>NC_073233.2:102725000-105225000 GCF_029281585.2 Gorilla gorilla gorilla | reverse complement strand
AATATGTGTTGTGACCCTTTCTTGGTTGTAGGAGGGGCCAAATGCAGCAACTTATCCTTTACCTTAGAAGGAATATCTCAACAGGCCCCACAGCACTGGACCCTTAGAAATTTTAATGAGGTCTCTGAATTTTAGTCAGATTTATTTCCCATCCTCTGACACAGAAATGTCTCCCCAGTAAGTCCAGTGTGTTTGCTACTTCTTGCTCACTGGATCCAATCAGGATAATGCAATCAATGTAATGGATGAGTGTGGTATCTTACAGAAGTGAAAAGCAATCAAGTTCTCTTTGAACAAGATTATGACACAAAGCTGGAGAGTTGATATACCCCTGAGGTAGGACAGTAAAGGTATATTGCTGGTCTTGCCAGCTGAAGGCCAATTTCTTCTGGTGGACGTTAACGACAGGAATGGAAAAAAAGCATTTTCCAAGTCAATGGCTGCATACCAGGTACCAGGAGATGTGTTAATTTGCTCAAGCAATGAAACCACAGCTGGTAAAGCAGCTGCAATCAGAGTCACCATTTGGCTAAGCCTACTATAATCCACTGTCATACTCCATAATCTGTCTGTCTCCTGCACAGGCCAAATCGGAGAGTTGAACGGGGATGTAGAGGAAATCACCACCCCTGCATTCTGGCATTGGGGAAATGACCACAGGAGGAGTCCAGAGACCCAGTGGACCCACTGTAAGTGGGACATGAGCTAAAACTCCATTAATTACTGGACCTCCGTAAGTCCCTACTTTAACTGGAGGACCACAATGAGGTTTTGGGCCTGCTGGAATCAATGTCAGCTCAGCGCCAGTGTCCAGTAGTCCCTGAAATGTCTGATCATTTCCCTTTCCCCAATGCAATTACCCTGGCAAAAGGCTGATGGTCTCCTTGGGGAAGGATGAGAGAAATATTCACTGCATAAATTTTCAGTAATGTAGTGGGGTTCTTTGTCAAGGGGACCCAGACTCCCCTTCATTCAAGCAGTTCTGGATCTGTAAACTGGCTCAAGTCTGGAAATCTACGGAGGAGCCATGATTCTCTGTTTTTATAATTCAAATTTGTCTTTTGTCCATTCGGCCTAGGAGTCTTCTGCTTGTATAAATTAAGTAGGAATGAAGTAGGCTTCCTTTCAGTTTTATTTCTAGAAACACCATGATTAGCCAATGCCAGAGCTCTACATGAGTCAGACTATGCTGATTTCCACTTTGCCTCTGCTGTCCATCACGTAGCTACACCCACCTTGCCTTTGGTGGTTGAGTGCTGCCACTTGGCCCCTGCCACCTCAGAATCCAATTATTCCCATTGTATTTAAATTTTCTAGTTTAGTGACTGCTGTTCCCACCATTAGATCTGACATACAGAGAAGAGCAATTACAGGGCTCTTCAAAGATGCAGGTGCTGCCCTCACAAATCTGTTTCACAAGGCATTGGTCAAGGGTGTATCTTCTGTACCCTCCAAGCTGATCTAAAGTGACAAATCCAGTCCACCATCCCAGTCTCCCTAAGCCCTTGGATCCCTTCCTCTACATTAAACCAAGAGAGACCAGGCATTTCCAGCTCACTCACAGTGGGCCATCTTTTAATCCATATTTCAGCTAATCAAGCAAATAAATTATAAGAACCATTTTTTACTCCTCGATCTGCAACATTAAATGCAGAGTCCCTACTTAGTGGGCCAAAATCAATAAATTCAGCCTGATCTAACTCTATGTTCCTTCCACCATTATCCCATACCCTTAATATCCATTCCTATGCCTGTTCTCCACATTGTTGTTCATATAAATTAGAGAACTCAGTTCTTTTCGAATGTATCATACCGCTCTTTCTCTATAGGAGATAAGAGTCTCAGGACAATCTTTGCAGATTTGAGGCTCAGTATCTGCTTCTGAAGCAAGAGACAGAATTGCTGAGTTCATCATTTTCTTTCATCACTTTGTCCACTGAACTTAGAAGCAACCAACCAGGTTCATTATGTTCCTTGGTTCTCCACATATGGTCAAAGGTATTATGTATAGTCACTCAACTCCTTGCCTCCTACAAGTGGTGAATCAAGAGTGTCAAATGCATTTATTTTGCAAAACTCTCTAAACAGTTCATGCCAAGTACTATCTGTGTTTTCCATATTATCAGAAGTACAGTCCTTAGCATTTTTGGGTCTAATCATATTAAGCAGCCAACTCCAAAAACCCCAAAACCAATGAAAGGACTCCATCCTTAATATTCTGTCCCTCTAGAACCACTCCTGGTACCAAAATCTGTATTAGTCAGGGTTCTCTAAAGGAACAGAATAGGAGATATATATATAGATAAAAATTATATATATATAAATTATATATATATAATATTTATATATATATATATATATATATATATTTTAACTTACATGATCACAAGGTCCCACAATAGGCCGTCTGCATGCTGAGGATCAAGGATCAAGGAGAGCCAGTCCAAGTCCCCAAAATGAAGAACTTGGAGTCCGGTGTTGGAGGGCAGGAAGCATCCAGCATAGGAGAAAGATGTAGTCTGGGAGGCTAGGCCAGTCTCTCTTTCTCATGTTTTTCTGCCTGCTTTATATTTGCTGGTGGCTGATTAGATTGTGTCCACCATATTAAGAGTGGATCTGCCTTCCCCAGCCCACTGACTCAAATGTTAATCTCTTTTGACAACATCCTCATAGATACATCCAGGATTAATACTTTGTATCTTTCAATCCAAGTTGACACTCAGTATTAACCATCATAATAAGAATTAACCAAAAATTAGAGCCAAACTTAAGGAGATACAGACATGAAAAACCATTCAACAGATCAACAAATCCAGGATCTGGTTTTTGAAAAAATTAATAAAATAGATAAACCACTAGCTATACTAATAAAGAAGAAAAGAAAGAAGATTCAAATAAACGCTGTCAGAAATGACAAGGGGGATATTACCACTGACCCCACAGAAATACAAACCATCAGAGAATACTATAAACACTTCTATGCAAATAAATTGGGAAATCTAGAAGAAATGGATACATTCCTGGGCACATACACCTTCCCAAGACTGAACCAGGAAGAAATTGAATCCCTAAACAGACCAATAATGAGCTCTGAAATTGAGGCAGTATTAAGTAGCCTACCAATTAAAAAAAGACCAGGACCAGATGGAATCACAGCTGAATTCTACCCAATATATGAAGAAGAGCTGGTAGCATTTCTACTGAAACTATTCCAAAAAAATTGAAAAGGAGAGACTTCTTACTAATTCATTCTATGAGGCAAGCATAATCCTGATACCAAAAACTGACAGAGAGACAACAAAGAAGAAAACTTCAGGCCAATACCCTTCATGAAAATCCATGCAAAAATCCTCAACACAATACTGGCAAACTGAATCCAACAGCACAACAGAAAACGTATCCACTACAATTACATAGGCTTAATCCCTGTCATGCAAGTTTGGTTCAACATATGCAAATCAATAAATGTGACTCATCATATAAACAGAAATAAAGACAAATACCACATGATTATCTCAACAGATGCAGAAACATCTTTTGATAAAATTCAACATTCATGTTAAAAACTCTCAATAAGCTAGGTATTGAAGAAACATACCTCCAAATGATAAGAGCCGTATATGACAAATCCACAGCCAACATCATACTGAATGGGCAAAAGCTGGAAGCATTTCCATTGAAAACTGGCACAACACAAGGATGTCCTCTCTCCCTACTCCTATTCAACATAGTATTGGAAGTCCTGGCCAGGACAATCAGTCATGAGAAAGAAATAAAGCACATCCAAATAGTATGAATAGAAGTAAAACTACCCCTTTTTGCAGACAACATGATCCTATATCTACAAAACCCCATAGTCTCAGCCCAAAAGCTTTTTAAGCTGATGAGCACCTTCAGGAAAGTCTCAGGATACAAAATCAATTTGCCAAAATCACTTACATTGCTATACACCAATAAAAGTCCAGCCAAGAGCCACATCAGAAATGAACTCCCATTCACAATTGCCACAAAAAGAATAAAAACCTAGGATTAGAGCTAACTAGGAAGGTGAAAGATTTCTACAAGGAGAACTACAAGCTACTGGTCAAAGAAATCAAAGATGACACAAAGAAATAGAAAAACATTCCATGCTCATATAATCAATATTGTTAAAATGGCCAACTGCCCAGAACAGTTTACAGATTAATGCTATTACTCTTAAACTTCCATTGAAATTCTTCACAGAACTAGAAGATACTATTTTAAAATTCATATGTAACCAAAAAAGAGCCAAAATACCCAAGGCAATACTAAGGAAAAAGAACAAAGCTGGAGGCATCATGCTACCCACCTTCAAACTATATTACAGGGCTACAGTAACCAAAACAGCATGGTACTTGTACAAACGCAGACACATTAGACCAATGAAACAGAATGAGGAACCCAGAAATAAGACTATACACTGATTTTTGACAAACCTGACTGAAACAAGCAATGGGGAAACAATTCCCTTTTCAATCAATGATACTGCAATAACTGACTGGCCATATGTACAAAACTGAAATTTACCCCTTCTTTACACCAGAAACAAAGATCAAATCAAGATGAATTAAAGACTCAAATGTAAAACCAAAACTATAAAAATCCTGGAAAACAATCTACATAGTACCATTCAGGACATAGGCGCAGGCAAAGATTTCATGATGAAGACACCAAAAGGAATTGCAACAAAAGTAAAAAATGACAAATGGGATCTAATTAAACTAAAGAGCTTTTGCACACAGCAAAAAAAAAAAAACTATAAATGGAGTAAACAGACAAACTACTAAATGGAAGAAAATTTTTGCAAACTATACATCTGACAAACATCTAATATCCAGCATCTATAAGGAACTTAAGTTTCTGAGAAAAAGAAAAAACAAACAACCCAATTAAAAAGTGGGCAATGGACATGAACAGTTTCCAATGGGGGAAGTTGATGGAGACATCAATCATATGAAAAAAGCTCAATATCACTGAATATTAGAGAAATGCAAATCAAAACCACAATGGGATACCATCTCACATCAGTCAGAATGGCTACTATTAAAAAGTTAAAAAAATAAAAAACAATGCTGGCCAGGTTGTAGAGAGAAAGGATCACTTACACACTGTTGTTTGGAGTGTATATTAGTTCACTCATTGTGGAAGACAGTATGGCAATTCCTCAAAGAGCTAAAGACAGAAATACCATTTGACTCAGCAATCCCATTCCTGGGTATATACCCAAAAGTGTAAAAATAATTCTGTTATAAGGACACATGCACACATATGTTCATTGCAACACTGTTCACAATAGCAAAGACATGGAATCAACCTAAATGCTCATCAATAATAAACTGGATAAAGAAAATGTGGTACATATACATCACAGAATATTTGCAACCATAAAAAAGAACAAGATCATGCCCTTTGTAGGGACATGGATGGAGCTGGAGGCCATTATCCTTAGCAAACTAACACAGGAACAGAAAACTAAATACGTGTTTTCACTTATAAGTGGGAGCTAAATAATAAGAACACATGGATACACAGAGGGGAACAACATATACTGGGGCCTATTGGATGGTGGAGGGTAGAAGGGTGAGAGGAGAGAGATCAGGAAATATAACTAACAGTTACTAGGCTTAATACCTAGGTGATGAAATAATCTATACAACAATCCTCCATGACACAAGTTTATCTATGTAACAAACCTGCACATGTAACCGTGAACTTAAAAGAAAAAAAAAATAGGAGAAAGGGGCCACATACCAAAAAATGGAGGTGGCCTCTAGAAGCTGGAAAAGGCAAGGAAATACATTCCATATAGATGCTCCAGAAGTGCAATCCTGTTGGTTTTGGTCCATTGAAGGCCATTTTCAATTTCTGGCTTTCAGAATTCTAAGAAAGACAGTGCTATATTAAGCCACTAAGTTTGTAGTATTTTGTTACAGCACAGTAGAAAATAATACAGATATATCCTCCTTTTCTGGTCTCTCTTTTCTTAATACTGGAACATTTCAATAATCTATTCTTAATTTTTCTTCCCTTCTCTTCCTTTTTCTCTCCTCTCTTCTATCCTCCCATTCCCTGCCCTCCTCTCCTTCATTTTCATTCACTCTCTTGATGATCTCTTTCAGGAGCACGGCTGTGGGAAGTATCTAAATGTTAATGACTTCTAAATCCCTATTTTCTGGCAGAATGCCACTCCTGCTCTTCAAATTAATATCTCCAACTGGGTGTAGTACTCATCATAAAAATCACCAATTTTTAAAATATTTAACCTCCTCCCATACACGGTCTTCCCTGTGTCCATTAATGGTATCTTTATTCTTTTAGTTCCTCAATCCAAAAAATTTGTAGTCATCTATGAACTTTTTCCTTTTCTCACATCCCACATGCAACCTGTCAATAAATCCTGTTGGCTCTACCCTCAAAATATTTCTAAAATCACACTGTTCTTAACCAACATTGAAACAATTTTTCCCCTATTGTCAGATTTCCTGGATTTTTGCAAAAGTCTTCTACACTGATCTTCATGGCAATCCCTTTTTAATCTGTAGTTTAATTTCAATATTGTTGCCAGAGTGATTACTGAAACGAGCCTCCAAATGGCTTTCTCTTGCTTTCTATAAAGGCCCATACCGACATGATGATGTACACACATCTATGTATCTATCTCCCCACTGTTTCTCAGATGTCATCTTCTTCTACTATCATATTTGCTTTTATTAATTACAGGAAAAAGAGCCCTCTTGTTTTTCCATGCTTTCTGGAGAAATGGTGCTAGAATAGAACGCCCTGCTGAGATTGCCCTTCTGTCAAGCATCCATGGGACTTACTCCTTGACCTCCATTAAGTCTTTTTCCAAATACCTGCTCTTTCAGTGAGGCCCTTCCTTACCTTCACAGTATAAATCATAATGTTCTCAACCTGTCACTTCCTATCTACTTTTTCTACTTTATTTTCCTTGATAGCTGTTATCCCCATCTCACATTTTCTATAGTTTATGTGTGTGTTTGCTTCTTGTCTACTGCTATCCACTAGAATGCAACCTTCATTAGGGTTTAGATTTATCTGTTTAATTTCCTGCTATTTATTCAATGTCAAGAACAGTGTCTGGCACACAGTAGGGGCTTGATAAGTAACATTGCTCATATTTAAATAAATACATTTTCTCTGTATAGCCTTCCAAGCACAAATATACTGAGAATAAGATGAAGCATTATGTCCTCTTATAGATCAAGTTTCTATATCTTTTAGTAATAGATATATGTTCTTTCATACAGTTTTCATTCAAAAAGCATTTATTTATTCAATATTCATTGTTGTCAGGTTCCTCTGACAGGTATCATGAGAAACGCAACAAAGAATAAGGCTCAGTTTGAATTTTGAAAGATTATTCTCAAGTAGAGAGTTAAGAAAATGACAAAATGATGAAAATACAGGGAAGACTGTGGTAAGAACCATAATAGAAGCAAAAATGTGAGGAAACTTTTTAGGTTGAGAATAATTTATTGAAAAAACTCTAATCATAAAAAATATTCAAAAATTAACATTGAACTCCAGTCTGAGTTACTGTAGAATCGGTCTCTAAATTAAGGGTTATGTTTACTCTCTACCTCTTTCCAAGGACAGTCTCATGGATAATATATTAATTACTATTAGCTCCAGGAAAATTAGATTGCTCACGACCTTAAACATACACAAGGCATGCCAATTTATTTATATTTAGCCATGATATAGATTAATCTTATTCCCTATAGTAAGGCAAGATGTGTCAAACACTATACAACATCATTACATTGTTATGTGGGTCTAAAAGCACTTTTTTTTCCCCAACAGATTAAATCACTTTCACATAATATTTTCTGATGTTCCCCTAAGATAGATAGAGGCTGCTCACATCATAGATTTATCTTAGACTCACCAGGGCCCAAAATAATACTGCTTACTTAGGCATCCCTCTTGTAAATATTCATCATCATACCACAAGTTAAATCCAGGGACAGAAAGTACATGGACCAGGACCAATCCATCACTTTTACTCAAAGAAGCATATATCCTGAGTACTGCAAGTAGCAGCATTTTGTTTAGCTATGGAGGTTGGCATTAGTATTATTGAAGCTCTCAGGATTACTGGAAGCATAATTTAACATGGTTTATGTAGATTTCTTTTATAGTTTTTATGTGCCAAACTTCTAAATATCACATAAATATATGGATAATAGAAAAACATGCATTAAGTTAATAGTGAGAGTCTATAATTGCCAGTAAAAGCAAATCAGTTAGATTAAATGGTTACAAAACAGTCATACAGAAAATTAATTCCAATAGTGATAATCATTATTATCTGAAATTCATCATCAGGAGAGAGGCATGTTGGAATATTAACAAAAAACTCTGCATATGTTCAAATTCACAGTCTTCCCTATTTTCACTCCCATTACCCTAGTCCACTCTTAATGTGCTTCATCTTGCAGAGTGAAAGAGGTAATTGTCATAATTCCCATTAGTTAAGTGTACAAAGTAGGAAAATATTATTTTCTATTAAGCAGTATATAGTAGAAGCTGCATTGAGTTAGGAATATGACTCAGGTGTTTGTCCCATTTCTGTCATTTACTAGTTGTAAGATCTCCGGCAAATCATTAAACTTGATAGAGTTTTTATTTCCTTGAACAGAAAATAATAAATATATCTTTCCTGTCCACCTTAAAAGATTGCAAAAATTCAATGAAATCGAATATTTAAAATTTGTTTTTACAGTCCTAAAACTATTGAAATGTGAAGCATCTTTTATTGCATCATTCTAAACTTTACATTACTTGCCATTACTTTTCATATTAATGCAGTGTAGCTTAAAGGCTGCTGCCAAAACCAACTTAGCAAATAGCTCTGATTCAGGGTCATATCTGAACACCCTCAATGAAATGCTGGTAGCATAATAGTTACCACAGTTACTTCTTCCTCATATTGACCCTTCATTAAAAATGACACCTTAATTTTGACTTTTAATACTTGAATTTCTGTTGTACTTTCTCTAATCCTCTTCTTGGAGATTTCACATACGTCCATATCTTACACTATCAAATCTTATAGGACAGCATTATAATCACCAACCTTTGACCTATGCAAAGCGAAATTCATTATTTTCCACTAATTTTGCAATTTCTTTTTTTCTCAACATTATGAAATAATTTTGGCATCTCTTTCTCTATCACCTCTTCTACTTGATCAATCTCGTACACCCCTTGTCGTATCCAGGTCTTATTGCCACAGTGGTGCACATTGGCAAGCACAGTGGGATTACCTCCATCAGTAAAATATATTGTCCAATTATAAATATGTGGCTTTACTTGCCTGTCCATTGGACTCTTCTTAAATAAAGAGAACTTTGTTTCTCCTGATGTTAGCACAAGTCTTGGTACAAGGTGCCTGTTGAATTAGTGCACAAATGACTTGTTTCCTTCTAGTTTCTTTTTTTATAACTCATAAATTTATCCATCCTTCATTTCGTGTTTTGATTAAATCTTAGTTTTGCAGCCAAACTTTAGTTTAAATCTAGTGCAACTGACAAATTCATTTTCCCCCTCAACCTTGCACTTTCTTTTTTCTTCTAGAAACACAACATCATGGAAGCTTTTTCACAATCTCTTTTCCTCAGAACTGGATAGAGTGTGCTTTGCTTGTGTTGGGGGAAAGCAGAAAGTATCTATGTCAGATGATTTTTTCAACGTTAGAGAGTAAACTGTGAATCAAATCTAGGTCTTCTGAAACACACTCCAAAGTTCCATTCATTTGTCCTATGTTTATTTTTAAATAAATTGTTCCAAGGTATCATTTACACAAAATGAAATGCATACAACTTAGGGAAACAATTTTACGAGCTTTGACAATTCTGTACACCCAGGTAATCACCCTGATTCAATATATAGAATGTTTTTATTACCCCATAGTTTCTTTCACCACTTTGCAGTCAGTTCTACCCTCATTTTTGCCCCCAAGCAACCTGTGATCTATAGACAGACCCTTACCTTCTACTCAGGTACAAGTGGGAAATTTCAAGAAACCTAGGTTCTTACAGTGTTTTACCAGCACTCTCTACTGAGAAAACTTGACACTGTACACACTTTAAAGGAAAACCATTTAACAGCATCCAATTGTTTATCATAGAGCATACATTGAAGGGTGCATTCAGAGCTGAGAAGTAATACATTGAATAAATGGCATATATGATATGTCTTTATAAGAAGCTGACAAATTATATGAGAGATCAAGTTTGAAACACATTCAACACTTAGTATGACAATTCCTAAAGTTCTAGCCATTCTCATGGCTCTGTAGTGGTATCTCATTGTGTTTATAATTTGGATTTCTCTGATGTCTAATAATGCTAAACATCTTTTCATATTTCTATGGCCATTTGTCTATCTTATTTTGTTAGCTGTCTGCTCAAGTATTTTGCTCAATTTTTAATTGGCTGTTTGTCTTATGCTTGAGTTTTAAGAATTATTTAGATATTCTGGATAGACCAAAAGTATTAGGCATAAATGTGCTTATTGAGTTTCAAAATCATTAAGGTTTTATCAACCACTTCTCAGAGAAAAAATTGTGTATTTTAAATATTTGTGTATATATAAGTATATAAACATATATATATATACACACACACCCATATATTTTGCCCAAGATGCAGAACCTGATTAATATGTATTTGCAGGAAATGAGAAAGCATGTGCCAAAGTGGATGTTGATGTGCTGGACTGAGCTGAAGGAACGGCTGCGACATACAGGGCTGGTGTGGGGAGATTTTAATCATATGGAGCACTCATGTGTTACAGAGGATTAAATATATTTGCAATAACACTTGCAGCCAGACATAAAAGTCAACTGGGATCACTACTGGAAATCTGAAAATAAAAATTACTTACAGCAAAAGAAATGGCAAAGTTTTTGATATAGTACTGAAGAAGGGATCAGAAAACTCAGAAAAGTGGGACTATTAAGATGGATTTTCATTTTGTAAGCACTAAGAATGCACCACCTGAACATGTTGCTCAGCAAGACCTTTCACTAGGTCAATAAGAAATTAACTGATGAAGAAGACAACAGAATCTTTGAGAAGTTTGGTGGTAGCTATCCTTTGCAGGACGAGGTTTACAGTAGGAGATGCTTCTGTGGAACCAGGCTCCTTAATATAAACCAGAGATGAGGAGATCCCAGAATGCCAGAAGCTAGATGTCAACACTTAATCCATATATGCAGGGTAGATGTGATCAACATAAAAGGCAGCAAGTTTGGAGTGATAATAAAGATGCCTCAACACACAGGCGTATGTTGAAGAGCGATTAATGTTCCTCAGGAAGACAGACATGTAAGATGTTGCTCATTTTGCAAAAAAAAATCCATTTTCGGGAAGCAGAAAACTATCATCAAAAGTTACAATAAAAATTGTTCTCCATCACTGAGTTTCAAGACCTAACTCTATTCACTGACCCAGAATTCCTTGAGAAGGGAACTGTCCTGCTAATGTAACATGTTAAAAAAAATGCCTACAATTTTCCCCAAAGGGACCTGAGCCAATTTCAATGGCACCTATGCCCTAGAGAATGGGAAATATTTTGACTTTTCAAGACAGGACATATAAGGTCTGAACCAAGATTAATACTATGGAATGCAATATTCCATCATTTCTGATTAGAATGGGGCTAATAGAGGTCAGATGATAAATGATTTTTTTTGGCCAAAATGTATAACACAGTGTTTCCAGTGGATTCATAGACCCAGCCTGCAGTGAGTTGTCTGCTCTCCAGATGTATAATGTGAAGATATACTTGGTAACTTGGAAAATCCTTATTTAGGTTTCATGACCTGTGAAGTAAGATGCAACATTATAAGAAGGACCAAGTATAAGTACCCCTTGGTTCTGGAATAATGTCACCTGTTCTGCAACCAAACACTATTCAATGTTTGAAACTCTGACAACAAATTACACTGTGCCTGAAGCTGCCCATCATGAGGTGGCTATAATGAGTTCTCCCCAAACAGGAAATCAGGCACAACTAAAACCATTTTATTTGAATGGTGCATTTAAATTACCAACAGAGCAGGTTCAAAAGGCATGAATTAAAAGGTGACCCAAATAGCCATGTTACCTATATGTCTCACCAAAACCTCTTCCTCAACTCATACCCGTGGTCTCATGTAATGACCTGTTCAACAGTCTTAATGAAAAAGAAATAATTTGAACTCAGTCCACAAATGTGATGGTGCTATCTATAAGAAGACTGCATTCATTACTGTACCATTCCATTGTATTAGTACCTGGGCAAAAATGATATTAGTGTAAAGAAATATGGTAAGCAGAGCATGAAGCAATATATCCATTTAATTCATATATGGAGAGAAATACCTCACGTAAAAATGTGCATGGACTTCTGAGCAGTGAAAACCACCTTGTCTGGTTGGTAAGGAGCTAGACATAAACTGATTTAGAGGATAAAAGACAAGGATGTGTGGGTAAGAATTATGTGGCTGGAATAATAAAATTGAACGGAAATCATACAAATAGTCTTGTCTAGCATTAATGTCCTCAGAGAGCATCCACTTCAGAGGGAATTCTCCAAAGCTAGATAGATAGAATCATTGGTTCTGTGGATGCCAGTTAGCCTCTCTTCTTGGCCATACAAGTGTTGGCTCAATAGGGCAATGAACATATATGTCATTGTAGCAGAGGGGAATCTACACATTAGTTTAACAGCCTGAGTTCCATCTTATCAAGGCTGATCTAGCTATTGCTGCTGCCAGCAGTTGAAACAAAGATTGAGCCCTAGACGTGGCACAATTTGAGAAGACTTGTTATCTACTTGAAGATGTGACTCATCAGATCCCTTCCGACCCGGAGGGTGTAGCAATTCACTCTCACTCGGAAGTGCTACTTACTGCAAAATGAGTTTTCCTTCCATTAGCAGCACTAACATGTGGCTTTTTATAATAATTCATCTGTTGATATGTTATCCCATGCAATGTTGCCTCAGCCCAAAGGACAATTTCACAGCAAAGAAAATATTTCAATAGGCCCAAGTATTTGATCGTATACCTTATATTTAAGAAACAGGACTAATGATATGCCACAATGGTCTGTTAAAGTTCATTTAGGGTGTCAGCTTGAGGACAGCAATGTTTCAGAGTTAGAATTTTATTCTTAAAGGCATGTTAAATATGCTGAAATACCAGCTAATGTGTGGTACTATGTTCTCAATAGCCAGGATTCACAGGTTTTTAAATTAAGAGGTAAAAGTTACAGTGGCCTTCTCTAGTAGTTGCTGTTGGTATATGTAATGAAGAGACGCAATTCATTTTTTAATGTTTCATTCTTGTTAAAAGTTGTTTTGCCCAGAAATGCCTGGAAGGCTATGCTCTGTTCTTAGACTGTCCCCTCAACAATAACTGAATGAAATGGGGTTCAGAAGTCCAGCCTCATTTCTTCCAAATGAGACAATTTTGTGGTACCATAGAGTTCCTTATGGAGTCAGGCTAAGGCTAGACTTAAGCTAAACACACATCTTTGCCTAGCTTCTTTCTTTGACATACTCTCATTCCTTTACATATTCTGCATTAAGAGCAAACATTCCAGAAATCTATCTCACGATATTCTCATCTCAGGCTCTGCTTATTTGGGCTCTGAACTAAAACAGTTAATAACACAAAGGATCCTAAGAAACAGACTCTAAGAACAGGATCCTAGAGTTGACTCACTCTCTGGCCATATAACTGAGGACCCCATTACTGGTGAAAGGTAAAATTTTGATGATCCCTGGCATGACAAAGTACAATTGCTAAAATGTTCACATTTAGTGAACTGGAAGGGGATGCAGAGTTCGATGCTATAGCTCAGGCACTTGAGAAGTAGAGGAGGTTAAAGTCTGTGCCTACTGCTGAGCGTCATAAATGCTTTCTATAGAGAAAATACCTGACTCAGATGAACTGTTGTCCTATATAATATTCTTTGATAACATTTGAATAGATTCTTATTTCCTGGAACCAGATGGCAGGATGAGCTGAATTTGGGATGCATAATTGCAAGAATGGCTGAATTAACAGGAGGCTAGGTTTTCAGCCAGTGTTTGCCCTGATATTACAATTGATTTAAATGAGCACTCTCAAGAACACTGCAAGCTCTGATTACACTGAATTTCCTGGGTTTTCAGAAGTTTCCTACTCTCTTTGTTAGATGATAGTAGACCCTGTTTTGATTGAAGACTAGACAGGTACCTTACAGACAGTGCTTTTCTCCCTTACAATCGACATATCTCTCTTCTATTGGCCACTATCAAGCTGGCTAACTGCACTGGTTACTAACTTATCTGATATCAGTGACACAGAATATCCATTCATGCAATAAGTTATATAAACTGGATTTATTATTTATAGACAGGCAACAAGAAACAATGGAAGCATAAGATTCTTGTGAGCTGGTCCCCCAGGCTCCGGTAAACTGCCCAGGGTGTCCCTACTCTGTATACTCTACTTGCACCACTACTGACGAATTCCAAAATGCATCCCACCCAGGTTATTTACCTCAGGGGAAACAAGACATGCTGGATGAATGCATTGAAGGACATGCTGTTTCTAAGAGAGTGGAAAACAGCCCTGGGCTCTTCTGACTAGTCCCTCCCCAATCTCAGGATGTGGTATTCCCAGGATAGTCTAGTTATTCTTGAAAACTAAAAGCAAGAAACAGGAGAGAATTGTGTCAGTCCAAGTATTAAGCCACCTGGAAAACCGTTTAGCCACCAAATAAACAAATTGAGTCAAATCCAAGCAAGTCCCAAGAAGGAAGCACCAAAGTTGCTAAGGGAGGAGAATAATTATATTCCACAAGTCACGCCAGGTTATGGTTAACAACTACTGGGGAAAAAATGGGAGTGTGCCTACAAATAGATCCTGAGGGTGCTGCAGAAGGGAGATTTTTTTAGTGTGGGAGAACTCTCCCTTGCCACAAGATTTAACATCATTTTAAGGGCTCTGGGAGACAGTTCTAACGCTCTTTTCAGATGACTGATGGAAGCTTGGAAAATGGCTAGTACTCTCATTAGATTAGATGCTAAAATTCTCATGTTAAACCACAAAGGATGAGAATAAAGGCTCACAGAAGTGGGTATGCTAAAATGGATTTATTATGAAAGACCAAGACATCAGAAGCTGACAATATTCTTCAGCAGGGCTAGGAGGTTTCTTTGTTTACCAAGTGATAAGGTGCTGATACCAACTATGTTGAAAAATGAAGTGGCTGCTGTCTTCTATAGCCAATTGAACGCAATTTCTGCCTCTTTTAAATTTCCATAGCATTTGATTACACACTGTTTATATGAACCTAACTAACTCAAACATGTTTTATTATTATTTGTGTTCTTGTCCTCCTTATTCTCCCATTCCCACCTGTTTGACTCTGAGTACCTAGCACTATCCCTGTTACATAGTAACTATTAAACCCATCTTGGTCAAACTTTTAAACACAAAGTCAAATTATACCACCTGAAGCACTTAGCATATCTTCTTAAAAATGGTAGGTACTTTATAAATAATTGTGAGACTAGACTGAGGTTACATTACCAAATTAATCTTCCTATAATGCATTATAACATTAGTACCCTACACAAATGTCTAAAACAGTTTTCTATTAAGTTAGAGAATAAAATTAAACTCTTGTGTTATAGTCAGAGCCTTACATCTGTTCCTAACTTCTACATATGCTACCAAACATTCTATCCAGTCTCAATGTTTAATTCTACTCTAAATTAACTTTGTACTTGAACCAATGAAACTTTTACTCTCCCCACTTGTTCCCTGCCCTTTGCCCTTTCTTCAATTTTGTGCATATTTATATTTTATTTTCATAATCATTATCTAACTAGTCTTGAAAAATAAGCAGGGAATTAATAAAATACTTACTTTGTGCCACATACACAGTACATTATTTCATGTGGCTCTATTGTATGAATGCATGTGTGTGTGTATATTCCAAGGAGTTGGGCGGTGGGCAGAAGGAGCTGATAATCCCTATATTATTTCATTGCTATAATCTTTCTCTTTATTCTCATGCCTACTTGATCTCGAGGCTGTTCTTTATTATTATCATTATTATTATACTTTAAGTTCTAGGGTACATGTGCACAATGTGCAGGTTTGTTACATATGTATACATGTGCCATGTTGGTGTGCTGCACCCATTAACTTGTCATTTACATTAGGTATATCTCCTAATGCTATCTCTCCCCCCTTCCCCCCACCCTACGACAGGCCCTGGTGTGTGATGTTCCCCTTCCTCTGTCCAAGTGTTCTCATCGTTCAATTCCCACCTATGAGTGAGAACATACAGTGTTTGGTTTTTTGTCCTTGCGATAGTTTGCTGAGAATGATGGTTTCCAGCTTCATCCATGTCCCTACAAAGGATATAAACTCATCCTTTTTTATGGCTGCATAGTATTCCATGGTGTATATGTGCCACATTTTCTTAATCCAGTCTATCATTGATGGACATTTGGGCTGGTTCCAAGCCTTTGCTATTGTGAATAATGCCACAATAATCATATATGTACATGTGTCTTTATAGCAGCATGATTTATAATCATTTGGGTATATACACAGTAATGGGATGGCTGGGTCGAATGGAATTTCCAGTTCTAGATCCCTGAGGAATCGCCACACTGACTTCCACAATGGTTGAACTAGTTTACAGTGCTACCAACAGTGTAAAAGTGTTCCTATTTTTCCACATCCTCTCCAGCACCTGTTGTTTCCTGACTTTTTAATGATTGCCATTCTAACTGGTGTGAGATGGTATCTCATTGTGGTTTTGATTTGCATTTCTCTGATGGCCAGTGATGATGAGCATTTTTTCATGTGTCTGTTGGCTGCATGAATGTCTTCTTTTGAGAAATGTGTGTTCATATCCTTCGCCCACTTTTTGATGGGGTTTTTTTTTTCTTGTAAATTTGTTTGAGTTCATTGTAGATTCTGGATATTAGGCCTTTGTCAGATGAGTAGATTGCAAAAATTTTCTCCCATTCTGTAGGTTGCCTATTCACTGTGATGGTAGTTTCTTTTGCTGTGCAGAAGCTCTTTAGTTTAATTAGATGCCATTTGTCAATTTTGGCTTTTGTTGCCATTGCTTTTGGTGTTTTAGACATGAAATCCTTGCCCACGCCTATGTATTGAATGTTATTGCCTAGGTTTTCTTCTAGGGTTTTTATGGTTTTAGGTCAAACATTTAAGTCTTTAATCTGTCTTGAATTAATTTTTGTATAAGGTGTAAGGAAGGGATCCAGTTTCAGCTTTCTATATATGGCTATCCAGTTTTCCCAGCATCATTTATTAAATAGGGAATCCTTTCCCCATTTCTTGTTTTTGTCAGCTTTGTCAAAGATCAGATGGTTTTAGATGTGTGGTATTATTTCTGAGGGCTCTGTTCTGTTCCATTGGTCTATATCTCCGTTTTGGTACCAGTACCATGATGTTTTGGTTACTGTAGCCTTGTAGTATAGTTTGAAGTCAGGTAGCGTGATGCCCCTAACTTTGTTCTTTTGGCTTAGCATTGTCTTGGCCAGGCAGGCTCTTTTTTTGGTTCCATATGAACTTTAAAGTAGATTTTTCCAATTGTGTGAAGAAAGTCATTGGTAGCTTCATGGGAAAGGCATTGAATCTATAAATTACCTTGGGTAGTATGGCCATTTTCATGATATTGATTCTTCCTATCCATGAGCATGGAACGTTCTTCCATTTGTTTGTGTCCTCTTTTATTTCCTTGAGCAGTGGTTTGTAGTTCTCCTTGAAGAGGTTCTTCACATCCCTTGTAAGTTGGATTCCTAGGTATTTTATTCTCTTTGAAGCAATTGTGAATGGGAGTTCACTCATGATTTGGCTCTCTGTTTGTCTCTTATTGGTGTAGAGGAATGCTTGTGATTTTTGCACATTGATTTTGTATCCTGAGACTTTGCTGAAGTTGCCTATCAGCTTAAGGAGATTTTGGGCTGAGACAATGGGGTTTTCTAGATATACAATCATGTCATCTGCAAACAAGGACAATTTGACTTCCTCTTTTCCTAATTGAATACCCTTTGTTTCTTTCTCCTGCCTGATTGCCCTGGCCAGAAATCCCAACATTATGTTGAATAGGAGTGTTGAGAGAGGGCATCCCTGTCTTGTGCCAGTTTTCAAAGGGAATGCTTCCAGTTTTTGCCCATTCAGTATGATATTGGCTGTGGGTTTGTCATAAATAGCTCTTATTATTTTGAGATACGTCCCATGAATACCTAATTTATTGAGAGCTTTTAGCTTGAAGGGTTGTTGAATTTTGTCAAAGGCCTTTTCTGCATCTATTGAGATAATCATGTGGTTTTCGTCTTTGGTTCTGTTTATATGCTGGATTACGTTTACTGATTTGCATATGTTGAACCAGCCTTGCATCCCAGGGATGAAGCCCACTTGACCGTGGTGGATAAGCTTTTTGATGTGCTGCTGGATTTGGTTTGCCAGTATTTTATTGAGGATTTTTGCATCAATGTTCATCAAGGATATTGGTCTAAAATTCTTCTTTGTTGTGTCCCTGCCAGGCTTTGGTATCAGGATGATGCTGGCCTCTTAAAATGAGTTAGGGAGGATTCCCTCTTTTTCTGTTGTTTGGAATAGTTTCAGAAGGAATGGTACCAGCTCCTCCTTGTACCTCTGGTAGATTTCGGCTGTGAATCCATCTGGTCCTGGACTTTTTTTGGTTGGTAAGCTATTAATTATTCAGGACATAGGCATGGGCAAGGATTTCATGTCTAAAACACCAAAAGCAATGGCAACAAAAGCCAAAATTGACAAATGGGATCTAATTAAACTAAAGAGCTTCTGCACAGCAAAAGAAACTACCATCACAGTGAACAGGCAACCTACAAAATGGGAGAAAATTTTTGCAATCTACTCATCTGACAAAGGCCCAATATCCAGAATCTACAATGAGCTCAAACAAATTTACGAGAAAAAAAAAACCATCAAAAAGTGGGTGAAGGATATGAACACACATTTCTCAAAAGAAGACATTTATGCAGCCAACAGACACATGAAAAAATGCTCATCATCACTGGCCATCAGAGAAATGCAAATCAAAACCACAATGAGATACCATCTCACACCAGTTAGAATGGTGATCATTAAAAGGTCAGGAAACAACAGGTGCTGGAGAGGATGTGGAACAATAGGAACACTTTTACACTGTTGGTAGCACTGTAAACTAGTTCAACCATTGTGGAAGTCAGTGTGGCGATTCCTCAGGGACCTAGAACGAGAAATACCATTCGACCCAGCCATCCCATTACTGTGTATATACCTGAAGGATTATAAATCATGCTGCTATAAAGACACATGCACACGTATGATTACTGCGGCACTATTCACAATAGCAAAGACTTGGAACCAACCCAAATGTCCAACAACGATAGACTGGATTAAGAAAATGTGGCACATATTACACCATGAAATACTATGCAGCCATGAAAAATGATGAGTTCATGTCCTTTGTAGGGACATGGATGAAGCTGGAAACCATCATTCTCAGCAAACTATCGCAAGGACAAAAAACCAAACACTGTATGTTCTCACTCATAGGTAGGAATTGAAGAATGAGAACACATGGACACAGGAAGGGGAACATCGCACACCTGGGCCTGTTTTGGGGTGGTGGGAGGGGGGAGGGATAGTATTAGGAGATATACCTAATGTTAAATGACGAGTTAATGGGTGCAACACACCAACATGGCACATGTATACATATGTAACAAACCTGCATGTTGTGTACAAATACCCTAAAACTTAAAGTATAATAAAAAAGCAAAAAGAAAAAAGAAAAAAAAAGGAAAAAAAAAAGTCAGGAAACAGGTGCTGGAGAGGATGTGGAGAAATAGGAATGCTTTTACACTGTTGGTGGGACTGTAAACTAGTACAACCATTGTGTAAGACAGTGTGGCGATTCCTCAGGGATCTAGAGCTTTTCTAGTTCTTTTAATTGTGATGTTAGGGTGTTGACTTTAGATCTTTCCTGCTTTCTCTTGTGGGCATTTAATGCTATAAATTTCCCTCTGCACACTGCTTTAAATGTGTCCCAGAGATTCTGATATGTTGTGTCTTTGTTCTCATTGGTTTCAAATAACATCTTTATTTCTGTCTTCATTTCATTATGTACCCAGTAGTCATTCAGGAGCAGGTTGTTCAGTTTCCATGTAGTTGAGCAGTTTTGAGTGAGTTTCTTAATCCTGAGTTCTAGTTTGATTGCACTGTGGTCTGAGAGGCAGTTTGTTATAATTTCTGTTCTTTTACATTTGCTGAGGAGTGCTTCACTTCCAACTATGTGGTCAATTTTGGAATAAGTGTGATGTGGTGCTGAGAAGAATGTATATTCTGTTGATTTGGGGTGGAGAGTTCTGTAGATGTCTATTAGGTCCGCTTGGTGCAGAGCTGAGTTCAATTCCTGGATATCCATTTTAACTTTCTGTCTCGTTGATCTGTCTAATGTTGACAGTGGGGTATTAAAGTCTCCCATTATTATTGTGTGGGAGACTGATCTAATGAGATGCCTCTCTGTCTCACTGCTGTGTCATTGGCTGAAAAATTCCAGAGGCACTGTAAGAACATACTCCGTGTCTCCATCTCCACTACCTGTGCCTCTGTTTCACTATACACTGGCAATTTTTATCTGAGCTATATTGGGCTATGCAGTTCTAATGTTCCACATGGATATGGTTATTTATTCAATTTATTATATAAAAATAAAAATATAAAAAATTTGAAATATTCAAAATATGAATCATTCTTGGAACAATAATTAGACAAGAATTTATCCTAGACATACATCTAATAAAGATACCACATGAGGTAAGAAAAATGTCCCTGAACATTATTCTTAAAAAATAGCAATGAGTTACCTAGATCTGATAATTTAAATAAAGATCAACATATCAGACTAATAATATTGCACCAAAGTATAGTTTAGAATATGTAGCTCTTTGGGGGCCCAATGGGATGCATTCCAATTACCAGCTTTCTGTTCATCTAATTACACTTGGTACTCATACCTTTGTTGTTTATTCCTTAATCTCCTCCCGTGGTGTTACACAAGTATCTATTACTGCCCATCTACTTGATATATTTAATTTCCAATAACATTTTTAGTTGAGTTTGGTAACTGCTTTTACAATGACCTTTCTTCAGGATCAATTCCAGTCATCCATCATAATTCAGCCTAAATCTAATCTCTTTGGCAACTTTTTTTCTTCCAGGTGTATTAATCTATTTTTTAAAAAATTGTAATTAGTATATACTATCTTAAGTCCTGAAAAGTTGAAGTAGCAATTATTGTCTTCTGAATTTCATTCTTTCAGTACCTTTTTCTCATTAAAATATTTCTATGCATGTCTATATAACTGTGTCTGTTTTTGAACATATATTGTAAGCCTTTACAGAGATAAATATTAATAACGTTATTTTGATTGATTAGGGAAAGGTATGCATTTCCTCAAAAACCAGCATATCACTAGGGAAACCTTCCCCCAACTATTATGCCTTTGGTGTTTCAAACATTTTTGTAGAAGCTTTCAAGACCCTACTTCTACTGCTAGTACTACCAGTAGTAGTAACAATAGAGCATTAATAACACCTGCATTTAATGCTTGCAAAGTGTCAGCACTATACTAAGAACTTTACATACATTATCTCATTTAATGTTTCAATAACTATTAGTTTGCTAATCTTATTTAATGTACCGTTTTATAACTATGCCATATATAAATATAAAAATAGAATTATTCAAAATATATATCATTCTTGGAACAATAGGCAAAAATTTCTCCTAGACATCCTTGTAATAAGGGATGCTTAATTCTCAATCACATAAGCCCCATAACAAACATATGAGGTATCATCTCTCTTTTCCAGATGGGGGCAACTAAGTCATAAGTAACTTGCCTGACATCACATTTCTAAATATGAAATTAGGTATTATATATATTATATATGGCATAGTTATAAAATGGTACATTCGATATTATATGCATTAATATTATCTATAATATATAGACACAAATGTATATATTATATATGAACACCAAAATCTATTACTCCAGTTAAATATATATATATATATATAGTCCAGTTGAGTATATATTTTCTATTTGAATAACATAAAGCTAAAATATACTACAGATTTACCTACTTTTATGTATTTTTTCTTAATTTTGGCTGTAATAAACACCATAGAAAGTCATTCTTTTTTTTCTTTTTTTTTTTTTTCCTTGTTTCATACTTCTCTTTTCTTCTTTCTTGCTTTTGGGGAAAAACTCACACCATCCATCTCATTACTCACAAAATGACTTACTGCAGTAAGTTCTAAAAACTATATACTACATCAGGATCATTTTTAATCACATTTGAGGCAACTTTTTCTATTCTATTTGGTATAATTATATTTGCACACTGTTTAATTTTTAAACTAATTATGTAACAAAAATCCCATTAAAATTTACATTATTTTTCAAATATAATTTGAAAAATTATAATTTGAAATATAATTTGAAAACCTCCAAAAAATTCCCTACTTGCTTGGCAAGTTAGTTTGTACATATCCAATTTTAGATGTTGAGCATCAGCCAGTTTAATATGAGAGGAGACAGATATTTACATGCTTAAAAATATTTTGCCAGATGTGCCCTGATTGACCAAAAAAGTAACATTTCATTTGGAGAAAATGTGATAGACTGTGCTCAAAATGTTGGAATCCTTACCCATACTTCAATGGTTGCTACTTATTATTATTCAACATGGAAGGGTAGAGTTATAAAATCATTGCCTACAATTGACAACTTGAATATATAGTTATACAGCATGGGGAATTTTATCTGTATGTTAAGACACATTTACATTCATAGAAAATTATCTGACAATAGTAATAGAAGTCAGTCTTAGATCCAGGCCACATTGATATAAAATTTTATTTAACAGGCAAACAAAGATAAGGAACTGAAATGAGAAGACTTTCCTAATAAGAAAACCATAATATCCAATCTCAATTTTTGCTACCTACAGTTTATTCTCCTTAAACCTTTAAAACTAAAAGATAAATAATTCAGCACAGTACTAATCAGTGATTTCATCAAGTACATTAACTGCCAGACAGAATCTGAGAAAACATATGGATCAAAAGGCAGATCACACATTAAATGCAATTTTCTTACTTTTTTATTTAATACAATTAGTGAAGTAAGTGTAAGATAATAAAAAACACACCTTGGATCTAGCTTATAGTCAGCCCTTTGCCCCTCTCAGGCTGGTTTATCTATAATCTAGTCACAAACCTCCAACATTCAACTACTCCACATATTAAATGGGGAATTTCTTGCCACATACACAATGGTTCTGATGCTGGGCCAGATAATTGATGTGAAGTGTTCTAATATGTTTAGAAGATAAATGGCATAGAACATGATAAAAATACTAGTTAGTGCATATAAAACCCTTCCTAGATACAAAAAAAAATTCTGTGTGCATCAACAAATGCTCACTCACTTAAGCCCCATAACAAACATATGAGGTATTATCTGTCTTTTCCCAGATGGGGGCAACTAAGTCATAGAGAGGCTAAGTAATTTGCCCGACATCACATAGAAATATCAAGATCTAAGATCTGAACCCAGGAAGGCAGACTTTGAAGTCGGTACTCTTAAGTTACACAAGACACAACTGTGGTTGACTATAGTAGTTTATAAAAACAACACTTCAAACAAGTATCATTAATTTTTATGTTTAGATGCCATAGCAAGTATTAATAGTCTATTTTTCAGAGGTCTAGTTATCATGTTACAAGGAGATAAGGCACAATCATCTAACTTTCCTTGAAGCTTGGTAATGGAGCTACATTCACATTTAGCTCTACTTTGTTAAATGTAAATAAATTTAGCTCTACTTTGTTAAATGTAATGATACTTCAAATAAGTATCATTAATTTTTATGTTCAGATGCCATAGCAAGTATTAATAGTCTGCTTTTCAGAGGTCTAGTTATCATGTTACAAGGAGATAAAGCACAATCATCTAACTTTCCTTGAAGCTTGGTAATGGAGCTACATTCACATTTAGCTCTATGTTAAATATAATAAAGGTATGACCTACCCATTAGTACCATCATCAAAACACACACACACACACACAATTAGACTTAGTGCTATCAAAATTGTGTTTTGGGCATTGAGGTTACCTTCCTTATGTAAATAAAATAAAAAATAAAATAAACAATAAAAAATACAATAAATTAAAAAAAAAAACCTTGCCGGGGATGTGGTCATTCATTGGTGTACAAACACTTCCAATGGGTAGAAAAAAAGAAAGCAATGTTCAACTAATTGTTTGAAGCTAGCATGTCTTGTATACCCAAACCAAAATAGATACAGTACAAAAAAGGAATATTGTAAGTCAATCTCACTAGTAAATATAGATACAAATGTTCTAACTAATTATTGGCAAACCACATCTAGTAAAAGATAATGCATCATGTTCCAGTTGAGTTTATCTTAGGAAAAAAATTATTCTTAGAAGAATGCATGTGTGAATGTGTGTATGTACAATTTGTGTTATTAATAGAGGATCATTAATGCAGAAAATTTTAATTTATCACCCATTTATTATAAAAACTCTAAGCATACTAAGAATAGGCCCTATGTTCTTAACCTTATAAAGGGCATATAATTAGAAGTTGCAGCAAATATCTTAAATAGGAAGAAGGAAAAAGAATTAAGAAATGTATTCATTTACTATGACTGCTGTAAGAAATTCCGACAAACTAGGTGGCTTAAAACAGTGGACATTTATTTTCTCGCAGTTCTGGAGGCCATAAGTTGGCAATGTATATTACTAGGCTAAAACTACAAAGTCAACAGGGCTATGCTCACTCCAGGTGCTCTAGGGAACAATGTTTCTTAGCTCTTTCAGCTTTCATGGCCACTGGTGTTCTTTGCCTTGTGACTGCATCACTCCCATCTCTGCCTCCTTGGTCACACTGCATTCTCCTCTTAGGCCTGAGTCAAGTCTCAGTTTGCCTCTCTTTTATAAGGACATTTGTGACAGTATTGAGGGCCCACATGGATAACACAGGACAATCTACCCATCTCCAAATCTTTAACTTAATCACAACTGCAAAGAACCTACTTACCAAGTAACATTCAGATTATATACATATATGACTGGAGAATGGTGAACTTTTGAGAGGCCATTTCAGTCTGAAACATCTGGGGGAAAAAATAACCTTCAAAAAGTAGCTCCCTAAATTCCCTAAACAGTCTATTTTAAACCTGAGCACATCCCAGTTAGAATGCTGTCAGAATGCTAAATCTAACCTTTTCTACACAAACTCTTTTGAAGAGATTGCTGTCTATAGAAACTACAATGAAATGCATATCTATTACATTATAGGTATTTTAATGTTGCTATCATATTAAGTATCTTGAGGAATAACATTTTAAAATACAACAATATAAACAAATAAAACAGGATATAAGTTCCATGAGGTCAGAGTTTTTATCTGTTTTGTTAAATCTTGTGTCCTGGTGCCTAGGAAAGTATCTGCTTATTAATATTTGTTGAAGGAATGAAATAAACATACACACAAATATGGTCCAAGTTATTGCAGCATGAACTATCAAAAACAGTGATTGTACACACACACACGTTAAGGGCCACATAAATATTAAGATCAATAATGCTGAAATTCAGAATACCTGTGAGATCTGGAAGTGAGAGAAAAATGATTCATAGGCAAGATTACTGTTAGGCTGCTTCTTAAAGAGAATATAAGGTTAAAATAGCTGGGTAGTGAAAGGGCATTCCAAGTAGAGGGATCAGTATGAGCAATGGTGAAGGCAAAGGATACAGAGGATTCTATAGGAATGAGTAAGTTTGTCTGGCAGAAGTGGAGATTTCCTTTAAGCAATTTTAAGACAGTAACACGGGGATGATAGACAGTAGATACAATTTTCAACCACTACTGAGTAATTGAGAATTAATGTCAAGCACCCCCATCATCACTATCCTGAATTAAATTATTCCCATTTAATAAATATGTGATTCTCTCCCCAACTTAAGATGTGTTTTGAGAGCCATCATATGTATTCTATGCACTCTAGCGATGGTTTTGTATTAATACCTTGCCTTCCTGATCTAGTCTTCATGAAATAAGCATTCATTTTTAATTCATTTCCCAAATATTTATTGAGACTACACATCAGACTGTTACTGATCTGACGTGCTTAACAGAGATTATAAGTAATGAAATAATCTGTGGTCTTGAATCATCACCGAATTTATATGGCTTACATAATTTAAGGAAATATATTTTGGGTACATGACCACAAAGTGAGGCATAGGCTGCAGTAGCCAGAGGAAACACACAGCCTGAGATAAATGCTGCTGCCCAGAACATCTTGCTCCCTTTTTCCCCCGTAGGAATGTTGGTCACATTGTAGGGAATCGAAACAATCCTTTCAAATGGAGATCAACTAGATTAAGAATGCAACCCGATGGTTTAATACACTATCTATGACTTTTTTCCTCTTTTTCCCTTGCTTTTTCTTTTCCTGGCATAAAAGGCTCCAAAGGCAGTGCATTACAAATAACACAGTTCTACCTTGTCTTGCTGCCACCCGAGACTTCATCATAGGTCAGTTCCCTTTGAATAAAGTTTTGACTACCTACCAACCTGGAGTGTCTGCCTCTTTGGTCTGAGCTTGTCTTTGCTTATGGAGGGTAGTTCTTGCTTCCCACAGGGATTTTCCCCAACAAACAGCAATCCAGACAAGAGCACACCAAAAAAATGGGCTTGGGGATTGAGGCATCCAAAGGGAAAATCCCGGGTTAGCTGGCAGATTCCTTGTAGGGATCAGTGGCCCATATACTTAAAACATGTAGGTTTCCCTGGGAGTATGGGGACTTCCTGAAAATGTCCCAAGTTCTATTTGAGCAGGTAAAAATAGGTCATGGGGGTAAAAAAGAAAGGAAGATGGTGGTGGCTGCAGTAGGGCTGCCCCTATTGTGGGCAATACATAAGCCAAAAGGCAGTTAGCAGTAGAAACAAAAGAAAGACCCAAACCTCAGCATCACACAATATATTCAGAAAACAAGCCTGCACACGTACCCCCTGAATCTAAAAGTTGAAAAATTATGATATGTAAGATAATGTATATTTACTCAATTTAATTATTCCACAATGTATGCATATTTCAATACATACGTAATAAACACATACAATTTGTATTTGTCAATTTAAAAAATACAAAATGTTTAAGTGTGAAGGTGAACAATTAGAACTTGTTATACAAATTTGTGAGACGGTATTATAAAATTATACTCAATAAAACTCTGTAGATTAATTTTCTATGGTAATGAATATTATCTATTTTCTACAATATAAAAGGGTGGTTTTGAGAAGAATGTGTCCAGGTCTTTGACATCCCTCTCTGTCCCTTTCAGTATGAATATAAGAGTTCTAGGGTATGTCAGTAACACCTGCAGAGGTTGTTGTGATGGCCACTTCTAACCAGCTGGTGGAACTGGTATGGGAATGTCATCTGAAATCTGAAATAATGTCCATTGAATGTCTCTAGGTAATGTGTCATATATCTTAGTTACATAAGAACATTGACAATAAAGTTATATTTCTGTCTAAAAAAGAGTAAGAGTAAGAAAACTGAGAAAGAAACTAAAATTACGAAAGAATATGCAAATCTCTACTACCCTGCTGACCACAGGACTAGCCAATAGGGTTGAGAATCAGGATAAAAAATTTAAAACTGGCATGTAGGTATGCTAAGTTATAGGGAAGAAAATTCCCCAAGGTGAAAGTCCATGCCCTTATAGGCAGATGGAGATGCAAAGACATGGAACCCATTAAAAAATAAAAACAATAAAACTAAAGTAGTAATAAAAATAATTTTAAAAAACATACAAGGCCCAAACTCCTATTAAGCATAAACTAGAGACTGATCAGATGTAGGTACAGGTTGGAGGCAGACCACCTATATAAGTAACAGGCAGTTTGCAGGAGTACACACCCAGATGAACAGAGATTACAGTTCAGTTTCAATAGAAACCTAGAGAGAGCATTTCTGTGTGGCTAGTGAGGTTATAGGATAAGGGTGGAGATGACACCTCTCTCAATGGCAAAAACAAAACAAAACAAAACCCTACCAGAAAAGATGAGTGATATAATCACCCATCCCACGGGGAGAGAAGCACCTTGGGTACCTACCTACTCTTAAATTGGGTTATTAGCTCTGGTCAGATAGCAGGCACAATGAGGGGGAGTTGCTGGGTGGCATATTCAACTGGAAATCTACAGCAGATGCTAAGGAATTTGAAATGCACCAGATGGTATATGAGGCTCTGAGAGCCCAAACAAGGCTACTTTTACTGCAGGAATTAGACATTGTATTAGGTTTGTGCAAAAGTAACTGCGGTTTTTGTCATTACTTTTAAATGGCAAAGACTGCAATTACTTTTGCACCAACCTAACATTTGCAATCTGCTCCATTTGCTTTGTAGGAACATTGATCACTATGCTTAGCCCTGTGCTAGGCCAGAAATTCTATGAAGTGGGACAGACTGTTATTGATCTGGGAAAAACTGACTCCAGGAAAAAGTAAATACATTACCAAAGGAGAGTAGGTACCCCTAAAAAAGGGTGCTACTCCAGTGCAAGGACACACACAGGGACCACACAGGGTGACACAAAAGCAAATGTGAGTAAATTTGGTAAAGATTGGGAGTCCAGTAGAAAAGACAGACACACAACCCAACCTGTGTTGTCGGGGCTATGAATGGCCTTGAGTCTGGAACAGCTGTTCAGACTGCTTAATGTCCCTGATTTTCGTCAATCCCTCTGCCCTAACCAAGGAGGCTTCCAGAATATAAACCTATGCCAGTTGGGTTCTTCTAATCCCTAGGGTCTGGGGTAGAGCCAAGGTCACCCTGAAGTACTCATGATGGGAGGCAATTGGAGGCAACATGTTGTGTTAACAATACATTAGTCATCTTTAAATAAGCAAAAAAACTTGGCGTTAATATATTCCAGGATAGAATGTACTCTCACACATTGAAATCTTAGCTGCTTTATGGGTCCTATCTGTCCTATAAATGGCTATAGAAGGAAGCACTGTTTAGTAAAACAAGTGGCTCTTGCTTTGCAAATTGGATGGAGTCCCTCCAAACAGTATCTGCTCTATATCTTGCCTAACCCAGAAACATGTTAGGTATTGACATCTTAAAAGGACACCCTGGGAAAATTTTGCCTACAGGTACAGATAATGAAACTTATCTTAGGTGGACTTGTAGGCTGGGAGCCAGTCGCCCTTCCTGCATCCTGGAGGGAGGAGTGACCACTAAGCATTGCACATTGCTGGTTGGGAAGGTGGGAGTTCTGGAGTTACAAAGGCCAGGGACAGTAAGACCAGCACAAAGCACCTTTAGTAGCCCTTTATGGGCAGTAGGAAAGTCAATTGGGTCATGATAAATGACAGTGGATTACAAAAAAAATTGAACAAAATGGTGTTGCCCGTACATGCTGTTGTACTGAATAATACCTCTTTCCTAGAACACTTAGTGTCTTCCCAAAGAAATAACCCATGCAATACTGGATTTGGCTAATGCCTTTTTAGTATTTTCCAAACTATGAACTCACAAGATCAATTTGCTTTTGTTGGAAAGGATGGCAATAGGCCTTTCAGGTGCTACTGCAAGGACACATTCACAACCCTACAAATCTGCCATAGGATTCTGGCTGGGACTTGACTCTGTTTTCTGCCCCCCATCACCATCTGGCATTGTATGGTCATTTTACATTGATGACACATTAACTTGTAAGGATTTTTCCCTCTTATAGATCACCCTGACCTCAATGATGAAATATCTCTATTCACAAGGATGAGCAGTGAACCCCAACAAGGTGCAGGAACCAGGCACCATCACAAAGCTCTTAAAAGTCTTCTGGTCTGGTAAGTCAGGTAGTGCCTAAACGGGTAATAGACAAGATTCAAGCCTACCCTATTCTCACAACAGTGAAGGAAGTACAAGCTTCTGTGAGACTGTTAGGATACTTAGAGAGCCTTACATCATACCTTACTCAGTGTCTCAGGCCCTTACATGAGCTAATTTAAAAGGGAACAGTCTGGGATCAGACACGAGAACAGGCTTTTAAAAAGGCAAAAGTTCAGGTACAACAGGTTAAGGCTTTAGAGGTAGCCAGGATGTGGTTGCCCTGTAGACTAAATGTGTCTATTGCCAAAGATAAAATGGGATGAATACTATGGCAATAACAAGGTAAGAGATCAGTTTCTTTAGGATTTTGGTCACAGTTATGGAGAGGAGCTTAACACTACCTTAAGATAAAACCACAGCTCTTTGCAGTATACGCTGCCCTTATCTAAACTGATCCCCTAAGCAAAGACAACCCAGTCACTCCCAGGACCACTTACTCCATCAAGGGGCAGGTGCATAGTATGTTTGAAAAACCATGCTTTGTCACTTCTCACACCCCCATGCTTACAAAGCAGCATGAGTACCTTCAGCAGCACAGCTCACTATCTATAAGCACACGGGCAGAGGAAATGTGGATGTTACTGGAGTCTGTGGTCTAGAAAGACCTGGAATCTATGGTACCCTAGGGCTCCTCAGGCAGTACCACCAACAGTAAGGAAAAAACATGGGCCTGTCCCTGTAGAGGCGTGGTATACAGTTAAGTCCAGCAAAGGCAATTCTTCCTCATGGACAACAGTAGTGTTTCATCCCGAGACAAATACAATTTGGGAAGTTAAATTTGGGAAACACTGAAGTAACCAGTGGGCAGAGTTGTAGACTGCATGGATGGTCCTTGAGAATGAACTTCGGCCTTTAGTATTCTGCACTGGATAACTGGGCCATCATGAAAAACTTAACTTCTTGGATTGGGGAATGAGTGAAGGAAGAGTGGACAATCATGGGAAAGCCCCTCTGGGGACAGGAAATGTGGCAAGACATACAGGACAGGCTGCAAAACTTCCACGCTGATTTTCAAGTGTCCTACGTACCAACCACACCCTTGTGTCACCACTGGGCAATCAGGAAGCAAATGCCCTCATTAAAGTGTGTGCTATGGTCTTCCAGGCAGAGGACGTAGCACTATAGATACAAAGACAAAGGGACATAAAGAAACAAATGTAAAATAAAAAGCTGCCGAGGACAAAAATTTGCATGTAAAATGCAATAATATACCACGTACAATAAAACAGTGTCTAGCCTGCTCCTTGAGATGCCCCTGACTAAGCTACCTGAAAAGACATATAGAGGGTTGACATCTGTCAAGTAACAGCAGATAGAGTATACTGATCCATTACCCATAAGTGAGGGGATAAAGTATACACTAGTGTGTGTGGACACAGCCACTGGCCTGGCATTGGCTTTCCCCTGTCATAGGGCTAACCAGCAAGCCACAATTTGAGACTTAATAAAAAAAATTAAGTGTTAACGAATGACATGCCCCATAAAGTAGTGATTAAAACCCACTTCAAAGGACATGATATACAAAAATGGGCATGACAAAATAAAGTCCTGTAGAGATTCCATCTACCTTATAACCCACATGCAACAGGGCTGATGGAATAAAAAACCAGGGTATTCAAACAGCAGATAAAAGCACTTACAGGTACTCCTAACCCGGCCAGGTAGATGAAAGTATTGCCACAAGCTATGCTGTTACCCCATTTGCCAGGCAAAGAAAGCTAGATGGGCCCTCACTAAGTTTAAGAGGATGGGAAACAGAGCGAGATACGTTCTTGCCTCAGCTGGCCCCTACTAAGTGCATTATGGTAATGCACAACCCTTGAAACATCCAACCAAGAGATGGTCTGGTGCAGTGAAAATTAGCATGGGATCCCCTACCAGGTTCAGTGGGATACTTCGTCCTGCAGGGCCCAGAGAACCACACCTTACTGACTTGGACTCTCATCGTACTGCTAGACACTGGGCTTGAGGTAATAATGTACCAGTGGAGAGGCACTTGCACTTTGCAGAGGGGAGAAGTCATCAGGTTCCTGGTCTGGCATATAAGCCCCTCTGCAGTCAGAATCCTCATGGGAGGCACTCCTACTTTCCCTGGACAGCACATATGGTATGTTTCTCCTGGGAAGCCACCCCAGCAGCTACTGTTTTGACCACTCAAGTACAATCCACCAGTATAATCCTTGTTGAAGGAGATGATCTGCCTTCACAAATGTGTATTAGAATTCTGTTTCACTGCCTCTAGCTTCCTGTTGCTAATATGAAATGTAAACATTACAGGACATAGTCTAAAAAAATGTGTTCTTATATTGGGCTGTGTCCTATGCCCAAATGATAAATACATCAGCTTATTAGGCTTATGGACAGGTGCTGCTGTTAGGAATCTCTGTTCAGACATGGAGGCTAAACTCTTTACAGAAACTTTCTGGGTTGCATTACAGTCATACATTTTGGGGGAAAAAATGTGAGTACTTGAAATACTGCAGATATTACTAGGTAAGACCCCGTCCAATGGCCCATTAACGATACTTTATCAAACAAGGGACACCCCTTCCCACTCTCATGTAATGCCACAAAAATAAAAATTTTTTAAAGTCTCAAATAGCCCAAAAATCAGTAGTAAGTATTAACAAAAAATGTACACAGGTCTGAAATAAATTTATGTAAATAACCCCAGGCTATGAAAAGTTGAGTCAAGTTGTCCCTCTCTGCCGGAAAGAAAATCACAGCAAAAACACAATTCCAAAGACCACTCCATACACGGAGTAGTGCCTCCTTCCACCCATAATATCATGGTTACCCTGCTAAACCCTGATTGGTATGCCACTGACAGGGTAAAATGATCAGGCAAACACTGGGTGGCCCCTAATGAAACATGGTTGCTGTGTGGTTCCAACCTGTAGGCCTGGCTGCCCCCAGATGGATGGGATGTTGTACCCTCTGGTTCTGCTGGGCAATGGAACAGTTATGGAATAAACTGACTGCTGCTGCCAATCACACATACCTCAGAGCTGGATGGGAGGGTGATCTGCCTTCTACTGGTATGGTCATATAGCTGCCCTCTTTAGTCCTCAAATAAGCATAAGAAATATAATAGCTCGTATAAAGACATCAACTAATCTCACTAGACGAGCTCTAAAGGACAGCAGACAGGACATTCTAGCATTCAACACAGAAACCGCTTTCATGTAAAGACTATGGCACGAGGCAGCATCTGTGCCATTATCATAACAGAATGCTATCTACATGTTACAAATAAAACGTCACCACTCTAGTGCAACACATGGCATCATAGATAAATGCTGTAAGTGATGCCGCCCCATCAATAGTTGTCAAATTGACTTTAAAATCTTAGTAAATTGATAAAACAGTTGCTAATCATTATTTGCTTACTTCATTGCTTTGCATTTTTTCCTTATGTGTCTCTATTGTTGCTGTGAAATCATCCTGTAATGTGGCATCAAGTTGCCAATAAGGCTATCACCCTCACTATAGAACCCGTAGTGATATCCAAGGACTCTCATGGGGAGGAGGTATTTAAAACTGGAGGGCGATCATGAGGAATAGAGTGTTGTGAAAATGTTTTCTGCATATGTGACCACGAAGTGGAGGTAGGATGCAGTGACTGGAAGAAACATACAAGCATCAATTGCTGCTGCCCATAACATTCCCCCACCTTAGGAATGTTGGACAGATTATAGGAAATCCAAATAATATCTTTAAGTAGAGAGTACATAGATTAAGAATGCAAACAGATGGCTTAACACATTTGCAACTTTTTTTCTCTTTTATACCATGAAAAGAAAGAGGAAAGGGAAAAGGTCTAGACAGGTATCCATTACACACAGAGATGTGCCCTGTCTTATTGACACCCAAGACTGCCTTATAAATTCCCTCTGAATAAATATTTGACTACTTACCAACCTTGAATGGTCTGCCTCGTTCTTTGTCCTGAGCTTATGAAGAGCAGTTCTTGGTTAGCACAGAGAGTTTTCCCAACACACAGGGTTGAGGCCCTCTAAGGATGCATAAATAGCCAAAGCAGAAAACCAGTCTTTTGGCCACATAAGATCTTAATTCCAACATAACTCCACAATTAATTGATAATATACAATACCATCTATTTTTTTTTACTATTGTTAAAAATTTGTTTATTGTTTTTTCAAGTCAAGAATCTACTATAGCTGTTTATGGTCTATCATATTAAGTCTTACTGAGACCAGCTCGGTCGGGGAGACCCTAACCCAGTGGCACTAGAGGAATTAAAGACACACACACAGAAATATAGAGGTGTGAAGTGGGAAATCAGGGGTCTCACAGCCTTCAGAGCTGAGAGCCCCAAACACAGATTTACCCACATATTTGTTAACAGCAAGCCAGTCATTAGCATTGTTTCTATAGATATTAAATTAAAAGTATCCCTTATGGGAAATGAAGGGATGGGACGAATTAAAGGAATAGGTTGGGCTAGTTAACTGCAGCAGGAGCATGTCCTTAAGGCACAGCTCGCTCATGCTATTGTTTGTGGCTTAAGAATGCCTTTAAGCGGTTTTCCACCCTGGGTGGGCCAGGTCTTCCTTGCCCTCATTCCTGTAAACCCATAATCTTCCAGCGTGGACATTATGGCCATCATGAACATGTCACAGTGCTGCAGAGATTTTGTTTATGGCCAGTTTTGGGGCCAGTTTATGGCCAGATTTTGGGGGGCTTGTTCCCAACAAGGTCTAAATTCTAATTGTTATTTAAATCTTTCAATCTAGTATCACCTAATATGAATTATCTCTCCAACTAGGTTGGTTTCAGGTTATTTTTCACTGGAGCCAGGGAGTACAAATCAGATCTTAAACCTGCAAGTCCTAAAACAGGGTCTGCCTTGGGAAATCTAGGGCATCAAGTTCTTAGATGATAGGACAATATAAGCCAGGCAGTAGTTTCTTAGCTAAGTACCCTCTGAGCCAGTAAGCAGTTGGCTCCATTTAAATAAGTTAAAAATAGACTAACCAGCAGTTAAAATTTTCAGCACAGCAAAAAGCAGTGAGGACAAGGTTTATTCTCTGATCTCTAAAGGTTTGCTTCACTGAGTCTGATAATGGTGCATGACGTGAAGAATGTTAGCTATACTCTGGTCTCACATTACCTTGGTTTTACTTAGTCATCAGTGTAATTTATCTAAGGGCAACTTGCCGCTAAAAAAAGAGCTCAGCTTGAAGCCTTCTAGCTTACACAGCAGGAATTTCTAGAAATTTTACCGCTGGTAAGGAAACTCTTATTTATGGAATCAGGGATCCTTGTTAACATTTTGACTGCTTGGCTTGCAGGCAGAAAACTTTTTTCTATTGCTAGATTTGTCCTGTTTGCAGGAGGCTGAAATATATGCAGAATTAAGAATTGACCCTAAGTCCAGGAACTGAAGTAAACCAGAATGAGCATTAAAAATTTTACAAATATAATTCATTTCTTATTAAGTTAAAAGTATTATGTGCTTTTTAGGAGAGATTTGTAGGTAGCAAGTATGATTAAAGGGGTATAGTTTGTAGGCATGCCCATGCTGTAATATAGGAAGCTTAGCAATCATTCAGGTAAGTTTCAATCACTCTAGACAATTTTTTTTCTAAGCTTACAATAGAGAGTGAGTATACATACATTGTGAATAAGAACTTGATTTTTTAAATCAGTTATAAATGAGAAAAAAAGCTAATTCCAATATCAACTAATAATATCTCTGTTTAAATAGTCCATGACTAACACGATGTGGTTTACTCTCACACATTTGCTATAAGAGCTCCTAGACTTACTTAGGTACTGTCTGAAGGAAAATAGAAAATAAATGAATTGAGCTATCCCTACTGCATCGTAGCTACACAAGGGATAGTTGCCTTAATCAGTGAAGAACAGAAGGACAAAGAATATATTGGTAGGAGGTATACAGGAGATGAAGGAACCAGAAACCTGAACTGAGAATTAGACTAATTTTGGGGTCCTAAGCTTTCATCTTCCTCTTCTTCTATCCACACATCCATCCATTTGTCCACCCATTAACAAGGATTTAAATATTAAACATAAATTACAAGCCAAGCACTACCTCTAAACAAAGAGACTCACAATTTGAGAAATAAAATAAAATGTGAGAAATAAAAACCCTCAAAAAAGATACACCACAACTGAAGAAATGCTATCACATTTAATAACATAAACAGAACAAGTGTTGTGACGTTGGAGGGGGCCTCTCTGTGGATGGGCCATTTGAGCTGGGTCTTAAAGACTGAGAAAGAGTTTGCCAGGAGAAAAAGAGAAGTGAAGACATTTTAGGTAATCATAATAGCATATAAAAGGGCTGAAAGTTGCAAATTAAAAACAACGACACATCTTGTGCCAAGATGGCCGAATAGGAAGAGCTCCGGTATACAGCTCCCAGCGTGAGTGACGCAGAAGACGGGTGATTTCTGCATTTCCATCTGAGGTACCGGGTTCATCTCACTAGGGAGTGCCAGACAGTGAGCGCAGGTCAGTGGGTGCGTGCACCGTGCACGAGCTGAAGCAGGGCGAGGCATTGCCTCACTTGGGAAGCGCAAGGGTCAGGGAGTTCCCTTTCCAAGTCAAAGAAAGGGGTGACGGACGCACCTGGAAAATCGGGTCACTCCCATCCGAATATTGCGCTTTTCGGACCGGCTTAAAAAACGGCGCACCACAAGATTATATCCTGCACCTAGCTCGGAGGGTCCTATGCCCATGGAGTCTTGCTGATTGCTAGCACAGCACAGCAATACAAGGGATGTGAAGGACCTCTTCAAGGAGAACTACAAACCACTGCTCAACGAAATAAAAGAGGATACAAACAAATGGAAGAACATTCCATGCTCATGGGTAGGAAGAATCAATATCGTGAAAATGGCCATACTGCCCAAGGTAATTTACAGATTCAATGCCACCCCCATCAAGCTACCAATGACTTTCTTCACAGAATTGGAAAAAACTACTTTAAAGTTCATATGGAACCAAAAAAGAGCCCGCATCGCCAAGGCAATCCTAAGCCAAAAGAACAAAGCTGGAGGCATCACACTACCTGACTTCAAACTAAACTACAAGGCTACAGTAACAAAAACAGCATGGTACTGGTACCAAAACAGAGATATAGATCAATGGAACAGAACAGAGCCCTCAGAAATAACGCCACATATCTACAACTATCTGATCTTTGACAAACCTGACAAAAACAAGCAACGGGGAAAGGATTCCCTATTTAATAAATGGTGCTGGGAAAACTGGCTAGCCATATGCAGAAAGCTGAAACTGGATCCCTTCCTTACACCTTATACAAAAATCAATTCAAGATTGATTAAAGACTTAAACGTTAGACCTAAAACCATAAAAACCCTAGAAGAAAACCTAGGCATTACCATTCAGGACATAGGCATGGGCAAGGACTTCATGTCCAAAACACCAAAAGCAATGGCAACAAAAGCCAAAATTGACAAATGGGATCTAATTAAACTAAAGAGCTTCTGCACAGCAAAAGAAACTACCATCAGAGTGAACAGGCAACCTACAAAATGGGAGAAAATTTTTGCAACCTACTCATCTGACAAAGGGCTAATATCCAGAATCTACAAAGAACTCAAACAAATTTACAAGAAAAAAACAAACAACCCCATCAAAAAGTGGGTGAAGGGCATGAACAGACACTTCTCAAAAGAAGACATTTATGCAGCCAAAAAACACATGAAAAAATGCTCATCATCACTGGCCATCAGAGAAATGCAAATCAAAATCACAATGAGATACCATCTCACACCAGTTAGAATGGCAATCATTAAAAAGTCAGGAAACAACAGGTGCTGGAGAGGATGTGGGGAAATAGGAACACTTTTACACTGTTGGCGGCACTGTAAACTAGTTCAACCATTGTGGAAGTCAGTGTGGCGATTCCTCAGGGATCTAGAACTAGAAATACCATTTGACCCAGCCATCCCATTACTGGGTATATACCCAAAGGATTATAAATCATGCTGCTATAAAGACACATGCACACGTATGTTTACTGCGGCATTATTCACAATAGCAAAGACTTGGAACCAACCCAAATGCCCAACAATGATAGACTGGATTAAGAAAATGTGGCACATATACACCATGGAATACTATGCAGCCACAAAAAATGATGAGTTCATGTCCTTTGTAGGGACATGGATGAAATTGGAAATCATCATTCTCAGTAAACTATCGCAAGAACAAAAAACCAAACACCGCATATTCTCACTCATAGGTGGGAATTGAACAATGAGATCACATGGACACAGGAAGGGGAATATCACACTCTGGGGACTGTGGTGGGGTGGGGGGAGGGTGGAGGGATAGCATTGGGAGATATACCTAATGCTAGATGACGAGTTAGTGGGTGCAGCGCACCAGCATGGCACATGTATACATATATAACTAACCTGCACAATGTGCACATGTACCCTAAAACATAAAGTATAAAACAAAAAACAAAAAACAACGACACTGATGTTGCTATGTAAAAGTTAAGAAGAAAGTTAGATGCATAGAAGACACTGATGAGAGAGAGTTTATGTGTGGATTTTGTGTGCTATAAATATTTAAAAAATTTTTTAAACATAGGCAACTTGTAATTGTAGAGAGCTTTTTAAATAAGAAAAGGGCTAGTCTTGTTCAACTCCTGCTTATGAGTGAGAACACGCAGTGTTTGGTTTTCTGTTCCTGTGTTAGTTTGCTGAGAATTATGGCATCCAGCTTCATCCATGCCCCTACAAAGGACATGAACTCATTCTTTTTTATGGCTGCATTGTATTCCATGGTATTATATGTGCCACATTTTCTTTATCCAGTCTATCGTTGATGGATATGTGGGTTGGATCCTAGTCTTTGCTATCATAAAACGTGCTGCAAGAAACATACGTGTGCATGTGTCTTTATAGTAGAATGATTTATAATCCTTTGGGTATATACCCAGTAATAGGATTACTGGGTCAAATGGTATTTCTGGTTCTAGATCCTTGAGGAATCGCCACACTGTATTCAACAATGATTGAACTAATTTACACTCCCACCAACAGTGTAAAAGTGTTCCTATTTCTCCACAGCCTTGCCAGCATCTGTTGTTTCCTGACTTAATAATCGCTATTGTAACCGGCATGAGATGGTATCTCATTGTGGTTTTGATTTGCATTTCTCTCATGACCAGTGATGATGAGCTTTTTTCATATGTCTGTTGGCTGCACAAATGTCTTCTTTTGAGAAGTATCTGTTCATATCCTTTGCCCACTTTATGATGGGGTTGTTTTTTTTCTTGTAAATTTAAGTTCCTTGTAGATTCTGGATATCAGACCTTTGTCAGATGGGTAGATTGCAAAATTTTCTCCCATTCTGTAGGTTGCCTGTTCACTCTGATGATAGTTTCTTTTGCTGTGCTCTTTAGTTTAGTTAGATCCCATTTGTCAATTTTGGCTTCTGTTGCAATTGCTTTTGGTGTTTTAGTCATAAAGTCTTTGCCCATGCCTATGTCCTGAATGGTATTGCCTAGGTTTTCTTCTGGGGTTTTTATGGTTTTAGGTCTTAACGTTTAAGTCTTTAATCCACTTTTGAGTTGAACAGTGAGAACACATGGACACAGGGAGGGGACTATCACACACAGGGGCCTGTCAGGGGCTGGGTAGCAAGTAGGACAAACACCTAATGTACGCGGGGCTTAACACCTAGATGATAGGTTGATAGGTGCAGCAAACCACCTTGGCACATGTATACCTATGAAACAAACCTGCACATTCTGCACATGTTCCCAGAACTTAAAGTAAAATAAAAAAAAGCAACTACACTACTCAAATTAATAATTTTTCATAAACCCTTTTTACATTAACATCTTTCTTAAAATGGAAGAGGAAATGAGATGGAAAAAAACCCCACATCAATCTGCTGTCAGCTCTTGATAGGTTAATGCTTCTACTGTTTCAGCACTTAGTAATTGATTATTTTTAATATTGATAAATACTTATAGAAAATACTGAAAAATAACAATTTACAGCATGCTAGAGTCAAACCTCAAATTACTTTTATCTTGCATGGAAGAATTAATGGCCTGATAAGACTTCATGTGTCATTTCCAAAAAGAGTAGAACAGTTAAGTGAACTCATTTATACAGATCACCTCAGTTTCAAAAGAAATTTTACTTGGCTTTTCTGTTTCACACTGGTGATTTGTTTTACATATAAGGATATGGCCTGAAAGCAAAAATGTACTGAAGTAGGAATCAGGACAATTGGTTCTGTTTCAAGTTCTGCCTTGGCCAAATCACCCGACTGTTCTGGGACTCAATTTCCTCACCTACAAAATGAAAATTCTGGATTGATTACTAAGGCTCCTGTCATCACTAAAATTCCATGGTTGTACAAAAAGGAAAAAACATTCCCAAATTTTGAAAAGAATGAGAGTAAAAGCATGACAAAATTGTGCCAATTGGATAAAATAATAATACAGCTTTCTAAGACACGTGCCCTAGTGTTCCAAGGCAGGTGTTTTTGCAAAGGACCTACATTTACTGACCACCTACATAGATGGAAATGAGGGTGATGCTATCACACTGTGTGCAACTGAGACACCCTCCATTGTATACACAAAGGACAGACTTAACTTGACCCAGTAAATAAGCCAAAAATGGGTACCAATTGTTACTAAACGGCAATTAACAATACTTTGCAAACTTTTCCTTTTTACAGCTGGATAGAAATAAGGAGAAGATTAAAAAAAAAAAAAAGTAGGTATAGCAGAGAAGATTTAAACACACACACAACCTCCAACAAGACAATATTATCATTAACTAGGAAGAACAGACACCAGAACTTAACCAGAACATGAGTGACATACAGTAGCTGAAAGAGAGAATTACCAGATTCTCCTCTTCGGCCTTGCTTACCTTGTTTTCCTGGAGAGCCTGAAATCCAAAGGATAATTTTTTGAGTGTAGTTTAACTCTTTTTTGTGGTTCCAAAATGGCTAATAAATAATTTCTATATATTTTCTTATCATTTTTAACTACCAACTTCAAGGAAGGGGCCAAATATTTGTAAAGGTCGGTATCATCTTCAGTGTTTCAGCAAAACTCTTAAGCTTCATTTAATTATAAAAACTAATCTAGATACATGATCATCCAGTGTTACTTAAAAATATTAGTGATTCAGAATTTTTGTTCATTGTGCTTTGATATCGTCAATAAAGAAAGGGTTTACTAAGAAAAAAGAAGAAAAAAAGAAAAGGGCTAGTCTTATATTTTTATTTAAAAATAGTAACTTGGGGAGAAATATTGATAATGATCAAAAAGGTGACTTTAACAATAACAGTTGAAGCAAGGCATGGTGAAGTGCTGAATAAATGGCCAGAAGGTCTGGAGAAAAGTGGCCCAAATTGAAAGATATACCTGAATAGCATTCTACAGGATGTTAAATGTGATATATTTAATTTTGAAAACTATCAATTTGGTCACTACAATGAAATTTGAAATTTATGATATATTCAGCATTCTAGAACACATTGAGTGTGGTTTTTTTTAACAAGAAGACTTTTTATGTATTTTCTGTTTTATTGGCATTGTTTGGTTCAATTTCCTTTTACTCTGTCTCCCTACTCAACTTGTTGTCTTATCTATGATTTTAAAAACTCTAGAACCCTTAACTATATTCACACCTTATGACAAAGACATTTTAGATCTGGGTAATATGGTAATCTTAATAACATTTTATAATTATTTAGCACTTTCAAAATTTCTTTCACAGAACTTCATGTGTTTCTCTTAACAAATCAGAAGCATTATGTGAAAAGTATGGCACTTAGAGAGTAAGTTTGGCCAATCTCAGAAAAAGTCAATATTCCAACACTGACCATTTGACTACAAATATGTAACCTATTATTCTACACTATACAAACTTTTTTTTTAAAAAATCGATTTCTTAATGCTATCTGCATTTTCAAACCATATTTATTTTCTTAATTTTGGATCTCTATGTTTTTACTAAAAGTAATCACAGAAAGATTAAAGTTACTAAAATTCTTACATAATTAAAAGACTCTGGAGGTAAAAATAGAGTGCTGGTGACCTACTCTTAAAGGGTTTATTTTTAATTAAATAAGGAAGGATCATCTGAAGTGTTCTATTCTGTAAAGTGATCACATTTGAGTGCTCAGTAACAGTAAAATATAATAACAATTACTAAATAAGCAGTGTTAAAAAGAACATGTACTAGAAACAATAGCATGAACTATCATTCAAAACAATTAAAATATCATTAGGGTTATAAACTTCATAAAGCTTTACCCTTGGCTCTTTATGTAAAAGATGTCATAGGTAGTCAATAAACCTAAAGCTTTGCACTAAATACACTTCACAGAAAGGCCTAAATTTTTTAATACTTGTGCAAATAAAATGTCTGCGTGGTGCAGCATCCTTCACAGATCAGCTAACTTAAGAAACAAGTTAATTGTGAATAAAATTATCTTGGGTTAAGTACTGATCAATACTGATATATCCTTACCAATAGCCAATGAGTCAACTCTCTAATTCAAACAGTTATTAGAACTCTAAAATTTTAACACTAAAGGCATGTGCCCAGGTGGGCAGAACTACCATTCCCACAGCCTCCATCTCTCTTTCATTTGATTTGTATAGTCTTCTAGAGTTTTTCTTCCTTTCATTACTATAGACAAAATGAATCATACTGAGAATAAGACAATTCTGCTTCCCATAAGTTGCTTTCAATCTTGGCTGTTGTAAACATAGGAGTGCAGATATTTTTGAAGTCTTAGATTTAAGTCTTTAATCCATTTTGATTTCATTTTTGTATAAGGCTAGAGATAGGGATCAAGTTCATTCTTCTGCATATAAAAGTCCAGTTTCCCCAGCACATTTAAGAGACTGTCTTTTCCTCAAGGTATGTTCTTGGCACCTTTGTCAAAAATGAGTTCACTATAGGTGTGTGGATTAGTTTCTGGGTTCTCTATTCTATTCTATTGGTCTATCCGTCTGTTTTTATGCCAGTACCATGCTGTTTGGGTTACTATAACTCTGTAGAACAGTTGGAAGTCATGTAAATTGATTCCTCCATTTTTTTTTCCTTAGGATAGCTTGATCTACTCTGGGTCTTTTGTTGTTTCATATAAATTTTGGAATTCACTTTTCTATTTATGTGAAGAATGTTATTGGTAATTTGATAGAAATTACATTAACTCTGTATATTGCTTTGGGTAGTATGGACATTTAAACAATATTGATTCTTCTAGTCTATGAATATGGAATCTATCAATTTTTGGCATCCTCTTTATTTCATCAGTGTTTTATAGTTTTTATTATAGAGATCTTTCACTTCTTTGGTTAATTCTTAGGTATTTAATTTTATTTGTAGCTGCTGTAAATGGGATTACCTTTTTTATTTTGTTACTGGCATATAGAAATGCTGACTTTTGTATGTAGATTTTGTATCTGGCACATTTATTTAATTTGTTTATCAGTTCTAATAGTTTTTTTGGTTGAGTATTCAGGTTTTTCCAAATATAAAATCATACCAGCGAATAAGCATAATTTGACTTCTCTCTCCAATTTGGATGCTCTCTATTTCTTTCTCTTGTCTAGTTGCTCTAGCTAAGACCTCCAGTACTACACTGAATAAGAATGGTGAAAGTGGGCATCTTTGTCATGCTGCAGTTCTGAGAGAAATGACTTTCAGATTTTCCCTATTCAGTACAATACTAATTGTTGGTCTGTCATATATACGGCTTTTATTATTTTGAGGTATGTTCCTTCTACATCCAGTTTCTGAGGGTTTTTATCCTGAAGGGATGTTGAAATTTATCAAATGATTTTTCAGCATCTGCTGAAATTATCTTATGGTTCTTGCCCTTTATTCTGTTGATACGTTTTACATTGATTGATTTGCATGTTGAATGGCCCTTGCATCCCTGGGGTAAATCCCACTTGGTCGTGATGAATAATCTTTCTAACATATTGTTGAATTTGGTTTGCCGTTTTGTTGAGTATTTTTGCATCAATATTCATCAGAGATATTGGCCTCTAGTTGTTGTTTTTTTTTCTTTCTTTCTTTTTCTTTTTTTGATGTGTCTCTGGTTTTGGTATCAAGATAATACTGGCCAGATAGAATGAGTTTGCAAGTATTCCCACTTCCACTATTTTTGGGGGCAGTTTGAATGGGATTGGTATTAGGCCTTCTTTAAATGTTTGGTAGAATTCTGAAGTGAAGTTATTGGGTCCTGGGCTTTCCTTTGCTGGGAGACTTTTTATTATGACTTTGATCTCCTTACTTGTTCTTGGTCTGAACAGGTTTTGGATATTTTCCTGGTTCGATCTTAGTAGGTTGTAAGTGTGTAGGAATGATCCATTTCTTCTAGATTATCCTATTTATTAGCATATACTTACTTATAGTAGCCACTAATGATCCTTTGAATCTCTGCAGCATCAGTTTTAATGTTTCATTTTTTACCTCTGGTTTTATTTCTTTGGGTCTTTTTTTTCTTGTTAGTCTGGATACAAGTTTGTAATTTTGTTTATCTTTTCAGAAAACAACTTTTGCTTTATTGATCTTTCTGTGTTGTTTTCATTTCATTTGTTTCTGCTCTGATCTTTCTTATTTCTTTTTTCTACTAACTTCTGTTCAGTTTGGTATTACTTTTCCAGTTCCTTAAGATGCATCATTAGGTTATTGAAGTTTTTATTCTTTTTTGATGTAGGCATTTATAGCTATAAATTTTCTTCTTAGGACTGCTTTCATTGTATTCCATAGGTTTTAATATGTTGTGTTTCCATTATCACTTTTTTCCAAGAAATTTTTCAATTTTCTCATTAATCCACTGGGTCATGTTATTTAATTTCCATGTGTTTGTATAGTTTCCAGAATTATTTGTTATTGATTTGTAGCTTTATTCCATTGTAATCAGAGAAGATGCTTGATATTATTTCAATTTTTTGAATGTTTTATGACTTGTTTTACAATATAACATATGGTCTATCTTTGAGAATGAACAAAATGTATATTCTGCAGCCATTTTATGAAATGTTCTGTAAATATCTATTAGGTCCATTGGTTCTATAGTGCAGATTATTTCCAATATTTCTTGATCTTCTGCCTGGAATACCTGTCCAATGCTTAAAGTAGGGTTCTGAAATCTCCAGCTATTATTGTATTGGGAGCTATCTCTCTTTTTACCTTTAATAATATTTGCTTTATATATCTTGGTATTCCATGGTTGTGTGGATATATATTTATAGCTATTATACCCTTTTGCTGAATTGACTTTTTATCATTATATAATGGCCTTCTCTGTCTCTTCTTATGGTGTTGGTCTCAAAATCTATTTTCTCTGATATAACTACTCCTGCTGTTTTTGGTTTCCATTGTCATGGAATATTTTTTTCCATCCTTTTATTTTCAGTCTATGTACCTTTACAGGTGAAGCATGCTCCTTGTACCTTGTAGGCGAAAGATCACTGGGCCTTGTTTTTTCATCCATTCAGCCACTCTGTGTCTTCAGATTGGAGAGTTTAGTACACCTACATTCAATGTTATTATTAATAAGTAAGAACTTACTCCTGCCATTTTGTTATTTGTTTTCTGGTTGTTGTGTGTTCTTCTCTTATCTTTTCCCCTTCCTTTCTGTCTTCCTTTTAGTGAAGGTGACACTCTCTGGTAGTATGCTTGCATTTCTTGTTTTTTATTTTTTGCATATCCATCATATGTTTTGTTATTTTTGGTTTGAGGTTACTATGCAGCTTGCAAATACTATCCTATAACCCATTATTTTAAGTTGATGACAACTTAGCACTGATTATATTAACAAACACACAAAAGAAAAACAATAAAAACTCTACATTTTAACTTTGTCTTCCACTTTTTAACATTTTGTTGTTCCTTTTTATGTTTCGTACTGTGTCTTGCAAAGTTGTAGTTATTTTTGATTGGTTCATCATTTAGTCTTTCTACTTAAATTGAGAAGCTTATGCACTAAAATTATAGCACTGTACTATTCTATATTTTCCTGTGCTTACTATTACCAGTGAGTTTTGTACCTTCAGTTGATTTCTTCTTGCTCATTTAAAGATTACCAGTGAGTTTTGTACCTTCTGTTGATTTCAGATTTAAAATCTCCCTTTACCAATTCATGTAGGGCAGATCTGGTGATGAGTTCCCACAGATTTTATTTATCTGTGAAGTTCTTTACTTCACTTTCATGCTTAAAGCATGTTTTTGCTATACGATTCTAGGTTAAAAGATCTTTTCTTATTTCAGCACTTCAAATATATCATGCCACTCTCTTTTGGCCTGTAAGGTTTCTACTGAAAAGTCTGCTACCAGACATACTGGAGCTTCATTGTAGGTTATTTGTTTCTTTTCTCTTGCTGCTTTTAAGATCCTTTTTTAATGCTTGACTTTGGAAATTTATTAAATGCCTTGAGGTAGTCGTCTTTGGGTTAAATATGCTTGGTGTTCTATAATCTTCTTGTATTTGGAGGTTGATATTTTTCTCTAGTTTTGGGAAGTTCTCTGTTTTAACCCTTTGAATCAACTATCAACCCTTGTGTCTCTTTCTCTACCTCTTTATTAAGGCCAACAACTTAGATTTGTCCTTTTGATGCTATTTTCTAGATCTTGTAGGTATGGTTTTTTAAAATTGTTTTCTTTTGTCTCCTCTATGTATTTTCAAATAGACTGTCTTTAAGCTCTTATTCTTTCTACTGCTTGATCGATTCTGCTATTCAGAGACTCTGATGCATTCTTTGGCATGTCAATTGCATTTTTCAACTCTATATTTTCCCTTTGATTCCTTTTAATTATTTCAATCTCTTTTTATCTGATTAAATTCTGAATTCCCACTCTGTGTTACATTGAATTTCTTTCAGTTTCTTCCAGACAGCTATTTTGTATTCTCTATCTGAAAGGTCACATATTTCTGTTTCTCCAGGATAGTCCCTGGTGCCTTATTTAGTTCATTTGGTGAGGTCACGTTTTCCTGGATGGTGCTGATACTTGTAGATGTTCTTAGATGTTTAGGCATTGAAGAGTTAGGTATTCATTGTAGTCTTCACAGCCTGGGCTTGTTTGTGCCTGGCTTTCTTGAGAAGGTTTTTCTAGATTTTTGAAGGGACTTAGCCCCAAGCCCAATAACATTGTGGATTTTGAAGACTCATAGAGGTAACACTTTGGTCATCTTGGATAAGATATAGAAGAATTTTCTGGATTACCAGTCAGAGTCTCCTGTCCTTATCCTTTATTTTCTCTCAAACGTACAGACTCTCTCTCTCTTTCTCTGTACTGAGACACCTGAAACTAGAAGGCTGGTGATGCAAGCACCCCTGTGGCCACCACCACTGAGACAGTGCTAGGTCAGAACTGAAAACTGGGTAGCACTAGGCCCTGCCGAAGGCCCTTGCCTTCAGGGTGGTCACTTACCCCAGGCCCCAGGCATATCCAGAGATGTTGTCCGGAAAAAAAAGGATTAGAGTCAAAAATCTTAGCAATTTTCCTGAAGTTCTATTCTACTGTGACTAAGCTGGCACTTAAACCTCAATACAAAGTTCTTCCCCATCTTTCCTTCCCTTTACAGAGGCAGAAAAGCCTTCCTTCTGGCCACCACCACCACTGGTCTATGGGGACTTCTGCGAGGCTACTGACAATGTTTGCTTCAAGTCCAAGGGCTCTTCCATCAGTTTTTGGTGAAGGCTGTCAGATCTGAAACTCACCCTACAGGACAGTGGGCTCGCCCATGGCCCAGGGAAGGTCAAGAAATGCTGTCTAAGAGCCTACACCTGGAGTCAAGGACCCAGAAAGCCTGCTTTTTGCTCCACCCCACTGTAGCCGAGCTGATACCTAGGGTGCAAGAACATGTCCCTTTTGCTTTTCCCTCTGCCTTTCTCAAACAGGAGGAGTCTTTCACTATAGCCACCACAGCTGAGAATGTGCTGAGTCTCCCCTGAAGCCAGCAGATCTCAGAGCCCAAGGCCCATAGTGTACTCCCTGGGTATCACTGGTAGTTATCCAGAGCCCAAGGGCTCCTTAGTTAGCAGGTGACGAGTCCTGCCAGGATTGCGTCCTTACCTTCAAGACAGCAGGTTCCTTTTTGGCATAGGATGTATCTAGGAATGCCATCCAGGAGCTAGGGCTTGGAATGGGGGCTTCATGACTCTGCCTGGTGCCTTATCCTTCTGTGGCAGAGCTAATATTCGAGATGCAAGACGAAGTCCTCGTTACTCATTGCTGTCCTCTCCTAAGCATAAGGAAGAAGGTGCTTTTGTTGCTAGGAGCTGTACTGCCTGGGGCTGTGGGAGGGAGAGTACATGTCCTCCCTTTGCCATGCCAGCTGGTATCTTGCTAGGTCATGTGCCACCCTAGTCCACTGGCTCTAAGCCCAGCCTAGCACTGGGAGTTGCCTAGGAATTGCAGACCTTGTGTTCTAGACTACCATTCAAGTTTACCCAGGACCTTGGGGCACTTCAGTCTGCAGTGGTGAGGCTTGCCAAGAAAGTTTCAACTGCTGTGATGGGTGACTGTCTGGCTAGGGCTGGTCCAAATGCTCTTTCCATGTGCAGATGCTAGCTGAGCCCAGCTCAGCTTTATTCTCTGCTGTGACAAAGCAGCACAAATTCTATGTGAAGTCCTCCAATCCCTGCACTATCCCTCCCCAAAGTGCAAACATTATTACTCCAAACAGCAGGGCTGCTGCTGAAGGACATGGGGGAGGGGAGGTGTCAGAGATTCAAGACTCTCTCAAACCCTTCTCAATGTCCCTTTCAACAATATGGACATAATATGCTCACCTAATTTTGGGTTTTTGTGACAGTGTTTTTCTGTGTGAAGACAGTTGTTAAAATTTGGCATTCTAGTGTGGGGGATGAACAGTGTAGGCTTCTATTCCACCATCTTGTTCCACCCCTTGGAGTGTATGTTGAATTCAGGCAGTGTGATGCCTCCAGCTTTGTGCTTCTTGTTCAGAATTGCTTTGGCTATTTGGGATCTTTTGTGGTTCCATATAAATCTTTATTCTTTTTTCCTATTTTTGTGAAAAGTGTCATTGGTGTTTTAACAGGGATAGTATCAAACCTGTAGATTGCTGTGTGCAATATAGTCATTTTAACAATATTGATTCTTTTAATTCACGAACACAGAAAGCCCCTCCATTTGTATCCTTTTCAATTTTTCTCAGTGGTTTGTGGTTTTCAGTGTAGAAATCTTTTAATTACCCAATTAATTCCTAGATTTTTTTGTAGTCTTTGTAAATGTGATTAATTTCATTCTCATCTTGTTCATTCTTTGTGTCTAGAAATACTATGGAATTTTTTTCTCTAACTACTACATTTATTAGTTCTAAGAGTATTTTGATGGAGTTTTTAGGAATTTCTCTACATAACATATTGCCTACAATGGAGGACAATTTTGCTTCCACTTTTCCAATTTGGATGGCTTTATTTCTTCTTCTAGCCTAATTTCTCCAGTACTATATTGAAGAAGAGTGTGAAAGTCAGCATCCTCATTTTGTTCCAGTTCTTAGTGATAACCTTTTCTGCATTCATTATTGTGTTAGGTGTGGGATTGTCATATATGGCCTTTATTGTGTTGAGGTATATTTCTTCTATTCCTAACTTGTTGCAAGTTTTTATCATGGAGAACAGTTGCACTTTATCAAATGCTCTGTCTACACCTATTAAGATGAGCATATGTTTTTTATCCATCATTTGATTGATGTGATGAATCACATCTTTGCATTGCTGGGGTAAGTCATACATGCATACTGGGACAAATAATCGTATATTATTTTTTTGATGTGCTCTTGGATTCAGTTTGCTACTATTTTATTGATGATTTCTGCATCTATGCTAATTATACATATTGGTGTATAGCTTTCTTTTTCATTGTATCCTTGTTTGTTTTTCAAACAGTGTAATGCTGGCCTCATAGAATATATTAGGAATAATTCTTTTCTATATTTCTGGAGCAGTTTGAGAAGAATTGGTGTTTGCTCTTTTTTGAAAGATTGGCAGAATTCAGCAGTAAAGCAATCCTGTCCTGGGCTTTATTGGGAGGCTTTTTATTACGGACTCAAACTTGTTATTTATTATTAGTGTGGTGAGCTTTTTCATTTCTTCCTAATATATGCCTATGAATTCATTCATTTCCTATAGGTTTTCTATTTGTTGGCATATACCTGTTCATAGTTATCTCTAATGATCCTTTGTATTTCTGTGGTATCAGTTGTATTATCTCCTTTTTATGATTTTATTTATTTGGGGCTTTTGTTTGTATAACTTAACTTTTGTTTTAATTTCAGGGTACAAGTACAGGTTTGTTACATAGATAAACTTATGTCATGGGGGTTTATTGTACAGATTTCATCACCCAGGTATTAAGCCTAGTACCCACTGTTTTTCCTGATCCTCTCCCTCCTCTCACCCTCCATCCCCCAAAAGGCCCCAGTATGTTTTTCCCCTCTATGTGTCCATATGTTATCATTTAGCTTCCACTTATAAGAACATTCTGTATTTGGTTTTCTGTTCCTGTGTTAGTTTGCTAAGGATAATGGCCTCTGGCTCGGTCCATGTTCCTGCAAAGGGCATATTGTTCTTTTTCGTGGCTGCACAGTATTCCATGGTGTATATGTAACACATTTTCTTTATCCAGTCTATCATTGATGGACATTTAGGTTGATTGCATGTCTTTGCTATTGTAAATAGTACTGCAATTAACATATGTGTGCATATGTCTTTATAATAGAATGATTTATAATTCTTTGAGTACGTACCCCGTAATGGGATTACTGAGTCAAATGGTATTTCTGTCTTTAGGTCTTTGAGGAATTGCCACACTGTCTTCCACAATGGGTGGGCTAATTTCCACTCCCACCAGCAGTGTATGCTTTCTCTCCACAACCTTACCAGCATCTGTTATTTTTTGACTTTTTCATAATGGCCATTCTGACTGGTTTGAGATGGTATCTCATTGTGGTTTTGATTTGCATTTCTCTAATCAGTAATGTTGAGCTTTTGTTTATATACTTGTTGGCTACATGTATGTCTTCTTTTTAAGTGTGTCTGTTCATGTCCTTTGCCCACTTTTTTATGGGGTTGTGTGTGTTTTTTTTATTGTAAATTTGTTTCTTATAGATGCTGGATATTAGACCTCTGTCAAATGCACAGTTTGTAAAATTTTCTCCTATTACTGTGTGGATAGCTTCTTTTGCTATGCAGAAGGTCTTTAGTTTCATTATATCCCATTTGTCAATTTTTGCTTTTGTTGCAATTGCTTTTGGCATCTTCTTTGTAAAATCTTTGCCTGTGCCCTAAATGGTATTGCCTATGTTGTTAGGATTTTTATAGTTTTGGGTTTTACATTTAAGTCTTTATTCCATCTTGAATTAATTTTTGCACATAGTGTAAGGAAGGAATCCAGTTTCATTCTTCTGCATATGGCTAGCAGTTTTCCAGCACCATTGATTGAATAGGGAATCCTTTCTCCATTGCTTTTGTCAGGTTTGTTGAAGATCAGAGAGTTGTAGGTGTACAGTCATATTTCTGGGTTCTCTATTTTGTCCCATTGATCTGTGTGTCTGTTTTTGCACCAGGACCTACTGTTTTGCTTACTGGATCCCTGTAGTATAGTTTGAATTCAGGTAACGTGATGCCTCCAGCTTTGTTCTTTGTGCTTAGGACTGCCTTGGCTATTTAGGTTCTTTATTGGTTTCATATGAATTTTGAAGTAATTTTTCTAGTTCTGTGAAGAATGTCAATGGTAGTTGAATAGTAATAAATAGCATTAAATGTACAAATCGCATTGGGCAGTATGGACATTTTAACAATATTGATTCTTCTTGTCCATGAGCATGACATGTTTTTCCATTTGTGTCATCTCTGATTTCTTTGAGCAGTGGTTTGTAGTTCTCTTGGTAGAAATCTTTCATTTCTATAGTTAGTTGTATCTGTAGGTATTTTATTCTTTTTGTGGCAATTCTGAATGACAGTTTATTGTTGCTTTGGTCCTTGTATTGACTGTTGTTGGTGTATATGAATGCTAGTGATTTATATGGAATATCTTTTTTCAAACCTTCACTTTCAGTTATGTGAATCTTTACAGGTGATTAGAGTGTTTTTTAGGCAGAATACAGTGGGGTCTTTTGAAAACACCTATTTAGCTTGTCTGTATCTTAATTGGGGGATTTAAAACTTTGACACTCAAGGTTGTTATTGATAAGTGAGGACATACTTCAGTCATTTTGTTAATTGGCTTCTGATTATCTTGTATGTTATTTTTTCTTATCTTGGTCTCTTACTGTTTATCTTTGTGATTTGGTAGTTTTCTATAGTGATAACTTGATTCCTTTCTCTTTTTTATTTGTGTATGTGCTTTCACAGTGAGTTTTATAATTTTGTGTTCCCTCATGATGGTAGATACTGTTCTTTCATTTTCAGATCAATCATTCCTTTAAGCATTTCGTGTAGGGTGGTGAATTCTCTCCATTTTTTCTTTGCCTGGGAAAGACTATTTCTCCTTCATTTAGGAAGGATACCTTTACTGTGTGTATTATTCCTAGCTGACAGTAATCATTTTTATACTCTTTGCATATATTATTCTATTTTTTTCCTTGCCTGTAAGGGTTTTCCTGAGAAATCTGCTGTTAATAGTTTGATAGGATTTCCTTATGAATGACTTGGCACTTTCCTCTTGCTGTTCTTCGAATTCTCTTTGTTGTTGTCTTTTGAAAATTTGAGTATAATGTGCCTGAAGAGAAACTCTTTGGATGAATGTATTTGGGAAACTTTCAGCTTCCTGTATATGTATCTCTCTTCCAAGATTTGAGAATTTTTTAAGCTATTATATTATTAAATTGTTTTTTCGTGGTTTTTCCTTATCTCTTCTGAAACTCTCAAAACTCAAATATTTGTTTATTTGATGATGTTCCATGTTACATACACTTTCTTCATACTCTATTTTTACTTTACTTTCTATTGTATTTTTATTTCATCCATTGAATTCTTCAGTTCTAAGGTTTCTGTCTGGTTTGTTTTTGTGTTATGCACCTTATTTAATGTCACATTCGTTTGATCATAAATTGGTTTTCTGATCTTTTTGTATTATGTATGTGTGTTCTGTTTTATTTCCTGAAGATCATTATTTTTGAATTCCTTTTCAAACATTACATAGATATTCTTTTCTTCACAGTCTTTTACTAGGGAGTTACAGTATTTCTTTGGAGATGTCATGTTTCCCTACTTTTATGTTCCCCTACTTTTTCATGTTTCTTGTGTCAGTACATTGATATCTACACATCTGGTATAAAACTCACTTCTTCTCATATTATGGAGTAGCTTCTGTCTGGGAGTACTTTCTTCTTGCAAATGTATCTACAGTGTCAACTGAATAAAACACATTAGCTTTGGTGTTGGGTGGGTACCTTAGTGTAGTCTCCATAGGATTTCTTCAGCTTTAATAAATATCAGTGGTATCTGTAAGTTCCTCACTGGCTTAGGCTGTGGTTGTGTGTGGAGGCTGTAGTAAGGCTTTGCTGGAGACTAGGGCACTGGGTGGATTTCTCCCTAGGCTCCAGGGTGGCATACTTGGGTACCAGTTGTGGTGGTAGTGGGCCATGGGTAAACTAGTACTCAGTTCCCCTGATGGCTCATACAGACAGAGTGATGTTGGCAGCTAGATATAGCCTCAGGCTCCTGTGGCAGGTTGTGTGGTCACAGGCAGTAGTGGTGGCAGTCCAGACAGGCCAGTCCTTAGACCCTGGACATTATGCACAGGTAACTCTGGTGGCAGTAGGAGGCCAGCTTTTCAGTCTCCAGGTGGTACACATGGATGCACAGCAGCCTGCGCTCTGGAGGGGTGAGATTGTATTGATGTCTGTGTCCCTAGTCAAGCAGCTCTCAGAATCCAGGGAGCACATGCTTTGGCTCCCTATTTCCTGAGTGCAGCCTCCTGGATATGCTCAATTATCTCTTCCCTGGGATATAGGATACTGTATGGACTTGGGTACCAGAGACATGATGGCACCACTGGGTCCAGCTGGTGTCATAATGCTGCAGTCAACTGAGTGAACATGATGTAATGTCAGTTGGGCCCCAAGAATCTGAAAATACAGGGTTAATTGGGCTCCAGGGAAGGATGTAATATGGTGTTGCCTCTGCTCTCCAAATGCCACTGTGCTGCAGCATCCTGGGTCCCAGTGTGTGGATGAGACCCAACGTAAATATCCTCTTTGAAATAATGTAGTTGTATGGACTCCAGGTAGTTTCCTACACTAAGCTCTGGGCCTCTAAGGACTTAGGAGCTCCCTTGTTACTAGGATTGCAGACATATGTGGTGGAAAGGTGGACTATTGACAATGTCACCTACCATTTCTCCTATAACCATAGAGTTCCTCTCTGGCTCTGAGCCTGTCCTCACTGGCTGCTTCACGTCCCTCTCTATGCTGCCATCTCAAGTTTTCATGGCTCAGAGAGTTCCTGTCACTTCCCTGCTGAATTCCTGTGTTCTTCCTTAGAAACTCTATTCTATTTTTGATTATCTACTGGCTGTTTTGTTTCTTCTTCGTGGAGAAGGTAAGTGCCATGTACTTCTAGTCAGTCATCTTGATGACTTGTCTAAAAAAAATTTTTTTTAAATGTGTTTTCAACTATATTATGTTCAAAAGATATTCTCAAACTGTAATGAGCTTCATAATATATCATGTAGTTTATAAAACTGCAGCTCCCAAAATTGTCAATCCATTTACTCATTTTTTCAATCTATAACACAAAACAGTTTAAGGACAAATTCCTAAGAAAAAGTTGAAGTTTTTAATTGTGTGTTTTATTTGATATACATTTAACTTCTTTTCAATTTACATGACTTCATATATTGGTATTCATGGTTATATTTGTATTTATTCCCACTTGTCAATCAATCTTTCATTATTTTATCCATCATTGTTAAATGGTATTCTTTGACTCTCACACATTACCTGCCCAGTAGTGAATAATTTGAATCTTTCCCCTTTCTCTTGCTCTTCTGATGATTTTAGTAGCAATGTTTTCTACTTGTCAAATCATATGTTTACATAATATTTTTTAATGTTACCACTCTTGGTTGTATGTTGGTTCTATGATTGAAAATAATAAATGATCCAGTAGCCTATGTTTTCAAATTTTCCCTAGGCATTTATGGTTAGATGGCACCCATCCTTCAGTAGAATTCTCAGAAACAGCACTTGAACACAGTGAACTCTGGTGTTCTTGAATGTTGCAAACTGATTTTCTATGTTCTTAATACTTGAAAGAGAGCTTGGCTTGATCTAAAATCCCTGGCTCCTATTTTGTTCCTTTAAACTTCTTAAAAACATTGCTTCACCATTGCCTTACTTTGTGCATTTGAGAAAAATAATTATTTTTCCCTTATTCGTTATTTAATCTTTTTGTCTGGAAGCCCTAAGGATTTTTTTCCATCTTCCAATTTTAGGTTTTAATAGAGTATATCTCAGAATTGATTGCTCTTGTCAATATTATGGAGGTACCCACGAGCCCTATCAATGCTTAGCTTCTGTCTTCTTCTATTTCTAGGAAGCTTCCTTGGATTACACTTTGGACAGTTTTTTTTCCCCCATTGTTGTTTAGTTTGTTCTTCTATTCAGGCACTCCAATATTTATATGTTGGATCTCCTTTATATGACTGCTATTTCAACTTACTCCCTTTAATCCTTTCTTGAATTATTATTATTATTATTATTATTATTTTTTTTTTTTTGAGACAGAGTCTCACTCTGTTGGCCAGGCTGGAGTGCGGTGGTGCGATCTCAGCTCACTGCAACCTTTGACTCCTGGGCTCAAAGCAATTCCCCTGCCTCAGCCTCCTGAGTAGCTGGGTACAGGCATGTGCCACCACACCCACCTAATTTTTGTATTTTTAGCAGAGATGGGGTTTCACTATGTTGGCCAGGCTGGTCTCGAACTCCTGACCTCAAGGTAATCCTCCCAAAGTGCTGGGATTACAGACATGAGCCACCACGCCCGGCCGAATTATTTTCATTCTTATGTTTACTTTCCTTCTTTTCTATATTCCTTATTAAATGTTCATGCAAATGTATACTTGCTTGGACATCTTGGACTTTACTCTTCATTTCTCATATGATTTTGCTCTGTTGAAAACATTTTCTTCCTGAATTTAACAACTATAACATTTCTTCATATTTTTTACCCATACAATTTTAATTTGTGAATTTCTAATTCAAAATTTCTTTTCATACCTAAAATATCTTCTATTACATGATACAATTCCATTTGAAATGTTACTCTAATAGTTGATTTTTAAAGAAAAGTTATCAGCTGTAATATTTCTATTCATATTTTTTTTAATTTTATTTTTACAATAGCTTTGTAAAATATTAATTTAATTCGTATCTCCTATATTTAAGCATTTGTGAAAAGAATTTCTAACTTACATGTGCCTTCTTCCCTTGCTTAAAGGAACCATTTTCTTTAATGAAAGATATTGGGTGCAGACAGAATTAGGTATGTTTTCTTTTTAGTTTGTCCTTTTATCTCTTTAGAATTCTGATTTTTATTTTCTCTTATTTCCCTACAATGCTATGTCTCCAAGTTTAATCATGCTTACTCTGTTTACAAGATTATATACAGAACCCACGCCTCCTTAAAAACAATACTTCTATTCCCCCTCAATTTTGAACCATTTCCTACTAATTAGAAAAAGTGTGCTCATTAGGTTTATACTATTAGATTTTTATTTCAAGCATTAAGGGTTTTATCTTGTTGTTCCATGTCCCCCTCCTCTTTTTAGTAGACTCTTATATCCCTTATTATACTCTCTAGACACATTGGCTTGAAATGATTGTGGCCACTTTGTTGTAATTAGGTGTATTTATTTCTCTACTTTATAGGTAATTTGAAGGTAGCAGTATTTCTCTGAATTCTAGGAATGCTCAAGGTATAGTCCATATATTTTTATTTGTTTTACTTATTTTGCAGCTTATGCATTATAAGATACATTAACAGAGTTCTCAGGGTTTTTCTTTTTCTAGCTTCATGAAAATTTATTTCTGTTTCTCCAAGGCTTTAGAAGAATTTGGCTTATTACATATTGGTGTTGGATATATTTGACAAATCAAGGAATAGGACTTATCCATAGTTGGGGGAAATGTTAATGTATCAGCAGCAGTAGATTAGACAAATGAATCTACAAGACCATAGACATGCTTTGCAAGGCTCTGGAACCATGGTATTGGCCATTGTGATAGATGAAAATGAGGATAGATTTTTGAAGTATAAACATTCATTAAGAAACAAAAAGTGGTCAGATATAAACAAGCTTTTTAAGTATATTCATTAGAAGTTAGAGTTCAGGCTTCTCTTATCTGTAAATCACAAGGAAATGATATTTGCAGTCTAGATAATTTGTGAACATTTGATACTCATATCAGTCAGTCAGGACTCTGTGGTTCCAAGTAATTAAACCTGACTTCAGTTAGTTGAAGCAGAAACTAAAGAAGGTATCATCTTTTAGAACCTAGCCACTTAAAGAATCAATACAGGTCTGACCTAAAGTGCTTAGTTGAATGATATTAACTCAAAGACTATGTATGTGTATTTGTGTGTGCATATGAGTGTGTGTGGGCATGCTGTATAAAGGTAGATTATACATGTATGTATATGTCTAATATCGTAAGTGTGTGTATTACACATTGCATACAACTATCTCAGACATTCAAAATTTGCAAAAAAATTTACCTTTTTCTTTGAAATTCTGCAGTCAAGATATCATAATTTTTCTGCACAATATACCAGGAAACAAAACATTTGCATTAACTCAGATAGTAAGTAGACTATTACACCATAATGTATACTATCCTCCAAACTAGCCTGGTCAAATAATATATTACATGTTTACAGATATCTTATGACTATCAAACAAATATAAGGAAATTCTATTTCTGGAATGGTATTATGAGAAGCTGAATGGGCCACTCAGTGAAATGAACATAACTGGTAATAATAATTAAAAGTAATGTCTCTGGAATTATTCTAAAGGCATACAGCCAAAGAAGACGCATTTATTTAAGAAAACCTACTAAAACTCAGTAAGAACAATGAGACTGGCATTGGAACCATGACCTCTCTCTCTCTGCACTCTCAGCATAATGTGATGGAAACTTCCCTCAGGCAAATGTAGCTAAGAACACAACTATCCCCCTAGTGGAAGGGTATGATATCTTCTGAGGAGGAGCAAGCCAGTGGAATTTTTTTTTTTTTAATACTCCTTTCAGCTACTTTGCAGAGGCTAAATTCCAGGCAAGTTCACTCAAGAGGTCAGTGGCTCGCTTTATCCACTGAGCCCCACTCATGGGTGGGGGCCTTAGCTTACGGACAGCATGCTGAGAACACCAGGCCCCAATGGCTTTCATACCAACTCATTTATAAGGAAGAGTTTCCCCACCTAATCTGTAGAAAAGAAGCATGCCTAGAAAACTAGGGGTGTACATGCCTTTCCAGCAGGGGTAACTCAGCGAAAAGTGGTCCAAAGGCCTGGACTGCAGCTCTAGGAACTTGGTTCAGAAATTTTGTCCAGGGGCAGAGGCAAGTCTCAACAGAGAACTCTGGAGCTTTACTGAAAAGAACTGACTTCACTTAAGTAGAGTCTGGCGAAGTTCAAGCCTCACGGTGCTTTCCAAAACACTGAAGGTGTTAATAAAGCAATTACATGGAGGTAACTTCATGAGAAGAATAAGATCAGTCATACTTAAGCCGCTTTAGGAGAGACAAGAGGGGAATGAGACAGCTAAGAAAAGCAATCCTGGAGTCATAAAAACCTCATATAGTGGTCCCAAATACTATCTGGGCAAAGGTCCTCAATTTAATTGGAACAGTCTATAGAACAATATATGCCCCATGGAATTTTTCAAAACAGAGTACCCGATCAGCAACTCGATGTGATCAGTGTAAGAAACAGTTAAAGATAGCTCTGCTGAAACTACTGTCATCCCAGGGTGACTGTGAACACGTCCAGAGCTATAAGCTCTGATGAGCGACTTCAGGAACTTCATACCTCGGGGCAAATAGACGTCACTAAAATATTCCCGACAGTCACTAAACAAACAGAAAACAACTACTGCTACTCAGAAGAATCAATAAGGAAATAAAAGATGTGGACAAGCTTATATACCAACCAGATGTAACAGACATCTGTAGAACACTGCACCCAACAACAGCATAGTACACATGAAACATTCTTCAGTTTAGAGTATGTGTTAGGCCATAAAATAAGCCTCAATAAATTAAAGTAATTGAAATTCTACAAAGCATATTCTGCAGCCACAATTGAATAAAATTAGAAGTCAATAACACAAAGAAATGTGGGAAATTCACAAATACATGAAAATTAAACAACATACTCCTAAATAACCAAATAATCAAAAAAGAAATCACAAGGGAAATTAGAAAGTGCTTTGGATACAAATTAAATGAAGACAAAACATACCAGAGCTTATCAGATGCAGTTAAAGCAAGTAATCAGAAATCTGTAGTTGTAAGTGCCTATTATTTTAAACAGGGAAAGATCTGAAATCAATAATGTAACATTTCACCTTAAGACACTAGGAAAAAAAGATCAAATTCTACTCAAAGAAAGATAAAAAAAGCAAATAGTTTTGAAATTAATACAGACTATAAAAACAATAACGAATAAACAAATCAAAAAGTTGTTTTATTGAATAGCTTAATAATTATAAATATTTAGCTAGACTGAAAGAAGCGAGAATGCTCAAATTACTAAAATCAGGAATGAAAGAGAACACTACTAGACTTAAATAATAAAGTATTGTCAGGGAATACTATGAAAATTATGTGCTAATAAATTAGAAAATGTAGATGAAAGAACAAAACCCTAGAAAAACAAATTGCCAACACTGACTCATAAGGAAATAGAAGCTTCATATAGACTTAACAATGTTTAAAGTAATTGAATTGATATTTAGAGAAAAATAAACTACTCACAGAGAAAATACAAAAGCTCAGGCCCGTTTACTTCAATGGTGAATTTTAACATTTCAAGAATTAATACCATCTTTTTACAGACTCTTACAAAAAAATGGAGCAGGAGAAGTGTATACTCCCAATTCTCTGAGTCCGGTATTACCCTGATACAAAACCAAAACAAGAAATAAAAGGAAAAGAAAATCGGAGAACTATATCTCTATCTCTATCTATGTATCCATCTATCTATCTAGTGAGAGGCAAAATTTCTTAACAAAAAGCTAGCTCAGCAGATCCATCCATATATAAGAGATTAGACATTGTAACAAAGTAAAATTTATCCCACAAATGCAATACTGATTTAACATGTAAAAATCTATTAATGAATGCAACATGTTAATGCAATAAAGGATGAATAAAATTATTGCAATAGAACCACAAGTAGCATTTAACAAAATCAAACACCTCTCCATTATGAAAATACTCAACAAACTATGAATATAAGCAAAATTCTTCAATTTGATTTAGGGAATCTACCAAAAATCAATGGACAGCTGCATGCTTAGTGGAAAAACTGTATTTTCTTCATAAAATCAGGAACAAGGCAACAATGTTTTCTCTTACCACTTCTATTCAGTATTATACTGAAGTTTCTAGTAAGGGTAAAATAGCAATAAAGTGAAATAAAAGACACCAGGTTGAAAAAGAAGTAAAACTATATACCTTTGTAGATGGCATGATTTTGCATGTAAAACTCTTCTAAGACATTCACCACAAAACAAATTCTGCAAGGTTGCAGCATATAAGATTGCTATACCAATATCTTTTGTATTTCTATACACTTGCAAGGAAAAATCCAAACATGTAATTAAGAAAACAATTTATAATAGCAGCAAAAATTGCTTAGAAATTTAACAAAAAAGTCAAAACTAATACTCCATATCAGATAACTTAATTAACAATTAACACTAAGATAGTAATAAGCCTATATAAATCTACAGATTCAGTGCATTCTCTGTCAAAATTCCAGCTGTGTATTTGTAGATATTAATAAGTTGACCCAAACAGTCATATGGACATTCAAAATATCCAGATTGCCAAAACAATCTTGATAAAGAACAAGACTATATTATTCACACTTCCCAAACTCAAAACTCACTACAAAGTTACAGAAACCATGACAGTGTGGTATTGGCTAAAGGCTATATACGTATACATATGCTATGGTTTGGATGTTTGTCCCCCTCCAAACCTCATGTTGAAATTTGGTTCCCTATGTTGGAGGTGGAGCCTAATGGGAGGTATTTGGGTCATGGAGGTGGATCCCTCACGAATAATGTCCTTTCTTGAGGATAAGTGAGTTCTAACTCTATTAGTTCTCACAAAACGTAGTTGGTAAAAAGCACTTGGCACCTCTCCCTTCTCTCTCACGTGCTTCCTCTCCTGCCATGTGATCTCTGCACATGCTGGCTACCTTTCACCTTCTGCCATAAGTGGAAACCCCCTGAAGCCCTCACCAGATGCAGAAGCCCAATCTTGAACTTTCCATAGCAGAATCATGAGCCAAATAGACTTATTTCCTCATAAATTACCTAGTGTCAGTTATTCCTGTATATTAATGTAAAACAAACTGAGACAGACACATACACACATACACATACACATACACATACACACTCTACTCACAAAGAAACACACAGACACACATATATATGAATGTAATAGAAACGGGAGTTTCAAAATAAACCTTTACATTTATAGTCTATTTTTGAGAAGGGTGACAACTAAAATCTTTTCAATAAATGGTGCTGGTCCCACTGGATATCTACACGCCAGGGATTAAATTGGACCCCTATTTTATATAATTTACAAAAATTACCTCAGTGAATCAAAAGCCCTAAATACAAGTGGTAAAGAAATAAAAGTCTTAGAATAAAATGTAAGTCATCACCACCTTGGACCAGGCAATCATTTATTAGTTATGACATCAAAATCACAAGCAACAAAGAAAAAATATGTAAATTATACTTCATCAAAATTCAAAACTTGTATTCTTCAAAGGACACTATCAAGAACCCAGAGTGAAAGAAAATATTTACAAATCTCGTATCTTTAATAACTTGTATCTAGACAACATAAATAACATTTACAACCCCATAATATCACAAATTACCCAACTAAAAAGTCGTCAATTAAATTAATACATGTTTTTACAAAGGTTTAAATGGCCAATAAACATATGAGAAAATGCTAAACAATATTAGCTGTTAGGGAAATGAAAATAAATGTCACAGTGAGGAACAACTTCACACTCAGAATTATAGTGACTTATATAATTAGTGATTTCATTATATCACTATATATAGTGATAGTCACTAAGGTGACCATCATTAAGATGCAGGTAATGACAAATAGCAACAAGGATGTGGAAAAACTGAAACCCTCATACACTACTAGAGAGAATGTAAAATGAGGCATACACATTGACAGTCTGCCAGTTCCTCACAAGTTTCAACGTAGAGTTGCTACCCTTACTCCCAACATAAATGAAACCATATATTCACACAAAAATTTGTTCATGAATATTTATAGCAGCCTCATTCAGAAAAGTCAAAAAATGAAAACAACCTAAATGTCTACTGATTGATGAATGGATAAACAAGATACGGTATATCCATATAAGGGAAATTATTTGCCAATAAATAAAGTACTGATGCAAACCGTACCATAGATGATCCTTGAAAACATTTATTCTAAGTAAAAGAAGCCAGTAAATAGGATCATATATTATATAATGCAATTTATATGAAATGTCCAGGATGTGAAAATCAATAGAAAAAGTTAATTAGTGGTTGACTAGAGATAGAGGGAATGAGGATAATAGTATGTGACTGTTAAAGGGTACAATTGCAGGATTTGGGGGGATGATGAAAATGTTGTAAAATTGTGGTAATGGTTGCACAACTTTGAATGGACTAAAAGCCATAGAACTGTACATTTTAAATATGAATTTAATTGTATATAAATTACATCCCAATGAAATTATTACTAAAAAAATGTGAATTATTTCCTTCAGGCATCATGTTTGATTCTTTTGGTACCAAGGAATAGAATCTCTTGGTGTACTCCAAATTACGGGAAGTTTGATATAAATATAAGAAGAAATTTGGTCATTTTTCCTGTCCTCATCACAAACTGGGGAAGCCAAACACTATATCTCATAGGGGACCCAGAAACAGTAACCAAATTGACCTCTCCAAAGTTTTAAAAGCTTACCAGAGACTTATAAGTGCTGTCAGCCTTTTGAAAGTTTGTTCAGAATACTAAGTAGCCTGAGAATACAGGTTAGCTTATGCTTTCGATGATAACATTCACTTGAGGACACAGCATTCTTGTTTATTTTCCATGTGTATCTTTTTGCTTCTTATTGAAATTAATTATTCCTCATTCTTTGGACCTAGTTTTCAAATTTCAGACAGAAAATATTCTGATTGAATTTCACTTTCATCACCAGCATTTTTTGCTGGTGTAACGCTTGATATGTGATTTTTATGAGTCTGCATAAAACTCTGACTCTCTCTCACGAACCAGATATATTTAGAGCATAATCATGTAACAAAGCATGTGTCAATTGAATGAAAACTCATAAGAAAACAAGTTGAAAAAACTCATTGCTATGGTTTGAATGTGTTCCCTCCAAAATTCAGGTGTTACCAATAGTGATAATGCTACGAGGTGGGGCCTTTAAGAAGTAATTAGGCCATGAGGGCTCTTCTTGCAGGAACGGAAGTAAGGCACTATTGAAGAGGCTTTGAACATTGTTCAGCTAGCTTGCCCTTCCACTTTTTGCCATGTGAGAGCACAGTTTTTCTTCCCTCTGGAGTGTGCAGTCCTCATTAAACAACTGAAAATGCTGGCACCTTGATCTTGGACTTCCTATTCACCAGAACTATAAGAAAATTAATCTATCTTGTTTTTAAACTACCTAGTCTCAGGTAATTTTTTATAACAGAACAGACAGACACATCAAAACAGTACATCCAGTAAATCACTTGGATTTTTCTTTACTAATATCGTAGCATTCAAAAGAACATGACTGTTCTGTTAAACAAATACTAAAGGGCAGTATCATCAGGGACCACTTGGATTCTGGAGACAAAATATGAATATAGTCTCTCTAGTCAAGAGTTTAAGACAAAGAAATATCCATTGTAAATGTGTATGTAGAATTCCCCTAGTTGACGTGTGTAGTCATGTGGAAACATGATCTTCCACATGAAACTCACCCTTCCATAAAGCCTTCTATATCACCAGCCTTTCAAAATATTCATTCACGTTAAGGTCAATGCCATCATTCCTACTGGTAAATCAATAATTTGTTTTCATAGCAAATATTTCCAGTGCTGTTACTCAAGAACTATAACTAGAAATTATTCAAAGTCATTAATGTGGCCATTAATGTTCCTGAACCTTGTTTTCAACGTAGTGAAGTCCAATTTCCATTTTAAATGCAAGCCTAAAGTGTCCACATGGTATCACTGAAGCAGCAGATGTCAATTTGCTAAAAGCACTTTTTAATCCATCAAACAGCTATGCCTAGAGTAACCATAAAGCCAAACCTGACTGCCTTGATTGCTTGGAGATGAGACTTTCAGGGCCCTTTAAAATATGAGGCCATGAAATAAACAATCTTTAAAATGGTCTTCTACCTTCCAGTTCTCTAATTTCTAAATGAAATTGCTTACCACCTCGAGGGTATGGGAAATAAGCATTAAAATAGACATCCAAAAGAAAATTTACTTTGCAGGGAGGGGCTGTGATGACAGAAGAAACTGAAAAGATCAGTGTTAACTACCAACTCATATGGCTTCAGACATATGCTCCTTATGAGCCAGAAGTTCTTTGGATTACAGCAATTATAAAGTAGGAGCTCATCCTGTGGATTATGAAGAGATAGCTTCAAATCCTCTTAGAAATACTGTCAGTCTCCTCAATATTCAGCCCTTTGCACAACACTTACCTATTCGCAGAGAGAAGAGCCAAATATCAATAATTAGTTGGACTCTCACACTGACCAGAAACTAACTGAATTTTTATTGCCAGTATTTTAACCTTCAGTGCTTGAGTTACTTTGAAAATATATCAGGTAATGTTAAATAGCTGGTATGATAAAAGTAGAGGAAAAATGCATGGTTTCTGATCAGTAAAAACAGTTCATTACTTCTTTACAATAACATTGTCAAAGAGCAGAGAACTATGTAGTTTAATTCAACAAAGCAGTTATTGAGCACTTATTATGTACTCAATGATGCAAAAGTAAATTTTTAAAAAAAGCAGCTAGAAGAACATACTAACAGAAGTGAAGAGTGAGATGGGATAGCCTACCAGTAAGAAAAAGGCAGAAAGTTACAAACACAAACAAACAAAAATAAGTAGCAGAGTTCTCTGGGACTGTTTGGAATATTTCCAAATCAACAAAACCAGAAGGCAGGAACTATAACACATTATGTCAATTTATGTACTTTAATAATTATGTGTCATTCAAATATTTCAAAAGTTCAATTTAGTGTTTTAGAAGATAGAAGAATGGTGATGAAGTTTGGATTGCAATTTTTAAGAACATTTTAATTATTTCTGATGAAGTAAATTTTAATTTTCTTGAAATTCGCATACAAATAATGATCCTTTATCTAACACTACAAAGATAGTGAGATGTTACTGTGTTTGTATCTGTGAATGTGCATGCCCACATTTATACAGTTAAGTTTACTTAGACACAGACAAGAAATTACGCTCAATTCTTCCAGATTTGTTCAGTGAGGTTTATTATCAAGTGTGTATGCAAACAGTGGGGGCTTGTATGCTTCCTTGAAATAAACGATAATATATGTGTAATAAAAATACTTCTTGTATCTACAATTGCACTATAGCCTATGTAGAAGTAAATACAAATAAAAAGATCTTGTTTTACTCCACAGGGCATGTTTTTTTTTTTTTTTACCTTAAAACACAGGTCCTGTTTTCATAGTTATGTATAACCTGGGTCAGCTTCACAATATGCAGCTAACTACAAATCAAAATTTGAGAGTAGTGGAGAGTGTATAAGGCCTCAAAATCCCACCATTATTGCAAATGACACTGACTAAAATTAGTTCTTTTTCAGGCTATCTCTTTGGGGTTTAAAATAGTTTGGTCTAATAAGACACTCCTTATTGGAATGAAATACTCGAGGGACAGAAGCATTTCTTAAGCTGTTATCAGTGTCCTCATTAGTGGTGTTTAATTGACAGCTAGCAGAGGTGCCCGAGGGAAGATAGGGGCTGGAAGTCAGGGTACCACAGATGAGCAACCTTGGATTCACAGTTTTGGCCCAATACTGGCCTCAACTAACTCTATACCTCTAATAATAATACTAAGCTTTCTCCTGTTATCTCCTTTGACTGGTTTAGGTTAAAAGTTCCATTTTGTTGGTCATTGACCTTGAAGTTTCTGTGAGACCAACCGTGATATATTTTAATGTACCTATTTAAAAATAAGTGGAAAATAACTTTTCCAATATTTTTTAGTCTATTGAGCTCCCTGTAAGCTATAAATGTGTGTGTATGTGTATGTAGACATAGACATAGATATACATGTGTGTATGTAGACATAGATATATACACATCTGCAGACATAGATATGTATACATGTATGCATGTAGACATAGAGATATATACATGTATGCATGTAGACATAGATATATACATGTATGCATGTAGACAGATATATACATGTATGTATGTAGACATTGATATACATGTATGTATGTAGACAGATATATACATGTATGTAGACATATATACATGTATGCATATAGACATAGATGTATACGTATATATGTGTATATACAAGTGTATATACACATATACATATATATGTCTGTACATGTATATACATATATATGTGTATATATACACGTGTATATATACGTGTATATATATACTTGTATACACATGTATATACAGAAATATACGTATATATACACGTGTATATACGTATATACACACGTGTATATACATACACGTGTATATGTGAATGGTACTAGTGAATGGTACTAGTGGCAGGCAGGGTAAAGAATGCCTGCTATCAGCACCACCACACCCTACCGTTGTGTGCTATAGGCATGCAGTGGTGGGGTAATCAGAACACAGATGGGTAAAATCCATTTCATACACATATATATACATATATACATATACATGTATATACACATGTATATACACACGTGTATATATACGTGTGTGTATGTATGTATATATGTGTGTGTATAGATATGTATATACATGCGTATATTTATGTATATATATGTGTGTGTATATACACACACACACACACACACACACACACACACACACACACCCCTAACAGTTTGGAGCTGGGAAAAGAACTTAAAAATAAACTGCTTTCATATATTTATTTCTTTAATTGTTGGAAGTAATATATCTACAGGACTTAAAAAGTAATACAGTATGAAAGGCTTATTATGAAAAACAATAATTCCTCAACTCTATCCTTCCTCCTCCCTAGCCCTGCTACCGGAATAAATTAGTGCAACATTTCAACGTTTTAGCTGTTTTTATATTTGCTTCCAGATTTCAGATATAGAACCACTCTTAGACCAGGTAAGCAAGAATCTAGTTCCAATAAAGTGGCTTCATTACAAGTTGCCTCCTGCTGGATGATGCAAGTATTTCTCTTTAGATTGTATAAGATTAAAGTGTTGAAATGATGCCGTCTTGCTGATTTGCAGTGATTCTCTCTTTTTTGTGTCAGATCCAGGATGAGTTCAGACCCTGGGCTATCCATGGACCATGGCTGACCCTTGGCCTAAAGCCACATATCCAGACCTATGAAATGGATTTTACCCATCTGTGATCTGATTACCCTACCACTGCATGCCTACGGCACACAAGGTAGGGTGTGGTGGTGCTGATAGCAGGCATTCTTTACCCTGCCTGCCACTAGTACCATTCACTAGCTGCATGCCACTTGTCAGGCAGTCTCCAGGAGTGGCTGTGCCATTTCCTCCAAGGTTCTGAAGACTGTTGTTCTACAGGACAATGAGCCCTTCTAATCAGTGTTCTTTATCACCTGCGAGGAATGCGAAAACATCATGTTCCAGGGACAGTCTTCATTTGCGCTAGACAAAAGACAAACAATCCTTCCTTGCATGGACCCACTCTTCTTTTTTCACTCATCTCCTCTCACTGATCTCCCCGCTGGTGGTGGCGGATAGAAGGCAGAGATGTGGTCAACACCAAATGAGATTATGTTCTGGGAATTCAGAGATTACAGTCTGAAGAATTCAAGATAAGGTATGATGCTTCTAAACATATGAGTGTCTCTTTTCTCTACATCTTCAATAAATCACTTCCTTATATTTGTCATGGGCCCATGAATTTTGTTACAAATTTTAATTCAAATTGTTTATGAAACAGATGCCCCACCAAGGTATTATCCTCAGTCCCACATACCCTAGGGGAGGTCCTGTTTAACAACAAAGTGATGCTGTTTCTTGATTTCATAATTTTAGACATTATCTATTGAGTTCCTGCTATAGAAGATTAGAAATAATCTTATATTTTGCCAACTTTGTGCCCTACCTCTAGCCTACCAATTTCACATTTTTGGTTAAACATTTTAGTTTGCATTTTTATGTTTGTTTTTCCTAGAATTTGTTCATATATAAAATGAGGATAACAAATTACCAAGGTTCTAAAGTTGCTAAGGTTATATATAAAATACATTTAACAACTCAGGGTAGTTACCTGGCACAATTTAGCACTCCAGAAATGCTTTCTACCGTCAATGCTTAGTTTACTTAGCATTTATTCTTTTTCCAAGCCTTTGGGAAGAGTTGAACATTTCCTCTTAACATGGCCAGGTGATCAAGCAGTTATAGTATTTTTTTTCTCCTTTGACTGTAACTCTCTTAAAATTTTCTACCTGTTTGCTGGAAGATATTATCAAACAGAGAAATATCAAGTAGAGACCCGGGGACTTCCTAGACTACTGCACAGTATTATCCTGATTTTTTCCTTCAAGCCTCATGAGTATTAGTCCATTTGTTGAATTACATAACTTTATCTTAATTTACTCTCAATTTTGTGGAAGGAACATATATCAATAAACTGTATTAATGTGCATGATATGCAAAACTTGTATGTTTTACCCATCTAAAGCTATCTTCGTTTTATACTGCACTGGAATAGTTTGAGTGTGGACTTTTAAGCTGAGAAAGACTATTATTCTGATTCCTAATCCTTTGATGTAATTTTGTTCGTCTTTCTCAGATGATGGACACATACATATATACCTATCTGCATGTAGAGATCTATAATAGATATTGTCCCCCTAAGAATGTTTAAGGTCTTTAAGAGCACTGAAATTGCATAGTAATTTGACTTGGTTCATGTGACTTATTAATTCCAGACTCTTCAATGACTGGTTCCTTCGATCTGGAATCACATGTCACTTTTTCTCAGGGAAAGTTTATTTTAAATTTTTGATAATATACTTGATAGTATCTTCCAGTCTATTTTGCCTTTTCTCATATTTTGAAATTCCCAGTTTAAGCCTGATTTACATGGCTTTACTCCTCATTTCTTCTTTCTATATTTTTCCTATACTTTTGAGTCAGATCCTCAACTTTCTCCAATAAGCCTTCAAAAAATGTTTCTACTAAAATGTACTTTTTCAAATTTTCAATATCTATTTAATTCCTTAAATGTTCTGTTTTAGCATTTATTCTTTTTGTTTGTTTGTTGGAGTCTTGCTCTATCGCCCAGGCTGGAGTGCAGTGGCATGACCTCAGCTCACTGCAACTTCCTCCTCCTGGGTTCAAGTGAGTCTCCTGCTTCAGCCTCCCAAGTAGCTGGGATTACAGGCATGCACCAGCACGCCCAGCTAATTTTTGTATTTTTAGTACAGACAGGGTTTCACCATGTTGGCCACGCTGCTCTCCAACTCCTGCCCTCAGGTGATCTGCCCACCTCTGCCTCCCAAAGTGCTAGGATTACAGGTGTGAGCCACCACATCTGGCCAAAATAGCATTTATTCTCATATTATGATGCCATATCTTGTCTTGATAATATAGTTGCTGTTAATGTTGTATTTTGTTGTTTTTGAAGTTTTCTTCCCTTTAAATTTTCCATATTTCCTCAGAGTGCTTTTTGTTTTGTTTTACACACACACACACACACACACACACACACACACACACACACACACACACGGCTTGGCATCTGTCTTTAAATTTTGTAAATTTCCTCAAATGTGTAAGCTAGCCATTCCTATGTAAGATTGACTCATTTTACAGGTAATGAGAATATCTGTACTGTGAGAAGTCCCAAAATATGAATGAGTTTGACTTGTTTGGTGGCCACTGAACTGTTTTATTAATATCAGCATTTATACATTTTTTGGTTCATAATGTCCCTCCTAGTTGGTAGTATAAGCCTGGCTTTCAGGATTCTAGAAGCTGAGTGAGAGAAGCAGGAGGATGTCTCAGCATTTAGTGAGAAGGCATTTACCTAATCCTCCTGTTTTAATATATTCATCGACCCTCAAGGCCCCTAAATTTTGCTCAATGTGTACAAATCTAGAGCTTATTACCTTTAATTTTTCAGAGTAGATTCTTTTCCTGATAAGCTAGACGAGGGACAGTCATCTTGCTGTGTGGGTTAACGTGGGTATGTTGGCCAAAGAACAATCTAAGTGCTTTTGAAACAGTTCGAAAAGTACTCTTCCCTGCTTTAATTCCCATTTCTTATCCCCACTTTAAAGTGAACTGGTGTCTCCTCTTCCTGAGACTAGTTTTGCAGCATAAATAAGGTTACTTATCACTGTCTTCTGCCTCATCCAACTGATGGATTTTAGCTTTGTCTATTACGCTGGGTAGCCACTACTGTTAATTTCCCCAAATTTTAATGCCATTGTATCTCTTCAACTTTTCCTTTAGGTGTCTATAACTTTTAAAGAATTCCTTATACTCATAGAGATTTTGGATAAAGCATATAAAAACTGAGGGTATTCTGCTTATGATGTTTAATAAATATAATTTTAACATTTTATAACTGATTAACTTTAGGTGCTTGACACAGTTTGAGGCATGTGGTACACATTCCATTCCATCTGTTAAAATTATTATTAGTAATGTGAATTCAATTATTGTTACTGGAAGTTTGTTGTTGCTCTTTCAATTGTTCTTTTCATGGTCACCAAGTTAGATAATGGCAGAAGTGGAATGCAAACCTTAGCTTTCCAGTCAAACCTTAACTTTCCAGCTTCCCTTCTTCATTCATTTCAGAAATAACGCATTCTTCAAAACCTCTGATCTTCTCTATGATTAAAATTGTCTCCCATAGAAACATCTGAATTCAAGGCAGAACCTATGAAAGACATCAATAAGTAGATGTCTTATTCCAGGTTCTAACCTGGAATAAAAGGTTTTTATTTTGAGTGTATTTGTAAGTGGTTCCTTTTGTCTGAAAGTGCACATCTATTTAGATTCCTGATTCCAGCTTGAAATGATGACCTTTTAAATATTTTTGAGTACCCACAAGGAGGTAAGCCATTTTTTAAGGGACTAAGAATACAGATATTAATTGTAGTCCTATTTTGAAGAAGTTCACTTACTAGAGCTTAAACAGATGAATTATAACAATCAGATAACTGAGCTAATGGCTCATGAAAAAATAATTCAGAGATCAGACAAGGTAATTACCACTTTAGCTGGAGAGAATCAGACTTCTCTATAATGGTGTGAAACGAGTTTGTATGGACAGTAAGGAGTAGGCATTAGACTCATATTTCAGGCAAAGGTAATGGAGGAAGAAGTAAAAACGTTGTGAAGGCATGCACAGTGCTGTTCACAAAGTATGTTCACTGTGGTTGGAGCAGGGGTTTATAACTTTTTCAGTCAAACTCTCACATAATCCAGTCAATTCTGATCTTACTTTGGCTCCTTGACTTAAATTTTTCATGCTAGAAACCAAATGCTGATTTGCACATGTTGCATAAACAGTTCGGCTCAACCTGCAGTTTGAAACAAAAATTTTAATGCTTGTCAAAATGATGAAATATTTATGATTTATCAGAGTAGTGATGGAAAAGCCACAGATCTAGAAGCTATGTGGAAAGGACTACTGGAAAGCAAGATGAGGGAGATGAAATGAGGCTTGAGTTTGATAGCACTGGCAATAAGAAGCCCTGAAAAAGGCATATTTAAAACTGATGCTATTAAGCAACTTAGTAGCATAATTAAATTTTCTCTATAGCATATTATTTCTACTGTAAAAATGGGAGATGGAGTGAGGAAAGAGTTGGAAAACAGAAACCAGTCCCTTGACCTACTGAGTCTGTTTTATAGTCCATCAATTAACCCCCTATAATTTGTATATCAGATTTGCCCTGACCTTAGCAAGAACTGCGAACTGGTTGGCCTTACACCTGATTACCATTCTCTACACTTCTATAAAACTTGGTTTATCCTATGACACTGGTATGGTTTGTGAGTGTGGTCTGCCTACCCCTCACCCATGCTAATGCCCTATTCCCTCACAGTTCATAGTCCACAAACCACACACTTAAATAGCATCATTCACTTGACCTGTTTGGGAAAAGAATGTTTAGAAATTGTTAGAAATTGCCATTCTGAAAGTTGACATGAAGTAATGAGCACACCAAGCAAATGATTTTCAGAACATACACTCTGCTAGAACAATCTATTTTAAACAATGGGAGGCTTAAAATAGCCACAGTGTCATGGCCATTTTGAAATGAATAAAATGTTTTAGGTGACAAAGGGACATGTTTGCTCTCGTTCACAAGGTCACAAGGGACACTGAACAAGATTCTGTGATGTGCTACTATAAAAAGGAAAAAGAATAATGTGTTCATGACTTCATGCATATGAAAGTCATATTTGTACTTTCTAGCGGCTTTGGGGTATTATTTTTTAACTAATGATAAATTCTCCTCAGCAACTTGGCAACATTTTCCTATAATTACTCCTCCTTTAAAAATATATTTCTTGGCTGGGCACAGTGGTTCATGCCTATATCACAGCATTTTGGAAGGCCAAAGCAGGCAGATCATGAGGTCAAGAGTTCGAGACCATCCTGGCCAACAATGTGAAACCCAGTCTCTATTAAAAATACAAAAATTAGCTGGGCATGGTGGCATGCACCCGTAGTCCCAGCTACTCGGGAGGCTGAGGCAGGAGAACCGCTTGAATCCTGGAGGCGGGGGTTGCAGTGAGCTGAGATCACATCACCGCTGCACTCCAGCCTGGTGACAGAGTGAGACTCCATCTCAAAAAAAAAAAAAAAAAAAAAAAAAGTCTTTCTTTTTATAAGATTATTGCTTTGCATTTCTCAGTATAAAATAAATCTAAATACTATATATGTGTACACCAGCTAAATATCTGCAGCATTATAAAGAATGGCATTTTAAAATCAATAGTGTAGGGCATAGAATTAAATTGTGCCACATAAATTTCTAAAACCTTATTATATTTTATATCTACATTGTATGAGCATTATCTCTGACCTATAGAAACTTAAAATATAAGAATTGGAAGAAATTACAAATCCTGTTATATCAGTCACAGTAATGACATAAATCAATGGCACACTTAAAGATCTCCATCAGCAGAATTTAATAAAGGGGCACTTCATAGAGTTTGAAATCTACAATAAATGGTGAAGTACCCAAGGACTATCAATAATGGGAAGCCATTATTACCATTATCACCACTGACCTGATGGAACAAGGCACTAAAGAAGAATTGTCAATGGTAGGAGCCAAGGAAGAGAGACTGACCCACAGGAGTCATAACTGTAGAGTAAATACAGCAGTTGCCCAAACTATGGCCAACCACAGAGAGGCATGAAATAGCAAGGAAGAGTCATACCTTGATCTTTCTTTACTTTGATATATTTTCAACTTCTGTCTGTCTTTTTCCAGAAATCAACAGACTATAGCATTTACATGTTGCAATCTGCAGGGATTAATCTTTCTAGGCACAAAGCTAAAAATAACAGTATAGAACTTATGGGTACACCACTACTTTTGCCACTCCACATTCATCACTATCAACATTCCTGTAATTTATTCATGTAAACAACTTCCCATTTCCCCAGGGAGGAAAATGTAATGTCTAATCAGCCAACATATACTAGCTAGCAGGGCATGATTTTATCAGCAGCAATTAGCTACAATTGGTACTTATTTATACATTTTTAGAATAAAAAGGAAAAAAAATAGTGAACACTGAACAGAGCTGCTACAGTCCCCACTTTTTAGCTGGTAGTAAGCCGCAAATGAGTAATCATAGCTTTATATACTGTGTGTTCTATCTTCTGCTGCCTTCTACCAACACTGCCAATAGTTGTGAAGTGTTTTTTTTTAACTTTTTTTTTTTTTTTTTTTTTTTTGAGACGGAGTCTCGCTCTGTAGCCCAGGCTGGAGTGCAGTGGCACCATCTAAGCTCACTGCAAGCTCTGCCTCCCAGGTTCACGACATTCTCCTGCCTCAGCCTCCCGAGTAGCTGGGACTACAGGTGCCCGCCACCATGCCTGGCTAATTGTTTTTGTATTTTTAGTAGAGACGGGGTTTCACCGTGTTAGCCAGGATGGTCTTGATCTCCTGACCTCGTGATCCGCCCACCTCGGCCTCCCAAAGTGCTGGAATTACAGGCGTGAGCCACCACGCCCGGCCGTTGTGAAGTTTTTGTTTGTGTTTTTCTTTCCTGGAGGAATAACTCAAACTTCTATCATTACAACTTCTAAGTCCCCATAGGACCTTTCTTCATGAGACTACTTCTGTTTTTTTTTATTAATTACTATTATTGAAATGGGAACACTGAGCTACACCCAAGTGATTCTCCAGGTTCCAGACATAGTCCTACATGCTATATCATGCAGCCATAATCTAATTTACTCTAGGTTGTGGCTATCAAGCATCTTGCCCAGTATAATGATTCAGAAGCATGCCAATTTAGTAGAATAAAATTGTCAGGGTGCACTCTCAGCTTCTAACTGATAATAATCAAACTATGTTTCTAGAGGAATTAGTTTTTCTGGAGCACTTTTATGTCGAAACACAACAATTCCAAGACTGTGGAAATAGGAAGAAAAGTAATTTTAGTAGATTGTTGAGTATAATTATGAGAAGAGCCACCACACCTTAACCTTTAGGTTTCTGGACCCTTGAAAACTGGGAAATTTGCAAAAGGTCACACCTTAAACTGGCTTTAAGGCATACATTATACCCTTTGAGAAGGCACGCCAATATAATTAGTTGTTATTCTGCAGCTTGCTCTGTAATTGATACCAACAAACCTTTCTATAGTTCTAACAATCCATATGCTTTTGAGTAATGGAGCCCAGGAAACAACCTGTGAATGTCATTAGTGAAAGCCCATTGCAGACTGCCAAAAGAGGCTTGCTTACGTGTAGAGAATGGGTCAGCTTTTTAACCTGATTGTTGATAAGCTTCTCTGCCCTGGAAAATCTTCAGTGGGAATTTACATGAATACAGATATAGTCGTAGTCTACCTATTCTCTAAATACCTGTCTGGAAAACTCCCTTGTAACCAGACTTCAGGCTGTCCTTCCCAAGTCCTTGGGAAATTGGGCAACCCATTAATCACTTTTCATGAGTCTGTGAGGATCCCTACACTCCAAGCCATCTCTCATTCTAGACGGTGGAAACCGAGATACTTTGCCCAAAGTTCTTCTCACTGGCAAGTTTCCTTTTCATACTATTAGGGTTACCTGTAAGTGAGGTTGTAGTGCAGCACTATATACTTCCAGCAGTGCTAAATGCCATGCAGACTTATTTATATGCCAAGTCTAGACGTGGTTAATTAGGCCCCCTGTTAACTCAACATAGGAAACTCCACATGAGGCCATACATTTAGGTATAAACAGAAGTAGTGAAGTGTTTAGAGCAGGGAGCAGGTAACATATGAATATGAGCAATATTTGTATCCAACTTTCTTGTGCCTTCAAGACTTCCTTGGGTACATTCATAATATACAACTTTCATTTAATAGAAAGTTTATCTTTCTATGTCCAACTTTCTGATTGAGTGGATCATATTCACATTTAATATTGGGCATCTTGGGTTTCACATTCATTTAATTTTCTATGATCAGGCACTATGGCTCTATCTTGATGCAATTGCAAGATAGAAACTATTTTGCTAAATGTAAAATTTTTGTCAGCAGAATGTAGAATATACCATGACCTTATTTCAACATTTGTGGGTCTTCACTGTGATTCTTCTATTGGGAGTTGCTGAAGGCTTCAGACTATATCTCGTTATGGTATAGACTGCTGAGGTACAATCTAGGCTGCTGGAACACATGACCCAAGTGGTACAGGTGCTTGCATCACAGCCTGGATGTGATACAAATCCTTTTTTTGCTCTGGCGCTGCTGAAACTGGCAGTATTATAGACTATCTGGTAAATGAATTAGAGGATTATACTCCTTTTTCCTCTAAAATCTAAACATTTCTCTTTTCAACCTAATGGGTGGCTCAAAAAACAGCAACTTGTCTTTCACTTTAAAATGGGATCTTATGACATGCCCAGAAAACTGGACCCCTAGAATCTCCAAATATATGGCATACCCCTGACATTTCTCACCAGTTCTAGTACTCTGTTTTCTAGGGTATCAAGGATGTTTTCAGTTTCCTTCTCGCCAGGTTCAGTTTGCATATGAGCATCAATATATTAGAAAAAGGTGACATTCTGAAGGATAACAAGATGATCAAACTTCTTCAGGCTAAGTCATGACAGAAAGCATGACAGTTGATATAACCCTGAGCTAAGACAGTATTAGTGTACTGTTATTCTTGAAGAGATAAAAACAAACTGTTTCTGATGTCTTTACTGATTGCACAGAGTATAAATCATTTCTTAGATCAATAGCTACATACCAGTATTTTGTTGATATCAGTACGGAATAGTAGCTGTGACTAGTATAATTGATTGAATAAATTTAAAATTACCTAGTCATTTTCCAAGAGTTATTTGACTTTCTCACAAGCCCCAGAAGGGAACAATAGATATTGTAAGTTTCACTGGGGCAATGCACTATGGACTACTAGAGGGCTCAAGGAGAGAGGTGGACATGGGTTCTAAACTACCTGTTAGATACTGTACTCATTACCTGGGTGATGTGATCTGTACCCCAAACCTCAGCATCATTCAATATACCCATGTAACAAATTTGCACATGTACCCCCATATCTAAAATAAAAGTTGAAATTATTAAAAACAAAAAAGGAGCAAAAGAGAAGTAATAAAAAGAAGCAAAATGAAATTAAATAAATAACTGAAACAATGATAATAGTTGCCAGAATCTCACTACCCATGCAGTTTTGACACTGCTGGTGGAAGAATATTCTCTGAAATTCCTCCAGGGATGCATTATTGCCTTTGGTTTCAATATGGCTAAGATGACAGTTAAGGCATGGCAGGTGACAATTCCAGAGATCCTTCCTACCATGGTACCCCACTGATACATTAAGAAATCAACTGGAGATTCTGTAATTTAGTATCTATTCCTACTCTACATTCTGGGGCATAGAAAATAACCACAGGATAGGTCCATGGATCAACTGGGCTTATCCTGAGATTTATATAGACCAAGACTCCATCTATCACCTAATTACCATGATCACAGAGGTGACTAGACAACTCCCAGCAACTTTATATACATGAAAATCAATTTAAGACTAACTCTGTGCTTGTATATACATCTCTGGAAAGTATGAACCCAATCCTTTCAAATTTCTATTTTTCATCACTTTACATAATCGAGCACTTCAGAAGAAAATACTGCCCTAGTGGTATGTCTACTTTCCTACCTTCAGGCAAGCATTTTCTTAAAGTAACTGAACAATGACTCTTGCGTTCTATAAAATTGTGCCTTTCTCATTAATTCATTCAACATTTATTTATTAAGCACATACTAAGAGCTCAAAAAAACAACTAGGCCTTAAGGATAAGAAGAACAATATGTGCACCTTGCCCCAGTGAAGCTTACATTGTGGGTTGAAGATAAACGTACATAAATACTTAATTATGGTGTGAAAATAAAGACAAAGGAAAAGTAGATCAGCGATAACACATATAAGGGAAACATCATTTGATCTGAGAGGCACCAAAGACTTCCTAGGAAGCAGATTTTTGAGTTAAAGGCTGAGAGATACATAAGATATTAAATCAAGTTTAGAAATGTGGGAGGGAAGAAAGTTCTATGGGGCTGGAAGATCGGTTCCAAAATTCCAGGCAGATAGAAAACTATGACAATCTTAAGGAAAGCAGATGTAATGGAGGATTCTGGAAGTTATACATCAATGATCAGACACATACAAGTTTCAGGTTATCAAATAAAAGTTTAGTTTAAAATGAATAAATTTATACATACCAAAACATATTTTAGATGGTAGCGGGAAGTTAAAACTGAAGCCTGGAGTAAGTAGCTCTTGTATTTGCCCAGTGTTGGCAGATCTAGATTTCAGCAGTTAAAATGAATTAGGTTTCTTGTAATCCCAAGAGCTGGAGTTAATTTCAAGCTGCCCTCTTCAACCCTTGCCTGTACACAAAGTAAACTTGAGAGGAGAGAACAACAGGATCACCAGAGAAAAGACAGGAAGCACCAGAAGTAAGGAAAGGGCTTGAGGCAGCTTGCCTGGTCCAGGGACTGACGGCAGGCCAGGAGAGATTTCTGAATACAGGCAAATAGTGAGAGAGAAATCCCCAGGGCTCCACAATCCAAAACGGGCTTCTACAATCTTGGCTACAAGAGAAACCCTCCACTCACTAGGGCCTTGTTCCTGACATACAGAACTGCCTAAAGATTGCACAGAGACGCTGCTGCAGAAAGGGAACCCACAAGGAATCCCACAGGCATCCAAGCCTAGAGCAGCCTCAACGGGGTGCAATTTTGGGAGCTTAAATACCAGAGATCTACAAACATGGCTGTTGCTGCTAAACTGCTCCAAGGAAGGAGAAAGGAGACTGGGTGCTCCCACACATCCCCAGGAGGGTCCGTAGCACCCTGCTACAGCCTGCTGTTAAGACTGAGACCTGAATGCATCACACTATTCACAGCTTCTTGCCCATGCTGCTTGCCACATGGGAGGGACCCTGCCCTCTGTGGTCCCAGTCTCGAGGCACCATTTTGAGAGTTTATGGCTACGTTGCCCCCTGCCCTCAGGCTGAGTTCAGAATGGTGCAGCTGCAGCCACATCACCTGCCCAAGGAGAGACAGGAAAACAGGCTATTCTATACACATTTAGAACAATACCCATTTCCCTGCAATGGGCTTCTGTGAGACAGACTGCACTCCCCATAGCTTCCTGCTCACACTGCCTGCCTGGGAAGGGCCCTAGCCTCCCTTGTCACAAGACCAAGGCATCATTTTGAGACTCTAATGCTGAGCTGCACCCTGTCCTTGGGTCAAGTTCGAGTTGATATGGCTGCAGCCACTGCCAGGCCAAAGAGGGACACAAAACCAGGCTTTCCTATGCATACCTAGGACAAAATCCACTGCTCTTCTACTGGCTACTGTGAGACCAAGACTTGAGTGAGCCACACTCCCCACATGCTTGCCCATGCTGCTCATCTGAGGGGGGCTCTGCCCTCTCTGGTGACAAGCTTACAGCTGTTACTGTTTTGAGAGTTTAATTCTGGTATATGCTTACTCTTGAGCCAAGTACTAAGTAGTGTGACTACAGGTACCATCCATATAGGGGAGGCACAGGGGAGCTAAGAACACTTAGGACAATACCCACTGCTCTTCTACAGGTAGCTGTGGGACAGGGACTAGCCTGCCCAATCCATTTCACCTCCCAGGAACATGAACATGAACCACTTGAGTCCCAGTGGGCTGCTCCGCCACCACTACTGCCATCATCCACATCATACTAGCTGTCCAGATACTGAGAACCTGCCCGAACACCTGCCCCCCAACTCCCACTCCTGTATTTGAGGCAGGTTGCCTGGAGGTTCAAGCATCAACCTTCCAGGACTCACTAACATCAGAGCAATGTAAACTGCTCTGAGGCCTAAAATCAGGCACATTTGTCCCACTGCTGCTACCACTGGGGCCTAAAAACTGGCTCAGTTTGTGTCCAACTGCTGAACAAAACTTCAATGCAAGCTCAAGTGATAACTATACTCTGAGCCATGGAGGAAATCACAGATACCACTGACCCTTTTTGCAATGTGTACTGCTGTGTACTGCTGAAGACATCATACAAAGATCACACTACCAAAGAAAGCCAAAATCAAAGCCAAAGTATCCTACTCAACTGACAACATGCATACATTTTCAGAAAAAAATTATCCCCTACAAAAGCAGTTTTAAAAATTGGAAAAAGCAACTGCTGCACTAGATAAGCATATATCAATGAAAGGACACATTGATACTGAAGAAAAAACAGAGAAATATGACACCACCAAAGGACCACAACAATTGCCCAACAACAGATCCCAATCAAAAAGAATTCCTCAAAATGCCAGATAAGGAATTTAAAATATTGATTTCAAAGAAGCGTTGCATTGGTTTTCAAATTACTCTTGCAATGAGATGCAAGAGAAACTTCAAAACCAATGTAAAGAAATTAGAAAATCAATTCAGAATATGAATGAGAAATTTACCCAGGACACAGATATCTTACAAATTTTTTAAAAAGCAGAAATTCTAGAACTAAAAAATTATCTGAAAGCCCTACAAAATACATTGGGAAGCTTCTGTAATAAACTAGACCTAGACCACGCAGAAGAAAAAAATCTCAAAACTTGAAGTATTTTGAAATAATCTAGTCAGAAAAATATTTTAAAAAATAGAATAAAAATGAATGAACAAAGGTTTTGAGACACATAGGGCTACATAAAACCTCAGAACTTATGCGTTATTGATATTTCCAGGAAGAAAGAGCAATCAAAATGTTTAGAAAACATATTTAAGGAAATAATCAATGAAAGCATCCCAAATCTATCAAGAGTGTCAGATATGAAGATACAGGAGGCTCAGTAATCCCCAGGAAAATATATCGCAGAAAGGACTTCATCATGGCATATTATGATCATAATGGCTAAAGTCAAAGTATTAAAAATAATGAAATTAGCAAGAGAAAAGCATCTAGTCATCTATAAAGTATACCCCATCATACTAAGCAGACCTTTCAGCAGAACTCTCACACCCCAGAAGAGAATGAAATGAAATTTTCAAAAGTGCTGAAAGAAAAAAACTGTCAATCAAAAATTTTATATCCTGCAAAAATAATTGTCATAAATAAAGGTGAAATCTTTTCCACACAGCCAGACACTGAAATAATTTGTCACCATCACAGTAAAGAAAATGATGGTTGGAGGTCATAAGGAAACAAAAGGCCAACATTCATTATTAGAAAAATACACAGAAATATAAAACTCACAGTATGTATAAAACAACTGCACAAAGGAAGAGAAAATAATCAAATGGCAATACATCAGAATTCCATCCACCAAGACAAAAAGAGGGAAATAAAGGAAAAAAGTTATAAAACAACTGGAAAACAATTAATATCAATATTAATTATGAATGTAAATTGATTAAGTGTTCCATTAAAAGATACAGATTGGCAGAATAGATCTAAAAAAAATCAACTATATGCTGCACACAAGAAAATCACCTTACATGTAAAGACATAGACTGAAATTAAACGGTAAAAAAGATATTCCATGCAAATGGTAAGCAAAATCAAGCAGGATAGTACTTATATCACATAAAACAGACTTTAAATCAAAAACATTAATATAATATAAAAAGGTAATTATTTAATGATAAGAGGATCAGTTCAGCAAAAGATATAATAGTCCTAAATATGTATACACCCAACGCTGGAGCACCCAAGTTCACAAAACAAATATTACTAGACCTAAAGAGAGAGAGATAGGCAACAATACAATAATAGTGGGAAACTTCAGCACCCCACCCACAACACTAGATGGATCATTGAGACAGAAAATTAACAAAGAAACATTGGACTTCAATTGGACTTTAGACGAAATGGACTTAACAGATATTTACAAAACATTCTGCCAAACAAATACAGAATACACAGTGGTTTTTGTTTGTTTGTTTGTTTTTTTTGAGACAGAGTCTCACTCTGTCACCAGGCTGGAGTGCAGTGGCTGGCACGATCTCTGCTCAGTGCAACTTCCATCTCCCAGGTTCAAGCGATTCTCCTGCCTCAGCCTCCCAAGTAGCTGGGACTACAGGTGTGCACCACCGTACCCAGCTAATTTTTTATTTTTAGTAGAGACGGGCTTTCACCGTGTTGTCAGGATGGTCTGGATCTCCTAACCTTGTGATCCGCCCGCCTCAGCCTCCCAAAGTGCTGGGATTACAAGCATGAGCTACCATGCCTGGCCAATACACAGTCTTTTTATCAGCACTTGGAACATTCTCCAAGATAGACCACATGTTAGGCCACAAAAAAAGTCTTAATAAAATTTTAAAAAAATCAAAATTATATCATGTATTTTATCAGACTACAGTGGAATAAAACTAGAAATCAATACTAAGGTAAATTTTCACAATTATACAAATACTTGGAAATTAAACAGCATGCTCCTGAACTATCACTCAGTAGATTAATATGGAAATTTTAAAAAATTAAAAATGAAAACATATGAAAACCTGTGAGATACAACAAGAGCAGTGTTAACAGAAAAGTCTACAGCATTAAATGCCTACATCAAAACATCTTAAAGATCACAAATTAACCTAAAGTGATGACTCAAGGAATTGAAAAAACAAGAAAAAACCAAACCTAAAGTTAGCAGAAGAAAAGAAATAACAAAAATCAGAACAGCACTAAATGAAATACAGACCAAAAAAAAGATAATACAAAAGATCAATGAAACCAAAAGTTGGTTCTTCAAAAAGACAAACAAAATTGATAAACCACTAGATACAATCAGCAATGTAAAACGAGACATTACAATAGATATTACAGAAATACAAAAGATCGATGATTATGAACAACTACATGCTCACAAACAAGGAAACCTAGAAGAAATGGATAAATTCCCGCAAACACACAACCTCCTGCGAATAAACCAGAAAGAAATAGGACTCCTGAAGAGACCAATAATAATTAGCAAGGTTGAATTAGTAATAAAAGAATCTCCCAACACACACACACAAATCCAGGACCAGATGAAATTCACAGCTTAATTCCACCAACCATACAAAGAACTAACACTAATATTCTCAAAACTGTATTTTTTAAATCAAGGAAGAAGGAATTCTCCCAACTGAATCTGAGGCCAGTATTACCCTGATACTAAAACCAGAGAAGGATACACCCCCACAAAGAAAGAGAAAAAAAAAAACAAAACAACTAGAGACCAATATCCCTGATAAATGTAGATGCAAAAATTCTCAACAAAATACTAGCAAATCAAATCCATCAGCACATAAAATAATGCATCATGGTCAGGTGGGAATTATCCCAGGGATGCAAGCATGTTTTGACATATGTGAATAAATGTGATATATCACATAAAGATAAAAATCATATAATCATCTAAATAGATGCAGAAAAAGTATTCTATAAAATTTGGCATCCCTCCTGATAAAAATCCTCAGCAAACTGGGTATAGAAAGAACATACTTTAACATAGTAGAGGATCAATATATGACCAACTGTCAGCAAACATCATACCTATTGGAAAAAAGTTGAATGAGAACTGGAACAAGACAAGTATGTCGACTTTCACTACTCTTATTACTGGAAGACCTTGCCAGAGCAATTGGGCAGGAGAAGAAAATAAAATACATCCAAAATGGAAAAGAAGAAGTGAAATTATCCCTGTTCACTGACTATATGATCTTATATCTAGAAAAACCACTTCAGTAAAGTTCAGTAAAGTTTCAGGATTAAAAAAAATTAAGGAACAGAAATCAGTAACATGTATACACACAAATAATGATCCAGCTGAAGACCAAATCAAGAAGGTGGTCCCATTTACAATAGCTACAAAAAGGCAAAATACCTAGGAATAAGTTTAACCAAGGAAGTGAAAGATCCCTATAAGCAGAACTATAAATCACTAATGAAGAAAACCATAGATGGCACAAACAAATGGAAAAATATCTCATGATGATAGATCAGAAGAATCAATATCGGTAAAATGACCACATTGCCCAATGCAATCTATAGATTCAATGCAATCGCTATAAAATTACTAATGTTGCATTTCACAGATTTAGAAAAAAAAATCCTAAAATTCATATGGAACCAAATATGATTTCTTGCTCCTGAATAGCAAAAGAAATCCTAAGCAAAAAGAACAAAGCTGGAGTCTGTACATTACCTGACTTCAAATTATACTACAAGGCTATAGTAATCAAAACAGTAGGGCACTTGTACAAGAAACATACATAGATCAATGAAACAGAACAGAGATCCCAGAAACAAAATCCACATACCTACAACCAAGTGATCTTTGACAAAGTCATAAAAAATATGCACTGGGAAAAGGATACCTTGTTCAACAGATGGTGCTGTAAAAATTGGGAAGTCATATGCTATATGCAGAATGATCAAACTAGACCCATACTTCTCATTATATGCAAAAATTAACCCCAAAGAACCTAAATGTAAGACTTGAAACTATAAAATTTCTAGAAGAAAATCTAGGAAAATCTCCTGGACATTGGCCTAGGCAAAGAGTATTACCAAATCCTCAAATGCAAATGTAACAAAAACAAAAATAGATGAATGGAGCTTAAAGAGATTAAACACAGTAAAAAAGAATCAACAGAGTAAACAGACAACTCACAGAATTGGAAAAAATATTTGCAAATTATATATCCATAAAAGGTCTAATAACTAGATTCTACAAGGAACTCAACAAGCAAAAAAACAAATAACCCCAGTAAAAAGTAGGCACCATCCACCACTTCAGACATAAAAGTAGCCAACATGAAAAAATACTCAACATCACTAATTATTGAAGAAATGCAAATTAAGACTACAAAGATAAACTGTCTCACATAAGTCAGAAGAGCTATTATCCTAAAAGTCAGAAAATAAGAGTTGGTGAGGTTGAAGAGAAAAGGGAAGGATTATATACTGTGGGTAGCAATGTAAATTAGTACAACTTTATGAAAAACAATATGAAGATTTCTCCAAAAACTTAAAATAGAACTATAATTTGACCCAGCAATCCCACTACTGGGTATATACCCAAAGGGGAAAAAAAATCATTGTATCGAAAAGATACCTGCACTTACATGTTTATCACACCACTATTCACAATAGCAAAGATATAGAATCAACCTAAATGTCCATTGGACAGATGATTGAATATATCACATTTTCTCATATATACACACATACCCCCAACACACACACCATGGAATACTACTCTGCCATAAAACATAAAATAATGTATTTTGTAGCAACATGATGAAACTGGAGGCCATTATCATAAGTGAAATAACAAAGTCAAACACCGTGTGTTCTTACTTATAAGTTGGAGATGGTAATGGGTACACATGAACATACAGAATAGAATAATATACATTTGAGACTATAAAAGGTGGGATTGGAGGACAGGGATAAGGATTGAAAAATTACCTGTTCAGTACAATGTTCACTATTTGGGTGATGAGTACAGTAAAAGCCCACCACTACTCATTTATATGCTTATGAAAAATCTGCACTTGTACCCCCTAAATACAGACAAGTTTAAAAAATTAAAAAACAGAAAAATCTTAAAAGGCAAAAGAGTATTAAATCATATCATTATAAAATTAAAAAATACATACATGAAAAAAGCCCTATATATTACTATAGATTCAATGATACTAGATAGATCTAGATAGATTGACTGACAGATTAAAAAATGCATAACAACACATTGAATAGTCTTCTATTGGGGCAAAAAAAATGGAAGAGAGAGCTAAACAAGAAAAATAAGACATTTAAGACATAATGTAGATGTATGTCATAAACTGAAGGGTATGATTAATTCAATCTTTGCACAGTCCTCCACACAGGATGAAATTGAAAATAACATACTCAATAGGATGTATCTGCATGTGACATAGATGTGATATTTGTTTGTAATTTTGGATGATTTTCCTTGAGGTATTTATGATCTAGTAGTTTTTGCAAGCAAACTTCTACTATAAAGAAAAGTACATTGCTAAGAAGAGGCCAACTTATCTTAAATGGGCATTGGCAAGGTAAAACTTCAGAAGGAGAAGGGAGCCAAATCAAGCAAGTGTTTTAAATTTATGTTGAAGATATTGGCCTTTATTCTAACAACCCTGGATAGTATTCGCATGATCGTATTTAAATTTTAGTGGATGCAAAGGGAAGAGTGAGAAGGCAGTTGCTCAGCTGAGAGATGAATGTGGATTTGATAAGCATGAAGGCTGTGGAGAGAGAGTAAAGTGGATGGATTCCAAAAATATTTTTAAGGTTTCTTTCACCCTGCCCTACGATCATCAACTTCCTACAGAGAATATTTAGACATTAATGTTCACAAGGTAATAATTATTATACCTTTAACAGAACATAGCCCAGGAATCAGTTCCCTGTTCTTGGAACTATGGCTGGTGGCATTGAGAACATCAACTTTCTAACAAAACCTCTAAGCTTCATTAGCATGGTGTAAATTGAACACCTTGGTATTGCCATAGTCCGGTGTCACATCTTTAAGAGTTAGGTAAGGAAAGAGTATAAGTAGTTAGTTTCAATTTAAATGATTATGACTTAATTTATAAAGAAATTAGTGCTAAGAGATTTTTAGACATTAACAGAATATCATTATGTGGCAGAGTCACACAACATAAAACCTGTAATACAGAAAGCCATGAATTTTTTATTTAAGTACTTGGTCCCCTTTATGCTGAGAACAACGGGGAAGCAAAACTCAGAAACGTTGAATCAACCACTTTATACGTTCAAAAAACCCTAATGAATTTCTATAATGGGAGTTTTTTTAATACACTAAATTATAGGAAGTCATATAAACCAGTGCTATTAAATGATCTGGTTCATCTACCTGGGAAATTGCTCTGGGTCTGTTATTTAAATCTTCTGGACCTCTTATGCCAGATTTCCTTTTCCTTCAAAGTATAATTAAGTGCACTAAATCAAATGTTACAAACTATAGATACTTTCCTACAAACAAAATATAGTATGGGGGGGAGAAAACCCTTACTCTAAATCTTCATCAATCAAAACCCTTCAGCTAATGTTGGCAATGAAAATCTCCACATAAGGAAATGTGGAATAATACTTGTTGCCAAGGTTCAATTTGGGGATTGTGAGGGTCAGGATTATGTGTCAACTTGTCTAAACTGTAGTCCCGTTATTCAAGCAAACACTAATCTAGGTGTTGATGTAAAGGTATTTGTGGATATGATTCAAATCCATAGTTAATTGACTCTAAGAATATTATACTAAATAATCTTGGTAGGCCTAATTCAATCAATTGAAATACGCTAAGAGCAGAACCAAGGCTTTTATGAGGATTAGATTCTGAGGATAGACAGCATGTCAAGCCCTTGCTTTAGAGTTCTAGCCTGCCCTGACAGTCTTCTCTACAATTTCAGTTGGTCTACAAATAAATACAAGTTGCCTTGCCAGCCTTCACAAATGTAAGCCAGTTTTTTTTTTAATAAATCTCTTAACGTGTATATTTTTTACTGGTTCTGTTTCAGTGGTTGAACCCTAGCTGACATAAGGATACTTTGTAAGTATCAGCTACTATCCTGCTGGTTTAAGGAGAAAGTTTGCAAGCCACTTAACACTCTGACTTGTTTAGGAAAGCATTAGCCTCCCTTTTCTGTACGACTCCAGTGAGGCAAGTTTCTGGGACATAGGGATGGTGGAAAGAGTATAAAAATTACTTTAAAAGTTACTAAACTAAGATGCAATCCTAGATTCTGATAATATCTGCCCTAACTCCCCTTCCTCCACATTTTGAGGGTATCAATTTCTAGTGTTGTTTTCTACTCCTACTAGATGATTAAGTTATCCTCCAGATATTTTTAGGTAGACAATTTGGTAGCTACTGCATTATCCTCATGGGTAGGAAGTGGGGGAGACCTCAGATGGAAAATGAAAACAGCTTTGGAAGAATCAAAAATAACAACGAAAAAGCTTGCAGAAAGAAACTTAATATACCATGTCCTCTAGTGTACAGGTATAGTTCATTCATCTAGTTTATTCATCTAGAACATGTGGTCCTCTGTAAGGCAGACACCCTTCCAAGTTACTAATTTGTCCTCTCCTGTGAACAAGTCCTTCTTTCCCCTGATTTCCAGTACTTTCTATACCACTTTATTCTTCAACAACCAAGCCTAAAGTACAGTGAAAGACAGGAATTTCTTCTCAGTTTCAGGATTTTGTCTGAGGCCCTACACCTTTCCTCAATGAATGGTACATGAAATACCCAGCCCTGGACTGAGGATTCTCCAAGACAATCTTACCTCAGAAAAACACAGCAATGATAAAAATCACCCAAGAGATATACGAAGTGGCTACTAGGAAGTCTAGAATAAAGCGGCTGTACACTGTAATAGGGAACACCTTTGTGTATGCTAGAAAAATAGGTCTGGCTGCTGTTCTCCATTTCAACAGTAATGTTTCCCATAGCATTCTAGCTTCCCCAGTCCATATCTTGTGACTACCTGATGTCTACACAGGTCAAACCAGAAATTTAAATAGAATAAGCATCATCTGCCTACAACTTTCAATTTGTGGTAACATTAGTATCTGCCACTCAACCAGTATAGCGTGGTGTTCTTTATTGTTTTTCTAGGTACAGAGAGCTCCAGGGGCTTCCTCTTGGCTCTTCCTACTACAACACGTATTACCCCATAGGTAGTGGAGAGAGAACAATGAAGATTCTGCATGATGTTGAGATATCAATTCCAAACATATACCCAGATATTGAGATAATAAACATGGTGCTGATTTGAGCACACACTTCAAAAACCGTACAAATATTTGGAAACACTGTTGTTTTGGCTGACTCCATCGACATCCATAATACTAAAATTCTGCAGTAGCATTCTGGGTTCCAAGATGGAGAAAATAAATTAGAAAAATTCCTAAAATGAGCCTAATTTAGAGCACAGTTACCTTGGTAAATAGTGATAATGCTCTCTGAAGTGAGGTGTGAGGAAGACTCACTGAATGTATTTATGATGTTATTACTGGTTCTATAATATTCAACATTCCTTTTTGTAGAGAACCAGAATGTGGGATTTTGGTGCGATGCAACTTTTTATTATGGTGAGTCAAAGCAGTCCAATTTTGTTTAGGGGACACGTGTCATACAAATGAGGTAAAATTTCAGTCAACTTCTTAACTACTATGGTCCTTGAGATGTTCCCTATGGACAAACTATTCTGGTGTCTCTGTGGGACCTGCCATACATGCAGACAATTATGCCACTTTACATTTGCTAACTAAATGGACTTCCCTTGTCTGAAACAACAGAATCCTCCCATTGCTAATGAAATCAGATCTGAAGCATCTCTAACCAGAATTTACAGTGTACAGAGAAAAGTGACCAAGACATTTTCAAAGCGTCTCAAGACTCTTTCACCACTGTATTTCTCAAAAAAACTATCTTCTAGCTACTCTCAGGGAAAAAAATATGGGATATATACAGGTTGATCACCTGTAAAACACATTGTTTAACATTCCTATTACCAAACATTTGATTGATTTCAAAGTTTGATCCTCTAACCACAGAATTCTATGAAATGCTCATTAAAATGCCTATTTCTAAACCTCAGTCGGTTCTTAATAAATTAGATTTTCCATAATAGATTCTGAGAATATCTATTAACAAAGATATTCTGAAGAACACTAAAATTTGTGAAATCACTGCTAATTTTACTGAAATATTTCTGGCATTTATCTTTAGTTAGCATAGTTTCTTTACATCTAAACTACAATCCAATTAAACGAATAGTTAGAATTACTCCTTGAACATAATAGCAAATTATCTTAATCTAAAATTAAATTATTTTGCAAGAAAAATAAATTGGTATCAATTTCTAGATATTTCTCTGATATCTGCTGATATAAATTGGAAAGGTCCTGCAATTATTTTAATGTATAAGAATTCTCTGCAAGAGTTTGACTTTGTGACTGGAAATATAAAGCATGTTGAGTCCCATGTAATTTAGGAGAAATGAGGACTTGAGGTCTGTAACATGAGAAAAAATCCACTCTCTTTTGTAAGAAACTTGCTAAAATAAAGAAATTATAGCATCTGCCAGAAAGGAGGTAAGAATCTGATGTGATAGGAGAGAAGGTACTGCTTCATCCAATAACGGATGCTCATACTGGTTAGAAAGGGAACTGAAAGTCCTTGAAATCTTTCTTTCTGTCATAATTATCAATGATATACTCATTTATGGTCAGTGTCATATTTTCGCTTTAAATATCTGTGAATTTATGAATCAGACATTAAAATTTGAAATTTTACAGAATTAACATGCATTTTCAATGTAATAACCAGGTAAGAGCTTTTTTTTCTTATATTTTTCTTGTACAGTCATAGAAAATCCTTCAGTTTTAGTCTCTGCTATAAATTGAGAATTTAGGCTCTTGTATTTGTCATTTTATCTAACTTGTTTAATGCCATTAAAAACAGGATTCTACTGCATAGTTTTTATACTCTTCATGCCCTCATTCTGTTCTAAGGTCAAAAGTAACTTAAACCCTGAAAGTGATGCCTTCATCAGGCATTTTATTCCAGCTGAGTAGAGGTGACAGCTCAATTAGATATTTCATTCCTACATGCCATGGGATGTCAGATATGCTTGTCCCTGCTCTATCACAATTTTTAATTGATTCATGCTCAAATGAGGCCAGTTAACCCTAAATCTTCCTTACTCACCGATAATGGTTTGGCTGTGTGTCCCCACCCAAATCTCATGTCTTGGTTTTACCACTAATAATTTCTGTCAATTTCAAATTGAATAAGGTTACCCTATCTGTGAGTAAACTGTTGACTCATTAGAAGATACAAATAATTAGTGACAATAGTTTTTACCTTCATGGAGTTTGGCATCTAAACACTCTGGAAAAATCCTATAACCATCCTAGAATCTGACTTTATTACCTACTAATTTAGGCGGTTTAATTATTTTGTAAACTACTATCTCACCCTTTTTCTCCAGGCCACTGGCAGTGAAGTTGAGGAACTAATGATGGAAGAGGAAAGAGTTATTAATATTTTTTTCTTCCATAAAAATATAGGAATAACAAAATCAGCAGAGCAAGCCAAAATCCAGGTAGGAAGGTAAAAACTATTAAGTCAAATGTAGAAGAGTGAAATTGTTGTTAAAATTTAAAGCAGATTTCGAAGCAAGAATTGAATCCAAAATTTGAAAGGGAGGGAGGTCAGAATCATTGAAATGCACTGGGTGAAAACAGGGAACGGTCCAGGGCAATTTTCTAAACAGGTGTTGTATACTTGGCCTTTACATAGTGTATGGATAAACTAGCCAAAAGTAAATGGCTTGAGACAAGAAAAAATAAAGATTATTTTCTGCTTAAAACATAAAAATCGAAAAAATATTGTTTCTGCCTCTAAAATTTTTGCACTCATATGTATCTTTGAAACGCTGTTGACACAGGCAAAGCTCTTGGTTAAAATTTATCATCATTACCATCATCACTTTTCTTTAAACCATAGCAGAAATCTCAGCTTGAACCTCTGCTGGGCTGCGCTGGCAAGCTGGCTGAATGAACTGGTCAGAAGTTTATTTTCATGCAATATCAGTGGGTTTTCTGAGAATAAAATCAATCAGAGAAAATAAAGTCGCAATAAGTTTGACCAAGGAATAAAGGTCTATCCTCCAGGTGAAGCTAAAAACAGCCTGATGATTCTCAAGAGATTTATCTGACAAAATGCAGAAAAGTAGGAATACAGAAGCAGAAATAAAGTGAAAATAAAAATCAAACTAAAGTTTTCCAAAACTTTAATATTTATTGTGGAACAAGCAGAAGTGGAAGAAATTATGAGAAAGGAATTTTTGCCTACCTCATACTGGAACACAGTACAACTCTAACATTTTGAAAGTTTCATGGCCTATGGTGTAGCAAGAGAAGAGGTGACAGGAGGACATGGAGATTTCCAGTGGGTCTGCAGAGGAAGATAGGGAAGCAGCAGCTGCAACCTGCAAGACATAAGATGCCTCCATGTACATGGAAGACACCCTCCAAGGCCTTCATAAATATTTGACATTCTACAAGAGCCACATAGGGAAATAACCAGTGGGATTTGCATTTTTATAGTTACTGTAGCTTCATTTTTACCCATGACTACTTTACATGATCTCTAAAATTATTAGAATTTTAAATATCCAGGAAACAAGGCATTGTGATTTTTTTTGTGTGTGTGAATAGGCATGTTTTCAAATAAGGAGTGACTTACGAGAAGTTGAGAGTAGCATGCTAAATGTGTACCATCAATTGGCATACTTAAAACTCACAAAATACTTGATGCTAATTACAAGTCATGCTTTAATCAATATTAGATTTCTAAAAAATTCCAGATTCAAAATAAATTTTAAAAGGGATTCCAAAATTAAATATTGAGTGACCTTTATTCAACAATTGTCAGTAGCATTTTTCTCAGGTAACCATTAAACTAAAAATACCAATTGATTCTAAGTCACATTTTTTATTTTAGGAATTCTCATCAGTGTCTTGATAAGAGTCTTTACCTTCTCTTGCCCTTATTCTGCCATTTCCCCTTCACTCTGTTCTTTCTCTGAAATTAAACACTTCTTCACTGCTGCTTAACTCCTCATACTACTTGCTGGACTCCAGACCTTTTTAACTAATGCTAATTCCACTTTTCTGGTTTTTTCCCCTCTTGACCTTATTCTCCTTCACCTACTTTCATAAACCTCGCTCTTCTTTCTCCTTTCTATCCTGTTCTTTTTACCATATATGAGTATACCTGTGTCTTTCCTAATTCCTAAGTAATATACCAAAATACTCATATTTTCTATTTCAACTAGAGTGTTTACCCATAAAACTGGGTATAAAGATACTTAGGTAAAGCCTTTTACAGGTGAGAGAAATTATAATTAATAATTACACAGGATCAAGGTTCTACAATTCATTTTTCCTTTAATATTATGGTTTCATATCAGTATTTACATGAATAAATGGTAAATGAATAAAAGTTCTCTAAACATTTAGGTTTCTATTTCTGTTCTTGTATGTTACTAAACTTTTTTGAAGTAAAATCTCATTATGACTGGTATCTACTTCCCTCAAAAAGGAGAATATTTGGCTCATCCCGCTAGTTTGTGATGCATGTTAAACAAACACAATTCTGATGCCCACATCCGTGGGTTGTTGTAAGCATTGAAGTGGATACTATTAAGTCTGTATTACAGTTCCTGGAACACAGCCAACATAAACACATAACTTTTCTTCCATAATACTGGTCAAAGTTTTTAAATTATTTTAAAATGTAAAACTGACGTTTGGAGAGGTTAGAAATTTAGAAAGGCTTGCTCGCAGCCAAAAAACTACTAAAAGCAGAAATGCCATTTACAACCAGATGTATCCAACCCTACAGCCAGTGTTCTTAACTATTATAGACCTGCACTGATTTATCCACTCAATATTTTCTTTCCTCTGGGCTGCACTCTGGTTTTACTTGTCCTTCTAATGACTCGGAGAACTCTCAAGTGATATAGAAACAGAGAAAAGATGAATCAATAGAATCACTTGCCCTAGTTTGATTCCGCTTATAAGTCATTTATTGCTGCTAATTAAATATTCACTTTGTACAATGGTAGAAAAATGGGTGTACTTGAGTGATTCACTTTTCTTCAGTTATGAGGTTGAAATTGGGGTGGGGGATGGCATAACTAGAGCTCTCTTTAGAGGTTACAGTGTATGACTAGCATTTGACATATGGAAAGTATGTATTAATATCTTCATTTTTAGATGAAGTTTGATCATATGCATAAAGTATTATGAGTAGACTAATTCTCAATAATTCTGTTTGGAAAGAACATCATGAGCCTTGAATATAAAGCTGAGGAATCTGAACTTTATAACATAATCCAAAAAAGTGCTGCCAGGTGCAGCGGCTCACATCTCTAATCCAAGCACTTTGGGACGCCAAGGCAGGCGAATCACTTGAGACCAGGAGTTTGAGACTAGCCTGGGAAACATGGTGAAACCCTGTCTCTACAAAAAGTACAAAAATTATCAGGGCATGGTGGCTGAGGTGAGAGGATGGCTTGAGCCCGGGAGGCGGAGATTGCCATGAGCTGAGATTGCACCACTGCACTCCAGCCTGAGCAACAGAGCCAGACCCTGTCTAAAACTAGTGATTAAAATTTCTGGTGGGTCAGAAAATTACTCTTGATACAAGTTAACTTACTAAATGAAAATGAATTTGAAATGCCCCTAAACTGTTTTTAATCTATACCCTTTTTGTATAAAACTGATCTCTGCCAAGAGGCTCAATATTAATGAAATATATATGAGATTCGAAAGTCTGATTTCTAACTCAGTATTAGTATTTGGAAAATTGAGAGGAGAAGTTGGCAAGGTAATGGTATTTTTCATCAACATCCTTATAAGTTTCTGTAGGCTTAGATAAATCAAAAGGTATGTTATTTCTCTAAAACAAATTGTGTCCTCAAATTCATCTAGATTGACTCACTGTCATAGTTTTTCACCAAAAATGAAAATCCTTCCTTTTCTAGAGCAGAGATTGTGTTAATTTGCTTTATGTTACTTATTCATCCATAGACCTACTCTCTGAATTTTTGCCACCCAATAATAGGTGGACAGAATGCTGCTTTTATAGTCATTTTCTTTCAGATAATATGTTTTGTACTTGATTAGCAGATCTATACTTGACAGAGGAGAGGATAGAGAGAAGAAATGTAAATCTAGCCCATTATTAATAGCTAGTATTGGCAGCTATTAGAGTACTTATGATACTCTTTAAATGTTGCACCCAAATGGCTATATATTACATATATAGAGAAGCAGAGTCCAAGGATTAGGAGTCAAAACCTGACTTTGTCAGTTGATAATTATTCCCAAGTACCCAGTATGCAAAAAAGTCCTGTATATGCTATGAGAATTTTCAAATTAGCAAACAAGTCACATGAGGACATTGTGCAATGGAAGGGAAATGGCAAAAACACAAATGCTAACAGAAAATCAGTGGCTAAAAGCTCTAAACACATGATATATTCCCATGTTTATGTCTCGCCCTTTCTCTCTTGCAATCTGCTTTCATTCATGCTGTAATATGTAAAATTTCGTCTTTATATACTGTATTGGTCAGGGTTCTCTAGAGGGATAGGACTCAAAGGATAGATGTACATATGAAGGGGCATTTATTAAGGAGTCACAAGCACAAGGTGAAGTCCCACAATAGGCCATCTGTAAGCTGAGGAGCAAGGAAGCCAGTCCCAATACCAAAACCTCAAAGACAGGGAAGTTTACATTGCAGCCTCCAGTCTGTGGCCGAAGGCCTGAGAGCCCCTGGGAAACTACTGCTTTAAGTCCAAGAGTCCAAAAGCTGAAGTACTTGGAGTCCAATATTCAACTGCAAGAAGTATCCAGCATGAGAGAAAGATGAAGGCTGGAAGACTCAGCCAGTCTAGTCCTTCCACATTCCTCTGCCTGTTTTTATCCTAGCCATGTTAAATTTCCTCTTTCTGTACTGTATTAGTCAGGTGGTAGCTGATTAGTTGGTGCCCACCCAGATTGAGGGTGGGTCTTCCTCTCCCAGTCCACTGACTCAAATATTAATCTCCTTTGGCAACACCCTTACAGACACCCAGGAACAATACTTTGCATCCTTCAATCCAAGTAAGTTGATACTATATATTAACCATCACATATGCCCTCCACGCTTCCACAACACTGCATATGTTTATGACTTATGACTATAAATAATTTAATCTTTTATTCATACTCTGTAACCCAGGCAGAATAAGTCTCCCGATAGAAACTCTCTCATTATCCTTATCTTGACTGTAGTTGCTCCTCTGTCTTAATTCCATTGCTTCCCTATTTAACTCTAGCAAAACTCTTGTCATACAGACTCAAAACTGCTATTCCTTCCCATTAGACCACAAACTCGAATGAGTTTGGGACCAAAATATTTCATAGTTCAGCTGCTAGCATAGTTTCTGGCATGGAATATGAGCTTAAATACTTTAATATGTTGAATTTGGAAAAAATATGGAATTGACAGTCAAAATGCAAAAGCCTAAGCTCCACAAGTAATCTTAAGACAGACAAGTCACATACCCAGTCCAAATCTGTGAGAATCACATCTAGTATACAGATTTATAGTATTATGTAACATACAAGAAAGTGCTTTGTTAACTGTAAAATAACAGGGTATTTTAATTATTATTAATTTAACTTCAAATCTAATGAAAAGATTATTTGAATTGATGCTTTATTGATTGTACAACAGAAATTGAATGGACACCCTAAGTTAGAAATTAAGTAAAATAATAAACTCTTAAAATGAAAGTAGAAAAACAAAAATAGAGATCTCAGTGATTTTGTTTCAGAAATGTACACTAGAAAAAATGAAGTTTCAGAGAACTCTTAGGAAAACTCAAGAAGTAAATCACAGTAAAAAAAAACCAAATTTGTTGAGACTACTCTGAGGTTTTAAAAGTTTAAGAGAGAAAAGGCTGCTAAATTTGGTCAGAAGAAATTCATTATCATAGATACATTTAATAAGATCTGTTTAAGAGCTGCCATTTTACATTGAAATAGCATTTAATTTACATCAGCCACCAAGCAACTGGCCTATCCTTTTAATGGATTGATTTGAACTAAAGTCTCTAAGAAACAAGAATTCTTAATAATACCTTATAAATGTGACAGTTTCAGATAGTGTAGAATGAGATCCATACCTCCTGGTCTTTGCCATTTTCCATCTCATTACTTTGGTTCAGTTACAAGATTCTATTTTAAGCTCAGCTACTAAATTGTATACACTTTATAGTCTGTTTTCTCAATCTATTTTGACCACATAAGGCAAAAATCACAGCTATCCAATTAATTCCCCTAATTAATAAACTTTATTTTCCCTTCAGCTGCTGATGGCATGCCCCATGCTGTTCATCTAACTGTCTGTCTTAAGCCTTCCCTCCGACGTACGTGCATGGATCCTTAATGATTTGGGGCAACATGCCAAGATTTTCACAGCTTTTACAAACACATTAAAAACACATTAAAACCCCTTCTGCAAATCTGTCCATATATACCACTGTGTCGCAGTTGCATCTCTGCTTAACTTCTTATCCATACCTTTATTGCTTCTCAACTGAATTACTCACTTCACTTTTGTAATAGCTTCTCAGGGTTCATATTTTCACATTCCATGATGTACCACGTGAAGCTGATCTCAGAAGCTAGCATGCCCACAGCTGAACACACAACAGCCATTCCCTCTTCCTCTGGCGATTCTATTCACTATCTCTTCACTAAAGCATTTGTTCCTAACATATATTTTCTTGTTTTTAAACTTGAGAGGGACTTCTTGTTTTCCTGATGCAAATCTGTAATCTATAATTGCCTCTCATTCAATCCCAACCCTCCACTAATTACTTTGATATTGGAAAGTGGAATGTCTCCCCTGAACTCCTGTTGTCTGGAACAGTCTTTCTTATTATTCTCCATCCCATTAGCTCTCTGTTTCCAAGCTCAACTGAAAGCAGAATATTTTTCTAATATCTGGCTTTTATTTTCTCATTCTCTCCTTCACTTTTATACAATTACAGAGGTAAATATCATTCATCCACTGAAAACAGTCATTTAATGTGAATCTCAAAAGACTAATAATAACACATGCATCATAGATCAAAGGGGTAAATATTGTCTGTCTCCATGTTAGACTGGCTCCAAAAGATCATTATTTCAAATGGAATTGTTACTGCTTGGTTTGGAAATATTCGACGTGCACAAATATTTAAGAACTTTCTTATATAAAAAGTATCTCTATCTTTAATTTCTGTATCTATGACATGGTTAGCATAGCTGAAATTTCACATCAGGCAACTTTAAGCATTAAAATAAAGTATATTCATTGCCAAGATCATAGTTCAGCATATGGCAAATGCAGGATAATATTATAATTCCCTGGACTTTAATACTGTGTTGATACTTACATCTTTTCAATTTATAAGACAGAAGGCATATATGTATATGTGTGTATATATATGCTACAATTAAATAGTGGCGAAATACAGTATAGTTATTCCTCATATCTGTGAGGGATTGGATTCAGGTCCCTCCTTCCTATCCCTCAGCCCCTGCAGATACCCAAACTGCAGAGGCTCAAGTCTTATCGTCAAGTACTACATTCAAAGTCCATAGTAGTTGCATATAACCTAGGTAATCCTCCTGTATCCTCTAAATCATCTCTAGATTACTTACAAAACCTAATGCAATGCCTGTACATAACTTTATTCATGTGGATTCAACATATTGCTCCATGTGTAGCAAATTCAAGTTTTGCTGTTTGGAACTTTGTGGAATTTTTTTCTGAATATTTTCGATGTATTGTTGGTTGAATCCACAGATGTGGAATCCATGGATGTAAAAGCCTGACTTTATAGAGGAAAACACATTCATACAACTATAATATTATTGGGCACTCATTTGGCAACCAACTCTTTGCACAATACTTTAAAATACATTATCTCATGTTGTCCATGATGTAGTTGCTACTGTCACTCTCATTTTCCTAAAAGAGAAAGGTTTTGAAAGTCGAAGCAGCTTGCCCAAATTTGTACTGTCAATGAGACCCAGCTTGATATTCAAACTTATGTCTTCTGACTTTATATTCTAAGTTCTTATTGCAAATTCATCTAATAAAGCTTCATGAGATAATTTTAACTTGGATTAATAGAATTATGACACATAGAGATAGTCAAATGTCCTTCTAAAATTAAGGAGCAAAATGAGTGTCTTTTTAAAGGAGAAGGGAGAGTCCAAAGATATGCATCACAAGGCTTCAAAGAGAAGGTTCATTACATTTCTCAGAAATAGTACAATTCTCAACAAAAATAAACAATGGGGAAAGGACATCATATTTAATAAGTGGTATTGAGAAAACTGGATAGCCATATGAAGAAAAATGAAACTGGACCCCTACCTCTCACCTTATACAAAAATTAACTCAAGATAGATTCAAGACTTCAAGTTAAGACCCGAAACTTTACAAATCATAGAAGAAAACCTAGGAAAAACTCTTCTGGACATTGGCCTAGAAAGAAAATTTATGATTAAAACTTCAAAAGCAAATGCAACAGAAACAAAATTAGACAAATGAGAGTTAACTAAACTACAGAGCTTGTGCATAGTGAAAGAAACAGAGTAAACAGGCAACCACGCAGAATGGGAGAAAATAATTGCAAACTTTGCATCTGACAAAGGTCTAATACCCAGAATCTATAAGGAACTTAATTCAACAAGAATAAAACAAAGTGGTCAATGGACAATTAAAAAGTGGCCAACAGACATGAATGGATACTTCTCAAAAGACGAAGGGGAACATCACACACCGGGGCCTGTCATGGGGTTGGGGGAGCGGGGAGGGATAGCATTAGGAGATATACCTAATGTAAATGACGAGTTAATGGGTGCAGCACACCAACATGGTGCATGTATACATATGTAACAAACCTGCACGTTGTGCACATGTACCCTAGAACTTAAAGTATAATAAAAAAAAGAAGAGGTAAAATTAAAAAAAGACGACATTCAAGCAGCCAACAAACAATGCTTAATATCATTAATCAAATAAATACAAATTGAAATCACAATCATATTTCACACCTTTCAGAATGGCTACTTTAAAAAAAAACAAAGGAAAATACCAACAGATGGCAAAAATGAGTAAACGGAATGCTTATACACTGCTGGAGGGAATGTAAATTAGTTCAACCCCTACGGAAAACAGCACAGAGATTTCTCACAAAACTAAAAATGTAACTACCATTCGACACAGCAATCCTACTACTGGGTATCACCCAAATGAAAAAATATAAAAGCATTTTTTCAAAAAGTCATCTGCACCTATGATGTTTATCATAGCACTATTTATAATACCAAAATCATGGAAACAACCTAAGCCTCCAACGGTGGATTCAGGAAAATGTGGTGTGTCTACACACACACACACACTCACACACACACACACACACACCACACACAAATGGAATAGTATGCAACCATTAAAAGAAACGAAATCACATTATTTACAACCAAATGAATGCAGCCAGATATCATTATCTTAAGTGAAATAACACAAACAGAAAATCAAGCACTGCATATTCTCACTTACAAGTGGGAGCTCAACAATGAGTACCCATGGATATAAAGATAGAAACAACAGACAATGCGGACTCAAAAATGTGGAGGCAGGGAAGCAGGGAGAGGACAAAGGATTGAAAAACTATGTATTGGGTACTAAGTTCACTATTTGGGCAATGTGTTTACTAGAAGCCCAAACCCTACCATTACTCAGTATACCCATGTATCAAACCTGAATATGTACCCCTGAAACTATAATAAACAAAAATTAGCTCAATTCCACAAAATATAGAGATGAAGGAACAATGAGAACATATGGACACAGGGAGGGGAACATCACACACTGGGGCCCGTCAGGGGGTGAGGGACAAGGACAGGGAGAGCATTTGGACAAATCCCTAATGCATGTGGGGCTTAAAACCTAGATGACAGGTTGATAGGTGCACCAAACCACTATGGCACATGTCTACCTATGTAACAAACGTGCACACTCTGCACATGTATCCCAGAACTTAAAATAAAAAATAAAACATTCCTACAAAAGGAAAATATGTAGTCCACTGTTTTTATGGAGAATATAAAAGTAAGGGACGTTTTAAACTGAAGTTCAACATACCATGCTTAGCACTATTTTGAGCACAACATAAACACAGGGTAAATGAAGTACAGTTGATTCATGACCAGATTAACAGATTGACAAAGAGAAAAAGTAGCTCTTTTGCTAGCAAAAATATTGGAAATGAGCTGGGGCACATAATTTACAATAATTCCAAATAAAATAAGTTTAAATATAGCATTTTATGGCTTATAAAATTTATAAACAGTGAGGAAATACACAGCCGTTTTAGTAATTATCTCCATTTCTGGAGGGGAAACTAAAGCTGAGAGTGACTTCCCTCAGTGAGTCAGTGACAGTCTGGGATGTGAGATCTGGTCATCTGATGCAAAGAGACGCGTAACAGCAATACCATAATATGTGTGCAGATTACTATCTCTCACTGAGGGACATGCACTCATCATTTCCCCACAGCCAGTTCATGCTCCGCAAGGGCCTAGGCAGAACTATGCTCCACACAAAACTGTCTACCGTAAACTGATCCTTTGGAACAGAGATTTACCAGGTCGCATCCTGAAACATTCCATATCATGCCCTCTTTTGCTCTTTTCTAACAACCTGAGAACCAGTTGGCTCACTGAGGATGAGAGATGTGCAATTACCTAGTTAATATACATTGTGCTGGCTCACATTCTCACACACAGCCTGAAGTACAAAACACATTCATAACTAGTGAGACTTGAAAAATCTCAGTAAGAAAAGACTTTCCACTGCTCCCTCCTCTTATCATGTGCCTTTTTTTTTGGAGAAAGAATCTGGCTTTCTAGATTCTGTGGCTTACAATGCTAATAGCTATGAAGGAAAGATTATGAAAATGAGAAAATATGGAAACAAAGCCTAGGAGAAGCAAACTGAGGCTAGAGCCAGGTCTTGTACTCCTGAATGTCACTCCCTGGCCCATTTCATTGTACTTTGCCCTTTTCATTTCAGTCCTAACCACTGATCTCAGGATACTCTGCATTGAATCAGGACATAGCAATTACCCTTTACGAGACCCACATTCAGTTATTCAAGTCTTAATGTTCTGGACACCTTTACGAGATCTTTTCATTATAGGCTCACAGTATCCAAGCAAGAGAATAAAGAATTTCTTCTATCTAAAATGCTGTGCTAAAGGTTTCAAAACTTCAGAGACCTGCAAACTGTGGCTTAAATAATACTAAGGGTAAGCTCTTACAGGCGTCTGAACCCTCGGTTCCACCTAGGGAAAGGGCTCCTTTGTGTGTAACTTTTCTGTTATTCATGCCGTTCCTGTTGAGACCTTTTCATTAAATCAATGCCTTTTCCCTATGACTTTGATACAGACAGTGTCTTGTTATCTACACCTGAAGTCTCCAGATCTATTAATCACTTTAATTTGCTAACTAGGGTAGAATACAGGATGAGTGGTTTGAGGGCTTCTGATTTGCAGTGATTACCTAGGCTAAAACAAAACTTTTTAGTCTTTTTCAAACATTATTCCATTGTACTATAGAATATGCTCTAGGGAACAACCCTCTCCTGGCAGGCAATGAATGAGATGACCTTAATGGAGCTCTTTTCCATCTAATGTCTATGACTCTTTAATCCAGTTATCCTTCAGGCATGGGAAGAGCTTTCCATCATTACCCCTAATTTGTCTAACTATCAACATTACTTCAAAAAAAGCCTCCCAAGGTATGTTCCACTTTTCTGTCATGCTTGAACTTCTGTTTCATGTCACTGGCTGCCTCTGTTGATATAGGATTTCAGCCCTGCCAAAATCACTTTCTGGTGTTCCTCCAGATTGTTATTGAGACACTTGATAAAATGTCTCTTTCCATGACAGATGTGAAAGCACTTGTCTCCCATTTTATGACAGGTACATTTCTAGCATCACTCATTGCTGCATATTTATATAGGTTAGTATTCCAGAGATAGAAACCAAGCAGTTTATATGTATAATTTATACATAATCTTCTGCTTCTCCTATTGTTTGAAATTCAAGATACTATCTTGTGAATGTTTATAATCTTGAACAGGCAGAGCTCTAGGCAAAACATACCCTGATGCCGTCTTCTCTGAATCAACAGTGGAGACTTGTCAGACAAGTGATTTTAGATAAAAGGAAAAGATTTAAAGAAACAAGGAAAGAATGAATACACTCATACAGTATTCCTCTGACTAGTGGAGTGTAGGTGGTATTAGTATCTAGAATTTTACATGTAGAATTTACAAACTATACATGTGCAGTTAGGGACTTTACTGAGTTTATTTTTTTAAATTAGTTATTCTTTACATGGCAACTGGCTTCAGGAGTAAATCACCTGGCTTCAAAGTATAATTCAACATGAATGGATGGACTTTAAATGAAACTGTGTACAAATACAGAGGAAGATGCATATATTATAAATTATTTTTAAAACTACTCTGAACAGGGCATTTCCAGGCCAGCTTACTGAATCATTCTTGTGGATGTTATGTTTTTCAGGGACATGTAATCAGCAAGTACTGACTTTCTCTCCCATCCTTCATCTTATTAATGTGCTGCTTGAATAAAAGATGTGGCCACTGATCCAGTAGGAAATGCGCATCTGGTTTCCATCACCAATTGATATGTTTAGAACTGCATGATTCCATCAATTCCCTGTCTTGGCTATTCCCACCCAAGGGCTCAAGATCACTCTCAAGTAACTAGCATACTCAAAAAAGCAGTTTCAATTTTCTCTTACAGATTACATTATGGAAGACATACGCTTGCTCAGTGTAAGAAGCATTATTTTAGTATAAATTCTAAGAATATAAGTACAGACATTGATATAGGTTCAGCTGTTGACGTAGGCAGAGGCAGAGATGGCTTTGAAGTAGATTTGCTCCTTATGAATCCCTCTTTTCTTTCCTACAAATTCTGTGACTTCAGTTAACTGATCTTGATAAATGTCGTCCTGGCAAAATGCGAACTATATTAGACCCAGCCTCATAGGATTCTCCTCAGTAGTAAATAGGTTCATGCAAGTGGGATCACTGGCAAACAGTAACATACAAGATAAATATTAATTATTGTTAAATACACACTATGGAAAGTGTAATGTTAGAACTAAACTTTTCATTTACCTTCTTCTGAAAACCTTAATACAGATACGTGTTCTCCTCCTCTGCCCACCTCTCAATACATACCAATACACCAAATTCAATCAATCCAGCATTTGTAAGTTACTTATCCACTCATAGTCCTCATCACCAAACCATCACCACTACCACCACCACACCCATAGGCACCACTAAGTACCTTTGCTTATGTGTCTTTCTGAAATGCTTTCCTCTCCCTACTCATTATTTAGCTGGCTAATTCCTATTATTCTCTGTGATTTTCCTTAGGCATGACCTCCATAAAGAACCTTCATATCATCTTGCCCTGCATGAAAGGTATTAGAAGCCTTTTCTCTGGTCTTTCATGGTACTTTTAAAGGATATTATCATTTACAAAATGGAATACCAATGACTTTTCACAAGTGGTCTGTCAACTAAGCATGTACTTACGTAAATATTTTCAGAGGATTTCATTAACCTCTGAGTGAATAGTTGAAAAAAAAATAATGAAACAGATATAAGTCCATGTTTTTGTTTGTAAATAAATGTATTGCCAAAAATTACATACAAATAACAAATAATGTCTCGAGTGACGTGCAATAATCAAAATCCTCAAAAGAATACTTTTGTTTAGTAGAGATTTGAATAAATAAACTACAATTTAAGGAGACTGTTGTATTTCTTTTGAGATAACCCCATAAGTTTTACATTCTGTATCAAGGCATCCATTTGCAGTAATAAAGATTCAAGGCTTATCCCTAAAAGGTAATGCCCATTCTTTATAGTCAATATGATCCTGCTAGCAAATAAAGCCTGAAGAAATAACAGATACTAGATTTAAAACCACTTTACTAAAATTAATCCATGGTGATGATATGGAAGAAAACCACAGGAGTCTTGAGAAAATAAACTAGCTACTGTCTGGTTGATACCAGAAATAGAGATTGGTATAAGGAAAAAATTAAAAGAAAGAAGTATCACAAATAAGAATGATTGATACTTATTAGAAACATATCTGGAAATAGATGATTAGGAATATTAAAAATAAAAATGAAGAGGTATATATGATGCCACTGAAGAAACAAGCAAAATTAGAATGAATAAAAGGTAAACAAGAAATCAGGAAATAAAAAAGAGTCCAATAAAATCTGAAAAGGGAAAGAAGGCACAAAGTAAGTATCAATAAAGAAACCACAATATCATTACTGCAAAGTCAGAACTCAAAACATCATGGCTATAGAAACCTTAAAGAGACTTTTTAAAATATATCATTTCTAAGAGGCCACAATATACAATAAGTTACAAATATAAAAATGTTTTAATATTTACAATTTAACATAGATGTAGACAATAAAGTTATGGGTAAAGAAACAAAAGACAACAAAAGTAACATCCCTACTTATGTACACTCACTATGCTTTCACGGTACATACTTTTACTTTCCAAACCCTAACAATTATATAGCATTTCACACAATAAAATTTTATATAGCATATCTGAATTACTTCAAAGCTTAATGCGGATTTAAATAATAAAACTTTACTATCTTGATCATAAATTAAGCAAATGAGACTAAAATGACATTTTTTATTTTCAACTTAATGGTTATTTAATAATCACTGCACTCCTTGGGGATGTTAACATTGTAGAACTTGACAAATTAACAAGATAGTTCTAGGTTGACTATTTTCTCTTAAATATTAAATTTATGATTTGCTAAAAAAAAACCTCTAATAAGGACACAGAACTTATAGTTTGCCAGTTTGTGTTACAAGACCTTTCTACACTGAGGCAGATATGAACACTAGTTATCACACTCCAAACACTCTGCTTCCTGCACATACCATCTCCTGCATTGCCTATTTTTTCTAGCAAAGCACTTAGTAATCACTTGTATATGTTTAATTGTGGAAGTCTTAAAGCTGTAATAATTTATATTGTGTAAAATAGAAAGGACGTGAATTCAGTACATCAGGGATGGAAAATGTGCTTTTACTCATTCTCCTGTGGCTGAAGTAGCAATCAGTAGTATGTAGGTAAACCTTTTTTTCCTGAGTCTCAAAATTCCTCTCAATGCTCAGCTCCAGGCAGCCATTACCAATTGCTAAGAGTTAGCATATGGGTGAAAATTGATTTGACATCTCTAGTTAGAATATGAAATGCTGGCATATAAATTATAGGTCAAGAGATCACAGGTATCTGGATAAGCAATATCATTCAGTTACAGAAGAAATTGGTGTGCAGGGTTAATATGAAATCTGAGAACTATGTAAACAATTTCTCAGAGATTAAAGCCATGATATAGTTACAATGTAGCCAAAACTGCCTGTGGAACATAGAGAACTCGTAAGTGTTACTGTCTTAGATAGCTGGAACGATCACTGAGACTACTCTTTTATATGTTAACTTGTTTACTGCTCACAGCAAACTTATATGTTGAGTACTATGATTATCATCTACCTATCCTCAATTAAAACACATATACCCTAAAACTTAAAGTATAACAATAATAAAATAAAAACAAAACAAACAAAAAAAAAACAAAGAGATCTTATTATCATCACCCAAGTTAAACTGCATAACAAAAGGTAGAGGTGGGATTTTTAACTAATTTATCTTCAGAGTAAGTGTCTCTACTAACTTCTATACTTTCTGTTGCCTATGCAAGTCTGTTACAGAAATCAAATAAGAACATGTGGGTAAAAGTGAGTTTAAACCACTAGCAGATGTAAGGAGTTGACATTAGTAATGAATCCATGAAACATGCAGGAGGGTTAAAAGTTGGGTTTGCAAATAAGAGGTTTTTGTTTGTTTGTTTGTTTGTTGTTCTTTTTTTTTTTTTTTTTTGAGATAGAGTCTCGCTGTATCACCAGGCTGGAGTGCAGTGGTGTGATACCAGCTTACTGCAACCTCGTCCTCCTGGGTTCATGCCATTCTCCTGCCTCAGCCTCCTGAGTAGCTGGGACTACAGATGCGTGCCACCATGCCTGGCTAATTTTTTGTATTTATTGTAGAGACAAGATTTAACCATGTTAGCCAAGTTGATCTTGATCTCCTGACCTCGTGATCCACCCGCCTTGGCCTCCCAAAGTGCTGGGATTACAGGTATGAGCCATGGCACCTGGCCTTTTGTTTTGCTTTGTTTTGTTGAGACAGAGTCTCACTCTGTCACCAGGCTGTAGTGCAGCGGCATTATCTCAGCTGACTGCAACCTCCACCTCCTGGGTTCAAGCGATCCTCCTGCCTCAGCCTCCCAAGTAGCTGGGACTACAGGTGCGTGCCACCACGCCCAGCTAATTTTTTGTATTTTTAGTAGAGACAGGGTTTCACCACATTGGCCAGGATGCTGTTGATCTCTTGCCCTCATGATCTGCCTGCCTTGGCCTCCCAAAGTGCTGGGATTACAAGCATGAGCTACCGTGCTGAGCCAAGAGTCCATTTTAATATGTGGGTATGCTGTGGCCATTCAGTCAGTAAGTGCTGAAAATATCAGAAGACTTTATTTTACTGGAGTAATATTTGAATTTTAACACTTTGTTATATTATCCTCAAGAAACCAAACAGGGAGTCAATGCCAACATCTCAGTGATTTTCTACTGATACCTGACTACCAATCTTCTGTTGCTTCATCTGCTTTATACTTTACCAGGAACTCCTTGAAGGTAGGGACCATGATCTTTATAGTAGGTATTGATAGAGTAGGCATTCTATAAATAGGTGTTAAATGAATAAGTGAGTTAATCATAATTCTATTTACATTGGCTTTTACTCAGACAAAATGCCAGCATCATTTTTGGAGCGCTTGCCTTTAAACTCGAGTCTCTGAACTTGTGCTAGCAATATGTTTACAAAAACAGAAGCCTACAGATATCCAACCCCCATACCCCCAACACACATACACACGACCCTTTCCCTATAGTAGCTTTCATCACAACTCTGAGGGTGAAGAAAGCAGGGCTTAAGTTGCATGTTCCTTAAAATATGCATCTCTACTGAGCAGAAGAGAAATTGGTTATGACAATTGTTAGAATACAAGTAAAGAGTCTATTTCTAGCTAAAAAGATGTCTAAACAATGTCTCAAATTTTAAAGAAACAGGCTCAATGTATCAATTAATTAAGGGCAAGCCAGTTATAATACAGCAGTTAATAAACAGTGTAGAACTGGAAGACTGTTTTCTGGAAAATCAAAACTCATTTATACATTTTTTCCCTTGCTTTTCTAAGTATGTGTTTTGAAAAAAAATACACCATCCCTTTATCTAGGTTTTCAGTAATATAAAATTAAATGCCTTCAAGTGTTAAAAATTCCTGACAAGATATAAACAAAGACTAGTTATTTTTTGCAAGTCTTTTTTGTTATTGGCACCTTTAGAACTATTTCAATGTAATTGTCAACTTATTCAGAACTGTCATTTTAAAAACAATTCCATATACCTATAGGTGCACTATGAAATTGGGCAACAGATGGTAAAATACTTAAAAAATAAGGGAGCTCATCCTGAAATTGAATCACAAAGAGATACTGTTATTATCACAAAATTATAAACATATAACCATAATCAAAAGTAACACTTGAGATAAATCCTGTTGCCATATGCAAACATGTTTGTGGTTAGGGACTAACACATTCAAATACCCAACAGCAGATTCTGATGTATTCCTCCTGAGTAAATTTTCGACTTTGAGGGTGCCAATTGTTTCTTTCCCTGATATTTTTACTGTTTTGTTTCTCTTTTTAAAAAAAGAATGACTATAGAGTTTAGCACTGTATTTGAGATTTTGCTCAAAAATAAATAACTCCTGACGTGGATTTATAGGCTGGAGTGTAGTATATTTTAACCTCACAGTTTGGTTATTTTTATGCTGGTTTAGATGTTTCCAAAAATTTTAAGTGTCAAACCACATAAATTTCAAATGTCCCTTACAGCCATTTAGATGTTTTTCTCATTACCGACGAGTAAAAATTATTTTTGGAGGCAGCAGTATAAGGGCTTCACTTTCTCATTTACCCTAGATATGAGTTTGTTTCATTCCCATTTTTTATAGGCAATAATGCAGCTGTGCTAGACATTTGCCAATTGTTACTCTTTTTTGTGTGCACACAGGAACTGACTGGGATTTAACAGTCCAACACTCAGGCAAACTATTCTCCCTATCCACAAATCCCCAGAGGAAAAAGATACCAGATCCTTCTGAATATTTCTGTGTGCCAGTATTCTCCAGGACTTTTCTAGTTGTTCAACTATTTTCTGAGTCCACAGTAAAGAGAAAGAACCTGGAACAGAGACCGTCAAGCTTCCCACCCTAGACCCCAACACACAGCATGATAGTCATGTGGTGCACAAACAAAAAATGTGAAATGGACTGTGGATGAGAAACAAATGTGGGTATTATTTCTCTCACTCCCCCTCCTCTTCCCTCAAGGGAGAATTAACAAATGAATAGGAGGAGGGTTATGACACACCATAGCTCAGTTCTACTCCAGTTTCTTTTATGTAAACTCTAAGATGTATTGTATTTTGTAAATATTATCCTTGGAGACCTTGTGATATTGATGTGAGCTGATGTCAGGAACAGGTCGAGTTGGGGAGTTGGGATGGGGTATAGATGCCAAAAGCCACACCCAGGAGCAGAAACTAGCAGGTATTCAGTGACATCACCACAGAAACAGCGCCTGAAATATTTCAAGACACGTTGATTACCACCAAGATGGTGATCTAGCAAGGCCACAAGCCTCCCCCTCCAAAATTAACTCTGGAAAAACTATAGAAAATGGAGGAAAAAATGGATTTCAGGAAATAAATTTAAGAATATAAATAAAAACAGAAATCCCTGACATGTCTTGAGGAGTCCAAAGGCACTGTTTAAGTACTGTGGATGTCAAGGGGGAATAAGGGGAAAGTGGAAGTAGGATGGGCAGAGAGTGGATAAGGTAACAGTAAGAGGATTGGTTGGAGAAAAGCTTTTACGTTTTTCTTATCCCCCATTCTACCTTGCCATCCCATGTTACCTTGAGACAGTCTTTGTCCCTTCATTACAGGAATCAGCTGTGCCAGACTGAATCTTCCAGCACAGATGTTCTCGGAATAAGGACAGAATGAAAGCAAGTAGGGATGAGGAGCTAGTGAAAGTAGGTATGGACTCACCAGCTGGCCTTGAGCGCTGATTCCTTCATATTCCCCCATCCTCTTATAAACTATGCAAGCTGCCTCCTCATATGAAGCTGTTGCCTAAAGCTTGAATTTTTAATACCTTCCCAGATTATTTTTGTACGAGGCATAGCAAATGGAGGTGATCAAAATAGATTTTGTATGAGTCTTCTGCCTTATCCTTAATTCACCAGGATTGACACAGAGCTAGACCTGGCCTTACATAGCTCCTTCCTCAATGCACATAACCTAACAGAGCAGCTGATATACTAGAGAAACACGAATTTGGAAGCTTAAATAACACCACCCTATACATTTGAAGACTACCATACTTCAAAAGGAAACTAGATAACATACACTATTTAAAACAGAACTAATGTAACAGAGGAATCATTTAGAATATTTATAATAAATATCAAAAAAGGATATCAGCATGATACAAGAAAAACAAATCATAAACTATAAATTGGGTGTAAAATATATTAATTGAATACATTGGTAAGTATGCAGAGAAATCCAGCTTGGAGGGGGCAGGGAACAGTGAATTAAAAGACTAGATTGAATCTCTATCCTAGAAGACATCAGAAAAAAGAATGAAGGGAAAAATCTATTTCTATCTATACAGATAGATAGAGATACGGATATATATAATGACAACTAAGAGATGTGGTAGAATTGAAACCGTTAGTATATATGCTAGGTAGGCATAAGAAAAGGAGAGAACATTTTAAAAATATGAGAAAAGAGCTGAAAGCATGGAAATAAAGCCAGTATTAAAATAAAAACGCCTCGAGATTGAACTGTTAAGGAGAAAAAAAAAAAGAAAAATTCAAATTTAGATTATGGAACATTTTAAGAAGAAAGAAAATGAGAATATTATAAATACAAAGAGAAAAAGCAGGTTACTTCTAATAGAACAAGAATCAGTGTGAAAGGAGACTAGTAATAATAAAAATAATGGGGGGAAGGAAGAAATTTTCAAAGATAATGGAAATGTCTGTGGCGTTAGTGGTGGTAATTTCTCGGTGGTACACTTATTCCCAAACTCATCAAGTTACATACATTAAATACATGTAGCTGTTCACATACATTATACCACAATAAAATGTTTTAAAAAATCAGAGTGACTTCAAAATTTTCATTAGTGACCCTTGATAAGAAAAAAATGAAACTCTTTTGTACTGAAGAAAAATAACTTTGAACCAAATTTTCAATCAAGTGTGGATTGCAATAAAAATATTTGCACACACAGAAAGTCACAAATAATTTGCTGCATAAAATGAAACACTTTTAGGAGGAAATGCTGGAGATATGAGAATTAAGGGTATTCAAGTGTTTTGATAAAATTTATTATTGTTCACAATAAAGGTAAAATCAAAGAAACAGAAATGATAATATATACACAAAATAAAATTTAATACAAATAACTTTTGGTGACTGGAAATGGAGGGGTGAAATGGGGGAAATAAGGAAGGACCAAAGTACTTGTCTTGTTGGGGAAGTATATAGAAAATGATGTATTTAAGAAGGTAATTGCAAAAAATAAACATGAATATAGGTCTTTAACAGCAACAACCTAAGAAATAAAAATAAAATTACCAATTCCTAAATCTGCCAAAGAAAGTATTATTGATGAAATAAAAAGGGAATCAAGAGAGATTACAATAAATAGAATATATAAGTAAAATGCCTAATAAATCCTAATTAATATTACATTAAAAATGTGTTAAATCACTTAGTACAAATAGATACACTTTTAAATTTTTTTAAAGCAGTTTTAGGTTCATAGGACAATTGAGCAGAAAGTACAGAGCTCCCATATATGCACTACTCCCACATACGCATAGCCTCCCATTATCAACATCCCTCACCACAGTGGTACATGTTACAATTGATGAACCTACATTAACACATCATTACCACCCAGAGCCCCATAGTTTACATTAGGGCTCACTCTTGGTATTCTATAATGACCTATATTCTTGTATCCACTATTATAATTTCAATTGCTCTAAAACCATCTGTGAGGCCAGGCGAGGTGGCTCAGGTCTGTAATCCCAGCACTTTGGGAGGCCGAGGTGGGCGGATCAGGAGGGCAGGAGATCGAGACCATCCTGGCTAACACGGTGAAACCCCATCTCTACTAAAAATATGAAAAATTAGCCAGGCGTGGTGGTGGCGGGCGCCTGTAGTCCCAGCTATTCAGGAGGCTGAGGCAGGAGAATGGCATGAACCCGGGAGGTGGAGCTTGCAGTGAGCTGAGATCACACCACTGCACTCCAGCCTGGGCCACAGAGTGAGACTCCGTCCAAAAAAAAAAGAGCAAAAAAACACCCCTCTGTGCTCTATGTATTCCTCCCTACCCCCAACTCTTGGCAACTACTAATCTTTTTTACTTTTTTACCATAGTTTTACCTTTTCCCAGAATGTCATATAGCTGGAATTATATAGTATGTAGCTTTTCCAGATTGGTCTTTCACTTACTAACGTGAATTTAAGATTCCTCCATGTTTTTCATGGCTTGATGGTTCATTTCACTTTAGTACTGAATACTGCTCCATTGTCTGCATGAGCCACAATTTATCCATTTACCTACTCAACAACATTTTGGTTGCTTCCAAGTTGTGTCAAAAATGAGTATAACAACCACTCTATAAACAACCATGTTCAGGTTTTTGTGTGACATGTTCAGGTTTTGTGTGTTTTGTTTTCAGTTCTTTTGGGTAAATACCAAGGAGCATAACTGCTGGATCACATGGTAAGAGTATGTTGTTTTCTTAAAAAAAAAAAAAAAGTGACATTGCCTCATCCACACCCATGGGCAAATTCACTGAACATGAGACTTGCTGCAAAAAAATTTTTAGTTGTCATTGTCTCACGGTTACCTGGCCAATAATTAAAACAAAGATGTGCTTTCCTTGAGAATCTGAAAATATGTATATCTTAACACAAACTTTTAATGTTTAATATTGCTTTATTATTTTTCCCAATTTATAAAAGCAATACTTAATTATCGTAATTATCTCAAAAGTTCAGTAAAACATTTTAAACCTTGGAGAAAAATTTTCTCACAGTTCTACCACCAAATGTCAAGCTTCACAAATACCCAAATGTATCTCCATCTCGTCCTTCCAGGTATCTCATGTAGAAGGCCAAGACTACATTTGTAAGCACAACTTTACAATAAATTTTTTCATAAATTATTAAAACTGTTTGCAGGATATGTATACCATGATTTACTTAATTGTTCTAATGTTGAAATATCTTTGTACATAAATATGTGTCTGATTTGGGATTACTTCTGTAGTTTAGGTTCTTAGAAGTGATATCTCTTGATACGTGTTGTCAAGTTGATTTCCTGAAAGCTTATGCTAATTTACACTTCCATTAGCATTATATGAGAGTGCTTTTTCTTTTCCCCTTCATATATTCTCATGTGTTTCAGTAGCACCATTCAAACTGCTTGGCAATACTTATTTTTAATATTAAAATTTTGTATTTATACATCATGCTACACTTTTAAGGCACTTTTAAATATACCAGTCTGAACTATCTAATCAATACCATGTGGTAAAGAAATATTCTTACTACCAATTTCTAAATGATTTATTTCACTTGGTGGGTTAATATTTAAATAGTAATCCCAAGATTCTAGCAACAATATACAAGCCCATTGTCTACCTTGGGTTTTTGTGTTTTAGGTCTTCCCCCCAAGCTTTATTGAATTATGATTGAAAAATCAAAAATTACATATTTAAGGTATACAATGTGGTATTTTGATATATGTATACCTCCTGTAATGATACGCGCAATCAATCTAATTAACATATCCTTCACTTCACAAAGAGACGATATTTTTACAGAACAGAAAACAGTAAAACTGCTGGGTTCTAGTAGTGCTGACAGAAACTGAAGATTGTTGCTGCCCACTGAAAGGGGCAGCTTCTCAGACTGTGGTGGCCTGTGGGCCAGTAGCACCAGCATTAGCACAATATAGGACCAGCCCAAACCTACCATTGCAGAGCCTTCAACTAACAGGATTTGTAGGTAATGTGTAGTCACTTTAAATTTTGAAAGCAACTGGATATATTGAGCATTCTGATACATGATCCCAGGAAACAGAATCAAGGCTGTGGGAGTAATCCAGGTGAAGAATGAGTGTGGTCTGAACTAGAATAGTGATGGTAAGGATGGGGAGAGGAGAATGCGTTTGAAAATATTTTGGATTTAAAATTCATGGGTCTTGGTAAATAGAGTTTAAACAAGTATAAGAAGGAATCATAATAATAAAAATATAAATAAAAAGTCTGTTTTCTTACAACATTTCAGAGTTTTCCTCTCCTTTTTCCCCAAAAGAATGACAAGTTACTAAGTTCAGAGGACAGGGTGATTTAAGGCCATGGTCCAGCAAGTAAAACTTCTGCTGTGATGAGCAAACAGGTTAAAAGATTAAATTCCCTATTACATAATGCCTCTTTTCTTGTCTCTGGTCAGTTAACTCTTTGCAATCAATTACCCTCATGCTGTTGGAAGAATAAAATGTACCTGAAGTGCCCTATTCTTTATCCTTCTACCATAGAATGGCCTAATGTTGAGCTGCAACTACTCTGCTCAAGACTTTAGAAGAAACGCTGTTTCCCTCCTCTATTCGACTCCCATTCCATTAGTTTTATCCTCACTTGCTGCTTCTCACCACTGAGAAGGCAAAATATCAAGGATCAGGATAATGATGTGGGACTAAGTTGGGAGAAAAAGCAATCATTTAATTCTGCATTAGTTCAAAACAGTAAAATCTGACTACTTTTAGGCAAAACAACTTCTCAGTTGCTAGGTATTTCACAAAAGGGTTTGATGCCAAACCCTCCATTAATAATATCCAGAGTGATTTTTTTTTTCCCTCCAGATCATCTCCTGTACACCTCTCTCTCTATAATTTGTGCTAAAAGTAAATAGTGCTTTCTGCACTTGGGCATGAATAAATAGCTAGTACTATACCTGCCATCCCACTGTAAACAAAAAACATGGACATGATGGAGGAACAACAGCTGTAAGACAATGGGAAACAAGAGGTGCTCAAGTGTGAGCTGAGAAAATAAAAAATAGCCAAGTAAGCCCTTTAACCTACAAGTTTTATACCTGGAAGCACTTTCCAGTCTAAATACAAAGAGAATCCAAGTAGAACACAGTAATCTCACGATAAGTTTTCATACATAAAGTATCATACTTATAAGACGAAGCACTTCCCCTTAAGATCTGGTTTAGTCATGGATATTTACTGTTAGTTCAAGTCAATACTGCAATAATGTCCTAGTGATATAGGAGATAGAAAGAAAATACTTAGGCAGACAGTGAGGGTAAAAGAAGTCCTCGGCAAGGCTTCCCTTACAACAAAAAGCAGCCCCCAAATCATTTCTTTTATAACAAAGAGCAGCCTGAAAAATCGAGTTCTAAGCATAAATAAGCAAGCTTGAAGCTTGCACAGGTGAATGCTGGCATCTGTGCCAATAGAAAAAGGCTACCTAAGGGCGAGGCATCTTCAACCTGGAGGCTCCATTTTCCCTTTTCTTTGCCACCATGTGTGCAGTAAAGAACCAGGCAACATGGCACCAGCCAGGTAGACAACTCAGCTACATATTAAAAGATTGGGATGGGGAGGTGAGCTTCTTCAAGCATTATGCAAATGGCACACCTCGTCTGACCAATCTTTCGTGCCCTATGTAAATCATACACTGCCTCCTCAAGCTCATCTATAAAACCTTTTACATTTTGCTATAGAAGTGGTAACCCATTTTCTACAGGACCCCTCTCTGTAGCAAGAGAGCTTTTCTCTTTCTTTCACCTATTAAACTTCCACTCTGAACCTTACTCTTGTTTGTCACTTTCTAGTTTTCTGTGGCCACGGGAAAATAAACCTCGGGTATTACCCCAGACAAACGATGTCACTTCAGTAAGCAGTGCAATCTTAAATACAGACCGAAAAGGAAAAAGTAAAATCTCTTTGCCAGTATCAATGTTAAAAGTATAATAGTAATTCATATGGAGTTTTAAAAATAATAAACAGCCTGCTAAAATTAAGAAGTGAATTTAGTGTGATCATAGGATACAAGGTCAATATAAAATATAAATTGTATTTTAATATACTCACAACCAATAATTGGAATTAAGTTAAAAATTCATTAGCAGCATTAAAAATCATGATGACTTAGGCATGAATTTCATATGTGTAAGATCTTTACACTAAAATCTACAAAAGATGCCTGAGATAAATTAAAGACAACCAAAATAAATGAAGAAATGTACTATGGTCAAAGATTGGGAGATTTAATATTACTAAGAAGACAGTTCTAAGTTAGATCACAGAAGTTCATATAAATTCCACTCAAAGCCAATTGTAAAAATTGACAAGCTATTAGTAAATTTGTAGAGGCAAGCAAAAAACAAAGGAAAGGCAAAATAACTTTGAAAAAGAAAATGGTTAGAGGATTGACACTATTTTCAAGACTTATTGTAAAGCTATAATAATCAAGACAGTATGGTATTGCTGTAAAAACAACACATTAATTAATGTAAAAGAACAGAGAATCCAGAAGGAGACCCACACATGTATGGTCAATTGAATTTTCAACAAAGTATAAAATAACTCAATGGGAATAGATAAGTTTTTCAACAAATGATTCTAGATATTCAACCTTCAACAAATGGTACTAGATTTTCTTTATAAACAACAAATGCTGGATATGTGATCAAAATAAAAATGACTCTTAATCTCTCCTATCATACACAAAAAATTATAGAAATGGATTACGTACCTAAATATAAACCCAAAATTATAAAACTAAAAGAAAACAAAACAATTGTGAACAGGCTATAAAAAAGATTACTTGGAAAAGACATAAAAAGCAGTAACTATAAGAGAAAAAAAATGACAGGTTGAATTTATCAAACTTAAAATTTTCCCACTCTTCAAAGTCACCATTAAACGAAAGAAATGCAAGCCTCAGACTGGGTACAAATATTTGCAATCTGGCAAATGATTTGCATCTAGAATATGTAAACAATTCTTATGATTGAATAACAAGATCAGTGACTCAATTCAAAAGGAAATAAAGGATTTGAACTGACACTACAAAAGATACATAAATGTCCACTAAACACATAAAATGATATTCATCATAAAAAATTAAATTAAAACTAAAATGAGATTCCTCTAGTTCCCATTAAAACAGCTAATAGAAGACTGACCACACCAAGTTTTGGCAAGTATATGTAGCAAGTGTAGTTCTCATGTATTGCTGTTGGGATTATAAAATGTTACAACCACTTTGGAAAAAAGTTTGGCAATTTCTTATAGAATTAATGATACACATTATATGTAGCAGACAGAGATGTGTATCTGAGATTTCCCTTCAAGAAAAGGCACATTACCCAGTTGCAATGAATGTGTTTAGTTGACATTTTCTAGCTGTAGCTCTGTAACAATCTGCCTTAACTTTCAAGATGAGATCATGCTCTTCTCAGTGTGGAACCTAACCAAAGACTGAACAAGGATATAATAGGAGCCTGCCCATTTCTGCATAATACAGGATTCCTTTAATTGAGGAGTTTTGATCTAGAGCTCTCTATTGGGGTTGCAGGGATCCTTTCAGGTTTATATTGCTGTCCGATATATTCCCCTACGCAATCCTGCTTCATTTCTTTCTTTTCATAGGTGTTACTCCCCAGTAAAACTTTGTACTCCTAACACCTTCCCAGTTTGTGCATCCCAGAAAACCTAACCTATCCCAGTGGGGGCTAGATTAACCGTCAACTAGCTGGGAATGAAGACTCTATTCCTCGCGGCAGATGGTGTAAAGAGAGCTCCTGGCAGAAGACAATAGTTCAGTTGTTAACTTTCACCTGTTGTGAGCTGGGATGATGGTGGTGAAAGAGCATGCCCTGGTGAATGTGTTGATAAATATGAGGGAAATGGAACTGGATAATTATTCCCAAGTTGCCTTAATGCCTTATAGGCAAATAAATAAAAACTGAAGACAATTAACAAGCAATTGATAACTGAATATGAGAGTCAGAGAGTTCCTTCCTTAGCTTACAAACCAGCCTTCATCTCATGTAGTGGCTGAGCATAAAAAAACTGAGGTGCAAGACAATTGACTGTAGGGGAAGACAGACAGAAATACAGACCTGGAAAGATTTCTGCCAGCCCAACAGGGAGCTCCATATCAACGATCCTCAATTAAGGAATCCCAGGTTGTGTAGAAACGGCTAGGCCCTCCTATTACTTCTTTGCTCAGCCAAGGCAGAAGTGTTATTCCAAAGTCAGAGCCCTCATTTGGAAAACCAGGGATGCTGACACAGAGGATGGGAATATCTGAATACAAGACCCCAAAATATTTACTCCCCAGACTTACTCCAGCTTCTAGACCTACAAAAGTGGCCCGTTCCTGCCCATTTACATTAGCATGCTGTCTATGATGAAAATATCTAATTATTTCACCCAAAAGGCAAATGCAAACACTTCAGAATCTGCCCCCACCTCCTCTCCTGGCTGCCTGTATAACCCTATAACTAGTGTTAGATTAGAGTATAACCCATCCAGCTACAAGCTGTGCCTGATAAAGAGAGATTAAGGACTTTATACCAAAAATGTTATTGCAGAGAATTCAACTCATAACATCATATGATTAAGTATTTCCACTCCTAGGTTTTTACCAAAGAAAATAACTAACTGAATTACCTGAGAAGCAAACATCAAGATGGGGTATGCGTGGGAGATGAGAAGAAACACCTAAAAGGTAAAGGGCGGGTTATGTGGTGAGAAGTTTCAGGCCATAACACAGGTCTTACACCTGTGAAAAAAGAAAGTGAAGCAAGGATTTGGTAGAAATAACCTTGACTGCCATTTTGAGAGGACACCTAAGCATATGTTGCATGTTAGGGTAGTCCTGCAATGGGTGAAAACAGCCAATGGTTCTACTCCTAGTCATTGGCTGGGAACAGCCAAGAATACATGTGAGATTGATATCAACATGAATGCCACTGCAGCAAATATAAAGGTAGGACATCGGGAAGCTGTCAGTCAGCTGTGCTCCCTGGGGCATTCTGTCCTGAAAGGAGAACTGAGCTATACAACTGCATGGCCATAAAAATAATGTAACTACCCAGAGAATTGTACACGAATGTTCACGGAAGTTTTATTCATAACCCAAAGCAGCAAGCAATTCAAGTGTTTATCAGCAGGTGAATAGTTAAACACATTAGGGCATATACAATGAAATATTACTCAGAAATAAATTGGGACAAACTACTGTGCAAGAATATGGATGAATATCAACACTTACACTGCGTGAATATAGCCAGAGAAACAAGAAATTGCATTATATAATTCCATTTACATGAAGTTCTAGAATATACAAAACTGATCTATAGCAGTAGATGTTTGATCAGTGATTGCTTATGGCAGGAATTGCAGGGGAATTCATTACAGTGGGTCAGAAGAGAACCTTTGGGAGTGGTGAAATGTTCAAAATCATGATTGATACCATGATTATACGGATGTATACATTAGGTAAATTTATCAAGCTCTAAAAATGATTATGTCTTATTGTATGTAAATTACATCCCTATAAAGTATATTTTTTAAAGTGGCTACTTCAACAGTTCTATATTAGGAACACAACTTAAAGTATGGGGGTGATACTAGATGATAGTTCCCACATGCCAACCCTTCAAACAAAAATAAAACTTTTGAAGTATATGTCATTATTCTATAAGTGAAGCATTGGAGACTAAGCAATATAAGTTATCTCACATGAAATCACACAATTCCTGTGGGGTAGAGCCAAGTCAATATAAAGCAAATTCAAAGCTCTTACATTCAGCTCTATTGCCTCATATTTTGATAGCATAATAGGAAGCCAGAAAATCCTTCCAAACATCAGTTGACGTACGGGTCTTCAGTACGGTTCAAAAAAGAAAATTAAATCTGCTAATATCCTGAAATACTTATTATTTTGATTATCACCCCTGTGATTTAAGTGACATACTACTCAATTATATTAATACCCTACCCTAAACTGATGAAACTATTTTCTTTTAGAGTTGTTCATTAATAAATTCAGAATACAGCTCTTCTGAAATGCTGTTTCATCTGCTATTTACAGGATTCTTTAATACACTAAAGAGAGTTACAAACTTAATAGAAATAAAATGAGCTTTCAGGGCAGATTTGAAGATAGTTAAGGCCACTGATTTAAGAAGACAATTGAGTATTAAAATGGTCTTGAGGACATAAGAAATGGGGGCCTTTGTATACACACGTCAAGAAGGCAAGCACCCAAAAGATAAATGATAATATGGAGGAAAATACAGATGAATACACTTGGAATTTAAAAAAAATCAAGAAGGCAATTTAAAAATGGATCTCAGGGTAAATAGGAATCAAGTGATTTATATAAACCAAGATAATGTGTATTTGTTCTTAGTTACGGTGAAAAGGCAAGTAAGTAACACTATAGGTATTGTAGCCCATGAATAAAAAGAAAAAAAAACCTTCTATTTCAGTACAGTTAACCTTTAACAAGTGTTTCCAAATGTTAACATTCCTTTCTTCTTTGATGTACAAATCCTGCTTTATTTTTGTTTTTTATTTTTCAGTTACTACATCATTAGAGGGCCAAACCTATACAGTTGTCCCTTCTTAAGAGACCCAGTGGATGTCTGAAACTACAAATAATACTGAGCCTGACGTCCATCAATTGAAACACGTTTCTGTTCATGTCTTCCACCTTTAAATGTAGTGACTCTTCCATCTCAACTAAGCATTTATCATGTACTATGGTCATAATTTTTGCAGTTTGAGTTATGACACCAAAACTAGCACAAATTTCTTTTCTTCATAATTTTACACATAGTAGATTCATTCTTACTATAAGTCTTAACAACCTCAACATATGGTGTTTTTACTTTCCTAAGTCAAGAACTTTTACCTTTTCATGTAAAGAAAGCACTTTATGGGTTCTCTTTGACATATCCGAATTGGCAGCATCACTATTCTTGTGCTTTGGGGCCATCATTAAGTAAAATAAGTGTTACTTGAATGCAAGCACTGCAATAATGCGACAGTCAATCTGATAACCCACATGGCTACTAAGCAATTAAAGGGTGGTGAGACTAGACAGCATGGAAACACCACTGGACAAAGAGGGTGATTCGTGCCCTGGAGAGAATGAAGTAGAATGGCACTAGATTTTATCATGCTACTCAGAACAGCAGGCAACTTAAAACTTATGAAATATTTGTGGAATTTTCCATTTAATACTTTTGGACTGCAGTTGACCGTGGGTAACTGAAACTGTTGAACATTAAACTGAGGATAAGGGGTGAACCACAGTATTATTCATCAGTGATTACTGGTCAGTTGTTTTAGCTAGGATTTCAAGCTCCAAGTTTCCATTTGCATTGAGGTGACATTGAATTTATACTTAGTTACTCCTTATGTATATCTGGACATGAGACCCTATTAGAAGACAATTCCAGTTTGATTTTTCTTAATTCAAAAAATGATTTGTTTAGTATATAGCAAAGAAATATTTACTGATTTTTGCCTCTGAATGACACGTTTGATAAACATACTACTGCTGATGTAGAAAACTTAGATAACACAGTCTGATTATTGGTGCAGAAAAGATTTTACCAAAAGCAATCGGGGTTGCTTGGCCTCCAAGGAAAGAAAGTCCTTAATCCTTCCACCCCTTCCCTTTTATTTTACTCTAGAAAGAAGAACGTGTTAATACAATTGGCTAGAGTTTGAAATGCTCTTTGGCCAAATGTTTTCAGGTATAAGACCCAATAGAAATCTTTTGTCCTACATTGCATGACAGTACCCTGTCACTCCTTTTCTGTCAGTTCTAGGTTTGGCTTTTCAATAAACATGTGTTGTAAGGTCTAGAATTCATGCTTGGATGTTGGGTAATATCCAGTAACCTTCTTCAGCCCAGATTGGTTGCTGGTAGAAGCAGTTTATGCCTCAGTGGTCTCACAGTAGGTTAGCGACAACCATCACCACAACCAAACAATGTGAGAAAAATTTTGCACCAATATGAGGGTCAGTTTCTAAATGCCTTAATTAGATAGTATACTCTTGAAATTGTATCTGGAGGTCACACTTTGAAGGGAATCAGTTTCAGCAATTAAGCCAATGAGATTCACTGTTTATTGACTTACAGCTCCACAAAGCATCTAACAGTCTTGCACAGAATAGCAGCTAATTAAATACTAGAGACCTACTTGCTGCTACATCAGCAAGCTGTGCTACTTCCTTAAAGCTTTGGAATTGGTAGAGATGATGTTGCTAATAGTGATATTTTATATTTTAATTTGAATCAAATTATTCATATAAAATATACTATCTTTTATACTGACAATAGGCAATCTTCTTTATATAATTTAACTATATTTGAAAGAGTTTTTACATTCATTATTTTATATACTCTTTGCAACAACTATGAAAAATTACATAGAAATGGCATTGACAGTCTTACTTTATAGTTCAAGAACTACAGATTTAAACAGGATAGGTAACATGCTACAGATAACCAGAAACACTTTGGGATATAAAAGAATCTGGATATAATTGGTCTTTTGGCTCTATGAGATATATTTCCAGTTCAGATTAAGAATGCCTCAGATAGATCTAGTAGCATGAAATAGGATCAGAAAATAATCATAAACTTCATTTTAAGTACTCTTTGGGTGCAAAAAGTATCCTGCTTTATCACAAATGTGTTTAAACTATCAGACATAGGAAAAATGATAGAACAAGAATAAAAGCAATTTGTCTGAGTGTGTTTGAAACATGGAGTTAACAGTAGTATCTAAGCATATTATATTTTGTCTTATGTCTGACCCCCTGAAAGTAGAGCCTGAGATGGGATAATTTTATAAGCTATTTGTTGAGGAAATAAGGAAAGCGACTTAGGCTATGGGAAAAGCCAGGCAAAGACGTGCCATGAGGAGAAGTCTAGTGTCCATCTGATACTGGGTAGAGCTTAGGAGTAGGCATTGTGCCACAGAGGTTATATATCTTACAAACAAGAGGACAGAGCCATTATATCCCCTATGTCTTTCCAGGCAAGGTGGCCCTCATCAGCCCCATCAAGTCTGAGAAGATGGTGCATGTATAAAAAGTTGGCAGCCAACATCTGTGGCTGGGGGTGAAAAAAGGGATCTGGGAGGATCTTCAACAGCTGCCTCAATGATTTATATGCTACCAGTCTGTGAAAAATTCATTTAAATTTATTTAATGCAAGTTACAGCAGAAGCTCCTACTTTTTTCTTTGGATATTGACATTTCTGTGCTAAATTTTCAAGTGTTACAGAAGAGTTTTCTGTTGGAAGAATAACTATTGCACAGAATTCATTGGAGAAATAAGGATCTGATTTTGAAATATTTGGAAGACATTTTAAAAACCATCCTATTTTTCATTTGTGATAATTCTTAAAACTTAGTTGACTTCATTCCAGCAAGAATAAATAAATAAATAAAATAGAAGATTCAAACCATAGTTGTCTAAACATGCATGACGTGATCAAGTAAAATCATTACTAGTTAGTTTCTGGGAAATATTTAGATAAAGTATTTTCAGGGCATGTGCAGATGGTTATATTTGTAATTCACATTTAAATAACTTCAGAAAAAATAAAAATATTTTTAAAGACCCAGGAATTTAAGAACTATTATTCAGAAAACACAAACATTCATTTCAAGAACAAACGAAGAACTGATTATCAGATTTTTTTTTTTTAAACCAACATGATAGAGGGCATTTTTAACATACCTCTCGCACTTGAAAAACCAAAATAGTGTGTAGACACTCATGCTGTCAAAGTTTTTCCAGAAACACCCCAGGAACTTAACAGGAAAACCGAAAGAAACCACAGACCCTCTGATAGAAGCAGTGGGCTGCAGCCTACACTGTGAGCCAGGTGGAAAACTAACTCCCAGACTGTGGGGGTGGGGCAACTGCCTCTGGGATACACACTCTCACTGGGGAACCTGGTAATCTAAACCTTGGGGGAAGCCCTTATCCATACCTAGCCCTGGAGCCAATTTGGTGAGCAGTGGGGAGTATATGAGAAGGAACAGAATTGTGTCATGCTTTGTGTGCACCTCCAGACTACAGCAGGGATAGCAAGAAGCCATTCTTGAATCTAGTTCACAAGTGACCTTACGGGAGTTTGCCAGCTAAAACAGGAGGTCACTGGTTGAGAGAAGCTCCCAACTGAGATTCGTAATATAATCTTGAGCGGGGATGAACCCCCTCGGCCACAACTGAGGGGTGAATGAGAAGTGCACTATAGCTACAGTCACAGGAAACCCCTATAGTCCACTTCCCACTAGGACAGGTAGGGGTGTGTCCTGAAAGCTGCAGTTTCCATCTCAGCAGGAAAGGCTTATGGGCTGGGGCAGTTTCAAGTTCTGAGTGCAGACTGGCTGGAACCTAGCTAGCTGCTGCTAGTAGAACACTGCAGATGTGAGATCTGACTTGCTAAGTGTGTGGCAGCTGAGTGGGGCTTACTGCCACCTGCTACTCCCCATGCCCTCTGTGGACTCTCTGGTACAAGAGAAGCAGTTGTGCTCCTCCCTGGAACATTACTCCAGTGACCAGAGAACTTCCCTTTGATTAGCACTGGGGCTGCTGCTTGCCCCTCATTTGGAGAGCCAGATCTGGCTTTGTCCCTGCCACCTGAACTGGTAGCTTAACAGAAAGGACAAACTTTTGGGAGCACTATGGCCCTGCACATTGTGCAATGCACCAGAGTACCTCCCCTGGGTAACATAAGGCAAACACACATCCCACTGCTACTACTGCAGCTGGTGAACTTTTCCAAGTACCACCTCATGCCTGGAGGCCAAGTTATGCAGTCCTTTACAGTATCTGTAGACAGAATAACACAGCACCCAGAAAGGAGAAAACGTGTGCATGACCTCAGCTATCACCGTTGTCTGCATCACCCAGACTAAACAGGAGGTCCTGAGTTTGTCCATGTTATACCAGTTTATAACTACTACAAATGACATTTGAGAAAGCCAACACAATAAGGCTATTTATAACAAAGTAAATATCAGAGTCTGTATCACTGCCCTGTCACCCCTATCAGAGCTCAGAGCTCTGATATCCTCTTGGTGTATCAAGCTTGGTACCCTCTGCTGGGAGACTTGAAGACAGGTCACATCACTGGGTCCCTTACAGACATTCCCCCATCACCAGCCTGGAGTGTGGCAGCCTTACTGGGCAGCTAGACCCAGAAAAGCAGCATGAATATCAGTAGTCTGGCCCTCAGGTACTCCTACTCCTAGGGGATGGGGAAGTACATCACAACAAGGAAACATCCTGTGAAACAAAATAATCCAGATGGCAAGCCTTGAGTCCCAGAATGTTCCAGTCGTAGGAAATTTGAGAGGCACAGGTGCAGTGCTGAGCTCAGTGGGGAAAGTATGTGGCTTTACAACAATTATCAGGCAGCCTCACTCTGTCAAGGGCCTTGGAGAAGGGGACTTCTTCCCCTTGACCACCACTGCAGAAAAAGCTGGGGCTTCTTCCATGGGAGCTTGGCATAGGTGCACCTGTAGACAGCCTTTCTGGAACACTTCAGGGTGACTACATTCCCACAGAAGGAGTGCCCTCAAAGTTCTGGCTTGCATGAAGGGTAGAGTCACAATCCCTCTATAATGAAATAATAGCATTCCTCCAGATGAAAAAAGGTTTCTGTCTGATCTAAATGGCTAGAACACTAAGTCAGGAGTGTGACTGGGAGGCAAATTGCTTTCCTGCTGATCTGGCGGGGTGAGCTGAGGTGGCTCCCTCTCTTCCACTGATATTCCTCCAGCTGCCTCTGTCAAGGCTGGGACATCTACCCACCAATGGATATTACATTTACCAACCTGCTTTAGCTACAGCTGGCTTTTACCCGTGGACACTCCTACTGGACTGAAGTCTAAACTGTTAAACCTAGTGAATAAAATACTGAAGGAAAAATAAAGAAAAAAGTGCACATCATTGGAGAAAGAGATAACCTTAATGAGACCTTTGCCATTCCAACCCCACAGGACACACAATTGAAACTGCATACACACCAAGCACATTGCAACTATAAACAGCATCTAAGAAAGCCATTATAAGGAGACTCTCTATAACCGTAAAAAACATACACAGTCTTCACCCCTGAAAGCACCCAGTGCTGAATTAGGCTACAATTAACTATAAACATTAAAGTCATATCATCAAAAGGAATTAAATTTAAAAGTACAGTTGAATCAAATATAAAATTAAAAATAATTCGAATAGTTCACCCAAATGAGAAGAAATCAGAAAAATATTTCTGGAAATATGAAAGAAACAGTGTTCTGTAACACTCCACAAAATATCACCCTAGCTCTCCAGCAAGGAATCCAAACCAAGAGGAAATCTTTGAAGTACCAGATAAAGAATTCAAAAGGTTGATTTTTAAGTTACTCACAAGTGAAAACCAACAAAGAGATTAAAAAAAATCCGTATATGAATGAAAAATTTTCTAAAGAGATAGATATTAAAAAAAATCAGAACTTCTAGAAATGAAAGACACATTTGGGTAATTACTAGATGCAGTAGACAGTTTTAAAAATAGATTAGGCCAAGTAGAATAAATACTTTCAGAGCTCAAAGACAAGGCATTCAAATTAACCCAAACAAAAATTTTAAAAAAGAATTAAAATATACACAAAGTCTCCAAAAATACGCAATTAGGTAAAATGGCCAAATCTAAGAATAACTGCTATAACTGAGTGAAAAGAAACAGCAAATGTTTGGAAAATTTATCTGAGGAAAGCTTCCCTGGCCTTGCTAGAAATCTAGATATTCAAATACAAGAAGCTCAAAGAACTCCTGAGAGATTCATTGCAAAAAGGATATCACCAAGGCATATATATATTCATTGCATCTAAAGTCAACATGAAGGAAAGAATTCTAAGACAAGTGAGACAAAAGCATCAGATAACAAAGGAAAACGTTTCAGACTAGCAGCAGATTTCTCATCAGAAGCCTTACAATCTGGAAAGGATTGGGGTCCTATCTTTATCTTTAGCATCTTTAAACAGAAAAAAAAAATGTCAGCCAAGAATTTTGTATCTGGCAAAACTGTTTCATAAATGAAGGAGAAGTAAATTATTTTTCAGACAAGCAAATGCTGAGGGAATTTGCCAGTACCAGACCAGCCCCAGATGAAATGCTTAAAGGAGATCTAAATCTTGAAACAAAAGATCAATATGCACCAGAGTAGAACCACTTGGAAGTATAAAACTCACCAGTTCTATAAAACAGTAACATAGTGAGTTAAACAAAATAGTTAGCAATCAACATAATGACTGAAACAGTACCTCACGTCTCAATATTAATTTTAAATGTAATTGGTCTAAATGCTCCACTTATAAGACACAGATTGACAGAACGAATTTTTTAAATCACAAATCAAATATCTGCATCTTCAAGAGACACAGCTAACATATAAGGGTCCTTATAGACTCAAAGTTAAGAAGTAGAAAATAATGAGAACCAAAACAAGCAGAAGTAGCTATTATTCTATCAGATAAAACAGACTTTAAAGCAACAACGGTAAAGACAAATAAGGTCATTATAAAATGATAAAATGATCAATCCAGCAAGAAGACATTACAATCCTAAATATATATGCAAGGAACTCTGGATTCATTAAACAATTACTACTAGACCTAAGAAAAGAGATAGACAGCAAAACCATAATAGTGGAGGACTTCAAAACTCCACTGACTGCACTAGACAGATTAAGACAAAGTCAACAAAGAGAAAATGAAATTATACTCTAAAAGAAATGGGCCTAACAAATATTTACAGAACATTCTTAAAGAACTGCAGAATACACATTTCTTCTCATCAGCACATGGAACATTCTCCAAGATAGACCATATAATGGGTCACAAAATAAGTCTCAATAAATTTTTAAAAACTGAAATCCTATCAACTATCTTCTTAGACCACAGTGGAATAAAACTAGGCATCAAGTCCCACAGAAACCCCAAAAGTACACAAATACATGAAAATTAAACAATCTGCTCCTAAATGACTTTTGGGTAACAATGAAATCATGATGGAAATTTAAAACTTCTTTGAAATGGATGTTAAGAGTGAAACAAGTTATCAAAACCTCTGGGATATTGGGTCGCTTCCAAGATGGCTGAACAGGAACAGCTTTGGTTGGCAGCTCCCAGCGAGATCGACACGGAAGACGGGTGATTTCTGCATTTCCAACTCAGATACCTGGTTCGTCTCATTGGGACTGGTTGGACAGTAGGTGCAGCCCACGGAAGGTGAGCTGAAGTAGGGTGGGGCATCGCCTTACCTGGGAAGCATAAGGGGTCGGGGGATTTCCCTTTCCTAGCCAAGTAGCCAAGGGAAGCCGTGACAGACTGTACCTGGAGAAACAGTATGCTCCTGACCAAATACTGCACTTTTCCCACAGTCTTAGCAACCGGCAGACCAGGAGATACCCTCCCGTGCCTGGCTCAGTGGGTCCCACGCCCACGGAGCCTTGCTCACTGCTAACGCAGCAGTCTGAGATCAACCTGGGATGCTGGAGCTTCGCAGTGGGAGGGTCGTCCACCATTGATGAGGCTTGAGTAGCTCACAGTGTAAACAAAGAGGCCAGGAAGCATGAACTGGGCGGAGCCCACTGCAGTTCAGCAAGGCCTACTGCCTCTATAGATTCCACCTCTGGGGGCAGGGCATAGCTGAAAAGGCAGCAGACAGCTTCTGCAGAATTAAACATCCCTGTCTGACAGCTCTGAAGAGAGCAGTGGTTCTCTCAGCATAGCGTTCAAGCTCCGAGAACAGACAGACTGCGTCCTCAAGCAGGTCTCTGACCCCTGTGTAGCCTGACTGGGAAATACCTCCCAGCAGGGGCTGACAGATACCTCAAACAGGCAGGTGTCCCTCTGGGAAGAAGCTTCCAGAGGAAGCATCAGGCAGCAAAATTTGCTGTTCTGCAGCCTCCACTGGTGATACTCAGGCAAACAGGGTCTGGAGTGGACCTCCAGCAAACTCCAACAGACCTGCACTGAGGGGTATGTCAGAAGGAAAATGAAAACAGAAAGGGATAGCATCAACATCAACAAAAAAGACATCCACACCAAAACCCCATCTGTAGGTCACCAACATCAAAGACCAAACGTAGATAAAACCACAAAGATGGGGAGAAACCAGAGCAGAAAAGCTGAAAATTCCAAAAAACAGAGTGCCTCTTCTCCTCCAAAGGACCACAGCTCCTCACCAGCAAGGGAACAAAACTGGATGGAGAATGAGTTTGACGAGTTGACAGAAGTAGGCTTCAGAAGGTGGGTAATAACAAACTTCTCCAAGCTAAAGGAGCATGTTCTGACCCATGGCAAGGAAGCTAAAAACCTTGAAAAAAGGTTAGAAGAATAGCTAACTAGAATAACAGTGTAGAGAAGACCTTAAATAACCTGATGGAGCTGAAAACCATGGCATGAGAACTACATGATGCATGTACAAGCTTCAATAGCCTATTCAATCAAGTGGAAGAAAGTATATCAGTGATTGAAGATCAAATTAATGAAATAAAGTGAGAAATAAAGTGAGATTAGAGAAAAAAGTGAAAGAAATGAACAAAACCTTCAAAAAATATGGGACTATGTGAAAAGACCAAATATACGTTTATTGGTGTACTGAAAAGTGACGGGGAGAATGGAACCAAGTTAGAAAACACTCTTCAGGATATTATCCAGGAGAACTTCCCCAACCTAGCAAGGAAGACCAACATTTAAATTCAGGAAATACAGAGAACACTACAAAGATACTCCTCAAGAACAACCCCAAGACACATAATTGTCAGATTCACCAAGGTTGAAATGAAGGAAAAAATGTTAAGGGCAGCCAGAGAGAAAGGTCGGGTTACCCACAAAGGGAAGCCCATCAGACTAACAGCTGATCTCTCTGCAGAAACTCTACAAGTCAGAAGAGAGTGGGGTCCAATATTCAACATTCTTAAAGAAAAGAATTTTCAACCCAGAATCTCATATCCAGCCAAACTAAGCTTCATAAGGAGAAATAAAATCCTTTACAGACAAGCAAATGCTGAGAGACTTTGTCACCACCAGGCCTGCCTTACAAGAGTTCATGAAGGAAGCACTAAACATGGAAAGGAACAACCAGTACCAGCCACTCCAAAAACATGCCAAATTGTAAAGACCATCGATGATAGGAAGAAACTGCATCAATTAACAGGCAAAATAACCAGCTAACACAATGACGGGATCAAATTCACACATAATATTAACCTTAAATGTAAATGGGCTAAATGCCCCAATTAAAAGACACAGACTGCCAAATTGGATAAAGAGTCAAGACCCATCAGTGTGCTGTATTCAGGAGACCCATCTCATGTGCAAAGATGCACATAGGCTCAAAATAAAGGGATGGAGGAAGATTTACCAAGCAAATGGAAAGCAAAAAAAAAGCAAGGGTTGTAATACTAGTCTCTGATAAAACAGACTTTAAAGGAACAAAGATCAAAAGAGACAAAGAGGCCTTTACATAATGGTAAAGGATTCAATTCAACAAGAAGAGCTAACTGTCCTAAATATATATGCACCCAATACAGGAGCATCCAGATTCATAAAGCAAGTCCTTAGAGACCTACAAAGAGACTTAGAATCCCACATAATAATAATGGGAGACTTTAACACCCCACTGTCAATATTACACAGCTCAACAAGACAAAGTTAACAAAGATATCCAGGACTTGAACTCAGCTCTGGACCAAGCAGACATAATAGACATCTACAGAACCCTCCACCCCAAATCAACAGAATATACATTCTTCTCAGCACCACATTTATTCCAAAATTGATGACAAAATTGGTAGTTAAACACTCCTCAGATGTAGAAGAAGAAAACTCACAACCAACTGTCTCTCAGACCACAATGCAATCAAGTTAGAACTCAGGAGTAGGAATCTCACTCAAAACTGCACAACTACATGGAAACTAAACAATCTGCTCCTGAATGACTACTGGGTAAATAATGGAATGAAGGCAGAAATAAATATGTTCTTTGAAACCAATGAGAACAAAGACACAACAGACCAGAATCTCTGGGACACATTTAAAGCAATGTGTAGAGGGAAATTTATAGCACTAAATGCCCACAAGAGGAAGCAGGAGATATCTAAAGTCAACACCCTAACAACACAATTAAAAGAACTAGAGAAGCAAGAGCAAACACATTCAAAAGCTAGCAGAAGACAAGAAATAACTAAGATCAGAGCAGAACTCAAGGAGATAGAGACAGAAAAAAAACTCCTCAAAAAAATCAATGAATCCAGGAGCTGGTTTTTTGCAAAGATCAACAAAATAGATAGACCTCTAGCAAGACTAATAAAGAAGAAAAGTGAGAAGAATCAAATAGACTCAATAAAAATTGATAAAGGGGATATCACCACCCATCCCACAGAAATACAAACCAGCATTAGAGAATACTATAAACACCTCTACACAAATACAGTAGAAAATCTAGAAGAAATGGATAAATTCCTGGACACATACACTCTCCCAAGACTAAACCAGGAAGAAGTTGAATCCCTGAATAGACCAATAACAGGTTCTGAAATTGAGGCAATAATTAATAGCCTACCCACCAAAAAAAGTCCAGGACCAGACGGATTCACAGCCGAATTCTACCAGAGGTATAAAGAGGGGCTGGTTCCATTCCTTCTGAAAGTTTTTCAATCAATAGAAAAAAACGGAATCCTCCCTAACTCATTTTATGAGGCTAGCATCATCCTGATACCAAAGCCTAGTAGAGACACACAAAAAAAGAGAATTTTAAGCCAATATCCCCGATGAACATCCATGCAAAAATCCTCAATAAAATACTGGCAAACTGAATCCAGCAGCACATCAAAAAGCTTATCCACCACAATCAAGTAGGCTTCATCCCTGGGATGCAAGGCTGGTTCAACATATGCAAATCAATAAACGTAATCCATCACATAAACAGAACCAATGACAAAAGATCACATGATTATCTCAACAGATGCAGAAAAGGCCTTTGACAAAATTCAACAGCCCTTCATGCTAAAAACTCTCAATAACCTAGGTATTGATGGAATGTATCTCAAAATAATAAGAGCTGTTTATAACAAACTCACAGCCAATATCATACTGAATGGGCAAAAATTGGAAGCATTCCCTTTGAAAACCAACACAAGGCAAAGATGCCCTCTCTCATCACTCTTATTCAACATAGTGTTGGATGTTCTGGCCAAGGCAATCAGGCAAGAAAAAGGAATAAAGGGCATTTGATTAGGAAAAGAGGAAGTCAAATTGTCTGTTTGCAGATGATATGGTTGTATATTTAGAAAACCCCAACATCTCAGTCCAAAATCCCCTTAATATGATAAGTAACTTCAGCAAAGTCTCAGGATAGAAAACCAGTGTGCAAAAATCACAAGCATTCCTATACACCAATAATAGAGAGCCAAATCATGAGTGAACTCCTATTCACAATTACTACAAAGAGAATAAAATACTTAGGAATCCAACTTAGAAGGGATGTGAAAGACCTCTTCAAGGAGAACTACAAACCTCTGCTCAACGAAATCAAAGAGGACACAAACAAATGAAAGAACATTCCATGCTCATGGATAGGAAGAATCAATGTTGTCAAAATTGCCATACTGCCCAAGGTAATTTATAGATTCAATGCTATCCCCATCAAGCTACCAATGACTTTCTTCACAGAATTGGAAAAAGCTACTTTAAATTTCATATGGAACCAAAAAAGAGCCTGCATTGCCAAGACAATCCTAAGCAAAAAGAACAAAGCTGGAGGCATCACGCTACCTGACATCAAACTATTCTACAAGGCTAGAGTAAACAAAACAGCATGGTACTGGTACCGAAACAGATATATAGACCAATGGAACAGAACAGAGGCCTCAGAAATACCACCACACATCTACAACCATCTGATATTTGGCAAACCTGACAAAAACAAGCAATGGGGAAAGGACTCCCTATTTAATAAATGGTGCTGGGAGAATGGGCTATCCATATACAGAAAGCTGAAACCAGACCCCTTCCTTACACCGTATACAAAAATTAACTCAAGATGGATTAAAGACTTAAATGTAAGACCTAACACCATAAAAACCCTAGAAGAAAACCTAGGCAATACCATTCAGGACATAGACATGGACAAGGACTTCATGACTAAAACACCAAAAGCAATGGCAACAACTTAAATATAAAACCCACAAATTTAAAGACCCTAGAAGAAAATCTAGGCAATATCATTCAGGGCATAGGCATGGGTGAATATTTTGTCATGAAATCACAAAAGTCATTTGCAACAAAAGCAAAAATTGACAAATGGGATCTAATTAAACTAAAGACCTTCTACAAAAGAAACAAAATATCAGAGTGAACAGACAACCTATAGAATGGGAGAAAATTTTTGCAATCTATCCATCTGACAAAAATCTAATATCCAGAATCTACAAGGAACTTAAATTTACAAGAAAAAAAACAACCCCATTAAAAATTGGGCAAAGTATATGAACAGACACTTCTCAAAAAAAGACATACATGCTGCCCACAAACATGAAAAAACCTCAACATCAATGATCATTAGAGAAATGCAAATCAAAACCACAATGAGATACCATCTCACACCACTCAGAATGGCAATTATTAAAAAGTCAAGAAACAACAGATGCTGGCAAGGTTATGGAGAAATAGGAATGCTTTTACACTGTTGGTGGGAATGTAAATTAGTTCAACCATTGTGGAAGCTAGTCTGGTGATTCCTCAAAGACTTATAACAGGAAATATTATTTGACCCAGCATTTCCATTACTGGGTATATACTCAAAGGAATATAAATCATTGTATTATAAAGATACATGTACATGTATGTTCATTGCAGCACTATTCACAATAGTAAAGACTTGGAACCAACCCAAATGCCCATCAATGATAGACTAAATAAAGAAAATGTGGTACATATACACCATGGAATACTATGCAGCCATAAAAATGAATGAGATCATGTCCTTTGCAAAGACATGGATGAAGCTGGAAGTCATTATCCTCAGCAAACTAATGCAGAAACAGAAAATCAAACACCACATGTTGTTACTTATAAGTGGGAGCTGAACAATGAGAACATATGGATGCACGGAGGGGAACAACACTTATTGGGGCCTGTCAGGGAGGGCAGGAGAGGGGAAAGCATTAGGGAAAAAGCTGATGCATGCTGAGCTTAATACCTCGGTGATTGGTTATTAGATACAGCAAACCACCATGGCACATGTTTACCTATGTAACAAACCTGCACCTCCTGCACATGTACCCTGGAATTTAAAAATAATAAAATAATTTTTAAAATGTTGGTATGGATGTGGTGAAAATGCAATGCTTATACACTGTTGGTGGGAATGAAAATTAGTACAATCTCTGTGGAAAATAGTGTGAAGATTTCTCAAAGAACTAAAAATAGATCTACCATTTGATCTAGCAATGTCACTACTGGGTATCTATCCAACAGAAAACAGGTCATTATATCAAAAAGACATCTGTACATGTATGTTTATTGCAGCACAATTCACAGTTGCAAAGATATGGAACCAACCTTATTGCCTATCACGTGATGAGTAGATAAAGAAAGTGTGTATATATACACACCATGAAATACTACTCAGCCATAAAAAAGAAAAAGATAATGTCTTTTGCAGCAACTTGGATGGAGCTGCAGGCCACTATTCTAAGTGAAGTAGCACAGGATTGGAAAAGCAAATACCATCTGTTCTCACTTATAATTGGGAGCTAAGTTATGGGTATGCAAAGGCATACGGAATGGTATAACAAACATTGTAGACTCTGAAAAGGGTGGGTGGGAGGTGGGTGAGATATAAAAAATTACATATCGGGTACAATGTATACTACTCTGGAGATGAGTGCACTAAAATCTCAGATTTCCCTTCTATACAATTCATCCAGGTAACCAACAATCACTTGTACTCCTAAAGCTTTCAAAATTGAAAAAAGAACTGATAATTAATTATTCTATTTAATTCTCTATATAAAGTAAACCTAAAATAAAATGGAATTACATAAATCCTATTATAGAATTAACATAAAAAATCCATATCTTACAGATTTCATAGACAGAATCTCAAATCTGTTTTGCTTTTTAAAAATCTAACAAAGGAAGTATGAGACTAAATTAATACATTCAAAATCGAAATTCTGGTTATTTGTTTAGAAGTAGGAAAAGAAACACAATTTCTATTTAAACAGATGGGAAGAACTGCAGAAATGAAGTTACAGATTGATGGAGAATCTTTCATTTATTCATTCATTCATTCAACAAATAATCATGGACAATCTGCAATATGCCAGGCATTTTGCTAGACTGAGAAATGCATGAATCGCAAAACAAGCAGTACTCCCTGCCCTTATAGACCGTATTGTTTTTTGAGTGTACAGAAAATGACACTACAAATAAATAAAATATAAGACATTTTAGATGGTGACAGAAGCCCAAAAGAAAAAGGAAATTATTGATGGTGGAGAGAAGAATGATACAATTTTTAATAGACCGGCCACTGACACAGTGGTAAATAGTTGTTAGACAGCAAGCCATGCAAATATGTGAAGAGAAAGCTGTAAAGCACCGGAAACTAGTACAAAGTCGCTGAGATGGGATCATGCCTAGCATGTTGGTTGAGCAGCAATGAAGCCAGTGTGGCTGAGTTGAGTGCACAGAGGCAGAATGGGATGGCTGTCTCTAGGGAGTGAAGGGATAGCATTGAAGGATATTGTACAGGTTTATTCTTTTGGTCTAAGAATAGGAGCAATTGGAAAGTTTTAAACAAAAGATGAATGAGATCTGATCTATATTTTAACATGACCATTCCGGCTGCTGATTTGAAAATGGCAGGAACATAGTAAGACCAACCAGTTAGAAGTCTCTCGGAATACTCTAGTTAATAGAGAGTGGACTAGAGCAGGATGGTAGCAGTAGAGATGGCAAGTAGTGAACTGAACCTAAACAGAGTTTTAAAGAAGTATCAAGAAGATTTGCTGACTTTATGGGGTACAAGACAAAAAGAGAGTCAAAACAAAACAAAAAACGCTGGGGTTTTGGTTTGAATTACAGAGGGATTGGAATTGCCATTTATTGACATAGAGAAGACAGGTTTAGTGGGGAAGGGAGAACAAGAGTTCAGTTTTGGACATAGTAAATTTGAGACACAGATTCAAAATTCAAATAGAGTTGTCAAATAGGCAATTGAATATTTAAATCCAGAATCTGGAATTCCATTCAGCCTCATTCCTTCTACTGATTTCCATTCAGAAACAATTTTCCCTCTTTGCCATCTATAAAAACCAATGCTCTAGTACTGCACTTTAATTCCATGAAACCATTTCTGAAGGAAGCAATGACATTATTTTGTACTAATATTGCATTTGGTGACACAATTGGCTAAAAACAGAAAAATTACAATTCTGGCAGGATCAATTCATGTCAAGTGTTCTCAAACACTTTCTAACAATTTTATTGTGAGATAAAATATAAGGTAGCACTAGTAGTAAAATAGTGTGAATTTAAATGACTATCCTCTTACAACTGAAATTAAGAAATTTACTCTTCAAATATGTGAAGATAATGTTTTATTTGTTTAAGGAAAGATGTGCACAATATATTTGCGTTGAAAACAGATTATACCTATTTTGGCATGGTATGTTTTGATAAGATACATATTTGAGTATGTGTCTGCATGTAATAGGAAGTTGAATGAATCTTTTTCCATTATCTTAGTACCATGTCAATTTCAAGAATCATCTCAAAGCTAGCAGAGTAAATGTTATTTAACTGACCTTTTCAAAGAGAGCAGCCAAAGTCACCATACATAGTCCTGCAGTTTTTGTTTTAAGGCTGCAGAATGTTGTCTCTACCATCACATCACTACCTTTACTTGTCTGTGTAAACAAAAAGTTAGAAATTTGAAAATCACCATAGCCTAAAATGAGCTAAGAAAAAAGAGCTTTAAGACGTTTACTTATAGAGAGCACATAACCCTGTCAGTAAGAATAACTGGCAGGTTATTACCAGGTTGAAATTCGCTTTTAGCTTGGAATTTGCTGATCTGTCCTCTGAAAATGAGAAAAGCAGCAAGCAGTTGGGGACATAGAGGATCTGGGCTTGATTATCAGTGAAGTTTTAATGTTGCTAGGAGATGGCCTGACACCCACAGCTAAGACTCGGTGTTCTGTTGAACCTAAATTATATCACAAAACATCAGTATCACAGAAGGCCATTCTGTGATGATGGATCAAGACAGCAACAAGATCATTTCATAATCATCTCTGAACACAGACGAATGAACACTGTCCAAGCCACAATGACGAAATATCCTCCCAGCTTAGCTAATATGAGAGATGGTTTATTCTTTACCAAATATACCTTTAGCCGTGTCCTAGTTTTCTCTTTTTCTAGATAAAATGTATAATGATACCTAACCTTAGAATTATTCCTACTTGCTGACAGCATATAACATAGAGAAGAGCTCTACTTCCATAACCTTCCACAAAAATTACCTAATACAGGCCCAAATCCTGTAAGTCCTAACACATTCTTACCTAGACTCACACAGTTCCCTGTGGTGTACATTCTCTTTTGCTGCTCTGAGCAATAAACCCAACTTGTTCAATTACCCATATGTTCCTGATGGTCTTTGGCTGGAGGGCAGTGATATACGCAAGGCTATCTGAACAAGAAAAGGAATTCTGGAGACAGAAGGAAGAAGAGGAGCAGCAATGAGGTATTTTCACTTCTTTGATTTAGCAAGGATGCTTTAGCTTCTTAGGGCAAATGCAAAGGCAGCCTGATTATTTGCCCTGCTTTTTCAATATCCTACCCAAGAGGGCTTATAGTCAGGCCAAATTAGCACAGAAGTTGGGAAGAGTAAACTTAACAACAGAGGAGGTTTAGGGGAAGTCAATGCAATATACCTCTTAACTCAGGGAGCTGGGCTGTTGGAAGGTTTCTTGAAAATTGGCCTAAGTACCCCCATGGGAAAGCCAACATGTAGAGGCTTAGACATATAGAGAGCTTCAAATGAAAGAGGGAAAATGTGGTAGAAACAGCAAGTAGAAGACTTTCCAATTTTTTTCCATGACTTATCTCAGTTCATACCATTCTTAAGCAAAATTTCTCCCATTGACCTAGGAGATATTACAAAAGTATCCAACAATTGATTTTCAAAAAACTTTTTGCAATTTATAATATTCAAAGAGATTACTAAATACCTGGAAAGCTGAAAAAAGTAACCCTTCCAAATGATATTTAAAATTAGTTTATCTGTGAAAGATACCATCAAGAGAAGAAGACAAACCACAGACTGGGAGAAAATAATTGCAAAAGACAAATTTGATAAACTGTTATCCAAAATATATGAATAACACTTAAAACTCAAAAAAATGAACAATCCAATTGAAAAATGGGCAAAAGACTTGAACAGATGCCTAACCAATAAATATATACAAAAGGCAAACATATGAAAAGACGTTCCACATCACGTCATTAGGGAAAAGCACATTAAAACTAGGAATACAGCTACACACCTATTAGAATGTCCAAAATTCAGAATACTGACACCACCAAATACTGGTGATGATGTGGAGCAACAGTAACTCTCAGGCATTGCTGGTGAAAAGGCAAAATGGTACAGCAGTTTTGGAAGACAGTTGACAGTGGCTTAGAAAACCAAACATACTCTTACCACATGACCCCAAAAATCATAATCCTTGGTATTTACCCAAGTTAAAAACTTATGTCCACATAAACACTTGAACATGGATGTTTATAGCTGCTTTATTCATAGTTGTTAAAACTTAGAAACAACCAAGATATTTTCACTGGGTATAAAAATTTAGGTTGTCAGTAGTGTCTTCTAGAGTTTAAATGTAATTTTGTTATCATCTGGCTTACAGGATCTTTATTGAGAAGTCAACTATAAGTCTAGTTGTTGCTCCAATGAAATTTGCTTTTTCTCTTGCTGCTTTTATAAGTGTATATACTTGCCTTTGGATCTCAACAGTTTTACCTAAATAGTCTTTTCCTCTTTGTCTCTTGCTAGATACCATGAATTAATATTGCTTTAATCACATTTAGAAAAGTCTCACACATTACACCTTTGAGTGTTGTTTTTGTGATATGGTACATATGTATATATGCATGCATATTCATCCATGCTTCCTAGCTCAAAACTCCTATAACCCTTGTTATGGTCTTTTTGTTATAATCTTGGGGGCATTTTAGGCCTCAGAAGCAGATCTCAGAAAATAAAATCTCTGATCTTCTCCTTCCCTCCTTTTTCTTACTTCTTTTTCTTCCCAAAGCACAATTCTAATCTTCCCCCACCTTTCTATGAAGAATTTCTCTCATCTACTTTGATTGTTGGTCATAAAGATCCCCATTTCAGAACGGGTTCTGTCCCATTCCTGGAGGGAGAAATGCTACTTGGAGAGGACAAGAAGAATCTAAACAGATAGGCCTTGCTGGGTTTCTGAACTCAGTCTGCCGTTATTGGACCATATCCATTTTGTCTAATCACATTCTACCTGGTTGTCAATCATGCCTATCAATGACATCTCCAGAAAAGGCTCAAGAGGATGGAATTCTGAGATAGCTGAACACATGTAGACTTCTGCGGAGTATCATGCCTGAGGGGCCATGGAAGTTGTACACCCCTTCCCTGATACCTTGCCCTGTGCGTCTCTTCATTTGTTTCTTTAATATTGTTTATAATAAAACAGTAAATGCAAGTGCTTCCCTTAGTTCTGTGAGCCACGTTAGCAAATTAATTTAACCCAAAGAGGGGACCATGGGATCCCCAATTTGAAGCAAGTAGGCTAGAAGTTTCAGAGACCCAGACTTGTGACTGGTGTGTAAAGGGAAGGCAATCTTGTAAGACTGAGCCCTTAACTGGAAGGATCTGCTACGATCTCCAGGTAAATAGTGTCAGAATTAAGTAAAGGACAACTAGCTGCTATCTGCTGCAGAATTTATTTCTTGCTCCGTGTGGGGGGAGAGCTCCACACTTTTGGTCACAGAAGTCTTCTGTGTTGGTTGTTGTAGAAAAACAGTTTCTGTTTTTTGCCATTCATACTATCTTATTCCTTCTTCTCTCCTGGACTACAATTACATATTTTAATTCATTAGGGCATATTGATCTATTAAGCTTATTCTTTGTAAGCTTGGTTATCTTCCTATGCTACTGTCTCAATATTATGGTTAAAGTTTTTTTTATTATGAATACATAACAGTTGTAAATATTTATGGGGTATATGTGATATTTTGATTCACACACACACAATGTGTAATGATCAAATCAGGGAAGTTGGGATATCCAACTCACGTTACTATTAATGTGAGTTAATAGTAATTTAATAGTAATTTATTGTATATTTCAAAATAACCAAAAGGGTAGAATTGGAATGTTTCTAACAGAAAGAAGTGATAAATGCCAGAGGTGATGCCTACACTTTTTAGATGACTATTTCTTATTTTGTCCAGTTTGCTGTTAATACCATCTACCAAGTTCTTAATTTTAGATACTATAGCTTTCTATACTTTTTGCCATTTCATTATTTTTATGAATTTTATTTTCCAATTCCCATTTTTTCATCTGCTTTTTTTTTCTCATTTTATCATCCATTTTATTGAATAATCTCAGTTATTTTTAACCCTTATCTGTTTACTCCTGTCTTTGGATAATATGTAAGTATCCTTCAGTTGTTTCTTTTGGATAATGGTCATGCAACCTTTTATCAAAAGAATCATTGACAAATATTTTTTAGTTTCCACCATGGAGAGTTCACCTCTCCATTAGGTGGATAGTGTAAATTGCTGGTTATGTCAATCTCCTAAAGGACTGAGTTGGTTTAGACCTGAATTACAGTTTCAGTTAATATTTAGTCTACCTCTCATTTGTAACTTTCCTAAGATATGGTCCTTCGTGGCTTTCACTGAGAGCCCTGTGGGTGACTGCCTCCTCAGCCCTAAAAGACCAGAAAAGGTTGAGTTCTGCTTTTTAGAGATGTTTTTGGCTTACCTCTTTAGCCTCTTATCCCACACAGGTTCAAAACTTAAAAATCTACTGAAGGGGAAATTGCTATGTGTTTGAGGCTGTTCAAGTTTGTTTATTTTTAGGACCCCAGCCTCCCCCGGCAAAAATGATCTGGTGGTTTTTATCCTCCACCAGTGTCTTCTAGCTTACCAGCTCCAATTCTAGCTCCTCTACCTCTAGGTATAACTAGCATCATCAGTAAATAACCCCCAACATATGTGCCTGTATACTGGCAATTCTATTTGTATCTTCCACTAATGATTTCAACTTTTATATGTTGTTTTTTGTTCTTTATCCTTTTGGATCTTTGCTTCCTAAACATCATGAGATGGTTGGAGATTTCGGTCTGCTTTCTAGATAAGTACTGAATAATAGAAATATAATGTTAGCTGTATATAAAATTTTGAATTTTCTTATAACACATTTTGAAAAGTTAATATAAATTTTAATGTATTTTATCTACTCCATTAAATGAAAAATACTACCATATCAGCATTTAAGTTATTAAAACATTTCATATGATTTTATCTTTGTACTAAATTTTGAAAAATCTAGTGTCTATTTTGTTTATAGCATACCTCAGTTTAAAGTAGCCACTTTTTTTTTTTTTGAGACGAAGTCTTGCTCTGTCGCCTAGGTTGTAGTACAGTGGTGCAATCTCAGCTCACTGCAACCTCCACCTCCCAGGTTCAAGCAATTCTCCTGCCTCAGCCACCCAAGTAACTGGGATTACAGATGCGTACCACCACGCCTGAGGTGATCCACCCACCTCAGCCTCCAAAAGTGCTGGGATTACAGGTGTGAGCCAGCACGCCCGGCCTAGAGTAGCCACATTCTTAAGTGCTGACAAGTTACATGTGGCTAGTGGTTACTGTATGGGAAAGCCAAATTTGCCCAATTCTAGAAACTTCCAACAACCTCTTTATTCAGCCTCATAGCTCAAAATTCAGCCAATGTCTTAGGAGACTGGTTATATCTGAAAGTCACTGAACCATGTACAACTGTTCAAAACTTTGCTGGATTCTTTTCCCCAGTTTCAGACCTCTATTTCCAACCCTGATTAATAGTCCTTAATCAGCCTAAAAAATATTTTTAAAAATGGCTCCAAAAGAAAATGTGTGCCAATTCTCAGTTCACCTCTGAAAAGTTTCCTTCCTCTCAAATTTTAGTTCAATCTTTTCTGCTTCTCACCTCTTTGATGCTTTTATTCTAATTTTCTGTTCTACTTTGTTTCTGTGAAGCATGACCTGCTTCAATTTGCTTCATCCTACCCGGGTGCCATTAGTTATAAAACGTAAGTATAAAATTTCCTGTTAACATGGAAGGATTTTTTTTTTTTTAGTTTCAGAAAAAATATATTGCCTACAAAACAATTTTAATTTACAAAGTTCATGTTTGTTTCATCTGAAATATTTCTGAGTTGCCACCTTACAAACTGGATCAGGATATTGAGTTTTCTTGCTTTATCATCATAGGTTTAATACCTTGAATTTACAGGTACAGTTTATTAGGGTTCTCCAGAGGGACAGAATAGGATATATGTAGAATATAAAAGGGTGTTTATTAGTGAGAACTGACTCACACAATCACAAAGCAAAGTCCCATGATAGGCCATCTGCAAGCTGGGGAAGAAAGAAGCCAGTACTGGCTCAGTCTGAGTCCAGAAGCCTCAAAAGCAGGGAAGCCTAAAGTGCAGCCTTCAGTCTATGACTGAAGGCCCAACAGGTCTGGGCAAACCAATGGGGTCCAGGAGTCCAAAGGCTGAAGATCCTGGAGTCTGATGTCCAAGGATGGAAGGAATTGAAGGAAGCATCCAGCAAGGAAGAAAGATGAAAGCCAAGAGACTCGCTAAGTTATCCGAGTTTCTTTGGCCTGCTTTGTTCTAGCCCTGCTGGCAGTCGATTGGATGGTGCCACCCACATTGAGGGTGAGTCTGCCTCTTCCAGTCCACTGACTCATATGTTAATGTCCTCTGGCTACACCCTCACAGACACACCCAGAAACAACACTTCGCCAGCTTTCTAGGCATCCTCAATCCAATCAAGTTCACACCTAATATTAACCATCACATAAAGGTATTTCCAAAAGCCTTGTGTCTATGATCATTTTAACAGAGTGATAAAAATGTTTTTGATGAGAAAAATGTTACTGAAATTGTGGGTTTTACCTTTTGTAAGTAGGTTTACAGAAATAGCTACTCTTATGACAATATTAAGATTTAATACTTAATTACTTGATTTAATTTTTCTGTTTAGAGAAACAATTTGTAAATGCATATCAATGGTCATAAGAAGGTTGCCCATTGTCATTGTTAGGGGTTATTATAAAACAAAACTCTACATTATTTATAGTTACTAAAAATCTCCACCTTTGAAATTTAAGGGCAGCAGTTGTATCTCTATTGCACATTCTATCCATTACTTCTGAAAAGTAATTTAGCTTCATAGCATAGAGGCTATTCAGTTTGATAAGTATTAGTTAGGGTTCTGCAGAGCAAGACTACCAATAGAATATATATTTGCAATGTAGTAAACTGAAGTCAGAGGTATAGTCTTGACTTGGGCTCTTTAAATTTCCGAGACCCATTTTCTATTTCTCTCTCTTCATGCAGCTAAGCATGAAGTAGTGGGAACTAGGTAGATGTTACATAAGTGATCAGAGTCCCAGGGGTTAAAACATGGGACATTTTACATCTGCATATCCAGAAGTTAAGTAATTACCATGATTTCACATAGTATTTAATTGTAAAGATAATAGACATAGAGCTATTTTAAAGGCTAGCATGTCAGATAGACGAATGTTGACCTGAGAATCAAAATTGGCAGTAAAAATGGAAAGAAAATGAGTTTCCCAAGAAAATCAGTATATAAAATATTTCCCCTTGACATATGGTCTTTGGGTTTAAAAAAAGTATTTTTTTAAATCTCAGAAATAAATTACGTATAGTTAAACATCTGCCAAGTTAACCAGCCTTTAAAAAGGCTGACACTAAAGGATGACATTTCTACTGTTTAAAACTTTGCCCTGTTAAAAACTGAAAGGGGAGAATTGAATTGCATCTTGCATTTTATTTGCCTAAAGTGCTTTTAATGACTAATTTGGTGTAGAATGGAGAGCTAGCATAATGTTCCTTATGTTTCTTCTTAGAGCTGGATTTTTCTAAAAATAAAATAACCCCCCCTTTTTCCTGCCCTTAATGAAATGTCAGGAGGTGAGCTATTTACCAGCACATTAAGCAGAGTATTATCTACAAAGTTTCCGAAGTAAAGTGAAAAACATTGTGATTTGAAGAAAAAAAAACACAATGTTACACGTACCTGGCCTAAGAAGATCACCAGTAGCCCAAAGCTAAATATTTGGCTTTTTAACTTTCAATTAGTCAGTATGAAAAAGAAAATGTATAACTTTTAAAAAGGCCTTTATGTTTAGTGATTAGTGTAACGGCCACCGTCCCATACTCCAGAGTATGGATTCTAAAGGCAATTTATCCTGCATACCAAATTTTATACAATTGTAGAAGCTGCCAGGGGCTTTATATTTAAAAAAATTCTGATGCTGAATCTGGGTCATTTCAGGATAAAAAAAAAAAGTCATAATTGATGCATCTATCGTTTGTGTTCTGGAAGGCAACAGAATTTATTCCGGATGGTTCAAATGAGATTTAATGAAGGTACTATTTAGAGAGACACAGGCAGTATTAAGGGATTTTTTTTGTTTTGTTTTGTTTTGTTTTTTTATGACTCAGTCTCACTCTGCTGCCCAGGCTGGAGTGCAATGGTGCAACCTCACCTCAGCCCACTGCAGCCTCCACCTCCGAGGTTCAAGAGAGGCCTGGGGAATCTCTAAAGGGTGTAAAGGCAACCAGTGACAAGCAACAGAGAAAACTCTGGGGATAAAAAAAGGAGTGAAGAAATAGCATTAGCATATCTTCTGTGAGAGCTCAATCTAGGAAGATGATGGGCTTCATAGGAGTTACAGAGAAGAACTGAGGAGTACTTTCAAGTATACGGGGCACTGAAACAAGGAGGGAACAAGGAAGAAGAATCTCAAGCTTTTTTTTTCCTGCACTGTGATCTCCTGCCTGTATCTCCCATTGGCCAAACCAGGACTAGGCTTATAAACAAAATGTTTTAAAAATAAATTTTAAAACAAAAACAAGAAAAAAAGCTTGATTTTAGAGTTTGTCAGTATCTGTGGGGTAATTACTCTCACTATGGCTAATTTCAACCTACCAATGTCTTAGCACGGAACGAGATTTGAGAAGAGATGCACAAAATTGACTGTTGCAAGCTAGTGAGTTGGCTACAGCGCACCACTGGTTAGGTGTAAACAAAAGCCAGCCTCCAAGTACTCCAGAGGATGCAATATGCAGTAGATTTAGAGCAAGGCAAAGAGTGGTGGAGAATGCAATGAAGGAGAATGCAATGATCAAACAAGGTAACCACATAATTGACAAACTCTATGACTTCCCCAGAATTTTTCTATACTTGATCCAGCTAGGACTTAAAGCTGATACAAATACAAATGAAAGTTTCTCTCCTACACTGATCTACTTCTTTAATGCCTAACTAGGAAAATATAGTTCTATTATATATGCAGCCACCAATTTCATAAGAAAAAATTTTTGATCCAATCTAAATAAAGCTAAGATTCAGAGACAAAAAAGTAATTTAGTTGGAAGTTTAGCTTCTGGATAGGTTTGCAAAGGGAAAATACATATTAGGCTTTGAAACTGAGCTTTTTGATTTTTGACTTTTTAAAATGGAGAGGGGCAGTTAAGAAAGGTTTCAGTAAAATCCAGTGATAGAAGAAACGATTGCTGTTCTAGTTCTAAAAGTTTGTTCAGAGATCAACAGAAAAACTCAGTCTTTTACAAGTTACCTCCTTGACAAGGCTTATTGAATCATCCAAATGGTAGAAGTTATAATTAATGTCTACAGATCTTTTTAAACTCGAGTGGATGTACTTGAATAATCTGGCTCCAAAATATATTTTTTCTATGAAATTATAATCACAAATTTAAGTATTTCATTCATTGAAAGTCTATGAGATATCAGGCACTTTTATTTGTAATATATATTGGGAGGTTAATATGGGACTCAGATTTGATTGAAGATGCAAAATGCCATGAAGAAACTAATTTGTGACATGTCCTCTCAAGTTGCAAATGGAAGATTTATGAGATTTTTTTAAGTGTCTTAAATTTTGCTTTTAGACCCTTATTCTAAAGTATAATATAAATGAGTATAAATGAGTTGAGTTTGAGGAATTTGAGACAGACTATTTTTTAAAGGTGTTGTAAATTTACCATTCCTTTGCAGAATGGGCTTTCCTGTCACCTCAATCTAGGTTAGAGGTGTTTTAAGGGAGCTCTACTGAGAATTTTCTGTAAATTTCTTGGCATTTGGGGAAAGGGGGATCTGCTAATGATGTTAATCAAGAGATGCGTCTTAAGAGATTTAAGGTCGAAAGGATGGGTCTATCAGCCTGTATTAGTCTATTCTCACACTGCTGATAAAGACATACTTGAGACTGGGTAATTTATAAAGAAAAAGAGATCTAATGGATTCACAGTTCCAAGTGTCTGAGGAGGCCTCACAATCATGGCAGAAGGTGAAAGCCACATCTTACATAGCCATAGATGAGAGAGGAGTGAGAGCCAAGTAAAAGGGGAAACCTCTAATTAAACCATCAGGTCTCATGAGACCTATTCACCATGAGAACAGTATGGTGGAAACCTCCTCCATGATTCAATTATCTCCCACCTGTTCCCTCCCACAACATGTGGGAATTATGGGAGCTACAATTCAAGATGAGATTTGCATGGGGACACAGCCAAACCCTATCACAGTCCATGGCATGAAAGGAAGGGAGAGAGAATAACAGTATGAGTGAGCCCTATTTCTACCAATAGTGGGGACAAAAATGCATGAATATTACTCATGGGTCAGAGTGGGCATTCAGTAGAATAGGCTGAAGCTCTCAAGTTCTGCTTAAGGCAGTGATGTAAAGGTGATGTGACTTGACAGAGAAGACGGACTGCCCGATGCCCAAGGACTGAGAGAAGAAATGTAAGTGACCAGATGGAAAAAAGCAAAAACAAAATCATCTGCATCTTAGGAAGGACAGTCCAAGGCCACAACAACACTAGAGAATGAGCATTGAATATCTACAAACCCCAGAAAGTCCTGATATTAAATCAGGACAAAATCTGACAAGTAATTACTGTTCTTAAGTATCCTTATTTAGCTCCAACTTCAGTACACTCAAATAATGGAGCAGTCAGAAACCATGGCTCACAGCAGGTAAAGAAATACAAAAAGAAGAAAAGCCAGCCAATCCCTTTTCCAACTATAGTCTTTTCAAGCATAAAGCAAGCTCAAAGTGGGAGAATAAATTTTAAGTTTTTACTGTTGCTTGAGAAAAAAATTAATTTCTAAAGGCAAGACTATTTTGTGATTTGAAGTGACTAAGTCTTTTAAGTATCAGAATAACTGAAAAAATTTTAGAGGCATAAAAAGCACAAATCAGAAAAGAAAGAAATATGACTATTACTATTTTTAAAGTAAGAAATCTCTGTAAAACATAACTGAATATAAAAAGAACTACCATAAGTTTACAGGGAAAAAGAATCAGCTAAATAGGAAAAAAATGGGAAAATGCCATTAAAAGGCATTTTGCAGAAAATCTGAGTATAAAATATTTGAAAGATGCTCAACCCCTGCGGTGAGGAGGGATATACAAATTATTAAATGAAATGCTATTTTATACATACTGGATACGCAACAGAAAAGCCTGACAAATCAAGTGCTATTAAGAATGCAGAACAAGATAAATGTATATACTGCTGGTAGGAGGTATATTGATGCAACTTTGGAAAACTATGTGAATTATCTAGTTAAACTGAGGTATTATACTGTTTCATTATAAGCAATGTGGAAATGTGAATCTCCAAATTCACTTATTTATCTGGTTTCATGTTCCAGTTTGCAACTTGAGAAATTTACATGTCATTTGGTTAGAGTCCTTGAAGAGCAAAATCAATAGTGCCAGTGGATTCCAGTTTTCTCTGTTTACTTCACTCTTCATCTACCCCAGCTCTCTGTTACCCATGGTGAATGTTTTTCTGCACACCTACAGAGACAATGTCCATGAAAACTCAACCAACTTCCTGTGAAATTGAATATCACAATGATGAGAATAAATATGTATTTGGTCTCTGCCCTTGGTTCCTGGCACACAAAATCCTTGGAATCTCCAAAGTAATAACTGTTTTTTAATATGAAATGATTGATGGCTAAGGGCTCTTTGGCTAGCCATGGGATGGGGGCTAGCTGCCAGGGGAAACAACCATGTGATTAGAAGTTTAGAACTTTCAGTCCCATCCCCTGACCTTCCAGGAGGGGAGAGTGATGGAAAGTTAAGTTAGTCACCAATGGCCAATAATTTAATCGAGCATGTCTACTTAATGAAGCCCACATAAAAAACAAAAAAATGAATCAGGAGAGCCTCCAGATTCCTGAACATGTGGAAGTTCCTAAAGGGTGGTGCACCCAGAGGAGGCACAGAAGCCTGGTGCCCCTTCCAGCATGCCTTGTCCTATGCATATCTTCCATCTGGGTCCTTTGTGGTATCCTTTACAGTAAGTATGTAAACATCAATATTACCCTGAAATCTGTGAGCTGTTCTAGCAAATCAATCAAATCTGAGGTGAGCATGATAGGAACCCCAATGTATAGCCAGTTTGTCAGAAGCACAGATCACAACCTGGTACTTGTAATTGACATCTGAAGTCGGGAGCAGTCTTGGGAGGCTAGCTCTTGATATGGTTTGACTCTGTGTCCCCATCCAAATATCATCTCAAATTGTAATCCTGACACATTGAGGGACCTGGTGGGAGGTGAAAGGATCATGGGGGCAGTTTCCCCCATGCTGTTCTCATGTAAGTAAAAGAGTTCTCACAAGATCTGATGGTTTAAAAGTGGTAGTTCCTCCCTTGCTCTCTCTTCCTGCCATGTGAAGAAGGTTCTTGCTTCCCCTTTGCCCTCTGCCATGATTGTAAGTTTCCTGCTGCCTCCCCAGCCGTGTGGAACTATGAGTCAATTAAACTTTTTCTTCATAAATTACCCAGTCTCAGGTAGTCCTTTATAGCCATGTGAAAAGGGACCAATATAGCTCTTATCCCATGGGATGTAATGCTTTGTTATCTCCAAGTAGATAGTGTCAGAATTAAGTTAAAATTGTAGGGCACCTGCTGATGTCTATGAAAACCAGTTGCTTGGTATTTGGATGAAATACACATAAACACACACACACACACACACACACACACACACACACACACACACACGGTGTGAGAATTGTGTTGAGTAATCTTGTGAGGGAGGAAAAAAAAACAAAACCTTTTTCCTCTGTCTCTGATACTTCCATAGATTTTTATCCAAAACCCCTTTGCTAATCCACTCCAGAAGCTGGATTTGCCTAGTTTCCTGCAAGCTTCAACTTTTTCAGTCACATTAGGAGTAGTCAGTAACTTCTCTGAATGTTTTCTAGGTTTTCTTTCTCCAGCACTTCCTATATTTTAAAATTAATTCCTATGATAAACTATACATTCGATTATATAGTTCTGATATACTGATTGAATACAAACTGACCTATACATATATTTTATTTTGTAAATTCAAAGTGTCTATTTAGGAGTATTTCCTGTCCCTGTTAACCAGGAAACACAAAGGATCTATTTGCATTTTGGAATTCCATTGCAGCACACTTGTAATAAGACTGAATTCAACTCAAATACCTATCAAATATAAAACAAATAATGACATACCTTTTAACAAAGAAAATTAACATAGCTGCCAAATCAACATGGTAAAATCCTAGGAAACAATGATATAAGAAGACAATTTATTTAGTGATTCAATTTATAAAAAGTTAATTGTCTTTAAAATGTAAATAATACCTTTTTTGGCTGCATCTACATAGTCAGTAAAATGGTAAGAAAAATAAGTATAATGGCGATCATTAAATTCAGGATCATCGTTACCTCTGGAGAGAAAGACTGAAATAGAAACTGGGAAAGACTAAAAGATAGATGTTATAATTTGAATTGTAACCCCTGCCAAATTCATATGTTGAAGTCCTAACCCCCTGTACTTCAGAATGCAACCTTATTTGGAGATAGTCTTTACCAACATGACCAGGTTAAAGTGAGGCCATTAGGATCTGCCCTAATCCAAGATGACTGACCTCTTTAGTAAAAGAGGAAATTTGGACATGGTGACATACACACAGCGAAAACAAGGTGAAGACAGAAAGAAGATGGCCATTTCTAATTCAAAGAGAAAGGCCTGGAACACATTCTTACTTCACAGCCCTCAGAAAAAAAAAAGCCCACCCTACCAATACCTTAATCTCATACTTCTTGCCTCCAAAACTGAGATGATAAATTTCTATTGTTTAAGCCATCCAAACAATATGGCTTAAACAATTATGACAGCCCCAGCAAACAAATGCAACAGGTAAATGATATTCATTTTCATATTATTCTTTGTATCTTACTTTCATATTATCTATAGTTTTATAACTATTCCATATTTGATAGAAGTTAAAAAATATAAAATGTTCAGAAGAGAAATGTGATAGTTAATTTTATGGTCAATGAGGTACCCATATATTTGGTTAAACATTCTTGGTGTGTTTTTATATTATTTTAGGTTCAGGGGTACACATGCAAGTTATATAGGTAACCTCATGTCACAGGGGTTTGTTGTACAGATTATTTTGATACCCAGGTACTAAGTATAGTACCCAATTGTTATTTTTTCTAACCCCTTCTCTCCTCCCACCGTCAAGTAGGCCCGTGTCTGTTGTTCCCTTCTTTGTGTCCATGGATTCTCATCATTTAGCTCCCACTAAGTGAAAACATGCAGCATTTGGTTTTCTGTTCCTGTGTTAGTTTGCTAAGGATGATCGCCTTCAGGTCCATCAATGTCACCTCAAAGGACATGACCTCATTCTTTTTTATGGCTGCATAGTATTCCATGGTGTATATGTACCACATTTTCTTTATCTAGTCTACCATTTATGGGCATTTAGGTTGATTCTATGTCTTTGCTATTGCAAATAGTGCTGCAATGAACATACGTGTGAATGTGTCTTTATGGTAGAACTGTATTCCTTCAAGTATACCAAGTAATGGGACTGCTGTGTCAAATGGTAGCACTGTTTTTAGCTCTTTTTTTTTTTTTTTTGAGATGGAGTCTCGCTCTGTCGCCCAGGCTGGAGTGCAGTGGCGCGATCTCGGCTCACTGCAAGCTCCGTCTCCTGGGTTCACGCCATTCTCCTGCCTCAGCCTCCCGAGTAGCTGGGACTACAGGCACCCGCCACCACGCCCGGCTAATTTTTTGTATTTTTAGTAGAGATGGGGTTTCACGTGTTAGCCAGGATGGTCTTGATCTCCTGACCTCGTGATCCACCCGCCTCGGCCTCCCAAAGTGCTGGGATTACAGGCGTGAGCCACCGCGCCCGGCCTGTTTTTAGCTCTTTAAGGGATCACCACACTGCTTTCCACAATGGTTGAACTAATTTACACCCCCACCAACAGTGGGATTGTGTTTGCATTTCTCTAATAATCAGAGATATCAAGCTTTTTTTCATATGGTTGTTGGCCTCATATTTGTCTTCTTTTGGACATGTCTGTTCATGTCCTTTGCCAAGCTTTTAATGGAGGTGTTTTTTTCTTGTAAATGTAAGTTCCTTATAGATGCTAGATATTAGACTTTTGTCAGATGCATGGTTTGCAAATATTTTCTCCTGTCCTTTAGGTTGTCTGTTCACTCTGTTGATAGTTTCTTTTCCTGTGCAGATGATCTTTAGTTTAGATCTCATTTTTCCATTTTTGTTCCTGTTGCAATTACTTTTGGCATCTTATAATGAAATCGTTGCCAGTTCTTACATCCAGAATGGTATTACCCAGGTTGTCTTCCAGGGTTTTTATAGTTCAGGGTTTTACATTTAATTCTTTAGTCCATCTTGAATTATTTTTCTGATTGAGATTCACATTTGACTCAGTAAAATGAGTCGACTAAATTCCCCTCTCCAATGTAGGTGGGCCTCATTCAATTTTTTGAAGGCCTAAATTGAGCAGCAACAATAACAACAAACACTGAGTAACAGGATTTGCTCTCTCTGCCTGACTGAACTGGATTCAAGTCTTTTCCTGCTTTTAGATTCAGGCTTACACTGGAACTATGCCATCATCTCTTATTGGGTCTCCCAGCTTGCTAACTGCTAACTTAGCCTCCATAACTTCATGAGCCAATGAATCTGAATTATCTGAAGAACCTAGACTAATACTAAATGTATGTGGGATACTGTGTCTGGAGGGACAGTTCACATAAATAAGCTGCACTCATTAGATTCCACTGTAACAAATTACCTTTTCTTGAGCAATATCTGTACCTACTTTTCTTCCTTTGTAAGACTCCTCTCTCTACCTTTTCTCTTCTCTTCTTCTCTTTTTAGTTCATCTAGCACCGTGGAATGCCTCTGCCCAGGGACTGGAAGCCAGGAATTCTAAGAGCAGTGGTTTCCAAACTTGACAAATCAAAGCAGCTGGGTTGGGGGGGTGAGGGGGACATTTTAAACAATAAAAATGAAACATTCCTAAATTTGTAAAATGCTGTTGGCCAATTTCTGAAATTCTGTGCACATTTCACAATGTTCTTTACCTGGCCAAATTTCCTAATAGATAGAGTATGTCTCTGAAATCCCATAGCACTTATGTAACCACTTTTATGCATATCAAATTCTGTCTTGCATCATAATTATCTATTTAATGTTTCCCCTAGATATTAATGTTTCTTGAAATCAGCCTTCATATTTGTGTGAAATATTTTTCCCAAAATAACAAGATGTTTTACATATACTGGGTTCACAATAAATTATTGGATTTATAGGTTAGAGAACTACAGAGTAGTGGAATTTTTAAGAATAGTTTGAAGTAGATCTCCTACAAGTAGATATGGAGGGGAAAAAGCAGAAAATGTATATAAACATGGCCTTAAATTAGTGTGGTAAAAATGTTAAATATATAACTCTATAGAATTTAACTCTGTTAAATATATAACTCTATAGAATCGTAACTAGTGTTTGATTTTTAGATGTGAAAAAATATTCATCTCTACAAATCATGTACTTAATCTGAGACTAATAGTACTTCTAATTTGTTGAACACATTCCAGGTACACTAGACAATGTTCTAGGTATTTTATATTATTCAATATTTAATTCTCAAAACTCTGCAAGGAAAGTTATTAATTTGCATCTTATAGATGAAGAAACTGAGGGCTAGAACAATATTCTAATCACACAGATCAATTTAATAGACCTTTTTATGGTCCCTGGTACAGTCATGTGAGGACCAGTAGCTTAGGCCAGTATACAGATTTTATCATAATGCAAATCAATTATGTACAAGGACCAATATTAGTCACTGAAATGCTAGAAGACTAGCCTTCAACTTCAAATTTCATTATCTCAAAAATGCATTCACTATAAAGATGTTCTGAGGTCACCCTCTCTGTACCAAATACTGTGCTAACTTGTTTATAGAAAGAGCTATCATGCATGTGTGCATTTATTACTTTGAGGAACTGCCTTAATTATTAATAATCCTATATATTCATCTGTAAGATAGGAAATATTTTACGCATCTCATATATAATTGTGACAAATAGTTTATAAAAACAAAAGCAGTTTAGAAAAAGCATGAACTACCAGGGGGAAAAATGCAAATAGTCCCTATAGTACTGGGTCCATACTTGAACTAGGCACATCTGCTTTAAAAGCATTTTTTCATAATCACAACTCTGTCTTTTAATTTGAAACAAAGCTGCTAGCTTGAAACAAAGTCAGCATTAAAATAGTTTTTATATTAGAAATAAATGTGTGTTTTTCCCCAAAGAAAGCTTGATAAAATCTATCTAATTGTGCAGTCTTAACTTCCCATTATCACATAACTGAAATTAGTAATGATAGGTGTTTAAAGAAGCAAATTCCAATTACTATTAACATAAGCAATTTATTATTCCAAATGTAATCAATGTAGCTATTAAACTACTGTGAACAGAATCATTATCAATGTGAATTACATTACTGCACCATAAACAGTCCATCAGATTTACTTTTGGTGAGTTTTTTGTACTTTGTATATTTATGTATTACCTATGCTACACATGCATATGCAAATATGCCATTTGTGAACATTCACCTTTTTTACTTTCTTCCCTTTTCAAACTTAACAAAAGTAAAGAGAACATTACAGATTTATAAATCAGAAATGCCAACCAAATTATTTTTATTTTACTCTGAAACCTGTTGACTAAATATAACTGGCAGTGGTTTTCACATCCAACTTTAAGTCCTATCTCATTTCTATGATCATTATTTTACTTTTATAAAGAAGTATGACCTCATCATATTATCACTTAGATAAATGGAAGAATCTTTAAGTGAAGCATGGACTAAATTATGGTTTAAAGACATTTCAGATAGTCTTTGATATGGTTTGGCTGTGTTCCTACCCAAATCTCACTTTGAATTGTAATAATCCACACATGTCAAGGGTGGGGCCAGGTGGAGATAATTGAATCATGGGAGCAGTTTCTTTCATGCTGTTCTCATAGTAATGATTAAGTCTCATGAGACCCGATGGTTTTATAAATAGGAGTTCCCCTGCACAAGCTCTCTTGCCTGCCGCCATGTAAGACGTGATTTTGTTCATTTGCTTTCTGCCATGATTGTGAGGCCTCCCCAGCCATGTGGAACTGTTTCTCAATTAAATCTCCTTCCTTTATAAATTATCCAGTCTCCAGTATGTCTTTATTAGCAGTGTGAGAACAGACTGATACAGTTTTAATCTGCCAGTTCCACAGGAGATGGGAGTGGTAGTGGTGGGGCATGTGTGGAGGGGTGAGATGCAGAGAAGAAATACAAGTTAAAACAATGGCACCACAGATCAAACCCAGGGCTTCCTAAGTCAAACCTAGGAGACTCCACACCAACACAAATGGATTAAGAGGATATTAGGATTAAATAGTCAACCAGCACATTAGAAACAGCAGGTATTATTTCTACTTTACAGAAGAGGAAGCTGATTCTGTAAACTGTTTAAATATTTTTTAAAGTCGATTAGTTCATCCATATAACAGCAAAATATTGAAGGTTTACCAGGCACTACATTGATTAGAGATAAGGAAAGACAGCATCATAGAAATGCAAAGTGGATATTATGAAAACAAATGTGGAATAATTTTCCAGTAAATGATTGGGTGAGCAAGATGATGCTACAGCAGTTATTTTTGTCAAGTCTTGATGTTTAGGAAAGGGAAGGAAACTGCTTAATTTTGTCCAAAATTTTTCATTCTCTATGTAAATGCAATCTGCCTTTTGTTTGCATAAAATTTTGTTATATACTGATAAAGAAAAATTATATTCTGAAATGGAATTTTAAGCCAATAAAGAGCCAAACTTGGCATAACAATGAAATTTGGCATCATTATAGGTAGAGTGGCTTTTCCTATTACTTTTTTTGTGGAAAAAATTATCTAATTCCCCTTTTTCCTTCCTATGATGACCACTGACCAGAAATTGAGGCTTAGATTCTATGGGAGGAAAAGAAAGCTCAGGCCCATTCCCTTGAGGCAATAAGGTTATAGGCTGGCTCCTGCAATTTAGCAACAGGATGGAAGAAGGAAGAAAGGCCAGGAGCAAAGCCCTCTGAAACACCTTGGGCTGGACTAATTATCAATGAGTTAACGTTTGCTGTTTCCATTGTCTGTAGTTTGTTCAAGTCTTCAAGCAAAGTTTGTTAAATGGCCAAGCCTGATACCAGCCATCGCTCTGGGAAAAATATAGAAAAATTCTACACCTTGCAAGTTGTAAAGTAACAAGGCATAAGGAGGACTCACCTAGAGTATGGTTAGCAGGAGGAGGCCACAGAAGGAACAGGGAAATCAATGGTCTAGAGCCCTGTTGGATAGTTAGCTGAGGTAGCAAGTAACCAGAATGCATTTATAAAAGAAACAAAGATTCCTCATGGATTCCTAGAGATCTAAAGAAGAGACTCAGTGAAACAGTAATTTCTTATAGCCAATTATGGGACTTACACCTTAAGGATTTGTTATACTTTATTCTGGCACCATCAGCTGGAAGTATTATATCTAAGTCCATAATTCAACACAACCATATAGCACAAGATCCAGGTTCGAAGTTTCCTTGCCTTGAAGCCTAAATGGTACCAGGGTTGCCACCGGTTGAAATTTGAAGCAGTCATTAGTGAAATTTCATTCTGCATCTTGAACTAATTCATGTCACAGTTCTTATCAATTAATAATCTAAGGCTGATACATTGATCACTTTTTGAGTATAATGACTTAATAAAGAGGCCAAAATGTTTGGTCTACCATGTTTGGAACCTAAGTTTGAGATTACCAAGATTAAACATAGAAGTAGTTATCATGCACTCCTAGTCTTATCTCTTCTAACTTGTTTTGTGGCCCATTAATATTCATAATATTTTCAAGTTATTTTAAATTGCTATACTTTATAATATGAATTACATTGGGCTTTGACTGTAGCAGCTGAGCCTTCCTATATAATATGAATTACATTGGGCTTTGACTGTAGCAGCTGAGCCTTCCTATATCTATTAATGTTTCATTTATTTTTAATTAAAAATTTAGTATGAGAAAATAACCAAATAAAACCAACATGGTACTATTCCATACTGGAATCAGGTCGGCTAAGTAAGGACTCATCATCGGGTCTTACTCAGTGGGAACAAGGATTAAGTGGAGATCAGAGACTACCTAATTTCCATTTGCTCTTGTAACAAATTGAGTGCTAGACATATGCAAGGCTAAAATAGTAATTAACAAGGAGAGGGTGCTGGTACCAGGATTTAGGTGAATCTTAGCTTTCCCTTAGCTCAAGTGAATATAAATAAGTCCATAGAAATTTAAATAGCTTGAAAACTGGGTTAATTTTCTCTTGTGCTTATAAATGCTTTGCACAGCAATGGCAGGCTGTTACAGGGCTCAACAATATTAGTGGGGAGAACAACTTTAAAAATGTGAGATTGCATTATCTTCCCAAGGACACAAGATGAGAACTGCCAGGCACACACAATGAAGTAAAAGTGGAGAGTAGAGAACTGGGACTGGGAAAGGTAGCTCATTAGAGAAATTATCTATTCATCTTTAAAACGACACTCTAAGGTATTATTATCTCTGTTATATAAATGGGAAATCAGGCTCCTGGAGGTTAAAAAACTTGACTAACATCATTTACATATTAAGTAGCGGAGTGCTGAGTTCAAACCTAGGTCTTTCTACTTTATGACCCATTCATTTCCACTGCCCCACAGTGCCTTATGTTTTAGGGTGAGTATCTCTTCCAAATCTTCCACCACCCCACTCATTGAACCATCACTTTGTTACATCTTTGAGTTTTGTTTTTCAAAATTCAGTGAAAACAGAATTTAATTTTATGTGCTTGCTTTATTCAGATTATATCACACACACACAAAAGGAACTCCAGGAAATGGGCATGGTTTTTTATAAATTGAAATAATTAGTATTAAGAACGAGATGTCATTAGAGGACTCACTTGGCTTATAATTCAGTTAATATAACCTAAAAGGAGCAAGCTGATTTTAATTTATGGCACACCTGGCTTTAAGCTACATTTAAAAAAAAAAAGGCATTGCTGTGAATCCAGAGAAGAAATTCTGTATCTCAAAGGAGACTGAATTCTCCTTTGAGAGAGGCAATTATATTGCCTATTCTAGCCCTCCTGTTTGTTGTTCACCAGGACTAAAATAATAGATTCATCTACCCTAAAGGTAGACATTATTAGTTGTTCACTTCTATTAAGGAAAGTTTGCCTCATTAACAGAAAGCTCCCCCATGCTGTGGCTAGTCATGGTTATGCATTAAGCAGAAAACTTCATTAAATCAGCACTTCGACATTCTTTTACCTTTACATCAGAATTTATGCAACGAGCTTATTCAACTCCCTCACCTTAGAGGAACGTGCACAATTGATTAGATCATTAAATGCCATCCAATCCATGTGTATAGCTTTTCTTGGTAAATATGCCCAAGTCTATCATAAGAATCACAAGGCTAAAATTATATAATTGTACATTTATCATGGGTATGAAAGCTAGGCATTATTACTGGTACTTTAAGAGAGAAGACGTCTTCTGAGTAGTTTAAGTTTCTCAGAAGCATGTTACAGTCACAGCATCAATGTGTGCCTCAAGATATGCTCAGCTTTATCTAACCTTTTTGTTTTCTAAGAAGCATTATCTTATCCATAAAAGATAAAATGACCTTGGAGATATTTTAGAAGTAATTCAAGTACAGGATTTCCTGAGCTTTGAACCATGTATCTGGCTTGGAACCTCGCCTCTGGTCTTTCAAACTGATTATTTAGCTGTTTAGGGTAATCCTTTAAATGAGTACCAGTTCCAGTAAATTAGTAGTATTCCAACAAGATTTAGCATCACACGTCTTCCCTCAGTCTTGCATAGACTCAGATTTTAATTTAAAAAAATTTCTGGAAATGATTTCAAGGATAATTCATTGAATAATAAGCAATCAAATTAATTTTTCACTAAATCCTTTTGCTAAAATGATACTGTTTTACAAAGCTTTTTCTTGTTTTGATTGAGATTTTGTCAAGTGAAAACTAGCTGCAGAAATTATGTAAACATGTGAGCTGTTAGAAATAGCAGATAACAGCATGTGCTTATAGGAAACAATTCAGTGCAAAAACCAAAGGCAATAGTAGCAATGTATATACTGCCTCAGGTTTATATACCAGTCTTACTATGCTTCTTGTTGATGGTAGCATATTGGGTCATTTAATCATCCACTCTAGACAGCAGCTTCCCAGCTTCATAAAAAGATCCTAATTATGTCCATTTTATAGAATTATATAATAGGATTAAATGAATTAGGTTATGTGATTTTTGTGCAAAGCACAAGACACTATGCAAACATTAGCTACTTTTATTAATATATATTTTTTGCTGTCGTCTCCATGAAACATCCAAATTTTGACCTGAGTTTTGTTCAGTTTACTCCTAAACATCTACTTTATCTTACTTAAAAAAAAAAAAATCATTTCATCATCTCAAGTTGTATTTTCCCCTTTGCTTCCCACACCATGGTCTTTTTGTTTGCCTATTCACAAAAAACGTACTTCTTTTTATTCACTTATCTTTCATTTAGATGGCACTATCACTTTTTAGAAAGTTATTTCCTATCAATAGCTGAAGCATCTTTGGTAACAGTCTAACCCCTACCTCCAAAGTTTCTCTTCACCTTCTCTTGAAAGTGCTACTTTAAGGAAGTGGTAGATTTGTAGAGCAGTTCACGTTTCCATTGGAATCTTGATGATTTTCCTGGTCATAGAAGACAGTGTTCCTAAAATATATGCATGAGTGTCTACTGCATGCACACTGCTATATGGATGTGTATAAAATTGTAAGAATCTAATAAATTGAGCAGAAAAAAATAATTTCATTTAAAGCTGAAAATACGAAGTAACAGTTTTGTAGAAACAGTGATATAACAGAGCCTGCAATACATGCATCTTGCTGGAGACCCACAAACTAGAGGCAGCAATGTGTGCTGCCCAAATACCTTTTGGAACATTCACTTTTGGAAACTGGAAAGTTATTAAATTTCTACTTGAAAAAAAAAAGTCAGCTGGGCACGGTGGCTCATGCCTGTAATCCCAGCACTTTGGGAGGCCAAGGAGGGTTAATCACCTAAGGTCACAAGCTTGAGACCAGCCTGGCCAAGATGGCAAAACCCTGTCTCCACTAAGAAAAATACAAAAAATAGCCGGGCATGGTGGTGCATGCCTGTAGTCTCAGCTATTCGGGAGGCTGAGGCAGGAGAATTGCTTGAACTTGTGAGGCAGAGGTTGCAGTGAGCTGAGATCATGCCACTGCACTCCAGCCCGGGTGTGAGAGAGAGACTGTCTCAAACAAGTAAAATAAAATAAAATTTGAAAGTCAAGTGGAAGATTAGTCAGCTTTTATCCTTGTTTATATTTGCAAACATCTGAGGACAATGGCATTCACTGAAGAAAAATTAAGTCAGGCATCACCCTTTTCATGGATGGACATAGATTTTTCTTTTGAGTCCGAGTTTCACTGTGTTGCCCAGGCTGGAATGCAGTTGCATGATCTCAGCTCACTGCAACCTCCACCTCCCAGGTTCAAGCAATTCTCCTGCCTCATCCTCATGAATAGCTGGGACTACAGGCTCGTGCCACCACGCCCAGCTAACTTTTTGTATTTTTAGTAGAGACGGGGTTTCACCGGGTTGGCAGGGATGGTCTAGATCTCCTGACCTCGTGATCCCCCCACCTCGGCCTCCCAAAATGCTAGGATTACAGGTGTGAGCCACCGCACCTGGCTGGACAGATTTCTTAACGTGGCCTGCAGTTCCGTTTTAAGTCCCAAAATGTTTTCTCCTAAATTATTGTGTACATTTGTCCTAGGCCTGTCTAAATTAGACTCGATTCTGTTTCTTCAATTAAAATTAGAAGAACAAAATGAAGATAATCTGAAAATGAGCATTATGAAAACATCTAACATTTTTCAAAAAAGGTATAAAAGATTTCTAACATCTGAGGAGAGATAAAAAAAAGACTAAGCTGTATAGAAGACAGTGGAGGCTTACAAAAACATCCATTCTCAAAGGTCTATTTCTGTTTTAACAGCTTTATTGAGGTATAATACACAAAGAACTGCAAATATTTTATGTGCACAATTTAATGAGTGTGGACATACACAAACACTCATGATACCCTCACCACAATCAAAGTAATAGACACAGCCATCCCCTCCCAAAGTTTCCTTGTGATCTTTCCCCCCAATCTGTTCTACTCCCCTGAACTCCAGAACCTATATCCAACTGCACCGTCAAGACCTTTAGATTTTGACAAGCATCTATCTCAAACTGAACATTTATATAAACCAAACACTTGATCTCCCCGGCCCCCCAACTCCCATTATTGCTTCAAATCTGTTCTTCCCCTCAGTTATTCCCATCTTGCTAAAAGCTAATTCTAGTCTTCTAGTTGTTTAGTCAAAAAACATTGGATTTTTTTTTGCATTCCACACAGAATTTGTCAGTTCATCTCATTGTCTTCATTTTTAAACTACACGCAAAATCTAACAACTACCACCTCTATTGTTACCACCATGGCAGTCATTGGCATTTCTCATCTAATATGTTTTAGCATCCTTCTAACTGGACATGGTTGCCCTCCGACATATTATCCTCAATACGGTAATCACAATAATTGTGCTAAAGGGAAGTAAATGTCATGTTATTCTTTCTGCTCAGATCTCTGAAGACTTCTCATTTTACTTAAAAGCCAATGGCCTTACAGTAATCTGTCTGCCCCTATAGAACTTGGCTTCTGCTGTCTCCTTGACCTCATCTCCTACTCCTCATCCCTTACTCCACTCCAGCTACATTGTTTCACAGCCTCCAGCCATGTCTGCCCAGGAACTCTGCGCTTGTTTTTTTTCTGCTGCCTGAAATTTTCTTCCAAATATTCATGTCTTGTTCTCTCACCTTTCTCTAGTCTTTACTCAGATATTTCTTTTTAGTGAAGCCATTGCTGACCACACTATCAAATACAAATCTTCCAAGGCAGCCCTTCCTTCTATAATGGTTATAACCATTTGACTTAAAATATATTTTACTTCTTGATTGTTGCCCGTTATTACAATCATTGTCATTATTACTGGAACGTAAGCTCAATGAAAACAAGGATGGTATTCTGATTTGTTTTGTGTTGTATCATAGAATTCAGAGTTTCTGGTAAAATAAGTTGCTAATTTGAATAGGATGTCCACAGAAAATTTAAGGAAAAAGAAGGACAGACAAAAAACAGTCTTCATGTGGTAGTTCTTTCAGATGATCCTTAATATCAGGAGAAAATAATTTTATGGATTAAAGGAATGATGTTAAGTAAGGAATTACAGAAAACTATTTTCAAAATGGATTAAAGGAATAGTGTTTAGGTAAGGAGTTTAGGTAAGGTAAGCGTAATAAGGGTCATAATAGACACGTTTTTGCTCATAACACTGTGAGAGGGAGAAAAAGAATAAATGTATATCATATCCTTTGGGATAAAACTGGAATCTCATCCTGATTTCCTTTACAAGTATTTGTGCTCCATAAATTCCCCAGTTAGATGAGTTACTAAGAATTTAGTTCCTTTACCTCATATGGTCACACATCATGTGACTTTATATAGGATTCCAAGTATCAGGAAAATAGGATATATCTAGAGTTTGAATTACTACATTTATTTCACTTTAAAAAATGTAGCCATAGTCAGCAATGAAAGAAAAAAAAAATACAGAACAGATAAGGCTTAGTAGCTCTTACAGGCATTTTTACTTTTGATGTTGCATCCCTCCTCACAGATTTCATGCCTTGTAAATGAAAATACTTGATGCTTAATTTGAATGTTACCAGTGTCAATTTCTAGAATGAGTATTCGAGATATATTGATGACTTGCTTGAAAAAAATGTTTGTAGTGGCTTTTAATGGTTATATAATTTCTAAAACTATAAGCTAGCAGAGATTCCAAATGGTGAAATATTTTTCTGATAATTTGAGTTTATGTATCATAAACTCAAATTATCAGAAAAATATTTCACCATTTGGAATCAAGTTAACATTTTCAAGTTACATTAGAAAATGTATATCTCTCTATATATAAGCTTTAGCTATAAATTTAGCTTTTCCGTACCTGTAGAAATCAAATTTGTCTTCTATATTACTTTCATCTCTCTGCAACAAAGCTATGGCTGGTTGATGACAAAAACATCTATCTGCGGTAAAGCTCAATATTTGAATATCTGTAGATATATTTAAAATTTTGCTCCAAATTTAATAAATAGCCAAGTATTAAGCCTTAGGCTCTTTAGTATCCACTAATCTTTAAAAAAAAATTTCTACATTACCTTTACAACATAAATATTTTTGTATTTCTAGTTTTATTTATGTGAATCCACTTATTCAAGTATTTTTATTTAAGGTATTTATTTTCTCCCTGAATCCATTTTTTATAGCAGCAAAGATTATTATTTAGAGGTAAGTGAATATATGGTTGTCAGAAGAATATATGTTACAGATGTGATGATTTGGGGCTGGCGAGTGGCTGAGTGCTGAGAAGTATGGAATCTGTAACCACAAAGCACTTAACAGAGAGCCTGGAGAATAGAAAGCATTCTGTAAATGTTAGCTCCGCTGATACAGTGACTGCTGAATTCTGGCCATATAGGTTAGGGACCAGGGTGTTTCATCTTATTAAGTGGATTTCCAGATACAAATGTAGAAGTAATTTCAAATGTTTTCCCCACTGAAACATAAGAAAATTTTCCAAATGCTGACGATACGTAAATGTGAGCTCAGTTGTTCAATGTTTGTCCAAGATCTCCTAGGATATTAAAATAAAATACAGCAAAATAAATCTAGTTCTCTGGCACTGTTGAGGAAAGGGATTTCATAGAATTGACATGATTCTTAATGATTTGGCTAATGTAAACATTGCTATTTGATGCATCTTAATTACTAAGTCACTGGTTACACTGTGCTACTTTAAACTTTCATAATAAATAGTCTGAACATATAATCTGGTATTTATGGTTAAGCCTTAAGACTTTAAACTAGTGCAGGCATTAAAAAAAAATGTACAGATGTCATGGATGGCTTCACAGCATTAGAGAATTGCTCTATTATTTGTGAGCTCTTGACATCAACAGATAACAAGATATTCTACAACTGGAGGTTGCAGTAAAAGCCCCAATATCTACACTACATAACTGTTACATAATCTCTGGACTTCAGTGTTCTGATTCACACATTGATCAATATTGAACAGAATAATTCAGTCAACAAACATTTATTTAATGGCTGTTTTGTGTCTGACAATGGGCTAGCTGTGAGATGACACTGGAGTTTAGAATCTGCTGCAAATACAGACATGCAAACAAAATCATTTAATATGGTAAGATGATGGCTATAAGCCTCGCAAGTTAAAGGGGCCTATCGGAAAAAAGTGGGGTGCTGAGTAAAGTGTTTCAGTATGATTGGGGATTATTGCTTTGACAAGCAAGCAGAACAATTAAAGAAGAAAGGGAGAGAAGGTTGGCAGAAGAAAAGGAACTAAGGGAGAGAAATATGAAAAGAAGTGAATGAAGGAAAGGAAAAAAGATTCTAACTTTTAGAAAGAACATGACGCACAAAATACACTGGGGGCATCAAAAGTCTCGTTTTATCTGGGAAACTTTCAGTGAGTGGGAGAGGATGAATTCTAAGGAGCATCGGAAAGCAATGCTGCACAAGGAAGGAAGGACTTAAGGGATTGATTTATCTTCTAATACATTTAGAGTTCTTATAATTCATTTAAACAAGAGAAGTCTGAGAATTGAATTAGATTACAAGGTCATATTTTCAAACTGATAATTTCTATGATAAATATGGGAAATACGTTAGAACATAACGAGATTCAAAGCTTAGAGAAACCAGAGAGGACAGTATTTCAAAGATCCAAATGATAGGTGCCAAGGGGCAAACAAGCAAGAATATTTTTTAGTACTGTTTTGCATGTGTTAAAACAACTCCTTTATTCAATAATGTAAGCCTAAAATGGTTGTCATTAATATTATAATCCCCATGTTATGGAAAAGAAAACTGAGGTAGCAAGGTTAAGTACCACAGTAGGGTAGGATATAAACCTAGGCATTTCGGCTGCTAAACCTGTATTCTGAACCACTATACTTTACTACTTTAAAGACAATACTATGATGATACAGGATGGTAATGAAGAGGATAAGAGGAAAAGTGGTTGCTCATTAAGTATTCTTTGGGAATATATTCAATAGATACAGAGACTTACTCCTGGATTTCTGGCTTGAGGTGGTACCATTTAAAGTTACATATTACAATAGAAACCATTTTTGGTAGAAGACAGTGAAACCAGGTTTGGATATATATATTTCAGCAAATTTAGGCAACTATTTGTCAAGAACCTACCAGGTTGAGGACACATGACTAATTCTCTATGGATATAAGCCTCAAATAGAAAACTGGATTGCAGAATGACCAGTCCCAGCCTACTCCTACCCCCATCCCCATTTAATATTCTGTTCAGAAACACTGTCCAGAAAAACACTCCTTTTACTTACCATTTTTTACTAACCTCTCAAACTTACGTCTCATCCCCATAAATCTGAGGATGAGTTTGATCACATGATCTTAACAGTGGGGCAAGTTTCCATCGCTTTTTCTTTCCCTTATCTATTCCACAACTTTATAATTGGCTCAAACATAACAGCTGTCATTGCTTCTGTCTAAACAAAGAAAAAGTACTTAATAACCTGAGTCATTTGTCCTTTCACTTAGAATGTTCTCAGAAGAAAAAGGTACAGTACCCCTTCAACAAGAGTACACTCCTATGAGTGTAATAATAATTTAGTCATTACTAACACTGAATTGGAAAACCAAACATATATTTTAACTGATTACTACTTCAGATTTACCTGTGTTCTTTGAATTGGCCTCCTCATTTTAAAATTGGAGATACTTTTTACCTAACCAGTTAGCTGTGTGAATGATATGAGAGCTCAAACTCAGAGAGCACAACATAGTACTTGGCATGAAGGAAATAAATAAAAGTTAAAAAGAGATCCCATTCATTTTCACTTTGAGTCTCACAGCATTTTCCTTATTGCCCACTCTTCTATAACATGATCTGCCCTACTTAGCAAGCTATTCTCATCCATTGTCCCCACCTTCATTTATCAACGATCTAAAAACATTTCTACATTTCATATATTTTAATTCAATAAGCCTTTTCCAGTAGCATACTCATCTTCTTTGGAGCCCCCAAACTCTGACTAAAAATAACATGTTCTTCTACCATGATCTGATCATTACTGCTACCAGTTGAAAGATCTTTCTAGATTTCTGGTACTTATAGAATCCTGGCTATGCTCTTTAATGTAGGCTTTAACCATTCCATTTACTTCTGCCTTTCCATCCTACTGAAGTCAACTGTAGATACAGCTCCATCCTACCGAAGGCAACTGTAGATACAGCTCCAAACAAACACCTCTTCCCATTCACAAATGCATATCTAAACACCTTATCTTCTTGTCCTGAGTATATCTCCTTATTTTAGAAACCTCTTCTTTTTCAAGATACAGATATTACCTCCTCTGAATTGCAGATAGAGTTGGACAATTCCTCTACCCTTTCACAGACCCTCTTTGGGCTTCTACAATACCACCTGCTATTATGTTATAATTAAAGATTAAAGGGAAATTAGAGTTCAAATAGCTTCATCTGTAACAGTGGGTAAAAGCAAACTTCTCTGGATCCCTAGACAATTACAGCCAGTATCTATGTACCTCTTTTAGATATTAGCCATATGTTTTTGCTCTGACATCTCTTGAATTTTTTAGGGGCCTTGTTATTATTTAAAACATTTTATGTATATCTATTGCTGCTTTAAGAGGGTCTTTGTCCCTGCTTCTAATTTCCTATTGTTTACCAGTTTGAATTTCTACTCGTTAAGCATAGACTCTACCTTGAGTTTGACAATTCTGGTTGCAGATGTTGGAATCTGTCCCTGAACGTCGTCTCTAGATACAGACTATAGCTGGAGCCCTATTATCACTTAGACCACCCCTGCCATCTTCTTGAACATTTAATACTACACACCCTGGGTTCCCAGTCTCTACACAATAAAGCAGAATTTCATTCTGAACTCCAAGTTGATACCATTTTGTCTGGACAATATCCAGAGAATACAATAATCCTGAAGCATGGTGCTTGTCAAGTAGACTAAAATACCACTCTCCACACCTGTAGCTAGGTCAGCACCCACATATTTTCCACCTCTTGGATACATCTTATTCAGGTTCTAGTCCCTCCTTATTTGTTTTATTTATATCTTCTGAGTCCCCACATGTGACAGGTGTAAGTAATCGTTTCTATGGGAAGGAATAAAGGAGTCTTTTAAGAAAAAACTCTATTCACTATTTTTTAAATAATGGTAGGGAAAATGTGGTTATTTAGGAAGAATGGAATTTGCAGAGGCTTTTGTTATTTCTCTGTAAATAAACACTCATACTATAAAGGTGCTTAAAAGACACACTGAAGGAATACTGTGTTCTCTTTTCTAACCCTTTACTTTGGGAAATTGTGTGTGAAGAAGCACAATAAAAAAATAAGCTCTCAGATCCAATCTCTCACATGTATTGATTTCTTCCATTTTGGTGATTTGTATGGAGCTTCTACCATGAACTCCAACAGAGCTTGCCCTTCTTTGCACAAGGTTACTAACATGATAAGCCGTTTTCACTGTATTACTTTTCTTATCCCATCCAATTTAATGCTTTTAATTTAACCACTCCCTCTTTTTCAAGAATTCATGCTTCTCCCTTGCCTAGTGCAAAATATATATGGCTCTTCCTTGAGAAAGGCCTACAGGATTGCAAAGGTCTAATAGACTCATCAGATATGGTTTTCAAATGTTAAATGCCACACTGACATTCAAAAATTCATCTTGGGTCCCACATAAGAGAAAAAAAAAAGTTGTGCCACTTACAGTTCAGAAAAGCACATCATCTACTGAGTGAGGGCACGAAAGCTGGTTCTCAGCAGCACTTTTTCAAACACCTGTCAAAGAATAAGGAATGCAGCATATTCTGTGATAAAAATTATATTGTATTTTGTTGTTTTCAAAGAATTGTGAAGAATAACATTTTCAAAAATCTTTGCATATAATCGCAATTAAATTTATACATGCATTTAATTCTCAAAATCAATTTGTCTTTGGCACATATTTATATGGATTATAGGATTACAGCACTAGGAAGAAACTTAGAAGTAACAGTGTCCCTATTCATTTAGGGGTTATTAAATAATAGAGAGCTGATATTCTAATTTTAAATTGACTCTGCTATACTCTTTCTTATGTCTTTACAGAAAAGGAGCTGATGTGCTAAACAACTTTGTTTACATGACAATTACTCCCAAGACAATGAGAGCTTTTAATGACAGAGCTAGACCATATTCATCTTTGTATTGCAGATGCCTAGTATATGTTGTAGTTTATTTTAGGTATTTTTTTTGAAAGAATGAATTGAAACAACCTTGAGCACAGAGGGTCCAAACGTATAGGAGTCTTTCTTCCTTGACGTACACAGCTACACTGAAAACCTCTTCTTTATTATTCCTTTTGCATCAGCTTGCCTCACAAAGGCATACACATTGAGAGCTGTTGTTAGGTTTTTATTGTTATGTTTTTGCTGTTTCTTTGGTCTTGAAGTCTTTCTGTAGAGTGACCACAAGCCTAGATAGCCACTCTTTAGAAAAGCCCTGATTCAGAGTTGGGGCGGGAGGCAGAGGGAGGGGGGAGTGACTGGGTGAAGAAATTAGGTTCCGTGTGTGGGTCAGATGAGACACAATGAGGAGATGAAACCAAAATGCATAAAACAAAGCAAATTTAATACTTACGAATCCCAAAGAAGGTAGGGGTGTCGTGCAAATGGGCGGCTGACAGGAAGGCTGTAGGCAGCAGTAAGCTCAGCCGGCGAGTAGGAAATGGGAGAGAGAACCTGTTGGATTGTGCCTCTCTTAAGATTCATGACCTTTTATCCCTTCGTCTTTTCCACGGGGGTTGTGGATTGACTAGTCTAAAGGAAACACATGTGAATGGGGGAACTTATTTATAGGACTCAGGTGTTGACCATTTTATCACCATCAGCAGCTGTGGGGTGTGTTGGGTTTCCTATGGATGGGATGAGAAACAAGTGAGCCCTATCACAAACAATAACACAGGGAGAAGTTTTAACTAGGCCAAAGGTAATGGGATACAGCTAGATTTCTAAAAACCTGTCTGGCCTAGAAATGGATGCCAAGGCAGCAACTATGTTAACCAAATTTATGACAAGATTATTGATATTTTGATACAGCTTATATCAAGCTTGACACACATCTACTCTTTGATACAGTAAATATTCATTAAGTCTCTACTGTATGCCAAGAGAGTGGTACTCAACCACTGCTTCTCCACACACAGTATTGAAACTTTGTCATATGAGGTCAAGATACAAATTGTTCATGCTCAATTTTGCATAGAACATAGGCCTTTTCTTTAAGGCAGTATATAATCTGATTATAGCAGAATTAAGGCTGGGAAAAACTGTGCTATTGTCATTGGGTGATCCTAATAAATACACTGGAGGATGTGCTATGCCTAAAATATATTTTTTAAATAGTTTAGATTTTAGTAATTTCCCCCTTAACACCTACCACACAGGTTTTCACATTAATAACTCAAACCCACTTGTCCCATTTTACTCTCTTTGAACCTTACTGCAACTAACAGGTAAAGTCACAATCCTCACTGAGTTTTATATATTTAGGTTGGGCTAATATAGAGCCAAAATGTATCCCTTGAGAAGTCTTTTTCTTCCACAGTTCAACTCTTAAATCCTATAAATGTTATTTCAGCTGTAACTCTATCCTGAATGGAAACAGGTTTTGCTTGAAAGATTTATTCTTGTCATATAAGATGGCTTTATAGCTATGCATACCATTTATTGACCTGACACTGTGCTTATATTTTTCTCTTTGGGGTAAAACAAATTAAAAGCTTTTTAGGGAATTTGATAAGGAAAACTGATGCTTACAGACAGCAGCCTCCCTTGTTTAATGGGTAACTGACAAGAGACTTCTGACAGGGAAATCTCACCCACAGCTCTCCTGTGTTTATTCTTTTAATTTCTCTTTTAAGAGGGCTCCTGATCTTCATGGTGACACCATATGAAGACCTGTTATCAAAAATGCTCAAACTAAAGCCATACTTCTCCCACCAGAGATTACAACTTTACAGAAATCAACATCTCAGGCTAAAGGAATCAACTACCTAGGTAGAATTTCAAGCATGTTAAATGTACCAATTAGCCTCTTAAAGGAGTTTTGTTAAAGAAACATTTTTTTTTTTTTACACTTATGCCCTGGAAGAAAGTAAGAGAGAATAGAAACAGTAAGACTAAGACTTTGAGTTTCTTAAGGCTAAGACCTTCTAATGTAATATTCAGGGCACAGACTGACCTTAGCTATTAAAAGAAATAGTGCAGGAATACACAATAGCAACTTGGTGTTTCCAGATATATTTTTTGCACATTTTTTTTGGTTCTACCTAGAGATTCTTTGTCTGCTCTGTTAATTCTTTAACTGCATCCCACGCCAGGTTTTGCCAAACACTTGAGGTGGATGAACTCTTTTTATTTTATTTTATTTTATTTTTTTTGAGACTGAGTCTTGCTTTGTCACCCAGGCTGGAGTGCAGTGGCACCATCTCGGCTCACTGCAAGCTCTGACCCCCGGGTTCATGCCATTCTCCTGCCTCAGCCTCCAAGTAACTGGAACTACAGGTGCCCGCCACCACGCCTGGCTAATTTTTTTGTATTTTTAGTAGAGACGGGGCTTCACCGTGTTAGCCAGGATGGTCTCAATCTCCTGACCTCGTGATCCCCCTGCCTTGGCCTCCCAAAGTGCTGGGATTACACGCGTGAGCCACCGTGCCCGGCAAGGTAGACGAATTCTTATCCAGCCATGATCCCGAGATTCTTTGGAGTAATTTTTTATTATTATTCATTACCTCTTCTCTGAGTTTCCACTAACTTCTTATTCTAGGATAACCATAATTCAGAAGAAGAAATGAAAATTATTCAGCTTAAGGAGTTTAAAATTAGGCTTTTCATATATTAGGGCTACAAAGACTGCTACTTATCTTTTAATCTAAAAAATATGGTAACACAGATGAATAAACTAACCTCTGGAGAGGTTAAGTGGTTGATGACAGTTCAAATGGCTACTTATTGCAGAGTTGGTTCATGTCAATATTTTATTATTATTTACATGAATAAAACGATTCTAGTTTTGGTTGGACTGCTTTTCCTGATCAGATGTTCTATTCTTGTCAGAGCCGGTCTTGTAATCCACCAGTTTTCTACCGCAAAGTCCCAAAACAGTTGGTTGTCTTTACTTGTAAGAATCAGTAAATTGTAGTTAATATACCCTGCAGAAAGCTAAGCCAGGTATCAAAATCTGGTCCTCACCATTGCATTATCACACACATGAGCATAAGTGAGGTAAAATAAAGTTCAGAAACTACTGAATTGAGTACATTTCCATCTCCCACAGTGTTCAGCAGTGTGCTATTAATAGCAGACAAGATAGTAGACAAGATTATAAACAATCAGGGGAGTAAAGTTTTTAGATAATATCAAGCTTCAAAATCCGCAAGCCCTACCTTGTCCCAGCTACCCTTTTTCCTTTTGTTTCATTAAGAAATAAATACATAAAACATCATCAAAGGAGAAAAAATTCATTATGTTATCTAGGTTTATATTCCAACTTTCTATTTGGTTTTTAAGATTGGAGAAGTTACATAGGCCTATGAGATTTCTTTTTACCCTTATTTCTAAACTTGAATTTAGAGCTTTTACTACTCTCTGACTGGCTTAATGGAAAGAGAGAATAGAACACTGGAAAGATGGTCAAATCAGCTTACCTTTTCTGCAGAAGCCATACAGTTTTACTCCTTAGTAAGACAGAAACAAAAAGACGACAGTGTCTCTTACTATACAGACCAAACGCTTGACCCTGACTGTATGAAAGAAAGGAGAGTATATATGTATACTATATTAGCATGCAGTAACTCTGTGCAATAGTTTATATGAGCAAGTCAGCATATAGACTCAAACCAATCAGAACAGACTTCTTCGTGGAAATTATGGAAGTGGAGTTGAGGACATTTAGAAGGAAGAGAAACTAACCCCTTCTAAATGTCTACAAGTATGTGTTTATTTCTTGAAGATATAAATCATATTCCTAATCTTCAGTATCTAGGTCTTAGTAGAAATAATTAACATTCACCTAGAGTGATTTACCTACACAGATTCAATATAAAATATGTGATCTGATGCAAACTTCATTTATATTACAAAATTTCCTTTTCTATATAAAATACCCGTGTCATGGAGATGTGTATTCAATACATATTTATTCTAAATATATATATTAAATACATATTTATTCTAAATGTATGTATTAAATACATATTTATTCTAAATATATGTGTATATATATACTATAGTATATATGCGTGTGTGTGTGTATATATATGTATATATATATGTTCAGTTTAACATTTACAAGGCTAGTTCTACTCTATGCAGACTAGAACTAGAAATTCAGACTCCAAATCTAAGGCCTTTTCCTTCCCACAGAAGTGTGGTTTTCAGGCAATAAACTGAGGTCAACCAGTGTCCATGGTTTTTATTTTTAGCATAGGTCAAACAGTAACCTCAAAGCCCCTTCAGTGCCAAACATATAATGAAAGAGTTCAGGGTCCAATCATTTACATTTCAGCAAGAAGTATGTTTTACTCTGATACGTTGGCAGCGGTTCAGTGCAAATGACCTGCTTTCACACATTGACGTTTTTCAAGGTTTGGAGCAATTGGCTTGAAATTTGAAACACTTATCTCTGACTTTCATGCCTCTGATGTATAACAGAGTGCTTTTGTGGAATTCTGTCCAGTTATTTCTATTGAATTCCCACCTCCATACAGTTCTCAAAAATGAGAACACAGATTAACTGCCAAGTACACTTTTTGCTGTCAATTTATTTTTAGCCTATTATATAGGATCAGATTTGGGATGGAAACACTCACGTGTTTGCACTGCTCTTATTAAATCATTTTAATCAACAAGCAACACTTTTAAAACAGCATATTCTATTCAAAAGCTGCAATATGGGAAAGGAAGCACGTTATTATGAAATCAACATGGAAACCAAGCACTATGATGTTTAGAAACTCTTCAAGTTACAAGTCCTATTTTTATTTTCCCTCAACTATACTGAATATCACAGGTAAATCTAGGTGGATTTTAAACTTTGCCCTCTTTTAAAAATTCCTAAATTGAGCAAATGAGTCTACATGGAGGCACCATTACTATAGTGGTTAAATCCCTGATTCCAACCCCACATCATGTAACTTGAATCCTGACTCTACCGCCTATATAACCTTAGGAAATTTTCTTAATTTCTTTGTGTCTTTGTTTTTTTATTTGAAGAAAAACAAGATAAAAATATAGTTTCTGTTTCACACTGTTGTTACAAAGATTTTATGTAAAAATGTACGTAAAAGGCTTACAATTTTTTTATCATAGATAGTAAATAGCCAATTAAATTTGAGTCAAAGTGTAATAGATAATGGAGAGGTGATTTTTCCAGTATTTCTTTTTTGTGCTATGAAGTATATGTGATTTAGCTGTTAGGATATTATTGGAGAAAATCTAAGGCAACATCTCATCAAAAATCAAAGTAGGTGGTACAGAACATGCTCTGGGCATTGAAGGAAAAAGATCGGTGCAGACTACAATTTGATTCTAGCTTCTCAACATAGCGGTTAAGTGCTTTCAGGAGAAATCAGTGTCAGTTTTCGAAGTTCCTCACTTTTAAATTGAGTACATTTATCTGAAACTTCCTTATGGTATTAATGAGACAAACATGTCTTCCACTGGAGAGTTACAATGCAGCCTAGGAAGTCGGGAAACGTGTGAAATTAAACAACTTTGAGAAACAGAAAAGATTGAAGAATTTTCTCAACTATGTAATGCATGTACCAGAGCATCAGTATTGATCTCCACTATTAAAAATCAAAATTACATTTTAAGAGCTCAAATATTGAAAACTGGGATACGATTTAGCTTAAAAGTCCCATCAGTTTTGATGTTAGTTGGATATGTTTAAATCTGCATAAATGTTCTTATCAGATGGATGACTTAATTAAATTAAGTTTTGTAATTACAATGCAGATCTTTCATCCATGAATTAAAATATATTATGTAAAAACTCCAAATTAAATTTGAGTTTTATTGTAATAAAGATTCACACATGGCTAATGAGTCGATATGACATTTATATTTGCATATAATATTATAAAATGTTTTATGTAACACGATTATCAAATTCCGTGCAGAATTTTATAATTTAAATGAACATATCTTGAAAAGACACAATGGATGCAAAGCCTGGTGTTTAGATAACTTTAAAATGATACCTTATTTAGCTAAAAGTGACACTTAGATTTATCCCAACTGGTCTGATATTGAATTTAGATGGTGTGTGACGATCTGCATGAAGATAATTCTGAGCTCAAATTCATTTTGTTTATATTCTCACATCTGCCACCTATCCTTGATTAGGAGTGTAAGTGTCCTCCTCTAGATTCTTGCATTTATGAAAAAGCGAAATTACCGTTTCCTTCCCCTCAATCATGAACTTGGGTGCTATGCAGAGTACATCCCTAGTAAGAAGGGAAATGGATCTCACAGGAATCAAACATCATCAGTATTAGCTGGCCAGTGAGAATAAGCCTTACTCTCTGACATAGTCCAAATACACTTTGAGAAATCACATCCACTTTTCTGGAGCAATATGTTTCTCTAGCCTTTAATACATTTTAATAGAATAGGACCTCATTCCCAAAACGAATATCCAGAAGTCATCCAATTCATAATTTTATTTTGGCTCTTGTATTGAATTCACAGTTTCATTTTATGTCCTCCATATGAACCAAATCCTTTCCGATCCCAGGATTTGCCCTCAGCCTTTATATTGAACAAGTAAGTTTTTTTTTCTCCTAGTTTTTCAATTCACTAATTCTTGCTTTCACTCCAATATAGCATTCTTCATCAGTCCAGGCCTCAGTTATTCCTAGCCGTCAATCCATCCCTAAGCCAAGTCGTTAGTTGGAACCTTACATAAATCTCTAGAAAAGAGATCACAGAATAATAATATTAAAATAGAAGTGAAGAGCAAAATTTGGAGTCTTCTTGTCAAGTCCATATGTAATATTTCCCCTTAGATAAGCAAGAAAATAGAAGATGGTGAAATAGCAAAGAATATGCACTATAGCATCTAACCACCCAAATGAATTCTAAGGGATTGTCAACATTACAGAATTTTCTGTAGTATAAACATTCTAGAGTTTTTGAAACCATAAGCAAGAGTGTGTTTAATAATTTTCCACAACTACCAAAAAAGATTCTGAAAAAACAGAGGTTAAAACGGACGTTGAAGAAGGCATTGTTTTCTTCTTGAAGAGACCAAGATGCAATGCCAGTGAATAATTTCTGTAACTCTAAAACAAAACATTTTCAGTTTTATTCTTCCCTCCCCTAAACACTTTATCTTTAGTTATCCACTTTTAACCCTGCTTATCCTATATAACGATTAGTTACTATTTTTCTTTTGAATACCAGCTTAAGCCAGATATCTGACTTTTATTCAAGGCACAAAGCGTGCATCAACTTAGGTCCTTTAATTTTTTAAAAAAAGGGGTAAAATTCTGCCGTAAAATTTATAGGTATTAATTGCAAAATTTGATGTGCTTGGATAAATGTATACTTCTATATAAACACCATTTTATCAAGATATGAAAAAGCATTTCCCATATTCTGCTAAATAGATAACATTTTTGTCCTTTTTTTGTCTGATATTTTTTAAAATAATGAACATTTTATAGTCTTGATCATAATGTCTTTAAAGAGCATCTGTTTCTATGTTGGCTGATTTTATGTATGAAGTTATTTGACTAGAGATGACTCCAGCCTCTAATTCTTCACTTTTCTTTTTATATATGATGGTATTTTAAAAAATTGTCGGCTGGGCACAGTGACTCACTCCTGTAATCCCAGCACTTTGGGAGGCTGAGATGGGCAGATCATTAGGTCAGGAGATCGAGACCATCCTGGCCAACATGATGAAACCCCATCTCTACTCAAAATACAAAAATTAGCTGGGTGTGGTGGCGCATGCCTGTAATCCCAGCTACTCGAGAGGCTGAGGCAGAAGAATCACTTGAACCAGGGAGTCGGAGGTTGCAGTGAGCCGAGATCGCACCACTGCACTCCAGCCTGGTGACAGAGTGAGACTCCGTCTCAAAAAAAAAGAGGAAAGAAAAAAAATTGTCATTTTTCTTGAATATGAGGTACGATTAAGAACAGTAAAGATATATGCATGCATATGTTCACTGCATCACTTTTCACAATAGTAAAGATATAAAATCACCCTAAATGACCATCTGCAGTAGACTGGATAAAGAAAATGTGGCACATACACAACATGAAATACTGCTCAGCTGTAAAAAAGAACAAGGTCACGTCCTTTGCAGCAACATGGATGGAGCTGGAGGCCATTATCCTAGGCGAACTACCGCTAGAACAGAAAACCTAATACCACATGCTCCCACTTACAAGTGGGAGCTAAACATTGAGTACATATAGACACGAAGTAGGGAACAACAGATACCAGGGCCTACTTGATGGTGGAGGGAGGGAGGAGGGTGAGGATCAAAAAACTACCTACCAGATACTATGCTTATCACCTGGGTGACAAAATAATTGGTACACCAAACCCCATGACATGCAATTTACCTATATAACAACCAGCACATGTGCTCCTGAACTTAATGTTTTTAAAGAAAAGAATAGTAGCATTTGGGAAAGATATATCCTTATATTTATGTATCTATGTAAACAAGGAATTTTTTGGAAAAACATTTTTACAGCAGTACTTCTAAATACAGTAGTAGTATGAGTGTAAACCTAAATTACTCATTAAAAATCATCAAAATAATGTGTCTTCCCCAGTAGACTCTGCTACTAAGTAAATTACCAAGAGAATAAAGTGTCTAATGAGACTGGAAGGTAGACTACATGATCTCTAGGAACCACCTCAGCCCTAGAATATTTTGATCCAGCAATTGCGAAGATTTAAAAAAAAATGTTTATTTAGAACTTATTATATACCAGGCAATGTTTGCATGGTGTTACAATTCACTTAACTCTATCAATAACAAAGTTAATTCTATCTGCTCCTAGATGAAGAAAGATACACTGACCAACAGCAATGCTGCAGGTAAGTGGCCAACATAGAAAATGAATCTAGTCATATATGTCCCTAAAGCTTTTTTTTTCTTGTTTTAGACAGTCTTGCTGCAACACCCAGGCTGGAGTGCAATGGCACAATCTTGGCTCACTGCAACCTCTGCCTCCCGAGTTTAAGCAATTCTCCTGCCTCAGCCTCCTGAGAAGCTGGGATTAAGACACCTGCCACCACGCCTGGCTAATTTTTGTATTTTTAGTACAGATGGGGTTTCACCATATTGGCCAGGCTGGTCTTGAACTCCTGGCCTCCAGTGATACACCCGCCTTGGCCTCCCAAAGTGCTGGGATTACAGGCGTGAGCCATCGCGCCAATCCCCCTAAAGCTTTTAATATTTTATTCCCTTTGTCTAGATTTATGCCTCTTTTATACCTTCTCTGTTTTCAAATTGAACTTTGTATTTAGTTTTCATTTAAGTTCTAAATATAGTTGTGCCTTTTAAAGATATGGGATAACTATTAAAATAATTCATATAAATGTTCCTTTTTTTAAGTCAATGGGTGAATTTTATTTATGAAATTGATGTTTATTTCTTAAACACAGAACTCTTTTTTCTTTGATCTTCTCCCTAAAAACACTGGTCTAGACAATACTGACTGTTTGCAATACATTCACTACCCCTTTTTGTCAATGGTGCCAGCAGGAACAGATGCAACATTTCCAAAGATCTAATTAGCTTCCAAGTCTAGATATAAATTTTTTTTTGTTTTGCTCTTATCACATCTAGGAATAAACTGTTAGGGTCCAATATAGTCCTTTTCAAAATGGTGGAAAAAGATAATACAATATCAAGCACGCAAATGTACTGTTTAATTGCTGTTGCTGTAACTGTTGCTGCTGTTACTTACCAAATCTCTTGGAACAAGGGCAGAAAACATCCCCAGCATCCTCCTACTCGCTGCGCTGGAGATGTTCCACTGCTCAAGTGGAAGGGTTGAAAAGATTTTAAGTAGTCATTTGTTATCCCATATTATGACACTAATATAAAATGAAGAAACTATTTTCCATGACAAAATGCTAATAAGAGTCTCTGCTAATGAGGTTTTTGTCATATTAATGAAAATAAATGCCAATATGATATAAAATTACTATGAATACAAATTGCTAATGTAGCAGCCTTCATAATGTGGGGAGGATGTTGAATGCAAAGCAAAGATATCCGAAGAGTGTGTGTGTGTGTGTGTGTGTGTGTGTGAGAGAGAGAGAGAGAGAGAGAGAGAGAGAAAGAGAGAGAGACTCAGGGAGAGGCTAAAAGAAATACTGAGTTGTAATTTCAATCACATCAAAGATACAGAATGAAAAGCAATTAAGGAAGAAGAAAAGTGATAATATTAAATGTACAATGAAACAAAAAGGAGATTCAATGGAAAAGGATGTCTTTATATCATGATCAGAAACTGTGTTATGGTAAAAATTAATTTATGCTTCTTTGTAGGAAGGAAATAAAATTTAAAAAATACATAAAGCACTTGACCTGAAAAGCATGTTGTCATCATTAATATTATTCATAAGAACTCATAATATTACTCATAAGAAGAAATTCTTATAAAATGATATATCATGTATGTTCTTGAACATATCAGTGGTTTTTTATTATGATAAAAAACAGGATTCATTCACCTTCTTAGGAATGCATTTGAGTCTACTTAATTATTTAGAAAATCTCAAAGCTGGAAGGTCCCAGAAAGGCATTTATTTATGTTGTGCATTGTCTCTTTGATCTACCACCTACTTTAATGTTGCTGTAACAACATTATCTATCAAAAAATTTACTACTTTGCACTAGCCTATAAAATACATGTGATAAATTATAGGTGAGAATCACGTATACAAAAGGTGTTTATTGACTACTGATTGATAACATAACCACTTCAAGAAGTAGATATTAATTCTGAAAAATAAAGTCTAACAACTTGCTTACATGATAAACCTGGGGCATTACAACTTGCTATTAATAAATCAGAATTGGGTGATATTATAGTAACAAGAGGCTAGGGAGATAACCTGACCAGCACGGGAATTAACCAACAGCTACTCCACATGTGACCTTACGGGGTCTGCCAGATTCTCTTCTTTCTCTCTTCCTGGTATATTTCTTTTTCATGGAGTCCATCTCCAGTAGCTTTGTAGGACAGGGTGAAAGGTTGATCTATTTTGAGTCTTCAAATGCTGAAAAACATTTTTATACTTTCTTCAAACTCTATGGGTAGTTTCCGTAGGCAAAGAATATTGGTATGTTAATAATTGTCTCTCAGAATTTCGAACTATTTTTCTCCTGCTGTTGGGAAGTCTGTGACATTTTCAATCTTATTTTTGATAAGGTGTTTTGTTCTTTCTTGGGTTTTTATGGCCCTCTCTTTATCAATTTATCTTCCAGGTTAAGAAATTTTATGATTAGTGATCTCAGTGTCATATGTGTGGGGTGTGTGTGTATGTGTGTTCACATGTGTATGTGCATACACATCGATATGTTTGATTATGTGTATTTTCTCCAGATTGAATGGGCCCACATAGTTCCCTGAATAATTCTGAAAGTCTTACCCTTCAGTCTGAGAAACATCCTTACATTGTTTGATGATGCAAGAATGTTGATAATTTTTTCTTCTTTTTTACTGCCTTATTCTATAACTACGAATGGTAGGATATTGGTTGATCAGTATTAATGCTTCTACGCTATCTTCTTTTTAATGGTCTATTTTAAATGTACTTTCTGAAGACCTCCCTCTTGGAAACACCATGCCTCATACTCATCTTTTATAGCAACTGGTGCCTCCAAGGAGTAAACTTTCCATATATCTTTGGGTGAATCATCTTTCTTTCCATCCAGCTTTCATTCGGTGGCCATGGACGCTATAGGGTGTAACTTCTTTGACTTTCCTAAGTTAATTAGCAATTTTTCCTTCCACATCAGCACTCCAAATCTTACTAGAAATCCTTTGTCCACTCTGCAGTTTACTTTGATCATATGGGTTTGTATCTTTGCTGTCATTTTACTAGTATTTCAGGAGGTAAGAAGAAAATTTTGAAGGATAAATGAGATATTAACAAGGCAAGAAGGAGAAAGACTTTATTTCAAAGAAATGTACTTTGAATAGAACAGTTTACAAAAACTGGGATTTATTAAGACACTTCGAACGTCACCGTGCAGGGGTCCAAATCTGGTCTGACAGCTGGCTTATGTCATTTTCTGTATATACAGTGATGTATACTGTTCAGTCACAACTTTAGTGTTTACAGCTGTCATTAACAGTCAGTGAGTCTATAGGTCACACATGGTATTGAAAATTTTAAGTGTTTTTCTACACATCCCTTTGAAAATCAAAATAATGAAATCCATTGCAAACTTCTCTACTTTATAAAAAAAATTTCCCTTATACAAGATATATAAAGTTAACTTATTTCAGTTCTCCAATCTTTCCTGGTACCTAATCTATTATGATCACATATATTTGCTATATTAATTTTTTAATACAAACACAACATTTTATACATTTTTAACAAGCATCAAATAATGAGATAATAAACCCTATCACAGGTATTGGGTGATGCACTTTTTGCCATTAGTACTTCAAAGAAAAAAGTCGTTTTTTGTCTGCCTTTTAATTATAGAGTGATAGCAACTGAAATTACAAAAGGACAAAAGCAATCATGCAAAGGGTAATTCACTATCTCTTGCTTCTCTTGCAGGTGCTTCTACTATTCTCCAGTCTGGAAGAGAACTGTGAGCAGCAACATGTGGAAGAGCAATAGTGCCCACCCTACTCTCCAGAGGACTTAGTGGAAGCTACTCTGGTGTCACTTAAGGGGCACTGAAAGGCTTACTTGCCTACCAGATTTCCTTTAGCCAGTTTATGCTGCTTTAAACATTGTGAACATGAATACATGTGTGTTGTTTAACACAGAAAAATTTAATAAGAACGTACCATGTACCAAAAAATTATGCTTGGCATGGCAGCATATATCATATTTGCAGAACAATTATCTAGGCAGTCCCCATACTAACAGACAAGGAAACGAATGTCCAGAGTTTTTTTATAGAGATTTTAATTCGTTTTCCTAATTTTAAACAGCTAAAAAGTGGCAAAGAGCTTAATCTCATACTCATGACATTAACACTACTCCTCACTCCACAGTCTCAAACTCAAGGCAGGTATTAAGTAAATATAAGCAGCTGTAATAAACCACAGATTTTAAAATTCCATAAACGGGAATAAAACACATGAAGATGAGGCCAGGTGCGGTGGCTCATGCTTGTAATTCCAGCACTTTGGGAGGCCGAGGTGGGCGGATCACAAGGTCAAGAGATCAAGAGCATCCTGGCCAACATGGTGAAACCCTGTCTCTACTAAAAATACAAAAATTAGCTGGGTGTGGTGGTGTGCGCCTGTAGTCCCAGCTACTGGGGAGGCTGAGGAAGGAGAATCGCTTGAACCTGGGAGGCGGAGCTTTCAGTGAGCCAAGATCACGCCACTACACTCCAGCCTGGTGACAGAGTGAGACTCTGTCTCGAAAAAAAAAAAAGATGATGAAAGAGGACAATAGTAAATAGTAGGTACAAGTTTTACTAGTCTCACTTCTCTCTATTTCAATTTTGATATCCCCCACAAATAGAAATAGGTACCAATAGTGACTCAGCTAATCCATTTAAATTCCAAAATAATTCTAAGACTTGGGGGACTTACTACACTGGTTTGATAGATGAGCAAATAAAATAATTAGAATGCTATGAGTTCCTTTGACGTGAGAATTATATTACTTTATACAATGTCACAATGTTTTCCAAATTTTAAAAGACTTCCAGCTCTAAGTGTCTGTCTAGGACATGTCAGTCACTTCTAGGTGCTTTGGTTTACAGAGATGAATGGGCTAGGAATGCTTATATCCAAAGCACTGGGCGTAAGCCATGTATATAAATAGCTACAAATACAGAGTACCCTTCACATCCTGACTTTATGCCAATTTTCCAATTTTATATAGATATTTCTCTAAACACACAAAAATATGTATATTTCTCTATAATTATCATTTCTTGCCTTGCTTACTCTGCTCTTTTCTTATTTTCATATTTTTCTATAGCCAAACCCAAGCTTCCATCAAGCCAAATTCAAATACTGTATAGTTGGCCCTCCTTACTGCATCCTCAGATTCAACAATTTTTTTAAAGCAATATCTACATAAAGTGAAGCACAGGAAAAGAAAGTATGCCTGTATCGGCTCCCAATCTAGGAAAAGGTAAGACAAGTGATTAGGTGAATCCCATGAGTCAAATGTAGCTGAATTAGGAAGACTAAATCAGAGGAAATAAAGCATAAACCATTTAAATCAAAATCAGAATAATAGTAAAAATTTGAAATATATTTGTTTTCATGGAGCTAGCTGGGGGAATGCATCAATCATGGTTCTTCTTTATTTTTTTTAATGTTTCATGATACTTTGACATCTTGAGGTCTTGCAGATCCAGGCAGGGACTGCCCCTCCTAGAATTAGCCAATTCCTAGAGATGGCAAACATGGTGTCCGTGAGCATCTTTTTGGTAGGCAAACTGACCAATCCTGAGTCCATACTCCCTTTATATGTCCCTTTATCAGGCTTTTGCAGTCAGGGACAGTATGCCCCTTTCCTACATCACCACAAGATCAGGTACCAGACATCTAAGGACTACCTCCAAAGCCCAGAATCATCTATAATAATTCAAAGTATCTCCTTCTAAGCTGGCTCAGCATACCTACCCTGCCTCACTTACTTCTTCCCACAAAAAAAATACAATAAAAGTTCAGGTCCATCCTCTCACTCCTCTTACCTCATAACCAACTCTGGTGGTTTCCCAGGTGGCTATGCATGGCATCACATGGTATACCGTCTTCTCTTGGGAACTGTGAGTAACAAATTATCTTTTCAATGGCAGTAGCCTCATAATCTGTTTGCTTGCCATTCCTGAATAAAAGTGAAATCCTAGATACATTTAAAACAAGGCGCCTTTCTCATATCTCTTAGAAATAGCAGGTAAGCAATCCTATGTAATATCTTCTGCCCCATCCCCTCCCAACATTGAGGTAACTGCTGGAGGTGAGGGCAGCATGTTGCAACAAGAAGAACCTAGGGTTTGGGAAGAACGTGGCCAAGGGTCTAATTCTATTTCTGCCACTTTCTAGCTGTTATGTTGAATAAGTTATTCAACTTCGTCAAATAACTGTTTCCATATCTATAAAAGTTATCTACCTTGAAAAGTTGATGTGAAGAAATAACATAATTTCTAACAGCGTATTGGAGATCTATAAGTACATTGCAATGCTGAATTATTTTTCTTTTAGGCTTCAATTAAAATTTATGAACAAAAATATGTTAGGTGTTGTTTTTTGAAGATCTAAAAGTCAACGTTAGGCCAATATCTAGAAGCTACAAGATGGATTTTGGCTCAGTATAAAAAAGAGAGCAGCTTCTGATTTCAGCTATAACATATACAGAACATGGAACTGTGACTCCATACTATAGGACAAAAGCTGAAAAAACCTAAAACTCAATGAGTTTTTTTAGACTTATCAGAAAATTTAGGTCACAGGCCAAACCATCACCTCAGAACCTGAAGAGACAGGGAAATACAGAGAATTACAGTTGAGATCAGCTTACCTGGAGCAAAAGATGCTAGAGCAATATATTAGCAGGAATACAAATGGTAGCTTTGATTAATTGCTAGAAGTGAAATGTGGACTAACACAAAAGTGAGAAACTTTTGGAGAATGCAGTCCTTGGGTGGAGGCAAAGCACAATTTCATGGGTTTTATATCCAGGAATCTCACCGGGTTTTCATGGTAAACAGCTAAGAAAAACTTCTCCTGTTTCTGGCAGGAGTAGATGGATAGTAAACATTTTGAAATATGGCCATAATATCCATATTTGGAGGGCATACGGCTAGAATATTCTCTCCATACCTAAAACCTGCTCAGCACAGAGGAAGACTTTACCAGATCCTAATCTGACCTGAAAGAAGGGGAAGTGCTCAACTATCACTCCCTCATCTTCCTGCATCACCTAAGGGGGAAAAAAGGAAGTGGAGAAACCCTTGTAAAGGTCACATGCTAGGGAGATGGGTCACTAAAAGACTAAGTGTAAATCATAAGATTTAGAATGCTTCTCATTGCACTACCTCTTACCATGGTGTTAAAAAATCTGCAGTTATATAACATTGGATTACAGCTGAAAGATCTAGAGAGGGCAGACTTTATGTAAGGAAAAGATTTTAGGAAAACTCAAAGACATCATGAGAAACAAAAAGACACTTTGGTATCTACAACTACAGCAAACATTAAGCATAGACCATCTACTTGTCAGAGTATACAACCATATGCTGAAAACCTATTTACCTCAGTTCCTATTACTCACCATATTACATAGTACATCCAACAAGAAATTATAAGACATGACAAAAGGCAGGAAAAAACACAGTAAAAAGAAACAAAGCAAGTATCCGAACCAGACTCAGATATAGCACAGTTTTTTTTTTAATTACCAGACAGGAAATTAAAAATAACGATGGTTACTATGTTAAGGGCTCCATTAGTCTTGCTAACGGTCTATCAATTTTGCAAGTGGGCGAAGGATATGAACAGACACTTCTCAAAAGAAGACATTTATGCAGCCAAAAAACACATGAAAAAATGCTCATCATCACTGGCCATCAGAGAAATGCAAATCAAAACCACAATGAGATACCATCTCACACCAGTTAGAATGGCGATCATTAAAAAGTCAGGAAACAACAGGTGCTGGAGAGGATGTGGAGAAATAGGAACACTTTTACACTGTCGGTGGGACTGTAAACTAGTTCAACCATTGTGGAAGTCAGTGTGGCGATTCCTCAGGGATCTAGAACTAGAATTATCATTTGATCCAGCCATCCCATTACTGGGTATATACCAAAAGGATTATAAATCATGCTGCTATAAAGACACATGCACACATATGTTTATTGCGGCACTATTCACAATAGTAAAGACTTGGAACCAAGCCAAATGTCCAACAATGATAGACTGGATTAAGAAAATGTGGCACATATATACCATGGAATACTATGCAGTCATAAAAAATGATGAGTTCATGTCCTTTGTAGGGACATGGATGAAGCTGGAAAATATCATTCTCAGCAAACTATCGCAAGGACAAAAAACCAAACACCACATGTTCTCACTCATAGGTGGGAATTGAGCAATGAGAACACATGGACACAGGAAGGGGAACATCACACACTGGGGCCTGTTTTGGCGTGGGGGGAGGGCGGAGGGATAGCATTAGGAGATATACCTAATGTTAAATGACGAGTTAACGGGTGCAGCGCACCAGCATGGCACATGTATACATATGTAACAAACCTGCACATTGTGCACATGTACCCCAAAACTTAAAGTATAATAAAAAAAAAGGTTCCAGTGAAAATAGTAGACAACATAAAATAATAAGTGGGTAATATAAACATAGAGATGATACCCTAGGAAATAATCAAAAGAAAATACTGGAAATTAAAAATAGCCACAATGGAAATAATTGATTTGATAGGCTAAAACTAAAGAGATGGAAATTGATAGGCCATGCTAAAACTAATAAAAAGAAAGTCGAAATGGCTATATTAATCAGACAAATATCACTTTAGAACATGGAAAATTATTAGGACTAAAGGGGACATAATATAATGATAAAAGAGCAATTCTCTGCGCAGAAAAAAAAATCTTGATTATATATGCAACTAGCATTATTCTATTACAATATAAGAGGCAATTAGGCAAGAAGACTCCCACCTCTGTGGAACCTAATGCAGCAACATGGCTACACTGGATTGACCCAAGAAGGCAAGCAACAGCTCCTTGCAGACCCAAAGCTTGCCCGATGACCCTATCAAGGCAGGGGGAGTCCTACCTTCACATGTCAGAGAAGAGAAAGACCTACACTGGCTTGACCCAGAAAGGTAAGCAGCAGCTCCACACAGCCAAAATGCCTGCCCAGTGATCCAACCAGGCAAAGAGACTCCCACTTCTGTGTACTTTGGAGAAACACAGAGGATAGTGCTTGATGCAGGAGGTCAAACAGCCAATCAATTCACAATAGACCCAATCTATAGCTCCACCTAGACAGGTAGGCAATCCACAATCACACATTTCTGGGAAGTATATCCTCGAGTTCCACCAGAGCAACAACTCCATCTAACCTTGGATCCCTGCCTGCAATGCTCCCCAACTTCAGATCCCAAATAGCAGAATTGCCCAGTCAGGGAATAAATCATGTGACTTTTTGACCAGAAGTCATTGTAGTACTCAGCCAGCAGCTTCACCTGAGAGCAGAGCCCAGCGAGTGGTCTCAAAGGTGAGCAGAGTAGCACCATTAGACGTCAGAAAGAAAAAAAAAAAAATGGTAGCACAGCCAACTAGAAGACGCACAACCATATATTTACAATTAATTCAAGACCACTTTCAAATAGCATTATACCAGCTTACAGGAGGTATGGCACTCATACCACCTGGGTCATCACCAGCTAGCCCTTTCAGAATCACAGGATAAACTAAATAATGAAGCTCTATCACTGCCAAAGAATACCTGTAAAAGCCAGAAGAGGGAGCTGTCTCCTCAAATGCACAGAAACAAAACAAACAAAACAAAACAAAAACACATAAGGACATTAGGATTATGAAGACTCAGGGAATCATGGCACTTTCAAAAGAAAGTAATAAACTCTAATAATGAACCGCAAATAAATGGAAATGTATAAAATGACAAATAATTCACAATAATCCTTATTGAGAACTTCAGTGGACTATAAGAATATACAGATAAAAAATTTAATAAAATTTGGAAAATAACACACAAAAAAGCAAGAAGAAAAAAATTTGGAGGAATAAAAAAACAGAAATCTTAGAGATGAATAATACAATAACTGAAAAATTCAAAATAAAGTTTCAACAGCAGAATAGGTTAAGCAGAATAAAAATTAATGAGCTGTAACAGAATATTTGAAATTATTCACTCAGAAAAGCAAAAAGACAAAAGAATTAAAAAGAATGAAGAAAGACTATGAGAATTATGGGACATGATCATGAGACCAAACTTCTGCATAATATATTTTGCAGAAGAAGAAAGAGAAAAGGGGCCAGAGGCATATTTAATGAAATAGTGACTGAAAACTTTCCAAATCTTGGGACAGATGACAACACACATATACAGGAAGCAAACAGCTCTCCAGTGAAATTCAATCCAAAGAGAAGTACCCCAAGACATGCAGTAAACTATCAAATATGAAAGGAAAAATATCGGAAAGCAGCAAGAAATAAGAAATGCATCTCATTCAAAGGAATGCCAGCACATCTATCAGCAAATTTCTTAACCAAAACCAAACAAGCCAGGAAGGAATGGAATGTTATATTCAAAGTGTGGAAAAAAAAAACTGCCAAAGTTTCATATTTAGTATTGAAGGTTAATATACAAAACTATTAAAAATAACAGTAATTATACTAATTTATTGAGTAATATGCAATATAAAAAGATGTAAATTGTGACATAAAAATTTAAAATAATTTAAAATGGTGGGTGTGGAGTTAAAATATATCATCCTTTTTATTGTAATCAAATTAAAGTTGTTGTCACCTTAAAATAAACTGTTACAAGATATTTTTATAAGCCTTATGGTAAAACAAAACCTTATAATAGACACACTAAAAATAAGAAGCAACGAATTCAAACATACTACTAGACAAAGCAACTAAACCACACAGAACAGTAAGAGATGAAGAAAGGAAGAAAATATTTTTAAAACAACTAGAAAACAATTAACAAAGTAGCAGCAATAAGTCCTTAATCACCTTTCAAAAATCACCTTAATTGTAAATAGAATTAAAATCTCCAATTAAAAGACACATAGTAAATGAATATATATTTTAAAAAAAGACCCAATTATATGCTGCCTTCAAGAGACTACCAGAAATAACACACACTGACTAAGGGAAAAAAATTAAAAAAATGTATTCCATCTCTTTTAGAAACTAAAAGAGAGCAGGAATAGCAAAATTTATGTAACAAAAATAGACTTTATATTAAAAACTGAAAAAGAAACAAAGATGGTCATTTCACACTGGTATAAGGGTCAATTCAGCATGAGACTATAACAATTAGAAATATGTATGTATCCAACATTGGAACGCTTTTCTACTATTGGCAGGAGTGTAAATTAGTCAACCATTGTGGAAAGCAGTATGGCGATTCCTGAAAGAGCTAAAAGCAGAACTATCATTTGACCTAGCAATCTCATTATTGGGTATATACCCAGAGGAGTTTAAATCATTCTGCCATAAAGTCACAGGCATGTGAATATTCATTTCGGCACTATTCATAATATCAAAGACACAGAATCAACTTAAATGTTCATCAGTGATAGACTGGATAAAGAAATGTAGTATATATAAACCATGGTATACTATACAGCCATAAAAAGGAACAAGATCATGTCCTTGGCAGGGACATGGATAGAGCTGGAGGCTGTTATCCTTAGCAAACGAATGCAGGAACAGGAAACCAAATGCCATATGCTTTCACTCATAAGTGGCAGCTCAACAATGAGAACTTATGAACTTTAAAATGGAAACAACAGACACTGGGGTTCACTTTAGAGTAGATAGTGGAACAAGGGAAAGGAACAGAAAAGACAACTATTGGGTACTAGGCTTAATACCTTGTTGATGAAATAATCTGTACGACAAACCTCTGTGATACAACATTACTTATATAACACACCTTCCCATGTACCCCCAAACCTAAAATAAAAGTTAAACAAAAATAGATTTAAGTCATACCAAGCATATTTTCTTAACACAATTGTATAAAACTAGAAATCAATAATAGGAGGAACTTTGAAAAAATTATAAACACATAATAATTAAACAACATTCTTCTGAACAACCAATAAGTAAATGAAGAAAAGAGAAATTTAGAAATTTCTTGAGACAAACAGAAATGGAAACACAACATTCTAAATACTATGGGGCACAGCAAAAAACAAAAAGCAGTTATAAGGTGACATTTTTAGCATAAGTGCATACATCAAAAAGGAAGAATAATCTCAACTGAACAACCTCACATTGCATGTCATGATACTAGAAAAACAAAGACAAACTAAACCAAAAATTAATACAAGGAAAGAAATAATAACAATCAGAGCATAAATAAACAAACTTCAGATAATAAAAATTACAAAAAGTAAATGAAATAGTTAATTTTCTTTTTTAAAAAAGATAAATGAAATTTAAAAAATCTTTAGCCAAACTAAGAAAAAAGAAAGAAGACCCAAATAAATAAAATGAAGATGGAAAAAGAGACATTACAATAGATACAACAGAAATATAAAAGATTCATAAGAGAATTATGAACAATTATACAGTGACAAATTTTATCACCTAGAAAAAACGGATAAATTTCTGGACACATACAATGATTGAATTATAAAAACTTCGAAAATATAAACAGACTAAAAATGAGTAACAACACTAAGTAATAAAAATTCTCCTATAAGAAGAAAAAATGGAGCAAGGACAAATACACACCTCCTGCAATTGTCCCCTCCATAGGAATACCAAATTGAACAACAGTCCACATAAGAAAGAACCTCTGTAAGAACCAAAAATCCGGCGAGTGATCACAGTATCTGGTTTTAACATCATATCAAGGAAAGAGATAGTGAAAAGGGTAGGAAAGTCAGTACTGCATTGCCTATACCACACTGTTCTCATTTCCTGGCTGCACCAAATGTTGCAGAGAAATAATCTGTGTGCTTGGAAGAGGGAGACTAAAGTGATTGTAGTACTTTACATTAGTACTCAGTGCTGTACTGTCATAGCAAAACACAACACAGGACAGAACTCAGCCACTGTCCATGGAGGGAGCATTAAATCCAGCCCTAGCCAGAGTGGAATCCTCTACCTCAGCAGTAGAAACTTCAATTCCAGCTAGCACCACAACCACAAACTAGAGTGCCCTGTGGTCTTGAATACATTTGAAAGGCAGTTTGGCTCCAAATACTGGAGTTTCTGGGCAGGTCCTGGTATTACATTGGCCTTGGAGCCAGTGGGCTTGGGGTACATGCAACCAAGTGAGACACCAGCTAGGGCTGGCCAAGGGAGTGCTGGTGTCATCCCTCCCCAACTGCATGCAGTGCAGCTCACAGTGGCTCCTTCTGCTTGCAGAAAGGGGAGAGAGAAGTAAAGAATATTTCATCTTGCAGATTGAATATCAGCTCAGCTACAGTGAAATAAAGCATCAATTATAGTCTTAAGGCCCCCATTGTAGGCCCTACCTCCATGGTGACATTTCTAGATTCACTCTGGGTGAGAAAAGAACCCACTGCCATGAAGAGAAGGACCCAGCTCTGGCAGAATTTACTACCTACTGAATAAAGAGCTTTGAACCTTGAATAATAAATATTGGCTGTAGCCAGGCAATAGTCACAAACAGGCCTTGGGTGAGACCCAGTAGCATGCTGCCTTCAGTTGTGACGCAGCACTTTCCCAGCTGTGATGGCCATGGAGAGAGACTGCTTCTGCTTGAAGAAAGGAGAGGGAAGAGTAAAAAGAACTTTATCTTGCAACTTGAGTACCAGTTCAGCCTCAGTAAAATAAAGCACCAAGGAGACTCCTAAAGCCCCTGATTCTAAGCTTTAGCTTCTGGATGGCATTTCTAGATCCACACTAGGCCATAAGGAAACCCACTTCCCTGAATGAAAAGACCTGAAGTATTTACCACCTGCTGACTATAGAGCCCTTGGGCCTTAAATAAACAGCAGTGGTAATCAGGCAATTGATGCCGCAAGACTGGGATGGTAGAAGCCAAGGGGAGAGACTTCCTCCACTTGAGAAAAGAACAGAGAAAAGTAAAGAGGACCTCTTCTTGCAACATGGGTATCAACTCAGCCACAGTAAAGTAAAGCACCAAGCAGACTCCTAAAGTTCCCAAGTCCAGGCCCTAGCTTCTGAATGGCATTTATAAACCAACACTTGGCCAGAAGGGAAAATGTTGCCCTGAAGGGAAAGATCCAGGCCTGGCAGGATTCATCATCTGCTGACTAGAGAGACCTTGGGTCTTGAATTAACATCAGTAGTAGCCAGGCAATAGTCACCAGGAGCCTTAGGTGAGGACTGTGCTGGCTTCAGCTGTGACCCAGCACAGTCCCAGTGGTGGTGAATGAGGGGTGCTTGCATCCCTCCTCACCCAAATCCAGGCAGTTCAGCCTGAAGAGATACTTTGTATAGAGGAAAGTAAGGGAAGAGAACAAGAGATTCTGCCTGGTAGACCAGGGAATTCTCCCAGAAGTTACCAAAGAATACCAAGATTGTACCTCTATGAGTCTGCAAGAGTCATAGCATTACTAGATTTGGGATGCCCCTAGAGCAGATAAGGCAGCAGTGATGGAGACTTAGATCACAATACTCAATTCCCTTTGAATACCTGCAAAGCCTTTTGGAGAAAGATGGCTATAAGCAAAGTCAGACTGTGAAGATTAGAATAGATAACTAACTCTTTAATCCCCAGATATCAGTGAATATCCACAAGCATCAGGACCATCCAGGAAAATGTGACCTCACCAAACAAATTAAATAAGACACCAGTGACCAATCCCAGAGTTACAGAGATATGTGATCTTTCAGACAGGTAATTCAAACTCCTGTTAGATAAATTTACCAAAGAGATTGAAATAACTAAAAAGATTCAAGCAGGAATTCTGGAGCTGAAAAATTCAATTGACCTATAGAAGAATGCATCAGAGTCTCTCAACAGCAGAACTGATCAAGCAAAAGAAATACACAGTCAGAGGAGATCAAAGAAAAAAGAATAAAGCATGCCTATAAGATCTATAAAATAGCTTCAAAAGGGCAAATCTAAGAGTTACTGGCTTTAACGAGGAGGTGCAGAGATCAGGGTAGAATATTTATTTGATGTGATAATAACAGAGAACTTTCAAACCCTAGGAAAAGATATTAATAGACAAGCACAAGAAGGTTGTAGAACACCAAACATATTTAACCCAAATAAGACTACTGCAAGACAATTAATAATCAGACTTCCAAAGGTCAAAAATAAGGAAAAGATCCCAAAAGCAGTGAGAGAAAGGAAACTGCATTTAAAGAAGAACCAATATGTCTGGCAGCACACTTTTCAGCTGAAACCTTACAGGCCCAGGAAAGAATGGCATGATGTATTCAATGTTTTGAAGGAAAGAACCTTTTATTCTAGAATAGTATGTTCAGCAAAAATATCATTCAAAAATCAAGTATAAATAAAGATTTTCCCAGACAAACATAAGCTGACGGAGCTGTCCTACAAGAAATGCTGAAGAGATTTTGTAATAAAAATTATATGAAGGTACAAAACTCACTAGTAACAGTAAGTACACGGACAAATACAGAATATCCTAACACTGTAATTATTGTGTGTAAACCACCCATATCTTGAGTAGAAAGACTAAAGCGTAAACCTATCAAAAAATAAGTGCAATTTTATAAGACATAAAGTATAAGACATCAATAGAAACAACAAAAAAAGTTAAAAAGCAGAGGGTATGAAGTTAAAGTGTAGAGTTTTATTTATTTATTTTATTATTATACTTTAAGTTCTGGGATACATGTGCAGAAAGTGCAAGTTTGTTACATAGGTATACATGTGCCATAGTGGTTTGCTGCACCCGTCAACCCGTCACCTACATTAGGTAATTCTCCTAATGCTATCCTTCCCCTAGCCCCCAACCCCTGAGAGGCCCCGGTGTGTGATGTTCACCTCCTTGTGTCCATGTGTTCTCATTGTTCAACTCCCACTTATGAGTGAGAACATGCAGTGTTTGGTTTTGTGTTTCTGTGTTAGTTTGCTGAGAATGACGGTTTCCAGCTTCATCCATGTCCCTGCAAAGGATGTGGACTCATCCTTTTTTGTGGCTGCATAGTATTCCATGGTGTATATGTGCCACATTTTCTTTATCCAGTCTATGATTGATGGGCATTTGGGTGGGTTCCAAGTCTTTGCTATTGTAAACAGTTCTGCAACAAACATACATGTGCATGTGTCTTTATAGTAGAATGATTTATAATCCTTTGGGTATATACCCAGTCATGGGTTTGCTGGGTCAAATGGTATTTCTGGTTTTAGATCCTTGAGGAATCGCCATACTGTCTTCCACAATGGTCGAACTAATTTACACTCCCACCAACAACGTAAAAGCGTTCCTATTTCTCCACATCCTCTCCAGTATCTGTCATTTCCTGACTTTTTAATGATCGCCATTCTAACTGGTATGAGATGGTGTCTTACTGTGGTTTTGATTTGCATTTCTCTAATGACCAGTGGTGATGAGCTTTTTTTCATATGTTTGTTGGCTGCATAATGTCTTCTTTTGAGAACTGTCTGTTCATATCCTTTTCCCACTTTTTGATGGGGTTGTTTGTTTTTTTCTGGTAAATTTGTTTATGTTCTTTGTAGATTCTGGATATTAACCCTTTGTTAGATGGATAGGTTGCAAGAATTTTCTCCCATTCTGTACGATGCCTGTTCAGTCTGATGATAGTTTCTTTTGCTGTGCAGAAGCTCTTTAGTTTAATTAGATACCATTTGTCAATTTTGACTTTTGTTGCCATTGCTTTTGGTGTTTTAGTCATGAAGTCTTTGCCCGTGCCTACGTCCTGAATGGTATTGCCTATGGTTTTAGGTCTTATATTTAAGTCTTTAATCCATCTTGAGTTATTTTTTGTATAAGGTGTAAAGAAGGGGTCCAGTTTCAGTTTTCTGCATATGGCTAGCCAGTTTTCCCAATACCATTTATTAAATAGGGAATCCTTTCCTCATGGCTTGTTTTTGTCAGGTTTGTCAAAGATCAGATGGTTGTAGATGTATGTAGAGTTTTCATGAGTTTTCTCTTTGCTTGTTTGTTTTTGCAATCAGAGTTAAGTTATCATAAGCTTAAAATAATGGGCTATAAGATATTATTTGCAAGCCTTTTTGACCTCAAGTCAAAAAATTCTACAACAGATACAGAAAAAATAAGAAGCAAGAAATTAAAACATATTGCCAGAGAAAGTCACTTTTACACAAGGAATACAAAAGGAAGGTAGAAGGATAAGACTATGAAACAACCAGAAAACATATAACCAAATGGCAGGAGTAAGGCCTTACTTATCAATGATAACATTGAATGTAAATGGACTAAACTCTTCAAATAAAAGACATCGAGTAGATGAATAGATTTTTAAAAATGACTTAACTGTCTACTGCCAAGTAACATATTTCAACTATTCAGACATATGTAGACTGAAAACAAAGGGATAGAAAAGAATATTCGATGCAAATGAAAACCCAAAATTGCCAGTAGTAGCCATTCTTGCATCAGATAAAATATTTTTAAGAAAGAAATTTTAAAAAGAGACAAAGAAGATCATTATATAATGATAAAGTGGTCAAATCAGCAAGATGATATAATAATTATAAATATATATACACCCAACACTTTAACAATTATAAATATGTATACACCCAACAACATTGTAAATATATATACAACCAACATCCCACTTTCAGCATTAGATAGAGATCCAGACAGAATATCAACAAAGAAATTTTGGACTTACTCTTCTCTACAAACCAAATAGACCTAATAGATATTTACAAAACATTTCATCCAAGAGCTGCAAAACATACATTCTTCTCCACAGCAGATGGGTCATTCTCAAGGAGACACCATACGTTAGTACACAAAACAAGTCTTAAAACATTCAAAATATTTGAAAGAATATCAAGTATCTTCTCAGACCACAATGGAATAAAACTAGAAATCTATAACAAGGGGAACTTTGAAAACTATACAGACACATGGAAATTAAACAATATGCTTCTGAATTACTAGTGGGTCAATGAATAAATTAAGAAGAAAATGTAAAAAAAAGTATTAAAACAAAAAAATAGAAACACAACATACTAAAACTTATGGGACATAACAAAAGCAGTACAAAAAGTTTATAGCAATATGTGACTATATGAAAAAGTAGAAAAAAATAAAATAATCAACCTAATGATGCATCTTAAAGAACTAGTGATCAGTTAAGTTGTCATAAGTTTAAAATAATCTTAAGTTTAAATTATCCTTCTTTGTAGATGATATATTATATTAAGAAATGATATGTAGATGATATGATCTTATATTTAGAAAAACCTAATGATTCCACCCAAAAGCTACTAGAACAAATAAACAACTTTAACAAAGTTGTGGGATGCCATATCAATGTACAAAAATCAGCAGCATTTCTATATGTCAGCAGCAAAAAAAAAAAATCTGAAAAAGAAATTAAGAAAGTAATAGCATTTCCAATAGCTACAAATAAAACAAAACACCTAGGCATACACTTACCCAGAGAAGTGAAAGATCTCTACAATGAGAACTGTAAAAAATTGATGAAAGAAATTGAAGAGGGCAGAAAAAAAGGAAAGATATTTTATGTTTATAGATTGGAAGAATCAATATTGTTAAAATGTCCACACTACTCAAAGCAATCTACAGATTTAATGCAATCCCTATCAATATACCAATGACATTCTTCCCAGAAATAGAAGAAATAATCCTAAAATGTGTATGGAACCACAATAGACTTAGAATAAACAAAGCTATCATGAGAAGGAAGAACAAAACTGGAGGAATCATACTACCTGACTTCAAATTATACTACAGAGCTGTAGTGAAAAAACCAGCATGACACTGGCAACAAAATAGACATATAGACCAATGGAACGGAATATAGAACCCAGAAATACATCCATACATCTAGAGTGAATTCTTTTTCAACAAAGTTGCCAATAACATACATTGGGGAAGGGCAATTTCTTCAATAAATACAGCTAGGAAAATTGGATATCTATATGCAGAAGAAACTGGATACCTATCTATCACCATATAAGACATTGAATCAAAATAGATTAAAGACAGATCTAAGTCCTGAAACTCTGAAAGTATTAAAAGAAACATTGGGGAAACTCTCCAGGACATTGGACTGGGGAAAGATTTCCTGAGTAATACCCCATAAGCACAGGCAACCAAAGCAAAAAATGGACAAATAGGATTTCATCAAGTTGAAAACCTTCTTCACAGCAAAGGAAACAATCAACAAAGTGAAGAGATAAACCACAGAATGGGAGACAATTTTGCAAACTATCAATTTGACAAGGGATTAATATTCAGAATATATAAGTAGTTCAAACAACTCAATAGGAGATATCTAATAATCTGATTTTAAAATGGCCAAAAGATCTGAATAAACGTTTCTCAAAAGAAGACGTATAAATGAGCTGGGCACGGTGGCTCACGCCTGTAATCCCAGCACTTTAGGAGGCCAAGTGCTTTAAATCCAACTTTAGGGCGGATCACAAGGTCAGGAGATCGAGACCATCCTGGCTAACACAGTGAAACCCCGTCTCTACTAAAAATACAAAAAGGATAGCCTCTTCAATAAATGATGCTAAGAAAACTGATATCCACATACAGAAAAATGAAACTAGATCCCTATCTCTCAGAAAATACAAAAATCAGCTTAAAATAGGCAAAACACTTAAATGTAAGACCTGAAATGCTAAAACTACTAGGAAAAAAAAAAAAAAGCAGGGGAAATGCTCATGACGTAGGTCTGGACAAGGAGCTTTTGCATAAGATCCCCAAAGCACAGGAAACAAAAGCAAAAATAGACAAATGAGATTACATCAAACTAAAAATCTCCTGCACAGTACAGGAAACAATGAGTAAAGTTAAAAGACAACCTATAAATGGGAAAATATATTTTAAACTATGCATCTGACAAGGGTTTAATATCCAGAATATATAAGGAAGTCAAACAATTGCAAAATAAATAAATAATTTAGTTTAAAAAATGGGCAAAAGATGTGAGTAGGGCATTTCTCAAAAGAAGGATACGAATGTTCAAGTATATGAAAAAATGCTCAATATCAATAATTATCAGGGAAATGCAAATCAAAACTTCAATGAGATATTACCTCACCCCAATTTAGAATGATTATTATCAAAAAGACAAAAATAACAAATATTGATGTAGATATAAAGAAAGGCGAACACTTATACTAACTTGTGGGAATGTAAATAATCATTATAAAAGTTCTGCAAAAAACTAAAAACAGAACTACCTATGATCCAGCAGTCCTACTGCTACATATATATATATATATATATCCAAAATATAGGAAATCAGTATATCAAAGAGACATCTGCACACCCACATTTACTGCAGGAGTATTTACAATGGCCAAGAAAGGAAATCAACCTAAGCATCCATCAACAGATGAATGGATAAAGAAAATGTGGTAGATATACCTAACAGTACTATTCAGCCATAAGAAAGAATAAAATCCTGCCATGTGCAGCAACATGGATGAACCTGGAGGACATTGTTTAAGTAAAATAAGCCAGGCACAGAAAGCAAATACCACATAATGTAAATTATATGTAGAATCTAAATAAATTGATCTCATAGATTTAGAAAGCATAATAGTGGTTAGCAGAGGCTGGGGAGGGGTGCAGGAAGTGGGTTATTGGGAGACATTGATCAGTGGGTACACAATTACAGTTGGATAGATGAAATAAGTTCTGGTATTCTATTGCACAGTAGGATGACTATGGTTAACAATATTATATTGTATATTTCAAAATAGCTAGAGGAGAGGGTTTTTAATATTCTCACCATAAAGAAATGATAAATATATGAGCTGATGGATATACTAAATACTCTGCTTTTGTTTTTACCCAGTGTATATGTGTATCAAAATGTTACCCATGCCCTATAAATGTGTATGATTATTCTGTGTCAATTAAAAACAAAATAGAAAATGCGAGGATAAAACTGACAGAGGAACAGACAGAGAGAAGAAGACAAATATAGTTGAAAACTTTACCACCCTTTATCAGCCATTGATAGTTCACATAGGCAGAAAATCAGTAAGGATATAGCTAACTAAATAGCACCATCAGTCAGCCTGATCTACTTGACATTTATAAACATATTTCACTCAGCAACAGCATAATAAAAATTATTCTCACACTGTCATGGAACATTTACCAAGATAGACCACTGTAGGTCATAACACACATATGATCACATTTAAAAGAACAGAAATCATGCAAAGTATGTATGATCATAACAGATCATAATAGAATTTGTCATAATACAATTAATCTGGAAACACAGTACAGAGAGCTGGGAAACCTACAAATACCTGAGGAATTAAACAACACATTTCCAAAAATTCTGTGAGTCAAAGACATCTCAATAGGTTCATATAGAAATATATATATATATACATGTATATATTTCAACTAAATGAAAATGCAACTTAAAATTTGTGAGATGCAGTGAAAACAGTGCCTACAGGGAATTTCATAGCATTAAGTGCACATATTGAAAGAGAAGAAAGATCTAAAATCAATAATCTAAACTAAAATCAATAATCTAAACAGAAAAATTTTAAATTAAAACAAATAAAATTTTAAAAAATAAAAATTAAAGCAGAAAGAAGTGAAACTGAAAACAGAAAAGCAATAGAGAAGGCTCACAAAACCAAGAGCTGGTTCTTTAAAAAGTTTAATAAATTTATAAACCTCTAACTACCCAACTTCATATAAATAGAAGACAGAAATCATCAATAGCAGAAAGGAAAGATGTGTCAATGCTACTGATACCATCAACATTAAGAAAATAATATAGACATAATATGAACAAGTCTATGATCAAAAATTCATTAAAACAGTCTAAATAGTGCTAGAAAATTTAGTTGTACATGTACCAAAAAATGAATTTCTAAACAGACCTTATACCTTTCACAAAAATTACACCAAAATTCATCAATGACCTGAATATAAAGGCAGTAGTGTAAAATTTCTAGAAGAAAACGTAGCAGAAAATTTAATTGATTATATATTTATTGACACTACATACAAAAGCCAAATCACAAGCTATAAAAGAAAAAATTTGATAAATTAGACTATTAAAATTTAAAACTTCTGCTGTAGTAGAGACACGAGAAAATCAAAAGAAAAGCTATATGCTGGAGAAAATATTTACAAGTTACACATCTAACAAAAGACTTGCACCCAAAATATATAAAGAACACTGAAAAATAAGGAAACGAAAATCCACTTAAGAAATAGTCAAAAGATTTGAACAGATGCCTCACCAAAAAATATAAACAGATGTCAATAAGCATATGTAAAGATGCTCGGTCAACATCTTTGATCATGAGAGAATTGCAAATTTAGTCAACATTGAAATAACTTCGCCCATCTATTAAAATGGCTAATTTCCAAATAGCTGACAAATGATGTTGAGAATACAGAGGAAAAAGAATTCCCCTTTTTCTTGTTAGGAGTACAAAATGGTACAGCCACTTTGAAGATGGTTTGGCAGTTTCTTACAAAAATAGTCTTATTATCCACCAATTGTGCTTCTAGGGATTTATCGAATGGTTTGTAAACTTCTGTCCACACAAAAACCTATACACAGATTTTTACCGAAACCTTATTCATAGTAGCCAAAAACTGGAGATTATCGTCATTAGACTTTAATAGATTAATGGATAAAGTAAAGTTCATTCATACAATAAAATACTATTCAACAATAAAATGAATGAGCCATCAAGCCAGGCAAAAATATGAATAAATATTAAATTAATATTGTTAAGTAAAAGAAGCCAGTCTTAAAAGGCTACATTCTCTATTACTGCAATTATTTGACTTTCTAGAAAAGGCAAACTACAGAGACTATAAAATGATCAATGATTTCTAGGGGTCAACTGTAGGAAAGAGGAATAGGCAAAGCACAGAAAATTTTTAGTGCAGTAAACCTATATACCAGTAAGAACATAATATCACACATTTGTCAAAACCCATAGAACTTTACAGCACAAAGAGAAGACTTCATGAAGTTTTTAAAAGAAATTATTTAGAAGGTTAAGGGTAATGCAGAATGTGATGAAATAATCTACTGGTATTTCATATTTCTGAAACAATTTTACTGAAGGCAAAGCAGGGAAAAAGTACTGACCTAAGTAAGTTTGGAAACGAGTGGAGTCTGTAAGACTAAAGACAAAAGCAGCTGCACATAAGCACTGTAATCTATTTGATAAAGTTGTTTCCTAGGGTTGCAAGTTAACAATTTGGATACTACTCTGCAAGTATACTGGAAGTGAACAATTAAGTAAATGGTTTTGTAAGATGGAGGTCAGTTTTCTCACTATTAGAGTGGGAATTTACAGATAAGCAAGGAGATCTAAGTAGTGGTGGATTGGAGTTGCAGGAATCAATATATAAATACTGATTAGTTTAATACTAATCAGTTTAATGCCGTTTAGTTTAATAAAGGTAAATGGTTACATATAGAATATTTGTATGTGTATGTATGTACAAGTGTTTAGTATACACACATATATTTCTGGGCTCTGTTAGCTAAGATAGTCTCAAATAAATGACACATCAGTAGCAACAAGCAAAACTAGTACTAAAATTCTGGTTTGTAATGCCATTCTCTAATCAAAGGAATCAGTGCATTCTGTAGAAATGGTTGATTCTCATACCGACAAAGCTTATGCACAAGATGAGCTTGGAGAACCTCGTAGTGCCAGAAAGCAAGGGAGTGTGAAAAGAAAGGAAACGAGAGGAGAGGGGATGGGAATAAAGAAGGGAGAGGAGGAAGGAAGGGAGGCAGGAAGGAAATAAAGAAAGAACATTGATGAAAGAACTCCCAGTATTCAAAGCTGAAGCAATGTGAACAATCTAATAAAGTATTACTGGATCATAACCCAAAATAGAAAAAAAAATCATTAGTCCCTGCTGATATAAACAAATGTATTAAAACAAAGGTTTATATAAATTTTCGGCAAAACTGGACTCAGCAAAGATGGGCACAGAGGCTGAAGTTCAAGGTTTGGTCAAGAAGAGGGCTTAGATGGATCTAACTAAAGTCTGGTCAAAGAGATAGTCTTTGCCAAGGATTTATGAGAACCCTATGTATTATCTCAACTTTTCTATAAATCTAAAACTTTTCTAAAAATTTAAGTTTAATAGAAAAACAAACAATAAAAAAATAAAAAAAATTTACAAGGAAAAAAAAGAGCTGTCTATAAATGGAATGAGCTACCTTAGAATAAACAATGTTCCTTGTTATTAAATTTTCTAAATAAGGGGTTGGAAGATGTATTATGATTCTTCAGCAATTGGTTATCACAGATGAACACTCATAGAAACTCTTAGGAAGAGAATTAAAACGTCTTTGTGGTAATTGATCCCATCCAACCCAAAGATTCTAAGACTTTCCTTCCATTTTGAGCTACCCAAAAAGGAAAAGTTAGGAAAACATTGTCTTCTATAGCGCACACACCAGATGTCTTGCAGATAGAATTTAGGATAATTACATGCATATTTCTTTTTACAAAGTTTGTCCACAAACAGGTTCCAATTAATCCTGAAAAAAATTCAGAATAAGTGTTTTTATAGTAATATTATCAGTAAAAATTAGAAGCTGGGCTCATTGGTTCATGCCAGAATCCCAGTACTTTGGGAGGCCAAGATGGGAGGATCACTTGGCCAGGGGTTCAACACCAGCCTGGGCAATGTAACAAGACCCTGTCTCTACAAAAAATAAAAATTTAGCGAGGTGTGGTGGTACATGCCTGCAGTCCTAGCTACTTGGGAGGCTGAGGCAAGAGGATAGCTTGAGCCCAGGAGTTCAAGGCTGCAGTGAGCCATGACCACACCACTGCACTCCAGCCTAGGTGACAAACCAGGACCCTTTCTCAAAAAAAAAAAAAAAAAATCAGGCTTCAAATGAGTAAATATTTTCTCAAACTATCCTGAAAATCTAATATATAGAATTTTGTTTCCAAGTGAAAATCTAATATATAGAATTTTGTTTCCAAGTGAAAATCTATTTTTTTTTATTTCAAACAGTCACCTTATAAGCAAACAAAAAGAAAAACAGGCATTTGTAAATTAGGAAATATTGGAACAATGCTTGTCATGGACACCTGATATAAATTACCATAGAAGAAAACTGGAACTCAGGATCATTTGTATTCATCACAACACTGACAAAAATTATTGATAAATATGGGATAAAGAGCCAGATGTTTTATCTTAACCACAGGGTGGTGTTTATTATTAATAAACTAGCCATTACAAGCTCCGCAGGGGTTGATATGAAATTAGGAAAACAAATTTGGTCAATTATGCTGTTGATTGTTGAGGGAATGTTAAGTCATTGAAATATAAAGTGTCCATTGATTCTGTATTCCAGACTGTCCCCTTACAAACAAATGTTTAAAAACAGACATCATGAGTTAGAAACTGTGTGTATAATAAATACCTACTACTAATTAGGTAAGGAAAATAGTAGGGAATAATAACAGTTATTGGCCACGCCCACTAGTGATGTGCTGTTGAAAGTCCTCTGTAGTGGCATTACAACCTCCTTACGTAGTTTTATTTTTTCCATAGCATTTATCAATTTCTAACGTACCACATGTATCATATACTATAGCTGCTGTAACAAAGTACTGCAACCCGGATGCCTTCAATAACAGAAACCTATTTTCTCACAGTTCCAGAGGCTAAAATCCCAATATCAAAGTGTCCACAGATTTGCTTTTTTCCCCTGAGGGCTTTTTTCTGTTCCAGGCCTCTCTTTGACTTGTAAATGATTGTCTTTACCACGTGCTTTCACTTCATCTTGCCTTTGTATGTGTGTGTCTGTGTCCAAATGTTCTTTTCTTAGAAAGACACCAATCATATTGTATTAGGTTTCACCCTGACAACATCATTCTAATTTGATTACCTCTTTAAAGACCCTGTATCTAAATATGGTTACATCATGAGGGTCTGGGGGCTAGTTCTTCAACATGTGGGTTTTGGGGAAGACACAATTCAGCCCATAATATTGTATAACTCATTTTAAAAATGTTTATTAATTATTCTCTCTCCCACACCAATAACTAGAATGTAAGCTTAGAAATAGAAATAGTACTTTTCCATATTTTGTTCAATGGTGTATCTTAGTTACTGTGAATGATCCATGACACTTCATGGCCACACAAATATATTTCTATACATTAAATAAATATTCTTAATGGTATCAAATATTATTGACTACTTAGAACATGCCAAGTATTTGGCATGGATTGTTAAAAATCATATGGTGTAGGTACTATAATTAATATCCTCATTTTAACATTGAGAAAATTTCAGTTTTGTGAACTGTGACAGTCATCCAATGCATCACAGTTCATGAGACTTGGAGCTGGGAGTTGAGTTTAGGATACCTGGCTATATGATCATCATGCTTAGACTCCATGCCATGATGTTCCTCAGCTAATAAAACAGTGATTTTTGGTCAGTGGCAGAGAAGAAACAAAGAGATTTGCTCATATGAAAAACAATATAGAGAGTTACTACATGTATACTTAGAAAAATGAAACTCCCATTAAAACAAAAATGGGTTGTGATAGGCAGAATAGTGGGCCCCGCAAAGATGTCCATGCCATAACCCCAGAATATGTGGCTATGCTCATCGCACAATATCTTTACATGCCAAAAAGGACTTTGCAGATGCAATTAAGGGTATGAACCTAGATAATCCCAGATTATCTAGGTGGGTCCAATATAACCATATGAGCCCTTAAAGCTGAACGAGGAAGGCAGAAGAGCGGGTCTTCAGAGAGATACATTAGGACTTGACCCACTGCTGCTGGTTTTGAAGAGGGGGAAAGACACAAGTTAAGGAATGCTGTCAACCAATAGAAGCTTAAAATGGTAAAATGTATTCTCCCTTGAAGCTTTCAGAAAGGAAGGAAGCCTTACTAACATCTTGGTATCAGCCCATTGAGACCTGTGTGGGTCTTCTGACATACTGAATTATAAAACAAATTTTAATGTTTAAATCACTAAGTCCATGGTAATTGGTTATAGCAGCAAAAGAAAATAATCCAGGGGTTAAGAACATGATTAGGAATTTCAGAAAGAAAAGAGATGAAATCTGAGCTAATTTATTAAATTTCACTAGTATTTAAGGAAATGAAAATAAAAACAAAGTAACATATTGGTTACCCTTCATAAGACAGACAAAGATTAAAAGAATAGCACCTACTGCTGGTGAGCCCCTTGAAAAATAGGCATTTTCATGCAGCTTGGCAACATGTATCAAAGGCCTCACAAACTTTCAGGAATTAAACATTTAGAAGTTTATCCTGAGGGTTTAATTAGGCAAAAGTACAGTGGTGCAGAAGAGAATGTCCACTGAAGCACTGTTTATAAGAGCCAATTATTATTTCCAGAAACACTGTTAATGATTCTGTACTACCTGCAAACTCTTCAGCCCAGGCCCTAAGGCACCTGGTCCCAGGTTCCCTTTCAATTTTCCTGTTTTCTCCCTTCCCTACAGGATGTTTACATTCTGATCAAATTGAACTGCTCACTGTTGTAGAACATTCATCTCACCTTTGAAAAGGATTTTCACTGCTATTCCCTTTTCCTAGAAGCTACTGCCATTTCCAGTCTTGACCTCTTAAAAACCATCTCAAATGTCACCTTCTTCAAACCCTCCCTGTCTAACTTCCTTCCAAACATAGGTGAATTTTTCCTCCTTTAAATTACCACATGATTTTTATACTTTTTTTTTTTTTTTTTTTTTGAGATGGACTCTTGCTCTGTCCCCCAGGCTGGAGTGTGGTCGCGCGATCTCGGTTCACTGCAAGCTCCACCTCCCGCAGTCACGCCATTCTCCTGCCTCAGCCTCCTGAGTAGCTGGGACTACAGGCGCCCGCCACCATGCCCGGCTAAATTTTTTGTATTTTTAGTAGAGACGGGGTTTCACCATGTGAGCCAGGATGGTCTCAGTCTCCTGATCTCGTGATCCTCCCACCTTGGCCTCCCAAAGTGCTGGGACTACAGGTGCCCGCCACCACACCCGGCTAATTTTTTGTATTTTTAGTAGAGACGGGGTTTCACCGTGTTAGCCAAGATAGTCTTGATCTTCTGACCTCGTGATCCGCCCGCCTCGGCCTCCCAAAGTGCTGGGATTACAGGCGTGAGCCACCGCTCCCGGCCAATTTCTATACTTCTAAGACACATATTATATTTTTACTCTGAGTATAGTTATTGGTATGCTTGTTTCATCCTTATGCTAGAATGCAAGTGCCTTGAAGAAGCAGGAATTATGTTGCAAATGTCTTTTTATGCCTTGTAGTGTCAGGCAAGCAGAGTGCCTTACACACACACACACACACACACACACACAAACACAGAGAATGAAAAATAAATATACATAAAATAGAAATAGAGACCATCTAACTTCCTTTTTCTTCCAATTTCTATGCCTTTCTTTTCTTTTTCTTGCTACTGCTCTGTCTAGGACTTCTAGTACTATGTTGAATAGAAGTGACAAGAATAGGTATTCTCCTGTTGTGTCTCATTCTAAAGGAAAAGCTTTCAATGTTTTATCATTGAGTATGATGTTAGCTGTGGGCTTGAAATACAGGCCCTTATTGCAAAAAATTTCTTGTATATCTAATTTGTTGAAAAGTTTTATCATAAATGGATAAAAATTTTGTCAACAATTTGAATTTTGTCAAATGCTTTTCCTGCATCTATTGAGTCATATGGTTTTTATCCTTCATTATTATTCGTATATGTATTTTATACTTTATTTGTACTTTTATTTATAAAATTGCATTGGGAAAAAATCTGCAAAAACATACCAGTCTTTTTAATCGTGATTATCTCTGGGTATGAAATTTCAGCTATGTTATTTCTTACTACTTTTTGCAAATCTGTACTTTGAAATGAATATTTCTTGAAATCATGTCTAATTTCTTAAAGCGTGAGCCTAGAGAACACTGTATATTATATGGCAGAATATATCAGAGGAGATAAAAAAAAATTCATGAAGACAACAGTATTGAGAGTAAAGATAAACTCTACTAAAAATAACTATTGGTGGTTATGTACAACTTACTTTGCTAAATAGTTTACATGGATTAATTATTATTTTGTCTTAATATTTTCAAGAAGTTTGTAAGAGAGACACTATTATTAAACCCATTTTTCAGATGAGAAAACTGAGGCCTCGGGATTTAAACAGGGTACTAAAAATTAGAGCTAATAGGTTCCTTAGCAAAGATTTGAACTTGGCCTGTTTGTCTACAGGATTATGATGCTTATGAAGAAAAGAGAAAGGCTAAGAAAAAGAAAAGCAAGTGAAGGTCAAATGGGGTTAGGATTTACAGTAAAGCCAAAATTTACATGTGATCAGGGGAGACAATATGAAGCTACACTAGTGAGTTCAATTCAGGTACTGACATTCGGGCTGATGGCCAGGGCTCAGTTCAAGTGAGACTTCCCAAATTCATGAAAGGTTAGAGTGAACTTGAGGGAGACTATTTGGAGTTAGGTATATTTTGAAAATGAGCTTTTCTAAATTTGTTGACCCCACCAATTCTGAATATTCATTATAAGCTCTAGGTTCACAACAGAATAATTCTTTCTAAGCCTGTTCTTGGAAATAAATATACTTGTTTGGAAATTTCACAGCTCTATCACCACTTATGCTCCATACAAAAAGTAAAGAAAATCCAGGGCTAGTTATCGCAGCTGTGGAAATATCTCACAAGTTGTGATTTAAATTGAATATGAAAATATTTCCTAGAGATACCAAATACATATTCTTCCCTGAGTCACTGCAGAAGCATTTATGAATCTCTATATAATGTATTTGCTCTGTTATTGAAAGGTTACTGGCATTTCTCTATTTTGAATATTTTTAGATAAACCAGTCTGACAGTTTTTCTTTGCTTTCCTCTACCTATTCATTACAGTCATGTGTGTTTGCATATGATATGTGTATTCATGTGTGTATATTTTAAAGGAGGCATTCAATTATTTAGTCCTCTTGGCTGAACTTGTCTAACAAAACGTGCTGTAGCAGATGACAAATATGTCTTTCTTTCAAAGCACACCAAAACAGATACCAGTGGCATCCATTCATAAGCTGGGTATCTTGTTATGTCACTAGTACATTGTCAAGTCCACAGTATAACTAGCTAAGGGCAAACCACAAAAGCTCTGTAGTTTTTGAAATGTTTTTATCTTATCAGATCATGGTTTTAATGTCCCACTTAACTAAGTCATTGTCAACTAGAAGACTAAAAAATATCTTCTGGGAATGGTTACACTATTTATTCATCAGGGAACCAAGATAATTAAGTCATCCATCAAAGTTAATGCTTGCATGGATGTGTGATGTTTTCTTGTTGTCCTGACCTTGGTGTGTGTCTGGTGCGCAGATAAAACCTTTGATGGATATGTGAGCAGTTATAACTACCTCAAGGCTTGAACAGCCCAGTGTGCTCCAAGTGAGAAGAACAGTATATTTTATCCTTCTGCTTTCAATCATCTTGACTTTCTCCTACAAAGTATCACTTTAGTCTAACCACTCAAGCTGAATTAGTTATTCTTGGCCTTCCCTTAGTCCTTTTCAGCTACCCCTATTAGAATCCTTAGCACAGTGTATTACGAATATCTGTCTCACTTACTACAGTGTGATCTTTTCAAAGGGTTGGATTATATCTTACTCAGTTTTGTTTTCCTTTTACCAAGCCTAATGACTGTCATATAAAAGTTGACTAATACAAAATGAATATATTACTTAAATAATTTATGTTTTAACACCATTTGGTATAGATATTGCTAGAAGGATGATAATCTTTAAAAGAAAAAGAGAAATAGAAAAAAAGAATAATTTATTGAGTACCAACCAAGTGGCATAAAATATCTTAGAAAAGATGTTATCTCACTAGATTTAAAATCATGTAAAATTGTTTAAGCCTAGGCTATGCCATTTGAGAGCAGAAAAATGTTTGAATAATTTTACTTTACTGTCAGTTTCTTCAGCTAAAGCGTACAAAGTTCAGAATATCTTTTGTGTAGGATTGCTGTGAAAATGAAATAGGGAAAAGTTGTTTTAAAATGATTTGTGAACTGTACTGTACTGTAATGAACTGGTGCACACATAAAATCTGTGATGGATATATGAGCAGTTATAACTACCTCAAGGCTTGAACAGCCCAGGGTGCTGAAAGTGAGAAGAACACTATTGTAATGAACTGCAATGGAATGTACTAACAAATAAATCTTTGCTTGATCAAACTTCAGTCAGGCTCCTGAATCTTCTCCTAGGACCATCTGTGTACTTCCTTAAAAATCCTGTTTCACAGAGAATCCTGCTGAGTTAGTTTAGCAAGAATTCCCCACCCTGGATATATGATCAGGTTCCTTATTCTCCACAATCTCCCAAGTAATGTCTGATCATCCTGTCCTGTTTTCAGTAACAATCCTGCTAGGTCAGGATTAGCCAGAATCCCAATGTTCCTCTTAGTAATTTTCCACGCACTGATACCCACTGTGTTCCTTGGCTGTAGATTCTCACTTGCCCATCCTGTATCAGAATTGAGTCCAGTTCTATGCTGAGGTCCCTTTCCTCTGCTGCAGTAGTCCTAAATAAAATCTGTTTGTACCATTTTAACTACTATCCAGCTCTGTTATTGCTTTGACAGTACAACCACAAAAGAAGGTATTATAAAGACTTTCACTATTGTTAATGTCAAATTTAGATTTTTCTCTTGATTGTCCTTACACTTCACACAGCTGGCTACTCCCTCCACTTTGAAACACTGATTTGGTTTCCATACTTCACCTACTTATTCATTCACTTAGTCTTTCTTGTATTGTCTCATCACATTTCTCACCTCTTGAAGCTGTAGTTAGTTCTTACACCTCTTTTCCTATCTATCTGCACTTGCTCTTGAGAGGATCTCATTCAATCTTCTGACTTTAAATTTCATCTGAAGCTAAAAATTCCTAAAGCTTTATTTCCAGCTCAGTCTACTTGCCTGAATGCAGATTCACACATCTGTCTATTAAAAATCTCCACCTGGGTATATAAGAGACACCATCAAATTAGCATGTCCAAAACTCAACTCCTGATCTACCTCCAACCCACCCCCATCTGTTCTACCTACAGACTTCTAAACCTTAACTAATGAGAACTCCACTCTTTCAGGTACAGAGTCCCATAATTTGAAAATCATCCTTTCTCCCACACACCACGTCCAATTCATCAGAAAATCATATTGACTCTGCAGTCAAAATGTACACTATATCTGACCATTTCCAGTACCTCCACTGCCACATCCTCATTTAAGACACCATCATCTCTTGCTTGGGTTATTACAATCGCTTTGCCACCGGTCTTTTTGCTTCAATTCATTCCTTTCTACTTGTCTGCTTATAGCCCTTTTTATCCTACAAATAGTAAAACCAAAACTTTTTGCAATAGTCCACAAGCCCTATGTGATTTGCCCCTCCCATATCATTACAACTGTCATCTTTCTGATGTCATCTAATGCTCTATCCCAATTTATTTCTCCACTTTAGCCGCATTATTTCTCAAACACACCATCCGCCCTCCAGCCTCAAGGACTTTGCACCTTCTCTTTCCTCTGCTTGACTTATTTGCCTCCTGATATCCACAGGGCTCATTTCCTTACCTCATTCATGTCTTTATACAAATTCTACCTTTTCAGTGAGGCCTTCCCTGATAATCTTATTTAAAGTTGAAGCCCCTACTATAGTCAATAACTATTTACTTGTACCTTTTACAATAACTAAGAGTATAATTGGATTGTTGGTAACATAAAGAATAAATCCTTGAGGAGATGAATACCCAATTTTCCATGATGTAATTATTATGCATTGCATGCTGTACCAAAATATCTTATATGCTCCATAAATACAGACACCTACTATGTACCCACAAAAATTGGAAATTTAAAAATTAAAAAATAAATAAAATAGAAATTCCCAAATTCTTATCACCCATCTCTGCTTTGTTGTTCTCTAAAGCATTCATCATTTTCCAAAATTATTTGCTTATTTACTTAATTATTATTTGTTCCACTCTGCCATCAAAAATGTATGCTCCATAGGCGGGGCTCTGTGGCTCATGCCTGTAATCCCAAAACTTTGGGAGGCCAAAATGGGTGGATCACCTGAGGTCAGGAGTTCAAAACTAGCCTGGCCAACTTGGTGAAACCCCGTCTCTACTAAAAATACAAAAATTAGCCAGGTGTGGCGGTGGGCACCTGTAATCCCAGCTACATGGGAGGCTGAGGCAGGAGAATCACTTGAACTGGGAGGTAGAGGTTGCTGTCAGCTGAGATTGTGCCACCTCACTCCAGCCTGGGTGACAGAGCAGGACTCCATCTTAAAAAAAAAATAAAACATTTAAAAATATTTTTAAAAGTGTGCTCCATATATGCAAAGCATGTGTCTCTGCTTTATTGGTGACTATTTCCTAGTGCATAGTAGAGTGCCTGGCATAGAAAGACATTCAAGAAGTGTTTAAGTGGATGAATGAGTTATGACAAAACATACTGCCCAAGTAAGCACTAACCACTCATTTTTAAAAAATTTTTATTTGCAATGTCTTATCTCACACCTGTTTGCCAAAATCTACTGTTATATAGAAAGCTATATATAGCTTTCTAGAATTTTGGTTGGGATTGCATTGAATTTTTAGATCAAATGTAAAATAATTGGCCTCTTTACAATATTTAGTGTTCCAACCCATGAACATTCCTCATGTTCATCTATGGAGTAACTCTCTCTATGTATAGATCTTTGATTTCTTTCATCAGTGATTTGTAGTTTCCTGAACTCAGATCGTATACATAATTTATAAGATTTAGATGTAACTTCTCTGGTTAAAAGTTACCTTGATTTATGAATTTATCTTGTTTGTAGATATAAATGTATGGGACTCTCTATTTATGTTTACATTTTTGTATTTATGGAAAACCTTTATATATTTATATAATTATATACAATTTATATCTATATTAAATATATGTTAAGGTTTTTAGGGTAATACATAGCACTAAGTACAGCTTACTGCAATTCAAGAAATCCTAGAACAGGAATTAAAAGACTTGAAGACTTTGTCGGGGGAGGTAGAGTAGAAATCGTTAGTATTCATTCAGCCACTTGCTACAGGTATACCTGACCGACTACTTCTCAGGTCATCATGGGGATTATATGAGGTCTGTGAAAACATTTTGCAAACATAAATCTCTATAATATTATATATAAAGTACGAGTAGGCAACATAGCCATCAAACAACAAGTAATCTTAGCATTTGCAACTCTTGCTTATTTAACGTAGAATACCATAAGAGTAAATATTAGGGAACACTAAATGTTACATATTAAACACGAGACCACACCCAGTATAACACTTTCTGTTCTGAAGCAACTTTCCACATTATCTTCTTAATTTTTAACAGACATAATAATGTGTTTGAATATGGACTAAAAATATGTATGTATTTATAAGCACCCAGTGTGAAGAACAGCTGGTGTACCCTTAAAATAGTATATTACATGCATTGCTCCTCATAAATATTTTAAAACTCTCATTAAAGGGGAAACAAGAAAACTTTATCCAAAAGTGCCATTTCAGTGTTGCAGTGTATCCGTAGAAGCATATATCATAAATATATATTGAAATTCTATAACACAAATAGGAGAGTTGCAAATGAGATATAAGGGGAAACAAATCTTTTAAATTGCAATATACATTTTTCACTTCAGAATCATAATGATCAACAATGATCCATAACAGATTATTACCCCAAACTGTAATAAATCTTCTGCCCTCATATTATAAGCACTTAAGACAGTCTTGGGACCACAGTGGCAAGGCTTATATTTCACCTTGTCTTCATATAATCTAGGATATACTTCTATGAGCTTGTAATATGCTTAACACATATTTCCATGCATGGCTGAAACTAAAATCTATTGCCATGGGGCTTAAAATTCAATAACAATTGCTCTTCACACTCCAAGAGAATTGAAATGGCCAAAGGAATCATCAAATACACATATAATAATAATGAGACCAGGTGACTGTTCACCTTTAACCACTGGAGGAGAGGCAAGCTGTAGAATCCGCAGCCTTTGGAAATGGATCCTGATGTTCACCTTTTGTGTGCAATGCATTGAGTTACCTCTGAGTTTCTCTGCTCATATATCCAGACACTCTTCCTTGGCAGGGAGAGGTCAGAAAGCACCAGGAGATTAGCCTTCTTCCACTTTTCGTAATATATGCAAAGTTTCTCTTATGCAGTTTTATATTATAAACATGATTTTACTCATCAATGTATAAATTAAATTGAATACAACAACATAATATATCATTGGAGAAAACGGGGTGGAGGGGAAAGAGAGGGAGGGAGAAGTTGGAGAGAGATTGAGAGAACTTACTATTTTGGAAGACCGGATCAAAAAAATGGATTGAAAAAAATATGACTTTAAGGAATTAAAATAGAAAGTACATATGCATAGAACAAAATTAAACTCCACTGAAAGCTTTGATCACTGTGCTTGTGCAGTATTATGGTTTTACAGTTTTACTGAATATCATTAAAATTCAGAAATATTAGTACTACCACTTATGCATCATAAAGAAGTATTCAAGCCATATGGGATGACGTTTTATGCCTCCACATAGGATTAATCCAGACAAGACAAAAGTGTTACAGTTTGAACATAAACTGATTTGGAAATAGACTGCAGATAATTTGCTAAACTGTAATTCACTTTTTTACTTTTATTAAATGTTATTAATAGTTAACATGCATTGAGTATTTACCACATGTAAGGCACGGTGCTAATTCCCCTCTGTGTACCAATTCATTTATTAACAATGCCATTACTGAGGTTGGTGCAACTATTTCCTCCATTTTACAGTTGATAAAACTGAGGCTTAAAGGGATTCAGAAACTTGGTCATGATTTTACATCTTACATATTTGAAGCCAGGGCTGGGACCCAGGTCAGACCGACTCAAAACCCCATTCCTTCACCTACTATTGTCATACTATGTTTATTAAAAGTCAACTTTATGCCAGGCACTGTAGTAGGTAACAGAAAAATAAAAACTAATAAGATACTCTCCCTTTACTTGTTGAGCCTATAATCTAGCGAGAAAATATAGAAGCAGCGTGTAATACTATAGTAAGTATGAGGATGAAGTTTTGAACGTCATACAAGTTTGAGAAAATACTGCACAGAGGGGCTAGTTTTAGGGGATTCACTTCAAGAATCTGCAGGCATTTGCTAAAAAGAGAAAGTGTCCATGAGAAGTTCCTAGAATCCTAAATACAACCACCAAACAAAGAGGTAAGAGAATAAAACTTTTTTTGTTTTGTTTTCTGCTTCTGTAACAGGAAGGTCAATATGAAAGTGAGGCTGCTGTGCTTGTGGCAGTTGGCAGAGATTTTATATGTTGGTTGCAATAAAAGGGTATAAAAATAGGAATGTGATGAGAGATATAAGGCAGATGTTCTGCTAAAATTAAGTAAGCATTCTCAGTTTTCAGAATAATATGACCTAAGGGTAAGCAAGTCTGAGAAAGCATATTCTGCTTTTTAGATTTAGGAAGAAAGGTGGGGAGTTTGGGCTCAAGACTTGTAATTCTTTTACATGCAAAGATTGCAAAAAGCAACCCCAAGGCACTTAGGTATTGAAAAAATCAAAAACCTTTTGCACTCCTTCCTACTTGGCAAAAGGAAATCTTTCCTTTATTATTCCCATGCCCAGGCCTACCTTATTCAAAATCTTTTACAAATCATGTTGTCTGTAGTCTCTGACTAGGTTATGGCAGTATTGTTTTGGACACTTTAAGTGGCAGAATTATTTGCTAAGTGGTCTGTCAAGTGAGCATACAAACAGTATTTAAGACTCTGGGCTCCGATGACGGGAATGAGGAGACAAACAAACAAATAATTATTCATAGTCCTTGTACAATTTCCCTTAACCATATTCTGAAAATTCTAAGATTTAGTCACGAGAAATTATCCCAACCCCTGACAGAAGGTTTTTAACTTCCTTTCTAAGGTAAGTTTTTCAAGTAGCATTAAAATTTTCTAATTTTTTCACTAGTTTTCCAGATCATTTGGTGATGTTAAAAATCCAGGACACATTTCTAGAACAGAGATGCTGAGGACTGCACAGGTGCCATATCTGCAGGCTTAAATAGTATCTACTGCTGCTTTTTTCTCTTTTTTTTTTTTTTTTTGAGACAGTTTCACTCTTGTTGCCCAGGTTGGAGTTAAATGGCGCAATCTGGGCTCACTGCAACCTCCGCCTCCCGTGTTCAAGTGATTCTCCTGTTTCAGCCTCCTGAGTAGCTGGGATTACAGGCACGCACCACCACACCTGGCTAATTCTGTATTTTAGTAGAGATGGGGTTTCACAATGTTGGCCAGGCTAGTCTCAAACTGACAAAAGGTGATCCACCCGACTCAGGCTCCCAAAGTGCTGTGATTACAAGTGTGAGCCACTGCGCCCGGCCTACTGCTCCTTTTATGTACTATAACTTGACGTCTTTTTGACTACTTCTTGAAGTATATATTTATGATTTCTGTGACACCATCCGTCTGATTGATATTCTTTAAACAATAGCATGGAGTACTTAACTAACAAATCAAACCTCTTTAAAATCAGTCATTATGAGTGCACTGGGGCAAAAGTCTTCAATCCCACAGTGTTTTTGAATGGTCAGTTTGTCTAAACTAATTTCAGATTCATTATTTGGTTCTTCTATAATTTTAATGTGTCAAATACAAATAGAGTATTACCTATATGTGGGGCATGTATCTTTCTTGCTATGTCATAAGCCTGGTAACAATTACTAATGCTCTGACGTGCTTTCTAATGTATAAACAGGGAGCCATCCCAGGGACTAGTTTCAGCAACCGGATACAAGAGTAAAACATCAACATACTGGGTAATGGTTAAATGCCCAGGACTTATTCTTTAGATATTAGTTTAACATTTGTGGGAAATATGAGGGTGTTTAAGTGAAGTCTTTGGACATAACTAATGATTCTCTCATTTGAGTGCAAACATATTGGCTATCAGGGTAAACAGGGTTTCCAAACAAGGCTGAGCTTAAGTCAACCACAGCAAAATAAATAGCTTCATGTGAAAGGGGAAAATATCAGTATGGGGATATGAAACGATAAGAAAGTGAGGGTTGACAATTTAGTTAATTTCCTAGCTATAGTGAACTAGGCAATATCCTTGGCTATTAACTATTGTTGTTAGCAAGCAAAACATATGACATGGATAATTAACCCCACTAAATTAGATATTAACAGTCTAGGCCACAGGTTGGCAAACACTTTTTTTAAAATAAAAGGCAAGATAGTAAATGTTTTAGGCTTTGTGGAGCATAGTCTGTTGCAATTCATCAACTCTGCTGTTATAGCACGAAAGCAGACATGACAATATCCAAAAAATTGGGTATAGCTCTATTCCAGTAAAACTTTATTTACAGGAACAGGCATCTGACTGGATTTGGCCCACAGTCCACAGTTTTCTTCCTGTTTTAGAATGAAGGCCTTCGTGGGTGCTCCAAGCAGGATTCTAAGAATAACACCGAATCACTCTCACCCTTGTGTAATCCCCTCTTCTTTGAATATAGGCAGAACCTTATACAATATGACGCAATGTCATTCCTGTCATTATTTCAAATTACATGGCAAAAGGGATGATTGCTTGGATTTGCCAATTCAAACAAATGAGTTCTTTGAAATTGAAGAGTCCTCTCTAGTTAGGAGCAGGAGAGAAAGTCAAAGAGATTTGAAGCATGAGAAGGATTCAACACGAGGCAGTTTTCCATTGCTGAGATGAAGAAAGCCTGTGACCAGGAACTTCAAGAAATCTCTAAGCCCTCAGAGCAGATCCCAGCTGACAGCTAGCAAGTAAACGGGGATCTCTGCCCTAAAATTGCAAGTAACTGAATTCAGCCAATAAAGGGAATGTTTTAGGGAGAAGATTATTTCCCATAACCTCCATGAGTGTCCAGTTTATCCAACACCATAATTACGAACTTGTTAGCCCTAAACAGAGGCTCTGCTGAAAATATCTAAACTTTCGACTTGCAAAATATGAGCTAATAAATGAGTTTTGCTTAAACTATTAACTTTGTTAATGTTTTATGCAAAAATAGAAAATGAACATATTTTATTTCCCTATGGATATGATATAGAGGTAGTTTACCCAGAGCTACAGATCAAATATCTGTCACAACTTTGAGCCCATGGGCTTTTATGGATCCCTAAGTTTTACCTTGAACATGGTGAAACATTCTGCCAATGGGATTGAAATAAAAATAAGGAGAAGGTAACTAAGTTTGCTTCTCTAGAAAATCTAAAACATAGGCCATCGAAACTACATCCAATTATAGGATTCCATTTTCACAGTAAATATGTCCTTAACAGATTCTAGATACCGAATTACTGAGAACATAGCATGTCAAGATCTGCAGTGAGATAGTTAAGGGTTGGGAGGCAGGTAGATCTTGAAAGGTTTAAAAATATCCACCATGGAAACATATTTTTACTCAGATGAAGATATAATAAGAAATTTATGGAAAGTGTATTTGATGTGGTAGCCTTTATATTTACAAAATAAGTTGATATTTAAAGAGTAGCATTGGACAAAGACCAATGAACATCGCTTAATGTTGGTTGTTCCTTTCCACTGGCCAGATCTGGGCAGTTATTTCATTTCATTTTTTTTTAGTACTCATTAGTTTTCAATACCTAATGTCCCTGGCAATGGGAATTATCTCTTAGGCCTTTAAATTGTCAAGTGTCTGCTCTGGATTGTATCTCTTTTTTATTATAGAATCTCTTATAAAAGCTCAGCTAAGAGCTGTAGCTCCTGAAGGGTAGTGATTTACCATTATATTTTCTCTTTCGTTTTCCAACAAAGCTACTTCTGTTTTAACCCAGCTACAAATATGTGAAACAGAGCACTTGGTGTGAAAGTTTCAGGTCTGACACATGACTCTAATAGTTAGATAACTCCTAAATTCTGAAAGTGATCCATCTTTTTTATATCCATACAGTTGAATCAACGTTCATTCAACTGTGGCAAGAAAGTTTGAGGGATGGCCACCAAGAACACTATTGTTACACTCTGGGCCAAGGTAAATTTTACTTATTAGCTGTGTCCAATCTTCTTGATGGTCTTTTCAATTCATGTTCTGGCATTTCTAGAACCAAAAAGGAGATGGCCCAATTGGTATAAGTCAGGTAGTAAAGGAGTATAAGTCTTTAGGAGAATCTGGAATTCTTTAAATAATTGACTCCCTCTTATTCTGTGGAAGATGTTTAATGATATTTCAAAACCTTGAGAGCTGCTGATTTAGGGTACATATCAGCAAACTATGATCCATGAGTCAAATCAGGGCTGCTACCTGTTTTGTAAATAAAATTTTACTGGTACACATTCAAGCCTATTTGTTTACATATTGTTCATAGCTGCTTTCACACTCTAGTAATAGAGTTGAGTAGTTATAATAGAGAGCATATGGCCCACAGACCTAAAGTATTTACTGTTTGGCCCTTTGCAGAAACACAGTGTGGGCTCTTAGGTCAGCTTTTCTTGATTCGAATTCTGGTTCTGCTACTTATCATCTGTGGGATTGTGAATAAGGTACTTAACCTTTCTGTGCCTCTAATTGTTCAACTGTAAAATGTGGTAATGCTTTGCAGTGTTCTTTACTACCTATAGCACATAATTAGGGCCCTAATCTTAACTACTATTTTTAAGTTTATTCCAAGTGAAAGATATGTGAAATTTCTCACCAAGAAATATTTCCTACTACTATATATCTTCTGAACTGTAACCACATTAGCTACCATTGTCAGTCACTTACTCTGTACTAGAGAGTGTTGGAATGGCTTACACATATCTCATTTAATTTTAAAAATAGGCTTCTGAGGTATTAACTACCACATTTGAACAAAGGGAAAGTGAAAGTCGCATGCATCTTTATGATTATGTACACAGATTTCATAAGTTGTAAATGATAACATGTTCAGATGCTACATACCTGCAGGATGGATGCATTTTCCCCATGATCTGATTAAAAGGACAAAGATCTGTGTGATTATTAGGCTCATACAGATCTTCTGCCTGGACTTTTCCCTTGGGAAGACTGAACTGGAATTTAATATGTAAACTTTAAAATGCAAACTTTACTTTGTAAACCTTTGTGAAATGTCTGTCAATTAGTGACATTTACTTAAAATTAGAGCAATCTTCTTGACCCACTTCAGAGGAAAATTAAGAGCGACATCAAGTGACTGCAGTTCTCCTTAGTAAACAGCTATGTGAGATGGTAAGGCAGAGAATCTTTGAGGACATCTGAAGCATGCTGAGCTGGTGAAGATCTCAAAGGGGAAGTGGGATAAGGTCACAGCCTGTGAGCTGTGACCCATTTTAAAACATCCCCATTTCAGAGATTTGAAAACTCTGGTAGCTTACCTAATTTTTTCAATGTCATATGAGATTGTCAGAGGCAGTGTTTTATTAGGTTTCTTGCTTCTTAACTATTTCTCTATATTTCTCTCCAAAATGTAGAAAACCATGAAATTCTAACTGAAGGTAGTTTATTAATGTCACCTATTGTTCACAGCATTGAAAAGCATAGTTCCATATGAATATAGTGATCAATTTTACAACATTCAACACACATTTAAAGAATAGCAACTGTATAATATCACTTTGTGCAGTGCTGTGAAGATACAGAAACACTGCCATGGCCATCTAGGAGTTCAGGATCTAGTAGAAAGGGCAGATAAAACCTAAATACAGGGGATGCCAGCTATAAATGTTGTAAGTACAAACAGTATGTTCTGATAATATTCTCAGGGAGAATAAGGTAAAAGATTTTCCCCATTCCCATCTTGGTTTGCTGTTGATCAATATAATATTAAAACTGCAACTACCTCTGATATATTCATTCCAGAAATTTTGCTAGTTCATTTCTGCAACTATAAAATATCAAAGTTCACATGAATTTTTATAAGAATATTTTGTCCATATTTTTCTACCTGACCTCTGGTTCTCAGCCATAGAAATGTGCTGCCAGAATAGGTTGTTAGGTTGTATAGCTTCCAAAACTGATGGAAAATTATCAAAAATTAACAAATTACAAACATGGTTTATCCCACCTAAGATAAATCAAACCAGAATGCATGAACATGGCTGGTTCTCAAAACAGCATCTATAAATTCTCAATAAAAAGTTCCCAATTAGATTAGAGATGACGTACTTTGTAATTCCTTACATTTCTCCTGATTTTATGTTCAACATAAAGAAATCAATCATGACATCCCCATCTAGAGGCAAACCAAAATGTAATTTTGTATAAAAAGTTAATCTTTGTAGTTAGTACAAATGCTATAAATTTTCTGTTATAATATCATAATTCATTTTATGTTAAAATGGAGAAAAATCATCTGTGTGGAAAAATTAAATTTTTCCTCAAATGACAGTTAACATTGAGATGCATCAAGACTACTAAGAAACAAGGATTTCCTTACATTCAAAATGGTAAAGTTGATACATTGATACACATTGGATATTTTAATTCATTTATATATATATAACATTGATACTCAATATAACCATCAAGGTAATTTGAAAGTAATATCACTGTTGGATAACTGGAATGTGACAATTTAGTGATAATTTACTTGTATGCTGTTAGGAAAAAGATGATAATAAGAATTTTACTTTCAAAAAAAGATTGAGAAAAAATGTGAGAGACAGACTGACAGAGATGGAGAATAAAAATGAGAGAGAGACAAGCAAACATTTTCCTACGGGGATAAGGGGAGAGTCTTGCTTGGAAATATTGACTTTTCTTTGGCTTGTCTATTTCTAACCTGACCAATTTCTTTTTTCACAGACTCCTTTGAGAATTTGACCATCTCTTCAGAAATATGCACTGTTTTAGATAGGTTATTAGGTCCCCTAGATTTCACTTATGGTACCCAGGTTAAGAAGATAAATTAAAGAAGGTGAAAATTCCTCAGTCCTCCTTAGTTAATGTTCCTAGTCACACATTCACTCTCAATCATTCACAGTACACCAGTAAAATCAAGATTCTGAGGACCAGATCAGGATTCATGGTTAATTTAGCAATATCAGTACTCCTGGATGGGGTGCTTTCTGGACTGGCATGAGGCTTTTTTCAGACAGCCCCTGTTTTGCTCTGTGCTTCATATATGAACACGGAATCTCTAAAAACAACAACAGAAAAATAAAAATACTAAATTTATTATGTACCAATGCTATTCACAGGTGGGTTATTCTTGACTACAGAACACTGTATTTCTTCGACAAGAATGTCTTTTACTAAAATTTCAAGAAAAATACTCTGAAGTATCACTGATCTCAGTGAAACTTCTGAAATTTATATTTTTTTCATCAAAAAAGCTTTTCACCTCCAAAGAATTTTGAGTGAATTTTTAATTAAATCCTGATAATCCCACTACTGAGCTAAAGAAGATATGCAATTAATCTATAAGCATCGTCCATGTTGCTCAACTTTTTTACTCATCAGCAAAGTTATAATTTTGAATGTATAGAAAAAATATATAGAAAGTTGCTGTCATATTATTGTAAATTACATCTCTCTCAAAGAGAACTTTTTGGTGGGATAGATAACGTATATGATATGTAATATATGATATGTATGTATTATTTCTCCAACTATTATAACATTGATAACATATAATCAATGTAATATATATACAGTGATACAGTATAATCAATATGTAAAATCCCTATGAAGTCAATATCACTATTTCTACCATATATTGTTACCTAAGCACACTCATATGCATGATTCATGTTAGCATATACATTTTTTACCCAACAGTTCAGTATTTGTCAAGGCAGAGTAACTCTACTTATAAAATTACTCTTACGGAAAAGTAATCAAGGTGAAATGTAAGTGTATTTATTTTAGTCTGTCATAACAAGTAGTGCTAGCCAGGTTTAATACTTCTGTTGGCACTTATACCACGGTAATATTATTTTTTCATTCCAAATTGCTACCCAGAATAGGTGAAAAACAAGAGTATCACACCATCAGCTAGCCAATAAGAAATCACAGTGTCCTGGTATGACTCTCAACAAGGCTTTTTCTTATTCCAACAATGCAAAACATAGAATTTATGCTGATAATGAGATAGAATCTTAAGCGAGAGAAGGAACTATCTAGACAAAGATAAAACCAGGACAGTTTTTGGAGAGGAAAGAAATTTAACCTTTTTTTAGGAAAACTGCAAAGCTAACAATAAAGGAGAGGTGGCATGGCTAAGACTACCGTGTGAAGCTGGAATAATGGCCCTTATCTTTGCTCGTTAGTAATTAGCAAATTGATGTATATAATTTAAGATTACACTGGAATTCTCCATATACATGTACAGCCTACATGTTAAATATTTGCCACGCATGCTTTAGAGTCTTGTATCTAAAGAAAATTCTTAGCATGATTTGACTAAAGGGTCTGCAGATAGAATAGATAGAATAGAGACTGTCGGGTTAGTACAGTCTGTGAATATTCCCATTTAGTATTTTTATATCTAATGAAAAGGGATAATCATAAGAAATTTATATCAGTTACTTGGATCACATATCTTTTGCAAAACACAAAAAACAATATCTAATGATAGCTTACTTGTTATTGCTCCTCAGATACCTCCCAGTTAATTCTTCAAATTTTCCTCAATCCAATTCCTAATTTGGAGTTCTTTGTTGTCATTAATGGTAAACAACATCTACTCTAAAGTCCCCAACAGAAACATGAAGCTATTCATTCTCTCATTCACCCATTTATCTAATTTTTATATGTTAACTTTTAATATCACTTATATTAAACTCCATCATTCCCAAACTTCATATAACTTTCATAGGGCCAAACATCAATATTTTCTAAGATCTCTCCAAATGATTTTACTATTTACCAGGGGTTGATAAACACTGCATTGGAAAGATGGACTGAATAATGCAAAAATGCAAGAAAAAATGGCGCGTCCAGGATAAGTAGTTTCTCTTCTTGAATTTTATAATTCCAAGTATTTTTTTTAAATAAAATTATTTTCTTGCAGTTCTGGAGGCCAAAAGTCCAAGATCAAGGTGTCAGGAGGTTTGGCTTCTTCTGAGGGCTCTCTTGTTGGCTTGCCTTCTCACTGTTTTCTTACGTCGTCATTTCTGTATCTGCATGTGCACCCCTGATATCTCTTTGTGTGTCCAAATGGCCTCTCATAGAAGGACACCAGTTAGTTTGGATTAGGGCCTACCCAAATGGTCTTATTTTGACTTAATCACTTGTTTAAAGGCACTATCAACAAATGCAGTCAAATTCTGAGATACAGGGGTTGGCCTTCAACATGTGAATTTTGGAGAAACACATTTCATTCCACAACATTGCCATAGTAAATGGAACACAAAAAAAGGCAGGGGTTGCAATCCTAGTCTCTGGTAAAACAGACTTTAAACCAACAAAGATCAAAAGAGACAAAGAAGGCCATTACATAATGGTAAAGGGATCAATTCAACAAGAAGAGCTAACTATCCTAAATATATATGCACCAAATATAGGAGCACCCAGATTTATAAAGCAAGTCCTTAGAGACTTAGACTCCCACACAATAATAATGGGAGACTTTAACACCCCACAGTCAACATTAGATAGATCCACGAGACAGAAAGTTAACAAGGATATCCAGGAATTGAACTCAGCTCTGCACCAAGCAGACCTAATAGACATCTACAGAACTCTCCACCCCAAATCAACAGAATATACATTCTTCTCAGCATCACACCACATTTATTCCAAAATTGACCACATAGTTGGAAGTAAAGCACTCCTCAGCAAATGTAAAAGAACAGAAATTATAACAAACTATCATCAGAGTGAACAGGCAACCTACAGAATGGGAGAAAGTTTTTGCAATCTACTCATCTGACAAAGGGCTAATATCCAGAATCTACGATGAACTCAAACAAATTTACAAGAAGAAAACAAACAACCCCATCAAAAAGTGGGCGAAGGATATGAAGAGACACTTCTCAAAAGAAGACATTTATGCAGCCAAAAGACACATGAAAAATGCTCATCATCACTGGCCATCAGAGAAATGCAAATCAAAACCACAATGAGATACTATCTCACACCAGTTAGAATGGCGATCATTAAAAAGTCAGGAAACAACAGGTGCTGGAGAGGATGTGGAGAAACAGGAACACTTTTACACTGTTGGTGGGACTGTAAACTAGTTCAACCATTGTGGAAGTCAGTGTGGCAATTCTTCAGCGATCTAGAACTAGAAATACCATTCGACCCAGCCATCCCATTACTGGGTATATACCCAAAGGATTATAAGTCATGCTGCTATAAAGACACATGCACACGTATGTTTATTGCAGCACTATTCACAATAGCAAAGACTTGGAACCAAGCCAAATGTCCAACAATGATAGACTGGATTAAGAAAATGTGGCACATGTACACCATGGAATACTATGCAGCCATGGAAAAGGTGAGTTCATGTCCTTTGTAGGGACATGGGTGAAGCTGGAAACCATCCTTCTCAGCAAACTATTGCAAAGACAAAAAACCAAACACCACATGTTCTCACTCATAGGTGGGAATTGAGCAATGAGAACACATGGACACAGGAAGGGGAACATCACACACTGGGGCCTGTTTTGGCGTGGGGGGAGGGCGGAGGGATAGCATTAGGAGATATACCTAATGTTAAATGACGAGTTAATGGGTGCAGCGCACCAGCATGGCACATGTATACATATGTAACTAACCTGCATGTTGTGCACATGTACCCTAGAACTTAAAGTATAATAATAAAAAAAAGAGGTATGTTCTTCCAATGCCTAGTTATTAAGGCTTTTTATCATAAAGGGATGTTGGAATTTATCAAAAGCTTTTTCCATGTCTATTCAGATGATCATATTGTTTTTATTTTTAGTTCTATTCATTTGGTGAATCACATTTATTGATTCGTATATGTTGAACCAAACTTCTATTCCAGGAATGAAGCTGATATGATTATGGTGAATTACTCTTTGATGCACTACTGAATTCGGTTTGCTAGTATTTTGTTGAGGATTTTTGCATCTATGGTCATCAGGGACATTAGCCTGTAGTTTTCTTTTTTCATAGTGTCTTTGTCAGGTTTTTGTATCAGGTTGATACTGGCTTCATAGAGTTAGGGATGAGTCTTCCTCCTTGATTATTTGGAATAGTGGATTTAATGGATTGGTATCAGCTCCTCTTTGTACATCTGGTACAATTGAGCTGTGAATCTAGTCCGGCTAGTCTGGTTTTTTTTTTTGGTTGGTAGGTTCTTTTTATTACTGATTCAATTTCGGAATTTGATATTGGTCTGTCTGTTCAGGGTTTCAATTTCTTCCCGATTCAATCTGGGTAGATTGTGTGTTTCCAGGAATTTATCATTTCCTCAAATTTGCGTGCATAGAGGTATTCATAGTAGTCTCTGTGGGATCAGTTGTAATGTTACCTTTGTCATTGCTGATGGTGCTTATTTGGATCTTCTCTCTTTCTGTCTTTGTTAATCTAGCTAGTGGTCTATAGATCTTGTGTAGCATTTAAAGAACTAACTTTTGGTTTCATTGATTGTATGGATATTTGGGATTCAATTTTTTCAGTTCCACTTTTAATTATTTATTTTCTTCTGTGGTTAGTTTGTTCTTGTTTTTCCAATTCCTCTAGGTGTGAGGGGAGATAGTTGAGATGTTTCTACATTTTTGAAGTAGGTGTTTAGCACTCATAACTTCCCTTGTAACATTGTTTCTGATGCATCCCAGAGATTTTGGTATGTTATGTCTCTGTTTTCATTTACTTTAAAGAATTTTTTGATGTCTGCCTTTATTTCATTGTTTACCCAAAAGTCATTCAGAAACAGGTTGTTTAATTTCCATGGGATTGTGTGTGTTTTAGAGATTTTCTTGGTATTGATTTCTGTTTTTATTCCACTGTGGTCCGAGAGTATGGTTGCTATAATTTTGACCTATATGGATATATTATGACTTGCCTTCAGCCGGGCGCGGTGGCTCATTCCTGTAATCCCAGCACTTTGGGAGGCCGAGGCAGGCAGATCACGAGGTCAAGAGATCGAGGCCATCCTGGCTAATATGGTGAAACCCTGTCTCTACTAAAAATACAAAAAAAAAAAAAATTAGCCAGGCACGGTGGTGGGCGCCTGTGGTCCCAGCTATTCTGGAGGCTGAGGCAGGAGAATGGTGTGAACCCAGGAGGCAGAGCTTGCAGTGAGCCAAGATCCCACCACTGCATTCCAGCCTGGGAGACAGAGCGAGACTGTCTCGAAAAAAAAAAAAAAAAAAGACTTGCTTTTTGGCTGAGCATTTGGTCCATCTTGAAATACGTTACGTGTAAATATGAGAGGAATGTATATTCTATGGTTGATGAATAGAGTATTCTATAGCCATCAGGTCCAATTGGTCAAGTGTTGAGTTAAAGTCTGGAATTTCTTTGTTAGTTTTCTGCCTTGGTGATCTGTCTAATGCTGTCAGTGGGATGTTGACTTCCTTCACTATTATTATGTGGTAGTCTAAGTCTTTTTGTAGGTCTAGAAGTACTTGTTATATAAATCTGGGTACTCCAATGTTGGGTGCATATATATTTAAGATCATTAAACTTTCTTTTTTAACTGAACCCTTTATCATTATGTAATGCCCTTCTTGGTCCTTTTTTACTGTTGTTGGTTTAAAGTCTTTTTTGTCTGATATAAGAATGGTGACTCCTGCTTTTTTGTTTTGTTTTCTGTTTGTATGATAGGTCTTCCCTAATCCTTGATTTTGAGCCTATGGTTGTAATAACATGTGAGATGGGTCTCTCGAAGGCAACAGATGCCTGGGTTTTGCGTTTCTATACAAATTTTCACTTTGTGCCTTTTAAGTGAGGCATTTAGGCCATTAACATTCAAGAATAATATTGATATGTGCGATTTGGGTCTTATCATGAAGTTGTTAGCTGGTTTCTTTGCAGTTTCTATTGTGTGGTTGTTTTATAGTGTCTCCAGGCTATGTACTTACATGTTTTTGTGGTTGTAGGTATTGATCTTTTGTTTCCATATTTAGAACTCCCTAAGGATCTCTTGTATGGCTGGTCTAGTGGTAAGGAATTCCCTTAGTACTTACTTGTCTGAAAAAGATTTTATTTCTCCTTCGCTTATAAAGCTTAGCTTGGTGAAATATAAAATTCTTGGTTGAAATATGTCTTCTCTAAGAATGATAAAAATAACCCCCAATCTCCCCTGGCCTGTCAGGTTTCTGCTGAGAAGTCCTCTGCTAGCCAGCCTAAGATTCCATTGATATGTGATCTGACCTTTCTCTCCAGCTGCCTTTAATATTTTTTCTTTAGCATAACCTTGGACAGTCTGATGACTATATGCACTGATAATGTTCATTTTGCATGGTATCTCACAGGTGTTCCTTGGATTGCTTATATATGGATGACTACCTCTCTAGCAAGAATAGTGAAGTTTTCTTGAATTATTCCATCAAATATAATTTCCAAATTGTTTACTTTTTCTCCTTTTCTCTCAGGAATGACAGTAATCTGTAGGTTTGGTCACTTTACATAATTTTACATTTCTTGAAGACTTCATTCATTTTTTAAATTCTTATTTACTTACTTTTGTCTGACTGGATTTGTTTAAAAGACTGGTTTTCAAGCTCTGAAATCCTTTCTTTTGCTTGATCCCATTTATTAATAAAGCTTTCAATTGTATTTTGAATTTCCTTAAGATAGTTTTCAATGCCAGAAGCTCTGATTGACACCTTTTTAAGACGTTCATCTCTTCATTTCCTGGGTTGCTTCAGAAGTACATTTGTATTGATTTTCAACCTCGTCTTGGATCTCATTGAGCTTCCTTGCAATCCTTATTTTGAATGCTTTATCTGTCATTTCTTAATTTTCATTTTTGTTAGGGAACATTGATGTAGACTTAGTAAAATCCTTTGGTGATGTCACTACATTCAGATTTTTTTTTACGGTGCAAGAATTCTTGCACTGGTTCCTTCTTATCTGAAGACTCTGGCACTTATAATTTTTGTGATAATTTTCTTGCAAGTGGGATTTTTTATTTTTCTTTCTTCCCCTATATTATTATTATTTCCCTTTCACTTCCACTCCTCCATAGTGGGTCTTTTGGCTTTGCTTCCACAGCCCTATGCACTTCTTTCTGTAGGTTTTATAATGGGCTGTGTAGTTTTTCCTAAAAGTCAGTAGTGTTTGTGGTAAGAGCCAGCTGCAGCCAATATGGCTGTGTATATACTTGATCGTTGTTTACTGGCAGAAGCTCTCTTTTGTCTCAAGCAATGTCTCAAATGTCTCATTGTGGAATACATAGTGGTCTGAACTCCCTGCTCAGCCCCAGGAGGTCAGTGGGGGCCACAAAGTGTGGGGCCAGATTGGGCAATTCCACCTACAGGTCCCCCAGTGGCAGGCAGACACACTAGTGCCAAGGAGAAACCAGTGGGTAGCTGCCAAGCACCTAGAGGTGTGCCTAAGTGTGGAGCTGAGAAACCTCCTCAGCCCCGAGTTCTGCGCATAGGGATTGGGGGTGGCCTAAACTCCTAATCCAGGCGTGTGGGTGCTCCAGATGTCCAGAGATCTATGTGGGCATGGTGTGAACAGAGGACACCTGCAACAGGATCTCTGCACAGGAGTTTTGGGGTGACTCGGGCTGCTGATCCAGGCAAGCTGGAGCTCTAAATATCTGGACATTCTGCTTGGGTGCAGAGCAAAGTGCACTGCACCATGACTTATGTCCAGGTAGGGTAGGGCGGCTCAGGCTACTGAACCAGAATAATGGGTGTTCCAAATGTCTGGGGATCTGCCTGGGCATGAAGCTGAGAGGGACTCCCTGCACCAGGATCTCTGCACAGGAAGGGTGGGGTGGGTCAGACTGCTGACCCAGGTAAGCAGGTGCTCTGAATGCCTGGAGATTTGCCTGGGTGTGGAGTGGAGAGGTCCTGATGCACCATAATCAATGTCCATAACAGGTTAGGAAGCTCAGGCTGCTGGTCTAGGCAAGCAGGTGTTCCAAATGCCTGGATTTCTCTCTAAGAGTGAAGTAGTGAGGGCCAAACTGCATTTCTCTCTAGAAACATACTGTGTATTGTTTTATCCAGGCAGTAAAACACAATCTCAGCGGAGCAGATCTAGGCACCCAGCAATGTCTCATGCAGATCAGTTCTCAGTTGCCAAGCTGGCCCTGGCTGCAAGTCTTGCCACCTGGGAAAAACTAGCTGTAGCAGCTCTCCTCCCACCCCAGGCTTGTAATAGGAGAGAGCACAACTCCGGCAGCTACTGCTGAGGCACTTTCCACAGCTCTGACTGTAGAAACCCTTACCCTGTACCAGAGCAGGAGCTCCAGTCTCTAGCCTGAGATTAAAATGTGTGTGCAGCCATGCTGTCAGGTTGCCAAAGAATGGCTGACTTTGTATGCACCCAGATTGAAAATGGCATTCTGCTCTCAGCCCTGGGTCTTGGAAAATGTTTGCAGTTCTTCCTAATATCTTTCTTTCACAGCATCCGCAAGCCTCTCCCCAAGTTGACTTCAGGGCTTGGGAGAAGCAAACTGCTCTCCCTCGGCATGGGTCACTTGGATCTACAGTGCAAAGGTGAATTACAGAGAAAGACTCTGCCTCCCTCATGTACTGGGCTTCACTCACTTTTATCAGCCAGATGCCGTTACAGTGGCTGTTTGCCAGTGTTCTCTCCAGGATCAGGTGTGTCCTTCAAGATTCTGGTGGATTCTCATTTTCCTTCTTGAATTACAGTTCACAGAGTTCATCTTTATGAGCCATCTTGCTATTTCCAAGTGCCTGAGACACACTAAAGGCCTTTAATCTGCCCTCTTGGAAAAACAACAACAACAACAATATTCAATTGGTCTTAACTAGAAAAGAGAGAAACAGAATTTTGATCTCATGGCTGATTGATTACTCTAATGATTCTAATAGCTAGCATTACTCAATGTGCTGAACAATTTATAAATATTATCTCACTTAACCCTCCAAACAATAATATGATTATGTGTTATTATTCTAATTCTGCAGAGAGAAAAAAGTTAAGAACTTTTCAAAACAATAAATAAGGAAGTCAGGGACATTGCCAAACTCAAAAACTCCAAACTTATACTGGTCACTACTCCATTTCTCTCTTTCTAGAAATGCACTTTGAATTGTCTTAACCAGAGAGTAAAAGAGGGTAAGGCTACATATACAATTTTTTTTTGGTAAAAGCCTGGTATGTTGAAGGTACAATACAGGTTTCCTCACCATAAAATTCAGTAATATACAGATAGTCAGTGACGGATGATGAAAAAATTTCTTGTTCTATCAGTTTCTGCATTAATACATCTAAATGTGAGGTTTCTCAAACTTCCCACTTCCTGTCTGGGCTCCCACTTCCAGCAAAGGTGACCTCAAGATGAATTCTAAGATTAATGATCTCTCTACTCTCCTCAGCTCTTTTCTTCTGATCACATAATAGAGGCTAATTTGCAAGACCCTCCTTAGCATCCTTAATGCCTGTATGATTTTGAAATTAGCAGCAGGTCTAAAATGAGAAGAATGGTGTGTGTGTAGGAGAGGGTCAATTGGAAAATGTTTCCCATTGTCTAATTTTTCTATCTGAATGTGCCTACTATCCTATATATAAAATATATACTCAACATCAAAGAACATGATGTTTTCATTCAAAACTACTGTCTTCATACTATTCCTGATTTTATGTTGGATTTTGTGAAGTATCTGCTTGAAACCTTGGTTCCATTTGGGAAATTCCTCAACGTGCTAAAATGAAATATAACTCAGATCTGTTTTATTTTTTGCACAGACTTTGAAAATGCCGCAAGTGCTGACTTCCTGATGGCCACAATCTCATTACAATTTTTGATCACCACAGTCTATACTTACCAGTTAGTCAAATGGTGTGAAGTTCATCCTTCTTGAACACAAAAATATTAAGCAAATCACCAAAAACTAGCACACTATTAGAAGAACTAGATTAAACAGCAAGACAACCAGACAGGTTCTCTGAACACTGACTTAAAAGAAGCCTGAAAATATTACCAGTACTCTCAAATTACAGAAAAGGATTTGTTAGAATAGAGTAAAACATATGTCTCAAAAGCATGTTTCAGTAGGAAATTGAGGTAGGAGATGAGGCCAATTAGTGACCTGCTTGCAAAACAATTGGTATTGGCTACTCTTCCTTCTACAAAAAGTATTCTGAGGCCAGGCATGGTGGCTCATGTCTGTAATCCCAGCAGTTTGGGAGGTCGAGGCAGGTGGATCACTTGAGGTCAGGAGTTCAAGATCAGCCTGGTTAACATGGTGAAACCCTGTCTCAACTAAAAATACAAAAACTAACTGGGTGTGGCAGCACATGCCTGTAGTCTCAGCTACTCAGGAGGCTGAGGCAGGAGAATTGCTTGAACCTGGGAGGTGGAGGTTGCAGGGAGCACTCCATCCTGGGTGACAGAGTGAGACTCTACCTAAGAAAAAAAAAAAAAGAAAAGAAAAGTATTCTGAAATGCTATAACTTTGGTTTTCCTAAATTGTGGAGAGGAGGTTGAGTGCTATCACCAAAGCCATCTTCATCCTCCATTCCTCATGCTGTTCTTACATTTTCATTTAGTAAATGTTAAATAAATATTTGATGATTATGTATTTGAAGTTGGAGGGCAGGCTGGGGCAATTTACTAGCCTACTAAAGACACCCATAGGTTTCTTTTGTCCCTCTAGAAAGAACAGAATGCCAACAATATGACAAATGCCTACCCTTGTACTGGCAGAATGAGGAAATTAAGTGCATTATCAAGGTCCCTGAAATCAAAAGCTCCTCACCCATTAGGAACAAAAGCACATAGTAGTCCTTTTTCCCATCCCAAGCTCATTAAATCTGTTGATTATTCATAATTTAGTAATAATTGTCATCCAAAATGTCTAATTATTTTCATCTATTTTCCAAGGAAATATTAAAATGCAGGAAGAGAGAGAAAGGTAGATCTGAACTGCTACAACTCTAGATCAAACCTCACCATTCATTGCAATAATCTTCTGAAGGTATCACTGCTTCTACTTCACCTGATAGCCTCATCTTCATGCAGTAGCCACCGTGATCTCAAGCTAAATCATCCCACATCTCTCTGAAAAGCAAAACAAAACAGAAACATCAATATCTCTTTATCTTCCCTGAATGCAATAAAAATCTTTACTTCAAAATATTGTGACCTACGTGGTCTGCTCCAACTATTCCAGCTAGCTTCCACTTTCAAAACCCCTCAGGCAATAAACAGACACCAGTCTTTGTGTTTAGGTATGTCCTACGTTGTATGTTCCTGTGTGCTTTCAACATATTGAAGCTCTTCAGAGCTCTCATTGAACTCCAGTGAGCTCCTGTACCTCTGCAAGCATCTACTCAGACAATGTGATTTTAGTCTTACTTTTGCATGAGCACCCCTTATCTCTACAAATGATCTCATTTGCCTGAGAAAGAGGGATAAAAATCCTAAGAACTTTCTAGGCTTTTGCACCACTCTTCTAGAACTTCCCCATTTGTAGTCTCTGCTTATGGAGGCTGAAAGGGTATTGCTGGTGAAGCTAAAAAGAACAGTGTGGCCACCTCCTAACAAAGAAGCATCTACTAGCTCTGTCTAGAATATGGGAGCACTTACTGTCTTTTTTTTATATGCTTTGGGACATCAGTCAATAGAAAACTTTTATTCAATATCCTTTGACAGTAATTATATAGCCGTAGCAAGTCTTAGTTACCTAAATTTCTACATGCAGTATCATTTTGTAGTCAGCCAGGGAACGTAATCTATCCAAGTGACACATTAATCGCCCCAGGCTCAGAGACATTAAGCAATTTTCTTTAAATCACAATTCATTTGTGCCACAGAAAGTAAGATTTGAATTCAAATTCTGGCTCCTCCATTTACAGTTTATGTGACCTTGGGCAAGCTTTTTTATCATCACTCATCACAAGCGTTGTTTTCTTAAATGTAAATTGCAGATATGATACAAACTTAACTGGGTATTGTGAAGATGAAACAACATTAGCCTTGTAAAGTTCCTGGCTATGGCATATATATAGTAATAAAAGAGCTACTAATTACTTAATGCCTATTATGTACAAGATACAGTATTAGGACTTCATATGTTACTACATAAGTCTAGCAGTTTATTTAATAAGTCACCTAAACCTTTAATTTTACATTTACACAAATGTGATTACACTATGGAGTGGAAGGAATTTGTTTTCAAAACCACACAGGAAGACTTCATTGGCATTTTACTTTTGTACTGTCTATTTGGGCTACTTTTCTAGCCTAACAGATAAGAATTAATCCTCTTTTCAAAATAAGGACCCGTGGTGAAAAAATTAAAAGCAATACTTTCCAGCAATCACTAAGTTGCTCCTATGAATAACCTTGTGGAAAACATCTTTATTTTCTTCATTTTACAGATTATGTGAGTTTTTACTTAGAGTGACTCCTTTCAAGAACTTGCAGCTACTAGATGGAACACACAGGTAATAAGCTTATGTCTTCTTACTCTAAATCTTTACCATTGAGGGAATATTTCTTGTGAAAACTAGACATTAGTGTAGACTGTCTCCTCTTTTTATAAGTAACTATTTCAACACTAAATTTTGTTAAGCTATCTAAAATGTCACATATTTGAGTTTTTGCTAGAGTAACCTGTTCACTGATCAGTGTACAGAGTCAAGGAGGCTGTGGTCTGTAACTCAGACCCTATTCTTTCTTACTAGCAGCACAGGGCTGCCATCTGCCAGTAATACAGGAATTTGCAGTTTTCCTAATTGTAACAACACAGTAGAAAAAGAAATGCTTTTCACTGATTTGCTTTTGGGCTAAATTTCTAGAAATGTGTTGAAACGTTGAAACTATTCAACCCACACCCAAATTTGAGAATCTCAAAACAATTAGGACTAGAGGACATTTCTACTTAAACCAAGCCCTAGAAATTTGAGAACAAAACTTGTTTCTCCACATGATCACAATCTTGAAAAAGGTTACCTTAGAAATTTCATATATGAAGGGAAAACTAAAAAGAAAAGCACGTTTCTGAAGGAAGCATGCAAAAATTTACTGTAGCAACTAGACCCTGGTCTAGGTCGATTAGACAGAGATTCAGAACTTCCCATGTGAAATAATCCCCTATGATGGCTGACATAATGTCACAAATTGGGTGGTTTAAGCAACAGAAATTAATTTTCTCACAGTTCTGGAGGTTGGAAGTTCAAGATCAAGGTGCCAGCCAGTTTGATTGTCAGTAAGGGCTCTCCTTTTGGCTTGTAGAAGACTGACATATCTACTGTGTCCTCACATGGCTTTTCCTCTGTGCACACTCAGACAAGGGAGAAATCTCTGGTGTCTCTTCCTGTTACTATAAGATCACCAGTCCTATTGGATTAAGGCCCCACTCTTTTGATCTCTTTGAACTTTTATTACCTTCTCATAGGTCCTATCTCTAAATAGAGTTACATTGGAGATGGAGGCTTCAACATATGAATTTGAGGGAATTCAGTCCATAATGATGGCATAAACTAATGTCCAAATAAGTCCATGCCTTCCTAATGTTAACAAGTAATACCTGTAAAGCATTTAATAGATGCTAAGCTCAATTTCAGATGTTTTACATTAATTAATTCTAATGAAAACAATATGAGGTACTTAAAATTCTTACTATCTCTTTTATAGAGAGAGAACTAATAACATAAATGTAAAGTACTTTTCCAAGAGCCAATATTCAAACCCAGGCAATCTGGAAGGAGTCCATGTTATTAAATTATATGTACTGCCTTTCTGTCCCTAGATGCTTTAGATGTAAACAGAAGAACACGATCAGATAAATGGTACCTAGGCTACACCCTCCAAGAAGCAAACTCTGAAATAGAGTGATGTTTTAAAAATACTCATCCAGGTAGCAGGGTAATAGAAGTCTATTCCTAGATTTCTCATGCTGCTTATGATTTTTGAAAAGTCAGTTTACTTTTCTGGGCCTTAGTTCTTCATTAGTAAAATGAGATAAAGGAGAAAACAATAATTAAACACCCCTGCCAGACAAAGGTGGTGGTGATTGAAGGAGTGTATCTTCAATGATGAAAGTGATACAAAATCATTTAAACTGGTGTTTTCCATCTCAGAAGCTTCTCCTTCCAGGATCATCCCTACCCAATAGCCTTTATGGATTTGAAGTTTTCACACCTCTATGTACTCTATAACAAGGTTTTATTAAGAATTGTCTAATTACCCTCTCTCATTTACAACCCAGGAGAATTCCCACTGGGTGTGACAAGACACAAGACAACAGAAAATCTAATTCAAAAGTTCCCATGTGTTCATTGAAAATGGAATTTCAGAGTCCCGCTTTATCCTATATAACCTACAACACTGTAAGACAAACAAAAGGGAAAATATAGTGCTGTGAAGGGAATGGAAGTACATAAAATACAGGGGTGAGTGATGACAGCATTTCTTATATAGTGTTGAATCCATGTTTTTGTTTGGATTTGTTGTTGAAATTTTTGTTTGTTCTTGTTTTTTGGTCTACATACACTCCTACAAAATAATTCAACTAAATAAAGAAATCAAATTGTTGTTAATATGCTAACTTCTTCCATAGACAAATCTTCTTTGCTTCCATTTCCATGGAGAAATGTTATTATTAACATTATCAGATCTTTCTTTCTAACAGCAACAAACAGCAAAGCTATACCTCTTTAACATACAAATAAAGCATGTGTTTGAAAAAAATCAATCAAAATCAGGGCCCTATGAACAAGTAAATCATTAATCCATCTTGTCACCATGATAGAGACTGTTCAATTAACCTTTTGGTGCCATTATGTCTGAAGCCCAATTATTATGATTAATTTATTTAGCATTAATATTCTCACCACTAAGCCCAAGCGCTGGACAATCAGAAGTTAAAGAAATCCAATAAAATATTATAAAATATTCTTAAAGTAATAAATAATCCACTGGGATATCCAAGCGTTGATGAAACAGTACAAAATCTGTCTGATCTAAGTCAGATTACAAAGAAACCTTCCAATCTTAATTTGTTTTTTCACAATGGCAGTGCAAATGGCAAAAGTATGTGTTGAAAGGGCACCTGACTATTCCAAAATGCTTACCACTTACATTTCTCAAAATACACTTTATTAATTTGCATTTATTTTATACAAATATATGCAAATAGAATTTAACATAGTCAAAGAGAAAATATCAATAAAAATAACTAATAGAGGCAGAGAGTAGAATAGTACAGGGGCTGGGTATGTGTGAGAAATAGGAAAATGATGGTCAAAGGTTACAAAACCTTCACTTTCCTCCAGTGCAACCATATCTTGCACTTGTCCTAGAAAAAAGTAGGAGAAGACTTCTTCAAAAGGAGAACAGGACTGGATTCTTTCAAATTATTCCCTTGATGGCTTTGATATTGCAGGGGCAATGGAATACAGTTAAAAAATCACCAGATGGACAAGTTCTGGGGATCAAATCATAGCATGGTGACTGTAGTTAATAGTACTGTATTGTATACTTGAAATTTGCTAAGGGAGATCTTAAATGTTCTCATCATACACAAAATGATGTGAACTATGTGAGGTGATAAATATGTTAATTAATATGTTAATTAAGTGAATAGTAATAATCTCACAGTGTATGCATATATCAAATCATCACATTGTACACATTAAATATATAAAATTTTTATTTGTCAAGTATACCCCAATAAAGCTGGGGGCTGAAATAAGAATAACTAAACTAATACTACAGTTAAAAAACTAAGATCCATGTCTATGAAGCTAGATAATGATTTCAAGATCAATTAGGGCTTCCACAATTGTCACTGGTATAGGAGGTCAAGTTTTTTGTGCCATTCCTTAAATTTGGTATTTAAACTAAGCTGATCTTGAAGTGTGATAGATTAGCTCTTCAGTTCACATGTAGTTGTAAAACATTCAATTAGAGCATAGAACTCTTGTTGAAAATAACAAATGGTGAGTTTGCAACTGTATTCCATTGCCCCTGCAATATCAAAGCCATCAAGGGAATAATTTGAAAGAATCCAGTCCTGTTCTCCTTTTGAAGCAGCCTTCTCCTACTTTTTTCTAGGACAAGTGCAAGATATGGTTGCACTGGAGAAAAGTGAGACAAAAGTGGAGTTAATGGTTTTGACTGACATTTCTATTATGTGTCCAGCATGAAAATAGGCACAAGATAAAATTACATATAAAACATGGACATTAAACGATATCAGTTATCCACCTGGTTAATCATATATTACACAATGAACTTATATCTACATGTTATGTACAATAATATCCATATATATATGGTTTCATAGATTAGGGAAAAATGAATTTTGCTGGTGGTGGTCAGGAAGGACTTACAAAGGAGCGAACATTTGAGAGGGCATGAAAAGAGAAGCAGACTTTTGGCTGGCAGAAAAATTATAGTGCGGAAATACCCCAAACAGAAGACATATCAGGGAAGCAAGAAAGTCCACAGTATATTGTGGGATGGCAAATAGTTTAGTGTTTGAAAGTACAGAGTGAACGCTGAAGTGAAGAGTACTAGGACATGATGCATGATTGTGAAGCGTCATACTAAGAAGTTTAAAATGCATTGTGTAGGCAAAAAGGAATGCTCCAGATTTCCATGTTCCAAGGTTTTTTGTTTGTTTGTTTGTTGTTCTTGTTTTTTTGTTTTTGTTTTTGTTTTTAGCTCTATGTGGATTTGGGAAATATTTTTTGCTCTTAATTTTATATTGTAACTCATTCTTTCAAAAAACACTTATTGAGGAATTACTATTGGTATAATGCAAAGGTAGATGAATATGTGCAGTATTTAATTATTGCACTAAAGGAGCTTAATATCCTGAAAAAAAACAAGACTTATGAGAATGAAAAGTTAGGCCCAAGGAAAGGTAGTTTACAGATAAATGCCAAATCAGAAACAAAAGCAAATAAATTGAGTTTGTCTTCTGTAATGTCCAGTTCTCACTTATTTTAACATCTTTCCAACATACATATATAGTGGAACCCAAGAGGCAACGGAAGATGTAAAACGCTTGGGAAAGCTAATAAAGTCTACAGAATAGATTCTCATCCCTATCTCACCCCTATTTCATATGTAGAGACATTCCAAAATTTGACGGACAATATTTTTATTATTATAACCTGCTCACATCAAGTTTTAACAGACATAAGGTATACATGAACATTTTGTATTTTAGAGTAATGATCTGGATGCCAAATATAAATCAAACTTTCTTACCTCTCTTCCTTCCAATGAATCACTTGACTGTCTAATGTTCATGGGTACACAGCCCATCAGCTCCTGTCCTCTGGAAAACATCTATTGTTATCTGTTCCTCTTTATCTCTTTGCCCTTTATTCCTTAAGTTCTAAACTGTTTTACTTATTTTAAATTGATTCTGTAGCATTTCTCAAGTGGATACTCAAGATCGACTCTTACTGTTTTTTTTTTATTATACTTTAAGTTTTAGGGTACATGTGCACATCGTGCAGGTTAGTTACATATGTATACATGTGACATGCTGGTGCGCTGCACCCACTAACTTGTCATCTAGCATTAGGTATATCTCCCAATGCTATCCCTCCCCTCTCCCCCCACGCCACCACAGTCCCCAGAGTGTGATATTCCCCTTCCTGTGTCCATGTGATCTCATTGTTCAATTCCCACCTATGAGTGAGAATATGCGGTGTTTGGTTTTTTGTTCTTGCGATAGTTTACTGAGAATGATGATTTCCAATTTCATCCATGTCCCTACAAAGGACATGAACTCATCATTTTTTATGGCTGCATAGTATTCCATGGTGTATATGTGCCACATTTTCTTAATCCAGTCTATCATTGTTGGACATTTGGGTTGGTTCCAAGTCTTTGCTATTGTGAATAATGCCGCAATAAACATACGTGTGCATTCTAGTTTTTCAATTCCTCATTTTGCCTTTCCCTAAAACCTCTTTCCTCATTTATAAGCACAAGAGTGAAGTCACCCTTGATATTTTCTAGCAGCACTCTTTTTAGTTTTGTTCTCCTTAAAGACAACTAGCAGACTTGGAAAGTGACTAAACTTTCACGTGCAATCATAAAACAAAGACTAAGGGAAAAGTGATGTGGTAGTCTAGTTTCAGAAGACGTCATATCCTAGAAAGACAGAAACTCCATTGCAGGATCAATGAGCAAAATGAGGCAGAGGTAAGGTCAGTGAATATTCTGAAGCCATTAATGGTCTACAAGTCAGAGACTGAGAGCTAACCTGGTAGTAATGAGCTGGCTCAAGAGAAAGACCAGATAATGCATTATCATCAAGTAAATTTGGAAATATTACAAATGACATTTTGTCAACTGTATGCTCTATCTTATGCCTTAGAGCATGTTATACTTCTGTGCTGAGATGTGTTATACTGGTGATTTTGTACATTAAGTATTTTTGTTATTATATAATTAAAAAAATATAGACAAAAATTTGTCTTTTGAGAAAGTCAAGACATGCTGCCCTTCATGAAATAAAAAAGTTACAACAAAATTATTTCTCTGCAGTTTTTCTTTGAAATATGTAACCAAATATGGTAAATACAATCATAATGAAGCCACGAAGGGTCGTTAAGTGTCCAATTCATGAAGTTTCAGCATGCCCGAAGCAAACTTTTAAAGAAAAGTACACATCCACACATATGTGCATAGGTTTCAAAGAAAAGCAAATGTGGCAAATGGTAAATATTCGAGAACCTTGTTGAAGCTATATGGTTGTTCATTATAGTATTATTTCAGTTTTCTTCTAGTTTTGATTTTTTAAATAAAAACTAAGAGAAAGAGGAAGGAAGGAAGAAAGTAGGGACAGAGGGAAGGAAAGAGGGAGGGAGAAAAGGAAGAAAAGAGGAGAGGATAGGAGACAAGAGGGAAGGGGAGGGAAGGGGACAGGGAGACCAGGTACCTTTCCCTTCTCCCCAACTGCAGCTTCCAAGGCCCATCAGAGAAGTTGAACCCCTGTGGTTCAACTTCAAGCTATTCTGTGGTAGTTTGTTTGAGTACATATCTTAGCAAGGAGCTAACAGACAGCCTTCTAACTAGAAAAGGTGGTTAAGAAGTCCAACAACTGGGACACCAGCTGAGAGACTGACAAAATGCAAAAAGCAAAGATGTATATAAACTACTCTTAGTAGCTAGAAAAAAAATCATGATGATGTGAAGGAAGTTCTCATCATAATAAAAGCTTGCAAAGCTACATCATTGTCCAGAGTTACCACAGAGGCCTGTTATTTTCACGTGCACAAGATGAAAAAGACAAGAGTCATACACCCATAAAACTCACAGTAAAGTTGCATTCAGTGGCCATGGCAGATCATTACATCGTTATAAACTTACATGCTTTTCAGACATAGAGGTTCTTTGATATTCCTGTGAATAAGCTATTGGCAGAATTTATAATCTGCAATGAACTGAAGTACCTATTGCAGAATGAAGAAACTGTAGCATGCTTTCCTCTAACGTAGTTATAACCAAGTGGTTTTATTAATTGTGGACTAACTAAATGCAGAATGTGCTTCAATTCACAAAGACTAAAAGAAAACCTGAGAAGTAGAAAGGATTAATTTGGTTAGTGATATTATTATTTAATTTCTTAACTGCAAATTCTTCAGATGAATGATAGAGTAGGTGAAGTGTCAAGATATCTGAGAGTTGTTGCAAACAGGAATAAAAAAAGGAAAACAAATATGCTGAAATATTTATATTTTAAATACAGAATGAACATTTATATTCTTCAATCTAGAATTTTAAATATAAAATTTATAATTTTCAACATTTAATTCTTAAATCTATTTGGCAAATATACACATTCACTGTGCTATTCTTTAATTTTCTCTTTATGTTTGAAAAATATTTTGTTAATATATTAAAAGAATAAAAGTAATGTTTTTATAGAAATAACTTAGCACCTATGTAGTTTAAGAATACATAAAAATGACTTAGGCTGGCTTGTGGTCCCACCATATATATTTGTTTGCTTATTTTTTTTGTTTTTTCAACAGGTTTTTAATGGTTCATGTGCCTCTAAATTTTAAATCATATTTGTTAATTTTTGGTTTGGTCAAGAGTTGAAATATTTTTGTGTATTTCTACAGCTCTCAGTTATTCCTGTTTTTTGGTGGTTCTTAAAGTCAGCACTTCTTAAAAAGTTTCCCCCCTGCTGCTATTTAAACTGATTTTTATGTTACTTCAAATTAAATCCATTATTTCTAGTCTATCAATTTTCCAACTTGAATCAGCACCCTTTAAGAGTCCCATCTGCTAACTATTGTAAAGGCAGTTTTTTATTCTGTCTTTTTCTCTTCTCTGTCTTGCTTCCTCAGGTGCATTGGAAGCTCCATTCAGACATTCTGGACTGATCTCTGCCTGCCAGAAACGTCTTGGCCATTCTGTGCAAAATCCAGCATCAGGCATCCTTTTACTCCCACAAATGTACTATCAAACTTATAAATGTTCAAATTTCGAAGAGTTTTCAAGCCATGACTAAAAGTTAACTCTCAAGAGAGACATGAAAAGTCCGTCAGACATAGATACAATAAAACAGAGCACAGTAAAAGGATATAAGAGAGTACTAATTGAAAAATCCCTTGGTCTGGAGCCAAGAGAATTACAATCAGTTTATCTCTGGCCTAGATGTACTGTGCCACCTTGACCAAGCCACTACACACTACTTCACTCAATTATAAAATAGGAGAAATGAATTAAATAGACTCTCTGGGCCATTTCAACTGGATTTTACAATAATTTTATTGTGTTATGTTTATAAAATTAATCTATCCACAAATTGTAGAAAATTTACAAACTATTTAACTTATAGAAAATAAAATAAATGTTACTCATCAAAACATTTTAGAATTACCCACTTTTAAATTATTGCTGTGTATCCATCTAACTGTGTGTGTGTGTGTGTGTGTGTGTGTGTGTGTGCATGCATACAGATATTAATATGAACAGATTTATACTCCAAAATGTATGTACTATATGTATGTATGTTTTGCATGTATAAAATTGTATGGGCTATATGTACAAAATTGGTACATACAGCACATTGAGCTTTGTATTCTACTTTAATAATACTCTGATCATTTTTCCTATATTAATATTAAATATCATTTGAAAACTTGTCTTTTAATGACCATATTGCATAATCTGAGTGTGATAATACATACCTATGAATTTTGGTAATCTACATTTTAGGTTTTAAAGGAGAATGCTAAAGAAATACCTCTATAGTATATAATATTGCTTTCTATTTCACGGGCTACAGATTTTATCATAACAAGTTTAACGTCACCAGCATCAAAGTTCTAGTATTTCTTATAGCATAAGAAAAAATAAAAGAGTCTTTTCTGGAAGTATTTCTCTCTTGAAGAGATAATACCTCACTAGATCTTGGAAAGCAATAAAACGGAATTGTGTGTGTGTGTGTGTCTGTGTGTGTGTGTGCATGTGTGTGTTTGAGACAGAGTCTCGCTCTGTTGCCCAGGCTGGACTGCAGTGGCATGATCTCGGCTCACTGCAAGCTCTGCCTCCTGGGTTCACGCCATTCTCCTGCCTCAGCCTCCCAAGTAGCTGGGACTACAGGTGCCTGCCACCACACCCAGCTAATTTTTTGTATTTTTAGTAGAGACAGGGTTTCACCATGTTAGCCAGGATGGTCTCAATCTCCTGACCTTGTGATCCGCCTGCCTCAGCCTCCCAAAGTGCTGGGACTACAGGCGTGAGCCACTGCGCCCGGCCTTGGGTGGTTTTAAATAGCTTTTTCTTTAAAAAAAAATTCTCAATGAATAATTATACCTTTATTAGTAGAGTTATCCTTTTATTTTGCTTTTGGAAAACAACTCCCCATGGTTTTCCACATTTCTGAACAATTTTAAAGAATTGGCAATAATGGCCTTTGTTCCAGATTATATAGTCAAGTTTGCTTCATTTTGTTTTGTTTTTGCTTGTTGCTGTTAGCTATTCTGTATAATAAAGACAATTCTCTGAAGAACAAAGTTCAACAAATTTGCTTGCAACCTATTATAATAAAAGATTTGGTTCTCTAAGCTTGACATTCTTCAGCTATGTTGCAGCATCTACTTGGGCCTCTCTACTTCGGCCTGATGAGGGAATTGGGAGTCAACAGGATCTGAAATGAATATGAATCCCATGTTGATCCTGTGCCGTAAGTAATGGAGTCCTTTTTCTTTGATCCAAAAATGTTTTTGTCTTCTGCCAGAATCCATAAAATTTTTGTGGCAAGCTAATTTCTTAGCTATTAAGTAGGGTAAACTCTCAGGCCCTTCACACTTCTTAATTGTTGCCTTATAAAAACAGAATGGTCATAAGGAGGACTAAGCTTTCACAGACAAAGGAAGCTAAGGTCAGTTTAAAAAACAAGTCACTAGTCTAGGGAAAGTATTTATTTTGTACTGACTTCTGACGTTATAGTCTTACTGCTAAATATTATCATTAATAACTCACCAGAAAGTAATCATTGCTCAGGACTATTCACATAGTATTTGCATATAGTAGAAAATATTTCTTTTTCACTTTATTTTCTACGTCCTGTTCAATTCATTAAAGAAGCTTTACAAATTGAAAAAAAAAAAGCAAACTAAATAGGAAGCTTCCAATTTAACTTTAGGCAAATGGTTGGCATATTTATAATTCAAAAGACAATTATAATTTTCAAATCCACATACAATTTCTTCAACATATTTAAGAGATGTGATTTTTGTTTTTAATAGAAAGTAATGAGGCTTTCCCTGAAAGATCTATCTCCTATGACATTAAACTATTACCTTCTTTCTTACAAAGGTGATTCTGAATATAAAGAAGCTGTTATGTTCCCTGAATCTGATTTACATATGTGTGCATATTTGTGTGCATGTATTCCCATAGATTGCTCATCACCTATACCATTTATGCTATTCAAATATTTGTAAGCAATTATTACAGCCTTCATAAGTGATTACATAGCTAGTTTATTTGGAATTAGATTCTTTACTCTCGTCTTACTAATCCAAACTCTGCCCTCTAGAGTTTTAAATGTTACCATAATTTTATCTATGAAATCTTTTCCTTGGGGTTAAGCATATATGGGATCTTCACCACAGCAACCTCAGAATCCAGGACCAAAGCCTTGATACCATTCAGCAAAGGCTGTGGGTTCACTGTTTGTAGCAACCTATTTAGAGCTCCATTGAATTTTAAAGCCCATCTGTCCTAGCACCTTCAATGAAAGGTAATGAAGCTGACTCTCTTGAGTTTAAATGATTTGCCCAATTCACAAATAGACTATTTCAGGATTATCTCTGCTACTTGATGGCAAAAATTGAGGGAAAATTCACTATCAATTTTGCTACTAACAGGCAAATTCTTGAGAAATTCGGAAAATGTCAGCTTCATGAAATCTATAAAAAAAGTAGAAAGTACATAACAATTGCCATGATAATTACACTGGAATTTACATGTATATAATGACATACAGATTCTTTCTAAAGCAAAAAAAAAAAATCCAAAGGGCCATTTAAAAAGTCATAAGCTGAAATTTACAAAAACCTAACACAGAAATTAAAATTTTATTCTGTGAAAATATATTTCAATAACAAATTATCACAGCAAAAGAGAGGTTTGTTCTTAATAGGTCAAAAAAGTACTTATTTACATTTTTTCTTGCAAAGAAAAACTTAAAGTATATTTGCAGATGTCAGGAGTTACACCACAGATCCTAATTTGAGATACATGTTATGAAGGAGATCTAGACATGTCAAAACTAAAAGGGCAAAAACCGGTCATACCTACTGAAATAAAAGTCCATATAGCATAGAAAAAAGAGCTGTCAATTCTATTGACAGTTGGGGCGATCAAGAAAGAGTTCATAGAGAAGCTGATTTTTAAGCTAAGCTTTGAAAGACGAGACAGTATTGACAGACCATCAGCATGTTTGAGTGGGGCCCCCTAGATAAAAGAGGCACCAAAATAAATGTGCAAGGGCATAAAGTCACGGACCAGCAGCATGCTTAGTAAATGTGTGGCTTCAGTTTGGCGCATCATAAGTGCTGAGAGGGAAAACATGAAGGAACAAGTAGGGAGAGAACGCAAACTGGAGAAAGATGACCGTAACTTTGAAGGTGAAAAACATGTAAATAGTTTGGTAAGGAATATTAACCACTGGAATCAGAGTAAACACCTGTCCTGGTTGATCTGGAACTTCAGGGTTTCCAGGACACAGGACATCAATGTTAAAATAGGGAGAGTCCCAGGAAAAGTGAGACAATTGGTCACTCCAACTATAATAAGAACAAAAATGTGTTTGTCATGGAAGCTATTTTCTTAAACTTTGTTTCAATGAATCTATAGTATATTAAATTTTCTGTTAATAATACATCATTAGCTTTGCTTTCACATTTTGGTTAATGGAATGGGCTAAGTTCAATTTCTAAATCTCAGCCAATGTATTACCATAAAAATACTTTAAAAATATTTAATCTGAAACTTAATGCAAAATTCTTCTCCATTCCTCAATTTAGGTAGAGCTATATGTGGCTTCAGAAATTCAGGAGAATTGGAGCTCTTCTTCCTGCAAATATCTCCATCACCTGCCCCACCCTCCTTAGTAGCTAGTTCCTCTAATGCATTGGGCAAGTAGGAAAGGCAAGTAGAAAAAAAAAGGTTCTGCTTGTCAGATTTATATTGAAATATTTCCCTTAATGAGCAATCTCGTTGTCTAAGGATTCCTACTTTTTATCCATCAACAACTTCTCTATGTCAACAGGGGTAGCTTCAACAAGCCATTGCACTAGGTCAGTCCTCTAGTTTCTATGTGATGTACTAACTGTGCTATTTCCAGCTACTCTCTCTGGATCACGCACATTGCATTATCACTTAGCCAGATACCATTCAGATTTGTGGTAGCAAGCATAGAAATGTACTTGTAAAACAGTCTCCGGCATCAGACAGCAGGGATTCAAAAGCTCATTTGACTAATTAGCAATTTAAGAATTTACTTTAAAAACTCTGCACCTCAGTTTCCTCAACCGTAAAATGAGGATAATAATAATGTTGTTTAGTACTCATTAGAGTAGTCTAAAATACCATATAAAATAGACCCAATGTGTAAGAGTTCAACCACAATAAAAGTTCATTTCTTACTCACATAGTAACCCAGAGCAGTAATGCAGATTATGAACCACAGTTCTTATGGTGAATCAGAAAATGTGTTTCTTCCGACATGTAGCTTTGTCATCCCCCTGGGACTTATTCTTGATATACCAGCCTGCTAAGGGCAAAAGCAATTGAGGAGAATGCCCATCAGCTTCTTAAGGGCTTTGGCCCAGAAATAGCATGTATCTCTCCCTCTCACATTCCATTGACTAGAAGCTATCACAAGGCCACACCTAGCTTTATGGATGACTGGGAAATGCCATGTATAGGATTGTTTAGAGATTTAAATATTATAATAAATAAGGCTTTGAAGAATGCATGATGGCACAGTTTAACTGCTCACTAAATAATAGCTACTAATATTATTGCTTTTATCACCAGTGACTTTGCTGTTCCACTTAAAGACTTTTCTCTCTAGCAATGTGTATAAGAGCCTGTCAGTTTGAAATCTCAACAGCAGGAATGATACTGAATAAGGAAGAGAAAATGATGACTTCGCTTTATAAATTCTAAAAGTAATAAAAAAACTTAAGGCATTTAATATTCATGAATTCATACTCTAAAAGTAACTTCAGCATCTTTTAAAATAAAATCATGCTGGTAATGGAGAGATTTTGTGCAAGTTATCCACATCCTTAAAGCAGTGACACTTCCCACTTGGAACATGTGTGGCAAGATGTAGTCTTGGATTTAAGACCATTTCTTTTGATAGCTGTGTATGAGCATTTTTCCCTGGCTGTGCAAGATTAATTGACACTGATCACTTCCTCTTAACAGTGAGCTAAAGTGGTTTGTGGATAACACTGCTGGGCTCTCCACCCTTTCTGTATGACCTTCAACACAGTGAAGCCAACTCCTCTCAAACTCTTTCATTAATGAGCTGATGTTTCCATTTTGAGTGTATCTTGCAAACTCATTATGAAACTTCTGCCTGGCAGTCTTAGAAGTTAATAGACTTCAAATTACTATTCAGCAAGGTGTTTACATTTACAAAGCACCAGGTAGCCACCTTTATGGCTTATATTTAATTAATAAAATTATATTCCCAAATAAACAAAACATGTAAGCATGCCAATTATATTAGTTGTTAGCTGAAGCTAGTAATTGTCTCCTCACTGGGGAGCTCCCCATTTTTATTTCAATAATTCTCTTTCCTGACAGAAAATAATCCCTTACAAAATTACCAGGTACTGTATGACACCAACTAAGCTAAACGTGTGCAATCCACTTTATCCCTCTTAATGTGACTATAAAAATTTCAGACAAAGAAGCTAAATGAAGCCATTTTCTAAGTTCTTGACTTTTCTATCATAATTTTTAAGTGTTCAGAATAGACATGCTATTCTCCAAAATCCATAAGCAGATATCAAGTTTGAAGTGTATCTTCCCTCACTGAAGAGATTTTACTTCTTTTCTTTCATCCTAAAACTCCCTTTACTAGTTAATGATTTAAACATTTTTTTAGTTCCACGGCAAGTTTGACTTTCTAATGACATATTATTTTCTGTCTATTTGAGTTGTGGGAAATTATTCAAATTGCAACAAAAGAATATTATAGAAACTTGAAAACTCATTAAAAAATGAGTCATTACTTTCATTCATTCAAAAAAAGTTAATTGGACATTTACCATGCAATGAGACACTGCTGGATGCAGAAATACTGTGTGAGGGTAGATAGAAAAGTCTCTGCCCATGGAGTTTACTGAGAAGACAGAATGGATACAACTTAGCTAGGAAAAGAGAGGAGCAAGGATGTTTGAGGTAGGAGAAAACTTTAGTAAAAAGGTTGCTGTGGCCCAGAGATTGTGTGCCTCAGGCCTTTGAAAGGAATACCTCTGTGTATATTCAGAGAGAGAGAGAATATTTATCTTTCTGAAACAGATATAGACTATCCTGGGATATATAGGGCCATACTCCCTTAACACTTCATAAACTCTGTAGGTGTATTTAATGTTCATAAATATTATTCTAAGATAATATTCAGATAATATATAAAAACATAGAAGTTATTAGTGGCAATGATTACTTGCTAGTTTTCCAGTCTTTTCTGAGCTCTTCTGGAAGGCTATAAGATCCAACACTTAGAGAACAATGAAAGTATGGCCGTAAAATTCACTCTCAAAGGGAAAACAGGAGAGAGCCTTGAGTAAGTTTCCCTTACTGTGCAGGCCTGCAGGAAGGGAACAGCAGCTTCAGGAGTGAGGGTGTGGAACTCTGCCCAGACTCTTCTCCTCTCTCCCCTTTGGACAAAAAAATCTCAATCTGCGAGGGGAAGGAAGGACAATATCAAACCAGTAAAACTGATATTGTGTCCGGAATTGGTGGGTTCTTGGTCTCACTGACTTCAAGAATGAAGCTGCGGACCCTCACGGTGAGTGTTACAGCTCTTAAGGTGGCGCGTCTGGAGTCTGTCCCTTCTGATGTTCAGATGTGTTCAGAGTTTCTTCCTTCTGGTGGGTTCGTGGTCTCGCTGGGCTCAGGAGTGAAGCTGCAGATCTTCGCAGTGAGTGTTACAGCTCATAAAAGCAGCGTGGACCCAAAGAGTGAGCAGTAGCAAGATTTATTGCAAAGAGGGAAACAACAAAGCTTCCACAGTGTGGAAGGGGACCCGAGCGGGTTGCCAATGCTGGCTCGGGCAGCCTGCTTTTATTCTCTTATCTGGCCCCACCCACATCCTGCTGATTGGTAGAGCTGAGTGGCCTGTTTTGTCAGGGCGCTGATTGGTGTGTTTACAATCCCTGAGCTAGATACAAAGGTTCTCCACATCCCCATCAGATTAGTTAGATACAGAGTTTCGACACACAGGTTCTCCAAGGCCCCACCAGATCAGCTAGATACAGAGTGTCAATTGGTGCATTCACAAACCTTGAGCTAAACACAGGGTGCTGATTGGTGTGTTTACAAACCTTGAGCTAGGTACAGAGTGCCAATTGGTGTATTTACAATCCCTGAGCTAGACATAAAGGTTCTCCACGGCCCCACCAGAGCAGCTAGATACAGTGTCGATTGGTACACTCACAAACCTTGAGCTAAACACAGGGTGCTGATTGGTGTATTTACAATCCCTGAGCTAGATATAAAGACTCTCCATGTCCCCACCAGACTCAGGAGCCCAGCTGGCTTCACCTAGTGGATCCCGCACCGGGGCTGCAGGTGGAGCTGCCTGCCAGTCCTGCGCCGTGCGCTCGCATTTCTCAGCCCTTGGGTGGTTGATGGGACTGGGTGCCATGGAGCATGGAGTGGTGCTCGTTGGGGAGGCTCGGCCGCACAGGAGCCCACGGAGTGGGTGGGAGGCTCAGGCATGGCGGGCTGCAGGTCCCAAGCCCTGCCCCGCGGGAAGGCAGCTAAGGCCCGGCGAGAAATCGAGCGCAGCGCCAGTGGGCTGGCACTGCTGGGGGACCCAGTACACCCTCCGCAGCCACTGGCTCGGGTGCTAAGCCCCTCACTGCCCGGGGCCAGCAGGGCTGGCTGGCTGCTCCGAGTGCGGGGCCCACCAAGCCCATGCCCACCTGGAAATCCAGCTGGCCCGCAAGCACTGCACGCAGCCCCGGTTCCCGCTTGCGCCTCTCCCTCCACACCTCCCTGCAAGCTGAGGGAGTGGGCTCCAGCCTTGGCCAGCCCAGAAAGGGGCTCCCACAGTGCAGTGGGGGGGCTGAAGGGCTCCTCAAATGCCACCAAAGTGGGATCCCAGGCAGGGGAGGTGCCAAGAGCAAGCGAGGGCTCTGAGGACTGCCAGCATGCTGTCACCTCTCAATATAAGTGCCCCTTTAATACTGCAGATTTGTTATAAAGTTTAAATATAAAAATAGGAAGATATGAAAGAATAAGCTTCAAGTTATATGAAATGCTATAGAAATTTAATATAATGCTATCAAAATATTTCATGAATAAAAGAATTTATGAATTCAGGAGACAATGTAGCAGTAAATCAAAGAAGTTACCTATTTTGAAAAACTGCATTTCCAAAGGAGGGAGAAAAACTGAAAAATACCTATTCTAATCCTGCTTTATGCAGTCACTTAAAGTAAAACTGGAAGGGAAGACGTTACTCTTCAGGATTTCACTCCCTTTTCTTTAGAGTAGTTTACAACAGTTGTCATAGCTAGCATTAATTAGATAATTTTAAGTAAAAATTTTATGTAATTTTACTTAAGAGAAAGACAAAATTCTTAATGTTTCAGCTAGATAAATTGTTATTAAGTAAAAGCAAACAAGAAAACAAACAAACAAAAACCATGTAGCCAACTCCAAGATTAAGAAACATAAAACTACTGCCAGCAGTTTCTCTGTCAGGAAAGAGAAACTACATCACACTGTGAAGTTTTGGGGTGGCTTGTTGCACAGCAGTGGAAAACTGAAACAGACTGTACTCTTTTGAGCCATGGACACTTTTGGCAGTCTAGTGAAATTTATAAACCTCTCAGAATAAGGTTTTCAAACTCATAAAATAAAATACATAGGAAATCAATTATATTCAACTACAGTTATTAGATTATAATATATTTTGTACTATAGGAAATTTGTGCATCTTTACTAATACACTGAAAAACAAAAACCAGGGCCAGTCATGGTGGCTCACACCTGTAATCCCAGCACTTTGGGAGGCCACGGTGGGCAGATTACTTGAGGTCAGGAATTTGAAACCAGCCTGGCCAACATGGTGAAACCTCATCTTTCTACTAAAAATACAAAAATTAGCCCAGCATGGTGGTACATGCTTGTGGTCCCAGCTACTGGGGGCTCTGAGGTGGAAGAATCACTTGAGCCTGGGAGGCAGAGGTTGCAGTGAGCTGAGAATTTACTAAATCAGAATATGCACTTAAAAAAGATCCCTGAAGGAGGGGCCAAGATAGCTGATTAGAAGCATCTTAGTAACCCATAAGTCCAACTTGTGCCATCTGGAAAGGGGAGCACAATCTCTTTCACCATTATCCTGATTTCTAACACCATAAATTAGTTTTGCCATTTTTAAACTTTATATGTCTGTAACCATATGTATATAATCTTCAATCTGACATTTTTCTGTTCTGGTTAATTGTACATAGTTCAGTTTCATTATTATAGTAGTCTATCATGTGAGTATATCATAATTTACATATGCTTTCTACTACTGAAAGACATTTGTATTGTTCCAGGTTAGAGATAACTCAAATAGCACTGTTAATAAAATTCTTGTCTATTCTTGTCTATTCTGTGAATAAGAGTTCCTATTACTCCACATCCTTGCCAATATATGTAGTACTATCACTTCTTATATCATTAACCATTTTTGTGTGTATTTGGAGTAGAATCACTTTTTGGCATTAATTTGCATTTCCTTGATGACTAATGATTTAGAGCCTCGCTAATCAAAGTATGGCCTATTAAGCAACAGCATCTATGTCACCTGAGAGCTTGTTACAAATGCAGAATCTCAGGTCCCATCTCAAATTTACTAAACCAGAATATGCACCTTAAAAAGATCCCTGGGGCAGGGGCCAAGATGGCCAACTAGAAGAATCTGTGGTCCTTAGCTGTCACAGAGAGGAAGGAAAATGGTGAGTAAACTCAGCATCTTCAACTGAAATATCCAGGTTCTTGCATTGGGACTCACTAGGCAATCGACTTGATCCACAGAGAACAAAGAAAAGCAGTGTGGGGCGATAGCCCACCCCATAGTGGCATGGAGCCAAAGGAACCCTCACCCCCAGCCAAGGGAAGCAGTGAGTGATTGTGTGACCCCGCCCAGGAAACATGCTTCTCCCACAGATCTTTGCAATCTGCAGATCAGGAGATCCCCTTGTGAGCCCATCCCACCAGCACCTTGGGTCTAATACACAGAGCTGTTTGGAATCTCAACAGAGTGGTCACTCAGGCTCACACAAAGACATGGGAGTTTTACAGTCTCCAGCCCCAGGAATCTCAACAAGGTGAGAACTCCCTCAGCACATTCCCTAGGAAGGGGGCTGAATCCACAAGAGGCAAGCACCATCGTTCTGGGTCCCACTTCCATGGCACCTCACAATATAGGACCCACTGGCTTAGAATTCTAGCTTGTCAGCACAACAGGCTGGAGACTGCCTGAGATGGATGAGTTCATAAGCGGTGGGGTGACCATGACTTCTGTGGTTAGGTTGACTCAACCATTCTAGCCTGCCAGCTCTGGGGATTCTAGGCAGTCCTGGTAATGAGGAGTCCCCCACAAAACAACCCAGCTGCTATGCCAAATCATGGCCAGACTACTTCTTTAAGTGGAACCCCAATCCATCCCTCTTCACTGGGCAAGGATGTTAAAACAAACAAACAGAAGGCAACATTAACAACATTAACAAAAAAAAAGACCTCACATAAAACCTATTCAAAGGTCAGCAACCTCAAAAATTGAAGACAGATGAGCCCACAAAGATGAGAAAGAATGAACACAAAACCACTGAAAACTCAAAAATCCAGAGTGCTTCTTTTCCTCCAAATGACTGCAATACCTCTCCAGGAAGAGCACAGAACTAGCCTGAGGCTGACATGGCTGGATTGACAGAAGTAGCCTTCAGAAAGTGGGTAATAATGAACTTTGCTGAGCTAAAGGAGCATGTTGTAACCCAATGCAAAGAAGCTAAGAATCATGATAAAACAATACAGGAGCTGATAACCAGAATAGCCAGTTTAGAGAGAAGCATAACTGACCTGATGGAGCTGAAAAACAAAACATGAGAAAATTATAAGGCAATAACAAGTATCAATAGCAGAACAGACCAAGTGGGGAAAGAATCTCAGAGCTTGAAGACTATCTTTCTAAAATAAGACAGACAGACCAGATTAAAGAAACAAGAATGAAAAAGAACAACAACAAAAAAAAACTTCCAAGAAATATGGGACTATTGAAAAAGACTGAACCTTACTGGGGTACCTGAAAGAGATAGGAGAATGGAACCAAGCTGGCAAACAAATTTCAGGATATCATCCAGAAGAACTTCTCCCACCTTGCAAGATAGGCCAACATTCAAATTCAGGAAATCCAGAGAACCCTAGGAAGATACTTTATGAGAGAACAAAGCCCAAGACACATAATCATCAGATTCTCCAAGGTCAAAATGAAAGAAAAAATGTTAAGAGCAGCCAGAGAGAAAGGCCAGGTCACCTACAAAGGGAAACCCACCAGATCTCTCAGTGGAAACCTTATAAGCCAGAAGATATTGGGGACCAATATTCAACATTCTTATAGAAAATATTTTCACCCAGTATTTCATATCCAGCCAAACTAAGCTTCATAAGCAAAGAAGAAATAAGAACCTTTTCAGACAAGCAAATGCTGAGGGAATCTATCACTACCAGGCCTGCCTTGCAAGAGCTCTTGAAAAAAGCACTAAATATGGAAGTGAAAAACCATTACCAGCCACTACAAAGACACACTGAAGTACGCAGACCAGTGACGCTATGAAATAACCACATAAACAAGTCTGAAAAAAAAAAAAACGAGCTAACATAATGATGAAAGTATCAAATTCACACATAACAATATTAACCCTAAATGTAAATGGGCTAAATACCCCAATTAAAAGAAACAAAGTGGCAAGCTGGATAAAGAGTCAGGACCCATTGGTATGCTGTCTTCAAGAGCCCTATCTCACATGCAAAGACACACATAGGCTCAAAATAAAGGGATTGAGGAAAATTTTCCAAGCAAATGAAAAACAGAAAATAACAGGGGTCACAACCCTAGTTTCTAATAAAATAGACTTTAGGCCAACAAAGACCAGAAAAGACAAAGAAGGGCATTACATAATGGTAAAGGGACCAATTCAACAAGAATAATTAACTATCCTAAATATATATGCACCCAATACAGGAGTACCCAGATTCATAAAGCAAGTTCCTAGAGACCTACAAAGAGACTGAGATTCATACACAAAAACAATGGGAGACTCTAACACCCCACTGAAAATATTAGACGGCTCATTGAGACAGAAAATGAACAAAGATATTCAGGACCTGAACTCAGCTCTGGATCAAGCAGACCTGATAGGTATCTACAGGACTCTCCAACCCAAAAAAACAGAATATACATTCTTCTCATCACCATATAGCACTTACTCTAAAATTGATCACATAATTGAAAGTAAAATACTCCACAGCAAATGCAAAAAAAAAAAAAAAAAACTGAAATCATAACCTGCAGTCTCTCAGACCACAGTGCAATCAAATTAGTACTCAAGATTAAGAAAGTCACTCAAAACCACACAACTACCTGGAAATTAAACAACTTGCTCCCAAATGACTTGTGGGTAAATAATGAAATTAAGGCAGAAATCAAGAAGTTCTTTGAAACCAATAAGAACAAAGAGACAGCATGCCAGAATCTCTGGGATGCAACTATAGCAGTGATAAGGTGGAAATTTATAGAAATAAATGCCCACATCAAAAAGCTAGAAAGATCTCAAATTAATAACTTAAGAACACAACTAAAAGAACCAGAGAACAAAGAGCAAACAAAACCCAAAGCTAGCAGAAGACATGAAATAACTAAGAGCAGAGCTGAACTGAAGGAGAAAGAGACATGAAAAACCCTTCAAAAACTCAAAGAATCTGGGAGCTTGCTTTTTGAAAAAACTTATTAAAATACATAGACGACTACCTAGAATAATAAAGAAGAGAGAAGAATCAAATAGTCACAATCAGAAATGATAAGGGGGATATTACCACTGACCCCACAGAAACACAGACAACCATCAGAGAATACTATAAACACCTCTATGCACATAAATTAGAAAATCTAGAAGAAATGAATAAATTTCTGGACACATACACTCTCCCAAGATGGAAACAAGAAGAAATTGAATCCCTGAATAGAACAATGACAAGTTCTGATACTGAGGCAGTAATAAATAGCCTAGCAAAAAAAAAAAAAAAAAAAAAATCCCAGAAGCAGATGGATTTACAGCTGAATTTTACTAGATATCCAGAGAAGAGCTGGTACCATTTCTACCGAAACTAGCCCAAAAAGTAAAAAGAAGAGACTCCTCCCTAACTCATTTTATGAGGCCATGATTATCCTGCTAAAAAAGAAACCTGGCAGAGATAGAACAATACAAAAGAACTTCAGCCCAATATCCCTGATGAACACTGATGCAAAAATCCTCAATAAAATACTAGCAAACTGAATCTAGCAGCACATCAAAAAGCTTATCCACTATGATCAAGTCAGCTTCATCCCTGGGATGCAAGGTTGGTTCAACATATGCAAATCAATAAATGTAATTCATCCCATAAGCAGAACTAAAGACAAAAACCACATGATTATCTCAATAGATGCAGAAAAGGCCTTCAATAAAATTCAACATCTCTTCATGTTAAAAACTCTCAATAAACTTGGTGTTGAAGGAACATACCTCAAAATAATAAGAGCCATATATGACAAACCCACAGCCAATATTATATTGATTGAGCAAAAGCTGGAAGTATTTTTATTGAAAACCAGCATAAGACAAGGATGCCTTCTCTCATCATTCCTGTTCAACACAGTATTAGAAGTTCTGGCCAGGGAAATCAGGCAAGAGAAAAAATAAAGGTATTCAAATAGGGATACATGAAGTCAAATTATTTTTGTTTGCAGATAAAATGATCCTATATCTAGAGAATCCCATTGTCATTAATCCAAAAGCTTCTTAAGCTGAAAAGCAAATTCAACAAAGTCTCAGGTTACAAAATCAATGTGCAAAAATCCCAAGCATTCCTATACACCGAAAACAGGCAAGCGGTGAACCAAGTCATAAATGAACTCTCATTCACAATTGCCATTAAAATAATAAAATACCTAGAAATACAACTGAAAAGGGAAGCGAATGACCTCTTCAAGGAGAACTACAAACCACTGCTCAAGGAAATCAGAGACAACACAAAGAAATGGAGAAACATTCCATGCTCATGAATAGAAAGAATCAATATTGTGAAAATGGCCATACTGCCTAAAGTAATTTATAGATTCAATGCTATTCTCATTAAACTACCATTGACATTCTTCACAGAATTAGGAGAAACTATTTTAAAATTCATATGGAATCCAAAAAGAGCCGAGATAGCTAAGACTACTGTAAGCAAAAAGAACAAAGCTGGAGGCATCAAGTTACCTGACTTAAACTATACTACTATAAAAAGCTACAATAACCAAAAGAGCTTGGTACTGGCACAGAAACAGACACATAGACCAATGGAACAGAGTAGAGAACTAAGAAATAAGACCACATACCTACAATCATCTGATCTTCAACAAACCTGACAAAAGCAAGTAATGGGGAAATGATTTTCTATTTAATAAATGGTGCTGGAAGAACTGGCTAACTATATGCAGAAAATTGAATCTGGACTCCTTCCTTGAATCTTATACAAAAATGAACTGAAGATAGATTAAAGACTTACATGTAAAACCCAGAACTATAAAAACCCTAGAAGAAAATCTAGGCAATTCCATTTAGGACATAGGCATAGGCAAAAATTTCATGATGAAAACATCAAAAGCAATTGCAACAAAAGCAAAAATTGTTTAATGGAATCTAAAGAGTTTCTGCACAGCAAAAGATGCGAACAGATGACCTACAGAATGGGAGAAAATTTTTGAAATCTGTCCACCTGACAAAGATCTTATATCCAGAGTTTAAAAGGAACTTAAACAAATTTACAAGGAAATAAACAACTCCATTAAAAAGTGGTCAAAGGACATGAAGAAACACTTCCCAAAAAAAGACACTGATGCAGCCAACAAACATATAAAAAGAAGCTGAAATCACAGATTAGAGAAATGAAAATCAAAACCACAATGAGATACCATCTCATGCCAGACAGAATGGCAATTATTATAAAGTCCAGAAACAGATGCTGGTGAGGTTGCAGAGAAAAAAAGAATCCTTTTATACTGTGAGTGGGAGTGTAAATTAGTTCAACCATTGTGGAAGACAGTGTGTCGATTCCTCAAATATCTAGAGGCATAAATACCTTTTGGCCCAGCAATCCCATTACTGGATACATACCGAAAGGAATATAAATCATTCCATTATAAAGATACATGCACACATATGTTCACTGCAGCACTATTCACAATAGCAAAGACATGAAATCAACCCAAATGTCCATCAATGATAGACTAGATAAAGAAAATGTGGTACATAATTCAGCATGGAATACTGTACAGCCATAAAAAGAAATGAGATCATGTCTTTTGCAGGAGCATGAATGGAGCTGGAAGCCGTTATCCTCAGCAAACTAACAAAGGAAGAGAAAACCAAACACTGTATGTTCTCTCACTTATAAGGGGGATCTGAACAATGAGGACACATGGCCACATGGAGGGTGGGGTAACAACACATACTGGGGCCTGGTGGGGGTGGGGGAGCAGCAGGAAGAATAGCTAAGGGATGCTGGGCTTCATTCTTAGGTAATGCGATGAACTGTGAAGCAAACCACCACAGCATATGTTTACCTATGTAACAAACTTGCACATCCTGCATATGTGTCCTAGAACTTAAAATAAAAGTTGAAGGAAAAAAAAATAATAAAAACTTAAAAGATTCCCAATTGATTTGTATGCACGTTTATGTTTGAAAGCCTCTGAAGCAGAGTATCTTTATATATACTTACTGGAAAATTGAATACTATGTTTCAATAAAGGTATTTTAAGTTCTCTTTCTTTGTGAGAATCTACAAAGCTGAAAAGAGTATCACTCTCAAACTTATAGCAAGAAAAAAGCCAGGCAAAATGCAAGTACAAAACTTTTCTTGAACCAAAGAATTGAATCAAATATTTGAAGTATCAGGCAACTAATTAACCTAAAATCTGTAGAAAGAAAGGTGCCCACAGGGTATGAGCACTTGTTTACCTGGGGCAGGCAAAAACAGACGCTTGTAAAAATAATTCAGCTAAAATAGTTGATGAATTTCTGAGGCTTAGTATGGGCTGACAAGAGAGTGTGAAGGCCTTGGTAACTTTATTATTTACTTTATTGTACACTGTAGGAACTCTCGTACAATGTTGACTTGAAAAGATTTATGGCAGGCATCTTTTCACCATCTAAGGTACAAACTTTCAATAACTCACCATTGAATATGATGTTTGATATTGGATTTTTTGTATATACTCTATACCAGATTGAGGAAAGTATATTATACTCCTAGTTTACTAATTTGTTTTTGTTTTTGCCTAAATGACCATTGAATCTTATCAAATGCATTTCCAGTGTATATCAAAATATTATATATAATTGTTCTTTTTATATTATTGCCATGAATTACAATACAGGTTTTCAAATGTTAAATGACAATTGCTTTCTTGAACTGAAGTCATAAAATGTTGTGCTATCGTTTTCATACATTATTGGATTTGATATCCTAACATTTTGTTTAACAATTTAACACAAATATTGATGAAAATAGTGGTATATAGTCTTATTTTCTATTAATAATCTTATCAAAATTTGATATGAATGTTATGAAAATCTCCAAAACCAACATGAAAATGTTTTTCATCCTTCTTTTCTCTTGAGAATTTTTATGTTCCTTAAATCTTTGGAAGAGTTTACCATTTAAGGTGATGTGATCTGAATTTTCTATTTGGAAAGGTTTTAAAAATAAATATGAGGTTTTTAATCAATATAAAATATTCAGATTTTCTCTTACTTCTTGTGTCATTGCTGCTACATTGTATTTCACTAAGTTTTTCCATTCCAACAAAATTTTTAAAACTATTAGCTTAAAATTATTTATAATATTCTCTCATCTATGTAATATCTGTAATTTCTTTTGGAGGTTTTTTTTTAATTTCTGGTGTTGGTAATTTTTGTGTTGTTCTAATTTTTTTTTGTCCATCAGCTTTGCTAAATATCAATCAATCTTATTAATCGTTTAAATGAACCAATTTGAGATTTTTTAGATTCTGTTTATATTTATTTTCAGTTTCTTTTAGTTCTGTTCCTAATTTTCTTATTTTCCACTTTAGCAATTTGGCTTTGATTTGTTACTGTTTTTCTACCTTTGGGAGATGGAATTTAACTTAAATGATTTTCAACATTTTTCTTTTTATATTTTATACATTTAAAACACCACATTTTTATTAAGTACTGATGTTGTTCCATCTCCCTGGTTTTGATATCTCACATCTTCATTATCTATCATTTGAAACTGTTTTCTCATTTCGAGTCCTTCTGCCACCTGGAGCTAATTCAAAGCATACTGTTTAATTTCAAAGAATTTAGGGACTTTCTAATTATCTTTATGTTCTTGATCCCTTTACTAATTCCATTGCACTAGGAGAAGCAACTCTGAATTGCACTGAGTATTATTTTTATGCCTTAGCAGATGGTCAGTTTTCATAAATGTGTCATTGTTTACTTAAAAATAAATTGAAATTTGTTGTTAGGTTTAGTGTTTTATATCTGTCACTTAGAGTGTATTAAATATTTTCAGCTTTGCGATTTGATAGAAATAATTTATTTTTTATAAATTAATAACTGTACAAAGTTATGGTATTCATGTGAAATTTTGTTACATGTATATAATGTGTAGTGATCAAGTCAGAGTATTTAGGGTTTCATCATCAGAGTACAATAAATTTTTGTCAACTATAGTCACCGTACTCTGCAATCACACATTGAATTGATTCCTTCTAACTGTATGTTAGTACCCTTTAACCCACTTCGCTCCATCCTCCCTCTCTCCCCACTCACCGTTCCCAGTCTTAACTATCTTTTTACTCCCTTCCTCCATGTGACCAAGTGTTTTAGCCACCATACATAAGTATAAGAACTTCTCATATTTGTCTTTTTGTGCTTCACTTATTTCACTCAATATACTGACCTCCAGTTCCATCCATGTTGCGGCAAATGACATTATTTCATTCTTCTTACGGCCAAATAGTATTCCATTGTGCATACTTACTATACATGCATTCGCTGATGGATTCTTAGATTTCATATCTTTGCTACTGTGAACAGTGCTGCCATAAACATGAGAGTATAGATATCTCATTGATACATTGCTTTTTTTTCCTTTGGGTAGCTAGTAGTGGGATTGTTATACTGAATGGTAATTCCATGTTTAGTTTTTTGTAAAATCTCCATACTGTTCTTCATAGTGGATGTACTATTTTACATTCTCACCAAGAGTGTGTAAGAGCTCCCTTTCCTCAGCATCATTACTACCTGTTATTTTCGGTGCTTTAATAGCCATTCTGATTGAAGTTACATGATATCTTATTGTGTTTTTCTTTTGAAATTTTCTGCAGATTAAAGACGTTAAACATTTCTTCATATACCTATTGGCCATTTGTATGTCTTCTTTTGAGAAATGTCTGTTCATGTCCTTTGCCCACTTTCTTGATGGAATTGTTAATTTCCTGTTCAATTGTTTGTGTTCCTTGTACATTCTGGATATTTGTCCCCTGTTGGATGAATAGTTTGCAAGTATTTTCTCCTATTCAACAGGTTGTCTCTTCAGTCTTTTGTTTATTTCTTTGGCTGTGCAGAAGCTTTTCAGTTTAGTTAAATCCCATTGGTTTATTTTTGCTTTTGTTGCCTGTGCTTTTGAGGTCTTAGTCATAAATTCTTTATCTGGATCATATCTGGGGGAGTTTTCTTTAGAGTTTCTTCTAGTACTTTTATATCTTCAGGTGTTACATTTAAGTATTTAATCCATTTTAAGTTGATTTTTATATATGGTGAGAGATAGGGGTCCAGTTTCACTCTTCTGCATATGGCTATACAATTTTCCACCACCATTTATGCAAGAGGGTGTCCTTTACCCAGTATAATTTCTTATTGGTTTTGTCAGAGATCAGGCGACTGTAAATATGTGGCATTATTTCTGGGTTCTCTGTTCTGTTCCATTGGTCCATATGTCTATTTTTATAACAATACAATGCTGTTTTAGATACAATAGCCTTAGAATATGTTTTGAAGTCAAATAATGTGATGCCTTCAGTTTTGTTCTTTTTGCTCAGGATTTCTTTGGTTACTATGGCTTTATTTGTTTTAACATAATTTTTAGGACTTTTTTTCTAATTGTGTGAAGAATCACATTTGTATTTTGATAGGAGTTGTGCTGAATCTTCAGATTGCTTAGGACAATATGGTCATTTTAACGATAATAATTCTTCTAATTCATGAGAATGAAATGTTTTTCTATTTGAGTCATCTCCAGTTTTTTCAATGAATGTTTTGTAGTTTTCCTGTAGAAGTCTTTCACCTTCTTGAGTAAATTTATTCCTATGTATTTTATTTTTGTAGCTATTGTAAATGGCATGCAAATTTTTTTGGCTAGATCATCATTGATGTATAGAAATGCTACTGAATTTTTGTACATTGATTTTGTATCATACAAACTTACTGAATTCATGTGTCAAAACTGAGAGTCTCTTGGTGGAATCTTTAGATTTTTCTAGATATAAGATCATATCATCAGTAAAGAGGAACAATTTGACTTCCTCTTTTCCTGTTTGGAAGTCTTTTTTTTTCTTTCTTTTGACTTAATTCTCTGGCTAGGAATTCCAGTACTATGTTGAAATAGGAGAGGTGAAAGTGAGCATATTTGTCTTATTCTAGTTCTGAGAGAAAAGACTTTCAACTTTTCCCCATTCAGTATGATATTAGCTGTGGGTTTGTCATATACGACGTTTGTTATGTTGAGGTAGCCTCCTTCTATCCCTAGTTTATTATGAAAAAAGCAATTTTATCAAGCATCTTTTCTTCATCTATTGAGAAGATATGGCTTTTGTCCTTTATTCTGTTGATGTGATGCTTCATATATATTTATTTACATATGGTGAACCATCTTATATCCCTTGTATAAATCCTACTTGATGATAGTATACTATCTTTTTGATGTGAAGTTGGATTCAGTTTGCTATTATTTTCTTAAAGATTTTTGCATCTGTTTACCATGATATTGACCTACAGTTTTCTGGATTTTTTGTTGCGTCCTTGTCTAGTTTTGGTATCAAGGTATCAGGGTGATGCTAGCCTTGTTGAATGAGTTAGGAAAAATTTTCTCCTGTTCGATTTTTAAAAATAGTTTCAGGAGAATTGATATTAGTCCTTCTTTGTACATTTGTTAGAATTCAGCTGGGAATACATCCTGTCCGGGGATTTTCTTTGTTAGAAGGATTTTTATTACTGACTCAATCTTGCTACTCATTATGGGTTTGTTCAGGAGATCAGTCTCTTCCAAATTGAATCTTGGGAGGTTGTGTTTTTCCAGGAATTTCCCCATTTTCTCTCGGTTTTCTGGTTTGTGAGCATATCATTGTTCATAATAATCTCTGTTAATCTTTTGTATTTCTGTAGTATTAGTTGTAACGTCTCCTTTTGCATTTCTGATTGTATTTATTGGATCTTCTCTCTTCTTAGTTTAGCTAGTGGATTATTAATTTTATTTGTCCTTTTGAATAACCAACTTTTTATTTTGTTGATCTTTTATATTGTTTTTTGGCCTCTCATTTAATTATGCTCTGATCTGTGCTATTTCTTTTCTTCTGCGTATTTGGGGTTTGGTTTGTTCTTGTTTTTCTAATTCTTTGAGGTGCAAAATTCAGTTGTTAATTTGTGACCTTTCTACTCTTTTGACGTAGACATTTAATGCAGCAAACTTTCCTTTTCGCATTGCTTTTGCTCCATCCCAGAGGCTTTGGTATGTTGCCTCTTCATTTTCATTTGTTTCAGGAAAGTTTTTGATTTTCTTCTTAATTTCTTCATTGACCTTTTGGTCATTAAGAAGTGTGTTGTTTCATTTTCATGTATTTGTATATTGTCCAATGTTCCTCTTAGTATTGATTTCTATCTTTATTTCCTTAGTCTGACAAGATACTTGATATCATTTCAATTTTTTTTAATTTTATGACACCTGATTTGCATGTAGCCTAACATATGGTCTATCCTGGAGAATGATCCAAGAGCTTATGCAAAGTATGTATAGTCTACAGTCATGAAATAGAATGTTCTGTAAAGGTCTGTTAAGTCCATTTGGTCTAAAGTCCAGTTTAAATCCAATGTTTCTTTGGTGAATTTCTATCTAGTTAATCTAATACTGAGAGCAGGATTCCCCACTGTTATTGTATTCAATCTATCACTCTCTCTTTATATCTAGTAATATTTTTTATGAATCTGGGCGTGTCCGTGTTGGTTGCATACATATTTAGAATTGATTAATCCTATATCTGGATTTCTCTTTATAATTGTATAATGGCCTTCTTGTCTTTTATTTTTTACTGTTTTTAACTTAAAGTCTGTTTTATCTGATGCAAATTTAGCTGCTACTACTTGATTTAGGTTTGCTTTCATGCAAAATTTTTTTCCTATCCCTTTACTTTCAGTCTATATGTGTATTTACTGATAACGTAATTTTATTATAAGCAGCATATAATTGGATTTTTTATCCATTCAGTCAATTTATATCTTTTAAATGGGGCATTAAATATGTTTATGTTCAAGCTTATTATTGATATATGGGCTTTGCTCTGTCATATTGTTAGTTATTTTCTGTTGGTTTTGTATATTCTTTGTTTTCTCTTTTTTTTTGTCATTGTGGTTTGGTGGATTTCTATAGTGGTATCATTTAAGTCCCTTCTTTTCCTCCTCATATGACTGCTTTACCCAAAAGTTTTATACTTTTGGGTGTTTTATAATGGTAAATATCCTTCTTTTGCTTTTAAGTTTTGGGCTCTGTTGAGTTTCTTGTAGGCCAGTCAAGTCATAATAAATTTTGTCAGCATTTGCTTTTCTAGGATAGACTTTATTTCTCCTTCATTTATGAAGGATAATTTTGTTTGATATAGTACTGTTTGCTGAGAAGTTTTCTTTTTCATTTTAGCACTTTGAATATACCACTTCTGACCTGTACGGTTTCTGCTGAGAAATCCACTATTAGTCTAATGTGGTTTTCTTCATTGGTGAGCAGATGCTTTTCTCTTGCTGTGTTTAGAATTCATTCTTTAGGTTTGCCTTTAGGTAGTCTGACCATAACATGCCACAGAAAAACTCGTTTTGCATTGTATTTGTGATATGGTTTGGATGTTTTCTCCATTCCCTCCAAATCTCATGTTGAAATGTGACTTCCAATGCTGGTTTTGAGCCTAGTGGGAGATGTTCAGATCATAGAGGCATGTCCTTCATGAATGGCTTGGTGCTGACCTCATGGAGTAGTGAGTAATTCTTGCTCTGAATTCACACAAAATTTGGTTGTTTCAAAGAGTGTGGCACTGGCTCCCTTTATCTTTCTTTGTCCCCCCCTCACCACATGATACACTGGCTTCTCCAATGCCTTCTGCCATGATTGGAAGCTACCATCAAGAGCAGATGCTAGAGCCATGCATTTGGTACAGCCTGCAGATCTATGAGCCAAAATAAACATCTTTTCTTTATAAATTGCCCAGTCTCAGGCATTCCTTTATAGCAATGCAAATAAAATAACACAATCTGCCTGGGGATCCCTGAGACTCCTGTATCTGAATGTCTAGATTTTGTGGTAGACTTGGAGAGTTTTCATCTATTATTTCATTAAATAGATTTTTCAAATCCTCTTATTTTCTCTTCACCCTTGCAAATACCGATAATTTGGATATTTGATCACGTTATGTTGTCCTAACTTTCACGAAGGCTTTGCTAATTCTCTTTTAGCCATTTTTTCTACATTTTTGTCTGACTGGATTATTTCAAAAGGCCTGTTTTCAAATTCCGAGATTCTTTCTTCTGCTTCAAATTCTGAGATTCTTTCTTCTGCTAGTCTATTGGTGAAGCTGTCAAATATATTTTGAATTTCATTTAATAAATTGTTCTGTCCCATATTTTCTATGTAGTTCTTTCTTAAAAAAAAATCTATCTTTTTGGTAAATTTCTCATTAATATCCTGAATTGTTTTCTTATTTGTTGGTATTGTTTTCAGAATTCTATTTCACTGAGCTTCTTTAAAAATCAGTATTTTGAATTATTTACCTGGGATTTCAAAAATTTCTATTTCATTAAGATCTATTACTGAAGAATTATTGTGTTCCTTTGGAGGTGTTATATTTCCTTATTTTATCGTGTTTCCTGTTTCCTTATGTTGATATCTGCACGTCTTGTATAAACAATCTCTTCTTCCTATTTTTGAATGTATTTTCATAGCGAAGGACTTTTTCTGAAGATGTATCTATCATTTTCACTGGGTGGGGCACTTTGGCTTTGATTCCAGATGCATACAGTAGTGTAGTCTCTGTATGGTTTATTTGGCTCTAAAATGCATTAATGCTTCTGTCATTTTTCGCAATGGTTTAGGGTACAGTTATTATTGGAGGCTGTAGTGAAGTTGTACTGGTGACTAGAGTGCCAGGTATTCCAGTCCTCAGGCTCGAGTGGGGACAGTGGTGAGCTGCAAGTGACTATTCTTGTGTCCCAGGGGGATTTACACTGGCAGCAGTGTTGACAGTTACTGGTAGGCCAATTCTTGGACTTCCAGGTGGCTTGCTCAGGTAGTGGCAATAGTAAGCTACGTGAGTATATGGGTTTTCAGGCCCCTGGGCAGCCAGCATGTTGTGGGTGATGGCAGTAGCAGTGGCAAGACAATTATCTGCATCTCGAGCAGTGTGCGTTGATGTTGGTTGTGGCTACCATGGACTGGGCTGGGTGAGCCAGTCTTCAGGCCTGAAGGTAACTCTTGCAGGTTGGTGCCAGCTGAGGTAGTAGGGTTTGGAGATGTAGGCTCAACCTCAGCCTCCTGGGAGGAGTGCTCAGGTTCCCAGTGTGGTAGATTGGATTGGGAAACCCCCAGTGCCCCAGACTATGTGCTCTGTCTTAGGGAGGGGCGAAGCTGGGTAGAGAGGTCTTGTGCTCATCCTTCCCAATGGTGACAGCAGGCACCAGCTATAGTGGGTGGGAACAGGGCAATCCAGGCCACAGGCAGAGTGTTTGGGTGAGGGGCAGTTATAGCTGCACTGAGGCTTTGCCACTGGAAAGGGCTGATCCTGCCTCAGTGGCCACAGACTGAGCCAAGAGGCAGAGAATATGCCTGTCCCTCATCACCCTGTCCTAGTGAGGCTCACTCCTCCAATCCTAGCTGTAGAAGTCCTTGCTCAGTTTGTGACCAAGTTCCCACTGCAACTTGCACCCCACTCACATACTAGATTGAGTTCTGGCAGTGCTTGCTTTCCAGAACCAGCAGCTATATCCTTGCTTGCTTCTCAGCACCAGCTGTGGGAGCAATCCCAGCTTCTACCACAGTCCTAGCAGTGAGAGTCAGAGCATCCCTAATGCCTCAAACCCAATGCTGCTAGGCCCCATGACAGTGTGCAGTCTGTCAAAAGCTAGGTTTAAAAATGGCACCTTGCTGTAGCCACCAAACTCTCAGAAAATGTATGGGACCCAACATGATCTCCCTCTAGGAAACTCCCTGTGATAGGTTCAGGGCTTGAGAAGGTCAAGGGGCTTTCCCATGGCCTGGATTCCACAGTGGTGGTGTGGGCCAATGGAAGTCTCTCACTTACCCTTTCCCCATTTTGGGAAGTAATTCCTGGCTCCCAGCCAATCTCAGCCAAGCAGGCTGCTATTCTTTATTGTCCTTTTTTGAAATATTTTATATCTGTGCAGTCAAATATGGTAGTCAATAGTCACAGGTGGCTATTGAGAACTTGAAATGTGGCTAATTAAATGGAGAAGCTAAAGTTTTACTTATATAAATTTGATTAATTTAAATATAAGTGTAAGAACCATTATAATTATAATACACATGTTATATAAATGTTTATAAAATAAATATAAATACAATAACCAGCTATATTTAGTTAGAATTTTAGTATTTTCTTTACTTTCAAATTTTCTGTCTCTCTATATTCATGGAATTACTAATGATAATTATTTAATACTGTCATCAGCGATCTCTATTATTCAGATCATTTATGTACCTATTCCTAAGATGTGTCTTTATGTTTCTTTTTACTGTCCAGTCATATGATCTTTTCTATTGACATGTCTTGTAATTTTTAAATTATTTTCTAGATAATGTATAAATCATTCAAAGGCTTGAGATTATGATATCATCTGTGAGAGAATATTTACATTTTTTCCTATGCTTATACAATAGGAAATTAATCATCTTAATCCGATTAGGAATACAGAGCTGAAATTCTAGGATGCTCACATCAAAGTGTATTAAAAATTAATCTACATCTGGTTTACCACTGTTCCTAAAGCTAGCACTTCAGAATTTTTAACTGAGAAACTTGTCTCTTAACCATGGGCTCTTCCCCCAACACATATTTATCTGAATTGGAAGATGCTCTACTCTTCATGTTTTTCCCTTAGTTTCTGGCATCCCTCACACATATAGATTCCTAATTCAGCAAATGGCTTGAGTGAAATAGCTATGCGTATGAGGAAACACAAGGCTTCAATTTTTGTCACTCTAATATTGACTAAGGCTGAAATGTTCTCCCAGCAGTGGGCTTCTCCCACGATAAATCTATATTTTAAGCTTCTTAGTCATACCCCAAATTATAAAACGTTTCCAAATAAAAAGTTGATTGCGAATATTAGCTATCTACTCTGAGATACTCCTTTCTTGAAAATCTAAGTTTTTCTAATTTTAAATGATTTTCCAGCTCTCTGATTCCCTCCATTATATGATTTTTCCATTAATTCGCAGTCCTTAAATTGATCTCAGCAGGAATGCTGAGATAGCCAAAACTACTTCATTCTATTCAGAAATGAACACATAATTGGTATTTCTTTTCCTAAATCAGTATTTTTTACATACAATTTGAGAGGGGTGAAGTTAGGGAGTCTTTTTTGCCTTAACTTTATCCCAGAGTATCTTTGTCCTACCTGATTACATCCAATACAACTTTCTATAAAATATTTTATTTCAGAGGTAATAAAATAGAACATTAAGCTAGAACATAGAAACTCTTTAACCTATAATAACCGGTATTTTTTTTCTAATTTTAGATTTCCTAACAGCTAATCAAGATTCAATAGGACCTATAATAGGGATAAAATACATTAGGAATTGCTAGGTGCAAATAACAAGCCTCAATTATTCTCCCCAAAATCAATATTATCATGGACAGCTAATACTAGAAAAAATAACACAGCTGACAAGTCCACCCATCATCTTCTAAAGACCTCTTCAAAGATACATTTTTTCTCGGCTATTTTTATTTCTCTACTTAATTATGATTAATTCAATTATTCTTTTTAAAATTAATTTGATTAGTCTCTATCTATATTGTACTTTTCAGAATATCTATACATTTCATTAATCGTTATTTTTAATTACATGCCTCACTCCCAATAATTTTAAAGTTTTTTTATCTCCTGGTACCAGACATTGTCTGGTATGTAACAGGTTTTATATAAATGTTATTTTTTATTTGCTCCCCTCCCTGGTAATATGTGTTTCTTTGTGTCAAGATGATTTGGCATATTTTTTCTTAGATGTTATATATTTATATTTCCTGATTAGCACCCAAGTAATGCTATTTTTTCCTGGGAAATATGTCTTTTTATATATGCTACTCAGAGGGACAGATGTACTAAGTCCTAGATTCACATCTGACGTTACTTCACAAGATTAATAATTCCTAATGCTGCCACAGCCTGCTAAACTGTGCTAATCTGATAAAGGCTGTTGGGAAAACACAAGAGATTAGAGATGTGAAGTTAAGCAACTCTAATTTCAAGAACTTATTTTGAAAAAACTGCTTTATCTGTAATGATTATTCCCTGAAATGTATAAAATGAAGATTAAATAATATTCAAATGTCTTTACAGTCATAGCTTTATAGAAGCTGACTTCAACCTCTATCAATAATGTTATCTTTTACCACATATATTCTAAATTTCAATTGAAGTAAAATAGTCATAATTACCTAAATCTAGTCCTACACTTTCCTGCCTCTGACATTGCTTAGATCTTTGCATCACCAATAATAATCCCTACTGATATTTCTTCCTCTCAACATCCTAACTTTCTTCAACTTCAACTCAAACTTTTTCCATAAAGCCTTCCCTGATCTGCTATTGAGAATAAATTTCCCTTTTTTCTCTAAAGTTGAAGACTTTTACACTTTGTGTTACATTTTAGTCACTTATGTTTATATACAATTGCTCCTACCAGCTTTTAAGTTCCTCTAAGTTGAAAACATTATTAGTTATTTATTGCTGTATAATAAATTACCCTAAAATTTAGTGTCTTAAGGCAATAAACATCTGTTGGTCAGCAATTAGGGAGCTTAGCTATATGCTTTGACTTGGTTTTTTATGAATGTTTTAGTCAAAATTTGACCACAGCTGCAGTCATCAGGATTCATCTTCAACTTGGCTCATGTGCATGGCTATGGACAGGAGGTTCCAGCTCCTCACTGGTTGTTAGGGATAGTGCTCAGTTACTTGCTAAGCTGCTTGAGTGTTCTTCAACATGACGGGCAGCTTCCCTCAGAATGAGTGACCCAAGAGGGAGAGAGCAAGAAGGAAGCTAAAATGCTTTTATTACAAAGCCCGAGAAGTCATATATCATCAATTCTGACATATTTTCTTTGTTAGAAATGAGTTATTAAGTATAGCCCAAAGTCAAGTGGACTCTCCCCATTGAAAAAAAGAGCAATGAATAATTTCTGAATACATTTTAAAAGAACCACAAGAATAATATCTCATTAATATCCATATAATTGTATAATCATGCCTTGTGAATTTTGAATAAATGAATGGTTTGATGAATTAATATTAATCTGTATATAGTGCACTTGTGGATTTATTTTTTATATACTCCTTAGACTCACTAGAAGGCGAAAGAGAGGTGGTATTTATATTGATGTTTACATTTATAGTGACCATACATCCTAATTTGCCAGGGACAGATTCAATTAATACCAGTTGTTCCAGCATCCCATGCCACTCAATAATTGTTCTGGAGTTTTCCTTTAAATGAATGATTGCTATCAAGCATTAACATAAGTTGGGATTTGTTTGGTCTCTTTACTTTCAGAAACCTGTAATTAAGAAAATTATATCTTCAACACGTTTGAAACATCAAAGATGCCTTAGGCAACTCTAACAGATACAACATAAACAATACTTCAACTGGAGGACAAATGGAGAGTCCTACTGAGTGAAGCAAAATATCCTTAAGCAGGAATAACTAGGAGTAGCTGACTCCATCTAGTTTCTGGCAGTAGTGGAAAAAATATTCAATGCTGTTGCACCTGACAGTTACTTCATTAATAATCAGTTGTGCCATGTCCTGTGCAATACTGCAAAGCCACCAAATGGCTTTTTTAGTGAAAACTGTAGTAAGCTGTCAGCTGTTTATAAGTGAAATATGAGAAGGAAAAAGATATTCAGTATTTAGACTGCGTAGAAAGAATAGTCTGAACATTTTGGCTATATGTGTTCTTACCATATATTGTATTTTACTTTATTTTTTTAATTATACTATAAGTTTTAGGGTACATGTGCACAATGTGCAGGTTTGTTACATATGTATACTTGTGCCATTTTGGTGTGCTGCACCCATTAACTCATCATTTAGCATTAGGTATATCTCCTAAGGCTATCCCTCCCCGCTCCCCCAACCCCACAACAGGCCCCAGAGTGTAATGTTCCCCTTCCTGCGTCCATGTGTTCTCCTTGTTCAATTTCCACCTATGAGTGAGAACATGCAGTGTTTGGTTTTTTGTCCTTGTGATAGTTTGCTGAGAATGATGTTTTCCAGCTTCATCTATGTCCCTACAAAAGACATGAACTCATCATTTTTCATGGCTGCATAGTATTCCATGGTGTATATGTGCCACATTTTCTTAATCCAGTCTATCATTGTTGGACATTTGGCATGGTTCCAAGTCTTTGCTATTGTGAATAGTGCCGCAATAAACATATGTGTGCATGTGTCTTTATAGCAGTATGTTTTATAATCCTTTGGGTATATACCCAGTAATGGGATGGGTGCGTCAAATGGTATTTCTAGTTCTAGATCCCTGAGGAATCGCCATACTGACTTCCACAATGGTTGAACTAGTTTACAGTCCCACCAACAGTGTAAAAGTGTTCCTATTTCTCCACATCCCATCCAGCACCTGTTGTTTCCTGACTTTTTAATGATCGCCATTCTAACTGGTGTGAGATGGTATCTCATTGTGGTTTTGATTTGCATTTCTCTGATGGCCAGTGATGATGAGCATTTTTTCATGTGTCTGTTGGCTGCATAAATGTCTTCTTTTGAGAAGTGTCTGTTCATATCCTTCGCCCACTTTTTGATGGGGTTGTTTTTTTCTTGTAAATTTGTTTGAGTTCTTCCTAGATTCTGTATATTAGCCCTTTGTCCGATGAGTAGGTTGCAAAAATTTTCTCCGATTCTGTAGGTTGCCTGTTCACTCTGATGGTAGTTTCTTTTGCTGTGCAGAAGCTCTTTAGTTTAATCAGATCCCATTTGTCAATTTTGTCTTTTGTTGCCATTGCTTTTGGTGTTTTAGACATGAAGTCCTTGCCCATGCCTATCCTGAATGGTATTGCCTAGGTTTTTTTCTAGGGTTTTTATGGTTTTAGGTCTAATGTTTAAGTCTTTAATCCATCTGGAATTAATTTTTGTAAAAGGTGTAAGGAAGGGATCCAGTTTCAGCTTTCTGCATATGGCTAGCCAGTTTTCCCAGCACCATTTATTAAATAGGGAATCCTTTCACCATTGCTTGTTTTTCTCAGGTTTGTCAAAGATCAGATAGTTGTAGATATGTGGCATTATTTCTGAGGGCTCTGTTCTGTTCCATTGATCTATATCTCTGTTTTGGTACCAGTACCATGCTGTTTTGGTTACTGTAGGCTTGTAGTATAGTTTGAAGTCAGGTAGCATGATGCCTCCAGCTTTGTTCTTTTGGCTTAGGATTGACTTCGCAATGCGGGCTCTTTTTTGGTTCCATATGAACTTTAAAGTAGTTTTTTCCAATTCTGTGAAGAAAGTCACTGGTAGCTTGATGGGGATGGCATCGAATCTATAAATTACCTTGGGCAGTATGGCCATTTTCATGATATTGATTCTTCCTACCCATGAGCATGGAATGTTCTTCCATTTGTTTGTATCCTCTTTTATTTCCTTGAGCAGTGGTTTGTAGTTCTCCTTGAAGAGGTCCTTCACATCCCTTGTAAGTTGGATTCCTAGGTATTTTATTCTCTTTGAAGCAATTGTGAATGGGGGTTCACTCATGATTTGGCTCTCTGTTTGTCTGTTATTGGTGTAGAGGAATGCTGTGATTTTTGTACATTGATTTTGTATCCTGAGACTTTGCTGAAGTTGCCTATCAGCTTAAGGAGATTTTGGGCTGAGACAATGGGGTTTTCTAGATATACTATCATGTCATTTGCAAACAGGGACAATTAGACTTCCTCTTTTCCTAATTGAATCCCCTTTATTTCCTTCTCCTGCCTAATTGCCCTGGCCAGAACTTCCAACGCTATGTTGAATAGGAGTGGTGAGAGAGGGCATCCCTGTCTTGTGCCAGTTTTCAAAGGGAATGCTTCCAGTTTTTGCCCATTCAGTATGATATTGGCTGTGGGTTTGTCACAGATAGCTCTTACTATTTTGAGATACATCGCATCAATACCTAAGTTATTGAGAGTTTTTAGCATGAAGTGTTGTTGAATTTTGTCAAAGGCCTTTTTGGCATCTGTTGCGATAATCGTGGTTTTTGTCTTTGGTTCTGTTTATATGCTGGATTACATTTATTGATTTGCGTATATTGAACCAGCCTTGCATCCCAGGGATGAAGCCCACTTGATCATGGTGGATAAGCTTTTCGATGTGCTGCTGGATTTGGTTTGCCAGTATTTTATTGAGGATTTTTGCATCGATGTTCATCAGGGATATTGGTCTAAAATTCTCTTTTTTGGTTGAGTCTCTGCCAGGCTTTGGTATCAGCATGATGCTGGCCTCATAAAATGAGTTAGGGAGGATTCCCTCTTTTTCTATTGATTGGAATAGTTTCAGAATGAATGGTACCAGCTCCTCCTTGTACCTCTGGTAGAATTCGGCTGTGAATCCCTCTGGTCCTGGACTTTTTTTGGTTGGTAAGCTATTAATTATTGCCTCAATTTCAGAGCCTGTTATTGGGTCTATTCAGAGATTCAACTTCTTCCTGGTTTAGTCTTGGGAGGGTGTATGTGTCGAGGAATTTATCCATTTCTTCTAGATTTTCTAGTTTATTTGCGTAGAGGTGTTTATGGTATTCTCTGATGGTAGTTTGTATTTCTGTGGGATTGGTGGTGATATCCCCTTTATCTTTTTTTATTGCATCTATTTGACTCTTCTCTCTTTTCTTCTTTATTAGTCTTGCTAGCGGTCTATCAGTTTTGTTGATCTTTTCAAAAAACCAGCTCCTGGATTCATTGAAATATTTAACTATATGTCTTAGTATTTTAAATACCTGTTTTTATTTTACAGGCAACTCTGATGGCAGGAATGAACTAAATTTTTATTTGAACTAAAGCTCCGTTTTAGAAATGAACTAAATTTCAATTTCTCAAGGAACCTGACAATAAAGGTATAAAATTCAAACACATTGAAATTTACTGCCCCGCCATGGAGACTGCAGCAAAATCACTGACATACGGCTATGAGAGGATATAATTGTGCTGAAAAAGTATCAGTATAAAGTTCAAAAGTTAGTATTATAAGAAGGATGTGAAAAAGATAAGCCACATGGGCATGTGCAGAAGGTACACTTATATATTATTTGGTGAAGCATTTTTTATTTGATGGAAATTGACTTTACTATTTTATTTATTCCAAGTATTTTTGTGTATGTTTGAAAAACAAAGTGATAGCTCTTAACACACTGGCTCCTTTAGCAGAAGGAGAATTTTCAAGATAGGTGGGTGATGCCAGTGTTAGCATTTTAGTGTTAACAAATGCTTGAAATGAGAGTATAAATTTTCACTATAAATGTTCAATAGTTTTATGCACATCAAAAAATCAAAATAAGGCTTTTGAAAGCTTATTCAAACTGATATTTTTTCTTCCAGCTTAAACAAATTTTGTAACTGACATGTAACAATTGTACATACTTATGGATTACAGAGTGATGTTGCAATATATGTGATGTACAGTGATCATTTCAAGGTAATTAACATATTCATCATTTCAGAAATATTTATCATTTCTTTGTTATGGAACATTCAATAGCCTCCTTCTAGCTCTTAGAAAATGTATAATATATTACTGTTAAGTCTAGTCATACTACAGTGCTATAGAACAGTAGAACTTACTCCTCCCATGTAGCTTCAATTTTATCTCATTTAACAAATCTCTTCCTATCCCTCCTCCCCGCTAACATTTCCAGCCTCTAGTATCATCTTTGTACTTCTATCCATGCTCTTTTTAGCTTTCACCTATAAGTGAGAACATGTGATGTTTAACTTTCTGTTCCTGCCTTGTTTCACTTAATATAACGTCCTCCAGTTCCATTAATATTGCTATGAATGACAGGATTTTATTCCTTTGTGTGGCTGAATAGTATTCCATTGTATAAATACACCAAATTTTCTTTATCCATTCATCTGTTGTTAGAAACCTAGGTTGATTCTGGACCTTGGCTATTTGAATGGTGCTGCAGTAAACATGGGTGTGCAGATGTCTCTTCAACGTACTGATTTTCTGTCCTTTGGATACATGCCCAGTAGTGGGATTGCTGGATAATATGGTAAATCTATTTGTAGATTTTTGAGAAACTTCATAGTGTTCTTCATAATGGTTATACTATTTTACATTTCCACCAACAGTGTATAAGAATTCTCCTTCCTTTACGTCCTCTCCAGCATTTGTTATTTTTTTAAGTAATAGCCATACTAACTGGAGTAAGATGACACCTCATTTTGTTTTTGATTTGCATTTTCCTGATGATTAGTGATGATAGCATTTTTTCATATATTTCTTGGCTACTTGCACGTATTCTTTCGAGAAATGTCTGCTCAGATCATTGGTCAATTTTTTAATTTGACTCTCTTATTTTTTGCTGTTGAGATGTTTGAATTCCCTGTATATTCTGGATATTAATCTCCCATCAGGTGAATGGCTTGCAAATATTTTCTTCCATTATGTAGGTTTTCGTTTCACTCTGTTATTGTTTCCTTGGCTCTGCAGAAGCTTTGTGTTTGAGGTAATCCCATTGGTTTATTTTTATTTTTGTTGCCTGTGCTTTTGAGGTCTTATTCATAAAATCTCTTCCCAAACCAAGGTCCTAAGGAATTTCCCGTATGTTTTCTTCTAGGAGATTTATAGTTTTGGGTCTTACATTTAGATCTTTCATCTATTTTCAGTTGAGTTTTGTCTAAGGTAAGACGTTGGGATCTAGTTTCCTTCTTATACATATGAATATACAGTCTTCCATGTACCATTTTTTGAAGAGACTGTCATTTTTCCAGTGTATGTTCTTGATGCTTTTATCAAAAATAACTTGGCTATAGATATGTGGATTATTAGTAGGTTCTCTATTCTGTTCCATTGGTCTATATTTCTGTTTTTATGCCAGTAAGTGCTATTGTAAATTAAGTTAAAATGATCAATATTGAAGATAAAAATACTTTAAATAGCATAATGCAAATATACATATCGGTGGAATACAGCATCATGGTAAATCCAATGTTTTGTCTAAATTAACAAATCTATGTGACAGAAATAGACTTCAAAGTCTTTGTAAAATATACCTAATTCAGTGTTACATCCAAACAAGCTCTGACAGCCTATCCAACTAAATAGATGCTATAGTTGATAAATTTTACGTATACCAAAACAACTACAAAATTTTGATGATCATCAAGAAATCGAATATAAATTTTAAAAAGTACTTTTACTTACTGTCCTTAATCAATAGGATTTTAGAAATGCTTAACCTTTAAATGACCACTTTGTAAATCAGTCTTGGTGTTCTACAATGGTATAGGATTGGGGTGAGTAATTAATTCAATATGTTAGTTTATTTTGTTAGAAATCAATGATAAATCTGTAAAATATTCAACAAATAGAATGTCACAAAAGTTCAACATTTGAAGCTCTTAGCCACTTCAAATTATTGATAACTATATTTGCAAATAGAAAGGCAATAAAATTTGTTCTTATAAAAGGAAAATTAAATAATGAGAGCTCAATTGTATAAGTAGGCTTTGGGTATGTCAACTTTTGGAAAGACTCCTTTATATTCTACACAACTGGAATGAAACTGAGATCTATTATTTTAGAATATCTATACTTAGTAAAATATTCAAAACAGTCATAAATAGAGACAACATATTTGATGTGTTTTGTCCTTTAAAAAACTAATTAGGAAAGTTGCTCTGAAATAAGGCAAGAAAATACCTGTGAAAATATTTGAACCACTATATTTACACATTTCAATTTAAAACATTACAATTAAGAATTTTTTTATCTGGAAGAATTTGTTCTGAGCTTACTGAATACATTGTGTTTCCTCACTTTGAAATATTAACATAGACAGACAGTGGTCAGTTGACAGTATCAACAATTTCAAATGTATTTATTAACTGCTTTTTGCATAAAAATAATGCAGGCAATTTTGTTAAATGTATTAGGTTGTTGCAAAAGTAATTGTAGTTTTTGCCACTAAAAGTAATGGCAAAAACAGCAATTATTTTTGCACCAACAAAATAAAATTAAAATATCAGGTTGATAAATACAGTCTTTAGAAAAAAATATGTAACATGGTATTAGAGACATTTCATAAGTTAATATACTTATAAAATACGTAAATATACATCAAAAATTAACTATACTGCTTCTGTTACTTTTAATGTTCAGATAATCAATAGAAAACCTTTTTACTCACTATAAAATGCTTGGATTTATGCTATTTTTATATTTTAGAAATAATTTTATCTTTGAAAGTGCTTGTTGAATAGAATTATATGTCCATTGACATATAAATATGTTGGTTAATAAATATTTCAAAATATTAGAACTATATGAGTATAATTTTAAATATTCTATTAGTCCTCCTTTACTCTCAAAGCGATCATGGATGAACAATTAATTATATGGCCAATCTACTTTTATTATTTTTATGTTTCTATTATCATCACTAAGCCTCTGCTTCATCCCCTTCAAATTACCAATTTTTATAATCTTTGACATATTAAGAATGACTTCCTGTTTTTTCTTGGAAACTAGTGTCTTTATATTTTTCAGTTGACATGAACTACTACCATGCAATTCTAAGTTGACCAACACTTCTTTGAAATTGTGAAAAAGACTAAATCTCTAGTTTCCTTTCATTAAAATAAAGGCTTGAAAGACTGATGAAGGGCTAAATTTAATTTTTACAAGTTACTTACTATGGAGCCTTAGAACATTACATAATCTCTTCGCACGTTATGTAATATTATTCCTTATCTGTGTTACAAATATAATAACGCTTACTTCACAAGTTTTCTGTAAATATAATATCATAACTCACCAAACTGGCAATGATTCAAAAGCTTGATAGTACACTGTTGGTGCAAACAAAGGGAAACATGAACTCTCATACAGTGCTGGTGGGATTGCAAATTGATACAACCCATATGGAGAGGAGTTTGGCAATCTTTTACTAAACTGCATACACATTTATCTTTTGACTCAGAAATCTCAATTCTAAGAATATACTAGGAACACCTCCAAAAATAGAAAAACACATATGCACAAAGTTAGTCATTCTGTATAATTGGTCATTCCAAAATGTTGGAAAATAAATATTCCAGCACAGACGATCCACTGAATGAACTATGGTACCTACAAACAAAGTGATACCATAAAGCCTTTTAAAAAATAAAATGAGGAACAATTCTATGAACAACTCTGAAGGGATTTCCAAGAGATATTGTAAAATTTAAAAAGTAAAGTATGAAGTGATTTATATTAGTACACTAGCCTTACCAGGCATGGTGGCATGTGCTTGTAGTTCCAGCTACTCAGGAGGCTGAGGGAGGAGGACTACTTGAGCCTAGGAGTTCAGGGCTGCAGCGAGCTGTGATCACGTCACTAGACTCCAGCCTGGGCAACAGGATGAGACCCTGGCTCGAGAAAAAAAAAAAAGAAAAAAGAGGAGGGTGATGGAGAAAGAGAAAGAAAAGAAAATATAGAGCCAGGCACAGTGGCTCATGCCTGTAATCCCAGTACTTTGGGATGCCGAAGTGGGTGCATTGCTTGAGGTCAGAAGTTTGAGACCAGCCTGACCAACATGCTGAAACCTCATCTCTACTAAAAACACAAAAATTAGCCAGGTGTGTTGGCGGGCATCTGTAATCCCAGCGACTCCGGAGGCTGAGTCTGGAGAATCGCTTGAACTTGTGAGGCAGAGGTTACAGTGAGCTGAGATCGCTCCACTGCACTCCAGCCTGGGTGACAAAGCAAGACTCTGTCTAAAAAATAAAGGAAAAGAAAAGAAAAGAAAATATATATACATTTGCTTATCTTTCCAAAAAGAAATACAGAAAAGGTAAACCAAAAAACAATGAAATTTATTACATTCCAGGGTGCAGGAGAAAACAGTGGAGTGGATATGGAAAGGAAAGACATTTATCTGGATATACCTTTTTTGCATGATCATGAGAATCTTTTTGAAATGATTGTACATTAAAAATATTAAGTCTACAAATTCATCTAATTCAAAGAATTCTTTTCAAGGAAGTATCATAAACACACTGACGAAAAAAAGGAAAAAAATTGAACTCAAGTAATTTATAAGGGCATTCTTTGGCTGGGTGATTGTTATCAATCTTGGGCAGTATGGGTTAGTGAAGGGAGGGGACTACTACAAACAAACCCTGGGCCATTCTTAGAACATTTTATTTTTTAGTCATATGAGCAAAGCAATTTTGAAATCACTTCAGATATATTATAGAATTGAGAAAAAAAGTAAATGTATTGATGTTGGGAGCCAGAGTTGAAGGAGGGAAATAAAAATATAAAACAGGGGAAGAAAGAACCTTGTGGAAAGGAATTAAATATAGAGATACTGGTGTAAGCTCGTGGTTTCAAATGTATGCATTTGAGTGTGTATTTACATGTACATATGTGTACATATGTACACATACATATATATGCACACATATGTGTATAGATGTAGATATAGATATATAAATATATGGTCATACACATGTATGCATGTATTCCCTATCTCTGACCACTGCAGGGGTCTATAAACAGATATATTCATTAACAGTACACATATCTAGCAACTCAGAGATCTTGATTTTTTAAATCATATTCCCCACTTAAAGGAAAAACATTTTCAGGGCTAATATGTCATAATTAAGGAGCTCTCAAAAAAAATGATGAGGACATGTGACAGGGACACAAGTACTAGCTTAAAGGGAATCCACTGTTTAGATCTGGAAAACTCTCAACACCAAGATTATTAAGTGTAATAATTAAAAACAATTGAAAAAATAGAAATCTATGCACCCAAACCAATCATTAACAGTTAAATATGTATGTACATACATACACAAATACATAAATAAACTTGTAAATGGGAGATGATTAAGTTCCAGCTAATAAATGTGACACACATGCTATAATGGGAAAATTATCATTTTGCAAACATGTAGTAAAATTGTGTTAATTTAAGAATCATCAATGGATGATAAGCTTTGGGGGAAATTTCAGTGAGCCAGTGAGCACAGAATATTTTCATGCCTTAAAAGTGTTTCTCACAAACTGCTTATTATTTGCAAGGGAAAATGTACTAAATTATACAGTAGAGAAATCAGACATCCCCTTGTAGGGGTATTGAAAATTGATATAACCCGTGAAGCAAATGAATGCCACGTGCCCTCAAATGTGATTTTCTGAGAAGTGCACGACTTCACCTAAGTATTATTCCAGCAAGAAATAAATAATGTGAATCTAATGATGAGGAAACATCAAGAAAGCTCAGGTTGGGGAATCATTTATGAAATACAAGAAGTAGGAAGATGGCCGAATAGGAACAGCTCCGGTCTACACCTCCCAGCGTGAGTGATGCAGAAGACGGGTGATTTCTGCATTTCCATCTGAGGTACCGGGTTCATCTCACTAGGGAGTGCCAGACAGTGGGCGCAGGTCAGTGGGTGCAGCGCACCATGCGCGAGCCGAAGCAGGGCGAGGCATTGCCTCATTCGGGAAGTGCAAGGGGTCAGGGAGTTCCCTTTCCTACTCAAAGAAAGGGGTGACAGATGGCACCTGGAAAATCGGGTCACTCACACCCTAATACTGCGCTTTTCCAATGGGCTTAAAAAACGGCACACCAGGAGATTATATCCCGCACATGGCTGGGAGGGTCCTATGCCCACAGAGTCTCACTGATCGCTAGCACAGCAGTCTGAGATCAAACTGCAAGGTGGTAGCGAGGCTGGGGGAGGGGCGCCCGCCATTGCCCAGGCTTGCTTAGGTAAACAAAGCAGCCAGGAAGCTCCAACTGGGTGGAGCGCAACACAGCTCAAGGAGGCCTGCCTGCCTGCCTCTGTAGGCTCCACCTCTGGGGGCAGGGCACAGACAAACAAAAAGACAGCAGTAACCTCTGCAGACTTAAATGTCCCTGTCTGACAGCTTTGAAGAGAGCAGTGGTTCTCCCAGCACACAGCTGGAGATCTGAGAATGGGCAGATGGCCTCCTCAAGTGGGTCCCTGACCCCTGACCCCCGAGCAGCCTAACTGGGATGCACCCCCCAGTAGGGGCAGAGTGACACCTCACACAGTCTGGTACTCCTCTGAGACAAAACTTTCAGAGGAACAATCAGACAGCAGCATTCGTGGTTCACAAAAATCCGCTGTTCTGCAGCCACCGCTGCTGTTACCCAGGCAAACAGGGTCTGGAGTGGACCTCTAGCAAACTCCAACAGACCTGCAGCTGAGGGTCCTGTCTGTTAGAAGGAAAACTAACAAACAGAAAGGACATCCACACCAAAAATCCATCTGTACATCACCGTCATCAAAGACCAAAAGTAGATAAAACCACAAAGATGGGGAACAAACAGAGCAGAAAAACTGGAAACTCTAAAAAGCAGGGCACCTCTCCTCCTCCAAAGGAATGCAGTTCCTCACCAGCAACGGAACCAAGCTGGACGGAGAATGACTTTGACGAGTTGAGAGAAGAAGGTGTCAGACGATCAAACTACTCCGAGCTACAGGAGGAAATTTAAACCAAAGGCAAAGAAGTTAAAAACTTTGAAAAAAATTTAGAAGAATGTATAACTAGAATAACCAATACAGAGAAGTGCTTAAAGGAGCTGATGGAGCTGAAAGCCAAGGCTCGAGAACTACGTGAAGAATGCAGAAGCCTCAGGAGCCGATGCGATCAACTGGAAGAAAGGGTATCAGTGATGGAAGATGAAATGAATGAAATGAAGTGAGAAGGGAAGTTTAGAGAAAAAAACAATAAAAAGAAACGAATAAAGCCTCCAAGAAATATAGGACTATGTGAAAAGACCAAATCTACGTCTGATTGGTGTACCTGAAAGTGACGGGGAGAATGGAACCAAGTTGGAAAACACTCTGCAGGATATTATCCAGGAAAACTTCCCCAATCTAGCAAGGCAGGCCAACATTCAGATTCAGGAAATACAGAGAATGCCACAAAGATACTCCTCGAGAAGAGCAACTCCAAGACGCAAAATGGTCAGATTCACCAAAGTTGAAATGAAGGAAAAAATGTTAAGGGCAGCCAGAGAGAAAGGTCGGGTTACCATCAAAGGGAAGCCCATCAGACTAACAGCAGATCTCTTTGCAGAAACTCTACAAGCCAGAAGAGAGTGGGAGCCAATATTCAACATTCTTAAAGAAAAGAATTTTCAACCCAGAATTTTATATCCAGCCAAACTAAGCTTCATAAGTGAAGGAGAAATAAAATACTTTACAGACAAGCAAATGCTGAGAGATTTTGTCACCACCAGGCCTGCCCTAAAAGAGCTCCTGAAGGAAGCACTAAACATGGAAAGGAACAACTGGTACCAGCCAGTGCAAAATCATGCCAAATTGTGAAGACCATTGAGGCTAGGAAGAAACTGCATCAACTAACGAGCAAAATAACCAGCTAACATCATAATGACAGGATCAAATTCACACATAACAATATTAACTTTAAATGTAAATGGACTAAATGCTCCAATTAAAAGACACAGACTGCCAAATTGGATAAAGAGTCAAGACCCATCAGTGTGCTGTATTCAGGAAACCCATCTCACATGCAGAGACACACATAGGCTCAAAATAAAAGGATGGAGGAAGATCTACCAAGCAAATGGAAAACAAAAAAGGCAGGGCTTGCAATCCTAGTCTCTGATAAAACAGACTTTAAACCAACAAAGATCAAAAGAGACAAAGAAGGCCATTACATAATGGTAAAGGGATCAATTCAACAAGAAGAGCTAACTATCCTAAATATATATGCACCCAATACAGGAGCACCCAGATTCATAAAGCAAGTCCTGAGTGACCTACAAAGAGACTTAGACTCCCACACATTAATAATGGGAGACTTTAACACCCCACTGTCAACATTAGACACATCAAAGAGACAGAAAGTTAACAAGGATACCCAGGAATTGAACTCAGCTCTGCACCAAGCAGACCTAATAGACATCTACAGAACTCTCCACCCCAAATGAACAGAATATACATTTTTTTCAGCACCACACCACACCTATTCCAAAATTGACCACATACTTGGAAGTAAAGCTCTCCTCAGCAAATGTAAAAGAACAGAAATTATAACAAACTGTCTCTCAGACCACAGAGCAATCAAACTGGAACTCAGGATTAAGAATCTCACTCAAAACTGCTCAACTACATGGAAACTGAACAACCTGCTCCTGAATGACTACTGGGTACATAAGGAAATGAAGGCAGAAATAAAGATGTTCTTTGAAATCAATGAGAACAAAGACACAACATACCAGAATCTGTGGGACGCATTCAAAGCAGTGTGTAGAGGGAAATTTATAGCACTAAATGCCCACAAGAGAAAGCAGGAAAGATCCAAAATTGACACCCTAACATCACAATTAAAAGAACTAGAAAAGCAAGAGCAAACACATTCACAAGCTAGCAGAAGGCAAGAAATAACAAATCAGAGCAGAAATGAAGGAAATAGAGCACAAAAAACCCTTCAAAAAATTAATGAATCCAGGAGCTGGTTTTTTGAAAGGATCAACAAAATTGATAGACCGCTAGCAAGACTAATAAAGAAGAAAAGAGAGAAGAATCAAATAGATGCAATAAAAAATGATAAAGGGGATATCACCACTGATCCCACAGAAATACAAATTACCATCAGAGAATACTACAAACACCTCTATGCAAATAAACTAGAAAATCTAGAAGAAATGGATAAATTCCTCAACACATACACCCTCCCAAGACTAAACCAGGAAGAAGTTGAATCTCTGAATAGACCAATAACAGGCTCTGAAATTGTGGCAATAATCAATAGCTTACCAACCAAATAGAGGCCACGACCAGATGGATTCACAGCCGAATTCTACCAGAGTTACAAGAATGAACTGGTACCATTCCTTCTGAAACTAATCCAATCAATAGAAAAAGAGGGAATCCTCCCTAACTCATTTTACGAGGCCAGCATCATCCTGATACCAAAGCCGGGCAGAGACACAACCAAAAAAGAGAATTTTAGACCAATATTGTTGATGAACATTGATGCAAAAATCCTCAATAAAATACTGGCAAACCGAATCCAGCAGCACATCCAAAAGCTTATCCACCATGATCAAGTGGGCTTCATCCCTGGGATGCAAGGCTGGTTCAATATACACAAATCAATAAATGTAATCCAGCATATAAACAGAACCAAAGACAAAAACCACATGATTACCTCAATAGATGCAGAAAAGGCCTTTGACAAAATTCAACAACGCTTCATGCTAAAAACTCTCAATAGATTAGGTATTGATGGGACGTATCTCAAAATAATAAGAGCTATCTATGAGAAACCCACAGCCAATATCATACTGAATGGGCAAAAACTGGAAGCATTCCCTTTGAAAACTGGCACAAGACAGGGATGCCCTCTCTCACCACTCCTATTCAACATAGCGTTGGAAGTTCTGGCCAGGGCAATTAGGCAGGAGAAGGAAATAAAGAGGATTCAATTAGGAAAAGAGGAAGTCTAATTGTCCCTGTTTGCAGATGACATGATTGTATATCTAGAAAACCCCATCATCTCAGCCCAAAATCTCCTTAAGCTGATAAGCAACTTCAGCAAAGTCTCAGGATACAAAATCAATGTACAAAAATCACAAGCATTCTTATACATCAATAACAGACAAACAGAGAGCCAAATCATGAGTGAACTCCCATTGACAATTGCTTCAAAGAGAATAAAATACCTAGGAATCCAACTTACAAGGGATGTGAAGGACCTCTTCAAGGAGAACTACAAACCACTGCTCAAGGAAATAAAAGAGGATACAAACAAATGGAAGAACATTCCATGCTCATGGGTAGGAAGAATCAATATCGTGAAAATGGACATACCGCCCAAGGTAATTTATAGATTCAATGCCATATCCATCAAGCTACCAGTGACTTTCTTCACAGAATTGGAAAAAACTACTTTAAAGTTCATATGGAACCAAAAAAGAGCCCGCATCACCAAGTCAATCCTAAGCCAAAAGAACAAAGCTGGAGGCATCACTCCGCCTGACTACAAACTATACTACAAGCCTACAGTAACCAAAACATCATGGTACTGGTACTAAAACAGAGATATATACCAATGGAACAGAACAGAGCCCTCAGAAATAATGCCGCGTATCTACAACAATCTGATCTTTGACAAACCTGAGAAAAACAAGCAAGGGAGAAAGGATTCCCTATTTAATAAATGATGCTGGGAAAACTGGCTAGCCAGATGTAGACAGCTGAAACTGGATCCCTTCCTTACACCTTATACAAAAATTAATTCCAGATGAATTAAAGACTTAAACGTTAGACCTAAAACCATAAAAACCCTAGAAGAAAACCTAGGCATTACCATTCAGGATAGGCATGGGCAAGGACTTCATGTCTAAAACACCAAAAGCAATGGCAACAAAAGCCAAAATTGACAAATGGGATCTAATTAAACTAAAGAGCTCTGCACAGCAAAAGAAACTACCATCAGAGTGAACAGGCAACCTACAAAATGGGAGAAAATTTTCGCAACCTACTCATCTGACAAAAGGCTAGTATCCAGAATCTACAATGAACTTAAACAAATTTACAAGAAAAATACAAACAACCCTATCAAAAAGTGGGCGAAGGATATGAACAGACACTTCTCAAAAGAAGACATTTATGCAGCCAAAAGACACATTAAAAAATGCTCACCATCACTGGCCATCAGAGAAATGCAAAGCAAAACCACAATGAGATACCATCTCACACCAGTTAGAATGGCAATCATTAAAAAGTCAGGAAACAACAGGTGCTGGAGAGGATGTGGAGAAATAGGAACACTTTTACACTGTTGGTGGGACTGTAAACTAGTTCAACTATTGTGGAAGTCAGTGTGGTGACTCCTCAGGGATCTAGAACTAGAAATACCATTTGACCCAGCCATCTCATTACTGGGTATATACCCAAAGGACTATAAATCATGCTGCTATAAAGACACATGTGCACATGTTTATTGCGGCACTATTCATAATAGCAAAGACTTGGAACCAACCCAAATGTCCAATAATGATAGACTGGATTAAGAAAATGTGGCACATATACACCATGGAATACTATGCAGCCATAAAAAATGATGAGTTCATGTCCTTTGTAGTGACATGGATGAAATTGGAAATCATCATTCTCAGTAAACTATCGCAAGGACAAAAAACCAAACACCGCATATTCTCACTCATAGGTGGGAATTGAACAATGAGAACATATGGACACAGGAAGAGGAACATCACGCTCGGAGGACTGTTGTGGGGTCGGGGGAGGGGGGAGGGATAGCATTAGGAGATATACCTAATGCTAAATGACGAGTTAATGGGTGCAGCACACCAGCACGGCACATGTGTACATATGTAACTAACCTGCACATTGTGCACATGTACCCTAAAACTTAAAGTATAATAATAATAAAAAGAAAAAAAAAATAAAAAAAGAATACAAGTAGTAGATAACGTATTTTTATTTTTGTTATTTTTTCCCATTTTAATTTTAGAGTCAGGAGGCACACATGAAGGTTTTCTTACAAGGATATATTGTGTGGTACTGAGGTTTGGGCTTCTTTTGATCCTGTCTCTCAGATAGTGAACATAGTACCCAACAGGAAGATTTTCAACCCTTGCCCTCCCCCTCCCTTCCTCTTTTTGGAGTCCCTAGTGTCTATTGTTTCCAACTTTATGTCCTTGTGAACCCAAGATTTAGCTCTTGCTTGTAAGTGAGGATGCGCAATATTTGGTTTTCTACCTCTGCCTTAGTTTGCTTAGGATAACAGCCCCCAGTTGCATCAATGTTGCTGCAAAGGACACGATTTTATACTTTTTAATGGTTATATAGTATTCCATGGTGTATATATAGAATGTCATAAAGATCAAAAAAAAAAAAGGCTATGGTAATGTTTCAAAATTAAAAAGACTAAATTAACAGACAAGATAACTTAATAGAAGACCTGCATTCTGCACTGGTACAAAAATAAATGCAATAAAGGAGATTACTTAAGTGAAAACATTGAAATACAGTCTGTAGATTACATAACACTATTAAATTACTGTTACAGTTTTTGACTGTTCTATGATTATATATGGTAATATAGTATTCCTAGGAAATACACAGAACTATCTGGTAGTAAAGGGCTGTAGTTTACTTATTAAAATAATGTAAAATGTTTACAGTAATTTAATCTATATAAAGATGGTGTTCTTTGTACTGTTCTCATTCCTGAACTTTTCCTGTATGGCTGAAATACTTTTCAACTATATTAAGTTATAAAAAATAGCAACAATTAACATTATTGAGTATTTGCTGTATAACACACTAAGTACTTAAATAGTGTTCTTTTAATTAATTATAATAATAACCGTTTCAGTTAGGGTCTTCTGTTTCCTCCCTTTCACAAGTGAAGACACTGAATTTAGGGAGATAGTGAGTTGAAAGTGACTGAAAAATATTAAAAACTAAATAGAATAGGTTAGCATTCTTAACTTCACATATTATAAAATTCTTTTTCTTAAAATTATACGGCCCAACTGCTTTCAGCTGTTTGTTTCAGTAACACACACACACACACACACACAACCTCTTGCACACTCTTATTTAAATTCTGTCATGTGAAAACTTTGCAGCTCAAAATAAAAAGACCCTGACAGGACGAAAGGGCTACAGCTAGTCTGTCTTCTATTTATTATCTTTTCCTTCGAATGCCTCACAATGAATTGTTTATTTCATTGCCACTGTGAGTAAGCCAAGGCTATTTCTTGTTCTAAATTTCATTTCACTGGTATTTTTGTAAATCTTTGTGAGCAAGCAGTCATGAAGAGACCCCCCCAAAGACCTGAAAGAAAAGTAAACTCTAAGCATAGACTTCAGATCATCCTTGTTGAGTTCAACAGTGTTCTCGGAAAGCTATTTGAGAATCAATGTAATTGAAAAGCATCAAGGTCTTTCTGCTTTGTATCTGCATTACTTTGATAGAAGTCAGTCTTTATATAAAAATAAAACATTTTTATGATAAAAGAAAGTGTGAGGTGATTTCATTTCTTTGAGATGCAAGGAAATATTTAGACATGTTTAAACCACAAGAAAAATATACTCTCCTCAGAATGCTACACTCTAAACAAGAAATATACCCTAAAAAACAATTATTTTCCATGCTTCCTCTAAATGCAGAAAATGGAGAATTACCCTGAAGAAAGTACTATTTGGATACACTGAATATCATAACACAATGTTCTGGTATTAGTCACCTATATTATAGATAAACTTCCATACCCCCAATAATAAATTCAAATTCATATCTCCCCATTTCATCCTTCTTATATATGATTATAACATAATAATTTACCACTATTTTCTTCAAGTATAATATGAAGTAACAATGAAATAAATAAATCTAAATATGCATATAATTCTTGAAAATCAAGTTTAGAACATAATCTCAATAACCAGGGATTTAGAAGCGAGGTATGCCCAACATGTTGGATTCTAATACTTGTTAACATGTTAATCCTTTTGGGCACAGATAGATATTTATTCTCCACCCTCTGCTTTTGTTTTCCAATTCCCCACCCAAACCAGAAAACTAGTTGTTTCTATAATGCCTGTGTTATTTTGGAATTTTTTGATTTCAACTTTTTCTTTTATTGACATTTGCTTCATATTTTCTGGGTATTTCTTTTCACGTGATTTTATTTTCCATTTTTCTGTATATTTTTCCTTTTTCTATATCTCATATAAGTTGCTGGCTACTGAAGTATTCATAATGAGAGTCAATATCTTTTTCTTTTTTAAAAAAACTGCCGATGTATAATTATTGCTATAATAGGATTTATTTTGTCATTTTTATTTCATATTATTCACTAATTGTAGTTTTCATTATTTTTTGTACTCTCTGGACATTCACAATTCCATGACAGTTAAGTTAGTAAAAAGAACCAAACTTCAAAACTGTGTATAAAGTGAAGCCCCATGTTTGGTATCTTCATATTACACATTCAAATAAACAGCAGTCTAACTCCAGAGGCCTGGAAACAATGTGGCTCTTTGCAGCATCATTGTATTATATTAGAAATACAAGCAAATAAGTAAAGTAACAGGAGAATACATAATTAATTCTGATGGTGAAATTAGGAAAGCTGAATGGAAACAACTCCCCTGGACAACTTCATAAATTTCTCCGTGGACACCTCTCCCTTTCCTAAGTACGCCATACACAGAAACTGCTAAAAAGTCTCTCATTTTTTCTTTCTTTACCTCCACAGTCTCTATCTCACTCTCCCCATACATGAATACATCAATGCCACACAGCAAGCACCTTTGAAGCACATTGTTTCTCTGCTCACTTTCTCTTTCCTCATCAGATTACTCAAACACACTGTGCTTCTAACATGTTCTCACAGACATTCATACTTTATACAGCATTCCAGAGAAGGCTAGTTCATTATGGAAGGCTGAGTTATCATCTCTAAATATTCACTGTTCTCTTGAATGATTATATTTCTTTGCCTTGTTGTGCACAGGCTTTGTCATGTGACTTTCTTTAGCCAATGAAGTATTTGCAAATGTGGTGTGGGTCATTTTAAGGCAGCAGTTTTAAGAGCCATCGTAAGGAGTGGTTTCTCGTGCTCACTGATTTTTTTCTTTCACAGCTACAGGAAATATTTCTGATGGACATTTTGCACGAGTGAGAAATAAACCTTGTTAGTTGTAAGCTACTAAGATCTGGGGGTCAGTAGTTTACATAGTGTAAGCAAGCACTACTTGATCAATACATTCAGTCTTTCTCTCTCCATAGTGATGTTACAAGCATAAGCAGCTCTAGGATATTGGGAGAGTAATTGGTTCCACAAAATGTAAGACAGACTATGAAAAGTGCTCTATTAGAACTACAACCAAATAAGTAAAGTAACAGGAGAATACATAGTTAATTCTGATGATGAAATTAGGAAAGCTGAATGGAAAGAGAGCTTAAATCAGTTATGTAAGCTAATGTATTAGAGGACTTTGAGAAGTATCTTGCACAAAGGAAGCTAGGAAGAACTATCTACATCTTGGCAAAACAGTAATAATTAGAATTTTAGGAATTCGACACATTTAAGAAAATCAGTAATTAACCTTACAATAATTGGTTATGTTGCTGAGACATTTTTGTTAGATTAGGTTTTGGAGAAATAAAAGAAAATTCCAGAAAGACCCTGCAGCTAAAATGTAAGTGCATGACTCATATACCAAGTGGATTCATGTTAATTTCAGCTGAAAGGGATGATTTGGCCAAAGAGAAAGTGGGGGTTGGAGGGCGTGTATTAGTTTTCTATCACTGCTGTAAAAATTCATCACAAATGTATTGCCTTAAAACAATACAAATTTATTATTTTACAATTCTGTATGCAGAAATCCAACATGGATCTCAACTGGCTACAATCATTTGTCAGTAGGGCTGGAATCTTTTCTGGGAGCTTTAGAGAAGAATTCATGTTCTTGACTTCTGTAGCTTCTAAAGGTCCACCACTTCCCTTGACTCATGGCCCCTTACTCAATCTTCAAAACCAGCAACATTGACCCAAGTCCTCACTCTGATATCTCACTGACCCTTAAGTCCCTCTTCCACTTTTAAGGACCTTTGTGATTACATGGGTCCCCATTTACAATCCAGAGTAGTCTCCCTATTTTAAGGCCAGCTGATTGGCAATCATAATTTCATACGCAAACTTCATTACATTCCCCTTTGCCATGTACATTAACAAATGATGGGGCTCCAAGAATAAAGATGTAACCATGTTTGAGGTGACACTGGGCATTATTCAGCATACCATAAGAGGTAATTCTGCTTTCCAGGCAATACTGAGATTGGTGTACTATCCTCTATGAGACAGAAGTATGAACAAATGTTCCAGGAAGCTTCAGCAATCTCTCCCTTGTTCTTCATGGCAAGCTCTTTAATCCCAGTTGAGGCTAAGCCATGGACTCTGCTTTATTGCCCTGTACCTATTAAGAATAAAGTATGTTTCTGCCTAGGGCTTTGGCACATGCTTTGCTTGTGCTATCCTGATTGACTCTCAAAGCTTGATTCCCAAGATTATTTGTGGAACCTTGCCTTCAAAAGCATCTACAAGAATAAATGCCACCACTCCACAAGACTGAGTACTTCATGACGCAAGATGAAAATGGCCACTGCCACTCAGACTGCTACAGCAAGTTGGAAGTCAAAGGTTTCCTTTTCAACCTCTACCTTAGCTTAAAAAAAAAAACTGTAAGTCTATAAAATGAAGGATAATGAAAAGAATGAAAGTGGTCAAAAAATTCCCCAAAGCCATTAAATGATATTAAAGAATTAGCCATTTCTGAAAATATTTGTAACACCAAAATATTATTGACCAGAGTTAATTGAAGATATCTATAAGAAAGAATCCAGTAACAGGGAGAGGAATCAACACGTAAATTACTTTGTTGTATTTACATCAGGTAAAATGGCTTAACAAAATCAAGACAAATGACTGTCCTTTAAATCTCAGATTTATTGCAGGGGGTTCTATTTCATTATCAACTTATTTTATTATTTAATAGAGCTGTTCAGTATGAACACCCTTGCAACTCACTGAAAACATTTCTTTGTATGCTCAGGAGGCCTTTTTGGATTAAAGACTGATTACAGTGGGCAGATTATAGAAGGATATGCAAGATAATAGGATGATTCATAGAACAAGTTGGAGATACACACAACCAAAAATCAGCCAAAAGGGCTGAAAGGGAGATACAAACAAAGGTAGGCACTTTAAAAAAAAGAAGAACAAGAAAAAAAATGTTTTGGTGGGAGGTTCCAAATCAAACTTTTTTTTATTACTGACATAAAAATATAAAGATGAGGAAAGGGAAAAAAATTCCTCAAGTTTTTAGAAATTAGCTTCCATATCAAGATCAATGAAACATGGCTAGTTGGACTCAATTCAATTAATTCCGGAATAAAATTGAAATATGTCCTGTGTATCAGCACACTTTCTCCCCTGACCATTGTAAATACTCACAGAGCATCTTTAGGACCCTGCCATCTACCTTGTTTTATACCTTTACAGACAATTACACCTGTCTTCAGGCATCCTGTGAACTATATTTTATAGTACTTCAGGTAAAGTCTAACTACTTTATATACAATAAGACCATCTCTTTGATTTATACTATATTTCTCTAGAATCTTACTTGCCTCTTTCAATAAAGAATCGTAGTGGATTTTAAGCCATGGGGAATAGTTTTATAGTAACTCCCAACTTTATTTGGAATTCTTGATTTCCAAGCTAATATAGCTAATGGATTTCTGTAGCTTGCTACAGAATTTATTTTTTCTATTGGAATTTTTCAGAATGTGTCACTTTATTTTTATTGGAATTAAATTTTAGTTGCATCTCAGCAAGTGCATTAAAAAAAGTTTCTTTTTCTCAGCCTTCTGTTCTTCTTTTGGCCATTAACTCTCCTATCTACAAGCACCTTCAAACCATAGTTGCACACATATATTGAGCAGAAATTAGTAAAAGATTCTCAGTATATTTTACTCCTTGATATAAAGAAACATGAGACTTTTGCAAAAGCAACTGAAGAAGAACTTTTGATATAGGTAAAAATTAAAGAAAGTAAAAGCAAGTAGATAAACAATATCTGAAAGGACAATAGAGGAAAATGCACTTTTTAAATTTCTTCTTTCCCCACCATCTCTAGCTTGCGGAAGATATTGCTCCATTACTTTCACCTGATCACCCTTAATTTGTCTCCCAGTTCTCCCCTTTAGCTGGCTTCATAACTCCTTCAGGCCAGAAAAGAGAAAACCAATATACTTGAGTAATATAAGAAAAATATGTTTTTAACTGGATCTGTATTTATATGGATAATAAACTAATATAGCTCTTTTATAGTTTGAAAACCACAAAAAATAATCAGAAGGTAGAGAATTATGGACTTGTATATCTTCTAGAAAAAAAAAGTAAACTGCTGTTCCTTCCTTTACCTATCTCAATGGTGCAATATTAACTATGTTAATAAAATTGCTGATTTTGATTTTGGAGTTCCTGCAGTCTAAGGAAGAGAGGTAACATCAGGCCTTAAAAAGAGAAAGGTCAGTGGAATGCAAACCCGAAAAGGTCAGGTTACAGGGGTGGAGGCAGCTCTGCTAGACTGTCCAATTCCATGTTAGTAAACACTATGCATCTCAATAGAGAGCTGCAGAGAGCCACACAGCACCCAGAGACCATTCAGGCACTCAAGCGAGGGCTGCACGCGAGCTGGAAGAGGTTTTTACTAACCATCTTTCTTGTTTCTGTCCATGAATACTTCCTATGAAAATCAATGCATCACTGTTTTATTTGTCCAGAAAGACTAAAATCTATCTATGACCTGAAACTTTACTTTGCCCTGACAAAATTACTCCCTCGGAAACAACTTTCTCCTTTATCAGTGATTAAGTTCTCTGTGATAAAGATTAGATCCATGAATAGTTAACCTTCTACTTGCGCAGGACTGAATGGTATTAGTTTGGGATATTCCCCTAAATTTGCACAGATGTGAGAACACAACTTGAAACATGAATTAATACCTCTGAGCCATTAATGAAATATTAAATGTCTTATACAGAAGGTGCCATTCTCTAGATAAGGAATCAGTTGCTAACAGAGACCTCAAACAGGAAATTATTTTTCCTTACAGGAGGGACTGACATGTTCTTTCTGTCACTCAGGGCACCACCATGACAAATGAAAGAACAAGCAACAATTGCTCATATCAGGGAAATGCCTTATTTTTTTATATTATCATCAAACCTGTGTGTCAATTATAGTATCAATCATGCTCAAAAACCCTTTGCATTATAAAGTCCTAAGCTAACCCCTTTAAACATTGTTAGGCAAACATATTGAAGCTAGTTTCAGTTAGGATCTTGACAAATGCATTAAGATGTTAGAAGCAAAAGGATGTTAATAAACGTTATGTATGGTTGGCGGAAGGGTGTAATATTGCATGGTATTTAAAAACACAGGCTCTGAAGTCAGACCAGATCCTGAACTCATGTTCTGAGTTAGAATTCCAGCTCTTCATATACACTGTATGTTCATAAAAATAATAAAATTAATAACATTTCTAATATTACTATGTGCCAGAGTTGCATTGGCTGCTTTGCAAATACTATCTACAATCAATAAACATACTTTGCTCATGCAAAGTATGAGTAAATACTTTATTTACTTTTTTTACTCTTTGTTTACTCTTGATGCCCCCTCGCTCTCTCATGCACATACATATACCACTATCTAAACTTTAAAGGAAAATCACGTTACAACCTCTCAAATTTTGTAATCCTGTATGTTGTGATACCTTCTTTCACCACTATATGCGGGCATAATTAATTAATCATTCCTCGTAATATTTTCCCATAATGCACTTTAGATCAGGCTGTTGTTTCACTTCTTCATGTGCTTATACTTCTAAAAGATACATGAATTTTACCATGTGCCTTGCACAAGTTTCTTGCCTATTGCTCCCATAATATCGTTCCAGACTTTCAGTACGCCCTGAAAAATATTATTTTATTGAAGATGAGGTACCTGACACTGAATTCCAAACTGTAAACACATGAGAAAAAGTGATTCTGGAACTGTAGAATATGGTTCATAAAGGTTCAAGGTTGAAAGGGAAGAAAGTAAAAACATAGTTCAGTCAGTGCACTGAAGAGAACAATACGGTAGCAGGAAGAATCAGGAAATGTTTTTTGAATACGGCAGAGATGCTTTTTCATTAAAATAATTATTTAGCAAATGGGTGTTTGCAAATTCCTTGCAATTAAAATACAAAAACATGAGAACCAAGATTAAAAATAAAACACTAACCCAAACACCTGTGAACAAGAGAAGATCAGTGGGTCTCTGCTGATAAGAGAAGGATCACAAGATAAAAATCAGAATGACACCTCTTCATGTAATGCCTGTTGATTCAAGCGCAAGAAAACAACTTTATTGTCTTATAGAGAGGTGTATTTTTGTTAAATCATGTATGCCTATAGATCCAATTGAATCAACACTCTAAATATTTACTATAATACAGTAACAGAAGGAGATAATTCCATATGGTTATTCCATTTGGTTAGTGCTGGAGAAAACTAATTAATTTATTCATTTATTATTTTCAAAATTTTTTTGTCTACTATGAGTCAAGCACAATTTTAGGTACTACAGATATAGCAATTATTAAAACAAAGTCTTTGTTCTTATGGACTGTATAGTGTATTGGAAGGAGATAGACCACAGTCAAATAAACACATAAAAAAAGTATATTAAGGTGCTAGATATTAAAGTATATTAAGGTGCTATATATACAGGTGCTATGGATAAAAATCAAGCAGATGAGGAGAGTCTAAAGGGTGCTATTCTGTGCAGGGTAATCAAGGAAGCTCACACTGGTTTATGTTTGAGTGGTAATCTAAAGATGAGAGGCAGGAAGTTCTTTGGATGTTGGGAGAAGCAAATGAAGAACTGCAAAAATTTGAAGCCATGCAGTCTCACTGCTCCCAATCAGTACTCTGCACTTCTTTGTAGAGCAGAGCTGTCACGAGGATTAAATGAGATAATATATGCAAGGGATTTAACACGGTCTTTTCAAAACATCTAATTATCAGAATGGCTATTACTAAAAAGTCAAAAAACAACAGATTCTGGCGAGGTTGTAGAGAAAAAGGAACACTTTTACACTGTGGGTGGGAGTGTAAATTAGTTCAAACATTGTGGAAGATAGTGTGATGATTCCTCAAAGACCTAGAAGCAGCAATACCATGCAACTCAGTAATCCCATTACTGGGTATATACCCAAAGGAATATAAATTATTCTATTATAAAGTCACGTGCACAGGTATGTTCACTGCAGCACTACTCACAATAGCAAAAACATGAAATCAACCCAAATGCTCGTCAATGACAGACTGGATAAGGAAAATGTGGTACATATACACCATGGAATACTATGCAGCCATACAAACAAACAAGATCATGTCCTTTGCAGGGACATAAATGGAGCTGGAGGCCACTATGCTTAGCAAACTAATGCAGGGTCAGAAAACCAAATACCACATGTTCTCACTTAAAAGTAGGAGTTAAGGGCAGGGTGCGGTGGCTCACGCCTGTAATCCCCAGCACTTTGGGAGGCTGAGGCAGGTGGATCACCTGAGGTTGGGAGTTCAAGACCAGCCTGACCAATATGGAGAAACCCAGTCTCTACTGAAAATACAAAATTAGACGGGCATGGTGGCGCATGCTTGTAATCCCAGCTGCTCGGGACGCTGAGGCAGGAGAATCGCTTGAACCTGCGAGGTGAAGGTTGCCGTGAGCCAAGATCGTGCCATTGCACTCCAGCCTGGGCAACAAGGTGAAACTCCATCTAAAAAAAAAAAAAAAAAAAAAAAGTAGGAGCCAAGTGATGAGGACACATGGACACACGGTAGGCAACAACACACACTGGGGCCTGTGAGATGTGATACTGGGAGAGGGAGAGCTAGTGGATGCTGGGCTTAATACATAGATGATGGGATGGTCTGTGCAGCAAACCACCATGGCACATGTTTACCTATGTAACAAACCTGCACATCCTGCATTTGTACCCATAAACTTAAAAGTTGGAAATGCATAAAAAAGAAACAAATTACAAATGCTAACATAGACCAAAGCAGATATAGACCTTTCAGTCTACAGTAATTTAATAATGACACCCTTTATTGGCTATAAAAATATGACAGATATGCAAAATTGTTACTTACTAATAACCCTGCAGAATATTATGTTAAAAATAAATACTTTTCAGCTGTGAAAATATTGGCAACATAAAAGGAATTTTCTTACCAAACTCTATAACTTAGGGGTAAAAACAAAGAGTCAAAGAACAGAACAGGAACCAGTGGAGTCTCCTGAGCAGTCATTGGTGAAAATTTTTCTATGTTGAGTGCTAAAAGATTTTATTAATTGTGTTTTACCATGAAACTTTCAATAAAATGTAAATAAAAACCCTATCCCAGAACATTTTCTCTTATTTGTAGAATCTACACAGTTTAGAACTGCACATGCCCCTCAATGTCATCAATGCATTCCAAGAGCCAAATGGCAGACGTGCCATGCTGACTGAGAATGCCTCCCCTGCCTGTGTGGCTGCACATCATGACCATATATGTAGAACCCCATCAGTTACAAAATGCTCTGTTGGCACAGCCTCTTCTGGCAGTGGCCAAATGGTTGCTCCTCAATTCACACTTATAGAAAAGCCAGGCAGCCTTCTTGACTGTGATGGCATAACTCATAGGCAAGCTAAGATGAGCTCAGAGGTACTATATCTTCATGCACATCACAGACTAGTTCAATTAAGTGTCAATTTTGTTATTAAATGGAGGAGGTTACTAGTTGTGATGGTCATTAGCCTCCATAAATTGACTGTTTCTGAGTCAACACTTTCAGGTAAATGGCCCTCATCAGCTTCTAACCATAGACTTCAATACAGCATCAATCATTGCACCACTCTCTCATCAAGCACATCTCTGAGCAATGCCTTCTGTTTCCTTAGAGCCATTCCCTTCCTGAGCACCTCAAAGAGCTTTGTGGAGTGAGCAGATCAAGTTCACTTGCAAGATTTTCTTTTCCCATTATGTTCTTTTTAAAAGCCATGTCAACCTATTTTATTTCTCTAGATTTTCCACTCTCTGAGACTTACAGAAAGTTGCAAAGATTTCAGAAATTTTGCCAGATTATTACAGTCTTTAGCCTTGTTGGTAGAGCCTATGATCCTGAAAGCCCAAGTACTCACTTTGCTCACATTACTCCTCTAGTGAATTATGTAGATAACAGTGTAGACATAATTTAATATAAACTGTCACATTTAATTCACACACAACAACCCAGTATAACAGCTATTATTATCTCCTTTTAAATATAAGGGTCAGGTTCAAAAAAGTTTAGATAATTAACTGTTTTCAAAACTTTTGTTCACTCTGCTGTGCCCATATTTTTACTTATGATATGTGAGAATACAAGAAAATGATCATAAACAAAAGCATTCAAGAAGTAACAGACAGATCCCCTCGGATGCTAGGGCTGTTCTGGTGCAAGTTAGAGGTGATTCCACCTTTTTCCCCATATGGCCCAGCTTTATGTTTTCTCATAATCTTCTTCAAAGTATCTATATGCCCTTTTATTTTTCTCTTCTGTTCATAGGCGTTTTGTGATAGGTATAATTACCAACAATGAAAAATATCCCCTTTTCAGTTATATACATATGAAATGCCACACAAACTATTGCCACAATTTGATTCTCGGAGCTTGTTAATGGAGGGAGGTTAAAACAATGCTGACTCCTGATTTTTTATTGAATTAATCTGTGGTCAGCAGTGCTATTCTGCATTTAATGACTCTGACCATTGCAAAGTACTATTGCTAGCAATTATATATTTTATATAGTAATAATATTTATATTTACTGATTATCAAAAATGTCCTGATTGATATGCTCTGAAAATAAAATACATCAAAATAAAAATGTAAACATATAAACTCACATTTATGTTTGTAGCAAAGTGGCTCTCAGACCCTCAGGTTAATGCCTTCTTTTAAGAAAATAAAAATATTTTAAAATCTCTCCTTTCCTTCTTGAAATGAAATGTACAGCTGCTATAAAATGCAGATATATATAAAATAAATGTAATGCATTAACTTTAATAGAAGAGATAAATAAACAATTAATGTCTTAGGTCAGGTTCCCTAGAAGCAGAGTCTGGCACAGGGACTTGGGCATATGTAATTTACTGAGGGAGCGCTTTCAGGAGAAAGGGAGAGAGGGATGCAGGAAAGGAGAGAAGTAGGAGCTGCATAGGGATGTGCACTTCTCAGCTGGAAAACAGCTTCAACCCCATACTACAAAGTGCTCTAGAACTGCATCATCCAATACTGTTTGTGCCTGTTGTGCACCTGAATGTGGCTAAGGTGACTTAAGAATTGAACTATTTTATTTTAAGTAAAATTTAAAATTTACTTTATCCAGTTATTGAAAAATGTTTACATATGTTTGGAGAAACCTGAATACACGAGCCTACTTTTTCAATTGTAAGATTTATAAAATCGAAATCCAGATCAAATGTTTCCAGTGAAAATTTAGTTGTCAAATTGACAACTAAATTGCTGCAAGTATAAATATGTTCTAAGTTTAAAGGCTTACAGTGAAAATGTAATGTAAAATATATGGATAATAATGTTAATATTGATTACATATTTTAAACCTACTACTTTGAATGCTTTGGGTTCATAAAATATATTATTAAAATAAATTTCTCTGCCTTTTTAATGTGGCTTAATGTGGCTACATGGAAATTGAAAATTTCAGATATGACCTATATTTTTATTAGGGAGCAGTGTTCTGGAGTAATGCTATCCAGTAGAACTTCTGGTAATGTTGGAAATATGCTATACCTGCACTGTTGAATACTCTAACCACTGCCACGCATGGCCCTTGAGCCCAGGTCATGTAGCTAGTGAGAATGAGAACTACAATTTTAATTTTAATTAGTTTAAATATAAATTTAATAACCACATGTGGCTAGTGACTACCACATTAGATATTGCTGTCAGACCGTAACTGAAGGATTGGTCATACCTAACTTAAGGCAAAAGGCTGGGTGTTTTAACCTTAATGGCAGCCAGTCATTGGCTGAGGACTTTCTCTGATGGGCTGAGGGAGGTCCCGTTTCAGCCAAAGGCAATTCATTTAAGGGAATATATTTTTAAATTTTTTGGGGTACATACTAGGTGTATATATTAATGGAGTATATGAGATACCCTGATACAGGCATGCAAGTTGTAATATTCCACAGTGGAAAATGGGGTATCCATCCCCTAATCATTATACTTCATGTTACAAACACTCCAATTATATTCTTTTATTTATTTTAAAAAGCACAATTAAATTATTATAAAATATAGTCACCCTGTTGTGCTATCAAATACTAGGTCTTATTCATTTCTTCTATTTTTATTTTTTACCCATTAACCATCACCACTTTCCCCCTACACGCACTCCACTACCCTTCTCAGCCTCTGGTAACCATCCTTCTACCCTATCTCTGAGAGTTTAATTGTTTTGACTTTTACCTCCTACAAATAAGTGGGAATATGTGATATTTGTCTTTCTGTGCCTGATGTATTTCACTTAACATAATGACCTCCAGTTCCATCAATGTTGTCACAAATCACAGGATCACATAGTTTTTATGGCCACATAATACTCTGTTGTATGTATGTACCACGTTTTCCTTATCCAGTCATCTGCTGAAGGACACTTAAGTTGTGTCCATATCTTAGCAATTGTGAACAGTGCTGCAACAAACATGGGATTGCAGATATCACTTTGATATACTGATTTTCTTTTCTTCCTCTTTCTTTCTTTTCTTCTTTTCTCTTTTCTTCCAATTTCTTTTCTCTTTTCTGTGTACATACCCAGCAGTGGGATAGCCGGATCATATAGTAGCTCTATTTTCAGTTTTTTGAGGAAACCAAACCATTCTCCAAAGTGATTGTACTAATTTGCATTCCCACCAACAATGTACGGGGGTTCCCTTTTCTCCACATTCTCAGCAGCATTTCTTATTGCCTGCGTTTTGGATAAAAGCCATTTTATCTGAAGTGAGATGATGTATCATTCTAGTTTTAATTTGCATTTCTCTGATGATTATTTATGAAAAGTGCCTTTTCATATGCTTGTTTGCCATTTGTATGTCTTCTGTCAAGAAAATGTCTATTCAAACCTTTTGTCCATTTTGTTGGATTATTGGATTTTTTTTCGTATACAATTGTTTGAGTTCCTTTTATACTCTGGTGATTAATCACTTTTCAGAAAAGTAGTTTGCAAATATTCTCTTCCATTCTGTGGGTTGTCTCTTCACTTTGTTGGTTGTTTCTTTTGCTGTGCAGAAGCTTTTTAACTTGATGTGATCCCCTTTGTCCATGTTTGCTTTGGTTGCCTGTGTTTGTGGGGTGTTAGTCAAGAAATTTTTGCCCAGACCAATGTCCTGGAAAGTTTCCTCAATGTTTCCTTGCAGTAGTTTCATAGTTGGGGTAATAGATTTAAGTCTTTAATTCGCTTTGTTTTGATTTTTTATATGGTGAGACCTAGGGGTCTAGTTTCATTCTTGTACATATGGATATACAGTTTTCCCAGCTCCATTTACTGAGGGGACTGTTCTTTCCCCAGTGTATGCTCTTGGTATCTTTGTCAAAAATTAGTTCACTATAGGTGTTTGAATTTTTTTCTGTGTTCTCTCTTCTGTTCCATTAGACTATGTGTGTTTTTATGTCAGTACCATGCTGTTTTGGTTACTATCGTAGTATAATTTGAAGTGAGGTAGAGTGATTCCTTCAGGTTTATCCTTTTTGCTCAGGATAGCTTTTCCCACTCTGGGTTTTTTGTGGTTCTGTATAAATTTTACAACTGTTTTTTTCTATTTCTGTGAAGAATGTCATTGGTTTTTTGATAGGGATTGTACTGAATCTATAGATAGTTTTGGGTAGTACAGACGTTTAAACCATATTGATTCTTCCAATCCATGAACCTGAAATATCTTTTCTTTTTTGTGGTTCATTTCCATTTCTTTCATCAGTGTTTTACAGTTTTCAATGTAAAAATCTTTTACTTCTTTTGTTAATTTAATTCCAAAGTATTGAATTTTATTTTTGCCTACTGTAAATGGGATTACTTGTTTGATTTCTTTTTCAGATTGTTCACTGTTGACACACAGAAATGCTATAGATTTTGTATGTTGATCTTGTACTCTGCAACTTTACTAAATTTGTCTATCAGTTGTAATAGATTTTCAGTGGAGTCTTTAGGTTATAACAAATATGAGATCAAGCCATCTACAAACAAGGATAATTTGACTTCTTCCTTTGTAGTTTGTATGCCCTTTATTTCTCTTGTCTGATTGGTCCCACTAGGATTTCCAGTAACATATTGAATAACAGTGGTGAAAGTGAGCATCTTTTTCACATTCCAGATTTTACAGGAAAGGCTTTCAGTTTTTCCCAATTCAGTATTATATTACCTGTGTGTCTGTCATATACAGCTTTTATTATGTTGAGGTACGTTCTTTCTATACCCAGTATTTTGAGGATTTTTATCTATGAAAGGATGTTGAATTTTTATCAAATCCTTTTTCAGCATCAAACAAAATGATCATATGGGTTTTTTCTTTTATTCTCTTGATATGATGTATCACCTTGATTGATATGCAAATGTTGAACCAACCTTGCATCCCTGAGATACATCTCACTTGGTCATTATAAATGATTTTTTAGATATATTGTTGAATTTGGGTTGCTAGTATTTGGCTGAGAATTTTTGCATCAATATTAATCAGAGATATTAGCCTGCGGTTTTCTTTTTTTGATGTGTCCTTTTCCGGTTTTGGTATCAAGGTAATACTGGCTTCTGAGAATGAGTTTGGAAGTGTTACCTCCTCCTCTATTTTTTGGAATAGTTTGAGTAGGATTGGTAGTACTTCTTCTTTAAACGTTTGGTAGAATTCATCAGTGAAGCCAATGCACCCTGGGCTTTTCTTAACTGGGAGAATTTTTATTAGAGCTTCAATCTCATTACTTGTTATTCATCTGTTTAGGTTAGGATTTCTTCCTTCAATCTTGGTAGATTGTATGTGTCTGGGAATTTATTCATTTTCACCAGATTTTCTCATTTATCATTTGTTGGCATATAGTTAATCATAGCAGCCACTAATAATCATTTGAATTTCTGCAGTATCAATTACAATTTTTTTTAATCTCCAATTTCTTTATTTGGGTCTTTTACTTTTTTTTGTCTGCCTAAAAGTTTGCCAATTTTTTTCTCAAAAAACTAACTTTTCATTTTGTTGATTTTTTGTATTATTTTCTTCATTTCAGATTAATTTATTTCTGCTCTGATTCTTTATTTACTTATTTATTTATTTATTTTGCCTCTCATAATTTGGGGTTTAGTTTTCTCTTGCTTTTCTGTTTTTTTAAATGATTGGTTATTTATTTGATGTTTTTCTTATTTTTTGATATAGGCAGTTATAGCTATAAATGTCCCTCTTAGTATTGCTTTTGCAGTATCCCATAGGTTCTGGTATGTCGTATTTTCATTTCCTTTTGTTTCAATAATTTTTCAATTTCCTTCTTAATTTCTTCATTGACTAACTTATCATTCAGGACCATATGTTTAATTTCCATGTGTTTGTATAGTTTCCAAAATTCCTTGTTATTCATGTCTAGTTTTATTCCACTGTGGTCAGAGAAGATGCTTGATATTATTTCAATTGTTTAAATGTTCATAAAACTTGTTTTGTGACCTAACATATGGCATATCCTTGAGAATGATCCATGCGCTGAGGAGAAAAATGTGTATTCTGCAGCTGTGGGATAAAATGTTCTGTAAATATTCATTAGGTTCATTTGTTCTATAGTGCCAAATTAGTCCGATGTTTCTGTGTAGATATTTTGTCTGGAAGATCTGTCCAGTGCTGGAAGTGGGGTGTTGAAGTCTCCAGCTATTATCATATTGCGGTCTATTTCTCGCTTTAACCCTAATAATATTTACTTTATGTATCTGGGTACTCCGATGTCGTGTTCATGCATCTTCAGAATTGTTATATGCTCTTGCTGAATTGATCCCTTTATCACTATATAATGCCTTTGTCTCTTCTTACAGTTTTAAATTTGAAATCTAGTTTGTATGATATAAGAATAGCTAGTGCTGCCCTTTTTATGGTTTTCATTGGCATGGAATATCTTTTTTCATCCCTTTATTTTCAGTCTATGTGTGTCTTTATAATAGGTGAAATGTGTTTCTTGCAAGCAACGGATCATTGGGTCTTGCTTTTTTATTCATTCAGCCATTCTATGTCTTTTGAGTTGAGAGTTTAGTCTATTTACATTCAATGTTATTATTGATAAATAAGAACTTACTCTTGATAATTTTTTATTTTTTTATTGTATGGTGGTCTTCTCTTCCTTCTTCCTTTCTGTCTTCTTTTTGGTGAAGGTGATTTTTTTTCTGTTGGTATAATTTAATTTCTTGTTTATTTTTTTGTGTATTTATTGTATGTTTTTCAATTTGCAGTTACCATGACGTTTGCAAATACTGTCTTATAACCTATTATTTAAAACTGATGACATCTTAACACTGATTGCATAAGCAAACATCAAAAAGAAAATAAAAACTCTACCCTTTAACTTCATCCCCTACTTTTTAACTTTTTTTGTTTCTCTTTATGTCTTAGTGTATTGTCTGTGTTTTGAAAAGTTGTTGCAGTTATTATTTTTTATTAGATCATCATTTAATCTTTCTACTTAAAATAACAGTAGTTTATACACCGCAGTTACAGTGTTATAATAGTCTGTGTTTTTCTACGTGGCATTACCAGTGAATTGTATACCTTCAGATGATCTCTTATTATTCATTAATGTCCTTTTCTTTAAGACTGAAGGACTCCCTTTAGCATTTTTTGTAGGAGAGGTCTGGTGTTATTGAAATCCCTCAGCTTTGGTTTGTCTGGGAAACTATTTATTTCTCCTTCATACTTGAAGGATATTTTTGCCAGATATATTATTCTACTGTAAAAAGGTGTTTATTTTTCCTTAAGCACTTTAAATATGTCATGCCACTCTCTCTTGGGTCTGCAATGTTTCCACTGAAAAGTCTGCTGCCAGATATATTGCAGCTCCATTGAATGTTATTTGCTTTTTTTCCCTTGTTGCTTTTAGGATTCTTTCTTTATTTTTGACTTTTGGGAGTTTGATTATTAAATGCCTAAGGTAGTATTCTTTGGATTAAATCTGCTTGGTGTTCTGTAACCTACTTGTACTTGCATATGGATATCTTTCTCTAGGTTTGGAAAGTTCTCTGATATTATATCTGTGAATAAACTTTCTACCTCAATTTCTCACTCTACTTCTCTTTAAGGCCAATAACTCCTAGATTTGTCCTTTTGAGGCTATTTTCTAAATCTCGTATGCATGATTCATTCCTTTTATTCTTTTTTCCTTTGGTTCCTGTGACTGTGTATTTTCAAATAGCGTGTCTTGAAGCTCACTAATTCTTTCTTCTACTTGATCAATTTCTGCTAGTAAGAGACTCATACATCCTTTAATATGTCAATTGCATTTTTTAACTCTAGAATTTCTGCTTGTTTCCAATAATTTCACTCTCTTTGTTAAATTTATCTGATAGAATTCTGAATTATTTCTCTGTGTTCTCTTTAATTTCTTTGAGTTTCCTCAGCAAAGCTAATTTGAATTATCTGCCTTAAAGGTCACATATTGCTGTTTCTCCAGGATTAGTCCCTGGAGACTTATTCAGTTCATTTGGTGAGGTTATGTTTTCCTGGATAATATTGATGCTTGTGGCTGTTCATTAATGTCTAACCATTGAAGAGGTAGGCTTTATTGTAGCTTTTGCAGCCTGGACTTGTTTGTGCCCATCCTTCTTGGGAAGGCTTCCCAAGGATTAAAGGGGAATTGGGCCCCAAACTCAAAATGCTATGATTCTGGCAGACTTGTAGAGGTACTAACTTGGTGGTCTTAGATAAGATCTGGAAGAATTTTCTAGACTGCCAGGCAGAGACTCTTGTTCTTATCTCTTACTTTCTCCCAAACAAACAGAATCTCTCTGTGCTGTGCTACCTGGACCTGGGAGTAAGGGGACATGATCATCCCTGTGGCCACCACCACTGAGACTGCACTGAGTTACACCTGAAGCCAGCAGAGCACTGGGTCTCACCCAAGGCCCACTGTAACCAGTACCTGTCTACCACCTATGTTCACTCAAGGCTCTGGGGCTCTCTGATCAGCAGGCAGTGAAGCCAGCCAGTTGAGTTACCCCAGACCCCAGGCAGGTTCAGAGATGCTGTTCAGGAGCCAGGTATTAGAGTCAAAACCCTTAGAAATTTACCTAATATTCTCTTCTACTGTGGCTAAGCTGGCAATCAAACCACAAGACAAAGTCCTTCTCACTCTTCCCTCTCCTTTCTACAGGCAAAAGAGGCTACCCCTTTGGCCATCACCACCACCAGTCTCTAAGGGGTTCTTCCAGGCCATCACCAATGTTGACTTAAAGTCCACGGGTCCTTCAGTCAGCTTGTGGTGAATGCTGCCAGGCCTGGGACTCACTCTTCTGGGAAGTGAGTTATGCTATGTCCCAGGGAATGTCCACAAATCCTGATCAAGAGCCTATTCCTGGACTCAGAGACCCCAAGATCCTCCTTGGTGCTGTGGCCCAGCTAGTACATAAGGTCAAGAAAGAGTCCCCTTTACTTTTCTCCCTGCTTTTCTCAAACAGAAGGAGTCTTTCACCATAGCCACCACATCTGGGAATATGCTGGGTCACATCTGAAGCCAGTATATCTCAGAGCCCAAGGCCCATGGCATATTACCTATTATTGTTGGTTATTCAAAGCCCAAGGGCTCTTTAGTCAGCAGGTGATGAATACTGCCAGGACTGGGTCCTTCCCTTTAAGGCAATGAGTTCCCTTTTGGACAAGGGTTTGTCTAGAAATGTCATCCATGAGCTAGGGCCTGGCAAGGGAGGCTTTATGACTCTGCCTGGTACCCTAACATACTGTAGCTGAGCTTGTATCCAAAACACAAGATGGAGTCCTCTTTACTCTTCACTCTGCTCTCCTTAAGCAGAAGGAAAGAGTCATTTTTGTTACTGCAAGCTGTACTGCCTGGGGCTGGGAAAGAGATGGCACAAACTTGCCTTTACACATGCCAAGTGATATCTCTTTAAGTCATGTGCCACCATAGTCCGTGATCTCTAAGTCCAGTCCACCACTAGGAGTTAACTAAGAATTGCAGTCCTTGTGTCCTAGACTGCCTTTTGAGTTTACCTAGAACCCTAGAGCACTTTAGCTTGTGTTGGTGAGGCCTGCCAACTGATTGCAACTCAACTTCCAGCCACTTGGATGTGTGATGGGTGATTCCCCTCTGGATAGGTCTGGTGCAAATGTTCTCTCTGTGTGCACGTGCTGGCGAGCCCAGCATGGCTTTGCTCTCCACTATAACAGGGCAGCATTGAGTTCAATTTAAAGTTTCACAATCTCTGTGCTCTCCCTCTCCCAAGCAGATTTCTCCATGCCATGTGGCCACCGCTGGGCTATGGGGACAAAGTGACATAAGCACTTCCTTAGCTGCCTCATCTGGTATCTCAGTAGGTCATGTGCCACCCCCAGTCCACTGGCTCTGAACCCTCTTCAGCACTAGCACTTGCCTAGGAATTGCATTCCTTGTGGCCTAGACTGTTACTCAAGTTCCTTAGGGCCTCAGAGTACATTAGCCTGTGGTTGCAAGACTTGCCAGAACTCAGGGTCTGACTGCTGGGATGGGCAATTCTCTTCTGGCTAGGGCAGGTTCAAATGCTCCCTCTATGGGTGGGCATCAGCTGGGTACAACTGGTTCTGCTTTCTGCTGTGACAGGGCAGCACTGAGTTAAAGTCCCCTAGTATCTGTGCTTTTCCTGTCCCATGTGCACACATTCTCTGTGCCCAGTGGCTGCTGCTGGAGGATAGGGGAAGGTTGACTTTTGTGATTCAAGATTGTCTCTTCTACCCCTTTTCAGTGCCTCTTTTAGTATTATGAAGTTTAAGCAAGGTACTGTGAGTGCTCACCTGATTTTTGGTTCTATTGACGATGCTTTCTGTGTGTAACTAGTTGTTAAAATATGGTATTTTTGCACAGGATAGGCCACTTTGCTCCATCTCCTGAAATGATTTTTTAAATGGTTAGCAGTCAACTTCCATAGCAGCTAGGGTGTGGGGGTATAGGGGTATACGCTATTAAGGGGAAGATGAGCAGTGCAGCATCCACTGTGGGAAAAAAAATTTCATTAAATAATACATTCAGTATATAAATCAACAAATAAAATATTCAGACATTTGAACCCATTCACAGAATTATTGTGAATGTGACAACATCCATAATTATGAATTACTATGAATGTAGGGGAACACAGGACGATTATGTGGAGGTTCAAATCCCGTAACCATTGCTCCTTTCGTTAACATAATTTTTCTAAAACCGATAAATCTTGTGAAAATTCTGAATTAAAAAAGGCACTGTTTCTTCAAATGCCACAGTAATTACATTTTCAAAAATTCAGTCTACATTAAAACTATGTAAAAAAAGGTGCTTGTGACTAAACCAGAGTCAGGTTCCAGGACTGAATGATAAACAAGGCTTTCACCTTTAGAATATCTAGAGGGATATTTGAAAGTCGTGAGCAACTTTATAATATTCTCAATTTTGTGATTCTGTCAACATTAATGATTCTCCTGACTCAAACACTAATGCCAGTAACAACGTCTCCCAATCATTAGGACACACAAAATTCTCTCATCAGAAATTTCCAACCTGCTTCCCTGAAATTTCGAAAATATCTCTAGGTTATGATACAACCCAACCAAGAACTATTAGTATAGGCAAATTAATCTTTAGTTAATGAAGTGGGGACATGTTTATGTTTCATGATTAAATATCCCACATTTTCCAGTTACATTCCAAGGGCACCCTAGAAAGACTCAAACACACACACATATTCCCATTCAACACATACACATGTACACATAGGGGAGAAGAGTGTTGGGAAAAGTATGGGACTAGTATAATAATATAAGAGCTACCAAAATGCTATATATCACTAAGTAGATGCATGTTACTTTGTAAATCTAAAATGGAATCTCAAGTTCTATTTACTGGTCTAATTATTATGCTTTCATATATACTTAGAATTATGTAATTGATTTCTAAAAATTTCAGATAGCATCCAAGAAGAGTGTCAATTAGAACATAATGACATTCTAACGTTATGGACAAAGATGTAGAAAGTATAATAATTAACAGAGAGGGAAATGGTCAAAATAAATTTAGAGAATGAACTGCTTTTCTTATTATACCATATTTGCAAAGCGAGTTGCAATAGTTGACCTCCCTTTGACTCAAAATTGTAGCCATTTGGATTAGTTCTTCTCTTAACAATTATAATAATAATTCAAAAACTTATTTGGGCAGTCATACTACATTGAAAAGTGTCCATAAAAACTCTTGGGGTCTTCGAGTAAATAATAATCTGGCTTTCCCTTTTTGGTGCATCTATGTTATCATGTGTATCTTAAAGAATATAATTCAAACAACTTTGAAATTCAAACTCAACCCTGAGTTTCTCCCAAAAGAAAATGGAGAGCAAAAAGGAGAGGTACAGAAGGAAAACAAGATTGTCATCTCATTAGGCAGAGGATTGAAGAAAAATGTATTGGAATATGTTTATCATGCCTAACTGCCTTCACAGACTGCATATACTTGCCTTATAACCTGGACATGCTGAAAAAGGCTTTTAGCTACTGTATAAATTATTTTTCCTTGAGAAGAAGCAATAAAGAACCAGAGGAGTCTCAGCAGGCTGAAGTATCCAGACAAAGCTAGATTTATGGGGAAATAACTGTTACTAATAATTATAATAATTACTACTCAGAGAAAAAGATATCCTTCATTAAAATCACCTCCTTTTCTTATGCTCTGAACATCATTTCCTGTGTCTTCTTTGAATACATTTTCACAATTTTCATCAACTTCCCACAACCATTTAACTTGCTATCCTGTCTTCCCTTCTAATTTTTCCTATATATTCTTTCCAGATTGATCTTAAATTGCTCTCTTTAGTTACTCCAGGGGAAAAATATTTAAAATATGAATCATACCAAGTTTAAGTCATCTAGTTTGCTTTCGAAGTCCTTAACAGTTTGTTCTATCCAATATTTTCATCTGTATTTTTTAATATTCCCTGAAATGAGTTCTTCCCACTGTTCTACTCAAGGCTATGTGCTAAATGTAGTTACCAAATTCTAACGAGACAGCTTCAAGTATAGTGGAGGAATATTCTGGATCCTCTACTTAGGAATCTAACGTCAAATTAGTTCACTATTGTGCTCTTAAGTTACAGTGTTATCATGTCATTTTACTATTTCTTATCTTTTGAATAGAGTGACCAGGAATAACTAGATATGTCATTTGTCAAGAATCTTTACCTTACTTTTTGTCACTGCTGTGGAGGATCAATATAATTTACATATTCAACTGAAATATTGATGCTCTATGGTTGTATGGACAGGAAATTACTTGAGTGTCAAGAAGTTGAGCTAAATGTCACAAGAAGACAGGTGTTCAAAAGGACGGGGTGTTCCAGGACAAACGTTTAAAAGTTAAAGATAAAAATTTTAAAGGATAAGCCTAATTCTCCCATTTTTTCCAATAATGATTTCTATAATTGTGATCAGAAAATGTAAGATGTTACCATGTTACAATGCAGTTCAGTTTAGGAAAATATTGTGAAAGCTTACCTTAGAAGAACGCTTAACCATTGGTCTTACTATCTTACGTTGGAGCTAGTATGGAGACATCAACAGCTCCAGTTCCCATAGTATCCAAAAGAGCTTCATGAAATCTCCTAAATTTCCTGAGCCAGACTAGCTGTTCTTTTTATTATTTTTAAGTATCTACAGAACTCCAAAGAGACGCTATTACCATAAAAGTAATCATAGACACTTACACATTTCGTGTATGCTGAATCTTATTATGTTTCCTCATGCTTTTTTTCTTCCATCTGGAATATTACTAGGACTCTTCAGTACCAATCAAAGCCCTATAAATTATTTGAGGATTAGCTCAGTCTTGCTTTTTTGGTTTGTTTTCATGAGTTTCTATTAAATAAGAAAGATGATTTGATTAACAGAGTGGAAACCAATGAAAGTACAAGTTGTTTTACCTCATGGATGTATAATGCCCCAAAATAAAGAAAACTTTATAAAGGATTCAAACCCAAGGTTAAGTATTCAGACTACCCCTTCCTTTCCTTGCTTTTCTTTGAAATCTTCTCTGCTTATCTTTGAAAATCTATTCAGTCTCTTTATTGTATAATAAAGCATATGTCTGATATTTGTCCCTAGTTCCTGGGAGATAACTTCTAAATTCTTGGAATTTCCTAGATAATATGAGTATCTTTGTTGTTCATGGTTAGTCCTTAGATCATACCTGAGTCTGTGCTGAGGAGATGACTCAGGATAGGGCCAGAAAGATGAATCATGTGATTAGAGGGTTACAGCTTCTAGCTACTTGGTATCAGCCTAACCTCTCAACTGCTGGGAGAATAGAAGGGCTAAAGGGTGAGTTGAATCACATGGTCAAGGATTCAATCAATAATGCCTACATAATGAAGCCCCAACAAAAACTCTAGACACTGAGCTCAGTAGAGCTTCCTGGTTAGGAAAGACATGATATGCTGGGAGGGTAATGAACCCTTATTCCACGGGGAAAAGACACTGAAGCTCTGTATTCTGAACCCTCTCAGACCTTGCCCTGTGTGTCTCTTCATTTGGCTGGTCCTGACTTGAATCCTTTATAATAAAAATGCCACCACAAATTTAGTGCTTTTCTGAGTCCTGTGAGTCATTCTAGTAAATTACTGAACATGAGGCAGTTGTTAGTGGGAACCTCCAAATTTGTAGCCAGTTGGTCGGAAGTATTGGTTGTCTGGGGATACCTGAAGTGCAGCAGGTACCTGAAGTGAGAGTCATCTTGTGGAGAACTGAGCCCTTAACTCACGAGGTCTGCAGTAACTCCAGTAGGTTAGAGCCAGCATTGAATTGCAGTACACCAGTTGATGTCAGAATACTCATACTTCTCTTTTCAGGTCTGATACTTCCGCCTGTATATTGCTACTTTACTCTCTCATAACTTTGGTTTACATGAGCCCTTAGCTTGATAGCCACCTTTGGAATATTTTAATCTCTTTTGTTGAGGCATAACGACTGCCAGAGCCTACTTTCTATCTTTTCAACTGCATAGGCAAACCTCATTGACCACTGACAGTATTTTGCTCAATTTTGACGAATCAGTGGATTTAGACTAAGTAAAGAATTATTTTCTTGCTTAGAGGAACTTTTAAGTGGCAGTGTTTTCTGCATCCTCTTCTCAAAGGCTCAACATCTAATACAAAGATTTTCCCTGCATAGCTTGTGGGTCCATTTTTATCCCTTAGTGTTCTGAAAATGAAAGCAACATTTCATTGCTTTCCAGATGAAAATGAGTGCATTCAGCCCATTAAAAACACACAATATAATCTAAAATCAATACTTTTATGTGACAGTATGAAGCATTTTTATATTAATAAAAGTATTAACAGTATTGGTTCTAAATCTGAACCTTCTTACCATGAGATATAAATGCCTGCTCCCCAACAAACCTGTTTATATACAAACTATGTACTTCCAAGTGCTCCATTGAGCAAAGTGTAATAATTTTCTCATCAATCAAATAGTGAACAAACCAAAACTTTTGGTTTAGTGAATCACAAAGGAAAAGGCTCCTTAGTCCAGTTCATATGTCGCAAATTTTAAATCAAAGGGTATTATAGCTGTTTGAATACCCAACTAAGATCCGAAGACAAAGTCTCATTGAAAAGTGGATATGTTAATGCTGTGAGCAATCAGAAAGACAAACTCTCCTCATCTAATTTGTCCCTCCTCAATAACACATGACTTTGGAGATCAGTTCCTTATGTTTAAATGCTTCAGTCTCTTAGTGTCTCTGAGCTTGATCTCCTGAAAGACAGGGAATATGATTGGCCCAGCTCGCACACTATCAGTTCAATCCACTGTGAATAAAGAAGCTGGGATTACCTTGTACCAGTATCATCACATCAGTTTACCGGCATTTTAAGGTGGGAACTCAAAAGGATACAGGCTTGCAGGCAAAAAGTATTATGATTACGACTGCCCAAAGACTTACCTCATAATGTATTTTTTTATTATTATTGTTGTTGCTGTTGTTGTTATTTGTTAGGTTTCCTGTAAGTATTACCTCCATAGTTTAATGTAGAATATTTTACATTCATCATCCAGGACTGACACAGTACAGGCCTCGCAATAGATGATTAATAAATCATTGGTGATAGGTTATTAGAAAATGAGATTATACTTAAATCTTTGTCCATGGTGAGGATTTGGGAGACGATTGTTTAAAAAGGCTCTGGAAAACACATAACATTTTATCAAAATGTATCACTATATGTGCCAAAGCATGTGAAATGCAAAACATATAGTAAACTGAGAACTGGTGTGATATAGTGAAAAGGGCCTGCAGTTAACGAGGTAAAAGACTGAGATGCAATTTCTAGGTCATTCTTAACTATTTTTATGTCTATTATCAAGTTATTTTCGGATCTTCAGTTTCTTTACTGGTAAGTAAGAGATTTGGGGAAAATGGATTTCAAGTTGCCCTTAAATAATTCCCTATAGATAAAAAAATGTTATGTCATCTAGTGTAATAATTTCAATGCTGTAAGTTAATATTAAAGAAATATCAGTGTTCTAGAAGTATAATGAAAGAAGGCATGAAGAAAGAAATTTTTAAAATACGTATATTTATTGTGCCCTGTAGTTTTTATTATGTATTTGTTAAGGTATTCTTAGTTATATTATTTAATTGTATCCTCATAAATATTCCATCAAAACTGGCTTAAGCATTCAATGAATATATTGGATTGCATAATTGAAAAGTCTTTCGGGCATGGCTTAGATTCAGAGTCTAACAAAACAGCATTCAGGTGTATTGATCAGCTAGCTGTGCTCTTCCATGGGTTGCCTTCATTTTCAGAAGGGTGTTTCCCTTCAGAGTGGCATGATCACAGTAGCAGATCCTGCCTACCATCCTGCAGTCTCACCATGTGAAAAAAAAAAAAGAGCAACTTAGAACCAAGATTTTGGGGATACCACATGCCCAAATCAGACCCTATGTTTATCCCTGAATCAGCCACAGTTGCCCAATTAATAAAATGCATTGATTTGTTCTCAATCGATTTGCTGCATCACAAGTAACATAAAATACATAAAAAGAGTAGAAAAAAGTGAAAGAAACTCCAGGCCCTATTTCTGGAATTAGAAAGCAGAAGTTAGACAGAATAGTGGATTCATTCATTCAACAAATGTTTAATGGCCACTGTCCATAAGCTGGACACTCTACTAGGATCTGGGGATATTGCACTAAATGATTAGACAATGTCTTTGGCTTTCATGCAGATCAGGTTAGTGAGACCAAGAGATAGAAAAACCTATTTTGAGAGTTGATTAATATTTGTTTCTCCAGGATCCCAGAGACAAGGCAAATGCATTGAAGTAGGCCCCATATTTTATGCCACATTTCCCACAGATTTCCCACATTTTAAATTCATAAGCAGCACGGGAACCAGAGGCTAAGAAGCTGTGTTGAAAGTGGTGTCTAAAATATGTTTTAATAGAATGGAAATGTAGACATAATTCAAAATGTAAAATGAGGCTAAATGGAGTTTAAATGTTTACTTTTCTAGCTTTATCAAGAAAGTGTTACAAGTAAAGATTGATTGAAATCACTTCAAATTTCTACATAGAAGCTATAATATCCTTTACACTATTTAAACAATCCAATTGTTCTATTTCTTACTCTTTATTTTTAATAGTTTATTCTGTTTTCTACATTATGTATATGCATAATTTTGTTTTTGTTTTTTGGCCTCTATAAACATGTAGCTTACAGTCAAAGTGATATGATTTAACAATTTAACTACTCTCACTAACATATTTTTTCTATTCCAGAGAATTCTTGCCCAGGAAAATAAAACTGTAAATAACTATTGTTCATTTTAGGAAGTTCCCATGAAATCATTTAATGAACATCAAAGTATTCAACTTCTAAACAGACAATGTCAAAGAACTGTTTGCCACCTAGGATTTCAAGATTTTTATATTCTCAACTTAAAATTCTCACCTTACTGTGTCCGTCAATCCTCAACTATTAAGTCATGGACCTTACCTTAATGAAGCCCTTGCTTCAAAAGATCCACCTAAAACCAGGCTCTAAAACCTTAAATCTCTTCTGCTTCTGCTCTCTCTACTTACAGATGCTACTGTGTCTGGAATTGGTTCCTTCCGGTGGGTTCTTGTTCTAGCTGACTTCAAGAATGAAGCCACGGACTCTCGCAGTGAGTGCTACAGTTCTTAAAGATGGCGTGTCTGGAGTTTGTTCCTTCCGATGTTCAGGTGTGTCCGGAGTTTCTTCCTTCCGGTGGGTTTGTGGTCTTGCTGACTTCAGGAGTGAAGCTGCAGACCTTCTCAGTGAGTGTTACAGCTCTTAAAGGTGGCGCCTCCAGAGTTGTTTGTTCCTCCCGGTGGGTTCACGGTCTTGCTGACTTCAGGAGTGAAGCCGCAGACCTTCGCAGTGAGTGTTATAACTCATAAAGGTAGTATGGACCCAAAGAATAAGCAGCAGCAAGATTTATTGTGAAAAGCAAAAAAGCAAAGCTTCCAGAGCGTGGAAGGGGACCCAAGCAGGTTGCCGCTGCTGGCTCAGGTGGACAGCTTTTATTCCCTTATTTGGCCCCGCCCACATCCTGCTGATTGGCCCATTTTACAGAGCACTGATTGGTCCATTTTACAGAATGCTGATTGGCCCATTTTTACAAAGTGCTGATTGGTGCGTTTACAAACCTTTAGCTAGACACAGAGCGCTGATTGGTGTGTTTACAATCCTTTAGTTAGAAAAGTTTTCCAAGTCCCCACTCAACCCAGGAAGTCCAGCCAGTTTCACCTCTCACTACTAAGACTCTGTCAAGGTAGTGAGCTCCCTTACAAGCTTTGCCTGAAGAGATGGTTTTGTTGGATTTTTGTGCAGCCAGAGAGAGTTTAACCACTCTGATTCTAACGTGGAGTTTCTGCATATACTTGTTGAAATGATTTATGAATGAATTGTAGGTTCATTCAGATTTTAAATAGATCACATTTTGTAGTACTGTAGTTAAGCTATAAAAATTCTGTAGCAAATTATCAAGAGTCATATTAATAAAACTCTCAAGGCTATATCACTTCCACATGACTTCTGTTGTCTTCTTAAAGAATATTTTAAAGATTTCTGAAGAAAGAAGTGGGTATGGTCTGAAAGGAAACGTGCAAATCATTGGCAGACAAAGAATGAAATTAACATTGACCAATTTGACTACTCATTGATACTTGATGAAAAGCAATGTATCCAGGATTACAAATTTAGATTCTTTATGAACTATTTTCTGATGAAGTATAGAAAGTCAATCGTCAAAAGCCCTCAAAGGCTTTTGTGAAGTCTTTTATTTTTCTCAGCAGCTGTAAGTGCAAAAAATCCTTGTTGAAATTAATGCAAGATAAGAGGGTATCAAAAACACAATCTAGTATCCAAGGAATATTTACTTTAAGCATTTTGGTTCATTTAAGTAACTGCAAGCAATGGCTTGTCTTACTACCTCCTTAAGGGAATTGCCTTCCTAATGCTTAAGCTTATTTTTTGGTGTGTGGTTAAAATGTCAATTTTCCGTGATTACATTAATCTCAGTGCCAGGATTAGAACTCAAAATTTAGAGTCTCAGTCTAGAGTTGATAAGAGAAGAATTATAGTATTGACTACTCTGTCTTCCAGAGAGAAATAATGCAAATAGGTATAGCCTTAGGGTCACAAAATTATACATTGGCCTCTCAAAGTCCTGGTATCTCAGGGGTTTTTTTGTATAGAGAGAAGGTAAATTCAATGAATAGTTGGCAAAATAAGTGGCAATCTTTAAATTCCAGCAGCAGTCTTTGCCTGTGAGAGAAAAGGATTTTCTCACACAGAAAGAGGGGAAATCCACAATTGCATCCTATGGCAAGGTATTCCAAAGACAGGAGTAGTTCAGATGGAAAAAAAGGACAAAAGGTAGCCAGGTGATTTGGGGCTCACTCCTACTGGGCAGTCAGACAAAATAGATTGTGAAATGCTTTTGCAAACAACAATGCCCTATAAAAATGCCAGCCCATTAATCATGGATGATTTTAATTACTGTGATATTGATTAGTATAGCAACTATGCAAAATCTAAGCCAGACACTGTGCTTTCCTGAGCTTGCTTTTTTTTCTCTCCTGTTTTATGAACAGCTGGCTTAACCAAAGCCTATTTTAAGACCCAAAAAAGAGCAAACATGAATAAAATAAAGTTGAAGGTTGTAGAGGGGGTACAATGAGACATTACTGAATAAAAGGGAATTCTGGTTTCTTTTAGAAAACTTGGATTTTTCAAAAATGCTCTGCAAAATATTATGCCTCTAGGGAATGACTCAGTCAATTTATTATAGTAAATGCATGATTGGTTCTATTTGGTTTTATTTCCTAGATAGAATATTTGTAGTTATTTTAAAAGATATATACGTGATATATTCTTTAAACTATATATGTGCATCTCTGTACTTTGGGGCCTATTCTCTCTGCTTCTGTAGAAACATTGTCTTCCAACACATGCTTTTAGTTCATGCAAATGGCAGTAAAAAAAAGTCCTTTGATTTCAGTGAAATAATATATCTCGTATTATATCAGATTCACATATGAGTACACTACAACTCAGTTGTACAGAGAAGCATAACTTCTTTAATTTTCTATAACTGATCTAATGACCTGTATAAACAACCTACTGCATAGTAATAAATAAAATTTCGATTTAAAAACCTCAAACTTTCCATTTAATATTCTTAATTTCTTTTAGTTTTAAATACTCCCTTAATTCATTGAAGATTTAAGATAAATGCTCAGGATTTAAGATTTAAATTTCCTGTCCACATGGCCCCTCAAGATGACCTCTGCATGTCTAGGGTGGGAATTGTAATAGACCTTATGGAGGGTGAAGAAGGAAGATGGCAGAGAGGCCAAAGAAGACTTGATGTTCTTACAGGTAAGTCCTTACTCTACCTTCCCAAGCAGATTGTTTATGCAGCCAGGTCTCATCATTTTTATGGTCCCTGAATTAATATATCTTGAGATGCTTCCGGTACTAATTAGCATTAAGCTGGTATCTGATGATGAATTCTCAACTTTTCTCCTTTTGTTCATAAAAATCTCTGTACACTGCAATCTCCTCATTCTCAGCTCCAGCTAAAGTACATTAATCTAGCATATCTTTGGTTTCCCACAGGAACATGAAGAAACTTTTGGGTCCTCTGCATTCTACAGTAGGCTAAGGGGAGCCAGGATCCCTGTCTTAGGCTCATCAATCCAGCCTCTTCCCCAATATTCACTCACAAATCAATCTAATCTCTTCTCTCATGGTCAGACTGGCTCTGAGACAAGTGAGGATCTTCTCATTCAGGATTTCAGCCTCTCAGGAGTTCTCCTGGCTTCTCATGAGGGTAGTGAGGTAGGATGAAAAGCAGGAACACTGATGTGAGACTTGCCTAACCCCCTTTCCTGTCTTTCCTACCTTTTCTCAGAAGGATAGTACATTCAAAGCAATAAGCTTAACAGTATATGATAATGCATCTGAAAAAACATAAAAAATAATTTTTCATCTTAATAACACATTTTTATGCCAAAATATGCTAAAGTGCCCTATTAAATCTTCATAGCAACCTTGTAAATAGATACCAATTATAGCCATTATAATGAGAAGTTTCAGTGCTCAAGAAGGGTAAATAATTTTCTAGTATCACACAGCTAATATATGTTATTCATATCAATCTATGTCTGACTTCAGAATGATGTCCTTAAGTTCTATGATCAAATGGAAGAGGGCAAAGAAATGATTCACCCATATATATCCCCCCATGGAAAACAAATATCCAGAAAAAGAAGACAAGACCATGCAAACATAAAAACTGAAAATGTGAAGAGTTTTTAAGTTATAACATGATACAATAATTGTCGGTTGTTGGAATTTATAATGCATATGTTGGGCCAATAGCAGTAGGAAAAATCATTTAGCAATTATATAATATTAATGCTTTTTTAGAGTTCCTAAGTAAAGGACATCCATGTATAGACATAAATAAATTCCTAGATCTTGAATAAAAATATTGATATTAAGTCACTTTGTACTTGAAATATCTAAAGCAGTTTTTGTTTCTCACACGAAACTTTAATAAAATACAGAGAGCTGGAAAAGTTCCAGGGAAAGGCCCTAAAGCTAGATATGTTGGATGGATTATGTGACCTGGTTTGAAAGAAGTGATTACCTCATCACCAGGGAAAAATGGATTGTAGGTGACCCATGATATGTAGTTGTTCGTAGCACGTAGTTTCTTATCAGTGAGTAGGACTGAGAGTTCAAGTGGCTGCTGCAAATGAGCACTATGATGGCAATGAGAAATACAGAGACTGAGGTGAGCTGGCCTTCTTCTGCTTGAACTGGGTAGCATGAAGAGAGAAAATCATAGCTCAGGGCTGTAAACACTTGACTTTATTCTGCTTCTCAAACTCACCTGTGCCAATAGGTTTAGTCTTATTTGAGTCTTTTAAAAGAATCTCTTATCTCTCATAGCCACTGACTGAGATAACAATAAATCAGACACAGAAACCAATTCAAGGAGTTACAGAATTACACACTAATTTGAATTCCTGACCTTGCCAGGTCTCTTGTGTGAAAGTCAGGGCACTGATTGGGAAAGACTGAGCCTCTCAGAATCATAAGAAAATATTTGGGTGAATTATAATAAAAATAAGTCTTACAAACTCCATATCCCATTGATGTTTCCTTGCCTATAGAAGTAGCTGCTCTTTACCATTCTGTCAAAGAAAATCATGCCTTGCTTGAAGACACTGAAATGATCTTACCTACATCAGCCAGGGTCCAGAAAAAAGACAGAAATCATACCAATTACTTGAACAGACAGAAAATTTAATATAAAAAATCGCTAAGTAGAAAAATAGTAGCCAGGTAACTGAGAGGATAAAATGAGAACTATGAAGTATTATAAAGCTGGGGCTGCAGAAGACAGCTTTTGTCCCTAAGTCTGAGGGAACAAAGGGAATGGTGGGCATTATTAAAACTTAGAAACTTACAGGAAGTAAGCCTGAGACGCTGGGACCCAGATCTTTGAAGAGGGGATGTCGGCCTGCTAAGTCTGGTGAGTTAAAGTGGTTGCATAATAAAGTTGGTTATACCAATGTTGGAAAAATTACACAATGGCTATAGCTGATTCCACTGGAAGAAAATTCCACTTCCTGGGTGGAGAACCGTTGCTGGGGTTACTTTTACAGGAACCAGAAGAAGCAAACAGTAAATTCACGTGGAGGAAACTGGAAGAAGAAAGAAGCTTCTCTTTCCTCTAGCCTTGCAGTATCTTTCTAGTGCCCCTTTATTGCAGATCCTAGTACAGAGCCCGGTGGCCAACCAGCAATGCATTTGCAGAGACCCAGCTCCAGGATCATGAGTACAGAAGGGTGGGTTGGAAGCTGACAATCCCTTAGTAACTGTCACATCACCTTAGGCCATTACTTCAAAGGACTTGTAGATTATCCTCATGCCCTGTTGCTGCCACCCCTTGTGGCTTTCAAACTCATAACTAGACTTACATCCTAACAAGCCTCAGGAGGACAAATGCAAAATCTGACTTGAAAGGAGATGGTGCACATATCAGAAAGAAATAGCTGCAAGGTTTTCCTGATTTACACAGTCACAAACTTAGGGAATATGTATAAGAATGAATTCTGTGGCTTCTGACAAGGGAAGAATGAACATATTAGAGAACGTGAATTTATGGTTAAAGATGCACATACACAACATTTTGGATTCAAGTCCATCTCCAGCACTAACAAGCTTTGTGACCCTGGACAAGATGATTAATTATTCTTTGCCTAATTTCTCACACCTATAAAATGAGTAAAATAATTATATTGGCCCCATGAGACTATTGCAAAGATTAAATTAATTTATATATGTATCTGTTTAGAGAAGTATCTGGAACATAGTTAAGTACTATAAGAGTGTTAACAAATAAGAGATACAGGCAGCTAAAAGTGACTTGAATTGTCGGATGTTTAAATGAATGTTGGATACATCAGTTGCCTAAATTAAATCAAGTTTTTAGAAACTCTTTTTATAATATGATGGAAGAAATCTAACAACTTAAGGAGATAGGAGTTCTGGAGTAGATTTTTTATGACCTATTCACCCACTCTCATCTATATCACCCTCTAGGGTCACTAAATATATATTATTCTAGGCTTCCTAAAGGGATTTGCAGCCATTTACCAAGATGGGTCTATATTTTACACAAAGAAAAGAAAGCAACCTTGGTTTTTCAAGGATTACCATACAGTGGCTCCCAGTTAGCAATAATACTTGGATTCTCCTATGTTACTGACCTGTACAAGTCAGAATAAGAGTGTATATAAAGCAAATAATACAGAGTTTAGCTCGAGTTCAGCTCTTACAACAGGCCTATAAAACAACTCTCTGTTTATTTCTATCATTTTTGATTGCATAATTGGAACTGGATTACATAATTACATAATTGGCAGCTAGATGAATTTCCACACTGATCCCCCCTCACTCATAGAATAGGGACTATTTCGCTTATAAGGCCTAGGTAAAAGTCCTTGAATGTCCCCACTCCACCAAAATGATAAACCAAATTCGATCTTGCATCCCTGGTGAACCACAAATACTAGTGCCACCGTAAGTCTTGAAGGATGCCCATGTGGTGATTTCTCTCTCATGTCTCAATTTAAGTAGCAGAAGATAGATTGCTGTTGTGAAGAGAAGATGGATTGGTCTTGGATAAAGAGAGTGAATTATTTTAAGCTTGATCAGGGAATTAAATGTAATTGGGCTGCTGTTCCTCCTGTGATAGCTTTATTCTAGCAAATCAACATTCTGCTGATAACTGGTAAGCAGTTTTGAAAGTGCAAATTCTTTTACTTTCCCCATCTTAATAAGCAGATGCAGTTTAGCTTCAGGTCAGAAGTACACCTTTGCTAGTTCACCTCTGGTTCTCTGCATAAACTGGCCCCAAAAATCTTGATTATCTCACTATTCTGCAGGGTATTAGACGGGTCCACTGCATTGATAACATTGTGTTAACTGAATTTGGTTAGCAGAAATGTTGTAAATGCCTATACATACATATAGATGTGTGTGTGTGTGTACATACATGTATGGGTGTGTGTGTGTGTGTGTGTGTGTGTATGCTGGAGAATGGGAGGTGAACATCACAAAAACTCAGGGTGCTATCTTAAGGTTGGACAGAGATCTGGGGATGTTGAGGTAACCATCCAAAGTAAAAAACGATTGACTTAATATTACACAACTATTCACCAGCTGGTGAACACAATTATTCACCAGCTTCCTCAGTACTGTAGAGCAGGGATGTTGGTAATGTTGGGAGTTGACATCATGTGATTTTAAATCAGAGTCCAAGGATAGCTGGCGTGATGGCTCGTGCCTGTAGTCCCAACTACTCAGGAAGCTAAGCCAGGAGGATCGCTTGAGGCCAGGAGTTTGAGATCAGCCTGGGCAACAAAGCAAGATCCTCATCTCTAAAATATATATATACATATATATATATATATATATATATATATATATCCATCCAGGGTGACAGGTACCTGCAGTCTCAGCTACTCAGGAAGCTGAGGTGGGAAGATCGCTTGAGCCCTGCCGTTTGAGACCAACCTGGACAATACAAAGTCCAATTATATCACCTTATTCCATTCTTTTCATCCTTACAACACTTTTGCAATTACCTAAATCTTGTATTAAATTTCTACCTGCTTAAAAACACAACAATACAGGGTTCTGTTATTGTACTAAACCCTGATGGGTACTGAATTGCTACTATGAACAAATTACCACAAATTTAGCAGATTCAAACAAAACCCATTTATTATCTTACAGTTCTGGAGGACAGAAGTCTGAAATGGGCCTCACAGGGCTAAAATTAAGTCATCCACTGGCTGCATTCCCATCTAGGGCTGCAAACCCCTAGAGGAAAATTTACTTTCTTAGTTTTTCCAGTGTCTAGAGGCTGCCACAGACCTTGGCTACGTCCCCATTCCTTCCTCAAGGCCAGCAATGGTCATTCCAGGCTTTCTCACTTTGTGTCACTCTGAGGCTAACTCTCCACCTCTATCACTTCTAAGGATCCCTGTGATTATATTGGGACTACCCAGATAATCCAGGATAATCTTTCCATTTCACAGTCAGCTGATAAGCAAATTTAATTTCATCTTCCCCTTAATTCCCCCTTTCAATGTAACATAACACATTCATAGGCTCCAGGGGTTAGAATATGGTCATCTTTGGAGAATCATATTTTGGATACTACAGACACCTTTTCTTTACCTCCAACATCATGTTATCATGAAAAAGAAGTTCCATTTAGTAAGCTTCTTGGTCTCTTGTTGACCTCCCAGAGTTCAAGTTTTACTGAACTTGAAAGACATAAATGAGCACACATGGCTCATCTCCTTCTATATTCCCATAGGATTCTGGTGGGGTACTGAGAGTATGCATGGCACTATCTGTAAAATGGTTCCTGGGGAGGCAGGAAACTGTGTTACTAGCTGGATGGATAATCCTGGGGTGCCTAATCCAGAGTCAAGTGATAACCAGACCTTTACCAATACATCTAAGGTACATTGCCTAAAAATTATCAGTGCTTAAATATTATATCTCCAACTATCTCTCCAGTGTCTACATCTCAATGGATTCTCAATTCAGACATATAAATTAGGAGTGTCATATATTATCTTCATAATGTGCCAAAAGAAAATAATATCGGCCGGGTGTGGTGGCTCAGGTGGCTCATGCCTGTAATCTCAGCACTTTGGGAGGCCAAGGTGAGTGGATCATGAGGTCAGGAGATCTAGACCATCCTAGCTAACATGGTGAAACCCCATCTCTACTAAAAAAAAAAAAAAAAAAAAAAATTAGTTGGGCGTGGTGGCGGGCACCTGTAGTCTCAGCTACTCGGGAGGCTGAGGCAGAAGAATGGCATGAACCTGGGAGGTGGAGCTTGCAGTGAGCCGAGATCGCACCACTGCACTCCAGCCTGGGATACAGAGCAAGACTCCATCTCAAAAAAAAAAAAAAAAGAAAAAAAAGAAAAGAAAAAGAAAAGAAAATGATAATATCTGTTACATAGGTAGTTATAAGCATTAAAGGTTCTATATATTTAAATGCTCAAAATAAGTAAGTCCTTAATAAATAATAGTTATATTAATACTATCATTATCCAGGCCAGTGAAAGAGGACAAACAGAAATAACTAAAGGTTTTAGGTATCAAATGAAGTGGGATTTGTAAAACTATTTCATGAAATGTTGAATAGAAGTGAGTTTTAAAAATAAAATCATAATTACTGCATATTTAGCTTCAATATATCTGTTTCTTATCACTAAGAATACAAAAGGTGAATGGGTAATACGTTTTCTGGAATGCCTTGTCCTTATCATTCTTTGTAAGAAATGCTTTCAACTCTTCAAGGCCAGTCTAAATTGCAAAGTCTATTATGAGAGGGTTTGTAGTAGTCAATTGAATTAAATGTAATAAACTGACAAGGCTGTAACATGAGGTGTATGTAAGTATTTCTAATGATCTGATATATCTATCATCTATATATTACAATTTTGTTCTATTTCTTTTAGAATAAAAACCACTGAAAAGGCATCGCCTAATTCTGTGCCTTCAGAGATAATATACTATGACGTTTACTATGGCTTTTTATTGATCCATTTTTTTCATAATTATGATCAGATGATTTATTAAGCAGTTGTATAGAGGGCCACTGTATGACTTCTTTGCTGACCTATATGTTTAATTTTGGGAATAAATTTCCTACATTTTTTATTTGTCCATTTTTATATTTTAATAAAAAGAGAGTAGACATTTTTTGCAAACAAAATTATTAAATAAAGATGATGGATGCCATTTCTAAAGTTAAATTCTTATACTAAATAATGGTTTTAAATTATATGTATTATTACACTAGGAGTTTTCAGCTGCATTTGGATTATTTTATTTTTTGGCATTAATAACCATTTTAATATTGTTTCAAGTGTGGTTCATTATATTTAAAGTGCCATAAAATTTGTTGGCTAACTATGCTAGAACGTCTACCAACCTTCCACCCCAAAACCTGGCTAAATCCCACTAGTTCCTTTGCAATGATTTATATACTGCTTCATCTAGGTAGAGTTCTTTGAGTATCCCTTAAACGTTCTTGGGTACCCTTTCTGTGCAACTCCACATATTTCTTTTATCAATTGCCCTTGTTTTTGCTCATTTGTTTATTTCTCTGTCTCTCTCAGTAGAAGGTAGTATCCCCCACAGCAGAAAAGCATGTAAACTTGCTCATCATTTTATTCAAAGTGCCTAGTACAGTAACTTACAAATTATATTCCATTTACACAATAAGATGCATGATGCTTACTATTTATTTCCTTAAGTTTATCAAGTATTTATCACTGATTCATAATGGAGACAAGCACTATTGAGGTGGTATTGTTGCAACACAAATGGTACATTTTAGTGTATGAATTGCATTCACGATCAGAAACCTATTTTAATGGATACATTTATATTAATGTCAAAAAAAGACAAAAATGTTTCATTAACTTCTTACTTTGAGTGGTAATTTGCATATAACATGGTAATAGGCTGTTTTCCTCTTTCCCCAGGAAACCAAAAACCACAGCTTCAGGATCACCATGAGCCAGCCAAAGTAGCAAATGCAGAGCTTTCCTCCAGATACTACATTTCTGTCATTATAATAAGCCCATGAGTCACTAACTAACTCCTGGTCATTTTCAGTTTCTAATATTTAACACACAGTTTGAAATGCTGGTTGCTTCCAGCTGAAGCTAATTAGTTTGGGTAATATGTTAGGCAACTTTGTCAGATGTAATATCCCTCATTCCTCTTCAAATCAGCATACTGTTTATTATATAATTTCTGTAATAGCATTTTTCCTATGATCTGATACTAAGGCCATCCTTGTGGTGGAATAAATAAGGCCAAACACTGGATAAATTATAAAATAAGAAGTAGATTCCAGACATAGCTGCTCCACTAGGTGGTATGTTCTCTGGGCAGCCACTGGGGCCACACCACCCCTGCTGGGGCACCCAGCCTCATCTTTCGGTGCTTGCTTTGCTTCTCTGGTGAGTTAGGACTATGTCAATGGCACCAATCAGGAAGAATTCAAACTGGTATTGATCAGAGTATTCAGAAGCTTCTGGATATTGTAATACAAACGGAAAATATTTTCATACAGAAAAAGTATTGCAATTATCTGTCCAGAAACCAGAGCAAGTTATCAAAAAGAGGATGTCTCAGAACCAAGGAATGAATTACAGGAAAAGATGTGCTGGTCCAGAAGTAATTGACAAAACTGAGGCATTGGCAGCAGATGCTGCAGGACATTAAGGTGTAGTACAAAAGCCAGCTGACATCCCTCAGGCTCCTTGGCCTACCTTGAGCAGGTGTCTGCCAATATCCCTGAACCTCTGAAGCTGACTTGAGCAGAAGGGCAAAGGCTGGCAGCCTGAATGTGGGTTAGTGTGTGATGCAGCCCTATGCAGGTGATTTGCCACACATCCCTTGTGATCTTAACATTTTGGAAGAACTCTTTGCCAGAGAATGAGGTGATTTTAGTTTAATGCCTCCACCTAAAAATGTTTCCATTATTTTTATAAACTGTTAATTTCATGAGCACATTATAAAATGCCTATAGCTTGGGTAAATCAAGTAAAAAAAAATATTTTTTTGTCTTTAGCAAAGTTTAGACTGTTAATGTGATGACACAGATTCTACTTTATGGGTTTTATTGTTGCTTGTTTTTTTAAGTTTTTGGATAACTTTTCATCTTTTTATGTGTGTCTCTCATTGCTTGTTTGATCTGAAGAAAAAAATTAAAATAGCCTGAGAATCAGGGGGTGAGGATTTTGGTTGCAGGCCTTTTATAATAATGACCTTCAGTGGTAGTGTAGAAAGATATGTAAATTTTCTGTTTCAAGACCTAACTTCCTCAAGAAGTGGAATCTAATGGAGCAATATTTGCAATGCTTCCAGAGCTCTCAGAATGAGGATTTTTTTTGTAAACAGGTTGGAAGAGGATTAAAATATCCTGGGTGAGTGTAGTGATATTACAGTAGGATATTTAGATTGATGCTGACTTTTATTTGGGGTAAAATTATATTTTGTGTGGTGTTTATTTACTTTTGATGGGGTGGGATGTAATAAAAGCAGTGATATGCTAAATTGTGTTACTTCCTGCAGTCATGAGTCATTTTAACTAATGGAGCAGACCTTGTCCCCAGTAGCCTGACAGTTGGGGCATAGGTGAGCTATGAGGGGCTAAAGCTTGCTCTGATGGTCTCTTTTTGTTTGGAGTTTTGTTCACTCACACTGCTTTTGTTTTACATTTGGGGAGGGAAAACACTTTTCATTAAGGAAAATTATTGCTAGTGGATTTGATTCTAAGGGACCTCCACCAGGGGCATGTGGTGCCTCTGCCTTTCGGAAGATATTTTGCTGTCTTGTTAGTTTTGCAGGCCACTTCGGAATCTCTGTTGAACTGCTGTTAAGAAATACAGACCGGCATTGTGTTTGGCTCTTGTTGGGTCGGGTTTTCCTGAGTTTTGTGTCTCTTATCAGATCACATCCCTTTACCCATAATAAATGCTTTACTGTCTTCTGAACAGCTAGTACTCCAGGGCCTCCATGTCTTCTCTCGTTTGTTTTCTTCAGCTTCGAGAACCCCTTCCCACAGGCATTAATGTCCACTCATGTTCTTGGTCAGACCTGGATGCCACCTGGTCTCTGAAACCTCCCAGAGCCCTTTCTGCTGCGTCCCCAGGGCAGAGGACTTTTATCTCTTCTATTGCTTGGTTCTTCCTTGTGGTTAGTAATTTGGATCTGTCTCTCTGCCCCTCACTAATTTTACACCTATGGGAATTAGACATTATTCTCCTTAAATATACAGGGACCATATATTATCTTTTACACATGATACTTATTACTCAGTTTTGATTGCATGTGTATGGTATCTGGCACATGGACTTGTGACTACCAGTCTGAGGCCAAGAAATCCCCTCAGTTGGAACATATACATTCAACAAAGCTTTTGAAAGCTCATACTATTTGACCTCAAGATTTTAAAACTTGTCATCTCATAGTAATTAGGAACTCTGATTGACAGCTTTAGATTTTTTGATAAACTCATAAGTTTTAGGCATTCTTTCAACGTGGTTCTCTGTGAAAAGACTGGGAAATATTCCACATGGTACTTAGTGAAAATACTTTGAATTAATGTATGTACCAATTATTGGCATTTCTTTATTAAATTCAAAAGTTTTTTTTTTCAGAAACAAAAACAAATTACAAACCAAAAGCCCATCTTTAGTAACTTTCATTCCACTTACGTGTCCCCTTTAGGTTGTACTAGCCAACAAATACCCAAAATTAACCTGTTGTATAATAATTTAGTATCCTATGGGACCAGGCAATGTTAAAATCCTTTCTAAATACATGTATACAAATTTAAATCCACGTACTATTATTATCTTATGTCCCTTTATCTTAAATGTGTCTGGTAAATATTAAATTAATTAAACAATTGTGTGAAATCTGTCTACCTCCAAAATCTGTGCACTTCCCTCCCTAAAGGTTAGAATCAAAAGTTCAGAGGCTATATAAACATCAAGTTTCTTTAACATAACTTTCCTTCTTTCAATAAATGTTACAAATATTATATATGATATAAATGATATATATCATATATCAGATATAAATATTTATGATATAAATAGTATATATGATAAGTATTATATAATATTATAGATGACAGGGATGATTCTAGACACTGAGTATATGGTAAAGAACCAGATAAAAATATCCCACAAAGTTATTGCTACCCCTAAACACAGCAGTAAACATATGACATTTTTTATCTTGTTTTATTTTTTAAATCTATCCCATTGTCTTAATAACTTGGCTTGATATTCAGTTCGTCTTACTTTCATATCCCATTAAGTCTCCAGTTCCTACTGAAATTCCTGTTGCTCTACGTCTCTACTCCCTATGTGCATACCTATCATACTCTATGTCCCATTCATTCAAAGTTCAAATAGATGATTGAAGGCATCAAAGATGTTAATGCTGATAATGACTTGAAATGTAAGTCATACAATAGCCAACAGCCCCCAACACATTAGCATTACAGCAAACAATTGAGAAAAGAGAAAATAAAAACAGAAAGAGAGCGATAAAGTGAGCATTTGAGCAAGTTTGAAAGGAGGGAGGGAAGAAAGGAAAGAGGAAGGAAGGAAAGAAGGGGTGAGGGAGGGAGGAATAATGATAATAATAATACAGGTCAACATTAGTTGACTGTCAGTGATACCCAAACTATGACTGTCATTTGGAGGAATAAGCACTACTTTGTACAGTTTTCACTGTTCCTGAATAGAACTTGGCATGTAGTCATTTGTTTTCTGAAACTGTTGGATGGTTTTATTGGCTGAAGCCCATAAATAATATATCTGAGTGATGGTTTAAACCCCAGAATTTGTGAGCAAACTTTATGGAAACGACCTATATTGGTTTTCTATTGCTGTGTAAAATAGTGCCACAAACTTAACAGCTTTAGCCAACATATATTTATTATCTGACAGTTTCCATGAACCAAAGGTGAAGTACTGGCTAGCTGGGTTTCATGGGGCTGAAATGAAGGTGCTACCCAGGGCTGCAATCTCACATGAGACTCTGAGTCCTCCTCAAAGCTCATTCAGCTTGTTAGCAGGATTCAGTATTTTATGAGTGCAGGGCTGAGGTCCCCATTTTCTTGTAGGCTGTATGTCAGAGATCATTCTCAGCTCCTAAAGGCTACCTCAGGCTTTTGCCATTCAGACCTCTTACAACATGGTAGCTTACCTCTTCAAAACCAGCAGAGTGGGCTGGGTCCAGTGGCTCACGCCTGCAATCCCAGCACTTTGGGAGGCCGAGATGGGCGGATCACGAAGTCAGGAGATCCAGACCATCTTGGCTAACATGGTGAAACCCATCTCTACTAAAAATACAAAAATTAGCTGGGCATGACGGCACATGACTGTAATCCCAGCTACTCGGGAGGCTGAGGCAGGAGAATCGCTTGAACCCGGGAGGCGGAGGTTGCAGTTAGCTGAGATGGCGTCATTGCACTCCAGCCTGGGTGACAAATCAAGACTCCGTCAAAAAAAAAAAAAAAAAGTAGAGCAATAGAGCAATGACACTCAATTCTGTTAATATAGAATCTTTTGTACTATACTATAATCACAGTCCACACTTAAGTGTTGAGGATTATTCAGGGCATCTCCAACAGGGTGCAAGAACATTGGAAGCCATTTTTGGTTGCTGCCTACTGCAATACCCTTAAAGTTTCCTATTTTATCTTTTAAAATTAACCTGGTTCTTCGAAAGATTTGCTTGTGGATAAATAATGTGGAAGAGGTATGGATTCTTTAATGCAGAAACTATTAAGCTAAATTCAGAGAAAATCTACCTATTTTCCCCAAGATTATGTTTTTTCCTTCTAGAAAAACATTTCTGCTTACTTTTTCTCCTAACAATGGCAGCAAACTCTTTTATAAAAAGCAATCTATGAAATGTCATTTAGGATTATGTTTAAACTACCAATATTAAACTATATCAATGATGATGGCTTATAGTGCCGAATCATGACAGTCAATGGTTTCCCTGGAATTGGGTGTGTTTTTCTAGCTTCCTTCCTAACACTACATTCAAGGAGTTTTTAAGACCAAAACATGCTACCAAATTTCCTAGTTATCTTTTATATTTCAGAACTGCAAAATATGCCAAGTACAGAATATTCTGCGAATTCTTCAAATACTCTCTTATCTTAAATATATTCAGTATAGAAAAAAGACTTAAGATGTTCAGTAAAATAGGACTGGAGCTTTATAGACCTAAACCTGTTCAAAATAAAAACGTGTTGAATTCTATGTATAACTAGTCAAGACAGAAGTTTTTCTTTTTTAAAAAACAAAATACATACACTGAGTGATGAAACATATAGGTCTAATATTCAATGAATATTGTATCCTGACTAGAGAAAAAACTGACTGTAAGTCATTCAGACACACTGAACCATGGCAAAATAATATTTTTTATTAAACTAAGTGGTTTCTTTTCACAGGAGTAATATTAGCAAAAGTGATTTGAGTGTTATTTTTTGAAATACATATATTGTAATGTGAAATAAAGCACAAGATCATAATCTATTTTGTATCTTGTCAAGTACAAAATTAAGATTTATGGTGTCTATTAGGGAGAGCGGAAGTTTGGGCATGTACATACCTGGGAAAAACAAACATAGTCATTATCATGAAGTTAAGATAATGCAAAGTAGCATAGAAGAGGTCTTACTAGATATCTGGTAGATTTAAAACAAAATCATAATTATTTTTCTTATTTGTATAGGTAAACATGTAAAAAATGTTTTTATTTTCAAAAATCTAACATGTCAGTTAATATTCTAGACTTGGATACATTTTAGTGTGGGTAGAATCTGGTACTGGATAAATTTGTGAGTAGTCTCCCTGAGAGAAAACAAACCAAGGAATCAGGACCATAAGGTAGACAATTTAATTTAATGACAAGTGTTTCTCTGCAAGACAGAATCAGGACTGTATTCTTACCTTCCTCACCAACTAAATAAAGGCATAGTCCTTCCCTAACTCCTAAATTGAAAATTATGAGAATGTTTAATTCTGGATTATAAACGAGGAAGCTAATCCATTAACCTAAGAGCTTCCTCTGTAAGATGTTTGAGTCTGTGCAAGCTCTCTACTAAACCATTCTTTAGTCATTTTCTGCTGAATTTACATATTACTGCGTTGTTAAGCTTCTTTGCCCCTCCTTTCACTAATCAATTTTAAAAACCTTTTAGCTTTCCCTCTATATAGATATAGTCATAACCATCAACGAATAATAATATAAACAATTATTTATGGATTTATGTTTTAACTCATTCCTTCATCTATGTAAACATCCATTCATTGAATATTTGGAAGGTATCTGTATCAGTCAGGGTTCTACCATAGAAATAGAATTATTAATAGTAATTGGAGACATTAGAATATACATACATATATGTTCATTTATATATATAAAAATATACATTAATTACAAGGAATTGGCTTATGTGATTGTGGAGACTAGCTAAGCAAGTCTAAAATATGCAGGCAGGCCATCAAAAGGACAGGTTGGAAACTCGGGGAGGATCTGAAACTGCAATCCACAGTCGGAATTTCTTCTTCCTTATGAAAATCTCAGTCCTTCTCTTAAAGCCTATCTACTGATTGAATTAGACCCATCCAGATTAATGACAATAATGCCCTCAAAGTCAACTGATTGTAAATATCAATCATATCTATAAAATTCCTTCATAGCAACACCTAGTGTTTGACAGAATAACTGGAGACTATAGCCTAGCCAAGCTGATATACAAAACTGATCATCACAGTTTACTCTTGTCATCTTGGTACTTATATACATCTCGTTAATCCATATTTAATTTTCAAATGAAGACAATAGCCAGGTCATACTTCCACCTAACATGGTACCTATCCTGCATACCACTGAAAATGCATTAATCCTTTCCCTAGAAGATAATTCAAATATTTGGGTGATGTTGAGTATTTTACTTGATACCCTGTAACTTAAATAGTGATATAAAGTTAATTATGATTAATACATCTTGTGTTAGTTAATAAGGAAATAAGAGAGGGAAGAAAAAAATTGATAAACACATATAAACATACTCATATCAAAATAAGAGAAATATGCTTGATGATTTCAATCCTCGTTCTGCAACTGGCCATGGGGTTATAGCTGGTATTTATAACTACCTTCTTGCATTGCCATTTTATATTGCCTTTACCCTCAAAAAGCACTTTAATTGGTATTATAGACTGAATTGTGTCCCACCAAATTAACATATTGAAGCCCTAACCTCCAATGTGACTGTATTTGAAAAGAAGGTCTTTAATGGGGTAAAGTTAAATGAGATTAGGAAGATGAGACCCTAATCTAATAAGTCTAGTGTCCTTATAAGAAGAGGAAGATGTATCAGGAATGCATATGGACAGAGGAAGGGCTACATAAGAACACAGCAAGAGGACAGCTATCTGCAAGGAGGGAGAGAGGTCTCCGGAGAAACCAAACCTGCTAACACCTTGACCTTGAACTTCCAGCCACCAGAAGTGTGAGAAAATAAATTTCTATTGTTTAAGCCACCAAGCTTGTAGTATTTTGTTATGACAACCCCACAGACACACAGACAGTCATGGTTCTTTGCCCAACTAAGTTAACCAAACCGTCATTCCTGAAAGGACTATGCCATTAACACTCTTGTCTAAATTAAGTTGTAGTTTTCTACGGACTTTAATCATCATATGGCATGACAGTACTAAGATATACCCTGAATTGATCTCTTGTAGTCCACATAATCTTCCTGACCTCTATTACATAGTGACAATCCCTTGATAATTAAGGGACTACCCTGGCTAAGCCAAGAGTAAACTGGATTGTAATCACTCAGCCAGTACAATAACTCTCTACTTTACCTGTTGATTCAGAGGAATGAGGAGCCTAAAGTGACCAGATGACACCCTTAAATTTCAGTTGGAAATAATTATTTCTGGTAGAAGCACTTCTCCTTTTGGAAGTAAGACCTCTCTATATATAAGAAGAGAAGAATGTCTTGGGGATGAGAAGCAAAATATTTCTAAAGCCTCACTAGTGGTAATAGTGGGCAGTATCACTCCCACATTCACCTGTTGATTCCTGGACCTCTGAATCCTGGCTATGAAGATAAAACAGCACCATATATTGAATGCTTACTTAGAGAAGATAGAGCCTTTTGGAGGACATTTCCCCAGCCCTGCAAGGTACTGCTGCCTGGCTAGTGCTATTATTGAGTCTTCAAATGCCCATTCCACCATTCTATCCAGCCAGCTGCTTCTGAATGATGGACCATGTGGTGAGATCAGTGAATTCCATGAGCTAGGCCTACTGCTACATTGCATTTGGTGTCAAATGATCTCCTTGATCAGAAGAAGGCTATGAAGAATACCATGACAGTGGATACATTATTCTTTAAGTCCACAGATGGTCATTTTGGCAGAAGCATTTTGTACAGCAAACACAAATACATATCCAAAGTAAATTAATATACCAGGTGGAACAAAGCACTGCACCTTCCATGGTGGAAGTGGTTGAATGCAATCAACCTTCCACAAAATAACTCTCTATCACACCTAGCAATTATACCATATTGGAGAATCAGTGTTGGTCTCTACTATTGGCAGAAAGGGCACTCAGCAGTGGAAAGATTGGCCTTGGTAAGCCGAAATCCACATTGTATTTCATGCATAGCCTCCATCCCTGCCACCACAGGTACTTTTTGTTCATGAGTCCATTAGGCATGACAGGACTGGCTAGGGAAACAGGCTCACTGGTGTCCACAGAATGAGTTCTCCTAATCACTTAATTATTAACATCCCTCTCTGCTGAAATAACTTTTTGGTGAACATTGACATGGGGCAAAAATAACTTCATGTTCTTTACCCATGCAGAGAGATCTATCCACATACTTTACCTCCCATACTCAGACTTCCTTATCATCAATTTTCCAATTATATTTCCTCCAAGCCAAACCCTTGACCACGGCCTATTGATATAAACGCATTATCGCTAGCCATTTCTTTCTTTTTTTTTTTTTTTTTTTTGAGATGGAGTATCGCTCTGTCGCCCAGGCTGGAGTACAGTGGCGCGATCTCGGATCACTGCAAGCTCCGCCTCCCGGGTTCACGCCATTCTCCTGCCTCAGCCTCCCGAGTAGCTGGGACTACAGGTGCCTGCCACTACGCCCGGCTAATTTTTTTGTATTTTTAGCAGAGACGGGGTTTCACCGCGTTAGCCAGGATGGTCTCGATCTCCTGACCTTGTGATCCGCCCGCCTCAGCCTCCCAAAGTGCTGGGATTACAGGCATGAGCCACCGCGCCGGGCCCATTTGTCTTTTTAAACAAAATGGACAACCAGGTGCACTGCTAAAAGTGTTGCCCATTGGTTGGATTTTTTAAACTACTCCCTTTCAGAGATGCCTCAGTTCTGCAGCTGTATTCCATTTTCAGGTGGTTCCTGCATATCTTGCAAGACCATTTGTAAAGTAGGCCCGAGTTTTATCTTCCCCAATCAACTGATTGTAGAGAACTTCTCATAAGGCCTTAGGTATGGGCTGGGAGACAGTAGGTAATATAGTGGAGTAGGGGCCATGGCATTTATACAGTTTCCTCATTTAGCTTATTTATGCCTTCAGGACTTGTTCAAATCTAAGCTCATATATACTACTACTATTTGATAATATATCCCTATACTGGGCATTCCTGAAGCTTTATGGCTTGATGGGTCAGATAACGCACAAGTTCATGATGGGCAGTTCAAGTTTCTGGTAACTTGCTGGTCCACAGTTAAGCATTTAGCCTCTTCTAAGCTGAAGCATGAAGCCACAGCAGTTTCTCAAAGAGAGTAATTATCCACAGTAGATGAAAGTGCTCTGCTCCAAAATGCTAAGGGTCTGTGTTGTAATTCACATAATGAGGGCTGTAAAAGTCTATAAACAGAATCTTATCTACCACTGACACTTGGAGCAACATCGGATTTGCTGGCTTATACAGACCAAGTGGGAAAACAGCTTGCAGGAAAGCCTAAACTTGTTGCAGTGTTTTCTCTTATTCTGAGCCCCACTCAAAACCAAAAGTGTCTTGGGTTACTCAGTAAAAGGGCTGGATAGCACACCCAAACGCAGAATATTTTGCCTCCAAAATCTAAAGGGGCCCACTAAGCACTGTGCCCATGTTGGGGTTTTAGGAAGACCAAGATGTAGCAACTCATCCTTCATCTTAGAAGGGATATCTTTAATGTTCAACACCTCTGTACCCCTAGAAATTTCACTGAAGTAGAAGGCACCTAAATTTTTGCTGGATTTATTTCCCACCCTCTGTCACACAAAATTATTACCAATATGTATACAGCAGTTGCTATTTCTTTCTCACTATACCCAATCAACATAATATCGTCAACATAATAGACCAGTGCAATGTTTTATGGAATGGAAACATGATATACCCCAGAGGTAGGAGAATCAAGGTGTATTGTTGGCCTTGCTGAAAGTAAACTGCTTTTAGTGATTTTTACAAACAGGTAAGGAGAAAAAAGAATTTGCCAGATCAATAGCTGCATACTAGATACCAAAGGGTGTGTCAATTTGCTCAAGCAACAAAATTGCATCTAAAAGAGCAACTGCAAGTTGAGTCATAATATGGTTAAACTTGTGATAATCCATGGTTATTCTCCCTGATCCATCTGTTTTTTCACAGGCTAAATAGGCAAGCTGCATGAAGATATTGTGGGAATCACTATCCCTGACTCTTTCAAGTCCTTGATGATGGCATTAACTGCAGTCCTTTCAGGAATGTAGGAATGCTTCTAGTTTACTAGTTCCAGGAATGACTTCCACTTGGCCCTTTCCTTCCATAATAAGCCTCACTCCACAGGTCAAGGAGCAAATGAGTGGATTTTGTCAGTTGACAGGTTATGTCTATTCCAATCGCATACTCTGGAACTGGGGAAATAAACACAAGGATTCTGCAACCCACTGGACCCCTGTGAGATGAACCAGAACCTAAAATTACATTGATCACTTTGATAGTTAATTCAGTGTGTCACCTTGGCTAGGCCATGGTACCCACATATTTGGCCAAACACTTAGATGTTTCTATGAATGCATTTTTTTTAGAGAAAATTAACATTTAAATCAGTAGACTTTGATTAAAGCAAATTATCCTGCATAATATGGGAAGTCCTCATCCAATCAGTTGAAGGCTTCAAGTGAAAAAAATACTGAGCTCTGCTGAAAAAAGGGAATTCAGCCAGCAGACTGTCTTCTGACTGCAGATTATCTTCTGACTACAATACTAACTTTTCCCTGAGCTTCAAGCCGCTGACCTACTCTGCAGATTTTGGACTTACCAGCCTCCCCAATCACATGTGCTCATTAAAAAAAATAAATCTATATCTAACCATCTCTCTCTTCCCCCACCCACACTGGTTCTGTTTTTCTGGAGAACCCTAACACAATCACACATACTCCATAAGCCTCTCCTCTTGATTGGTTTGACTGTTGGACCACAGTGACACTGTGAGTGTCTTAGGTTTAGCATTAGTTCAGGACCAATGTCCAAGGCCCAACTAACCCCATTGCATTTAGATATGCCAGTTCCATGGCAGCAGCTCTCACTATAGTTTCTGATCCACTGAGAAAAGTGACCAAAGAGTTCTTCAATGATGCTTAGACTCCTCTCACAAACCTACTTCTCACAGTTGTGTTGAAAAGTGTGTCCTATGAACCCTCTTAGGTTGGGTGAGTAGATCTGATATGATTAAATCTACTCAAAAATTTCAATATCTCTAAGCCTTTGGATGACTTCCTCTACAGTATGCCAAAGAAGTTCTGGCATATAGTGTAGTCCGTCTTTAGGTCTGTATTTCATCCAACCACATAAATTGTTAGAGCCCTTTCTCACACATCAAGCTATAAGATTGAATGAAGAATCTCTGCTAACTGGACCTGTATCAATAAACTCAGTTTGATCCAACTTTATATCCTCTCATTATTATCCTACACCCTTAATATTTACTCTTACATATATTCCCCAGGTTTCTCTGTATAAACTGGAAATTCATAAAACTGTTTAGGTGAGTATCACACCTCTTCATGCATCACACTTGGTACCTTACCCTTTGGAAACTACTGGGACTTGTATCTAGTGTTAGGTCTAAAAGCAAAGAGAGGTGGCAATAGTATTAGCAGTAGCTATTAAGCCAATTACATCAAGTGAGACTATTACATGTTCTTCAGGCAAGATTCTTCAGGGTTAACCTTTGCAGACTGGGGTGGGAGGCCTGCTTCTACTTGCACAAAAGACTCAGCAGAATTTAGGGTTTTGATATCCTCAGCTTCATCAGGGTCTTTTCATTTGTCCCCATTCCCATGGTCTGGATTCAATTCCTTCTCAATATATGCCCTCACTCACTTTAACAGCAGACACAATACAAGATTGGTCATTCTATTTATGTTATAATTTAACCACTCTCTAGATGAAACTCTGAGTTTTCTGGGTTTTATTTTTAGAAATCTCAGCCCTGCAGCTATAGGAAATAAAAGTTGCTTTCAGGTCAGACACAGATGCTTACAGGTTATTTAGGTAGAGCTTGAATTGGAAATTTGATACCTTGATCTCATTCTTTTCTTTCCTGCCTTTCTCTAGCACATTTAGGGGCAGCCAGTCAATATCTTAACAGTCCTAAGTTTAACGAAAATATTCCGTGGTATAAAATACATGGTCACCTATGTATAGTATAATAATTATATGTATATTTATGTATAATAATTATAAAAGTCAAAACCTTGACTTTTATAATTATTTCATTAAGAGTATCCAATGGTTATATTTTGTGTATTTCTATTGTCACATCATGCCATGGACTACCAGTGCCTTCTTTACCACTAGAAATAGAGTCATTAGTGCCACTAAATATAACCATATTAGAGAATCTATTCTAGGAAACCCAAAATCAATTCAGAAATCACATTGTCAAGATTCTAAATCCACTTTTGGTGCTCAAATAAGTCACGTTTTCACTACAAAAACAGGACTAGTGTTAGAGAGAGAGAGAGGGAAGGAGAGATTTCTTGCACGGAGTTGTTTACTTGATTGTGGGATCTAGCCAGGCAAGTCTGAAACACACAGGAAAGGCCATGAAGAAGGCTAAGCTAGAAATTCTTGGGCAGGAGCTGAAGCTGCAGCTGGTAAGTGAAATTTCATCTTCCTCATGAAAACCTCAGTTCTGCTTCTAAGACTTTCCAACCTATTGTATCAGGCTCACTTATATAAATGAGGCCCACTTTTTATTTAAAGCCCACTGATTGCAAATATTAGTCACATCTATAACATGCCTTCACAATGCCACTTTTGGGGTCTGATTGAAAAACTAGAGACTATAACCTAACCAAGCTGACACATAGGGACTGACTGTCACAGTATCAAACGTATGCCAAGTACCGTGATAGACACAACAGGAAATCACTATAATGATGAAGCTATGTTTGTCCAAGAGTATACTCCCTTGAGTAGAAATCTGTATTATAGACACCAATCCTGCCTGTTGTGTAAACTGGGTACATAGTGAAAAGCAATTTTATATAATGGAGAAAATCAGTCCCCATATCTCCTGGGTCAAGACTTTCATGTGACTTTCCCTGACTACTTAATTGACTACTAGCTGTAATATCTATTACTGTATTACTTATTGTATGAGGCTAAGATACATGAGGCCCACCTTTTATTTAAAGTCAACTGATGGTAAATGTTATTCATATCTATAAAATGCTCCTACAGAATTCATATAAAAAATAGTTTTTATGTTCAATCAAAAGTATTAAGTTGTCATATTTGACTATTCCATGAGTACTCTTGCTCCCCATCTAGTAGTTAAGCTCCTCGAATGAAGAAAATGTATAGTGCTTCGGTATTCCCCTGACCTCTTACCATGCTTTAAACATATGATAGGTTTGTTGACATGAAGTAAAAGGAATGGTCCACTACTGATTTAAATGATATTTTGTCAATATTTAAAATTGCTGTAAACTCTAAGTTCTTTTGTGGGTTTTAAAATAAAAAAATAAAATAAAGTGGTTGGAAACTCATAAGTAGGGACTATGAATTACATTGGCATGAAAAGAGGAATTAAAACAAACCCCACTCTGTTATTACCCAATAACTTCATTGACTTTTTTATATAAACCCTTCTCCCTGAGGATGGGCTAACATACATCACTGCCTGTGAAGGGCTAAACTGAGACTCCTAAACCCAACTTCCCAGGGCCTCCTCCTAGGAATGTCATTAGTAATCCAAAGAGCTCAACTAATGGAGTTTAAAGTGACAGAGTCTTTTATAGAGTAATAAAATATTTTAAGAAGTACTTCAGAGGCTTCTACTTCTCCCAGTAACATAGTAAATATGATGAACATAAAAATTATCTTTGCAGCTGTTGTGTCCGTAACAATAACAAACTCTCAGCACTGCAGAAGATGAAAATAGCATCTGTTATTTTGATTCACCCAATTTAATCACATGGAGTTTGAACATTTGCCATTTTACAAGTTTTGTTTGTTGATTTACAAGATTTTTATAAGATTATGTGACATCCTATTGAACATATACTTAGCATGGGCCCATTTGCCTCACCCTACAGGGTCCCTAAACATAACCAAAAGAGCTCTCCTGTGTAACCACAACAAGATATTTAGCATTACACAGTAAAGAACTCTGTATGAAAGAAAGAAGTCAGATGGTGAATTCTTACAATACAAGGGTATGGTTATTTCTATACAATGTTAATAAGCAAAATTAATAAACATTTCCCAGCCTCAGATTTTCATATCTGCACATATTACCTTGACAGTGTCTACAGAAATTTACTAAGATAACCAATGACGCCTTTTCCCTACACAACAGATATTGAAGCAAGATTGAAGAATACTTTTATTTTAATAAATCACAATCTTTTGGATTTCTTTTTCAACAGAGACAATAACAAATTGATTTATAAAGCTTCTAGTCTGAAAAAAACTATCTGGAAATAATGAAAATCCATTTCTGTAGATTCCCCTCTTGTAGATTTTTGTGTCTTGCCACTTTACAGTACTAGGAACCATAGGCACAACTGGCCTCTACCTCATGAATTTCAATGTTAGTCTATTAGTAATTATGTAATATCAAATAGCTCTCATTACATTTCTATGTTTAATGTCCAGAAAATACGTTCACAAGTTAAAATGAAATGCTTATTTTTTCTTTAAATTTTCATTTATTTTATATGCCCTTATTATATTAAAAAAGCAAAAATTGGCTAAAGGAGTTTATGCTTTCTGTGCTAGTACTGTGCTAAGCGTAAGAGGTAGAAAATCAAAGAAGACATTGTTCCTGATCTCAAAGATCAGGATAGCTTTGAATAAAGGAGGTGAATGAAAAAAAAAATGAACCAATTTCTTTGCCACCACTCTCCCCAAACACAAACTCTCATTAGTATTTAATGAAGATTGTTGGCCAGAGAAAAGTTTTTACAGTAGACGTTTACAAGTGACATCACAAAATTTTAATTCAAACTCAGAAGATAAATTTTAAAAGAGAAAGTGAATAAATAATTAAAGGACTTATTTTCTCCTTGCTATTAGAGAAGGCAGGTACTATGTTCAATACGCTGCACCCTCTGTCAAAAATAAAAATAAAAATAAATAAAAAATAAAAGCACTAAAGCCAAAACACATTTTCCTTCAGAAGTTCTTTTTTTTTTTTTTTTTTTTTTTTTTTACTGGTGGCCTGGCTTTGAAGATAATGTTCTGCAGTGATGTGTTGATGGTTGGGATGTGCCAACTGTTGTTTTGATAGTGCTCATGTCATGTGCCCAAACATAAAAAATTGTTCTGAAATAAGTCTCTCAGCATGATGCAGCTACTATTGCTATTGTTGCTCCTTGTCAAGATTTACTGCTCTGGAGTATGCTTGTTGAGAAGAAATAGAAGAATTTGATATCTAAAATAAATTAGTCTCTGGGCCTCCAGAGGATATCTTACTTGTCCATTCTTTTCACAGACAGGATTGATCATTTTCTCTGAAAAGAAGGAGCTAAAAAATGACCAAAATGGGCTTTCAAATGTGTATAGGGCAGGGAGGAATAACAATTGACTAAAATGAAGCTGCTACCTTCCCTGAGGTCATGACAGGACTGGAATGGACTCTGAAATACAGCAGGAGGGATTTAGGTTTCCACATTTGAAAGGAAGTTTACTGATAGAGGTAAGAGACTCCATCCTTCCTGACTGTCCATCTGTCTTGAATAATTAATATGTCATCCTGCTCAGTGGATGACAAATGAATAAGAGCATAACATATTGAGTGTTTCACAAGTTGGTACAGATTCGTATGAATCCCTTATACTTACACATGCCAAGTAATTGATAATCTTCATTGTGAGATTGAGAGCATCTGGTTAACATGCCACATCAAAACATGTACCTGGAAAAGCAATAACTTAAAAACAACTTGCTAGAAATATATGTGATGTTCAACATGCTTGGCCACTTATTGTATAAGTTCTGTAAGAAAGAGCCAAACTGCTTGCCTGACTTAACATAGAAAAAAATAGAACTTCAATAAAACATTTTTTGCCTACAGCCAGAAATCCAAGAATACTGATCACCTGATCATCACAAATTTTGCAGAACTGCAAAGTCAAAATTATTTGTCTGACGATAAAGCTAATGCTTGCAAAATCCAGGAGGCAAGAAACAAGAATGAAAACTGGATAAAGAAGGCTCGAAAGAAATGAGTCTGACTTGCTAGGCATTTCTCAAATACTTTACTGCCCAAAAAAAGTAAGTTCCTCCATCATCTAGGATGTAGCCTGTTAGTGGGGGCTGATTTGTTTTGTTTCATCATTTTAGACTGAGGAATGAGTAGAGTTCTGAGGCCTGCCATTAAAAGATAGAAGCTGTAAGAGCAGATGCAGTTTTAGTGACCCCTCCTCTATAAGACATCTGGCTTGGTTCTAGACCAAACTATGACCAGAAATTGAATTAACCAACTAGCAATTATGGTAAATCCCAGCAAAATGTTGAATCTTTAGTTGTTCACAAAACATGTCAATCCCTAGATCCCCATAATTTTTACTAATATGAAGTGGGCTTTTAATGTGATAGAATTCCTAAAATAAGAAATACATATCTAGCCCCACTAAAGTAAGGTAACAGAGGATGAATGAAAACAGATATTCTCCTGGGAGGCAGGACTTAGAGCAAGCAGTGGAAGACCAGGGGCTAACTCCACTGGAGAAAAATTAGTCCCTGTTATTCTGGTCCAAAAAATTTTGAAATATGCTATAGAATGGTGCTATTTTGTTTCATCCAAGCTTCACAACTGTCCCTTAGTGAACCACTAACATCCATCCTCTTGTGTGGTCCCTTCCATAGTTAATTTGGGCTTTTCCTTGTGACTAGCTTTAACTATGATAATGCAGTGGAAGTGAAGCTATGATAGCTCAGAGCCTAAACTTTAAGAAGGCCTAGAAGAACCTTCTAGAGACCCCTGAACCGCCATGTAAAATGTCTATCTACCTGACCGGAGGGACCACATCAAGAGAGTCTGTGTAGAGAGACCATGCAAATAAAGAGAAGACCTGCTCCATGGAAATAGAGGGAGCCCAGCATACCAGTGTAGTTCCAGATGATGCTGGCCAGCCGCAGCTGCCATCACACTGCAACCACAAGGGAAAAAACAAGTCAGGCCCACAGAACCGTAAAATATAATAAAGTGGTTGTTTTAAGCCACTATGTTTTGGTTGGTTTTGTAAGCAGCAATAGATCAGTGGAACAGAAGTTATCACTTTCTTTTATTGTTTTACATTTCTAAATAAGTTTTATTACTGTGGTTAGCCCATTTTTTATTATTCCATACCTTATGGAAGATCTGAGAATTTGTTTAACTTAATCATTTAGGCATAGACTATGGACTGTGTGAAGCCACATTTAGAGAAGACTGGTTAGAATGCTTACCACCCATTGATCCTGGGATCTGGAGCTGAATGCAGCACATGAGTTGCAGTTATGATGAAGATTATTAGAACAGATGTCTATATTAAGAGGAAACACACTTAAAATAATCTGTAAGAAAATGAATGCAGATGGGGCATGGGGAGGATATTTATTTGTCAGCATTTTCTAGTGTCACTTTCCTATTCTTTCTGTTAACATAATCTTTTTTGATGGGAAACCTATTGCATGTAGTTTGGGGGGTACAGATGTCATCCTAGTGTCACCACAAATTCTGGGCTTTGAGAAAACACTATGTAGTGATTGCTTTACTTACAGAATATGCATCTGAGACTACTGCCAGTCGTTTGCCTACCACCTAGGCAGAGCCTTTTTGAGAGAGAAAACAAACCAGATAGAGGAAAAGACAGAAAGATAGAAAGATAGAAAGACAGGAAGGAAGGAAGGAAGGAAGGAAGGAAGGAAGGAAGGAAGGAAGGAAGGAAAGGAGAGAGAGAGAGTCTTGACAACACAGTTAAATCACCCAAACAAGTGATACTTCACCTTCCTAGGAATATAAGCAGATAAACAGCTTTTTCGTTCTTTAATATTATTATGATTGTTGCTATTGTTTGCTTTTGAGTTGTTTTTCCATTATTTCATAGAAGGAGTATGACTAAAGTCATTTTCACAAAATATTACTATAACTTTCCTTAAGAATCAACTATAATTTTTATACTGAACAGGTGAAGCATAGATTCTCTATACCATCGTCTTTGCCTGGGAGAGGTGCTACAAGAGGGTCATATTCTGTGATATTGCCCAATGTCATAATGACCCCTATGAATCCTTTTCAACAGATTTTTGCACAGCATCATTTCCCCTGGATTCTGACAGTTTGTGCTTCAGCAGGGCCCTAATTCAGGTGGGGTGCCTGGAGGCATGCGCACCAAGGAAAGCATTATCAGACAACCTGGCAGACGTGGAGCACAGAGCCCAAGTACAGGGACATGTCTGGTTTAGAAACAGGAAATCACCTGAGCTATCACAGGCCTCAGTCTGGGAGTGAAATCACTGGGAGCCAAAAATCAATAAATAAAATAAAAATTAAAAAAAAATAGCTAACCTTGTATTTAATCTGAGTCAGAAACCTGTGGCCTGAAGTCGTAATAGAGAGTAGAGCCCTGCAGGGTGTGGTGGCTCATGCCTGTAATCCCAGCACTTTGGGAGGCTGAGGCAGACGGGTCACTTGAGGCCAGCAGTTTGAGACCAGTGTGGCCAACATGGCGAAACCCCGTCTCTACTAAAAATACAAAAATTAGCCAGGCATGGTGGCACACACCAGTAATCCCAGCTACTCAGGAAACTGAGGCAGGAGAATCACTTGAACCCGGGAGGCTGAGGCTGTAGTGAGCCAAGATTGCACCACTGCACTCCAGCCTCAGCAACAGACTGAGACTCTGTCTCAAAAAAAAAAAAAAAAAAAAAAGTCCAGCCCTAAAAGCTAGATTACAAGGGCTAGTCATGAAATAAAATGGAGTAAATCACCATAATGGGATTAGAGGCTGCAAGGGTCCTACCCAAAGGAATCTTACTGAAGATATACCCTGTCACTCACTTAGTATGTAAGTGTGTGAGCACAGGCATATACGTACATGTAGATTAAAGAAAGGCCTCATAAAGATGGCAACAACAAGAAGGGGGGCCTCAACTGCCTTACTAAAATATGATCTCTTTGACTTTACTTTTTAAATAAGTGTTTTACAACATGCTCCATGGAATACTATTCTTGTATCATGCCCCATAGTTAATAAGACTGAGAAACAACACATATGATTATAAGATAGGGAAACAAAGCATATTATAGGCTTCTCTTATAGATTCCCAACAGACATAACAACATTAAAGGTTGTGAGAAGTTCTATAGTAAAGAGATTGTTTAACATTTGTTAATATAAGATAGTTCAACTCATTCAGCAGATATTAAAATCTCAGCAGATCAGTTCATTAGCCCTTAGTCTGGGAAAAGATTGCTCTATTGAATGCTTTCCATGAAATTGCCATGCTGTTTAGCATGACATCAAGGCTCTATTATTGACTCCTAATCACTTTTATAGACTTGTCACCTATTCACTGCCTGCAGAAAATACTGATCCAGCCGCACAGGTTCACTCTTAAATCCTAAACGTGACATATGTTTTTATGACACGATTCCTTTCCTACATTCAGTAAGTCTTTACCCATCCTTTAACTAAACTCAAAATTTTACATCCTCTGTGATGTCTCTCCCCATTCCCCATTCAAAATGTGATATTTCTTCCTCTAAATCTTTACAGCAATGTCTTAGGTCTCTTTTAAGCATCAGTTTGACTCAACATTAGTATTATTTGTTGAGTTTAAATATCTTTGTAAGTGTTATTAGAAGTTATCTCCTTATACCCTGTTGTCTAGCACAGTAATATGAATACAAAGAGAAAGCCAAAATAAGTTAAATTAAATTGAATTATACAAAGTTATATTTAGGAATTTATGAAATGGGAGATTGCACAATGATGATATAGAAAAACAACCATATGTGGCTATATCCAGGCATCAACTTTTTTTTGCTGTTTCATATCAGATAAAAACATGATACTATGGACTCCTCAAGGTTAATCAAGATGGTTCACTGCTGCTCCCTTGAGATAATCCAGCATCGTCTCTTCATATTGCACTTTTTCAAACCAGAAAACCTGGAAATGACACTTTCTATGTGTTTAAATATCAGAAATTCTCCAGTGCAATCTTTGGCTCTCGTATTCCTCATTTCAGAATGCTCTTCTGGAAATAATAAGGCACCTGGGCCCCTTATGTAACTCATCTTTTTCCATCAATATAGTGAAAAAAGTTTCACTTCAGCATTAATGGGGAATCTCATATTGATTTGTATGCAAAAGTATAATGGGAATTATTATGCCTGTACCTGAGAAAAGACATCGTCATAGCAGGGTGGCATAGAAAAAAAAAATCCACAAGCTTTGAAGGCAGACAGTCCTGAACTGCATTCATGCCCACTACTTCTTAGCTGTATAACTTTAGGGTAGTTCAGTTACTCTCTAAATCTACTTTCTTTATTCATAGACTAAGAACAGTAAGAGCTATTTTGCAGTATTATTATTTAAATTAAATGATAGATTATAGTAAAAATGCCTTACATTTAGACTACCTTATGCCAGATATTTTCCATATATGAAGCTTATATATATATATATATTCTTGGTTCTTTATGACATAAACCCATGACATATTGAGCCTAGGCACATATGAAGAAACCAACACTTATTTATCCTGTACATAAGAATTTTTGGTAGCCTGTAGACAGATACATAATCAGATAATTATCAAATCATCAAAAATAATCAAATAAATGTAATAATAGAGTTATTAGAGTAATTTGAAAACACAAAGAGCTAGTAAATGTTGGAGCCTTGAAGGGTAGATAGCACTGCTCTTTTCTACTTGTCTCTTGAATTATGACAATGAATCAAATAACTAGAAGTGAAAAATATACCTTCTAATACTGATAAATTGTGGGGTTGTGGTACATAGTTCAACAGGAGGGCAAAATGGATTCACCAACTCCTATGATGAAACAGAAGTAACCAATCCTAAGAACTGTGAGCCATCCCAAGGGAAGGGGGTCTTAAAACTCTACTTGTGAAATGGCCCACAGCAGTGATGATTGCAAACTCTCAGCTGGCATGCTGGACCTCAGAGAAGAAAGAGAAAAGTGGACCTCACATGCCCAGCTCATTCTTAGAAAAATTATCAGGCAAAAATATGTCACCTTTCTGGAGTGGAACAAGTGGAGAGATGAAAGAGGCCAAAATAACTTACTACAGTTCTCTTGGATGTTAGAGTGGGAAGGAATAATTTTTTCTCTCTAAAAATACCTAATCTATTTTAGGCAAGATGACATGTATTTGTATTTGCCAGGATTTTCCTAGTTTACACCTGTTTTCCCAGTGTAATTATGCATTGTGTTCCTTTTTATTCTCAAAAGAGTTCAAGTTTGCATGATAAATTATGTAGTCATCTTAATATTAGAGGATAAGGCAGATTTCTCTGGAGGTACAGATTGTGGCACGGTCTTTCAGAATGAGTAAGAGTTATTGCGTCTAAGAGAGAACTGATGAGGCATAGGAATGAGGAAAGGGAGAGGGATGGGGAAAGAGAAGCACAAACCTCAGGAAAGCATGGAGAAATGGCTGAACAAAGAAAGTGTGGTTTTTGCTGAAATTACAAAAATGTATATGCTGTTACAGCATCAAATGTAAGAGAGAAATGGTAAAAGAAGAAAGTAAATTTGGGTTTCTGTTGGGAAAAAGGGAAGGTGGGATCCTTTGCTATTTATGGGCTTTTTTGTAGCACAGCTTAAAATATCAATTATTTTCATTTCAACATAACTCGACTGTCTGGCTTCCTAAGAACCTTCACAAAAATATGACTAAGGAGATAGATAGATAGATAGATAGATAGATAGATAGATAGATAGATAGATAGACAGATAGATAGACAGATAGATATAGATAGATATAGATACAGATAGATAGATTTCTTCTATTATTTCCCTATTATTGTGGCTTGTGGTATGTAGTTTCTTTATCAGATAAACTAAAGGACTATTTTGAGACACTTAAATCATACTGTAAAACATTGAAAACATTATTAGAAGCATTGTTAGAAGCATTTTGAGTTTTTTAATTTTTCCAAAACATTTAAAAAATTATACTATGTTTAAACTCGTGACATCTAAAAAAAATTTAAAATTTTTAAAAACGCTTTTCTCCAAATTTATATATTTCAATCAAATTTCACCTTTTATTTATCAAGTTGCACTAAGCCCCACCGTAAAAATATTTATTCAGTTAACAGAAATGGAAAGACACTTCTTAGTTTCACCCCATTCTGCTTTTTCTCAATTTCTATCCATTAAGCCCCGACTAATCTCCCAGATGTTGTACACGTTATCATTTTATTATCCACAATAAGATACAAGTCCTAAGTTTATACACAAGGAATTAAAGACTCAAAGATAGGTAAGATAATATTCAACCTAAATCATGTCACCAATAACTATCAAAACTCAACTTTAAATCCAAATCTGTTTGCTTCAAAATCAAACGAACTTTTGACTACAACATGTTGCCTCCTTTGCATTACCATGCTTTTTATTAGATTCAAAAAGAGTCTTAGAATGTTTCTTTAAACATTATCTGAACATTAGCTGTTTTTAAATTATTCAACATACAGGACAGTCATATCAATCAGAAGAAATCAATCAGAAGAAATCAAATGATGATTTAATGATAACCACATTAAATCAGTTGTACACCTGTAAAAATACATCACAACTTCATATTCTGAGAAAACTTTCTCCACTACCATAATTTTTAAGAACTAGAACAGAAACAAACAAGAGGAGGAGGAGATGTTTCCACTGTTTCTCTGCTATAACCCTAAAGTATTGTCTGCTGTATCTCCTAGTGTCTCTATCACTACCTTCAATGCTAAATCACTATTTGGTGGAGTGTCAAATTATTCCTCTTTGCTACTCACTCTTTTTCTCTTTCACCTCATTTGAGCCAATAGATATGTTGTTTGAGAGGCAGAAAAAGAAATCAGATTTAAATAGTCCTATAGCACTTCTGAGACTGCTCTAAATTTCAAGCTAATCTATCTATATTTTGTCATAAACTATGCACTCTTTAAAATAATTTCCCAATTCTTTTTCCCATGAAAAAGTTTCATGTGAAACTCTAAAAAAGTCCTTATGAGTCAGACAGAAAAATATTTCTATTTTGACAGACAATATCTACACATTACCAAGTGCAGCAACAATTTAGGAAGCATGCATTCATTCAAAGACCTGACTCACAGACAAGAACAAACAAATATTAAAGACTGTGATTCTTGAACTATATAAAAAGAATCCTGAACCTTTATGCTTTTATAATCCGGGAGTGATTGTATGAGTACTATGTTGAAATGCTAAAGGATAAAGAACAAATTATGCAGGACGAAGAGTTGTTGATCAGTGATATTTTGTAACGTTTATTTGTCATGGAGAGTCCCTGAAAAGTAAAATGTCCATGAGACTTCCCAATATCTCCCATCTATAAACCAAAATGCCTCTTATGTTTAACCTAGATACCTCATGGCACATTTTAGTGAATACTTTTGTTTCTTCCCAGTATCTCTCATTCAAAATACTCTAGAAAAGCAAATCAATAGCTGATTGTTCCAAAAACTGTTTGCTTTATCATACGAAAGTCAAATAATTTTAACCTTTTGTAGAGGACTAATTTTGAAGAATTGCAACTGTTTTTTAAGGTTCCACTCTGAACCATCTCCTAACATAACAATGATGTGATGAAAAATTAAATAAAGGACTCAATTAGAGTCCCACTGATAATTAATAGATTAACTCCCCTAACATGGGTAAACTCCAACGTGATACTTAAAAACTGAGTTCAAAATATTAGCAATGGCTAATAATATTTGCCTAAAAATTTCTCTGAACTCCATAGGTAAAAAAGGCAAATTTATTATACCCTGAACATGCCTATTTTTTAATTATTTATGCATCAGTTTTGGTTATTTTATCCCTTGCTCTTCAGTTCACCGTAGAATTGCATGCCTACAGATACAAGGAAACAGAACAAAGAAAATAAAAATATGTCAAAATTTCTGGCTTTCAAGTAAAATAATATAGAAAAATAGATGGAAAAAAGCAAGGACCACTGTGAAATACCAGAAAATATTTTCTTGTTGAGGGGTGGGGGAGAGCTAGAAGGGAGTAAAGAGATCATTGAAGTGACTATGGCTGAGGAAGGAGTGTGAGGCGCACCTACGACTGGGGCTCCCTCCTGCAAAGCTTCAGTGGGGCAAAGGACGACTGAGGCTCCTAATTTAATGGAAAATATGGTTTCCATAGAAATTTTATAGAAAATTCTAATTTTCTAGAAAACAGAAAAGTGGAGAAATGTACCTCATATCAGAATCCCAGAGAAACAGGAAGATCATAGACATAGTTGTATGATCCCTCTGGGCAGTTTCTCCACTTCCTGGTATGGAACAAAAGAAGTAAAATTACCCATGTGCAGAATTGCGAAGGCATCTAGGCAAAAAAAAAAAAAAAATGCTGCTTTTATTGGGAGCCCACACATTTAAAAGGTGGGGTTGGGTAGAGTGGGTGACCAAGCAACCATCCTCTAGGCAGATACCATGACATATATAAATCTCCCCAGAATGTAAATGTACCTCTAAGAACATAGAGAATGATCCTGTATTACTGGAGTTGTTTTTTGGTTTTGGTTTTAGCTTTGGTTGGTTTTACCACTCACAGAATAAATTCTAGACATTAAGTAATATAAGTTAGAGAAAAATCATGAAATGTGTTTATGTTTTAAATTGATACCTGCAATAAAGTATTCATCAAGTATTACATTATCATTATACATTTTTTACCAAATTTAGGTTTAATAAAACTAGATGACATTTATTTTGTATTTACTCTTAATCATTTACTATGTTCAACATTTTATACACGTTATCTAATGTAATCCTTAGAAAAATCTGATAAGGTGGGTGTTACTATAATTGCTAGTTTGCTGATGAAGATAATGAGCCTTAGAGAGGGTTAGTAAATTATCTCAGGTCATAGAGTTAGTAAGGGACAAAGTTGCATCCAAAGGGACACCTGTTTGCATCCAAATTTAATGCCTTTAATCCATGTGCAGTGCCAATTTAATGCAGAAAGGAGACACTCCCTAACATTTTCTAGAAACAAAGAACTTTATCTTATTCTTTATATAAAGTTCTGTTGCTTAGAACAAATCTTTCTCAAAAAAAATTTAAAGTTTAATCATCTTCATTTCTTCCACTTTTAAATGTGGCCCATACAGATACCACACCCCTGTCTTTGACGTAATGGTTAAAGACATATGCTATCCAATTCTTTTTTATGAGTTTTAGTTATTTTCAAAAATAATTAATTTGGGGTTAACTTTTGGTACCCATTTGCTTTTTCTCTCTGGATGTTCTTCAGTGTTCCCTACAATGTTGAAAATTTATTCTTAAAGTGCTGTGCTGTGTAATTTTAATAATCACTCTTTTGTTCTGTCATAAAACGCATTTAATTTTTGAAATAAAATCTTTTTTATTAAATTCATCTTCACATCATGATTAGTGTTCCAATCCAATAGTCTGAGTAAGAATTCAGAGAATATTCATGATATGAATTTAATTGAGTAAGGAGGATACTCAACACTAATCAGCTGAGAGAATGGTGATTAACAAGGTTAAGGGCAAAAGAAGGAAGCAGGGATTTGGGGAAAAGTTGGATTTCTGTGTAGAGCATATTAAGTATAGAGGTAATTTAGAGGTGTCCAATAGACTTGGAGAAATTCAGCTTTGTGCCTCCAGAAAGAGGACAAAACTAGAGGCCAATATAAAAAGGAAGAAATGGGCAGATGGCTGGAGTCTAAAGTAAAATTTTTCTGACACTCAAATGTGCTCACAGGAAGACTGTAGAAATTCCAAGGTCACCAGAATAACCACCCAGTGAATTCTGAATCTCTTTTCTATCATTTTTCCTACAAATATTATTTTTTGTTTGTTTATTGTCAGAGTTTTTTTATTTTATTTTTAGTTGACACAAAATGATTGTATATATTTATGGGATGCAGAATGATATTTCAATACATGTATACAATGTATAATGATCAAATCAGGGTAATTAGCATATTCATTACCTCAAACATTTATCATTTCTTTGTGTTGGAAACATTCAAGATGCAGTCTTCTAAGTTTTTGAACATATACAACAAATTATTGTTAACTATATTCACCCTACAGTGCTGTAAAATACTAGAATTTATTTCTTCTATCTAGCTGTAATTTTGTATTCATTAACCAACCTCTCTCCATCCTTCCCTCCCCTTTCTTCTTCCCAGTCTTTAACAACCACAATTCTGTTCCCTACTTTTTTTTTTTTTAGATGGAGTCTTGCCCTGTCACCCAGGCTGGAGTGCAATGGCACGATCTCGGCTCACTGCAACCTCTGCCTCCAGGGTTCAAGCCATTCTCTTGCCTTAGCCTCTCAGGTAGCTGGGACTACAAGCATGCACCACCACGCCCTGCTAATTTTGTATTTTTAGTAGAGACAGTGTTTCACCACGCTGACCAGGCTGGTCTCAAACTCCTGACCTCAAATGATGTGCCCGCCTCAGCCTCCCGAAGTGCTGGGACTACAGACATGAGCAATCGCGCCCAGCCCTGTTTCCTACTTCTATGAGCTGAATTAATTTTTTAGCTTCCACATATGAGTGAGAACCTGCAGTATTTATTTTCTGTTCCTAACTTATTTCATTTAACATAATGTGCTCCAGGCGTATCCATGTTTCCACAGATAACAGGATTTCATCTTTTTATGGCTGAATAGTATTCCCTGGTGTATATAGATCTCATTTTCTTTATCCATTCATCTGTTGTTAGATACCTAGGTTGATTCCATATCTTGGTTATTGTGAATAGTGCTTCAGTAGGTATGGGGGGGTGGAGATACCTCTGCAATACATTAATTTCCCTTCATTTGGATAAATGCCAAGTAGTGGGATTGCTGGATCACATGGTAGTTCCACTTTTTGTTTTTTGAGAAACCTACATGTTTTTCATAATGGCTACACTAATTTACATTCCCACCGATGGTGTACACCAGGTCCTTAAATAATGTTATGTCGTTCAAGGTCGCTTCATTATAACATTGATGGCATAAAAAAAGGTTGATTCCTGGCCAGGCCATTGCCCGTGCGGAGTTTGCACATTCTCCCCACAGATGGTAAAAATGTTTCATTATATATCATTTTGCTTAAAATCATAGTTTCCAAGAACTAATGGACACCATTAAGTCAAGACTTACTGTATAAGAGTTCCATTTTCTCTACATCCTCACCAGCATTTGATACTTTTTGTCTTTTTGATAATAACCATTCTAACCGGGGTAACATGGTATCTCATTGTGGTTTTGATAGGCCTTTCCCTGATAATCCCACTGATATTCTTTATCCACTTTCCTATAAACGTGTAAAACCCAAATCCTTTGTTTCATACACATGGAGTATCTTTCCAAGCCACCAATAGTATCAACTGATCTTGAAGAAGTAAAACATATAAATTTTATGAACACAAAGGATATTAGAAAGAAGTTATAAAAACCTTGAAATATACCAAACTAGACTTATAACACATTTTTCTACAAAAAGTAGAAAATTTTGAATGTTATTGTTTTGAAGAATATCTATGCATATGAGGCCTTTCCTATGTACTTGTTCAAAGATGTGCTCACTAGAGGAGTAGCTATACTGACAGATTAAGCATTTCTTTTCAGCTTCTTAAACTACTAGATTGGCAATTTTTATACAATATTCAGATGTCTGGAGGTTGTAGGGTTTAATTTATACAATATTCAGATGTCTGAATGTTTTCAGGATTTTAAGCTGAGAGTGAAATATAATTTGTTACATTGCTGCACTTGACAGACTGTTGCCCATTGAAATTATTCCCACCACTGTACTTTTAGGTTTCTGTCTCTAATGAAGCAATGCAAGTTGGCTTCACCATGAATTAGCAAAGGTGCCATTAACAATAGTGTTCAATTAATGCTAACATTTTCAATTTGTCTCATACCTCAAATTTTAATGGTTCCTTCTTAAATATTAATAACAGTAGGTACCACTGTAATAGCTGCTATAGAAACTCAAAGGGAGGTGTTAGCTATTATTAGTTTAAATTATAACACTAAAGAAACTCAGGGGTTCAAATTAAAACCCTCCACTATACATCTGAAAGGAAAATGTAAAACTCTAAGAAAAGAACTGCAATGAATGGAAATGGGGTGAGAAGAAGGAAAGCAACATTTTTCTAAATATTTTCTATTTTAACTTTTCTATTTAAAGAGAGACACAAGAACCCATACCTATTCCAAGCCTCAGAAATGTTCAATTATTCATATGGAACAAAAAAATAGCCCCCAGATGCAAGTAGACACCTGGTGGATCAGTCCCTCTGAAGGAAACTAAGAATATGTAATATTTTCTCTTTGATACTCTTACAGAAAGAAGCTCTGTGAAAAGTATAGCCATGTCTTATCTGGGACCTGGAAAGAAGAGATACAAGATACACTGTAGGCATTTTCAAAGAAAGCTTGGCCTTCTCGATTAACGTTCCAATTTTTAAAAAACAGTTACCTATGGCTTTCACAATTTTTATTTTTGCAAGCCCATTACCCTTGAAAACTGATTATCCTGCATTTTCCCAATTAAGACAGAGAGGAGAACGAGATGGGAATATCTGGTGGTATAGCCATTCAAAAGTTACAAAGGCCACAAGAAAAATGGAGAAGCTGACTGCTACCTCTGCCTAAATAAAAATAACCTAAAAGCCACCAAAATATTAAGAAAAATGTCCTGTGACATAATTTCTACACTGTTCTCTAATCTGATGAAGGCCCTCTCTTATTCTCCACTCTACCTTTGCTTAAGCTGTTCCTTCTACATGGAGACCTTTTAGGACCCCTTTTGTCTCCCCAAACCACAGGTATCATCCAGAACCAACTTCATGTTATGTTTCTCTGGAAATTACTAATCCAATTATTCTATCCCAAAAAGGGCTGTCTTCCTCCTTTTTGTACTGATATCTTTGGGAACCTTGGCTTGTATCTTTCTTTCATTGTTTAAATTGTCCCCCAGCTGGAACACAAATACTTTGAGAACAAATGCATCAGTGTCATATCATACCTCTGATAATGGTAATAAAGGAATCTGCAGATACCTAAGCCAGCTAACACACTGATCTGCGAGTCTTGGCTTCTCACTTACCAGCTACATAATTTTGGGCAAACATACAAGTGTTATTTGCTTCACTGTCTTTCTTATAAGGACTAAGTAGGATCTTACATGTAAAGTAGTTAGCACATGCCTAGCACACAATAAGAACGTAATAAATGTTAGAGGGTATATAATTCATTCAGCAAAGAAAAGCATAGATGAACCAATTTGTAAAACTCTAGGGGGCATTATTCATATTGAAGTCAATGTGAATAGCACCATGGAGCTCTACCTTTATATTGTGAATTGCATAGATATATCATATTCACTATCTTTTTTTCTTCTGTTTGACTCTGTGCTAATCTTTAAGAATACAATAATGAAAAAGACCCAATTTATTTGCTCTTCTGTAAATTACCATCTATTATAAAAAGTAGTTTCACTATATAACTGTAAAAATGATAGTCATTAGACTCCCCCAATATTTAGTGTGGGAGTTGAGTTCTTTATCCTGATGGCATTTTATGACATTACTTTGCTGCCAACTACCAAGTTCAAAGTTTTGATAGTACATGTCAGACAGACATGATCTGCCAGCATGCATTATTCCTCCCTACTGATTAATCTCTAAAGATAAAATGAACATTTAAAGCCATGGGATTCTCCAAGTCCTAAAGTGAATAAGGCTCTAAAAAGTTAAAAAAGTCTTTAATGTGTTTCAAAACCCTCTGTCTCAGCTGTGCCATACAAGTTGTGAGACATGCCTCTTGTTAGCTAAAATTTGAGAATTCATCTCTATTTTAGTGGCTTTCTTTTTACTTTCTATTTCTTTGCCCTATGCATCTCCTTCTTATTGGTCTTTCATCTCCAAATAATAACTTTCTTCTGACTGGTGAGTCATGTATGGTAACCAGTAGCAGATTACTGGTAGAGGTTTCTCTTGTGTTAGCATAAATGGCCACATCAGACACAAAGATGTCCTTGCATGTCACCATTTGGTGAAAACTGATAACTTTGACCCCATTCTTTTAAAACTGTACCCTAGATTTCAGATATATGAAAACATCAACAATTTTGTCCCACTGAATATTTAGTAGATATATCATGTATCTACTAGTCTTAATATTTAGAATTTATTAAGGCAAACAAGTGGATAGGAAACTATCAATAACATGCTTGAGTAGTGGACTAGTTATAAATGCATCTGAATCTATATCAGAACAATATTCAACAGGGACCCCTGGAATTATGTGAAATCAGAGTAAGACAGTTCTCCATGCCCGCACCACCACATCTTGCTTTAGCAGAAGTCAAATATGAGCTCTGCAATTCTATGTTGTCCTGGAGAGATCTTCTTTTCTGCTCCCCTTCAATACCCTGGCCTGGCATTCATACCATTGCTTTGAGATGATTAACATCAATTATACCACGCCTTTGTCCTTATTTTCATGAGTCACTTTAAAACCAAAAGACAACAAAAACCCTTTATCTCCCAAAGCAGGCCTTATGACCACATTCTAATCCTATCATAGGTTATTATAGTACCTTTTTTTTAAAGCCTATCTCCCACCACTCTCTACTTCCAAACAACCCCTCACTATATCCAATGAAACCCATTATCATTCATCAGAAAAAAATCCTATATATCTTTAACCTCTACTCTGAATATTTCCTATGTTTTCTTGCTTTTATGGAAACCAGTTTTTCTTAGAGCACTTTTTTTCCTTGTCAGTCTTTTCAAGTGGGGAAAGTCTATACTCCTCTGCTCTACATGGGAGACAGATGTGTCCCATGATCTTCATTGTCAGTTTCAAATCAACCTTCTTAAAATCCCACAAACTTTGAATCTTATTCCATAAGGCCATAACATGCTTTACTCCTTTTTACCATACTTATCTATGAGAAATAAAAGTGAAAATTCTAAGCCCTCCGACTGGCTGAATGGGTCATCTCTTGGCCATGGGGACCATGGAATAAGCTTGGTCAGCCCTGAAAGAGGTTAGGAGGTCAGACATGCCCTCTTAGAGTCCCTTCCTTGCTAACCACTACTAGTCTTTCTTCCTAAACAGAAAGCAGTCCTTTGAAAAGACTCCACAACCATTATCAACCAACTTTCTGAAACTGCACCTCCTTTTTTCCCTGATAAGAGACCACCAACCATGGAGTGGTTCTGGCCAGATTATGGACAATGTGCAATAAGGGTTTTCATGTCCTCTACTTCACTGTTTGATATTAGAAGGCTGAAAACAGCACCTGTGGATCATGCTAATGCTGTCATGTTTTTTTTTTTTTTGTACCTGAGGCCCATGAAGGAGCATAAAGCCCAATTGTGCACGTGCACATTTCACCTTTAATAAATATTCATGATTCCTCCTATAGTTTACTGAATATATATGTTCAGCCACCCAGCTCAGCATAAATTCCTCCAAGTGTTTGTCTCTGGCTTCTGCACAGAGGCTACACTTTCCAGCCTGTCAGAATGGCCACCCTGCAGGCTATAAGCTTTTATGAGAAATAAAGCTCACCTTTCCAAATCTATGAACCTCATCTTTCTTCAGTTGACATCTATAAGCCCCTGGTTCTCACCTCCTTGTGCCTATAAGCTTCTAGATCCTGATTGACTGGCACTTTCTCTTATAACAGCGTTCTAGAATCTGCTATCCATTGATACCAATATCTTTTTTCTGTCCCTAAACCTCATTCTACATTCACTTCTCACTTAAATCCCCTTAAATTTCATGGCTCATCATTAAAATTACTTCCTTATATATACCATGAACTTCTTCATTTTTCTTTTACTCCTTAGTTGCTTGAGAAAAATCCATACTGCAGATACATCCATTGATCCACACTACACAACTGTACCTCCTCAGCTGAACATAGTTGGTAGAAAACACAATCACACACAAATATCTCTTTACATTCATGATCCTGATCTTATTCTGAAGACCACTACAGTCATGTGCCACATAACAACCTTTCAGTCAACGATAAACTGGATATATAACAGTGATCACATAAGATTGTAAGGAGTCAAAAAATTCCTATTGCCTAGTGACATCTGTTGTAGCCATCATAACATCATAGCACAATGCGTTATTCATATGTTTGTGGTAGTACTACTGTAAACAAACCTACTGCACTGCCAGTCGTATAAAAGTACTGCACATACAACTATGTACAGTATTTAATACTTGATAACAATAATAAACAACTATGTTAACAGCTCATGTATTTACTATATTACACTTTTTAATGATTATTTTAAAGGGCACTTATTCTACTTATGGGTGAAAAAAAGCTAACTGTAAAACAGCCTCAGGCAGGTCCTTCAGGATGTGTTGCAGAAGAACGCATTGTGATCATAGGAGATGACAGCTTCATGCATATTATTGTCCTTCAATACCTTTCCATGGAACAAGATGTGGAGGTGGAAGACAACAATACTGATAATTCCAACTTTGTGTAGACCTACGCTAATGTGTGATCTTGGGTCCTAGTTTGTACTAGAGTTTAAAAAGTAAAATAATAATAAATTTTAAACATAGAAAAATTATGTAGAATAAAAATATAAAGAAATTATTTTTGTAGCTATAAAACGTGTTCTGTGTTTTAATTTTTGTAGACATACAGGTATCTATATTTATGGAGTACAAGATATATTTTGATACAGGCATATAATACATAATAATCACATCAGAGTAAATAAAGTATCCATCACCTCAATAATTTATCCTTTCTTTGTGTTACAAACAATCCAACTATACTCTTTTAGTTATTTTAAACTGTACAATAAATTACTGCTGACTGCAGTGACACTGTTGTGTTATCAAATACTAGATCTTATTCAGTCTATCTAATTATATTTTTGTACCTGTTCATTATCCCCACTTCTTCCTACCCCACTACCCCTCCCAGCCTCTGGGAACTATCATTCTCCTCCCTATCTCCATTAGTTCAATTGTTTCAATGTTTTTAGCTGCCTCAAATGAGTGAGAACATGTGAAGTTTGTCTTTCTGTGCTTGGATTACTTCACTTAACATACATGTTGCAAATGACAGGATCTCATACTTATTATGGCTCCATTATGTGTATGTATACCATTTTCTTTATGCATTTGTTTGTTGGTAGATATTTAGATTGCTTACAAATATTGATTATTGCAAATAGTTCTACAATAAACATGGAAATGCAGACATCTCTTCAATAAACTGATTTCCTTTTGGGGGAGCATATACCTAGCAGCTGGATTGCTGGATCATATGGTAGTTCTATTTTTAGTATTTTGAAGAATCTCCAAATTGTTCTATATAGTGGTTGTACAAATTTGCATTCCTACCAACAGTGTACAGGTGTTCTCTTCTTCGCATCCTTACCATAATTTGCTATTGTCTGTCTTTGGACAAAAGCCATTTTAATTGGGGTGACTCACACCAATGTGTCCTGTATGTGGGACATGGAGTCAAAGGAGATTATTTTGGAGCTTTAAGATTTAACGACTGAACTTCTGTGTTTCTAACTTGCATGGGGCCTGTAGCTCCTTTCTTTCGGCCAATTTATCCCTTTTGGAACAGGAGTATTTACCCAATGCTTATATCTCCATTGTATCTTGGAAATAACTAGGTTGTTTTTGATTTTACAGGCTCACAGGCAGAAGGGACTAGCCTTGTTTCACATGAGACTTTGGACTTTGGACTTTTGAGATAATGCTAGAATGAGTTAAGACTTTGGGGGGACTGTTGGGAAGGCATGATTGCATTTTGAAATGTGAGAAGGACATGAGATTTGGGGCCAGGGCAGAGTAATGTGGTTTGGATCTGTGGACATGAGAAGGAGCCAGGGGCAGAATAATGTGAATTGGATCTGTGTCCCTGCCCAAATCTCATGTAAAATTGTGATCCCCAGTGTTGGAGGTGGGGCCTGGTGGGAGGTGATTGAATCATAGTAGAGATTTCTCAGGAATGGTTTAGTGCCATCCTGTTGGTGCCTTCCTCAAGATAGTGAGTGAGTTCTTATGAAATGTGGTTGTTTAAAAGTATGTAGACCCTCTCCCTACTTTGCTCCTTCTCTGGCCATGTGATGTCTGCTCCCCTTTTGCCTTACACCATGATTGGAAGTTTCTTGACGCCTCTCCAGAAGCCAAGCAGATGCTGGCATCATGTTTCCTGTACAGCCTGAAGAATCATGAGCCAACTAAACCTCTTTTTGAAAAAATAATTACCCAGTCTCGGGTATTTCTTTATAGCAATGCAAGAATAGCCTTGCACAAAGAGTGAGGTATTTATGTTAGTCTTCATACTCTGGGCTTGTTTGTACCTATCCTTTTTTTAGGATGGCTCTCTAGATATTTGAAGAAACTTGGGTATTGTGATGTAAGTCTTTGAACACTCCAGCTTCATTTGCTTTAGGGGGCATCCCAAGCCCAGTAATTTGCCAGCTGTAGCAGACTCATAGACGTACCACCTTGGTGGTCTTAGTAAGCTCTGAAAGAACTCCCTGGATTACCAGGTAGACCTTTGTTCTCCTTTCCTTACATTCCTCCAAAGAAAGAGACTCTCTCTGTCTGTGCTTAGCTGCCTGGTATTGGGGATGGGTGATGCAAGCATGCCCTTGGCCACAGCCACTGGGACTGTGCTGGGTCCGACCTGAAGCAAGTACAGCACTGGGTCTCACCTAAAGCTCACAGTGACCACTGCCTGTCTACTGCCTGTGTTCACCCAAGGCCTAAGGGCTCTTCAGTGAGCTTGTGGTGGATACTGCCAGTCCTGAGTCTCTCCCTTCAGGGCAGTGGTCATTCCCCTGGCCCAGGGAAGGTCCAGCAATGCTGTCTAGGAGCCAAGGCCTAGAGTCAGTGACCCTAGGAGCCTGCTTGGTGCTCTACCCCACTGTGGCTGAGTTAGTGCCCAAGTCACAAAACTAAGTTCCCTTTACTCTTTCCTCTCCTTTCCTCAGGCAGAAGGGGTTTATCCCCATAGCCACTATAGCTGAGAATGTGCTGGGTCACACTTGAAGCCAGAAGGCCTCTGAATTTCACCCAGTGCTCACAACAAGTACTGCCTGGCTACCAATGCTGATTTTTCAGAGCCCAAGGGCTCTTTATTCAGTAGGTGATAAATCCTGTCAGGACTGCATTCTTCCCTTGAAGAAAGTGGGTTCCATTCTGGCCCAGCGTATGCTTAGAAATCTCATGGAGGAGCTAAGGCATAGAAAGGGGGCCTCCGGGCTCTGCCTGGTGCCCTATTCTATTGTGGCTGAGCTGGTCTCCAAGTTGCAAGACAAAATTCTCTTTAATCTTCTCTCCTCAAGCAGAGAGAAGTAGTCTCCCAGGGCTGTGGTTGGGGGAGGGGTAATGCAAGCACTCCCTTGGATGCCTCACCTGGTGTCCCACTAGATTGTACGTACCACAAGTCCACTGGTTCTGAGACTAGCACAGCACCAGGACTTCCCCAGGAATTGTAGTCCTTGTGCCCTAGACTGCCTGTCAAGTTTATTTTGAACCCCAGAACACTTTGGCCCGCCATGGAAGGTCTTGTCGAAACTCAGGTTTCTGCTGAGGGATGAGGGAGGAGTAGTGTAGGTGATTCAAGACCTTCTTTCCTACTTTCTTCAGTGCCTCTTGCCTTGATATGATCTTAAAAGCAGGTACTGTGATAATTCATTTGATTTTTGGTTCTTATGAAGGTGACTTTTTGTGTAGAAAGTTGTTCAATTTGGTGTTTCTGCCAGGAGGAAAGTAGCTAGAGGCATCTACTTGGCCATTTTGTTCCACCTCCCCAAAATGTATTTGTGTTTTAAACTGTTATTACAAAAGAGTGAAAAAGTTTTAAAAAATTAAAAAGTTTATAAAATGAACAAACTACACTAAGTTAAATTTATTACTGATAAAAGAATTTGTTTTATAAATTGAGTTCAGCTTAAGTTTACAGCATTTATGAAGTCTACAGTAGTGTACAGTAATGTCCTCAGCCTTCACATTCATTCACCATTCATTCACTCACTGACTCACCCAGAGCAACTTCCAGTCATGCAAGCTCCATTTATGTTAAGTGCCCTATAAAGGTATATCACTTTTTATCTTTTATACCATATTGGTTTTTGCTGTACCTTTGTTAACCTTTTATCCTATATTGTTTTTACTGTAATTTTCTATACTTACAAATACAAATATCATTGTCTTACAATTGCCTACAGTATTCATCGCAGTAGCACGCTGTACAGGTTTGTAGCCTGGGAACAATAAGCTAAGCCACATAGCCTAGGTGTGTGAGAGGCTATATCATCTAAGTTTGTGTAAGTCCACTCTACGATGATTGTACAATGATGAAATTGCCTATTGACAAATTTCTCAGAACTTATCCCCACTGTTAAGTGACACATGCCTGTATTATATTGCTGTCAAGCAATTGTGCTACATTTCTCTAAGCTACTCTCCCAGCTCCTAGACAATTACCATATTTCATACTCTTTCTTCATATATCTCCAAAATCTTCTCCTCATAGTCACTCTAATGATTTTATTTTCAATTTCACTTCTACCCAGTCTTAACACCACATCTACCCAACCTTCTTTACACTCGTGCCCACATAATCTGCCTTCCCTCCAGCCTGCCCCATGCTTTTGTAAATGACCCAGACACCAAGTAAGACCACTACTTTCACTTAAGGACACTGCCCACACACTTTTTCCTCATTCTACTACATCATCAGTTCCATCTTCACGCAGCACATTGTAATTTCTTCTTCTCTCACCTCATTAAAAAAAAAAAAAAATCCTCTCTTTCGATTCCATTTCTCCTCCAGCTAACTCTATATTTTTGTGACTTCATACGACAAAATCCTTTGAAAGATTTATTTATACTTATTTTCTTCCAACATAGCACCTCTTGTTTTTTCTCCAACCCACTCATTTTCCTTCTACTACTCCACTGTAACTCTTATTCAAGGTAGAAAATAATTTATGATCTGCTTATTCCAATGGCTAAATCTATCTTCATTTCATTTGACTTATTAGTGGCATTGTACACCACTGATTATTCCTTTCCATGGGAGAGAAAATAAGACAAAACTCTCTCCTCTCAGCTTCCTAATTCTACACTCTCCTGATTATTTTCCTACCTTACTGGCTCCTTCCAATCAGACTCTTGCTTGTTCTTTCTCACTTTCCTCAACTTTTAATATAAGATGCTTCAGGTCTCAGCACTTATATGATTTCTCTTCTCTTTCTATACTTATTCCCTTGTCAATCTTACCCAATATTACAGTTTTGAATAGCATCTAATGATAACATTCAGGTCAGAGGTCTTTCTGATCTCCACATTTATATATAAAAATGTACAAGTAAAAATAATGTTGATGTCCCATTTGTGGGTCCAGTACGCTTCTCAAACTCACACGTTCAAAATTGTAGTCTTGATCTCCCTATCAAAACTTTCTTCTACTATACTTTTCCCTTTCTAGGTAAATGGGAACACCATCATTCCAATAGTTATTTTTTAAAAGTATAATTTTTCTCTTATATGCCATATCTAATTCATCCACATCGCTGTTCCAAACACATCCAGGATCTGACCACAGGTCTCCACTTCTACCATTGTCTCTCATCTGGATTAATCAACAACTTCCTGACTTATCTCCCTGCTCCTGTTCTTGTCCCCTACAATCCGTCTTCAACACAGAAGTATACCTTTGTGTGTCATGCAGAATAAGAGCAAATTCCTTACAGCAGCCCACACAGTCCTAGGAAGTGTATCCCTTCCCCTTGGTTCTCTGATCTCATTTCTTACTCCCCTCCCTACTGTTCACTGCTCCAGCCACACCGTCCCTGCTGCTCCTCAAATACATCAAGCCCATTTTTGCCTCAGGGCTTTGCATATGTTTCTCCCTATACCTAAAATGCGATTTTCCTAGATGTCCACATGGCTCATTCTCTTGCCTACTCTTGGTCTTTGCTCAAATGTCCCCTTTTCAGTGAAGCTACCCCAAACACGGTAATTTAAATTTCAGGCCTCTCTCCATTATTATCTTTCCTTTCCCTCCACTGTTTTTCTCCATAGTGCTTTGACTCATCTAACATGTTTTATATTTTAATTACTTTTTAAAATATCTTCTTGAATCCTCTTTCTTTTCTCTCCCCAAAGACTTCACCAGAATGTAAATTTCTTTGAGTACAGAAATTTGAATCTGCTGTTCGCTGCTGAATCTCCAGTGCCTGGTTTAGTGCCTGGTAATCAGTAGATGCTAAATTAATGTGTTGAATAAATGAATACAAATCAAAAGAAAAAAACAATCAAGTACTTTTCCCTCCTTCAGACATTCCAAGCTCTTTTATCTTCCCTTTCTGCATCCTATAAGCAATTACTTATTTTATAAAACGTTTTCTACTAATCACTAGTATCTCATTAGAAATTTTAGTTATTCAATTTCTATTTTCATAACACTTTCCTTTTAAATGCCTAATGTCACGTATGCATTTCAAGAGTGTGTACCATCATAAACAAGCATCGGGTGACAGAAGAATGTTAGTGCTTCTTTTATGTACCCTTAAATTTACAGTCTTACACTGTCCCTTTTTGAATCATCTCTTCTGCCAGTCCTGGTGCACTTGCTAACATTGGTACCTTGTATAGTACAACTGAGAGAAAAATGGGGTGAGTGCATCATATTTAAACCCAGTTATGCAGTCACAGTTTTTTCATAGCTGAGTAAAACTGGCCAGGCTTACAGCTAGCTATTACTCACTTGGCTGATTTAGTCTTCTCTTTCAGCCACATAAAAATGCCACCTGCTATTCACTTGATTGAAGATGGAATGATGTGAGCATCTAATAAAGAAGACAGAAAAATAACACAGCATTTGTGATTCATGTGTTCATATTAATGCTCATTCTTTCTCCCCTTCCCTCTTTCCATCTCTCTAAGTCATATCTTTTCCGCAACAGATTATGTTTACTCCAATATTGAGCCCATTACATTATTCTATTTTTGCTTTCATTCTGGATTATTTGTTCTCAAAATATATCTCTCTATTCAATTGATTCTTCTAAGAAAGAATTATTAGTATCAAAGTCACATCAGAGATTTTCAGTGAGGTGTAGCATATTCCCCCAACAGTCTAAAGAAAAGATTTATAATGTCATTGCAGAGTATCATTCAAATACCTTGGCCCATTAAGTTGCAACTGATGCTTAACAAATGTGCTTTCTTTTGAAGTGCCTATCTTTTCACAGCACAAGATAGCAATATGCCTAGGAGATAGAGATACGATGGGTGAGAGGTCAACTTGAGAATGCTATATAAGAGAGAGGCTAACTAGAGTTCAAAGGGAATTTTATGCTCATGTACGATCATATCTGAGGCAGTAGACATTCCTTAATCAGACTTTTAAATTCTCATCTACCTAGTCTAAGTCTCATATTTTCACTTATATTTTTAACTTCATTAACAAAGCAGAAGATAAAGTAGTATTTGGACTTATAAAAATGCAAATCAGGGCTGGGCATGGTGGCTCATGCCTGTAATCCTAGCACTTTGGGAGTCAGAGTCAGGCAGATGGCCTGAGCTTAGGAGTTTGAGACCAGCCTGGGCAACATGGTGAAGTCCCACCTCTACTAAAATACAAAAAAAAAAAAAAAAAAAAAATAGCTGGGCGTGGCAGTGTGCTCCTGTACCCCAGCTACTCGGGAGGCTGAGGCAGGAGAATTGCTTGAACCCGGGAGGCGGAGGTTGCAGTGAGCCAGTGAGCTGAGATCGTGCCACTGCACTCCAGTCTGGTGACAGAAGGAGACTCCGTCTCAAAAAAAAAAAAAAAAAAAAAAAAAAAGCAAATCAGTTAGCAAATCAGTTACCTAACAGTAGAAAAAGATAAATAAAAGATAAATAAATACTCTTCACATTTTACACCCAAATTTAATCCATTATTTAAGCCATATCTCAATTTTTCTTTGGGAAATACTTTCTAATATAGACTAATAGATGTGTATTTTCTACTCTTTCCTGTAATCTACCATTATTGAAGCATTTATTCCATTCTGTCTCACATATATTATTAATACATATGTCTTTCTCCATGTTCAGTTATAAGCTGCTTGAGAGCAGAAATTGTACTATTTTCCTGTTTTTACCTTTAGCGCCTTTCACAGTGCCCATTATGGAGACACTCAAAAAGTATTTGTTAAATAAAACAACTGAATTTTAATTCCAGAGATATTTATTAATACCTTCCTTTGTCAAGCATTCCACTAAACAATAGAAGTAAACCTAGGAACAAGACAGAGTGATTGCTTTTAAAAAGCTCACGGTGCATATTTTAAACCCTAGGTTGATGTGCAGGTCTGGCAATGCTATTGGGCAGCTTATATTCAGGGCTCATGGTCACCATGTCCTTCCTCACTCTGATTTTGGCTCTGCCAATAACTACAGCATCTAGTCCACTTTTTAGAAAATTAAGTTGTTCTGATATTTACAAATACATATTTGTATTGTTGTAAACTTAAAAATGCAAAAGAAAAAGTTAATAGAGGAAAACAAAAATCACCATCATCCTCAGGTCCACAGGTATCCACTGTGAACTCATTGTGTATTTCCTGTCCACTTTCTTCTATTCATTTTGAAAATTTGTAACATAACAAGGGTCATTCTGTACATACAAAAAAAAAAAACTCATGGTAAATTAAACTCAATTGTGTGCGGCTATGAAAAGCAATTCAGATGTGTGTAATTCTTAGTTTCAAAGATTTCAAAGATTATTCCATGTGGACATACCTAACAATTGAAAAAGTCCAAGGCAACCCATGAGAAAATAAAAAGGAGTCTATATCTGACTTAGCATAAGAAAACTGAGTCATATTAGGAATAGGTTCTCATGTTTTTCAGCATCGGGACTCTGAGAGTCCTCCCACCGTCTTCAATTGACCTATATCCAAGTTCTAGGGAGAATCAGAGAACACACAGGAAACCTCAATCAGAAAACACTCTCCAGAGCTATATAAATTGAGATTTCCAGAACACAGCATCCTACCTATTTACCTTGTTCTCATGGTACCTGGTCTACAACATCACATTTTCATTTAATCATTTGAAAAATACTAGAAAATACAAAAATAAGTATTTACTTATTACATCATTCTCTCTCTTTTTTTCTTCTTTCCAAAAATTTAACATAGGGATGGATAAAAAGCCTGAATTTTTTACTATTGTAAGGTGTCATCTTTCTATCTATGGTATTTCTTCCAGGCAATTGTAATGCTTCATTGAACCATTATTCTGGGCAAACATATTGATTCTTTTCATCAAAGTAAATTTTTCCTTATGGTTCCCACCACCATTAGGCAGAAGTAAGTTTATGAGTACTCACTTTTCCTATGCTTATATTTCTTGAGTAATCATTTAATATACATTTCTTCTTCCATTATTCTGAGAGTTTTTAGTTTATCTACAGCGCCCGGCACAGTGTCTTCCAGGTAAGTGGTGCTTATGTTAACTGCTATCATCTCTTCAGTGTTTACTAAGTGAATCTTTGAAACTGTGCTAAGTACTTTAAACATGTAAGTTTAACCTTATAAAGTATTGAAAGAGCGATACCACTGTAACCCTATACATATTACCATATATTTGAATGACTATATAATTCCTACATAATCACATATCTACAATTCTTATATATCTTCATGTATATAGTTATAAAAGGTAACTAAAAAGTTAAGAATAATTAGAATTAAGCAACTTGTTTTATTAACTGTGAGTCAAACCACTATATTAAATTATTTTCTCAACTATTGCTTTAAATAAATAAGTTAATAAACTTCATATAAAGATGGTTTTAGGACATACAATTCTGTTTAGTCATTCTGCCTATATATCCACTTCAAATCAATTAGCCTTATAAGGAGTAATTTTGAACATGCAATGAAAATGAAAAAAGGCTAATTTTTAATAATTCTTGCTAATGGAAATAAACTATGAAAAAAATACACCATCCAGAAGTCATTTGTTTGCGGCTTTTAAGTTAATCATATGACTTTTATACGACAAGTTTACTTTCCTAATAAAACATTACTTAGGCTATATATTACTTATGCTAATACTGCAATATTATACCCTGGAATAACTTTATTTTATGTTCTTCATGATAGAAAAATAGAAAGGCAAATTCAGTCCTTATTGTTCATTCTAAAATTAAACATCTTCAGCATACAATCCTTTACATGGTATACTATTTGTAGATAACTGAGAGATTTAGATCCTAGCCTCCAAGAGTAATTAGAAAATGCTTTGAGGCGGCCGGGCGCAGTGGCTCACGCCTGTAATCCCAGCACTTTGGGAGGCCGAGGCGGGCGGATCACGAGGTCAGGAGATAGAGACCATCCTGGCTAACACGGTGAAACCCTGTCTCTACTAAACATTCAAAAAATTAGCCGGGCGTGGAGGCAGGCTCCTGTAGTCCCAGCTACTCGGGATGCTGAGGCAGGAGCATGGTGTGAACCCGGGAGGTGGAGCTTGCAGTGAGCCGAGATCGCGCCACTGCACTCCAGCCTGGGCGACAGAGCGAGACTCCGTCTCAAAAAAAAAAAAAAAGAAAAGAAAAGAAAAGAAAATGCTTTGAGACTGTGTATGTATTAATCAAATGCTTCTCCCCTCTAAAACCAAGCAGCACATATTACCTTTACCACATATTGGAACTTAATTATTTCTGATTTCAAATCTGCTGATTACTAGCAAGTGTCCTTGGGATACTAATGTCAACTCAACTTCTCTGTTACATGGAAGGATGAGTGCATTTCGATGAGCTTGGCCTTTCCCTTGTGAGCACTGTTTAATCCTTGAACTACTTCTATGGAACTCCAGATCTTGAGAATATAGGAGGAAAACCACTGGACTGGAGAACCTCTGAGGTCCATTTCCAAAGCCAACAATTGAAAACTTCATGACACATGGTCTTAAATGAATGTTTTATTTTGGTGTGTGCACGCCTTCGTTTTTCAATTACCCTCAGGGTTTCCTTGAAGTCAAAGACCACATTTTACATATTTTACTGAATCCACATTAAATATTCAGTAAACACTTACTAAAGCAATGAATGGACACTACTCCACAGCTACCACATCCAACATATTTCTGAAAAATAGGAACAAAGGCTTGTGTACCTCAGGGACATCTGGTTCACTACTGTGGAGGGTCAACAAAAAATACCTCCTAGCAGATATCCTCTTAACTGTAATAGTTCCTCCTGATAAGGTTTCTCTTCTATTACACACACTATTTGTGCATAAATTGTTTTCTGTAGCCACCTAAAGGATCTTTTCATTTTCATGCCTCTGGTGGTATTCAGTATACGTTTTCTCTGGTTATTGTACCTCCTATGCTACATTCATTCATCTGAGATGACGTCTTTGATCTACTCACACTCAGCCACCCACTTTGATGGCCCATGGGGCCCTAGTGCCTGTTCCTGCCCTGCAGTTTGATGTCTATTTGGCTATGAATGAAGATGGAAGCAGAGAGAGTGTTATCAAAAAATGAACACAAGGCCTTGGGCAGAAAAGCTCCTTTTGTAGAATATTTGCTAGGACATAAGATAGTGAGGCAGAGAGAGAGAGAGGCGGTGTCAAGAGATAATGAATTTGCCTGAGGCAAGTTAATAAAATAAAATAGACATATAATCAATGCTTTGAAGGAACACAGTGTTAAATCTTTTGTCAAATAAAGCATATGTTTTTAATTTTTAATTAAGTATATAATACATATATATTCTGTTTTGTAGTATATGTGTGTATGTGTGTTTTAATTTTATGTTCTGTACTTGGAAGAGATTATACCTTTGCTGGAGCACTATCTATGGCCAGGTATATTATGAATTTTTTTAAAAAACTGCTTATATAATAAGACTGAGTGATTTTTCTGTATTATTTGTTCCATTCTTTCCATTTCCCTTTCCACGCAGAAGCATTTATCCCTCCACCATGATGGTTACACCTCTACAAAATGATCTAGAAGTAAATTGGTCTGCTTGAAAGTGTATTTGCAGCCATTTACCTTAAGGCTTTGAGTTTCAAAAGCTAATAACAAAGTACAGTTGACCCCTGAACAACATAGGTTTGAAGTACACTTTAAACTTTCATGTTTTCCTGAAAAGTCAAAGTATATTTAAGGTAACAACACAATATATGGATACCCAGGAAGTAATAAGAGAGAAAAAAAATCTGAAGATGTAGTATTGGTGGGGGGGGGGGGGGGGGGGTGGTGAGATTCTACCTGATTTATTTGAGATCTTGGTAATGTCAACCAATGTTTATATTCTTGCTGAAAACCATAGGTTATACATTTGTTCATTTATTCAGCCATTCTCTTTAAAACAAAATTGATTCTCTACTATAACCTAATTAATTTTTAAATTACCTTACAATCTAAGCAAGAGATACTGGCAATGAATAGAATTACTTCCATGAACAATAACAGCAAACAAACAAAACACATGCATATATAGTAACAGAGAAGAAAACATTTCTATGCATTACTAGTCAACAGCAATTTGGCGTCTTGAGCAGTCAGAAGGAGTTTGGGCTTTGTGCTCTCCACATGTAATATTTTTAATTGTATTATTGCCTCAAAGCCTCAGTTTCTTCATCATTAAATTTGAAATTATAACATTTCCTTTATTATGTTATTGTGAGGGTTAATCAAACTCATGTTTGCAAATCATTTAACATATGGCTTGGAACAGAGTAGGTTCTCAATTGGTAACTCTTTGTTGTGTGATTATTATTACTATTTTATTATTAACATTATTATTATTTGCCTTATCTTGAATAATTTAGTTTTTCTTCTATTTATTTGATAGATATGAACTAGACTTTTTATTCTTGGTCATTAGCCTTCCCAATTCAGTGGTCAGCATTTTCAGTTAGGTCATTCTTCATGCTCTAAATGGAGCCATTTATCAAAACTCACCAGACTTCTTGTTCATGTACAAGAGGCCATCCTGGAATATCCTCTATCCATTGAAATGTGCACTCAGGCAGTGACACGGAAATCAGTACAGCAAAAACTAATGATCTGGTTCTATTAACAATTGCTCATTTGGGTGGTAAGTGACCTGAGATGAAGAAAACGCAATTTTGCCTGCCAATAAAATAAAAAATGGTTGCCCTTCCAGTTCCGTAGAGATTATAATCAATGATACTTTTTATTGGAATCAATTGAACTACATTGTAGACAATTAAATCCTTGTTTTGATGACGTAGGGTAAAATGAAAGCCTTGTATCTTTCACGGCTTGTACAAAATTATCTGGTATATAACAGCTTTAGCCTTAGTAATTTTTAATGGCAGGAGGTCACCTTGTTCATCTGACAGATGGACCTTCTCCTTAACCAAACAATTTTAATCTCTGCATTTAAATAAAAAGTGTTTAAAAGTTTTCACATCCTTGAAGAAGAAAATGGTTATCCTCTGCCTATTCCCAAGCAAAGGTTTTTGTTGTTCTTTTTAAAAATATACATAGTGGAATTTTGTTTAAATGGAAATTGGCAACATTGAGATGCAATTTCTAACTGATTGTATTATAGACTAATTACTGAGCACTTTAAAACTCTAACTCCCCTTTATTATCCAGGAAGTTATGTTATTAAACATCCATACAACATTTTTTCTAATAAGGTCATTTGGATCTAATCATGCCAAAGTTCAGCTTTCTTTTCACAAGAATCATTATGGAAGCAAATGTGTAGAATAACATTTTTGTTTTAAGTTCAATTCTCCCAACATTTGGGCTTTGTCTCATAAACACTGTATTTTCAAATCAAACCACAATTTTGCTTCTGAAAGACATGTACCCTGGGATCCCCCAAACATAGTTAGTTTGATGTAACTCAAGATGGTGATGTTTCCTAAACTTCTATATCATCAGAAAGTTTTCATAGCATTAAAAAAGGGCATATGTAACTAAATTATTCTGCTAGATCTATTTTTCATGCCAAACTTACTGAGAAGTTGAAATAAGAGAAAATGCTCTTTCTTCTATGCCTTTTTCCAACTGTTTTAATTTATTTTTGTTTCAAGAATTACTGAGTACTTGTGACAAACACTGTGCTAAAAGATAGATACAGAAAGAAGAATATAAGATGCAATAACTTCCTTTTGATTTTTCATATTCCTGTTTGCATATACAAATAAGTTGGTTTGTCCTTCGACTAGATATTCCTGAAGGTGGGTTGGATGTGCTATTTGGCAGGAACAAGATGGGGTCACTTGGATAGCTGTAAAAATTGCATCATTAATATCTACTTTGTGGATATTTTGTTCAGCACAATTTATGTCTGCTTTGAAAGAACACAGCCAAATCTTTCTATCAGAAGAAATTTTAGGACACTGATGGTCAGGATCCTATTTAATTGCCGATATAGAAAGCAATTCTGGTCTAGGAAGAAATTGAGAACTGACTGAGGTAAGAATAAAAATATTTTTTAGAAATCAAAACTTTTATCTTATAATGAGATTTATAGTTTTAAATATCTGTAATTACTTCTTTGAAGTTGTAAGCACCAGGAAAAACACATGATAATTTTTTGTTATTATAGATTGGTTGATTCATTTGATTATTTTATTTAAATAAATATAAACTTGGTATCTAATTTCAAATAGAATCTGGATAAAAGACCCTAGTGAAACAGATGCTAACAGAACATTATGCACCCCAAACAAAAGTAGAAAGATATTTTATTTTCCCCTTACAATACCCTGGATAAGAAAGTCAAGGTTTTTGTGAAGCTTAATACTGACTAAATCTATACATCTCTATAAAAATTTAACTTGCCAAAATTGAGTTAAGACATATAAATAAAACATACTTTATATATTTTTTTAAAAAATTGAAACTGAAGCTAAAAATCTTCCCAAAAGACTATGCCAGGGCCCAGGAATTTTAATTAATATAAATGAGGTTTTCTGCCTACAAAAACGCATGTACAAGAAGGTTCACAGCAGTTTTATTAATAGCAATCAAATTCTTAAAAAGAGAGTACTCCACGTTTACCTGTGTAACAAATCTGCATGTCCTGAACATGTATTATGAAACTTAAATTAAATTTAAAAAACCAAGCTTCATGCCTGCAAAATCTCACATCAAAACCAAAAATATTTTAAGTGGAATCATCTAATATTATGCAAAAAGATGAAACTTTTCATGCTCATGTATTCCAAAGCTGTTAATTATAAGGAACGGCATGCCTTACTGATGTTACTCCATATATTAATGAATGAAATGGTATTATTAAATATTTTGCTACTTCTGAAAATAAAAAAGTGCTCATGAATGTTCAAAAATGAGTAAATACATTGAGAAGAGGGTAAGTGTTCTAGGCAGAGAAAATATAAGAAATGTGGGAGAATATGGTGTCTTCAAGGCTCCAAAATAATTTTTACTAGAATATTAAATATTAGAGAAAGAATAGAAAGTGAAGAAGCAACGAGCTAGAGATTTGGGAAAGATGCAAATAGAGGAGAGTCATTAATAAATATAAATAAATTTGAACTTTTTACCCAAGAAAGCCATGTACAAGTTTTAAGCAAAAAAGTATTGTGATCACATTGAATTGTGGTTCAGAAGAAGGTTATGGCTGCAGAGAGTAAAATGACTGATGCAGAGTGTGCTCTCGCGGGTACAAGGGTATTTACATGATTGGCACTTTCATAATATTCAAGAGTTGACTTAAATTTAACTTCTTAAAGAGGCTTGACTTAATTTCTCTTTCTAAAAATATATACCACTCTTATAGCCAATTTGGCTCTATGTCTTTCTTATACTTCTGAGTTTTAAAATGTCTTCATTATATTTTGAGTGTTTATTTTCTATTTTTTCCAAAGATGTAAGATCTGTGAGAGGTGAGCCTTTCTTTTTCTATCTTTTCATCACTGAATCACCAAGAACAGTGTTAGTACATAGTAGGTATTCAGTACATGTTATGTGAACTAATAAATGAATCCCGAAAGTACTGTATTTTAGGTGTAGTTGAACTTTTATAGATGGTACATTCATGCTATTCCCGATCTACTGCTTACACAGTATATTCCTGCTGACTTTTAATATATAAATATATATAAGCAAATGACTGATAAGGGGTGAAAGGGGGTCTCAACTATTTAAAAACAAGCTTGACATTCATTTATACAATAAGCCTTCAATTTCTTTGCTGACATATCATTTCTGGGAAGCAGGGAAATTTATCAGGGATCTTCAGTGCTATTCTATCCTTAATCTGACCATCAGTTCTTGAAACCGGCAAGAACATTGAGAAGTCAGTGTGGCGATTCCTCAGGGATCTAGAACTAGAAATACCATTTGACCCAGCAATCCCATTACTGGGTATATACGCAAAGGATTATAAATCATGCTGCTATAAAGACACATGCACACGTATGTTTATTGCGGCACTATTCACAATAGCAAAGACTTGGAACCAACCCAAATGTCCAACAATGATAGACTGGATTAAGCAAATGTAGCACATATACACCATGGAATACTATGCAGCCATAAAAAATGATGAGTTCTTGTCCTTTGTAGGGGCATGGATGAAGCTGGAAACCATCATTCTCAGCAAACTATCGCAAGGACAAAAAACCAAAGACCGCATGTTCTCACTTATAGGTGGGAATTGAAGAATGAGAACACATGGACAGAGGAAGGGGAACATCACACACCGGGGCCTGTTGTGGGGTAGGGGGAGGGGGGAGGGATAGCATTAGGAGATATACCTAAAATTAAATGATGAGTTAATGGGTGCGGCACACCAACATGGCACATGTATGCATATGTAACTAACCTGCACGTTGTGCACATGTACCCTAAAACTTAAAGTATAATAAAAAAAAAACAATTTAATTTTAGAAATTGTGATAGAGGGCAAATGGTAAAAAGGCATATCTGTCCCTTAGTATTTTGGATAGCAGGGCTTTCTAAATTCATACAAAAGAAAGATATGATTTTTTTAGTGGGAAGTTCTGAAGGGAAGGTATATTGCATTAGAAAGCTCTCATAACAGCAATCTGACTGTGAGATTAATAATACACTGCAAGTTGTATCATGGAGGATTTGGGGTACATGAATAATGCCCCACGTTTCCTTCATTCATTCAATAAAAATGTAAATTATTGCTTATGACAGATACTATGCTTGGTGCTGTTGACAGAGTGCCTCTCCTTGTAGAGTTTTTGATCTAATATGGAATATAGAGAAGAACAGAGGTGATAAAAACCTAGTGTCACAAGTGATGTATAGGGCAAATTTGATGATCACACCGTACATGTATGTGGAGCATCTAATCTGGACTTGAAAGGAGATGCCCTTAGCAGGTAAAGTCCATTTGGGGAATTAAGGAATGAGTAGGAGCAAGTTAGACAAAGTCTGGGGAAACATAGTTCTAAGAACATGAAACAACGTCAGTTCATACCAAGAGGACAAGTTTTCAAGTGATTTTTTCAAAGATTTCAGAATGTTTTCTAAAAAATAGATATAGGTCATAAAATAAATAACTAAAAAGTGTGGTGTAAATGCAAGTTTTATAGTAGCATAAAAAATAAAATGAACTTTTTGATTAAAAATTTTATAAGAATGGCCAAAAGGAATTTTTTGTTTGTTGATATAGTAAGAGGCAGAGGAAGATCAAAGTATGGAGAAATCTGCTAACAGAGGCAGAGCATCAAATACTGACAAGCAACACAGAGAAGACTAAACTTTTGTTTCTATCTCAAAGAAAAAATGTATTCAGAGTGGAAAGGGTAGAATAACCTGCTTTGGCTAAGGTCAGAGAAAATGAATCATGGGTAAAAATACTTTTGGGGAGCCTTCTAGATTGAATAAATGTTATTCAAATCTCCTGGTCCATTCTATATTCTTGTCAATGCAATTAAGATTCAACAAAGCAAGAGTACAGCATGTGTAGCTGCTCATTAAAGAATAACCTTCGGCTAGAAAGACACTTCACTTAGCAAAATTAATCAGACTGCCCTTGAGAATGGTCACATATTTCTGTCTTTTGGTACATTAACTGAAATTCCTGGCAGGGATAGAGGGGTCAGGGAGAATTTCATAAGTAGGGATAGAGTGATTTAAGTAATTTGGCCATGGTACTAGTAGACTTTTCCTTGGGAAGACACAGACATTGTTTTCTTTGTTTTTTATTTTGAGTAAAAGTTGGCAATTTTACAATTTAGCAGAACAAATAAATCTGTGACATTATTGCCAATTTGGTAGTCAATTTCATGCACTTTTGAGACTTTCTAGGTAAGAGTCCAACATAATGGTTAAGTGTGCAAAATCTCTGGAATCAGACTGCTTGATTTTGAAATCTCCACTTTATGATGAAACTGAATCACAGAGAAGATAAATTACTTCCCTTTGGTCATGCCAATGTTTGACATTAACCTTGGTGTTCATTAGGTTTATCTACTACAAAGTTTTATTGTTTCCCTTCCTTTCCATACTATATGCTTGGGAAGAAAGTCAAATGCACAGTCCACACTTAAGAAGGGACAATGTCCTTAAAGGCAGTTTATCTATATAAATCATTTGAATTCTCTGTTTTCTCTCATTTATTTATTTATTCAATAATTTATATCAGTATGGTCTCATAGCTATGTATTTTGTACTTTGTTTTGTTATCCAATACTAATTTGTTCCAACTGTGGTCATTGGGAGTTCTTTTAGTTGGTTTCTGTATCACTTTGACATGCCCTCGTCATTGTGGTGGTTTTTAAAAGCACTTTCTCACTTTATAGAAATACAGGATGCCCCAGACTCATCTTGTACATTTCCTCCGAGTCATATTATCAGCCATTTCTATAAGGAGCCCTTGTTCTCTTTAATTGGAAAATGGTATAAGAAACCAGAATTTGTGTGTTAGATGTGTTCATGTTACTGGGGTGGCATTGCTCCTGGGCCCTCTCAGCTAACAGAGCAAGAAGGTTTATGTGTATATACTAACCAATGTACATACACATATTTCTAAATATTTCTATATGCAACTGCCTATATCTATATTAAGCTAAACATGAGTTCATATTGATGTCTTCAATGTCAATCAACTATCACACAGGTCATTTAACCCTTCCCTTGTCTGTAACCTCCCATTTCAATGGTAAAAAACCTGTCTTCCACAATCTAACATCAATTCACTTAATAGTTTAACTCCAGTATAGATAAATAGTTTATACTATACTCCAGTATGGATAAACAGTGGTTTAAGAATCATTAGCCTGGCCGGGTGTGGTGGCTTACGCCTGTAATCCCAGCATTTTGAAAGGCTGAGGCAGGCGGATCACCTGAGGTCAGAGTTCAAGACCAGCCTGACCAACATGGTGAAAGCCTGTCTCTACTAAAAATACAAAATTAGACAGGTGTGGTGGCACATGCCTGTAATCCCAGCTACTCAGGAGGTTGAGACAGGAGAATGGCTTGAACTTGGGAGGTGGGGGTGGCAGTGAGTTGAGATCACGCCATTGCACTCCAGCCTGGGCAACAAGATTGAAACTCCTTCTTAAAAAAAAAAAAAAAAATCATCAGCCTATACCCCTTGGGAAACAAATTTATGAATTAGAAGACATACAGTTCCTTTTGTCTGCAGTCTTACAGACTCCACACACTTCCAAAGTTTATGGCACCTTATTTCTCTACACACTTTAGTGAATTTTTTTTTCATGTGTTTGTAATACATTTAGTTTTTTTGTCACAGTCAGCATTCTCTTCATGGACCCACCTACCTCCTAACTGATTTCTTAGATTTTCATACATTGAGACTACTCTTTGTGCTGTAAAGCTCTATGATTTTTGACAAATGCTTAATGTTGTATTCAAAAAATACATAGAATACTTTTAATTTCTTAAGTAAATTCCATGCGCTTTACCTATTCAACCATCCCGTGACTACAAACCACTGGCAACCAATGATCTGCTTATCATTACTATAGTTATGCCAAAATATAATATAATTGGACTTACACAGTATGTATATTTTTCAAACTGGATTTTTTTTTCACTTAGCAATATGCATTTAGGATTAATCCATGCCTTTTTGTACAACAGCTCATTTCCGTTTACAGCTAGATAATATTTTATTGTATATCTTATCGTATGTACATAGTACAATTTATTTATTCATTCACTATCTAAGAGCAAAAACATTCGGCCTGTCACCATTAAACATGATGTAAGTTGCAAGATTTTTAGAGAAACTTTTTTATTTGGAAAACATTTTCTTGTTGCATTATTCACAGTTAGCTGAAAGTTCCCATCAGAAATGCAGGTTAGATTTGGTCGAATGCTTTTTCTGCATCTATTAAGATGATCAAATGGTTGTTCTTTTTCAATCTGTTAATAAGGTGAATTATATTGATTGATTTTAATATATTATACCCATCTTGCGTCTTTGAGATAAACCCACCTTGGTCATGATAATGTTTGCATATATTATTGGATTAAATTGGCTAAGTTTTTTTTTTTAATTTTAGTATCTATGGTCAAGAAGGATATCACTCTGTAGTTATCTTTTCTTATAACATTTTTTTTCAAATTCAGTTATCAGAATAACACTGGCCTCATAGATTGAGTTATAAAATATTCCTTTCCCCTTAATTTCCTGAATGAGTTTATAAAAAACTGATAGCATTTTCTACATATAGTTTTTAAAGAAATTACCATTGAAGTCATATGAATCTGGCTTTTAATGAAAAAGAGAGGAAATATTTTAAACTACAAATAGAAATTCTATAACACGTATAATACTATTTAACTTATCTATTATACCAAGAGTGGGCTTGATATTTTGTGACTTGCAAAGAATTCATTTCACCTAAGTCGTCAAAAATTGTTGTCATAAAGTTTTTTCTCATATTTTTTCTATTATTTAATATATATGTATACTAAATATCACCACTCCCATTCTCATATTAGTAATTTGTGTAATTCTCCCTTTTTCTCTGCTCAGTCTGAGTAATATTTATCAATTTAATTCGTCTTCTAAAAGAGCCAGCTTTTAGTTTATACTTAACATCGGGTTTAGTCTGTGCTTCCGTTTTCTTGTTTTCTTAAGGTAGAGGTTTGAACATTATTCGAAGGCCTTTCTTTTCTAATTTCTATAACTTTTCCTCCAAGCGCAATTTTAGAAGTATTCTATAATTTGTGTATTCAGAGTTTTTATTTTTGTTCCATTCCAAATACAGCCTACTTTTATCTCTCTTTCGGTTCACGTGTTATTTAGATATATGTTAATTAATTTCCAAGTATTTAGAAATTGTCAAGATGTCTTTCTCATATTTATTTATAATTTAATTTCTGTCTAGTCAGAGAATACATTTCATCTAAACTGAATTTTTTACGTTTATTGAGACTTGTTTTATGTATGAGCATATTGTCTATCTTGGTAAATATACATGTGCACTTGAAAATAACTAGTATGCTGCTCTTGTTGTTCAATACTGTTCATGTCTTCTATGTTCTTAGTGATTTTCTGTCAACTTATTCTCTAAATTATTAAGAAATAGGATAGAAATCTCTGACTAGAATTGTGTTTGTATCTATTTCTCCTTACATTCCTATCAGTTTTTGTTTCATGTGTTTTAAAACTCTGTTAAGTGTATATACGTTTTGAATTATACATCCTTTGGATGAATTCATTTATTTATCCATTTATTAAGAAATAATCTTTTTATTATAACATATTTATCTGATATTAATATAGACAATACAACTTCCTTTTTATTACAATTAGTATGCTTTTTTCTATTAATTTTTTAAAGAAAATTAACAAGTTTCTTTTAGTATAATTTTAGGTTTAAGATCCAGTAGAAATTACAGAGAACTTTCTTCCACTTCCTCCTCTCTTTCACACAGTTTCTTCTATCATAATTATCTTGCATTATTTATTACAATTGGTGAATCAATATCAATACCTGATTATTAACTGAAGTCCACAATTTTCATTAGAGTTTACTGTTTTTGCTGTGCAGTTCTGTAGATTTTGACAAATGAGAATGTGTTATAGCCACCCTTACACTACCGTGCAAAATAGTTTCACTGCCCTAAAAATCTCCTGTGCTGTATCTATTCATTCCTTCCTCTATATCTTTTTACTTTTAAACAACTTATGTTTAGATTTAATGTGTGTTTCTCATAGGAAACATACAATGGAGTCTTTTTTTTTCTTTGTATCTAGTTGGCAATCTACACCATACAATTGGTACATTTAAATCATTTACACTTAATGTGGTGATAAATATGTATGGTTTAAGTACCAACTTGCTTTGTATTTTCTGTTTGTGACATCTGTTACTTCTCTCTGATCTTTCATCCCTTTCTTTTCCGTTTCTTTTTTTTTGTATTTAATATGTTTTTTGAGTCAATGCTGTCTCCTTTGTTGTATTATCAACTATAATTCTTTGCTTTTTTTTTTTTAGTGATTGCTCTAGGAGTTGTACTTTTCATCTTTAACCCATCAGTGTCTACCTTAAAATAATATAATAGCACTCTTCAGATGTAGTATAAGAGCCTTAAAATAGTATATTTTCATTTCTTGCTCCTGGACTTTATCCTATTTTTATCATGCAAGGTACGTCTGTGTACGTTGTACTTATAATGTACTTCACTATATACATGAATTTTTATTTAAATAGTCGTTTATCATTTAAAGAGACCTAAATAATAAAAAATATTTTATCTGTACAAATGTAATTACAATTTCTAGGATTCTTTATTCCCTTGTATTGAGTCAGATTTTCACCTGATGTCATGTTTCCTCTGCTTGAAGGACTTCTGTTAATATTTCTTGTCAGGAAGGTCTGCAGTTAATAAATTATCTCAGCTTTTGCACCTCTGAAAAAGTCCTTATTTCTACTTTATTCCTGAAAGATACTTTTTTTAGGGATTAGAATTATGGATTGGCCTTTTAGTCTTTGCAATACTTTCAAGATGTTGCATTTTTGCCTCCTGGCTTTTATGGTTTCAAAGAAGTATGCGGCCATTATAATCTTTGTATGTTAGTATGTAATGTGTCTTTTATATCTGTCTGATTTACATATTTTCTTTTTACCTTGACTCCAAGAAATTTATTTATAATGTCCATTCATGTGGCCTCGCGCACGCACGTGTGTGTGTGTGTGCTTAATGTTCATTTATTTTCTTGTATCAGTAAGTTTGTAATTTTTATTAATATTGGAAATATTTAGGCCATTACTTTCTTAAATAATTTTCCTGAAACCTGCTTTAACTTCTTTACTTTAGGTTTCCAATTTTCCATATAATAGACCAACATCTCGCTGAAGCTGTTTTTGTTGTTTTTTTTTTCCAGTCTTCTTTTTTTCTTACTGGTTCATTTTAGCTTCTTTCCATTTCTATGCTTTCAAGTTCCCTAATTATGTCCTCTGTGGTGTATGATCTGTTATTAATTCCATCCAGTGTAATTTTTCTCAAACATTGTAGTTTTCATTTTTAAGAGTTAAATGTAGATCTTTTAAAATACTATCAATATCTCTAGCTGATATACTCACTCCTTACTTTAGCTCAATGAATATATGGAGTAGAATAATAATACCTGTTCTTGGGGAAAGGATCTGAATAAGCATTTCTCAAAAAAGAATGCTAATTCTTCTTTTGAATACTAATCTCATGTGTCCAAAGGGTACATGAAAAAAATGTTCAAAATCACTAATCACTAGAAAAAGGCACATAAAACTAACCCTATTTTAAATGGTGCTTATCAAATGTCAGGCAATAGCAAATGGTGGCAAGGATGCAGAGAAAGAGGAACCTTTGTACACTAGCGGCAGGAATGTAAATTTTTAATAGTACAGCTACTATGGAATACAGTATAGAGGCTCCTCGTAAAACTAAGAATAGAACTATCATATGATCCAGCAATTCCATTGAATTCTTTTATCCAAAAGAATAAAAATCAGTATATCAAAGAGTTATCTGCACCCCCATGTTTATTCCAGCACTAGTCTCAATAGCTAAGATATGAAATCAACTTAAGTGTCCATCAATTAACAAATGGATTAAGAAATGTGGTATTTACGTGTAATACAATATTACTCCACCATAAAAAGAATGAAATCCTGTGATTTGCAGCAACATGGATAGAACTGAAGGTCATTATATTAAATGAAATAAGCCAGGGAAAGAAACACAAATACTGCATGTTTTCAGCTCCTATAGGGGAGCTAAAAACATGGATCTCATGGAGGTAGGGAATGGATCAGTAGTTAGCAGAGTCTGGCAAGTATAGCCAAGAGAAGTTGGCTAATAAGTACGAAACACAAACAGAAGAAGTAAGATCTAGTGCTCAATAATACAGCAGGGTGACTACGGTTAACAATAATATGTTGTATACTTCAAAATAGTTGGAAGAAAAGATTTGGAATGTTCCCAATAAAACAAAAAATTAATATTTGAGATGATAGATACCCCAATTACTTTTATTTGATCATTACAATGTTGTATGCATGTATCAAAATATCACAGGTATCCCCCAATTATATAACTATTATCTATCAATAAATAACTATTGTAATTTTGTTATCTACTAATTTCACCATCTATATTATTACTAGATCAATTACAATTGATTCATCTTTCTCTCATGACAGGTTTTAACTTTTTCCACTTTTTTGCATGCTTAGTCTTTTTTTTACTGTATGGGAGTGAAACTTTGTGAATTTTACATTGTGTTGAATAATTTTGAAATTACTTAAATATTCTTGAGCTTTATTCCACGCATAGATTACCTGAAAACAGATTGAGTTTTTTAGGTCTTGCTTTTAATCTTTCTTAGGTGAGATTAAAGCAGTGTTTAGGCTAGGGCAGGGGTCCCCAGGCTGCGGACCTGTACCAGTCAGTGACCTGTTAGGAACCGGGCTGCGCAGTAGGAGGTGAGCAGTGGGTGAGTGAGCATTACCACCTGAGCTCCATCCACCTCCTGTCAGATCAGTGGTGGCATTAGATAGATGCTCATAGGAGTGGGAACCCTATTGTGAACTGCGCATGCGAGCCATCTAGGTTGTGTGCTCCTTATGGGAATCTAATTAATGCCTGATTCTCTGAGGTGGAACAGTTTTGTTCCAAAACCATCCCCTCCACAAACCCTGCTCCATGGAAAAATTGTCTTCCGCGAAACCAGTCCCTGGTGCCAAAAAGGTTGGGGGCTGCTGGATTAGGGGATATTATTTTCCACTACTGAGACAGTCTTTCTGAAATACCCACCTGAGTCCTTGTAAATTACATGGTTCTTCACATTTTATCTAGTAGAAACAACTATTCCTAGCCCAGCTGTGAATGGTTCCTTCACATGCACGTACCGATGAGTACTCAACTTAAGAAATTAGGGTGATCCTCTGCAAATCTCTGGAGCGCTCTCTTTTTGCAGCTTTCTCCACTTTGGTGCTCTGCTTTGAGAACTCTAGCCAGCTGGACCTTTCAAGTTTCTTAGCTCTTCTCAACTGGAGGAGACCACTGGGTTCTGCCCGAGTTACCTCTCCCTGTGCCATGACCTGGAAACCTACTCTCCAGGAACTAAGCTGGATAATTAAAAAACCATATTTGTTTCCTTCCTCATCTCTTAGGGACTAGTGCTTTTCATTGTCTGATGCCTAATATTTTACATTTCTTGTTTTATATATTTTATTTGGATTTTTAGTTGTTTTGAGTGGGAAAGTATATCTGGATTCTATTGCTTCATCTTAGCTGAAAAAACAAGTAATAAATGTGATTTATTTTCTTATGGCATATCGAAATGATACATCACTTGAAAATCTGCATAATTCTGCAAACCAATGTTTTCCTAATGACCAAAGCATGATTTTACAAAATCATGTGTAGTTAAAATATCCCTTCAAATTGCAAGCTAGATCTCTTGATTTTTATGTAACTAAGCATTAAGTATTTATTGATGTGGCTTCAGATTGTATACTTAAATAAAAATATCTAAAATTAATAGAAAGGATATTAAAATGCTCTTCTCTTTTTCAGCCACATATACATGTGAAGCCAGGTTTTCTTTAAAAGGGTTCAATTACAAGAGTATATAGTCAGCAGTTGAATATAGAAATAGATATGGCAATACACCTGTGTTTTATTAAGCAAGATATTAAGTCAGTCGTCAAAAGTATAAAACGATGTCATTCTTCTTGTTACTTTCTTTTGTTTGTTTTGGAAAATAGCATTAATTTTTCCTAAAAGCACGTTATTTAGTTTAACATGTAAAAAAATAGTATTATTTTAAATAAATCAACAAATACACATCTTAGAATTTCTCAGTTTCAGTCTTTTAGTATGGTGAATATCAATAGATATACCCCACATAAACCAAAGCTCTTTGAAATTCTCGGTAGTTTTTAAGTGTAAAGGATCCTGAGATCTTAAAATTTGAGAATAGCTATATTAGAAACATGAGTGCCTGTTATGGATCTCTTTCCCTAAGGTTGTTAATAGAGAGGCTGTAGCTTCTCTTTTGTTGTCCTATATCCTCTTAAGAACCTGTTAGAATAACATATGTGTATGAGACTGGGGTAGGGAATCCCATCATATATACTCATTCAATTACCTGTAAGACTATACAACTAAGAAAGACAAAATTCAGTAATTTTATACATAAAAATAGGTTTAGCCAAGGTACATTATTGGTTATCTTTGTTTTATGATATCTTTTGAGTGAAAACATAATTACCACCTGAACTGTGACTGTAACAGCATTATTTTGTCTTCCTGTTTTCTCAGAATGAGAAAAAAAATAACAATATTCAGAAGATGAAAAATCCTGTAAATATATTCAGACTCACTTCTCCTTTAGCTTTCTTCCCTATAACAATGTTAGAGAATCACAAACAGCAATGCCTTCAGAAACCTATTTCATTAATTCAGAAGGTGTTTATTTAGCATCGTTTATTGTGGTAAGAATGCCAAGGCAGAGTCCCTGCATTCAAGGAACTTACTATCTCATAGACGATAACAAAGTGATATAAAGGTAATATAAAGTAGTGTAATAAATGGAATTGTGGTATAGAAAAGCAGAAAGTTTTAAAATTTAGATTAATCATTAAAAGTATGCTAAGAATAAATCTTGATTCGATCACAGTCTTCAGGAAGGAGTATTATAATAAGAAATCCTGGCTCTTCATGACTTTAAAGAATTATACACAATAAGAGTGTAGAAAATTGGCCTGCTGGGAGTTGACTTCTTTTCATTTTTTGAAAAGGTAAATTCTAGTGAACATTCTTCTCTTTACAATTTAAATATTGTTCTATGCTTCTAATATTATTCTCTAAAATTATTTACAAGTCAACAATGATATTTAAACAAAATCTGAAATATTTAACAAGTCAACAATTATATTTAAACCAAATGTGAAATATTTAAGAAAAAGAATAAAAATATTTAGAAAACAAAAAGTTATTTTCACTTTACATTGCAGCCCAGTTCAGAGTATTTATTCTTATGTGGGTTATCTAATCAGGAAGAAAAGCAAGTGTACCTGTCAGCAAAGGCAGGAGAATGAGCTCTGAAATTTATTGTTTTGTCATTTTCTCTGGATTTAAAATAGAAAGGATGCCACTGTACTCTTAGGGCTATCTTTAGCTCACTCAAATGATTTATTTCTTTCCCCTTTAGGAAATAGCACACATCAGATAATTCCCATGGGAAGCTTAAAGAAATGAGAATGTGTTTATTTAATTTTATTTTTCATCTCTTCATCTTGAACATTAAGAATCTGTTCCAAAGGGATAGAGATAGACAGACAGACAGATAGACAGATAGATCAGGATTTGAGGGTCTGTGGGAGAGGTCAGTGTGCCATGATTACTGTCTTGATCTATAACCCATAATAGCTATAGTTTCTCTAGCCCACAGTAATAAAAACTGTGTTATTTAAGCATTACCATGTGCCAGGCACCATGCTAAACACTTTCTGTGCCTCCTCTCATTATTTCACACGAAGTGGATTGGTTGATCACATTGGACTCCAAAAGAAACAAAATAAAATTGGCTCATTCCTTTTTAAAAAATACACGCAAATAAAGATTTTTATTTTCTCTAAAAAAAAAAAAAATCTGTTCCATCTCGACCTCTAGGCTAATTGGTTTGTGAGTGGCATTCACCTTTTGTTTAAGTTATTTGTATATTTTAATGGCATGAGCAATAGGTTTCTTTAATTACCCAAACATTTTTGATATCATAAGATGTTATCGATTTCATTTGCTTTGGATGTATTTGTGATTTTAATGATAATGTAGCTTGGATAGCGAAGATTTCAGTCTCTAATCATCCAACATCATTGGGGAAACTAATATCGTTCTTTAATACTGATATTAGTTTTAATATTCTCACTGTTCTACACTTTATCCACATAACCAGGTTCTTTAGAAGCCTCATTCTAAAATGATAGCATATATATATAATCTGATCAAACACACTCCATACACTTACTGATCTTATTCTACTATAATAGTCTACATTTGTTCATTTCTAATTTTTAAATATTATAGAGGTATAGGTCCTGTATGTTAATTATACTACTACTGAAATTTATTTTATATAAGAAGGGTGTTTTTGCTTCACATAAAAACTGATATAATATGAAATATGACAAAATATGAAATGAAGAAAATATTCTAGACCTGTAATAGAGATGAAGAAGTTAAATAACCAGAATTTAAAGGTCCTGGTGGATTAAAAATTTTTATCATAGAATCATAACATTTTAAAACAGGAAAGAACTTTAGAGCGTATGCATTCTAATACTTGTACTCCAAAAATGAGGTAACTAAGATTCAGAAAAATTAAGTGACTTGTTCAGTAACATGTAGTCTTTGGTAGGGTTAATACTAGACTAACATATAGTTAGTCTTTCGTAAGATTAATACCTAGTTTCTGTGTAAGATTTTGCCACCTAGAAAACTAATTGGCCAATTCATATAAAGAAATTATTTTACTTTATTTAATTAAAAAATGTGTCGGCAGCATATGGAGGAGTTTTCTTAAACCAAACTGTTAATAAAGCAATTGGGGTTGTATTAAAGTAGATGTATGATGTATATTCATTTGGGTATATACCCAGTAATGGGATTGCTGGGTCAAATGGTATTTCTGGTTCTAGATCTTTGAGGAATTGCCACACTGTCTTCCATAATGGTTGAATTAATTTACATTCCCACCAACAGTGTAAAAGTGTTCCTATATTTCCACAACCTCGCCAGTAACTGATGTTTCTTGACTTTTTAATAATCACCATTCTGACTGATGTGAGATGGTATCTCATTGCAGTTTTGATACATGCACGTGTATCTTCACTGCAGCACTGTTCACAATAGAAAACATGGAATCAACCCAAATGCCCAACAGTGACAGACTGGATAAAAAAAAAAAAAAATGTGCTACATATACACCATGGAATACTAAGCAGCCATAAAAAGGAACAAGATCATGTCCTTTGAAGGAACATGAATGGAGCTGAAAGCTATTATCCCCAGCAAACTAACACAGGAATAGAAAACCAAACACCCCATGCTCTCACTTATAGGTGGGAGCTAAACAATAAGAACACATGGACACAGGGAAGGGAACAACATACGCTGGGGCCTGTTGGAGGGTGGGCTGGGGGGCGGAGAGCATCAAGAAAAATAATAGCTAATGCATGCTGTGCTTAATACCTAGGTGATGGGTTTATAGATGCAGTAAACCACCATGTCACATGTTTACCTATGTAACAAACCTGCATATCTTGCACATGTACCCTGGAACTTTAAAGAAAAATAGTTTGTTTTAAAAAAGTAGATCTATGATTGAAGTAGACTAGGGCTGATAGAAGTCGTTCAAATTGAAGAGATTGCCATTGCTAAAGCCAAATCAAAAAGTCACATTGTTAATTTAGTATATTAAAATCATGTGTTTTTTTTTTCTTAACCTCACTGACAAGTAAATTTAATGAAACATTTTAAAATGACAGTTCATTCTAGGATGTACTAATGCAGGAGCTCTCAACTTTGTAGGGACTGCATATTCTAAAACAACCTGATGCTATTTAGTTTATGGCAAGGTATCTAGTACCATCTGACAAATGTAGGAAGTGTTCATCAAATTGTATTAACTAATTTATTGACCAAATACTATCCGCAAAAGAAAGGCATAGAAAGTGTGATTGCAGATTCTATCTAATTGGCATAACACACTGAACTATCAGCACCTAGAGATAAGCATGTGGCACTCAATCAATCACCTGATTTTTTTAAGAGAGGAGATAAGAATAGGGAAATAAATAAGAATCAATGCACTACCAATGAGAGACAGTACTTACAATCACTGAATGAAAGCCACTCTTTACATGGCTTTTAAGGGTTTTCAATAAGTCATGAGCTCTCAACTGAGGATTAGTGTTAGGGGAAAGCAGAGAACTTTCCCCTCCATATGATTTGGGAGTAGAGCAGTCACTCCAACAGATGAAGTGAAGGCATTTCTTAAAAACAAACAAACAAAAATACCAATCATCCATCATAGTAGTTGGTAATGCCTTCAAGAAGACGGGCACATCTCTCATCTGATCTTCTTATGTGAAATAATATTTACACACTGAAAATTCTCAAGTGGTTATTTTTGACCCAGAACTCTTCCATGAACAGTACATCTAACTGTAGATTTTGTCTCTGAAATTAGATTTCTAACACTGCAAGCTTAACATGTCCAAAACTGAACTTATTTCCATACACTCCTACTCACCTCTCACAGTCTTCTCCCATCACAGGAAATATCAACTCCTTTCTTTCAGTTTCTCTAATAAATGTTATCATAATCATCCTTGACTTTTCTCTTTTTCTTATGTTATATATTCAATCTATCAAAAAATTCTAGCATTTTTTCCTGCAAAATTCAATCGGAATTCATTTACTTCTTCCTATCTTTAAACACAACTTTCAAGGTCTAAGCTTCCATCAACTCTTTCCAAGATTATTCTAGCAGGCTCCTACTTCTATATCCTGTCTTTGCAATTGACCCCTCCAATCTATATTTTTTTCAGCAGCTAAAAGAAACCATTTAAAAAGAAAACAAGAATGTGCCAGATCTCTCTTGAAAACTCTGCAAAGCCTTCATTTCTCACTAAGAGTGAAATCCAAAGTCCTTCCTACGGCTAAATGTTTTGATTAATCTTGCAGTCTCTCCCTGGCCCATAACTTCCCCCACCACATACCTCTTTGAATCTTTCTCCCACTCTTTTCTTTGCCTTGCCCTTCCCTATTTGTCACCATGTGTACATACCACACCTGCTTCCATCTAGTTCCTTTGTACTTGCTTGTTCTTATGCCTGAACCAACTATTTCTTTCTTTTATTTTCTTCTAGTCTCTGCTTATTAGTCTCTTTGGTACTGGGGCATGGTTAATCCATATAAAAATTGCAACATTAATCTGCTGGAACTCTCTATCCCTCTCATTCTATTTTATTTTTTCTACAGACGTTATCACTACATGACATAATACTTTCAAAGTGTTTTATTCATTTTTTTTCATTAGAATGTAGCTCCATGAAGACAGGGTAGTTTATGTTATCCATTTCTATATCTAAGATTATCAGATAAAATATAGGGCACTCAGATAAGCTTTAATTTTTTATGAAAACAAGTAATTTTAATACAAAAATGTCCCAAATATTGCACACTTTTACCAATAACTTATGTTTATCTGAAATTCACATCTGGTTGGGCATCTGTATTTGTATTTGCTAAATCTGATATCCCCACTTATATTTCCAGTGCTGAAAACAAGAACTGGCATGGCTTAACCATTCAGTAAATATTTTCTGAATGAATTAAAAAATGAATTATATGGCCAGCAATGGTAGAACACCATTAACGTGTTATTAAATGAACATGTATCCCTCAGGGCTTAGGGGAGTATATAAATCAAGAGACTGAAGCCTGCTTCTATCCTAGAAAAGTCTAAAGACCAAAGATTGGTTGAGGTAACAGGAATCTAGATGATAAAGAAAGAAGGATTAGTGGTCAGATCAGGTACACTTCCTGAATGGCAGGGTAAGCAATAAATTCTCAGGGAAAGCTGGATGGGTTCAAATCATCTTCAAGTTACTTTGGCCAAGTGGGTTGTCTGCTGTGGTAAGAGGACCATAGCAATAAAAATCCATGGGTCTTCTATCCCACTAAGAAAGGGATAGGATAAAGAAGACATAGCAAAGCATTTATCAGAGAATGTATCACTCAAGACAGGAACCTTAAAAGTCTCAGGTTTTCCATGAGAGAACCAATATTTGAAGGTCAGCTCTGACAGTGGATGGTTATAAGAGATAACAAACAATATAACTCATTTAGACATTTTTTTTCTAACTTTTTTTAACCCTACATAAAACCTAGAGGACAGGAAGAAAAACAGAGAGGAAGTCAGGGAAGACTTAAAGAAGAACTCACACCCTCATTTCTATATTGTAAGTCCCTGAGCTACAAGTCAAAGTAAAGCTAAAAAAAAGAGAAAACACTTCAAATTGCATGTAAAACTGAAATTATAAGTGGAATTGGACTACTGCACATGTAAAATTGAGTCACGAGTTTCAAAAAAAGAGATCATGATTAAATAATAATATTATTAAATCATGCTATTATAAATAACTGAGTGGCTAGAAACATATGAAAATTTGTCAAAGTTTTATCATAGGAAAAAAGAAGTGATAATATGTTTGTAGTAAAGTGTAAAGCCAGTTTCTGTATTCTGTTGAGTTTAATATATATGATATTAGTTAATAACTTTGGGAGTAACATGAAGGGGCAAGAGGAAAGTAAAAGTGAAGATAATAAAGAGTGAAAGAAAAATAAATGGAAGGGAACTTGAAATGAACATATCCATACAAAGAAATCAAACTGTAATTCAAACATAATATATTACATCTTACCAGAGTATAACTTATAAAGCCTCACATTAGCATTTAGGAGTTCTCAACAGTTATAATTCAGATTAACTGTCTTCAGAGAACAGTTATAAGGGCAAAAAAAAGGAATTATACGTTGGGAAAACAATAGATGAGATATCATAAAGATATACATGGCTAATTATTAGATGATTCATACAGACGTAAGGAGTTTTGAAGAGGAAAATATAAATTTGGCATTGGTAGACGAGGAATACTGGAAGGATGTGAGATTTAAAATGTATAATTAGTAATAAAAATGATTTTTAATAGGTAGCATAGAGAAGAATACCACCTCAAGTACACAAAACAATGAGTAAAATGATAAGGGAGATGTTACTAAAGGAACATAAGATCTTTTCTGCATCCAGCTGGATCCAGCTGGGATGCATTTTATCCCATTAAAAAAAAAGCAACCAAACAACCAAACAAAACTAAATGCTGAAAAAATTACAAAAAAAATTAACACACCATATCATTCAGCTCTCAAGAAAATAGAAATAATCATCAAGAGCCAAAATTTTTCTCAAAATGAACTTAGAATGTTAAACCAACTGGATATTAAAAGTAGGTCTGGAAGGAAAAAAAATTGTACTACCAGGAAATAAGAGTTTGAGAGATTAACAGTAGTCTCAGATACTGGTTTCGGGACGTGAGCCTGCACATAATTGTGCAGCTGAATCTGATCACCACATAAAGATCCCTAAGGGACTACAGCCTCAGTGGAAATGAAAAAAAAAAAAAAAAGGTTAACCAACAAAGTGAAACTGTAGGGCAAACTGTTCTGTACTTCAATTCCAGTGAAGGAAAATAACAAACAATAATAATATAATTTCCCCTTGAAAACCATATATTTATATAACCATAGATCTGTACTTATGTGGATCTCATAAATTAATATATGCAAGTATGCAGAAGGAAAAATTTCAAGATGAAATAACTATAAAACTGTCATTAAATAAGCTCATCTACCATGCTCCATAACTGCACATAACCCTATGAAATTATGTAGTTTAATCCTCATGGCAGCCCTACAGAGGCTATAAGGTTCTGAGTGTGAGTGTCTTGCCCAAGGAAAGACAAATTTGAACCTCAGAAAGTTCAGTTCTAAACCCGTGCTCTTCTACCTGTAACTAAGAAGAATCATCTGCACATCTTTCTCATCTCACTGTAACAACACAATAGATTACCTTGATTCTAACATCTTTTGTATAAAACATTTTTTTAATCTGTAATTGGAAAAAAACATAGAAATTAAGAGGCTAAGAGACAGAAGGAAAAGTAGCATATAGAAAAAAGAGGGACCAGGAAAAGAACAAAGCATATGCAGAACTTTAATATCTGAAAAGGTGATACTGAGATTTGTGGAGAAATGCTGGTTTATTAAATAACACTGGAAATCTTTTATATGGAAAACAATTATATATTTGTTTACATGACACAATTCATAAAAATTAATTCCGGGTTTACTTTTTCTGAAATTAATCTCTATATATAAAAAACCAAAAATTTAGAATATAAAAAAGAGAAATATCCATATGTCCTTTAGTGAGTCAAGAATGCCTTTAAAAAATCAAAATATCACAAATCAAAGCGCAGATCAAAAGAGGGAAAATATGTATACATTTAACTACATTAGAAAATATTAAGCCTATTCAAAGGACACTTTAAAAAGCAAAAGTCAGTTTCATCGGGGAGGGGGGGAGGGATAGCATTAGGAGATATACCTAATGCTAAATGACGAGTTAATGGGTGCAGCACACCAACATGGCACATGTATACATATGTAACAAACCTGCACACTGTGCACATGTACCCTAAAACTTAAAGTATAATAATAATAAAAAAAGGACATTCAAAAAAAAAAAAAGAATAAAGAAAAAAAAAAAGCGAAAGTCAGCCCTTAAACCAAAGAAACTATTTGCAATGATAACTGGCATTATGAATCTCAAATTCATAAAATCTCAAATATGACTTAAGAAAAAGACAAGATAAAAAGAACGAGTATTTCATAAAAGAGGAAATATAATGGCCAAATAACACTTTAAAATGTGATCAATTTTATCAGTTATCAGAAAAATTAAAAAGTAAAACTACCATGAAATATTTCACAGCCTCTAAATTGGCAAAAATGTAAAAGTCTGAAAATACAAATATTGCAAGCATATGGAGAAAAGGGATCACACCCTTTAGAGGTAGAAGTGTCACTGGCAGAAAACAGTTTGGAAAACTATTTGGCACTTTCAAATAAATGTGCTATGGCTACAGGCAGCTCTATAGTTAAATTTCAAAAATATAATTTTGAATGAAAAAAAGCAAGTCACAGAAGGATGCATACAAAAGTAACATATAGAGTTCAAACATAAAAACGCAGTATATCTCTTTGGTGGTACATATGTATATCATAAAACCATAATTAAATCAAGGGAATGATAAACATAAATCTTAGAAAAGTGCTTACTCTAAACAGAATGTTGTGACCGAGCACGATGGATCATGCCTATAATCCCAGCACTTTGGGAGGCTGAGGCGGGAGGATCACCTGAGGTCAGGAGTTTGAGACCAGCCTGGCCAACGTGGTGAAGCCCTGTCTCTACTAAAAATACAAAAATTAGCTGGGCATGGTGGCAGGCACCTGTAGTCCCAGCGAACTCTGGAGGCTAAGGCAGGACAATCGCTTGAACCAGGAAGGCGGAGGTTGCAGTGAGCCGAGATCGCACCACTGCACTTCAGCTTGGGTGACAGAGCGAGACTCCATTTCAAAAAAAATGAAATAAATAAATAAATAAATATAATAAAATAAACAGAAAGTTGAGATGCAACTATTAGCAGGTAGATAGTACGCACAGGATCTTCAATAGTACTCAATACATTTTCAACTGGGTGGTGAGTGGGTTATTTAGATGGCCAATGAAGAATCTAATCAGGCAATAAAGAGGTCAGCAAAATTCTGATATTTAAAGGAAATGAGTAAGGAAGACCATCACTGGGAGTGGTGCAGAATTACACCTACCAGAATTAAGTTATGAAAATAGGAACAGGTAACAACAAAAAAGTGTATAAAGATATCATTGCCCAAGGGACATTGGTTACAAAGAGAAATACCTGTTGAAGAGGATAGTTTTGGTGTCTCCATTCACAGAGGATATAAGAAAATTTTATCAAATCTACTTGTCATTCAAGTTGACTCTATAAGGACTATATAGCCTAGGACCTGTGATCAGCTTTTGCTCTAAAAACAACCCTATTAATGTCCAAAATTATTCTTCCAATCTCAGCCTTCCTGAGATAATAAATCCACCTCATCAGAGTTAAATAAATAATCAAATATAATGATGATGTTAATCCAATCTAAAGCATTCATGGTTTTATAATAACTTTAGAAAAAGTGTTTGGTTATTGTATCATTAACCCAAAAGAATGTGACATATCAAGTAATCTGAAAATTAGCCTTGAAATTTACACTGTAACTTCAAGATTCAAACACAAGGGGATTTAAACTTTAGAGTATGTAAGAGAACTTGATTCACTACAAGTTTAATATGATAGCTTAACAAGAATTATTCAAGTAATTACAAAGATTTTGCCAGATCGCGCTGTAAGACTGACCTATCACACATCAGAAGGCATTTTATGAAAAATCAAAAATATTATATAATCAGTTTAAAATATTTATGTAAATTTAGCTAACTTCTAAATTTGAATGTTTCATAGATTTTAATCTATTAAACTTTAATGTGATTGTTCATATTTCTGATGAAAATTACTTGATTTATGGCAATGTTAACATGAACTTACGAGTTTAAAGTCTGTATTTCTAATTTGTAATTTTGATACATTTAATGCTAAGTTAAAATTGAGGTAATTGTAAGTAGTCTTGGTCACAAAATCATACCCTGAGTCTTAAAATAAAGACAAAAATTGTTAGAAAACCTTAAGAAATTACAAAAATGTGAGGCAAGTCAAAGAGGAAAGAAATCACTTGAAATGGATCATGGTATGATTTGAAAGATAATTCCAAATGGGATCTAATTAAACTAAAGAGCTTCTGCACAGCAAAAGAAACTACCATCAGAGTGAACAGGCAACCTACAGAATGGGAGAAAATTTTTGCAATCTACTCATCTGACAAAGACCTAATATCCAGAATCTACAAAGAACTCAAACAAATTTACAAGACAAAAACAACCCCATCAACAAGTGGGCGAAGGGCATGAACAGACACTTCTCAAAAGAAGACATTTATGCAGCCAAAAGACACATGAAAAAATGCTCATCATCACTGGCCATCAGAGAAATGCAAATCAAAACCACAATGAGATATCATCTCACACCAGTTAGAATGGCGATCATTAAAATGTCAGGAAACAACAGGTGCTGGAGAGGATGTGGAGAAACAGGAACACTTTTACACTGTTGGTGGGACTGTAAACTAGTTCAACCAGCGTAGAAGTCAGTGTGGTGATTCCTCAGGGATTTAGAACTAGAAATACCATTCGACCCAGCCATCCCATTACTGGGTATATACCCATAGGATTATAAATCATGCTGCTGTAAAGACACATGCACACGTATGTTTACTGTGGCACTAGTCACAATAGCAAAGACTTGGAACCAACCCAAATGTCCAACAATGATAGACTGGATTAAGAAAATGTGGCACATATACACCATGGAATACTATGCGGCCACAAAAAATGATGAGTTCATGTCCTTTGTAGGGACACGGATGAAGCTGGAAACCATCATTCTCAGCAAACTATCACAAGGACAAAAAACCAAACACCACATGTTCTCACTCACAGGTGGGAACTGAACAATGAGAACACATGGACACAGGAAGGGGAACATCACACACCGGGGCCTGTTGTGGGGTGGGGGGAAGGGGAAGGGATAGCATTAGGAGATATACCTAATGTTAAATGACAAGTTAATGGGTGCAGCACACCAACAAGGTACATGTATACATATGTAACAAACCTGCACGTTGTGCGTATGTACCCTAAAACTTAAAGTATAATTAAAAAAAAAAGAGAAAGATAATTCCAAAATAACAACATCTATTCAACATATGCTTTTCAGGCAAACACCCTTAGAGTCATTCAATTTAGCTCAGCCCTTTGTAACTTTGTGACTATGGACACAACTCTTACTTAATGTCACTAATCTGCTGCTGCCTCAAACAATAATAGTATATCTCTCTCTTTCTCAGGGTTACTGCAAATACTTAATGACTCTATACATGTAAAGCACATACAACACAAACAATGCCTGATACCTAGTATATATTTAACACAAGTTATTATTTTGATGTTACTATTATTACAACCATGCAAGAAGTTAATGAAGCTCAAACATTTGGTTAATACAGGGGGAAATAGGACCATGGAGTAATCAATTCTAATATATATATTACTACTACATTAGGTTTTTGAGTTGATACTGATTCAACCACTTCGAACTTATAGATGCAGATATGAATTCACAAGAAGAAGGTTTTGTTGGTTTTTTGTATATATAAGGAGAGCCTTATCTATGTGTTATATTCATCCACCTTCTACATGGATGCTATGTCCTAGTTAACATTAGCAGGGTGGGGTGGATGGAGATGATACTAAAGCAATGTATTTATCATCTTTATACTGAACCTTCCAGTAATCCATTAAAGTGTTATTATGATTATTTGCACATCAAATATGAAGAAAATAAGGCATAGAAAAATTCAGTAATTTACCTAAGGTTTTACAACTAGTGAGGGACAAATGTAAAATAAACTTCCTGTTCCTTGAACACTACATACAGTCTCATTATAGTTACTAAATTTCAAAAGCAACCTCAAAATGCAGATCACCCACCAGATGTGATTCTTTTATTCTTCCTTGGAACTCCATCTTAGTAAAATGTGTATTTCTACTTTCTATTTGGTTGTAAAGTTACTATGACCAGAAACATCTTCATCCTCTTCATAATTATATTATTTAATATATTTAGCTATAAACATTTAATGTAAATATTTCTGCTAATCAGATGCTGCCAGGCAAGACTTAGAATTGAGGTTGAGAGAGGGTTTTTGCTGTTTTTTTTCAAGTGGTTTTTTGTATATCTATACTTGTTCTTTGCTGAAGACAGACAAAATCAAAGAGGTGCTGCTGCCCAGTCTCCAATTTTGTAAGCATGGAAAGGTTGTTGCAGTAGCAGTGACAGATTGACTCATTGTTCTAATATCTGGTCACCAGTTTTGTGGATGTAAGAAAGGGCCAAGTAGAAGTGATCACCAGATTCTATGTGCCAGTGTTCAGGAAGTTGCAGTAATGCTTAATTGCTCCTAGCATACCGGTATCTAGATCATGATTACAGTTTTTCAGTTTAGTATTGAACTGCAGACCCTTGATTCTCCACCTTTCTGATTGAGATACAGATAGCATCCCTGCCAGGTCAGTTCTGTGATATTCTGAAGCTAATTCCTGAAGGCACAGTCTAGAACTTGCTTCCAGCTTTTCTGATGATTTTGTAGGCAATCATCAGAAAAGCTGGAAGCAATCATTTTAATTCCCTGAATTAAATAGATTTCTGCTTAAAATTGCACTCCACTGATATATTCTATCATACAGACAAACTGCTTCCTACAATTATGATGTGTCTGGGTGAATTCATTCCATGTATTTTTCAGATTGAAATCATGTCCAGATAAGCTATAACCACCAACTCACATACTTCGTCTGGCTTTTACAAACAAGTGATTTTGGTTTTGAAACTTAGGGTGTGGCTCTCACATTGAGAAAATATGCACACTGGTCTCTTCTGAAATGTACACACAATGATATCTTCACTCTGCTTTTTCATGCGCTTCTGCTCTATCTTCTTGATTTTGATGCTTTCTACTTATTTAGAGGATGAGACTTCAGATGTTTCCTATTTTCACTGAAGAGGAAATTTGAATTTCTGTTTTTTACAGAATGCACTGAATGCTTTGTGAGATTCTCACACAGCACAGAATGCTTTTAGGAGATTTCTAAAAGGATAATGAGAAAATGTTAACTTTACTTAACCATGTTCAAAGAGGAATTCTGCATTTGTTCTTTCCTTGAGATACCTCAGGCCTCAAAATATATAATAAACTTTCAGCTTCTTCTGGGTTGGATGCTTAATTTTTAAATGTCTTGTTTTAAATGTCTTATGAATAACAGTGGAGTCAAACTATCATTAGGCGATACGTCATGATGCTTGAAGTAATTTCCACTGGTAATTGTAGTAGATATAAATTCATAATTCAATTACACTTCTACATTTCAAATTTGGGTCCTAATTCTTGTCACTTTTGATTGGATATCATTGGCTTTAGTTTGTAATTAGATACATAAAAAGTCCATAATAGTTGATACATTATACCTCATACATCTAGAATAAAAGATATAGAAAACATAGTAACTTAGCTACTCCTCATTCTTCACTTGTGGTTACACTAGAATATTTTCAACCAGTGGTTTCCTTCAATGAATAATTTTAAGCCTCCTTCATTAATTTTCTTTTGCATCTTTGTCAAAAATCAGTTGAGTATATTTCTGGGTTATCTATTCTGTTTATTGATGTGTGTGTCTATCCCTCTGACAATATGACACTGTCTTGATTACTATAGCTATCTAGTAAGACTTCATATCAGGTAGCAGTCTCATAATTCCTCCTATATTATTCTTCTTTGTAATAATCAAAACATGCAAAGATGTACTGAGTGAAAAAATGTGAGTTCTCTCCTCCCTACCCTCTCCAACCTACTCTGGTAACCACTGTTCTACTCTCCTTTTCTATGAGAACAACTTTCAGATTCCCATATGAGTCAAATCATGTGGTATGTGTCTTTATGTGTCTAGCTTATTTGACTTAACATAATGTCCTCCAAGTCCATCCACATTGCTGCAAATAACAGGATTTCATTTTTTATAGCTAAATAGTACATTTTTTATCCACTCATCCATTGATGGACACATAGTTTGATTCTATACCTTGGCTATTGTGACTAGTACTGCAGTAAACATGGGAATGCAGATATCTCCTCAACACAATGATTTCATTTACTTTGGATAAATATCCAGTAGAGCAATAGTCAGATCACATGGTAGTTCTTCTTTTAATTTTTTTGAGAAACCTCTATGTGGTTTCCATAATGGCTGTCCTAAATTAAATTCCTTCCAGTAGTGTATAAGAGGTTCATTTTTTCCACATCACTGAGGTGAGATGATATCTCATTGTAGTTTTAATTTTCACTTCACTAATGATTAGTGATGCTGAGCAGTTTTTACTATACCCGTTGGCCATTTGTATGTCTTCTTTTGAGAACTGTCTATTCAGATATTTGCTCATTTTTAATAGGGTTATTTGGGTTTTTTCTTATTAAGTGGTTGAAGTTTATTATATTTAATGGATGTTAGTTCTTTATCAGATGTATAGTTTGTAAATATATCCTCCCATTCTGTAGGCCATATATAATAAACCCACAGCTAACATCATACAGAACAAAGAAAAGCTGAAAGCTTTCTCTCTAAGAGCTGGAAGAAGACAAAAATGTCCATTTTTACCACTTTTATTCAACTTAGTGCTGGAAATCCTAGCCAGAGCAATGAAGCAATAGAAAGAAATAAAAGGCATTTGAATTGGAAAGGAGAAAATCAAATTGTCCCTGTTTGCAGATAAGAAGATCTTATATATAGAAAACCCCAAAGACTGCATGAAAAAAACGTAGAATAAACAAGTTCAGTAAATTTGTATAATACAAAATTAAAATACACAGATTATTAGCATTTTTATACACCAATAAAATTAACTGAAAAAGAAATCAAGAAAGCAATTCCTTTTACAGTAGCTACAAAAAGAATTGATTACCTTGGAGTAAATTTACCAAAGAAGTGAAAGATGTCTACAATAAAAACTATAAAACATTTATTTTATATGTAAATGTATATGTGTACATAGAAAAAAAAATGAAGACAGTTGAATCCAATGTTCATGGATTGAACGAATTAATATAGTTAAAATGTTCATATTACCCAAAGCAATCTATAAATTCAATGCAATTCCTATTAGAATATCAATTACATTCTTCACAGAAATAAAAAAAGTCATCCTAACTGTGTTTGGAAACACTAAAGACCCTGAATAGCCAAAGCAATCTTCAGCATAAATAACAAAGCTGATGGCACCATGCCACCTGACTACAAAACATACTGTAAAGCTATAGTAAACAAAATATCATGCTACTGGCATGAAAGCAGACACAAAAAAAAATACAACAGAAGAGAAAGCCCAGAAATAAAGGTCCAGTGAATTTTTGACAAAGGTACCAAGAACACACAATGGGGAAATGACAGCCTCTTCAACAAACTGTGTCAGAAAACTTAATATCCGCATGCAGAAGAATAAAGGAAGGTAGACCCTTGTCTCTCACCATATACAAAAATTAACTCAAAATAGATTAAAGACTTAAATGGAAGACCCAAAACCATGACACTACTAGAAAAAACAGAAAAAAATCTCCATGACATTGAAATAGAAAAGGATTTTTTGGATATAACCTTAAAAGCACAGGCAACAAAAGTGAAAACAGACAAACAAATTACATTAAACTAAAAAGACTCTGCACAGGAAAGGAAACAATCAATAGAGCAAAAACAGAAAACCTTTATTTCTCTGTATCACACTGGTACAAGCTAGGAATTACTTTATATCTCATTGCACAAAATTCACCAGTGAAGTTTTTCTGTATTTCCAGAAATAAGATTTCAGAAGTATATTGATATTTGAACGGCCAAATTCTTTATATTATCCCTATGAGAATGCCTAAGGCTAGAAAATGAAGGCTATTTATTTTCTTTCCTCTTCCTCCTTTTATGTGGGGGATGAGGGATGGGTAGAGATATGGAACTCAAACTATATAAGAGCAAAAATTATGAAGACTATATTTCTGAAAGCAACTATAATCCTATGAAAAAATAATTGCCCCTGGGCTGAGTAATACCAGTAATTTTTACTTATCATATGTAACTCAGGCAGTATGGAACTTTTTTTTGTTTGTTTTGATTTCTGTTATGTTTTGTTTTGCTTTTAACTACAGGTTACAATACGAACACCAGATGTAGAATATGTCAGACATTTTAGCCCTCACTCAAAGACAGTACCTTCTGCCCCTTCGTTATGCCCATCTCCTACCACTACCTGGCCCATTAACATCACTAGTCTAGTAAATACTCTCAGAAGCCACTATTGGTTATCATTCTATTGCTGACCCAATGAAAGAGTTAACTTAAAATTAGTGTAATACTGTGGGTTGATGGAGAAAGTAATAGGATTTTAACTTTCATATTCAAAACAATTTTCCACAAGAAATAAATGTCCACCCATGAGTCATTTAAATGGAGATGGAGCAAAAAAACAGAAAAAAAGATAGAAAGGCATTGTGATCTAAATATCTTTCTCTACTGCTTCTCTTCATACCGTGAGGCATAATTAGGTAAAAAAATTAATAAAACTAATAAATTAAGGATCAAATTTTTTCGAATAAGAAAATATATAAGAAAAATGAATTTTATTGAATAAAAATTTATAAATGTGTAAAACTAATCCATAGAGAATTTTTATTACTGTAAATATTAATTAACTTTATTTTTTTAACTAAAACAAATGCCCTGCCACTTGCTGCAGCTTTCTTAGGCTGTCGTAGCAACTTAGATGAACACCATATTAGTAGAAGCACAGATTATTGAATCTCAGAATCTAAGGACACCCTCTCAGCCACAAAGCATATATTGATAATGTCATATCTTTTTTTTTTCTTTTTCTTTTTTTTTTTTTAGACAGGGTCTCGCCCAGGCTGGAGTGCAGTGGTGCGATCTCAGCTCACTGCAAGCTCTGCCTCCCGGATTCAAGCCGATTCTCCTAGCTCAGCCTCCCAAAGTGCTGGGATTACAGGCGTGAGCCACCGCACCCAGCCAATAATGCCATATTTTAAGTAAGATCTTGAGTGAGGCAAATTCAAGAAATGGAATATTCACAAAGACTTTTTAAGTATCATTCCATCCCATCATCATGATTACCAATAATAAGGGCTAAAACATTACAAACAAAAATGTTGTCAGTGATCATCATTGGGTAGTGGTTGATTGAGTCTGACACACCATTTCATTGTACTATATAAGTTTTTATTATCTTAGTATCTTAAATTTAAAAATTTATTATTGAAAAACAACCTTTAGTTCCCCTGAAAACTAACAAGACACAACAAAATAGGAGTTATTATGGGAAGGCATTGCCCACATCTTTTAATTGTGGCTTATATTTGCTAATTTTCAAAGCACTATGAGAACTCTTTGATTTATTGGAATTTACAATAAAGGTTTTCAAAATATAAGATATAAACTTGCCCAGAATTTTTGTAAAATTCTGTGTGGTATTCATGAGGGATACTCATCAACATACTGGTATCTCTTCCTGAATATACTGCTATTTTACTTCAACATTCTGTTTAATTAGGGATAGATATATGAATCAATTTGGATATTTGAAAGGAAACACAAGTCATATATATTCCTTATGAGAAGAATCCTTAAAGAGTGTGTGCTTTTAAAAATGTTGTCCAAATTCTTTTATCTACTGGCATGTGTGCAGTGATGTTCCAGATAGTGAAGTTTCAGCTTGTATTCTAGATTAAAGATGGTATAGGCTGTATTCATTTTTTAGGGCAGCCATAATAAACAACCACAAATATTTGGTTTAGAAAAACAGATACTTATTATCTCACTGTTCTGGAGTCCAAAATAAATTCCAACAAACTATTCTCCCTCTGAAGGCGCTACAGGAGAATCTTTCCTTGCCTCTTCCACCTTCTGGTAGCTCCTGTCATTATTGGGTATAAAGATGCATTACTCCAATCTAGCCTTTGTCTTCACATGGTCTATGTATGTCTTTTTGCATACTTCTCTATCTCTTATAAGGATACTGTCATTGGATTTAAGGCCCATCCTAATCCTGTATGATCTCCTATCAATCCTTACTTTACTTATGTCTGAAAATAACATATTTTCAAATAAGTAACATTCTAAAGTTCCAAATTAACACAAATACTATTCAACCCACTACATACCACATACAGTGTAAGTAAGAAATAAAATTTGTTGTTTTAAACCACTGAGAACTTGGGATTATTTGTTATTGTAGGAAAACCTAAACCATTCTAAGTTCTATCCCCCTTTTCAGAAAGAAAGTTTCTAAATTGAATTAATGAATGTTATTTTAAATGTAAAGACTCCTAGAGGGTGTAAGTTAACAATGCAATCTATAATATTAATTGCATCTGCTATCATTGAACAACTTCCACATTAAACAATATTAAATGTCTTTGGTATTAGTACAATTAATCAATGTTCACACAAGGGGAAATTACAAAGCTTGTTCCCACACAGAACCCATTTGAACATTTTAACTTATTTAACCAGCAAATAAATGGAAGTTAACTCAAATATTGTGTGTGTGTGTGTGTGTGTGTGTGTGTGTGTGTGTGTGTGTGTGTGTTGGAGGATGAGGTCTATTATATAGCAAAGGGGAAACAAACTATCATCTGTTTAGTATCCATTAAGTACCTGGCATTATTACAGAGCCTTCTCACATATTTTATCTCATTTTTTCCTCCTAACACAGCTGTTAAATATTATAATTCCCATTTTATACATGATGAAACTGCAGCTTGGAGAGTTTAGGTAATTTGATCAAGGCTATAAAACCAGAAAGAAGCAAAGTCTGAATTCTAATCTAAGATTACTGATTAACAAAGACCATTTTATTTCTATTATACTGCAACACTAATAGAATAAACTAAGTTGATTAAATGACTTTAGGACTAGTCGAATCTTTTGCAACAGATAGAGATATTTATAGACAGACCTAGAGCAAGTAGCCCAAATTAGAAGCTATCCCATCTTCTTTGCAGATGAACTTTGACTTTGTTTTATAAATGTGTGAGATTGCTTTGTAAAAGATAGAAGGTTGGCTAAAGCAAAATATATTTGTGTCATTTGATTCTAAGCATAGTGACCCATCAGGAAAAGGGAAGAATAAAATGGTGGTATAAATATGAACCTACTTTGATTATTGGTTAAAGTCTAATTATACTATACTTTTTTAACAAGGTAAGAGAGAACTCAGCTCAATCTCTCATTAGCAGGAATTTCCACTGAAGAACCTATATGAGAACATTGAAAATTAGGTAGAAAATATCTTGTTTAACAGAGATCAAAGTGTTCATTAATTCTGTAAAGAGGAAGAAATTACAAATGGATAATCCTAAGTAAATCATGGACTCATGGACTCCAAATGCTTAAGACTTAAACACAAACCATAAATAATTTTCTGCTATACAAGACAGATATGACTTATTTATTTTTAGTGTTGGCATTAAAATTCTAAATGAGTTACCCAGGTTTAGATACAAGCCTACTATTAAGGAAACATTTTGTGAAATCTTACGAGAATCATAGATTCATGTCTGTTCTCATTTTTACTATATGCTAGCCATATTTATTTTATTTGATCCTTATGGAACACATTGTAATTTTTAGCTCTTGTGCTTTAAAATTAAGCTAATATAATAGTAATTTTGTTATTACTTCCAATATTTTCCAATATTTGAAGCTTGTTTGGATGTAAGTTCTATTTCAAAGTCAATTTATTCAAAAAATTGTACTTGCATTTTCATAAGTTGTAATCTTAAAATGGAAATTCTTCTTAAAGTTTAGAAAAAAACAATCCACAGACACCTCTTGCACAAGAGGCAAACTTATTCTCCTCAACAATTTTAGATATGCCAAGGCTTCTTTACTCTTAAGGAGTAAAGAATGAATAGAAAGTTATACACAAAAGTTTTAGATCTGAAGAAAGTGTCCAATGACACATCAAAAGGAATGCAATGGGTAAGACAGATGTTTCCAGGCATTAAGAAGCTACAGATAGTTTTGTGTGATGATGTTTTAAGTTATGTTTAATGATAACAGTCATAACTGGAACTACAGAGATAAAATCCATTAAGACTTTTCTACTTAAATCTGAACATTGAAGAGTTTTAGGAAAAGAAAATACAATGCTTACCTACAAGGGTTGAACAATCCATAATTACAAATTTTCCTGACCACATAATGTGGTTTAGCCAAACAAAAATTATTATGCTTGTTGTCTTTAGAAAGTTCCAAGTTGAACAAATACTTCAGATATCTTTATGTTTATTGATTCTACAACATTCAACAAATGTGTCTGGGCTCCTACTATGTCATGAGCCCCATTCTAGAGCCTAAGAATGAGGTAATTAGTAAAAAAGATAAAAAATATTTTCCCTCATAGAGCTTACAATATAGTGACAAAATATTTTACATAAATAAATATGTAAAATATACATTATGGTAAATGGGAAGCAGTGAAGTGGAGAAAAATTAAGGAAGAGAATAAGGAGTGCTGGGGTAGGAACAAAATTTTAAGTAGGGAAGTCAAGAAAGTCTTCAAAGAAACGGTGGCATTGGTAATGAGACTTGATGAATGTGTAGGAATGAAACCAAGATGATTTTGGGGTGAAAGAGAGTTACCAGTGGAAATAACAAGTGCAAAGACCCAGAGGTGGGAATATGCCTGCTACATTTCAGGACAGAAAGGAAGCCCGTGTGGCTGGAACACAGTGTAATGGGCCTTACAGGCAACGAAAGATTAGACTTTGTACAGAGTGGGCACAACTGATAACTGAAAAGAATATTCTGGTAGCCAGAGTAGAATAAGTATTATAGTAATTGGCCATCTGACAAAATGCCACCTCAACCAAATTTTGTTTGTTTACCTATTTGGACTTATTTATAAGCTTTTTTTCCTATTTTTAAATGGAAAAATGTGAGTGAATAAATAAAATGGGGAAGAAGAATACTAAACTTGAAATTTTCCACACTTTCTAAAGTCACAATCAAGAATTAAAACAGGCATATGAAAAATTTTCTAAACAGACAGATCTATATTGCAAATTACCCAATGAAAAGAATCCAGTAATTTAAAGCAAAATACAACCACCAGAGGGAAGGCATGAATTCTAGTCTACTTCACTTTCTTATATTCATGACACAAAAAGAATGACCATGTATGTGAGTTCAACTCTCCACATATTTGATCTATAATATTTTGCCATATTTTTATTCAAAGTATACCTTATCCAAGACATTATCGCCAGTTTTAAGCAGTGTAAATTTTGCCTCATATCTGTCAGCTTATAAAATTTTTGTTCTTCATGATGAGAAATTTTGAGAGAGAAATATATTATAATTATGTTCAACACAGAACATATCCATTTACCATTAGATACAATTCATCCAATGGAAGAGAAAGGATGACCGTTTCTGTAGCTGTCCTTTCTATTTTTCCTTCAAATCAATAGGTCATTTTGTTAGTTCATTTTCATGCTGCTGATAGACATACCCAAGACTGGGTAATTTACAAAAGAAAGAGGTTTAATGGACTTACAGTTCTACATGGCTGGAGAAACCTCACAATCACGGTGGAAGGCATGGAGGGTAAGTCACATCTTACGTGGATGGTGGCAGGCAAAGAGAGAGAGTTTGTGCAGGGAAACTCCCATTGTTAAAAACATCAGATCTCATAGACTTATTCACTAGCACGAGAACAGCACAGGAAAGAATCACCCCTATGATTCAGTTATCCCCCACTGGGTCCCTCCCACAACATGTGGGAATTATGGGAGCTACAATATGAGATTTGAGTGGGGACACAGTACCAAACCATATCATCCCACCCCTGGTCCCTCCCAAATCTCATGCCCTCACATTTCAAAACCAATCATGCATTCTTAACAGTCCTCCAAAGTCTTAACTCATTTCAGCATTTACTTGAGAGTCCACAGTCCAACATCTCATCTGAAACAAGGCAAGTCCCTTCCCCGTTTGAGCCTGTAAAATCAAAAGCAAGTTAGTTACTTCCTGGATACAACAGGGGTACAGGCACTGGGTAAATACAGCCATTCCAAATTGGAGAAATTGTCCAAAACAAAGGGGCTACAGGCCCCATGCAAGTCTGAAATCCAGCAGAGCAGTCAAATCTTAAAGCTCCAAAATAATCTCCTTTGACTCCATGTATCATATCCAGTTCATGCTGATGACATAGGTGGGCTCCCATGGCCTTGGGCAGCTCCAACCCTGTGGCTTTGCAGGGTGCAGCCTCCCTCCTGGCTGCCTTCACATGTGGCATTGAGTGTCTGTGGCTTTTGCGGGCACAGAGCACAAGCTGTCAGTAGATCTACCATTTTGGGGTCTGGAGGATGGTGGCTGTCTTCTCACAGCTCCATTAGGTGGTCCCCCAGTAGGGACTCTGTGTGGGGGCTCTGACCCCACATTTTCCTTCTGAACTGCCCTAGCATAGGTTCTCCATGAGACCCCCGCCCCTGCAGCAAACTTCTGCCTGAGCATCCAGGTGCTTCCATTCATCTTCTGAAATCTAGGCAGAGGTTACCAAACCCCAGTGCTTGACTTCTGTGCACTCACAGGCTCAATACCATGTGGAAGCTGCCAAGGCTTGGGGTGTGCACCCTCTGAAGCCACAGCCTGAGCTCTACGTTGGCCCCTTTCAGCCATGGCTGGAGCATCTGGGACACAGGGAACCAAGTTTTCTATGCTGCACAAAGAACAGAGACGTTGGGCCCAGCCCATGAAACCAGTTTTCCTCCTAGGCCTCCAGACCTATGATGGGAGGGGTTGCCGCAAAGACCATTGGCATGCCCAGGAGACATTTTCCCCATTGTCTTGGAGATTTACATTCAGCTACTTGTTATGTATGAAAATTTCTGCAGCCCACTTGAATTTCTCCTCAGAAAATGGGATTTTCTTTTCTATGACATTGTCAGGCTGCAAATTTTCCAAACTTTTATGCTCTGCCACCCTTATAAAACTGAATGCTTTTAACAGCACCCAGTGAATGCTTTGCTGCTTAGAAATTTCTTCCACGAGATATCCTAAACCATCTCTCTCAATTTCAAAATTTTACACATCCCTAGGGCAGGGGGAAAACACCACCAGTCTTTTTTGCTAAAACATAACAAGAGTCACCTTTACTCTAGTTCCCAACAAGTTCCTCATCTCCATCCTCAGCCTGGATTTCACTGTCCATATCATTATCAGCATTTTGGTCAAAGCCATTCAACAAGTCTCTAGGCAGCTCCAAACTTTCCCACATTTTCCTGTCTTCTTCTGAGCCCTCCAAACTGTTCTCTGCCTCTCACCCAGTTCCAAAGTCATTTCCACATTTTCGGGTATCTTTTGAGCAGTGCCTCACTCTGTTGGTACCAATGTACTGTATTAGTCCGTTTTCACACAGCTGATAAAGACATACCTGAGACTGGACAATTTACAAAAGAAAGAGGTTTAATGGACTTACAGTTCTACATGGCTGTGGAGGCCTCACAATCATGGCAGAAGGCAAGGAGGATCAAGTCACATCTTATGTGGACTGCATCAGGTAAAGGCAGAGAGCTTGTGCAGGGAAACTCCCATTTTTAAAAGCATCAGATCTTGTGAGACTTATTCACTATCTCACAAGAACATCATGGGAAAGACCTACCCCCTTGACTCAATTATCTCCCACCAGGTCCCTCCCACAACGTGGGAATTATGGGAGCTACAAGATGAGATTTGGGTGGGGACACAGAGCCAAACCTCATCAGTCATTAATCTTTTGGGAAATTAGAAATTAATTTGTAAATTTATTAAACTAGTTTCTAATATAAGATTCACTATTTATATTTACTCTCTTGCCCAATTTTCTATATGATTTAAAATATACTTACAAATTGTATAAAATGTATATATTATCCTTCCTAAGATTTTCATAAAATGGTCCAATTCTCTTTCCCCAGACAAGTCTAATTCTCTCTTTCCTATAGAGTGTAAAACAAATTATATCTTGCCTAAATGGATAACGATTGGCTTTTAAGCATTTGACCTAAGGGCACAAACATTTTAAAAAAAAGCTTAATGCACTTTAAATCATTAAAATATTTTCTACATTTAAATGGCTTTAAAAAATTCAATGACCAAGGTACTTTTTTGATTACACTTACCCAAGAAGAAGTAGCAAATATAATAATGAAATCTGTTAAATTGACAATTTACCTTTGCCATACTATAATAAGTCACAGAGGGAGGGAGGGAGAGGAAGGGGAAGTGAGAGAGAGAGAGAGAGAGGGAGAGGGAAAGAGAGAGAGAGAGAGAGAGAGAGAGAAGCAGAGGAGGCATGGTCTCATGGAGACTCATACATTGCTCCACCACAAGTGAGTATTTGAGATGGAACGAAAAGGAGGAAGACAGTTCTCAAACTATAACTTTCTCATTTTTCTTATTTTTGAGATAATTAAATAAAGAAAAAGAAACAAAACAGTTGACTTTCAATAGGGGTATCAGCACTAACCTCCACACCCTCATCATTGTAAACACATGTGCTTTCTGACTTTTCTTTTTTTCTTTTTTTAAAATACATATGTATTTTTTATTATACTTTAAGTTCTAGGGTACATGTGCACAACATGCAGGTTTGTTACATATGTATACATGTGCCATGTTGGTGTGCTGCACCCATTAACTTGTCATTTACATTAGGTATATCTCCTAATGCTATCCCTCCCCCCTCCCCCCACCGCACAACAGGCCCCAGTGTGTGATGTTCCTTTCCTGTGTCCAAGTGTTCTCACTGTTCAATTTCCACCTATGAGTGATGTTTGTATTTTTTGTCCTTGCGATAGTTTGCTGAGAATGATGGTTTCCAGTTTCATCCATGTCCCTACAAAGGACATGAACTCATGGATTTTTTTATGGATGCATAGTATTCCATGGTGTATATGTGCCACGTTTTCTTAATCCAGTCTATCATTGTTGGACATTTGGGTTGGTTCCAAGTCTTTGCTATTGTGAGTAGTGCCACAGTAAACATACATGTGCATGTGACTTTATAGCAGCATGATTTATAGTCCTTTGGGTATATACCCAGCAATGGGATGGCTTTGTCAAATGGTATTTCTAGTTCTAGATCCCTGAGGAATCGGCACACTGTCTTCCCCAATGGTTGAACTAGTTTACAGTCCCACCAACAGTGTAAAAGTGTTCCTATTTCTCCACATCCTCTCCAGCACCTGTTGTTTCCTGACTTTTTAATGATCACCATTCTAACTGGTGTGAGACGATATCTCATTGTGGTTTTGATTTGCATTTCTCTGATGACCAGTGATGATGAGCATTTTTTCATGTGTCTTTTGGCTGCATAAATGTCTTCTTTTGAGAATTGTCTGTTAATATCCTTTGCCCACTTTTTGATGGGGTTGTTTGTTTTTTTTCTTGTAAATTTGTTTGAGTTCTTTGTAGATTCTGGATATTAGCCCTTTGTCAGATGAGTAGGTTGCAAAAATTTTCTCCCATTCTGTAGGTTGCCTGTTCACTCTGATGGTAGTTTCTTTTGATGTGTAGAAGCTCTTTAGTTTCATTAGATCCGATTTGTCAATTTTTGGCTTTTGTTGCCATTGCTTTTCGTGTTTTAGACATGAAGTCCTTGCACATGCCTATGTCTTGAATGGTATTGCCTAGGTTTTCTTCTAGGGTTTTTATGGTTTCAGGTCTGACATTTAAGTCTTTAGTCCATCTTGAATTAACTTTTGTATAAGGTGTAAGGAAGGTATCCAGTTTCAGCTTTCTACATACGGCTAGCCAGTTTTCCCAACACCATTTGTTAAATAGGGAATCCTTTCTCCGTTTCTTGTTTTTGTCAGGTTTGTCAAAGATCAGATAATTGTAGATATGTGGTATTATTTCTGAGGGCTCTGTTCTGTTCCATTGGTGTATGTATCTGTTTTGGTACCAGTATCATGCTATTTTGGTTACTGTAGACTTGTAGTATAGTTTGAAGTCAGGTAGCATGATGCCTCCAGCTTTGTTCTTTTGGCTTAGGATTGACTTGACAGTGTGGACCCTTTTGGTTCCATATGAACTTTAAAGCAGTTTTTTCCAATTCTGTGAAGAAAGTCATTGGTAGCTTGTTGGGAATGGCATTGAATCTATAAATTATCTTGGGCAGTATGGCCATTTTCACAATATTGATTCTTCCTACCCATGAGCATGGAATGTTCTTCCATTTGTTTGTGTCCTCTTTTCTTTTGTTGAGTAGTGGTTTGTAGTTCTCCTTGAAGAGGTCCTTCACATCCCTTGTAAGTTGGATTCCTAGGTATTTTATTCTCTTTGAAGCAATTGTGAATGGGAGTTCACTCATGATTTGGCTCTCTGTCTGTTATTGGTGTATAAGAATGCTTGTGATTTTTGCACATTGATTTTGTATCCTGAGACTTTGCTGAAGTTGCCTATCAGCTTAAGGAGATTTTGGGCTGAGATGATGGGGTTTTCTAGATATACAATCATGTCGTCTGCAAACAGGGACAATTTGACTTCCTCTTTTCCTAATTGAATACCTTTTATTTCCTTCTCCTGCCTGATTGCCCTGGCCAGAACTTCCAACACTATGTTGAATAGGAGTGGTGAGAGAGGGCATCCCTGTCTCGTGCCAGTTTTCAAAGGGAATGCTTCCAGTTTTTGCCCATTCAGTATGATATTGGCTGTGAGTTTGTCATAGATAGCTCTTATTATTTTGAGATATGTCCCATCAATACCTAATTTATTGAGAGTTTTTAGAACGAAGGGCTGTTGAATTTCGTCAAAGGCCTTTTCTGCATCTATTGAGATAAACATGTGGTTTTTGTCTTTGGTTCTGTTTATATGCTGGATTACATTCATTGATTTGCGTTATGTTGAACCAGCCTTGCATCCCAGTGATGAAGCCCACTTGATCATGGCGGATAAGCTTTTTGATGTGTTGCTGGATTCGGTTTGCCAGTATTTTATTGAGGATTTTTGCATCAATGTTCATCTGGGATATTGGTCTCAAATTCTCTTTCTTGTTGTGTCTCTGCCCGGCTTTGGTATCAGGATGATGCTGGCCTCATAAAATGAGTTAGGGAGGATTCCCTCTTTTTCTATTGATTGGAATAGTTTCAGAAGGAATGGTACCAGCTTCTCCTTGTACCTCTGGTAGAATTCGACTGTGAATCCATCTGGTCCTGGATTTTTTTGGTTGGTAAGCTATTAATTATTGCCTCAATTTCAGAGCCTGTTATTGGTCTATTCAGAGATTCAACTTCTTCCTGGTTTAGTCTTGGGAGGGTGTATGTGTTAGGAATTTATCCATTTCTTCTAGATTTTCTAGTTTATTTGCATAGAGGTGTTTATAGTATTCTCTGATGGTAGTTTGTATTTCTGTGGGATCAGTGGTGACATCCCCTTTATCATTTTTATTGGTTCTATTTGATTCTTCTCTCTTTTCTTCTTTATTAATCTTGCTAGCGGTCTATTAATTTTGTTGATCTTTTCAAAAACCCAGCTCCTGGATTCATTGATTTTTTTTGAAGGGATTTTGTGTCTCTATTTCCTTCAGTTCTGCTCTGATCTTAGTTATTTCTTGCCTTCTGCTAGCTTTTAAATGTGTTTGCTCTTGCTTCTCTAGTTCTTTTACTTGTGATGTTAGGGTGTCAATTTTAGATCTGTCCTGCTTTCTCTTGTGGGCATTTAGTGCTATAAATTTCCCTCTACATACTGCTTTAAATGTGTCCCAGAGATTCTGGTATGTTGTGCCTTTGTTCTCTTTAGTTTCAAAGAACATCTTTATTTCTGCCTTCATTTCATTGTGTACCCAGTACTCATTCAGGAGCAGGTTGTTCAGTTTCCATGTAGTTGAGCAGTTTTGAGTGAGTTTCTTAATCCTGAGTTCTAGTTTGATTGCACTGTGGTCTGAGAGACAGTTTGTTATAATTTCTGTCCTTTTACATTTGCTGAGGAGTGCTTTACTTCCAACTATGTGGTCAATTTTGGAATAGGTGCGGTGTGGTGCTGAGAAGAATGTACATTCTGTTGATTTGGGGTGGAGAGTTCTGTAGATGTCTATTAGGTCTGCTTGGTGCAGAGCTGAATATAATTCCTGGATATCCTTGTTAACTGTCTCGTTGTTCTGTCTAATGTTGACAGTGGGGTGTTAAAATCTCAGATTATTATTGTGTGGGAGTCTAAGTCTCTTTGTAGGTCTCTAAGGACTTGCCTTATGAATCTGGGTGCTCCTGTATTGGGTGTATATGTATTTAGGATAGTTAGCTCTTCTAGTTGAATTGATCCCTTTACCATTATGTAATGGCCTTCTTTGTCTCTCTTGATCTTTGTTGGTTTAGAGTCTGTTTTATCAGAGACTAGGATTGCAAGCCCTGTCTTTTTTGTTTTCTATTTGCTTGGTAGATCTTAGAAGAGAGTGGGGGCCAATATTCAACATTCATAAAGAAAAGAATTTTCAACCCAGAATTTCATATCCAGCAAAACTAAGCTTCACAAGTGAAGGAGAAATAAAATACTTTACAGACAAGCAAATGCTGAGAGATTTTGTCACCACCAGGCCTGCCCTAAAAGAACTCCTGAAGGAAGCACTAAACATGGATAGGAACAACTGGTACCAGCCACTGCAAAAACATGCCAAAGTGTAAAGACCATCAAGGCTAGGAAGAAACTGCATCAACTAACGAGCAAAATAAACAGCTAACATCATAATGACAAGATCAAATTCACACATTACAATATTAACCTTACATGTAAATGGGCTAAATTCTCCAATTAAAAGACACAGACTGGCAAATTGGATAAGGAGTCAAGACCCATCAGTGTGCTGCATTCAGGATACCCATCTCATGTGCAGAGACACACATTGACTTTTCAAAATATCCTGAAATCTCCACAAATGCATTGCCAACAAACAAAAAAGAGGTACTTAGCTTGGGCTCACATAGAATGTACTCAGTATCTTAACCTGAGATTTCAGAATGAGATTTGTTTATATTCAGAGATAAATTTGACAAAGTACCAGAAAAAGAAATCGTTATAGAGGAATCACTTGCTCAAAAGTGCCCATATGCCAGTGCTCCTGAAAACCTTGTGTAGAATAACTTACACTGAAGACCCTATAGGAAAAATAGAATTGGAGGAATAGGATCAGAAGTGTTAGTATGGGAGCCTCATAAATACATTTTATTTTCGTAAAACTAAAAGAAAGTCAGTACTCATTATAAAGAAAACATTTATATTATACTATCTTATCTAGTACTGGTTAGTCATGTTCAATTAGTTTGTATTTGTCATCTCTTATCTTCACTTTTAAAAAAAGCAAGATGATTTTGTAAATTGGTTTTACTCTGTTACAGTTAATAAGGTTGTGAGAGTCTGAAAATAGTCTAAAAAATCTAAAAATAGATGTCCCCTAAATAAAGGTTAAATGAGTGAAATTAATAAATGAGCCTCCATTCAAATGCACAATGCTTTTCTGAGTTTTTAACTCCAAGATCCTAACTGCTCCCCATAAACATATATTGAAACAAAGCACAGATCAGCCAATCTCTAGACACAGCTTAGCTCCCTCCCACCTAACAGACACAGGATTGTAGTTCTAAAGGGCATCTTGACTTTCCCTCATCTTCTTTTGTCTCATTTAGAAATGTCATTTCCAAAACCTTTACTCATACTTTGCCTTTTGTTTATCTCCCTTCTCGAATCACAGTTTACCAGCTTCATTTTCTAATATTCTAACACTGTGACTCAAAATTATCCTATGCTGAATCAAATTGTCAACATTATAGAAAAAGCACAAAGATATAAAACCATTTATAGTCTATTAAAATTCTTCCTACAAGTTAATCACAAACAGAGAGGATGTAAGTTTAACTACTACATAGAAATTAAAATCTTTGTAGATTTGTTTTCAAGAAACTTTGAAAATTCAGTTTATCTTCCCATATCCTGACCGACTCATTTGTGCCTTCTCTTAACAGGTGTGTTCTCAGGGAACAAAAACTAATTGCAATTTGGCCAGACATAATTAAAATAGCAATTACTCCCCGCCCTCCCATACAATATATAATGTATTTTTAATTGATTTTGGATTACATATGCCACTGATTTTCCTTTGAGTAGATAATGTGGAGATAAGCTTATATAGTAGCATAAGAGGAAAAGTGAGTGTTTAATATTCAGACAAGGACTTAAGGATTTGAAGAAAGTTTTCTCTCCTATTTGCTCACTATGGCACAGATTTGTTCTTTGCCCCTACCGGTAAGCAGATCCTAATTCTTAAATTTAAAAAGCAGCTTGATTAGTGCTCAGATTCAAAAATAAGACTTAGACGTTGTGACATCAGCTTTGCTTGTTTCTTAAATCAATTGCTCTGGAGGAAGCCAGCTGCCATGTCTGCAAGACACTCAAGCAGCCTGAAGGAGAGGCCCATATGGCAAAGAACTATGACTTCTTCAAAACAACCAGCATTATCTTGCCAGGTATGTGAGTGAGCCACCATGGAAGTGCAGCCCCAGTAAAGTCTACGTAACTGCAGCTTCACCTGACATCTTGACTACAATTTCATAAGAAACCCTGAGCTAAAGCCTTTGAACTATTTCATTCCCAAATTCCTGACCCACAGAAACTGAGATTTAAAGGTTTTTGCTTAAGCTGTGAGGTTAAGGGTAGCATAGCCACAGTTAACAAATAAAGATTTTGTTTGATGTAAAACTATCAACTATTCTGTTACCTGTCTTTTGTCCTTAGTGTCCTGTCTTTTGTCCTCCTAGACTTTAGCCTGCCTCTCCACACCATCCTGATGTGGGAGTGCATATGAGAATATGTATCTCTGACACTAGGGGGATGCCATTTGCTTTGTTCCCTTCCTCACTGTTTTTGACCGTTCCAAAACAAGAGCTTCACACAAATCTAAATCTCTACATTTTTATGCTGCTATATTCCTCCTGATAATACACGTCCAAATCCCTTATTGTCAAAAAAGCTCATAAAAATATTCCCAAGGAATTCCACTGTTTATGAATTATATCAGAATAATATTCCTCAGAATAGTTGTCTGCATTTTAAGGTTATGCATAGCTTTATCCCATACATAAGAATAATGAACAGCCACAAGAAATAAGAAAAGTTCATTGGATGAAAGGAAAAATCCTTTCTGCTCAATCTAATAAATCCCCAAATTCTTTTAGACAGGGACCTTGGGTTATTACATTTTCTTCTTCAGATAGCGCCTTTGTGCAGCCTTGAAGAAGGGAAATAAATCAGTTAACTGAATGGGTATTTAATCTCTTTCTAGGTTCAAGAAAAAGAGAAGAGATTAGGATTCATGGTTACTTCACTGAAAAGCTCTTGGCCATATAAATTTGTAATTTCCTGGAGATGGTGCCATTTAAGTATTATTAGATGAAAATAGGTAAGTCAACTAATAAAAGGTGGCTTTAAAAACTTTTAATTTCAGAAGCGAAATATTATCTTCATTAAATTTCTTATTTCAGTTATTAATTAAGCAAAAATTATACTACATAAAATAAGTGTATTTTTTCTCAGTTTATTAGTTTTCTTCTACCACTAATTTACCAGCAGTTCAATCACACCCGAGGAAAGGTGGTATCTCACCTTTCCCTGTATCATTAGAGCTTACATTCAGTTTTGAGTCCATGAAAATAGATGATAAAATAATGAAAAACTTTTGGCTCTTTTAGGAGGAACGTCTGTATTTATGTATCGCATACCCAGGTGATGAGGGTGGCAAGCAGGTGCCAAGCTCACAAAGATGCTCAGAGTAAATAAGAGCAAAAAGAGTGAGGAATACCTGTAAGAGATTGCATTACCTAGGCCCTTTTATCAGCTGTTAACTGATGGATGTGGAACATGTGGTCATTTTCACAGGAGGCCGCACTTGCCAGTTATTCCCCTATTACTGACTCCATGAATCAACTTAATGAGAGAATATAGAGTTTAGAATTTCATTAAATGCCACTGCAACAGCACTTCTGAACATGCCCTATTACCCACTTAAACTGTGCTTAGGCTCACTTCCTCTCCTTCCTTTTCCTTCCCCAAAGAGAATGAGAATACCACCTCCTTTTTCTCCCCTTTTAACCCTGCTATTTACTCTTTTACTAATCAGTCTTTGTAAGATCTATAATCATTTTTACGCTTCTCTCATCCCCTAACGAATCTATTACTCAGAAATCAAGAGACTCATAAAAGCAAATAATTTTGGTACTTTGCATATGTTGAAGTTTCATTCAATAACTTGTCATTTTTGAAATATATATATATTTTTCCTTATTAGCAAGCCAGCAATGTTTTAACCTGCTTTCCATCACTAATACTTCTTTGCTTTTGAGAAATGCTAATATCGAATGAAATTAAACCAAGCCAGCCTGTCTTTTAAGTTTTTTTTTCCTTTCACTCATGAAATCCATAATGCTAAAGCTGATTGCCTGGCTGACTCCATTATTAGATAACCCCAAAATGTCAAATGATACTGTTTAAATTAGGAGAGCAAAGCAGAATTACTAGTCATACACAGGAAAATTGTGAACCATTATAAAATCAGTTGAAAGAAGAAAAGACACTTAACAGGAATTTAGCAGTTTGAAATTAATAATCAGGTTTTAGCTCCTATATTCACCTTTTCCTCCCACTTTATTTCTATTTGGAAACTGCAAGCCAATACATTCAAAAGAGGCAATTAAATTCTCTTGACACCATGAACTTTCCTGCAGTGGGGTTATGACACTGTGGGCAACTAGGTAGCTCAATATAGGTCATTCAAAATATAATCAGCTTCCTCCTATTTTCCTCCAAGAGACAGTGAGTGCACAAAGCTAATCACTAACATTGCTTGATTGGGATTTTGTTCATTTATTTGTGATTCAGAAATCCTCTGAAGGCACATTTTCATTCTGATTAACTTTATTTGGAAAAAGAAAGTTTATTCGTTGTTTCTATTCACTGTGAGTGAGGAAAAACTCATGTAAACAGATCTTAAAAGCAGAATTTTATCATTAGTGCTATACTACTACTAAGATTGTGGGATATTTTCAGAGGAAATAAAATGTTCTAATCAAAACTACTGCTCATTCGAAAGAGTAATGTCACATTGGACATATTCTATTCCAGGTGGTTCTAAAAATGCCTGCACTATAACTGGCCCAGCTAATAATAGAAAGTAAATTAAAGAAGTAAGCCTCAAGAGTTTACTGACTATGCAGCCATGACTAAGTGCAATTTTGCACCCGAAATAGTTCTTCTAAACAATAGAAATTGTTAACATGGGAAAAAAGAAGTTGGCAAGATAAAATGCCTTAAAAATGTGGCTTCAAAGAAGCCATAAATTTTCCAAGGGAGCTACTCTATAGTCATTTGTTTTCTGGCAATGCTCCCACACAGTGAACATCCTTTTACAGTCACCAAATTAAGGAACTTTGTAGTGTGAATTTTGGCATTTTACATTCTTTAGATATGAAGTAGTTGATTCTCTGAAGAAATTTAATGTTTGTGATGGGGTAGGGGAGTGGAATTTGATTCAAACATCACCCTATCTGGAGAATTTTCCAAATTCCTCTACTCAGGGTTACTTTCCCACTTCTTTAGACTTCCTTAGCATATTTCTCAAATTTATTTAAACATGTTCCTAATGCTGTATAATTAGTAATTTGCTAGTTTGCCTTCTCCATTCAATAGATGCTCAGCTCTTTAGGTGCAAGAAGCAGGTATTAATCAATTTTGTATTTCCAGAGCCTGATTCCATATGTAGCAATTATTAAATTCAAAAACATGAGTAACATATCACATATCATGACACATAATGTAGTAGAAATTCCCAAAGAACGCTTTTTTTAATTCTATGTCAAAAATATTGTCTTACATATGATTCTAAGACATGGATTTCTAAAAATTATTCTCTAAGATAGTTATGTTTATCAATGAATTAACTTCAAGCGGTAGTATAGTAATTCAGCTGGACCAACATAAAATTCAAGGGAATGGCTCATGATAAAGCTAAATTTTTATCTCACGTTTAAAGATTTTACTTTGCTGAATCAAAACCACAATGAGATACCATCTCACACCAGTTAGAATGGCAATCATTAAAAAGTTAGCAAACAACAGGTGCTGGAGAGGATGTGGAGAAACAGGAATACTTTTACACTGTTGGTGGGACTGTAAACTAGTTCAACCATTGTGGAAGTCAGTGTGGCGATTCCTCAGGGATCTAGAACTAGAAATATCATTTGACGCAGACATCCCATTACTGGGTATATACCCAAAGGACTATAAATCATGCTGCTATAAAGACACATGCACACATATGTTTATTGCGGCACTATTCACAATAGCAAAGACTTGGAACCAACCCAAATGTCCAACAATGATAGACTGGATTAAGAAAATGTGGCACATATACACCATGGAATACTATGCAGCCATGAAAAATGATGAGTTCATGTCCTTTGTAGGGACATGGATGAAATTGGAAATCATCATTCTCAGTAAACTATCGCAAGAACAAAAAACCAAACACCACATATTCTCACTCATAGGTGGGAATTGAAGAATGAGAACACATGGACACAGGAAGGGGAACATCACACTCTGGGGACTGTTGTGGGGTTGGAGGAGGGGGGAGGGATAGCATTAGGAGATATACCTAATGCTAATTGACGAGTTAATGGGTGCAGCACACCAGCATGGCACATGTATACATATGTAACTAACCTGCACATTGTGCACATGTACCCTAAAACTTAAAGTATAATAATAATAAAATAAAATAAAAAAAGAAAAAAAAATTCAGACCAGAGAAAAAGCAATGATATGAGCCCATTCTGTTTTTATGATTACCTGTATCATCTTGCTACTTAAGGCACTGATCATTTAGTAAAATTAGGCAAGAAGAGAATAATAGAAAGGAATGCATTTAAAAAAAAAAGATTTTACTTTGCTGAAACTACAAATATTCAATATGTGAACTATTGTTCTCTTATGTCAATGTTAGAAATATATCAAATATTTATTTCTATTTGATATGTAAGGATAATTCTCAATAGAGATTTCTGAGTTTTGATTTATAACCATAAGGATTATGATCAGGGCTGTAAGAGCCTAAACTAATATTTATACATTTTTTTCTGTCTAACATGTCCATTGCAAATGATTCAAGGTAAATGGAAATGATTTGCAAATTGCAAAATACCCCACCGCTGGGCCCTCAAAATATGACAAAAGAGCTAAGTTTTAAGTCCCTGAAACTGGACATGAATAACAAAGTTTCAGATACCACATCCGGGGAAGTAATCAGCTATAAGAGTTGATCTATCACTTCAATTCATCTCACATGTATTGCTATAGATCTTCCACTGAAAATACAGCATATTGGTCTGAGTTACTGCAGTTGTGAGCCCTTGCTTTTCATGAAAAAATGGCTTACAGTCTAGAAACCATTGTAACGTCTCTAGGGAAATCAACAAGATCCCAGCTGTGAGAAAAGTAATCTATACATGATGTAAAGAAGAATAAATATTGTTAATGGTGTGTCAGGTAAGGTTTGGTACTAAGTTAGGGATCTTCAATATACAATGAATAAGAGATCTATGGTATTGTTTAATTACAAGTGAAAAACAGAACTCACAATATTTTATCAATCAATGACTTTCTAATCAATAGAAATATACCACTTGCTCTATTAAATTGGAAGCTAGTGAAAATGTTTTAAAAGACCAAAGAAAAGTGAAGATTTTTAAGGATCTAAGCCAGAATAGGAATGATCTAATGTCATTAATTAGTGCATGTATCCAAAATTTCTAACTTTCACAAATTAAAAAATCATGTATCAAATAAAAAATGAAAAGAAATAGAAATATTTTACAGAGCAGTTTTCTCAGTGGTTTATTTTTAAGCCTGAAAAATATCTCACTATGAAGTGGTAAATGAGTTTTATGTTTTCTTTATTGGTTTTTGAGAATTTAAACTTCTAGAAGAAAAGTGTAGCTCTTCCTTTGGTTCAAATAACTTGATTGTGATCACACAGCAATAACCCAAAAGTAAAATTCAATGCAGGACAGGAGCTCATTAGTAATTTCTCCTCTCCTGTACTTCAGAGTGGAAAAAAAAGATGAGAAATTATACACTCATGCTTTTCTGATTCAAGACGTGTATGACATTAAAAATGAAAAGAAGCAATAAAGACCAGTCCCTTAATTATAAATGTTATTAAAACATTTTGAGATTGTTGGATAGGTATAGATTTCTGGGGTTGGCATGAGGTCTTTTTCAATAAAAAGTTTGTGTTCTTATTTTACTCTAAAGTAAAGCTGGAATGTTGAAATTTCTTTGAATGTTTAACTTTTTAGGTTATTAAAATTATGCATTTTCAAATATATGTGTCATAGATACTTCTAATTCTCATATGTGTTGCTTATATATGATTTTATATCATCTATCTTTAATGGTTGACATATATTTTATATGTATATATTCATTTTATGTGTATGTATTGCGTACATTGTATACTTGGATACATGTGTTACAGGTATTTAATTGTATATTTTATTACAGATATTTAAATAATTATTTAATTATATATTTTTAGAATGTGTCTGTCTTATTCAGCATCATTACTCTTAGCATTTATACTTCATAGATTTACTTTGTCTTCTACCATTCTCTCCTTATACTCAATCCAGGTTTTACTCTATTGTTCCACTGAAGATGTTGTTTGCAAATTCATCCTACACGTTATGTCTAACCACTGGTTATTCCTTCTTACTTAAAATGCTTATTTCATCTGCTATCAAGAGACCACCATACTTGTTGTTATTGTTTCCCTCCTCACTGGGCACTCCTTCTCAGTGTCCTGTGTAGGAAACTCCACCTCTTCCTGATCTCTAAATTTGAGATGGCCCAGAGCTTGGTTCTCGAACCCTGTCAGTTTTCTATCTCTATTTTATCTCCAGATGATCCCATTCAATCGTGGCTTTTAATACCACCTATAGTTGCATAGCAAATGTAAATCTACCTTGACCTATCGTCTGAATTTTAGACTAAAATAAAAAAAAATTTACATAGCATTTACATTTCGTTTCTAAAGGCATCTCAAATTCCATATATCCAAAACTTAATTTCCTTGTCCTCTGTTCCAAATTTTAGTAAATTATGCTATTAATTATCAGTTCCTCTCCTGTGTCATGTAATTCACACTCAATCTATTAGCACAGCCTATTGGCTCTAATAAACCCATATTTGACAGCATATCAATAAACTACCTTCTCGATAGGCCCACATTGACTACTTGTCCTGCAAGAGTTTCAGGGATCTTAAGATCCAATTTCAGTATAAAGAACATTAATTTGGGGGAACACTTGTGTTGAATTGCCACCTGAGGACTGATTCAGATCACAGAGCCCGGACCTCTATAATGGGGTTACCTCCTTTTGAAGGTGTGAGCTACTGACAGTCACCACCTGTTTCTCTCCTCATTTCCCTCTCTTGCCACCTTATCCCACATGTGAAAAAAAAATAAATGAGGGGCACAAACCTAACACATGAGTATAACAGGTTTTAGGATACAAAATTAACACATAATAATCTTCTGCTTTCTTATATGCCAGCAGTAAACAACTATAATTTAAAAAATTATTTTAAATCGTCATTTACAATAGCATCCAAAAATATGTCGTACTTAGGTATAAATATAACCAAATATAGGACCAATATACTGAAAATTACAAAACACTAATATAAAAAATCATAGAAAACCTAAGGAAAGGGAGAGATATTCCATAATCCTAGGTTGGAAGACTCTTGTAAATGGGACTGAAACAATTGTCATCCATCTGCAAACAATATAATAAAACAAACCTAGACAAATAATTCACACCTTTAACAAAAATGATCTCAAAATGGATCCTACCACTAAATATAAAATGGAAAACTATTAAAATTCTAGAAGAAAACGTAGGAACAAATCTATGTAACTCTAGAACTATTGACGATTTTTACATGTAATACTAAAAGCACAATATATAAAAGAAATAATTGTTAAGTTGGGTTCCACTAAAATGAAAAATTTCTGCTCTGTGAAGTGCAATGTAATGAGAAGGAAAAGAAAGGCCAGTGACTGGGAGAAAATATTTGCAAAACACATCTAACAAATGTATCCAAAACACACAAAGAACTCTTAAAACTCCACAATAAACACACAGAGTAATTAAAGAGCAGGTGAAATATCTGAAAGATCTGAAAGAAATCTCACAAACGATATAAAATGGTAAATAAGCATACAGAAAGATGGCCAACATAATTTGACATTAGAGTTGCGAATCAAAACAACGAGATACCACTACCCAGCTACTGAAATGCCTAAAATCTAAAAAACTAACAAAACCAATTGCTGGTAACGATGTGGAGCAACAAGAATTCTCATTCATTGCTGGTGAAAATTCAAAATGATAGAACCGTTTTGAAGGACAGTTTGGCAATTTCTTATAAGGCAAACATAGTTTTACCATAATATCTAGCAATCATATGCCTAGGTATTTACCCGATTGATTTAGAAACTTAAGTCAACAAAAAAACCTGCAAGTTTATAGCATTTTTGGTCCTAATAGTAAAAACTCTAGCAACCAAAATTTCTTTAGTAGAAGGATAAACATATTATGGTACATACATGCAATGAAAAATTATTCAGTGGTAAAAAGAAAAGAGCCACGAAAAAAAACTACAAAAAATGGATGAATTTTATATGCATATTGCTAAGTTAAAGAAGCCAGTCTGAAAAAGCTACATATCATTAAGATTCCAATTATACATTCTGAAAAAGATAAAACAATAGAGATTGAGGAGGGAAAATGTTTAATAGGTGAAGCAAAGAGGAGTTTTCAGGGCAGAGAAAATATTTCATATGATAATGTAGTTATGAATACATGAAACTGTGCATTTTTCAGAAGCCATAGAATTTTACAGAGCAAAGCATGAGCCTTAATGTATGCAAATTTAAAAATTATAATGAAGATACAGAATCTCTGGATGGAAAGTAGACTGACAAAACAATCTAATTCTATTAAAAATATGTGAAACCATCTCATTGAAAAGGGTGAAGGTATAAGTTGTTGACCTAAGTCATTTTGGAAAACAGTAGAATCTGTAAGACTAAAGGCATAAAATGCAGTGTACAGGCACTATACTTTAATTGATGGTTGTTTCTCTTGGTGATATGGGTAGAAATTCTGATGCATTTATAGTGAAATTGAACAGTCAAGAAAATGGAGGGAACCAGGTTTTCTCACTGTTTTGAAAAGGAGGTTATAGATAAGCAAGGACTAAAGTCTCCAATGACCCATTAGGCAATGGATTAGAGTTGGAGAGATCAGAATGAACTTATGTTTAGATAAATATAGGTGCAGATAATTATACAGAATATTTATAAATATGTATATATACATTGGTTAGTATACACCCATGTATCCCCTTGCTCTGCCAGCTAAGAGGGCCTAGAAACAACAGCACCTTGGAAAGGAACATAATTGTGCCCATATATTGGTTTCTAATAGCATTATCCAATAAACAAAGCTCTTTAAACAAATGGCTGGTTCTAGGACCAGGGCAGCCTGGATTTTATTGTAGTGTCAGAAAGTAAAGAAGTGCTTTGGAAGAAAACAAAATGAAACAAAACATGCAATGATGGGGACGTCTGCCAAGGAGACACAAGAGACAACTGAAAGAACCCTCAACTGCCAAAATTGCAACAATTTGAGCAAGACAGTAAATGAAATTGTATTGGATTATAAAACAAAGTATAAAATAAATATCTAAGGGTCAGTAGTGACATAACTAAATGTTGTAAAAACTAATAAATGGGAGATAAGGTCTTCCATTCAGAAGAATCCCAAATAATTTATGTAGATTCTCCACCCTCAAGGAACTGAAGCATAATTTTCTATTCCTCTGTGGGAGCTACAAATAGTGACTTTCTTTCTTCCAAAGAGTACAGTATGGATGGGGAACAAGGGTTATTTTAGTGGAGAAACCTGACTATATATAAACACTATATCTACCATGTGATCAAGTTTAACATCATCGTGGTATAATGTTCATAGTATGTATCCCCAAAATAATGGGATGAAAATAGCACTTTACCCCTGTGATCTTCTTCCCCAAAACACATAATTCCAGTGTAAGGGACAAGACCCAACTGAGGTATGTTCCACAAAATACTTCATCTGTACTTCTCACACCCCTCAAACCATTGAAAATAAGGAACCTGAAAAACTTGAAACAGCCAACGGCAACTAAAGAGAAATGAAAACTAAATGCAATATGGTAACCTGGATGGAATCCAGCAACAGGAAAAGGATATTAGGTAAAAACTAAGGAAATCTTAAAGTACTGACTTTACTTACTAATGACGCATCAGCCTTGGTTCATTAATTGTAATAAATGTATAATACTAATGTAAGATTTTAATAATAGTGGAAACTGGAAGGTAGGGTATATAGGAATATTTTGTACTGAAGCAGCATCCTCGTCTGGGGTGAATACCTGAGGTTCATCATCTCACGCCAAAAGAATCGAGGATACGGACACACAAGAAGTGAGTTTAAGGGCGGAGGTTTAATAAGCAAAAAAAAAAAAAAAAAAAAAAAAGAGAGAGAGAGAGAATAGCTCTCTCTCCTGCAGACAGAGAGTGGGGGATCCCGAGTGTGTCTTCCAGTATGAGATGAAGTGCAAGGGGTTTTATAGACTAACTTGAGGAGGCAGTGTCTGTTTTACAATGGGCCCAAGGATTGGTTGGACCAGGTGTGCTATTTGCATAGTGCACAAAGAAGCTGGCCACCCCACCCTAATCTTTAATTATGCAAATGGGTTCTCTACCTGACTGGAGCCATGTTGTCTGTTCCTTACTGTACAAGTGGTTGACAAAGAAAAGGGAAGATGCAGCCGCCATGTTTAATATGCTTTACCCCCAGATAACATTTCCCTATTGACACAGCTACTGGCATTCACCCATGCAAGCTTCCAGCTTGCTTATCTATGTCTGCAGCTCGATTTTACAGGCTACTTTTAGTTAAAAAAGTAATGATTTGGAGGCTGTTTCTATTAAAAGGAAAACATTACTGAGGACTCTCTTACCCTCACTAGCTGCCTAAATAATTTCTTTTTAACTCCTATATCAGTATTATCTTCACAATTTTTCTGTGTTCCAAAACTGTACTTTTTGTAACCTAAAATTGTTCTAAAATGAAAAGGTTACTTTAGCAAAAAAGATTAAATAATATTATGGGATAAAAACAATGTACTTAACTAAAAACTTACACAGAACAACTTATAAGTCACATGTGTGGAGCTCGAATAAAACTTGCAGCCTGACCAACATGGAGAAATCCTGTCTCTACTAAAAATACAAAATTAGCTGGTCAAGGTGGCACATGCCTGTAATCCCAACTACTTGGGAGGCTGAGGCAGGAGAATTGCTTGAACCCAGGAGGAAGAAGTTGCGGTGAGCTGAGATTGCACCATTGCACTCCAGCCTGGGCAACAAGAGCTAAACTCCATCTCAAAAAAAAAAAAAAAAAAAAAAAAAAAAAAAAAAAAACACCTTTCAGTTCTTCCTCAGTAAAATGTTGATTAAGACAGTCTACTTTTGTTCAGGCTGGTGTCACCCAGGATCTGCCAGACTTTAGTGTTTCCCGAGCTCCACTTGCCTCACAGTCGTCTACGTAGGATCATATTGTTTCCTTGTGCCACTGTCTATGGCCTTCATCCAAACATACAGAAAATAAAGCTATGATTCTTAGCATTCTACCCTGGCAACCACATCCAACTCTACACTTTGAACCTGAACAATGATGCCTGGTTACAAGGGCAAACGGAGGTGAAAAGTCAGCCAAGCTTTGTACCCATGCTTGGTGCTATATCTCCCTCATAGAATGGGGTACGAATTCCTAACTGAGATAAAGGCACCATGTTGGCAGCCATGTTGGCTAGTGGTGGCTCCGTACTATCTAAGAGAAGATAGTTTGAAAAATTATAGTTTTTTTGCTTTATTAGACACAAATGATCACTGCTTAATGTTGCATATCTGCTCTCAAATTGACCACTCTGCTTCCTCTCCCGTTTAATCTTTTGAAACGTTTAAGAAACTTCATATGTTAAAAAAAAGTAAAATACGTTTCTCAACAATAAACAATAATAACAAATTTAACAACTCACTAACCAGTATAAGAAACCAAAATTTACTAATAGTCTTGAAAACCACTGTGTGCCATTGCCAGTAGAATTTCTTTTCTCTTAACAGAAGAAACAGCTATCCTGAATGTTCTGTTTCTCATTCACATGATTGTTTTAAGAGTTATACTGCTATAAATGTGTATATGATTAATGTATTGCTTTCTCTATCTGCACATTATAAATTTTATCCTACTCACTATATTATTTTGCAAGTGGCTTTATTTTGATATATTGTTTCTGAGGTACTTGATTTTTAGTAAGTATAGCAGTCAATTTATGTGTACTACTTAGTCGTATTCCATTGTATAATTTTACCCCAATTTTTTAATCCAATCTCCTATCAATGGGTATTTTTCTCTATCATACTTTTTTTCCTTACCAAAGTTATTGTGAAATTTATTTTGCATCTCTTGGAGCATATGTGCAAAAATTTCTATTAAGACATGCTCGTGAATGGAATTATGACATCCTATGCTGGGAATACTTTTAATTTTATTACATGATAGCAAATTTTGTTCCAAAAGGCTTTGGAAAGTTACAGGAAATTAACTGAGTTTTGCCAACATTATTAGAGTCAGCCTTCTTAATTTTGCCAGTAAAGTATGTATAAAATGGCATTTCATTGTGATTTCCCAAATTACTAACAGGCTAAGAATATTTATATTTGTTTATTGGACATCTGATAATGGAATATCTGTTCCTAATTTTGACCTATTTTTATTGGGTTTTTTGGTTCTTATTTATCATTAATAGAAAAAATACATATGTCTATATGCATACATTATTTTAACTGCGGATAAGTATACTATATATACATATATATTAGATGCTACTATCTGTTAGTTACATGCATTAAAAATTTCTTCTTCAAATTTTGGCTTGTCTTATCACTCTTTCAATACTGTCTTTTGATTAAAAGAAAATACTCTTTTTCATGTTAATTTATCGAATTTTTCGTTTATAGTTTGTGCTGCTTGTGTTTTATTAAAAATACTTTCCTACCATGATATCATAAAGAAATTTTCCTTTGCTATTTTCTACAATTTACATTGTCTTGATATTCATATTTAAGTCTTTTATCTGTGTGGAATTGATATCTTTTGATGTTATTCAATATAATCAATTGCCCTGATACCATTTATTAAGGAAATATCTTTCTCCACATTTGTCATACCTAGGTTAGATTTATTATTCTAGGATCACTATTCTGATCTTTTATCTCATATATCCATGCTTATAATACTTCATTGTCTTAGTTTACCTTTAAAATAAATCTACATAGCTAAGCTCCTAATGTTAATTTTTTTCAGATGTATCTTGACAATTCTTTTGCTCTTCTATAAAATTTGAAGATTTAACATTATTATAATACTCCAAAAATGATTAAAATACAGTAAGTACTAAGCATTCTCAAGGTCAAAGTTGGCCTTGGTAGACATTTTCTGCTTGAATTGGCCTATGTTCCTCTTCCTTATCTTCCCCCTCAAAAGTGCTTTTAAACTCCAACAGACTGCAGTTTCTTATCTATGATTTGTGCTATCTGATGACATTCTCTTTATCTTAAACTATTTTTAGTCTCTTTTTGTGATTAGGGAATATCTGGAGTTGATTGTTTAAGCCTTCCTCTTATAGCTGAGACTGTCTTTTAACCTTCTTGAATTTCATGTTGGATTTATTTAAATGTTGTGTCTGTGTTATCTATGATGTGTGGATGTAAGCCAAAGCAGATGATATGTGTGAATCTAAGTACGTCCTTTGTGTCCAGTGTTAAGGTATATAAAACCAAAGAAGTGTTTTCCATTACTAATAGTTGAGCCAAATGTATTAAAACATGTCAAAAGCATTCAAAAATAAGATATTACCTGGGATTGCTAAAGAAAAATACCTTCAAATTAGGGTGGAAACACACCCATTGCTGATTATGGTTTATAGATTGGTTTTGTAACAGGAGAGGGCTGAACAGAAAAAAGACCATGAAAATATTCCTACTTGATAAAGGGTTTCACTTTTTGGCTGTATTTGAGGTCTTAGATCTCAAGCTCCCTTAAGACTAGAAAATATCATAAAGCTTGTTAAGTTTCCTAAGATTCTCTGAGCTAAACTTTTCTCTGCTTTTACTACGTCACTCTCAGACCTAAGGGAAGCTACAAAAGAGGCAGGGGTGCGGAAACAGAAGAAACAATAGCAGTATTCTAGGAATGTCTGATACATTAAATATGTGCATAATTTATTTAATGACAGGAAATTAAAAAGGTGTTAATTATTTTTCATGACTTAATTTGAGCATTTTTTTCGTGTTTATGATGCAAAGAAAGTTCAGCTTTGAAAATTAATGTTATCTATTTCAGAAACACACACACAGACAGAGAGAGATCAAAGCACTGTTCTACTATTCATGAAGTTTTAATGTGGAGTGTCTGTCTCAACAGATGTTTGTCGATTTTATTGATCTTATCATCAGTATTTGTATCATTTTTCTTATACTTTTTTCATTTTTATTCATTTTACTCTTTACTATTTTCTTCTACTTTACATTCAATTTGCTGTTACTGTTCTAGTTATTTGAGATGAATGTCTAGCTTATGAATTTTTAAACTTTTCTTTTTCTAAAATATACAAATAGTAATATAAATTCCACTATATACACACTTTAGCTACATTCCAGAAGTTTTGATATATTGAATATTTTATATATTCAATTCAAAATAGTTTGATATTGCTGAATTTATTACTTCCTCCCTGAGGTATGTGTTATTTATAAGTTTGTTTACTTGTTTCTAAACATATGGGTGTTTAAAAAAATCCTTTTGCTATTAATTTTTAGCTTAAATGCTCTATGGTTAGCAAATATAATTTAAATCATTTGTGTTATATTGAGTCTGCTTTCTGACCCAATATATAATTAATTTCACAAAACTTCTATGTGTATTTAATGAGTGGTCTACAATTGAGGGTGCAAAGTTGCATTGAGATGGTTTCAATGTAATGGTCAAGTTTTCAATATTTTGATATGTCTACATGTTCAGTAAGTTCCTGAGAAATGTGGTTAAATTCACCCACAACGATTATGTTTTTCTATCGTCTTTTTAACTCTATCAATTTTTATTTCATAAATTTCTAGGCTATGCAATTAGATAAATAAAGCTTTAGAAAATTATACTTTCATGGTGAACTTAATTAGTGATCATTATTAAATGTTCCTCTTTATCTCTGGTAGTGTTTGTGCCATAAAGTCTATTTTTTTCTAATATTAATACAGCAACACTAGTTTCTTTTGGTTCGTGTTTCACCGTATAACTTTTTCATCCTTTTATTTACAAGCTGTTTATATAGTAAATGTGTCTCTTATAAACACAACAGAAATGCTTTTTTTTTTTTTTTGAGACCGAGTTTCGCTCTTATTGCACAGGCTGGAGTGCAATGGCGGATCTCGGTTCACCGCAACCTCTGCCTCCCGGCTTCAAGCGATTCTCCTGCCTCAGCCTCCCGAGTAGCTGGGATTACAGGTATGCACCACCATGCCCAGCTTATTTTGTATTTTTAGTACAGACAGGGTTTCTCCATGTGGGTCAGGCTGGTCTCGAACTCCTGACCTCAGGTGATCCGCCTGCCTCAGTCTCCCAAAGTGCTGGGATTACAGGCGTGAACCACAGTGCCTGGCCAAATGCACTTTTTAAATTATATTTTCAGGGAATTGATAGAAACTACCTGGAGTAAAATGAACTTTTCAAATTCATTCATCTTATTCATTAATAAACATTAGGGACTATTCATGTAGCACACACTACATTCCTAAAATGTAATGAACTGTTTATCACATTTGTTTTTACAACTTTGAATTTTATTTAGTCTCCAGTCAGTTTTTACTTTTAGGAAAACAAATTTGCCTCATTAGCTCATTTTACAACTTTGATAGTTCTTAATTATTTTGCCTTTACTGATCTACGCAGAACATTAAATTCATCACTGTGTCTATGTGCTATAGTGGTGGCAGTGACTTATAAAGCCAACATAACACAGATTTAGGAGTCAAATTCTGTTTGTCCACTTATTAGTTGTGTGCCCCTGGGCAGATTATTTGACCTCCTTATGTTTTAGTTTTCTCATCTATAAAATGGGGTAGATAATAATAATACCAACTTCATAGGGTTGTTTCAAAGATTAAACAAGCTAATATATAAAAAGTGCTTAGGACACTACTGGACACATAAGAAGCACTCTATAAATATTACATAAAGCAAAGACATTGTAATAATATTATAACACTCTCTTAGCTATTAAACCTACTTTCATTAGGTCTTTAAGGATAATTGTTAGAATTCAACATCAACCTTGTTTTCTGGGTCAATTTTCTGCCATGCCTACACATATGGAACTTCTGTCAACACACTTGGATATCTCTGTGCCTTTGTATATCCTGTTCCCCTGGCATGAATATCATATTTTGTCTCTTACATCTAGGAATTCCTCTCCAACCACCAAGACCCAACTCATTATTAAATTCCCTCTTTAAATTCCTGGATCTGTGTTAGCTGAATAACTGCTATGCACACGTTATTACTGAGCACTTGAAGTGTGGCTAATCCAAACTAAGGTGGACTGGAAGTACAAAATGCATCCCAGATTTCAAAGCCTTAGCTCAAAAAAAGAAAAGAAAAGAATATAAACTAGCTCATTAATATTTATATTAATTACAAGTTGAAAGGATATTTTGGATATATTGGATTAAATAAAAGTATTATGAAATGTACTCACCAACTTCTTTCCTTTTGATATCACTACTAGAAAATTTTAAATTACATATATAACTCACATTGTAATTTTATTGAACAGTGCTGGCCTAGAAAAATCAGTTTCTTCCCATCTATGTGCTCCCACAGAACCTAATGGACCTAGTTCTATACATCAGATATTACATTTTAATATAATTTTCTTTTACTTTGATGCTCTTCTATCAGATTACTATCCTTTCAGGGGCAGGGTCTGTATTTTATTCATTATTAGATTACTGACATATCACTGATGTCCTGACCCATAGTGAGTGCTCAATAAATATTTGTAGAAAAATACTGATAACATATTGTATATGTTTCAGTAAAAATTAGTAAAAAAGTTAAGCTCATAATGTGGCTGGAAAAGCAGAACAACCATATGTTATAAATGATTCTATATGCAAAATAATAGCTCCTCAATTATATGTACAGATTGAAGTTAGGATAGAATTCCTTGAAGCCTGTGGAACCAATAAAGTATGACTGTCCCAAAAAAAACTGGCCCACATAAACAGAAAGCACAGAAAAGAGGTACATTCTTAGGCATTCAGCAATAAACCAGAAAGAAATCTCTGGAAACAGTTGGTAACCACCCCATTCTACTACCACCTCTCATTTCTCTCTCAAGAGATATAAAAACATTATTGATTTGTAGACTCTTAGAATAGCATTAGATCCTTTGTTTAAGATAAACAATCTGTGTTCTTTTAATCTTTTCTAAAGCATCGTATTTCCCAAACCTTGTGATCACTATCAGTGTAATTTAATTTAACAAGCTTTCTCATATCTACGATACACTGTGCTAAGTGCTATGGAAGACATACAATAAAGACAGTGTCTAGCTTCAATAAGTTAATAATACATAATGTGAAATGGACATAAAAACTAACCCTAAACCAAAGCAGATAAAAGAGTGATAGCTTTGCAGTATAAATTAACAACTATAAGCATGCAAGAGAGAAAAGAAGGTGGAGGAAAGAATGGAACAAAGACCTGATACCCTATAATTTGAAGCTCCTAAGACAAAAATAAACTTTGAAGAGAATCTCTTTAGTAAGGGCTTACCTCATTTTATTATGCCTCACTTTACTGTGCTTTGCATATGTTGTGTTTTTTACAAATTGATACTTTGTGTCAACTCTGCACTAAGCAAATCTACTGGCACCATTTTTTTCCAACAGCATGTGCTCATTTCCTGTCTCTGTGTCACACTTGTTGGCAATTCTTGCACTGTTTCAGACTTTTTCATTATGATCATATCTGTCATGGTGATCTGTAATTAGTGATCTTTGATGTTCCTAGTACAATTGTTTGGGGGCACCACAAACTGTGCCCACGTAAGATGGCAAACTTAATTGATATGAAGAAATTTTAGTAGTGGTCTGGATAAAAGATCAAACCAGCCAAAATATTCCCTTAAGCCAAAACTTAATCATGGGCAAAGCCCCTACTTTCTTCAATAATATAAAGACTGAGAGAGGTACAGAAGCTGCAGAAGAAAAGTTTGAAGCTAGCAGAGGTTGGTTCCTTAGGCTTCAGGAAAATAAGCCATCTCCATAAAATCAAAGGTGAAGCAGTAAGTGCTGATATAGAATCTGCTACAGGTTATCTGCAGATTTTTTTCATGTTTTTTCATGTCTGCTAACACAATATCCATTTTGCAGCCCATAAATCAGGAGTAATTTTGACTTCAAGTTGTATGATTTAATAAGTATATTGTGTAATGTTGCAGCTGCCGTAGATAGTTATTCCTCTGATGGATCCAGACAAGGTGAGTTGAAAACCTCTGGAAAGAATTTACCATTCTAGATGCCATTAATAATATTTGTAATTTATGAAAGGAGATCCAAATGTCAACATTAACACGAGTTTTGTAAGTTTATTTCAACCCTCATGGATGACTTTGAGAGGTTCAAGACTTCAATGGAGAAAGTAACTGCAGATGTGGTGGAAATAGCAACAGAACTAGAATTAGAAGTACATCCTTAAGATATTACTGAATTGCTGCAATCTCATGATCAAACTTGAATTGATGAGGAGTTGCTTCTTATGGATGAGCAAAGAAAGGGGTTTACTGAGATAGAATCTACTCATGGCGAAGATGCTGTCATCATTATTGAAATGACAACAAAAGATTTAGAATATTACATAAATTTAGTTGATAAAGCAGTAACAGGTATTTGAGGGGATTGGCTTCAATTTTGAAAGAACATCTACTGTGAATAAAATGCTATCAAACTGCATCATATGCTACAGAGAAATATTTTGTAAAAGAATCAAAGCATGCAGCAAATTTCATTGTTATCTTATTTTAAGAAATTGCCACAGTTATTCCAAACTTCAGCAACCACCACCCTAATCAGTTGGCAGCTATTAACGTGGAAGCAAGATCCTCCACCAGCAGAGATGATGACTCACTGAAGGCTGAGATGATCATTAGCATTTTTTAGCAACAAAGTATTGTAATTAAGTTCTGCATATTGTTTAGACATAATCCAGCTGTACATGTTATAGACTACAATATAGGGTAAACATAACTTTTATATGTACTGGGAACCAAAAAATATGTGGGACTGCCTTTACTGCAATACTCACTTTATTGCAGTGGTCTGAAACCAAACCAGCAATATCTCTGAGCTACGCCTGTATTTAAAAAATTATTTAAAAATAGAGAAATTTATATCTGAAACACTTCCTTCCTCAAATCACTTTTTGGGATCCTCAGAGTATACATTGGTATCCACTTTGGTGACCTCTCTGCCTTTGTCCTTTGCCAGGTATTCTGACTTCCTATGAAAAGCCAGTTCTTTTATTAGAAGTCTTAGAAAACAGAACCATTTATAAGAACCAATTACATGTTTAATTTTCAATAGATATTTCTTCACTATAGGACACTATATGTTAAAATGGATTCACACTCATACCCTTCTGCAGGAGAGTTTTGCCTTTGATAAAATAACAAAATAGTCTTTTTAGTTTCTCTGATTGGATTGTCAGTTGTCAAAATGACAACTCTTTTAACCTCTCTGATCGCAAATTGAAGGTTTCCACCAACTGCAGTTGCAAAGAAACATATTCAAAACACAGATTGCATACTACAGAGGAGTAAGTGATAGAAAACCTATTGTGTAGGATTATTCTTTACGTTATATTGTGCTATTTCAAATGTAAATGTCGTTGTGACCTCTCCCTTTATTTTAGCAATATATCAGGGCACTGTATTTCTAATTTTGCAAAGAAGAGGGGTGATTTCTATAAGAACGCAAGTTTGTGATGGTTTGGGGGTTTTTAAAGAAGGATTACTATGAAATGAATGTTGTGTCTTCTCTAAATTCATATGCTGAAGCCCTAACCCTTAATGTGATAGTATTTGAAGGTAGGGCCTTTTGGAAGTAATTAGGTTTAGAGAAGTTCATTAGGATTGGGCTCCTATGATGGGATTTATGTTTTTAAAAGAAGAAAAAGACAAGATTCTCTCTGTCATGTGAGGACATGAAGAGAAGGCATCTATCTGCAAGCCAGGTAGCAGGATCAGGAATCAAACTTGCCAATACCTTAATTATGGACTTCCCTACCCCCAGAACTGTGAGAAATCAATGTCTGTTTCTTTAAGACACCCAGTCTGTGATATTTTGTTACAGCAACCCAAGCAGACTAATGCAGGGATGTACAAAACCCCGCAAAACAGATTACCCAGCAGAAGAACTCTAACCTTTACTCAACTACATCCCTTTCTCTTTCTTGCAGCAGTAAAGATTCCTGAAGTCAGTTGCCTTAGTGGGCATATATACTAGACTCCTTTCAATGCAGATTGCAATATTATATACCTAAGAATTTAGTTTATGATTTGTCCTGGAAAAGCCCATGTAAAAGTTATACAATGGTTAACATAGCTTCTGTTAAGGATTAGTGTTATAAAGGAGATACAGGGAGGGAGATTGGAGGGTGTCATGGCTCTATTTGACATTGCAACAACTTATGCCAAGTCCTTTGCACAATGCCAAGCAGTAAGTAAGGAGCAAATCAGGGTCCTTTACCTCTTACCTCCGGTCTAGTTTGATTGCACAACAGCTGCCATAACAATGTTGAGGCTACCCTTTCACCTTGCTTATATGCACTCATGGTGTGTGCATGCACAGTAACTTACAACATATACACTGGTATTAAGCCAGCCACTGCTGTTTCAAAGATGGTGGAATAACTAGAGTACTGCCCCAGAACAGCTTAGAAAGTCTCAGGTTAATAAGAAAAAAGGAGCTGTAAGGAGAAACATTATGATCTAATACAAATGCTATAAAATTATTTCAAGAAATGCTATAGGTGCCAGGAAAGGGCATGAGGCATGTTACATACACTGCTTTGTATTCTAGTGATTGTGAGGATATGATTCCTCTACTGTACCATGACAGCCTCAAAAATAAGCATCATGCTTTATTCATGTATTAATTCAGTGAAATTATATGTAACATTGATCTGGCTGGGTGCTTGGTATGAGTTAAACTATGTCTCTATAATTTAGGAGCACACAACCTAATAGAGGTGAGAGACATAAAAGTTTCTCATTTCAGTACACTGATTGAACATAGAACATTCTCAACATAGGAGACAGAATAATGTAGCATTAGCACTTATTGAGCATATGAGACAGACACTATTCTATATTTGGTCTTAGCCAAAAGGCAAAGAAGCAATTGAGACAGACACTATGCTAATAGCTTTACCCTGATTCATGTAATGCCCACGACCCTTGAGTAGCTATAATTATTAGCCCCATTTTACCAATGAGAACACTGAGGCAGAGAGAGTTTGCATAGCTTATCTAATGTCACAGATCTAATAAAGAGAAGATCTGGGACTTCATTATTTTTTAAATTGGTCTCAAAAACCACACTTTCAACTATCAAAATGTATTGCCTTTTGTGGCATATTAGTTAACGCTGGCCCTTAATGTCTCGTGGCACAGTTTTCCCCATCTATAAAATAATGATCAAAAATAATACCTTTCTAATAGAGATGTTGTAAGGATTAGTTAAAATTATGCATATAATGTCTTTGGAACAGTATCTGGCGTGTAGAGTATGTGGCCAATAAGTGTTCATTATTAATAATAAATATTTGTTTAATAGATGAAGAGTTTATCTCAGGAAATCTTTTAAAGAAATAAACATTATCATCTCACCAGGACTACTTGCCTAAGGCTGTGGATCTGGACCAGATACACTCGTAAGTTTTCATCTAGCACAAAGAAGCTTGTTGAATTGGGAACTTTGGGTGTCATGCAATAACCCAAGCATGAGCACTCAATATGAATGCCCCTGGGCTTTACCCTGTGCAGATTACATCAAGATTAAGTGCCATGTCTCTGCATCTGGAAAATATTATAGGTGCCCTAGCCATTATTTATAGCTTCAGAAAGTTTCCAATGTGATTGTCTATGACAAATATGTCAATTCCAATGCTGTGATTATGCAGGCACCTAGCAGAGAGGGTTATGCAATGTGTGATATTAGCACCTCTAAAATCCCTTGGGGACACATTTAGAATAGCGAATTCTGTCATCTTGCAATACTTTTTCCACAACAGCTATGCTTCCTGTGCATGAATTCCAGGTAGCAGCAGACACTTTATTCAGAAACAATGCATGTGGACAATAATCCCATTAGTCTTCAAGATAGAGAATGAAAACCAAAAATACATTGGAGTCAAAAATTTATGTTTTGAGGAGGCTAAGTGCTCAGGACAGTTGGAACTCAGTTTATTTAATCTTCAAAAAATTAGTTATTATGTTCAAATTACCTATTTCTAACACAAAGAAAAAATCTTTCTCTTTCCCGTAAACTATATAGCTTCTTTTTTTCTCGTCTTCACTCACCCTTTTTCTTCAATGAATATGTTGAAGTTGTCAGAGATAAAACAGGAGGAAGATTTCCTATAAATGGAACCAACATTAGCATTGGAAATAGCTCCAGCAGCTGCAGAAAGAGATTGATAGCCCTGTAACTCCTATCTGGGTGTCAAGATTAAGGCCATGAGATGAAGGGTCTCATACAAACCTTTGTTATCTGTAACATTTCATATGATCTTTGCTGAAACCAAGTGTGCAGCTATAGTCAGTATGTTCCAACATTCTATTTACGGTAATCTTTACTACTGATCTCAATGTGAAGAATATTTACTTGATGATCCAAACTGGAAGAAAAATTAAATCCACCTGATCCAGCTCTTTTTAAATTTCTTATTGTAGTAAAGAAAATGTATCTATCAACCATTCTGAATCATATTGTAGAGCCAGTGATAAAGCTCAGATGTCTCAACTCCTAGCCACTGCTATTTCCAAAATTACATTGCCTCCTTAATTTATTAAACTTTCAACTTTCAACTTGGTAATAAAAAGAGAATAGTTCAAATTATAATAAAAGATAATTATGACACATATCAGTGTTGCCTTTCAACATGCTAGTTAAATTAATGGAATTGGTATAAACAAGTAACGCCATGGAAATACTTCAAGAAGTTCATAGTCACATATTTGAAACAACAATGTGAATTTTAAAAGGCTGACAAGAATGTTACTAAAAAACATGGAATTGTATAGACTTAAAACCCTTCTGTCAGGAATCAGTGGGATATCCAAAACATCACTCATGCTTGCTGTTGAGAGTGACTTCAGACTTCAATCAGCTTTGTAGGTAATTAGAAGTACTTGACTCTGTCTGCTTACCTTTGGAAGGGAGAGTGAGGAGGAGATAATAAGAAACACTTTGACGACATGACAGGATAGATAGGTGAAAAATAGGGAACCAGAAACCCATATCTTTGATAGCTATTCTCAGCCAAAAAATTTTAAAACCAAGTGAAAACTAGACCCCCAAAATCAACCAATGCCTCCACTAACAATATAGCTTTTTACCCTAAAAAATGGAAAAGGAGTGAGAGAATCTGACGAAAACAACTCAAAAGACTGTGGCCTCGGAAAAACTCGTTTCATTAATAATCCCAAATATTAAAAAAGAAACCATAAAAACATGCATTCCTTTTGATGTGAATTAAGAAATTACCCAGAAAGGAGAGGGAAAAAAAACCACTGTGGATGAAAGTACATATTGCAGGATTATATCAATTTAATTTGTAAATGAGGTATAACAGGTACACTGCAAAAATAGGTAAGCATATAGTTCAGTGAATTCTTAACTATATACACATATGATCACCACTCAGATCAAGACATAGATTCCCAGCACCAGAACAGGGCTCTCTTATCTTTAATGTCAATAGCACCAACACGCACAGCCCCATCATCTCACCCCCAAGTAACCACTCTTCTCACTTCTATCACCATAGATTAGTTTTGTCTGTTTCTGAATTTTGCATAAGTTGAGTAAAATATAATTGTTGTATGATTCTTTTTGTTCTACATTATATATGATTTGTAAGATCAGTTATGCATAGTAGAAGTTTTTGGTTTTTTGTGTGGCATTCCATAGTATTAATATACTATAATTTATTCATCTACTCTCTGATGTACATTTGGGTCTCCTCCAGTTTTTCAATATTACGTATTAAACTGCTATGAAACTATCTTGTACATGTCTTTTGATTTACGAATGCAACCATTTCTCTGTAGTGTATATCTAAGAGTGACATTGCTGGTTACATACTTAATTTTTATTATTTTTAATTTACATATAATAATTGTACATGTTTATGAAGTACGGTGTGATATTTTGATACTGTGTAAAGTGTGTAATGATCCAATAAAGTACTTAGTGTGCCTATCACCTCAAATATTTATCGTTTCTTTGTATTAGAAACATTCAAAATCCTCTTTTCTAGCTATTTGAAAATATAAAGTATTGTTAACTATAGGCATGCTACATGCTATAAAACACCAGAACTTATTCCTCCTATCTAGCTGTAATTTTGTATCCATTAGCCAACATCTCTCTATCCTCATTACCCCCTACCCTTCCTAACCTGTAGTTACCACAATTCTACTCTCTACTTCGATGAAATCAATGCATTTAGCTTCCACATATGAGTGAGAACATGCAGTATTTGTCTTTCTGTGCCTGGCTTATTTTACTTAGCAAAATATTCTCCAAGCACATTCATGTTGTCACAAATGACAGAATTTCATTCATCGTAATGGCTAAATCATATTTCATTGGGTAAATATACCACAAATTCTTATGCATTCATCAGTTGATGGACATAGGTTAATTTCATACTTTGGTTATTGTGAATAATGCTGCAATAAACATAATAGTGCAGATATCTCTTCAACATACTTATTTCCTTTCCTTTGCATATATACCCAGTAGTGGGATTGCTGAATAATGTGCTCCAGTTTCTTCAATAAATTATGTTGGGAAAACTAGATATCCATATGCAAAAAAAGAAAAAGAAACTGGAGCCCTACCTCTCACCATATACCTCCCAAAATATTAACCAAGATAGACTAAAAATTTAAATGTAAGACCTCAAATTATAGAAATCCTAGAAGAAAACCTAAGAAATACCCTTTGAACATCAGCTTCAGCAAAGATTTTATGGCTAAATCCCCAAAAGCAATTGCAACAAAAACAAAAATTGACAAGTGGGACTTCTGCACAGCAAATGAAATTATCAACAGAGTAAACAGATAACCCATGGAACAGGAGAAAACATTCACGAACTATGCATCTGACAAAGGTCTAATATCCAGAATCTACAAAGAACTTAAACAAATCAACAAGCAAAAAACAACCCCATTTTAAAAAATGGGCAAAGGACATGAACAGACACTTCTCAAAAGAAGACATACAACTAGCCGATAAACATATGAAGAAATGCTCTATATCACTAGCCATTAGGGAAATGCAAATCAAAACCACAATGAGATACTGTCTCACACCAGACAGAATGGCTATTATTAAAAAGTCAAAAAATAACAGATGCTGGCAAGGCTGCAGGGGAAAGGGAACACTTACACAGTTTGTGGGAATGCAAACTAGTTCAGCCACTGTGGAAAGTAGTTCAGAGATTTCTCAAAGAACTTAAAACACAATTACCATTTGACCCAGCAATCTCATTACTGGATATATACCCAAAGGAAAATAAATTGTTCTACCAAAAAGACACATGACTCATATGTTTATCTTAGCATTATTCACAATAGCAAAGACATGGAATTAACCCAGGTGTTCATAAATTATGGACTGGAAAAAGAAAATGTGGTACGTAAACACCACGGAATACCACATGGCCATATAAAGAAATAAATCATGTCCTTTGCAGCAACATGGATGTAGCTGGAGGCCATTATCCCAAGCAAATTAATGAAGGAACAGAAAACCAGACACCACACATTCTCATTTATAAGTAGGAGCTAAATCTGGGGTTCTCATGGACATAATGATGGGAACAATAAGCACTGAGGACTACTAGAAGGCTAGAAAGGAAGGAAAGGAAACGGGCTGAAAAACTACCCCTTGGGTACAATGCTTACTACCTGGCTGATGGGATCATCCATATTCCACACCTCAGCATCATGCAATATACTCATGTTACAAACCTGCATATGTATACCCCAAATCCAAGATAAAAGTTGGAATTAAAATAAAGGTCATAAGTCTATTATAATGTTTACAAAATGAAACTTAAAAATCAGTAAAAAGAAATTAAAACTAAATTAAGCCTCTCCACCAACACACATTAACATTTTCAAATAACTGAGGATGGAGCAAAAAGAGTAACTGAGCTGATTAAAGAATATAAGATCCCTGAAGAGACATGTACATCATTAATATGCTTTACAGAGGTGCTTTCTATCCCTACTGCATGCTTCAAATTCTGGTGGCCACTAGACTGTTAGTGTACTTACATTTTTCATTAAGTAACACAAAAAAATTTTTGTAGGATAAAAAAAATGTTAAAACCTGAAAAATATGTGATGGATATTTATTAACAGATGTCAGAAGGTGGACATAGGAGAAAAGGGTTACTGGAACTGCCCCAGATCTGCTAGTGTACCAAAAATGGAAACACAATCCCAGAGGGAAGAAGGAAAGGGTTCCAGATGAATTTCTTTATAAACTTGCTAATAATGGACCTTTTGGTAACAGACTAATAATGTTTGCTAGCAGAAGAATGCTCATCTGTGTAATGCTCTTAAAAGGATGCCCTTGGTTTAGGATTTCTTATGGGAAATAAAACTAGAATTTATGAAATTATGAAGCACATACCCCTGGAAAATGTCATGAAAACTGTTTAATATTCTAGGCATAAACTACAGACCTTTCATCATCTAAATGCCTTCACACTGTAAGATGACATGCATACCTAGATTACAAACCTTTTCTGTTACTGTAGGCCACAAAATGTGTCTCATGAGGAAAGAAGGTCCTAGGAAGCCATATGGGATATCCAAGACCTCTCTCTGCTGTGCCTACACCATTTGGTTGCTTGTATCCTTAACATCAGGTAAGAGCTGAGAGTACGAGCATTATTTGAAAATTGGACACTTTGTCATAGCTCATAGTGAATGAACCACAAATTCAACCATTTACCTTCATAAAATACCAGATTTAAGAAAATCTCATTCTAGAATGTTAAGACAAAGTAATTATTGAAGCAAAATTATAAACAAATTACTAATATACTTTCTTTAATGATAACATCTACCTATCTACTATCTGTTTATCTGTCTGTATCTATCTATCTACATATATTTCTATAATAAAGTTATGAAGACAGTTTTGGCCTAAGTCCATAAACAGAAACCTAAAATATTAATTACGAAGTCAGAGAATACATGTAAATATTGATTGTAAGTGACAGGAGATTTTTATTCTAGTTATGTTTTCAACTCAAGATAATTAACTAGGAGGGATTGATTGGTGAAAATTGAAACAATAAAGCTAGGGGATGGCATAAGAGTAAAGCAGGCAGTACCATTGTATTTTCCCTCTTAGGGAAGAGTTTTTGCTGAGTTGCAAAACATTCATTGAATCAATAAACCTGTGTACAGCAGCATCTTCTATGCACTAGCTACTGTGTTTAGTTCTTTGTCAAAAATATAAATAAAACAAGTTACTTCTATGAGGGGGATACTATTAATATTATAATCATAACAGAAGGTAGGTAAATCATGATAACATGATGCATCAAATGCTACGAGTAAAAATACCTAGAGGTAATAGGTGTACACATAAGCAGGATTAAATTTAGACTTGGGGTGGGTAAATGCGAAGGTGTGACCAGTGGAGAAGCGCTTTACTTTTTGCATGGCAAAAAAATCGGATTTAGTAGTTGCTTTATCATTTCTTACTCAAAAAATCAATTATGTTTCTTGAAAAGATAATTTATGTCAAAAGGCTGTACACAGCAGTAACAAAATGTAATAAAGGTACTTGCCAAAGCCCACTGCCTAGGAGTTCTTCAGCATTGCTTCCCCAAAGAAAAAACAAATAGAATTTAACAAACATCAGCTCATTATCAAATACAAAAATTATGTTAGTACTTAGTTTAAATATTTCATGGAATGAAAATGCAGAAATCATAATGGAATGCAGCACTTTGCTATTTTTATTTGCTCTAATGAATGTACTACATGGAGCTTTTTCCATTAGAATTCTTGGGAAGAGAAGAAACTTTAACCTTGGCACAAATGGAGCCTAATGTTTTTAGAAACTACATAGATATTTTTAAGAATAAGGAAAATAAAATGCAACCTGGTAAAATATGCACAACCATAGTTGATGAACATTGAAAATCCAGACAGTTTCTTCTCCAAACCGTTTATTTAATGATGTAACTCTTCTCTTCTAAGAATTCCTAATTTGGTTGGCATCTACGTATAAAGGGAAGCCAGGTGCTTCTGATATTCAAACCTGTATCTTTCATATGTTTAAAAAAATAATGTTCTGGATTCTCTCTGATCTACTGCAGTCTGTTTCCTGGATCTCTGTATTCAGTTTAAATGGCTTCAAATGGAAGTCATATGTGTTTCCACTACAAAAAATACCAGTTGCTTTATTCAGTGATGAAAAATTAGTGGATTCAGTGAAAAACAAAAATCTTGATCTCTAATGAAAGTTGATTATTTGAGGAACTCTCTGGTTGACTAGCTTATTTAATAAATGCAGAGGTACTAGGAATTCAAGAGCATATTTGAACTACTAGATTAGCCATTATTTAGCTTTTTTCTCTTCAGTGATAGTTGTTAACTCCTTAAAATGGAAAGGATTCATTAAAGAGAAAAAGAAATCTATTGAATTTCTATTTGTGGCAGATGTTGTACTACATACATTACATATATTGTCTCATTTAATCCTTAAAAAAACTTATAAAGGATTATTTCACAGATAGAGAAGCCTAAAATCTGAGAAGTTAGCTGCATTCTATAGCTATTGTGAGTGTTAGAACTGAGATTTAAACTTAGGCCCAAATCAACCCTCAGATGAGCAATAGCTGTCTCCTCAAAGCTTGCTATTAGTCACACAGGGAAACAATTGAGGAATATGAAAAATTAACACAAACACATTTATTATGCTAGGAAAAGAGAAAGACAGATAATGTTAGGTTATTGGTAGAGTAGCACTCTTTCTACATAATCATATATATCCACAGTTATGTATGTGTGTGTGTAAGTGATGGCAGTGGTGGCCCATCTGGAGTGGCCGCTGCCATGATGCTGGCTACCATGGGGGAGGTGCAGCCAGGGTTGTGCACTCCATGAAGCCAGTGGGAGCCAGGAATAGGCAGAAGCCCTGCACCCTTCTGAACTGGCAGGGTGGGAGCCTCATACTCCCCATGTGCAGCTGCAGCTTCCCAGCCACTGCTCTGGACCTGGGCACCCCTTTGCTCTTGGAGACTGGGAGTAAGCAGGACCTCCACCCTCCCACCTACAGCTGCAGCTGCCCAAGCTGCAGCTGCAGACCCAGCCATCTCTGCACTCTCAGGGGCCAGGGAAGGCCCTCCTTCCCCCACAGGTATGCATATGCCTGCTCCTGCTGCCTGGCCTCTCCCCGATCCTGGTGGTTGCTCCAATCTCAGAGCAAAATTGAGGCCAAGCCTGGGTGCTGCCACAACCCAGCCAGGTGTGTGCACGCTCGACACAGTGCTGACTCTGGACTTTGAGTGCTGACGAAGATGGGAGGGAGGCCCGGGGCATGCTTGGGGAAGCGCACAGATGACCTGCAGGCACCCCTTGGCAAGAACAGCCTCAGTGCCATGGATGAGGGCAGGAGGCAGACAGGCTGCAGGATAGAAAGGGGTGGGTCCCTGGTGAAGCCCCACTTTCAAGCCAGGGGTGGCCTGAAGCCTGGGGGCTGGGCTGTCAGTTCCATGGACCAGAATGAGAACTTATGATGCCTTTTCCAGGGCTGCCCATGGCCACCCAGGAACCAATCAGCATGCACTTCCTCCCCTCTGAAGCCCATAAAACCCCCAGACTCAGCCAGACTCAGAGAGATGACAGGATGACCTGCCTGTGAACAGGAGCTACTTATGCCAAGGTTTCCCCTCTGCTGAGAGCTGAGCAGATATCAGGACTACCAGTAGTGGAGAAGAGCTACCCAAAGAAAGGAGCTACCCACTGTGGGTCTCCTCTCTGCTGAGAGCTGAACACTCATTGGGACAACCTGCCTGCAGAGAGTAGTGACCCACTGTGGGTCTCCTCTGAGCTGTTACATCACTCACTAAAGCTTCTCTTCACCTTGATCACTCTCCACTTGTCTACATACCTCATTTTTCCTGGACACTGGTAAAGAACTCAGGACCTGCTGAATGGTGGGGCTGAAAGAGCTGTAACACAAACAGGGCTCAAACATGACCCTTGCTCACCATGTTGCGGATGACAAGAAAAGAGAGAAGGAAAGAAGAGCTGTGGCCTTTTGGGGAACCCAGACCTAGGAGCTCCCCAAGCCAGAGCTGTGACACACTCTTTGGGGCTCTGTGGTTCCTAGTGTCTCCAAGCTTCCAAGTGTCACTGCATTTCCCACTGCCAGCCATGGAAGCTGCTTGTGGTAACACCTTGTGCAGCTATAGCCTCACAGGGAGCCGGCACCTGTCCCAGTGCCTGGAGCTGCCTGCCCCACTGCAGCCAGTGTGCCTGGCTGTGCACAGTGGCCAGACCCCATGCTTGCTCACTCACACACCCCTTACCACTCTACTTGCCCTTGGCAAGCACGGATCCAGGCCAATAGCATGAGCTAAGTGCAGTCTGCCTGGCCAAGCAGGCAGAAAGAGCCCAGTGGGCCCCAGCAAAAGTCAGGCAAAGGCACTGTTGACCACAGAGGTTTCTGGCCAGAAATCAACACCCTCAAAGCTCACATCACATAAGCATATATATATATAAATGTATACGCATATACATTTATATGTACACACACATACACACGTAACACACATGCTTACCGAATACATCTGTTGAATACATTCTAAATTCCACCCAACATAAAAATACTTTTGGAAAAGGGCTACAATACTTTTGGATAATTATAATGATAAGACATTCTCAAAGGAAAATAAAAGTACTTTCTGTCAAGTAATTGTAAATAATCTCAGATATTTAAATTAAGCTACTATTTAAAGTTTTTAAATTAAGCTACTATTTAAAGTTAAGGTATGGGTTTTCTGCATAACTTTTTCCATAACATATAATGTCCATAAATCTTGAAAGAGTGTAGTATTCAATACTTAAATATCACAGTTCTCACAAATTAGTAAACCAGATAGCATGAGTGAAATAAAAATTAATTATCTCAAAAACATTAGTCAGAGTGTGATATTTTGAAACTAAGTATAGAAAGACATGAATAATCAATCACTTTTTCTAGTTACCCAAATCACCTCAAGATAAATGATGCTATGTAATTAAATAGAGGAAAGTTTACTCTGCTCAGATCCATGGGGAGCAGTAAATCTTTAACACTTACTCATTTATGTTAATTAGGTATCCACAAAAGGCACTGGTGTTATTAAAAATGGTTGTAGGGCTTTTTAAAAAAAATAATATTATTCTGGTGAATTTAAAGTGTTTTTTAGTCAAGTATCAAAGAAAAAAAAGAAAACAGTGCATGCTTCTTCATTCTTATCAAAATAAAACAAGCAATAAAGATACGACCAGCCTCCAGTAGAACTGACAAGAGGATGCAGCCAAATGAACATATGCTAGTGTTATGAGGCATGAAGAGGTTTAAAATATAGCAAGAAGCACAGTTTAACTACCAAGATACCTGGAACGAAATCAGGGGCAATTGTATATTTGTTAGCATTTGGGTCATGCAGAGACTTGCTCTAAGTCATTTCTCCTTTCTGAACCTCCCTTTCCTCTTTGGAAAAACAAAAAAAAATCAGAATACAATATAATATTACAAAGTTAATGCAATGATCACATGAAATAATGAACATGAAATGCTTTGCAAACTATACAATGATATAAAAATATAGAATATTTTATTTCTTTGTAGAGTAAAAATTATTCAGAGCGAATAAAAAGTATATAGCAGTGTGAAAAGAAGACAGGCTAGAAGGTTGGATAATCCATTTAGGACAATCTACATTTTTAAGGGAATTTCAGCCTATCTCACTGATCAGATTGACTCATGCTCACTCTTGGCAGCATGACACAGACGATTTGTGAGTCCCTGTCCTATTTTCTCTCACTCATCATTAAATGGGCTGGGCCACTCTGGAAAATGAAAAGAGAGGCAGATGGAAAAGCTGTTTTGACGCTGTCATGTCTGGTTTTAAGACTATCCAGGCTCTGCTTCTTTCTAAGAAATGGAAGCCAGGGTTTCTTAATTTTCCACACCCCAAAATAAACATAGTCTGCTGCGGACAGAATTACACTCAGTGGCCTTTGTTTAGCATTACTTCGTGTCTACTTGTTTCAAGGCACTAACTTAACAGGCAAGTCTCTCTCCTTGCTGAACCATTACAAGAACAATGACATTGATTATGAAGTGCAAGAGTGGCATTTTGCCCTTGGCTGTGGATGGCACATTTCAAGGAGCTTAGGATGCCTTCCACCATCTCCAATCAATCTCTAACTTAAGTCTCAAACTGATTAGCATCATTGCGTTTGCTTCTCTCTCCACACCCAAATAAATGATTACAAGTGACCTCAACATAACAAAGGACAAGCAACAAGTTACTTACTAAAGAAATGTAGTCAAGTAGGAGCGGAATTTAGAAAGGGCCATGCTAATCTACTATGCTTTTTATATCCCTACCATTTGCTAAGCACTATAATTGTTGTTTGACTAAGGTCTTTCTTTTAATTATTACAACAGTCCTTTATATATAATTATTTAAAAGCTTTTGGATCAAGAGAATTAAAATCAAAAAGCCTAATTTGCTTAAGCAATGATTGCTGGAGTCAGGGACTGAATCCAAATCCATAGCCTATATTCCTATCATTAGGACAGTACTTCTCAGACTTTGTAAGGGTTTTGTGTTCATTTTTGTTTTTGTTTGGTTGTGATTGCATTACCAACAGGGAAACACTTTTATCAAACAAAATCTCACAGAGAAACTCAAATGTAAAATAGACATGAATGTAGTTAATCTGGTTGAGAAGGAGGTCATAAAGAGGGGACCTTCACTGATAGCCCCACAATATCCCTTTGTGGCCCCTCTGATATTTTTTTCTAAAGCTTTGTCTCTCTCCATAACTCAGAAAAACTATTTACCCCACCAAGATAATGTGTGTCATTTTTCTGAAAATTGCTCTTGGGAGGTACAAAGGAAATTGTAGCAGAAGCATCGAATGAGACTTCTGAAAGGCAGAGGACAGCCACAGAGAGGAGACCAAAATGGGGCCACAAATGTAATTTGCCTATTTCACAATTCAACCTATGCCCAGTCCTGGCTGTAATACATTCAATATCATTTAGGCTAAGGATTGTGAATGCAAATTTATTTTTATCAGCATTCTCTCAGATTATGAATCATATATTTTCCTAGTCACACCTTACATTAAAGGAATGTCTGATTTATAACTGCTTTATTTGTCCTTAAAGAATAAAGATGAAAAATGCATTTTAAAGGCACCATTATTGAATTAAACAGCATCTTAATTAATGTGCCTTTAATTAAACAAAATAAATTTTCTTCGCAAGATCCTGATTTTTTTTTCCACCCCCTCTAGGAGAAAGAGCAGCATCAATTGTTTCAGCTCATTAGGTTTTAAAGTTTTAACTGACTGAAAAGTTGGGTTCCTGAATTTATATTACAACTCATTCACAATGGGAAATTAATAGCACATAAATAAAACTTCTCTTAAGAGCAAATAATATTAAACATTTTCCTAAGATATGCATTTTTTTAAAATTGAACTTATTTTAATTTCTGTCTTCTGTCCAAGGTGGGCACAGCCTAACAATGGAACACAGCAGCTGCAATAGACCAGAGTAACTTGGGAACCAAAGTGCACATAATTGTAGCTTCACCTTCTCATTTGCCATTTTTTGTTTCTTGCTAGCCAAGGGCAGAAGGACTTTTAAATTATTGGTGGTTTTAATTCATATCCAAAAATACAGGCTAAGCAAATATGACATAGGAGTTGACAAAATTGAGTGAGAAAAAGTTTCTTTAAAAAAAAAACAGACTGAAAAAAATGTTGAGAGCAATCTTTTGCTGACAGTTGAAGAACTGTTAAGAATTAAATACTATTCATTAAAAGGATCTGTGAAATCATTTACCCTTGTTATAAAATAGTAATATGCAAATACACTTGTCATTTCATTTGGCAAAGTCATTCAGTTTGATAATCAACAAACATTTATTACGTGCCTTTGCTTTAACCAACATTACTTTCATTTAATACTCAGAAATGTTAAAATGTGATATTTTTGAATACTAACTCTATGGTGTGTTTAATTTTTCAACTATTCTTTGTGCCACGAGCTGAACTAGCAAGAAGACTCTTTAGTATGGTTTACTCCTTTGTTCTATTTTCCTAAGTACAAACCATTTTATGAAAAAATTGTTCATTGCACTAAATCTTCAAATGGAAATGGCTTATTGAGTAGACCAAAACAAAAAAAGAGACAAATAATTAGTAGATAACAGCTACAAAAAGAAATCTTCTATGAAATGTGGACTAAGTCAAGTTTCTTTTTCTGTAGCTGGGTTCAGAACATACACTGTATAGAAATGAAATTAAAAAGAAAAGCATATTTAATGTTGGGGTACCAGGAACAATTTGAAAGATGACATTGGTCTTCCTTGGTCGTAGGGTTGAGACTCTGCAAAGTAGTGTCTATTCTTCAAACATCAATGGAAATACTCACCTCTAGTCTGCCAAACCAATGCATTGTGATAAGAATTCTCTGCATTTCATCTTAAACTTTAAAGTATATAAGCACCACCAAAGGGCGCTAATTTAAAGTGTAGGATCCCAAGCCCAACATCTAAAGTTTCTAACTCAATGGGCCTGGTATAGAGTTTCAACAAGTCTATTTCTCTTAACTGATTCAGAAACAAGTAGTCCGGTGACCATGAAGAAACATACCTTAAGTGTTTTCTATGTGTGTTTTTTTTTTCTGAATATGCTTTGTAGAGGATTGGAAAATATCAGACGAAAAAAATACTGAGAAGAAAACATAATCACCCATAGTCCTACGACTCCAATATAGCTGCTATTTAATCAGCACAATAACTTCTAGGTATATATATAATAATCCACAGGTTTTTTTTCATTCTATATATATCACAGGTTTTTTTCTTTCTTTATATATATATATACACACACACATAATATATATACACACATAATATATATATTCTGTATATATATACATATATAATATATATGTATATATTATATACATATATGTATATATATTATATATACATTATATATATTATATATACATAATATATATATTCTGTTACTTATATATTCTGTAATATTGCAGGCATAATTTATTGTAATATAGCAAAAACTTCAGTCATTAAAAACTGTCTAGGTATAAAATTATGTGTTAATACAATTTTTTCTCAAGATTTTGAGTACATGGTTCCATAGTAGTCTAACGCACAGTGTGGCTAATAATAAGTCTGATGATTGATTTCTGGTTGCTTTATACATGACTTTTTAAACAATCTCTGAAAACTTAACAGATGTTATTTATATGGTTGATAATCTCAAATTGCATCTGCCTATGTAGTATAAATAAAAATAAACCTACAAAATCAGAGAGGTTAAACAAATGGATTCTGTTAAACATATTTTCTATATTTTCCTTTATTCGTTTAATAATGGACCTTAGATATTTTTTTCAAATTAGTGTTTTAAGATCTCATTTTTAAATGGCTAAGTAGCATTCAGTTTTAGGAATATACCATAATTTAAGTCCTCCCCAAATGATGGACATTTAAATATTCCAAATTTTACCCAGTTAAAATCAGTGCTAAAATAAACATGTTTAGCCATAAGCATTGGACTAGTTATTAATAAGTTTAAGATGAAAAGCAGAGAATTCTCGTCATAAAGCATTGGTTTGGCAGATTAGAGATGAGCATTTCCACTGTGTTTTATTGATGTTTGAAGAATAGACACTACTTTGGAGAGTCTCAACCCTATGACTAAGGATGACCAATGTCTTGGACCAACCAACTATCGGAAACATGTTCAAGTATTTCTATAACATGGATTCCTAAGCATAAAATTTGCCATTAAAGAATTTTTGAAATATTGTTAGGCTGCTATTGAAAATACTGAGATAAGATACTGAAGTAAGATTTGTGTGTAAGAAACTTGTTGGGAGATACTCTAGTTATTAATATCTATGAGTGAGTGAAAGGAAAAGATGAATTCGCAGTAAAGGCTCCAGCCAAACCCAACAATGGGATCAGGAACTGAGGTATCCTTTAAAGGCATTCTCCAGTAGGGCAAGTGGGCTTAGCTTTTTGTAGTTTTACATCAACTAGTCATTGGCTGCCCCAAGAAAAGAGCATAGTCTTCGTCATTTTAACTCCCCCCCAATCCCCAGAGGCATTCAGCTGAAAGATGTCAGCTGACAACTCTGAGCAGCTGAGATAATGAGTGCCTACTACTTAGGTAGTAGGGGTTTGGCCAGTGAACCAAAACATGTACTACCATCTACCACTTTGTATTCATTATATCTACCTGTCTTATATAAATTCTGATAGCAACTCCTAATCTGGTGCTTCTCTTTTATTCAAGAAAATTTATGAGACAGATAAAAACTAGTGGAATGAACTATCACCCCTCAATTCCACAAATGATCTGCAGTATCTCACTCTTTTACCTTATTCTACATATTCCTCACCTCTGATGATAACCTTTGCTGGCCAAGGTGACCTGCCTGGTAGAATGACGCAGACCTTCCTCCAGTGAGGCCCTAGTCCTCTAAAAAAAAAAAAAAACGATAATAATACAATAAAATAAAAGCATTTCTCTTCTACACTTCTAATAAAACCTCTAAACCTCTAGATCCAAGAACTGTGGGGATGGCAAGCACATATTTCATGAGTCGGTCACAGGAAATAAGGGTGAGTGGAGTGTTCTTTTATCTACCCCTTTGTTTCTGGACTCATTTTTAAATTCTACCTTTTGGAGGCACAGTACTATATACTGGTCATTGATTTGGAGTATACACTGCATCCTGAAAAATGGCACTCATATTCTTAGGGTATTATATCCAAACTAATATTTGGCTATACTTTCACAAAAACTCAATTAAGACTAGTGGTTTCTGAGTGGTATAGCACGTGATTAAACCAATGGACTCCATTTTTATGTATTTATCCCCTCTTCTCCTTTTCTCTGAAGATCACAGGTTATAAATACTTATCATTCCACAAGATTCCAAATAGTAGTTCTGGCTACAGTCCTACAGGCAGGTAAGGTAAGCTCACACTCAAAGTCTAAGTCAATTTTAGAAAAGATGAATATCTGCCTCTTCAAGGATGGAAAGCATTCAATAACAACATGAAACCAAGTGGCTGTTTGGTATTTTAGATGAATGGTGCCATATTGGGTCTTCAGGGTTGGTCTTTGTTAAAATTTAAACCAAGGATTGAACAACCATGGTGAGTGGGAGCCTATATCATTGGGCATATACAAAGGCTTCATCCCTGACCCAGTGTCTATTGAATTCATTTACCCATTGTGCCAGTACTGGAATGGCCAATGGCATGTTGGCTGACATCAGTTGACTGAATTATGTGTTTTTAGAGCTCCTTTCATGGTGAACTTTATCTGAAGAATATTAACATACAATACAAATACCTTCACACTTTATGCCCTCTTCAGTAGGTCAGTCTTCATGCTTCTTCGCCAGACCTCCTTGACCCAAGTCCTCTAACCTTTTTATAATACTTCTGTGCCACTGACCAGCCAAATAAGTTATTTATTTTCTATATGCTATTTCATATTCCTAACTGAGGCTGTTTCTCTTTCCACATCAATCGATCGACCAGGTGCAACTGGTCCAGCCCCAGGTCTAAATTTCATGTGTGATCTTTCAGGCTCTACCAAAGACTTTACCTGGCAGGCCTCATGGAGGGAAAGCTGCCCTTCCCACAAAAGATTTGGTGCACAACCAGTGCACTGGAGTCTCAGGAAGAAGTTGCAGGCAGGGATTCAGGCCTATTCCAGCCAGCCATGCTCATATATGCATGGCTTCATTCTTAGCTTAGGCACCTCTATTCAGAGGCCTCACCCAAAATATTTTTCAGGCACCTCTTCTTTATGAGGGGTACTTGAAGACACTTTTCTCCACTTCAACTCAATTCTTTGAGACTTGTGCCTTCAAGGAAAAAGAACATAGAGCACTTAGGGATCACTTTACCCAGCAAACAAAAAAGGCCTGAGAGAATGTGTTAGTTTGCCTCAATAATGAAACAAGCATCTTGTTAAACTTAGTGAAGGAGACCGGTTCCTTACAGGAACATCACTACAAACCCCTTCTTCAGACTACCCTGATAAACCATGACTGCCTACAGAGGAGGTGCAAGGTATTGAGTGAATGAGACAGTACACATACCTAAGACCCTCTTCTTCCTCAGTTGGGTACCAGGTATGCTCTGGCACACCTGACTCCCTGGTGATAAATTCCTTGCCACTCACAAACATATTTGAACCACCCTCACACAGCCAGCCCTAAAAACACCCTTGGATCTACAATGAAGTAGTGGGAACAGTACATGATGAGATCATTAATAGACTCAGATTTCTAGGTTTATTCATGCCTCTCCTGATGGCTATTGAGGCCACTGCTTGAAGTCAGGCCCATTGTTTCACAACACAATCTGACTCTTTACTGACAAATTTCCTGGCATGCAAAAAGTGGCTACTGCCAAGATATCAAAGTCTGACTAGGCAAAAGAGCAGCTGGAGAGTGGTAAACAGGCATCCTTTGCTGGACCATCCTGGCAAAGGCTTTCCAGAAAAGATCACTGAATCTTGTCTCTCAATAATGGGGTCCCAAGAAGGAGACTGATGGGGTCCCTGCCAAGGAACTTGTGGCCAGGTCCAGGCCATGAGAGGCTCAACAGACAACCCCATGAGAATTCAAGTGGTGGCAGTCCCTATGAGTGACATTGGTGCTGATCCCTCTGACCCTCCTGGTGGGCCTGAAGATGAGCTGAATGGTCCATCCAGCCTCTGCCAGGTTTTTCAGTATTCAAAAATAAACAAGACTAAGAGTTAGACTGAGGTCCTTCTCTCTCCAAAGAGAACAAGAATCCCTACTTCACGGTCATAGCTCAATGGAGAGATGGGGGGATCTAGTACTTCTTGGGCCTTTTGGAGATCAGTACACAAATGACTTATGATTCCCACAACCCTTGGCACCAAGATAAGGGGAAACAGATAATATTGTCTGGAATTGGGTTCTAGGCTACCACCACTAGCAGTCTTAACCAGACATGACTATGGATGAGTCACTTCAGGTTCCTACAAGTCTCCATCGTATGGCCCCCATCACTGAATGCATAGTTGGTACAGATATATTACGCATGTGCACCCTACTCACCTTCACCCACAGCCCTGGCAAGAATTGATGCAGTTAGGGCCATCTTAGTGGGGCATATGGAAGACTGTTAATTTGCTCCACTACTGACAATTGGTGTTGTTATTCCCCCCAAAACTAACCACCCTTTGGCCAAACTTAAGGAAAATGAAGTTCTCTATGAGACTATTTCTCTATTCTATAGCCCTATCTGGCATGTGCACAAGGCTTTGGGTGCCTAGAAACTCACCTTTGAGTACTGGAGGCTCAGTGTTGTCATACCACTCTCGGAGTTGGTGGAACCAGATGTTGTGACAGTCACAGAAGCTATTGCTCAAGCTAAGCGAACTTGGTGTGTAGCAATTAATATTACAAATGGTTTTTTCAGCATCTCCTTCAAATCAGATTATCAGGATCAATTTGCCTTTATGTGGAATGGATTCCAATATACTGTAATGTTTCCTTAATGCTACCTAAATTATCTGGCTATCTGTCATCAACAGATAGGTCATAACCCTGAAAAATGTCACTCCTAGACAAAACACTAGCCTTCCACTATATTAATGACATCTCCTGGTGGGCATAGACAAGGCCATCACCCAACAAAAACTGGATGCCTTCTTGACCCACAAGTGACAACATGGCCAGTCCATTACTAAAAAGTATAAGGATCTAGCAACTAAGTAAAATTCCTGGGCATGATCCAGGAAGGTGCACAATTCTGGAGCAGACAATTATGAAGCATTTGACTCCCTCTACATGAAAAAATAGAAAGAAAGAGGACCCCTAACCCACAAGATTCCCTTAGAAGGATCTTCCAACGGGCCACTCAAGTTACTCCCCTAACCCATTCAGGCCCCACCGATTCATATTTGCTGTTTGAGTTACAGGTTTTATCAACCTTCCAGTTTGACAATTGAAACCTATGGCAGAAGAATACTACCACAGGTTAGAGGTATCTGTTGGGCCTTTGGACTCCTAGGCTCCCCAGGTCAGCTTAAGGGCATGCATGCTTTAAGAGATTATTATTGGCTTGCCATTGTGCCTTGGTGGTTACTGAGTGTATGGCCCATGGTCATGAAGTAGTCTTGTAACTAGAGATCCCAGTCACACCTTGGATCTGGACATAGCCCTCAAATTGTCAAGTGGAGAAAGCTAAGAAATTATCTCTAGTGAAATAGAATTGGTACATAGAGAAGTGGGTAAAATCTGGCCAGGATGGGCTTCAACACCATAAAAAAAGCTTGCAACACCATAAAAAAAAGCTTCAGGAGTGCTCCTCTACCCTTAGGCATATGCTCAAAGAACCACTGCCTCCACTGTCCCAGAGGAAACACAGATATAGAAACCTCCTGGACCACTGATAGGCCTTGTTCACTGAGAGCTCTTCCCAGTTAACTTATACCAGGATGGAAAAGGGTATAGCTGCCATCTGATCTGAGAGAGGCCTGTCCCTCACTGAGCACAGTAAAGGATGCTCAGCACAATGAATAGCACTTCGTGTAGTGTGGATGGCTATCCAGGCCACCCCAGCTGATGAGATGTGCTACATTTTCACTGACTCACGGGCTGTGACCAATGTCCTGGCCATTTGGTTAGGCCACTGGCAGGTCTGAGTGCCATATAAACAAGCTTTCCTGTAGGGGTGAGACATTTAGAAAAAAAAAATGCTCCATTCCTAATAAGGTTTTCTTATCAAGGTTGATGATCACCAGAAAGGCTCTCAGACTGACAAAGGGGAATATAATCAATGAGCAGACCATGTTTGTCAGCTAAACTCAGAGACTGAATTGTGCTCTAATCCAGAACAAGCAGATGCTCAACCTATTGCCTTCTGGATCCATGAGAAATTTTGATACCATCCTAGACTGGCCTACATGCATAGACTGCCTCTGTGGTCTGAACATGCCAACAATCATGGAAAAGGTTTTCCTCCAGCCAGACCATGGCCAAAGCTAAAAATGCTGCCTGGGAAAAAATCTCTCAAGCCAATGACCAAGGAGTTTCCGATGAATAGATCACATTGGGCCCCTCATCCAATCAAGAAGATTCCACTAGATCCTGACTGTAGCTGATACTTTCTCTGAATTTGCTCAGGCATCCTTGTGCATCCCACTGACTCAGGCCACACTATCCAGATCACTGAAGACCATACGTGTCTTGTTCAGGTTTTCCGAGTAGATTTTATTTGATAATGGCTTTAAATTGTGGCCCAAGTTCCATATCAACATGCCCAGTCACAGGACATACAATGAATTCTTTATATTCCATATCACTTCCAAGCTGCAATGATGATTGAGCATTTTCATGGATAATTAAAATACAGACTTAAGTGGCTGATAGCACAAGTAAAGATAATCCCCGCCTGGACGTCGGAGGAAAGCAGTCTGCGGTCTCAATGCAGCAGTTCTCTGAAAGGGTACTTTTAATTCATGCTCTATGTGTTACTGTCTGACCTCTTCATTCAATTGTACACCCCTTTTCAATAATTATTGACAGCTGGGTCTCTGGAGGCGACCCTGCAAGGGCCTTCCTTCCCCTTCACTCTCTTTCTTAAAACTCAAATACTTGAAAGATTAGAATGGCTATTAAACAATGAGGAGTGGGAGACGGTAACCTACTCTATTTACCACCTGGGTGCACAAGTTGGATTTTTTGCCTACAAGGACTTCAAAAATAATGAACATCAATTTGAGTTCTCTAGTTCAATATTTTCCTTAAGGTGGCCCAGGTGCTTTTTCCCATGTAGTCCCATGGGATCAGTATCAGAATACAAAATGTTACTGAACCACAAAAAGATAGGCCAGAAGACTTTCATATGTCATCCTAGGAGATGGATTAAGAGTTCTATCCTTGCTCACGGTACAGGAAAGACTGCCCACATTGCATTCAATAGGGAAAGGTCTCCTTAACTGACACCAGGTGAACACCTTCTAACCTAATAGCCTGTGCAGGACAGGAAGGGTAGAGGCATCTAACCTCTCTTCTCTCTCTCCTGCAGAAGAGCCTGTGATTCTTGCTTTGCCAAATTTGTTGCTTTCTCTTTCACCATCTCCCAGAGGGTTAGATTGCCAGGAAGAGCAGGATGTCAGCATTTCTGGTTTTACCACAAGCTCCCTGTTGTAGAGGTTAAGTTCTGGATGAGTGTGAATAAAAGGAGAAAATTGTGATAAAAGGCAATTGGGAGGAAATTGTTAGGTTCATCTGAGATATAGGTTAAACTGCAAGTCAGCTGGTTTACTGGAGAGAATCGGGAAAACACACAGCTGAGAATACCCACCTTGGGGTCAAAACAAATCTCAAAAACTGACTGCAAAGGTAATTATCCCTTCAAAAGAGACCAAATTTGATTGGATTTATCTGTAACGTAATTTATGGAACTAGACATTGTTAAAAACAGTACAGCATCAGCCAACAATAAGTGGAGTTTAACAGCTGGGCATTGTCTGGAAAACAGTCAAAAAGACCCTTGCCAAAAAAACACTATCACCTTTGAGTGACTGTGGACATACCCAAGGCTGTACACCCTGAGAAGCACATCAGAGGCTTCATACTGCAGGACAGAAATAGACTTTACAAAAATAATCAAGCCAGTTACTAAACAGGTAAACAAGAAAACAGCAAGTATAAGATGAGGGGTAAGGAGAATTATAGTACCAGTACCGAGAGCTGCTTTAAAAAAATCCAGTTTCCGTGAGAATGGTCAATGGGTACAAAAATATAGTTACATAGAGTGAATAAGATGTAGTATTTAATAGCATAACATGGTGACTACAGTGAACAATAATTTAATATACCTTTTAAATAACTAAAAACTTAAAATTTGAATGTTTATAACACAAAGAAATGATAAATGCTTGAGGCAATGGATACTCCATTTATCCAGATGTGATTATTACTCATTGTACATCTGTATCTAAATATGTCATGTACCCTATAAATATATAAATCTACTATGTACCCATAAAAAATAAAATAACCAGTTTCCAGCAAAAATTACAAGACCTGCAGCAAAACAGGAAAGTATGACCCAAATGCAAAGGGGGAATAAAAGCTTGCAGCATATATTGCCTATTAGAGTGCAGAGATGTTAGATTTAAGAGACATAAAAATTCAAAGAAGCCATTATAAATATGTTGAAAGAACAAACCATAATTAAATAAAGAAAATTATAATAATAATATTGCACCAAATAGTAAATATCCATAAAGAGATGTAAATTATAAAAAAGAACCAAATGGAAATTCTGGAATTAAAAAGTAGAATAATTTAAATGAAAATTTTACTAGAGATTAGAACTGGCAGAAAGAATTAGCAAACTTGAGGATAAATCAATAGAGATTATGCAATCTGAAGAACAGAGGGCAAAAAATAAAGAAAAATGAATGTAACCTCAGAAAAATACAGGACACCAGGAAGCATACCAACATACATGTAATAGGAATATCAAAAAGAGAAGAAACAGAGAAAAGAAAATATAAAAAAAAATTTTAAAACAATGAAAACATTCCCAATCTATTGAAAAACATTAATCTATATATTTAGGAAGCCCAACAAATTAGTATATAAAACATTATATACTATACATTATATACTGAGCTTCCTCTAGGAAGCTCAACAAACTCATTTTTACATCATAGGGAAAATACTGGAAGTGAGGGCAAGATGGCTAACTATATGCAGCCAGGTGGAACAGCTCCGATCAAGGGACGAAGATGACTGGCATGCTCCTAACAGATTTTCAGAAAGAAGGCATTGAAAGTGGATGGAGAGATGACGCAGAAGCTGCGCTAAAGGCGGAGAACACTGGCAACCCTACACAAGGCTACAGTGCACCTGGACTCATTCCTGGCCCCAAATGCCTCCGGGAGAACAAATGAGTTGAACTGGCAATGAGCAACCTGCTCTTGCCACAGGCCTCTGGAACCCTGGCAGACCTCAAGTTGGCAGGGAGAGCTGCATAGAGAAGTGGTAGCAGCAGGAAGACAGCTGATATGGAGCCCAGAGGGTTTGGTGCAGAAGCACCTGTAGGAGAGCACAGCCAGGAATGGCCATGCCCCTAGACCTGACTTGCTCCCATAAGAGACTAGCCAAAGGGGAACTGTCAGTCCTGAACACTACAGGCACCCTGGCACCTGCTACCACCTGCCACAGCTGCCACTACTGCTGCTGCCGGCACATGTGAACAAAGACAGATCCCACTGTCACTGCATTACAAAACGTGTTTGCTGACACCACCTATCAGAGAGTAGTAACCCATAATCTGGGAGCACGTCAGCCTCCACAGTGCAATGGATTTCTAACCTCAAAGAGCCAGAGAACATTGTCAAGGCCCAATACAAGTACCCTAGAGTTAGGGCATACAGTCCAGGAAGAGTTGGCAGCTGAGTGTGAGCACTCCAAAATCTTCCAGAAATGAAGTCAGTTGTCTGAATCCACCTTATACTACAATCAAACCCCCAAGGTCATCAAATAGGATGAAGGAAGAAACATACAAAGGTCAGCAACCTCAAAAATTGAAGAAAGATAAGCCAACGAAGATGAGAAAGAATGCACAAGAACCCTAACAACTCAAAAAGCCAGAATGCCTTTTTTTTCTCCAAATGACTACATCACCTCTCCAGCAAGACTTCTGAACTGGGCTGAGATGGCTAAAATTACACAAATATAATTCAGAATATGAACAGAAACAAAGATCATTGAGCTACAGAACTACATTGAAACCCAATCCAAACAAGTTAAAAATCATGATAAAACAATGGAGGAGGTGACAAACAAAATGGCCAGTATAGAAAGAATGTAACCAAACTGATAGAGCTGAAAGACACACTACAAGAATTTCATAATGCAATTACAAGTATTAATAGCAGAATAGACCAAGTGAAGAAAAGAATCTCAGAGCATCAAGACTGGCTTTCTGAAATAAGAAATTCAAACATGAATAGAGAAAAAAGAATAAAAAGGAATGAAGAAAAACCTCAAGAAATGTGGGATTATATAGAAATAAAATCTATGACTCACTGATGTTCCTGAAAGAGATGGGAGAATGGAACCAACATGGAAAACATTTCAGGGTATCATCCGTGAGAACTTCCCCAACCTAGCGAGACAGGCTAACATTCAAATTCAGGAACAGCAGAGAACCCCAGTAAGATATTCCTCAAGAAGCACATTCCCAAGACACATAATCACTAGATTCTTGAAGGTCAAAATAAAATTTAAAAATGTTAAACTCAGCTAGAGAAAGGACAGGTCACCTACAACGGGAAGACCATCAAATCAACAGCAGACCTCTCAGCATAAACCCTACAAGCCAGAAAAGATTGGAGTCTTATAGTCAATGTTCTTAAAGAAAAGATATTCTGCCCCATAATTTCATATCTGGCCAAACTAAGCTTCATGAGCAAAGGAGAAATAAGATCCTTTCAGACAAGCAAATGCTGAGGGAATTCATTACCACCAGGCTTGCCTTACAAAAAGTCCTGAGTGAAGCACTAAATATAACAAGGGAAGACCATTCCCAGCCACTACAAAAACACACTGAAGTACACAGATCAGTGACACAATAAAGCAACCACATAAATAAGTCTGCAAAATAACCAGCCAACATCATGATGACAGGATCAAATTTACACATATTTTACTAGTCCGTTTTCATGCTGCTGATAAAGATATACCCAAGACCGGGCAATTTACAAAAGGTTTTATTGGACTTACAGTTTCATGTGGCTGGGGAAGGCTCACAATCATGGTGGAAGGCAAGGAGGAGCAAGTCACGTCTTACATGGATGGCAGCAGGCAAAGAAAGAGCTTGTGCAAGGAAACTTTCCCTTATAGAACCATTAGATCTTGTGAGACATATTCACTATTACAAGAAGAGCATGGGAAAGACCTGCCCCCATGATTCAATTATCTCCCACCAGGTCTGTCCCACAACATGTTGGAATTCAAGAATGAGATTTGAGTGGAGACACAGCTAAACCATATCACATACCAATACTAACCTTGAATATAAATGGGCTAAATGTCCCAATTCAAAGACACAGAGTGGCAAGCTGGATAACGAACTAAGACCCATTGGAATGCTGTTTCAAGAGACCCATCTAACATGCAGTGACACACACATAGGTTCAAATAAAAGATGGTGAAAAGCCCACCAAGCAAATGGGAAACAGAAAAAAAAGTAAGGGTTGTAATCCTAGTTTCAGACAAAACAGACTTTAAAACAACAAAGATCAAAAAAGACAAAGAAGGGCAATACAGAAGGGTAAAGAGCTCAATTCAACAAGAAGGTCTAACTGTCCTAAATATATATGCACCCAACACAGGAATACCCAGATTCATAAAGCAAGTTCTTAGAAACCTTCAAAAAAACTTTAACTCCCATACAATAATAGTGGAAGACTTTAACACCCCCCTGATAGTATTAGACAGATCACCAAAACAGAAAATTAACAAAGATATTCAGGACCTGAACTCAGCACTGGATCAAATGGACCTGATAGACATCTACAGAACTCTCCAACCAAAAACAACAGAATATATATATTTTCTTCATCTGCACGTGGCACACACTCTAAAATTTATCATATGATTGGAAGTAAAACACTTCTTAGCAAATGCAAAAGAACTGAAATAATAACAATCTCTCAGACCATAGTACCATCAAATTAGAAATTAAGACTTAAAAATTTATTTAAAATCATACAATTAATTGAAAATTCAATAACCTGCCCCTGAATGACTTTTTGGTAAATAAAGAAATTAAGGCAAAAACCAAGAAGTTCCTTGAAACTAATGAGAACAAAGATAGAACATACCAGAATCTCTGGGACACAGCTAAGGCAGTGTTAAGAGGCAGATCTGTAGTACTAAAATGCCCACATCAAAAAGCTAGAAATATCTCAAGTTCACAAGCCAACATCACAACCGAAAGAACTAGAGAACCAAGAGCAAACCAACCCCAAAGCTAGCAGAAGACAAAAAATAACCAAAATCAAAGCTGAACTGAAACAAGTTGAGATATGAAAAACCATTCAAAAAATCAGTAAATCCAGAAGTTGTTCTTTTAAGAAACAATTGATAAAATAGCTAGCTAGACTAATAAAGAAGAAAAGAGAGAAGATTCAAATAAAAGCAATCAGAAATGACAAGAGGGATATTACCACTGACCTCATATAAATACAAATAACCATCAGGAAATACTATAATCATTTCTATGCACATAAAATAGAAAATCTGGGGAAAAAAATGATAAATTCCTGGACACATACACCCTCCCAAGACTAAACCAGGAAGAAACTAAATCCCTGAACAGACCAATAATGAGTTCTGAAATTGAGGTGGTAATAAATAGCCTATCAACCAAAAAAAGGCTAGGATCAGACAGATTAATAGCTGAATTCTACCAGATATACAAAGAAGAGCTGGTACCCTTGCTGCTGAAACAATTCCAAAAAAAATGAGGAAGAGGGAGTCATCCCTAACTCATTCTATGAGGCCAGCATCATCCTGATATCAAAACCTGGCAGAGACACAACAACAACAACAACAAAATACTTCAGGCCAATATTCTTGATGAACATCAATGCAAAAATCCTCAACAAGATACTGGCAAATCAAATCTGACAGCACATCAAAAAGCTTATCTACAATGAACAAATGGGCTTATCATCCGTGGGCTGCAGGGTTAGTTCAACATACTCAAATCAATAAATTGAGTCATTACTGAAACAGAACTAAAGACAAAACCACCTGATTATTTCAATAGATGCAGAAAAGCCTTTAGATGAAAACACTGCTTCATATTAAGAACTCTCAATAAACTGGGTATTGAAAGAAAACACCTCAAAATAATAAGAGTCATCTATGATAAGCCCTCAGCCAATATCACACTGAATGGGCTAAAGCTGAAAGCATTGACCCTGAAAACTGGCACAAGACAAAGATGCCCTCTCTCACTGCTCCTATTCAATACAGTATGGAAAGTCCTGGCCAGGGCAAGCAGGCAAGAGAAAGAAACAAAGTGTATACAATTAGGAAGAAAGAAATCAAACTATCCCTGTTTGCATATGACATAATCCTATATCTAGAAAACTCCATAGTCTCAGCCCAAAAGCTCCTTAAGCTGATAAACAACTTTGGCAAAGTTTCAAGATACAAAATCAACATTTAAAAAAATCACTAGCATTCTTATATGCCAATGATCATCAAGCCAAGAGCCAAAGCAGAAATGCAATTCCATTTACAATGACTACATAAAGATTAAAACAACTAAGAATACAGTTAACCAAGGATGTGAAAGATCTCTACGAGGAGAACTACAAAACACTGCTCAAAGAAATCAGAGATAACACAAACAAATGGAAAATCATTTCATGCTCATGGATAGGAAGAACTAATATTGTTAAAATGTGCCATACTGACCAAAGTTATTTATAGTGCTATTTCTATTCAACTATCATTGATATTCTTCACAAAACTAGAAAAAAACTTTACAATTCATGAAGAACCAAAAAAGAGCGTGAATAGCCAAGGTAATCCTATGCAAAAAGAACAAAGCTGGGGGCATCACACTACACTACCTGACTTCAAACTACACAGTTGGGATAACTGGATACCCATATGCAGAAGATTGAAACTGGACTCCTTCCTTACACCATATACAAAAATCAACTCAAGATGGATCAAAAACTTAAATATGAAACCCAAAAGTATAAAAACCCTGGAAGACAACCTAGGCAATACCATTCAGGACTTAGGAATGAGCAAACATTTCATGATGAAAATACCAAAAGCAATTGTAACAAATGCAAAAATTGACAAATGGTATCCAATTAATCTAAAGAGCTTCTGAACAGCAAAGGAAACTATCAAGAGAGTCAACAGACAACTTACAGAATGTGAGAAAATTTTTGCAATCTATGCATCTGACAAAAGTTTAATATCCAGCATTGATCAGGAACTTAAAGAAATTTACAAGATAAAAACAACTCCATTAAAATGTGGGCAAAGGACATGAACAAACACTTTTCAAAAGAAGACATTCATATGGCCAATAATCATATTAAAAAGCATCTCAACCTACTGATCATTAGAAAAATGCAAATCAAAATCCCAATGGGATACCATCTCACACCAATCAGAATGCCTTTTATTAAAAAGTCAAAAAATAACAGATGCCATTGTGGTTGTCAAGAAAATGGAACACTTATACACTGGTATTGAGAATATGGAAATCAACCTAAATGCCCATCAATGATAGACTGGATTAAAAACATGTGGTACATATACACCATGAAATACCATGCAGCCATAACAAAGAATGAGATCATGTCCTTTGCAGGAACGTGGTTGGAGCTGAAGGCCATCATCCTTAGCAAACTACTGCAGGAACAGAAAGCCAAATATCACGTTCTCACTTGTAAGTGGCAGCTAAATGGTGCAATCACATGGACAAATAGAGGGGAACAACACACACTGCAGCCTATCAGAGTGTGGAGGATGGGAGGAAAAAAAAATAACTAACACGTACTAGGCTTAATACCTGGGTGTTGAAACAATCTGAACAACAAATGCCCATGACACAAGTTTACCTATGTAACAAACCTGTACCCCTGAACATAAAATAAAATTTAAAAAGAAAACAAACTAAAAGCCAAAGGCAAGAAGAAATCTTGAATTAAGCAAGCAAAGCATTATGTATCTTTTACAAAGGAATCCCAAAAAGATTAACAGTGGAATTCTGATTAAAAAAAAAAATGGCATCAAAGGGTAGTAGGATAAGATATTTAAAGTGCTTAAGGAAAAAATTGTCAATCTCCTATACCCAGTATACACGTATTTTAAAAATGAAAGAAAAATAATTACATTCTTAAGGAGACAAAAGCAATGAAAATCTTTTGCTAGCATACCCACCTTACAGTAAATGCTAAAGCATGATCTTCAGGCTGAAAGCTAGTGACCTCAGACTGATTTCTACTCACAAACACACTCAAAATAATACCAAAAGAGGTAATTGTGCAGTTATAAAAGACAGTATAAACCTTTCTTTTCCTTTTTTAACTCATTTAAAAAGCAGATGTATAAAGCGACATGCATATAATATTTTGTTGGGCCTATAACAAATAAAAATTAAATATATTTGCCAGTAACAGGAGGTCACAGTGGGAGCAAAGTTGTATTGGTCTAAGAAAATGACTCCAGATGGTAAGGTGAATCTATGGGAAAAATTGACAAGAACCAGAGATGATAAATAAGAAGTTTAATATAACAAGAGCTTGTTATATTTATTCTCCTTTCTTTATCCAAACCTCCATCATCTGCCCAATCTAAGATAGTGTCTTCTGTCTACTTCATGTTTCTTAAAGGCACTAATTTTCTCTCTATTTGTAGTCTATGCACTCATCATATTCTCTTTAATGATTCAGGCTTTAGTCAAATAAAGAAAAATCCAAAAAAGGGAAATACCTTTCTGGCAACTTATACTTTTCGTTTTTTGGCACAAACTTTTTCTGAGGAAAGGGTCGGCAAACGAACTTGGGCAATTGCAAGGAACAGGGGAGAGGACAATGCAAAATAAACATATATATTTTATTAAATTATCTATCTGCTCAAGCTTATAAACTGTCATCTTCACAATATTTATTTCCTACCTTTTATTGTCTAACCAACTTATGAATTCCTGAAAAATGTTTGTTAAAATATAACATTATGATTTCTGTTTTGACAGTTCTTTTTTGTGTTTTATTGACATTATATGTTCCTATGATGATATTTCCATTGCATAAATATTTATGACCCTTACTTCTTGGGAGATTGAAACTTTTATTACTATATAATATCACTTTTCCCCATTTAATATTTTAGTCTTAAAATTACTTTATTGACTTACTTTTACTTCCTGTGTCTTATTATTTGTTAGCATTAATCTATTAAATATTTTCCAGTACAATTTTTGTACTCTCAGGCATTGTTCTATTAAGTAGTATATGTCTTCAAGATATAATTTTTAAGAGTTTACACTGACTCCTGCCTATATCTGTTTTCTGTGCTCTGATTGCTTAATCAATCAAATAACTCTGGATAATACCTCCTAAAATTTCTTAAAATGTTACTGTCTTTTAATGGTACCCTGCCTTGTTTCTGGTCCCCTTATAGGTTTATTCTAGAAGAATAGAAAGACAAGCAGATATGAATATATGTCCATACTATATGGATATGAAAAGACACAGATATAGTTTCCATCCTTTCAAAATGATTTGGATGGAAAAGAAAGAATATGCATATGTTTAGCATGCCCTCTTTAAATATGATGAACTTAGGTTCACAGAGAGTAAGTGATTTGCCCAAACTGAAAGAATGCATTAATAAGTAGAAAGAAAACTAAAGCACTGAGCTCTTAATTTCTATTCAAGAGCCCTTTTCACTAAAGTGTATCTTCAATATACACATTTTTAAAATTTATAGCACATAAAAAATTAACTAAAAACATAATGGTTTTGAGAAAGCACTTCTAAAAGACCTTTATAAGTATTGCTTAGAATTGAAATGTAGCAATTGTTACAGAAGCTCTCCACTTATTAAACTGGAAATAGCTCCCTTTTTAATAAAACCAATGCATTAGAAAGTCAATGTATACCCTATTGATGTGCTCATTAGAAGTGGAGACTGAGTTACAAAGATCAATCAACAGCTATCCAATGCAGGATTTCAAGGGGACATCATTGGCCCTGCCCCCACATACAAATCCATAGGTGTTCTATCTCTAAATCGCCCACAGTGCTCAGATCTTTACTTCTTACTGATTTAGCTTACCTTTCCCCAGCATTTCATATCATTTTTAATCAAAAATTTCTCTCCTGTTTATCTCTAACCTGTTTATTGACCCTGTGTTTATAGGCAGGACTCAGATATGACAGAAATTGAAAGCTGTAGGAGGCTGCAAAGTTGGATCGTTTTTATTGAAGCTCTCAGAAGATTAACCACATGACCCTGTGATTTATAATAGCAGTTATAAGCCAATGAGTTTCATACAATTGAATAGATTTCACAAATATTCTCCACATCAAAACTCACAAAGGCTGCCTTTTTTCTACTAATCATTTTTACTAGCATTGTTATTGTTAATGGACAAATAAAAAAAAATTACACTGAGATTAACATGTCAGATTTTAACTCTAAATTTTTTATGTCCCAAAGAATAAATTCACATTATAAAAATAGGCCCAGCTTCAAATTAGAAACAGAGTACAGAGTGAATAAATAAATAAGCAGAGTAATTCTCCAACAGAGGATCTAAAATGGGCGTAAAATTAAAATGACCTTGTAAGATTGGAAAATGTCCTGCAAAAGAGTGCATTTTAGAAGGAAAAAAGTGCCAAGAGATCCTTTTAGAAGATAAATAATTTAGAATTCCAAATATAGGATATAATATTATGAGTCAGTCCCCTTCCCATATACCACTGATTTCATATATATATATATACATAGAGAGAGAGAGAGAGAGAATAACACACTTTTCCATAAAGTACTATTATACGTGATCCTATGTCCCCATGTTAGTTCACAAAGACATATAACTCATAATAAAGCCAAAGTTACTTGACATGTATATTTAAAGTATAAAACATATACTGAAAAGTTATTTTTCTTTTAAACATTAAAATACTATTTAAGTTTATAATCTATATAAGAAAAAATAAACAAATACAAAGTTTGTCAGAGCATTAACTGATGCTTGTTATTGTTTTCACTTGTTATCAATTAATACTCAGCCTACTTGCAAACAAATTGAGCCCATTTATAAGTTATGCAACAAAAAAGTGTAAAACACGGGTGGAATCATTTTTTGCTCCATATTCTCTCTCCTTCACCCTTCCCAGAGATATACACCCTGTAGTGCAGAAATGTTGTTGTTTATGTACCGTGTGGTACAGAGACAGCAAACTGTTTAGAACAAAGTGATTACATTCCAACAAAGTGACAATGTTTAAGGAGGCTCACTTAGTTATTGGAGATATTCACTAGGTCTCAGTGTTCTCTAGAGGCTAAACAGATTTCTTTTGCTAATACTGTGAGATAAAAAAACAGAAGAGATTAACAGAAGGTTTAGAGAAGAAAGCACACAGGGTGCCAGAAATATCAGTCCTGGTCCTCCCTTGCCTTCTATCTCTTTGGAGAATGAGAGAATTGTATCAGAAAGATGTTTCCCAATGGATGGATGGACTTTAATATAAAAACTGGGGCTTGCTTCCCCTCTGGTAATTTCTGAAGGCTGACAATCTATTATTCCATGGGAATTGGCATAGAACCATGCTACTACCTGAGTGGCTACTCAGCCAAGCAGAGGAAAACAACCCAGAGAAGAGACTGAGAGTATACGTTGCTGGCAGAGCCCAAATAGAGACACAGCTAACCTTCTGTTTTTCTGTCATGGAAAAGGCCAAGTTGAAGCTGCAAAAAGAAACATGCAAAAAAATGACTATGCTAAAATCACACCCATCAGACCAAACCAGACTGAGTAGAAGGATCTTTTCCCATACATACTACCCATCACATTATCAGACATTCCTTCCTCCCTGGCCCTCTACCTATAAGGAAGGAGGGAAGTGAGACCCATGAGTATACACACTCAAGATAGAAGAGTGCAGAGGAAGGAATTTCAGAAAGGAGGGATCTTGAACTCTAAAAAGTGATTGAAATAATGCTTATATCAAATTTCTTACTGACTATTCACCCAAGAGAACAAATTTTGATAACTAGATTAATTATGAATGATATTGGAATGGATGAAGATTTAATCAAGAATGGGGGGAAAGTTAAGATTCCTGCTCTCAGCAAATTTATGGATCCAGAGCCAAGAATTATAAGTGTAGTTTTCAAACTAAAGCAAGCTTTATATTTGAAGACATCTATATTAGAAGACATTTGAGAGTTATCAGATAAACCAGGTGCACATAATAGGTAAGTACATACCTGTAGAGGTATGCAGCTCACCTAAGCTGGGACCATGAAAGTCCCTATCCAGAAAATGAAGACTTAGAATGCCAAAAGCATTCTAGTTCAGTCTGCTTTGTCTTTTGCTTTTGAAACTTCTATTGTTACTGCTTTTGCTGTTGTTTTGTATTTTGGCATTTAATTGGGTTCATTGGTTGAGTTTAGCTATCTGCTCTATCAAACTTTGTCCTAAGGGGTAGAGAAATAATCAGCTCAGCCTGAGTCACATGCCCACCCCCTAGAAAAAAGTAAACATGATACTATAGTTGAATGGTTAATGCAGAACCAGTTGTGATAGGAAAGAGGACACTCCCACAAAGGAAAGTACTGAAAGAAAAAAAAAACTGTAAGCTTACTACCTGAGTAAAAGAACAAGAAGAACAGAGGAAGACATGAAAGAGAATAGTTATGTGAAAAATTCCAGACTAAGAATTCCTACTGAACTTCACAGCTAAATCAAAAAGAGAAAGAATAATGAAATTGTTTCTGAAAGCTAGTAAGATAATGCAGAGCAGTTAATTGGGAGAAATAAAACTTAGGCACATAGTACATAGTGCTTTCCTTAGAAGGTTTATATAACAATCCTCAATTAAAAAAGAAAAAAATAAGTATTAGACAGGACAGGAAGAAAGAGTGGGCATCATATATTAAATTATAATTATATGATGCCTTATTTTGGAGAATTAAAGGAAAACTACCAACCATTTAACTTTCTGATAATCTGATGTATTAGTCTATTTTCACACTGCTGTAAAGATACTACCTGAGACTGGATAATTTATAAACAAAAGAAGTTTAATTGACTCACAGTTCCAGATGGCTGCGGAGGCCTCAGGAAAGTTACAATCATGGCAGAAGGCAAAGGAGAAGCAAGCACCTTCTTCACAAGGCAGCAGGAGAGACAGACAGAAGGAGAAAACACCAGACACTTATCAAACAACTAGATCTCATGAGAACTCACTATCAAGAGACCAGCATGGGGGAAACCACCCCTATGATCCAGTCACCTCCCACCAGGTACCACCCTCAACATATGGATTATAATTTGGATTACGATTTGAAATGAGATTAGGGTGGGAACACAGCCAAACCATATCATTCTACCCTGGCCCCTCCCGAATCTCATGTCCTTTTCACATTTCAAAACCAATCATGCCATCATGTCTTTCCAACAGTCCTCCAAAGTCTTAACTCATTCCAGCGTTAACTCAACAGTCCAAGTCCAAAGTCCCATCTGAAGCAAGGCAAGTTGTTCTGCCTATAGCCTGTAAAATTAAAAGCAAGTTAGTTACTTCCCAGATACAATGGGGGTACAGGCATGGGGTAAACACACCCACTCCAAATGGGAGAAAGCCAAATCAAAGGAGCCGCAGGCCTCAAGCAAGTCTGAAACCAGGCCAGGCAGTCATTACATCTTAAAGCTCCAAAATCTTTTTTGTCTCCTTGTCTCATATCTAGGACATGCTGATGCAAGGAGTGGGCTCCCACAGCCTTGGGCAGCTTTGCCCCTGTGGCTCTGCAAGGTACAGCCCCTCTGGCTGCTTTCATGGGCTGGTGTTGAGTGCCTGAAACTTTTCCACGTGCATGGTGTAAGCTGTCAGACAATCTACCTTTCTGGGGTCTGGAGGATGGTGGCCTTCTTCTCACAGCTGCACTAGGCAGTGCCCCAGTGGGGGCTCTGTGTAGGGGATTCCACCCCATGTTTCCCTTCCACACTGCCCTAGCAGAGGTTCTCCATGAGGGCTCTGCCCCTGCCTGGACATCCAGGCATTTTTATACACCCTTTAAAATCTAGGCAGAGGTTCCCAAAGCTTAACTCTTGTCTTCTGTGCACCTGCAGGCCCAGCATCACATGGACACTGCCAAAGCTTGGGGCTTGTACCCTCTAAAGCAATGGCCCAAGCTGTATCTTGGCCCCTTTTAGGCATGGCTGTAGCTGGACCAGCTGGGATGCAGGGTGCCAAGTCCCAAGGCTGCACAGAGCAGCAAGGCCCTTGGCCTGACCCACAAAACCATTTTTCCCTTCTAGGCCTCCAGGCCTGTGATGGGAGAGGCTGCTCCGTAGATCTTTGGAATGCACTGGTGACATTTTCCCCACTGTCTTGGTGATTAACATTCAGCTCGTGACTTATGCAAATTTCTGTAGCAGCCTTTGATTTATCCCCAGAAAATGGGTTTTTCGTTTTTACCACATGGTCAGGCTGCACATTTTCCAAACCTTTAGGCCCTGCTTCCATTTTAAACATAAGTTCCAACTTCAAACCATCTCTCTATGAGCATATATAACTATATGCTTTCAGGAAATGCCAGGTCACATCTTGAATGCTTTGTTGTTTAGAAATTTCTTCTGCCATATGCCCCAGATGATCTCTCTCAAGTTGGAAGTTCCACAGATCTCTAGGGCAGGGACAAGATGCCACCAGTCTTTTTGGTAAAGCATAGTAGCAGTGATTTTTGCTCCAGTTTGCATTAAATTCCTCATGTCCATCTGAGACCATCTCAGCATGGACTTCATTGTCCATATCACTATCAGCATTTTGGTCAAAACCATTCAACAAGTCTCTAGAAGTTACAAACTTTCCCACATACCTCTGTCTTCTTCTGAGCCCTGCAAATTTTTATGACCTATGCTAGTTACCCAGTTACAAAGTCACTTCCACATTTTCAGGTTATCTTTATATTAACAGCAGTGCTCCAAACACGTGGTACCAATTCCTGTATTAGTCCATTTTCACATTGCTATAAAGATACTACCTGAGACTGGATAATTTATAAACAAAAGAAGTTTATTTGACTCACATTTCCGCATTGACAGGGAGGCCTCAGGAAACTTACAATCACGGCAGAAGGAAAAGGAGAAGCAAGCACCTTCTTCCCAGGCAGCAGGAGGTAGAGAGAGAAGGGGAAAGCACCAGACACTTATCAAACAACCAGATTTCATAAGAACTCACTCCCTATCAGGAGAACAGCATGGAGGAAACTGCCCCCATGACCTAGTCACCTCCCACTGGGTGCTTCCCTCAACACTTGGGGATTACAATTCAGATTACAATTTGAGATGAGATTTGGGTGGGGACACAGCCAAACCATATCACCTAATCCGTACTCAGACAGACTGATGGGTATAATGTGATCTTTGTTTTAGTGATTCTCCAAACTCAGCTGCATCCTAGAATCACCAGGAGCACTTATAAAAAATGAGGACTTCATTGGTTTAAATTGAAGCCTGAGAAGTTGTATTTAATAATGCCTCTAGCAATTCTGATTTAGGTAACCATGCTTGGGAACTATTTGACTTTATATATACTATTCTCTCAGATATTGACTGTCTGAACCATTTGTATAATAGGACATTGGATGTTGTTCCCATATATCCATCTGCCTTTGCTCTGCTCTCCTCTGTCTCTCATTGGTGTGTGTAGGAGGCTGGGGGAAGAGTTGACTCTGTAGGCTCTTTTTCCTAGGCTGCTGTTGTCTGGCTTCCAGACGGGTTTAGTGAAGGGGAAGTACTAGTAGGATTTTTGATAGGAGGGAAAAAAGAAAGGCCAGGGTATTCCTACCATCACCACCACCACCATTCCTACACTTCTACCATGCTCCTGTACTCCCACCCATCACCCCTGCCTGGGGTTGCATTTGAAATGTTGGTCTTGTCTCTTTCATGGCTCCACCTCTATGATGGGCAGCCCTTAGTAGAGTGCCCTGACTTCTATGGTTTGGTAACCATATCTCATTTCTTTTCCTGGACTTTGGAGAGCCCTGGGAATAGAAGTCATTTCCAGCTGCTGTTGAGTTCTTGGTTGTCTCACAGTTCCCTGTTTGGCTTCCCAGTCTTCCATAATCCATGTGACTGATTCTCTGTATTAAATTATTTCAATTTAAAAACCTACAGCGAAGTTCAACCATATCATGCCTGATGCTGTGTGATTAATTGAAAGGAGACCAATATATTTCAGGTAACAGCCACGTATGTAATAAAATTGACATTTCAGATGACAGTTGAATAGGTAGCAAAGGCGCCTATAAATGTATATAAAGATGACTTGTAATTTTCACCATTTAGAAGGCTACCATAATGCTGTATTAGAGTGGAGATGAGTTTCGTTATTGCCTAGAGATATAGTAGACTATACTCAGAAAACAGCTTTGTATTGGCTCAAATGTTTTAACATGTTTGGTTAAAACCCATTTTCTACATGATAATATATAGAAAAGTTAGTTTGGCCTAAAACTTCTGATAGCAGAAGTTATCAATTATTTTATCATAAAAGAAGTTTTGTTTGGTTCCTCTGGAATAGAAAAGTTAGGATCTTCAAAACACACTCACAGATCACAGATCACTGATCACTGGAAGAGTGTTCCAGGATTATTTGATTTGGGCATAGTCGATACAGTTGCTATAAATTTGGTTAGGTCCTAAGTTACTCCCAGAATATGAAAAGCAGCACACTATTATTAAAACTGTACTGATAAAATATTTTTATTTATATTGAATGCAGATATTTGAAAAAAAACCTTTCATAAGAGAAGAAACAGAATATAGATAAGGACTTATTTGTGTGGTAATTCTAGGAGGTTATCTTTTCTCCAAATATTCTCGTGGTTTCCGTCACTGGTTATTAGAGAAGATTGGGTGATATTGTTAGCTAATTACACTAAAAGATTGACTACATATATACTCATTAACAGCTAGAAACTTAACATAGAACTTTTCACCCAATTAGCAATAACTAGGTACATTAAGACTCTACTAGAGCATTTTCTCAAAAGAATGTTTATTACACGGCACTACACTCGTAAGTAACTGCTACTTTCCCTGTTAGAATGAAAACTCCACGAAGGCATAAACTATTGCTATTTTATCTCTAGTCACCGTATTTAGGACAGTCCTTGGCACAGAGCAATTGATGAGAAAATATTGGTAGTGTAGAAATTAATTAAACTGAGCCGAATTGAATTGAGAGAATTTTTAATTTATATTTTGTACTAAAATCTTTCTAGATCATAATGAAAGCTCTTAATATAAACAATATTCTCTCCTTCCTTGTCCTGGAAAAAAAGAGAGAGTGTGACTCTCGAGACTCTCCAGCTTTCCCGTTGAGATCAGGAGACCAGGAATGAAATGGTAACCAGGCCGGCCTGTGTGGCTTGCTCAGTGGCTACTGAACTGATTCTCTGCTATCCTTACTTTTGACTGCTGTGACCAAAAAGAAACACCATTTCTTAAAAATACCCCTTTTCAAAATACCAAATTATTTCTCACAAGTAAATGATGAATGAGAAAGAGAGGATACATTATTAGAAGTAGCCGTACACCTGACAGTTATGCACACATATATATCCTTTAAATTTAAAAGTACAACACATTATTTAAATAATTTGTAGCTATAGATATGGTTCACAAAATAAAGTCATATGTAGGAGTGGGTGTGCTGGATCATTCCATTGTCAATTTCATAGAGCTGGGAACTATGTGATTCAGAATTCCCTTCCCTATATGGTTCCAGGTTAGAATTGGACACAAGAGGAAGCTGTATCAGATTTGAGATGCAAAAAAAATGGAGTAATGATGTCTAAGTCTGCTATAACAAAATATCATGGACTGGATGGCTCATAAACAATAGAAATTTGTTTCTCACATTTCTGGAAGCTTGGAAGTCCATGATCAAGGTACCAGCAGATCTGATATCTGGTGAAGACCTGCCTTTTCATAGATGGTCATCTTCTTCTTGTTTATTCACATGACAGAAGGGGTGACGGGTCTCTCTGGGGCTTCTTTTATGGCACTGCTCCCATTCATGAGGGCTCTACCCTCATCGGCTTATCACATCCCAAAGACCCCACCTCCTCGTACCATCACCTTGGGTTTTGGAATTTCACCATATGAATTTGAGGGGGATGCATGTATTGTCTATTGCAAATAGCCACAATGCTCCGAAAGATCCCAAGGTCTTAATACTATAATGGATAGACACAGAGGCACACACCTGGATCCAGTATGCCATCTCTTTCCTCCACTTTGTATCCAGCTTTTTCTTCCCAACTGATGGCCAGGCTGAAGAACAGCAGCCTCAGCCCTCCCCAAGATGCTTACCTGTTCACCCCAGAGGTATTAACTGCACAGACACCAGAGCTATCCATAGCCCAGTGTCCCCTTGGCTGCACCCATACCACAACTTGTTTGTCAGATATCTTGAAAGGTCCTACTTGTCCACCTGTGCCAGTGGTCTTCCAGCACCCTCATCTAGAACTTGCTTTTGTAGCTCCCCCAACAATTGAATAATGAATCTTTTATCACACATCACCTGTAGTGCTTCTGCTTCCCTAATTGGACTCGATTGATACAATAGATTTTTGATGTCAAACATTATTGTTAGGATATCTCTCTTCTCCAGTTTCATGAAATTAGATATCAATACCTATTGATAACAGTAATCGTAATTTTAAAAGATTTGTGGAATAAAATGTGCTATTCTTTTACAAAGAGAACAACTGCATTTATATTCGGATACTATGTAACTTCTAGAGAACCTTCATAATATTTTATATTAGTAATATCATAAGTAAATCGACACCAAGGTAACTCTATTTATTTATATAACAATATCAGGATATTATTTGAAACTTTTTATTTTCATTCTTTAAATATTTGTCATTGTTTAATATATATTAATATAACTGATATCAGGAGAAAAGTGCATGTTTTATCTCTTCCTCCTTTTAATGTCTCACTACGTAAAATTATGTCCAAAAACATAAGGAATCAGAGATTATTTGACCTAAAAGAGGCTCAAAAGCTAATTCCCCATACCTTTGTTCCTATTCTTGTGATTTCACTTAATCATTTTATATAGATACATATTATTGACTAGGCTGTGAGTTTGAGAGCAAATTTTTTTGAGAACAAGAATTGCATCCTATCGACATTGGAATACCCAGTGACTAGCATAGTATCTGACACAAGTTGGCATAACATTTTTGAATAAATGAATGAATGAAATATTTGGCCACCCCTGCCTTCTGTCAGGTACCCTTTCCTACTTACTATAGTTGCATAACAAATTATTCTAAAACGTATTGGTTAAAAACAAAAAGTCATTTAGTATATCTCATTGCTTCTGTTGTTCAGAAATTAATGAGCAGCTGAGCTAGCTGGTTGGCTCTGGCTTAGCGTTTCTCATGGTGTTATAAACAGATGGTAGCAGAGGTTGGGGTCATCTCAAAAGTTTCTTCATTCCTTTGTCTGGTGCAGTGTTAGGAATACTCAAGCAGCTGGGACTGGAACACTTGGGGCTCCTTGCACATCTTCTCTCTGTGTCTTCATAGTGTCTCCATATGATCTCCATAACATGGTGGCTTCAGTTGTAGCCAGACTTCTTGAGGCTGGCTCAAGACTCCCAATGTCTCTAAAAGAGAGGCAAGCGGATGCTGTATTGCCTTTAATGATCCAGCTTAGAAATCATGTGGTATGGTGCCATTTTCACCCCTTTCTATTCACTAGTGAGTGACTAAGGCCAATCTGCACTCAAGGCAAGGAGAATTAAGCTCTTCCTTGTATGGGAGGAGTATCAAAGAACTTGCAGGCAGGCTTTAAAGCTTCCACATTCCTCATACAAATTCACGCAAAAGTTTGATGCTTTCTTAAGTCACACCACTCAGCAGTTTTGATACTCTACTAAAAATACAAAAAAAAAAAAAATTAGCCAGGAGTGGTGGCGTGCACCTGTAGTCCCTGCTACTCGGGAGGTTAAGGCAGAAGAATCGCTTGAACCTGGGTGATAGGGGGAGGCTCCGTCTCAAAAAAAGAAGAAAGAAAGGGTCTATGTTTTCTTAACAATAGCTTTCTAGTATATTTATAAACTCAGAAAATGGTTATCATCAATGTAACAGTGGATTTCACTTGCATCAGGTTCTAACTTTCCCTTTAGCCCACCAATACCCCTCTAAATGTCAAAGCTCTAACTTCTGTTTTGAGGGTGTTATAATACCCAGGGCCATCGAAAAGTGGAGTTTCCACAAGGGGCAGTTTATATGGGGCTCATCAAAGTTGTAAAGCACAGACACTTCTGCTGGATGGTTCATGAGAATAATGCAGATGTATGTTAAAAAAAAAAAAAAAAAAAAAAAAAAAAAGAAGCCTTCACCAGAGAGTAAAGAGGATATTCCAGCAAGCTTGGGAGCTTATCGCAATGGTTAAGAGTAACTATCAGTCATTGGCTCCCCTATGCATGATTCCTCAAATTTGGCAACATATAGTATGTTGGGTTGTCTCTCAAAACTTACTTCCTGTTTTTTATGTGGTCCTTCCCTGTATCATCTCTGCTTAGGCCCAATGGACTTTCCCTCTCATGCACATGAGCTCCTGAATACGCCTAGAAATTAAATTCCCACAGAGTGAAATAATATGACTCCAACATTGGAATAATCCAACATTCTGTTTTCTGTCTGTTTTTGTAGCATAAGCTCTATGCCCTTCTTATTTCAGTAGACTTTACTTTTGATAGCCAAGGGGTTTTTCATTCAATAAACAAATATATATTAATCGCCTTTTATATACCACACTATTTTACATATTTAGGATATATCAAATGAGCAAAACAAATAAATGTCTCTGCTCTTGTAACTCTACAATGAACATAACAAATGAATTATATAATGAGAAGTGCTGTGGATAAAATACAAAATAGAGCAGAGAAAGGCTGATCAGAGCAGGAAAGGGGAAGGCGGGTTCCATACCAAAAGTTCTGCTTTCACCATCACTTTTTTTTTTGATATATGCTTTAAGACAAGGATATTTCAAAAGTACAAAACTAAACTTCTTTCTTTTTCATTGCTGCAACTCCCCTAATGTTCCTCAAGGCAATGTATTATCTCTGCCTGCTAAAGGCAAAGCTGTTTTGCAGAAGTGTGGAAAAGAAAGGCACACAAATTAATACTTTAGAATGCTCTCTCACTATATCAATATTAGAGCCTACACATTCCAGAGACAAGAATCTTCTTACAAGTATTAAATTCCTCCCTCATTCTCACTAAGATATAACTATTATGTTTAAATACCTCTCTTCAAGGAAGAGAGAAAAACCATAAAATATGCATGACCGAAAATATGCATGATTACCAATCCTCTGGAAATGAAAAAATGCCTTTTAATAAGCTGACTACCTGTTCCTATCAACCCAATCACTTAACATTGCAAGAATGCATCATATAATGCCATCAACATAAATAACACCCTGTAGGAAAGATCTGAAATCTGCCTTGAACTTCTGTAATAAAATCATTCTGAAAAATAAGCAAAATAAAAATAAAAACACAGAAAAACATGAGCAATATAATTTTTAAATTTAGCACTTTCTTTAGAGATTATTGTTAAGATACAATGCTGTGACTAAAAAAAAAGTATTGAAATAATTAAACGTTTTTCCCTTACTTTCATACCTCACCCTATTTATACCTTGTAAGTCTTTGTCTTAGACACATGGAGTGATAGAAAAGTATAAAGAATCTGAAGTCAAAGGTACTTGCTGTGTTTTTTAAAAAAATCCATAGTCTTTTGACAAGATAAAATTAAGAGAGAAAGAGAGAGAAAGAGAGAGAGACAGAGTCTGTGTGTGTGTGTATTGCGTCTGTGTGTGTCTGTGGTTGGGCAAAGAAAGGCTTTTGGAGACAAAGAAAAATGATAGATTACTCCTGATGGGAAAGAGAAGAGAGATCAGTGGGTGGTGTTGTGAGAGTAAAATTTTTGACGATATATGGTAACAGCCCAGAAATCAGAAAGAATGACTGTAGGACGCACGCTGGAACCAGATTTAAAGGAAAGGGTCTCAATATCATCAAAAATGTTATGCCATCAATGTAGAGTGTCTCAAAATGTATGACAAAGCAGGTTTAAAGAATGACAAAGAAACTCACACATATAGGCAATGAAAAACAGATAGAAAATTCTAGAATAAAATTGCTAAATTACAAAACCATTGCCCACAGTGAAGGTCAAGTACTCTTTTTCTTTTCGTTACTTACAAATTTTTATTACTTTTTTCCACATGTAGAAGTTGTAGACCCATTCATACTAAGGGACCAGCTACAGGATGATATACAATGGGCAGGTCCACAGAAAGTATCTAATTAAAAATATCTAGAGGGATACCTGGAATCATTGACACACTCCTAGGAGCAGGAGGAAAGGAAAATCCAAATGACTACAGTTAATTTTTCCATCAGCCAAGCAGGATGGGGATTTGGACGTAGACTTGGCAAAGAATAATAATTAATAAACGTCACGTTTTTGCACAACATAACATGATATCTAGAATTTATTCTCAATAACAAATAGCACAATTAGATTATGAGATGCCAAAAGTGCATAAGAAGAACACAGGAACCCAAAAGAAAATCAACATAAATGGTCTATGCTTTGTCTCTCTTAAAAATAGCTATACTTACTATGGGTTGTGGTGATTACTGTAATAGCGTGGATGGAATGGGAATGAATTGAAGAAAGCATCATAATATGATAAAAAGCTGTCACCTTACTGAGATTGTGAAATGTCTGCATTTTTAATTTTGGCTTAAGAAATCATAGAGCCTGGCCCTATGATAGTGGAGAGCAATAGGCTGTTATGCATTGTTCATGTTTCCACTGACAAGATCAGCTTGATGCCCCTCTATCTGAATCTGAAGTCAACGAGGGAGCATGGCCACAAATGATGTCCTGGTATGATAACAGCAAACTGTTACTCTGGTCTGTTGCTCCATTTCATCCTGTTGTGTTAATGGGCATGTTCAGAACTCCTTTCGCTCCTTTCCTACTTGCTCATTTATGAAACCTTAGCAAATCACTTTTCTCTCCAGGTAGAGTGTATCCACCTATGAAGTGACAGATCAGACTCCAGCCTCTTTCCAGCTCTCACAGTCTGTGCTTCAACATACCTACCCACCAAGCTCTTTATTAAAATATGGCTAGCCAGCATTCGAAACCTGGACTGCTGATGATCACAACCAAAACCTAAGGCAATACTGATAAATGTCCATTTTTTTAAAAGAATTACTTAATTACCAAAATAATTTAATCATTTTAAATTATTCAAAATGAAATTATATCCAAGTGCCCAAAATCATACCTTTGTAGAAACCAAAGGTTAGTTGCAAAAAGAAAATTGTGCCAACAGTCTCAGAAAAAATTTGCTAGATTCAAAGGGAAGAGTGTTTCAAACAAACACACCACACATACAAACCTGAAAACTCATTTAAAGCCAAATACATCAACTAAATACGTGGTTTAAAAAAAAAGAAAAGGAAAAAAAGAAACATTTGGATGGAACTCAGGAAATTCCAAATCAACAATAGACAAACAGGTAAACAGGTGAATGACATTGTCTCCATCTAGCCTGACTTGAAGCCGTCTTTTACGAGTCCCCTGTGTTGTACACACATCCTTGTATTCTGGACACCTTGTTTACAACAGGCACAGACTTCTGTAGGGAGTACTTATATTTTTTCCCAATATTTCATTTGCAGTAGATAAAAGTTCTCTTCCATTGGGGTTGAAAGGCAACAGAGAAACAGCCTGCTCACCTTTCAATATTCCTGACTGCAAAGGATCTTCTGTAAGCATCAAAAGAAAAGCCTTCCCAGAATTCAGTAGAAAATAAATAATGAAGCTCATATTTATTTTGCAACCCCTGGAGAATTTCCAAGAACTTGGTAATCTCAGTCATTAAAGAAACTGTTGGCCTATGGGGCCAGGCCTCAGGAGTGCAGATCTTCCTTGAAGAAACGTGGGATTAAATGATAGCTCTCCATAGACAGAGGAGCTTAAAAAACAAAACACAAAACCCTACCAGTACTTATATTGACTCTTGGGGTATATTTTCAATGTAGTGTGCAAACAGTTTAGCTACCTGACTGCCACTGATGTCAATGGTGGCTGCAGAGTTAAATCCTAATCTGCCACTTTCGATAGGGACCCTACCGCTTTCTTCTCTTGCTACCACAGAGTTTATTTTGTTGCTGATAAGAGGAAAAAGAATAAAAGAAATCATTTGGCTTGTAGCATCAGTACACTCAACTAGTGCTCATTTGAAAACTTTGAGAAGTCAGTTGTCTGCAAATTTTGCCAAGACCAAACTGTACATAAGGTGATAGTCATAATAACTATCATGATTTAATCATCATGTAATTCATATATGCATCCAAACATCAAACTGTACCCAACAAATATGTTTATATTAATCTATATTATTTATTTCAGTGCTTTTTCATTAATCCTTTTAGGGTTCTTTGCTTCTTATGTGTCTACTAAGAGCAGTAAACTCTTTTCCCAGAAAGAGGTACATATATTCAAATTTGTTAACAAAATTACACAGGGTTTGCAGAGTGCCTGATGCCCACTCATGGATATGACCCCCAGTTGAAGAATCCCTAATCTAGCGGATGCACCTAAATACCATAAACCACTCTCTGTGTTTGCTGTATAGGAGCATTAAAAGGAAATTTCAGGTATTTGAAGGAATGGTTCCAAATAAAGCTACTGTGCTTTTCGTTGCTATTGCTTTATTCATTTAATGAAGAGAATCTCTCAGTATTACCATGTTGCCTGTGTTGTGGTATACGATACATACATGAAACATGGCCATTCTAATGAGTACTCTGACAGTGAATTCAGTAACAACAACCAGCAACCAGTTAGCAACTATTTGTTTTATTCAGTTAACTCACAAAGGCTATCTGTTCTGTATACCTTATATTTGGTGAAGCTAATTCATAGTTTTGAGGAGCTCACTGCCAAAATCATTCTCAAGATTTTAATCTCTTAGGAAATAGTAAGGAAGCTGTACTTCCCTTCAACCTTTCTGGTAACAAACCAGTCCCTGAAATGACAATAGCAGTAACTTACACAATTCCCAGCTTGTATACTATGGTATGTCAAAGGCAAGCTTTTAATACCTCATTAACATTTGCCTTTGACTGAATTCCTACATTATTCAGGGTACTCCATGGAGATAGAAATGGAAGTAGAAAACTCGATTTCTTCCTCAAGGGTCTTTACAATCTGGTTAGCAGATAAAAGAGAGACGGACAGCGCCAGTAGAAATATAAATACACATCCACAAACGTATAAGTGCAGTCATTTCACAATCTACTACCACTGTACAGAGTATTGTTACACAAAGGTTAAGAAATTGAATTGGGAATCATGACAGGAAAAATGATACCATACTGAACAAGTATCAAGAGCTTTGAAGAGAGTAAGAGACAGGATTTGGAGAGGAGCAATTTTGAAAGCATTCCATTTAAACTTTTATCTGAAATTCCTCAAAGTTAGAGAAGTTTTTAAGTGGCTGAGCAATGTATATTTGAATAAAAATGAAAACATCATTGAGGATGCTACTAGAAATTAGGACATTTAGAATCTATCAACCATAAAGGGTAGTATATCTGAACAGGAATTGTCCTATCCAGGTACGATTTTTGGGATGCTGTTCCATCCACACTGAGCGCTCACATACTGAGAGAAAATATTGACTAGGTCTATTAGGTCAAACACCTCTACTGAAGTCAGAAAGCATTTTTACTTGAGACTTTCTATAATCAACTAAATAATTAGTAAATCAGAACTTAGTCCACATTGTTGATTATATTCATCAGTTTATTTTAATATATGTAAGTGCTAGGAAGGGAAGGCCGTGATCCCTGGCTAGGGCTCCATGCCTGGGCCTGTGCCCACAGACCTAGGTGAGGACAAGCATTTCTGTTTTCCTGCCCAAATGTTGCATTTCCCAAGACCACCCTGGCCCGCCATGCCCCCGTCCTGTGCCTATAAAACCCCACTTCGAGGCCCTAGCAGGCAGGCACACAAGCAGCTGGACATCAAGGAGAACACATCAACAGAAGACACAAGCAGCTGGACGTCGAGAGGAACACACTAGCCTAAGAACTCAATGGAAGACACCAGCAAGCTCGCAGGCCGTCGATTGGTGGAATGACAGAGAGTTTGACCGTGGCAGTCAGAGGAGAGCCCAGGCTGCTCAACTGACCGACTCCATGGAAAAACCACCTTCCCACTCCATCTCCCTTTTGGCTCCCCATTCTGCTGAAGAGCTGCTTTCACTGAATTAAACCTTGCACTCATTCTCCAAGCCCACGTGTGATCCGATTCTTCTGGTACAACAAGGCAAGAAACCCCGGGATACAGAAAGCCCTCTGTTTTAGCCGTAAGGCAGGGAGTCTAATTGAGCTAACAAGCTGCCTACCAATGGCAGCCTACCAATGGCAACTGAAAGAGCATACTTTCGCCCCTGTGCTACCTCCTGCTCTGAATGTGGGTCACTTTATTTGCCTCTAAAGTCCACCAAAAGACCAAGGGAAGCCTGTCCAAAATCATGATCTGTGGTCCCAGGGAAGACATTCTGTGTGATAGAAGTGAGCTTCCTGTGAAGTAGCTGGGATACTTTCTTCATTCTTATGACAGTCAGGGCTGCATCCTCAGTGAGTAATAACCACTAGGTAAATAAAGGTACTTCTAAGCAAAGAGTTTAAAATCTAGATAGCTAGATGTTCTCAATAGAAGTACTTACAGTAAGGAAGTCATTTTTCATTACTAAACCCTATGTGTAATAGGTTCTTTGCTACACAGGAAACTTAATTCTCAGCTCTAAAAAGAATCTTTATAACAGCCCAAATGATATCAACACCAAAGGTATGTATTAATAATGTCATTACATGGAGCAGATGAGTAAATTACAGTTAGGCAATCTCCCAAATATTATTATGAAACACCCATAATGATTTTCCAAAGGTAATTGATTTTTCTTTTTACTAATAGTCATAAAATGTTTCATGGTACTTCAGATTTTTATTATAAAAATGAAGTAATATCTCTATTACTGATTAAGAAGCAACATACAGTTCATTCTCTTTTTAGGAATTTGCCCTGTCTGGTCTTTATTCAACAGAAGTAAAACATACAGAATTTGACATATCAAATTCATTCATCAGAATATAAATTTCCTCATAAATGGTCTCACTGATCTTTTGATTGGCAGATAGTACCATGCAAGGAGGGCAGAATTGGTGATCATCAAATGTCAGGAAATTGAACGATATTCGAAAAAGACTAGATTCTTTAATTTTATTAAATTCCCAGAAGGTAGAGACCATATCTTATTCATCTCCTAAAAACCCATTCCTGTGCTTTGTCCCTTAAATATTTGTTTGGGTTTTCTTCTCAAGGGAGACTAATGAGACTAATCAGTTTTTAGACCACATTTCCAATGAAAGTAGTGTCACTGCAGCCCAAGGAAGAAATGAAGCCTGCTATCCATTGTAAAATAAATATAATCAGGGAGTTATTAAAGTGATCATTTCTAATAATAATGATGAAACATCTGCCACATGAGTCAAGATTTATTTGGATGTAGATAAATTAGAGTCATAGAACAGTCTGAAACAAGAAAGAAAGGGTATAATGAGTAATCTACTGATCATTAACAGAAACAAAATGTTAGGTTTTCACCTTGACCCAAATTTACTATCTATCATTTTTCCCATTGGAATTAGGGGATTAAGAATTATTAAAACCTAATGAGAATTTTTATCCTTCTTTGACTTGTGTTTTCATACTCATTTCCTGGTGGAGTATTGACTTAAGCTAATTGGCAAGTATTTCAATGAAAGACAAATCCTTTACAAACCCTAGTATCTATAAAAATCAACAAGTTTCCTGTTAAGAATGTAGTTTGCTGAGCTCCACCTTCACAGACTCTAATTTGGTTGTCTAAAGGTGCAGGTCTAGAAAAGTTTTAAAGCAATTCCCTTTAAATTGGTGTTTGTATCAAACACACTGAGAAACACGTCACAGGAAACAGCTCTTATATATTGGCTATGTGTAAATACAGAACTTTTTATTATATATTTTTAATTGATAAATACAACTGTATGGGACTTAATGCAAGTAAATGCAATAGTCACGTTTAAAGATTTCCTAGGCTTAGATTGTCTCCCAACCTTCATAAACTCCTCAATAAGGGGAGAATAAACAATAAATTCCAATCTATATTGGAATTTATTAAACAATAAATTTTCATCTATATGAAAAATCAACATACAATTCTATTTCTTTACCTTCATGAAAAAGTTCCATTTTGAATTTTCCCTAATAGATGTAGTACCCAAAAGGTGACAATATGATTGATGTCATCATGAAAACAAACACCTAAAAAGAAGTTGTAGCCATACATACATAGACGTCATGTTGCTTTAAGAAACCTTTTCATCATTCTGCACCTATTCCCAATAAGAGAGAAGATATGATTTGAAGGAGGAAAAAAAAGTGGAGCCCTAGGTTTTTTTTTTAAATCTAGGATTAGAATTTCCCCATGACATATACCACCCACATTCTTTTTGATAGAGTATAACAAGCATTAAAAGAAAAAGAATTGTTTCATTTAAGTTAGCATAAAACAGTAGACAATAATAGCCTTGAAAGACTCAAAATAAAGGCAATAACAATCTAGATGGACCTCCAAAGAATAAGAGCTAAAAATAAAACTTGTACAGTGTATCTTATTATGCATGACCTCATTTGATTCTCACAATAATTCTGTGAGGATAGAAATATTTGTATTTTGTCCTATTACAAAAACTGAAGTTCACGGAGATCGGGGGCTTTGCTCATTAGCACATAATTAGTAAATAGAAGAACAGAGAACTGAATCTATATTTCCTAGCTTCAAATTTTACAGCAAAAACCCAATTCCAGGTCTTGAAATTTCCAAAATTTCTAAAGCAATTTTTCTTAAGTACAGTATGGAAGTATTTCATGAATGATTTGTTATTTATTTATTTATTTGAGACAGGACCCTCAGCTTCCCAAGCAGCCAAGGACTACAAGGCACATGCCACTGTGCTCAGATAATTTTTTTAAGTTTTTTGTAGAGATGGAGTCTTGCTATGCTGACCAGGCTGGTCTCCAACTTCTGGCCTCACCTTGGCTTCCCAAAGTGCTGAGATTACAGGCATGAGCCTCAGTATTACACACCTGGCCTCAATAATTTACTTTTTAAGTTAATTATATAAGATTAAATGTTTTCTCATTTATAAGGGTAGATTTAATTGCATACATGGTATGTTTTCATTATTGGTAGAAGAAATGCGGACATGCAGGTAGAGTGCAGGGAATTGCAGACATCCCAGATCAAACATCCTAATGTGTCACTGTAAGGTAGAGAACAGTTGCCCAAATATAGCCTGCCTCAGATGTCCAATTAATGTTTAGACTTCAGCACTTATAAAATTACCACAAAAATAGCTCAAAGCTCTAACTTTTGATACAAGGAATAACTGATTAAAATAATAATAATAGTAATAAGCCTAGTAAAACAGAAATAGGAGGTCTCGCCTCATTTTAGGTTACCTTCTGTCTTTAAAATCTTGGGCATGACTCTGGCAGCATTTCAAAATTTCTTCTCCTACATTTCCCATAAAACACTAGAGCATCTAGAAGAATGTTTGCCACATAGTAAGTGTTCATTAAATATGGGTTAAATTCTTCAGAGAAAGATTTCATGGACATCTTAAGGGACAGAAAGAGGAGAAAGAAGATACGGGTGTTGTTATCTTCAGTTTATGTATAAAGATGCTGAGGCTTGAGGAAGTTAAGGTCACATAGCTTTAAGGCATAGAGTAGGAATCTGAATCCACACCAGTGCCACACACCAGAGTCCACACTCTTAACTGCTGCATCACATCATCTTTTTGTTTATTCTTCTCTTGCTCTCTGAATTCTTAGGGGTCAAACTGACATAATGCCCCTAAGGGAAAATACGAGGGATAGCTCTAAAAGATTTCAAGTGGTTTTCGAAGAACAGAGTCTAGTCAGAAAATTATAGAATGTTACAAAGAACCTCAGATATCATCCAGTCTTGTCCCAAGAACATTCATTTTGGAGCCATTATATAAAAGAGCAAATATTCTTCAATAAGTTAATCTTCATGTTCAATATCCTAGACAAGTCCATGGCTGCACTGGAATTCAGAACTCAGGTCTCCTGATGATTTATTTCAAATCACTATCCTCTGCTCTTCATGGACCATGATTTACATACTAGCAGCCATGGATCCAGTATGGTGCTTAGGTGTATATCAAGGACCTTCACGTTTCTAACCCCATCTTTAGTTGCTCCTACTGGCAGTGGTGTTGGCGGATGTGCTTACAATACAAAATCGTAATCCCTGTCTCCAGATTGTGAGGGATTCCTAAAAATATTAATATCTGTCTCTCTACTTCTAATAATCAAGACAAGTGTTGATCATTTTCTCCCAGAATATGCTTAGGAAACTGTTCTCAGCTTTCATCTTGTTAAGGAGAAAGCAGAGACATCAACCCCTGACTCCTTCACCATACCTAACTGTCCTTCTTCCCACAATATCCTAGGACCAGCTACATGGGCATTCCATGAAGCAAACATTACTAAGACATGTTCTCAGTTTTCTCCATCCCTGGCTCATTGTAGAATTTTATGATGATGTCTCTAAGGGGTATTTCTTCATATACTCATGAAAGCCAAATGAATATAGAAAATTATCTTCTCTGTCAACACAGCTGATTTTCATGACTATGAACTTGAGGACTCAAAATACTACTCTGTATATTAAGAACTGAATATGAACTTTACTTATCATCCCACTAATACAATCCCAATCAGCCCCCAAGTTGAACAGATGCCTCTGGGAGATCAGGAACAAATAAATTTTTAAAAGCAAAAGCAAATTTATGTATTTCAGAAATAGTATCTTTTTATGACAACGAATTAGCTTAAATTTCAGGCTATAGTCAGTCACTGTGAGGAACAATCATGCCTCACTCCAAACTTCATGTAGCTTGCTCTAAAAAGCCATGAACTGACTCAATAGCTGTTTCTTGTGACTAAGAATTTATGTGTAAATTTGGAGACGACCTAGACGATTCCTTGCTTCCTGACCTCATTGGCCCCTCAGCTAAAGAGGATGGAATCCTTACCTTATACCTTTGCCAAATCTCTTAGACCTGAAGGAGGCTTTTACATCTGGGTCCCAGAAATGAATAATCTGCAGAAAACCTAATTTTACTCTTCAGCTTTTCAGATAAAGTATAAAATTTCTACTCTTACTCTGCAAAACATAAAGATATGTAAGTCTCTTTATAAAAAATCTCCATTACCCAGACTCTTTTTTTCTGTTTTGTTTTGTTTTGTTTTGTTTTGTTTTAGATGGAGTTTCACTCTTGTTACCCAGGCTGGAGTGCAATGGCACAATCTTGGCTCACTGCAACCTCCGCCTCCTGGATTCAAGCAATTCTCCTGCCTCAGCCTCCCAAGTAGCTTAGATTACAGGCATAAGCCACCATGCCCAGCTAAATTTTTTGTATTTATAGAGACAGGGTTTCATTGTGTTGATCAGGCTGGTCTCGAACGCCTGACCTCAGGTGATCCACCTGCCTCGACCTCCCAAAGTGCTGGGATTACAGGCATGAGCCACTGTGCCCGGCCTACCCAGATTTTCTTTGCTATCCATTAGCATGTTTCAAACACGGAAACTGGAGTTTAAATGAGTCAGAGCCCTCAAAATTCCATCATCTGATTTTTTAAAAAACTGCCACATTTTGTTTTGTTACAAAAAGAGGAGTAAGTAGGATTTCCCTTGTGTTTTACATGAAAGAGAGCAGGTTATAGATTCCATTTTGCCTACCCTTTCCTTTGAGAATTATCATGGCAGTTCCCTTTCCTTTAATAAAAATAATTTAATTTTATAAAATAAACTTTTGAGGTAACAAATGAGCTATATGAATGTTTCCTGCATGAACACTTTTAGTAGGAAAGATTTACTTAAAACTTGTATACGGAAATTCTTCCATGTTTGAGCTCAAGGTTAGAATTTCCAGTACTGACAGCTATCATTGGTCTGCCGATCTAATATTTGAGGCCTGGTGTACATCCTCGCATTTAATGAAAGTAACACTAGGCCAATTTCAACATAAATGATCCTTCATAAATTCATAATAAACCATTTTGAAACAATCTTATTGTATTATAATATCAATATCTGCTTTGTGACTATAACATCAATATCTGTTTATTATATGAAAGTCAGGACATGTGGGAAAGCATATAAAAATAGACGAATTGAAATACTACTGCTCTACAACATAACTTTCATATTTTGATGTATTACCTTCCAGATTACATATATAGTCTGTGTTTATATATACACAGTGTATTTGTCTGTTTTCACACTGCTAATAAAGACATACCCAAGACTGGCTAATTTATAATGTAAAAAAGGTTTAATGAACTCACAGTTTCACATGTCTGGGGAGGCCTCACAATCATGGTGGAAGGTAAAAGGAACGTCTAACATGGCAGCAGGCAAGAGAGAATGAGAACCAAGTGAAAGGGGTTTCCTCTTATAAAACCATCAGCTCTCGTGAAACTTATTCACTACCACAAGAACAGTATGGGGGAAACTGCCCCCATGATTCAAATATCTCCCACCAGCTCGCTCCTACAACAGATGGGAATTATGGGAGACACAATTCAATATGAGATTTGGGTGTGGACACAACCAAACCATATCACATAGTTTTTAAATAATAAAAGATTATATAAATGTATTAGTTTTGGAGTGATTATAGATCACTTCCAACTGCACATGCCACCAAAACTGACAAAGAAGTCTGTATTTGTTATCATCAATGTTAAACTTCCCCAGTCTTCTCTGGACTTTTATGACACTGCACAGTTGGAAGAAAAAAGGTGATTTGCTTTAGAGAAGGCACAAGCATAAATCTGAGGCTAAAATGAGCTGGGAAGCAGCCTCTACCTAGAATGTGTGACCAAGCACCAGACAGTTGGAAGACATTGACAATTGGGATATGTACAAATGAGATCTTGAAGATTTTTTTCTTTACATTCAGAATGTGCATTCCACATCATTCTTGTCTGTGGAATTGAATTATAATTATTCTATTGGATCTCTGTACTTTCAACCAAGAAGGCTCAAAGTGGAATGAATGGGGCTCATCTATTCAGACTACATATCATTTTGTAATCTTATTTTTTCTAGTTAATATTTCGTGACAGCCTTTGTCAATAAGCATAATACTTATTATTTTATAAAGTTGCATAGTATATATGTAAAATATATCAATAATTATTTTGACATATTTTAAGTTGTTTCTAATTTTCATAAAATACAATTTTATATACAAAAGTGTATAATTTTTTAATAATTTTGTTACAGTGACTTCTTAGAAGTATACTTTATGTGCCAATGGTAATACACTTATTTAGTGTTTTGGTATCTATTAGCGAATCAACCTCCAGAAAAATCGTATGTTCCTATAAAGTTTCCCGCACGACACCAGTACTAATTATCCTCAATTTTGTTTTTAATTTGTTTGTAGGATTGGAAAACAACAAAAGTGATAGATTTTTTAAATCTTATTGATTTGTAGTGACATAGGACATCTTATCATAAGTTCACTGATCAAAAATGTATCATGGACATTAGGATGCTCTGAAGAGGACAGTTATTCTTATTGCAAATCCAGGAATAATCTTATTGATTGTTTAAATTATTTAAATGAAAACCTGGTTAAAATAACTTAGAAAATAAACCAAAGAGCACAATAAAATCTAATAGAATGCTAACCCTTCCAGATGAATAGCTCTATATTAAGTGAATGCTTCTTTTATATATACTAAATCAATTTTACCAGAATGATAAAAACCCTTTAAATAAATGTCTATGAAGAATAAATAGTATAATAATCAGTTTCAAAGTAGATTCCCTTGAAGGTCAAATAACTTTACTTTGAAAAGAACCTACTTTTTTACAGGGGCACAAAATAAATGCTTTCAATATATCGCTTTAGCAAATGGTTCTACTTTATAGTTTTACAAAGTCCACTATTTTTTTAACATGGCCATTACATAGAAGTAAATACTTTTCTAATAGTTTTATCTATAAAAATAATCCATTTAGTTTTCCCTTTTCTAGAAATTTTAAGCCCTCATCTGGGTATGGCACAGTTGGGGACCACGTATTTTGACAATACTGTCTATATATGATGTCATCTCCTCAAATATATCATTATTTCAAGAAGTGAAAACATTATGCTTCTCTTTCAAAGGCTTATTATTTGTTCTATTTTTCATTTTTAGAAGACATGATAGTACTACAAGGAACATATACATTTTCTAGGAATTATAACACACAATTTTTAACAATTGCAGCTGTCCCATAATGTTGATATTATTTAGGATTCTATTCTTGACCCTCTGTTTCTTTCACTCCACAGTGACCTTACTTAAATTCTATTCAGCACAAGTTCAATATGTTCAAAATGAACTCATTATCTCTTTACCACTACCACCCCACAACACACACACATACAAATCTGCTCTTCTTCCAACATTTGTTGAACAGTTGCCCTGTTACAAACAAGAAAGTCATTCTAGACTTTCTTTTTAACTTCTAACATCAAATCAGCCACCAAGTCCTATTGATTCCGCTCCCTAAATAGCTCCCCCATTCCTATTGACACACCCTTAATTTAGGTCTTAATTATTATTATGACACTCTAAGTTTTTTCTCTGCTTCTAACTTTATCTAAACTTTAGCCATCTCCTAATCAATTGTCCTTAAGGCTATCAGAAGAATCATCCTAAAATGCTGATGTGATTATATCGCCAACATTCTAAAAAATCTAACTATAGATTTTCAAAACCCCTTAGCTTCACACACAAATCTCTATATATTCTGATGCCTGTCTGCTCTGCAGTTTCACCATTGACTGCTTATTGGCACATATTCTATACAGTATGTCAGCAATTCAGAAGGGTCTGATGTGTCCTGAATTTACCTCTCTCTTCCTTTTGTCCATTTCTCTACACACCTCTCTTCCTATTCTTCATGCCTCCTGATCAGAAAATGTGTATCTTTTAAGAAAATTAAAAATCAACTTTCCCAAACAAGTCTTTCCTAAAATATGATGCTGAATTGGATAGTCTTCCACATAATTTCACACAAAGTACCATTTTACTATGTTTTCTTGACTTAAGGGAGAGCTTCTTGATAAAAAGTCCTTCTCCTTCCACGCATGTGACCCCAGCACCTATCACACTGCCCAGTCAAAATAATGAATATGTAAGATAAGAAGCTCCTGTCTTACAGACATATAAACATGGACTGGATTTCCACCTACCAAGGATGCTTTAGAAAGGTTGAATATAGTCATATCTGTTTAGAACACATACAGTCTATTGTATATAAATTAATTAACAAAATTAATGAAACAGTGTGTATGTATTTACTTATTGTCAGTATAACCTTGTTTGTTTGTGTTGCTATAAAGGAAATCTGAAGCTGGGTAATTTATAAAGAAAAGAAGCATTTGGTCCATGGTTCTTCAGTCTGTATAAGAAGCATGGCACCAGCATCTGCATCTGATGAGAGCCTCAGGCTGCTTCCACTCATGGAGGAAGGAGAAAGAGAGCCAGTATGCTCAGTGATCACATGGCAAGAGAGGAACCAAAAGGCAGAGAGGAAAGAGAGGTGCCAGGCTCTTTTAAACAATCAGCTCTCACAGGAACTAATAGAATGAGAACTCATTCATGAGCTCCCCACCCAGGGAGAGTACTTATCTATTCATGACAGTTCCACTCCAATGACCCAAACACCTTTTATTAGGCCCCACCTCCAATATTGGAGAACAAATTTTAACGTGAAATTTGGAGGAGACAATACCAAATTATAGCACAGTATCAAGCAGTTCCTTGGGGGTGGGCCACTCGAATCTCCCATCCATAACCTCCATTACCCTTCAAAAGCATCTTAAACTAAATATAGACCAAGTAAAAATATTATGCTTTACAGATGATAGCTATTTGAAGTCAATTCTCCATGGGTTTTCCATGTTTATACACTTCTTGTGAGTAAGGGCACTGCCAATCTTTGCTCCAAATTATCTTTCCAAGGCTGTTTGTGTAGTGAGCAGTTATAAAGATAGACACAGTGTCTTCCTGTAAAACAAAGAGTAAGATTTTTTACTGCCCCGTATAATAAATATAATGTCCCCCTTTGGGACAAAGAGCTGGTTTTCTTGAAATCTATTATAAAATATCTGAGTTCCCTAAACTTGAGTTTCTTTAACTGTAATGAAACCAACCACATGTGCAGCATCTTCCCTGTCCCTTTCCCATCACCTTCATGGCATTGAGAGACAAGGAGAAATGATACAAACATGTATTTCATGTGGCTTGCTGCACCGTAAGCAATAAAGCCCCGTCTTACACCAAGTGTTTTGTTGCTTCTTTCAGTGTCCATGAAAGAGTAGGTTAACTTGTTAGCCTGCAAGTACAATTCATTTCAGGCCCATCAGAGTTGTTAAGAATAGCTTTAAGATAAATCCTATCCTTCAAACAAGATTGCCATTGCAAAACCCATCTTCTGAAAAAATTCTGGAAAAATTTCCATTCACAGATTACCATAGAGAACATTTAGTTAACTAGCAGTGTATTCAGCCCTAACACCCTAAACATCCAAACACAGATAATAATCATGCTAAAACTAGTTATTTTTATCAAGAATGGTAGTCTTGCTCTACTGCCCCTTTGTAAATCAAAAACCATTCTTCTTACACTTGACCCCATCCAAGTTATTCACATTCAGCCTAACTTGGTTCATTGCAAAAGGACTTCCTTTCTTCTGCCTTCCCAAGATTATTTATAATAGGTAGCAGCCTGTGCTCTTGGAGGAGAATATAGCTGATTAGATATAAAAATTGTTAATCATACTCAGCATTTGTACCTCACACCTTCAACTCTGGCTTGATTAAATTTTTTGGAACATGCCTGCAGCCTCATTTATGCCAAAAGCATGAATTAGTACCTCTTTAGTTTCTGTAGTGCATAATAATGCCTTACCATTAGAAGGTACAAGTTGAGTGTCCCTACTCCAAAAATCTGAAATCCAAAACTTTTGAAGCATGAACACGACATTTAAAAAAAAAATGCTCATTGGAGAATTTCAGATTTGTGATTGTTTTGATTAGGGATACTCACCAGTAAGTACAATGCAAATATTCCAAAATCTGAAAAAAACCCAAAATACAAAACCTTTAGAGCATTTTGGATAAGAGATATTTGAACTGTATTGAATAAGTATTTGTTCAAAATAACAAGCAAAATTAAACCAAAAGACATTTTATTTCACTAAGGAGTATATAAGCTTCTTTAGGAAAAAAAGTAAGTCTTCTTTGCAAACCATTTGGCTTCCGACAGATACTGAATACTTACTGATATGTTGATAAGCAAGCAGTCTACCACAGTGGATACCAAAACTAAGGACACATCAGAATCACTCAGGATGCTATACTTATTAAGCCATAATCTCTGGAGGCAGGGCAGGGTAATCTCTAGTTTGGAAAAGCTCTCCTAGCAGAGTCTGAGATGTGATAAGAATTTGAAAGAGGTTGATAGATGATTGTGACCATTAAACCTTTTGGAAATAATCATAATTCTAGCCTATTTTCAGTTAGTGGCTTGCTAAACAAACAACAACAACAACAACAACAAACAGATATTTCACATGGTCGTGATTAGTTTCCAAAGTAAAAATTAAATTTTAGAAAGATGATTCTCATATATAAATGCTCCTTCTTAATATCAACAAAATTTGGCTGATCCTAATAGTTGTGGTTTTCTCTGACACTAATTGAATGATACATAATAACTTTTATTATTAATGTAGTAACTCCTTTTTAAAGTTTTATTTATTAATAGCTCAATGGTATCTACATATATTTGAAAAAGTATATGTGTATATGGGTGTATGTGAAAGAAAAGCGTGTCTATTCAATCTACAGATTATGCTTGTTCTACCTAGAAATTCTCTGACTACGTTGAATATTTCTTCCTTCTCCTTCTCAGGTTTCTGGATACCATACTCAGAGCCAGAGCAACTGTTATGGAGGACACAGCCCAACTTTAAAAATTGAAACTTTGGGCAGGTAAAAATTACCAGGACATTAACTGAAAAGTCATTATATAACAGTATGCTTTTCTTACCAAAATACCTAAGTATTCAAACTTCTCATACATTATATTTTGATTTGTCATTATCATGCCCTCAAGATAGACACTATTTACCCTCATCATTTAATGTGGATATGGAGAAGTTAAGTGATTTGCTCAGGCTTCCAGAAGAGTTAGAATTCCAAATCTCCTGGCTGGCAGTTTCTTGTCTGATACATGAGACAGCACTGCCCCTCTAAGGCAGCTGAAGGTATACAGGAATCAAGCTTAGAGGCAGGATTTACCGTTATTTTCAGCCAAGGTTTATAAGAAGCTGAACAGTCTCTAAGCAGCTAAGAATTCAACTGCTGAGTCATTTTTTTTCCCAACCATTCAAACAGTTTAACATGCCTTCCTCTCTGTAAATCAGAACACAGACTTCTAATTCCAGGATGATGAAAGCCTGTCACTTGACGGTGAGGGGTGTGTTTGATGAATATCACAAGGTAATAGTGCATATCTCTTACTGATGAGATCAAATGAAATTGTAGATTTAAAAGGTAAGTGTGGCATAGAAAAAAGAAGATTAAATCACATTCAGAAGAAAACAACATTTGGGAGAAGACGTCTAGAGACCAAAATTGTCAAAAGTTTATTGTAAGGCTATGAAAAATGAGCTTAAGAAAAGCAAAACAGATTATTACAATATATTGAAGGTTATTGAAATGTAATTGTAACTGTAAACAGGTTATTACAATATACCATGAAGCTTACTCATTTGTAATGGGTTGAATTATGTCCCCCCAAAATCCATATGTTGAATCCCTAAGCCCAGTATTTCAGAATGTGACTATGTGTTTAGAGATAGGACCCTTAAAATGGCAATTAACTTAAAATGAGGCTCTTGGCTGGGCCCTAATCCAGTCTGACTGGAGTTCTTATAAGAAGAGGAGTTCTGTACATACAGACAGTCTACAGGCGAATGCGTGCACAGAGAGATGATTTTGTGAAGAAGGAGCAGACAGCAGTGATCTGCAAGACAAAGAGAGAGACCAGAGGAAACTCACCCTGACAACACCTTGATCTTGGACTTCAAGTCTCTAAAATTGTGAGAAAATAAAGTTTCTGTTATGTAAGCCACCTAGTGCGTGGTATCTTCTTATGGCAGCCTTAGTAAAATGAGACACCACCGATTTTGTGAATTAATCCAGGAAGGTCAAGGAATGTGCCTAAGACCACACAATGGTACACTTGTCCTTGGTCCACTGCTGCCCTTCTGGGGCCTTTTCCTGACTCACTCACCTGCAGCACAGGGTGTCAGTGCCTTACCCATTGGCTCCTGTGATTTGCCTCTACACAGGATCACTGTCACCTATGACTGTCTGAGGCTCTGTTTCTGTCTGAAGGTTCCCGCTCAGCCTTTACACAGGCTAGGCACACACAGAGTGCTGGATAGTTAATGCCCAAAAAAAGGCTCTCCATACATAATGGACAGGAATTTGGTGAATACATATCCCAGCTTCCTTACTCCTTGGTCAGGATAACTCTGGGGCCTCTTTCTACGCTGTCTCCCAGAGTTCTCCAGTGAGGCTAACCTCCGATTGCTCACAGTAGTAACTGGTTTGACAATGTACCTCTTTAGGGGGTTCATTTCCTCTCCATTATATTTTCCCACTCCTCTGCCAACAATTCCTTGGATTACCTCCCAAATAAACTACTTCCACTCAAATTATTGCTTGAGATCAGCTTCTAAACCCAAACTAAAATTCTGTCTCCATGTTCCTCTCATTTAAATCATCATTCCAGTTTATAGATTTGAGATTAGGCTACAGATTCTTTGAGAAAGACCTAAAAAGTTTCTAAAGCCTTTTTTAAGACAGATTAAAAAAAATAAGAAAAGTGCATGCCTCCCAACTTTGTAATAGTTCTAGAATTTAAATTAGTTTTCAAAGTGTCCACCCTGAAATCACTTCTCTTTGAAGACCTTTTACTCTTGCTCTATAAATATGCTCATATGTGTCCCCTTAAAAAATTAACACTTCCTTGACTCTGGTTTCCTCTAGTTTCTGTTGAAGTCACTGAAATGTTTCTGGCAAAAAGACCCTGTAAGAACACTGCCATATCTAATGAACACCTTTCAATTACTACCTTACATAGAAGTTTTAATGCAGTCTAATTTTAAATTTTTTTATAGCATAAGCTTTATAACATCTTTTCTTACCCCAATATCAGAAAACCATTCTCCTATATTTTCTGCTCAAGGGATTAAGGTTTGATTTTTACGTTTAGATCCTATTCTACTTGGAATTTATCATTAAAAGACCCTCATCTATATGATATAATTTATCACTCACTTCTGAAATCCTTCCACACCAGCTTCTTTGACTCTTCTCATCAACTGACCCTTTTAGATTTCTAATCATTCATTAATGGTTGGTTTATATATTCCTCCTCTTGTGCCTACTCTGGGAAATCCCCCAGAGCCTGCCTTCTGACCAGTCATTTTTTATTACATATTCTTCATACTAATCATATCCCCAGCTTTATATTTATATCCTTGTTTTGTATTTATGCACTTCTTACTGAACCTCAAAATCAACAAATTCAAAAATTAATCTTATTTTTTATTCTACCAGTGAAACATCCTGTTTTCCCGGTATTCTATTCTACTCTGATTAATTGTACTATCATCTATCCAACTGCCCATTTCAGAAACCCAAGGGTAGTCCTATATTCTCTTAATTATTGCCTCAACTCACATTTCAATAAATTAATCATCAAGTTCCAATAATTTTAATTCCCAAATATTTATCACATCATTTCTCCTTTCTTGGTCCCATCTACATGTCTACAAACTGGTCAATACATTCATCATATTTTACCTAGTTAATTTAGATACCTTCTGTGTACTGTACTGTACTGTACCACTCAAACCCATACTCCCCAAGGCCCCCAGAGAGGTGTGACAGCAACAGAAATTACTACTGCTCACCAATATTTCGAGGTCTTGTCTCTTTTTGCATGTAGAAAAACTTCAACCTTTTCAGATCTCTTACACTTAAGTAGGACCATATGACTTCTTTGAGCAATGGTTTTTGTAGGGAAGCAATTATTTACAGGTGGAGGTGATGAAAAGTCTGTATATGACTTTCCGTTCTCTATTCCCCTGCATCATCCACCAAAAAGATGGTGCAAACCGGTTAGCCAGGGTTTGAGTGAATATTTAGGTCTGAAGACCCTACTTCTTCCAGCCAAATTGAAGATTTGTAGGTTAATTTGTTATCTCAACTTAAAAGCCTACCATTACTGATACAACATCTAAAACAAAATTTTGACTATGTCACATGCCTAAATAAATCCTCCAATAGTTTGCTTACCATCCTTGAACTATGGTCCAATAATTTTACATGGTAAAATAAGGACTTTTATAAGTTATCCTCCACTCATCTTCATCTCATGTTCAGTGCTTTCACTTTATGCTCTAATAATATACTAAGTGCTTATTCTTTTTGTGTATTCATATCTTCACACACTTTTTTTTCTGAAACAGAGTCTCACTCTGTCACCCACGCTGGAGTCTCACTCTGTCACCCATGCGTGATCACAGTGGTGTGATCATGGCTCACCGCAGCCTTGACCTCCTGGGCTTAGGTGATCTTCCCACCTCAGCCTTTGGGGCAGCTAGGACTACAGGCGCCCACCAACACATCAGCTAATTTTTGTTGAGGTGAGGTTTCACCATGTTGCCCAGACTGTTTCAAGTGATCTACCTGCCTCGGCCTCCTAAAGTGCTAGGATTACAGGTGTGAGCCACTGAGCCCAGCCGTATCTTCATACTTTTGTTCCTACTTTTATCTCTACCTTGAGTTCTTGTCCTCCTCCTATTTAATTGGAAAACTTCTGCTCAAACTTTGAGACTCCATTCAGGTGTCAGCACCTCCAAGAAAGATTTCTTGAACTTCAAGCTGATTATAAACTTCTCCAGGGAATGTGTGATATTTATCTTTTTAATCCCCATCTTCTATCACATTGCGTTTTACTTAAAAGGCACCTCAATTGATGTTTCTTGAACTCTCTTCACAAAATAATTCCAAGACAAATAATCAAAAGCCTTAATCAAATGAAAGATTTAATCATTTTAATCAATGAGGTTTTCTCCACAAGACTAGATACATCATTTTTAATTCACAAACGAATTGATCATCATTTTTAAACAAAATGAAATATAACTAAAAACATAAACTTCTTTCAGTATATTCGTGTCTCTGATTTAACTATTTATTAAATATATATTTAGAAAGAAAAGATAACCTTTAAGGAATCTCACTAAGCATTGGGAAAAACTCAGTCTCTTGGCTTGATAACTTGAAGAAAAAGTTATTTTCTTCAGTGAATTCTTTATTTGATCCCAATTTATATCTTTTCCCTCTTATACTCTATCTTCCAAACAGCAGCCAGTTATTCTTTAAAAATAATTGACAACCTCTCTCCATGTTCAATGGCTTTCAATCTTATCAGAAAGCAGAATCCAATATCCTTATTATATTGCATCATAACACACCTTATTTTAACCTCTGACTTCATCTCTTTCATCTTTCCCTTGCTCCCTCTGATTCATAAACATCCTTTCCCTGACATCCCTCACACATACCGAGGTTGCTGATACCTTTGTATTTGCTCTTTCCTCTGCCTTAAACAATGTTAACCAAAATATCTGCATGGTTCTCTATTTTTGTCTCTAATTTGGTCTGTGCTCAAATATTAATTTATCACATGGATGTTCTCTGACAAACATCTATAAAATTATACCTTATTATTTTTATCTCCTTTAGACTGTTTTATTTTTCTTGATGGCTCTTGTTACCTCTTTATATATGCCTATTTATTTATTTTTGGTCTTTTGACACTAAAATATAAGATCCTTTCCTACTGTATTATGTTTTTCTATGACAGGGGCTTTGTATCTTTGTTTATTACTGTATCTCCAGGGTGTAAAACAATATCTTGCATATAGTATAAACTGAAATATATCAGCAGACCAAATACATGAATTAATTAGACAATTTTATCAAAGGAATTTTAACCTAATGGATAGGTGCACAATTACAGTAAAATAAGTTTTATAAATATCCTATATGAATAAAAGCAATAGGCTATGCTGGAAAAGAACCATAACCAATATAGTCTAACTCATAGATCTTATTACCTAATTGCTATCAACTGCATGGATGTAAAATGGGAGTTCTTCTCACTTCTTTTTTCCTTTGTCTTTTCATCTGTTTTCTTTCTTGTAATCTGGCAGTTCTCTCTAATTTTGAATAATATCCAGCTGTTTTACCTATTGCTTTTTTATTACACTACATTAATTTTACTCTGTAAGTTGGACCAACTATGCTCATAAGAACTGAAATGGAGAAAAATTCCTCTTTGAAATATCCATTATACTCAGTTGCAATTCTTAGCCGCTAATTATATAATACATAATATCATGACATTTGAGACCTAAATGAATCTTGAGACATAGCCACACCAATGCAAGGAAAGCTAGTACCAGTGAATTCCGACTCTGTACCAAGCACCATAATAAGGACCTTATATACAAACATTTCAATTATTAACCTTCATGACAACCATGTATATTATATACAAATCCTACAAGAAATATGTATGCTTGTCCTTTTCAGTTATCAAAACAACATACAAAGAAATAAGACATTAAAGGTAATATTTTTTAATTAGAAATATCCTTCTGCTTGGCTGCAGAAGTAGGTTTTACAGTAGTCCACAGTCAAGACAACTCACATCTAATGCCAAAATTTACTGGCCTTATCTCCCCTACTAAATTGATGTTGGGGGTATGGAATTGGGTGTCATGTGGAGACACAGAACTCTGGGCATTGGACTAGAGCAGACACTCAGATCCTTTCCTGGGGTACAGTGTAGCCCATCTACAGTTATGAGCCATATAATAGTATTCCAGTCAACTACAGACTGCATATACAACAGTGGTCTCATAAGATTATAATATCATATTTTTACCTTTTCTATGTTTAGATATATTTTTACCTTTTCTATGTTTAGATATATTCAGACACAAAAATAATTCACATTATGCTACATCTGTCTACTGTATTCAGTACAGCAAAATGCTGGGAGGTTTGTAGCCTAGAAGCAATAGGCTATACTACATAGCCTAGATGTGTAGTAGGTTATACTATCTGGATTTGTGTAAGTACATTCTGTGATGTTTGCACAACAAAATCATCTAATGAGGTGTTTCTGCAAAGGTATCCCTGTCCTTAAGCAATGTATGACTGCACCTCCCTCACTCCCTTTATGAACAATGTCTGCAATTTCTTATGCTCTTAGATTTGGTTTATCCTTTGACCTTCTAATTAGATATTTTTTGGCTTAATATAGTCCCATCCTGTTTTGCTATGCATTTTTTCTAAATATTATATATTATTAATTCCATGATGTTCCATTTCTGGGAAGAAACTAAGACTCTGAGGAGTTAAATAATATCCATAGTAACCCAGTTCTTCAAGTAGCGGTTCTTTGACTCATGTCTGACTTCACACTATTTTATTCTGCCTAAGATTCAAGATAAAATCTAAACTATAGCCAATGTCTCTTGGATGCAAATCAGTGAAAAGAGGTTTGTACACCCACAAATGATTCACAACAAACTAAAAAGAACTCTATTCATCCACTCCAGGCTGTATCAATTTTACAAGGTTCTAAGCATTAGTGTTCATAACTAAAAATAAATCAAATTAAGAAATCTTTCTTTTCTGACTTTATAAAAGGATTATCTTTTAAATTATTAATATGCCAGCTTATAAATCTGGCTTTAACAATCAATCAGATGTCTGTCTATGTTGAAATACGGTATTTTTTATATAAAGCAAGATAATGAAAATTTGACTTTGTTATTTTATCGATGTGTTTTCCTTGGATCATATTCCAAGAATGTTGGGTTTCTCCATTAGAGGAGACTGTGAATAAGACATTTTATTAAGGTGATCTATGTATATTCACCCATAATATCTAATTTATTGCCAAACTATGTTGATATTTTAAAGTATTGCTTAGTGAATCTTTTCATCTCTCTGCCATCACCCTGAATCAAGTTCTTATTATCTTGAGTACAGGTCACTGGGGTTGGAGTTATTGCAGAAGTCAAGTATTGCTATGGGTCCCAAGCACAGACCAAAGAATCATAGAATATTGGAATATATCTTACATCAGAAAACAGGACTATTTTCAAATACATATAGCTATGACGAATAACAAAAAACTTACCTAAATTATTACTTAATTTATAAAACTTCAACATTATGTATTTTAATGTATATTTAAAGATCAACTATAATCATACAGGGGCTATAAACAGTTTCCAAAAATAGAAGAGTACACACTCAAAATATTTGGAATGACTTATGAGAATTACAGTTAGTTCCAAAGTGAGCTCTTTACCATTTCTGTATTACAATTCCTAAATTGATAACAAGCAAAAGTTTAGCAACTGTAAAGTGAATAAATAAACTGTGGTATACTTATATAATTGAATACTATTCAGCAATGAGAATGAACTCCATGCACAACATAGGTGGATATCACAAATATAATACTGAGCAAAAGATGGAGACACAGCGTAATTTTGCAAGATCCCAACTCTCTGGAGGTTTGGATAGTGGTCACCTTGATAGAAAACAGGGCTAGGAGAAAGCAAAGAGAGAGTTTCTAGAATGCTGATAATATTTTAACCCTTGTTATTGGCAATAGTTACCTAGATGTCCACCTCCACAAGCTGTATTCTTATCTGTATAAACCTAGGTTTTAAGAATCAATTAAAAAGATTACTATCAAAAGTTACTGACTGCCCTAAACTTAAAGTACCTCTTGGGTCATGTTATTTAATTAATATAAAAAGACTTACTAATTAATCTTCCAAATCAAGACATGTCTGAGAGTAAATAAGGATGCCATTAATAGTTACTCCAGTACCATCCCATACAAACCACCTCAGGACATGTGTTTACCCTGTTAAATTTCTTGAATGGTTCTTTCTTTTCTTTAGTTCTGACATAACTATTTATGAACAGAATTTACCAACCTTTTACTTGCCCATTTTAAGCTTTTTGAGGTTTGAGGTGATGTCATAGCTACTCTAAATGCCCTAGAAGAGCTAGAAGAGTAAAACTGATAGTGTCAAATTTAGAAATTTAAAACAGCAACATTTGCTCTATTAAGATCAAAGCAGCCTTTGACATTTAAGAATGTTCAGAACTGAGTCATCAAAAAATATTGATTGGGATTATTAAGAATATTGGTCATAATTCAAATAGCAGGGTAAGACAGAAAGCAGAAGAACATGATGAAACCCATAGAGTAAGGGAGGCCCATAGCAGAAAGAAAAGGATGGTCCCATTGTAAGATGAAGCTGCTTCCAAAGGAAAGACAAAGCTATCTTTTTGCACATGATTTTCATATAATAAATGAGCCTGTGAAAAATTAGAAATCTCATAGGAGACCATTAATTCTTAGGGGTATGTAAGAATTACAGTTTATCTACTATCAACCTAAAGACAGTAGGATATGCAATGTCAGTGGAGAGAATAACTTTTGACCAATTTTTCAGTTATTAATTTCTCATGCATTTTTTAAAAAGGTAAGAAGTGATGATAGAAAGACAAATAAATTACTTTTTTGGTGGTCTAATAGGATCATTCCAAAAAATTCAAGGCAAACAATAGATTAAAATGTGTATAGTTCTCTATTATCTGGCTAATGTATGCTGTGGGGATTGAAGGATGATAAACAGGTAGGAAGTTCTCAAACATAGGTGATGCATGTTAACTTACTATGACACACAAACAATTAACATATGAGAGGGAAAAGGTAGCATTAGAAGATCTGGCTGGGTAAGGTTTGAAGCTCTTGTTCTTCCTCATCAAAATATTGTGGTCCCCAGTGTCGCCTCTCTGATACCAGTTCCCAGTCAGATGTGCCCCAGAAGGTGCTTCCCTCTCCAAATCCTCTCCTTCTGCCTCAACAGTCTCAGCATCTAACCCTCAGCACTGAGACTGCTCAAGTACAATTAAAAAAAAAATGGTTCAATTGATCTCTTCATAGATGATGTGTTGTCTTCTGAAGTTACTTTAAATTATTATTACTCTGGACCCTTTTTCACCCCTGCCCTTCAGCATGCATCACTCTTCACATTGATTTTCATCATTTCAGTGTAATTGGAACTAGAAAACGTCCAGCAGGAGCAAAAGTCCATCCACAATAGTAGCTTTTCAAATATCTACTTACTGCTCACCTGTGCAAAGGGGAGATTTGAATCTGATTATGAAGAATCCAGAAAATCCCTTCATTTTTCCCCACTTACACAAAGTAATAAAAAAATCCCTCAGGGGAAACCTCCAACAGGCCTTAACTGTTTCCACAACTTTTATCTCTGTTGATCCCAGGCTCAGTTACATCAGAATATTTTACTTTTAGAGACATTGCTTATCAATTCTTTCCAGCATGAAAAGTATGTATTAAAGTGATCACCTGAGTTATGCCCCAAGGCAATATTAAGCATTCCCTTTCCTACCAAGTGATTTTCTGTCAACTAGTGTATTTGGTACTCTTGGGAAAGGCAGAGATTCATTTATAAAGAATTATGCTACACAGTCATAAATTTAATCCCCCAAATCAATAGCATTTAGATTTTTTAAGACGATAACCAAGGTGCTATCAACAATAATAAAGTCTCTGTTCTTTACAGTCAGATTATTTTCGCAAACGTAAGTATTTGACTATTGGAAAACCACAGTGTTATAATGCCTATCTAGTGGGAGACTTCCCCACTGGATATGTTACAGCAGGAGAATGTAAAGCTTCAGAACGTGTCAATCAGAAAATTTCCAAGAACGATTCATCACCACTCTCATGATATGACGTTAAAGACAGTTTATCTCTACACACCAGACATGTAGAAAGTGGCCCTAAACTGGCTGAAGCAATGATCAGATAATACGGTACATTCACTCCTCTCTGTCATGAATCACAGAGTTTTATACTATCCACTTAACATCCCCCTGCATATTACAGCCTAATGTAGGAATGTCAAACATTTTAATTCACCAAAGGACAAATGAATCATAAATGTTACAACCCAGACACAGGTTTCACTGTTTATAGACATACTGAGGTGGCAGAGACATGACACCTTCATTTAAAACTAGGATTGGATTTCTGACTGATGCAGTTTTTGACAGAGAACTAATGTGTTTCGGTGCTAGAAATGAAAAATTTTCTCTGTCACAGGTGGTTGAGAATGGCCAGTTACAGAAGCCTATCTTAAAGCTGTTTCTTCATCCCCAAAGATTTCTTGGCCAGTTGGGTTCTCAATCTTAGGACTACTGTTTTAGATACATTATGGTATATCTGGGCACAATAACAAGGAGTGAGAAAAATTGTTTCTTAGCTGTCAATAAAGAAAGTTCTTCCTTCCGGGGCTCTGGTCCATAACTCCACACTGAGATTTGCAGTATCTGCAGCTACGTGTGGAGTTTGGGTGAGGAAGATGGATTGTGCCATTAGAAGAGTTTAGGCAGGAGTGCATATTACAAATTAAGCTAAAGGAATTTCTGTGCAACTATCTCTAGGTGAAGAGTGATAGTAGCTGCTAGGTTCATAATTTACATCCTTTATTTGGAGTCAGCTGCAGGTTTTCTTCTCAGTAAACTGGGAATAATACTAACATCCATTTCAAAATATCACTATGAGAATTAAATAAGAAAATGTTTGTTTATTTAAAAGAAAATCTGACATACTTTTTCCTACAAGAAATATAAGTTTCTACCACTGCTATCAATAAAGGCATTAAACAGCTCAGCTTTCAAGTATCCAATTTCTTATTTCTATAACATCTGTTGTTTCTCGAAACGCTATTTTAAGAGTACAAGTGCCAGCAGCAAACACGCAGCACTGAGACTCTGTCCAAGAACTTCCATTTCCATTGCAAGTGGATTTAGACAAACTATGATACAAGTGCAATTAAGAAAACTGTATTTACTTACTGAAAGTCCAGAGAGTCTGCCAAATCCATGTGAAGACATTATTTTACAGATAAAGTGAGTTCTAATCAAGTTCATATAATTTGAAAAGCAGAGATGAAAGTAGAACTTGAGCCTAGAGCATCAGACTGCAAACCCACATTTAATCTAAAGTAACGAAACTCTTCTAATCTATGTACTGTGATAAGCAGTTTGTGGGGGGGCAGGAAGCATCCTACATGTTCAGTACTATAAAAAACTTAATTAGAATTGTTAAAAGAAAAGAGAGGAGAAATTCATATGAAACTTGAAAGTGCAGCTTCAAATGAATGATTGCTTGGAAGTGACAAAAGTGGGAGTCACCAAGATGACACCAATTATTGATTTAATCATTCATCATTCACTGTGTTATATATGCGAACTGAGCATTTATAGGCTCCAGACTCTGCTAAGCTCTACTGCACAAAGTTAAGAAAGAGAGAGGGGGACAGGGGGAACTCCTGTGGCCAAGGAGCCCACTTTTTTTTTTTTGGCAGGACAGAAATATTTAAACAATTGTTACATAGAATATAAGTTCTGAGATAAAAATGTAATGCTGGGAAAATGCCAGGTGGAACATATCACTATGTAATACGTTCAAGGGGAATCAAGGAAAGCTGCTTAAAAGGAGGGAGGGTCTAGAAGGTAAAAAACTGAGCCAAAAAAAGAAAGAAATGAATATTAGGTCCAAACAGGTGCAAAAGAAGTGTGCCAAGCAGAACAATGTGTGATTTAGGGAACGTGTACAACATTTGGTATGAAAAAAAAAAAAAAGAATGGAGTTATTCAAAGCAGAAAGGGGTGAAGTTGGAAGAGAAAAAAAAAGCAAATTTCAGCTAAGGATACAAACAAGTACATGCCTGGGGAAAGAAGAATGACAATAGCTGGAAAAGACTTAAAATTATCCAGCAATATCTCTCTCACTACGTGGCTCAGCTTCACTAAGACATAAAAATCTCTATGATCAATCAGCGTAAAAGAGCACACAATTATCTGTCCAATATTTAGATACAGAAAAGATGTGCAGTAATGAAAACATCACAAGGAAAATCCAGTTTGAGAGCAAATATTGCTAAACTGAATATTATCTAAGTTTCTGTCAAACACCCAGACTTGGGCACAAGTACATTGCCTAATCTCCCCATATGCACACCGTCAATCTCATAACACACTCCATCTGCCAAACTCCATCAGCACATTATTGAAAAAACACTGATTAAAGGAAAAAAGTAAACCTAAAGTTATCACTAACAACGTTTACATAAAATGAATACCTCTAAAGATAAAAATTGAATTTTTGCCCAAAGCATACAATTTTAAAGAAAGCTTCTGCCAGTACATATTTAAATTACCTCTCCTGATTTCTGACTTCCCTTCTAACATGTAAAGCACTTGGAAGTCATCAGGTTCATTCTTTTTTTTTTATTATTATATTTTAAGTCCTGGGATACATGTGTAGAACGTGCAGGTTTGTTACATAGGTATACAGGTGCCATGGTGGTTTGCTGCACCCATCAACCCATCATCTACATTAGGTATTTCTCCTAATGCTATCCTTCCCCTAGCCACCCATCCCCCAATAGGCCCCGGTGTATGATGTTCCCCTCCCTGTGTCCATGTGTTCTCATTGTTCAACTCCCATTTATGAGTGAGAACATGTGGTGTTTGGTTTTCTGATCCTGTGTTAGTTTGCTGAGAATGATGGTTTCCAGCTTCATCCATGTCCCTGCAAAGGACATGAACTCATTCATCCTTTTTTATGGCTGCACTGTATTCCATGGTGTATATTTGCCACATTTTCTTAATCCAGTCTATCATTGATGGGCATTTGGATTGGTTCCAAGTCTTTGCTATTGTAAACAGTGCCACAATAAAAATATGTGTGCATGTGTCTTTATAGTAGAATGATTTGTAATCCTTTGGGTTATATACCCAGTAATGGGATTGCTGGGTCAAAATGGCATTTCTAGTTCTAGATGCTTGAGGAATTGCCACACTGTCTTCCACAATGGTTGAATTAATTTACTCTCCCACCAACAGTGTAAAAGTGTTCCTATTTCCCCACATCCTCTCCAGCATCTGTTTTTTCCTGACTTTTTAATGATCACCATTCTAACTGGTGTGAGTTGTTATCTCTTTGTGGTTTTGATTTGCATGTCTCTAATGACCAGTAATGATGAGCTTTTTTCCATATGTTCCTTGGCCACATAAATGTCTTCTTTTGAGAAGTGTCTGTTCATATCCTTCACCCACTTTTTGATGGGGGTTTTTGGGTTTTTTTTTTTTTTGTACATTTGTTTAAGTTCCTTGTAGATTCTGGATATTAGCCCTTTGTCAGATGGATAGATTGCAAAAATTTTCTCCCATTCTGTAGGATGCCTGTTCACTCTAATGATAGTTTCTTTTCCTGTGCAGAAGCTCTTTAGTTTAATTAGATCCCATTTGTCAATTTTGGCTTTTGTTGCCATTGCTTTTGGTGTTTTATTCATGAAGTTTTTGCTAATGCCTATGTCCTGAATGGTATTGCCTAAGTTTTCTTCTAGGGTTTTCATGGTTTTAGGTCTTACATTTAAGTCTTTAATCCATCTTGAGTTAATTTTTATATAAGATGTAAGGAAGGGGTCTAGTTTCAGTTTTCTGCATATGGCTAGCCAGTTTTCCCAACACCATTTATTAAATAGGGAATCCTTTCCCCATTGCTTGTTTTTGTCAAGTTTGTCAAAGATCAGATGTATTAGATGTGTGGTGTTACTTCTGAGGCCTCTATTCTGTTCCATTGGTCTATATATTGGTTTTGGTACCAGTACCATGCTGTTTTGGTTACTGTAGTCTTATAGTGTAGTTTGAAGTCAGGTAGCATGATGCCTCCAGCTTTGTCCTTCTTGCCCAGGATTGTCTTGGTTATGCAGGCTCTTTTTTGGTTCCATATGAAATTTAAAGTAGTTTTTTTCCAATTCTGTGAAGAAAATTAATGGTAGCTTGATGGGGATAGCACTAAATCTATAAATTACTTTGTGCAGTATGGCCATTTTCATGATATTGATTCTTCCTATCCAAAAGAATGGAATGCTTTTCCACTTGTTTGTGTCCTCTCTTATTTCCTTGAGCAGTGGTTTGTAGTTCTCCTTGAAGAGGTCCTTCACATCCCTTGTAAGTTGTATTCCTAGGTATTTTATTCTCTTAGTAGCAATTGCGAGTGGGAGTTCACTCATGATTTGGCTCTCTGTTGGTATGTAGGAATGGTTGTGATTTTTGCACATTGATTTTGTATCCTGAGACTTTGCTAAAGTTGCTTATCAGCTTAAAGAGATTTAGAGCTGAGATGGTGGGGTTTTCTAAATATACAATCATGTCATCTGCAAATAGAGACAATTTGACTTCTTCTTTTCCTAATTGAATACCCTTTATTTATTTCTCTTGCCTGATTGCCCTGGCCAGAACTTCCAATACTATGTTGAATAAATGTCCATTCTTAAAACAAGAAAACTGAACATCAATGACTATGTAAACGTATCAGAAAACTGAGGTCACAGGACCAAAAAAAAGAAAAAATCCCCCAATCTAGAGAAACAGGTACATCCAGAGAGACACAGCAACAGTAATATGCTTCGAAATAGAAGCCCCCTTGAAACATAAATTTAGAAGAATGCATATAATTTTAGTGGATTCCAGGAGGCCAAATATGGATCAATGTAAAAGTAAAAAACTGCAAATAATTGCAGTTTGAAAGGGATCCCCATACTTCTGTGGACCTTACCATCAAGAACCCACCAGATTCTCATGATGAAGATCCAAGAAAGAGTTCCTCTGGGTCTTAGCAAGGAAACAGAATCTCCTTTATAAGACACAGCAAGAGCCTTCTTCATAATAAAAGCCTTCTCTCCACAGAAAAGTATTTTGCCAGAATATAATTTTGAAATCTTATCATGGCTGGGGGAAGGGAATTTCCTCCCCAGTAGAGATCCCTGCAAAATCCTTTTACTCTCCAAAGGGAAAAAATACGTAGTTAACAGGGGATGGTGTTTCAAGGAAATAGATTAGGAACACTGAAGCCAAGAAAGAAATTAAGAGGCAGGGGTGGAGAGGGGAGGAAGTACATCAGTGGAGAAAAACTGGTGAAGGTCACAGCCACAAGATGCAGGCCAGCTAAAAATCTGAAACTTCATCAAAAGATTATAAAATGCTCCTCCTGCCCTATATCCTCACATTCCAGCAAAAAAAAAAAAGATAATGTAACACTAGGAGTGGAGTAGAGCTGAAAAAAACCGCAAGATCTATCAAAAAACTGCCAAAAAAAAAAAAAAAAAACTAGACCATCTCTAAATAGTATTTTCAAAAGCCCAAAGCCAAGAGGGGAGAAAAATATGACATTAGCGGTATTAAATACCTCTATCTGGCTGGGCTCGGTGGCTCACGCCTGTAATCCCAGCACTTTGAGAGGCCGAGGTGGGTGGATCACCAGAGGTTGGGAGTTTGAGACCAGCCTGACCAACATGGAGAAACCCCGTCTCTACTAAAAATACAAAAAATTAGCCAGGGGTGGTGACACATGCCTGTAATCCCAGCTACTCAGGAGGCTGAGGAAGGAGAATTGCTTGAACCTGGGAGGCGGAGGTTGCGGTGAGCTGAGCTTGTGCCATTGCACTCTAGCCTGGACAACAAGAGTGAAACTCCATCTCAAAAAAAAAAAAAAAAAAAAAAAAAAAGAAAGCCTCTATCACCAACAGCTACAGCAAGCATTAAAAACAGCCCAACTCCTAATAGAATAACATATGATATCATACTCAAGGTCTATTTACCTTACTTCCTGTCTATATTCTGCTCTCCTCTTTCATTTCTAATTTTATTTATTTGAGCGGAATTATTTACAATAGCAGGTTATAGAAACATCCTAAAGGTTTATCAACAGATGATTAAAGAAGTTGCCATATATATATATGTGTGTGTGTGTGTGTGTGTATACATATATACACACATACACAATGGAATATTATTTAGCCTTAAAAAAGAAGATTCTGATATTTGTGACAACATAAATGCACCCAGAATTATGCTAAATGTAACAAGCCAGACACATAAAAAATACTGTATAATCTAACTTATATATGAAATCTAAAAGACAGAGGAAAGACAAAAACTGAAATACATGGAATCAGAGATTATATAGGTAGTAACCAGTATTGAAGAGGTGGGGGAAATACAGGCCAAAGGGTACAAAAATGCAGTTATTTGGATAAATAGGGCTAGAGATCTAATTTACATCACAAGGTCTATCATTAAGAATATTATATTCTGTATTGGAAACTTGCTAAGAGAGTTGATTTTAGATACTCCTACCCTTACCCCAAAACAAAACAGGTAGCTATGTGAGATGATGGATATGTTAATTTACTTGACTATAGTAATCACTTCACCATGTGTATGTCAAAACATGAAGACTTCTATGATCACATGTTGGGAGGTGGTTTCTTTCCATCATCAAGTGAGCAATCAATTCTGCAGCAGACACCAGCTGGGTACCCTCCAATTCAATTCTGACATTATCTACCTAAAGATAGCATCAGATCACACAGATTAAGTGCCGATCCAATACTGCCTCCAACTTCAGACAATGGTCACAATTCTGAGCCTCTGAAACTTCTGACCCTCTAGCTTCACGCTGGGGTTCCCATGACTCCATCTTTTGGTTCAATTAATTTGCTAGGGAGGTCACAAAACTAAGGGAAACACTTATGTTTACCGTTCAGTCTAAAGGACATTACAAAAGACAGAGAAAAAGAGGTGCATAAGGCAAAGTATGGGGAAAGGAACAGGGAGCTTCCATCCCCCCCAGGGTGTGCCACTCTCCAGGAAACTTATGTGTTCAACACCCCACTCTCAGTAATGCATAGATCATCCAGAGAGAAAATCAATGAAGAGACATTGGAGTTAAACTACACACTAGATCTAACTGACATTTACAAAACATCTCACCCATCTGCTATAGAATATCCATTCTTTCCATCAGCACATGGAACGTTCTCCAGAGTAGATCGTATCTTAGGCCACAAAACAAATCTGAAAAAATTCAAAAAAGTAGAAATTATATCAAGTATCTTTTCTGACCACAATGGAATAAAACTAGAAATTAATAAAAAGAGGAACCTCAGAAACTTTATAAACACATGTCAATTAAATAGCGTGTTCCTCAATGATAAATGGGTAAATGAAGAAATTAGACAATAAATTTTAAAATTTATTGAAACAAATGAAAATGGAAATACAACATATCAAAATCTATGGGATACAGCAAAAGCAGTACTAAGAGGGATGTTTATAGCAATATACCTCCAAGAACTACAAAAACAAGGACAAACTAAACCCCAAATTAGCAGAAGTAAACAGTAAAGATCAGAGTAGGAATAAATATAATTGAAACAACAAAACATACAAAAGATCAACAAAACAAAAATTTGGTTTTCTGAAAAGATAAAATCAGGAAACCTTTGGCTAGACTAACTAAAAAGGAGAGAGAGATCCAAATAAATAACATTTAAAGCAACAAAAAATGATATAACAACTGAGACGTCAGAAATACAATGAATCGTTTCAGACTATTATGAACTTGACAACAACGAACTGCAAAACCTTGAAGAAATAAATAAATTTCTAGATACATAAAACTTACCAATACTGAGACATAAAAAAATAGAAAATCTCAATAAACCAATAATGAGTAATGTGATTGAGGCTATAATAAATAGCTTCCGATTAAAGAAAAGCCCAGGACCTGACAGCTTCACTGCTGAATTCTAACAAACATTTAAAGAGCTAATGCCAATTTTACTCAAACTCTTCAAAAAAATTAAAAAGCAGAAAATACTTCCAAACTCATTCTGTGAGACCAGCATTACCCTAATACCAAAATTAGACAAGGGCACAACAATAAAGAAAAGTACAGGCCAACATCACCGATGAACGTAGATGCAAAAATCCTCAACAAGATACTAGCAATCTGAATTCAACAACACATTAAAAAGACCATTCACCCTGATCAAATGGGATTCATCCTAGAGATGCAAGGATGATTCAACACATGCAACTCAATTAATATGCTACATCACATTAACAAATTTCAAGAAAAAAAGTATGATTCTTTAAAAAGATGCCAAAAAAAGCATTTGATGAAATTCAACATCCCTTTATTGTAAAAATCCCCATCAATCTGCGTATAAAAGGAACTTACCTTAAAAATAACAAAATCTACACATGACAAACCCACAGCTAATAAACTGACTAGGGAAAAAACTGAAGGCCATTTCTCTAAGTTCTGGAACAAGAGAAATATACCATATAAAAGACAAAGATTATCAGGATGGATTTAAATAAAGTGAAAAAAAAGAGACCTAAATACCTGTTGTGTAGAAAAAGAACTTTAAATACAAAGACTAAAGTAATTTAAAAGTAAAGAAATGGAGAAATATATACCATGCTAATCACAACAAAGCTGGAGTACCATGTTAATTTTGAGACAAAGCAGATTTGACTAAAAGAAAAATAATCAGGGATAAAGAAAGACTAAAACATAGTAACAAAGAGATCAGTTCTCCAAAGGACAGAACAATTCTTAATGTATATTGACCTAACTATACTGCATCAAAATATGTGAGGCCAAATAGTCATTAAAATATGTGAGGCCAAAAAATTATCAGCACTCCTCTTTAGTTAATAGAACGAACAGGCAGAAAGTCCGTAAGGACATAATTGACCTGAACAACACTACTAATCCACTTGATTTATTTGATATGTATTGTCATTGTTGTTGAATACTTCACCCAACAACAGCAGAATACATATTATCCTCAAGATCACGAAGAACATTCATCAGGGTAGACTATTCTGGGCCATAAAACACACCATAACAAATTTAAAAGAGTGAAAAGATACACAAAGTGTATTGTCTGACCACAGAGAAATAAACAAGATATCAAAAACAGAATGATAGCTAGAAAATTTGTACATTTGGGAATTCAACAACATGCTTCAAATTTATGCACAGATCTGAGAAGACTCCAGAAAACCTTTAAATGTTCTGAATTAAATAAAATGTCAATTCAACTCACCAAATTTTGTGGGATTCAGCAAAAGCAGTGCTTTGAGGGAAATTTATAGCATTGATGTATATATTTAAAAAAAGATTTAAACTAAATAATCTAGAATTTTACTTTAGGAAACTGGAGAAAGAAGATCAATTTAAGCCAAAAACAAGCAAAAAAAAGAAATAATAAAATTAGAGTAAAAATTATAAAATCGGAAACACAAAAATTAGAGAAAATCAACAAAATACAAGTCTGCTTCTTCAAAAGATCAATAAAATTGGTAAGCCTCCACCTAGGCTAATCAAGAAATTTTAAAAATTCACACCTTATTAATATAGAAAATGAAATACAGATTATGACTACTGATTCCATGGTCACTAAGGATAATCAGGGAATGCTGTGAACAATTCTCTGCCCACAAATTTAATAACTTAAATGAAATGGAGAAATTTATTGAAAGACACGAACTACCAATACTCATCTAGAAGAAATAGATAACCTGAATAGGTCTATATCTATTATTGAACTTTGAATCAATAATTAATAACTTATTTTAAAAAAGAAAGCACTAGGCCCAGATAGTTTCTCTAGTGAATTCTCCCAAACATTTAATAAAGAAATGATATCAATTCTCCATAATCTAGTCTAGAAAATAGAAGCTGAGGAAATGCTTTCTTACTCATTTTGTGGGGCCAGCACTACCCTAATACCAAAAACAGATAAATTTTCACTATGAAGAAGAGGAACTACAGATCAACATGTCCTATGAACACAGATGCAAAAATCTTTAACAAAATATTAGCAAATCACATCCAACAATATATACAAAGAATTATAGATCACAATGAAGTGGGATTTGTTTCAGGTATAAAAGGCTGTATCTATTTTTAAAAATTAACCGATTCCATTATCTACCATGTCAATACACTAAAGAAAAAAAAATGAACATATCAGTTGATACAGAAAACAAATCACACCCATTTAGGATAAAAAAGAAACTCTCAACAAATCAGAAATAGAAGATTTCCTCAATTTCATAAAGAATATTCACAAAAAAACTTTAGCTAATATTATACTTAGTGGTGAGAAGGTGGGTCCTTTTCCCTTAAGATCAGGAACAAGACAAGGATGTACTCTCTCACTACTCCTACCCAACATTGTACTGAAAGTCAAGAAAAAGAGAAATAAAAAAATACAGAAGAAGAAAGAAAAAAGCTTTTGTTTACAGATATAACTGTATATGTAGAAAATCCTACATAATTGATAAAAGAAAATCACCCAGTACAAATCAGCAATTATAGCAAGTTGCAGGAAGGATATGAGTTAATACACAAAAGTTAATTGCTTTACCGTCTTGAATATGCAGAAATAAATAATTGGAATTTGAAATTCAAAAACCAATTTGAAATTACAGTTGTACTAGCAAAATAAAAACAGTATAAACCCAAAAAATACTTTAAAACATTTACACACTCTAAGACCAAAAACTACAAAACTATGATAAAACATTTTAAATATCTAAATAAATAATCCATGTTCATAGAATGGAAAACTCAAGTTGTTCAGATATTAGTCCTTCCCTCTTGTTATATAGATTCAATGCAACCCCATTGAATCTATATAACCTATTATTCTATATCTTCAATTATCCTATCTACCACACATATAGATATCCAGTTATTCCAATACCCTATGCATTGTCTGTACTCCTTTTTAACAGTCAGTTGAACATCTTCATATGGGTCTATTTCTGGGCTCTTTTCATACCTATGTGTTTATTCTTTCACCAGCACCATTCTGTCTTAATTACATAGCTTTATAGCAAGTCTTAAAATCATGTAAAGTGAGTCCTTCAGCTTTGTTGTTTTCTTTTTTTTTTTTCAGTATTGCATTCCTATTCTAGGCTTTTTGCCTTTTGTATAAACTTTAAAATCAGTTTATTGATGTCTACAAAATAGCTTGCTGGTATTTTTTTGCCTTATGTGATAAAAGGGACCCTGTGGATGTGATTACATTGAAGATTCTGATATGGGATGTTATACAAGATTATCCCGGTCAAAGTAAGCAATCACAGTGTATTATGAAAGGGAAACAGGAGGGAAAGAATGAGAGAATAAGATGTGACAACAGAGGCAGAGATTTGAATATGTCACACTACTGCTTTAAAGATGGAGGAGTGTCCATGAGCCAAGAAATTGAGGTGACCTCTAGAAGCTGAAAAGACAAGGAGACAAATTCTCCCTTAGAACCTCCAGAAGTAACACAGCTCCCAAAACCCATTTTGGATTTCTGATCTCAAGAACTGTAAAATAATAAATTTGTGTTGTTTTAGGCCAGCAAACTTGTAGTAATTTGTTACAGCAGTGATAAGGAACTAATACTTGTATAAAATAATGGATCCTAATGCAGACCTTATACTGTCATAAATATTAAGTCAAAATGAATCATTGAATCATAAGGCTAAATAGAATACAGCATATTGTAAAACTTATAGAAGAAAACACAGGAGAACATCTAGGTGATCTTTGGTTTGATGATTAATTTTTAGGTACCATATCAAAGAAAATGTATAAAATGACCTTTGTTAAAAGTTTTAAAACAACTTCTTTTGGAAAAAGGCTACTAAGAGAATCAAAAGACAAGTGTCATATGTTGAGTAATGGCCCCCAAAGATATCCACATTCTAATCTCCAGATCCTATATGTCACTTTACATGCAAAAGGGATTTTGCTGATGTGATTAAGGATTTTGAGATAGAGAGATTATCCTGAATTATCTGGGTTATCCCAAAGTAAACACAAGGGTTCTTATAAAAGGAGGCAGCAGAGTCGTAGAGAGAGACCGTAAAATACTGTACTGCTGGCTTTGAAGATGGAGGCTGGGGCCATGAGCCAAGAAATGCAGGCAGCCTCTAGAAGCTAAAAGAGGGAAGGAAACGAATTCTCCCTTAATGCCTGTAAACAGAATATAGCCTGGCAATACCATGTTTCTGAGACTTCTGACCCCCAAGAAATGTTAGTGGATAAGTTTGTATTATTTAAGTCACTGACTTGTTATAGCAGCAATAAGAAACTGAAATCCCCAGCCACAGACTGGGAGGAAATACTTGCAAACATATGGCTGAAAAAGGATTCTCATCCAAAATACGTCACGAACTTTGAAAACTCCACAGTAAGAAAACAAAAACTATTTTCAAAAATGGGCAAAAGATCTGAACAGATACCTTACCAAAGAAGATAATCATAAAATTTTTAAAGCATATGAGAAGAAGCTCAGCACATTAGTCATCAGGCAATTGTAAATTGTATTATCATACAATCTGGCAACTGTGCTCCTGGGTAATTATCCAACTAACTGAAAAAATGTATGTCCAAATAAAAACCTACATATAAGTGACCATAGCAACTTTATGTATAATAGCTAAAAACTGGAAGCAAAAAAGATGCCCTTCAATAGGATAACAACAGTAGTATAAACAAAAGAGATACAATCATACCAAAAACACCTGAACAAAATACCTTGAAATTACTCCTCAAAATTGACAAAAATCTTCAAAGACAAGGAAAATCTGAAAATGTCAATCTAGAGGAGCCAAAAGATACAAGACAACTAATTATAATGTGGTATACTTGATATGAATATGTGTATATAAGTACATAGGTATACACACATATATCAGATGGTCAGCATTACATTTAATAGAAAAATAATGAGTTAAAGCCACTAATAAGTTATAGACAAAACAGCAAAATTTTAAAACAAAATAAGAGATGAAATAATACTCACCAAAAATACAAGAAATTAAAATAAAACCATTAAAATTATTCCACTGAAGTGTCTAGATACAAGAAAAAGTTATTTTCATGTTATAGACGGAATCAGAAAATATATATGGAAATATATTTTAGTCACGTGAAAATATGTAACATAATCCTACAAAAAATTGTTTGATGTATGTAAATAAAATAAAGGGAGAGAGAGAAGAGGTTTATACATAAATTAAGTATGCCAAGCACTGCACTGGAATTTCACCTTCAAAATAATTCAGTAAGATAGGTATTATATAACCACTACTGATGTGGGTAGTCAGGCTCTGAGTAACTAACTTGCACAAGGTCATAAAATTTGAAAGTGTTTGAACAAGAATTCAAATCTTGAACTGAAAAATGCCAAGGTCTATGTTGTCTCACAGCATTGTGCTACAGAAGTTAAAGTCTTCTCATCATCTCTTCATATTAAGCTATCCCAATGAATGAGAATTCATTTTATTTTATTTTTTTACTATGTCGGTGGAAAATAACCTTGTTGCTTTTGTGAATGCCTACTTTCCAATCTTTGTGGACGTATTCTGCAGTTAAAATCCTAACATTTTCTTGACCTTTTTTCACATTATAAAACTTTAAGAAATTATTCTAATAATTAAGTGTGTATATTATATTCTTTCAATCCATTACTTCATTGTCCTAGTACCTCTATTCTGGTAGGCATTCAAGAAGGTTTCTGAGATTTTGTTTTCATTCTCTTTATACAACATCTTCTGTTGACATCTTGTATTAATACATAGTTTAGAAATCTTGAGTTTTAATCTTTAAAATAAAAAACAGCTGTATATTCCTTTTTCCCCCTAACATTTAATGTGGAGTACTCAGACAGGAATCTGGTTTTTGTTCTTCTGTGTTTAAAGTGGACTTATTCTTGTGGGATTCATCTATGCAGTTTGAATATTTTTTGAGATTTCACATAATGGTGTTTTTTTATTTTAAACTTTGCTTAAAATAACGTACTCTATTTCAAGATTAAAAATTTTATTTAGATTTGGAAAAGTTTTATTAAGTGTTTTTGCATACTAGCTGCAGTGCAAGAAAAGTAAAAGCAAGGGGAAAAGAATAAAAACGAGAAAAATCAAAGACCAAAAGATTTAGAACAAAAATAAGTGATAACTTGTAAGTTCCAGTTCTGCCCCGTTAGTTGTGTGTTTTAGAGAAAGTTGTGTAATTCCTAAACTTTATTTTCCATAGCTATGAGGATTATAATCCCTGCTCTATGAAATATTTGAATTAAATAGGAAACCAGATATGATGGTGTCTAGCATACTATCAGGTCTGAATGTCCAACCATTAGTGAAAAGGAGAAGAAACGACATTTTAAATATGACCTATGATGAAGAAAGAATTTTATATTGGGAAACTCAGTATCGTTAGAAGATTGCTGAGAAATCTGCGAGAAAAATTATATTAACAACTTGTTTAAAATCCAAGCTTTATTCTGCTGTTTAAGACCAGATCTCATTTTGTTCTCTGAGATTTTATTTGGTGTATGACCATGTTTTACCCTCACAATTCAATTATTATGTAAGCATATTTTAAAAGAATTTCTGCATTTTTTAGGGAACAATAGTTATCTTCTTTCCTGTGAAATATAAACTCAAGTGTCCTTCAAGCCTCAAACATAGTGCAATGATTTGGGTCCCACTGTCAATCTCATTTGTCTATACCTATAGGAGGCAAAGCTGTTTTCATTCAAAACAACAGGAGTACAAGTATAGCAATCCCTGATATCTGGTGCTGTCATTTTACATTGCTGCAGTCTGAATGCACTGTCATTTAAAAGCACCAACTAAATTGATCTCTATTTTTTTTATAATTCAAAAACATATACTAACAGGGTTTGGATCCATGAAGAATTATAGTTCATAATGACCAATTTTAACATGTTTTACAATCCATCAAAATGGGAATAATACCTTAGGGTACAATTTATTTTTCCTTATCATAAAATTCTGCCATAGTTAGAATGGTCATATACATTTAAAGAAATGAGTCCCTTGCAGAGGTAATGAAAGGAAATCCATTCGATCTTTCTGATGTTTTATTCTGGCTTTTTTGATAGCTGAAGATACCGAAGTGCAATCAAATGCCTTTAGCACAGTAATGAAAAACATAAGCATTAAGCAAATTTGTCCACATGAAATAATTGACAGTGGTACAAAGTGATTCAATTCAGTACTTTATAAAATATAAGAATCTGATTCAAATTAATTTGGAATGGCAACCATGAGAAACATATGCTACATGGCAAATGAAGGAAAAGGATTCATGTGCTTTGCCTATATTCATTCCCATTTAAAAGAAATAAAAGCATAAAGCATGTTATGATTTTCAAAGAATGTTCTTAGTTCTTCTTCTCTGGTATTCTACAGAAGTATATAAATGATCCTGCTCTCTGAGAACAAACAACCTCATATATAAGAAGCAGGAGGCCAAAAAAGAAATAAAATACAAAGACATAGAATATTGATTGACTGAACCACTAGATTTAAATCAGCCTTTCCTGAACTTTCTTTCATTATAATTCAACACAAATGCTTATTTGTGCAAAAAGAAAAAGTTATTTGAATGTAGGTGTGTTTATTTTAAAAGTTTGGTGTTTTTCTTTGAATAGCAATTTTTAATATACTGATATAACTCAGAATGAAGATTTAAAAAACAATTTTTAAATGATACACAGAATAACTATAGTACGCTAAGAAAATTAATTTTTTTAAGCCTAGGACTTTCAACAGCATGAAAACAACATAAGTTTGTTTGTACCATGGGATTTTAGGCACAATGAATATACATAGAATTTTATATATGTGCAGGATTATGTGCTGTTGATCAAGATAACTAATTTCTCTGTCTGCCAAAAATTATACTCACTGTAAAAGCAGAAGAAATTTCTCAACCAAAATTGATAAAACACTATACATGATTTCTGCTCATTTCAACAAGATAAAAGAAAAAGGCATAAATATTGAACATGATGCTTGAAAATATTTTAAAAGTCAAATTAATACTTTATTTGCAACATAAAATAAAACACCTGGTTATTTCATTGTTCACTGTTGAGACAATAGGAAGTGGCTGTTATGGAAAATTTCAATGAGTTCTTCTAGTAACCCATCTGTCTGCAGTGTAGCTATTACACAGCTTTTCTTTATTGGCATTTTATGTCAATGTCAAATATGTTTGAGGACTATTTAAGGTTTCATTATTACAAAGTTTCCCAATATTTCTTTGATTTAAAATCTTCTATCATTTGCATGATTCATTTATATGTCAGTAAGATCCTCATTAATTTCATTATTTGACCTAGGGGTATAACAGATGGTTTTTGTTGTTTGTATTTATTTACTTGCTTTCCTGACAGTTTCCTTTAGAAATTATTTAACAAAAATTAAATATTTTAAATGCTTGCTTATTATTACACACATCAGATTTTTTTTTTTTTTTTTGAGACGGAGTCTCGCTCTGTTGCCCAGGCTGGAGTGCTACACCCACCAGAATTTTTAACATAGCTTTTTACTTCAGCAGTTTATAAGTCATGAACAAAACACAAGGAAACATGAACTAATGTTTACTGAATAAAAATTTCTAAAAGTTAGAGATTTTATATGCATTGTAATTCATCACAGTAATACAGGACAGTTTTTATTTTATTCCTGATTCATAGATGATGAAACTGAGTATCAGAGAGGTTAAGAAACTTGCCCAGGATTGTATACAAGAAAAGGTAAGAACCAAGGCAATAGCCCAGATCTATCTAGCTTTAAAGATTACATACTTAATGTAGGCAATACCTTAGTCGATGAAAGAAGAAAAGCCATATGATTTTTTATTTCAATAGGTACAAAAATATTTAATAAAAATTAATAGCTATTTTCAATTGTTTTAAGAAGAACTGTTAGGAAGACTAGAAATAGATTAAAATTTTCATAACCTGATAATGTGCATTTATCATAAGCCTACAACAAACATTACATCAAATGGTAATGAATTCTGTAAAATCAGGAACAAAATAAGGACTTCTATCACCACTTCTATTAAACTTTGTCCATAAAATACCAGTCAGGGAAGTAAGAAAATAAAAATGCATAACAGATACAAAGATGGAAAAGGAATAAAAAGTGTCAAGGTAAAAAGGAACCTATAGATAAACGAAGAATTAGTAAGGGAGTTCATTAAGTTTACCAGACATACAATCAAGAATCAGAACATTAGTGGCTATTCACAATAGCAAAGACACGGAATTAACCAAAATGCCTATCAATGATAGATTGGATAAAGAAAATGTGGTACATACACACCATGGAATTCTATGCAGCCATAACAAAGAATGAGATCATACCCTTTTCAGGGACATGAATGGAGCTAGAGGCCATTATCCTTAGCAAGCTAACAGAGAAACAGAAACCAAATACTGCAGGTTCTCACTTATAAGTGGGAGCTAAATGATGAGAACACACAGACACATAGAGGGGAACAACACACGTGGGGCCTATCAGAGGGTGGAGGGTAGAGGGTAGAAGGAGGGAGAGGATCAGGAAAAATAACCAGTGGCTACTAGGCTTAATAGCTGGGTGATAACATAATCTGTACGACAAACCCCCGTGACACAGTTTACCTATGTAACAAACTTGCACACATACCCCTGAACTTAAAAGTTAAAACAAAAACAAAAAAATCAGTGGCATCTGTATATACTAGCTAAACACAAAATATAATGCTCAAATATATCATGTACTATGACAGTATAAATATACACATAAATTACCTAGGGAAAAATTGACTAAAAATGTTCAACACTCTACACAGAAAATTATGGCACTGTACCAAAACACATCAAAGAAAACTGGATGCATTCATAAATAAATGGAGAAATATATCAAAATCATAGATTTAAAAAGTTGATCTCATATACATGTCAATTCTCTGCAAATCAATCAGTATCATTCCAATAAAAATCCAATCAGATTTTTATAGAATTGTTAAGCTGATTTTAAAATCTATATGGAAATGCAATGACTCAAGAATAACAAGAGAATTTTTGGCCTAGGAAATGTCAAACATTATTAAAAAACTAAAATAATTTGAGCATCTTGGCACTGGTGTAAAGATAGATAAATTGAACAGAATAGAGCACAGGTCTGCAAACTACAGCCTGGGGGGTAAAATATGTTTTTGTAAATAAATATTTTTTGGAACATAGCCATACTCATTCACTTACATATTATCTATGGCTGCTTTCCCACTACAAAGGCAGTGTTGAATAGTTACAAAAGAGACCGTAGAATCACATAAATGTATAATAATTGCTATCTGGTCTTTTAACTTAAACATTTTGCATACTCCTAGGATAGAGAGTCCAGAAGCAGAGCATGTACTCATCAACATATGATAAGTGGGATAAATGTTATTGCAGGTAGGTGGGGGGAAACAGACTTTTCTCAGACCATTTTTAATAGAAAATATAAAAAATTGGTTGTCTATGGACACATTAAACACAATTTTAAATGGATTAAAGACCTGTAATTTTTAATAGAAGAGTATCTTCATGAAGCCAGAATAGAAAACAATTCCAAACAAGACTTCAAATCACAAACCATAAAGGGAAAAATTTTGTTAATTTTGACTATATTAAAATTAGTAATCAGAAAGACTACAATGTGCCTTTGCACATGCTGTACTTGCAACTTGAAATTACCTTCTCCTAGATATCTAAAGGTCTAAACTCCTTATATTATGTTCTCTCTGAAGCAAACTCCAGAAGATAGAATTCAGAGCAAGTAGTTTATTTGGGAAGTGATCCCAAGTAGCACAAGTAGATTAGTTCCTTGAACAGGAAAGTGAAGGAAATCAATAAAGCTGTGTAAACGAACAGGTTGCTGCTACTGAAAACTGGGGCTCAAGCCTCTTGGAGACCTCTGAGAGACTGTGTGGAACAAAGAAACTGGGGACATTATGCACTAATCTCAGCCAGCATTACTTGAAGGCTATTTCTGGGGATGTTATCACCACAACACTTCTGGTATAACCCATATATAGACCAAGCACACTCTTGCAACAAGATAATGCTCACACTCAGAGAGTCCTAGTTGCAGTAAGAAGGTGCCAGATGTACATAAATGGTAATTGCTGAGGGGACATTGATGGGGCATGCTCAGTTGGAGCCTCTGCACAAATATCAGCTCATCAGAGTGGATTTGCCTGACTATCCCATATAAAATAGCATCCCAGTTCTATAGGCGCTATGCTCTTACTCTGCTTTGTATTTATACATCTCTTTGTTTATTTTTAGCTACTTCCACTAGAATATGAATTTCATAGAAACAGATGTTTTAGAAAGTGCTTTATCGGCCGGGCGCGGTTGCTCACGCCTGGAGATCGAGACCATCCTGGCTAACACGGTGAAACCCCGTCTCTACTAAAAATACAAAAAATTAGCTGGGCGTGGTGGCGGGCGCAGGTAGCCCCAGCTACTCCGGAAGCTGAGGCGGGAGAATGGCGTGAACCCGGGAGGTGGAGCTTGCAGTGAGCCCAGATTGTGGCACAGCACTCCAGCCTGGGCGACAGATTGAGACTCCATCTTAAAAAAAAAAAAGAAAAGAAAAGAAAAGAAAGAAAGTGCTTTATCTCCCACATCTAGCATAACGTTTGAGACATAGTAGGTTTTATGTGCTGAATGTTTATGTCCTCCCAAAATTCATATGTTGAAGTCCTAATACTTAATAGATGGTACTTGGGGGTGGGGGCTTTTGGGAAGTGATTAGGTTTAGATGAGGTCATGAAAGTGAGGCTTCCGTATCGATCTCTCTCTTCCTGTTTCTCCATGCACCAAGGAAAGGCCTTGTGAGAACATCACGAGGAAAAGGTCTCTCATTAAGGACCCACCCAGTCGGCGGTAATTTGTTATAGCAGCTGGAACTGACTAATACAATAGGTGCTCAATTACTTTTTGTTAAGTGCATAAATTAGATGCCACTTCATACCCATACAAAGAGCAAAAAGTAAAATCTGAATATATCCGTTATTGTGAGGAGGTTAGGTAAAGAAAATTCTTATACATTGTGGTGGAAGTGTGAAATAATCTAAGAATTTTAAAGACCAATTTGGCAACTTTAAGCATAATGAAAAGTACACTTACTCTAAGACCCAGTTACATTAATGATGTAGCAAAACTCCCATTTCTGGCTTTAATTTGCAGCAATTTCTGCCCATGTGCAGAAGACATATAGAAGGATGTTAATCACAGAGAAATATTATAAGTCTTTTTTTTAAATCTTGAAAGTCCTTTTATAAATACCAAGCACTATATTTTTGGTGTCTTGAATTTACAAATTCTTCTTTCTCCTCCAACTAATGGAAACACTCTTGGCTCTTGAACAACATGTTTGTGAACTGAAAGGTCCAACTATATGAGAATTTTTTTCAACCGAACGTGGATCGAAAATATGTATTTGTGGGATGCAAAACTTCCACACATGAAGGGCTAACTTTTCATATACGCAGATTTCACAGGGCTGACTGAGGGACTTGAGTATAAGCAGATTTGGGTATATTTAGGGGTCCTGGAACCAATCCCCCAAGTATCCTGAGGGGCTGATGTAGATATCATCAGAAGAACAACAACTTAGATTTGTAAATTATTTCAGTTTGCAATGCAGTATTCCACTGGATCCTCATAACAATTTAACGGCATTCTTCGTACGAAGGACAGACTGGTAGACACAACCTAGCCTATGTTATCAAGAAGCTTACTCTACAAGCGTTGAATAATCTAGGGAGGAAACTAGGAGTCTATTTTACAGGTAAATAAATGCAATCTCAGAAAGATTAATTGCACTGTCCAATGTTAGTGCCAGTAGATGGCATAGTCAGAATTTAAATATAATTTCTCCCACTCCAAATCCATGCTCTTCTCATTGTTGTAAATTAGCTATATTTCAGTAACAGTAAAATAAGCCCTCAAATAATAAAAATATTTAAAGTAATGACAGAACTATTTAAAACTTGCTGGTGATTTCTATACAATTATGGCCAAGTGAGATTCAGAAATCTGTCTTTATACAATATAAAAGGCTTGGACATTCATGTAAAATAAAGAGACAGAAGCCCAAGTTTTCCACTCATGAAATTGAAAATACATGTAAAAGTATTCTACACTCCAGAATGTGTGTGCATGTGTGTGCGTATGTGTGTTTATGCATAGTTTTTAGTTGGTAATATTTATGCAATATAACTTCCTTTTTCTTTATGTGATGATATCTGAGTAAGTACCAAATTTTTAAAAGGTTAAATTTAAAAAGTAATTACACCATTAAAGAAAACAGGTGTAGCCACTGCCTTTTTTTTTTTTTTTTTTTAAGAATCTCTATTTAATTTTAAATGTGAGAGAAGGTAGTTTTATTTTTCTGTAAAGGTCAGTCAAGGATTAGAGGCTTGAGTTGAAATTCAAAAATTTCTTCCAAGATTGAATCTAAGATTTTTTATTTCTGGAGGCACTGGATAAAAACTCTGTTACAATAATTATTCCAAGGTATCACATCTAGAAATACTGTCTTGCATTTAATGCCACATAATGTAGCTGCTTTATTAGTACTCTTCAAGAAGGATCACTTGCTATTTCTAGAATGTTTTGAATCTTATAGTCCTCTAAATGTGAAATGCACTAAGTTGAAGCTACATTGCAATAGAGAAGCAAGGGTAAAGGAGAAGTAGAAAAAAATATAAAATATTTCTTTGGGCATCAAAAAACCTCATATTTTCGTCCATATCTTTCTTCCACTAGTTCTGTTGCTTTGGATACATTTACTTAAATTTACTAAATTCTATTTTCTCATTTATAAAATTGAAATGACAATACCTAGCTTATCCTTAAGCAAAGTCTCCTATTAGCATTGGATGAGCTACTATATGTGAATGCATTCTTAATTTATACAAATCTTTCAATATTCATTGAAACTGTTATTATAATAATACAGAAAGCACACCCTATAGAACATCTTGTAAATTTTCAGTAAGCTAATGGGTATGAAATTCTATCATTCATTCATGAATGCATTCAATCAACCAATGTTATTGAGCACCTGAAGTATGTTGGATCTCACGTTAGACACCGGAAATTTATAAATCAGGAGAGTATGGCTTCTTGAACCCAAAGTCTAGCATGAGAAAATCAAGCAGATAATAATAAAAAGCTTGCTAAACGGACTGGTTGTTCTGGAAGCACTTAATGCAACTGCGAGATTTCACATAAGAGATGATGATTGAGCTGAATCTTAAGGAAGAGGTTTAGGCAGGCCAAGAAATAGAGAAGGTCAGTTCACTTGCAGGAAACAACAAACGCAAGATGACATGTGGCAAGGGAGACATGGTATCTTCTAAAGAAACCACATAAAATTTAGTGGCACAAAAGGTATCTGTCAAGAAGGAAAAAGAAATAAGCAGGAACTAACTTGCATATCATCTTGCACATTATGAAAATAATTTAAAGCTTTATCTTGAAATGATAAATTGTTACTGAATAATTCTAAAGAAAGAAATGATAATTTGATGTGTGATTCTAGTAATTGCACTCTGTGCAGTAGGAAAGATCAGCTGTGCAGGAAGAAACCTGGAGTTTTAAAACCAGTTTAAAGACAACCATAATAAAGCGAAACATAATGAACTTCTAAATCAAAGTGTTGGCATTGAGAGTAAAGAAAAGAGGTAAAATTACAGAAAAATCAAGAAGAAGAATCAGTAGGGACTAACTGGATTGAGGAAAGAAAAGAATCAAGGGTGACATAAAACCAACCATAAAAAGATAAATGAGTATGATTGAATCCATCTTGATAGAATGAACTATGTTTAATTCACTGATCACCTAAAACCTAAACTGAACTATACATATAATTATAATGACTGCATTTGGTTCCAGTGATAGCTACTACTTCCTTCCTACTGCAGATTAGTTTACTCAGATTCATGAAAATATTCCTGCTCAGGACCTATGAGACTCACAGTAGTAGTTCCTTCCACTGACCTTTTTCTACCTCATTTCCTGATTGTTTTATTCTGTCAGTATGCAAGTCCCATGCTGGTTTACCTTAGAATGGTGACTTATAAAGATTTGCTTACTACTATTTTTACAACTTATATTACATATATCCAAATAAAGTTTTAAAATAAATATGTTCTTCTCTGCAAAAAAAAACTTCTGAGAAATATTAACTCTACCACACTATTCCAGAAATGGCTCCTCTGTTACCCACGTAATCAGATTTGTTCTGTACCACTGTGACATACAGTTCTTCCTTAGAGGAGATTTTATTTTGCACCTTGACTCTTTGCAGAAGAAGGATTTCCAGTTTAAGTATGACCTTTAAAAGTCTCTACCACTACACAAACATCCTAGGCATCACAACTTAGCCAATGGTGTGATTTTAAATGTTCTCCCCAGCTGCTGCCTCTTAGACTTTTAAAACTTAATAGGTTAACACTACAAGTTGAGGTAGCAATATTAATACTATTTTATTATGAGTCGTTTCTGACACAGAAGCACTTTACATAATCAACAGTACTAAATATACTTAAGGTAGTATTTTGGTTGCTATTTCAATCCAGTTTAATAGTGTGGTAAAATTACTAGCACATAATTGCATGATAAGTATACATTGAATAAATTCATTATTGACTAAATGCCAATGTTGTAAAACAATTTGGTCATTTTTATTCAGACAATTTAATATATGTCCAGTTGGCACCATGTAGACATGATTTTAAAATCCTAATGGCATTTATCACAGTTCCTGCTGATGAGTAAAAGATACCAACTCTGATTGTCTTAAGCGGTATTCACAGAATCAAACGCAGGCTTAGCAAAGGAGACAGAACTAAGTCAGCTCTGGGGTGAGCCAGCAGGAGGAGTATTCCATCACTCTAGGTAACTCCTATACTGTGTGCCATTATCCTTGCTTAGCACAACCAGTGCCACTGGATACTACTGCTGTATCCCACACTGCCATTGCAGGCTATCCCAAGACTTTGTCCATTCTATTCTCTTTGTATCCTTCACCCAAGGAGACAGGAGAGAGGGAAAGTTCTCTGGGGAGAATTTGATTGGCTGATAAGTCAAATGCTCAAATCCTGACTGGCAGGATTTCTCCTCTCATGTTCTATGGTGGAAGGTGAGGCATTGCATCCCTTCAGAGCTACACACAATAGAGATGACTTCACAAATGGGGGAAAGATAGTATTGTAGGATGCAAGGAGGTAGTATATAAGGAAGTAGTAGTTATAGGGTGCCATGTATATATATGGGGCACAGGTGTTAGAGTTGGTAGACATTAACAGGATCATAAATCATCCCTGAAGCTTATTGCTTTTGTTTTACCACTAGTCATAGTGGGGTATATTAAGGTATGTATCTGTCTCCTCAAGTGAGTTTCTTTAAATCAGGGAAGATGCATAGATACTTTAAAAAGTTATATTAATTAATACTAATATTAATTATCAATAAAATAACCTGTTTCTCCTGTACTTGATATACAATATGTGCCCCATTTTATATAAGAATTCACGGTTACTTCCAAGACAGCTGAATAGGAACAGCTCCGGGCTACAGCTCCCAGCAAGATCAATGCAAAAGACAGGGGATTTCTGCATTTCCAACTGAGATACCTGGTTCATCTCATTGGGATTGGTTGGACAGTGGGTGCAGCACACAGAGGACAAGCCGAAGCAGGGTGGGGTGACGCTTCACATGGGAAGTGCAAGGGGTCAGAGGATTTCCCTTTTCTAGCCAAGGGAAGCTGTGAGTGACTGTACTTGGAGGAATGGTATGCTCCTGCCCAAATACTGGGCTTTTCCCATGGTCTTTGCAACCAGCAAATGAGGAGATTCCCTCCTGTACCTGGCTCGGCAGGTCCCATGCCCACAGAGTATTGCTCACTGCTAGCACAGCACTCTGAGACTGACCTGGGACTCTGGAGCTTGGCAGGGGTAGGGGCGTCTGCCATTGCTGAGGCTTGAATAGGCGGTTCTATGCTCATAGTGTAAATAGAGCTACAGGGAGGCTCAAACTGGGCAGAGCCCACCACAGCTCAGCAAGGCCTACTGCCTCTCTAGATTCCACCTCTGAGGGCAGGGCATATCTGAACAAAAGGCAGCAGACAGCTTCTACGGACTTAAACGTCCCTGCCTGACAGCTCTGAAGAGAGCAGTGGTTCTCCAAGCATGGTGTCTGAGCTCTGATAATAGACAGACTGCCTCCTTAAGTGGGTCTCTGACCCCCTTTGCAGCCTGATTGGGAGATGCCTCCAAGTAGGGGCCAACAGACACTTCATACAGGTGGGTGCCCCTCTGGGACGAAGCTTCCAGAGGAAGGATCAGACCACAGTATTTGCTGTTCTGCAGCCTCCGCTGGTGATACCCAGGCAAACAGCGTCTGGAGTGGACCTCCAGCAAACTCCAACAGACCTGCAGCTGGGGGACCTGTCTGTTAGAAGGAAAACTAACAAACAGAAAGGAATAGCATCAATATCAACAAAAAGGACATCCACACCAAAATCTCATCTGTAGGTGACCAACATCAAATACCAAAGGTAGATAAAACCACAAAGATAGGGAGAAACCAGAGCAGAAAGGCTGAAAATTCCAAAAACCAGAATGCCTCTTCTCCTCCAAAGGAACACAACTCGTGGCCAGCAAGGGAACAAAACTGGACAGAGAGTTTGATGAGTTGACAGAAGTAGGCTTCAGAAGGTCAGTAATAACAAACTTCTCTGAAGCTAAAGGAGCATATTCTAACCCATTGCAAGGAAGCTAAAAACCTTGAAAAAAGTTTAGACTAATGGCTAACTAGAATAACCAGTGTAGAGAAGAGCTTAAATGACCTGATGGAGCTGAAAATCGTGGCATGAGAACTTTGTTAAGCATACACAAACTTTGATAGCCAATTTGATCAAGTGAAAGAAAGGATATCAGTGATTGAAGATCATATTAACAAAATAAAGCTAGAAGACGAGATTAGAGAAGAAACGAAGAAAGCCTCCAAGAAATATGGGACTATGTGAATAGACCAAATCTACGTTTGGCTGGTGTACCTGAAAGTGATGGGGAAGAATGGAACCAAGTTAGAAAACACTCTTCAGGATATTATCCAGGAGAACTTCCCCAATCTAGCAAGGCAGGCCAACATTCAAATTCAGGAAATACAAAGAACACCACAAAGATACTCCTTGAGAATAGCAACCCCAAGACACATAATTGTCAGACTCACCAAAGTTGAAATGAAGGGAAAAATGTTAAGGGCAGCCAGAGAGAAAGATTGGGTTACCCAAAAAGGGAAGCCCATCAGACTAACAGTGGATCTCTCGGCAGAAACCCTACAAGCCAGAAGAGAATGGGGGCCAATATTCAACATTCTTAAAGAAAAGAATTTTTAACCAGAATTTCATATCCAGCCAAACTAAGCTTCATAAGTGAAGGAGAAATAAAATCCTTCACAGACACGCAAATGCTGAGAGATTGTGTCACCACCAGGCTTGTCTTACAAGAGCTCCTGAATGAAGCACTAAACATGGAAAGGAACAACCAGTACCAGCCACTGCAAAAACATGCCAAATTGTAAAGACCATTGACACTGTGAAGAAACTGCATCAATTAATGATGAAATAAACAGCTAGCATCATAATGACAGGATCAAATTCACATATAACAATATTAACCTTAAATGTAAATGGGCTAAATGCTCCAATTAAAAGACACAGACTGCCAAATTGGATAAAGAGTCAAGACCCATCAATGTGCTGTATTCAGGAGACCTATCTCATGTGCAGAGACACACATAGGCGCAAAATAAAGGGTTGGAGGAAGATCTACCAAGGAAATGGAAAGCAAAAAAAAGCAGGGGTTGCAATACTGGTCTCTGATAAAACAGAATTTAAACCAACAAAGATCAAAAGAGATAAAGAAGGCCATTACATAATGGTAAAAGGATCAATGTAACAAGAAGAACTAACTATCCTAAATATATATGCAGCTAACTATCCTAAATATATATGCACCCAATACAGGAGCACCCAGACTCATAAAGCAAGTGCTTAGAGATCTACAAAGAGACTTAGACTCCCACACAATAATAATGGGAGACTTTAACATTCCACTGTCAATATTAGATAGATCAGTGAGACAGAAAATTAACAAGGATATACAGGACTTCAACTCAGCTCTGGCACAAGCAGACCTAATAGACATCTACAGAACTCTCCACCCCAAATCAACAGAATATACATTCTTCTCAGATTGCACTTATTCTAAAATTGACCACATAATTGGAAGTAAAACACTCCTCAGCAAATGTAAAAAAAAAAAAAAAACAGAAATCACAACAAACTGTCTCTCAGACCATAGTACAATCAAATTAGAACTCAGGATTAAGAATCTCACTCAAAATCGCACAACTACATAGAAACTGAACAACCTGCTCCTGAATGACTACTGGGTAAATAACAAAAGGAAGGCAGAAATAAAGATGTTCTTTGAAATCAATGAGAACAAAGACACAACATACCAGAATCTCTGGGACACATTTAAAGTAGTGTGTAGAGGGAAATTTATAGCACTAAATGCCCACAAGAGAAAGTAGGAGAGATCTAAAATTGACACCCTAACGTCACAGTAAAAAGAACTGGAGAAGCAAGAGCAAACAAATTCAAAAGCTAGCAGAAGACAAGAAATAACTAAGATCAGAGCAGAATTGAAGGAGATAGGGACACAAAAAACCCTTCAAATAATCAATGAATTCAGGTGCTGGCTTTTTGAAAAGATCAACAAAATAGATAGACCATAGACCACTAGCAAGACTAATAAAGAAGAAAAGAGAGAAGAATCAAATAGATGTACTAAAAAATGATAAAGGGGATATCATCACTGATCCCACAGAAATACAAACTACCATCAGATAATACTATAAACACCTCTACGCAAATAAACTAGAACATCTAGAAGAAATGGACAACTTTCTGAACACATACACCCTCCCAAGACTAAACCTAGAAGAAGCTGAATCTCTGAATAGACCAATAACAGGTTCTGAAAAGGAGACAATAATTAACAGCCTACCAACCAAAAAAAGTTCAGGACCAGACAGATTCACAGCCAAATTCTATCAGAGGTACAAAGAGGAGCTGGTACTATTCCTTTTGAAACTATTCTGATAAATAGAAAAATAGGGAATCCTCTCTAACTCATTTTATGAGGCCAGCATCATCCTGATATCAAAGCCTGGCAGAGACATAAGAAAAAACGAGAATTTTAGGGCAATATCCCTGATGAACATCGATGCAAAAATTCTCAATAAAATACTAGCAAACCGAATCCAGCAGCACATCAAAAAGTTTATCCACCACAATCAAGTCGACTTCATCCCTGGGATGCAAGGCTGTTTCAACATATGCAAATCAATAAACATAATCCATCACATAAACAGAACCAATGACAAAAACCATATGATTATCTCAATAGATGCAGAAAAGGCCTTCAACAAAATTCAACAGCCTTTCATGCTAAAAACTCTCAATAAACTAGGTATCAATGGAACATATCTCAAAATATGTTCCATTTTGAGCTATTTATGACAAACCCACAGCCAATATCATACTGAATGGGCAAAAACCGGAAGCATTTTCTTTGAAAACTAGCAAAAGACAAGGATGCCCTCTCTCACCACTCCCATTCAACATAGTATTGGAAGTTCTGGCCAGGGCAATCAGGCAAGAGAAAGCAATGAATGATATTCAAATAGGAAGAGAGGAAGTCAAATTGTCTCTTTTTGCATATGACATGATTGTATATTTAGAAAACTCCATTGTCTCAGTCCAAAATCTCCTTACACTGATAAGCAACTTCAGCAACATCTCAGGATACAAAATCAATATGCAAAAATCACAAGCATTCCTATACACCAATAACAGACAGAGAGCCAAATCATGAGTGAACTCCCATTCACAATTGCTACTAAGAGAATAAAATACCTAGGAATACAACTTGCAAGGGATGTGAAGGATCTCTTCAAGGAGAACTACAAACCACTGCTCAGCGAAATAATAGAGGACACAAACAAATGAAAAAACATTCCATGCTCATGGATAGAAAGAAACAATATTGTGAAAATGGCCTAACTGCCCAAAGTAATTTACAGATTCAATGCTATCCCTGTCAAGCTACCACCGACTTTCTTCACAGAATTGGAAAAAACTACTCTAAACTTCCTATGGAAACAAAAAAGAGCCCACATAGCCAAGACAATCCTGGGCAAGAAGAACAAACCTGGAGGTATCATGCTACCTGACTTCAAACTATAGTACAAGGCTACAGTAAGCAAAACAGCACGGTACTGGTACCAAAACAGATATATAGACCAATGGAACAGAATAGAGGCCTCAGAAGTAACACCACACATCTACCACCATCTGATCTTTGACAAGCCTGACACACACAAGCAATGGGGATAAGATTCCCTATTTAATAAATGATGTTGGGAAAACTGGCTAGTCATATGCAGAAAACTGAAACTGGACCCCCTCCTTACACCTTATACAAAAATCTACTCAAGATGGATCAAAGACTTAAATGTAAGACCTAGGACCATAAAAATCCTAGAAGAAAAACTGGGCAATACCATTCAGGACATAGGCATGGGAAAGACTTCATGTCTAAAACACTAAAAGCAATGGAAACAAAAGCCAAAATTGACAAATGGGATCTAATTAAACTAAAGAGTTTCTGCACAGCAAAAGAAACTACCATCAGAGTGAACAGGCAACCTACAGGATGGGACAAAATTTTTGCAATCTATCCATCTGACAAAGGGCTAATATCCAGAATCTACAAATAACCTAAACAAATTTACAAGAATAAAGCAAACAACCCCATCAAAAAATGGGCAAAGGATATGAACAGATAATTCTCAAAAGAAGACATTTATGCAGCCAACAGACATACGAAAAAATGCTCATCATCACTGGTCATTAGCGTTATGTAAATCAAAACCACAATGAGATATCATCTCACACCAGTTAGAATGGCAACCCTTAAAAAGTCAGGAAACAACAGATACTGGAGAGGTTGTGGAAAAATAGGAACGCTTTTACAATGTTGGTGGGAGTGTAAATTAGTTCAACCATTGTGGAAGACAGTGTGGCAATTCCTCAAGGATCTAGAACTGGAAATACCATTTCACCCAGCAATCCCATTACTGGGCATATACCCAAAGGATTATAAATCATTCTATGATAAAGACACATGCACACATATGTTTATTGCGGCACTATTCACAATAGCAAAGACTTGGATCAAACCCAAATGTCCATCAATAATCGATTGGATATGCTTCTGAAACTATTCCAATCAATAGAAAAAGAGGGAATCCTCCCTAACTCATTTTATGAGGCCAGCATCATTCTGATACCAAAGCCGGGCAGAGACACAACCAAAAAAGAGAATTTTAGACCAATATCCTTGATGAACATTGATGCAAAAATCCTCAATAAAATACTGGCAAACCGAATCCAGCAACACATCAAAAAGCTTATCCACCATGATCAAGTGGGCTTCATCCCTGGGATGCAAGGCTGGTTCAATATACGCAAATCAATAAATGTAATCCAGCATATAAACAGAGCCAAAGACAAAAACCACATGATTATCTCAATAGATGCAGAAAAAGCCTTTGACAAAATTCAACAACCCTTCATGCTAAAAACTCTAAATAAATTAGGTATTGATGGGACGTATTTCAAAATAATAAGAGCTATCTATGACAAACCCACAGCCAATATCATACTGAATGGGCAAAAACTGGAAGCATTCCCTTTGAAAACTGGCACAAGACAGGGATGCCCTCTCTCACCACTCCTATTCAACATAGTGTTGGAAGTTCTGGCCAGGGCAATCAGGCAGGAGAAGGAAATAAAGGGTATTCAATTAGGAAAAGAGGAAGTCAAATTGTCCCTGTTTGCAGATGACATGATTGTTTATCTAGAAAACCCCATTGTCTCAGCCCAAAATCTCCTTAAGCTGATAAGCAACTTCAGCAAAGTCTCAGGATACAAAATCAATGTACAAAAATCACAAGCATTCTTATACACCAACAACAGACAAACAGAGAGCCAAATCATGAGTGAACTCCCATTCACAATTGCTTCAAAGAGAATAAAATACCTAGGAATCCAACTTACAAGGGATGTGAAGGACCTCTTCAAGGACAACTACAAACCACTGCTCAAGGAAATAAAAGAGGATACAAACAAATGGAAGAACATTCCATGCTCATGGGTAGGAAGAATCAATATCGTGAAAATGGCCATACTGCCCAAGGTCATTTACAGATTCAATGCCATCCCCATCAAGCTACCAATGACTTTCTTCACAGAATTGGAAAAAACTACTTTAAAGTTCATATGGAACCAAAAAAGAGCCCGCATTGCCAAGTCAATCCTAAGCCAAAAGAACAAAGCTGGAGGCATCACACTACCTGACTTCAAACTATACTACAAGGCTACAGTAACCAAAACAGCATGGTACTGGTACCAAAACAGAGATATAGATCAATGGAACAGAACAGAGCCCTCAGAAATAACGCTGCATACCTACAACTATCTGATCTTTGACAAACCTGAGAAAAACAAGCAATGGGGAAAGGATTCCCTATTTAATAAATGGTGCTGGGAAAACTGGCTAGCCATATGTAGAAAGCTGAAACTGGATCCCTTTCTTACACCTTATACAAAAATCAATTCAAGATGGATTAAAGATTTAAACGTTAGACCTAAAACCATAAAAACCCTAGAAGAAAACCTAGGCATTACCATTCAGGACATAGGCGTGGGCAAGGACTTCACGTCCAAAACACCAAAAGCAATGGCAACAAAAGACAAAATTGACAAATGGGATCTAATTAAACTAAAGAGCTTCTGCACAGCAAAAGAAACTACCATCAGAGTGAACAGGCAACCTACAACATGGGAGAAAATTTTCGCAACCTACTCATCTGACAAAGGGCTAATATCCAGAATCTACAATGAACTCAAACAAATTTACAAGAAAAAAACAAACAACCCCATCAAAAAGTGGGCAAAGGATATGAACAGACACTTCTCAAAAGAAGACATTTATGCAGCCAAAAAACACATGAAAAAATGCTCATCATCACTGGCCATCAGAGAAATGCAAATCAAAACCACTATGAGATATCATCTCACACCAGTTAGAATGGCAATCATTAAAAAGTCAGGAAACAACAGGTGCTGGAAAGGATGTGGAGAAATAGGAACACTTTTACACTGTTGGTGGGACTGTAAACTAGTTCAACCATTGTGGAAGTCAGTGTGGCGATTCCTCAGGGATCTAGAACTAGAAATACCATTTGACCCAGCCATCCCATTACTGGGTATATACCCAAAGGACTATAAATCATGCTGCTATAAAGACACATGCACACGTATGTTTATTGCGGCATTATTCACAATAGCAAAGACTTGGAACCAACCCAAATGTCCAACAATGATAGACTGGATTAAGAAAATGTGGCACATATACACCATGGAATACTATGCAGCCATAAAAAATGATGAGTTCATGTCCTTTGTAGGGACATGGATGAAATTGGAAACCATCATTCTCAGTAAACTATCGCAAGAACAAAAAACCAAACACCGCATATTCTCACTCATAGGTGGGAATTGAACAATGAGATCACATGGACACAGGAAGGGGAATATCACACTCTGGGGACTGTGGTGGGGTGGGGGGAGGGGGGAGGGATAGCATTGGGAGATATACCTAATGCTAGATGACGAGTTAGTGGGTGCAGTGCACCAGCATGGCACATGTATACGTATATAACTAACCTGCACAATGTGCACATGTACCCTAAAACTTAAAGTATAATTAAAAAAAAAATAAAATAAAATAAAATTTAAAAAAATGAAAAAAAAAAATAATAATAATCGATTGGATAAAGAAAATGTGGCACATATACACCTTGGAATACTATGCAGCCATAATAAAGGATGAGTTCATGTCCTTTGCAGGGACATGGATGAAGCTGGAAACCATCATTCTCAGCAAACTGTCACAAGATCAGAAAACCAAACACCGCATGTTCTCACTCATAAATGGGAGATGAACAATGAGAACACATGGACAGAGGGACAGGATCATCACACACTGCGGCCTGTGTGGGGGTGGGTGGGTAGGTGAGGGATAACATTAGAAGAAACACCTAATGTAGGTGACGGGTTGATAGGTACAGCAAACCACCAAGGCACGTGTATACCTGTGTAACGAAACTGCACATTCTGCACATGTAACCCAGAACTTAAAGTATAATTTTTTAAAAAAGAATTCAGATATATATGATTTTAAGATGTTTTGGCATTTTCTATCCGATTAGTTTTATAAGATCCTACAATAACTCATCAAAAGAGGCTTAAGAAAATTGAATAATTTTATTTTATGAATTCCAAATAATTTACATCCCAAAATATCTTTGCATCACAAACTTCCAGAAATCTCAATATATGAACACCACATTGAAATTTTACCTGGCAATCATTTGAGTCTTAACATTGGAAGCTGATATTTTCTTCCTTTAGCTCTGATAAGGCTTCACTGGGCTCCTTTTTTTACATTTTTTTATTATTATACTTCAAGTTCTAGGGTACCTTTTATTGTTTATTTGTTGTTGTTTTTATTTGAAATGCATCACCCTTACCTCTCAGTAGCACTCTTTATAAATTGTCTGTTGTTCTTTATTTGTGGTCTGTTTAAAAGGAAACAGATTCAAATCATATTTGAGAGCTGAAAGTTCAGCCAAGAATTCAATTATGTAAATTAGAAAACAAATGCCAGTGAAAAGAAAACTAACCACTCCAGTGTTCCTTAACTCAGGTGGGGGCTAGGGGGAAGATGTAAATAAGGAGAGGAAAAGAGCTTTTCTCTAGCACTGAGAGGAAGACAAATATTTTTTCCATTCAGTCTTATAGCAAGTAAAGACCATCATCTATGGTATCTTCCATCCTAAACATATCTGCATCCAATCATTTGAGCCATTGAACTGCAAGCAAGCTTTATACTTTCAGGTGGCTGTGCTTCACAAAGGGCCCTGTCGTCTCATTTGTGTGGGTATAGATCTGTACCGCTGAACAAACAACACAAGGCAGTAAGCAGTCAATGTATCCTGGGGAGCGGGGAGGGTTTGAAACATAGACAACTGGATGCTTTTGCTTTGGTACACAGGCTAGAGGGTTTATTTCAATGAATGCACACCTTCAGATTGTAAAAGATCCTTGGAAAATTAGTTCTGGAAGGAACCTTAGAGATACTTATTTTTTCTTTTCTTTTGTTTTAGTATTGGCTTCTACAGATTCTATGAGAGTGTATAAATGTGTCTCAGTGCTGCTTCAGGGGATGGAAACAAAGTAAGCTGGACTCAGGGGTCCTCATCACCTTACGTTAGCCAATACAGCGTTTCTTTTATCTGTTGATCACTTTTCCCACTTAATTTAAGAATGCATTTCTCTGTTAAGAAATGGTTTTTAAAATCACCAGCCTAGTTCAAGTAAATACTTCATTTTACACTTAAAGAGGCCAGAAAGATTAAGTTAGTAGACCAAGGTCACACAGCAGGTATTAATAGAGCTGAGTCTAAAATCCTATGCCCCTTTCCTAACGTGTGTGTTTACCACCAGGTCACATTATTGATCTTTTATTCAATTCACTAAATTCTAGACTTTCCATCCTTGACAGCCAGTCAAAGCACTCCCAGCACACAAAATTTCAAAAAGAGATTTTGAACTCAGTGATTGTAATCCAAAGAAAATAACAGAATAATTGATAAATGTATAATTATTAGTAATTTTCAAAGGATGTATCGATATGTATGAAACTCTTTTGTTAAAATAAGCCCCAATGGCTCTCAAGTTTGCCTCAGTGATACTCTAGGGAGAGCTTTATAAAGAATGGGACATTTCTAAGAATAAAGAATGGGTAATTAAAAGAAAGGCAGTTGCCGACAGAGGAAAGAGCATGCAAAGATAGGTAAGCATATTAAGTACATTGATGTGTTTATAAATGAGAAAATAAATTATATTCAGTAACTCAACAAGATAAATATGTGTTCAGAGGACATGGACAGATGCTATGAAATACAGTACATGATTCATATAAGATAAGATACTATCTTACTGAACTAATGCTGACATATAAGGAAATGGTAAACTCCCAGAATGCTTTTTCTGCATTCAGGTTAACAGCTGTGGTCTTGTTGCATAGAAAAATGTTTAAGTGAGCTTTTGGAGACTATGTTATTTCCTTCGTATAACCATAAGGACTATAAGCCATTTTCCACCCTAGAGGACAGTTTATGCCTCTGTCCTCTCTAAATAGCATGAATATTTTACTACTAGCTCCCGCCAGTCTGGTTCATCTCAATAACTGATGAACCGAAGTAACCATGCCACTCAATTTTAGTCAATCAGACTCTATTTTCATCCCTGCAGGTCACATTTGCTTTATTTAATGCAGCTGTGTTGAATCAGCTGAAATGCAAAACATTCAATGGAAGCCTTAAGCATGTGACTAGAGCTTCACATAAATATCTCTAACTCGAAGCTTTAATATAAAGCATTGCGCATACACACACATTCAATCAGTAAACAGGTTAGAAGCACTGATCAAGTAGATAACAGTTGTCTGTGTGGTGAATTAACACTGCTCTTTATTCTGATTAAGGGCAATCCTAGAGAAATCATAGCATTTTATCACAGATTCTCCTTTTTTAGGTAAATGATTACAAGCTAAAAAACAGTCCTGGCTAATAAAAATAAAGAACCTAACTTTAGGGTCCTTCCAGTTTTCCTCACTAGAACTATGCCAAATCCAATAACTAATCATCTAAAATAACTGAGGAAATAAGCAGAAAAAAAATCTAATGGCCTATAAGAATATTCCAGTAGTTTAACATATTGCAGTTGCTTAAATTATTAATACTTGTGTGTCCTGAGCCCATATACTGAAATTAAAAAGCATTGCCATGACATGGAGGGTGAAAAACAAAACCTAACATAGAAGATCCACATGAGACTTTTTTTGATCAAGCAGTTAGGATTATCAGCCCTCTGATATCAAACTGGGGCATGGTGGTAGCACAGCCAAAAAGCCAACTCTAACAGAGTGGAAGGTGGATCCAGAGTACAGGACTAAGAGGAAACTAATTTAGTAGAAGCCAAGAAGAACAACATCCAGAGACAGTGATAAATTTGATATATGTCTAAAAGAGATAAGACGGGACTTTGTGGTTTTTGCACTTTGTTATTGATCTGCTAGCTGGGCTATTTAATGTGCCTGGTAATAATATATTATTTCTCCAGCTTCAGACTTAAAATATGATAGTAAAAATTAATAAAGACTATTTTTCTCCTTTCTTGTGCATTTTTACTAGACTACAGTTGTCATGAGAATAGTAAGAAGTTACACACATTAAATAGCTCTCTTATGAGCTATGATGATTAGTAGTTTGAGCATCAGCAAAAGGGTGTGGATAATCCTAACAATTCAGTAGAGAGCCTTAGACTATTCTCTTGAATTCTAAGCACCCTTAACTCCATGAATTTGTGATGTGAACATAGGCTTTGGAGTCAGACAGAGAAAACTTAGGCAAGTTATTTAACCCCACTGATCTCCTCATAAAACGGAAATAATGAGATAGAACTCATAGGGTCATTGGGTGGATTATAATAATGGAATGTTGCAGAGAAAGTCCTTAACAAGTACCTGACACAAAATAGTATTCATCAATATTCCTTAAAGGAGCAGATCGTAATGAATAAGTTTATATAAATCAGTGTTCTAAACCCTGGCTTGCATCAGAATCAACTGTGGAACAATTTTACAATAGAGATGCCAAACCCTATCTTAAGAGATATTTATTCAGTATGCATAGCACAGTCTTTCCTATTTAAGAACTCCATGGGTGATCCCTACGTCCAGCCAGCACTCATAGTCACTCTTATAAAAGTATTTTTCATAGCCAAAGAACTTGAAAAGTTGAAAATGAAGAGGACTTTTATAAAGAGTCAGCAATTCTTCTGCCTTTTTGCATATTGCCATCCACTATTGTTTACGCCATATAGAAAAGGGTGTGTATATACAGATAGATGCTATGATTCTATAATTTACATATAATTGCATGACACAAAGGGATATTTCTAAGAATAAGATAAATTATTTGAAAAATCTTCCAGGGAACTAAGCAAGTTCATCTCTACATGACTCTGAGCATTGTTAGGTCTGGTTGGAATGCCGTCCAAGATGAAAAAAAAAACAGGAGCCTGAACTCAGACCATCTGGCCTGTGCTTCTGCCTTGGATTCAAGAGTTGTAAAATATGATGGTGCAAATTATTCATGCATACCCAACACACGCTGCCTATCTCCTCCTGCATGACCCTCCCATTATGTTTCAGAATAGCATCTGGAGCCTGACCAAGTTCATAACCATGATCCAGGTAAAGGAAGCCAAAATTGAAAGGAATCCAACTGTGAATCAATATTAAGCTATATGCTGCCAAGTCTCTTAGACTACAACAATGGAACCCATAAGAGCTTAGTTCAGGATAGTGGATCTGGACAGGAGAACTTGGAGCAGCTGAGATCAACTCTATGATTTAAACCTGAATCAAGAGATATTCAAACAGATTAGGGTAACACTTATATTTTTCTTCTGTGTATTATTTTACCACATGAAATGAAAGAAACATTTCAATTTGTTAAATATTACTCTTTTTGGATGCTATTAGGAAAAACATTTGATGAAACCACTAACATAAACATGTCAAAACCAACCTGTCAGTGCCTTATTAATGTTCTCTATTCAATTATTAATAAGAAAAATAGCAGCAATAATTATACAATGTTTACTATGTGTCAGATGCTGTTTCAAGTGCTATTTACACATTGATTCAATCTTACTGACCACTTTATGAAGTAGACAATTTTTTACACCCCTAGGTTGTACGTCACCTAGATTCTCCTTAAGAAAGGAGGACATTCCCCTGGCTCCTGGGAGTGCTGCTGGAAGCTGGCCTACAGCTTTCAGATGGATGGATCAGGCAGCCCTGATCGAATAATTAATCATCATGTGGGTGTCAAGTCTGACCCTCTTGCCCCAAGTTAGGAAAACTGCAAGGCTATCCCAGTTTTAGATCTCTTCATGGGGTTGTCTGAAGACTTCCTCGGAATTCCATCATAGCTCAACTTCTCCCTCTGCCCTATCCTGCTTCCCACCCTTTCTACCCACATTCTGAAGAGGACTCCGTAATAAATGTCCTGCACCCTAATCTCTGTTTCAGAGTCTGCTTCCCATGGAATGCAATCTGCAACAAGTCACTTAGGCAATTTGATCATCTTGAAAATCTCTCAGAAACAGGTGTCATACTCTAATATGTCAGTAACACATTCTAACTCAGCGTTTCTCATCTCTCTACTTGTCACTCCATTTTAAGCATATCATTTCATCTTTTACTACCTCTGTGTTTATTGGTCTCACATTCAGAACTCTTAATATCTGACTGGTTACTTAGTTATCATCCAACAAGGTTTTTCTCTATAAATAGACTACATCTTAGAGAGTCTGGATTCCCTATTTCTAGCCTGTAAGTAATTGCTGATGCTTAGAATTCATATTTCTCAGTCCAGCATATCCTGGCCAGGTTAACAGGAACATAAGCAAGACAACTGAGAATTTATGCCTAAGTAACTATCCCTAGTTGCTTAGTGCAAAGAAAAGACTTTAGATTTAACAGGCATTGAGATTTTCATGAGTTCCCTATTTTTTTTTTAATTTTGAGATTGTAATGTGATTTTTATTGTTTTCCACCAATCTTCCAAATTCCAAATAATTATAAAGTATAAAATTCTGCATAATCTCTTCCATTGACTCCTGTTGTTTTTCCACCCAGTTCCCTGCCTTCTGCTGAATCTTCTTTGGGTGAAACTACTTCTCACTCATTTGTCAGCCATATGGTAGTGGTTGGGCCACCACGTTATTATATTATCCCATCTCCCCGGCTACAGTGATGACAAATGGGTGATCTCTGGGAAGCCAATAAGATTCCTCTTCAGCATTCTCCTAGCTGGAACTGAGAAAGAACATTATTGGAGCTCTAACATAGAGCCATCAGCCAAAAAATTCCTCAACTTATGGAGCTTACTAGTTTGTTATGAGAGAGACTAGAACCCAAGAAAACAAGAGAAAGTATCAAAGATGATGACCCTAATTCCAGTTGTTTTTATGGTCCAACTCTGGCTCTCTTTTCAAAGTTTATTTATTCAACTTTGCTTTCATTAACACTCCCATTACCTGTAGGATTAATTCCAAGCTCCTTACTATGATACATACAAAGTCTTTCCCAACATTAATCTAACCTACTACAGTCTAACTTCATCTTTACAAACTACATGTGCTCTATCCTTCCCTCCACCATACTCAGTGTTAGAGTGATATTATAAAGTGCCTGAATGGTGATTCAGGACATAACACACACTGTGCCTTTTTGGAAAAACACTCCCCAATTCCTCCTGTCAGGATTAGTCATTAATTCTTCATGTCCTAATGACCCTATCATCATTCATTTGTAGTTCTGTGTCCTCTACTATTTTATGAGTCATAGAAAGTGTGAAGGTAATGTTAAATCTGAATGGAAGAAAAATCACAAGGAAAAGACGTCTTGTATATATTATCTCACAGACTCTAAGGATAAGCAAAAGATACATAGCGTTTTTTTCAATTTGTGCAAAGGCACAAATAATAGAAAAATGCTTAAACTAATACTAAAAATAACACCTACAATAGTTCAAATGTTTTTTCATGCCAAAGAGCTGCTTCATATCTACTGTGACAATTCCAGTTTTTATCAAGGCAATCACTTGGGACAACTGCTTATTGATATCATGCTTTCTCCCAAATGTTTATTTTGTTTTGTTTTCTTATGTTTACTTTATGCTTAATTTGTATTACTTTCTTTGGTCTCCTAAGGTGAAAGCTTAGGTTATTGAGCTTAGATTTCTTTTTCTAACATGCATTTAAAGCTGTAACTTTTTCTGTAAGAACTTGATTTCTCAATATCCACAAAATTTAAGTTGTATTTTCTTTTACATTTATTTTTAATTTCTTTTGAGACATCTTATTTGACACAGGTGTTCAGAAGTGTTCTGTTTAACCTCCAAGGATTTGTGCATTCTTCAAGTATCTTCTTGGTTTCTGGTATAACTTTAATGTGGACTGAGATTATTTCCATTTTTAAAAATTTACTAAGGTGTATTTATAGCCCAGAATGTACTCTACCTTTGTGAATGTCCTACACAAGCTTCAGAAGTATGTGTATTCTACTGTTGTTGAGTGGAGTATTTTACAGATGCCAACTGAAGCAAGTTGACTGATGCTGTATGTCTCTATATGCTTCCTGACTTTCTGCCTGCCTGATCTATCAATCATTGACAATGGGGTGTTGAAATCTCCAACTATACTAGTGGGTTTGTCTATTTCTTCTTTTAGTCTACAGTTTTTGCCCCCACGTATTTTGATGATGCATTGTTAGGTGCAAACAGCTAGGATTATTATGCTTCTTGTAAAATTGACCGCTTATTATTATAATGCCTCTCTCTTTCCCTGATAATGTTTCTTTTTCTGAAATAGGCTTTGTCTGAAATTTATATAGCTACTCCAACTTTCTTTGATTAGTATTAGCATGATATAGCTTTCTCCATCTCTTTTTTTTTAACCGTCTGAATCGTTATATCTTAAGTAGCTTTCTTTTAAATAATATGTACTTGGTCTTTTCTTATATCCATGTTTAAAATCTGCCTTTAGACCATCTATACTGAAAGCGATTGTTGATATATTTGAATTAATATTTGTCATGTTTGTAACTATTTTCTACTGGTTGCATTTGTTCTTTTTTTTCCTCTCTTATCCAATTTAGTTTGGTTTGATTGAACATTTAGTTGAATGTTTAATTAGTATGTGTGTATAAATTATAATTCTTTTTGAAAATTTCTGAATAATTTCCTTACAGTTTACAATATGAATTTTTCATTCATCAAATTCACCTTCAACTAACATTATACCACTTTACTTGTAGCATAGATCCTCTCTCCCATCCCTTGTGACATTGCTGCCACTCATTTCACTTACTCACATGCTTTAGCACACAATACAACATTACTATGATTACTTTCAACAGTTTTCTTTAGAGCAGTTAAGAATAAGTGAAATGTTTTGTTTTGCCATTATTTATTCTTTCTCTGTCATGCTTCCTTTTTCTAGATCCATATCATTTTTCTTCTCCATGAATAACTTATTTTAACCTATCTTTCAGGGTTGTCTGCTAGGGATGAATTCCCTCAGATTTTGTTTGTCAAGGAAAAGTCTTTATTTCACTTTCATTTTGGAGGATAATTTCAGGAGATACAGAATTTTAGGTTGGTGGACTTTTTCTTTCAACACTTTAAATATTTCACTCCAGTCTATTCTTCTTCATGATTTCTGATAAGAAATCCATGTTTTTCATAGATAAGGTTCACCACCAACATTATGACATCATCAAGATTTCCTCCTTTTAACTTGGTTTTCTGTAGTTTGAATATGATATGTCCAGGTATGACTTTCTTTGGTATTTATCCTGTTTGGTGCTCTCTGAACTTCTAGAATCTTTAGTTTGGTATCTATTAGTCATTTTGGAAAGTTCTCAGGCATTATAACTCCAAATATTTTTTGTCCTTCATCTTCTCTTTTTCCTCCTTCTGATATTTCAATTATGATCATGCTATATCTTTTGATATTGCCCCATTGTTCTTGATATTCTGCTCTGTTTTATTCATTCTATTTCTCTCGGCTTCACAGTTAGGGGTATTTCTATTTGCTCTATCTTCAAGTTACTGATTCTTTCCTTAACCATTTTCTGGACTATGATCAACCAACCAATGGCATTCTTCATTTTGTTTACACTGTTTTCGGTTTGAAGCACTTCCTTTTGATTCTTTTTAGAGTTTCCCTCACTCTGTTTTCACTACCAATCTCTTCCTGCATGCTGTCTGCTTTTTCTGTTAGAACTCTTAACATATTAAATACATCATTATTTTAAGTTGCCTGTCTTCCAAAATCTGTGTCCTATCTATATCTGGTTCTGATGATGGCTTTGTCTCTTAAGGCTGTGTTTTTAATTGTCTTTTGGAATGCATTAAAATTTTTTGCCATTGTTGAAAACCATACATGTTGGAATGAGTAACAGGAGCTGAAGTAAAGTGATCTTTCAGATGAGGGATTGTGTTAACCTGGGTAGGAGTTGGGCTGTGTTTAATGTTTGCTATAGCTGTAAGTGCCAGAGGCTTCAAGTTCCTCTAGTGCCTTTGTTTTGTCTCTTCTCTTGACTTCAGGCTTCCTTAAGTCACTGTCTTGTGGGAAAGTCTGTATTTCTCAGCTTTTTCAGATGATATCCACTGTTGTAGTACACTGTTGTTGGTATGTAGTAGCAATCTTATACCCTTATATCAGTATTTTTGTGAATCTGTGCCTTGGAGCTTTAACCTTAACAATGTTTCTCCAGTACAATAGATTTTCCACTTGCCTCCTACTTCTATCTCTGACTACAATGTTTCCAGGATTTTTTTTTTTTAATTTCTAACTCCTGTTTACTACATTTCTTTCTTCCTGCCTCAGGTGAAAAAGGAAGGCTGGAAGTTCCTGGAATGGAAGGAAATCCCTCCCTAAACTGGGATAAATCTTTAGCAAAATCATTTTCCCTGGAGAGTGGGCATTTTTTATGGAGAAGTCTTTAGACATATTTTATAAGGATAATAGTTGTCCTTCAGTATCCATGAGTTCTGCATCCCTGGATTCAACCAATCACGGATTGAATATATTTGGAAAAAAAAAAATAAAGATAATTATCTGTAGTAAACATGTACAGACTTTTTTCCTTGTCATTATTCCCTAAATGATACAGTATAACAAGTGTTTACATAGCATTTACATTGTATTAGGTATTATATATAATTCAGAGATTAAAGTATATGGGAAGATGTGCATAGGTAATACACAAATAAAACATTTTATATAAGGAACTTGAGCATCTGTAGATTTTGATATCCACAGGGGTTCCTGGAACCAATGCCCCGTGGATACAGAGGGACAACTATACTATCCCTTCCCCTTCCCAGATTCATAGGGGATTTTTCTTCATCTTTAACCATCAACCTGGTATGGTTACCAGTGCTAAAGCCCATGAGAGTGTGAGAACTATTTTTAATAAATAAGAAAAGTTAATAAAAGTCTGCTTTTAAAAAACCCACAACAGTTGATACCAGTGATAATACTTATTTTGTCTAAAAAGACTCCTGATTCCAAAAGAAGTATCAGAGAGGGTTTTGAAATCAATTGGCCATTAAAAGTTTCTGTAATATCACAGATAATAGGAACTTAGATGTGGTAATGTACCTCGGGGTGATAATTTCGTGTCCTTTAAATATCAAATTGCATCCTAAATTATACAACTTAATACAACAACGGTGTGCTATCAAAGTTTGCACTTGTTATTTAATATAAAAATAAATTCCATTTGATATATTTTTGTGTACATGAATTTTGTTTTTCAAGTTTTTAGAAACCTTTGACAGTATATCTTGTTTACTTATAATAAAATATCACCTTCTGATCATACAAATTTCAAAATGCAGGTAAAAACCCTGTGGGGTCTTGCATTTAACAACTATTTCCTGAATGCCTTCTGCATTCTTTCCTACAGACCCTGTGCTAAGAACTGTTGCTATAAAAATAAATAAAGGTCTCTCCTGATGAGTAATTTACACTGTAAAAATGAGACATGTAAAAATATTATACTACTGTAAGTGCTATAATAAGAGCTTGTAATATAACCTGTTCATTAACTGGTTCAACTGATATCTTTTTAGCACCTACTATTTATCACGCATTGTTCTAGACACTGGGAATGCCTTATCGAATAAATAATAAATATATATATATAGGAAAACATATAGGAAAATGACACAAGAAATGGGGATAGAGAGTGCTAAAGATAAGAGTGAAAAATTAAGTAGAGTGATGGTGGAAGACTATGTTGATAACTTTGGTAACATCTGAGCAAAGATCCAAAAGACATAAGAAAGTGAGACTTACAGCTATCTTGGAGAACATATGCCAGGAAGAGGAAACAGTAAATGCAAAAGCCCAAGAGAGGGAGCTTCCCTGGCATGTTTCAGGAAAACATAGACCCATTCAGCTAGAATGCAGTGAGCAAGAGGCAGAGAAAAAGAATGAAATTCAGAGAGGAAATAGGAAAGACGGAATATATAAATCATGAAGGTCATTTAAGGACTGGATTGTACTTTAAGTGAGATTTAAAACCATTGGGATATTTTGACGTGATCTACTACATCTTTTTAAAATGGCTGCTTAGACTGCTATAATAAGAATGAAACATCCAAGAGAATACATATTCTTCCCAAGCGTACATGGAACATTCTCCAGGGTAGACAATATATTAGGCCACAAAACAAGTCTTAAAAAATTTAAGAAGATTGAAATCATATTGAGTACTTTTTCTGACCACAATGGAATGAAACAGACATTAACAATAAGAAAAATGTTGAAAAACTCGCAAATATCTGGAAATTAAATAATGCTCCTGAACAACCATGGGCTCAAAGGAGAAATTACAAGAGAACTTTAAGAATATGTTGATACAAACAAAAATGGAAACAAAACATACCAAAGCTTATGGGACGCAGCAAAAGAAATCCAAAAAGGGATATTTGTAGCAATACACACACCTACATTAAAAGAAAAAAAAATCTTGAAAAATAACTTTACATTACACCTCAAGGAACAAAGTAAGCCCAAACTTAGCAGAAGAAAAGCAATAACAAAGATCAGAGCAGAATTAAACAAAATAGAGCTAGAAAATGTAGAAATATAGACAGTATCAACAAAAACTGTTTTTTTTTTTGAAAAGACAAAACCAACAAATCTTTAGCTACACTAACAAAAAGACAGCGAACACAAATAAGCAAAATTTAAAATAAAAGGGAAAACATTACAACTGATACCACAGAAAAACAAGGTATCATAAGAAACTATTATGAACAACTATGCATCACCAAATTGGATAACCTAAAATAAATGGATGAATTCCTAGAAAATGCAACCTACCACTGAATCAGGAAGAAATAGAAAATCTGAACAGACAAATAATAAGTAAGGAGATTACATCAGTAATCAGTCTCCCTTCAAAGAAAAGCTCAGGACCTGATGGCTTTACTGCTGAAATCTACCAAATGTTTAATCCAAACTAATACCAATCCTTCTCAAACTCTTCCAAATATTGAAGAGAAGGGAATACTTCAACTCATTTTACAAAGCCAACATTACTTGAATACAAAAGCCAGACAAGGACACTACAAGAAAAAAATACTGAAAGCCAATATATATAACGAACACAGATGTAAAAGTCCTCAACAAAATCCTAGCAGAACAAATTCAACAGCACATTAAAATGGTCACTCACTGGGCCAGGTGCAGAGGCTCAGGCCTGTAATCCAAGCACTTTGGGAGGCCGAGGCGGGCGGATCACGAGGTCAGGAAACCGAGATCACCCTGGCTAACTAACACGGTGAAACCTCATCTCTACTAAAAATACAAAAAATTAGCTGGGCATGGTGGCACACACCTGTAGTCCCTACTACATGGGAGGCTGAGGCAGGAGAATAGCCTGACCCCAGGAGACAGAGGTTGCAGTGAGCCAAGATCACGCCACTGCACTCCAGCCTGGGCGACAGAGCAAGTCTCCATCTCAAAAAAAAAAAAAAAAAAAAAAAAGATCATTCACCATTCACTATAATCAAGTGGGATTTACTCCAAGGATGCACAGATGGTTCAACATATGCAAATCAATAAATGTGATACACCGTAGTAATAAAATGAAGGACTAAAACCACATGATCATCTCGATACATGCAAAAACAGTATTTGACAAAATTCAAAATGCATTCATGATCAAAGCTCTTTAAAAAAAGGTAGAGAAGGAATTTACTTTAACATAATAAAGGCTCTATAAGACAAGTCCACAACTAATATTCTCAATTTTGAAAAGTTGAAAACTTTTCCTCTAATATCAGAAATAAGAGAAAGATTCCCACTCACCACTTCCATTCAGTGTAGTACTGGAGGTCCTAGAGAAAGCAACAAGGCAAAAAAAGAAAAGAAAAAAAAGAAATGAAAAATATCCAAAGTGGAAAAAAAAGAAGTGAAACTGTCTGTTGGTGATGATCTGATCTTATATATAGAAGACCCTAAGGACTCCTCAAAAACCTGTTAAAACAGAAAACCAAATTCAGTAACTTTGTAGGTTATAAAATAAACATACAAAAATCAGTAGCACTTTTTATACACTAACAACAAATTATCTGAAAAAGAAATTTAAAAACAATTTAATTTACAATAGCAACAAAAATGAAATATTTAGTACTAAATTTAATAAAGTGAAAGATCTATACACTGAAAACTATAAAATATTGATAAAAGAAATTGAAAAAGACACAAATAAATAGAAAGCTATTCCATGTTCACAGATTGAAAGAATTGAAGTTGGTTAAGTGTCCATACTACCCCATAGGATCCACAAATATAATTCAATTTCTATCAAAACTTTAATGTGAATTTTTATAGAAATTTTTAAAAATCCTAAATTTGTAATGAACCAGAAAATACTCCAAATAACCCAAGCAATTTTGAGCAAAAAGGACGAAGCTGGAGGCATCCCACTCCCTGATTTCAAAATATAGTATAAAGCTATTTTAAGCAAAACGGTATGGTATTAGTGTATTAGTCTGTTCTCATACTGCTATAACTACCTGAGACTGGGTAATTTATAAAGAAAAGAGGTTTAATTGGCTCGTGGTTCTGCAGGCTGTACAGGAAGCATGGCAGCTTCTGCTTCTGGGGAGCCCTCAGGAAATCCACAATAATAGCCTAAGGCAAAGGGAAGCAGACACATCTTACATGGTCAGGGCAGGAGCAAGAGAGAGAGCAGGTAGGAGCTACACACTTTTAAACAACCAAATCTCATGAGAACTCACATCATGAGAACAGCAGCTAGAAGGATGATGCTAAACCATTCATAAGAAACCACCCCTATGATCCAATCACCTCCCACCAGGCCCACCTCCGACATAAGGGACTACAGTTTGACATCAGATTTTGGCAGGGACATAGATCCAAATTATATCAATTGCCATGAAAACAGACACATCAATCAACAGTTTACTAAATAAAGTCTCTTTAATAAATGACGTTGGGAAAGCTGGACATCCACATGCAAATAAAATACAATTAGACACATATCACATTATATACAAAAATTAACTAAAAATTTGACAAAAGACTACTATGTATGAACTGAAACTGTAAAGCTACTAGAAGAAAATATAGGGAAAAATCTCCATGACATTGGTCTGGGCAATGTTTTTTGGATTTGACCCCAAAAGCACAGGCAACATAAGCAAATATGGAAAAATGGGATTGCGTCACACCAGAAAGCCTCAGCACAGCAAAAGAAACAACAGAGTGAAAGACAGCCCATGTATTGAGAGAGCATATCTGTAAACCATACATCTAATAAGGGGATAATTTCCGAAATATGTAAGAAATGCAAGCAACCCAAATTAAAACTACAATGAAATATCACCTCATTCCACTTAGAATGGCTACTATCAAAAATACGAATGATAACAAGTATTGGCAGAGATGTGGAGAAAGGGGAACACTTGTACACTGCTGGTGGGAATGTAAATTGCTACAGCCATTTTGGAACATAATATGGAGGTTCTTCAAAAAACAAAAGTAGAATTACCATATGATTCTGTAATCCCACCTCTGGGTATATATTCAAATAAACTGAAGTTGGTATGTTCATATCTTCACTCCCATGTTTATTTCAGCATTTTATTCACAATAGCAAAGATATGGAAACAATGTAAGTATTTACCAATGAAAAAATAGATAAAGAGAATGTGGTATATAAACACAGTGGAATATTATACTGCCCTAAAAAGAAGGAAATCCTGTTATTTGTGACAACATGGATGGAACTGAAGGAGATTTTGCTATGCAAAATAAACCAGACAAAGAAAGACAAATAAATACTGTGTAATCTCACACGTGGAATCCAAAAAGTCAATCTCATAAAAACAGAGAGTAGAAAGCTGGGTTGAGGAGGAGTTGGGAAAAGGGAAGGTGTTGATCAAAGTGTACAAAGTCTCAGACTGGAGGAATAAATTTTATTGATCTACTGCACTATTGCACTGCATGGTGACCAGAGTTGATAATCAGGTATTGTATATTTCAAAATTACTAAAAGAATAGATTGTTAAATATTCTCACAGCAAAAAAATGATAAGTTGGTGAGGTGATAGATATATTAGCTTGACTGAGTCTTTCTACCCTATTCACAGAACAAAACATCACATTGTACTCCATAAATATATGCAATTATTTGTAAATTTAAAATTTTTTAAACAAAATAAATAACAAAATAAAATTTGAAACTGTAAAAAAAAAAAAAAAGAATAAAATACGGGAAAGGCTATAAGTAGAAAGGACCTTTAGGACAGGGATACTCAAAATACTAGTTCACAAGTAAGATATATATGTCAAAATGTAAACCAAAGCACCACTTCCTGTGTCAAGAAAGTCTTACAACAACAAAAACAACAACAACAAACTCAACTGTATGTGTAGTGATAGAGTTCATTTAGATTATGGTATAACCTCTTTCTCTCCTGTGGACCATGAGGCCTTTGATGGGCCATAATTTGTGAAGCATTGCTTTACAATATGACTGCAATGAGCTAAGTAAAATAAGACAGCATCTTAAATCCTGATTGTGTTGTGGGTCAAGGAAAATGACTCATTTCTATATCGATAGATACAGGTATATATATGCCCACATCCTCACAAGATTTGATGATGGATTTAATATGAGATATAAGATAACTACAACAAAATCAACAGCAACACCAGTTTCTGAGCCTGAGATACTGGAGTTGCATTTACTGAAATGATGAATATAGGAGATGAGGCAGATTTGGGGAAAAGACTGGGATTTTACTTTTAAGCATATTAACTGTGAATGTCCAAACAGAGATACCAAATAGGCAGTTAGATTCTGGAATTCAGCAGGGCCTGAGCTAAGTGTATACTACTTAGGTATACACCATCATTAAATATATGAAATTTAAAGCCTTAAAATTGGATGATATCACCAAGTCGATGAATGATCTTTATAAATACCAGAGAAGTGATCCAAGGACTAATATCTGGAACCACTTGATAATTTAGAAGTCTAGAACAGGAGTTGGCAAACTATGGCTAGTGGGCCCAATCTCATCTGCTGTCTGTTTTTGTGCAGCCCACAAGCTAAGAATGTTGTTTTTACATATATTAAGTGTTATGAAGAGAAAGAAAACAAAAGAATATGCAACAGCAACCATAGGTAGTCCAAAAAACCTAAATATTTTACTATGTAACCATTTACAGAAATAGTATACTGACTACTGTTCTAGAAAATATGATAGGTGTGATCAATAAAATAAAAACCAGGGGAGTGAGGCATCCTGGAATTCAAGTGAAGTCAGCATTTCATAGAGAAGGGAATAATATTTTTGTCAAATAGGGATGATAGATCAAGAGCAATGAGAACATAGAACTGACTACTGGATTTAGCAGTATGGAGGATACTGATGGCCTTGACAAAAGAGTAGTGTTCAGTAAGTTATGTGAATCAAGGCATGACTGGCAAAAGAGAGATTGAGAACAAAAATAGAGACTACCCTTCCAAAGAGATTTTCTGTAAAGAGGATCTGAGAAAAGAGGCAGTGCATGGCAGGGTGAATGGGCTAAAAGGGGTTAAATGGTTAAAGTAGGAATAATGAAAACTTGTTTTTTATGCCCATAAGAAAGACATAAAATGAATGGAAGTTTTCATGATGTGATGTTGGGAGGGAACTGTTACTGCAGAGATTCTCTTAAGTAGGTGAGAGCCAATAGGATCTAGTGACAAGTACACACTTAGATAGGGGCATGGGGGCAGTCCCTCTACAGTAACATGACGAAAGGGAGAGAACAATCTGGAGGCAAGGATACTGCCAAGTAGGAAAATGCTGTGACAGGAGCTTATGAAAATATATTCTGATAACTTCTATGTTTTTAGCAAGTGGAAGAAGGATCATTAACTGAGAATGAGGATGAGAGAAGAGATGTTGGAATTTTTAATAAACAGCTGAGAAAAATACTTGTTCCCAAGAGTAGGAAAGAGAATTTGGTGTTTTTGCCACCCAGCACTAAATATCAATCTAAAGGAACTGGTCATGAATTGAAAGTAATACAGTCATCAAGGTTTACTATGAAGGAGTAGGCATGGAGCTTGATTTAATCAGAGCTGGGGTTTTGCCAAGTGCACACAATAAATCTAGAGGGAGCAAATTAGTTGAATGTGATGAAAAAGAGTGATTATAATGATGGACCATGGACTCTAAGCCTAGTAAAGAAAAAGCAAGGACATGGCGGAGTCTATAAAAATCCATTGAGTTATAAATATATGCCATATGCAATTGTTCTACATGTTATACCTCAGTACATGTTTACCTAAGTCTTAAAAAAAAGAAGACTCCAGCAGGATAAAATATAAGTACAAGAGAGAAAACATTGATTGGAAGCATACTAGTTGAGTTATTAGGAACAGACCAAGTGAGGGATATAAGCACAATAGGGAAATAGGTCCTAAGGGAGAACGTTAAAATATAAGACTAGAAGACTGACTGCAGAGAGTAACTTAATAAAAAACGTCTCCATTCATTCTAGAAATTGTATATATAATATAGTCAGCAAAAGTATTTATATTATAATTCACATAATGACTTTGAACTAGTAGAATGGAAACTGATTATATTTCTCATATTTGCAGAATTCAGAATAATCATGGTAAGATACTTAAGAATTAGAATTCAAAATAATCATAAGATGCAGAGAAGTTATACAACAGAAAAATTTGTATTATGCTAAGTATCCTTGGGAAGTAAAACCAAGTGCACAAATTAAAAGAAAAGAAAAGGTGGTTTTATGACCACATGGTGAAAATGGTCTAAAGGCCCAAAGTAGATGAAAGTTGAGTCTTGTCTCACACATAAGATGCCTTTGTACGAGGTAAGGTATAAATCTAAGAACACTCACACTGAGTTCAAAGCAGATCTGCAACCCCTGATTCAGTGCTATCTGGAGATTAATATGTGGTCACAGAACAGGAAGGAATGAGTAAGTTCTATCTGCAGCGCATGCAGCACAGGCCATGGGTGTGATAAGGATATTATCCTTATCATGGATTTGTTTTTGGTACCACACAGTATGGAGGGAACACTGATGGGTTCACATTTGGCTACATAACAATAAGAGACGGGTCATCAGCGAAAAGCTAAAGAAGCTGATTCATTCTTCTAGGAGACTTTTAAAAAGTATTACTGAATATTGATTATTTAATATGAAACATGCAGGTTCTTTTGAGCCTTTGTTTATTGATCGAGTGCCCTTTATAAAGATAAGAAAACAAGTGAATTTGAGCTTCAGTTTGCAGAATTAAGTATAGATATCAGAATAAGTAGAGAAGACAGAGAACAGCCACATCCTGATAGAATAAGAGCTGCCTCCCTTTGTGTGTTTCTACTTCGGCTTATAATACAGTTACCTATGACTAGAAATAAAAATGAGAAAACTACTGTGTCATCAACAAGCCAGAAATCAGTTCCTCCTGCCCTAGCCAACTTCACAGGCTGTTCCAGAAACAATGGCTGCAGCGCTACCCATCAGGAGTTTTATTATGTGGGGCCTCATTTTCTTTCCTGCCAGGCAATGCTGAGCTTCTCCTGCCAGCATAGACTTCTCCCTGCTGCTGTTTCTCTGCTTTGGGCACCATTACATTGCTTTACTCTCCGCTTCCACATGAATTTGGAGCTTTTCTTCTTCCTGTTTCCTGTGGCTTGCTGGGTCCTCACACATATCCTTGAATACTTAGGACATAAACAACACAACAGAGGAGAATGATGAAGCCACCTACAGAAGATCTATAGTCCAGCAGTTGCTGTGAGTAAAACTTCATTCAGCCTAGAGCTATGGAGAATATCACAAGTTTGTAACTCTTTCCTACAATAACTCATTTTTGAAAACCACAATCCAAGTTTTATAAAGTCAAAGATATCTCCTAGATCCTTGCCAAGCTGAAGTTGGCACTAAAGAGGCCATTGTCTCACTTCCACTTGCTTTCTATCTCCTCTAGTTAGAGTCATTCTGTACAATAAGTTCATTAAACTGTACACTTCAAATCTACTTCCTTTCTTATCTAAGAATCTACAGGTGACAAATAAAAGTGAATTCATACACCTGATAATTTTTGTATTTCTTGCCATTATTCCCAAAGGCTCGTGGTGTTCCCTTGCAATAAACACCTGATTAAGCCCTGACCTATAGCACATCTAACTCCCAAATAGTTGTAGAAGGGAATTTCCATCCTAACTCCCAAATAGTTTTCTAATTTTTTTATCTTCCAATCCCTGCAATCATCCACCTAAATCATTCCCCTGGGCTTTTCATGTTAAATAGGCTCAGATTTCTAAAAAAAATTCGTTGAATGCTTATTGTTTGCCAGATTTCATGCCAGCACTTCCCCACACATAATTTGATTTCATCTTTAAAACAATCTATGAAAAACAGCACATACCATTATAATCATGCCCTTTCAGATGAGAAAAACTGAGCCCTTCATAATGGTTAAGTGATTTTTATCAAGGACTCACAAGTACCAGAACCCGGGTCTTCCCAAAAAGGCACTCCTCTCTCTTATAAATTTATTTAAATTCTTTATAAATATATTTAAATTTTATGCATGTAACATCCCTTGAAAGAGTAGGTTCTTAATGTGTTGTTTTTTTCTTTTTGTAAAAAAAAGTTCTTTCACGTATTTATAGCTTGCCACCTTTAAGGTTCTATTGTTTTCCTGAAATTCTTTCAAACATATGCTCATTCTTTGTGGTATTCTCAAAGTCATGAATGTCAGTATTACAGGTCTTCAATTGCTAAGAAATGTGAACTTCTTTGCTTCTTATGGTCAGGTCTGCATGAGTGAGAATCTGCAAAGAATAATAATTCTCTTCTGAAATACAAGAAAGATAACTGAGCACAATATTCAGTAAGAGGAAGATCATTTTACTACTGATATTAAAAACCAGAAGCTAGTCAATCCAGGGAGGATTGTACAGTTTTACATTGAGGTTTAAGCATTTTATATTATGTCTTACACCACTTCTAAATTTTATAAGGGATTTAGGATCAAATAGTTTAATAATACTATTTATTAACCCTTTATATATGTAAGAAAATTAACTAGAACAAGATTAAAGATATCAAAGTAATAATAAAATAATACATTTTTTTAAAAGAGTGTAATTTATTTAACTGCTAAAATGAGTAACACATGGATACACCATTCCTTAGTAATACCCAGCAGGCTGTAGTTACTATGAAAATATTTTTCCCTTTGTTTTCCAAAATATTCTAAATGTAGTCAAAATGTTAAAGTATCTTAGTCAATTTTTGCTGCTATAACTAAATACCAAAGATTGGGTAATTTATAACAAACAGATGATTACTGGCTCACAGTTCTGGAAGCTGGGAAGTCCAACATTAAGAGGCCAAGATCTGGTGAGGCTCTTCTTCCTGTCTCATCCCAAGGCAGAAGGGCAAAGGCAGGGGAAATAACTTGTGATAATGTCATCAATTCATTCATGAGGTCCACACTCATGACCTAAACACTTCTTTAAGGTGCCACCTTTTAATACTATTAGAATGGCAACTAAATGTCACTATGAGTTTTGGAGGGGACAAACATTCAAAGCATAACAAAGTGGAATATTCAGTCTAAACTAGAATGATGTCTAGGAAATGAAAGATACTCTCTGAATCTAATATTATAGTTTAATAATGTGACTTTCTAGTAGAAAACTGTATAAACTGTAACTTTTTTGGTAAAATGTGTTTCCATAGCCATCTAGACAAATCAAACCCAAAGTCATAGAATTAGGTACAATTTTAGTGATTTAGATTAATCCCCTTTTTCATAAGTGAGGAAAAATGAAGGTCTGAATCATTCAAGTCTTTTGTTCAAGGTCTATATTGGTTAGTAGTTAAGTACAGGTTAGAACAAGTTATCTAATGTAATGTCTAAGGGTGTCTCAGTTAAAGGCTATTCTTTACTCATTCACTTATGGATTCACTTAACAAATAATACATCAAACAACTGGTATATGCCAAATTCTGGCCTAAGGACTTGGTATCATAATAAATAAATAGACACAACACCACTATAATAATAAATAAATAGACACAACCCTGCCTTCAAGTAATTTTTAATTTGGTGGGAATATAGACATTAAATAACTAATAATGTACACTTAAATAACAATTGTGAAAATTTATCCAAAGGAAATATGCAATGTGCAATAAGAGCAAATACTGCAAGAATCTTAGAAGACTGCCCCTAAGAAGTGGCATTAGGAGAATGATTAGTAATGTCCAGAAAGAAAGCAGGGTAGGGATGAAAGACAGAAGTCAGAAAGTGAGAAAACCCAGACTCACAGAAATAAGAAAACAAGAGTTTGTCTGAGGAGTCTGAGCTAGGAAGGAGCTTAGTAAGTAAGAAAAATGAAAGAGGCTAACGTGACTGGAATCCCATGGGCAGGGGGACATGTAACATAAGATAAGGCTAAAGAGGTAAGCAGTTATCCTTGTGACTGTGACCCCAGTTATGGACTTGGGGCATTATTCTAAGTGCTCTGGGGAATCCATTGAATAGTTATCAGCAGGGTAATAATAAGATTATATATATATTTTTAAGAAAAATTTGCCTATTTTCTTTTATGGGCAAGAGGCTATGGAGATTCCAAAATGTATGATGCAAAGCCAGTTACCAGAATCCAAAATTCAAGGAAGAATGCGAGAGTCCAAGGACAAAGTGATAGTGGCTTTGATTAGCAGAATGTTTGTAGGAATGAAGAGAGATAAAAATCCTCTCTTTTGGAATTTACAATATTCCTTTCTAAAGCTATTTGAAAGAATAAATATTGTTTGATTTTTAATTAGGGTCTAAGAAATATTAATGTGCCAATTCTGGCTTTCATGCCTGGAAGCACAATGTTACCAATTATTGGAGGTACAGAAAAATTGATAAGTGATTTGTTGTTTGTTATGTTTTGGGGGAGAATGACAAATTTGAGCTAACTCTGAGACATGCACAAGGAAATATCAGTTGAATATATGGCTATGAAATTTAAAACAGGTCTGAACTGTAAATTTGGCATAGAGGTCTCATTTCAAACATGGAAGTAGAAGAGATTTCCCCAGAAAGTAAATGTAGTTAACAAAGATTGAGCCCTTAGAATGTCCAAAATTCAACATTCAATTAGAGGAAGTAGAGTTGAAAATGAATCTAGAATGATCAGTTAAAGAGGAGGGAAACTAGAAGAGTGTAGTGTCATGAAAGTCAGTGGAAAAGAGTGTTTAAAGTGTTTCAGAAGGGAAACCATGAGCTAACAATGTTAAGCTATGCAAGTGAGATGAGCTCTCTAAGGTTCTTACCAAAAGACATTTCAGTGGCATGATGAGAGCAGTCAAATTGCAATGGATTGAAAAGTAAATAGGAGAAACTTACAATAACTCTAGAAAAATTGGTTGTGGCAGGAGGAAAGAAATACAACAGTAACTACAGGAGGCTATGGAGGCCATAAAAGGCTGTTTTAGATAAGTTCTAGAACATCTTAAATATAAGGGTTCTTCAAATAGATCACAGAAAATGCATATTATCAAAAAATTATAGGTGGATTTCAAGAACTTTTTGTACCAAAATAAACTTGTATTAATATGTTACAGTATGTCTGAACAGGATCTAGTTTGAGGCATTAAGAAGGATACGACATCAGTTTGAAAAGAACCTCTATCAGAGCAACATAAATTCTATTAAAATTGAAGCAAGAACAAACATCAAATTTATGGTGAAGCTTGGGTAAAAGAACAATAAAATCACTGATGCTTTATGAAAAGTTTATCGGGACAGTGCCCCAAAGAAATCAGCCAGTTACAAATGGATAACTCGTTTTAAAAAGGGATGAGATGATGTTGATGTTGAAGCCCATGGTGTCAAGGCATCCACATCAATTTGTGAGGAAAAAAATTAATCTTTTTCATGCCTTAATTGAAGAAGACCTACAATTAACAGTAGAAACAATAGCCCACAACATATACTATCTCTATTGTTTCAGCTTACAGAATTCTGACTGAACATGTTGAGCAACCCTTCCACTTGATGGGTGCAGAAACTGTTGTGTCCAGATCAACTGCAGACAGCAGCAGAGCATTCAGTGGAAATTTTAAACAAGTGGAATCAAGATCCTGAAGCATTTCTTCAAATAATTGTAATGAGAGATGAAACATGACTTTACCAGTACTATCCTGAAGACAAAGTACAATTAAAGCAGTGGCTAGAGAGAGGTGGAAGTGGTCCAGTCAAAGCAAAGTGTTCCTGTCAAGAGCAAAGGTCATGGCAACAGTTTTTTGGGGAACACTCAAGACATTTTTCTACTTGACTTTCTGGAGAGCCAAAGAACAATAGTATCTTCTTAGTATGAGAGTGTTTTGAGAAAGCTGGCCAAAGATTCAGCAGAAAAAATTCCTAGGAAATTTCACCAGAAGGGTCTTTCTCCACCATGACAATGTTCCCGCTCATTCCTCTCATCAAACAAGGGTGATTTGGTGACACTTTAATTGAGAAATCATCAGGCATGTATCTTAGTGTCCTAATTTGGCTTCTCCTGACTCCTTTTTCTTTCCTAATCTTAATCTGTAAAGGGCACCCATTTTTCTTCAGCTAACAATATAGTAAAATATTTTTTAAAAGATTGCATCGAGGGTCGCAGGACCCTCAGTTCTGTAGGAATGAACTAAATGGCTGGTACATTGCTTATAAAAGTATCTTGACTCTGACAGTGCCTATGTTGAGAAATAAAGGGGCTTTTTTCTTATTTTTATTTTTTAATTCCATTTTTCTATGAACTTTTTGAAGTCCTCTCCTATTCTTTCCCATTTTCTCAGATTATTCAAAATCAGGCCAACATCATTTTTAGTTCTGATTTCTGGTTTCTCAGTTCTAATCTCTAGGCTCCCCCTTGTTCCTGTGACGAAAAATCACAACTTATTCCCCAGTTCTAAAAATTGGATATCATTTTGTTTCCAGATATCATGACAGTATCTTGTTTTATTATGTACTACTTTTAGTAACAGAATCTCCATCCACTTCAAATGAAGACCAATCTGTAAAAAAAAATACTCAATACGGTAATATACGAGTTTATGCTTATCCATCACTGCATTCTGAAACCTCTTTCTTCCTCATTTGTCATCTCCATTCAAATTCCTTTAGCCTAACTGGGCCCAAGAAATTTCTTCATTGAACCTCTAGGATTCTACAAACACTTTTAAATAACTACTGCCTGACTCCATTAGCTTGAGACTTTTATTCAACTATTCTGCAGCGGGAACTGTATCTATAAAGTGGGGAAACATGAGGTGATCCATTGGATTTAGGAATGAAATTATTAAACCTTTTATTTAGTTGTTTCATTTATCATATATTTTCAACAAAAATAAAAGAGAAATGATAACTTAGGAAACAGAGGGCATTTTTAATTCCAAAGTGTCAACAATGGCATTTCCAGAAGTCTTAGCTTATGTACGAATTTCTATTTTTTTTTTAATTTCAGAGGCATAGAAGGGACAAAAGAAAAATAGTACCAATCTGTCTGTTTCGAAACCACTTCTTCAATATATTTATTTTGAAAGTTTTAAAAATATAGAAGTGTACTCAAATTATAAGAATACAGCTCTGTGAATTTTTACAATGGAAACCCAGATCAAAAAAATAAAACAACTAGAGAGAAAACTCCCCACTTGGCCTCTCCCAATCTCTATCTATACTTCCCAACAAGGTAATATCTAAACCAACTTATTATATATTAGTTTGCTGGTTTTGGGATTTTTTTAATTAATAAAATTAAATATATGTACTTTTTAAGTACTTGACTATTTTTGCTAACATTTACGTTTGTGAGATTCATCCACATTATAGTTTATTGCTTGGTAATGTTAAATTATATTAATTGGCACTATGAATTTATTCATTCTACTGTTGATAGAAATTGGATTCCTTCCAGTTTTGACTATCATAAATAATGCTTCTGTGAGTATTCTTATGTCTTTGGATGCATATATGCCTGGATTTCTATTGAATATAAAGTTGGGAGTAGGAATACTGGATCACTGATTATGTATATGTTCAGTAGAAGTTGCAAAATATTTCCCAATAATTAAAATAATTCATTCACCATCAACAGTGAGACTTTTAGCACCTTTCCAACAATTGGTATTAGCAGAACATTGTGTTTTAGCAATATTGGAAAGTGTATAGAGGTATCTCACTGTGGTTTTAATTTTTATTTCTCAAATGACTAATAAGATTAAACAACATTTATATATTTACAGAAATTTGCTTTTTTATCGAGGGGGCCAAGATGGCCGAATAGAAGCAGCTGCAGTCAGTGACACGCATGGACAGAAACATGACAGAGCCCCCGAGGGGAGGGGCAGCCACCATCTTTGCTGTTTGGAAGAATCCACCAATCCAGCCTGCAGACTTTGGAGATTCCAAGCTGACCAGGGCAGAGGTGATTCCCCAGCACAGCACGGCTGTTTTCCTGAGGTGTGGCCAGAATGCTTCTTTAAACAGGACCCTGATCCACTCCTTCTCACAGGGAGGGACCTCCCAGCTGGGGTCTCCGGCCACCCCCACAAGTATTCTACAGAGTTCTGATTTCTATCTGGGACGGAGCGCCAGAGGGGCAGGGCGGGCCACCACATTTGTTGTTGGGGTGTCTCACCCAGTCCGGCCTGCGGGCCTTGGAGCACCCAAACTGATGGCGGCTGAAGGGATCCCCAGCACAGCACAGCTGCCCTACCAAAATGTAGCCAGACTGCTTATATAAGGGACCTCTGATCCCATTCCTCCTGATTGAGTAAAAGCTCCCACTGGGGTCTCCAGCCACTTCCTACAGGTGCATTCAGACTGGCAACAGGTCAGTACCCCCCTGGGAGCTCCCAGAGGAAGGGACAGGCTGCCCTCTGATATTTCTCAACCTTCACTGGTGACACCTCCAGTTACTGGAAAAACCGAGGTGACTAGGGTCTGGAGAGGAACCCCAGCAAACCGTAGCAGCCCTGTGAAAGACAGGCCAGACTGTTAAAAACAACAACAACAACAACATCGAGAAAAAAACACAGAAACCCCATCCAAAGGTCAGCAACCCCAAAGACTGAATGTAGATAAGCCCACAAAGATGAGAAAGAATCAGTGCAAAAATGCTGAAAACTCAAAAAACCAGTGTGCCCCCTTTCCTCCAAATGACTGCCACACCTCTTCAGCAAGGATTCAGAACTAGGCTGAAGCTGAGATGGCTGAAATGACAGAATTAGTCTTCAGAATGTGGATAAAAGTGAACTTTGCTGAGCTAAAGGAGCACATTGTAACCCAACACAAAGAAGCTAAGAATAATGATTAAACAATTCAGGAGCTGACAGCAAAAATAGCCAGAATAGAGAGGAACATAACTAACCTAATAGAACTGAAAAACACACTACAAGAACTTTACAACGCAATCACAAGGATTAATAGCAGAGTAGACCAAGCGGAGAAAAGAATCTCAGAGCTTGAAGACTGTCTTTCTGAAATGAGACAGGCAGACAAAAATAGCAAAAAAAAAAAAAAAAAGAAAAAAGAATAAAAAGGAATGAACAAAACCTCCAAGAAACATGGGATTATGTAGAGACCAAATCTACCACTAACTGTGGTACCAGAAAGAGATGGGGAGAATGAAAGCAATTTGAAAACACATTTCAGGATATCATCCAGGAGAACTTCCCCAACCTAGCTAGACAGGCCAACATGCAAATTCAGGAAATGCAGAGAACCCCAGTAAAATACTCCATGAGAAGATCATCCCCAAGACACAGAATCATCAGATTCTCCAAGGTCAAAATGAGAGAATAAATGTTAGTGGCAGCTAGATAGAAAGGCCAGGTCACCTACAAAGGGAAGCCCATCAGACTAACAGCAGACCTCTCAGCAGAAACCCTACAAGCTAGAAGAGGATTGGGGACCAATATTCCACATTCTTAAAGAAAACAAATTCTAACTCAGAATTTCATATCCAGCCAAACTAAGCTTCATAAGCAAATGAGAAATAAGTTCCTTTTCAGTCAAGCAAATGCTCAGGGGATCTGTTACCACCAGACCTGCCTTACAAGAGCTCCTGAAGGAAGTACTAAATACGGCAATGAAAGAACACTATCAGTCACTACACAAACACACTTAAGTACACGGACCAGTGACACTTTAAAACAACCTCATAAACAAGTCTGCCAAATAATCAGCTAACATGATGACAGGATTAAATCCACACATAACAATATTAACCTTAAATGTAAATGGAAAAATGTAGGCAGGCCAGGATGGCTGGATAGAAACAGCTGCAGTCCATGGCTGTCACAGAGAAGAATGAAAATGGTGACTGGATTGTGCACCTTCACCTGAGGTACCCAGATTCTCTCACTGGGACTGACTAGGTGAACGGCTTGACCCATGGACAGTGAGGAAAATCAGGGTGAGGCGATAGGGAACCGGGGAGCCCCCGCCCCAGCCAAGGGAGGCAGTGAGTGACTGTGCCACCCATCCCGGGAAACCACACTTTTCCCAGTTTTTTGCAACCCACAGATCAGGAGATCCCCTTGTGAGCCCATGCCACGAGGACCTTGGATCTGAAGCACAGAACTGTGCAGAGTCTTGGTGGGGTGCAAGGCAGCCAGTCAAGCATGCATGGAGACCCAGGAGTGGTTTTGCCTACTCCTGCCCCTGGAATTCTGGAAAGGTGGGAGATCCATCCATTTATTCCTGCAGAAAGGGGGCAGAATCCAGGGAGCCAAGCGGCATCATTTTGGGGGCCCAGCTCCCACACACCTCACAAGTTAAAACCCAACAGTTAGGAATTCCAGCCAACCAGCAGTAGCAGGATGGAGACTACCTGTAATGGACTGAGTTCCCAGGAAGAGGGGCAGCCCCCGTCTCTGCTGTTCTAGTCGGCTGTTCTAGCCTGCCTGCTCTGGGGAATGCTGGCAATCCAGACTGGCAGGAGTTTTCCACAATGCAGCAGATTATGGCCAGACTGCTTTTTAAACTGGGACCCCAATCCATCCCTCCTCACTGGGCAGGTCCTCCTTGTGGGAATTTCAGCTTCAACAGCCAGGATTATATGAACAAATCTCTGATCTCTCCCTGAGATGGAGCCCCCATGGAGAGGGACAGCCACTGTCTCTGCAGTTCAGTCAACAGCCTTTCCAGCCTGCTGGCTCTGGAGAGTCCACATGGTCTGGATGAGGGGGGTTCCCCCAAGCACAGGGCACCAGTCTACCAAAAGCAACCAAACAGCTTCTTTAAGCGGCTCCCTGATCCCATTCCTTCTGAGTGGGTAAGGCCTCCCAATAGGGGTCTCGAGACACCTTCTACAGGGGTGTTCAGGCTGGCATCAGGTTGGATCCCCCTTGGGATGGCATTCCCAGAGGAAGAAACAGGCTGCCATCTATGCTGTTTCACAGTCTTCACTGGTGATACCTCCAGGTGCAGGAGGGACCAAGGTGAATAAGGTCTAGAGTGGACCATCAGCAAACTGCAGCAGCCCTACAGAAGATTAACCTGACTGTTAAAAGAAAAACAAACAAACAGAAAGCAACAACAACAACATCAACAAAAAGACCCCACAAAACCCCATTCAAATGTCAGCACCTCAAAGATCCTCAAAGAATATCACCACTGACCCCATACAACCAACCATCAGGGCATACTATAAATACCTCTATACATGTAAACAAAAAATCTAGAAATGGAAATATTCCTGGGCACATATACCCTCCCAAGATGGAACCAGGAAGACACTGAGTCCCTGAATAGACCAGTAATGAGTTCTGAAATTGAGGCATTAATAAATAGTCTACCAGGCAAAGAAAAGCCCCAGACCAGACAGATTCACAGCTGAATTCTACCAGAGGTCAAAATAATTGCTGGTATGATTCCTACTAAAACTATTTTTAAAAACTGAAAAGGAAGGACTCCTCCCTAATTCATTCTATGAGGCCAGCATCATCCTGATGCCAAAACGTGGCAGAAACACAACAAAAAAAGAAAACTTCAGGCCAATATCCTTGATGAACACCCATGCAAAAATCCTCAACAAAATACTGTCAAACCGAATCCAGCAGCACATCAAAAAGCTTATCCACCATGATCAAGCAGGCATATCCCTGGGATGTAAGGTTGATTCAACATATACAAATCAATAAACGCAATGCATCACATAAACAGAACTAAAGGCAAAACCACATGATTATCTTAATAGATGCAGAAAAAGCCTCTGATAAAATTCAACATCCCTTCATGTTAAAGGCTCTTAATAAACTAGGTATTGAAGGAACATACCTCAAAATAATAAGGGCCATCTATGACAAACTGACAGTCAATATAATGCTGAATAGGCAAAAGCTGAAAGCACCTTGACAACTGGCACAAGACAAGGTTGTCCTTCCTCAACATTCCTATTCAACATAGTATTAGAATTTCTGGCCAGGGCAATCAGGCAAAAGAAGGAAATAAAGTGGCCCAGCATGGTGACTTACGCCTGTAATCCCAGCATTTTCAGAGGCTGAGGCAGGCGGATCATGAGGTCAGGAGATTGAGACCATCCTGTCTAACACGGTGAAACCCCGTCTCTACTAAAAATACAAAAAATTAGCTGGGCATGGTGGCACACACCTTAGTCTCGTTAAAAAGAAGGCAAAGGATATGAACAGACACTTCTCAAAAGAAAACTTACATGCAGCCAACAAACATATGAAAAAAAAAAGCTCATCACTGATCATTAGAGAAATGCAAATCAAAGCCACAATGAAATACTATTTCACACCAGCCAGAATGGCTGTTATTAAAAAGTCAAAAAATAATAGATGCTGGCAAGGTTGTGGAGAAAAAGGAATGTTTTTACACTGTGGGTGGGAGTGTAAACTAGTTAAACCAGTGGAAGGCAGTGTGGTGATTCCTCAAAGACCTAGAAGCAGAAATACCATTCAACCCAGCAATCCCATTACCAGGTATATGCCCAAAGGAATATAAATCATTCTATTATGAAGACACATGCATTTGTATGTTCATTGCAGCACTATTCACAATAGCAAAGATACGGAATCAACCTAAATCCCCATCAATGATAGACTGGATAAAGAAAATGTGTTACATATACACCATGGATTACTATGCAGCTATACAAAGAAACAAGATCATGTCCTTTGCAGGGACATGGATGGAGCTGGAAGCCATTATCCTCAGCAAACTAATGAAGGAACAAAAAACCAAATACCGCATGTTCTCACTTATAATTGGGAGCTAAATGATAAGAACACATGGACACATGGTGGGGGGAACAGCACACACTGGGGCCTGTTAGAGGGCAAGAGGTGGGAGGAGGGAGAGGATCAGGAAGAATAGCTAACGGATGCTGGGCTTAATACCTAAGTGATGGGATGATGTGTGCAGCAAACCACCACGGCACACGTTTGTTTACCTTATGTAATAAACCTGCACATCCTGCACATGTACCCCTGAACTTAAAATAAAGTTGGACATTTCAAAAATGAAGTTTGCATGTGGACAGTTAAATGAACTTACAGATTACATTATTTGGTTCAAAGTAACCATTACAAAAAGGAATTTAAATCCAAATGAACCAAGAGTTGAAAGTAATATTCATAAAGCATCACAGAAAACCAAGAAAATGGCAAAGACAAATACAGGCTCTTCCTAAGCTACATATCAAAGATGAAATAATGACTTCATCATATCTAACAAAAAATTTGCAAAAACAAACCATCAAGACTACCTAAAATGTGGATTGACTGTTACTATTTTTAATGATGAACTCCTACTTTATTATACATTGTGCCATTGGATATTAACTAATTCCTATCATTAATATTTACATTACATAAACAAATATATACATATTGAATGTGAATGCTTGTTTTTGTTTTATTGTTAGTGGTATGCATTCAAAAAATGTTTAAAGATCTCTGAACTATGGTGTTGTTGCACACCATAGGATATAGATGGGGCTATGTCTGCTATCAAACCTCTTTGATTTTGATCACAAAGCTGTCTGAGTCCACCTTTGCGAATTTCTTTGCTTTTAGGCTGCTCAGTATGATGCTCATCCCTCCGTGCCTTTCCCTGTTATTAACCTGTTCTCTGTTAAGGCTACCAAGCGGCCCCTAGCAGGTTTCTCTTCAGATGCCAGGCTCCACTGGCATGACTGTGCTTTGTCCCCAAACCTGCCAATGAGTTTACCTCAACATCCATATTTCTCAAATGGACATGTCACATTTTTAGGTTAGTGTTCCCCTAATAGAGCCTATCTAACTCAGTTCCTCAAATGCCTGTTCCAAAACCCTATAACTTAGATGACATTTACAAAATACAGTGAAAATAACTTATTGACTTCATGATAGCAAAAGTATACCCATTACAGATATTTAACTCCATAAAAGGAAGTGCTAAAATGAGAAACTGCATTAGCCTATTATTGTTTCTTCTTTTCAGTTGAAGTTATTTCTCACATCATCAAACGTTATAACTCAAAACATTAACTTTTAAATGGATCAGACCCAAACGTGTATTTTAGAAATCAAAACTTCCTTGTCAAATTCCTATGTGCTTGCTAAATATTCGACTTTTTTGTTGGCTATTGTTTAATTTTAAATATTCTATGTTGTAAAGCTGCTATAATTATGACAATACTTTTTAAAACTTTTTTAAACCCTAATGTATTTTTACTACTTGATTATACCCCCTTTTCTACTAGTGGCAATGTATGATTTCATCTCAGAACACATTAAATAATCCCCATTTAGTCTAGCTTTTGAATTTAATCTTAATTGAAATACTTGCAAAAATAACTCACAGTTAATTTTGATTTTTCATTAATAAATTTAATTGAATTTGAAACTGGCATTGGGTCAGCAGAGGGAAAATGTTCTGCATTTGTCACTGAAATGAACACAAATAGAATATAGTCCAAATGCACTAGTTTAGCTCTGTGCATAATATAATACTTTCCTAGTTTAATGTGATCCTCCATGTAGACACAGTTTATTTATAACTGTAACCCACAATTACGGAAAAATAAGACTTTCCTCTGAAACTATTCTTTCCCTAAAGTAGTTTCTGGTTGTGGTAGGAAAAACTATGATGAGTTCTAAAAGACTCGATTCCAAACATTCAGGGAATACACACTCAGATCTTCCTGATAGGACTCTTTAAAATAGTTTTGCTGAATTTTCATTGCAAATAAGAGATGAATCAGACATTTTTTCTTTATAAATAACAGAATAGGTTGCAATTCAGTAAATACATTTATAATGTCCTTTATCACACACCAGAAAGCTGATATGTGCAGAGTTTGACTCCCTCTCCCATCCATTACCCACAAAAGACAGAATTGTTGAATTACACTTCTTTTTATCAGCCATAAACTCTTAGTTTTCAATTTGGGGCATAACTGGGAGTGTTGTGAAAGATTTTTATGATCTTTTTCCCCCAGTCTCAGAGCCAATTATTGTGCTATTTGTATATGCAGCAAATTATTCAAGTATTAGTCATTTCCCTTGTTACTTTCTTCCTGCTCAAGTTGTGTTACAATAAATTCAGGCTGCATTTGCAGTTAGAGTATTTACTTTTATTTTTCATAATGTACCTACAAGTAGCCAAACTCAGTTGTTTAAATGGGTGGCAGTATGAGAGTGGAATATTATTCCTGAGAAAGGGTAGTCTTGGGCCTGATGTCAAAGTGTCCATGGTCAAGTCTGAATGGGGCAAAAGTTTCCTTTGGGGCAGTGACTGAAGACAGAGAAAAAAAACTGCTACATCAAATTTTAAATAACCTTAAATGCCAAAGACAAATGAATGCTAAAAGGCTTGCGATTACTGAAGTCGTCCCATAGTTGCAGCCCAGGTAAGCATGTCTAATTTTGAGAGGCAGAGAGTTCAATTATGAATCTTTCAATTATCTAGGCTTGAAACATAGACCTGGGTGAAAGCAGTTGGAACAGAAAGGAAGAAATGGTGTCATAAGTGTATTAAGAAATTTTGGCAACTGATTCCACTGGGGACTGTGATCAAATGTGGCTTCCAATTTTAGAGGTGTAGTGCCTAAAAAATTATGTACTAACATACATAAGGGAATCAGAAAAGAACAGAAATAGAAGGGAAGATGGTAAATTTGCCCTAAAAGTTAAATTTGAGGTAGCCCTAAGACATACAAATAGGAATATCAAACCAGGCATGTAAGGGAGTTGGAGAGGACAAAAAAATAACTAGGATAATTTCCTCTTCCACCTTGATTTTCAGTACACAAAGAACAAAACTATAAAGTAGGAAAATGTATTTATGCAAGGCTACCTTCCTTCATCAAGCCTTTCAGTGAATGCTTGAATTAGGGTCATGATATTCTCTAACTGAGGGGAATCCAATGTTTTGCCTTCCCTGGGACACATTGGAAGAATTGTCATGGGCCACACATGAAATACACTAACATTAATGATAGCTGATGAGCTAAAAAAAAAATTGCAAAACAGAACCCATAATGATTTAAGAAAGTTTACGAATTTGTGTTGGGCCACATTCAAAGTCATCCTGGGCTGCATGTGGCCTGCAGGTCGTGGGTTGGATGAGCTTTCTAATCCATTCATTCTTTGATTCAAAATGCATTTATTGATCACATGTTACAGATCAGGAATAAAAACGGTAAAAAAGAAACATACTTAAGAAGTAGTTAAGGGGTAGAAACAACAGAATTTGTTACCAAATCTATAGTAGGAAAGACTTTCCAAAAATTCTAGACTTCTTGATATATACATTAAAATAAACTAGGAGGTGACAGAAAAATACATTTAAAAAAATATTATTTGAGTCCTGGGGAACAACATTTCCAGAGCTGTTCCTCTGTTATCATGACACCCTGAGAGGAACAATGACCTCTGGCAGCCCAATGCTTACCATGGAGACTTTAGGGAATTTCATGATATCAAAATAAAATGACTCCACTCCAGTCATTCATTTATTTATCCATTAAACAAACGTTTATCTTATGCTCACCATGTGCAAAGTACTGTGCTAGGTACTAGACGTGGAGTAGTAGATAAACAGATAGGATCTCTTCTTAGTAGTGTTTAAAATGTAGTATTGAAACGGGAAAAGTTCCCTTGTCCCCCTCGCAGGGCATGTTATGGGGATGTGGCTCGCTTCTTCAGTGCCCCACCATTCAAACTTCTAGGGAGCATGCAGACAGGCAGGCTGTGGGGCTCCGACCCCACGGCAGCATCTAGGGGTGAATGTTTACAGCTGAAGCCCCAGTGGGCATGTGTTATAGTATGCTCTTTCAGTTTATCCATCTGTAGACAGCTTGTGTTAGTCAGTTCAATTAGGCCCCCTGCCTTATCACTAGGAGAGAGGGCTTTCTGTATCCAGGGGTTTCTTGCCTTGGTGTACTGGAAAAATCAGATCACACGTGGGCTTGGAGGAGTGCAAGGTTTTATTGAGTGGAAGTGGCTCTCAGCAGGTGGGGGAGCCAGAAGGCAGATGGGGTGTGAAAGTGGTTTTCTCCCGGAGTTGGGCCGCTCAGCAGCCCAGGCTCTCCTCCAACTGCCCCCACTAAACTCCGCCTCATTCCACTGGTTGATGGTCTGCCAGCATCTATCGGTGTGCTCTCACACTGGTGCATTCCTGTCGAAGTCCAGCCGCTTGTGTGCATGCCCGCTAGGGTCTCGGGGGGTTTTATAGGCACAGGATCGGGGCATGGTGGGCCAGGGTGGTCTTGGGAAATGCAACATTGGGCAGGAAAATGGAAATGCCTGTCCTCACTAAGGTCCATGGGCACAAGCCTGGGGCTGGAACCCTAGACAGAGACCAGGCCTTTCTCTAGCCAGCACTTCCCTGACCCCTCCCATATCAGTATTTTCACCTACTGCAGATCTAACCCACTCTCAAGAGTCTTTCCAGACTCAGCTAGTCACTGGGCGCTGCCTGTTATTTATTTCAACTACCTGTTTCCATCTTCATCACCTTAACCATTATTTAAATATTTGTAGATATGCCAACACCCGACAGTTAATAATTATTTAAGTCCACCAGAGGCTTGGAATTCAAGATACAGTACTCAACATACTTGAGATAGATGAGTATGCTCTGCTTAATATATTTGTTAGACATAGAAAAACATTGCATACTGTTAATCTGTTAATTTTTAAAAATATTTAAATAGTGTTTTATTGATAAAAGATTAGTTTAAATGGACAAAATTGCTGTGTAAAATAAGTATTTTCAGAATACATTTATATAGGTAGAGATTATCTCTTAGTAAAAGAGCAATTGGCTATTATCAAAAGTATATATTTTGATTTGAGTAGCAAAACAAAAGAGGATTAGAAGTATAACAGTGGAGGCCCTCCTACCCTGCATAACCGTTATTAGGTGACAGCTTGCCCTAAGTAGTACTTTTACTCAAACACACAAGCCTTACATTAACCACTTGCACATGCCTTTTTTCTTCTTTACAGATTTTTCTAGCAAAGTTAATTTTTATTAATTCATTTCTCAACAGCACCTTTTACAGAGGTTACATGAGCTGAAATATTTTTGTTTAAAGCAGATTTAATTTTTAAGCTTTCAAAGTACCAAAAAGGTAAGGACTTTGCAAAACATGCAGTTTTATTGCAGGGAGCTTTCTTTTCCTACCCAAATTGCTAGGAATGTGTTTTTAGGTTTCCGAATGAAACTATACTATAGAAGTTTTATTTTTTTCCTCTCTGAAAACTCACTTATGTATCAGAACTAATTGAAGACAACTGTCCACTGACATTCTGGCCAATGTCTTCTCTGTTTTTAGACTGGACCTAAAAATAACTAAAGAAAGTAATTTTTGCATGCCTGTAGGCAAAAGATCATCCTGTTCAGGAGAAAAGACCACTGGGTAAATTCCTTTATCTTTTAATTGATTAAATTCCCAACTGTTTAGATGTGGTATACCCTTTTTAAAGGTTAGAACTTCCATCTGTCTATCCTTTTACATGAGACTCTGGGAAGTCTCAGCTGCAGATGTGGCAGTCCCAGGGCAAAATGAGGGCAAGCTAAAAGTTGTGATCTTCCCAGTCAAAAAGAAGACAGCATTTTCTGTCCTTTTTTTTTTTTTTTCCAGGCTTTCTATTTTTTTCCAGCCAGTCTTTCACAAGCAGCTCACTGGTTCCATAAATAAAGAGCAGCATCCTCTGTAGGCCGGGCTTTCCTGTAGGTGACCTTGTAAGAATGTCTCAAAACAGCCCATTCTCTGATTTGTGCATTTCTTGAGACCAATCAAGATCTTTTTTCCCCTTCCATTTGAGAAAGTAATGCTCAAATGATATCTAGATCTTATTGCTGAAATATTTTTTTACTACTCCATTCTCAGATGTTAGAAACTGATTCATTTGATGCCCAACTATGCAACTGCAGAAAGTATGACTTCTAAACTCCAATAGGAGAGAGAGGCTCCTTGGTTTAGAATTGTGAAATGACTAAGCCAGATCACACGGACTACAGATCTGGCTTAGACTTCCTCTTTGCTGAAGAGGAGAAAGATGAAATGGGGTTGATATTGAATAGAATTAATCAAGATTTTAAATACAGGAAGAAAACATATGAATAATTTACACTGAAATATTATTGGAATGGCATTTATCAGTTGTAAGGACCTTGAAATTAGAGATTGTGTGTATTTATATTCTGTGTGGCTAGCATAATAGTAGGGATTACGGTAGTAGTGGCTTAATGTTAGTGAAAGAGCAAAAGGGACAGATTATAAGACCAAAAGGGACAGAGCAAAAAGGAGGGGATTATAAATGCCCTTACTGTCTAGTGAAAACAAAAAAAATGCCACCAGATAAAGGAACACAGACATTTTGCAATTATGGCTATAGAGAGAGGCTATCCTTACTAAGACTGAAGATCACAGAAAGCTAGTATTAGAAAAAAATGGATACATAAAATATTCCTTGGTAGTGAGCTTTCCTTCCATAAAAAATAATAACTTTATGGTTGTTTTAAACAGTAGTTGCAATTGGTATCTTTGCTTTCAGAAATGTCTAATAGGAAAAATAACCCCACAGAATTTGGAAAGATGGAACAATATCTTGGTAAGGAAGTAGAAGTTAGAATAAGAGAGATGATGTGTTTTGTAATAAGAATCACAAAGAGACATGGTATCCTCATCCAATTGTCCTAATACTTACTAAGCATTGTTGGTGATTTGAGAAAAACTGAAAATTTGGAAAAATTATATTCAGATTGAACTTATTTGGAATCAATTAAAGTGAATAATTCTGGGCACCCACTAAGAATCAGATGAAGTTAAATAGCATAAGTATGTGCATATTCATTAAGAAAAATAAAAATTTTCAAAAGATATATAGACTAAGAAATTTTGACTAAAAGAAAGATAACAGCAGAAGTTGAAGAATTTCTAGGCACAGAAAGTCAAGAGTACAGGAGATTCAGTGGTACTTATTAGCAAACACATTATGAAAATGGCTTACAAAGTGGAGAGAGACTGTTGAGTCCAGAAGGAGCAATAAATTAAAACAATAGCCAAAAAGTGCTGTGAGTGTAGAACATCGCTATTCATTTGTAGTGAGTAAGTAGTAGAAGTAAGAGGCATAGAAGTGGTCATAAAAAGAATGATAATAGAGCTTAAAGGTTGAGTGATTCTAAGGACTGAAGAATTTATGTACACACATTCTTAGTGCCAATATTTACTAAGGATTTATACAACATTCCAAGCTTTTTGCTATACTCTTACCAGATAATTTTTCACTTAGTTCTAATAACTATATTATGAAGATACTCTAAGTAAATCCTACATCTGTATAAACTAAGGTTTACAAAGGGAAACTTTCCCAAGGCCATGTAGGTAGTAAGTCACATTTTCTAATTTATATCTATTAATTTCAGAGTCAGTATTCTTTATCACTAGGCTTTGTTCCACTCTCTATAGCTATAATTGTGAATGTCTAAGTGTAAAATGGTAGAAAATATTATTGATTATGAGAATTTTGAATACTTGCCCTGGCATAGGTACATAAATTATAAGGCTAGAGGGGTCAAAGGGTCATCAACACACAAATGTTAAAGGCTAATAGCAGATAGAGAAAAAGTAGGAAATTGTGAAAAGGGAAAGAGGGAAAAGGCAAGATATGACAAAAAATAAAAATAGATGCCATAGGCAGAGGAATAACAACTGAAAGATAATAATTAAGTCATATGGCAGAACAATGATCCAAAAGTAAACATAAAAAAATAACAATTATTGGCCAGGCTCTGTGGCTCATGCCTGTAATACCAGCACTCTGGGAGGCCGAGAAGGGCAAATCATGAGGTCAGGAGATTGAGACCATCCTGGCTAACATGGTGAAACCCCATCTCTACTAAAAATGCAAAAAATTAGCCGGGCATGGTGGCAGGCACCTGTAGTCGCAGCTACTCGGGATGCTGAGGCAGGAGAATGGCGTGAACCGAGGAGGCAGAGGTTGCAGTGAGCTGAGATTGCGCCACTGCACTCCAGCCTGGGAAAATGAGCAAGACTCCGTCTCCAAAAAGGAAATAAAAAAAAAATTATCATGGGTTCCAGAAGGCATGGGGCAAGTGATCTTTACTGGAGAAATAAACAAGATAAAAAGGAAATGGAAAACCTAAGAATTTCTTTCTTTTTTTTTTAAGATGGAGTCTCATTCTGTCACCCAGGATGGAGTGCAGCGGCGTGATCTCAGCTCACTGCAACCTCCGCCTCCCAGATTCAAGCAATTCTCTTGCCTCAACCTCCTGAGTAGCTAGGAATACAGGCGCCCACCACCATGCCCGCCTAATTTTTTTGGATTTTTAGTAGAGAGGGGGTTTCTCCATGTTGGCCAGGCTGGTCTTGAACTCCCAACCTCAAGTGATCCTCCTGCCTCGGCCTCCCGAAGTGCTGGGATTACAGACATGAGGCACTGTGCCCAGCTGAACCTAGGGATTTCAAAGAGGTCATACACCATAAAAGAGGGGATCTCAGGTACAAATAAGAAGCAATGAGTGGGTGTGTGTGTGCTGAGGAGAGGAGTGAGGCTGAGTGGGAGGATGGTGAAAGTGTGAGCTCATGATGCTGATCTGCGAAGCCCTCTACACTACTTACAAGTCCTGTGACCTTGTGCCAGTTACTAACCCTCCTTTCTCCTGTATCCTCATAGGTGACAATAAATAATGATAGTACTACAATCCCACAGAGTTATTGTTTAATCTCTGACTCTGATCTCATAGCTATTAATCTATAACCACCATATTCTAGAACGATGGAACATATAATATCAGAACCTATACCTTTGACCTTTTGATTGTCTCAGTGTCCCACCATTCAAATTGTAGTCCTCTAGCATCCAGTTTCAGGAGGATGGTGGCACCTAAGTTTTATTATGCTATTGTCTCTACTTTAGCATATGTATGAAATTTTTCAGAACATTTAAAAGTTCTGAAAAAGTTTTAAAATACCTAATTTTCTGGAATTCTATAAATAGCAGTATCCTCTGGAAGAAGCTGCCTAGCTCAGATTTCTCCCCGTAAGAGAAAGAAAACCTAATTTTTTATTTTACAGTTTTCCAGAAAGGGTAGTTTTACAAATGTCCTTGCTAATGTATTTGCTCTCAGTGGATTCCATTGTATGAATCATAATGAAAGAAAAATGCTGGGGGTGCCAAAAACCTGAAACCAACTGTCCACTGCTAAGATGCTAAGTAGGCAGGATTGCGAATTCATTCTGCTGCCTTTGTCTTTATAGAGGTCACCATTCAGGACTATCCAGAAAGAGGTGATACCTACTAGTGAGTAGTGATTATTCAGCATCATAGTCAGCGCAAAAGAACACATACACCATGTGAACGTGAGCCAAAAGTTGCTGATTAGAGGATAGTATAAAAATAAAATGGGTCACAGCCAAAAATATCTCAGCAACCTAAAGAACAAGACAGCGCCTCACTTTGATGGCATGGTCCCTTAGTTCTTTCAAAAGGAAAATGTTCTTTTATTCATTCATTCCATGAGTCAGTCCGATAATCACTGATGAAATGCCTTGACACCATTCTAAGTGCTATACTGAATTACACTGATGTGATGCCTGATATCAAAGAAAAGAAATTATCTTTTAGACATAAAGACAGACATTAAACAATATGCTGCTTTGATATGAGGAAGCCCAATTACTAAAATGCTTTTCCCAATGCTACTTATGAAATGGTAGAGAAGTAGATACGGAGTGAGACTGGTGGAGGTGGAAATGCCAGCTCTCTACCTGCTATTCCTTGTACATGGGAACAGATGACTTATTAATACTACATCCCAGAATCAGGCATGAACTTACCGTGGCATAGGTAAAGCAGACAACAATCACAGGCTTTCCTAGATATCCTTCCTACAAGATCTGCCCCTGAAAAATTTGTGGCAAGGAGTAATAAACCATAATCCTGGAGCTTACTAGATAATGCAATAATTAATTGCCAAAATTATTAAATAAATTACATGAATGCCAGCAGGATAGGAGAACTCCCACTACAGTTTATCCTCCCAAACACTGGGTATGATATACTGATTACAAAAATTGTGTCATTCAGCACCCTTCACTGCATCCATGTTCTTTGCCATATGACTTTGCAGCTCCACCTATCAAAGTCTATTTCTCCCTTCCTTCCATAAAGCCTGGATTTTGTTTGTTTGTTTGTTTTTTGGTGTGTTTTTTTTTGTTTGTTTGTTTGTTTCTTGAGACGGAGTCTTGCTCTGTCGCCAGGCTGGAGTGCAGTGGCGCAATCTCGCCTCACTGCAACCTCTGTCTCCCAGGTTCAAGAGATTCTCCTGCCTCAGCCTCCCAAGTAGCTGGGACTACAGGTGTGTGCCACCATGCCCAGCTAATTTTTGTATTTTTAGTAGAGATGGGGTTTCACCATGTTGGCCAGATGGTCTTGATCTCTTGACCTTGTGATCTGCCTGCCTCAGCCTCCCAAAGTGCTGGGATTACAGTCATGAGCCACCATGCCCAGCTAAGGCTGGATTTTAGATTTACTTTGACCAAAAGAATTTTGCAGAAGCGATTGTGTGCCTTTTCTAAGCCTAGACTTCAGAGGCCTTGTGCGTTTCTGCCTTTTTTTTTCTTTTTTTTAGAAATGCTGATACTTCATGAGAACAAGTCCAAGCTAACCTGCTAGATGATGAAAGATGGTTCAGAGCAGACATGAATGTGTCCTGATGCAGCCAGTCCCAGCCAATTTATGAACTGTTAGCCGACATATGATGAACCCAGGAGAGATCAGCTCAACTCAGGGCAGATTAGCACAAGAGCTAAGCCAACCTCACAAGACTAGAGTTAAGCCACTAACATTTTCAGGTGTTTTGTTATACAGAAATATCAAATACCTTGACACCATGGTATTGTCAGACTTACTCTCCTTGATTAACTAAAATCTGGTAGCTCTGAAATGGAACCGCTGTACATGTGCACCAGAAAACATGAATAGAAACATTCATGCCATAATTGTTTCATAATAGCAAAAAACAATTTTTTAAGTGAAAACCAAATGTTAAAAACAAGGGACAAAAAATGTGTAGTATATTGCTACAATTGGAGCACTGTTCATCATTAGAAACGGATAACTACAGACACAGGTATTCATCATGGATAATTTTCAAGTAAACATTAGCCAAGTAGGACTCCTTTTATATAAAAATAATAAAACTTTAAAAATACTGTTAAGAGTATTTAAACTTTAAAAATACATGTTACCTACATGTGTTGTAAACTATTTTGAAGAGGCAAAGAGATAATTAAGACAAAATTCAGGATAGTAGCTAACTTCTAGAGTGGTGGGAAGCAGAGACAAGATGGCCAACTAGATGTAACCAGGAAGCACTTCGCCCACCAAGAGAGACCAAAATATCCAGTAAACTAACACACTTTGAAAAACCTTTTGAGAGAAAACACTGAGAGCTGACAGAGAGGTGATGCAGGCTAGGAGGCTGAAGAGGGAGAAAGCTGCGAACCCCACATGGACTTGCTAAATGCCAGGACTAGTTCCCAACACTGAACAGCTCCTAAGGAAGGGGTGAGTGAAGTGACAGCAGGACAGGCCACCCACTCTCACTGCGGAGCTCTGGGATCTTAACTGCAAGAGATTCCACCACTCCCCTGTGGCCTGGGAGCACTTCTGTTCCCCCAGCACAGCCAGTGCCCAACTCCAAGGGGCCAGAGGACAAAACAGCAGGCCCAGTCCCAGCACCTAAAGGGTTAGGGTATGCAGCTCTGGGGTGCAAAGCTGAGATCTGTGGCTGGAACTCAGCAAGGGAAGAGCCCTCACTCTCAGAATACTGAGAAGATTGTGAGGCGCAGGTTCCTGGGCTGGTATGCCTTCCTGGAGCTGGGCATGCATCCCTTTACAGGGCTGGTCCAGGAAAGGTGTGGCCTGGCCACCAGCAGCAGCCTCTGCCTGAGGCAGCCCCACAGTGCCTGGAATGTCTAACAGGCCAACAATTTGTGTGCAGAAGGCTTGGGACAAAACTCGCTGGGCAGGCCACATATTGGAGCAGCTGGGTGGTCTGGGCAAAAGAATACAAAAAAATAAAACATACAGCCCTAGCCCCAGGCTGTGGGCACCTCATAGGCTGCACACCCACAGCAACACCGCACTACCAGGTGATACCCCACCTTTGACCTAATGCATCAACACACCACCAGTGGACATACCCAACAACCTGCTCCGACTTTGCCAAGTACAGAAGACCAGTGGGCCTCTGGAGTGTTGTGGGTCTCCTGGTAACCTATCCTTCAGCTTGGGTAGCCCCTAAGGGAGAGGGGAGCACAGCCCACCAGGGCCCCCCCTTGTGGCTAAGGAAGTGTGTGCTTGGCACCAGTGATTGCAGGGGGCTTCCCTGAGGCCCAGTAATGGACCTGGCAAGGGGATCATCTTTTCCCCCATTGCCCTCCCTCCCCATCTCCCCCATCAGAAAGCACTGCTATAAACACACTGAATTACAAAGAGCCATGTGGCTGAAATCCTATCTTCTGGTTGTTACTCATAAAAGTCACCTACTAGATCACATCCTGAACAACACCACCAAAAAATTTCTAGCATATGTCACCTACGAAATCCAGTGCAAGAATCTAGCTACAAATGAAGATCCCATAAAGAGCCTTGGCCCTCTGAAAGCACCCAGAAATGAAGCCAAACAACTATACTCAGTTTACACCACAGTCAAACCCTCAAAGGAAATAAAGAATATAAAAACAGAAACCCCCATCCAAACAACAGCAAATTCAAAAAGATAAAGGAGCACCAGCCCTCTCAGATGAGAAAGAATCAGTGCAAGCACACTGGCAATTCAAACAGTCACGAGTGTCTCCTTACCTCCAAATGATCGGACTAGCTTCCCAGCAGTGGTTCTTAACTGGATTGAAACGGCTGAAATTACAGACATAGAATTCAGAACCTGAATGTCAAGGAAACATATCAAGATTCAGGATAAAGTTGAAACCCAATCCAAGAAATCCAGTAAAACTACCCTAGAGTTGAAAGACAACACAGCCATTTTAAGAAGGAGGCAAACTGAACTTCTGGAATTGAACAATTCACTAAAAGAATTTTATAATACAATCAGAAGTCATTAAACAACAGAATAGAGCAAGTGGAGGAAAGAACAACAGAGCTTGAAGACTGATCCTTTGAATCAATTCAGTCAGATAAAAGTTAAAAAAAAAGTAGTTTTAAAAATGAACAAAATCACGGAGAAATATGGGATGACATAAAGAAACCAAACCTATGACCCACTGGCATTCCTGAAAGACAAAGAGAGAGAGTAAGCAACTTGGAAAACATATTTGAGGATACAGTGCATGAAAATGTTCCCAATCTTGCTAAAGAGGACTACATGTAAATTCAAGAAATTCAGAGAACACCTGTGAGGTATTATGCAAGATGTCCATCCTCAACATACATAGTCATCAGATTCATCAAGGTCAAAGCAAAAGAAAAAAATCTCAAAGGCAGATAGAGAGAAGGGTCATCACTTAAAAAGGGAACCCCATCAGGCTAGCAGTGGATTCTCAGCAGAAAACATACATGCCAGAAGAGATTGGGGCCTATTTTTAGCACCCTTAAGAAAAAAAAAAAATCCAACCAAGAATTTCGTGTCCTGCCAAACTAAACTTCATAAGCAAAGGAGAAATGAAATCCTTTTCATACAAGTAATGGCTAAGGGAATTTGTAACCACTAGACCAGGCTTACAAGAAATCCTCAAGGGAGTGCTAAACATGGAAATGAAAGAACAATTACCAGCTACCACAAAAGTACACTGAAGTACATAGTCACAGACACTATAAAGCAATTACACAATCAAGCCTGTATCAAAATGCTGGCAAGAGCAAAATCTCACATATCAATATTAACCTTGAATGTAAATCATCTAAACACCCCTCTTAAAAGGAATAGATTGGCAAGTTGCATTAAAAAAAAAAAAAGACCCAACCTCTTTTGTTACAGGCTCAAAGTAAAGGGATAGAGAATCATGTACCATGCAAAGGAAAACAAAAAAGAGCACAGGTCACTACTTTTCTATCAGATGAAACAGACTTAAAGCAGTAACAGTAAAAAAGGACAAAGAAGAGCATTACATAATGATAAAGCATTCAATTCAATAAGAACACTTAAATATCCTAAATATATATGCACACAACATCGAAGCACTCAGATTTATAAAACTAGTTATTCTAGACCAACAAAAAGACTTAGACAGCCACACAGTAATTGGCAGAGAGTTCAACACCCAACTGAGTGCATTCGATAGATTATGAGGCATAAAATTAACAAAGAAATTCTGGAATTAAACTTGAAACTTAACCAATTGGATCAAATAGATATCTACAGAATACTATCCCCAAACCACAAAATATACATTTTTCTCATCCACACACAAAACATACCCTAAGATAAACTACATGCTCAGCCAGAAAGCAAGTCTCAAAATATTTTTTTAAATTGAAATCATACCAGGCACACTCTCAAACCACAGTGCAATAAAAACAGAAATCAATATCAAGATGACCTCTCAAAACTGCACAATTACATAAAAATTAGACAACTTGATCCTGAATGTTTCTTGGGCAAAAAACAACAGTAAGGCAGAAATCAAAAATTTCTTCAACATTAATGAAAACAAAGATACAACATACAAAAGTCTGTGGGATACGGCTAAAGCAGTGTTAAGAGGAGAGTTTATAATGTTGAATGCCAACACAAAGAAATTAGAAACATCTCAAATTAATACTCTAACATTCCACCTAGAAGAACAAGAAAAGCAAGAACAATACAAACCCAAAGCTAGCAGAAGAAAAGAAATAACTAAAATCAGTGAAGAACTGAATGAAACAGATGCAAAAGTCCATATAAAAGATAAATGAAACACAAAGCTGGTTCTATGAAAGAATAAACATGATTAATAGATGGCTAGCTAGATTAACAAAAGTGATAGAGAAGATACAAATAAGCAGAATCAGAAACGAAAAAGATGGCATTACAACCAATCTCACAGAAAGACAAATGATCCTCAGAGACTACTATAAACACCTCTACAAATACAAATTAGAAAATCTAAAAGAAATGAATAGATTTCTGGAAACACACAGCCTCCCAAGATAGAACCAGGAAGAAACTGAAAACCTGAACAAATCAGTAATAAAAAATCCACCAACAAAAAAAAAAAGCCCTGGACTAGACATATTCACAGCCAAATTCTACAAGACATACAAAGAACTGGTACAAATCCTACTGAAACTATTCCTCAAAAAATCAAGGAAGAGGAACTCCTCCCTAACTCATTCGATGAAACCAGTTTTGTCCTGATACCAAAATCTGGCACAGGCACAATGAAAATTAAAAGCTTCAGGCCAATATTCCTGATGAACATAGATGCAAAAATCCTCAACAAAACACTAGCAAATCAAATCAATTAGCATATCAAAAAGTTAACTCACCATGATCAAGTAGACTTTATTCCTGTGATACAAGGTTATTTCAACATATGCAAATCAGTAAATGTGATTTGCCAAATAAACAGAATTAAAAACAAAAACCTTTGGTCATCTCAATAGTCGCAGAAAATGCTTTCAATAAAACCCAACATCTCTTTTTGATTAAAGAAAAAAAACCTCAACAAACTAGGCATCAAAGTAACATACCTCAAAATAATAAGAGCCATTTATGACAAACCCACAGTCAACATCATACTAAATGGGCAAAAGCTGGAACCATTTTCTTTGAAAGCTGGAACACAAGGATACCTACTCACCATTCCTATTCAACACAATACTGAAAAGTCCTAGCCAGAGCAATCAGGTAAGAGAAAGACCTAAAAAGGCATCCAGATAGGAAAAGAAGTCAAACTATCTCTTTTCACTGATAATATGATACTATACCTAGAAACACCTAAAGACTCTGCCAAATGACTCCTGGAACTGATAAATGACTTCAGTAAAGTTTCAGGATACAAAATCAATGTACAAAAATCAGTTGCATTTCTAAATGCCAATAATCCTCAAGCTAAAAGTCAAATCAAGAATGTAGTAGCATTTACAATAGCCACAGAAAGAATTAAACACCTAGGAATACAGCTAACCAAAGAAGTAAAAGATCTCTGCAAGGGGAACTACAAAACACTTCTGAAAGAAATCAGAAATGACACAAATAAAGAGAAAAACACTCCATGCTCATATATTGGAAGAATCAACATAGTTAAAATAGCCATACTGCCCAAAGCAATTTACAGATGCAGTGCTATTCCTTTCAAACTACTAACATTATTTTTTACCGAATTAGAAAAAAAAACTATTCTAAAATTCATGTGGATCGAAAATAAAGAAATAGCCTATATAGCCAAAGCAATCTTAAGCAAAAGAAACAAATCCAGAAGCATCATATTACTTGACTTCAAACTATGCTGTAAGGCTACAGTAATCAAAACAGCATGATACTGGTACAAAACAGACACTTAGACCAATGGGACAGAATAGGGAACCCAGACATAAAGCTGTACAGCTACGGCTATCTGATCTTTGACAAGGTCAACAAAAATAAGTAATGAGGAACAAAACTCCCGGTTCAGTAAATGATGTTGGAATAACTGGCTGTTTGTTTGCAGAATAATGAATTAACTAAAAACAGATTAAAGACTTAAATGTAAAACCTCAAAGTATAAAAATTCTAGAAGAGAGCCTAGGAAATATCCTTCTTGATAAAATCCTTTGCAAAGAATTTGTGGCCAAGTCCTCAAAAACAATTGCAACAAAACACAAACTTACAAATGGTATATAATTAAATTATAGAGTTTCTTCACAGAAAGGGAAACCATCATGTTAGTAAATAGGCACCCTACAAAATCAGAGAAAACATTCAAAAACTAAGCATCCAACAAAGGTGTAATATCCAGAATCTATAAGCAACTTAATTCAATAATCAAAAAACAACCCCATTAAAAATAAGGCAAAGGACATGAACAGACATTTCTCAGATTAAAACATACGGCTGGGCTTGGTGGCTCACGCCTGTAATCCCAGCACTTTGCAAGGCCAAAGCAGGCAGATCTCTTGAGGTCAGGAGTTCGAGACCAGCCTGGCCAACATGGCAAAATCGTGTCTCTACTAAAAATATAAAAACTTGCCAGGCACTGTGGTCCACGCCTGTAACTCCAGCTACTCGGGAGGGTGAGGAATGAGAATTGCTTGAACCCAGGTGGCAGAGGTAGCAGTGAGCCAAGATCACATCACTGTACTTGAGCCTGGGTGACAGAGTGAGATTGTCTCAAAAAAAAAAAAAAAAGGGCAAAAAGGCATACAAATACAAGTGGCCAAAACGTATGAAAAAATGTTCATCATCACTAATCATCAGAGAAAAGCAAACTAAAACCACAATGAGGTACTATCTCACACCAGTCAGAATGGATTTTCTTAAAAAGCCAAAAAATGATAGATATTGGTGACACTGTGACAAAAAGAATGTTTATACACTGTTGGTGGAAATGTAAATTAGTTCAGACACTATGGAGAGCAGTTTAGAGATTTCTCAGAGAACTTAGAACTACCATTCAATCCAGCAATCCCATTACTGTGTATACCCAAAGGAAAATAAATAGTTCTACCAAAAAAGAAACATGCATATGTATGTTCATTGCAGCACTATTCACAGTCACAAAGACATGGAATCAACCCAGGTACCTAGCAGTGGTGAACTGAATTTTTAAAATGTGGTACATATACACAAGGAAAACTTTGCAGCTATAAAAAGGAATGAAATCATGCCCTTTGCAGCAACATGGATGCAGCTGGAGGTCGTTATTCTAAGCAAACTCATCCAGAAACAGAAAATCAAATACTGTATATTCTCACTTATAAGTGGGAGCTAAACATTAGGTACACTCAGACATAAAGATGGGAACAACAGACACTGGGGACTATTAGAGGGGAATAGAAGGAGAGGGTCAAGGGATGATAAACTACCTATTGGTTACTACACTCATCACCTGGGTGACAGGCTCAATTGTACTCCAAATCTCAGCATCATGCGATATATCTTTGTAACAAACCTGCACATGTACCCCCTGATTCTAAAATAAAATATGAAACAAAGAATAGAGAGGTGGGAGGAGGAAGAGATTGGGATGGAGCACACTAAGGCCTTCAAAGGTACTGAAAATGTTCTATGATGCAATGTACATATCCTATATACTTATGGAAGTAGTATTTTGGCATAGTTCTGGAAGGATAAATAAGAAGCTGAACACAGTAAGTACCTCCTGGGCAGGGAACAGCGTGACTGAAAGACAAAGGAAGGGGACATTTTGCTATATGTCATTTCAAATAATGAAAGAGAATGGATGTTCTATCATGAACCTATATTAACCACCTTAAATAAACAAAATTAACGTTAAAAGTTACAAAATCAAAATATTGGCAAATGATTTTGTATTTCTTGGCGTTTTTCAAATTCTGTATAATGAACATGAACAGCTTAGCTTTATATGTTTTAATATGGGACTGGATTTACAATGCCTGCTTTACCTCTTAGTTAGAGGAAATTGTGTAATTTCTCTAAGTCTCAATTAGATCCCTTTGTAATATGCTCCAATAGTGTAATTTTATTACCTTCACCACACCTGTAGATAATCAGTCTTCTCTGTATTGTCTACCAGACTATAAAAGCTTTAAGAAGGCAAGAATAGTGTCTGGCTTATTAATTGCTTGATCCCTAATGCCTAATACAGTGTTTGCCCACTATAACCACTGTTTGTAATTATTACATATTTTTACTATATGTAATATATAGTAAATATGTAACGTAGTACATATATTAAATATTAAATATAGTAAATTATGTTATAGCATGTTATTATATTAAATTAAATTATATTAAATATTAAATATAACATGCATTACTGTATGTAATATAGTAAATATTATAGTAAATATTAGATAAATTACTATATTACTATATTTACTATATACTTACTATATTTATACATATCTACTATATGTAATATAGTAAATATTAAATATGCAATATAGTAAATATTGGTAAATATTTACTAATATTTGTAATACTAATAGTAATAGTAATATTACTATATGTAATATAGTAAATATATAGCTAATATTTACTATATGTAATATAGTAAATATTAATAACTACCAACAATTATTTATATGTATCTATTACATATAACTGGACAAAACAAGTCAGGCAGTTGAAAAATATTTATACTTATTACATCTTTAAAAATAATTCACATCTAATACAAATATTTTAAAACACAAGTTGAAAGTATTAGAAAGCTTTTTACAATTTTATAGGGTACTCATGGGGTAAACTTAAATTTGGGGTTTTTGTATAAAGGTTTCATAGACGTTGCATCTCTTTCAAGGATAGAGTAGACTAGTTAGGTAATGATTTTAGGGATTTATTAGTTTGTAAAATTATACCACAATTCTTTATTTTTAAAAAGTTAAAAAAGCAAATAAATTTAAATACATACTTCATGCTAGGAAATCTATTCCTGTGCATGCTTTTGGTTTATTGAGTGACATAATAAATTGGTTGGTAATAATTTATACTTGAATCATTTGAACTTTGTACATCACAAAATCAGTTTACCATAAAATTATATAATTGGTTACAAAGAGGCTTAAACCAAAAATAGACATCAGTCAAAAGCTACAGATAATTGAAGCATTTACTTCTTTCCCATGAAATAAGGTATTTTCCCCATGGCACTGTCATCTGAATTATTTAATAATTTTAAATCTAGGAGTAGATAAAGCATCAAACTTAAAATTAGGTATCCATGTTGCTTGCCTGTCAGTTTGACTTATCCCAGGTATGGAGTTTGGGACTAAATCAATCCCCTGTACCCTGTGATGACTACAGAGATTTCCTCCACCAAAAATCAGATTAAAGCCTTGTTTCTTCAGAGCTGTGAGCACACTACAGCTCTAAGAATCATATTCTGTACTATTTTCTTCCCCTCTTCCAAATGTTATTGCAGTTATTTGGCTGGGGCTTCTGTCTTGCTTTCCAGTCCTTACTTTTCATCCATCACATTTCCCACTATCCCAGTTTCTAAATGACTAGTCCTGTACTCTAGGTTCCTGTTGAAGGCCCTGGCCCCTGCCTAAGTTTTATGTATGCTTCTCGCTAAAGTTGAGTCTCTGCTTGGACCTCTTGGACACTACACCGGACCCCACTGGGTGTGAACAGATGTCTCTTCTTCTTCCTACAACAGCATTATCACATGTTTATTTGGTTGTACCTTGAATCCTTCCAGCAACAGAAAGCTCAAAAGCAGGTCATTCCGCTGTTAACTATCTCTAGCTCTTTGAAAGTTCTGCAAATGGACCCATATTCTGACTTGCAGTTCTACTCTTTAGGATTACATAAAAACTGAATGTGGAGATATTTAGAATAAGTAAGTTCAATTTTCGACTGATGTGATCTGTGGAGACACTGGTTATTGTTACTTGTCCATGCTTCAGGTTCTCAGTATTTTCAAAATGTGGCGCATGGGGCATATTCAGAAGTGGAATTGTTGATTCAAAGAGAAGATGCAATTTTTATTAAAAAAAAATAGTTTCATTGTTCTCAATACTCTTGCATCAGTTAATACTCCCACCAGCAATGCATAAGGTTTCTTAGTCTCCATACCCTTAATAACTTAGTGTAGTCTCAGAATTTACAGTGTTTGCCATAAAAAATAAATAAATGTTACCATGTTTTTCTAACATGATGTGTTAGGTTGAACTTTTTTTATTCGTTTAGAATGGAATTTATTTACATTGACTGATGAATCTTACGCCCATTTAAATATTGAACTAAAGTTGTCATTCCTATTGGTTACAGTGAGCTTGAAATTAATCAGATAAAGTAGACGTTTGTTTATGATATTAAGTAAAAATATGTTTTCTCAGACTTCTTTTTCTTTGGTAATGGGATTTCATGTAATGAGGAATTCTTTTTCAAATTTTTAAAGATTCATTTTTATCGATCTTTTCTGGCCTATAACTTTTATCTTTTACTTAAATAAACCTGTCAGTTATCAGAATATTAAAAACGACTCACCTATTCCTTTTCTAATAATTTGGTGATTTTTTAAATATTTAAGTTTTTGAGCCGTCTGATAATTTATGTGAAAAGTGAGAAGTAGAAATCTAACTAGTTTGTTAAAGAGGACAATTATTAAAATATTGTTTCTTTTTTTTATTATACTTTATGTTCTAGGGTACATGTACACAATGTGCAGGATTGTTACATAGGTATACATGTGCCATGTTGGTGTGCTGCACCCATCAACTCATCATTTCCATTAGCTATTTCTCCTAATGCTATCCCTCCCACAGCCCACCACCCCACAACAGTCCCTGGTGTGTGATGTGCCCCTCCCTGTGTCCACATGTTCTCATTGTTCAACTCCCATTTATGAGTGAGAATGTGTAGTATTTGGTTTTCTCTTCTCGTGATAGTTTGCTGAGAATGATGGTTTCCATCTTCATCCATGTCCCTGCAAAGACATGAACTCATCCTTTTTATGGCTGCATAGTATTCCATATTGTATATGTGCCAAATTTTCTTTATCCAGTCCATTATTGATGGACATTTGGGTTGGTTCCAAGTCTTTGCTATTGTGAATAGTGCCACAATAAACATACATGTGCATATGTCTCTATAGTAGCATGATTTATAATCATTTGGGAATATACCCAGTAATGGGATTGCTAGGTCAAATAGTATTTCTAGTTCTAGATCCTTGAGGATCTAGGAATAAGCCACACCATCTTCCACAATGGTTGAACTAATTTACACTCCCACCAACAGTGTAAAAGCATTCCTGTTTCTCCACATCCTCTCGAGCATCTGTTGTTTCCTGACTTTTTAATGATTGCCCCTCTAACTGGCATGAGATGCTACCTCATTGTGGTTTTGATTTTCATTTCTCTAATAACCAGTGATGATAAGCATTTTTTCATATGTCTGTTGGCTGCATAAATGTCTTCTTTTGAGAAGTGTCTGTTCATATCCTTTGCCCACTTTTTGATTGGGTTGTTTGTTTTTTACTTGTAAATTTGTTTAAGTTCTTTGCAGATTCTGTATATTAGCCCATTGTCAGAGGGATAGATTACAAAAATTTTCTCCCATTCTGTAGGTTGCCTGTTCAGTCTGCTGATAGTTTATTTTGCTGTGCAGAAGGTCTTCAGTTTAATCAGATCCCGTATGTCTATTTTTGGCTTTTGTTGCCATTGCTTTTGGTGTTTTAGTCATAAAGTCTTTGCCCATGCCTATGTCCTGAATGGTATTGCCTAGGTTTTCTTCTAGGCTTTTTATGGTTTTAGGTCTTACACCCACGGAACACAGCAAGCTAAGATCCATTGGCTTGAAATTCTAGCACAGCAGTCTGAGATCAACCTGGGACGCTGGAGCTTGGCAGGGGGAGGGGTGTCTGCCATTGCTGAGGCTTGAGTAGGCAGTTTTATGCTCACAGTGTAAACAAGCTGCCGGGAAGCTTGAACTGGACAGGGCCCACTGAAGCTAAGCAAGGCAGACTGCCTCTCTAGATTCCACCTCTGTGGGCAGGGCATATCTGAAAAAAAGGTAGCAGCCCCAGTCAGGGACTTCTAGATAAAACCCTCATCCCCCTGGGACAGAGCACCTGGGGGAAGAGGCAGCTATGGGCACAGCATCTCCAGACTTAAACATCCCTGCCCGACAGCAATGAAGAGAGCAGTGGTTCTCCAAGCACAGCGCTCAAACTCTGATAATGGACAGACTGCCTCCTTAAGTGGGCCCCTGACCCACGTGTAGCATGATTGGGAGACATCTCCCAGTAGGGGCTGACAGAATCTCATACAGGAGAGCTCTGGCTGGCATCTGGTGGGTGCCTCTATGGGAAGAAGTTTCCAGAGGAAGGAGCAGGAAGTAATATTTGCTGTTCTGCAGCCTCTGCTGGTGATACCCAGGCAAACAGGGTCTGGAGTAAACCTCCAGCAATCTCCAACAGACCTGAAGCTGAGGGGCCTGACTGTTAGAAGGAAAACTAACAAACAGAAAGGAATAGCATCAACATCAACAAAAAGGACATCCACACCAAAACGCCATATGTAGGTCACCAACATCAAAGAACAAAGGTAGATAAAACCACAAAGATGGGGAAAAACCAGAGGAGAAAGGTTGAAAATTCCAAAAACCAGAATGCCTCTTCTCTTCCAAAGGATCACAACTCCTTGCCAGCAAGGGAACAAAACTGGATGGAGAAAGAGTTTGACAAGTTGACAGAAGTAGGCTTCAGAAGGTGGGTAATAACAAACTTCTCTGAGCTAAAGGAGCATGTTTTGACCCATTGAAGGAAACTAAAAACCTTGAAAAAAGGTTAGAGGAATGGCTAACTAGAAGAACCAGTGTAGAGAAGAGCATAAATGACCGGATAGAGCTGAAAAACACAGCACGAGAACTTCATGAAGCATACACAACAAGAAAACCTAGGCAATACCATTCAGGACATAGACATGGGCAAAGACTTTATGACTAAAATACCAAAAGCAATACACCAATGGAACAGAACAGAGCCCTCAGAAATAATGCTGCATATCTACAACCATCTGATCTTTGACAAACCTGACAAAAATAAGAAATGGGGAAATGATTCCCTATTTAATAAATGGTGCAGGGAAAACTGGCTAGCCATATATAAAAAGCTGAAACTGGATCTCTTCCTTACACCTTACACAAAAATTAATTCAAGATGGATTAAAGACTTAAATGTTAGACGTAAAACCATAAAAAGCCTAGAAGAAACCCTAGGCAATACCATTCAGGACATAGGCATGGACAAGGACTTCATGTCTAAAACACCAAAAGCAATGGCAACAAAAGCCAAAATTACAAATGGGATCTCATTAAACTAAAGAGCTTCTGCACAGCAAAAGAAACTACCATCAGAGTGAACAGGCAACCTACAGAATGGGAGAAAATTTTTGCAATCTACTCATCTGACAAAGGGCTAATATCCAGAATCTACAATGAGCTCCAACAAATTTACAAGAAAAAAACAAACAGCCCCATCAAAAAGTGGGCAAAGTATATGAACAGAAACTTCTCAAAACAAGACATTTATGCAGCCAAAAGACACATGAAAAAATGCTCCTCATCACTGGCCATCAGAGAAATGCAAATCAAAACCACAATGACATACCATCTCACACCAGTTCGAATGGCAATCATTAAAAAGTCAGGAAACAACAGGTGCTGGAGACGATGTGGAGAAATAGGAACACTTTTACACTGTTGGTGGCACTGTAAAGTAGTTCAACCATTGTGGAAGACAGTGCGGCAATTCCTCAGGGATCTAGAACTAGAAATACCATTTGACCCAGCAATCCCATTACTGGGTATATACCCAGAGGATTATAAATCATGCTGCTATAAAGACACATGCACATGTATGTTTATTGCGGCACTATTCACAATAGAAAAGACTTGGAACCAACCCAAATGTCCAACAATGATAGACTGGATTAAGAAAATGTGGCCCATATACAACATGGAATACTATGCAGCCATAAAAAATGATTTCATGTCCTTTGCAGGGACATGGATGAAGCTGCAAACCATCATTCTCAGCAAACTATAGCAAGGACAAAAAAACCAACCACCGCATGTTCTCACTCATAGGTGGGAATTGAACAATGAGAACACATGGACACAGGAAGGGGAACATCACACACCGGGGCCTGTTGTGGGGTGGGGGGAGGGGGGAGGGATAGCATTTGGAGATATACCTAATGTTAAATGACAAGTTACTGGGTGCAGCACAACAACATGGCACATGTGTACATATGTAACTAACCTGCACATTGTGCACATGTACCCTAAATCTTAAAGTATAATAAAATAAATAAATAAGTAAACAAATAAATAAATAAAAGAATTTTCAACCCAGAATTTCATATCCAGCCAAGCTAAGCTTCATAAGTGAAGGAGAAATAAAATCCTTTACAGACAAGCAAATGCTGAGAGATTTTTGTCACCATCAGGCCTGCCTTATAAGAGCACCTGAAGGGAGCACTAAACATGGAAAGGAACAACCAGTACCAGCCACTGCAAAAAGATGCCAAATTATAAAGACCATCGACGCTATGAAGAAACTGCATCAACTAACGGGCAAAATAACCAGCTAGCATCAGAATGACAGGATCAAATTCACACATAAAAATATTAACCTTAAATGTAAATGGGCTAAATGCTTCAATTAAAAGACACAAACTACCAAATTGGATAAAGAATCAAGACCCATCAGTATGCTGTATTCAGGAGACGCATCTCATGTGCAAAGACAGACATAGGCTCAGAATAAAGGGATGGAGGAAGATCTACCAAGCAAATGGAAAGCAAAAAAAAGCAGGAGTTGCAATCCTAATCTCTGACAAAACAGATTTTAAACCAACAAAGATCAAAAGAGACAAAGAAGGCCATTACATAATGGTAAAGGGATCAATGCAACGAGAAGAGCTAACTCTCTTAAATATATACATACCCAATACGGGAGCACCCAGATTCATAAAGCAAGTCCTTAGAGACCTACAAAGAGACTTAGACCCCCACACAATAATAATGGGAGACTTTAACACCCCACTGTCAATATTAGACAGATCAACGAGACAGAAAATTAGTAAGGATATCCAGGACTTGAACTCATCTCTGGCCCAAGCAGACATAATAGAAATCTACAGAACTCTCCACCCCAAATCAATGGAATATGTTTTCTTCTCCTCACAACATCAAATTTATTCTAAAATTGACTACATAATTGGAAGTAAAACACTCCTCAGCAAAAGTAAAAGAACAGAAATCACAACAAACTGTCTCTAAGACCACAGTGCAGTAAAATTAGAACTCCAGATTAAGAAACTCACCCGAAACCACACAACTACATGAAAACTGAACAACCTGCTCCTGAATGACTACTGGGTAAATAACGAAAGGAAGGCAGAAATAAAGATGTTCTTTGAAACCAGTGAGAACAAGGACAAAATGTACCAGAATCTCTGGGACACATTTAAAGCAGTATGTAGAGGGAAATTTATAGCACTAAATGCCCACAAGACAAAGCAGAAAAGATCTAAAATCAACACCCTAACATCACAATTAAAGGAACTAGAGAAGCAAGAGCAAACACATTCAAAAGCTAGCAGAAGACAAGAAATAACTAAGATCAGAGCAGAACTGAAGGAGATAGAGACACAAAAAACCGTTCAAAACATCAATGAATCCAGGAGCTGGTTTTTTGAAAAGATCAACAAAATAGACCACTAGCAAGGCTAATAAAGAAGAAAAGAGAGAAGAATCAAATAGAACCAATAAAAAATGATAAAGGGGATATCACTACCAATCTCACAGAAATAGAAACTACCATCAGAGAATACTATAAACACCTCTATGCAAATAAACTAGAAAACCTAGAAGAAATGGATAAATTCCTGGACATATACACCCTCCCAAGACTAAACCAGGAAGAAGTTGAATCTCTGAATAATAGACCAATAACAGGTTCTGAAATTGAGGCAATAATTAATAGCCTACCAACCAAAAAATGTCCAGGACCAGAAGTATTCACAGCCGAATTCTACCAAAGGTACAAAGAAGAGCTGTTACCATTCCTTCTGAAACTATTCCAATCAATAGAAGAAAAGGAAATCTTCCCTAACTCATTCTATGAGGCCAGCATTATCCTATTACCAAAGCCTGGCACAGACAAAAGAAAAAAAAGAGAATTTTAGGCCAATATCCCTGATGAACATCGATGCAAAAATCCTCAATAAAATACTGGCAAACCGAATCCAGCAGCACATCAAAAAGCTTATCCACCATCATCAAGTCAGCTTCATCCCTGGGATGCAACACTGGTTCAACACACACAAATCAATAAATGTAATCCATCACATAAACAGAGCCATCAACAAAAATCACATGATTATCTCAATAGATGCAGAAAAGGCCTTCAACAAAATTCAACAGCCCTTCATGCTAAAAACTCTCAATAAACTATGTATTGATGGAACATATCTCAAAATAATAAGAGCTATTTATGACAAACCCACAGCCAATATCATACTGAATGAAAAACTGGAAGCATTCCCTTTGAAAACTGGCAGAAGACAAGGATGCTCTCTCTCATCACTCCTATTCAACATAGTATTGGAAGTTCTGGCCAAGGCAATCAGGCAAGAGAAAGAAATAAGGGGTATTCAATTAGGAAAAGAGGAAGTCAAATTGTCTCTGTTTGCAGATGACATGACTTTATATTTAGAAAACTCAATCGTCTCAGCCCAAAATCTCCTCAAGCTGATAAGCAACTTCAGCAAAGTCTCAGGATACAAAATCAGTGTGTGAAAATCACAACCATTCCTATACTGCAATAATAAACACACAGAGAGCCAAATCATGAGTGAACTCCCATTCACAATTGCTACTAAGAGAATAAAATACCTAGGAATCCAACTTACAAGGGATGTGAAGGACCTCTTCAAGGAGAACTACAAACCACTGCTCAACAAAATAAAAGAGGACACAAACAAATGGAAGAACATTCCACGCTCATGGATAGGAAGAATCAATATCGTGAAAATGGCCATACTACCCAAAGTAATTTATAGATTCAATGCTATCCCCATCAAGCTACCACTGACTTTCTTCACAGAATTGGAAAAAACTACTTTCAATTTCATATGGAACCAAAAAAGAGCCCATATAGCCAAGACAATCCTGGGCAAGAAGAACAAACCTGGAGGCATCATGCTACCTGACTTCAAACTATACTACAAGGCTACAGTAACCAAAACAGCATGGTACTGATACCAAAACAGATATATATGTCAATGGAACAGAACAGAGGCCTCAGAAATAACACCACAGATCCACAACCATCTGATCTTTGAAAAACCTGACACAAACAAGCAATGGGGAAAGGATTCTCTGTTTAATAAATGGTACTGGGAAAACTGGCTAGCCATATGTAGAAAGCTGAAACTGGATCCTTTCCTTACACCTTACACAAAAATTAAAACACGATGCATTAAAGACTTAAATGTAAGACCTAAAATATTATTTCTTACACTGTTGTAAAACATACTATACCAAATTTCCATATGTGTTTAGGTTTACTTATGAATTTTAAAATTTCATTAAACTAGTCTGTTTATTCCTATTCTGGTACAAATCTTTAATTATTATATCTTTATAATATGATTTAATATCTGAAATGCTAGTTTCCTCTAATTATTCCTTCTTTTTCTAAGGTTTTTCTGTCTATTCTTCTATGTAAACCTTAGAATTGTCTTTAGTTCAAAAAAAAGAAATCATGTTGGTATTTAGGTGTACTTATATTATTAATAAATGTATAACAAGTTATAATGAAATTTTCATATGAATTTAAAATTCTAAAGTAAGGAGAATATATCTTTTTATAATACTGAGACTTTTTATCATGCAAAATGTGTCTCTCCACTAAATCATGTACGATTTTATACCCTTCAATATCATTTTTACCTACATAGAGCTTCAAACACATTTTTCAGGTATTTTATATGTTGCTTACTTAAGTTGACCTTTGAATAATGCAGAGCCTGGGGGTACTGATTCCCACATAGTTGAAAATCCTCTTTTTTTTTTTTTTTTTGAGATGGGATCTCACTCTGTCTCCCAGGCTGGAAGTGCAGTAGCACAAACTCGGCTCACTTCAACCTCTGCCTCCCAGGTTCAAGGGGGTTCTCCCACCTCAGGCTCCTGAGTAGCTGGGATTCCAGAAATACGCCACCATATCTGGCTAATTTTTTTGTATCTTTGGAAGAGACGGGGTTTTGCCATGTTGCCCAGGCTGGTCTCAAACTCCTGAGCTCAGTAGATCCACCTGCCTCAGCCTCCCAAAGGGCTGGGATTGCAGGTGTGAGCCACACCATGCCAGCCACTATGTATAATTTTTGACTCACCCAATAACTGCTATTAACCTACTGTTGACCAAAAGCTTTACTGACAACACAAAGCCAATTAACACATATTTTGTATTTCATATGTATTATATATTGTATTCTTATATTAAAATAGAGAGAAGAAATTGTTATTAAGAAAATCATAAGGAAGAGAAAATATACTTTTCATCAAGTGGAAATGCATCATCAAAGATCTTCATTCTCCTCATTTTCACATTGAGTAGGCTAAGGAGGAACAAGAGCGGGGGTGATCTTGCTGTCTTGGGGTGGCAGAGGCAGACGAGGTAGAGAAGTTGGGAGGGTAGGCAACAGAGGCAAGCATACTCAGTGTAACATTATGGAAATACCTCATAATTTCTAACTTTTTTTCCTTTCTCTAAAAATGTTCCTATACTTTATAAATTTTTCTTTCACCATAAGAAAAACTGATTTAGTTTTTTCAGTGCCCATATCATGGGAGTGTCCATGTTGTAAACGAAGTCAAAAGCAGTCTTGAATAATCAGAACCATTCTGCTACACTGTCTAATGTCAATTTGTTTTCTGAAACTGCTTCTTCATCTTTTCATTGCCTGGTTATAGCTCAGAAGCATTCATCTCCATCAAGTCATCATCTGTTAATTTCTCTGATGTGGTGTCTATTAGTTCATAAACTTCTCCAAGATCCATATCGTGAAATCCTTCACCTCCACTCCCCAACTTTTTTTTCTACAATATCTACAATCTCTTTCATGATATCCTTGACTGGCTCTGTTGTAAATCCTGTGAAGTCATGCACAACATCTGGACACAATTTTCTCCAGCAGCAATTTATTGTTTCAAGCTTAATGGCTTTCACAGCTTTTTCTATAATAATGACATCTTCAGTGGAGTAATCCTTCCAGCCTTTCCTAATGTTCTCTATATTCTCTGTACCAGGGTTTCTTTTTTTCATAGCATTGACGATCTTTTCCATAGAGTACCACGGGTAATGAGCCTTAAGGTCCTATGAGCCCCTGATCTAGAAGTTAGAGATGATGTGTCTGCAGGCAATTAGATCACTTCAACACTTTGGTGTTGAACTCATGGGGTTCTGGGTGGCCACGGGCATTGTTCAATATCCAAAGAACTTTAAAAGGCAATCCCTTACTGGTGAGGGACTTCCTTACTCTAGGGACAAAGCATCAATGCAAAGGACTCAGAAAAAGAGTTCTTATTGTCCAGGACTTCTTGTGGTACAACCAAAAGACTCGCAGCTGGTGTTTATCATTCCCCTTCAAGGCTCAAGACTTAGCAAATTTATAGATAAAGGCAGTCCAAATCATAAACCTAACTGCATTAGGTCAAAACGGTAGAGTTGGCCTATCCCTTCCTGCCTAAATCTTGGTGCTCACTTCTTTTCCTTACATGAATAAATGTCCTGTGTGGCTTTTTTTTTTTTTCTCCAGAATAGGGTACTTTTGTCTTCATTGAAAACCTGTTCAGGTAGATATCCCTTCCCCTTCATGATTTTTTTAGTGGTATCTGGGAACTCATCTGCTGCCTCTTCTTGGTCAGCAGAAGCTGCTTCTCTTGTTATCTTTACATTTTTTAAGCCAAACTTCTTTCTTAAATTGTCAAACTACAGTTTGGTGGCATTAAACTCTCCAGCTTTCGATCCTTCACCTTTCTTTTGCTCTCAGTTGTCATGTAATGACTTTGCTATTTCTGCAATCACATTAGAGTCTATATGTATGCCTTTCTGATAGCAATTCTGCACCAAAATAAAAGCTGCATTATCAATATGAGATAAAAACGTATTTCACAAAAAGCACAAGGTTTTGCACCTGCTACTATAGCTGCAGCAATAGCTTTGTGAATTTCTTTTTTTTTTTTTTTGTACAATGGTCCTTACATTAGATTCATTTATCTTTAAATGGTGGGCAACCGCAGCTGCAGACCTTAATCTATAGTAGATATTAAGCAATTCCACTTCTTCTTGTAATGTCATGACTTTGTTGTGCTTCTTGGGAAAATTCCCAGCATCACTAGTGGCACTTTGTGTGGATCCTATGGTGTTATTTAAGGTTTACTATATAGCACAACATACAATGAAAAACTATGTGAGAGCTGTGACTGATCACTTTTAACAGATATACAATTTATTGCAGAGACGAATTACGTGAAGATGATTAGCATCACAATGTGTTTTAAAGGGATACTGGCAACACTTGAGCTCACTGCCATAGCAACAGGAGGTGACTACGAAATTATTACAGTAATACTTTATGTACTATAGTTAATTTTATGCAGTTATGATTTAATAGCACATCTTTATATTTGTTACATTTCTCTCAACTGTGAATGAGAGTGCAATGTACGGGTCTACAGGTGTTTGTGTGTGTATGTTTTAATAAATTTTAACTTTTTATAATAGTTTTTTTATATTTTATGGTAGCAAATATAATATCTACATATATCTTATGCATTCATAACTTTTTTGATATTTCTAGATCATGCGGTTCTTCTGAGAGTTTTTCAAATTGTTGCAAATCTCCAAAAAATTTTACAATATATTCATTGAAAAAATGTTGCATATAAGTAGACCCATGCAGTTCAAACTTGCATTCTTTGAGACTCAACTGTACTTACTGAGAATTTTTGTTCTAAAATAATTTTGTTCTAAAATAATTATTTTTTTATTTTGTTCTAAAATAATTATTTGCATGTTAATTAACTTGACTGTGGTGAAGATTTCATAATATTTACCAAATCATCAAGTTTGATGATATCAAATCATTGAGGTTGTACACCTTAAATAGATATAATTTTTAATCATTGAGAAAGCCTCAATAAAATTAGGAAAATAAGAAAATAAAATAATTATGGCTAAATTGATTTTTATATAGCTGGTATCTGACTTGCTTTGATATTTGACTTAATTATTTGATATTGGATTTTCATTAGTTCTAATAGTTTTCAGTTACCTCTCTTTCTAAGAAGGCTTGTTAAATACTGTAAATAAATATAGGTATCTACATATTTTTCTATTCAGTGATTATAGTTTATCATTTTTGTTTCATGACCCATGGTCATGACCCATGCATTGATCATAACTTTTAGAGTCAGAGTAAAATAATAGTGATCAAAGAGATATTCTTTTCCTTTTAAATTTCAAGAGAAATATCTCTGATACAATATAAAGTATGGAATGTGTAAACAGGAACATTATTACATTGTAGAAATACTCTTATTACTAGAATGCTAACCTTAATTTGGGAAAGAATGTTTAAGGTCTTTGCTCTTGTTTTGTTTTCTTTTGTTTTTGGACATCTAGTAAGAAGTTATGTTTTCTCCCTTACAAATCAATGTTATAAAAGAAAATAATAACTGAAAGTAAAAAGGGATTTATGAACATTTTATGTTAGTTTGGTTTGTCACAATTAATTGATCATTCCCTCTACAAATATTGATTTCATGCATATCAAGTGTCTGCATTCATTAATTACCCAATAATTTTTCAATCAAGAAAAGAGTTAGATATTGTTTCACATAATTCCATTTCATCTCAATTTTTTCACCTCCCTATTTCTCCTAAATACCTCCCTTAAAAGTATTAAGTAAGTATGATAGTTGGTATATGTGTTGACCTTGTGCGTTTTTTAATAAGTAAATTCTTATCGATTGAACCCTTTTGTGCATGAAAATATAGTAGAATGAATAAGCGGAAAAGCTCTAGAAAGAGAATGCCTGGGTTCTAAATCCTAGTTCTCCCACTTACTAGATGTTATTATATTTCATCAATTTAAGGATTCACGTTTTTCACATTTTGACATCTCAAAGTGATTGTCTTCTTGACATACATGGCATAGTCATAATTTAACTCCGTGTTTTCTCTCATAGTGTTAAGATAAAATAATTATGTATCTTATAATGAATGAGATAAACAATAAGTTAAAATGTTGACCTTGGATATGTTATGTAATTATATGTTACAATTTAATTAATACAATAATCACTTAGAGACTTACAATAAAACATTAAATGTATTACATGTAAAGACATTTACAACTGTATCAGATATTTAGTAAGCGCTCGATACTATATATTTGTTATTGCTTGAAAATTAAAGATTAGTCATACCAAATGCCCACTACTGTACTTAAACTCTAACAAATGTCAAACAAGAATGAGCTAGATACTTTTCTATATTTTCTCACATTTAGTCCACACAACAGCCTAATACTTATAGTATTATCCCCATATAATAGATTTAAAAAAAGTTTATAGCAAATTACTACCTCAAAATCAAATAATGAAAGTAGCAAAACCATGAATCAGTTGCAGATTTTTTCTTTTTGTTTTCCTTTTGTTTTGATATAGAGTTTCCCTCTTTTGCCCGGGCTGGACTGCAGTGGTGCCATCTTGGCTCACTGCAACCTTGCTCAGCCTCTGGGGCTCAGTAATTCTCAAGCCTCAGCCTCTGGAGTAGCTGGGACTACAGGCACGCCACAAGGCCTGTCTAATTTTTTTGTATTTTTAGTAGAGATGGAGTTTTGCCATGTTGGTCAGGCTGGTCTCGAATTCCTGGCCTCAAGTGATCCACACATCTCGGCCTCCCAAAGTGCTGAGATTACAGGTGTGAGCCACCAAGCCCAGGCAAGTCATAGATTTTTTTTCTGACTCCAATAGCTATACCGTTTCACATCTTAAAAAATACATATCTAAAAATTTACCGTATAATGATTACAACTAAAGGAATAAAATTATTTCATGTGTTTTATAATGTTATTCAAGCTAAGTAGAACAGGAATAATATAAAGGCCTAGAAGTTATAAACACCATTAACACTTTGATTCCTTCATTCTCTAATATCATATTCACAGCTAGAAGATTAATTCATTTAAGATAATCTTTGACAAGTTCCCAATTAAATCTAAATAACATTTCTTTTTTAGAACTTCACAATTTCAAAAATATTCACACCTGTAATCACAGCACTTTGGGAGGCTGAGGCAGGACAATCACTTGAGGCCAGGAGTTTGAGACCAGCCTGGGCAACATAGCAAGAGCCCATCTCTACAAAAAAAAAAATGTTTTAATTAGCTGGGGTGGTGGCACATGCTTGTAGACCCAGCTACTTTGGAGGCTGAGGCATGATGAAGCCACTGCACTCCAGACTAGGCAACAGGGTGAGACCCTGTCTCTAAAAATTTTATATATATATATATGTATATATATATATATATATGTATGTATCTCATTAGAGTATTTCAAAATATACATGTATGTTACATTCTAGTAAGTGAATAAAAACACTTCAAGCAACACTGAAATATAAATGCTGTTAAGGGAAATTTCCTTTGATTTCATCGACATAATCAATTTGACAGATCACAAAATAGATTACAGAAAAATGTCAACTGATTTCCTTTAATATATGAATCTTGATAAAAATGGTATCCAATTTAATATATCAAGTTTACCTAAATGCATTTGTCTGCTGACACATTGTGAAATAGATTGCTGGGATCAATAAGAAGAAGAACTGCTGAGAGGCTGAGTTCCTGAAACCTCTGAAATATTCATCATCAATTTTTTTATCAGTTATTTAGTAATCAAGCTTTTACATCGTGATATCCAGACTGAATATGTAATTAATGGGAAAATGAAATGTCAAGGAAAAATGCAGCCAATGAGTTGCTTATTTAAATATACTGTTTCATTAAAAAGAGACTCTTTAACACTTGTTTATAAAATTCTAATAGCGACTGTCCTCATCTTCTGTCAACAACTTAATAGCCTCATATTTGTTTTCTAAAAATTTATCTTCTCCTAATAAATCACTCTTCAAGAGCCCTGGCATCTAATTACTTATTTAAACTTATTTGTTATATCAACTTATAATGAAGATGAAGCCTATTAGAGAAGGCAGTTCATTTCAAGTTCAAACAATGAGCAACCATAATTCAGGAATTCAGCAAGCAGAACCGATGCTCAAAAAGTGATGAAAAACAATTCAAGTTCATGCCAGTACATAGTATCCAAAGAATATCTTCGAACTTTCCCATTTAAGTGCCAAATTCTGAGTCAGGGTTTTAGATCTTTTTAAATTTCTGCTTTTATACTTCTGCTAACAGGAATTATCTACCCACTAAGTAAAAGCAATAATTGCACAAAATAAATAGGGAGATAATTAATTAGTATAATAAACAGTAAGTGATTGCTTTAACACACTGAAATAACAAGGGAAGCTAGTCTGTCTCTTTGTTTCTTCCTAAAGGCAGGAGAGAAACATGCCTTCAGTGACATGAGTACAGATGGGCGTAATTGTCTGATGAAACTGAACCTTACCACTGGAACTGACTATCCACACCACTGAGATTTTCCTCACTGTGAAGGAACTCCCAGTGAATATATTTTGCTTCTACGAGTACTCTTCATTCCTAAGTAACTTGATAAAAAGTCTCTATATCTGGGAGAAAGATTCCATGCATTGAAATGGAATTTGCAATAATTAGATTTTCTTAATATAATCTCTGACACCCTAACCATGTGCCTAATCCAATTTAGATTTTATTGTCTTTGGTTTGGCTCTGTGTCCTCACCCAAATCTCATCATGTAGCTTCCATAACTCCCATGTGTTGTGGGAGGGACCCAGTGGGAGTTGATTGAATTATGGGTGCGGGTCTTTCCCTGCTGTTCTCATGATATTGAATGGGGCTCATGATATCTGATGGTTTCAAAAAATGGGAGTTGCCCTGCACAAGCTCTCTTTCTGCCTGCCACCATCCAAGTAAGATGTGACTTGCTCCTCCTTGTCTTCCACCATGATTGTGAGGCTTTCCCAGCCACGTGGAACTGTAAGTCCAATTAAACCCCCTTCTTTTGTAAATTGCCCAGTCTCTGGTATGTCTTTTTCATACATACATACATACATACATACATACATACATACATACATGAGAATGGACTAATACACCAAGTGATTAGAAATGAGAATTGCCCAGCTTCTTGTAATAATCAGAAAGAGGGCTACAATTCTAGTCTAACTTCTGAAGGAATACCTGGTTAAAATATAAAGACATTCAAGAGGGAGAGAGCATCAGAGCGTAAATCTGGATAATAAGTACTGGCCACAACAAGGAGCTGGGGCTGAGTCCCAACCTGAGATTGTGACATTTTCAGAAAGGCTAAGGGATGAAAGAGATCTTAGAGAATTCAAGAACGAGCATCATCTTCAAAATCAGAAGATGCTGAGTCCATCTGGGAAAAGAAGTCATTAACACTGGGCCATTTTCAATTTTATATTCTGGGCAAACAGCAACGTGACTCATCCCTGTGTTATCAGAATCAGCCTCTAGCTCTTATAAGTGGATTATCTATGTATTCCTCAATAGTTTACTTAGATAACCCTGTAGAACAAGAAGAAAATCTTTAATTCTGCTTTTCTTCCAAATACCATTAATGTTTATAGGGTCTTTATACCTACTCATACCTTCACAATCACAATGGCTCAGAGACTTAATTTATTTTCCCCCACAAGAGACTGTGGTTAAAAAAAGAAGTCTGCTGCAGGGAGGATTCACAGTATAAAGGTCAGGTTTCCAGTTCAGGAGAGTCATTATATTCAAACAATAACATAGAAAAATTCTTTATTTATTTAACATGACAGGAAAACAATTCATGAAAAGGGTTCAGTGAAATTGACAACTTTAACAAACAACCTGGGAAATCTGTGTTTTTGAGAAACTTCTTTTCTCTGTATTGTTTTTTAAATTATATGCAGAACGCTTCAGAAATAACAGGAATAACTTCTCTTTCACCACTCTTTGAGACTTTCTGAAGTCTCAAAGTCTATAAAAGTATTTGATAAAAGGTTATCTTGCATCTGTGGCAGTAATAGGACAAACACTGAACATCAAAAGTGAGAATGTGACAAATATTTTGACACAATCGTACAATCACAGTGACATATACAATAAAGTATTGGAGATAAAGAAAAATACTCTGACAGTATGTCAAGTGCAGACACTTTCATATCAAAAGAGACAACAAAATACAATTACAGTGCAGAAAAAAATAAAAATAAAAAGGAGGGGAGGGAACAGATAGATCTTGGAACCAAATGCTGAGATTTAAAAGTGAATTTAACAGAAAACAGCACTAATATGCCTTTGGCTGCCACGATGACAATGGCATAATTGACACACTCTCGGGAAAAGAAAATAATTGGTTTCATCAAGCAGAGGAGAAAAAGTGTCATCTATCAAGCAGTGACAGAAGTCATAGCAGATGCCCAGCCATCAAGGAAGAGCAAGGGCCTGCTCTAGCTCTGTGAGGGGGCAACCCAGAAAACACCAACACCTAACACATTGCAAATCCTTTTCAAATCAGAAACTGAATGTATTACTTTATTTTCATTGGATGCATTTTGCTAAGAATTAAATATCACAGTAGTTCCTCATAGAAGTTCATTTCTAGACAGCAAAAATAAAGCCTACATTTTGACTTGGCAGTTTTGTGGGAGCTAATCTATGGAGCAGTAACAAAATCATTTTTAGGAAAAAAAAGGTAGTTTTAGCAGTTGACATACTGGAGGCAATAATTACAGGCCTTTGATTTATGAATCTGAATGTATTTGATAATAGGAGACTAATTATACTTGAATCTGATACAGTAAGTACAAATGTTACATTCCACTCCCCGCTATAAAAAATTGCCCATGTGCATAGTGGTGCACGCCTGTAGTCCCAGCTACTCAGGAGGTTGAGGCAGGAGAATCGCTTGAACCCAGGAGGCGGAGGTTGCAGTGAGCTGAGATTGCACCACTGCACTCCAGCCGGGCGACAGAGACTCCATCTTAAAAAACAAATAAAATAAATTTAAAAAATTGCCCATCTGTAATTTTTGTAGTCTATATAATCAAGGACATGGGAACAAGAAGGTTAAGCAAGAGGGGATACCATCAAATAAATTTAATATCATAATTGCTCTGATAATTGTATAGATGATAGATTATATCAATATTTTAAAAATATTATTTGTTATTAGAAAATCATTGAGAATGTTTTTCATGCTGAAAAATGTGTGCCTTACAGTCAGTCACCTTCTCCAGTAAAATACTAAGTCTAGGTCTCCACTCTATTAGGGCTAAACTAGTTTGAACTGGAGGACTGTAAGATGGAGAAAATTACAAATACAGTGATCTAGAAAACTGTTAATGGGATCTTAAAAGAATGAAATTGAAAATATGTAAAGTCACTGGAAACCCAATAACAAAATACTTTCACTTACAAGATAATCATAATCACTATTAGAAAGGTAGCCAAAATCAATGAGTACTATTTCTTTTCACCTCTGTTTCATTTAGATTCAAATCAATAAGTATACTGGCTCTCCCTCCTCTACAGTATGTGTATCTTGCCTTTCTGCCCATAAGTCACTAGAAAGCATCAATTCACCATCAGAAAGAATCCTACCTTCCTTAGAGCTAATCAGAAAAACTTGAAGTTGAGAAAAAGATAAAAACGTTTCTTTGCTCTTCTCCTCATGTCACCTTTCTTTTCTACTACTCCCTCCTGCAGGGTACCAGCTTCATCTTGCCATTGTCCCATATACTTCAACTGGCACACCCCATTCCAGCCTGGATATTCACGTTCCTTAAAGTGGATTCCCTACATGACAAATAGCCTTTTCTCTTGCTATTATTAAGGAGCTTGCATAAAATTCCTTTGATATTTCATTATGTCTTAAACCACATGGAGTAGGATTTGAAGAGACAACTGAATGAAATAGGCAGACAACTTCATATGTATCTACCTCTCACTTGGCAAGATGGTGTCATGATTAAGACTATGGACTCCGAAAGCAGTCTTCCTGAGTTTCAGTCAGTGCTCAGCTTTTCATTATTTGTGTGAATATTTGTATTAGTCCATTTTGCCACTGATATAAAGATACTTCCTGAGACTGGGTAATTCATAAAGAGAAGAGGTTTAATTGACTCACAGTGTGGCATGGCTGGGGAGGACTCAGGAAACTTACAATTGTGGCAGAAGGCAAAAGGAGAAGCAAGGCACATCTTACATGGTGGCAAGAAAGAAAGAGAGTGCACAGGGCAAACTGCCACTTTTAAAACCATCAGATCTCATAAGAACTCCCTCACTATCACAAGAACAGCAAGAGGGAAATTGCCCCCAGGATCCAATCACCTCCCACCAGGTCCCTTCCTCAACACATGAGGATTACAATTCAAATGAGATTTGGGTGAGGACACAGGACCAAACCAAATCAATGTTCTTTGTTTTTTTCTCCTTATTTACCAATTCTTGGCCTGAATTTTCTCATCTGTAAAATGGAGGTGATAATAGTGTCTACTTTAATTAGATTATTGACAAATGACATGCAAAATGCCCAATGCTAAGCCTGGCACTAAAGAATCTTTGATAAAAATTAGTTTAACAAGAGGTTACATATGACTTTCATTGTCTTGGATTTTGAACTGAGGTTTAAAAGGCTGAGAATATTATCACGGATGCTCAATATACCATACCTAAAATGTGGTACTAGACCTTCACAGACTAAATAATGATGGAAGTGGTTCTGATAGTACCTGGGATATATAAGGGAAAGTAAAGGACCTTTCAGGAAGTTAAAGTGGACCGTAGCAAAAATTTCTTTAGAGAGAATACACACAGAGCTGTGGCTGGGAGAGGGATGCTTGCCTACACTAAGACTTATGAGGGGACCTGCAGAGAAACATTTAAAGAGTTTGACACATGTTCTGGGCTTTGGAGACATCTGGTTGTATACAGGTTGTACCTGACTTATGACTGAAGGCACCTAAAAGGTAAGAGCTTGGATGAAGTTGGCATAGAAGAGCAAAGTGTCCATTAATTGATGGCAGAGCTAAGGTGCCAAATGTGAACCCCAGAGTAGGGATGGTAGTGATCTATCCTAAACATTGCACCTATCCAATACAGCTGCCTGCCTGGGGTGAGGTGAGCTCAGCAGAGGAGACATGAGGTGAATCTGAAGAGCCAGAATCTAAGGCAGAAGCTATGACAGTCAGAAAGAGGCAGCACACCTGTGCCAGAAACATCAGGGAAAGATCCCCAGGGTTGAGACAGCTGCTCTAAAGGTGCTCCATGCAAGAAAAACCCAGCAAGTGTGCATCTACCATTCTAAAAGCTTTAGTGCCAAATTACAACTGTGCCCATTAGTTATAAAATACATTTTTACTTTTTCAAAAAAAAAAAGATGGGCTGGTCAGTAAATATATCCTAGAAAATATCATGGCTCAGCTGTAACTCAGCTTACAGAGTCAAAATGCTATAAACACTGAATCGATCTGACAAAAATTACAACATAACTACGTTGAGAGAATGGGAATGGAAAGATTCCTCTTTTTGTAGCAGGGGCTGATGAATGAAGTGTGAAAAAGGAAAAAGACTATCATATTTTATAGTGGAAAATCAAAATAATCTAATTGAAAAAATCAAGATGTCAATATAAGCATGTTATTTAGAGATTTAAAAATAAAAGCCAAAACATTAGCCAAATGAAGTGAGAGTTCTACCCTGGGTAGAGGAAGAGCCACAAGTTGTGGTGGCACAAGGTGAGGTGGGAGTTGGGGGGAATTGATTGGTAGTCAGTGGTGAGAGCTAAGAGACTGAAGATTTTTATAATAAGCTTAAAACATTTGTTGACACCTTACAGAGTATGTGTGTACAACTTTGGTAACAACAAAAACCATAAGGGGGAGGAAAGAAGAAAAGAAAGGAGGAAGGGAGAAAAAAAGGCAGGAAATAAGGGAGGTAGGGAGGAAGGAAAGGAAGTTCAAGAATCTAGCTATTTGTGCTGCTTATTTGTAGTTCATTAAAAAATGATTTTAATTTTAAAATGATAAAATACCCTGAGTTACCCTCAAAACTCAAAATCCACATGTTTAATTTTTTTTTGTTTTCCTGATGCTATTAAGAATTACCCCCAAAATAAAAATATTTACTCAGCAAACACTATCCCTGAAAGTGAACTCTCATTGCTCGTTGCTTCTCTACCCATCTGGTGCATGTCAATTCAGGTTAACAGGACTTGTGCAACTAAAATCTCCATCAGAAATTCCATCAGCAGGTATTACATGTGAAGAGCATGATTTCACCTCTAATACCAATACCTTGTGGCAGAGATTCCTTCTCCCAAATGTTTCAATCTCAGAGCCCACTAAACTGAAGAACAAATGGGCATTAACTAAGGAAGACACAGCACCTCTGTCCGAGCTGAAGACAAACACTAGCAAAAGTGAAAAATAAAATTGTTTGGGAGCTGCAAAAACTGCAATTAGATATTTTAAAATCTGGTGAATAAATGACAAATAATCTACTCTGATTATGTAGCTACACATTCCATGGAAGAGCCAAGACTACGAAACACTATTCCAATGAATGCTCTTCTCAAAGCAAGCAGTACATATACTCATTATCACTCCCAAATTTTCTATTTTCTGTGACTAATCTTGTGAGCTGTACAGAAACAAACCACAATCCTCAAGTTCACCTTCAGACTGGGGCTCAAATCCCATGTGTGCTGGCATAAAAATTAAGAGGGCAGCAGAGACAAAAGAGGAAACAGATAAATTTTTAAGAATTTTGCATTGTCTTGAGGATATTTAGATCAAGAATGAGAAATCCACAGACCGTAACACCATTTGCTTGCAGCATAAATACTAATGTGGCTCAGTCACAGATACAGTATTCCATCTGCCGGCTGTGAGGAGGGAAAGGAAAGCAATTAGGCATATTATAAATCATGGCTTGAAGTGGCAGGTTCAAGCACCGCATGATTCATGCTATGTAAAGAAAAATCTAGATAATGTGTTTTTTTTCCTTAAAGTGAAAAATAAGTGAAAGAATTTAGGATTCTTTAAGTTTTCAATTGATTTATGGGATAGAATGGCTGGCCACTTGATTAAAGAATTATGTAACAAATTTATAGGACTGGAATTGCTTTTCCCATTAACACACATGCACCGTTAATAATTCTTTCACTGTCTCCTTTACATACCACCACCTGCATACTCCTCCTTGCCCACCCTCCCATCACCCTCACAATGACAAAGATGAGAAACTTTTGGATGAAACATCTAAAGGAGAAGAATTTGCAAATAGAGAATGCTTTTCTTATGATTAAACACAATTATTATTACTATGGTCCACAAAGCCCTGTATTTTCTAGCCTCTTTTTTTTTTTTTTTTTTTTTTTAGCTCCTCAAAGGTTCTAATTCCTAATTCTTTTAGGACCAGCCCATGTGCTATTCTTTGATGTAAAATGCTACTCCATGTCCTCTTCTCTTTTACCTAGCCAACTTCCATTAACCTCTAGCCTTACATGTTGCCTTCTCAATGAACAATTTTTAATATCCCCCAGCTAAGTCTCTTTATGATGTAATCCCATAATTCCCTGTGTGCCTCCTCAGACCATTGATAAAAACTATAATTCACTTGCAATTAAAATTATAATTAAAGATATTTTATAGCAATTATAATCAAAGAAAAGTTTGCCCTTTTTTGGTATAATACTCGTCCTCCAATACGGTAGCTATTTCTATCAAATAAGGATTTTTTTAATTTAATCCCAGTGATTGGCTCAATGTTGCATATGTGGTATGTAGTCATGAAAAAACAACTTCAGACTTTTGTAGAGGGCTGACTTCTGAGCTTCCTGAAATTTGAAGGAAAACAACATTAAAAATTAAAGCTCTAGTGTAAAAGTTGATCAGAGAAAAAAACTCTGCTGAAATATTAGCTAGTAGGCTTGGCAGCAGTGTGTTTTGAGATTCTACTCTGTGAACAGAATACTTCTAGATATGGAATTGATCTGTATAGTTTCTGACCTCTGGACTCTGCCAATCAATTATGGGAGGTAAATGAGCAAATATAACTAACACATAAAGCCTCCAACAGAGAAAATGCACACATGAATGTAAGCTAATTTGACTATCGTAGAGTTTGGTGATAAAAAGCACACACCCTAAAGCCAGAGGGCCTCCTTCAGAATCTACCTTCAAAACTTTCTAGCCAATTACTTTGAGCCTGTTAACTCTCTGTCTCATTTTTATTATCAGTAAAATCACTTAAGGAAGGCATATCCTATAGAGAGTTGTATAAATTTTTTTAGCACACATCTAAAGTGCTTGAAGAGAGCCTAAAATAATGTAAGCTAAGAACTCTGTGTGTGTTTCAGCCTTGCAGAACTCTGTGTTTAAAAAAAAAAAAAAAAAAAAACTAAAAAAATGCTACAGTTAAGGAATTAACCACAATTTAGGATAGTTCATCAGAGAATACAATAAGACAGTGAATTTCGAGGAAAAAAATTCTGAAGGTGGATGGAGACTGTAGAGTAAACACACCTGACAGCAATAACTTAAGCATACCCTTAGAACAACACTCTCTGGCAAACACATCTGAATGTGTTTATGGCGCTAGGGAATCCAGGTGTGGCCAACCTGGAGATTCATTCCCAGTTCATGAGGAACATCTGAGTCACTGGCCCATCCCATGGAACATGGGCCATACAGGGGACTGAAGCCCTGAGTTTCAGGTTAAATGAAGTTTGCCAAGTGGAGGCTGTTAGGCGAGGGGTGTTAAGTGAAAATGTATAAAATGCATGATATTTGCAGGTGGTTGCAGTTTTCCTGTCCAGCCCACCACCCCTGGGCCATGTGGTTATGCTGGCCACTGCTGGACAATTTCTGTACATAAGGTAATTCTCTTGTCCAGCCTGCTGCCACTGGCCTCTCTCTCCTGTATGTAAACACCCAACACAACCCCATGTCTTCTGTACTGGCTCTGGGTCTCTTCTGCCTCTTGAATCTGGTTCCTTCCTTATTGAGTTTAACCCCTTATTGGGGTTCAGCACAACAGGGATACAACTTCGTATAATGGAAAAAGAGTACATATTTAAAAGGAGAAAAAAGAAGCCTCAAACCTCACAGACAGAAGTGAGCCAAGTGTGTTTGAAGAAAAAGAAGGTTTATTCTATCTGAATGTGTATCATGGAATAAAACCAGCATAAATGAGCAACAGGAGTTGAAGGCCTTGGGGGCAGGTGCTGAAGAGTTTGATTCAAGAGCTAATTAGGAGCTACAATGATTTCCTGTGTAGGGAGCAATCTGATTAAAATAATTTAGGGAAACAATAATTGTTGCTTTAATTAGAATGGATTAGAAGGAAGAGAAATCGTCTGCATGATTTGATCATTAGCAGGGCACAAAAAGAAGACTATGAAAATTGAGAAGGTATATTCCTAGGAAGAGATGGGGTTGAGAGGAATTAATAGAATTGTATTACAGATTCTAAATGCATATAACAGGAAGAATATAACCTAACAAAAAGGATCAGAGTGCATTGTTATGCTTGTTTGTAATGTAAATACATACATTATTAATATTTAATACATTTTATAAATAATGTTCTGATATTTTTAAGAAAAGAAAAATCTCATCAGACCTGCGTTAGTTGATAACAGGAATGCTTCTCCCTAACTGTCCACCCCCAGTTCTTTTTTTAGCCAAATTGCTAGACTAGCCTGCAATAACTGGTAACAAATCAGACCTATCAGATATATCCGCTACTTTGAAGACATTACCATTAGGATTTCAGCTGACTCACCAAATTCATTTTACATAGCTTACCAAACAGCTGTCAGGCTTCAATTGATTTTGTGTCACTCAAAAAACCAAGAACTTAGAAGTTAAAAGAGCCATATCACAAGGTTGACACCTTAATCCTACTCACCTCTGGTTTTGTGACTGACATTATTACGAGATTAATGAGTACTTGTTCAGTGATATATTTATGCCTTATGAACACTGTGTTCTCTATCAATTCCAGTTTATCATCTGTACATTTGATCATTTTCAATCATCAAGTGACCTATATTCATAAAAATAATCTATACTTTGAGTATCTTATCTATAGGATGGATAAGAATCTGATCTTCTGATGATAAGTTATATCTAGATACCTCTCAGGAGAAAAGAGGGGAAAAGTAACTTGTATTAAGTACAATCTATTGAGTGCCAAGATCTGCACAAGTTGCTTCACATTTTATCTCATTTAATCCTTTATTGAATTCTAGAAGATAAAACTAACTATTCTTTTTCTCAGGTAAGGAAACAGAGGCTCAGGAAGTCTGGGGAACATAAATGTCAGAGTTAAAATATGGTATCTGCTTTGTAAGCCTTGGGTGCCTTCATATCACTACCTTTCTTGGTCTTTTCACACAGTCCAACATTCCTAATCCTCAGATCATGATTATATAGTCATAAAACACCACGTCCTCTACCCAACTACAACCAGCGGAGACAACCAGCCAAACAGTCAACTAAGAAAACTTGATAAAAAGGGGCAGCAAAAGGCCAGTGAAGCAGAGATAGACTGCCCTCTTCTGCTAAAGAGAAATAGAACTTGCTCTTTTCACAGATTGCATGGCATTGTTACTATTTGCTAAGCACCGTCCCAATGCTTAGGTGATACACAGATCAAGATGACATAGTCCATGATCCTAGAGACTTACAATTAAATAGCTAAGAGAAATTGTTTATACAGTGAACCCAGGCAAGAATGACCAAGAAAATTGCCATTTTGGAGATTAGAAATGTTTTTGTAAGAGATGCCTTGATTGAAGAGTAATATTTTATTCAAATAGCAATAGAATTAAGGGCTTTCTTAATAGGTGAAGTAAACACTAGAAACAACTACCACAGAAGTACAAAAAGATGTGACATATTTGGGAATGATGAGAAATCCAACCTAGATTTCTATGAAGACTCTACCTATAAAATGTGTGTGTGTGTGTGTGTGTGTGTGTGTGTGACATAATCTGAAAATGACTAATTTCATGACCCTGAATCCATACTATTTGAGCTTTAACCTTCTTTCATGAGTGCAGTCACTGAAAAGTTTTATACAGGATAGTGACACAATAAGTACTATATCATTATTATCATTACTAGAATTGTTATTACCTATCGCAATAATATTAATAAATAATAACATATGTTAAATGCTTATGAAACTCTCTAGGTACTTTGCCAGGCACTTAATATTCATTTTCCATTGATTTCTTAGTCTGGTCTTAAAAACTAGAAATGGTTTTATTCCCATTTGATAATGGTAGAAATCAACCCTCAAAGAAATTATCATTTTCTCAAGTTTTTACTGATAGTGACGGGCTGCTCCTGGTATCAAACCTACTCCTGGTTCTCCCTAGAAATATTTTCTTAACTACTACACTCTACTGTCTCTGCATTTCATTTGAAAAATGAGGTGCAAAAAGTGGGCAAGCTGGATCTTAGTGAGACTTGTCAGAGAAACCAGTTACTCACCAATTGGTAACAGGCATTTTCATTTCCTTCCTGTCTTGATAAAAATTATTGCAAAAGCAATTTAAGCCTTTGCCTCTCCTTTCTGTAGCTTGATAGTCATTTCCTTGGTTTTCTATGTATTGCCACACTGAGAAATACACATTCCTGAGAGAAGGGAGGTAAAAAAAAAATTGAGATTTCTGATATTTTGCTTTCCACTAGCATCTAAGGATCTCAAAGCAATTTACCAACAGTGCCTCCTTTATTCTTACTTTTGTTAGTGACAGACAAGGAGCAATGTTGCTGATTAAAGAACAATGTTCATAGTACAGAGGTTTTTAAGCAAATTAAAATATAACTGCTATATAACCGAACAATCCCTTTTCTGGGTGTATACTCCCCCCAAAAAGGAAATCACCACCTCATAAGGATATCTGTATTCCCATGTGTATTGCAGCATCATTCATGACAACCAACGTTCACAAACAAACTAAATGCCCACTGACAGATGAATGAAGAAAATGTGATACACACACACACAAACACACACACACACACACACACACACACAAATATTATACAGCCTTAAAAAAGAAGACCCTGTCATTTGCTACATGGATGGAGCTGGAGGATGTTATGCTATGTGAAATAAGCCAGACCCCCCTCCCCTGAAAATATTGCATAATCTCGCTTGTATGTGTATTTTAAACCACTGAAATATACAGAAATAGAGAAAAACAGTGATTACCATAGGTAGGGTGGAGGAGAGAAAATAGGGAGCTGTAGGTCAAAGAAAACAAATATATAGGATGCATACGTCTAGAGGTCTAATGTACAACATTGGGACTAAAGTTAATAAAACTATATTGCTTCGGGGATTTTAAAATCTATATTTTTTAAATTAGTAATTTTAGCTATTCTTGTCATATAAACATTAATTATGTAATAGATGTGTTCATCCGCTTCACTGTAGTAACCATTGTACTATCTACGTGTTCATATGTATCTCTGTATTTATATGTATTTAATGACATCATGTTGTAAACCTCAAATACGCACAATATAATTTATTTTTAAAAAAAGAACAATTTTCTTATTAACCACATTATTTTGGTGGCTGAAAGAAGACATAGACCAACAGATGCTTTAAGGTACGGTTAAAATCAGATATATTACTGAATTTAAACCCCAGGGATAGCAAATTGCTAGCCAGAGCTTTGACTTATTTGATAACACACAGGAAAAATTCACTAGATTGAAAAAGAAGAACAGTGAAATAATGTTCTGCTCAATTCCTAAAAGACTTAATTTTATTTTTTCATAAGGTTTCTCTTTTGTCCACATTTTCTTTTGAAACTAGATACTTAAGAGAGTGTCAGGATGGGAATGAAGACTAATAGTCTTAAGAGTACAAGGAATAAAAGCTTCAGTTTTAACCACACATCTGCCACTTACTGACTGTGTGATCTTGAGAAAGTCATCTACCCTTTCTCATCTTAGGACAGCACTGGTCTGAGGACACAAACATTAAATGAAGGCCAATCATTTCAAATTCTTTTTTGTTCCAACAGTCATTTTATCAATTATGTTATAAATTGCTTTTCTGGAAAAATGACTAACAATCTCCTTTTTTCCATTAATTTAAATTTAAGAAATATGCAGCCCAAATGTCAGTATTCTAAAATGTGCAGGGCAAAGCAGGTAACATAAATGAATGTTTCAAGATGGATAAAATATAATAGGGAATTCATGATCTCCGCCTTCAGACACTGAAGGCTACATTTTTTTCAAAGGAACATAATGTGATCCAAACAAAAGACATCTGCAGGCTAAAACATGTTCATGTTTTTCCTATGAAAAAGTAATCTATTTCATTTGACCATTCAGCAGCCACTTGCATCATGCCCCCAGATTGCTGCATCCTGTCTAGTGTTTTCAGCTAAACTTCTTGAAATTATCGTATATCTCTCTAAATAAAACTTAGATTCATCTTATTCCAGATTTCTTTTAATCAGGAGTATTGCCTTTACTCATGTCTTTTCTTGCTAGTTTCTCCTGCTAAACTTGACCGTGGTGATCACTCTCACTTCTTTGCACCTCTACTCTTTGAGCCTCCATGAAACCTATCACCCTTACCTGTCCTACTGTCACTTCTTCTAACCCTTCTTTTGGGGCTTCACATCCTCTCTGACCAGCCCTTAAGGAATGGCGCTTCCTTTGGCTCTTGTTTTAGCCCATTAGCCTCTCCTCCGTATGCTCTCCTTGGAGATCTCAAACACTCTTATGTGGATAACAACACCACCGACATTAAAAGCCCTGAGACTTTTCAGAACACCATATCTAAAGGTTTGCTAATTATCTATGTTGATGTCTTATAGGCACCTCAATCCCAATGTCCAAAACTATACTGGGTATCTTACCAATTTATCTCAGCTCCAAATCTACTCTTCTTTTCCTTGCTCTGTGATACTAGAGTGTGTCGAATAAAGATCTTTCCTTTGCCAGACAGTTTGCTGTTAGGCTTTGACAACAGAGGACAATGGAGTAATACCATTACTCCATTGACAACAGAGGGTAATAATTGTAAAGCCATTATAGAGAAAACTTCTTTTCCAGACACCAGAGTGCTGTTTTGTTTCCCACAGATTACATGTGAGTGGCCCAGTAGTATTGTTCTTAATGACCCTCACAGAACTATGGCCTCTACTCTCCAACAAGCCTCTCCAACCACCCATCTGGCTGATTCTGTATACCAGCTCCAGCCAGCAACCTCTGGAAACTGTTTCCAGCCACATGGAGAACCACACTTATGAACCAACTCTGGCCTGTAGTCTCTGGCAAATTTCTTTGGCACCATCAGGCTATGTTTTCCTGTTTCAGCCATCCTCTCCAAAAAGGTCTGAATCGCAGTCTTGGAGTAAGAGAGATTTGCTAAGTTCTTAGTCTCTTTACTCACCATCCTACAATCCCAGAGGAAGCAGCTGCTTTCTGAACTTGCCACTTCTATACCACCTAAAGTACTCCATTACACTTTTAACTAATTTTACCAATTAATTTTTCTTATACTGAATTTTCTGTCTCCAAATTATTGGTGTGATTTTCTATGATTGGACCCCGAAAGATACAAAATTGGTACCAAAAGTAGTCCCAGGAGGCAGACACTCAAAGGTGGGATTGGGGGATAGGATTGGTCCTTCCCTTGAAAGTCAATACAGCCCTGAGTTACTAATTGCCAGTGCAAAAGGGTATGCTGATAATTCATGCCAAGCAGTGGCATCACAATTAGTCATGTTATTACATACTTAACTGTGATGACGTTCCAACTGAAATAGGTGCCTTGGATGCCCATGTGACTGCTGCACTTATCTGCAGTGATAATGACTATAAGGACCATGTTTTGGAACAGAATATCCTGAGTATATTTGAGCACTAATAGGAAAAACAAACAAAAACCCCCAAAATAAATAAAACAAAAATAATAGAGATATTTTATTGGTTATATTGCCAAAAAATCAAATACTAAATTTAGTTATGCAGGTTACAGAATCAAATATCAGTTAAATTTACATCCTTCACAAGTTTCACATGTGAGCATTAGGACATTGATTTAAAAACAACATGCCACTACAATTCTGAATGAGGACATCCTGTTGGACTCAAATGAAACAGAGCATCTCAAATCCCTGAGGCACATTGAACCTCCCTGACCAACGGAAGCAGCTTTCACTCCTGTGTCTGAAAAGGCCTTCCTTCCTTCCTTTGCTTGAAAACTCTGTGATAACCTCACCTGGGGCCGATTCCTTGTAAGGATATTCTCCACGTGTCAGTTACACAGCTTGGCCCAAGAGGAAAGAGATTATACTCCAAAGAATTGCAAAGTTGTGTAGTATCTGTCAGCAAAATCCTGGGATATGTGTTTTGTAGTTAATTCTATAGCTGTTAAACCAAGGAAGGTGGAATATAACACCAGATCAAGCAAAATGCATTTATATGAGTGCAGTTACTCAGTAATCTGAATTTAATGAATTGGCTTATGCACCTGGAAGTGGTTCTGATGTCCTACTTGGTTGGTGGACTGAAATTAAGACTTAATGGTGGGATATGTTTAATAAGGAGGAGCTGTTAGTGCTTCCCTGAAATGATGAGCAGGAATGAATTCAAAGTTTATGAAGATGGGAATGTTGGTGTGGATTAACCTATGATATACCCAGCCATCCACCAAGAAGACCCAGGAGATACTTTCTCCACTATTCATTGCCAAATACATTTCTAAGGGCAGCACTCTCGTCCTTGAGAATCTCCATGGTTCTACTTCTTAGTCAGCCAGATATAACAATGGGAAATATAGTAATTGAGATAGGCTCCTGATTTCAAAGAGAATAATGGGATTCCTAGAGAAGCAGAGACCAAGTGACATCACTTAATTGTCAAAGACAAAATAAACACATTCGTCACAAAGGGCAGCAGAGTTTTGACCTTCGGGGATCTCTGAGAGTGACTAATTGATTACAATGTCCCTAAGAATGAAACAGGTGGGAAGACTGCAAGAACGTTATTGAAATGTACCAGAAAAGAAAAATCTAAGTCTGATGGCCAAATCCTGACTTGAGTCACCACAATGCTTGGTCATGACTTCTAACTCACTTTCCACATCTAAGGCAGTTTAGGATACAGAATCTCTTAAAGAGCAGTCTGGGTCTCCTTGTGAAAGGGCCCTGCGGCAGTGCCACTAGTATATCTAACAATTATTTCCCCAACCATTTTCCAAAAGGTACTGCAGCCAGTTACTAGAATAAGAGTGTACAAGGGAAAAGTAAATACTTTCTGGGCATTACCAGACATTGACAAAGTATCAGTAATTCTTAGGGTCCCAAAATGCCACTGTGACTCACCAGTTAAAGTAGGGGTTTATGGTAGTCAGATGACCAATGGAGTCTGCCCAAATGTGAATGACAGTGGATCCAGTAAGTACGTAGATCCACCCTGTATGTGTTTCTCAACAGGGCCTGATGGTATAGTTAAAACAGACATATTCAGAAACTGGTAGAATATATAAATTGGTTTTTTGACCCAAAGGGTAATGTCCATAGTAGGAAGAACCAAATGGAAGATCCTGGAACTTGCATAACAACTGAAATAATACATCAAAAGCAATATTACACTTTGGGGGAAATTTCAGAGATTTCTGCCAACTTCAAATATTTCCAAAATGCAAGGGTGTTGATACCTATCATAATCTCACTTAATCATGTGACTGGCCCGTGAAAAAGTTAGATGGATATGGGAAATGACTGGATTATGACAAACTTCATTAGGTAGTAAATCTAATTGCAGCTTTTGTTCTAGATGTAACATATTTGCTTGAGTAAATCAACGTGGCCCCTGGCACTTGGTATGCAGCTATTGACCTAGCTAATGCTTTTTCTCCCTATCAATGTGGAAGGACCAGCAAAAACAGTGTTATTTTACCTGGAAGGACCAAGAATATACCTTTGTAAGGTAGGTATATTAACTCACAACTAAGACAATTCTCACCTTCCGGCATAATACAGTTCATAGAGATGCTGACCATCTCAACATTCTGCAAAATATCACAGTGGTCCACTATATTGATGATTGAATCTGATAAACAGAAAATAACAGTACTTTAGATGACTTAGTAAAATATGCAAGCCAGAGAATGAGGAGTTCCCCAGACAGAAAATATAGGAAGAAACCCAAGTGGGTGGATGCAGCAATAGGGACTCATTCAAACATGACTGTGAATGACAGCAGTAAACTATTCCATATGAGCACAAGTTCAAACGGTATATTTGGTTGTCTACATTTCCTGGACTGAGAGAAGGCTGGATCATAGACAATTACTGATGCTTTTGCTGGAGGGTCACAGACAGAATGAATATGATTGGGATATTAGTAACATGATTGTCTGGGACAGACATGCGGATGGGCCTCTCACAGTGGGCACATAGCTATGAAGATATCTCTGTCCCATGTGTATGTTCACCAAAGTGAACATTTCAGCATGTTCAATTTAATACATTGTCAATATGCCAGTGGACAAAATTACACATATGCCAGTCACTTCTTTTCCCCAATCAATTCGTTACAAGATCAATGGACCCATGTACAAAGTGTCCCCGGTGGCAGGGATAAAGACTGTCCCATGGTTCAAAACTTGGACTTTATCTTACCAAATCTGACCTAGTTACTGCTATTGCTGAGTGTCCAATCTGCCAACAGAAGAGACCAATCCTGAACCCCTGCTGGAATACCATTTCCCAGGCTAGCATAGAATCAGCCAGCCAACTGGTAGGTTGCTTATGTCGGACCTTTTCCATTGTGAGGGGTCAGATATTCATCTTCCCTAGAACATACACATATATTCTGAATATGGATAATCTTTCCTGACACAATGATGTTGCCTGCATCACCATTCACAACCCTGTAGACTGTGCTATTTTGCAGAAAGTCAATCACAATTATGCACTGTGACAGTATTCCAAACTCAGCATTGCTCCTGATCAAGTAATCTTTTCAAAGCAAAAGTACATAAATGGGTTTACGCCCATGGAATTTCTAGTCTTTTCTCTTTACTTGTTTTGCATATGTATACACACACACACACACACTTGTTCATATGTTGGCTATTTTCTTCTTGTCTCTCCCTCTTTCCCTTGTTATTTCATACACAGTTGTTGGAAGTCAGCTGGTTAGCTTTATTTTTCTTTTTTTTTTTTTTTTATTTATTTAGAGACAGGTTCTTTCCTGGGCTCAAGAAATCCTCCCTCCTCAGCCTCCTGAGTAACTGGGACTACATCTGCATGCCACCAAGCCCGGCTATTATTTATTTATTTGTAGAAACAGGGTCTTGCTATGTTGCTCAGGCTGGTCTCAAACTCCTGGGTTCAAGTGAACCTCTCATCTCTTCTTCCCAAAGTGCTGGGATTATAGGTGTGAGCCGCCAAGCTCATCCTTTAGGTCAGTTTTAAAATTTAACCTTTAAGACTGACTAACACGTCCTTGATATTCCCCTTCCCTTGACTGAATTTTAAACAGACTTGTTCCCATCTCTAGGCACCCACCTCCTTTTTCTTAGAACATTGACTTCAGAAAACTTGGAATTGTAAGTCCTTTCTTTTCTCCTTTAACATGTAAATCTTTTTAAATGCTTCTTGCCAGTTTTACAATCCAGGAATGTATTTCTCAAGGACCTGGGTGCTGTTCCTTTGAAATGTAATAAAAATAAAGTCTCTAACTCCCAGTGTCCATGGGAGGATATAAGCCTAAGTTCCTTCTTACTGAAACTACTGCAGTAGCTTCTTGATTATTTCCACTCTTAACTCCTTCAAATTCATCCTCTTCCCTGCAACTTGAATATTCTATTTAAAGGAGAAATACATGCCACTACTTTTCCACTATTTTTAAATTTCCTTCATAACCTAAGGCCACACTTAATTCTCAAACACAGACATACCTATTACCACAGATATGAAGATGTACCATAGGATGCTCAAAGCATAAACATGACACATCTTTTAAGACCATCGGCATTACTCAAATATTTTTGGAGCAATTTAATTAACAAGTAATTTAAAATTATTAGTAAGCAGATATAAAATAGAGTCCAAAATTCACATGAAATTTTAAGTTTAAAATAACAGCTTTTAATCCTTAAAATAACAATGCAGTATTAACAACCATCTCTGTTGTTAGGGGTACATTGGTGAAAAAGATTAAGAACCACTGTAATCCCACTGCTTTGGGAGACCCAGGCAGGAGGTTGCTTGAGGCCAGAAGTTCAAGACCAGCCTAAGCCAAAAAGTAATATCTTGTCTCTACAAAATTTCTTTTTTAAGTCAGCCAGGTGTGGTGGTGCATACCCATAGCCCCAGCTACTTGGGAGGTTGAGGTAATAGTCAGGGGATGGATCGTTTGAGACCAGGAGTTCAAAGTTACATTGAACCATGAAGCATGATCACACCATTGCACTCCAGCCTGGGCAACAGAGTGAGATTCTTATTCAAAAAAATTTTTTTAAGTTGATTTTGCTTGTGCAAAGAGTACATTAGTTATATAGTGTCATGTTGCCATTCCAAATGCTGTTTTTCTCAACTAGATTGTTCTCCTTCTGCCCTCATGTATCATGAGGCTTCTTCCAGACTCATACCCCATTCATTCTTTATAATGAATTTTTGTCATTCCACGTTTCCTTAACCTATGGGAAAAGTAAGCTAGGATCCTTCTTTGCCCACTACAATAACTATACTGGCCATATTGTATTAAAATTATCTGTCTATATGTTTGCCTACCTGTTTATACTGCAAGTTTTTTGAGTGTAAAAACCAAATCTTCTTGATATGCTATTCAACTATGTATCACTATCACCTACCATCATGTGTGATATATGGCTGATAGTCAAAAATACTGCTTGAACTAATAATAAACTACACAACCACGCATTGTATTGGGACACATTTAAATGTAAGTTTGATTATATAATTCCTATTTTTCTAATTGAGAATTCAAGGCTGTCGACATCAATGAATCTACCATAAACCACGCATTTCAATGGGAATGATATCGCCTCCAGGGGATGAAAATTTATTCTTGGAAAAAGAAAAATATCTTAGAGATTATAATGGTTTCCCTACCTGACAAAATCTTAATCTGTCATTGATTGCCTTAGGTATTATATGAGCACCAATAGCATTGAATTCATGAAACATACACAAAATATATATAAGATCAGTGCTATAAAACTACAGTGAGTAGATGGCTATGATTAGAAGATTTTCTCTACCTTGAGTTTCCACAATTTCAAAGTCATATCATGAGGGTCTGTGTATGTGTACTGGATGCTAATGGCTGACTTGCGGAAATTAGTTGATCTTCAGTACTTTAGTGCATTAATTGAAATTCAAAAAAATTAATAACAGCATATATTTCATTACTAAATTTTATAAAAGTTATTCAACCCAACATTATTCTATCTAGTCCTGAAAATAAAAATGTTGACAATATATGAAAGAATATATAGCAAGTAGTTATTTTCTCGTATCAAGCAAAATTAAAAGTTATGTTCTCCAAAAATAATTCTGGGAAATTATTTTTTGATTGTTTTACTTTTGCCAGAAAAGCAACAGTTTTAAATGATTTTAAAAGTTGTTTCCTCTACAGCCATACCACCCTGAATGTGCCCGATCTTGTCTAAAATTTGTTTACATTGCTACTCTTATTATGTATTCATATAAATTGCTAATTTATATATGTAGTTTGATAGTTTACAATTTATATGAATAAAATCTAAAATCTTTATACTAAAAGTGACTCAAAAAATACAGTTATAAAGTTAACTTATATGTTAATAGGATTTTAACTTTTAACCTGAAGTGTTAGTCACTCTTAACCCTGCATTGAATAAAGAACCAGGAAGTGGAGAAGCCAAAACCTAATCCTGTCTTGTGGTTGCAAATTCAATTTTTAAAAAACATTCATCCCAGCTGGCTCCTGGCAATCAGAAATCTGATGGAAAAAGTCGTCTGTCACAAGCACATGTTGATTTTTCAACCTCTGCCTGGGGCCTTAGGTGCCCTCTTAATGGCCTGTGATTCTCTGCTCATCAGAAAAGCATTTTCTCCCCAGACATCCTGGAAAATGCTCTTCTCAAAACCAAATACTCTGCAAATCAAAACAGACCTAGAGCTTGACTTAAAATTCTGTAATGTGTTCTCCTGTCATCTGTGCCAAACAGAGCTGATTAAAAGACAGTTTAAAGCAAAGTGAATCCATACTAAGGAGTGAATTACCTACAGGTGGGCCAGTACACTCTTCTAATTTGTATCTAGGGTCTGGCAGGCTGCTCACTGGACAGGCACAAAGAAACATTCACCAACCGCGCAAGTGTACATGGTAGAATCCCCCATCAAAAAAAAAAAAAAACCTTTTATCTCTTAGATACAGGGCCAGAAAGACCCTCCTATTAATCTTCTCTACTTCAAAAAACCTTTGTTGTTTAGAGATGCCCTAACATATTTTCAAAGAGAAACCCACAAGTCTTAGGCCCCATTTAGTAATTCTACCACATCTTACACAAAATCATAGAAATACAACAGAGAATAATGTCCTCTCTTGTAAGTTTAAGGTAAAATTACTGAACAGTGAGACATCATCTAATTAACACAATAAAAAAGACTCTTATAATAGGAATTGCAGTCCACTGTGGGTATTCCAGAAAGCTGAAAACAACCAAAAAATGAAAAAACAGTGACTTCTGGCCAAATGTTGGCATAGAGTATTTGACCAATCTGAACAAACAATATAAAGTTGCCATGATGACATCATGATCTATTGGCAATTCCCATGGCATGTAGAGATTTGTAATGAGCCCTTTAAAACAGATCCACCCCCCAGGAAACTAGATGGTGAAGACACATTGTTTTAATGTAAGCATGGCTGTATTTCCTGAAAGCAGTAAGGAAATTGATTTTGAACAAGATAATTGAGTATATACAGCCTCTGCTGTAATAGGATTAATTAGAAAAACAATGCACAAAATGATTTCCACCCAATGATCTCCTTCACAAGAATATAGCAATGGTTAAAAATGTGTGTTTCAAGAGCACTCAGAGCATCTCTCATTGTTGGTTTTATTATTTATTCAGATTAAAGAGAAACTTCAGTTTCAGACACTATTCTAGCCACAGGGTCTATTGCAGAGAAGAATAAGATCTAGTTCCTGTATTGATGAAACTCACAATCAAATGGGATATAGAGTCATATAAATCTATAATTGCCATAAAACTTAAGTCCTATAAAAAAGGCATATGCAGTTTTTTTGGAGCAAAGAGCAGTAAAGGACTCAGTATTTGGAAAAGTTGCAGAAAGTTTCATAGATGACATCACATTTAAAATTTATCTTGAAAAGTGAATGAGTAAAACTTTTCCAGATGAAGAAGGCAAGGAAGAATATTTCTGCTAGAGATCTGTCAATATAAAAAAGCAATGGACGTGTGTGGAATAGAGGACAATTCAGCCTGTTCAGAACAATGGATGTGACTCTGTGGATACCATATGAAGCTGAAGAGGTAATTTGAGGTCTGGTAAATTAGGACTGATGTGACCCAATATGGGTATACATAACTCCACTTAAGACGTGAATTAATCCATAATAACATAAATAAGTGGAGGAAAAGAGACAAATATCCCATGCAGAAACAACAACAACAACAATTATGTAGCTGTCCCACTCTCAAGGAGGTGGAGTTAAACTCCATACATTTGGGATGATGTGCGCTGTGACTCCTTCCAAAGAGCATAACAAGGAAAAAATGAAAATATGGTAACTTGAGAATGGCAAAATCTGACAAACTCTCTCTCAGCCAGGTGATTAAGGTCAACATTAATAGTGATAAGCTATGTTGATAGTATGTACCCTTGCTATGATGTGATAAAAATTACACTTTTCCTCTGTGATCTTCTCCCCAAAAACCTATAATCCCAGTTTAATTATACAAACTCAAGACAAATCTCATTTGAAGGGTATTTTATAAAATATCTGACCAAGGTGCCTCAAAACTGTCAAGGTCATAAAAAACCCATCTAAGAAATCATCATAGCCAAGAGAACATTAATGAGTTATGACAACATATATGGAAAAGAAAAAGTACATTAAATACAAACTAAGAAAAACTAAAGTGTGGACTTTAGTAATAATGTACCTATATTTGTTCATTAATTGTAACGAATGTATCATACTAATATAAGACATTAACAGTAGGAGAAACTGGGGGACGGGGTTATGGGAACTCTCTGTACAATCTTTACAATATTTTTTGAGCCTAAAACTATTCTTTAAAATACTGTAGACAGTCCTATATATCTGCAGTTTCAACCAACTGCTCATCAAAAATATTGTATTTGTGTGACGCAGCACCCGTGCATACTGAGGTTCAATGTTTTGTATCTACAGGTTCCTCATGGCAGACTGCAGGACTTGAGTATCCATGAATTTTAGTATCTACTGGAGTCCTGAAACCAATTTTCCATGAAGAACAAGGGATAATTGCATTTTTAAAATGTGAATTGAAGTAGTTTCTCACCTATCATAAGCACATCAGGAAAAAAGTGTCTATTAACCCAATAAGTTATAGAGAACTAGCCTCAAATTAAGCAAATGTAAGACTCCCATGGTTTTTACAATTACAGTTCTCTCATTCACGTTAAAAAGTACAAATCCACCCTCTGAAGGCCATGTAAAATCTCTGTTAATTATCTATAGCTTTAGTCATTTCTCATACCATCTCTCAATTAGTGTAATTTCTAAAAGGAGGTAGATTAAAACTGAGGAAACCAGCAAATGGCATTCTAGGATCACATAGTTAAAATCTGGAAATGTTAAAACCAAAAGTTTGATGTCTGATAGCAGGCCTAGGCATCTTCAAAATTTTGGCCACTTCTACAGGTGATACAGATTGTCACACACATCATCAATAGGTGAAGAGTCTCAGTCATAGAAGGACTGCAGACTCATTTGTTAATTATCTGTGGATAACGAACATATTTTCTGTTTGGGGGATAATTTCAAAATCAAATATTTTCTTCTGTTGTCTTCATAAATCAATAAGATATTCTAAAATTTTAATATTTCAGCATCTAACCAATATCTTTCAGTCTTGCATCTTTACCTGGCAGAAGCATAAAATTATTTGATAGATGATATCTCTTATTTAGAAGATGAAAAGAAAGAAGAGTCACTATACTAAAACTGTACCTCAGGAACTTAATTAACTTTTAGCATATTTTCTTGTAAGAAACAAAACATTTTATGGTTAAACAGCACACATACAGAAAATACAAATGTTCACATTAACAAATTATCTTTATTACCAATATTAAACCACCACTCAAGTGAAAAAATGTTTAAAACATCAACAACATTGCAGACATCGTCAGCATGCATCTTCCCACTCATAAGTCTTCCTTTCCTCAAAAAAAATTGCTATCTTGAATTTTATGTTGATCAACTGTTTTTGTTAATAGTTACATTAGCTATTTGTATGTCACTAAGCTTAAGGATTAGTATTTTTGAAATATGTATTTTAGCTGGTTTTTCATTACAATTCTTCAGAAAACATTGTCTTTTGGATTCACCTATATTGTTGTGTGCATCTGAAGTTTATTACTTTCTTTGCTGTATAGAATTTTATTGTATGAGAATACCACTATTTAATAATTCTACTATAAAAGGACATATGGTTTGTTTACAGTTTGGGTGTTATGAATAAATTATATGTTTTATCTGTGTTTTCGTGTCTATAAATAGAAGTAGAATAGCCAAGTTACTGAGATGCATACATTCAATATTAACAAAAAACAACAAAGAATTTTCCAAAATGATTATACTTATTTACAATAACATCAGCATTGTTCATGAAAATTCTCACTGATGTGCAGCTTTGCCAAAATTTATCATCAGTCTTTTTCATTTTTAGCCATTCTGATATGTGTATACTGGTATCATATATGATTTTTATCTCCATTTCTCTAATTACTACTGAGGTTGAACAAATTTTCATTTGGCTATTTGGATATCCTCCTGTAAATTGGCTTTACATTCTTTTACCCATTTTTCTACTCTGTCCTCTCATTCATTTGTAGAAATTATGGATAAGGGTTTTGTGACAATTATATATTTTGCAAGTACTTTCTCTCACTATATAGTTTGTCGTTTCACTCAACAATGACATTTGATAAACAGAAGGTCTCAGTTTTATTACAGTCAAATTTACCAATCTTCTACTTTATTAATCTTCTTTATTCTTAGCACTTTATGTATTTTGTTTAAGAAAATTTTTCCAGCTGCAAGGTCATGGAGATAGTCTTCATTCATCTTCTGAAAACTTTGTTGTTTTGCCTTTAACAATTGGAATTGATTTTTGTATACAGTGGGAGATAGGAATCGAGTTTCATTTTTTTTCAGGTGGATATCCAATTATTCCAGCATTTTTATTGAAAAGATAGTCCCTTCCAAACTGCTATGCATTTCAACTTTTGTCATAAATCAAATGTTCATATGGCACTAGTCTGACTCTAGGGTGGTCTCTCTTCCATTCTACTATTCATTTGTTCTCTCATTGTGAGCATATCATGCTGGCTTAAGTTTTATAGATTTTTATTGAGTCGTGGTATCTACTAGAATAGCAATCTCTTGCATTTTTTCTTCTTTACTTTGGCTATATACACGTATGTGTACGTGTGTGCGTGTGTATGTGTGTGTATGTATCTTAGAATAATCTTGTCATGTTTCACTAAAAACTTCTAATAGGAATTTGGCCAGGGTGACCATTCTAGAGAAAACTGATACCATTTAATGTCTTCCAATCCATGAAAAGGATATATTTCTCTTTTACCTAGGTTTTATTTGACTTTTCTCAATAATGTTTTATATTACAAAGATAGTAAAAAAAAAATTCTATAATCATTCAACTAGTGAAATTTTAGCTATAAAAAAGGCTTTGCATTTCTCTTGAATAATCAACATATCCAAAGAAAAAGGAGCACTATGATTTTTAAGAAAAACATATTGTGACACAACAGTTTTTACCTATAAAGTTGTTATTCTTGTGGGAAAATAAAATATTCATGAATATTTAATGCCCTGAAATGATTACCCTTATATTTTATTTAGAACATTTCTTACAGATTTTCTAGCTGATTGAAATAGAAAACAAGATCAAGAACTAAGGGGAAATAAAGTCAAAATGAAAAAGAACTAATATGGAGCACTGAAGTCAATTAAACATGTGAACATAGGTACACACAATCACTAGTAATACCAGTTTAAAAAATAGAAGACAAGATCTTGAATATAATTCTTGAAATGTAAAATGTTTTTGGTAAACAATATTTATTTTAATAATAAATCACATCTAGTAATAACAGCTCTTCTAGGTATGTAAGTAAAGAGGAAAGACATAGTAAGTAAAGGCAAGACAAATTTCTCTACCTGCATATGGGTAACTAACAACTTTCAGTATAAAAGGAATGCTTCTGCTTTCAATCTTAAAGTACAATGCTGATGCTTAATTTGAGATATAAGTATCAGATTTTGAAACATTACAAAATTGTTTTTGATATGTTATTCTAAAACTTATTCTAAGAATAGATGTCTTAGTAACTGCAATCTGCAGTCCTTTAAAAAACATCAAAACCAATGTGAGGTTTGTTTTAGCCATGGCAGATGTTTTCTTTTATTGAGATATTAAATTTTACTGCATAATTTTTTGAAATGCTTTTTCAAACTGTCGATTATTTGATATAGTCTTTGCATTCATAGATATTCTCATACTGAACCATCCCACCATAGTTAAAACAAACTTCATATTGGTTGTGTTGTTTTTTGAGTGAACTGCAAATTTCAATTACTAACATTTTGAGATTTTTGCCTAAATATTTATGCATGTGATTTATCAAATTATTATCATATATTTGTGTTGTATTTGTTAGGGTTTTTAAATAACAGTAGATAGTTTGCAAGGGAATAATTTTCTTCATCGTAAAGTTAAGTATTCAGCACAGAAAATGCCTTTGCCTTCCATTTCTATGGAGAATGAAGTCACTTTTAGATAACTTTCTCACTTTCCTATTTATCTAATTTTTCTCCATGTATAAGTTTAGTAATTTATAATTTCCTAGAAATAATGTATACAGTGTGAAAGACTGAGTTGACTGTGGTTAACAACTAAACATGTAAGAGATGAGCAGAAGCAAACGGGAGATGAGAAATGAAGGATGTGAAGTTAGAAATAATAAGTAATCTAAGGATATAGATGTTTTATCCCTATGAAACAAAGAATCACAATAATATCAATACTTCTAAACACTTGGAGCTATTTTTCTTTTTTTTTTTTCTTTTTTGAGACGGAGTCTTGCTCTGTCACCCAGGCTGGAGTGCAGTGGCGAGATCTCGGCTCACTGCAAGCTCCCCCTCCCGGGTTCACGCCATTCTCCTGACTCAGCCTCCCGAGTAGCTGGGACTATAGGCACCCGCCACCACGCCTGGCTAATTTTTTGTATTTTTAGTACAAACGGGGTTTCACTGTGTTAGCCAGGATGGTCTCGATCTCCTGACCTCATGATCCTCCCGCCTCGGCCTCACAAAGTGCTAGGATTACAGGCATGAGCCACCGTGCCCGGCCATCTGGAGCTACTTTTACGTGCCAGCGACTAAGTAGGGTAGCCATTAATTATTGTTCAGGCAGTATAGTGCACAATTCCAGGGCACCATTTACATTGCATTCTATATCAAAGATGCTTCTGGAATTGTATAAGGCAAAGCCTGAGTGTCAAAAAACAGTGGCCCTCCCTTAAGCACTTTGTATATTAACACATGTAACCCTCAGAACAGCCCTAAGAAGTAACCATTATTACTATCCCACTTTACAAATAAGGAAACAAGAGGCAGATAGTAGGTACTTTGCCAACATTCCCACGGCTAGATGCAGTAGAGCCAGGCTTTAGTCAGCTCCAGACCACCATGCTACTACATAGAAAATAAAGTTTTGTTGAATTGAACCAATCTGTACAGAATTAAAAGTAAATTTTTCTATGGGGTAAGAGAAAAGGAATAAATGAGTTTGGGACAGGACGATGGGAAAGACTCAGTGAAAGGAGTAATAGAAAACTGCATCTTGAAGGAATTAGTCGAATTATAATAGATAAAGAGGCAGGGGAGGGCTCCTCAGATGGATGGAACAATGGGCATAAAGAATGTCAACATCTACTTTTACCTATGAGAGCCTGTGACCGAAAAGATACGTGGAAAGCAAGATGGGGGAATCACTGTCATCTATTCATACGTGAGCAAACTTGGAAGTACTGGCTACATGAAAGTAATTTGTAAAAAGGGCTTCAGAAATCTCAAAACAGAAACATAGTATAGATAATAACAACATTAAATTGCCTTAAAGAATTTTGCTGTGGTGTGGACTGTTGACTAGGAGGACTGGAAAAAGGTCCATCTATTCTCACTGTGGCCCATCAGTTCCAACAGGAAAAGGAGGGGGCTCTCATGGAAATTACAAATATGATGTGACAAACTGATAATACTTTTTTTTTTTTTTGAGGTGGAGTCTTGTTTTGTCACCAGGCTGGAGTGCAGTGGTGCAATCTCAGCTCACTGCAACCTCCGCCTCCAGGGTTCAAGCGATTCCTCTGCATCAGCTTCCCAAGTAGCTGGGGTTACAGGCACGTGCCACCACACTCGGCTAATTTTTTATATTTTAGTAGAGACGGGGTTTTACCATGTTGGCCAAGGTGGTCTCGATTTCCTGACCTCGTGATCTGCCCACCTCAGCCTCCCAAAGTGCTTGGATTACAGGCATGAGCCACCGCACCTGGCCAATGCTATCATTTTTTAAAGTAAATTAGTCTCCTAGGAGAAACGCGAACCAGGTGCAACCATTTTCAATATTCTCGGCTGAACCTCATACAGCATGGTGCCCACATTCTTCGTGACAAAAGTTAACAGAAGGAAACCTTGTTTTCCAAAATTGACAAGCATTTACAAACACTGGCACTGCATTGTTATGAATAAACAACAGTAAACGCACAGGAAGTGACAGTGTCACTCTCCACCACCGAGGCCCTAAGATCCTCACTACATCTGTATCTCATTTCTTGATCCAGAGCTGCAATGCCATAGGCCACCTGTTTCAGGCACACTCCTAAAGCCAGGTGAAATGGGAGAACAACAAGATTGAAAGCTTGCATAATATTCATTTATTTTCATAATTAGTGGATGGGATAAAAGGATAAACTGGAAACTCCTGTGACCTGGAGAAACTACTTGAAACTTCATAATTGGCATATACAAAGCTCTCCAGGATTTTAAGGAATTATGGACTATAACATGTATAAGGAAATGAAATGAGATTTTCACTCAGCTCTGTGGGAGTTTTATGTTCCCTCCTAAGCTGTATTCTACAAGTCTTTACATTCCACGTCACACATAAGTGAGCAAATTTATCCTGTCTTTTGAAATATATGCATGTATTTCAGCCCATATAGGGTGAGAATCTGGATTTTTAAGTGTAAGTTTGCCTTTATCCAACTCACCTCTGGTTCCAAATCTCCATTTCCACTGATGTCTCAATGTCCAATGTCATTCCATATCCTTATATCCTTTTCTATCCTTCTAAACTTTTTTGTTTGTTTGTTTTGAGATGGAGTCTCACTCTGCCACTCAGGCTGGAGTGCAGTGGCGCAATCTCAGCTCACTGCAACCTCCACCTCCCGGGTTCAAGCAATTCTCCTGCCACAGCCTCCCGAGTAGCTGGGATTACAGGCACGCACCACTATGCCAGGCTAATTTTTTGTATTTTTTGTAGAGACGGGGTTTCACCATGTTGGTCAGGCTGGCCTCTAACTCCTAACCTCATGATCTGCCCGCCTCGGCCTCCCAAAGTGCTGGGATTACAGGTGTGAGCCACCACGCCTGGCCTATCCTTCTAAATTCTTATTTTCCATGCTACTTTGCCTCATACATTGGTTCCTTTAATCTCCAAAGTATTACAGTCTGAAAACTGCATAGATAATAGAATTGACTGAGAGCTTGAGCACAGGAGGCATGCACATCACAGCACACGAGGCACAAAACTCTTCCAGCTCTTCTCACACATCCGTGATACTAGACAGATTCCCACCATGGAAAAATTGCAGAAGTCTTCTATTCACAATCACTACAGGCTTCAACGTCCTGCCATTTGAGATCTCTTTCCCTCATGATCCTCCACTTTATTCCTCCACTTGTTTACTCCCGTCACTGTGTGATTACATTAGGCTCACCTGGATAATCCAAGATACCCTTCCTGTTTAAGGTTTTAAGGCGTGTGGTTTTTGCTGTTGTTGTTTTTTCAATTAGCAGCATTAATTCCATTTGCAACCTTAATTGCCCTTTACCAGGTAGCCTAAAATGTGTAAAGGTTCCAGGGATTCAAATGTAGAGATCTTTAGCGAGCTACTCGTCTCCTATCACAGTGGATATCCTTTTGGTATGTTGCTGGATTCAGTTTGCTAGTATTTTGTTGAGGATTTGTGAATCTATATTCACAACTGACATTGGCCGGTAGTTTTCTTATGATGTCTTTATCTGTTTTTTTCTAAGTTCTTAAGGTGGAAGTTTACAAAATTGCTTCGAGAATTTTCTTCTGTCTAAATATATGTGTTTAATGCTATTTGTTCATGTTATTGTTGCTGCTGCTGTTTGTTTAGTGACTTTCCTGAACTATGTTTCTGAAGTCTATGTTCTTTGTACCGTGGGGCTATCGAAGTTTCTGCTCAGCTTACTGGTCAAATACTGACTGAACGTAAATTTCTTTAAAAGCCTGTAACCAATAAGCTCCCAGCTTTTACCAAAGGGCTGTCTGTGTATCCGGTGGGGCATGGCTTCAACACTCAAGCCCAGCAGTTTAACACTCTGCCTTAGCTTTTTTTGTCTCGCTCTGTCACCCAGGCTGGAGTGCAGTGGCATGATCTCAGCTCACTGCAACCTCTGCCTCATGTGTTCAAGTGATTCTCCTGCCTTAGCCTCCCAAGTAGCTGGGATTACAGGTGTGTGCCACCATGCCCGGCTCATTTTTTTTGTATTTTTAGTAGAGACATGGTTTCACCATGTTGGCCAGGCTGGTCTCGAACTCCTGACCTCAGGTGATCCACCAGCCTCAGCCTCCCAAAGTGCTGGGATTATAACCATGAGCCACCATGCCCAGCCAGCTTTTATCTTTTTTTTTTTTTTTTTGCCTCAGGGGTCTTTACTCTGGTTTGGGCACAAGTTAATAACGTGGCCAGCACTTAATTGTAAACTGCAGGGCTACACTATCTTTTTTTTTTTTTAATTATGCTTTAGTTCTGGGATACATGTGCAGAACATGCAGGTTTGTTACACACATATACACGTGCTATAGTGGTTTGCTGCACCCATCAACTTGTCGTCTACATTAGGTATTTCTCCTAATGCTATCCCTCCTCTTGACCCCCAACAGGCCTCAATGTGTGACGTTCCCCTCCCTGTGCCCATATGTTCTCATTGTTCATCTCCCACTTATGAGTGAGAACATGCGGTGTTTGGTTTTCTATTCCTGGGTTAGTTTGCTGAGAATGATGGTTTCCAGCTTCATCTGTGTCCCTGCAAAGGACATGAACTCATTCTTTTTTATAGCTGCATAGTATAAGAAAATGTGGCACATATACAGCTTTTACTTATTACTTGTGGAGAGTTTAAGGCCTTCTTGGGTCTTTCTTGAGTATGCACATAGCCCTATGCAAAAACATGTCTCTGCATGTGAGGGCCCTTCTAGATTCCCAGGAAAATGTCAGATCTTTCCAAAGCTTTAATAGATGGGTCCAATAAGCTTTTAAAAAAGTGTTTTGGTCAACTCATCCTTTCACTACCTCGAGCAATTGCCACAAATTATTTCAACACATATCCCTGGGCAAAAGTGTGTTTATACTGAAAGAGCTGTAACACAGGTCAAATACAGACAAGCATTGGGAGTAGGATTTTCCAAGGAATTGCCAGACAGGTCAAATAATAACAGTTAAGAATGGGGCTTTGTAGGAATTCCAACCCCAAATACATTCTCCAGTGGCTGCTAGACTGCTGGTTTTCAAGATAATTACAAGGCTGTTGATTTTCAAGGCTACCACAGATGGGAAGAGGAAGATGGGGATAGGGTAAGTTGAAACATCACAAAACTTAATGTTTTTACTAAGAATAAGTCTTTTTTTTTTTTTTTTTTTTTTTTTTTTGAGATGGAACCTGGCTTTGTCACCCAGGCTGGAGTACAGTGGCACAATCTCGGCTCACTGCAACCTCTGCCTCCCAGGTTCAAGCAATTCTTCTGATTCTCCTGCTTCAGCCTTCTGAGTAGCTGGGATTACAGGCACCCACCACCATGCCTGGCTAATTTTTCTATTTTTAGTAGAGACAGGGTTTCACCATGTTGGTTAGGCTGGTCCTGAACTCCCAAGCTCAAGTGATCCACCTGCCTCAGCCTCCCAAAGTGCTGGGATTACAGGCATGAGCCACTCCACCCAGCCCATTTTTCTTGAATAAATGTTCACAAATTATTATAAGCCTTGGTTTCTTAAAACACTGATTTTTGTTAACTTTTTCTAGTGTTCTCATTGCTTTTTATAAGAGAATTTTTTGAAAGTTCTTATGCCACTATTTTCATTGCTGTCACTTAATGTTTTCTATTGAGATACTAGACATTGGCACGCTGTAATATAAAATTAATTTTAAGAAGGTTTTAGTTTTTTTTATGAAATCCTTGTGGGGAGCATATAGAAATTGAGCTGGATAATAGTACAATTAAGTTTATTCATAGTTAGATAACTTAATATAATCAATGAGTTGATTAATAAATTGGTTTAGAACTAAAGAGAAGTCTCCAGTGGCTTGGTTTTTGCTTTCATAATTGAGGAGCTTCTGAACAATTTGGGTAAATACATAGAATATTTTTTAAATCAAACATTCAAAAGTAATTTTGATGGATTTTATTTTTTAATATTTTGATAGGCTGAAACATTCAGCAAAATAAATGTATAATAGCAAGACCCAATATAAAGTCCTGCATTTGTATTTTTTAAATTAATTATATCCTGCATTTTAGTGGAAGCAAATTTAATAGCAATTTGTAATGGAGAAAGAAGAGAAAAAAATTAAAAAGGAAGAAAAGAAAAATAGTTTTAGTTGACCACCAAAATGCTATGTCCTAATAATACAGCAAGTTATGGCCGATGCACACACATACACATCAACTGCTCTCAGAAACACTGATTAGTAATTAATTCAAAAGATGTTTGTTGAGCCCATGATATATGCAATCTACTCTGTTAGATACTATTGACATGAGGATTTATGAGAAAAATCTTGGCTTTGTGCTCAATGAGATCACCATTTAAAGAGATAAATGAAAACAAATCATAAAAAATGCAACAAGTATTATATCACAGATCATCACAAAATGGTAAGGGAACACTCAAATAGCAAGATTAATTCTGTTTGAAAGGAATAGTCTGGGTAAGTACACTTTAACTGGCACGCAAGGGTTTGAAGATCATTCCAGGGACTGAAAATAAATTGCATGTACTGAGCATTTACATGGGTTTGGTCCTGGAGTAAACAATAAAAACAGAGCAGTCATGTCTTCCCTTGAATACCATGATCTAGTGAGTCACCCCCACCCCCAGCAGAAAGAGCTTTCTAATCCCCTCCAAGTAAAAATTAACTGAAGGGTGTTATTTATTAAATCAGCAAATTACTTCTGCTGATAACTTTTCCTAGTTTCACACTGGTGACAGGTAAAACTTCAATTCACTCTGTGACAAGTTCTATGGAAATATAGTTGGGTATTATTCAGTGAATTAGAGACGAGCAAAAAGGGTTACAGTCATATGCAACTACTCATAAAACGCTAATACGAAGCTAGTATAGTCATCAGACTTTTAATTAAAGCTTTGAAAGTAGTTCTACCTCGATAATATGTTGGATTCCTCTGAACTTATTACACAAGCGTTTTTCCAGTGAATTGCTACAGCAGCTCTGAGCACTGAACATGATTTATAATATCACAGATTGGATGACAGATAATGGTGGAAGCTAAAGATAATAAATAATTATTGGTACCATCTGGACTCACTGAAAAACATCCTTTTAAAAAGTGCATTTCAGAGCTCTACAAAAATAGAATTTGTGCAAAGAAAACAAAAATGTTAAATTTAAATTAGATGGGAGCAAAGATAGTAATTAAGAATTCACAGGGGAACATAGATCTAATTTAGAAGCAATTGACACAAAATTATTCATAAAACAGGATGGTTTTTCAGATTATCATCTACATTGATGAACTAGAATAAGCTCTCTATTAATCTCTTCATGTCAAAGCCAGTAAATGCCACGTAATCTAAGCTCTGGGGTCACCCTGATAGTTTTTCCAATTTTCAACTGAAAAATCTGGTTACTATTGACATTGAGGCACATTAAATTCACTGTGAAAAATACAACAATTATATATGCATACAGGCTATTTATTCTGTTCAGGTCTTTCTGCATCAACGGGGAATGAGTTAATCATACAAAAATGTTAGTGGATGGCTTTTTAAAGATATTAGATTTGGTGATCCTTCTAAACCTGTAACAGCATTTTTTTTCCTTGGCGCCTAGCTCCTTTCTGAGAAGGGAGAGGGAACAGGCTAGAATACCTATACCTATTTCTGTCTGTGTTTCTCGTAGAAGCAGCTCACAGAACGGAATTCCAAGAAAACAGTTTTAAGGGCGGTAGTCACCACAAGTGCATGTAAATATTTGCTAAGTGCCTATAAAATACAACACACACATTTTACACACAGCACTTTACCCTATTTTATTCAACTGACAACACATGCTCAAAGAGAATACTATCTCCATCTTCCAGATAAGAAAGCTGACTTGCCCAAACTCAGATCTGTTTATACTATTTCTACAGCATCATGCAATAAATGAAGAGCTACAGGAGCAGTTAAATGGAGTCACTTGAAAATACAGGAGCTAGACCAGATTGGAAGCTGGAGAGCTGCAAATCTCATGGAACAATCAGGATACACTGTGTGTGTAAGGATAGGATTCACGAGCACTGTTTCTTTCCTTTTACAGATGCTTGGCAGTCTCCCAATAACATGAACTTAAAGTGGGAGGTCTATGTTGAACAGCTGCCATGATCATATGTTGACAAATTTGTTACCTAATAAATCTTTATTTTACTTCTCTGAGAAGCTGCTGCAATTCAGTAAATATCTTCATTGCAGTAGCTTGATTAGAAGACACCAACACCTGAAGAAGCAGAGATACCTTTTTATTATGATAAAATGACTTTGCTACTTTGCTAGCCATTGATCAGATTATTGTTACTGTGTGTTTAAAACCCACAACTTGTTTGTCCCTGCTAACATACCAAAACATTTTTATTCACAGTTTACTTCAGATCACTGAGCATGAACTGAGATTGTTTGTCATCAATGAGAAAGAGATAAGGAAATTAGCAGACCTGTCAGCATGAAAACTAAGATAGGTTTGTTTCACCTAGAATATGGATAAACACAAAATATGCCTTGCTCTGAATTTCCATAACTTATTTACATGCAAACAAATCTCAAGTGTGTGGGGAGGGGTTGAGGGAAGGAATATGTATCCAGCCCAAATTCTCCCCAGGAGTTTAGACAAGTGCTTACTGAAAATTCTCTTTAATATCCTATGTGAATCACAATCTTGATGCACTAAAAGCTGAATTTATTTTCTTCCCTTTCTTCCTATCCAACCCCATTGCAAACACCCTTGCCTCTTAGTAACTAACACTAGTAATTTCAGGCATAACTCTGAAATTTATCCTTAACTACACTTCTCCCTCTCCCTGAACCCTGTACCTCCAAAATCCTTTTAGGTTTATGCCAATCCCTTATTTCAACCCAAAATATTTCTTCAGACTGTCTACTTCTCTCCATCTCCATTACTACCCTAACTTGGCCACCTTCATCTCTTAGTGGACTTTTCAACAATCTCCTGACAGTTCCTCCCACCGAAAATGATCCTTTGAAGGTCCTCTTCAAGGAGAACTACAAACCACTGCTCAAGGAAATAAAAGAGGATACAAACAAATGGAAGAACATTCCATGCTCATGGGTAGGAAGAATCAATATTGTGAAAATGGCCATACTGCCCAAGGTAATTTATAGATTCAATGCCATCCCCATCAAGCTACCAATGACTTCCTTCACAGAATTGGAAAAAACTACTTTCAAGTTCATATGGAACCAAAAAAGAGCCCGCATCACCAAGTCAATCCTAAGCCAAAAGAACAAAGCTGGAGGCATCACACTACCTGACTTCAAACTATACTACAAGTCTACAGTAACCAAAACAGCATGGTACTGGTACCAAAACAGAGACATAGATCAATGGAACAGAACAGAGCCCTCAGTAATAACGCCGCATATCTACAACTATCTGATCTTTGACAAACCTGAGAAAAACAAGCAATGGGGAAAGGATTCCCTGTTTAATAAATGGTGCTGGGAAAACTGGCTAGCCATATGTAGAAAGCTGAAACTGGATCCCTTCCTTACACCTTATACAAAAATTAATTCATGATGGATTAAAGACTTAAATGTTAGACCTAAAACCATAAAAACTGTAAAACAAAACCTAGGCATTACTATTCAGGACATAGGCATGGGCAAGGACTTCATGTCTAAAACACCAAAAGCAATGGCAACAAAAGCCAAAATTGACAAATGGGATCTAATTAAACTAAAGAGCTTCTGCACAGCAAAAGAAACTACCATCAGAGTGAACAGGCAACTTACAAAATGGGAGAAAATTTTCACAACCTACTCATCTGACAAAGGGCTAATATCCAGAATCTACAATGAACTCAAACAAATTTACAAGAAAAAAACAAACAACCCCATCAAAAAGTGGGCAAAGGACATGAACAGACACTTCTTAAAAGAAGACGTTTATGCAGCCAACAGACACATGAAAAAATGCTCACCATCACTGGCCATTAGAGAAATGCAAATCAAAACCACAATGAGATACCATCTCACACCAGTTAGAATGGCAATCATTAAAAAGTCAGGAAACAACAGGTACTGGAAAGGATGTGGAGAAACAGGAACACTTTTACACTGTTGGTGGGACTGTAAACTAGTTCAACCATTGTGGAAGTCAGTGTGGCGATTCCTCAGGGATCTAGAACTAGAAATACCATTTGACCCAGCCATCCCATTACTGGGTATATACCCAAAGGACTATAAATCATGCTGCTATAAAGACACATGCACACATATGTTTACTGCGGCACTATTCACAATAGCAAAGACTTGGAACCAACCCAAATGTCCAACAATGATAGACTGGATTAAGAAAATGTGGCACATATACACCATGGAATACTATGCAGCCATAAAAAATGATGAGTTCACGTCCTTTGTAGGGACATGGATGAAATTGGAAGTCATCATTCTCAGTAAACTATCGCAAGAACAAAAAACCAAACACCGCATATTCTCACTCATAGGTGGGAATTGAACAATGAGAACACATGGACACAGGAAGGGGAACATCACACTCTAGGGACAGTTGTGGGGTGGGGGGAGGGGGGAGGGATAGCATTAGGAGATATACCTAATGCTAAATGACGAGTTAATGAGTGCAGCACAACAGCATGTCACATGTATACATATGTAACTAACCTGCACATTGTGCACATGTACCCTAAAACTTAAAGTATAACAATTTTAAAAAAATGTTAATACAATTAGATTGTTCTCAAGCTTAACACCCTTCTATAGCTTCCTGCTACTGTTATCATGAAGAAAATAATCTTCCTAACATTGTACCTCATATGTCATGAATCACTCAGAGATACTCCAGCCATTCAGATCACCTTTCAGTTCCTTGCTCCAAGTTCTTTCTGGCACCAAGGCTGTCATCCATCTGTCCATTCTAGTTAACAGCTTCATCCCACTGTTTCAACCTAGACATGACTTTCCCCAAAAGATTCTCCCTAACCTGTGTCCTCCCCTCCCTGCCATCATCAGATTTTCTTAGCTTTTGCTAAAATGCACCTAGCCCTCCGTGTATCTTAGCCATTATCACATTATATTGTAATTCTTCAATTGTCTCTTCTACTAGATAATAAGTTCTAGAAGGAGAAGGACAATGACTGGATTAATCACTGTTCTATCCCCTGTTTCTAATGTAATGCCTAATACTCAGTGAATGTTTAATTAATATTTGCTGAATAATTCAATGAATAGGTATTACTTGGCAGGCAAGGTATAAAGGAATCTAATCACATCGGACACTTTCAATATTTGGCTCTCCCTGCCTACAGAATTAAGCTAAACTCCTTAGCATGATCTGCAAGACCCCTTCAATTTGATTCCAACATTTTGGTATCATCTCCTATGATTTGCTTATTGGTCTGTTGAGAGTTCCCCAAACAAGAATTCCTTTTGGTTTCATAGTTCTGTTCCTTTCATCCCTAGTATTGAAATATCTTTTTTTACTGATATAGGAGTTAAGGAGAAATTATTTAGGCAGATAGTGAGGGTATGGGAGTCCTTGGTATGGTCTTCCTTTTAATGAAAAGCAGCCCTCAAATCATTTTCTTTTCTAACAAAGAGCAGCCTGTAAAATCGAGCTGCAGACATAGACAAGCAAGCTAGAAGCTTGCATGGGTGAATGCCAGCAGTTGTGCCAACAGGAAAAGGCTACCTGGGACTAGGCATGTTCAAAATGGTGGCTCCATCTTCCCTTTTCCTTTCCAACCACACATGCGGTAGGGAGCAGACAACATGGTGCCTGCCAAGTGGAAAGCCCCTTTGCATAATAAAAAGATCAGGGTGGGGTGGCCAGCTTCCCCAAGGGCTAATTAAACATCACATTTGGTCCAACCAATCTGTGGTTCCTATGTAAATCAGACACCACCTTTCAAGCCTGTCTATAAAATCCGGTGCACTCCACCACAGGCCAGAATTCCATTCAAGTGTCCCTCTCTCTCGCAAGAGAGAGTTGTTTTCCTTTCTCTTTCTTTTCCTTATTAAACTTCCTCTCTTAAACTCACTCCTTGTGTGTGTCCCGTGTCCTTAATTTTCTTGGCACGAAGCAAAGAACCTCAGCTATTACCACAGAGAATGTCACCGCTTCATTACCTTTTAACCTTCTAAATCTACTTAGTTTTCAATGTTCAATTCAATTTCCATTGCTTCTCTGGAGCTGTTTGTAAGCCCCTCAGAAAGACAATCTTGTCTTACACTCAATATGCCAAATACAAACCTCTGAAAAAGCGTTTCTCATTCTCTTGTAATCTGTTGCTTATGCATCTTATTTACCAGACTCCTGGAAAAGGAATGATACTCTCTCTGAAACGCCCCCGCCTCCATAGCCCCCAGAACATGGTGGACACTTTGTTAATTTATGCTAAGGAATAAACTTCCCACCTATGATCATTCACTGTTGTTTTTGAACTTGCACTTGAACTTTCAGTTTCAAAAGACAATAATCTTACTATATTTGTTCTTCAAATTTAAGGTAATCTAACAGGTATCTTAGGTTATTGTGCACAGCACGTTAAGTAATTAATCAACTCAACACTTGAAGCCTGAAAGGACAACCATACTCTAAACACCATTAAAATGTTTCTTACTCATCTCCTATATACATACTATGTTAAGCTTAGTCCTAGAATTTGTATTACCACTCTAGTACGTAATATCAGATTTAGTAATAGAATCTACTGTCAACTACCTAACTTTACCACTGCATGAAAATTTAAAACTTGTCATTAGCATTGCTCTTTTGTAGATTAGAAAGATGGATCATTTTTCTGCTGGCTTAATTTACCAAGATTCAAAGAAAATTGCTCTTTCTTCATTTTTCTTGTGTTAGTACCAATTATTATGAAATATATTGCCAGAAAGTAGTAATTGAGGTAGAAAACTCACATTTGAAATGTTTCTGTCAAGTAAGCAAACATGTCTGTCAAGTAAAAGTTGTGTGAAATTTCTGTCACACAACTTATTTTGCAACTTTTCCTGTATGTGTGTGTATATATTAGTAAATATGTCACATGACTTTTTAAATACACTCCACCCCCCCCCCCAAATATATTCTGATCTTCCCATTCTGGCCACATCATGGCAATACCAGTTACTGCACTTACCTCATGCTACAAGCAACTGTGAAACAGGACAAAAAATATAAAGCAAATATTTTCAGATACTGGATAGCTGGCAGCTTCGGACTCTAATACTTGAGAGAAGGAAAATGTGTCAGCCCCACTACCATCACTACATTCTTTTTGCTTTCTGCCACTTACAGGACTTCTATGCTAGGCACTGCAGTCTCACTGAGCTGAAGAGGCGAAGATAAGAGTCTACATCTAATGAAGTTGCTGGAATTTAGGGCTGTAAAGTGGGAGAAGTTTGGATGGGTGGCGGGATTTTATGTGTAGTTTAACCACACATCAAGATCAAGAATTGAATTTAGCTAGACTCTGTGGTGACAAGAATGATTGCTGCAAAGGTGAGAGCCAAACAGAAATTTTAATAAAATTTAAATCCCAACAGCACTGGGAAGTGTTAGAATTCCAGCCAAAGTGAAAAGAGCTTTCTGAGCACGCCAGGCATTCAGTTGATGGCAGAAAGGCCACATTTTAGGATTAAAGATTATTTTCGAGAGCTGTTGTTCTCAAAGTGAGTTCCCCAGCTTCTAATGGGTCACTAGAAGCTTGGGGGATACACAAAGTCACCATAATATTTTCATAATAATACTAACACATTATTCCCTTTTCTCCCATGTTAACACTTATACTGATGAAGGAGAATAACAAGTGATTAGAACTTCTCACAATTTAAAACCAACCTCAGCACCAAAATCTGCTAATAGCATTATATTCCTTACTGCAATGAAATAACAGTACAAAATTATTATTATTATCATCACTATATACATTTTTTCAGTTCAACATAAGAATATTCTTGATGAAGCAGTATAATTTCTTAATTGTATTGAATTTTGGTGCTAGGCATATGTATTTTATTAACAGTCTTTGTATACGCACAGAGCACTTCTGCTACATGCCAAAATACAGTAGCTATCTGAAGAAAAAGCATTCAGACAATAATTTGATTTGGAAGTTCACCTAAATGTTGTTTTTAAAGAACACCATTTTTACTTGAAGGAATAATTAACCAAATAGTTGATTATTCCGATTTAGATACTTTGTAGATGTTTTCTCAGAACTTTATAAAGTAAGCCTGTATCTTCAGGAAAACAACTGATAGTATTTGTAGTCAATAAGAAATACTCAGCTTTCAAGTAAAAATTATAATTTAGGAAAACTTGTATCTGCTTCCATAAGCATGACAATTTCCCATACTTAATGATTTTTCTAATGACACTGGTGAATATAAATTTCTGATATTATAGAATAAAATGTGTTAACATTTGGAAGACCTTTATAACTCATGAACCAACGTTTACCAAATTATCAATACACAGTGTTACAAAATCCTGTATGGGGGAAAAAGCTATTAAAACTACAAGACAGCCCAGTGGATTTTAACATGTCAGAAAACCAAAAGGTGTTGATATGGTTTCATATTCCATTTTGTAACCAACTTCTAAGAAATTACTACTTGTGATGTTTTGGTTGGTATCAAAGGGAAAATCTTCATTTATATGGAAAAGCTATTAAAATTCTCATCACTTTTCAAACTACATATCTGTATGAGTCTGGATTTTTTTTTTCACATATGATAACCAAGGCAACAAATCGATTGCAAAACTAGATAGACCACTGTTTTCCATAGAGCCAGATATTAAATTAGTTTTCAAAAGAGACCAATGCTACTTTCCCCACTAAATTTTTGCTTTGGAAAATATAGTTACTTTTCATTAAACTATTTGTTAACATTTAATGCATTTATTGCTGTTATGTTTAATATATTTGTAATGAAGTATTTCTAAATTTCTCAGTTTTAATTTCTAACACAGTACATATTGGTAGAGATAACTCGCATAAAAAAGCTCTTTCAAATGCTCAGTAAATTTTAAGAGACTAAAGGGATCCTAACACTAAAATGTTTGAGAACTGCTGCCCTCAAGTAAGGTACATGTCCTAGAATTAATGATAAAATGGAAACATATATTGTCTAATGGGGAATAAAACCAAGCTTTTCGGATCAAGATAATTTACCAATAATTTTAACAGCCTTTCAGAGCAAAGCCCAATAACTTTTAAAGGAAGACAACATAAGGTAGACACGCATATTTTAGTCTACAGTGTCCAGCATAAAATAAAAAATTACACAATCTAAGAAGCGGGAGAAGGGGCCAATTACCAAGAAGAATGGCAGCAATAGAAACAGACTAAGAAGACTAAGATGTTGGAATTAGAAGTCAAGAACTTTAAAAGATCTATCTAAACATAGTCAATAACTGAGACAAAAGAGACCTAATTAGTGAATAAGAGGGAAATATCAGCAGAGTAAGAGAAACCATAAAAAGAAACAAATGAAACTATTGTGGAAAAGTACAATATCTAAATTTTTAAAATAGATGGCTTTAATAATAGATTAACGATGGCAGAAGAGAAGGTCTATAAATATGAAGGCAGATTAGTAGAAATCATCCTACCAGAAGAAGAGAGGGGAAAAAATAGAAACACGAAAGGAACAAAGTGTCACTGTAGACAATAAAGGTGGTTTAATTACCCACAACTGGAGTCTTGAAAGTAAAGAAAAGCTGGAATGGAGCAGGAAAAAAAAAAAAAAAAAAAATCAAGGTTGCACTTGCCAAAATTTCCCAAATTTGATGAAAATACAATAATCTATGGATCTTACAAGCAGAAAACCACACTTTATTCATGTCATAAACAAACTGCTGAAAACCGAAGATAAAGAACAGAGTAAATCATAAAAGCAGCCTAAGCAAGGGAACACGTGTATATTACAATCAGGAGAACAATGACAAGAATAACAAATAATTCCTCATTAAGGAGGAAGAAAGGAAGCCAGAATAAAATTAATGGCATCTTTACAGCAACAAAGAAAATGAGAAAAAAACACTGTGGAGCCTAAATTCTAATGAAAATATCCCTCAAAAAAAGATGAAATAACATATTTTAAGGCAAATAAATAAAAGCTAAGAACACTTTTCATCAGAAGATATTCTAAAAGAAGGTCTTCAAACTGAAAGGGAAAGACACAAGATGGAAATTCAGATCTGAAGGAAAGAAGACAGTGCCAAAAATTATAGATGTGGGTAATTTAAAGACAATATTATTTTACTTAATTTTTTAAAAGAAAATTGGTTGTTAAGAGTAAAAATAACATCGTGCTATAGGGTTCATATGTATGTAAAAATAAAGTATATTACAAAAATATTATTAGTTTGGGTAGGTATATTTATGCTACTCAGTGTTCTTATATTTTAAGTGGTGAGGTACAATAGTAACTCTAAATAGATTATGATTTTTAAAAGAGTGCATGTTATAATATTTAGAGTAATTACTAAAAAGGTAATAAGAGGAATAGATTATAAGTTAAAATGTAATAAAGATATTGAGATAGAATATTTAAAAGCATTCAATTAAAACAAAGGCAAAAAAGGCAGCAGAAAAATTGACACAGAATGATGACAGACAAATAAAACTATCAATAATTAAATAAACACAAAAGGTAGAAATAGACTGAATACAATAATCAAGACCTAACTATATGCTGTCCAAAAAAACCTGCACTTTAAATATAAGGACACAAAAGATAAAAGGATGGAAAAACATATATTATTAGATCTTTAGAAAGCTGGTAAGCATATATTAACATCAAAAAAAAAACTTAAGCAAGGAGTACTTGCAGTGATTTTTTTAAAAGAGATATCATAATGATAAAAGAGTTAATTCATCAGCAAAACATAACAATCCCGAATATGTATACATCAGAGCTTCAAAATATATAAAGCAAATGTGACTTAAATAAAAAAAGAGATTGCCAAATCCATAAGTTCATGATTATAACACTCCTGATGAGCAATTGATAGAGGTAGAAAAAAGGATCAAGAGGATTTCAAAGATTCATATATTACTAACCAAATTCATCTAATTGACATTTATAGAACACTAAAACAACTTTTACTTTTCAAGTTAACATGGCATATTCACAAAGAAAGACTGTACTCTGACCCATAAAACATGTATCAATACATTTTAAAGTATTAAAAATCTATGGAAAAAAATTCTGACACTAAAGAACTAAATTAGAAACAAATAATAACATACCTAGAAAGCTTCAAATATTGGAACATTAAACAACATAATATTAAGTCGATAATTGCTTAGAGAGGAAATTAAAAATTAGGCAAATATTTGGGTTTATTTCTGAGTTCTCTATTCTGTTCCATTGGTCTATGTGCCTATTTTTACATCAGTACCACACTGTTTGGTGACTATGGCCTTACAGTATAGTTTGAAATCAGGTAGTGTGATGCTTCCAGATTTGTTCTTTTTGCTTAGTCTTGCTTTGGCTATGCAGGCTCTTTCTTGGTTCCACATGAATTTTAGAATTGTTTTTTCTAACTCTGTGAAGAATGATGGTGGTATTTTGATGGGAATTGCATTGAATTTGCAGATTGCTTTTGGCAGTTTGGTCATTTTCACAATATTGATTCTACCCATCCATGAGCATGGGATGTGTTTCCATTTGTTTGTGTCTTCCATGATTTATTTCAGCAGTGTTCTGTAGTTTTCCTTGTAGAGGTCTTTCACCTCCTTGGTTAGGTATATTTCTAAGTATTTTATTATTTTTTTTTGCAGCTTTTGTAAAAGGGGTTGAGTTCTTGATTTGATTGTCTGCTTAGTCACTGTTGGTGTATAGAAGAGCTACTGTTTTGTGCATATTAATCTTGTATTAATTAATTAATATTAATCTTGTATTAATCTTGTATCCCAAAACTTTGCAAATTCTTTTATCAGTTCTAGGAGCTTGCTGGAGGAGTCCTTAGGGTTTTCAAGGTAAACGAGCATATCGTCAGCAAACAAGAACAGTATGACTTCTTCTTTACCGATTTAGATACCCTTTATTTCTTTCTCTTGTCCAATTGCTCTGGCTAGGAGTTCCAGTACTACGTTGAAGAGGAGTGGTGAGAGTGGGTATCCTTGTCTTGTTCCCCTTCTCAGAGGGAATGCTTTCAACTTTTCCCCATTCAGTATTATGTTGGCTGTGGGTTTCTCATAGACGGTTTTTATTATATTAAGGTATGTCCCTTATATGCCAACTTTGTTGAGGGTTTTAATCATAAAGGGATGCTGGATTTTGTCAAATGCTTTTTCTGCATCTATTAAAGCTCAACATGGATTAAGGACTTAAACCTAAGACCTGAAACTATAAAAATTCTAGAAGATAACATTGGAAAAACCCTTCTAGACTTTGGCTTAGGTAAAGATTTCATGACCCAATACCCCAAGGCAAATGCAATAAAATATGGTGCAGTATATACTGTTCAGGTGTTGGGTGCACCAAAATCTCACAGATCACCACTAAAGAACTTACTCATGTAACCAAATACCACCTGCACTCTAATAACTTATGGAAAAATAAAATAAGAAAAATTTAAAAAAGGAAAAATTGGGAAAATATTTGTTGACATACTGAACATGCACCATATCAAATTTATGAAATACACCTAAGGAAGTACTTAAATAAGTTTAGTTTCAATGCTTATTTATTCAACACAAAGGTCTAAAAATGTGTTTCCACATTAATAAGTGAGAAAAAAAACAAACATAAAGGGGGTAGAAAAAAAGAAAATAACAGCAGAGATCAATAAAATACAAAATTCATAACAAAGAAAAAAACAAACATCATTCTTTTAGAAACATTAGTGCAATCAATATACCCCTGTGAGACTAACTAGAAAAAAAAGAGAAAACACAAAATAAGAATTTAGAGAAGAACATCATTACACATACAAAGGATATTGAAGAAGTATTATGAACAATATTCTGCCAAAGCTTAGAAGAAATAAATTCATGGAAACACTAAACTATCAAAATTAACACAAGAATAAATAAAATCTGAATAACCCTACATATACTAAGGAAATTGCATTTATTAAGACAAAAACTAAAAAAAAAAGACACACCAAGTCCAGGAAATTAATATTTTGCTATTTAATTGTATCAGTTATTCAGGAAAAAAAATAATAATATTTACCTTACAGAAGTCCTTTCAAAATAAAGCAAGACAGTTGTGTTTTGTGCAATATTATGCAATAAATAAACCTAAACATAAAAGTTTAATTTTGGAGTCTTTTCTAAGATACCAAACCCTAACATATCAATGGCATTTGGTAAACAGAGATTTCTGAGAGATGATCAAAAAAGCTTGAATCAGTTATTAATTGGCGTTTATTCCAATTAAAACTTCTGCTCACCAAAATACACCATTAAAAAAGCCAAAATGTAAGCCTTACACTTGGAGAAAACATTCAGATACTTGTATCTGACAGAATATGGAAAAAATTTCTACAAATCAATAAAAAAAAAACACAGGCCAATGTTTTAAATGGGTAAAACATTTGAACAGATAACCTGACAAAAGAAAATATCCAAATTATTAATAAGAACATTAAAAGGTTCTTGAACTCTGTTGACAGGAAAACCCAAATTAAACTATAATATGATACTATTTCACACTCACTATTATAGCTAAAATCAAAAAGGCCCACAACACCAAGTATTGGTAAGAATAGGGAGTAAGTGGAGACTCATTCATTGCAAATAAGAAATTAAAATGGTAAAGGCACTTTGAAAAACTGTTTGGCACTTTCTTATAAAGTTAAATATGCATCAACTCTATAGGCAAGGCACTTACCTTATGTTGCCAATAATTAAAAACTCTCAAATGTTTATCAATAAGAATATGAATAAACAAATGAAATACTAAGAACATAAATGAATTTCAAACCCAATATATTGATCAAAAATCCAGACACAAAGGAGTAGATACTATATAATTTCATTTATACAGTACAAGAGCAGGCAAAACTTAAGTACAGTAAGAAAAAGCAGAATGGTGGTTTTCTACGGAGCACTAGAAAATCTTCCAGAATGGGAATGCTCTACCTAGACTGAAATACTTGTTACATAAACATACACATTTGTCAAACTCTACATATTGTACATTTATCATTGTCTTGTACAGAGATTTCACTTCAGTAAGAAAATTACCTTCCTGCAAGAAGCGTCCTTTAGTTGATTCTACCCAACTCTAAATGGACAACCTGAAATTATCAGTTCCTAGTTCAATTTGCAGCTCTGCTAGAACTTAAAATTATGCTTTTGTGTGGTTTATATATGTTTTCTCATGTATGAAATTATATAATTGGAGCACATGGCTTTATAGTATAACTTGCAGATATAAAATTTTATATGTCTATACTTATTTCGATTCAAAAATTGAATAACCCAGGTCATTTTTTGATTGAAAAGTTGAATTGAAAGTTCCCACAGTGTCAGGGTCGATCATATATGCTTTTAAATTTCCATAATACTTCTCCCAAATAAGGTTTTTGTAAAGGAATCAATAATGAAGTTCGATTACAGTAGATTGTGCATTTTCATTTGCCTTTTACACAGCATCAAGATGGTGTCGACAAGAGAAATAAGGAGGGGAAAAAGAAATATATCCAAGTCAGGGATGGAAAACCAGGTTTTATATCGGATATAGTGTAACAACTTACCACTTTAATGAAAGATATTTTTCCATGATCTTGTTGATTTCAGGAAATATTTAGAAATATTCCAAAATTATCTTTTTAACACTGGTATCAAGTCCTGAAGGTTTCTGAGGCATACTTGATCAAAGTGTATATCTCTGTAAATGTTTGCCTGCCCAAAAACAATTCAGCATAATGTTAATTCTATGAGATTCAGTGTGAACCTAAATTGCAATTTTGCATCAGTTTAATTTCAATTACTGTATTCAGGACAGCATAAATAATCCTATTTACACATTTAATTCAAGTGTACATAATACACTGTAGAAAAAAATAAAATTTGATAGAGGAAATAAATTATCTTATGTTTAAACACAAAATTGAATAGGATCCTCATATTTTGAGAGCTGGGTTTTTTTTTTTTTTTTTTTTTTTTGGCCTCTAGATATATCCTGGTTGCTTTTTAGTGAGAAAAGGGCAATCTATCTGCATATCTCCTGTATTTTTGTAGAGCTCCATTAACTGCATGCCTAGAATCATTTTGATACATTTTGATATGAACACTTAAAGAATGAAATGGAGGATTTTTGCTTTATTTTAACTTGGAGACTATTCTTAAGATATTGGTATGCTCTTTCTAAATAAGTTCTAATTAGATTTCTTCCTTAGCACTTTGGATGTTCTCATAATTAGTAGGGTCTGCCTTCAACCAACCAATGAAGAAAGTATGAAAGCTCTTTAACGTTCCCAGCCTCCCAAGCCTGCTGTCTCCTTGTGATTCCTTTCCTTTTTCTAAATGAACCACTTTCTCCTTTTCAGGAATTCAAGATTTTTCTACTACTTCCTGGTATTAAAATACAATAAAAAATCTTCAGTAAAATACAAAGCAATAAAGCATACATCACCCAAGATGTATCATATGATTCTCTATCTCATTATCCTGCCATATACTTCTCCCCAGCACATTTCTGTTTGTTTATTGCATGCTTCTCACACTAGTACATTGTTTTATCTTTCAACTGTTTGTGCCAGTATATACAATGGAAATTAACTTTTGGATATTAAATCTGTGAGCAGAAAATTTGCTATATTCATGTATTAATTGTAATAGTTTATCTGTAGATTTTTAACTATGTATGCATTCGTAGTGTCTGAATAATGAATTTTATTTCTTCCTTTTCAATCTTTGTAACAATTTTTCCTTGCCTTATTGTACCACCCTCAATCATCTAGTAAAATGCTCAGTAGTAGTGCTGATTGATATGCTTGTTTCATTCCTGTTCTCATAAAAAATCTTCCGCTTACCTTTACATGGATACCCTTTATCATATTAAGTATAGAGAAGTCTGTGATATCACAAGCTTAGCCAAGATAACTTTCAGTAAGAGTCACTTTTAATAACAATCATACCATCTCTAGCTTAGGAAAGAGGCTATCTGCCTAATTTTTCAAAGACTAGATAAAGTTCTGAAAACTGTAAGTCATCTTTTTCTATATTTTTTATTATAGTCTAATGTGTCTGAGACATCAATTTTATTTCTAAATCAATTCCATTCAAAGTTCTTGGCTAAAAGTATTGGGAGAGACTTGCCTTAATCTGTCAGTCCATCATAGGATGGAAATTCACTTCTTTTTCTGTTAAAAGGTAGCTGAGCTCTTCTCCAGAGTTGTGTATCACTAAATAAGTCTAATGACACTTTGTAAATCAGCCAAATACTGTGAACTGACAATAAAATTATTTGAATAGGAAATAGCCTATGCTTTACTAAGGAAATAATACGACTAAGGAAATGGTATATAAGAAATGTGTAGCCACGTACTCTTGAGAAAAATGGTGTAATGATAGGATCATTTCTCCAACTTTTATATCCTACCACAGGCAATGGCCTATCAGCTTTCATGTTTCTCATTAATGGATGTGAATGAAAGGAACCAAGTGATCAATGTACTTTTGTTCACTTCAGTAACCAGAGTAATTCAGAGTGGCTCCGAAAGACAATCATAAAGACTTAATATATTCTTTCTTTACAATTTTTATTTAAAGCTACAGCATGGAAATTTGGCCTATAATAATCAAGAGAAAAATAATTACTCTCTCCAGGGCTCTATGTCAATTTTTCATCTAAATATGGATTTTTATTAATGTTCATTATAATTTCACATAAGCATGAAGAAACTAACATTTTATTGCAATTTTCAAGGGAGAGAAAGTAAAAACTAGTGTCTTATTCCAAATGACCTAAGAGGTACTATGAGGAAAAAGTCATTTTCTAAAACTATGCACTTATTCTCCAGCTTCCAAATTCATGACCTGGAAGCGCAGGTAGTCAGTAAAGGCTGAATAATAATGATGATGTTACATGTCAAAGAAAAGTTACTGAATTAAAGATCATACATAAAAATGTGTGTGTGTGTGTGTGTGTGGCTTGTATAAGAATATTTTATCAGATGTAGGCTCTAAATAATCAGATGAGATCTTGTCTAAGAGGAAAAGCTCATATTTTTACTTATTTTATTCACAATACAGTTTCTTTGAAAAAAAATCTCTATCAAAATCATCTACCATGTGGAATACATTCATAGTCAGAGCAGACTTTCAGGCTAAAAAAAATGCAGTACTAACAAACATTTTCACTAATAGGTTGAATCTAAGGAATATATTTAGTTTCTGAATGAAAATGGCTTATTTAGCAAATGCTTGCCAGCAGGTGCCCATTCAACTCATAAGCAACGGAGTTGAAATAAAAACTAATTTTCTGAACCCAAGTTCAAATTAAATGCATTAAATTACTCAGCCTTTGCAAAAATCCTGACTTCTTGAAAACACAATGAAATTAGTTTACTTAAATAAAGAAATAACATATTTATTTATAGTCACTGTTTTGAATCCACTCCTCCCAGGCCACTCCTAATTTTAGGGGGTAAAGTCAATAGCAGTTTCAGGGACTTTTCTATTCACAGTGATAATAAAAGAATGGACCTGGGGCACAATGGCTATCTGTACTACTGCTGTTACAGACAGCGCAGTCAAACTCTCTTAACTCTTACCCTACTGCTAAGAGGTCAAGTCCCAGTTTACTGAGAATTTGACAATGCCACCATCACTCTACCCCCAACTTTCTTAACTATCTCTCACATAACTATCACCTCTACCCCTAGCCCCACCACCCAACTTATGGTTTCTCATAGATTCACAGAAAGCAAAATTTGTATTCTCAACCACCTGTGGGTCAACACCTAAACAGGAGCGTTGTAATTTCACCAAAAGGATGCTTTCTATAATAACTTTATTTCCATCAGTTATAAAAAAAAAAGTATGGGATGAAAACAACAGAACAATAGACAACTTCACTTGTGGACACCAAAATTTGATTTTCATCCATTTCCATGTGTCTCATAATTAAACAAAAAAAAATTCCAACCATAGAAAGCACAAAAGCCAATCTTTCTCTGAGGGATTACGAAAACAGGCAGCAAGCCAAAGTTAGCTATCAGGCTTCAATTTGCCAAACCCTGCTCCAGAGAACAGATTGGAGATAAACAAATGATGAATCAGATAATCCATGTAAAAGACTACCACAGAAATCCACATAGCAGATAATGGTAGCTTGAACTCATGTTTTGCTATAGGGATAGAGACAAGTAAATGAAATTTGGGTATATTTCAGATAAAACCGATAAGACATGGTAATGTATTAACTATAAGTACACCATATTCTGCACTCTTTCTGATGACGATTCACATTTAGAAATAAGATAAAATTTCTTAGAACACTAAAGAATTTTAAGTATTTTGTTTTATTTTGTTTGCAAATTACCCATGATACCTCTGGGCTTGAAACTAGGGCCATGTTTCTCTTTTTTTGTTTTCCTATTTTAAAATTAGAGCTATAAGAGGTTTTTAGACAATTGACATATTTATAAGACAAATAAAACATACTACATTTTTAAACATGGTTTAAAATGTTTCCATGAGTTTCATAAACTAAATTTGTAAATAGGATCAAACATTAATTAAAAGCCCACTCGAGGTCCCCCTTTCACACAGAAAATATTGTTCAGAGCTACTTTGATTTTTACAATTTAATCTTCAATCTGTTAAAGACAAAATTTTTAAAATCTAGGTATCTTTTAGGTTTAATTTGCAGATATGATTAGTCTTTATAAATATAACAAATGTTACAGCCATCTTTTCTGTTATAAACCATATAGATTTAGGATTAGTATTAGAGAGAATAGGCTGGGTTGGGGAAGGTCTCACAAGGAAGATGTCATTTGGGTCTGGAAGGCTCAGAGGTATTTGTCTGTCAAAGAAGGACAAGGGAAAGCCTTGGAATTAGAGAAAATAGGCTAAGAAAATGTGTTGAGTTATAAGAATATGCCACATTGGGGAATTTTCTAGTCCTGCAATGGGAAGAACTATAAAAGAATGAGATATGAAAGAGAATATTGAACTTGATTATAGAGTGCTTTCTTTAAAGCCATGCCAAGAAACTTGTATAGTTCTCTTAGTTTTAGTCAAGTTTAAAGTGTGGAGATACACTAAATACAAATAAGGAAAGAAAAACTCTTCCTTCCCTAACTATCTACTCTGGTAAGCTAAAAATTCAGAAAGCTCATAGCCTGCCTGAAGGCAATAATAAAATAGGACAAAAAATACCATTAAGACCTTATTATAGCCAGTTAGGACCTTATTTCATGGGATGAAAATGCAGCATTAAAGCTTTACCAGAACAATCTATAATGCTGCTCTTTTTAATTCCATTTAATGCTTTTCTGACTATTTCAAAAAATAAACTAGCTGACCGATTCATGATACCAGTTGTCGTAATTTGTAATATCAACACATTGGCTCTGCATAAAACATCCCCCAACCCAAACTGAGCAGAGGGGTTCATACTGAGGAGTCATGGAAAATACGAGAGACGTGAACCAGTGCATTACGTTTAGCTGTGCACTTTTTCAAAATGTCTCGATATTGACCAAGAAGATCTCACCTGGTAGTCCTGTCACCCTTACAGCAGTTTCTGTTCAGAGTGTTTGGATATATAGGAGCCTGTGCTTATGCATTTGGCCCCAGAGATTCTGCTAAAAACTACACACCCTGTTGCTCAAAGAACAGCAACTAAACATCAAAGACAAAAAGATAACTTTGAACTTACAGATACCTGTGCTATGGATAAAGAATTCTGACCATGCCATAACTGCTCAAAGAGCATATAAATTACTCTCAAAATAATCAAAATTTAACTATATAGATAATGACAATACTGACCGTAAAATTAAGCAATCCTAGCAGTGAATAAGAACAGAATATAGGATATAGGACAGTATCATGTGTCGTAAACATAGAAATAAGTTCAGGGTAGCATATGTAATCTTAGCACTTGGAATAAATCTCTGGACAGGAAGCCTTAATACTGTTCCTCTTGAGCTTTCTATGTGTTGTCCCATTCAAGGTTAACACTCAAATTTTTAAAATCTAGAAACACACCTCTCTTCTCATACACACACACACACATAAATCCCTTCAATATTTAGTTGTCCTTCATATAGACTATGAAATTTAAAACAGACATTTATCAGCAAGAAAGATGGAAAAACAGCGTGTGTTCAAGTCACGAACAAGCATTCTCAATTTTATTGTTCCTAAATGTCAAGTAAAGGGACTAATTGGAAAGGAATGACTAGTGATGATGCAAAGAAGCCAGGAAGATTTGTGGGGCGCAGAGAGATAAGCACAGCTCTGTCAAATAAATTATTTAGGGAGTGAAGTGTTAACAATTTCATATTTCAGAAAAGGAGTATCTTGACCATTGACAGAAGGGAGAAAAATTCGGAATCTAGAAATAAAAATAAATTTCTAGGTTTCACCTTGGTCATATATACTCCAAATTCTAACTACAAAGGCCAATATATGCATTTTTGTAATGTCCTGTATTTTCAAATATTGCTTTCTGTTATGCTCTCCGAATGCATATTTTTAAGATTCCATGGTAAACTTCCCCTTCTTTTTGTATGTTTTGTTTTTCAATACATTATAATGATTTGCAACAAAATAAAGGCCTGTTTTCCAGAGTATAATAAATTCAGTATCAAATAAATATGTACCTATTCCAAAACTATGTTCCAGGAAGCTATAAACTGGGTCTTAATATACTATATGGATTACACACAAGAAGTTGCAATGCATACTAGAGTAGTGATTCTCAACTGGTGGGACAGCTGGGGAAGAGCAATAACATTCTCTAGCAAAGGAGATTTTCCAAACGTGAGTGTACACACACATATACACACACACACACACACACGAAATTAGGGAACATAGCCTCACTGTCAGTCCTTTCAAGTCTGCTGACTAAACACCTCCAGGGCAAAGTAATTCCTCCTTTTTATGAACAGCTTTAGTAATTACCAAAAGAATTACATGTTATATGCTCATATGCCCCTTTTCAAGGCTCAATATTGATACTATTTCTACATTATGGGTCTACTTGGAATGAGATCATTCTTTCTTTTACATGACTGTATCAGAAATTTTAAGAGAACAATCAGAGTGCAACAACTGCCAATTCCATCCAGTTTATTCCTTAAATATGTTAAAGGACATCAAATTATTTCTCAAAGAAGCATGGAAAATAACTTTTGAGATCTGTATCAGTCAGAGATCAGCCAAAGAAGCAGCAGATTGATCGATCTATCTACCTATATGCATATTTATATATCTATCTCTCTGTGTATATGTGTATATATCTATAGATTTAAAGAGAGATTTGACCTTATGTAATTGTGGAAGCTGGTTACGCAGTGCCTGCAAGGCTCATGCATCTATATTTGATGGAGGAGTCTGAAGTATACATATAAGGTAGTAAGAAAGCAAAGACAGACATTGAGTAAAGGACTAAATAACTCCCTCTGCGAGGATGTCTTGGAATCCACAAAGATGTACTGGAACGTCTATTGGTGTCTTGTGATCTCTAAGTTTTCAACTTCGATGATGGGTTGATCTTCAGGGGAAGGTCGCATCCTTCATCATGTTGCTAACCATGGACCTGGCCTAGAAGTCAGAGGAGCTAAAAGAGGAAATCCAGCAGGAGCTGAAGGAGCTTGGTCCAGCTGCTGCCCATGCCAACAAGGTAAGCCAGCAGATAAGTCTCAATGTAGCTTATGGCTGGTGCTTCACTTCCACCTGCCAAACCTCTCCCAAAACGTCTAGTGGCCCATACTGACCAGAAACAGTTCTGGAAAGGGAGCTGTCAGAAAATAGTTCCAGCTGAGCAAGACTGAAACAATACAAACCCACCATATTGTTTAGCCATTTTTGTCATTAAATAAAAGCATACATTCCTCATACTGAAATAATTATGCATCTATCTTCTTGCTGATTTTTACAAAAGGAATAAAAATTATTTCATGGATCTTGAATGCTGCATATTCCACAAATGGCCCCTGTGTGCAATATGAGTGTCCCCAACTCACAGAGTAGCATGAGGGACAAGGAGACCTAGAGGAGACCATGAAGATCATGTATTCATTTTACTGTGTCTGTTTTATAGTTAAAGAAACAGACTCAGCAAGGTTAGTGGGTGGAATCAGATACACAATCTTTCTCAGGCAAGAGCCGGAGCTAGAAGCCATATCTCCTTTCCATCAGTCTGGTGTTTTTATATATAATTCATATATTTGTGTAATTTATAAACAATAAATGTAAAAATAATATTATTGCTCAATATTGTTATTATTCACACTGCCATTTTTCTTTTCCTTTCACTTGGGAAAAAGCAGAGGTTGAATTTTAAGATTGCCTTTACACAGTCTCCAAATCTATGATTCTCTTAACTTCCTCTATAATAGCTTCTTCTTCAAGACTTCATAAGTTTCTGTTTTCTGTGTATTTCATTTCTACAGTTATTTGAATTTATCAGCTAAATTGACGCAAGCATTTCTGTTTTTAAATCCATACTGAGAATGAATTAGAGTCAACAAAAGCAGTATGCTTTATTGTTTATCTACAGAGGGTCTACTTTCCGATTCAGATAGAAGTTCAGCTTTCTATTGCTTTAGGCATAAAATTAAATTGGAAAGCAATACACACCTTAATTAAGTGATCTATAGTCATTCTCTTCTATGAACTATTTCAGCACCAACAGTGTTTTCTGCTGTATAAGCTGCATCACCATCCTTGTTCAATGTAGTCTTGATTGAAGAACTACCTAAACTTGACAATTAATGCAGACAGACATAAATGTGTGAGTAAATAAGATAACATCTAGGAGAGAGGAGAAATCTTATATACAAAACAAACTATAACCAATGTGCTTTTGTTATAATAATATAAGAAGATCCTTATCAGTGTTCGCTGTTTTGTTTCTAAATCCACTCTTGTCCCTGTCTACCAACATTTAAAAAATTGGTTGATAGTGTGCTGCAATTGCAAAGGTGAAATGAATAGATTAGGAGTTGCACAGCTGTTTATGGTTTTGGTTTATAGCTCTGGGACATCCCATTCTGGAGACATTCCGTTCCAGTTCATTTTAACAGTAATTAGAAGTACCCCCATAACGAGGAGTTTGCTGTTGAAAACAACTTCATTAGTTTGAGTGATTTTATTGGTTTCCTTTAGGGTGAGGAACTAGCACTAATAGTTGTAATTTAATAGGAAAATTACTGAAGCAAGAAAGATTCCACTGAATCTTAAATAAGGCATTAGACAGGAGTTTCCTTTCCAAATAATGAAATATAAGACTACCGCCTCTACCTTTAAAATTCCTATGTAAATGCATATAAATTAGCATGAAAGGACTATTTGACTTAAAAGCCTTAATATTGCTTAAATGAAACATTGAGTTCTCATACCAAAAAATACAGGTGAAATTGACATAAATTGAAAATGCTTGTGTCCATGTAAGGCATTTTTCTTCACACTTTATTTAAAGTGAGGTAGAGTCAACACAGTTGGCCTTCGTGGAAGGAATTTATTTTCCTTTGGATAAAGAGGTTAATTCACTTTTCTAAGCTTGTTCTTTTCTCTTGTTTCCATCCTATCCCCTCCCGTTATTCCCCTCACACATCATCTCCCTAAGTAGCGGCATTTTCTTTGTCACAAGAAGGATTAATGGGACAATATTATCACCTCTGGTACACACATGATTCTCTATCTACAGAACACTTTATAATCATTTAGGAATCCTTCCTCCCACTTCCAGTGAAATATGACTCAGCATTACTTTCGGTGTTTTAGAGATGACAAAATAGAAATTTATGCAAGATTTTAAAGCAGATTAGCAACAGCTTAGTAATCTGAGATGTAAGTGTCTATCCTTCTTCTCGGAGACTGTATTTTGACACTTCCATCATTTGGAAATAATGATCTTTTACCATAAAAAAGTTTTAATATTTCAAAATGTGTGGAATTTATAATGGCTGGGTGCTAAAACAAAGAAGCAAATATAAGATAAAATGTATATTTTGGCTTCAAGCTGATTGTTCGGTTACAAAATGATAGGCTTCTCATGTCTGGGCAAAGATATGCCTCAAAATCTATGAATTGTACATCCACAGAGTAGGAACTACATCTGTCATGATGACTTCTGCAGCCCAAATACACTGACTTTTATAGCTCGAATACATGACACAGTGCTTGACAATGGGGAATTTTCCATTGAAAACTGGTTGAACAAATGTTGGGCCAAAAAATAATATATAAAACAAAAAATGGTTACCCTACTGACCTTTAGAAACTAAAGTTTCTTTCACATTGTTGAAGAGTTTGATGTCTATGAACATTCTTCCCACTTTGTTTCTACAAATCACTTCTCTTTATACCAACCAATTTTCAGCTTCTCCATCCCACCTCACCTATCCATCCTGCAGAGCTGAAAAATAACAGACTCTCTCAACTACTCTTTTTCATTTCTACTGGGTGATTTCTCACTTTTAAATTTCTCAGGTCTTGGATTAACAAGCGTCACTGACAATAGGTGAGAATCCAAGGAAAACATTTTAGATTGAATGACTTAAATTTGAAAAAAAGGAAAACATAGGGAAAAGAGTGGGTATTGGGAGGGAACTAAAACCCTCCCTAAAGAAGTGGGTGGATGCATGTTCTCACTTATAAGTGGGAGCTGAGCAATGGGAACACATGGACACAGGGAGGGGAACAACGCACAGTGGGGCCTGTCAGAGGAGTTGGGGAAGGAGAGCATCAGGATAAACAGCTAAGGTGCATGTGGGGCTTAATACCTAGGCGATGGGTTGATAAGTGCAGCAAACCACCATGGCACAAGTTTACCTATGGAACAATCTGCACATCCTACACATGTACCCCAGAATGTCAAATAAATTTTTTTAATAAAAGTGGGTGGAGATTTGGAGTCATGCCAAAAACTAAAGAGAGGAGAATAGAAAGACAGAATTGGAGGCCAATCAGAAGAAGACACATTTTGTGAAGATATTAATTCCTTAAATATTTCCTCCGTGAAATGCTGGGTGAAGGATTATGTTTTCTATAACTTCAACTATTTAATGTCATGTTGTAATCCTCTTTGAAATTGACACATCTTAAATAAAGACTTCATAAAATTTCAAATACTTTTACACAACCTATTACAATAGTTCCAACATGTTCAAAAGAGGAAGATTGTAAACGGGAAAGGAAGACTTGCCCACCCCCAAGTCTACAATGGCCTCAATGGAAAAAGGATATCATCCTCAAAATTAGTCTAAGAAACAAGTGTTAGTCAACACCCTGGAAAAGGCAGTCCTCAACATAACTGGAAGAATTTCTCCAGTGTGTACAACACAAAAGAACTAATAGATATTCCTAGTTATAACTTCAAAAAAAATGATATCCCCCACCTCTGTGAAAATGGTGGCACTGTGTAGACCACATGAAAGAAGAAAGTTTCAAGTCTGAAGACAGAAGAGCTAAGAGAATTCACCAGCGGCATTCTATTTATTCACAAAACAGGAGATTGTGTATGCAACGATAATAGTAATAACAATCTCACCTCAGTATGTAATTTAACATGGCCTAATGTAAACTAAGAATATGTTTATCAAAAAAATAGACAATTGTGTGCAGTAAGTGGCTCACAGTAAGTTCATGTGGCTGTTGAATAATATAATTCTACCCTTAATTGCTGAACCACTAAAGGTTAGGTAGTAAATGTATAATTCATTGTCACACCAGACATTACAGAGCATGAACCTAAAATAAATGCCATACAAATTCAGACATTGTGAAACCGTATTTCAAGTGGTCAGTATGGTAGGCCTGTGTATTTATACATGTGTAAGAATCCAAGAAGTTTAATAATAAAAAAGTACTAAAACTTTTCATTTCCTGTCATTCCTCAGATTAACCAATAATTCCAAAATTCCTTCCAATTCCATAGATGAAATAGACTAGTCAGTTATTGCTACAATAATGTAGCATAATGAATTACCCCCAAAACATACTAACATAGAATAACTGCACATTTATTTCTTATGCACAAGTCTACAGGTCACCTGGAGTTTGGCTGTTCTAAACTGAACAGAGAGGGCTTGTTTCCAAGCTATGAATTGGGTCCAGATTAGCTCCATGTGTCTGTCGTCTTCACTTGGCAAGTGGTGACCTGAGTCATATTCTTCTCATGGTAAAGATCAGGAGCCCAAGACAACAAGCCCAACCTTGCAAGCCCTTTTAAGCTCCCATGCATGTTTCATTTTCTAACATGTCATTGAACAAAGCAAGTGACATGACCAAGCCCAAAATCAATGTGGCAGAGAAGTATATGCCTTCCATAAAGTGAACTTTTCCTGATTAATAACTTGATATCCCAAAGTGAGGGAAGAATTTAGTCTGGTGCAAAAACCTGTGTTTCTAGCTCAATAACTGAGGACACATGCAACTGCAGGAAAAGAAGGATCTTTGAAAATATCAGAGAGCAATTTTACTCAAAATAGGCCTACTTCGCTTCAGAAACATCCAAGAACATTTAGAGTAAAGGTTATAACAAAGAGTAAGTAAAATAAAATTTGGGCTAATTCAATGCATATGCAATGAGCACTCTAGTATGTGTCAAGCACTGCACCAGGCCCTGAGGAAAAAACAAATGCACAGAAACTTCTCTATGAAACCGAGAACCCAAGAGAACAGTGAATTGTGATTTAAGGTCTGGGGCCTAAAGGGGCAAATAACATGTCTCAAAGAGTAAACGAGATCTAGTGGCAGCATCAACATTAATTCTACTTGGCTCTCATAGCAGAATCAGGAGTCAAGGATGCACACCTTTGCAATAGGATAGGTGTGAGACTATGGAAGGACATGGAATATGGCCTTTGTTACTGTAAGAAGCTCCCACACACAAGCCTTTGAGCCACCAAGAGAGATTTGAGGAGGCTACAGTTCCAGGAATTTGTGGTTGCATGAGGCCCTGTTTCACTTCCCACTGGGGAACAATGACAATACCCGTTGTTTATTTTAATTTATATCCAAAAACCATTTCTAATAATTGACTTGAAAAAGATTTCAGGACAGCTTTATTAGGAGAAAACTAGAAGAGAATGTTTATCATAAACATTTAAGCAATTCGTAATCATTAAGCAATTTTCCTAGGCACAGCATGAGTTTGCTGCACTAAACCAAAGGCTCGTTTCCTGGATCCTATGTAATAATGCCTTTATCATTGTCACCATCATCATCATTACTACTGACATTTTCAAAGTACCAGAAACTGTACAAAGTGCCTGACCTATATTACCTCATTAAATTCCGAGACAACCATATGAAAACAGGTATTAATTATATTTTATGACGAAGCTGTGTCTCAAAGTAACTTGTCTGAGATTATACAGCTGATAACAGGAAAGTCGTACTTTAAACTCAGGTTTAGTCTGATACCAAAACGTTAGATTTTAATACTTATTAGACATAATGTGAACATATATGATACAATTTTGCTTGCTATTGCTTGTACTTGGTTGTTTGACCAAGGCATCAGATCAAGCTTTGACTAAATCGGCACCACACTTCAGTCGGGGGAGTGAGAGTTAATGTACTCTCTTAATTTAACATCTGATGCTAACAGAGGTTTTAAGACTATTCAATGGACAGTGAATCCACTTAAAACAATGACCACTGTTTTTCACTGATCAAAGAATATGTTGTGATGATTTACACAGGTGTCATCATGTGTTTTAGTGTACAATAAAAGTCAAGTCAATATTCTATTGAACAGCTCATTTTGATGGCTATCTCAATAATATGAATTTCTCAGCCCCTTCAATGGATGTAAAATACCAGAATAAACTGAAATAGGCCAAAACTCTAACATACAAAGAAAGTAAAGAAATTATACCCAAATAATATGTAATAAAGATTATACAAGGTAGGATTTTGCTATTTTAATAGTAAAGCTAGGCTTGAAAAGAAAAAAAAAAACTCGGAAGAATGATCTTTGATTTTTGCCCAAAAGAAGAAAATAAGAGAAATATGCAGGTCTCCTTTCGGCAAATCCTTTGAGCCTTGCAAGTACACACAAAATGTGATAATTCATGTCCGACATGAAAAGAACTGGTTCAAGAGTAGAATTTTAATTGTTTTACTCAGGCAGCAAATAATTAACATCTTTACTCCAAAAATACAATCAGTACATTACCAAAAAATTTTTTAAATTACCCATTACATTGATTTTTAATGCTTACAGAAGTTTCAGTAATAATTCTGCTATTCGCAGAATTATTCACTCATGATTCTGCTATTTGCCACTTGTCTTCTTTTTCTTTACCATTCCTTTCTTAGCCAACCTCTTATCACCATAGGCATAACTGTTACTTGAACTTCTGATCCATTTTTTCACATTTATCTTTCCAATAAACATATTTTCTGAGTTTAACCCTCAGGTATGCTCTTCCTGGTGTCTCCCCCAAATCTTATTGTTCCTTTCAGGACCACTAACCAACAACTGTAATCGTCTCATATCTCTTTCTGCCTTTTTTTCATACATAGGTTTTCCCAGTGACAATTTTTCTTGCCAACCTGGATAAATTCCACTACCATCTAGATCAAGTATCAAGGAAATCTTTTTCTATATCACTTTTCTTATTGTCTATGGATTTTCTTGACCTAAATAACTTAAAGCTACTTTAAAGTGAATTTTTCTCATCACTATACTTCTTCCCACATACAAGCTATAAACAGAAAACAAATGATCCTAGACATTCTTACAATCACAGGGTTTTAGGTTCACCATTTATAACTTTCTGTATTAATCAAAACTTATTCAGTGGCAAATGACAGATATTCAGACCATCTTAATAAAAAAAAAAAAAATGTATGGTATTGTTTAGCTGAGACATAAGGAGAGCTGGCTTCAGAAAAGGCTGGAACCAGAGTTCAAAAGATGACTTAAGGGAGCTCCCTCTCTTTGTCCATTTTCTATTTTTTTAATTGTTTTTTGTTTTCTTGTTTTTTGGGACAGGGTCTCACTCTCTCACCCAGGCTGGAGTGCAGTGGTACAATCACAAATCTTTGCAACCTCAACCTCCTTGGCTCAAGCAATCCTTCCACCTCAGCCTCCTGAGTAGCTGGGACTCTAGGAACATGCTACCATGCCTGGCTAATTAAAAAACAAAGTTGCAGAAACAGGGTCTCACTACATTGCCCAGGCTGTTTTCAAACTCTTGGGCTCAAGTGATCCTCCCACCTTGGCCTCCCAAAGTACTGGAATTACAGGCATGAGCCACTATGCCCAGCCTCTTTCTCCATTTTTAAGCTCTACTTCACTCTCTATGTTGGAATTCTTTGCTCTGACTACAGATGGATTTCATTTATGCAGCTAATGAAGATGGTCATCAGTAGTTCTTAATTTCCATTATTTATATTAACAAAAGGAAATAGAGGTTTATTTTCTAATTATTATCAGTCTGCTTGGGTCAGTGCTCACATTTTGGACTAATTTCTATTATCAAAGACACAAGACATTATAACTGGCCAATCTTAGGATCCATGCCTGGTGAGGGCAGAGGAGATATTAACTGACAATCTCATTATACTTATGGAATGGGGCTTACCAGATTCTCCACAAAAGAAATGCTGAGTTTACAAAAACCTATGTTTCCTCACTACACTGCACCTTAAGCAGCCAAGCATCTATGTACATTCCTTCCTATAAATATAGAATATTCCTGTCTATAAAAATAAACTATCACCCACAAAAGGTAATAGCAACTAAAGGGTGACAACACCAACTATCATCCATTACTGCATCCAATGGAAGTCCTAGCGTTACTTACGCGTGTAATTCATTTTTGCCCTCCTGAGTTTGAACTCAGCTGAGAGATAGACACAGGAGTTAGACAGACAGATATCAAAATAAACATTATTGCTAATTAAAATCAAATTAGGAAATGCAGCTTTAGCCCTGAGTCAAGGACTTGCTATTACTTCTCTCCTGAATTAATCAGAGTTATTCAGAGTCCCAGGGTGGGGCAGGCAGCAGTAGGCCTTCCCTGGCAGGTACAGGGCTTGTTTTCAGCTTACCATATGGCCAAGAACCAACCGAAGCAGATGTTCTCCAAAATAAAAAACATCCTACAGAGAACAGAGGGAAGAAGACGAGCCCTGCATGCTCAGTTTCTTCAACCAATCTCATTTTCATAAGTTGGTTCTTCTGCCCATGGAGGAAGTCCATGATTGAGGAGACAGAAAAACCAGGCATGTTTTACTCTAATGACAGTTTTCCACATGGGAATATGGAAGTGAGAATAAAATTGTTTCATCCTGAATAGTAAAGAACATATATTTCTCTTCCAGGAGTATCAACCTAGGATTAAATGATATCTGGAAATCAAAAGTAAAGGGAAATTATAAAAGAGGATATCAAGTGGTGGTACGTTGTTATATGGTAACAGATAACCTGAAAATCTCAATGGCTTAAAACAGTTTTTGGTTTATTTTTTACACCCTCTGAATTTCCATCAGTGGTCATCTGGGGAGTATGCAGTTGTTCTGCTCCCTGTCACTGCTATGGCTATGGGGCCCTACAAATTACCTTATAAACTTTATATGTTGAACTTTCATAGGCTCTTGTTCTCCCAATTAAGGATTTCTCTGTATTATGACTCTATTAAAAGCATGTAAGCCCATCAGTCTGTTTAATTTCTTGCAATGACATTAGCTAATAATTAAAACCATAAATCTTGGAGGATCCTGACCTTAGCAAGAAGCCATAACCTTGTTCTCATAATCCTAGGCTTTAGGATAACTACTTCTATCTTGACCTTCCACAAAACGTTGCTGTGTTGAGGCAGAGCCAATCTGCTCCTCCGTTCCAAATTTCATCCTAGTGAATGGTGCTTTATCATGAGGGTGATTATAAACTGTACCATGCAATGAGTACATAGAAGAATGTTCTTTCTTTGTGAAAGGTTCTTTAATTTATTTGGCTCTTTCTGAGTCCCATTCTTATTTCCTATTGTGGTTTCCATCTTCTATTTATTTGCACCAGCTTCTGAGTGCTAGAGAGAATTTAAATTTTGTGAATTTTGAGGGGCTTGTGATATACGACATGCAGTAGTCTGAAATCACTGGTCACTTGCAGATAGGGCTTCTCTTTATAAAGTTAAAAGCTTCGACACTCTTTTTTTTTTTTTTTTTTCAGACAGTCTTGTTCTGTCACCCACGCTAGAGTACACTGGCCTGTTCTTGGCTCAATGCAGCCTCCTCCTCCCAGGTTTAAGCGATTCTCATGCCTCAGCCTCCTGAGTAGCTGGGACTACAGGAGTGCACCACCACACCACACCTGGCAAATTTTTGTATTTTTAGTAGAGATGGGGTTTCTCCATGTTGGCCAGGCTGGTCTTGAACTCCTGGCCTCAAGTATTCCACCTGCCTCAGTCCCCCAAAGTGCTGGGATTACAGGTGTGAGCCACTGCACCAGGCCACTTCTTCACTCTTCTTTCAAGCGGCTCAGTTGTACTAAAGCTTGTTTCTTTCTTAGTGGAACTTACCCAGACTTTCAAGAATTTGCCAAAACATGCTAGCAACTCAAGGTTTTTGTAACATATACTTCAGATCTCTGGTCTCTGTAAGTCTAATTTCAAAATATGACAGGTGACTGCTTAATCTACTCCTTATTTTGTTAATCCAAAGAAGCAAATAAGTTTCCAAACTGAGGGCAGCAGGATGGGATCCTCATTGTTCATAACCCCAGCTCAATTCAGCCAGTTCTGTGTTTCAGATTCTCTTACTTGCAACACTTTTACATATCAATTTGTAAATTTATTTATAAGGGATAAAAACATAAGTCCAATGATCTAAATAATGAAGGGGTTTTGTTTGTTTGTTTTGTATACTCGGAAATTCAGGGTATTGGCAAGACTGGATCCGATTGCTCAGAACCTACCAGGGCCTCTCCATCTCTCCATCTCCCTCTCTCCTTGCATCACTTTGCTTGGTGTTGGCTTCATTCTCTATGCAGAATGCCTCCCTTTGAAGCTTGGAAAGATAGCCACCGGCAGCTCCTGTAGCTTCTTAAGACTAGCAGGTGAACATTAATTCTTGGGAATGGTATGGTACTCATTATCTTACCATGGAAGGCAGAATAATATCCCCCCAAATATATCTGAATCACCAGAACTTATGAATATGTTACTCTGCATAGCAAAGGGGACTTTGCAGATATGATTAAGATTAAGGACTACGATATGGGGAAATTAACCTGAATTATTTGGGTGGGCCTAATATAAATCAAATGAGCTCTAAAAGTGGAAGAGGAAGGTAAATAAGTGGATCAGAGGGATGACAGCATGAGAAAGATATGATGTCCCTTTGCTCATTCTGAGTTGTAGGGCACTATGTGCAAACACTAGAAAGAGGTCTGTTGAGATAAGGGCAGCTCTCAACTGACAGCTAGCAAGGGAACAGAGAGCTCAGTGTTACAATCAGATGAAACAGAATTCTGTTAAGATCTGAATGAGAAAGGAAACAGATTCTCCCCTAGTCTATATGAGAGAACACCTTAATTTTAGCCCAATGAGACTAATATTGGATTTGTCACCTACAGAGTTGTAAAACAATAATTTTGTGTAGCTAAATTTGTGTTAAACACAAGCTGTGAAACTTTTGTCATTTGTTACAGCAGCAGTAGAGAATGAATACACTTGCTTAGGTCACAAGCCCATCACATGGGCAATTACTGTTTGCCATACAGATTGCCCAAGCCTAGATTACCTGCACCAGAAAGAGGAAGAATCTTATTACTGACAGTGTGACTAAAAGTACAAGGAATGGGAAAAGTAGAGAAGAAACAAAGCCCAAACAAAACCAGGAAATATCTCCCCACTTTACTATGTTTATGTTGTCACTTAATCCAGTACCATATTTTACTGCTACCTTCACAGTGTTTTTTTTTTTTTTTAAATATAGCTTTGCCTTTTCATCTCTACCAACAAACAACTGGTCTGCCTTTGTTAGCAGTGTTTTTGCTTTGGAGTGTGTGTGTGTGTGTGTGTGTATGTGTGTGTGCGTGTGTGTTTAGAAAAGGGGTGTCAGTATGTTGCCTAGGCTGAAGTACAGTGGCTATTCACAGGAGCAATTATAGGGCAATACAGCCTCAAACTCCTAGGCTCAAGTGATTCCTCCCACCTCTCGCCTCAGCCTTGCAAGTAGCTACACTACAAGCACATACCACCATGCCTGGCTGATTAGCAATGGTTTTTAAAAGAGCATGAGAAGAATGGTCAAAAGACAGAGGATTGTTACACAGTATCTAATTTTGGTCCTAGTTTAATATGTAAAACAATCTTCATTTATAAATATTTTATCTATTTTCAGACACCAAAGCAAAGCCTTAAAGGTAGAATAATCAATCTTGCTTAGAGTCTTAGATCATTCATATTTATGAAGAAAACACAGGCCTGCCGATACTAAAGCTCTTGTTGTAGATCAGCTTTGTCAGTGGTTAAACATTCAATAGTGTGCACCAACCATCTGCTACGCTTCATTCCTGGTGCCCAGTTTACACAACAAGACCAAATAGAGTGATACAAATATAGCTGGAGCTCAGCAGGCACAGAAGATAAAGATAATGATGATAATAATTATAAAAATCAAAATAGTCATGTCTGCCATATTGTTCCTTAGCGGCAGCTGCATTTCAAATTCTAAAAAACTTGAAGTCTTGCTTCACTGGAAAAATATACAGCTATGGATTTCCAACTGCAGAACGTCAAAAGAATTATCATCACTAGTGCAGAACTTTTTTATGTTGTCATAAAGCTAAAAGAAGTCAATTAGGTCTAGTACTTCATTAATGGTTTCCACAAATCACATTTATAGCAAACCCTATATCCAGTGTGATACTAAGAAATGCCGTTTAGAAAGACAAGTTTTGACACCTTTATATTCTGGTATTGTAGAAACTGTGGGGGTAATTAATTTTTACTTATACTGCAATGAATCCAAGCAAAACTCTAAAAGCCATTTGGCCAATTACTGACTCTTTAGGGCAATGAAGCCTTTGCAGAAAGCTTGAGTTTATATTACTGGTATGATCAAAGCTTTAGTGAAATTACTGCATGGCAGAAACTACTGGACTATTAAGAGAAAACTACAAAAATAAATGAGTGCCTAGCTCTGAATCTACAAAAAATGGGAGCCTTCTGGTTTTCTTTGATTGTCTATTAATTTCTCATGATATAGCCCCATGTGGCATTCCTCTGACAAATTTCACTGAAGCATGTTTTCTCTTCTGCAAATTAGTAAAGCAAAGTCCTGCATGTGATCTTCTTAATGGGACTTCGTATCCCACTGTTCTTTATTATTATTTTAAGGGGAGTAGGTGTTTTCTCTTTCTCGAGAGTAATGACTGGACTAGCTGGAATTCTTTTATGGGTACTGCAGTATATAACCCAAGAGGTGTTAGGAAGAATTCATGCTGTGCTGCAGCTCCACAAGCATTCATCCACCACTAACGCTTGTGTTGCGATGTTGTAAAACTCACAATGATATTTAAATAGTACAGTACCAAGAATTCAGTGAAAGGCTTAACTTTCTATTCTTCCTGAATAAACCATTACTGACTTGGATGTCACATAACTCTTCAACACAGGCATTTTAACAGCTCATTCACAGGCCCAGCTTAATCAGTCATTTCTATTCTCATGCTTTCATTGAGAAATACAGGGGAAGTATAATTAAGAATGCAAAACAGTGAGAGGACAGTATGAACCCATTCACTTGAATTTGTTTATTAAAGCTTTAGGTTTTTCTTGGCTGTACTTTCAAAACAGATCCAGGATTTTGCCATTTTTCACAACCTGCTCAGATACACCCCAGGTACAAGCTGTTGTCATCAATTTCTCAGCTTGTTTCAGCGGCTTCCTAACAGATCCCATGCTTCTGCCCTGCTTCTCAACTCAAACCCTCTATTCTCAGCAGAGCAACCAGAGTAATGCTTTTAAAACTTAAATCAAATCATGTCTCTCCTTTTCCCAAATCGTATGATGGCTTATTATTTCACTGGGATAAGAAGCCAATGTCCTTAACTGACCTGCAAGCCTCTATCTAATCCAGCCCACGTTAACCTCCTATCACTGTCTTCTTCAGTCCGTCTGTTCCAATCAAACAGGTCTCTTTTCCATATATCAAACAAGCAGGCATGCTTCTGCCTCATGGCTCAGGATTTTATTTTCCCTGTAACTAGGAATTTTACACATGGCTCATTCCCTCACTTTCTGAAGATTTTTGCTCAAATGACTTCCTTCCAATAATTAAGGTACTCCTGTGCATTCCTTTAAATTTTTCAGCTTCCAGCCGGGTGCGGTGGCTCATGCCTGTAATCCCAGCACTTTGGGAGGCTGAGGCGGACGGATCACTTAAAAGTCAGGAGTCCGAGACCAGCCTGGCCAACTCGGTGAAACCCCGTCTCTACTGAAAATACAAAAAAAAAAAAAAAATAGCCAGGCATGGTGTCGCATACCTGTTATCCCAGCTACTCAGGAGGATGAGGCAGGGGAATCGCTTGAACCCAGGGGGCGGAAGTTGCAGTCAGCCAACATTGCACCACTGCACTCCTGCTTGGGTGACAGTGAGACTCCATCTCAAAAAAAAAAAAAAAAAGAATACAGCTTCCTTCTTTTCATTTTATCTCCCTCAACTCTGCTTTAGTTTTCTCCATAGCACTTACCACCACCTGTCATACTATGTACTTTATTTATTTATTCTGATTAGTATCTCTCTCCCGACTGCCCCACTTGCATGTAAATTCCACAAAGGAAGGGTTTTTGTCTATCGTATTTAATGTTATTAATTCTATAGTGTCTAAAAATAGATGAAATATTTATAAATGAAGAATGTTTACATATTAAACTAGGACCAAAGATAGGAAATCTGTAACCATAGCTTCTTCCTAAATGCAGACTTTTTCCTTCACTGCAGATTTGTCTATGTACAAGATAAAAGCAGCCTAAAGAAAAGCCCAACATTCAACCTAAGTATTTGCTAATGCCTACAATGTACTCAACAGTTCAGAAATGCAATGGTTAGAAGGGTGAAGATGGTGTAGTATGATCTACTACATGTGTTCATGAAAACAAGTGCAATGAATTAATACTTTGGTAGGAAAATGCACTAAATTTTTAATATTCACTTCTTGTCATTGAACAAAATACAAAAGAGTGAGAAATATTTTTCCCTTATATATGCTAAAAACTCAAGGTTCTCTCCTTCAGACACTGTTATTAGCTTTTGGATTCCAAGTGAGAAACAGAAGTTGCCAGTCACCCAAAGGAGACATCTGCTGTATTGTTTAAGACTAGGGTCCTCTCCTGTAGAGAAGAAAGTGAAAGAGCCTGATTCTAGGAGTTGAGAAGCAAAAGGAGATTTAACCCTGAAGGAAAGGATGAGTTTGGGAAATTTGTAGGTTTCTATGAATAGTAGAGACCTAAACCTTTTTTATATTTAATCACCAACTGTAGGTATCAGATATTAGCTGTAACCAGTAATTAAGCACTGCAGTTTGAGAATCAATGAAATTCTCCACAGCCCAGTCATCAGGCAAGGTAGAGGACTACCTTAAGCAGTGTTTGTGATTCCACCCAGGGATTAGTGCCCAGATAATGGCAAAGAATCAGCCTCGACAGTAGCATCAAGCAACAGATGGAACAAGACACCACCAAGGACAAATAAGTCTCTCATTTGTTTTATAAATTCTCTGCTAGCTGCCTCCAACCCCCGTATTATTGTGAAGTGTAGACTGTGAAAAAACATTTCCAAAAATAAAATTGAGATTTGACTTATTTCACCATTTTAGCAAATGGAGGTTTAGGGACAAATTTAAATTAATTTATAAGAAAATAAACTATATTTCCTCTCTTGTCCTCAAAGATTATGGAGAATTTTATACTTGCTACCAACTGAGATCTTACTCAAAATTACTAAAAATATTTTTACAGATCATGGCCGCACTATGTACCGACTATTCAAAACTCCAATAAATCAAGCGTATTGTTTTTAAACCATAGCCAAGACTCTGTAGAGAAAAATAGACAGATGAAAAATGTTAATAATCATTTTTAACTTTAAGAATAACAACAATAATGAGAAAAACAACAGTGGGCAATACTAAGTCTCCATTTAAGGAGAGATTTTGCAAATGTTTACAAACACTCCTAAATAGATAGAAACTGAGTGGAAGAAGGTTCAAAAAGAAGAGACAGCAAACATATCACAGAAGGTTATTTTGAAGGTCCTTTTTATCAGGCTCTGAACTTCTAAGAGAGAACATTTTCCTGAAAAGGGACGGGCATTTGGTAGCAGGTGTGGGAATATTATAATATCCTAAGCTTGACTATAAACTCAGATATGGTCTAATGTTTTCAGACAATTTGTTGCAAAAATACCTTCAGCTTCCAAAAGAAGCAATGAACTCCTTGAAAATGAAGGTATTTTCTAGGGCTAGAAAGTTTTAAAGAAAGAGATACTAGAATTTTGGAGCAGGTCCATTACTCAGGTGCTATAGCAGCAAATCTTACCCCAAACCAGGCAGATCTTACCTTTATAAAAAGATCAGTTGAGGGACCCAGTCCCTAAGAGTATTATGGCACTCAAAGTGCATGGCTGAATTACCTGAGCACTTTTAGATTAAGCTTTGGCTATGTTGAAAACCAGAGAGCAATACAGATCAGCTTCTTGAATATCCATCCAAATGAAAATGAAAATGTGTCTGCATTTAACTAAAGCTAAAAACTGGTTCAGAAGTCTGGTCACAAAACACTCAGAACTGTTTAGCCAGAGAAAGAAAGGATATGTGTTTGGGAGCAATAACCCAGATTCTGCCAGCTACAGCAGATGGCAACTGAGCAGGGCAGTAAAAATGCATGGCTACTCTGAATGTCCTTCTTCTGTAGGTCCCTTAAGAGCTCACTACAGAAGCAAGGCAAACCTGATACCTTGCAAAATAAAGACTGTCTGTTAATCTGCTATCAATATTGTGCCTGGAAAATACAGGCAAGGATAGGGTTGGTACAGGGCATGAAAGGAACTGGGCTGGTATTGCTATGGGAGATGCTCTTGGAGTTCTGCATTCAAGGTACCAGGGTGAAGTGCACTGCCCTGCAGGCTCCCACCACGGGCTGAAGAAGAAAGAGTTTAATGACACAGACAACTAAATTTCTTTGTTTGGAGTATACATTATGAACCCTTTCCAAAGCACATCTACAATCTCTGTACACAAATGATGTGATGGTGAAGGCATTAATGGGGGATGTAAAAATCAGTCCTCCTTACACCACTTCAAAAAAAACCAGCTGCCTTCTATTCCCAAAAATGCTTTTTTCTTTTTTTTTAATAACTAAGCCTGCATATCCTGCCCCAGCAGCACAGTCAACAAATGGCACATGCTTCTGAGGAACTATTCTACCTGGAATATTTACTTCTTGCAGAAAGTGCTGTGGGTGTGCAGCAAAAGTCCAGGTATCTATGTGCAGCCATCTTACTGTGTCCAGAATCAGTTCCTTCTGGTGGGTTCTTGGTCTCACTGACTTCAAGAATGAAGCTGCGGACCCTTGTGGTGAGTGTTACACTTCTTAAAGATGGTGTGTCCGGAGTTTGTCCCTTCAGATGTTCAGATGTGTCCAGAGTTTCTTCCTTCCGGTGGGTTCGTGGTCTCGCTGGCTTCAGGAGTGAAGCTGCAGACCTTAGCAGTGAGTGTTACAGCTCTTAAAGGTGGCGCCTCCGGAGTTGTTTGTTCCTCCTCATGGGTTCGTGGTCTTGCTGACTTCAGGAGTGAAGCCACAGACTCTTGTGGTGAGTGTTGCAGCTCATAAAGGTAGTGCGGACCCAAAGAGTGAGCAGCAGCAAGATTTATCGTGAAGAGCAAAAGAACAAAGCTTCCACAGCATGGAAGGGGATCCAACCAGGTTGCCGCTGCTGGCTCGGGTGGCCAGCTTTTATTTCCTTATTTGGCCCCGCCCACATTCTGCTGATTGGTCCATTTTGCAGAGTGCTGATTGGTCCATATTTACAGAGTGCTGATTGGTGCATTTACAATCCTGTAGCTGGATAGAAAAGTTCTCCAAGTCCCCACCCGACCCAGAAGCCCAGATGGCTCCACCTCTCATTACCATTCTGAGTTAATGTGGCTCAGATAAATATTGATATATGACATGGACTTCTTCAAGAGGGCATATTTATGTTTACAGTTTACATCCCCAATAACTATTCAGATAGTGATTATCTATGATTGGTGTTTGATATTCCTATCATACACTGCTAGTTGATCCCACCTCAGGTGAACCGGATATAAAGAGAGCATTTGCAAAATGGAGGTGGAGCCATAATTATATCTGGCAAGTATTAATGTGTGCAAGGAGAGTTTTCTACAAGACAGATATGGAAATCCCCCAAATCCCAAAGCTGCAGTATTATTTCATTTTTTGAAAGGAAAGTGTTAAGGTGTGCACTACTCCTTTGTTTGACTAACCTACTATAAAAGACCCTCACACAATTAGCTTTCCTCCTTGGAATCCTTATGTACATAACAAAACCGGAGAGAAATGCTGACTCAGAAAAAGCCTGAAGAACAGCACAATAAAAGTATTCATGTTACCAGCTTGGCATGGGTGAAGCCTGGCTCAATACAACCTTCAGTAAAGAAGACAACAATGGCAGCTTAACAGACGGTGAATCTGGTGTCCCACACAGTTTCCTGCTAGACTCCGGCCTAAAGCTGACCAATAGCAAAGGACTGCCTGAAGAGTAAAACTGTGTGAACAATGAGTGATTATCAAAGTTTTCCACGTATGTGTAGGTTCTAACAGCAGGTTTGGGGAACCTGTGTTTAAATAAAGCATTACTTCTGTCAGATGTGTCTTAGAGTAGTTATCTAAGTCAGTACTTTAAGTTATTGGAGACTTTGAGGCTTAAGAATTTTTCTGAATATAATGCTAAAAGTAAATTGCATTTATTTAAACTAATGGAGCAGAGTCTAGCACTATTTAGTAGTTTTTAAATCAGTGCGTTTAGTTGTACATATGTTAGGATATGGAGAAGCAAAGCATAGAGAAAGCCAGTTCCATAGCTCAGCATTTTTAAGGGGAAGGTCATTTGAATCTCAGTCTTCAGCCTACTGTCTTACTGGTTTACAAACTGTTATTGCTGAGGTACATAATCGTTTAGTGAGAGGAAACCATAATGTTCGTTTACAGTTCTTTTTAAAGCAAAGTACTTACCATATTTTTAATGGCAGGAGAGAGAAAAGTTTTTAAAATAGTTTTTAATAAAGTCAGATATTTAAATGACGTTAAAAGAAAAACGTTAGACTAATTAAACAGAGCTTATTTAAGCAAAGGGCAATTCCCGTACAGGGCAGAACTCAGAACCAAAAGAGATTTAGAGGGCTCCACGCAGCAATGTGAGCAGCTAGCTTTCATAAGCCCAACACAGAAGCTAAATACAGAAATCACCTGATTGGCTACAACTAGGTTTCTGCCTTATTGGAACATGGTGTGATAAGGCATTTGCTTTATTTGAGCATGGTCTATTCAGCTGGGTTGCCTTTGAATGGCTGAGCTCAGATGTTACCGATTTGCTGAAGACCAACTATCTGTTACAAAAAATATACTTCTAAGATAGGTTTCAGTTTGCTTACCTACTCAGTGAGGTTGTAGCTTGTTACATAAAAACGCAAAGTACAAGACAGCCTCAAGTTAATGGCTTCCTGCTTATTTAATTTATCAATGATAATGACTAATGTGCTTAGTAGAGACTAAATAAATAATTTAAGATGAAAAAGAACACACATACAGAAATACACATATACACCCACAAATACACACCTATAAATCAAAAGACAACAACTAAAGACAAAATGAAGCTAGAAAGCGCATTGCCAGGTACAAAGGTTAAACATTTCAGAGATAACCACGTGTTTTAAAAAGATAAAGCACCTCTTCGGAGTTGTGTGCTCATAAACAGATCCCCAAATAAGCACTGACAAAGTTATGACACATTTGATGGATTTTGATAAACCTGAGAGGAATAAAGAAAATGACCCAACCTGGTCTTAAAAGAAATTAGACTTTCTGACACAATTCCTCTTGTAAGTGTAACCCAAGTTAGCTGTGACCAAGGAAATAGAAAAGGAAAGCACCAAAAGGCCCATTCATTTTTTTTTAACTGCCAATTTGAGATAAAGACCAACAATGGCAAAGATCTTTCCCTCTGGCAATTAGATTATGACAAGACACTCAATGTCAGAGTCTCAGAGGATAAGAAATGAGGTCTTCAAATACAAGCAAAAGCCCAAAGAACTTAAACAAGGTTAATGAAGATGAATTGGACATAACCAGAAATTGCATCTTAATTTTTCTTTTTACGGTTTTTAAGCCTAAGACATCCACGATTATGAAGGAGATCTCTTCTAAGGCAATCAGCTAGCCTAACTTAATTATTGAAAGCAAGCTCACATGAATGCTCAGGGAGAATATAAAAAATATCTGAGACACTGATTGAATTATGAGAATAACTGCTCAGGGAGAGAAGATACACAGGTACATGAGCTACACTTATAAAGAGACACTGCAATGGGGAAAAATATTTCTTAAAAACAAAAATTTACTGGAGGAAGAAAATTCAGAGGATTATTTATTTAGACAATAATTTGTGGAGGTTTTCTTTTCCTCTGTTGTAAAAAAGTCAAATAAAGAGAAGTATTGGACCCTTCCCATTCTAAGACAGTGGTTATGAATCCAGAATCTAGGCTTCCTGTCCCAAGGATTGTAATGACTTATGTGACAGAACCTGAAATAAGAAATCGCCAAACACCATGGAAAACAAAAATTCCCCCAGTTGCTGACATCAAATCTTGAGAGGTAGTGACTCACCAAAAGTATCTGGTATAAAAACTGTTTAAATTTTATGGAAGAAAGGAGCTCAAAATTGGAGAAAAAATGTTGTGTTTCTCAAGACTGTGAGGAAAGAAGGAACTAGACTTCCAGGGAGTAATGAAGAACCACACCCTCTCTGCAGAGGTGAGAGGCCAATGTGGGAGACTGGTGAGGACTTGTTCCTAAACACAAGGTCTTGAGCATATTCATGGTGTCTTACAATAAGGAGTTTATAATCCCTGGAAAAGACGTCTTTGAAGGATACCTTTAAGTCTACCATCAGGAACATGGAAGATTCACTGAACCATGGCACCATCAAGAAGGTCAGAGTATGGTCATATAAGTACCATAACATATAGGTTACAGTACCTGTATGGCCATTGCAGACTAACAACCAGAGACTTTTCACTTTCCTGACACATTCCAGTAGAGCCTCTGAAAATAAAAGGAAGAACCTTAAAACATGAATGAACAGATCAATTTTTAAACTGTTGGTTGATTCCCTCCTCAAGTAGGGGACAGCAAATGGGTAACTCATTCCCCATATTCTGTAGATAATAGCTCCAGCTTTGGCTAATATATTCCTACCTAATAAGGGTGTGGGACTTTCAGGCATAACAAGAAAGGCATGTGAAAAGAGCAAAGTCTCCCAATTACAACTGAGGAGGTGGGAGAAATACCTGGTTACAGGTATTTCTGTACCATTCCTCAGATGGTAACGGACCTTGAGGACAGTCTTCCAGGACAGGAGATTAACACTGAGAATGCTGCACCAGTGTCCAGGAGGAAGTCGATTTCCTGGCCCTCAATGGTTAAATGTACCCGGGGCTCAGTAAGGGTGATGACATGAGCTGGCACTTGCCCCAGGCACCCTCAGTCCTGTTGTTGGATCATCTGGTTGGGGGCTTCTGACCCAGAGAACCTTTCTCTTCTGGGGCAGCACCTTCCAGTGATTGCCTCGGCATAGTGGACATGGACAAGGGGGCAGCTTGTTTCTCGTTGGACAATCATTTTTAAAGTGTCCTTGTAAACCACACTGATAACAAGCCCTACTGGATGATTGGCCTGCTCCATTTTCTGTCCTCTCTGAACCACCAAGGTTTGTTCGTCTGAGAGCCATGACTAAGGCTGCAGCCTTTCTCTGATTTTGCTTTTCCTTTTGGGCCTGTTCCTTTTGGTCCCTATCATAGAACACCAAGATTGCCAAGTTTAATAGTGCCTCCAAATTTTGTTCAGGGCTGAGGGTTTGCTTTTGGAGCTTTCTCCTGATAGCTGCGGCTGATTGGGTAATAAACTTATCTTTTAGAATCAATTGACCCTCAAGCAATTTGGGTGACAGGGGAGTATATTTTCTCAAGGCCTCCTGTAACCACTTGAGGAAGGCAGAAGGATTTTCTTCCTTTCCCTGAGTTATGGTGGACATCACTGAATAATTCCTGGGCTTTTTCATAATTCTCCTTAGTCCTTCTAGAACACAGGTCAACAGATGTTTACAACTCCATTCCCCATGATCTGAGTTGAGGTCCCAGTGGGGATCCATACTAGGGAGAGCTTGCTGACCGGAAGGGAATTTGTCCCTTTCTTCAGTTGTCATTCTATCATTCACTTGACTAAGATACCAGGTATCTCCAAACTCTCAGGCTACAGCTAAAGCCACATTCTTTTCATTAAAGGCCAGGGTTTGATCTAACAGTAGCATGATACCTTTCCAAGTGAGGTCAAAGGTTTGCCCTAGACCCTGTAGGACATACCTATCAGGATCATCTGAAAACTTCCCCAGGTGTGCCTTGATCTGCTTTAAATTAGAGAGGGAGAAGGGGACATGTACCCAAGTTGGGCCAAATTCCCCACCCCCTACAGCTTGAAGAGGACATATCCAATAGCCCAGGGTGGGGGGGTTTATGGTCCTTTGGTGATTTCTTTGCTTATTTCCTTCTTGGTAGGGGAGATTAGAGGAGGCTTATCATTAATAGGAAGGGGAGCTATAGGTAGGATAGGATATGGGGGTAAGCTGAGAGGTCCTCCTGTGGGATGTAAATTGCAAGCTTTGCAAAGTTGTGTATTATCCTTCAATGAAAAGAAAGCTAGGACATAAGGTATTTCACTCCATTTGCCTTCCCTCTTACAGAAAAGGTCAAGCTGCAGGATAATATTGTAATTTGTACTTCCCTCAGGTGGCCATTTTTCCCCATCAGAGAGAGAATATTGGGGTCAGGCTATAGTGCAGAAAAAAATGAGCCACCTCTTTTTCAGGGTTTGTAGATCAAATTGGTCCCAATGGCTTAGGATGCATTTCAAGGGTGAGCCTGTTGATGCTTCAGTGTTTCCCATCTGAAAGACAAAACTGCCCACGGTTTTGATTTGTTTTGTTTCTCCCCCTGCCCAAGAACCCACAACAGTCCCTGGACCCTGCTGATCAGAATAGTTGCGCCCACCAACACAGCAGCAGAAACAACCCCTGCCCAAGAACCCGCAATGGTCCCTGGACCCTGCTGATCAGAATAGTTGTGCTTACCAATGCAGCAGCAAAAACACTAGTTTTCCTCCCAGACCACAAGGAGGATTGAGGAAGGTCAGATTTAGTGGCCCTTACTGACGCATTCTCAAAAACCTGTTAGAGTCCTAAGCATTCTCCTGTTACTACTGGGACCTTACCCCTGACCTATAAAGATGTTATGCCCCAAAAATGAAGTGGAGGGCCATACCCTGTGGGAGGATAGGGTTCTCCAGGGTTGGAAGAGTGACACCTTTTGTCCTCACTTATATGAATAGGAATGATACAATTTCCGAGGCTCCCCATATCCTAGCTTCAGGAATAGCTTTTGCTAGGCCTGCTAGTCTGAGAAGGGATACTAAAATTCCAGATCGTCCCCACTACAATGGTGCTTTGGGAAAAATTATGTCTTTCTGATTAGTGAACCCAAGCACCTAAAGAAGGTAACAAAGTCCTGGAATTTATACTAGAAATCATTCTTATAGGAGAAACTAGAAAAGCACCAGAGACAGGGAGTGATTTTTAGAAGCAGGACTAGCCTCGGGAAAGAGAAGTGAGAGGAAGTTTGCCTGACATGCATTAGGACCTAGGAGGGTCAGGGTAGATAGAATAGATGGGCAAGTCTCACTTGGGCAACATGCCTGTGAGAGTTCCGCTCACGGCTGCAGAGTCAACCAACTTGTTCTCAGGACCCCAGAGCTGAACGGCTTTCCTCTCTGTTGACCCTCGCCTCAGCCCGGAAGTACAGGAAAAGTGGAAGATGGTTCCAGGCAAACCAACGCTCCCAACTCCGAAGAGTTGGGGGTTGTTAGAGAGCCCTTTCCCAGAAAGCCTGACACTCGTGTCTTTAGTCCAGTGGCCGCACTAGTTGCTTTTAACTGGCTAACAGGTGCCCAGTATTTAGCCCCCCAATTCTAAGGAAAAAATAGGACAGAATAGCAAGCGAAAGGGGTCCAGTGGTACTCACCGCTTGGCAATAGGCGATAGTCTCACCGCTTAGCGATAGGCGATGTTCTCACCACTTAGCGATGGTCTCACCGCTTGGTGATAGGCGATAATCCCACCTGGGTCACCAAATTTGGTGGGTTCTTGGTCTCGCTGACTTCAAGAATGAAGCCGCAGACCTCATGGTGAGTGTTAGAGTTCTTAAAGATGGTGTGTCCGGAGTTCATTCCTTCTGATGTTCAGATGCGTCAGGAGTTTTTTCCTTCTGGTGGGTTCATGGTCTCGCTGACTTCAGGGGTGAAGCAGCAGACCTTCGCAGTGAGTATTAAAGCTCTTAAAGGTGGCATGTCTGGAGTTGTTCATTCCTTCCCATGGATTTGTGGTCTCATTGGCCTCAGGAGTGAAGCTGCAGACCTTCATGGTGAGTGTTACAGTTCATAAAGGTGGTGCATCTGGAGTTGTTCATTCCTCCCCTCCAGAGTTGTTTGTCCCTCCCCGTGGGTTTGTGGTCTCGCTGGCTTCAGGAGTGAAGCTGCAGACCTTCGTGGTGAGTGTTAACAGCTCATAAAGGTGGCACAGACCCAAAGAGTGAGGAGCAGCAAGATTTATTGAGAAAACTGAAAGAACAAATCTTCCAATGCGTGAAAGGGGCCTGGAATGGTTTGCCGCTGCAGGCTAGGGTGGCCTGCTTTTATTCCCTTATCTGGCCCCACCCACATCCTACTGATTGGTCCATTTTACAGAGAGCTGATTGGTCCATTTACAGAGAGCTGATTGGTCCATTTTGACAGAGCACTGATTGGTGCATTTACAAACCTTTAGCTAGACACAGAGTGCTGATTGGTGCGTTTACAATCCTTTAGCTAGACACAAAAGTTCTGCAAGTCCCCTACCCTTTAGCTAGAAACACAGTGCTGATTGGTGCATTTACAAACCTTTAGCTAGACAGAAAAGTTCTCCAAGTCCCCTCCCGACCCAGAAGCCCAGCCTGCTTCACTTCTCAGTGGCACTCACCATGGGACTTTGTCGCACCTAGCCAGGCAGTCCAGCAGCCCAGAGGGAGCTTGTCCCCCGATCAAGCCCAGCAGGTGCTGGCTGGCCGCACTGAGGGGCCCACCGAGCCTGTGCCCACTCGGAACCTGCACCCGCAGCCCCGACTCCTGCCCGAGCCTCTCCCTCCGCACCTCCCCGCAAGAAGAGGGAGCTGGCTCTGGCCTTGGCCAGCCCCAGAGAGGGGCCCCCACACTGCAGCGGTGGGCTGAAGGGCTCCTGAAGCATGGCCAGAGTGGACGCCAAGACCCAGGAGGTGCTGAGAGTGAGCGAGGGCTGCTAGCACGTTGTCACCTCTCATTAGGAAAAAATAGTTAATGTATGTCGGGCTTGTAAATACCTAGGTGAAGAGTTGATAGGTGCAGCAAACCACCATGGTGCATTTTACCTATGTAACAAACCTGCACATCCTGCACATGTAACCCAGAACACAAAATAAAAATTTTAAAAAAACGAATGAGATGGAATTTCCCACTATCTTGGAGAGTGCAGAATAAAAAACAAATCTCATTTGATTCAGACCAAAGAAATATGACATTTCTTTTTCTGAGTTTTGAGTAATAAATTCTACCATGACAACATTGATTGGCGTTCACCTTTTAAGCAATAGTCAAGTTTATTTCATATTTTTTAAATTATTTTTCTCAAAATTATACTTTTCCAATGGGAGAATAGCCTTAATTGACCTTACATCATATATATATATATATATATATATATATATGTATATATAAGGACCTTATATATACATATATATATATATATGTATATATAAGGTCCTTATATATACATATATATATATATATGGTCCTTATATATACTTTATATATATAAAAGTATATATATACTTTTATATATATAAAAGTATATATATACTTTTATATATATATACTTTATATTTATATATACTTTTTATATATATGTACTTTATATATATATATATATAAAGTATATATATACTTTTTTTATACAATGAATGATTTTAAGCCGCTTCTGTATGCCAGACATTGTGCCCCATCCCAAGAATAAAGGTGTGGGCAAAGCATATTTGTCATCTGCCCACATGGTGCTTTCAGTCTTACTAATTGCCTATACACATGAAACTTCATGGTTCAAATTTCTCAAACATTTTTCACGAATGTTTTCTTCACTTTTATTTTTTAATAGGTGAGGTTGAATGTTGCCTGCAGGGCATTTGGGTCCTTACTATGAATAATGATTAAAAAACAAAAGCAACAGTAAACTCCTCTCAGTTCCTTCAACATTCAATAAATATTTACAGAGAAACTATCTGGTGACAGGTACTGTTTATGGACAGGAGGTAGACAATGAACAGCATGAAATTACATTTCTTCGTAGGGCTTATATTTTAGTGGGAAAGTACAGATGTTAAAAAAATAAATAAATAGGCAGGATGTGGTGACTCAGGTCTCTTATCCCAGCACTTTGGGAGGCAGAAGTGGGAGGGTCACTTGAGTCCAGGATTTCAAAACCAGGCTGGGCAACATAGTGAGACCCCATTTCTACAATAAGCTTTTTTTAATTAGCCAGGTATGGTGGTGCATGCCTGCGGTCCCAGCTACTTGGGAGGCTGAAGCAGGAGGACCACTTGAGCCCAGAAGGTTGAGGCTGCAGTGAGCCATGATTGTGCTCCAGCCTGGGGACAGACAGAGACCCCATCACAAAAAAAGGGAGAAATAGGTAAAATAAAAGAGAATATTAGATGGATTAGATGGTGGTAATTATAAGAAAGAACAAAATAAGCTTTTGACTTTTAAGGGGAGAGAGGTCTGGGAAAGCCTTTCTTGGAGGTAACATTTGAGCAATGATCTGAAAACAAAACAGGGTATACTAATGCTGAAAATGTGCTACTGATAGTGGTAAATGCTGCAACACTTAATCTCTTGTCTCCCTCTTCCTTCACTGATTTTTCTAAATAAAAATATTTATTTATTTAACAAATATTTATTGAAAGTATAATATATGCTATATAATACTCTAGGCACCAGGAAGTATCAACAAGAAAAAAAAAATTGTCTTAGAGGATCTGACATTCTAGAAAGTTGAAAAAGTTTAAGTACCTTGACCAAAGGTGCCTAATAAATAGCAAAGTCAAATTCAAATCCAGGTATTTCTTTTTCTTTTTCTTTTCCTTTTTTTTTTATTCTTTGAGATGGAGTTTCATTCTTGTCACCCAGGCTGGAGTGCAGTGGTGCCATTTTGGCTCACTGCAACCTCTGCCTCCCAGGTTCAAGCAATTCTCCTGCCTCAGCCCCCAGGTAGCTGGGATTACAGGTGCCCACCACCACGCCCAGCTAATTTTTGTATTTTTAGTAGAGATGGGGTTTCACCATGTTGGCCAGGCTAGTCTTGAACTCCTGACCTCAGGTGATATGCCCACCTTGGCCTCCCAAAGTTCTGGAATTACAGGGGTGAGCCAACACACCCAGCCCAAACCTAGGTATTTCTTATTCTGAAACTACTCTTTTCTTCCTAAAAGCATACTTCTCTTATTCTTTTTTTTTTTTTTTTTTTTTTGAGATGGAGTCTTGCTCTGTCACCCAGGCTTTAGTGCAGTGGTGCGATCTCGGCTCACTGTAACCTCCGCCTCCCACGTTCAAGCAATTCTCCTGCCTCCGCCTCCTGAGTAGCTGGGATTACAGGTGCACGCCACCATGCCCAGCTAATTTTTTGTACTTTTTTAGTAGAGACAGGGTTTCACCATGCGTGAGCCACCGTGCCTGGCAGCTTCTCATATTCTTGATGATATGGAGAGATAACAGGAACATTTGAGATGTGGCAAATCCTTGTAATCATCATTATAATATTTCTTCCCAAAAATGGAATTTATTCGTTAAATATTTGGTAAATAGTATATCAAAGTTGGTTTATGATGTAGAAAAAGCATTAAAAGAACCATTGGTAATGATACCTTGTTTAGGTGGATTTTCCACTGGAGCAAAATGACATTTGACTATTTTTCTGTATCCTGTAAGTCACTACTAGGAGTCCCGCATACTTACAGATGGAGGAGCATTTTGTAATCCATAGAGAGTGATGTACCATAAAGGAATTTATAGGGACAGAATGCATTTTAGTTAAGAGTTCACAACTGTCTTTACCTCCTCTGCATCATTTTATGTACTTCCCTTTTCTAATAAAAGTTTGATTTCAGTCATAGTCTTGACAGACGTGATGAAATTCACCTATATAAATAAAATTTGTTAACTAAATCATAGGAGAGAAATCAATGGTTCTAGACTCCAGTTTACAAGTACAGAAAACCTAAAATGGAAATTGAATCAAAATCTTCCAGTTGTAACAATGCATTCAAACTATGTACAAATCAATTATTCGTTCATTCATTTACCGAAAGCACTAAGCCCTCTTGAGTTCATCCTCCTCCCTTGAATGGCAATTCAGGGTTCTCACAGAGAGTTAACTCCTGATCCCCATGCTACAGATATTTGTCTATGGTAGCACAATAAGGATTTGGCTTTTGACTCTTTGTTTAAGTACTCTTTCAGTTTGATTTTGCTGCCAGGTTTGTTTAATCTCTGTACTACAGAAAATTTTCAATCCATTTTTAAAAACCTCTGCCAATCATAAACTCTGTCATTAACAATTTAGTCCATTATTTCTGAAATTGGCTGAATTTAACTAAGGACAGTTTAGACTCCAATGGCCCCTTTGTGGCAGCCTTGATCTCCCTAAACTTGTCCAGTTATGAGATCCCCTTGAAATTCAGGGCTTTAAGACCTCACCATTTGTCAGCTAATTTTGCTTGGCACAAAGAAGCTTTAAAAATAAGAATATGTCCCTAAAATATCTCAAACTGTACAGCACCTTAAAGACTATCTCACAACCAAACTCTTCCTCAGCTCTTCCTTTATCCCCCCAAACACCCTCAAAACCCTTGTCTCACTGATAGCCCTCCATGGGTACCACCGTACCCGTTTTCCATACATGCTACTCCTGACTCCCCTTGGGCTGCTAATTCAAATCTGAGAAGCTGACCTCTCAAAGAAGAAATAGTCTGTTCCATGCCATTCACAAGATGGCCACAATATCCTCTAAACTAGAACCCCTCCAAGGTCTTCAATTATAAGTCAAGGTCTCTGACAAGGACTCTTAGGCCCTGCACCCAATCCCTGTAATATCCCTATCCTCCCAAAAAGTAAGAATAATGTCAAAGGATACCAGTTAGTCCAGGACTTGAGAGCAATAAACAAATAGTCATTCCAGATTTGCTCTAGATTCTAACTCTAATACATTCTGGCTTCTAGCCAACTTAATACCTTTCACTTTATAGTCATTGACTGATAGTCTTTTTTTTTTTTTTCAATGTAGCTCTTCAACACAACTCACAGTATCTTTTTGCTTTCATATGGAAATCAATAGTTTACATTATGCTTCAGGGGTTTACTAAAGCCCCTATTTGTTTCCCTCAAACTCTACACGCAAATCTGAGATATTGGACCTTATCCTGAAACTCTTATTTAATACATAGATGACCTTCTCTGCTTACCTGATTTTGACACCTTGCTTGTCTACAGCCCATATTCACTACAAGCTCTTGCCCATAAGGGGCATAATGTCTCCAAAGACACGCAATTATGCAGCCCTCAAGTGCATTACCTAGAACATGATATCTTCCTTGAAGGGAATAAATTATTCACTAAATGAATTAACACCGTCATCAATTTTCTCATCCCTGAGACCAAAAGAACTGCAAAGATTTATAGGATTTATTGCCTATTGCCAGAACTGAATTACTAATTTCTATTACCACCTCCCCTTTTGAAGCCACAGCTAAGGAGTCCATTTCCAAACCCCTTAACTGAGATTCCCCTCCCATGTTTGCATTTCAAAACCTCAAATCCTCTCTATCATTTCCCCTGACTCTTGGACTCTATAGTTACTCATTGAGTTTTTCCATTTTTTTATGCATAAAGGAAAAGGACATGCTTTAGATGTCACCATCCAAAAATACAATGGAAGCCAAAGTCCTGTTGGATTCTTTAGCCTCACTTTTGACCCTGTGGCTCAGACATTTTCACTTTGCTTTAGTTGTTGTTGCTACCAAATTGGTCAAGATCAATACTAACTTAATTCTGAGTCATGCATCAACCTTTATGTGCCCCAAGTAGTTAAGACCCTACTACTAACTGAGAATATTCAACACTCTTCCACTTCCATCCTCACGTCGTATGAGATCCTACTACCTTATTCCTCTCATATTGCTACTTATCACTGTCTACACCTCAATCCTCTGCTCTTCTTCCCCTACTATCTGAGGAAGAACCTGATGACTGTATCACTCTCACCCAAACTTCACCAGAACTCCCAAATACTCAGATGTCACCTCCTTTGTGCACAGTTCTTACCTCAGGCATACAAATGGGGAGTTTTATGCAAAATATACTATCCCAGATTTTGAAACATTTGTTGAGTTCAAACCCCTACCTAAAGTTATATCAGCCAAGCAGTTAAACTGATAGCCCTCGCCAGACTTGCATACTAGCACAAGATAAGAAAGATAACATTTGCACAGGTGGCAGATATTCAATGGAACTCAAGTAGCTAACCTCTTAGAAGCCTTGCTACCCAAGGAATTAGCTACCCTCAAAGCTGAAGCTCACACTAGACAGACTCCTGATGCTAAAGGAAACCCGTGGGCAGACAAATACGTCAAGACAGCCACTTTGCAAGAAAATTCTTCCTCAGTTGCCTGCACCACTCCCCTTGCTCAACCTCCTTTACAGATAGAAACTCTAATTAAGGAACTTCTGGGACAATAATTGCTAGCATCTAAGGCTGAGAAAGCTCATTGAAAACAAGCTACATGTTTTGTACATGTGAAGACACCCAGATGGCTACTTTTCATTCCTTGGTTTCATATCCAAAATTTAATCCACAACCTCAGCAAAGCCCACAGCAAAGAATATCTTTAAAATATCCTTCAGAAATATTGGTAGGGTCACATCAGCTTCATGGTAAGCAAATAACCTCAACTTTCTCAATTTGCCACAAAAAAAAAAAAAAAAAAAACAATCCTGGCAAAAACCTAAAGGTAAGGCAAAGATGAGAGACAGTTTCCTCTGTTCGCTTCCTCATTGGCAAATGGATTTTATTCCACTTTTAAAGTATTATAGATATGAATAGGTTCTACCATAGTCTGCATGTTTTCAGGATGATAAGAAGATTTTACCTACACATAGGATACTGCCACCACTATATTTAAGTTGCTACTAGAAATAATTTTCCCCACTTGGAGAATCCCTTTATTCCTGTCTATCAATAGAGGAAATCCCTTCACTGGTAAGGTTACTCAGGATATTCAAACACTACTTCCACTCTCATAAGAACTCACTATTCTTACTACCTTCAAACCTCTAGAAAGATATAATGGTCCAATAGTGCTTTTAACTTCATAGTAGCAAACTCTTTGAGGAACCTAACCTGTCTTTGCCCAAAGTCTCTCCTTTAGACCTAATGATCCTTTGAACTCCTCACCACCCAGTCAACTTTATCCTCCTGTGGAATTATTACTAGCAGGCCAATCAATGAGATATTACTCTGGACATTGCTTTGGAATGAAGCAGACATTGCAATCTGCTACAATATATTATCCCTAAATACTGCTAAGCAATTGTTAAGTGCACTTACACTCTCCCCCAACAGGTCAAGTTGTTTCTCCCAAGATATACCACCACAGCTTTAACATCATCTTCAGATGGGAGACCTAGTCTTCTGGAAGACACTATTGAAAGACCGATCCTGAACCCAAGTATAAGAGGCATTACGCTGTCTCCTAACTATCAATACCACTGCAAAGCTACAAGTAGTACAAGCTGGGGTTCATGTTTCACAATTTTAAAAATAAGCTTTATTACAAATGGAAATCCACACCAACAGAATACCATAAAGAGAGGATCTTTTAAAAGTCCCCAGAAGAAGATGACAACATGAGATACACTGCATTCCCAAGAACTTGGCACCAAGCAGATGACATCTCAAAGTGGTCAGCTTCTACCCAAGGCACTGGATCAAGATCCCTTAGGATTCTTATACTTAATTTCTTCTATAAACCTCCTTTGTAACCTACTCATCATCCTTCTTTTATTTGTCTTATTGAGATATAATTCAACATGAAGTTCGCCTTTTTAAAGTATATGATTCAGTGAGCTTTAGTATATTCACAAGGTTGTGCAACCATCATGACAATCTAATTCCAGAATATTTTTATTAGCTCAGAAAAAACTCCATTCCCATTAGCAGTTACTCCCCACTCCCCCCACCCCACCCCACCCAGTCTCTGGCAACTACTGATATAATTTTTGTCTCTATAGATTTTCCTATTCTGGCCAATTTACATAAATTGAAGTATACAATATGTGGCATTTTGTGTCTGGCTTCCTTTATATGTTTTCAAGGTCCATCCATGTTGTAGCATGAATCAGCACTTCATTCGTTTTTATGAATGAGTAATGTTTCATTGTATGGACATACATATTGGATATCCATTTGTCAGTCATGGATATTTGGTTTGTTTCCACTTTTGGGCTATTAGGAATAATGTCAGTATGAAAATTTGTGTATATGTTTTTGTATCAATATATGTTTTTAATTCTTCTGGATAGGGACTTATAAGCAGCACCTCTGGATAATATGGTCATTCTAAGTTTAACTTTTTGAGGATTTGTCAAATGGTTTTCGAAAGCAGAGAGACCATTTAACATAGCTGCCAGCGATGTAAAAAGGTTCCAAATTCTCCACATCCTTGCCAATACTTGTTATCTGTCTTTTAAAATTATAGTTATCCTACTAGGTGTGAGGTTGTATATCATTGTGCCTTTCATTTGCATTTTCCTAATAACTAATAATATTGTATGACTTTTCATGTACTTATTGGTTACTTGTATATTTTTTAGAGACTAACTTCTTTTAATTTTCTATCATTCATTGGTTTCAAAACTTCCTTGATTCATGTCTTTTCCTTTTCCTTTTGGCCTTCCCTACTGTTTCCTTTTTCTATATTCTTCATTTACCTACAAATATTTAGGACCTCAAAATCATTTGAATGGTATCTGCAGAACTGATTAGTCTTGTAATCTTTCCTATAAGTGTTGGTTTTGTTGTCCCTTTTCTCTTGGTTCCACCACCTTTCCCAAAATTCCTCTTCTCATCCTTAAAACCTCTACTGCTATTAATTTAGCTGTTTTCCCATACACAATATTGGGAAACTCTTCTTATAGTTTATTTAGGTTAAATGAAGATCTAAATTCAATCTGGACCACTTTTAGAGGAGGTGGTGTTTGCTTCTCCCACAATTTTACAGATGACCTATTTCTCAGTTCTTGTTTCTGCAAATACACCTTTCATGCTGCCAACTCTCATTACAATTATTTGTAATATTCATTTTTTTTCACAGAAGATATAACTTTATATCAAACAACTCCACCATGGGGTGTTGCCAACAGAAGGTACTAAAACATTACATATGGAAAACTCCCAATCAGCATATTACAGCCATATAGTAGAAAACATAATCTATAGCAAACAACTACTTCCCTCCCCTTTTGATAGTTCTAAAAGACACCCATTTCATTTGTGGAAACTGAGTGTACTTTCACTTCAGAAAACTGAACAGACTTATGTTATTTAATCAATGCTGCCAGTTCTTATCAGATCTTTAACTCAATTCCCTTTTAAACTATTTAAATTAGTATCTATCTCCTTTAATGCCCTATCATCAGTCTCAACAGTACACAAATATGAAGACTGACACTAAATATGGGCTGCAGTCTTTTCTTCACTTTGGATCTGAAGACATCTGCAAAAAGGAAGCTAAGTGCTTGAGAAGAATTGACTGCTGCATCCAATCATATTTGGACCCCCATTGGACATGGAGCAGCTGCAGTATTGTAATATGAACTACTCAAGAAGTAAAATAAAACTCTTGCATCCCCCATGCCCCACTAGAGGAGATAATTATAACTCTGGACAATGTGACAAAGAATACTGACTTCCTCACCCTAACTTCAAGAGCCTCAATGTGCAGGTCTCCACAACCAACCAGCACTTCAGATAATCTGAGCATCCAGAAAGAGAACATGTATTATGGTCAGAAGCAAAGGCTTTGCCACAGTTGTTCACAAAAACTTCTCTGACCTCTACATCACACCAAGAATATTTCATATACTAACCAAAAAATTTGCTGCATCACCACCACAGTTGTTATTCTATCATCAAAGGACCTTTCCATGTCAATCTCCTAGAATCCACTAGACTCATTGCCAACTGGCTGTTAAGTCTTGATCTTACTCCTTAAGACAATCTCTAATAAATATTTTTCTGCTTATTCTTATAGGTATGCACCTAATTAAATGCTGTGCAATCAGAACCCTTTCTAAGTTCCAGACATCCTTCATGTCATAACAGATGGTTGAGTTAGTTCTCCAAGAACAGAGCTAGCAAGAAACTGCTGACTCTATGGACTATAATACAAAACCTTGATATAAAACCCTACTGAAATTACTCTTATGCCTAAGATTGTTTTAAGACAACTTTTGTCTTGAACAAAAGAATGGGGAAAATGAGGCCAATACATTTCTATCTTCTTTTCCCTGAACCTACTGATAAGGCCTGAGGTACACTTTCCAACTTCCCATACTTTGTCTCATAATTGATTAGCTAAGATTACAATGGCATGTCATGGTTCAGTCAGTAAGTTTAGAAATATTTGTTTCCTAAACACGAAGTAAAACACTTCCTGTTCAAATAACTTACTGAGACTTCCCCTTCTTGAAAAATAGCCCCAAATATAAATTTCCCCATCTCCTACTTGTTTACCCCTCCTTATAAAAATCTAATGCAAAACCACCCTGCTGAGACACTCGGATTGTTGGATCTGAGATTTTCTCTTTATTGCAATAGACTGAACAAAATCAATCTCCTTACTTATCTGATTTTGGTTTTATAGTTATAATTTACAAAATTCAACCAATATAATTAATCAATGTAAGTGATCATACCTATTAAAAAACACTTTCTTAACTTCAATCCAGTTATAACTAAGTAAGAAGTTGGCTCAGAAGAAGAGCAAACTCATGCTACCACCTAATACAATTCATTATAATGGAGTAAAACTAAAGCATACTATTAAGATGAACTAAGTTGGGGACCCAGGAATATTAAAACTCTGCCTTGACCATCTCATCCCTCTTCCTCCAAAATCCCCAATGATGATACATTCATATAGTAAGCAAACCAAAGCAGAAGGAAATATTATTATCAGAGGAATGTTTGAACCATACTCTATTTTAAAATTCTAGTAGTTTGGCTGACTATGTAGAAAGCTTCTTTGTTTAAGTATAAGCAGCATCATAAACCAAAGTAGGCCCTAAGGCTGCTGTTTTGGCCACCAATGCCTAAACCCTACTCTCTGAAATTTCCATTCAAGTGGAACACCCACAATGCATGAACCAGTGGAAGAGGGAAAATGATTGTCTCATAAAATCTTATTTGTAACTTTAAGACTGCAACACCTTTAAAATTTGGGTAGAACAAGTGCCCTAGAAATGAAGTAAATCCAGATCAACACTTCTTTTTATAAGGCATGAAGAAAAGGAGAGTAAGGCAAATAGGATCTTCACTTTCCTCACACCAAAACCAGCAGTGAACAAGAATGGCTCCTAAAGATGGACTAGAAAAGACTTCTACCACTGAGCTTCTATCTGCTAAGTCAGTAAAGTTAACAGGATGACCAATACACCTGAGAAACTGAAGATTCTTATAATGTAGTGAGAACTGCAAAGTCTAATATAGTCTATATTGCTTTGGCTAAGAAATAATTGTTAATATATATTACATATTATGATATACATTATTAATATAATAAACGTGTGTTACTTTTTATCAGATATCTAGTCAGTTTACATAGGAATTGATTTAACTAAACTGTCATCCTCATTGCTTATAAAGACATACACTTATGAAAAAAAGGATAAAATCAATAGTTTTTTATTTTCCTTCATCTAAAAAATGGTCTTTAAAAGGCTACAAATCCATAAATCAGGTAAATAAAACAAATCCCCTTGTATTTTTTTTTTTTTTTTTTTTTTTTGAGATGGAGTCTCGCTCTGTCGCCCAGGCTAGAGTGCAGTGACGCAATCTCGGCTCACTGCCAGCTCCACCTCCAGGGTTCACGCCATTCTCCTGCCTCAGCCTCCCCAGCAGCTGGGACTACAGGTGCCCGCCACCACGCCTGGCTAATTTTTTGTATTTTTAGTAGAGACGGGGTTTCACCGTGTTAGCCAGGATGGTCTGGATCTCCTGACCTCGTGATCCACCCACCTCGGCCTCCCAAAGTGCTGGGATTACAAGCGTGAGCCACCATGCCCAGCCAGATTCCCACTACATTTCTTAAAGAAAAAAAAGAAAATTGTTGTAATTCATCTTCTTTTTATTGATCTTGCTACTTATTCATTATATGGTCCTTAATAGGAAAAAATATTTGCATTTTAGAATTTGTTAGATTTTTAAGTAATCATTTTGGAGTTTTTAGGGGGATTTTGTTGTTTGTTTTTTTACAGGAAATCCTGTAGAACCAAACATTAATATTCATTCCATCTTGGAACAAAATTTGGATGAGAAAAAGCAAGAGAGTTCTAAGTTTCCCCTCACCCTAGGAACCATGTAGAAGAAAGTCTGAACTCGCAGGGATGTTTACAGCAGGAGGCTCTTAAGGGCTGTTTCTAATCCAACCAACAATAAAACAAGTTTAAAGTCCAATGCAAGACTTTAAGTGTGATGGGATGATATAGAATAAAAAAGGATTTAAGTAGAAATAGAAAATGGCAACTGAGCTCCTGAGGCAGTAAAGAAATTTTTCTTTGCAGATGAAAGAGGATGTCTTATATCCTATCACTTTTCAAGTGGTATTCATAAAGCAAAAGCAAAAAACACTCAAAAGAAAAAACAGGAAAATGCCTCCTGTGCAGATGGAAAGACTCTTTTGTAAAAAAATAAAAATAGAAAGCCTTTATTCCTCTCTAAATCAAAGTCAGAAAAGAGAATCCCATAACCATGTAGACTATTCAGATTCATACCTTCATCCAAATGAATCAGATACTAAGAAAAAGCAGTCTTGTAACCCTTGTAACTTTGTAAATTGGAAATCTAAAATTCTGTCTCTAAAGTTTGCTGTAACAGAATATTTTAGGTGCTACCATTATACTGTAGTATCTTTACACTCTACACGTGGTTCTACCTACATGTCCACCTTTAACCACCTCCATGAGGAAGTGAGGCATCATCTATGCAGGCAAATGGCTATTAGCCCCCTTCATTTCTTTTAGGAACACTTTAAATCAGCCCTTTCCCAGCTAATTACCAAAGCTGGGAAAGGTTGGTTGAATCCTCGGATGCAGGACCTGCGGATACAAAAGGTTGAATGTACTAATCTGTACTAATCTAAATTCAGGTTTTATTATTTTTCTATTCATTTGTTTCTCTTTGGCCCTATTCCTCTTGTTTTTAGGTATAAGGTGCAATATGCTCCTTAATAGTAGAATTATTATTATTATTGGTATATCCTTTATTAAATGACATATTGAATAGTAATTAAAGAAGACTTCTGGCAGGGTGCAGTGGTTCACGCCTGTAATCCCAGCACTTTGGGAGGCCGAGGCAGGTGGATCACGAGGTCAAGAGATCGAGACCATCTTGGCCAACATGGTGAAACCCCATCTCTGCTAAAAATACAAAAAAATTAGCTGGGCATGGTGGCACATACCTGTTGGCCCAGCTACTCGGGAGGCTGAGGCAAGAGAATAGCCTGAACCCGGGAGGCAGAGGTTGCAGTGAGCCAAGATCGCGCTTCTGCACTCCAGCCTGGGGACACAGTGAGACTCTGTTAAAAAAAAAAAAAAAAAAAAAAAAAGAAGCTTTCTAAAAATATAACTAAACTTCATGGAAATATTCAGAAATACAACTGATAAATTATCATTGCTCATGTCTACTTTCAACTTTACCCTTTAATTAGCCAAGCACTTAGGTCATGCTGATTATATTACATTGTTTTAATGCCAATGCTCTTGTGCAATTTATATTTCAACACACTGAGAGTAAAGGTTTCTTCTTTAACAGTGCTAAAAATATTGTTTCCTGGTGACATAATTAATGAGCCACCAGAAAAGCACGTCTATAACCAGGAAGGACATTAAATAAGAACTGACAGAGTCATATGATAAATTGCTATATTTTGACATCTAAAGGATTATTTTCAATTATTTTTCTTGGACAATTAAGCTTATTCAAATTCCATAATGGGTTGTGTCAGTCATCATCATACATAAAACACTTTGATGGTGTACACTAAGTTTTTTCTCCTCATACAAATATCTTAAGACCTGCAATTACACCTCATTAAACCTTGGCACCATAATTTGGAAGTCCCATTCATAATATTTACTCTAAAATTGTACTAAATAAATAACATGTATTATCTCTAAAGCATTCATGAACTTGTCTGCAGCAGAATATTTAAAATTGCATAAATTAGGTAGGGTTTCAACTGTCAGTAGAAGTTGATAAAATAAAATGATGAAAATTTTTTCCTTTTTCTGCCATAGAGAACATGTACTAGATCAATTTATTTCTGTTTTTATTGATGCATAATAGTTACACATATTTTAGGGGTACCTATGATATTTTGATACATACATACAATATGTAATCAGACTAATTGGGATATCCATCACCTCAAACATATGTCTTCACTATATGTTGGTAACATTCTAATTTTTCCAGCTATTTTGAACTATACATTATTGTTAACTATACCATACTATCAAATGCAGAATCTTATTGCTTCTAATTATTTTATTATACCCTTTAAGCAACCTCTCTTCCTACCTCCACCCCCACCTTCCCAGCCTCTGCTAACCACCATTCTACTCTTTAACTCAATGAGATCCACTTTTTTACCTCCCACAAATAAGATGACAACGGCAATATTTCTCTTTTTCTGTGCCTGGCTTATTTCACTTAACATAATTAGACCTCCAGTTCTATTCATGTTGCAGCATATGACAGAATGTCATTATCCTTCATATTTTTGTATTTCTCTAAAACAAGCAGATAATTAAGAAGCGAGAGGAGGAGGACAAGAAAATAAAGACAGGAAGGAAGGAAAAAAGAAAGAGAAATTCTACTATGTTCCATGTCAGATAAGAAATACTAAATTTTTCTCTTTGTTTCAGCTACCATACAAGCTGGCTAGTCTACCCATTCTAAAATTGCATTCATGTTCAGAAACTGTCTGAATGATGATAGCTTATGGAACTTTAAAAAATGCAGGTTTCTGAGTTCTATGCCTATTCTGTTACAGCAGGACTGTAAAGGGACCTGAGAATCAGTATTTTGAAGTTTTCAAGGTCAGTAAACACATGAAAAGGTGCTCAATGTCATTAACTATCAGGGAATACTAACTTGAAAAAATACAAAACCATTATATATCCACCAGATTGTTTCAAAGAAGAAAAAAAAAGATAGAAACCAGAACTCACATACATAGTTGTTACAAACAAAAATTGGAACAACCAGTTCAGAAAACTGTTTGGTAGGATCTTCTTCTGAACACTGAAAATGGCAATGCCCATGACACAGCAATTTTACTCTTAGGTATGTAACCACAGAAATGTGAGCCAATGTTTTCCAGAAGACATAAACAAGTATAATAATAACAGCACTATATGTAATAGCCAAAAACTAGAAACAACTGAAATGCCTACCAAGAACAGAATAGGGAGATAAGTTTTAGTAGTACATAGAACTATGTTCATTAAAAATGTATATGGCAATGAATAAATTGAATAAACTACAACTAAAAGCAAGAACATAGATGAATCTCACAAACATAATGTTGAGTGAAATAAGCCAGATGTTGAAAAACTATATATAGTATGATTCCATTCATATCATGTTCAATAATATTTGTAGAAAATATAACTTAGAGGAAATTACTATTTATAATTTATAAATGTATAATTTTTTATGATTTTAAATTTATATTTATTTTGTAATTTATATTTATTTTTATTCAATTTTTAATTTAATGTATAGATTTATAAATTATAAATTTATAAATTAACTATTTATATTTACACACAAAGATTTCTTACCAATCCAGTAAGGAAAAAACCTAAAATGTCCTAATATAAATATGTGATTATGCAACACACAAAAAAGATACACAAATGAATAATATACCCATAAAAATGTATTCAACATCCATCAAAGAAATGTGGCTAAATATCTGAGAGATCACATTTCACCCATCAGGTTTGGAAGGATTTAGATATTTTACAAATCCTAGAATTGTTTAGGGTAAACAGGTACTATCCTGTAAAGTTGGTAGATGTCTACATTAGTATATGTCTGTAGGACAGTTTAAGAATATAAAGCACATGCATAATGTTAATCCACTAAAGGCAAATATTTAGATTACTATTCTGCCACAGTATCGCAAACAGTGACCAACACATGGTAGAGGCTAATATCTGCTGAATGAATGAATGAATGAATGAATGAAGAATAGGACAAGATGAAAAAATTACATTTGAACAAAAATTTTTCTACCACAGTCTTTATAGTAGAAAAAGGAAACAACATATATGTCTATCATTAGAATCCTTCTTCAGTACAATGAAAAATTAATCAAATATTAGATGCAATGATGTTCCCTTATTCATTAATATAGAAAGAGACCAGGGGAATGGAACCAAAACCAGGAGAATGGAACCAATAATGACATATTGAGTTAAAGGGAAGTTAAAGTATCATATATAACATTATTTTATGTAGAATTATTTGTAAATACTTATTTGTATATGCTTATAGAGAGATATGTTTGGAAGGATAGTCACCAAAATATTAGCAGTGGTGCTTTCTGAATTATGCAACTTAGTGACATTTAGATTTTCTCCTTTGCGTGTTATCTTGTTTGAATTGCTTAATGACAGGCATGCATAATTTTAAAGTAATTTTTAAAAATTAAAACCAAATTATATTAAAATATACACTTATAATCACCTTTTAAAGCGTCTCCTATTTGCCATTGAGTTTTAACACTGACAAAGAGTTACTGGGTGTAGAAATTTAAACAGCCCTAATAAAAACAATGCCTAACATTAACATCCATCTATTTTATTTTAGAGCTTAATTTACCATCTGTTACTTTCAAACTTCCCATCTCTTTACAATTCAATGTATGTTGTGGTAACTAGAAATCCAAATGTGTATCCAAAATAGACCATAAATGAAATATCCAAACATAAATTACATTTACTCAAACTGAATGCAAATGCCCACAGACCTTTTCTTGGATTAGCATCTGTTTCCTGCTTTGTTTTCATCTGCAAATATGAAAACTAAGTACTCCCTACTTCAAAATGGGCAAGAAGCCATTTTTATTTGCCTCAGGATAGTAAAGCGAGTTGCTAAAGAAACATTTGCTGCCCCAGCCTATGCACAATACTTCTAAATGGTGTTTCTGAGACACTAAAATGGATATTGATAAATTAAGGAGATTTTTATTGCACAGAGTGTCAGGTGTCTTATCAATGACTTATTTAACAAATATTGGGTGTCAAATATGTCCTCAGCCTTGCATTAAATGCTATGAAGGGCAAAGAAAAAAGCATAAGAAAAAAATTTGTTCTTGAGATGTTCTCAATTATTTAGGAGTGATGAAACTCTTAGATAAGAAAAGGATTGAAACAATTTTAGACAGCCTATTATCAGGTGAAAGACAAAGTGTGTGTGTGTGTGCATGTGTGTGTCTGTGTGTGTGTCACTGAGAAAGTGGATTAATATTTCTTGAAACTTAAGGTCTAGAGATGCAAAAGCAAAAATAAAAAGATGTAAGGATGACTATTTAATAATGTACAGCTGACACAGATCAAAGCAAGTACAACTTTATTGATAAGTCCCACACCCCATACACTAAATTGAGTTTGTACTGAACACAAGAACAAAATCCATCACTCAGTATTCCCAAATGAATATTCAAGTTTTCACCAACAGGATACTATAAAACTATGCATTATTTTTAGAAGCTTACTACCTGAATTTATGTAAAAGAATAAAAGGCTTAGGAAGAACATAATGTTGTAACAAAGTTATCGTGTACAACGTAAACATTTACATCCCACTGTGTTCTCTTTAGAGGGACCTTAGGATGCCTGGTTGACTAAGGCATTGAGAAATTGACAAATTTCTTAGTGAGAAAAGTATTGCATGCATTGGAAAGCTGTGTAGTTGCTGTTCTATGAGAGCGGGCATGATGTTAGGAGATGCTGCCATTGTAACCAGCATTCTGATTGTAATGAGAATAGTGGCATCTCAGAATGGTACAAGCTCCATGTCAGTACGCAACTCCAGAGGCAAAGGAGGCAGAACTGACATAATAGGAAATAAAATCACAGTGAGAATCAAAAGGTTTTGACCTATGGTCTTGGACCTTTGGTTATGGAAAGTTGTTCACATTATCCCTAGAAAGAAAACTGGTAGGAATATGACTAAACTATTATTTGATCCAGGTAACCTGAGGAGCTCCATTTCAAGAGTGTACTATAATGGAGACTCACAGCCTGTAGCTCAGTTACCCATTTTAGCAGAATCCCCTTAAGGAAAGTGCCTGCAATGCTGCCCAAGAACACAGTGTAAATATCCAAGCTTGCCCAGAAGAGACCTACGGCTATTGTTTGAAGTGACTCTCCAGAAAAGAAAAGAAATTTCAGGAATTATTGGATGCTGGCTCTGAATTTATTCTAGCATATGAGTAAGAAAAACATCAGAGATGTTCACCAGCAAAGTGAGGAGATATTGGGGGCAGGTGATAAAAGTTATTTTGGCCAAGTCTCACAGTGAGAACAGTAATTCCACAAAATCATTGTGCACCATTTCTCCAGTTCCTGAATTTATGACTTCAATTTTCATATTTGGCAACTGGCCAAATGGAGTGTAGTAAGAGCCATTGTTGTAGAAAGGTTCAAGTTAAAAGTCCTAATTTTCCCTCCATCCAGGAAGCCAAAAACACAATGTCATCTCTGAAGAAATTGCTGCAATTAGTACAACCATCAAAGTCTTAAAAGATGAAAGAGAAACGATTCTTATCACTAACTCTTATTGTTTGTCTATTTGTTCTATCGATAATAGTAGTTTTAACAGTGAATTTTTTAAATCACCTGGCAAACTCAAATTCAGCTGCTATTTCAAATATGGTAGGTTCCCGGGAAGAAAATCAACATAGGTCCTGGCACCTGATACATTTACCTGTTAGCCTAAAAAATGCTTTTTAAAATATCAGTTTCCCAAGACAAACCACAAAAAGTTTATTTTCCTCTGGCAGAGACAGGAATACACACTCACTGTTTTGCCTCTATCAAAAAAAAACTGCACCAGATGGGGTTTTAAAAGGCAAGGAAGACTTTACTCAAGCCTATTGCAAAATGGGAGAGAAATTAAACTTAACTCCACTGAAACAGAAGCTGAAGGGTTTTTAAATGCTGGAATAAGCTAATGGGAAAGTATTGGAGGCTGTCGTTTGTATGTGTTGGGGGGTGAGGGAGGATGTTGGTTGCTGTAATTAGGCCACTTGTGTTTGCTAACTGGTGCTTATCATAGTTAGACTTCTACCCTCCCACAGAGACTGGGAAATAAGAACTCTATTATTCTTGATGACTGCATTTCAAAGAGTCCATTTTCAGGTCCTTGATAAAGGCATTCCTGAGTTGTCCATCTCAAAGGAATAGAGGGAGAATTTACAATTGCAAGTTTTCTAAAGTAAATGCTCTAAGAAAATGGAGGTTAGGTGCCTATAGTCAAGAAGAAACCTGTCCAAAATTTTAGTCAAGCTGAGGGGACTGTTAGGCTATCTTGGTCACCTCAGGGATATATTTGTTTATTTAACTCTTGCTATTCTCCAGAAAACAATCTATAAAAACCATAAGAACTTTGGTAGTCTTGATGTCTCACAGATTGGACCTGGTGAGCAGAGAAGAGTACATATAAAAGATACATTAATAAAACACAATTGTTCCAAAGAGTAGGAGATAAATTCTATGAGAATGCAGAAATTCACCACCTTGGTCCACTTTCTAGAAATCCAGTGGTCTGCAGAGTGCCATAATTAATCCTCCAAAAAAAAAAAGGAAGAAAGAAAGACTATGTCTAGAACTCTGGGAATTCTAAAGGATTCTCACTACTTCAAAATCAATTAATAAAAGTTAAGGAAAAATTAGGTCCTGAAATCAGGGCTGCAGAGGGCTCAGACCCTTCAGAAATGAAGTTTTAGTTCACTCTACCAGAAAAAGAATCTTGACCCCAGATTCTTTCACCCTGAGGCTTCAGGGCAAAGGATATGATATAGTTTGTGGAGGAATAATGACCAGTCATATAAATAAAAACATCTGGTACAAAAAATATGTTATTCCTTATTTATTTAGTATGTATTTCATTGCATATTTCCCTTCTTCTTTTTCCCTAATATGCAATATAAAATTTATCAACGGTAATTAAGTTTTTTTAGTTACTACTTTACTGAATATTTAGGTGAAAATGTGACTGAATAAGAATAATAATTTGCTCCAGTGTTCCATTTCCTTTGTTCCAGGAACACCTAGGTGACTTTACCACAGCCCCTGTTGTCCTGTGACCTGCAGGTACTGGGAGAGCCATAGGGAAGACACCGGAACATCTGAAGGCTAGAAAATGAGTGATGTGTCCTTAGCCACTCTCCTGTCTTTTCCAACGGTTTGGGGATGACCTGAGATGCTCAAGAACTGTAACAATGTGCGAATCTTGCACCCTGGCAACCGAGATATCCAAGTCATGTCATCAGAACTAACTAGGTGGCTGGCGTGACCCACAAAGAGGAAGGAAGAGCAGTGTGGTGTGGTGGCCCACCTGACAGCCACGTAGGGCAGGGGAGCCCCCACCCCCTAGCCAAGGGTGCAGTGATTGAGCATGCTACCCATCCTGGGAATCCATGGTTTTTCCATGGAACTGTGTAACCCACAGGTCAGAAGATCCCACTCATGAGCCCATGACACCGGGCCTAGGGTCCCAACCACAGAGGCTGGCACAGATTCTCAACAGCCACTCAGCTAAAATCTGGTTAAGACTGCTGAGCTCCCCGGGGAGACGGGAGTGGAGCTCGGGGAGAAGAGGCCAGGATAACAGCTGCAGCTGCCTGTTTTTTAAGCCATTTGAGCTCCTTGGAGGAGGAGTGGCAGCCAACACTGGAACTGATAGCTGCCTAACACACTAAGCTCCCAGTGTGGGGGGTAAGGGCGGCAGCCATCTGTATAGCTCCAGGCTGTGCTTTTCCCTTGCTGGAGCCAGGGAGGCTGGACAATTTGGTCCCAAGAGGTATCCTTCACACCTCAACACACTTCTTCAGGCCTGATCCTGACCCATCCCTCCTCACTGGGCGGGGCCACCCTGCAGGAACTCCAACAACTCCAGCCAGGGGCTCAGGACAGAACGCTGATCTCCCTGGCCCTGATCCCCTGTGTAGAAGGGTGGCCATAGTCTCTGCAGACCAGCAGACTTAGTCTTTCCTCCTGCTAGTTCTGAGGAATCTGGGCAGCCCAGACAAGTGGATTTCCTCCCAATGAAGCACACCCCGTCCACCAAGGGACAAAGTGTTTCGTGAAATGGGTACTGCTCCCTGTGCCACCCAACTGGGTGAGACCCTCCAACAGGGGTTGTCAGACACCCTATATAGGAGCATTCCTACTGGCATCAGGTTGGTGCTCCTCGAGGTCAGAGATTCCAGAGGAAGGAGCAGGGATCCCAGAGGAAGGAGCATCTTTGCTATTCTCCAGCCTCCTCAAGTGACATCTCCAGACACAGGAGCAAACCAGATAAATAGGGCCTGAAGTTAAACCCCAGCAAACCGCAGCAGCCCCACAGAAGAGGGACCTGAATACTGAAAGAAAAACAAACAAAAAGCAACAACAACAGCATCAATGAAAGAAGTCCCCACAGAAACCCCATCTAAGGATCGGCAGCCTCAAAGATTGAAACTAGACCAACTCATGAAGATGAGACAGAATCAGTGAAAAACTGCTGACAACCCAAAAGGCCAGAGTGCCTCTTCTCCTCCAAATGATCACAATGCCCCTTCAGCAAGGGCACAGAACTGGACAGAGCATGAGATGGACGAATTGACAGAACTAGGCTTCAGAAGGTGGGTAATAAACTCCACTGAGCTACAGGAGCATGTTCCAACCCAGTGCAAGGAAGCTAAGAACCTTGATTAAAAACTTACAGGAGCTGCTAACTAGAATAACTAGTTTAGAAAGGCACATAAATGACCTGATAGAGCTGAAAAACAGAGCACAAGAACTTTGTGAAACATACACAAGTATCAATAGCTGAATCAGCCAAGCAGAAGAAAGGATATCAAAGTTTGAAGACCATCTTGCTGAAGTAAGGCATGAAGACAAGATTAGAGAAAAAAGAATAAAAAGGAACAAACAAAACCTTCAAGAAATATGGGACCATGTAAAAAGACTGAACCTACAATTGATTGGAGTACCTGAAAGAGACCAGGAGAATGGAACCAAGTTGGAAAACACACTTCAGGATATTATTCAGGAGAACTTCTGCAACCTAACAAGACAGGCCAACATTCAAATTCAGGAAATACAGAGAACATCACTAAGATATTACATGAAAAGATCAGCCCCAAGACACATAGTCATCAAATTCTCCAAGGTTGAAATGAAGAAAAAAACATTAAGGGCAACCAGAGAGAAAGGGCAGGTCACCTACAAAGGGAAGCCTATCAGACTAACAGTGGATCTCTCAACAGAAATCTTACAAGCCAGAAGAGAGTGGGAGTCAATATTCAACATTCTTAAAGAAAAGAATTTTCAACCCAGAATTTCATATCCAGTCAAACGAATCTTCATAAGCAAAGGAGAAATAAAATCCTTTCCAGACAAAAAAATGCTGAGAGATTTTGTCACCACCTTGCAAAAGCTCCTGAAGAAAGCACTAAATATGGAAAGGAAAAGTTGGTACCAGCCACTGCAAAACACACCAAAATATAAAAACCAATGGCACAGTGGCACCATGAAGAAACTTCACCAACTAGTGTGCAAAATAACCAGATAGCATCATGATGACAGGATCAAATTCACACATAACAATATTAACCTTAAATGTAAATGGGCTAAATGCCCCAATTAAAAGACACAGACTGGAAAGTTGGATAGAGAGTCAAAACCCATCATGTGCTGTATTCAGGAGACCTATGTCACATGCAAAGACACATATAGGCTCAAAATAGAGATATTGAGGAAAATTTACCAAAAATGAAAAGAAAAAAAAAAAAGCATGGGTTACAACCCTAGTCTAACCCTAGTCTCTGAAAAAACAGATTTTACACCAACACAGATTTTAAAAAAAGACAAAGAGGGGCATTACATAATGGTAAAGAGATCAATTCAACAAGAAGAGCTAACTATCCTGAATATGTATGCAACCAGTACAGGACCACGCAGATTTATAAAACAAGTTCGTAAAGACCTATGAAAATATTTAGACTCCCACACAATAATAGCGGGAGACTTTAACTGTCAATATTAGACAAATAAATGACACAGAAAATTAATAAGGATATTCAGGACTTGAATTCAGCTCTGGATCAAGTGGACCTAGTAGACATCTACCGAATTCTCCACCCTAAATCAACAGAATATACATTCTACTCAGTGCCACATGGCACTTATTCTAAAATAGACCACAAAATTGGAAGCAAAACAAACCTCATCAAATACAAAAGAACTGAAATCATAATAAACAGTCTCTCAGACCACAGTACCAAATTAGAACTCACTCAAAACCACACAATTACATGGAAATTGAACAACCTGTTCCTGAACAACTCCTGGGTAAATCATGAAATTAAGGCAGAAATCAAGAAGTTTTTTGAAACCAATGAGAACAAAGAGACAAAGTACCAGAATCTCTGGGACACAGCTAAAGCACTGTTAAAAGGGAAATGTATAACAATAAATGCCCACATCAGAAAGCTGGAAAGATTTCAAATAGACAACCTAACATCACAATAAAAGGAGCTAGAGAAGCAAGAGCAAACAAATCCAAAATCTAGCAGAAGACAAGAAACAAGTAAGATCAGAGCAGAACTGAAAGAGATAGAGACACAAAAAAAGCACTTCAAAAAATCAATGAATCCAGGAGCTGATTTTTTGAAAAAGTTAACAAAATAGATTGACTGCTACCTAGACTAATAAAGAAGAGCGAAGAATCAAATAGAGAAAATAAAAAATGATAAAGGGGATGTCACCATTGACCCCACAGAAATAGAAACTACCATCAGAGCATACTATAAACACCTCTGAGCAAATAAACTAGAAAATCTAGAAGAAATGGATAAATTCCTGGACACATACACCCTCCCAAGACTAAACCAGAAAGAAGTTGAATCCATGAAAAGACCAATAACAAGTGCTGAAATTGAGGCAGTAATTAATAACCTACCAACCAAAAAAAGCTCAGGACCAGAAGAATTCACAGCCAAATTCTACCACAAGTACAAAGAGGAGCTGGTACCATTCCTTCTGAAACTATCCCAAACAACTGAAAAGGAGGGAGTTCTCCCTAACTCATTTTATGAGGCCAGCATCATCCTGATACCAAAACCTGGCAGAGGCACAACAAAAAAAGAAAACTTCAGGCCAATATTCCTGATGAACATCGATGTGAAAATCCTCAATAAAATACTGGCAAACTGAATCCAGCAGCACATCAAACAGCTTATCCACCACGATCAAGTTGGCTTCATCCCTGGGATGCAAGGCTGGTTCAACATATGCAAATCAATAAACGTAATCCATCACATAAACAGAACCAATGACCAAAACCACACGATTATCTCAATAGATGCAGGAAAGGCCTTCGATAAAATTCAACATCACTTCATGTTAAAAACTCTCAATAAACTCAGTATTGATGGAACATGTCTCAAAATAAAAAGAGGCATTTATGACAAACCTACAGCCGATATCATACCAAATGGGCAAAAGCTGGAAGCATTCCTTTTGAAAACCAGCACAAGATAAGGATGCCCTCTCTCACCACTCCTATTCAACATAGTATTGGAAGTCTGACCATGGCAATCAGGCAAGAGAAAGAAATAAACAGTATTCAAATAGGAAGAGAGGAAGTCAAATTGTCTCTACTTGCAGTCAATATAATTCCATATTTAGAAAACCACACCATCTCAGCCCAGAAAACACCCTAAGCTAATAAACAACTTCACCAAAGTCTCAAGATTCAATATCAATGTGCAAAAATCACAGATATTCCTATACACCAACAATAGACAAGCAGAGAGCAAAATCATGAATGAACTCCCATTCACAATTGCTACAAAGAGAACAAAATATCTAGGAATATAGCTAACAAGAGATGTGAAGGATCTCTTCAAGAAGAGCTACAAACCACTGCTCAAGAAAATAAGAGAGGACACAACCAAATGGGAAAACATTCCATCCTCATGGATGGGAAGAATCAGTATCATGAAAATGGCCATACTGCCCAAAGTAATTTATAGATTCAATGCTATTCTCATCACACTATCATTGACATTCTTCACAGAATTAGAAAAAACTACTTTAAATTTCATATGGAACCAAAAAAGAGTCATATAGCTGAGACAATCCTCCTAAACAAAAAGAACAAAGCTGGAGGCGTCCCCTATCTGACTTCAAACTATACTACAAGGCTACAGTAGCCAAAACAGCATGGTACTGGCACCAAAACAGACATATGACCAATGGAACAGAACGGAGTCCTCAGAAATAACACCACATGCCTACAACCATCTGATCTTTGACAAACCTGACAAAAGCAAGCAATGGGGAAAGACTCCCTATTTAATAAATTGTGCTGGGAAAACTGGCTAGCCATATGCAGAAAACTGAAACTGGACCCCATCCTTATACAAAAATTAACTCAAGATGGATTAAAGACTTAAATGTAAAACCCAAAACCATAAAAGCACTAGAAGAAAACCTAGGCAATACCATTCAGGACACAGGCATGGGCAAGGACTTCATGAAGAAAATGCCAAAAACAATTGCAACAGAAGCCAAAATTAACAAACGGGATCTAATCAAACTAAAGAACTTCTGCACAGCAAAAGAAACTATCATCAGAATGAACTGGCATTCTACAAAATGGGAGACAATTTTTGCAATCCACCCATCCGACAGAGGTCTAATATCCAGAATCTCCAAGGAACTTAAACAAATTTACAAAAAAAAAATGAAAAACCTTATCAAAAACTGGGGAAAGGATATGAACAGACACTTCTCAAAAAAAAGATATTTATGTCTTTTTACTTTAAGCTCCACCTCAGACAATGGGAGCGTCCAACAAGCATATGAAAAAAAGCCCAACATCACTGATCATTAGAGAAATGCAAATCAAAACCACAATGAGATACCATCTCATGCTAGTCAGAATGGTGATTATTAAAAAGTCAAGAAACAATAGATGCTGGCAAGGCTGTGGAGAAATAGGAACACTTTTACAGTGTAGGTGGGAATATAAATTAGTTCAACCATTGCAGAAGACAGTGTGGTGATTCCTCGAGGATCTAGAACCAGAAATACCATTTGACCCAGCAATCCCACTACTGGGTATATACCCAAAGGAATATAAATCATTCTACTATAAAGACATATGCATACATATGTTTACTGCAGCACTACTTACAATAGCAAAGACATGGAACCAACCCAAATGCCCATCAATGATAGACTGGAATAAGAAAATGTGGTACATATATACCATGGAATACTATGCAGCCATTAAAAGGAATGAGATTATATCCTTTGCAGGGACATGGATGCAGCTGGAAGTCATCATCCTCAGCAAACTAACACTGAAAAACAAAAATGAAATACCGCATGTTCTCACTCATAAGTGGGAGTTGAACAATGAGAACACATGGACAAATGGAGGGGAGGAACACAGGGCTAGGAGGGGTTTCGGGGGTGAGGGGAGGGGAGGGAGAGCATGAGGACAAATAGCTAATGCATGCAGGGTTTCAAAACTACATGATAGGTGGATAGGTGCAGCAAACCACCAAGGCACACATATACCTATGTTACAAACCTACACTTTCTGCACTTGTATCCCAGAACTTAAAGTAAACTTTAAAAAAAAAATAAGAGGAATTTACATCACTCAAATATTAATAGTGTCTGTTGGAATTTTGTTTTTGAGGAAAGTATGATGACTTTGTTTTTTTAAAAAAATAGTTGCATCTTTTTAAGTGGAAGCATGAGGTTGTAATGATTGTTATATGTTAGTTGAAATAGGAATAGAAATGTGTGAGCAAATGCCATGCACTGAAATGGGGTAAAGTGTGCCAGTTACTTGCCTATCATTTTTAGTCTCATACCAAGCCTTCTTATCCTGCTCTATCATGATAGGGGTAGGAGTCTGTAATCTGCATTTCCAGACCTCCTCACCAGATCATTTCTCATTAGGTTTGGCCCATGGGAGCCTCTTGAAGAATTTTGGAAAGAAGGAGAAGAGAAGAAACTCAATTTCAGCTTCCAATTTCTGTCAGAATCCTTTCAACAGCAGTTGATAACTATAGCTTCAACATGTTTCATCATTCCCAGAAAAAGCACATGGCATGATCTCAGTCATCCCAGCAATAGCAAAGTGGTACTCTCTTAAATGTCCCAGAAGAGCCTGGCACTCACTCATATGTCAGTATATCTTCCATTGACCCAGAGTCTCTGAAACTGTGGTAACTTATCCAGTGTCTTAGATCCTGAGATAGTGGAATCTCCTGAAGTTATGACAACTCTTCAGACAATGGGAGCTTTTGAGGAAGTGGCTTCTCCTTCTGACTTGTAAATTGTGACAACATCCCCCTGTTGCTTTCCCACACTTACAGACAATAGCAGCTTCCTGCAGTTACCAACCTCTCATTCTTTTAGATTTTCCAGCTTTTCAACACCTGCATAAACACTTTGCTGAATTAGACTCCCAGTTCTTGAAACACCTTGCAGAGCTCCCTTTTTTCTAAGTAGAATATGACTAAAACAGTACCCCAAACGGCAGGGTGCTTTTCGTGGGATGAAAATCGGTGACTCATGCAATAACTATTTAATATATTTCACTATCTGATTTGTGCTTCCAAAAGCATGCCTACCCTACTTGAAAATAATATTGTTAAGGCATTATTACCTTGCAATACAGTTAAACGTACAGCCACGGTGCACCAACAGCATTATTCCTCTTGTATTGTGCAACGTGACTAAAGAGTGTTGGGATTTCTCGAAGAGACAAAGCATCTCTAAGAGCCCAGAAGTAATGCTCTCAATAGTAGAAATAGAATAAAATGGAAGACCTTCCAGAGAGGGAAAAATTAAAGAGGCTTAAGAATACTTAAGTAGAATTTGAGTGAGGTTTTGTAATATGTATTCCTTTATGTGACAGAAATTCAAAGCCAACATGCTCAGGAAAATATTACCTCTTTCTGTTCATCTGGATGGTTCTTTCCTAACTCTGGCATCCTGCATTCCCTATGTATTTTATTGTCTGCCATTTGATACAAGGGTAGAGTTGGTGAAATATTGGATTCTTAAGAAGTTTATAATCCTAATATTTCCAGAATGTTAAGATATTGATGTAGACATAAAATTAACATAGATGGGGACATAGATATAGATACATTTAATACTCAAAGAATGATCAACCATCCTTATTGGACACTTGAGGAGCTTCTTAATGGATACAAACTTATCTGAAAAAAGTAAACATTCCTCATGCAGTTCTTTTGGGCAATTGATGAACAATTTTATGTAGGCTTTTAATTTTTTACATAGGAGAAATTGGGTTAGTCACTTATAATCTACTAGATACAAAAATTTGATATTTTCAAACTAATGCATGTGTATAGTAAAATTTATTAAATGATTGAAATTAGTATTCTAAGTAGTCTTTCTACAGATGTCCTTCCAGAACACCTACTGAAAGATAGTTTTAAAAACTTGAGGTTTGGAAAATACTTAATTACTTGTTGTTATCAATGTTGTCTTAAGCTGGTCATGGTCTATATGCTTGCTTTTTGTTTTAATGTTGCCATTATTTTAGCATCATTGATGCCAATTTAGTTTTTGGGATAAGCAAACAAGGCCAGCATGTTGATAAAGTAGCCAGAAACTACTGAAATTTATTATATATTGCATAAATGGATGGTTTCATGTAAGTTTCATATTCATGAAAGTATTACAGGCTTATAATTTGGATAGAGGGACAAAGAAAGAGGAATGGAGTGACTGTGAGAGTTTCATCTTCTACAAAGGCAAAGAGGGAGCTGTTTTCCCATGACAAATTCAGGAGAACTTCACAGGCTAAGGAACTTGCCAGGGGAGCAGTAGCCCTGCAGACAACCATCAGAGTGTAGAGGTTGAGGTTACTCCCATTCTCTGGCTGTTTGAGCCTTGTTTCTTTTACCATATGGGGCTGACCTATATATGTGTATATGAGTATCTGTCTATAGTGTAGGTTACTATACTATATATATAGGTTACTATTACTATACTACATAGGCATAATTCCAACAAGAAATTATTGAGAGGGATGACTGTGTTCTGATGTGGGTCTGAATCTGTCATGAACAAGGTATTAAGTGGGAGAAAACCAATCCCTAAGCTAGAGGACATGGGCCATGTGTTGATTTCACATAACACAAGATAATGTCTCAAAGAGGCAGAATAAATTAGCAAAAGTATATCTGATCATTTTTAGAGTATCAAATGAATGCATTAATAAGTAAAAATTTTCAAGAAATATTCTCTCTTTAATTCATGAATCATATTAACTATTAATACCAAGAGGGTAGAAGAAGGGTACAGATTCCAACTAAAATGCATTCTGTGCAGAATTCATGGTGGCATAGATTCTTCCTGGAGCCTTTTACAGTCATAACGCTCCCCTGCCCGCTGGCACTGCAAACCAGTCAGCCCTGAGCTGTCTCTCCCTCTGGCCAGATATTATTGCTGAAAGAGATGAGCATTTCACTACCCTAGCAACACTATCCTCTCCTGTTTCCTTGGCAGCAACAGGGAATCCAAAAAAATTAGCCAGAGGGCAAGAGCCAAAGCCTGGAGAGGACAACCTAGGCTTCTGGAGCCATTAGAAAGCAAGGGTCCATGGTGTATTCAAAGGAAAGAGGGTTTATAAGCAAAAAAGAAAAAAACAAAGAAAAAATGTAGTGCATATCCCTTGTCAAGTACATGAAAGGTATTATATGTCTCTCGAATTACAAAGCCGAAATTTCTGTAAAGAGCTGGAAATTTAGTCCTGCACTCAGCTGATTTGTTTAATTATAGGAAATCTAAAGTATCCCATTAGTTCAGGTTCTACTGTATTATTAAGGGGAGCTTTTTAGGGATAGAAATGTCTCTGAAATATGAGAAAGCTTTCTTGATGCTGTAGGTGAACTTATCTCCCAGTCATCATCTTCCCAACTCAGCTTTAACGTCTGGAGTAGTGTTACCCCAGACACAACAGTTACTTAATCTCATTTCGTTTTTCAATGTCAGGGCACATTAATATTTTATAAATGGAAACAAAGTCCAATTCTAGTTTTTTCTCTTATAAAGAAGGCCATGTATATTTTAAACAGACATGATTACTTTTGTAATTATAATTTTATAGTTATGAATCTAATAGGAATCTTAAGATTCTTCTTTTGCTCCCTTCATTTTATCAGACTCTCCAATAATATTTGGTATATAGAAACCAACTATCTTCTCAATGCATTAGACAAAAGAAAATGCCAAATGTAGTGCTGCAAGGATATTTCACTAAAAAGAAACTATAGAAAACAATGACTTTCTATAAAGAAAAATTTTTAAAAATTATAACTTAAAACCACTCAGGGTAAATGCATATGGTCACAATGCTTTATTTACTCTTTTATTATTTAACCAAAATGCTGATGTTTAAATGGATTTTTGATTGCCAAACATTAATAAAGTAATTTTTAAAAGGACTATCAACTAATAATTGCAAAGGACTTAACTCATGTGACCCAGTTCCAAATTTTTTTCACTCCGTGTGGGAGACAACTTAGTGTAAACAACAACAAAAAATTCTTTCATGGGGACAAATACATCTCTCCTGAGTTATTATTTCATAGCATCCATGTCAGAGGAAGTTGAGACAGTGTGGATCACTGACACACACAATCCAGATTGCATACAGCATGGTTTTATTTCACTGTGCAGTCATAATTCAGGGGTTTTTCTCCCACCTGCCATATGCAAATTTTCTATCACTCAGTCCCTTTCATCACTGAGTTTTTTTTCCCAAAGTACTCTCAATATTTTAACAAAGAAACAAATAAAGGAAAGCACCACTATCCACCAATGAACATAACACCCTTCTCCGTAAGTGTTTTTAAACATCTAGTACTACATCTTCTCATTATGTTGGTGAGAAAAAATACATTAGCAATAATCTAAGACAGGTAATCTCCAAGTTATTTCTCTAAGCCCATCAAAGACCTCAATATCCACTAAAATGGGTGGGTCCCTTGGAACTGGAATGCAGAATGTCTAGATTCTTGTCTTTATCTCTGCACTTCAACTACATTCATCATTCTTTCTTCCTCTTCACTTTGGTGTTTATCATTCTATATCATTTAAGAGAAAAATAGTGACTGGGTGCAGTGGCTCACGCCTGTAATCCCAGCACTTTGGGAGGCCGAGGTGGGCTGATCACCTGAGGTCAGGAGTTCAAGACCAGCCTGGTCAATATGGTGAAACCCCATCTCTACTAAAAATACAAAAATTAGCCAGATGTGGTGGCGGGCTCCTATAATCCCAGCTACTCAGGAGACTGGGGCAGGAGAATCGCTTGAACCCAGGAGGCAGAGTTTACAGTGAGCTGAGATCACGCCACTGCACTCCAGCCTGGGCAGCAGAGTGAGACTCTGTCTCAAAAAAAAAAAAAAAGAAAAAGAAAAGAAAATATGTACGTTGTATCTGGCAAATAAGAAAACAAAGGCAGATGAGTATAAGTATGTATTAATCATTTATTGCCTAATAGGCATTATTGTCTTTTCACAAATAAATTTTAAGTTTCAGGAGAACAGAAACACTTCCCATCTTGTTAATCTCCAGAGCACTAATGCAGTGAAAAGAAGAGGGGAAGGCTCAGGAAAAACTAATTGGCTTTTCCTGCCTACTTTTTTTCTCCATCATTATTAAAATCATCTTAAATTCAGGAATGATGTTTATTTTTGGGTACATATGCTCAAATACCTGGGACCAGGAGTGGGATCTACTTTCTGGGCAATTTAAAGCACTCTTTCAACAGGATCTTGAGAGTCAACTGTGTTTTATGCACAGTGAGTGAAAATCAATGATCTGTCTATGCCTATCACAGCGTGTCACATCTCTGATTGAATCTTTTCAAGCTGCTTATCAGACATACAGCACAGGGATAAATTTATCTTTATACACTTTATATGTGTCACCAAAAATAGCCTCAGGATCACTATAACCTAATGACTCTAAGAATGTCTTATAAATAATTAGGCTGTGCTTGATGGTGAAAGCATACACTCTGTTATTCAAAGTCTAAAGTAAAATATTTCTAAAAAGAACTTAGTTTCCAAAAAGTTGCTCCTAAAATAACACCCATGATACTTTAACACTAGCCAAATGAAATGTCTTCAGCTTTTACTCCTAATTTTATTCACATTTTCTACAAAGCACCCACGAAGGTCATTTGAATCATAGTTATGGTGTTATTTTTTTTTCTTTCAAGGAATGATTCCCTAAGCAATCTTATTGTTCTTGCTGAATTAAAATTATGCAAATTTGGTGATTTTAATACAGTATCTGCTACCAATATGGTAAAGAGTAACATCTAAATATTTTGAATCTATAAATACTTTTAGATCAATCATTTTCTGAGTTTATGAAAAACAAATGCTACACTCTACTTGTAAATTACTCAGAAATCTTTTGCAACTCAATATAACTAATTATGTAAATGCACAGTTGAGGAAAATCATTTTATTTAAACATATATAAAATACAATTTTTTTGACAATTCGGGAACTACATTACCTTAATTTAAATCTATTTTCTACGTCTATGATGATATTGATGTGCACTGTCATATTAACCCTAGAGACTTGTCTATAATTTATTTTCAAGCATAATATAATGGTGTGGGAAAATGATACCCAAACTTATATATAAAGTATGCTGCCCCATATGTGAAGGTATAGTTATTGGCTCACCATTGCTGGCATATGTACGTGAGAGCTGTTGCTCCAGGAATGGAAATCAATTTGAGATGATCCACACACACTTTCTCATCTCTCTTTATAATCAAAATTATACATCTGCACCTCAGGTGGCCAACAAGCATGTGGCAATCTCTGCTTGGAGATACAGATGAAGCTAACTGGTCCTATAAAGGTGAAACTTACTACTTAGCTCCATCAAGGTAATATTTTCACACAAGCCTGCAAACTAATTTGACTCAAGGATACATACACATGCATAATACGAAAAGAACAAAAAATCAGTTTTTTATTGCTATCTCTCTAAGGATCTCTGATCATCTAGGGAAAAAATGTAAACTACTAGCAAGATGTAGAAGACCCACCTTGAATTGATAACTTTTTACACATCACTTCAACCTCAACCACTCTCTCATTCATTTAACAAATATTTATAGAGGACATATGCTAAGCCAGCACTGTAATAGATACAGTGGGCACAAATATAAGCAAGTAATAAGTTCTTTCCTCAAGGAGCTTTCAATTGAGTGGGAGAAAAGCAATAAAAAACAATAACAGCGAAAAATAACATGGCGTTTTCTGTCCACATTCCTAAAGGGGCATTAATAAGATTGGGGGAAATTCTCAAAGAAGAAACAGCCATGATAGATAACTAAGAATCAGCCATGCAGAGAAGGTGTTGAAAATACCAGGCACTCAGCTATCTGTTTAGACCTTCAGCCTTTCCTATTCCTTCAAGCTCAAATTGTGCCCCCCATGTGTGTTTTTGCAACACTTTTCAATTCCTGTGATAACAGTATAATTGTAACTTCTTCTTTACTTACTTCCACCCATCCTTCTAGAAGTATATTTCTATGTGTCTCTTTGTTTTCAAGTCCCAGTAGTCTATGTAGTTGTTTTCAAGTCCCAGTAGTTTTATGTAGGTTATCTACATAAAAGATAGGACTGTATTTTTATTTTAATAGGTGTCAGAACTTCCAATATCTTGAAATGCCATGACATAGAACAAGAACTAAGTAAATAATTATTGAATTACAGTTGAGGGAAAGAATAGTTTGTACGAAAGCACAAATGTGTGAAACAACATGACAGGGAGTCAGTATGGCTGGAGGAATATACAATGGGGTCCAGGATAGAGATGGTTCTAATTCTTCACAAGAATGGTGACCCTTTTGCAATATAAATTAATGGGTCAATTAAAGCTTTGAAGCTGTACTTCTTAGATTGTGTCCTAACTCTAACATTCACTATTTTATCTTGGAAATGATACTTAATCTCCCTATGCCTCATTTCATTTCTCTGTAAAGAACCTACTTCCAGATTCTTCTGTATGTTAAAATGAATTAATGTATATACACTTAGAATAGTACCCTTCACATGGTAAGCAATCAATATATGTTAGCTAATATTTCTAGGCAAAGAAATTTGCCCTTTTTTGAAAACAATGAGGAGCCTGAAAAATTTTAAGCAGTGATGTGGTATAAGCACCTTGGACTCTGTATCAGTCAGGATTCACTTCAGGAAATAGAAACCGTCGCTTACCAACCTAGTTGATAGTTAGCTGTTGCATAATTGTCTTCAAGCTGTGTTTCCCAAAGGTATGCACACATTTTATTTATCCCTAATTCTGCACCTTCTATAGATTCTGTCCCATAGTAGTTCCTCAATAAGAAAGAATAACCTTTTATCCAAACCTTTTTATTCTACTAAAGGCTTTTTAAGCCATCTCTCTAAGAATGAGTTAGGATTATTGCTGCATACTTTCTTGCCAAATAATAGATGTCATGAAAACAAACCAATCTAGAGGGGCAGAAAATATAATTCAGATACAAATCCATGCAGAGTTGGAAGAGGTTAGCAATATAATTTAGAGCAGTGCCATGGTCTGTGAGGCACATCCCTTCTGCCAATGATCTCAGAACAAGGACGTAGGAACCATCTGCAGGCTCATCCAAAACCACTCCAGCGAACAACCTCCACGCCAGCAGGTCACCATCCACATTTTTTCTCTTTGGGTTCCAGGTGTGGAATTATCAAGTTGTTCATTTATTCAGGACACACACCTGCCAACAGCTTTCCCCATAATAATCCACACAGCTTCTTTCAATCCTTCCTGTTTTCCAAAATCAATAATATGCTGCTGCCCATGCTAAGTTCCTCAGGATAACAAACTACTGAGCAGCCATAGATAAATATCTAATCCCCAACCAAATATGATATTTCAAACATGGCAAGTCTGAATTTGCCACCCTGTAGTAAAAACCTTGGCAGTTGCCTATGGCTTACACCACACTGGTTGTAGGGATTCTTGCTGTAGTGTATTCTTACAAGTGAGGCCATTTCAGAAAGATATCCCTTGAATCTTTCAACTACCAAGCCTTATTATATTGCCTACAGAAAGACTTAATTGCACTTTAGGGCAATTTATGTTACAGATGTTTCTCTGTATTAAAGCCTGCTTCAAGAGTCTGTCTCTACTCTCCGTGCGTAAAATACAGAAGAATGTGTAGTTGGTAGGAAGCAATTAGAAGAGGAGGTTTGAAGCAGGAGGGCGTGGAAACAATCATGATAGAGATCAATCTTCCCAAATCGCTGCTGGAGAGAAACTTACTTCTTATCAGAGCAGAGAAATTAGAGAATTTTTGTTTTGTTTCATTTAAAGACAGGATCTTGCTCTGCCGCCCAGGCTAGAGTGCAGGAGCACAGTGGTACATGCAATCACAGATCACTGCAGCCTCCAACTCCTGGGAGTAAGCGATCTTCCCACCTCAGCCTCCTCAGTAACTAAAACTACAAGTGTGTGCCACCACTCCCAGCTAATTTGTTGTTGTTGTTGTTGTAGAAATGGGGCCTTGTTACGTTCCCCAGGTTGGTCTTTAACTCCTGGCCTCAAGTGATTTTCCCATCTTGGCCTCCCAAAGTACTGGGGTTGCAGGCATGAGCCACCATGCCCAGTCAGAGCACAGAATTTAAAAGAATTTTCTGTTGAGCCAAGAGTCATGTGCGTGTGTCATCGATGGAGGTGCCCTGGTCAGGTCTCCCTCGAGGGAATCTGCTGCTGGGACTATGATTGACTGACAGGCTTCAGCTGCCACAACTTTAGATCCATGACAGCATTCACCCCAGTTTGTGCTTCTTCCAGGCATCTCCTAGCCTATGACTAAGCACAGCAGGGGCTAGAAAAAGGCATAGCTACCCAGTGCAGGGTGAAAATCTGGCTCAGGGGCTTCCCATATGTCTGTCTGAAACTTTCTCAGAACTAATCTCCAATCAGAGGTTCTTCTTACTCAGCTCTTCCTTCCCATTATCCTTTCAGGTTCCAGACGTATATTGTAATCTGAAGCGTTCTCCTTGCCCACTACTCTTGCTGCCTCCCCTCTTATCTTTCACAGGAACGTCATACTCTATGGGGTCCATTACTGTGACTATCACTGTGCAATTTTCTAAGCCAAGCAAAGAAGTTTAATGCTTTTATATTATATCCCAGTTTTGAGCTCTAAGGCATGAAATGGAATTCACAGGAAAAAAGAATATAAAATTCCATGAGCCAAGTTCAAAGAAGTAGGATCACCTGAGGCAAGGAATTCTAGACCAGCCTGGCCAACATGGTGAAACCCCATCTCTGCTAAAAATACAAAAATCAGCCAGGTGTGGTGGCATGACCCTGTAATCCCAGCTACTCGGGCTCGGGAGGCTGAGGCAGGAGAATCAGCTTGAACCTGGGAGGTGGAGGTTGCAGTGAGCCGAGATGGCACCACTGCACTCTAGTCTGGGCGACAGAGTGAAACTCCGTCTCAAAAAAAAAAAAAAAAAAAAGGTTTGACTTTAAAAATAACATGTGATATGTACAGACATACACACATGCACACACCCACCTATAGCTATACCTATCTACATTTTTTTTTCAGACAGGGTCTCACTATGTTACCCAGGCTAGTCTTAAGCTCTTGGGCTCAAGCAATCCTCCCACCTCAGCCTATTGAGTAACTGGGACTACATGTGCACACCACCACACCTAGCCATTACCCATTTATCTTATATTAAAAAAAATAATAATAATGCAGATATGCATATATTACTCATATTACATATATAAATGTGTGTGTTTAAATCTTCCTTGGTTTTCTGAGCAATCTTTACACTATTCTATTAATCAGAAGTTGCATAATAAACTTTGCCATTTATTAGTTTTGTTTTCATCTTGGGTTCAATTAAATAAAATCCTAAATATTTGTGGGTAATTTGAGATGGGTTTTAATTATTATTTAATATAACTGCCTCCCTCTCCCTTGCTGATATCATGGTAAGTAAATCTTGATAACGGGTTTTGGCAAAGTGAAATTCTTTGAATATACAATCACTGACCTACAGCTTTGTTTTGTTTTCCTTTGTTTTTGAGACAGAGTCTCTCACTCTGTTGCCCAAGCTGGAGTGCAGCAGCACAATTTCAGCTCACTGCAACCTCTGCCTCCCGGGTTCAAGCGATTCTCCTGCCTCAGCCTCCTGAGTAGCTGGGACTACAGGCACACACAACCACACTCAGCTAATTCTTGTATTTTAAGCAGAGATGAGTTTTCACCATGTTGGCCAGGCTGTTCTCAAAAGCCTAACCTCAGGTGATCCACCCCCCTCAGCATCCCAAAGTGTTGGAATAACAGGTGTGAGCCACTGCACCCAGCCTACAGCATGTTAATAGGATTTTTGCTTAAAGATATTTCACAAACTGAATGTGGAAATAGCTTGTGCCATTGCTATACCATCCTCTAAGTAGTTTATCTGCACTGTGAATTTAAGATTAATACTCTAATTATTGTGAAATACTCCCAAGTCACAAAAGCTTGTTTTTTTTATAGTGAGTTTTGAAAACCTATTGCAGATCTCTAGTCCTTATTGATCTGCAATGCTGCTGCTCTATGGGTTTGTATGTTTGGAGCTCCTACTGGATTATAAGAAAAGCCTATGAATATTCTTTCTTGTCATTTCAGGGTTACCAGACTAATAGGTAAATGTGGATGTTCTCATATAAAATGTCTCCACAGCTAACATTTCTAAAGATAATTACCAATATAAACTGATCAGCAGCAGTACTTGTCAATTTAGAGGAAAGGAGTTTTCCAGTCACCTTGCTAGACAGCCTACAACTCATTTTGGAAAAACTTACTTAAAATTTAATGTGGCCCTGAAAACTTTCTTCATTCTCTCCTAGTCTACCTACATATTTAATTCTTCCAATAATATTTACCTCCTTTTATTTTGGAAGCTAAAAGAATTTAGCAATCCCCCTTAATAAGCTTTAAAACTAAATCTACTGAACCCCACACACCATCTAAGCCTGGTAGTTGTGCAGAATCAAGGCTCATCTAAAGGGAGATAGAAAAAAATACATATTTTTTAAATACAAAATATTCTCCTTGATCTATATGGTAACTTCCTAAATTTTAGACTAGCTTCATACTGATTTAAAAAGTATGCATGAGGCAATGTGTATTTATCTGTATTACTAGGGCATGTGGTTTAGCTCTAAAACACAAGTCAAGAACCCAGAAGTGTCAAACTCTATTACCAACTCTAGGAAAAACTAATTGTACTTTCACATTTAAACCTGGAATGGGGTTACTGGGACACAGCCAACCAAAACCATAGTAGGTAATTCTGTAATTATAACATGCAAATAGTTAAGAAGGTAAAAACCCCAAACATTTTATTTTCTCAAAATTTTAAGGTTTTCTTTTTATATCTCTCTCTTAAATTCTCAGTTATTTTTCTTTTAGTAGAAATTTAAGTTTAATGTATTAAATGGCACACAAATATTGATGTGAATAATAGATGCCCAAGGTGCAAACTACATGTGTCACAAAGCCCCCTATTTGGCTTTGAGAGGTAGTTAAACAGTACCCTCTCAGAGCCACACTGCACATTAAAAGTAAAAAGACGTCCTGGGATAGGGTAAAGCTTCTGAAATAAAACTGCACATATGTGGGGAAGGCTTGACAGCAGCAGGATCCTTTAGAATAAGGGGAAGAATGGAAGAAATGAACAAGCACTTACATTGCTGAGTGCCTTTTATGTGACAAGAGCTCTATAATTCTCAACACAACAGCCTGTATTTACACTAATCATAGCATTTATACCAGGAGTGCTGATTATCTCTTACATGCCTATCTTCTCTACTGGATTTTAAGTTTATTGAGTGCAAGATCAAATATTACTTATTATTTATTTTTGCCAAAACATTATCTACCAGTGACCAGCACAAAGTAGGTAATCAATAGATATTGGTTGACTTAATGAATAAGCCAATTTCCTAACAATTAATATTCCCATTTGATGAACAAAGAGACTAAGGCCCCCAACAGTTAAGTGACTTGTACAGATCACACAGATCACACGGGTTAGTAATAGCTGAAGAGGAATACAAATCCAAGCCTGTCTGATTTTGAGAACCAACTTTCTATTGCACCAAGTAGCTCTATGGATGCCATAGTGGACCAAGCCTCAGAGAAGAGCCTTAGGGTTTGTGAAAGGATGGCAGTAGAAGAGAAAACTTTCACACATCTTCCCGTGAACATGAAAGATTTCAGAGAAGTAAAAATGAAGAGGACAATTTTATTTCTGGGTACAGTTCAAACTAGGACAAAAATCATAGCATCGCGGTAGGGAAAGTCTCTCATATTTCCTGGCAGCCTCTTCAATAGTGGCTTTTCTTCTCCAACAGTTTGTGTTCATTTGCTTTTCTCTGTGCTTCCTTCCTGTCTTTCCCAGCACAGCTTCTTTCCTTATGAGGTTTAGAATTCCAGGGAGACATCTGTATACAAGGTCCAGGAAAAGCAGCTAAGAAGTCACGGTACAGACTATGGAGTCCATCTGCCAGAGTCCCATCCCCACTCTGCCCCATTCTAACCAGGTGACATTGGGCAAATGATTCAATCTCTCACAGTCTCAGTTGCCTCCCCTGGAAAGTGAGAGTATTAATAATAGAACCTATCTACTGTATAAGAATTAAGTGAGTTAACACACGTCAAGTGCTGAGAACAGTAGCTAGAACATGGTAGGAACTTAATGACAAGTAGCCATTACCATTACCATATCCTTGACCCTAAAATTCAGGAGCACAGCAAGCTGCCTGCATAACACAGCCCACTGATCTGCAAACACATCTATAATGTTCTAGGTTAAGCTTGGGATATAGAGACCCAACATAAAACTCCCCTCCCAAAGGCAGGAGTGAAGTGTTGCTGGAAGTAAGTGAAACAAATCTGAATAATATTTTCTAATATCCCTCGATTTAAATAGTCAATAGCTTGGAGCATAAGCAGCTGTAGTTGGGGTCTTTTCCTCCATGCCAATGACTACATGTAAAAACCATTCTTGTGTGTCTAGAGAAAGAAAAAAGAGTAGCCTTTCCTCATTACTCTTCTCTGAGCATGTGAAATAGTATTGCAAGTTCACTTCAGTACAAGAATGAATTCTACTGTTTCTTCATCTGGATTGCTGAGGACTTAAGGTAAGGGAGACTATGCCCAATTTATTTGGAAATTACAAATATATAAGAAACTAGGACCAATTTATTTGGAGCCATTTTCTTAGTTATGAGTCCTCATCAGAAAAAGCAATGATTAGGATGGTAGAGGGGTAGGGGCTGACATAACTAAATAAGGGCCTATTTTTTTTTTCATATAACAACATATCCAAAAGTGTGCAGTCTATGGATGGTGCAATTGCTTAAATAGGTTATCAAGGACTTATTCTGTCCTTACTCTGCTCTCATTCAGATGCATCTTTCAGGCTTTATTTATAAGATGGCTGTTTTAATGTTAGTCATTGGGTTGAAGATCACAGAAAAAGAAATGAAGGAGAAGGGCAAAGGACAGAAGGTTGAAAAATCAAACCAGAAATATACAGCTCCTTTAAAACAGCCTTCACAGAATCTCCACCCAGTGATTTGCTGCACCCAGTGATTTCCATCTTCGTGGCCAAAAATTCTTGGCTCAATCACACGAAACTGTTGTTAATAAACTATGCCATGCATTTAAAAATATGGCATATGAGCCAATCGAATATGGCATATGGAGACAAGTAACACTGAGCGACAGGATGTTTTGCCTGGACGCATTGCCACTCTAGACAGAATTGAGCTTCCATCAGTGAGAATAAATGACTAAATAAATATTAAGGAAACAACTAGCAGTGTCACCCATGTTCACAAAAGAAGAAGTCTAAAGACTGCCTGTGTCCTCATAAGAAATTCTCTAAAATGGCCAGGACACCATGAATAACAACAATAAAGAGCCATAATGTATTTTCTCAGTGGAATAGAATAATCCTCCACTTTAGCGGAGCATGTACCCAGAGACAGGATTAAAACAAGTATATTAATAAATACAAATATAGGCCTACAAAAACAAAGCTCTGCAGCAATAACATCTCATGGCATCAGCTCCCAGTCCTTCTCTTAGGTTGTCAGTGGTGACCAAATGGTTAATATAAACATGCTTTTAGCTTATGTTCCAAAGCAAAGGTTTAAAAGATGCCAAAGTAAAGACTAATGATACCCAAGAGGTATCAACCTACAATCATTTTTTGGCAACAACATATAAGAAAATGCACATTTCACTTTTAAGAAAAGAAATGCATGATGAGATTGTATACAACAGTTTGAGAGAAAGGCAAATGGGCATCACAAAGAAAATATGCCAAATGGGACAAAGGAAGGAATCTGAAAAATCACTGTAGAAAAGTAATAAGTAAGATGGATAACAATGTTAAGCAATTCATGCAAAAGGATAATGGAAAAGGGAAGAATGGCAATGAAATACAAATGATCGATATGAGAGGTACATCATGGTATGTAACATAGAAATAATTCTTGTGTTTGAAAAGTGGTAAATATATGCAAAAACAATAATTAACTATTTAACAAATATTTCTACTTGAGGTAGTATTAGAGACTACATTCCCTGAAAAAATTCTCAGTACATAAAAAGTATAAATACATAATAAAATCTGATTCAAAAAATACTTGTAAATATAGATCTGAACTAGCAAAACCATAAAGGAGTTCCTCAAACACCAAAAAAGTAGATGATACATACATTCAAAATATATACATAGCAGTTCTCATTCCTATGCAGGAGCTAAGAAAGTAGATCTCATGAAGATGGGAAGTATATTGGTGGTTACCAGAGGCCAGGAAGGGTAAGGGAGAGAAGAGGATAAAGAGAGGTTAATTAATGGATATGAAAATACAGTTAGATAAAAGAAATAAGATCTAGTGTAAAATGGATCAATAGAATTACTATAGTAAACAATAATCTATAGTAAATTTTAAAATAGGTAATAGAGAATAAGCATTTCCGGCATAAAGAAAAATGTTTAAGGTGATGGATATCCCAATTACCACAATTTGATTATTACACATTATGTGAATGTATCAAAATATCACATGTATCCTCAAAATATGTTACATCTGTTACGTATGAATTTTTTAAAAAACAGATTATACCAAAACATTAAAAAATGTAGATACATAGATTTCATGCACGTCCATGTAAAGAGACCACCAAACAGGCTTTGTGTGAGCAACATGGCTGTTTATTTCACCTGGGTGCAGGCGGGCTGAGTCCGCAAAGAAAGTCAGTGAAGGGAGATAAGGGTGGGGCCGTTTTATAGGATTTGGGTAGGTAAAGGAAAATTACAGTCAAAGGGAGTTTGTTCTCTGGCAGGCAGGAGTGGGGGTCGCAAGGTGCTCAGTGGGGGTGCTTTTTGAGCCAGGATGAGCCAGGAAAAGGACTTTCACAAGGTAATGTCATCAGTTAAGGCAAGGACTGGCCATTTACACTTCTTTTGTGGTGGAATGTCATCAGTTAAAGTGGGGCAGGGCATATTCACTTCTTTTGTGATTCTTTAGTTACTTCAGGCCATCTGGGCCTATACGTGCAAGTCACAAGGGATGCGATGGCTTGGCTTGGGCTCAGAGGCCTGACATTCCTGCCTTCTTATATTAATAAGAAAAATAAAACAAAATAGTGTTGAAGTGTTGGGGCGGTGAAAATTTTTGGGGGACGGTATGGAGAGAGAATGGGCGATGTTTCTCAGGGCTGCTTCAAGTGGGATTAGGGGTGGCGTGGGAACCTAGAGTGGGAGAGATTAAGCTGAAGGGAGGTCTTGTGGTAAGGGGTGATATTGTGGGGAGGTTAGAAGAAACATTTGTCGTATAGAATGATTGGTGATGGCCTGGATACAGTTTTGGATGAATTGAGAAACTAAATGGAATCACAGAAGGAGAAAAACAGGTATAAAAGGTCTAAGAATTGGGACGACTCAGGATAACTGAATAAAGAGTGCCTAAGGAGATTCAGCATAGTCCTGCCAGCAAAGATTATTTATTTACTTCAAGAGTTAAGAGTGGCAGTTTGGGGATAGCACCAGGAGATATCAGCTGTGATGGCTTGGAAAAACAGTGTAAACTGGCAGTGTAAACAAGAGCAGGGCATGTATGAGTAGTTAAGAACAGTGAATAGGAGTATGACTAGACAGAAGATAGTAGGGATGACAAGTTTTTTGGGGCACAGTCTAAGCTGGTCTGGTGTCTGGAATGAGACTGGGGCCTAATAAAAAGGAGCAACTATACAGGAGCTTAAATGGGCTGTACCCTGTAGCATTCAGAGGACAGGCCTGAATTCTGAGAAGGGAAAGTGGTAAAAGTATTGTCCAGTCCTTTTTAAGTTGGTGGCTGAGCTTGGTGAGGTGTGTTTTTAAAAGACCTTTAGTCCATTCTACTTTTCTTGAAGTTGGAGGACTGTAAGGGATATAAAGGTTTCACTGAATACTAAGAGCCTGAAAAACTGCTTGGCTGATTTGACTAATAAAGGCTCATCTGTTATCAGACTGTATTGAGGTGGAAAGGCTAAACTGAGGAATTATGTCTGACAGAAGGGAAGAAATGACTGTGGTGGCCTTCTCAGACCCTGTAGGAAAGGCCTCTACCTATCCAGTGAAAGCATCTACCTAGACTAAGAGGTATTTTAGTTATCTGACTCAGGGCATGTTGAGTAAAGCTAATTTGCCAGTCCTGGGTGGGGCAAATCCTTGAGCATGATATGTAGGGAAGGGAGGGGGCCTGAATAATCCCTGAGGAGTAGAATAGCAGATGGAACACTGAGAAGTTATTTCCTTGAGGATAGATTTCCACGATGGAAAGGAAATGAGAGGTTCTAAGAGGCGGGCTAGTGGCTTGTACTATAGTATAACCTGCCTTTGCTGGTATGTGGCAATTAGGCCTGGTGGAACCGCCATCAATAAATCAAGCCTGATCAGGGTGAGGAACAGGAAAGAAGGAAATTTGGGGAAATGGGGTGAATGTCAGGTGGATCAGAGAGATACAGTCATGGGGGTCAGGTGTGGTACCAGGAATAATGTGGGAGGCCGGATTGAAGTCCGGGCCAGGAACAATGATAATTGTGGGAGACTCAACAAAGAGTATAGCTGAAGGAGCCAGGGAGCAGAAAGTATATGCGTCAGGTATAAGGAAGAAAATAGATTTTGGAAGTTATAAGAACTGTAGAGGGTGAGTTGAGCATAGTTTGTTATTTTGAGGGCCTCTAAAAGTATTAAAGCAGCGGCAGGCGCTGCACACAGACATGAGGGCTAGGCTAAAACAGTAAGGTCAAGTTGTTTGGACAGGAAGGCTACAGGGTGTGGTCCTGGCTCTTGTGTAAGAATTCTGACCACGCTAACCATGCCTAGGAAGGAAAGGAGTTGTTGTTTTGTAGAAGGTGCTGGGGTTTGAGAGATCAGTCGGACATGATTGGCAAGGAGAGCACATGTGTTTTTATGAGAATTATGCCAAGATAGGTAACAGATGAGGAAGAAATTTGGGCTTGATTGAAGTAATGGGAGCTGTCTGTGAAGCTTTGCGGTAGTACAGCCTAGGTAATTTGCTGAGCTTGATGGGTGTCAGGGTCAGTCCAAGTGAAAGCGAAGAGAGGCTGGGATTAAGGGTGCAAAGGAATAGTAAAGAAAGCATGTTTGAGATCTAGAAGAGAATGATGGGTTGTAGAGGCAGGTATTGAGGATAGGAGAGTATATGGGTTTGGCACCACAGGGTGGATAGGCAAAACAATTTGGTTGATAAGGCACAGATCCTGAACTAACTTGTAAGGTTTGTCTGGTTTTCGGACAGGTAAAATGGGGGAATGGTAAGGAGAGTTTATAGGCTTTAAAAGGCCATGCTGTAGCAGGCGAGTGATAACAGGCTTTAATCTTTTTAAAGTGTGCTGCGGGATGGGATATTGGCGTTGAGTGGGGTAAGGGTGATTAGGTTTTAATGAGATGGTAAGGGGTGCATGATCGGTCGCCAAGGAGGGAGTAGAGGTATCTTATACTTGTGGGTTAAGGTGGGGGAATACAAGAGGAGGATGCAAAGGAGGCTTTGGATTGGGAAGAAGGGCGGCAATGAGATGTAGCTGTAGTCCAGGAATAGTCAGGGAAGCAGATAATTTAGTTAAAGTGTCTCAGCCTAATAAGGGAACTGGTCAGGTGGGGATAACTAAAAAGGAGTGCTTAAAAGAGTATTGTCTAAGTTGGCACCAGAGTTGGGGAGTTTTAAGAGGTTTAGAAGCCTGGCCGTCAATATCCACAACAGTTATGGAGGCAAGGGAAACAGGCCCTTAAAAAGAAGGTAATGTGGAGTGGGTAGCCTCCATATTGATTAAGAAGGGGATGGGCTTACCTTCCACTGTGAGAGTTACCTGAAGCTCGGCATCCATGATGGTCTAGGGGGCTTCCAAGGTGATCTGGCAGTGTCAGTCTTCAGCTGCTAAGCCAAGAAGATCTGGGAGGGAGTCAGTCAGAGAGCCTTGGGCCAGAGTTCCAGGGGCTCTGGGAGTGGCTGCCAGGTGAGTTGAACAGTCCGATTTTCAGTGGGGTCCCACAAAGATGGGATGCGGTTTAGGAGGAATCCCGGGCTGCGGGCGTTCCTTGGCCCAGTGGCCAGATTTCTGGCAAGTGTAGCAAGCTCCTGGGGGAGGAGGTTCTGGAGGAACACCTGGCTGCTGCGGTTCAGGCATTTGGAAGTTCTTGTGTGCTGGAGATGTGGCTGGGGTTTGTCTCACAGTGGAGGCAAGGAATTGCAACTTTTTTCTGTTATTGTACACCTTGAAGGTGAGGTTAATTAAGTCCTGTTGTGGGGTTTGAGGGCTAAATTCAAATTTTTGGAGTTTTATTTAATGTCGGGAGCAGATTGGGTAATAAAATGAATATTGAGAATAAGATGGCCTTTTGACCTTTTAGGATCTAGGGCTGTAAAGCATCTCAGGGTTGCTGCCAAACGAGCCATGAACTGGGCTGGATTTTTATATTTGATGAAAAAGAGCCTAAACGCTTCTGATTTGGGATAAAGAAAAAGGAGCATTAACCTTGACTATGCCTTTGGCTCCAGCCACCTTTTTAAGAGTAAATTGCTGGGCAGGTGTGGGAGGGCTAGTCACAGAATGAAACTGTAAGCCAGATCAGGTGTGAAGAGGGCAGGTGATAAAAAGATTATAGGGTGGAGTAGCAGAGGCTGAGGAAGAATTGGGACCTAGCTTGGCCTGGCGAGGAGCAGCCTGGGGAGGAGGGGAGAGGTCAGATGGATCTGTAGAAAAGAAGATTAGAAAGACTCAGCCACGCTTGAGGTTGGTACTGAGGGGACAGGCGGGAGGGAAAGAAAGAAGATTTGGGACAAGGTGCACTGGGCACAGAGACTAGGAAGGGACTGATGTGTAAAAGAATGCCTGGATGTCAGGCACCTCAGACCGTTTGCCTATTTTTCAACAAAAATTATTTAGGTTTTCCAGGATGGAAAAATTCAAAGTGCCATTTTCTGGCTATTTGGAACTACTGTCGAGTTTGTACTGGGGTCAAGCGGCATTGCAGAAGAAAATAAGGCATTTAGGTTTTAGGTCAGGTGTGAGTTGAAGAGGTTTTAAGTTTTTAAGAACGCAGGCCAAGGGAGTAGAAGGAGGAATGGAGGGTGGAAGGTCGCCCATAGTGAAGGAAGCAAGCCTAGAGAAAAGAGAGTAGAGAAACGGAGGTAAGGGTCGGGGGTTCTTACCTTCCAGAAAAGTGGGAAAAGGGGTTGGGGTGCAGAGATAAGAGGTCAGGGCATGGAAATAAGGGATTGGGGCACAGAGATATAAGAGGTTGGGGTGTGGAAATAAGGGATTGGGGCACAGAGATAAGAGGCTGGGGCACAGAAGTAAGGGATTGGGGCACAGAGATAAGAGGTTGGGGCGTGGAAATAAGGGATTGGGGTGCAGAGATAAGAGGTTGGGGCACGGAAATAAGGGATTGGGGCACAGAGATATAAGAGGTTGGGGTGTGGAAATAAGGGATTGGGGCACAGAGATAAGAGGTTGGGGCACAGAAGTAAGGGATTGGGGCACAGAGATAAGAGGTTGGGGCGTGGAAATAAGGGATTGGGGCACAGAGATAGGTTGGGGCATGGAAATAAGGGATTGGGGTGCAGAGATATGAGGTTGGGGTACTTGCCCCTCCTCTAGAAAAGCGGGACTTGCCGCTAAGAGTGAAGGAGAAGGGGTTGAGGGGTACTTGCCCCTTCCCCAGAAAAGCAGGACTTGCCACTAAGGGTGAAGGAGAAGGGGTTGAGGGGTACTTGCCCCTCTCCCAGAAAAGCAGAGAAGGGGTAGAGACAAGTAGAGAAGGTGTTGAGGGGTACTTGCCCCTTCCCCAGAAAAGCGGGACTTGCCACTAAGGGTGAAAGAGAAGGTGTTGAGGGGTACTTGCCCCTCTCCCAGAAAAGCAGAGAAGGGGTAGAGACAAGAAGAGAAGGGGTTGGGGTACTTGCCACTAAGGGTGAAGGACCAAGACAGGCGTCCCTGCGTGGTCTGACACCCTTGAAACGTGAGTGTATAATCAGAGAGGTGTCCCTGCAATGATTAAACACCAAGGGAAGGCTGCCTTCCCAGTCCGTGACCGGCGCCGGAGTTTTGGGTCCAAGGATAAAACTTGTCTCCTTTGTCTCTACCAGAAAATGAAAGGAATTGAAATTAAGAGAAGGGAGAGAATGAAGACTGGAAAGGAGAAAGTGGTTGAGGGACAGTGAGAGAGGTTGGAGAAGAGAGTAAGAAGAGGCCGCTTACCTGATTTAAAATTGGTGAGATGTTCATTGGACTGGTCGGTCTGAGGACCTGAGGTCATAGGTGGATCTTTCTCATGGAGCAAAGAACAGGAGGACAGGGGATTGATCTCCCAAGGGAGGTCCCCCGATCCAAGTCACGGCACCAAATTTCATGCGCGTCTGTGTGAAGAGACCACCAAACAGACTTTGTGTGAGCAACATGGCTGTTTATTTCACCTGGGTGCAGGCGGGCTGAGTCTGAAAAGAGAGTCAGAGAAAGGAGATAAGGGTGGGGCCGTTTTATAGGATTTGGGTAGGTAAAGGAAAATTACAGTCAAAGGGGGTTTGTTCTCTCGCAGGCAGGAGTGGGGGTCGCAAGGTGCTCAGTGGGGGTGCTTTTTGAGCCAGGATGAGCCAGGAAAAGGACTTTCACAAGGTAATGTCATCAGTTAAGGCAAGGACTGGCCATTTACACTTCTTTTGTGGTGGAATGTCATCAGTTAAGGTGGGGCAGGGCATATTCACTTCTTTTGTGATTCTTCAGTTACTTCAGGCCATCTGAGCATATACCTGCAAGTCACAGGGGATGCCATGGCTTGGCTTGGGCTCAGAGGCCTGACAATAGATATATAGATATGTAAGCAAATACTAAGAATGAAGTAGAACCAAGGGATTAAAGTACCGTAAAGCTGCAGTTGTCCTGAAGTCATAGACAGATACCTAGGATCACAGAGTTTGAGTTTTAACAGCCAAAAACTAAGCATTAGATATGAAAAAAGTAGAATTTTTTAAAACTCCTGAATTAATCCAAAAGCAATGGAATAAAGCATAGAGAAAGCAGAACAACAAAAAGCATAAATGAAATTATAGAAATAAATTTTAAAATATTATCAGCAATTCATATAATTGCAAATCCATTTAAATTTTTAAAGTCTGTTTTACAAGAGATAAACCCAAAATACACAAGCAAAGTTAAAAATAATAGCATAAGCCAGAGCAGTCAGGCAAGAGAAAGCAATAAGAGGCATCCAAGTAGGAAGAGAGGAAGTCAAACTATCTGTTGAAAGACTACATGATTCTATACCTAAAAACCCCCAGTCTCTGCCCCAAAGCACCTTGATCTGATAACTTCAGCAAAATTTCAGGATACAAAATTGAAGGGGTGGCCTGCCCCTCCATGCCTGTGGGCATTTCTCATCAGGTGGAACGAGAGACTTGAGAAAAGAAAGAGACACAGAGACAAAGTACAGAGAAAGAAAAGTAGGCCCAGGGAAACCGGTGCCTGCACCAGTCTCTGAGTTCCCTTAGTATTTATTGATCATTATCGGGTGTCTCTCAGAGAAGGGGATGTGGAAGGACAATAGGGTAATAGTGGAGAGAAGGTCAGCAGGAAAACATGTGAACAAATGTCTCTGCATCATAAACAAGGTAAAGAAAAAAGTGCTGTGCTTTAGATGTGCATATACATAAACATCTCAATGCCTTGAAGAGCGGTATTGCTGCCAGCATGTCTCACCTCCAGCCCTAAGGCAATTTTCTCCTATCTCAGTAGATGGAATATACAATGGGGTTTTACACCTAGACATTCCATTGCCCAGGGACCAGCAGGAGACAGATGCCTTCCTCTTATCTCAAGTGTAAAGAGGCCTTCCTCTTTTACTAATCCTCCTCAGTACAGACCCTTTACAGGTGTTGGGCTAGGGGATGGTCAGGTCTTTCCCTTCCCAAGAGGCCATATTTCAGACTATCACATGGGGAGAAACCTTGGACAATACCTGGCTTTCCTAGGCAGAGGTCCCTGCGGCCTTCTGCAGTGTATTGTGTCTCTGGGTACTTGAGATTAGGGAGTGGTGATGACTCTTAACAAGCATGCTGCCTTCAAGCATTTGTTTAACAAAGCACTTCCTGCACAGCCCTTAATCCATTTAACCCTGAGTTGACACAGCACATGTTTCAGGGAGCACAGAGTTGGGGGTAGGGTTACAGATTAACAGCATCTCAAGGCAGAAGAATTTTTCTTAGTACAGAAAGAACAAAACGGAGTCTCTTATGTCTACTTCTTTCTACATAGACACAGTAACAGTCTGATCTTTCTTTTCCCCACAAAAATTAATGTACAAAACTCAGTAGTATTTCTATACACAAACAAGGGGAACTTAAACAAATTTACAAGCAAAAAACAACCCCATTAAAAAGTAGGCAAAGGACATGAACAGACACTTTTCAAAGGAAGATATACATGTGGCCAACAATCATATGAAAAAAAGCTCAACATCACTGATGAGAGAAACGCAAATCGAAACCACAATGAGATACCATCTTACATCCGTCAGAATGGCTAACAATAAAAAGTCAAAAAATAACAGATACTGGTAAGGTTGCAGAGGAAAGGGAAGGCTAATATACTGCTGGTGGAAATGTAAATTTGTTCAGCCATTGTGGAAAGCAGTTTGGTGATTTCTCAAAGAACTTAAAACAGAAATATCATTCAATTCAGCAATCCCATTATTGGGTATATACCCCTAGTGCTATTGCACACTTAAAAGACTGCAGTACAGTATAAACATAACTTTTATATGCACTGGGAAACCCCCAAAATTTGTGTGATTTGCTTGATTGTGATATTTGCTTTACTGCAATAGTTTGGAACCAAATCTGCAATATCTCTCAGTTATACCTCTATTTAAAAAATAAGAATAATATGCACAGTTTTATGTCATCCAAATTGAACATGTAATTAAAATTCATCACTTCTCAGGGCCAGGCACAGTGGCTCATGCCTGTAATCCCAGCACTTTGGGAGGCCGAGGCGGGTGGATCAGCTGAGGTCAGGAGTTTGAGACCAGCCAGATCAATATGGAGAAACCCCATCTCTACTAAAAATACAAAATTAGCCAGGCGTGTTGGCGCACACCTGTAATCCCAGCTACTCTGGAGGCTGAGGCAGGAGAATCACTTGAACCTGGGAGGTGGAGGTTGCAGTAAGCCAAGATGGCGCCATTGCACTCCAGCCTGGGCAATAAGAGCAAAACTCCATCTCAAAAAAAAAAATCAATTCTCAGAAAACTGAATTCAAAAAGAAAAACATTACAGCAGAACTATAAATATTTTTAAACTTAAACTGTAGTTTAAGGTATACAAACACACATGCACACATACACACACACACACTTCAACTAAGCCCAGATCATTTTTTTAGTTTTTTTTGGTATATAATATTTGTACATATTTGTGGAACACATGTGATATTTTGATATATGCATAGAATGTGTAATGATTAAATCAGGGTATTTATGATATCACCTCAAATGCTTATCATTTCCTTGTGTTGGGAGCATTTCAAATTTTCTCTTTTAGCTATTTTGAAATATTCAATATATTGCTGTTAATTGTAGTCACCCTGCTTTGCTACTGAACACTAGAATTTATTCTTTCTATCTAATTGTATTCCTTCTATCTAACTACCTAACTGTTGGTACCCATTAACCAACCTCTCCTCATCCCCTCCCCACACACATACACAACCTTGCCAGCTTTTAGTATCCATCATACTACTCTTTACCTCCATAAGATAATCTTTTTTAGCTTCCACATATAAGAGAAAACATGCACTATTTTGTATTTCTGTGCCTGGATTATTTCACTTAACATAATGACCTCCAGTTTCATCCATGCTGCTGCAAATGACAGGATTTCATTCTTTATGGCTGATTATACTTCATTGAGGGTATATGTCAAATTTTCTTTACCCATTCATTCAGTGATAGGCATTTAGATTGATTCCATGTCTTAGCTATTGTGAATAGTGCTCCAATAAACATGGGGGTGCACGTATCCCTTTGACATACTAATTTCTTGTCCTCTGGGTAAATACCCAGTAGTAGAATTACTAAATTGTATGGTAGTTCTATTTTTAGTTTTTTTGAGAAAACTTCATACTGTGCTTCATATTGGCTGTACTAATTTATATTGTCACCAGCATTTTTTTGTCTTTTTCATAACCAAAAGTGACAGTGATAACTGAGGTAAGATGGTATCTCATTGTGGCTTTGATTTGCATTTTTGATTAGTGATGTTGGGCATTTTTTCACATACTTGTTGGCCATTTGTATGTCTTCTTTTGAGTAATGTCTATTCATGACTTTTGCCCACTTTGTAATGAGATTACTTGGTTTTTGTGGTTGTTGAGTTGTTTAAGTTTCTTGCACATTCTGGATATTAGTTCCTTGTTAGATAAGCAGTTTGCAAATATTTTCTCCCATTCACCATGTTATATTTTCATTCTGTGGATTGTTTTGGGGTTTTCTGTTATGTTGTGGTGGTGGTGGTTGTTGTTGCTGTTGCACAGAAGCCTTTTGGTTTAATAGTCCCATTTGTCTATTTTTTTGCTTTGTTTTGTTGCCTATGCTTTTGAAGTCTTAGCCATAAAATCTTTGCCTGGATTGATGTCCTGGAATGTCACCCCTCTGTTTTCTTACTGCAGTTTCATAGATTCACGTCTACATTGAAGTCTTTAATCCATTTTGAACAGTTTTGTATATGGTGAGAGATAGGGGTCTAGTTTGATTCTTCTGCATAAGATATCCAGTTTTATCAGCATCTTTATTGAAAAGGATGTCCTTTCCCTAATGTATATTCTTGGCACCTTTGTTTAAAAGTTGGCTGTAAATATGTGGGTTTACTTCTGGGTTCTCTATTCTGTTCCTTTGGTCTATGTTTATTTTTATACCAATACTGGGCTGTTTTGGTTAGTATAGCTTTGTAGTATATTTTGAAATCAGGTAGTGTAATTCTGCCAGCTTTGATTATTTTGTCCAGGATTGCTTTGGCTGTTCAGGCTCTTTTTTGGTTGCATGTGAATTGTAGGAATTTTTTTCTATTTCTTTGAAAAACGTAATTGGTATTTTAACAGGGATTGCATTAAATCTATAGATTGTTTTGAGTAGTAGAACTATGTTAATAATATTAATTCTTCTGATCCATGAGCATGAATGCCTTTTAATTTGTTTCTGCCTTCTTTAATTTCTTTTGTTAGTGTTTTGTACTTGTCCTTGTAGAGGTCTTTCACCTCCTTAGTTAAATTTATAGGTATTTTCTCTTTTTGTGTAACTGTGGCAAATGAAATTGCTTTCTTGATTTCTTTTCCCTTCAGTTTGTTGTTGGTGTACAAAAACAGCTACTGATTTTTGTATGTTGATTTTGTATCCTCCAACTTTTTATTAGTTCTAAGAGGTTTTTTTAGGTTTTTCTATATATAAGATCATGTCATCTACAAAGAGGGACAATTCGACTTTTTTTTAACCTTATTTATGTTGAAGGACTACCGTTTGACTTTTTCTTTTCCAATTTATATGCCCTTTACTTTTTTATCTTGCCTGATTGCTCTGGCTAGAACTTCCAGTCCCATGTTGAATAGGAGTGGTGAAAATGGGCATTCTTGTCTTGTTCCAGTTTTTAGAGAAAAGGCTTTCAGCTTTTCACTCTTCAGTATGATGTTAAGTGCAGGTTTGTCATAAATGGCTTTATTCTGTTGAAGTATGTTCCTTCTATGTCTAGCTTGTTGAGAATTTTTATTATAGTGATGTTAAATTTTATCAAATGATTTTTCTGCTTCTATTGAGATGATCATATGGTTTTGTCCCTCATTCTGTTGATGTGATGTATCACATTTATTGATGTGCAGACGTTAAATCATCCTTGCATCCCTAGGATAAATCCGCTTGATCATGGTGTATTATCTTTTTGATGTGTTGTTGAATTCAGTTTGCTAGCATTTTATTGAGAATTTTTGTGTCTATGTTTATCAGGGAGATTGGCCTGTAGTCTTCTTTTTTGTTGTGTCCTTGTCTGGTTTCGAGATCAGAGTAATGCTAGCCTCAAAGAATGAGTTAGAAAAAAAGTTCCTCCTCTTCACATTTTTATAATAGTTTGAAAAGAATTGGTGTTAGTTCTTCTTTATAAGTTTGGTAGAACACAGCAATAAAGCCATCCAATATTGGGCTTTTCTTTTCTGGGAGTTTTTTTAATTACTGATTCAATATTGTTACCCATTATTGGTCTGTTTATTTCTTTTATTTCTTCCTGGTTCAATCTTGGTAGGCTATATGTGACCAGGAATTTATCCATTTCCTCTAGGTTTTCCAGGTTTTTAACATATAGTTGTTTACAATAGTGTCTGATGATCTTTTGTGTTTCTGTGGTATCCGATGTATTATCTTCTTTTTTATTTTCGATTTTGTTTATTAATCCAGACAGCTTTACAGATTAATTCTACTAAACATTTAATAACAAATAGTTCCTACCATATAAAAACTTTTACAAACAATAGAAAAAGGCATTCATTTTATGAAGTTAACATAATCACAGTAGTAAAATTTAACCAGAAAATAAAACAAGAAATAAAATTAAAATCCAATGTGGTAGCATAGGACTAAATGCCTACTTGAAAATAATTGTTATGAATTTAAACTGAAATTACTTTTCATGATTTTGTGTTTTTCCAGATACATACAATTTTATGAATGCAGGTGCAAAGTATGTAGAAAGTTAGATTTAACCCAAGTGGTGGTTCTGCCAAATGAATTTGAAGAAACAAACAGGGAAAAAGGAGTTGGGCACATTTGAAAGGGAGTAATTCCAATGGCAGTTCATGGAATCTATTCGGATAAAAAAGGAAGAAAGGATAGCAGAGGGATGAGGGATGATAAAAAGATGCTAGGGTCCATAAACTACAATCCCTGATGGGAGATGGAAAAGTGATTTGATCAGCAATCCTTCAATGTAGGAAAGGAAATATTATTTTCACATTTATATATGATGAAACTGAGACTCAGATATGCTAATAGACTTTTCTAAAGGAAGTATATACATGAGAAATTATCAGAGCTTTCATTCCAATGTGAATACCCTGGCTCTCACTCCCTTTTCTGGTCTTTACTGACTTCCACATCTTGCTAATTTTCCTGGTTACTGCTATTTCTTAGGGGTTAATTCTCACTTAGGGTCAACTAAGGATTCCCACATAATCAGTCAGATTTTGATAAGGCTCAGATTTTGTTTCTATTTTAATAATGTTGTAAATTCTAATTTTCTGAAATAATTATTTAAGATGAGAGGAAACATCTGTTTAAAAAGGGAAATGAACTTTATTGCCACAAAATGCCCACACTGTATAAGAATGGAGAGCACAGTCCAACGTTCTCAAAATCCGTGTATATTCTATTACAACTAATTTTCTTCCAGTCTTCCTTCTCTATTTATATTCCATTCACAAGGTTTCTCTGCTCCTTTTTTGAAGGTTGAATTTTGAACACACTATTTACAGCCTGCAGGTTTTTTGTTTCCTTGTTCTACATTGTAGGTTGACTAGGAAGTGCTAAGAATACATTTCTCTAGAAGACTATAAATCGCCACATAAAGTCTATTTGTTTGACAACCTTTCCTCCCCTTGGTAATCTTACCAAGAATTCCTTCAAGGTCATCAAACTTGAAATATGTATTTATAATCATTATGTAATAAAATGAGAAAATGGGACTTGTTTGGACATCTTTTTATACAAACTGACATTTATTCTTCTGCCAATATCAATAAATAAAAGCAGCTGCAAAATACATGCGTCATCATTCAGAAAACTGACAAAAATGACTGGAGAGTTGTTGCTTAAGTAAACCAGTTATCATTTAAGTATCAGGGTCAGAAAATGTATGGTGCTTAGTTTGATTTATCGTCTAGGTGTGTACCTGCTTCTTTGTACCATCAATTTCCTAAGTATAACCTATCAATTTGGAGAGACACACTTTCCAGCTCAACAACACCAGTCCATTAACATCTTTGAAGGCATTCACCACACATGTAAGATGTAAATCAAAAGTAAATTTATTCTAAAATGATGTTTTTAAGATACTATTGTGAAAAATTAAAAGTACCTCCAGGGAAATAAAAATAAAACACTTTCTAAAATTGGAATGCATGTCTTGTGTCCAGAATTGCTGTTGTAAGGCAAATTTGTGTTTAGAAAATATAGTTGTTATCTTGATATTTCCTTCTTTTTTATCACTCCTAAAAGGCCTTATTTGCTGTTATTTATATTTCTCCTGCCTTATTCCACCATATAATTTTCTCTTACACTTATATACTTTTGATTTCTCAGTAGTTTAGCCTACTTGATTTTCTATGTAACATTGAATTCCTGCCAGTTTTGTAAAACTTATTTCATATTGCTTTAAAGTGTGATTTTTCTCAAGCCCCAGATGCAGTAAATGTGAAACACTGTGCTGTGTGGAAATTTCAGTCACTGCATTTGTTTGGTTAAGACAACTTAATTGCTTGCAGAGGCAGCTCGTTTCAGCCAGTAAAACAATTTCAATGATCACTGTGAGTAAGGTGAGAACAAAGAAGAAATAGTATTTCATTCTTCTGCTGGTGGCTCTTCACTGCACTTATCACCGCTAGGGAGTCAATGTTGGAGGGAGGGTGTCAAAAAGAGTGAGAATGCAGAATTGACAAGTAATGTTCCCATGAAATTATTGCTGAACCAGATGTAGAAAAATAATATCAAGCAAATATTTCAAATAACAGACAGCTGCACAGAAAAGGCAACTCTGAGAGCTTTCATCACAATAAAATGTATTTTAAAAGTAAGAGGTACAGACTTCCCTCAAATACCTAGCCTCCAAAAGTGTTGCTTTGAAGAGATCTAATAAACTGTTGCTGAAGTAGAAGAATCAGCTTGGCATTGGTGAGATTTTTAAAGAAATTTTTAATGTATATGTTGCTACATCTCATTCTACCTCTTCTCTACTCAGAATGTTATATGGGGAATTTAAAGGACGATACAAGGTTGGAGAGTAAGAAGTAACTTAGTCCCATTCGTATCAAACCGCACAGCTCTTCCAGAGGGGGAGACACATAATCAATCATGGGTGAGAGAATCCCAATATCCATTGCAACCTTATGAGTTAAGAGACCATCTACAGATGTGTAAAGTTTAGGAGAGTAAAAGAAACTACAGAAGAAATCTTGGAAAACCAAGATGCCTACTTTGGGCAAATAACATTTTGATGAGCTCTGCAGATTCACTTTCCTGAAGGTCATGTTCAAAAGAGGTCATAGTGCTCAGATGGGCAATAGTGGTAAGAATACCACCCAGGTCCACTGGCAGCAGCATATGCCTTTGAGCATAATACTGAGCTGCTTCCACCCACAAGCCCATGAGAAAATTGTTTTATCTTTATTACCTGGTGGGATCTGTGAAAGCCTGGAGTGTTAGAGGAGGGAAAGACACTTGAAAAATTAATCAAGGAAAATCCAGACATTCTTAGTGTAAATTGGGCTGACATTAGATATGAATTTGTATAGATGTTCCCTGTGCATATATCCTTGAAAAGATAGTTTAGATCAAAGGGCTTCAATGAACCACTTTGCAAGACATTCAGGAACGCAAAAGACTCATGGAGAACTTTCTCTTAACACTGCCTTTCACTGAATAGCTACCCAGGAGAGAAATATTCCTTCAAAAACAATATCCAGAGGCCAAAGCAAGAATTCCAACCCCAACCCATACTGTCTATACTTTCAGAAAGAGATTATCTCACAAAATATATTCCAAATGCAATTTCAGGGCTGATGCAATTTTTATCTCTTCATGCTTTTGTTATCTACCACTTTGCAATTACTGAGTGAGTGACTCTATTTCATAGCAAAATGCCCCATAATATTTACTGAGCCTTTTTATATGCCAGCCATCTTGCTAACCACTCTACATGGCTTACATAATTTAAAGATTGCAATAAGTTTATAAAGGAAATATTATTCCTGACTTATAGATAAAAAAGCAAGACTTCCAATCAAGACTATATGGTAAATTCTGTCTGTGAGCTACATACACTCATACACACATGCACACACACTTACACACATACGTGCATGTACAGATACACACATATTCAGCCCACTCCCACATATCACTCTCATTAATATTTCAAAAAGAGTTAATAAAATTTGGACAAGGTGGAGTAAGATAGCCAAATAGAAGCTTCCACCAATCATCTTCCATGCAGGAACACCAAATTGACAACTATCTACACAAAGGAAAAGTATCTTCCTAAGACTCAAAAATCAGGTGAGCAATCACAGCGCCTGGTTTTAATCTCAGTTCACTGAAAGAGGCACTGAAGAGTGTAGAAAAGACAGTCTTAAATGCCAACACCACCCCTCCCCCATTCCCGAGCAGCAGCCATATGAGGCAGAGACTCTGCACTTGGGGGAGAGAGAGTATAGTGATTGTGAGACTTTCCATTAAAACTCAGTGCTGTCAAAACTGAGAAATACTCAGCTGACGTCCACGGAGGGAGCATTTGGACCAGCCATAGCCAGAGGGGAATCCTACATTATAGCAGTTGGAACTTGAGTTTCAGTTAGACTTGCCAACATGCTAAAGTGCTCTGGGGTCCTAAATAATCTTGAAAGGTTGTCTAGGCCATAAGGACTGCAATTCCTAGGCAAGTCTTTGTGCTGTGCTGGGCTCAGAGCCGGTGGACTTAGGAGATATGTGACCTGTGAGATACCAGTTTGGGAGGCTAAGGGAGTGCTTGCAACACCTCTCCCCTAATCCCAGGCAGTGAAACTGACAGCTCCAAAACAGACCCCTTCCTTGTAATTAAGGAGAGGAGAGGAAAGAGTAAAGAGAACTTTGTCTTGCAACTTGGATACTAGCTCAGCCACAATAGGATAGGGCACCAGGGAGAGTCATGAGGCCCCCATCCCAGGCCCTCACTCCCAGATGTCATGTCTACACACAACCTAGGCCAAAAAGGAACCCACTTCCTTGAAGGGAAGAACCCAGTCCTGGCAGTATTCACTACCTGCTGAGTGAAGAGTCCTTGGGCCCTAAATAATAAGCAGTGGTAACTGGGTAGAACATGCCATGGGCCTTGGGTGAGACTCTGAGACAGGCTGACTTCAGGTGTGACCCAGCATATTCATAGCTATGGTGGCTGTGAAGAGATACTCCTTCTGCTTCAGAAAGCAAAGGGAAGAGTAAGTGGGACTTTGTCTTGCAGCTTATGCACAAGCTCAGCCACGGTGGGAAAGAACACCTAGGGGGATCTTGGGGTCTCTGATTCTAGCCTTGGCTCTTGGATGGCATCTCTGGACCTACCCTGGGCCAGAGGGGAGCCCATTGCCCTTTAGCATCAGTCCCAGGCCTAGCAGCATTCACCACAAGCTGACTGAAGAGCCCTTGGGCCTTAAGTAAACATTGGCAACATCCTAGCAGTACTCCCATGGGCCTGTGGTGGTGGTGGTGGACACAGGGAGAGACTTCTCTGCCTGAGGAAAGGGGAGGGAAGAACGGAAGGACTTGGTCTTGTGATTTTAGCCCCAGCTTAGCCACAGTAGAATAGAGTACCAGGTAAATTTCTAAGATTTGTTACTCTAGGCCTTGGCTCCTAGATACATCTCCGGACCCATCTGGGGCCCAAAGGAACTTGCTGTCCTGAAGGCAAGGACACAAGACTGGCTGGCTTCACCACTTGCTGATTGTTGAGCCTTGGGACCTTGAGCAAATATAGATGGTAGCCAGGTAGTGGTTACAGTGGTCCTTGGACAAGACCCCATGCTGTACTGGCTTCAGGTCTGACCCAGCACAGTCCCAGTGGTGGTGGCCACAGGGGTGCTTTTGGTGCCCCTCTTCCAGCTCCAGGTAGCTCAGCACATAGATTCCATTTGATTGGGAGAAAGTAAATGAAGAGAAGAAGAATCTCTGCTGTCTAGGCCACAAGATAATAAAAAGACAGGTAATCAAAAGAATTCTTCCAGATCAAATTCAAGACTACCAAGTCAGTACCTCTACCAGTGCAAGAATTACAGTGTTACTGGGCTTGGGGTGCCTTCTAATTCAGATATAGCTGCAGTGACCAAAAACTTAGATCACAACATCCAAGTCCCTTCAAATATCTAGAAAGCCTGCTCAAGAATGATGGGTATAAACAAGCCAATACTGAGAATACTACAATAAATACCTAACTCTTCAATACCCGGGCACCAATGAACATCAGAAGCATCAACACCATCCAGGAAAACAGAACCTCACCAAATGAACTAAATAAGACATGAGGGACCAATCTCAGAGAGACGGAGATATGTGAACTTTCAGACAGAGAATTCAAAATAACTGTTTTGAGGAAACTCAAATGAATTCAAGATAGCACAGAGAAGGAATTCAGAATCCTATCAGATAAATTTAACAAAGAAATTGAAATAATTAAAAAGAATCATGCAGAAATTCTGGAGGTGAAAAATGCAATTGGCATACTGAAGAATACATCAGTCTCTAAGCAGAATTGATCAAGCAGAAGAAAAAATTAGTAAGCTTAAACACAGGCTATTTGGAAATACAGGCTATTTGGAAATACGGTCAAAAAGAATAAAAAAGAATGAAGCACACCTAAAAGATCCATAAAACAGCCTCAAAATGGAAAATATGCGAGTTATTGACCTTAAGAAGGAGGTAAAGAGAGAGACTGGGTAGAAAGTCACAGATGAGTTAAAAGAAAAAAGATGGAAATATATATGTATGTGTGTGTGTGTGTATATATATATATATGTACATATATACACACTATATAAACAGTAGTCAAAAGAAAAATAGCATGCCCCAATTAATATTAAACAAAAGAGATTTCAAAATAAAGAATATTTGCTAAGATAAAGAGGGGCATTTCATAATGATAAAATGGCTAATTTATCAAGAAAACAGCAATTCTTAATGTTAACCTAACAACAGAGTCAAAGTAAATGAAACAAAATTTAACAGAATTAAAGAGAAAAAATAATTAATTAATAATTATTGTTAGAAACTTTAATACTCTTCTATCAATGATCGATAAAACAATTAGATCAATCAGTATAAATTTGAAGAAGAATTTGAACATTATCAACAAATTTGTCCTAATGAAATTACAATGCACCACACCCAGCAGCTGAGGATATACAAGCTTTTCAAGTGCACATAGAATATTCACCAAGATAGATCATATGATGAGGCATATAAAATAAGCCTTAAAAGTTTGCAGTGTTTTTTGCACACAAAACATATTCTTTGACCAGAAAAGAGTTTAATTAGAACTCAAAAACAATAATATATCTTGATTATCCCCCAAAATATTTGAAAATTAAGCATACACTTCTTAATAATCCAGTGTCAATGAGGAAATCACAAATACACATTAGAAAGTATTTTAACTTAATCATAATAAAAACACAACATGTCAAAATGTATGACATGCCATCTAATGAGGTGCTAAGAGAGAAATTTAGGGCTTTAAGTATTTACTTAAAAAAACAAGAAAAGTGTAAAATCAAAGATCTAAGCTTTCACTTTGAGAAGCTAGAGAAAGAATAACAAAGTAACTCAAGATAAATAGAAGAAATAAAATGATAACGATAAGAAAATAATAAATATAAAAAGCAAATAACATTCAACTTTTCAAAACAAAAGAATAGACAATGTATATTACATTGCATCCATTAAAGAAATTAAATCAATAATTTAAAACCTTCCTAAAAAGGAATCTTCTGCCAAGATGGCATCAATGGTGAAGTCTATCAAACAATAAAGCAAAAAAAAATACCAATATCACCAACGCACTTTCAGAAAATGAAGAGGAAGGAACGCTTTTACTCATTTTGAAACTAATACCCTAAAGTTAAATTTTGGCAATGACATTACAGGGAAAGAACATAACAGTCCAATATCCCTCATTAATATAAACGTAAAAGTACTTAATAAAGAAGTATCAATCCATTCCAAAAGACAATCAAGAAAAGGCAGAATTAACTCCAATAATGCAAGAGAATGACTAAATGATTATTGCAATAATTGCAATAAAAGGTTTAGCCAAAAGCCAGTACTGCTTCATGATTTTAAAGACCTCTCAGAAAACTAGAAATAAAATGAAATATCCTTTTATTTATTTAATGGGGCACTTCTACAAAAAATCTACAGTAAATATTATACTTAGTAGTAAAATATTGAACAATTTGTCACTGAGGTCACACAAAAAACATAAGTATATCTGCTCTCAGAACTTCTCTTCAACATTGTAATGAGATTCTACCTAATGCAAGAAGACAAACATTTTAAATAAAAGGTATGAATATGGGGAAAGAAAAAGTAAAACTGTACTTATTTACAAGTGAAATACATGTATACCTAGGAAATCCAAAGAATTTCACCCAAACAAACTAATAGATCTAATATGTGAATTCAGCCAAGTCTTAGGATACAAGGTCAATATACAAAATCAATTGTATTTGTTTATACTAGCAACAAGCACTAGAGATTGACATTTTTAAAAAATCAATACATTTTGTTAGGAGTACCATAAAAAAAATCCAAAACACCAGCAATGCATTTAACAAAAGATATAAAAGACCTCTATTTACACAACTTCAGAACATTGCTGAGAGAAACTGTGGAAAACCTAAAGAAATGAGATATACCATAGCAATGGGTTAAAAGCATCAATATTATAAAAATAGCATTTGTCCCCATATTAAGCTATGGACTCAATACAATTCCAGTCAAAATCCCAACAGGTTTTTTATAGAAATTGGCAAGCAGATACTAAACTTTATATAAAAATGCAAACAACCTAGAATGGCCAAAGCAATCTTAAGAAAGAAGAACAAAGTTGAAGAAAAAACATTGCCTGATTCTAATGATTACTATAAAACTATAAAACCAGAGTAATTAAGATGGTGTCATATTGACATAAGTATAGAAGAAAAATGGAACAATAGAACAAAGTAGAATCCAGAAATAGGTGGGCTAGATAATAATTTTTTAAGTAGAATTCATGGAACACTAAACATAAAGAAAAATTATAAATCATGCACTATAAATATTAAAATTTTCTTATCAAAAGACATTTAACAAAAAAAGACAAGCCAAATTGAAAAAAAAATTACCAAGATTTCACAAATCAATGATAAAAAAGACTGACAACCCAATTAAAAATGGGAAAAAGGATTTAGACAGATACTTCAAAAATTGTGTATACAAAGAAAAGAAGATATAAAAAGGAAAAGATGTTTAATCATTGGCATGGATGAAATATAAATTAAAGCCAATTAGACATCACTATACACCTACTAGAATAGTTACCACTAAAAAGACTGACTCTACCAAGAGAATGAGGAGCAACTGGAACTCTCATATACCGTGGGTGGGGGTATAAAATGGTAGAACCAATTTAGAAAACTGTTCAGCAGGGTTTTTGTTTTGTTTTGGAGACAGAGTCTCGCTGTGTCACCAGGCTGGAGTGCAGTGGCATGATCTTGGCTCCTTGCAACCTCCACCTCCTGGGTTCAAGTGATTCCGCTGCCTCAGCCTCCCGAGTAGCTGAGACTACAGGCACACGCCACAGCGCCCGGCTAATTTTTGTATTTTTAGTAGAGACAGGGTTCCACCATGTTGGCCAGGATGGTCTCCGTCTCTTGACCTCGTGATCCATCTGCCTTGGCCTCCCAAAGTGCTGGGACTGCAGGCATGAGCCACCGCACCCGACAGCAGGTTTTCAAAATAAAATTATACATACACCTATGTCTAGCAATTCCAGTCCTGAGTATGAAAAAAATTGAAAACTTAGGCCCATAAAAAACAAGCACGAAAGTGTTGATTGCAGCTTTACTTATAATAGAGAAAAAAAAATGTAGAGGAAATAGATGTCTGTCAATAGGAGAATGTGTAGTGACCTGAAATCCAAGTGAAGAAAATATTTCAAGGAAGAAACAGTAATCAACTGTATCAATTGCTGATATTTCAAGTTATATAAGAACTGAATTGACCACTGAATTTAGGTAAGTCATAGGAATCTAAATAATATTAAATAACTTAAAATACAATGTTTAAAGATTTTATTTAATGTCAACTACTTCAATTGGGAAAAATTGCATCACAATCTATTTTTCACTTTTCTGCCTTGTATTATAACTTCACTGCAATACACATTTGTGGTAAATAAAGAGTATAATGTTCTTCCTAAAATTAGCTAATGTACTCTTAGCATTTCCGTAATAATAAATTCATTTCCCTAATTATTATAGTATTTTCATATCCTTAATATTCAGTGTCTGTACAATAAATTGGCAGGTTTCACAATTATCAGTTTTTCAGTATGTCCCTCTAACAGTAATAAATTTACACTATACTCCCAAGTGACTCATGGGGATTTCAACATATAAAGCATATGATGAGATGTTTTCATTTCATTACAGATGTATGCTTACTTATATTTCAAAGTGAAATTTTTAGGTAATATAAATTCAAATAAAATTGTTGTTTATTTACCCATATGTTTATGATGATAAGACGGTAACTTTCATGAACACAAAACATGCCAGAAATGACTATAAAATGGACATTTAGCTATCTGGACTTTGTAAGATCAAGTGGGCAGAGCAGATTCAGGCTGAATACTGATGTAAATGCGAAATTTGGTATATTTTACTAGTTCAAAACCTAAAAAAAAAGAAATTGCAAATAACTTATAGGTTAAAGAAGAAATCACACTGAAAAGAACAAAAAAATTAAAGAATTTGAATTTCAAAGAGGATAAGTAGTTTACACAGTCACACAGCTAATCAATATCCAATTCACACTCAATATATAATTCTAAGTTTTTAACCATTATAAAACAATGCCTCTGTGATCCTGAAAGATGTCTTGGCCTACATCTTTAGGCCACTCAACACCATCTGAAGCCAGTCAGAATTTATCTTAATCTATTAATAAATTTTCTAAAACAATTTGAATAGAAGCTGAGGAATCACTCACATCTCCCACTAGAATGTATGCCCCATGAGGGTTGGGACTTGGCTAGCCATGTGTATTCACCTCCACATTCTCAGTGTCTAGAACATTTGGTACATATATTGCTTTCTTGATAAATATGTATTGAATGAGAGAATAAAAGAATAATTAAAATTTGGAGATTTTATCTGTTGTTTGATTTTTGTATCCCAAACTCTAGCCACATAAACAATTATATCTCAAATCACAATTATCTAAGTGTTTAATAGAGATAGGAGCAGCACGAAGCAGCATTACAACAGAAGAGAAATCTATCAATGTGGAACAATAACATAAGAGGTGTAAAAAAGTAAAAACCTGTATGGAGCATTCTGGGGAGAGTCAGGTATTGAATATATGCTTAGGTTTTAAAGGCACTGTTATGGGTTGAATTGTGTTCTCCTCTAAATGTATATGTTGAAGTCCTAACCCCAGTACCTCAGAATATGACCTTATTTGGAAATAGGGTTGCTGCAAACATCATTAATTAACAGGGTTCATACTAGGGTAGGATGGTCCTCTAATCTAATATGACTGGTGTTCTTATAAGAAAGGGAAATTTAGACACAGACATACATATAGCGGGAGTGATGTGAAAATGAAGGCAGAGATTAGGGTGATACTTCTACAAGTCAATGAATCCCAAAGATTGTCAGTAAACCACCAGGAGCTGGGAAAGGCATGGAACAGACCCTTTCTTCAAAGCCCTCAGAAGAAACCAAACCTATCCATAGCTTGATCTCAGACTTCTAGCCTCCAGAACTGCAAATCATAAATTTCTGTTGCTTAAACCACCCAATCTGTGGTACTTATTACAGCAGTCCTGGCAAGCTAATATTGGCACCATACAGATATCAATTTCACCCATTGGGCTCTTAAACCATCGCTACTTGATCATCTTTCTACAGCAAGTGGTTTCACGTCTATAGAAGATATGAAATGTCATAATAAAAAACTTGAGCTAAAGCATCAATGAATGGTTAAACTGGATGACCTTTAAATACCTCCAACTTTGAATGTTTATAGCTCTATGGTTCTAAGATTATTTCTCTCTCTGGGGTCATTATTCAGAATAGAAAAATGGAGTATCAGTTCCAACAAAATTTCACTAAGCACTTAAAATACCACCCATCAAGTATTGTCCTCTTTTGAATGGTTTTGAAAGCATTTGAAAGTGGAAAGTTGCAATTCTTGCCTTCAGTACTCAAGAAATATGAATATAAGGATAAATAACGAAGTAGATAACCTTATAATGTTTACTTCTGGTTTTGTCTCATGTGTTTGGGTTGGGTGCATTTTCAAGGAATCTATTAAGCGCCCTTTACTCCCACACTTCTCAAGGATCTGATTCCTGCTCTCAGCATCCTCAGTTCTCAATACACCCCTGAATCCAGAGGATAAGAGTGTTGATAAGAAAAACCCCGGAGCCAAGTTGTACTACATGGAATGTTACAGAGCAGCCCTCCACTGGGATTAACTATATTTTAATCTTTGTCAATATTTGTTACAATAAAAAGGATGCTCTCTGAACCTCAGTTTAACACTTTATGACAACTTATCTTACACATGCTTACCTACCACAAGTCTTTAAGTTCTTTGAGGACAAGAACCATCACTTTACCTTATTCCCTAGCACACTGTGTGCCTGGTACTTTGCCTGGGAATGGAGGCATAAACATAACACATATTTACCTCCTAACATGTAAATTAATATTAATAGCACATCACAAATTTGCATAAAGCATTAAGACAATGTGTCACTAATGCACAAAGATTCATCAGGCTCAGGGATGCTACTTTGTGCTTCGCCCTGAAAATCAGCCTAACATCTGAAATTGATTTAAGAGACCCTTCTTCAAATCTACTACATTTCTCTGTGCATAACTATATCAAAGCATATTTACTACGTTTTCTTGAAATTATCTCTTTATGGCTCCTTTTTCATTTGATTATGTACTTCTGAAAGGCAAGGATCATTTTCTTTTAATTTTTGTATCACCCAGCATGTATATCACAAGTTCTGAAACTTTATAGGTGGTCAAAACTACTTGCTTAACATATGCTTATTGTTTCTCAAAAAGAGAAAGAGAATACATTTTTATATATAAAATACCTGCAGAATATCCAGATGATGATGCTACATAGACATTTGAAACATAGAATAAAAGATCATAATGGACTCAGAAGTCATAGAATTTGAAAAAGATGACCCAAGTATGCTCCCTACTGTTCCTTTCAGAACCTACCTTACATAGCACCTATGAAATTCCTTCCTTACTGACTTCCCCTTGATTTGTTGGTTGGTTGTTCAATTTCCACCTCCTCTGTATATCCTGCTGGGTTATATGCTTCTATATTTATTTTACAATAGTTAGATCACATTATATAAACTTCTTTGCATTTACTTTCCCTATGTAACAAAATCCCCCCATTCAGTTGTTTCCCTATGTAACCTATTAACGATTACATAATATTCCATAGTATGTGTATTAATTAGGGTAAATAACTAAACTGCTACTAAAGAGAGATCTCAACATTGCAATGACCAAAAACATGTTTATTTTTCTTTCATCTAATAGTTCCAGCCAGTTTTTTTTCCCACCCACAGGTACCTGGTTTCATACAGTTGTTCAGGGTCCCAGGCTGATGGCAGTTCTAGCATCCTCAGCATATAGCTTCCAAAGTTGCTCTGGGCATTCCCATTCCCACCCTGAACTGAAGAAATAGCATAAAGGAGCACATGCAGGAGGTGTATGGTCAGTCCTGGGACTGACACACATCACTTCCATTCACTTTCCATTGGCAAGGATTGATTCATAAGGCCACACATAGATGCAAGGGGACCTTGGAAGATCAGCCAGGCAGTCACATTCCAGCTATGACTTGATTACTATGGAAGAAGAGAATCGATTTTGGTGGACAGCTAGCAATTTTCACCCTAGTGTGAATTTACCAAAATTTGTTCAAATTTCTTCCAAAGGATGGGTCTTTATTTCTTATTTATCCTTACTTACCAGTGTTTTTATTTATATGAATTTCAGGAAATGAAAGTAAGATTCAATAAATATGGTCACATTGCTTTCTCAAGTTTCCTTATAAATTTTAACATTTAATCTTGGGGTTAACCTACTCTTTAAAAATAGTATAATAAATATTGCATGCTGATCTTTCATTTAACAGTTTTAAAATAGGCCCACAATTTAGGCATCAACAAGTATCCTTTTGTCAAAAAGTACAAAATCCCCTGCCTGCTAAGTCCCCACTATACCAAATAACACATTGTAGAAGAGCTAACTCATCTGGAGAGGAAAGTGCTCATCTAGTAAATAAAACACAGGGCCCCTAGTTCAAGCAGAGTGTGATTTGAGATTGATATGCTAGGCATTTGATGGGCTTAATTTGTTCCCCAGTTATATGTAATCAGCATTACAAAACCTCTCATGCATCCCTGGGATGAATTTGGATAATCTTCAAATCAGCAGTCAGAAAAACTCTTAAGCAGAGTATATCTGTAAGACTGAATAATTATGTCTACCGTTCTTCAGAAAGCTCAGAAAAGTTTGCAAACAATAATTAAGCCATAGAACATTTATAAGACATGGGCAAAATATTATTTTCTTTTTCTACACAAAGAGCAGGATGAGAACAGTTCAATGATTAAGTGAAAGAGCTAGATAAAGATAGAATTCCTGAAGTGCTGATATCAGGGTAATAATTTAGCCACTAGACTCCTCTTCTCTTCTTGTTATTCAAAAGGTAGATCTCCTCAGGTCCTGGTTTCACAAATGCGAGCGGCATAAAGAATCTTACACTGGGGCTAGTCAGCAGATAAATAGGATACTTTCACTTTGCTGAGCTGCCAGATTTTACTCTTCAAAGGCCTAGGCTGTATCACACAAAGGGAGTTGAAAAAATGAACCAAATCTTCCTTTTTGTAAAACTTCTTAAAAAAACTTCTTTTGAAAATATGACAAAATTTGCGAAATTTTAGACAACATTAACAGTTAGATTTGGAATAATTTCACTAAAGTACGAAAATCATTATTGTTGCTTTATCAAGTTTATAAAAGGGGTGATTTCCGATAGCCTGGCGGAATTCAAATATAAAGATTAATTTCTTAAAATGTATATGACTAGTAGGAGAATAATTTCCTTGAGTTATTTTAGTTGTGCCATACTTATTATACAAATTATGATATATGATTAATGGATTACATTAAGCATAGTAAAAATAAGTATAACAATAATATAGATGTCTATGTTTTATTTCCATATTTTACAAAATACACAAATATTGAAAAAATGTTTGTTTGGTTTTCAGCATTTTAGTATTTAGTTCCTTTTTCTTCAATGTATATTTTTGGGGCTGATGAAAGAAATCCTTTTTAAAATCCATTAAAGATTTTTAAAATCTTCAATTTAATCTTAAATTAATATATATTAATTTAATGTATATATTAAATATTAAATATATTAAATAATCTTTAATATATTAAACATTAAATGTATAATAAAATATATATAATATATATAAAATAAATATTATATATAATATATAACATATATTTAATATATATTATATATAACATATAACATATATTTAATATATATCTTTAATATAATATATTATATATTAACTATATATTTGATATATATTCTATTGATATTAAAATAACATAAATTTTATATATATTTTACATATTATGTTATAGTATATATTTATTATATTATATTATATATTATTATATATAATATTATACATTAAATATATTATATATAATATATATTATTTACAATATATTATGTTATTTTATATATAATATATATTATGTTATATTATATATACAAATTGTATTACATTAAAATATGTTATACTATATTATATAATATATGTTATATTTATAATATATATTATATTATATTTATCATATATTATATTAATAATATATATAATATTATATTCTAATATAAAATATTATATTATATTATATTTATAATACAATATATTATATTATATTATATATATAATATAATATATTATATTATATTATATATTATATAATATTTATAATATAACATATTATATAATATTTATAATATAACATATTATATAATATTTATAATATAACATGTTATATAATATTTATAATATAACATATTATATAATATTTATAATATAACATATTATATAATATTTATAATATAACATGTTATATAATATTTATAATATAACATGTTATATAATATTTATAATATAACATGTTATATAATATTTATAATATAACATGTTATATAATATTTATAATATAACATGTTATATAATATTTATAATATAACATGTTATATAATATTTATAATATAACATGTTATATAATATTTATAATATAACATGTTATATAATATTTATAATATAACATGTTATATAATATTTATAACATGTTATATAATATTTATAATATAACATGTTATATAATATTTATAATATAACATGTTATATAATATTTATAATATAACATGTTATATAATATTTATAATATAACATGTTATATAATATTTATAATATAACATGTTATATAATATTTATAATATAATATTTTATATTATATATATTATATTACATATAACATATATATCATATATATTATATTTTATTATGTATATATATGATATACATATATGTATATTATATTATATTATATTACATTATATCTTAATTAAACAATACATATTATTATATAATATATAAGAAATATATATTATTATATATTATACAATGTATAATAAATTTTATATAATATATAATGTATATTACCTGTAATATACATTATATATTATATATTATATATATTATAGGTAATATAATATTATATATAATATGTTACCTGTAATATAACATTATATATAATATATAATTTACATGTTATATATATGTTATTTACATGTTATAATTATATATTATATAAAACATATAAAAAATATGTTACATATAATACATTATATGTAACATATATATCACCTATAATATATGTTATATTTAACATAATATGTATTTAATATACTATATTATAATTAACATAATATATATTTAATATGATATTTTATAAATAACATAATACATATTCAATATAATAATATGTAATATAATATATTTAATATAATATATGTTTAATATATTATATTTAATATATAATATATTTAATATAATATATATTTAACATATTATATATTTAATATATTATATTTAGTATATTATATATATAAATATATAATATATTAAATAAATATAATAAATATATTTAATATAATATATATTAAATATAATAAGTATATTTAATATAATATATATTAAATATAATATATTATATGAAATATATTAAATATATATTATACTAAATATAATATATTATATTAAATATATATTAAATAACTATATATTACATTCAATATATATTGTATTAAATATATATTAAATAAATGGAATATATTGTATTAAATATATATTGTATTAAATTTATTGGATTAAATAGATATTAAATAGAATATATTGTATTAAATATATATTGGATTAAATATATTGGATTAAATATATTTTAAATAAATATAATATATTGTATTAAACATATACTGTATTCAATATATTGTGTTAAATATATATTAAAAATATATATATTGTATTAAATATATATTAAATAAATACAATATATTGTATTAAATATATATTGTATTAAATATATTGTGTTAAATCTATGTTAAATAAATATAATATATTGTGTTAAATATATATTCTATTAAATATGTGTTAAATAAATAAAATATATCGTATTAAATATATGTTAAATAAATATAATATACTGTATTAAATATACATTAATTAAATATAATATATTGTATTAAATATATATTAATTAAATATAATATATTATATTTAATATATATTATATTAAATATAATGTACTGTATTTAATATATATTATGTTAAATATAATATATTGTATTAAATGTATATTAATTAAATAAAATATATTGTATTAAATATATAATATAAATTATGTAATAATTAAATATAATGTATTATATTTCATATAATACATTCTGTTATATATACTATCATATATTATATTAAATATAATGTATTATATTATCTTTAATATTAAATATTTTATATTTTTATATAAAAATATATCAATATTAAATATAATATATTATATTTGTTTTAATATAGTATACTATATTATATCTAATTAATATATATTAAATACAGTATATTATATTTAATATGATATATATTTAATACAATATATTATATTTAATTAATATACATTTAATACAAAATATTATATTTAGTATAATATAATCTATTATATTTAGTATAATATAATCTATTATATTTAGTATAATATAATATATTTAGTATACATAATATATTATACTTAGTATAATGTAATATATTATATTTAGTATAATATATTATATATATTAATTCAATATAACATATTATAGTACATATATTAATTAAATATAATATATTACATTAAATGTAATGTATTGTATTAAATATATCGTCACAATATATTGCATTAATATATATTAATTAAATATAATATATTACATTAAATATATATTATTTAAATATAATATATTACGTTAAATATATATTATTTAAATATAATATATTATATTAAATATATATTATATAAATATATAATATTATATATATAATATATATTAAATTATAAATTTAATATGTATATAAATATTAATAATATAATATTATAAGATAATAATATTAATATATTAAATATATATTAAATAACATATATTTACTATATTATGTTAAGTAGAATATATTTATATTATATATTTATATAACACAAATATATATAATAACATATATAATATATTATATTAGATATTAATATTATATATAATATATTATATTAGATATTAATATTATATATAATATATTATAGTAGATATTAATATTATATATAATATATTATATTAGATATTAATATTATATATAATATTTAATATATTATATATTATATTATATATAATATATTAATATATTATATATTGTATTATTATATATAATATATTAATCTGTTATATATTGTATATTTTAATATATTATATATTATATATATTATATTATATATATTTTATTATATATTGTATATTGTATGATTATATCATATATAATAATATAATATATATAATGTATGTATTATATTAAATATAGTATATTATATTTAATATACTATATTTAATATATATAATATTTTATATCTATAATTAATATATAGTTATATATACAATATTATATATGTTATATATTATGTATTATATATAATATAATATATTATGTATTATATATAATATAATATATTATGTATTATATATAATATAATATATTATGTATTATATATAATATAATATATTATGTATTATATATAATATAATATATTATGTATTATATATAATATAATATATTATGTATTATATATAATATAATATATTATGTATTATATATAATATAATATATTATGTATTATATATAATATAATATATTATGTATTATATATAATATAATATATTATGTATTATATATAATATATTATGTATTATATATAATATAATATATTATGTATTATATATAATATATTATGTATTATATATAATATATTATGTATTATATATAATATAATATATTATGTATTATATATAATATAATATATTATGTATTATATATAATATAATATATTATGTATTATATATAATATAATATATTATGTATTATATATAATATAATATATTATGTATTATATATAATATAATATATTATGTATTATATATAATATAATATATTATGTATTATATATTATATAATATATTATGTATTATATATTATATAATATATTATGTATTATATATTATATAATATATTATGTATTATATATTATATAATATAATATGTATTATATATTATATAATATATTATGTATTATATATAATATAATATATTATGTATTATATTATTATATAATATATTATGTATTATATATTATATAATATATTATGTATTATATATTATATAATATATTATGTATTATATATAATATAATATATTATGTATTATATATTATATAATATATTATGTATTATATATTATATAATATATTATGTATTATATATTATATAATATATTATGTATTATATATTATATAATATATTATGTATTATATAATATATAAATTGTATTTATATTACATATTATATAATATATAAATTATATATTATATTATATATTGTAGAATATATATAAATTATATATTATATTATATATTGTAGAATATATATAAATTATATATTATATGATATATTTTTTTAATTTTAATTTTTATTATTATACTTTAAGTTTTAGGGTACATGTGCACAATGTGCAGGTTAGTTACATGTGTATACATTTGACATTCTGATGCACTGCACCCACTAACTGGTCATCTAGCATTAGGTATATCTCCCAATGCTATCCCTCCCCCCTCCCCCGCCCCCACAACAGTCCCCAGAGTGTGATGTTCCCCTTCCTGTGTCCATGTGTTCTCATTGTTCAATTCCCACCTATGAGTGAGAATATGTGGTGTTTGGTTTTTTGTTCTTGCGATAGTTTACTGAGAATGATGATTTCCAAATTCACCCATGTCCCTACAAAGGACATGAACTCATCATTTTTTATGGCTGCATAGTATTCTATAGTGTATATGTGCCACATTTTCTTAAGCCAGTCTATCATTGTTGGACATTTGGGTTGGTTTCAAGTCTTTGCTATTGTGAATAGTGCCACAATATACATACGTGTGCATGTGTCTTTATAACAGCATGATTTATAGTCCTTTGGGTATATACCCAGTAATGGGATGTCTGGGTCAAATGGTATTTCTTGTTCTAGATTCCTGAGGAATCGCCACACTGACTTCCACAATGGTTGAACTAGTTTACAGTGCCGCCAACAGTGTAAAAGTGTTCCTATTTCTCCACATTCTCTCCAGCACCTGTTGTTTCCTGACTTTTTAATGATCACCATTCTAACTGGTGCGAGATGATATCTCATTGTGGTTTTGATTTGCATTTCTCTGATGGCCAGTGATGGTGAGCATTTTTTCATGTGTTTTTTGGCTGCATAAATGTCTTTTTTTGAGAAGTGTCTGTTCATGTCCTTCGCCCACTCTTTGATGGGGTTGTTTGTTTTTTTCTTGTAAATTTGTTTGAGTTCATTTAGATTCTGGATATTAGCCCTTTGTCAGATGAGTAGGTTGCAAAAATTTTCTCCTGCGGAGTTATTTCTGAGGGCTTTGTTCTGTTCCATTGATCTATATCTGTGTTTTGGTACCAGTACCATGCTGTTTTGATTACTGTAGGCTTGTAGTATAGTTTGAAGTCAGGTAATGTGATGCCTCCAGCTTTGTTCTTTTGGCTTAGGATTGACTTGGCCATGCAGGCTCTTTTTCGGTTCCATATGAACTTTAAAGTAGTTTTTTCCAATTCTGTGAAGAAAGTCATTGGTAGCTTGATGGGGATGGCATTGAATCTATAAATTACCTTGGGCAGTATGGCCATTTTCATGATATTGATTCTTCCTACCCATGAGCATGGAATGTTCTTCCATTTGTTTGTACCCTCTTTTATTTCATTGAGCAGTGGTTTGTAGTTCTCCTTGAAGAGGTCCTTCACGTCCCTTGTAAGGTGGATTCCTAGGTATTTTATTCTCTTTGAAGCAACTGTGAATGGGAGTTTACTCATGATTTGGCTCTCTGTTTGTCTGTTATTGGTGCATAAGAATGCTTGTGATTTTTGCGCATTGATTTTGTGTCCTGAGACTTTGCTGAAGTTGCTTATCAGCTTAAGGAGATTTTGGGCTGAGACAATGGGGTTTTCTAGATATACAATCATGTCGTCTGCAAACAGGGACAATTTGACTTCCTCTTTTCCTAATTGAGTACCCTTTATTTCCTTCTCCTTCCTAATTGCCCTGGCCAGAACTTCCAACACTATGTTGAATAGGAGTAGTGAGAGAGGGCATCCCTGTCTTGTGCCAGTTTTCAAAGGGAATGCTTCCAGTTTTTGCCCATTCGGTATGATATTGGCTGTGGGTTTGTCATAGATAGCTCTTATTATTTTGAGAAATGTCCCATCAATAACTAATTTATTGAGAGTTTTTAGCATGAACGATTGTTGAATTTTGTCAAAGGCCTTTTCTGCATCTGTTGAGATAATCATGTGGTTTTTGTCTTTGGTTCTGTTTATATGCTGGATTACATTTATTGATTTGCATATATGGAACCAGCCTTGCATCCCAGGGATGAAGCCCACTTGATCATGGTGGATAAGCTTTTTGATGTGCTGCTGGATTTGGTTTGCCAGTATTTTATTGAGGATTTTTGCATCAGTGTTCGTCAAGGATATTGGTCTAAAATTCTCTTTTTTGGTTGTGTCTCTGCCCAGCTTTGGTATCAGGATGATGCTGGCCTCATAAAATGAGTCAGGGAGGATTCCCTCTTTTTCTATTGATTGGAATAGTTTCAGAAGGAATGGTACCAGTTCCTTCTTGTACCTCTGGTAGAATTCGGCTGTGAATCCATCTGGTCCTGGACTCCTTTTTGTTGGTAAGCTATTGATTATTGCCACGATTTCAGCTCCTGTTATTGGTCTATTCAGGGATTCAACTTCTTCCTGGTTTAGTCTTGGGAGAGTGTATGTGTCAAGGAATTTATACATTTCTTCTAGATTTTCTAGTTTATTTGCGTAGAGGTGTTTGTAGTATTCTCTGATGGTAGTTTGTATTTCTGTGGGATCAGTGGTGATATCCCCTTTATCATTTTTTATTGCATCTATTTGATTCTTCTCTCTTTTTTTCTTTATTAGTCTTGCTAGCGGTCTATCAATTTTGTTGATCCTTTCAAAAAACCAGCTCCTGGATTCATTAATTTTTTGAAGGGTTTTTTGTGTCTCTATTTCCTTCAGTTCTGCTCTGAGCTTAGTTATTTCTTGCCTTCTGCTAGCTTTTGAATGTGTTTGCTCTTGCTTTTCTAGTTCTTTTAATTGTGATGTTAGGGTGTCAATTTTGGATCTTTCCTGCTTTCTCTTGTGGGCACTTAGTGCTATAAATTTCCCTCTACACACTGCTTTGACTGCGTCCCAGAGATTCTGGTATGTTGTGTCTTTGTTCTCGTTGGTTTCAAAGAACATCTTTATTTCTGACTTCATTTCGTTATGTACCCAATAGTCATTCAGGAGCAGGTTGTTCAGTTTCCACGTAGTTGAGCGGTTTTGAGTGAGTTTCTTCATCCTGAGTTCTAGTTTGATTGCACTGTGGTCTGAGAGATAGTTTGTTATAATTTCCGTTCTTTTACATTTGCTGAGGAGAGCTTTACTTCCAACTATGTGGTCAATTTTGGAATAAGTGTGGTGTGGTGCTGAAAAAAATGTATATTCTGTTGATTTGGGGTGGAGAGTTCTGTAGATGTCTATTAGGTCTGCTTGGTGCAGAGCTGCGTTCAATTCCTGGGTATCCTTGTTGACTTTGTCTCATTGATCTGTCTAATGTTGGCAGTGGGGTGTTAAAGTCTCCCATTATTAATGTGTGGGAGTCTAAGTCTCTTTGTAGGTCACTCAGGACTTGCTTTATGAATCTGGGTACTCCTGTATTGGGTGCATATATATTTAGGATAGTTAGCCCTTCTTGTTGAATTGATCCCTTTACCATTATGTAATGGCCTTCTTTGTCTCTTTTGATCTTTGTTGGTTTAAAGTCTGTTTTATCAGAGACTAGGATTGCAACCCCTGCCTTTTTTTGTTTTCCATTTGCTTGGTAGATCTTCCTCCATCCTTTTATTTTGAGCCTATGTGTGTCTCTGCATGTGAGATGGGTTTCCTGAATACAACACACTGATGGGTCTTGACTCTTTATCCAATTTGCCAGTCTGTGTCTTTTAATTTGAGTATTTAGTCCATTTACATTTAAAGTTAATATTGTTATGTGTGAATTTGAACCTGTCATTATGATGTTAGCTGGTTATTTTGCTCGTTAGTTGATGCAGTTTCTTCCTAGTCTTGATGGTCTTTACATTTTGGCATGATTTTGCAGCGGCTGGTACCGGTTGTTCCTTTCCATGTTTAGTGCTTCCTTCAGGAGCTCTTTTAGGACAGGCCTGGTGGTGACAAAATCTCTCAGCATTTGCTTGTCTGTAAAGTATTTTATTTCTCCTTCATTTATGAAGCTTAGTTTGGCTGGATATGAAATTCTGGGTTGAAAATTCTTTCTTTAAGAATGTTGAATATCGGCCACCACTCTCTTCTGGCTTGTAGAGTTTCTGCCGAGAGATCCGCTGTTAGTCTGATGGGCTTCCCTTTGTGGGTAACCCGACCTTTCTCTCTGGCTGCCCTTAACATTGTTTCCTTCATTTCAACTTTGGTGAATCTGACAATTATGTGTCTTGGAGTTGCTCTTCTCGAGGAGTATCTTTGTGGTGTTCTCTGTATTTCCTGAATCTGAATGTTAGCCTGCCTTGCTAGATTGAGGAAGTTCTCCTGGATAATATACTGCAGAGTGTTTTCCAACTTGGTTCCATTCTCCCCGTCACTTTCAGGTACACCAATCAGACGTAGATTTGGTCTTTTCACATAGTCCCATATTTCTTGGAGGCTTTGTTCGTTTCTTTTTATTCTTTTTTTTCTAAACTTCCCTTCTCACTTCATTCCATTCATTTCATCTTCCATCGCTGATACCCTTTCTTCCAGTTGATCGCATCAGCTCCTGAGGCTTCTGCATTCTTCACGTAGTTCTCGAGCCTTGGCTTTCAGCTCCATCAGCTCCTTTAAGCACTTCTCTGTATTGGTTATTCTAGTTATACCTTCATCTAAATTTTTTTCAAAGTTTTTAACTTCTTTGCCTTTGGTTTGAATTTCCTCCTGTAGCTCGTAGTTTGATCGTCTGAAGCCTTCTTCTCTCAACTCGTCAAAGTCATTCTCCATCCAGCTTTCTTCCATTGCTGGTGAGGAACTGTGATCCTTTGGAGAAGGAGAAGTGCTCTGCTTTTTAGAGTTTCCAGTTTTTCTGCTCTGTTTTTTCCCCATCTTTGTGGTTTTATCTACTTTTGTTTTTTGATGATGGTGATGTACAGATGGGTTTTCGGTGTGGATGTCCTTTCTGTTTGTTAGTTTTCCTTCTAACAGACAGGACCCTCAGCTGCAGGTCTGTTGGAGTTTGCTAGAGGTCCACTCCAGACCCTGTTTGCCTGGGTATCAGCAGCGGTGTCTGCAGAACAGTGGTTTTTCGTGAACCATGAATGCTGCTGTCTGATCGTTCCTCTGGAAGTTTTGTCTCAGAGGAGTAACCGGCCATGTGAGGTGTCAGTCTGCCTCTACTGGGGGGTGCCTCCCAGTTAGGCTGCTCAGGGGTCAGGGGTCAGGGACCCACTTGAGGAGGCAGTCTGCCCATTCTCAGATCTCCAGCTGCGTGCTGGGAGGAACACTGCTCTCTTCAAAGCTGTCAGACAGGGACATTTAAGTCCACAGAGGTTACTGCTGTCTTTTTGTTTGTCTGTGCCCTGCCCCCAGAGGTGAAGCCTACAAAGGCAGGCAGGCCTCCTTGAGCTGTGGTGGGCTCCACCCAGTTGGAGCTTCCTGGCTGCTTTGTTTACCTAAGCAAGCCTGGGCAATGGCGGGCGCCCCTCCCCCAGCCTCACTGCTGCCTTGCAGTTTGATCTCAGACTGCTGTGCTAGCAATCAGCAAGACTCCGTGGGCATAGGACCCTCCGAGCCAGGTGCAGGATATAATCTCCTGGTGCGCAGTTTTTTAAGCCTGTTGGAAAAGGGCAGTATTCGGGTGGGAGTGACCCGATTTTCCAGGTGCCATCTGTCACCCCTTTCTTTGACTAGAAAAGGGAACTCCCTGACCCCTTGTGCTTCCTGAGTGAGGCAATGCCTCGCCCTGCTTCAGCTCGCGCACAGTGCGCTGCACCCACTGACCTGCGCCCACTGTCTGGCACTCCCTAGTGAGATGAACCCGGTACCTCAGATGGAAATGCAGAAATCACCCGTCTTCTGCGTCGCTCACGCTGGGAGCTGTAGACCGGAGCTGTTCCTATTTGGCCATCTTGGCTCCTATCCCTATTATATACATATTATTTATAATATAATATATATTTAATATATATTATTTATATATAATTAATAATATATAAATAATATAAATATATAAATAATATAATATAATAAATAATATAATAAATATAATAATATAAATATATAAATAAATATAAATAATAATATATATTATTTATAATATAATATATATTCAATATATATTATAAATATTCTATATATTATTTATAATATATATTCTATATATTATTTATAATATCATATATATTCTATATATTATTTATAATATCATATATATTCAATATATATTATTTATATCATATATATTCAATATATATTATTTATAATATAATATATATTCAATATATATTATTTATAAATAATATATATTATTTATAATATTATGTATTATTTATAATATATATTATTTATAATATTAATTATTTATAATATATATTATTTTAATATTATATATTATTTATAATATAATATATATTATTTTTAATAAATATATATTCAATATATATTATTTATAATATAATATATATTCAATATATATTATTTATAATAAAATATATATTCAATATATATTATTTATAATAAATATATATTCAATATATATTATTTATAATATAATATATATTCAATATATATTATTTATAATAAATATATATTCAATATATATTATTTATAATATAATATATATTCAATATATATTATTTATAATATAATATATATTATATGTAATATATGTTCAATATATATTATTTATAATATAATATATATTATTTATAATATAATATATATTTTGGAGGCAGAGCTTAAAACAGTTGTTCTGTGCTACCCAGTGAAATAATATTATATATAATATAATATATCCTGAATTATTTGCTTTTTTTCCATCTCCAACAATCTCATGCTAGTACGAATCACCACTCAGCTCACCTGAACAACCACAGGGCAATTGGTCTTCCAGTCTTCACTCTTGCTCTCTTATAGTAAATTTTCCCAATACCGAGATAAATCTGACCATACCACCACAAACTTAAAACTTCGACTTTTCCCCATTGCACTGAAAGTAAAATTTCCACTTCTTACCATGAGCTATAAAACTCTATATATATTACCACTGTCCAATTCTGTAGCTTTATTTTTTACCACTCTCTTCCATGCTCACTATTGTTCAGCCACACCAGTCTTCTTTCAGCTGCTGAAGCACACGAAGTTATTTCTCACCTTTGAATATTTACACTTGCTTCTCCCTCTCTCTGGAACTCTGTCTCTGTCACTATCTCTGTCTCTGTCTCTGTCACTAAAGGTGACCCCTTTAGTCATGTCAGATCTCAGTTAACATAGCACCTTCGCAAGGACACCTTCCAAGGCCCTTTTATCAAATATTGCCACTTCCTGGCTCACTCTATCACATTACCCCGTATTATCTTCACAGCACTGGAATTATTTTAGGGAATTTCGGTTTTTTGCTTCCCTGATCACTATTGTATTTCTCCAGAATAACATTATATCCCTGACAACAGGAATCTTGCCTATCTAAACCATATCTTTATCTTAAGTGCCTAAAACATTCTGGAAGATACTAGTTGTGCAATAAATATTTGGTGATGAATTAACTTCAAGCTTACTAGCATTTCATCACATCTATAAAAGAGAATACTAGAAACAATCCAGTCTAAAGCACATGTGCAGCTATTTCCAATCTTCCTTTAAAATTTTCGCTTTTGGGTACAAATATTTAAGAAACAGAGAGCTGATTTATCTTACCCTACTAGCACCTTAGCCTGAGCTTCTATTGCATGATTTCTAGATACACCAAAACCTCGTGTTCTTCCTACTGCCACACTCTTTACAATAAATTCCACAAATATCTTCACATTAATCTTTAAAACATATGTCATATGTCATTCAAAACCTTCAATGTATCTTCTACATATAAAATAAGGTCCAGTTTCATCATAATCTGCTTCCCAAGCTTTCAAAATCACACCTCACTATGCTCATATCTTGTTGGTTTCCAAAATTTACATTTTGCTTATACTGTTCATTTGTTCATGACCTGCTCTTATCCAAACCTTAGTAACTTTTAAAGGCTAAGTTATTTCACAAACTCATAAGGCTTTCAACCTGTTCAAGCCTCCACTGATCTCCTATTGCTTTGAACAACACTTGCGGTTGTGACGAAGAATAATATCCGTATCATTCTTTTGATACTAACTTATTTACTGCTGTGTTTTATGACTCAACTGTTTTATGCAACATTTTCTCATTCACTCATTCATTTGTTCATTTGTCATAAACTAGTGCTAGTCTTATGCTGGATGCTAGAGATATATAAATATCAATACTCTTAAAGAAGTCATTAATAACCCACTGGAAGTGAATAATGCATTGTGCTATGTTCATTTAATCTTCACAAAGACTCTGGGAGGTAGTTTGTTGCTATTTCCATTTTACAAATGAGAGCATGTGTTAAACAAAACTTGCCTAATGTCACTCAACTAATAAAAGATTCAAATATAAGGAGCAGTTTCTGAGTGACCACAAAGTCCATTTTTCACGCTGCCACTCAGCAAATATTTTTCAAATATTAACATAACTTTTACATTATCTTAAAGAGATATATTAAAATGTTTTATATGTCAGTACAACAATACTGCAGAAGCAGACTCTCTTGCTGTAGAATAAAGTAACACCCACACACACAATAACGACAACAATAAGAGCCATGCATTCCAATTAAAAATCAGAAAAGATATGCTAGTGTTCACTGGCAAGTGTTCACTAGCACTCTGAAGGAATTTGTTATTTTACATCTATTGGCCGACCTGGTGTTCCACAAGACATAAGCCCTCTCTGGAATCTCCCTCCAGTCTGACTAAACAGCACTAGAGAGTTTAGTTTCTAGAATACTAGCAGCTTGAATTGGAAACGGTCTCTCTGAATCTTCAAACTCTCCTGAATCAAAGAGTTTCCAGGGCCAGTAGGTGTGTTAAGCAGAGAAAATGTCATGAGGCTAAAGGCTTTCTAAGTGTTCCTGCAGAAAGGCTTGGTATGAAATTTTCTCTTCCCTTGGCTGAAAGAGAGCCTGGGAACCAATATTTAGAGTAAGGATATTGAAACAGTGAATGTGTCCTTGATGGAATGAAGAAGAAGCTCAATAGATAGACAAATGGAGTGCTCTGAATCCTGAATGCCAGGAAAGTTTAATGAAACTGGATTGCAAAAAATGTTGCTCTTAGTGTCTTTTAGCAACCAATACACTTGCTGCTATCCCACAGCCCAAGTGAAGAGAGACCACTGCATTGTAACATCCACAGCAGCACTTCTACTTAAGATAGTCTGACGTTTTAACATCAGCAATGAAAGTTGGTAGTTACAGGAAAAAAATTTATTCAATGAGCTAAGAGAAAATAACTCTCCATCTAGAATTCTATGACAAAGCAAAACTATTTTTCAAGAATGAAGAAAAATAAAAATATTTTCATATAAACAAAAACTGAATAAATTTATCAAAAGACCCTCACTAAAAGTATTCTCTAGGATGTTATTCAGGCAGAAAGAAAATAATTCTACATATGAAACCTGGAATACAACAAGAAATGAAGTGTAAAGAATTGATAAATATATGGGTAAATACAAACTGACATGATCATACAAAAAGAGCAACAATGTTTAATTCGTAAGGAGAAGAGGGAAAACAGAATCAACCTAGAGGATTTGACATACATATTGGACATATTTATGGCATATATATTGGGAGGGTAGTAATCTGAGTTAGTGTTCTAAATGTACTCAAGCTATGCTTGGGAAGGTGTGAAAGGTACTGGTTTAATTTCACAATTTGCTAACAGGCTAATAAATAAATATAGAAATCATAACTTCTTAACAGGCAGAGCAGAGAGTTGTAATGAGGAAAAAGACAGAAAAATAATTGGCTATCCAAAATAACAAAGGAAAAATAAAACAAAAAGAAAAAATATTGAAGAGAGGAGAGAGAAATAGCACAAAACAAGATTTTAGAAAAAATTCTAAATGCATCAGCAATATCAATACTTTTAACTCACTTCAATTAAAAGACAAAGATTACTTCATTTAAAGAAACTTTAGCTATATATATACATATATATATTTTTTTTTTTTTTGCTATTTTAAGTTTCTTCTTTATTATAGCCTTAATAACAATCATGTTACCATATTCCGTTGAACATTGATTTTAAGGCAAAAGACCCAGAGGAGGTAGCTGCTTCTGCCTGCTTCCTACACCATCTCGCCCCCACCCCAGTGGTGTGCTGGTAAACATTTAACAACCAGATCTGGACGGAAAGAATAGGGGCCCTGATCTGCAGCATTAACCAATTCGCGTGGTATAAACACTCCCACCAACTAGATGTCTCTGAAGGCAGAGCTGAAAAAGGATGCACACAACCAGTTGTCGGAGACATACAGCCAGCTCTGGCATAGCACAGCTGCAACTCATGAAATGTCTAGAATAATTCAATTTGCATAACAGAAGATTTTTGTCTCTGCCTGTCTTCCCACTTCTACTCCCACAACCAGGTGCCAACTCTCTCCATTTATCTCAAAAGCAAATGCTCCAGAGGGGAGAATCTGATTCTACCACCATTCTTTTTTTATTTTTTAAATTATACTTTAAGTTCTAGGGTACATGTGCACAACATGCAGGTTTCTTACACAGGTATACATGTGCCATGTTGGTTTGCTGCACCCATCAACTCATCATTTACATTAGGTATTTCTTCTAATGCTATCCCTCCCCCAGGCCCCTACCCCCTAACAGGCCCCAGTATGTGTTGTTCCCTGCCCTGTGTATACATGTTCTCATCGTTCAGTTCCCACCTGTGAATGAGAACATGTGCTGTTTGGTTTTCTGTCCTTGTGATAGTTTGCCGAGAATGATGGTTTCCAGCTTCGTCCATGTCCCTACAAAGGACATGAACTCATCCTTTTTTATGACTGCACAGTATTCCATCGTGTATATGTTCCACATTTTCTTAATCCAGTCTATCATTGATGGACATTTGGGTTGGTTCCAAGTCTTTGCTGTTATGAATAGTGCTGCAATAAACATACATGTGCATGTGTCTTTATAGTAGCATGGTTTATAATCCTTTGGGTATACACCCAGTCATGGGATGGCTGGGTCAAATGGTATTTCTAGTTCTAGATCCTTGAGGAATAGTTACACTGTCTTCCAAAATGGTTGAACTAATTTACACTCCCACCACCAGTGTAAAAGCGTTCCTATTTCTCCACATCCTCTCCAGCAACTGTAGTTTCGTGACTTTTTAATGATCGCCATTCTAACTAGCATGAGATGGTATCTTATTGTGGTTGTAATTTACATTCCTCTGATGACCAGTGATGATGAGCATTTTTTCATGTGTCTGTTGGCTACATAAAAGTCTTCTTTTGAGAAGTATCTGTTCATATCCTTTGCCCAATTTTTGATGCGGTTGTTTGATTTTTTTCTTGTAAATTTGTTTAAGTTCTTTGTAGATTCTGGATATTAGCCCTTTGTCAGATGGGTAGATTGCAAAAATTTTCTCCCATTCTTTAGGTTGCCTGTTCACTCTGATGGTAGTTACTTTTGCCATGCAGAAGCTCTTTAGTTTAATTAGATCCCATTTGTCAATTTTTACTTTTTTTGCCATTGCTTTTGATGTTTTAGTCATGAAGTCTTTGCCCATGCCTATGTCCTGAATGGTATTGTCTAGGTTTTCTTCTAGGGCTTTTATGGTATTAGGTCTAACATTTAAGTCTTTAATCCATCTTGAATTAATTTTTGCATAAGGTGTAAGGAAGGGATCCAGATTCAGCTTTCTACATATGGCTAGCCAGTTTTCCCAGCACCATTTATTAAATAGGGAATCCTTTCCCCATTGCTTGTTTTTCTCAGGTTTGTCAAAGATCACATGGCTGTAGATGTGTGATGTTATTTCTGAGGCCTCTGTTCTGTTCCACTGGTCTATATATCTGGTTTGGTACCAGTACCATACTGTTTTGGTTATCGTAGCCTTATAGTATAGTTTGAAGTCAGATAGCGTGATGCCTCCAGCTTTGTTCTTTTTGCTTAGAATTGTCTTGGCAATGCTGGCTCTTTTTTGGTTCCATATGAACGTTAAAGTAGTTTTTTCCAATTCTGTGAAGAAAGTCATTGGTAGCTTGATGGGGATGGCATTGAATCTATAAATTACCTTGGGCAGTATGGCCATTTTCATAATATTGATTCTTCCTATCCATGAGCATGGAATATTCTTCCATTTGTTTGTGTCCTCTTTTATTTCATTGAGCTGTGTTTGTAGTTCTCCTTGAAGAGGTCCTTCACATCCCTTGTAACTTGGATTCCTAGGAATTTTATTCTCTTTGTAGCAATTGTGAATGGGAGTTCACCCATGATTTGGCTCTCTGTTTGTCTGTTATTGGTGTACAGGAATGCTGTGATTTTTGCACATTGATTTTGTATCTGAGACTTTGCTGAAGTTGCTTATCAGCTTAAGGAGATATGGGGCTGACATGATGGGGTTTTCTAAATATACAATCATGTCATCTGCAAACAGAGACAATTTGACTTCTTCTTTCCCTAACTGAACATCCTTTATTTCTTTCTGTTGCCTGATTGCCCTGGCCAGAACATCCAACACTATGTTGAATAGGGGTGGTCAGAGAGGGCATCCTTGTATTGTGCTGGTTTTCAAAGGGAATGCTTCCAGTTTTTGCCCATTCAGTATGATATTGGCTGTGGGTTTGTCATAAATAGCTCTTACACTGCTGAGATATGTTCCATCAATACCTAGTTTATTGAGAGTTTTTAGCATGAAGGGCTGCTGAATTTCGTCAAAGGCCTTTTCTGCATCTATTGAGATAATCATGTGGTTTTGGTCATTGGTTCTGTTTATGTGATAGATTATGTTTATTGATTTGTGTATGTTGAACCCGCCTTGCATCCCAAGGATGAAGCCAACTTGATCATGGTGGATAAGCTTTTTGATGTGCTGCTGGATTCAGTTTGCCAGTATTTTATTGAGGATTTTTGCATCAATATTCATCAGGGATATTGGTCTAAAATTCTCTTTTTTGGTTGTATCTCTGCCAGGCTTTGGTATCAGGATAATGTTGGCCTCATAAAATGAGTTTGAGAGGATTTTTTTCTATTGATTAGAATCGTTTCAGAAGGAATGGTACCAGCTCCTCTTTGTACCTCTGGTAGAATTGGGCTGTGAATCCGTCTGGTCCTGGACTTTTTTTGGTTGTTAGGCTATTAATTATTGCCTCAATTTCAGAGCCTGTTATTGGTCTATTGAGAGATTCAACTTCTTCCTGGTTTAGTCTTTGGAGGGTGTATGTGTCCAGGAATTTATCCATTTCTTCTAGATTTTGTAGTTTATTTGCATAGAGGTGTTTATAGTATTCTCTGATGGTAGTTTGTATTTCTGTAGGATCGGTGGTGATATCCCTTTTATCAGTTTTTATTGCATCTCTTTGATTATTCTCTCTTTTTTCTTTATCAGTTTTGCTGGCAGTCTATCAATTGTGTTGATCTTTTCAAAAAACCAGCTCCTGGGTTCATTGATTTTTTTGAAGAGTTTTTCATGTCTCTATCTCCTTCAGTTCTGCTCTGAGCTTAGTTTTTTCTTGCCTTCTGCTAGCTTTTGAAATTGTTCGCTCTCACTTCTCTAGTTCTTTTAATTGTGATGTTGGGGTATCAATTTTAGATCTTTCCTGCTTTGTCCTGTGGGCGTTTAGTGCCATAAATTTCCCTCTACACACTGCTTTAAATGTGTCCCAGAGATTCTGGTACCTTGTGTCTTTGTTCTCATTGGTTTCAAAGAACATCTGTACTTCCGCCTTCACTTTGTTATTTAACCAGTAGTCATTCAGAAGCAGGTTGTTCAGTTTACATGTAGTTGTGCGGTTTTGAGTGAGTTTCTTAATCCTGAGTTCTAATTTGATTGCACTGTGGCCTGAGAGACAGTTTCTTGTGATTTGTGTTCTTTTACATTTGCTGAGGAGTGCTTTACTTCCAATTATGTGGTCAATTTTAGAATAAGTTCAGTGTGATGCTGAGAAGAATGTATATTCTGTTGATTTAGGGTGGAGAGTTCTGTAGATGTCTATTAGTTCTGCTTGGTGCAGAGCTGAGTTCAAGTCCTGGATATCCTTGTTAACCTTCTGCCTCGTTGATCTGTCTAGTATTGAAAGTGGGGTGTTATAGTCTCCCATTATTATTGCGTGGTAGTCTAAGTCTCTTTGTAGGTCTCTAAGGACTTACTTTATGAATCTGGGTGCTCTTTTATTGGGTGCATATATATTTAGGATAGTTAGCTCTTCTTGTTGAATTGATCCCTTTACCATTATGTAATGGCCTTCTTTGTCTCTTTTGATCTTTGTTGGTTTAAAGTCTGTTTTATCAGAGACTAGGATTGCAGCCCCTGCTTTTTTTTGCTTTCCATTTGCTTGGTAGATCTTTCTCCATCCCTTTATTTTGAGCCTATGTGTGTCTCTTCACATGACATGAGTCTCCTGAATACAGCACACTGATGAGTCTCAACTCTTTATCCAATTTGCTAGCCTGTGTCTTTTAATTGAGGCAATCAGCCCATTTACATTCAAGGTTAATACTATTACGTGTGAATTTGATCCCGTCATTGTGATGTTAGCTGGTTATTTTGCCCACTAATTGATGCAGTTTCTTCATAGCATCGATGATCTTTACAATTTGGCATGGTTTTGGAGTGGCTGGTACTGGTTGTTCCTTTCCATATTTAGTGCTTCCTTCAGGAGCTCTTGTAAGGCAGGCCTGGTGGTGACAAAATCTCTCAGCATTTGCTTGTCTGTAAAGGATTTTATTTCTCCTTCATGTATGAATCTTAGTTTGGCTGGATATGAAATTCTGTGTTGAAAAATCTTTTCTTTAAGAATGTTGAACATATTGGCCCCCACTCTCTTCTAGTTTATAGGATTTCTGCAGAGAGATCCACTGTTAGTGTGATGGGTTTCCCTTTATGGGTAACCTGACCTTTCTCTCTGGCTGCCCTTAACATTTTTTCCTTCATTTCAACCTTGATGAATCTGACAATTATGTGTCTTGGAGTTGCTCTTCTCAAGGAGTATCTTTGTGTTGTTCTCTGTATTTCCTGAATTTGATTACTGGCCTGCATTGCCCCTTCGGGGAAGTTCTCCTCAATAATACCCTGAAGAGTGTTTTCCAACTTGGTTCCATTCTCCCCATCACTTTCAGGTACACCAACCAAATGTAGATTTGGTCTTTACACATAGTCCCATATTTCTTGGAGGCTTTGTTCATTTATTTTTACTCTTTTTTCTCTAAACTTGTCTTCTCACTTTATTTCATTAATTTGATCTTCAATCACTGACTCCCTTTCTTCCAGTTGTTCGAATCGGCTATTGAAGCTTGTGCATGCATCATGAAGTTCTTGTGCCATGGTTTTATGCACCATCAGGTCATTTAAGGTGTTCTCTACACTGTTTATTCTAGCCATTCGTTTAACCTTTTTTCAAGGTTTTTAGCTTCCTTGCGATGAGTTAGAACATGCTCCTTTAGCTTGGAGAAGTTTGTTATTACCGACCTTCTGAACCCTACTTCTGTCAACTCATCAAAGTCATTCTCCGTCCATCTTTGTTCTGTTGCTGGCAAGGAGCTGCAATCCTTTGGAGGAGGAGAGGCACTATGGTTTTTAGAATTTTCAGCTTGTCTGCTCTGGTTGTTCCCCATCTTTGTGGTTGTAATCTGCCTTTGGTCTTTGATGTTGGTGACCTGCATATGGGGTTTTGGTGTAGATGTGTGTAGATGTCCTTTTGGTGATGTTAATGCTGTTCCTTTCTGTTTGTTAGTTTTCCTTCTAACAGTCAGGTCCCTCAGCTGCAGGTCTGCTGGAGTTTGCTGAAGGTCCACTTCAGACACTGTTTTCATGGTTATCACCAGCAGAGGCTGTAGAACAGCAACTATTGCAAAATAGGAAATATTGCTGCCTGATCATTCCTCTGGAAGCTTCATCCCAGAGGGGCACCTGCCTGTATGAGGTGTCTGTCGGCCCCTACTGGGAGGTCTCTCCCAGTTAGGCTACAGGGGGGTCAAGGACCCACTTGAGGAGGCAGTCTGTCCATTCTCAGAGCTCAAATGCTGTGCTGGGAGAACCACTGCTCTCTTCAGAGCTGTCAGACAGGGATGTTTAAGTCTGCAAAAGTTTCTGCTGCCTTTGGTTCAGGTATGCCCTGCTCACAGAGGTGGAGTCTATAAAGGCAGTAAGTCTTGCTGAGCTGTGGTGGGCTCTGCCCAGTTTGAGCTTCCCAGCTGCTTTGTTTACCTACTCAAGCCTCAGCAATGGCAGACGCCCCTCCCCCAGCCAGGCTGCAGCCTTGCAGGTCCATCTCAGACTGCTGCACTAGCAGTAAGCAAGGCTCCGTGGGCGTGGGGCCCGCTGAGCCAGGCATGGGAGGGAATCTCCTGGTCTGCTGGTTGCTAAGACCATGGGAAAAGCACCGTATTTGGGCAGGAGTTTACAGTCAAGCCAAAGTACAGTCTGTCACGGCTTCCCTTGGCTAGGAAAGGGAAATCCCTGGATCCATTGCGCTTCTCGGGTGAGGCGATATCCCACCCTGCTTCAGCTCACACTCCATGGGCTGCACCCACTGTCCAACCAGTCCCAGTGCGATGAACCAGGTAGCTCAGCTGGAAATGCAGAAATCACCTATCTTCTGTGTCGATCATGCTGGGAGCTACAGACCAGAGATGTTCCTATTCGGCCATCTTGGAACGGAAAATGCTATATTTTATTTCAAGACATGCTGAAAGCTTAAGAAACAAGAAAATGTTAAAGTGAAAGGAAGGAAAATATATACAAGTTAAATTTTAACCAAAACAAAATTTGTATTATTTTGTATTATCTAATATAATAGGTAAAATTTGTATTACCTCATTATTAGATTTTTAAACAAAAACATTTCTAAAAATAAAAAGTTTCATATCTTATGAAAGGGTTTGATTCACAAAGAAAATATGGCAATTTTGAACTTACACAGTTATAACTCAGCTTCAAAATATATGAAGAAAAAAACTAATAGAAATACAATAAGACAACTGAGAATTCTTCAGTAAGTGATAGACCAGGGAGACAAAAATCAGTTAAGCTATAGAAAGTTTAAAATAACACAAGAAGTTTGATTTAATGGACATGCATAGAATATTGCATACAACAGTAGGGGATATGTTTGGAAAGTATATCTTTTTTCAAGCACATCTGAAACAATTGTATCAGAAATTACAAGTGCTAGCCCATAAATCTGGTAACAACATTTTTCAAAAACTATCATATGAAAATGAGTTATTATTCATGAATTTATTATCATATAAGTGATAATTTTTAAAATCAGTAATCAAATTATAATAAGATAACCGAACACTTTTGAGAACTGTAAATATAATTCTGAACAACTCATGGTCAAAAAAGCAAAAATAGAGATTAAAAATATTTATAACCTAAAAATAATGGAAATATTATGCATCATTATTAAATAATCAGGTAACATTGGCTTGAACACCTGTAAAAATAGCTTATTATAATCATTCTGGTAATTTTATTTTGTTTTAAATGACAAAACAATATTGAAAGAAAAGTCTTTTAATTTGTTTTATTTAACATGTCTAGCCACTTGTGACAAAATTACCAAAAAGTCTTCATGTGAAAACATACGAGCTAGGGGGAATAGAAAAGATGTATGCAAGAAAAGGTTATCAAGCATCACATATTCATAACAAGAGAATAGCCAATACTATAGCATAGATGTATGCTACCCAGCTGCAGACACTCAACTGTGCTACAATGATGTTCCTTCAATTTACTGTTCCAACGCTCCTGTCCAAAGCAGTCAATTGTAACAGCAAGCACACAGTGCAGAACTCAAGAGTAAATGGGCAAGAATATGGCATAAAACTCACATTATGATGCAATATGCATAAAATTTAGATTACTAGAAAATCCTATGTGTATGTGCACAAAAATTCCTAATATTTTCTTAGAAAATTTACACACTTAACTATCAATTCCAAAGCATCTACCCTACAACCCTAGATACCACCCTAATACTGTTTCCCTAAGATCCTTTGGGTGTTCTCTCTTCTAGGTTATGGTATACTTACCTTGAAGCATGTATGTGTATATGTTTTCCTTGCATTATACAATGAGCTTTTTGCTGGCAAACATCACCTCTGAATTCAGCACAATGCCTAGCACATGGTTAGTACTTGAAAACTTTTGTTTTCAATTTTGTTTTAGAACTTCAATAATCGGACTTCCGGTTTTAAAATAGCCATATAGAAACAGAATGGTTTCACCCCCTGCACTCCCCAGAAACAAAAACAAATATACAGTGCAGATATTTGCACCAGCAACAACTGAGAACTCAAATATGAGGATGAGACAGATACCAAGGCCACAGTGAAGCGAAAAAACTGAGCAAACTGTAGAATAATTGAACTTCCACATCTATGACACTCCTCCTCCCTTTCTGCCTGGCAACAAGCTAGCAGAAAAATCTCCCAACTTACAGTTTCCATACTGCAAAAAGTGAGATGAAGGTAGTCAAGCAGCTTTCCCCACATCTTGGGTTCCCTGGTAGAAAGACCTGTCCTTATCCTAACCAGTGGAAAGTATCCTGACTTCCTGAAGAGAGAAATACCCCTGAGGGCAGGCAGAAACAAAGACTATAGGCGGGACTACCTCCCTACATCCCCAGCCCTGGATACTGTTCTGTAACTTGGCCAAAAGAGATAGCAAATTTTTGACAGAGTGAGACCCTTTCTCAAAAAAAAAGAAAAGAAGCGTATGATTATTTCAATAGATGCCAAAAAAAGCACTTAATAAAATTCAACTTTCCTTTATGATAACAACGTTCATCAAACTGCATATGGAAGTAACATACCTCAAAATAATAAAGGCCATATATGACAACTTCACACTGTGAGGTTACACTCCACAGGGAAAAGTTGACAGCCTTTCTTTTAAGATCTGGAACAATATCAGGATGCTGAGTTTCACTACTTTTATACAACATAATACTAGAAGTTCTGGACAGAGCAAATAAGCAAGAAAAAGAGAAAAAGGGCATCCAAATTTGACACAAGTAAGTCAAATTGGCCTTCTTTGCCGACAACATGATCTTAACCTAGATAAACTTAGACACTGACATAAAAAAAAAAAAACTATTAGAACTGATAAATGAATTCAGTAAAGTTCCAGGATGCAAAGTCAACATACAAAAATCAGTGATATTTATATATGCCAACAGCAAACAATCTGAAAAAGAAATCAAGAATGCAATACTATTTACAATAACAACAAAGAATGCAAAATACCTAGGACTCAACCTAACCAAAGGTATGAATGATCTATACAAAAAAAAACTCTAATGAAAAATTGAAGAGGAAACAAAAAAAATGGAAAGATACCCCATGTTCATGAATTGGGAGGATTAATATTTTTTAAATGACAATACAAATTCAATGCAATCCTTATCAAAATATTTCTATTCTTCATGCATATAAAAAATCCTAAAATTTATATAGAACTATAAAAGATCCAGAATAGCCAAAGCAATGCTGAGTAAAAATAACAGAGATGGAGGCATGACATTATATGACCTTAAAATGTACTACAAAGCTATAGTAACCAAAACAGCACAAAGATGGCATAAAAACAGACACATGGACCAGTGGAACAGAATACAGAACGCAGATATAAATCCATGCATTTATAATCAACTCATCTTCAACAAAGCTGATAAGAACACACAATAAGGAAAGGACACTCATCTCAATAAATGATGCTGGAAAAATGGATAACTATATACAGAAGAATGAAACTCGACCCCTAGCGCACACCATACAAAGAAATCAAATCTAAATGAACCAAAGATTTAAATCTAATACCTGAAACTATGACATTACAGAAGAAAACATTGGGGAAATGTTCCGGAACATTGGCCTGGGCAAGATGTTTAACATAAAGCCTCAAAAACACAGGCAACCAAAAAAAAAAAAAAAATAGGCAAATGGGATTACATCAAGCTAGAAACCTTCTGCACGGCAAATGAAGCCAACAAAGTGAAAAGACAACCTACAGAATGGGAGAAAATATTTCCAATCTATACATTTGACAAGAGACTAATAACAAAAATATATAAGGAGCTCACACAACTCAATAGCAAAAAAAATCCAATTTAAAATGGGCAAAAAATTTAAAAAGACTTTTCTTAAAAGAAGACATACAAATGGCCATCTGGAATATGAAAAACATGTTGAACCTCACTAATCATCAGAGAAGTGCAAGTCAAAACCACAATGAGATGTCATCTTACCCCAGTTAAAATGGCTTGTATCAAAAAGACAATAACAGATGTTGGCATGAACATAGAGAAATGGGAACCCTCATACACTGTTAGGGAGAATGTAAAGTAGTACGGCCACCATGGAGAATAGCATAAAGTTTCCTCAAAAATGCTAGAAATAGAACTACCACATTCTCCAGCAACTCCTCTACTGGGTATATATTCAAAAGAAAGGAAATCAATATATCAAAGAGATATCTCCAATCCCATATTTACTGCAGCACTATTCACAATAGCCAAGATATGGAATCAACCTGTGTCCACCAATGAATGAGTAAATAAAATGTAGTTTATTACACAATAGTATACTATTTGTCCATAAAAAAGAATGAAATTGTTTCATTTGCTGCAACATAGATGAAACTGGAGGCCATTATGTTAAGTGAAATAAGCCAGACACAGAACGACAAATATTGCATGCTCTCATTCATATGTGGGAGCTACAAAAGTGGATCTCATGAAGATAGAGAGTAGAATGTTGGTTACTAGAGGCCAAGAAGGTATAGGGGAGGGGGTAATTAAGGAAGAAAAAGAATATAAATGTATTTCTTACCACTGAACTGTACACTTTAAAATGGCAAAGATGGTAAACTATATATGTGATATAATTGATTAAAATAATTAATTTTAAAAAGAAAATTCAATAATGAATTAATGTTAAAATTATATAGGATTTCATTCAAGGCAGGAAACACCTTTTTCAGTCTATACAACTGAGTTAATACTGACACAGTGTATAAAAATGTGCTTAGCAATATATTAGGCATTCAGTAAGCACTCAATAAATGCTAACTGTTGGAACTTTTGATGTTGCTGACAATCAGTGACAAAACAAGGAAGAAATTTTTTAAGCAAGTCTATCAACTACATATCACAGAACAAGGAACTTACATACAATATTCAAAATTCAGATAAATGTGAAGCTGATATTGAAAAAAGACACACTATGAATTCTATATTACTCCATAGCTAGAAGGCAGGAGGCATTATCTGATTAAATTACAGTTTGCCCAAATCCAGAAATGAGAAGCTCTTCATGTCAGGCTGTGTTGGAGATACTACGAGTAAATTTAATTATACCCGAGGAAAAATTTGGGATAAAATATATGTAAATGTTTTGTTGACCATAAAATAAAATTTATCAACTCGCTTTTGCAAATTTAGAATATTTCTGTCCTATTTTCTTATCTTCCTATTCTTATGTATAGAAATTTCTCAAGTCCTTCTCATTAAAAAACATACATCTCTCTTTCTCTATAAAGAGATGTGTTTAATGACATGCAATCAACAGATCAAGGAATAATTTTTGAAGAATTTTTTTAGTTATGAAGCATCCTGTATCACAAATTTACAAGCAGATTGTCTAAAATTTTCACCTACAAAACAAACAAATATACTCTATATATTAAAATGTAGGGCTTTCCTGTCACATTAATTTTTTTACTAGAAAATTATTTATAGCATAATGTAGTGGGAAAAATAGTCTTTGGATCAGGCCAACTTGGATTCAAATCTAAGTTAATGTCTTAATCATTAAAAAGGCCAACTGGAATATTCTACCTCTCATGATTGATTTTGAAGGTGAAATAAAGTATTACTACGTAAGGCAGTTAGGACATTGGTTGCCATCTGAAACACTTTGAAACTTGTTAGCTTTCCTTCTTTCAATAGACAGTAACATTAACTTTTCCAAGGTAGGATCTTCTAAATTTTTTCTTCTAATATAATGAAATATCTGCACTCCTTTGAGATTTGTGTCCACTTTAGCATCTCAACTTCCTGAACAAATGAGTTAGATCCCCATCTTAAGATAGAATTTTTAGTAACTGGTACAAGGAGAAGTTCTCTAGCCTTAGTTTTATTTTTGGCTCTTTGCAACCACTTTCTCTTAACAAAGCATTTCTTTCTCAGGTCCTGATATGCTTGACTTTCATTCAAGGTTTTATGCTCTGACCTGATGTAATTTAATTTACTACAATTCTACTATCAGCATTATTAGACAGGAACATTTCATTTTCTAACATCTATGTAGCCATTTTTAAACTTTTAAATGCTTTAACAATTTTTCTTTAAATAATGATTTCCCAGAATAGCTCTTTGTAATAGTTAAGCTTTATTTAAAAGAACGTGGAGAACCTGGAAACAGTCCAAAGAAGAACAGGCAAAATGATTTAAGGGACAGGAAATAAATTACCTCAGAAAAAGCTGGAGTGAGTTAAAAGGAGAAAGCAATGGTATTATATAACTCGTCTGATTCACCAAACCTTCTTACAAATAAAAGTTGGTGGCCTTGGGAAGTTATACTGGAAAAGCCAGCACACACACTTGTGAACCACAAAGGATGAAGGAAGTCTTCCAGGTCTACTTCCAACTCCTGATTGCTCTAGTTTTCCTCTGATTTCTCATAAAACTTAAAGTATAAATAAGAAATGAGAAATAGGTTGCATTATATGACCTAACTCTGATTAACTGGTGGAAGTTGTTTTGAGAATTATGAATTTTCATTTCTACAATGATTAGGATCTCCTTTTAAAAAAAAATTGGTAGGAGATTAACATCACATTCAGCTATGACTCATCAAGAGGCTAGAATCTATGAGAATTCTGTGGCAGTTAGTTCCTGAGTCTTCCAAGGAAAAGCTTGGAAGACTATCTCTCAAACACACGTCTTTATTTTGGGAACAAGGGAAGCTATATATTAATAAATGAGAGAACTCTCTTAGATCTTGTCCCCAGAATCAGTGTCTATACTAGCTATCTCATACTTGCCCTCTGCCTTTTGTCACCTGGGAAGCTATATCAAACAGTTTTCATGCCTTCTGGCTTTCAGATGGGTATATCCAATGGGAGATACTGGCATATCAGAGAGCAAGAGGAGAATGAAATTAGGATATTTTCCCCCTTGACTCCCTTCTGCCACATAGCCGTGGATTGCCTGAGGCTGCATTTAAGCCCGCAGTTCTTCTTAAGTGATGCTTTCCATGTAGGTCTCTCTCCAAATTCTGGTAACTGTTCTATCTCCTTAGTAACCACTCCCCATAGTTACTAGGCCTAGGGCACTCTACTCTCCCTTGGTGTTTTTTTGGTTTTGGTTTTGGTTTTTTAACCCTGGTCACAACTTTGAAAGTAGTTGCTTTCTTAAACTCTGCTCAAATTAACCTAGCTTGAAAGTGCAACCTGTTTTTGTCCCAGGATCCCAATTGATTGAGTACCTCCTAAGTATAAACCTCTACACATACATAGTCAACGAATTTGGATGCTTATTTAAGCTTTTCTTTAAGTTCAATAATGGAGAATTATGTATACTTGTCTATATGCTGCTGAAATGGTCAATAACCTAAAAATAAACTTCAAAGTGTTGTCTGGTTTTAGATTAATACAAATATCAGCCCTCAATTTATTTTGCATATCTCCAGATTATTCTGTGTATAAAGTTTAAATAATCATTAGTTGGTACAGTTCTGTGTCTTTCTGAAGCATCTACTCAAAAATAGTTTTGGTTTCCAGGGGTTGAACAGTGTACTGGATGATTTCTTAAATCTTCCTACCAGGTTTGGAAGGAAGATCTCAAATTTGTCCAAATTCAACCAAAGTTCACTGTACTCCTAATACTACCAGGTAATAAATTGGAAATAGGGCATAGTGACAAGGCAAAGATCCAAAACAGAAAAAAATTAGTCATTTTTTCTGGCCCCCCTTCTACTTCATTTCCTGGAAAGAGCTCACAATCTAGGAAATGAGGTAGAAGAATAAATAATCAAATATAAGTAAATTATCAGAAACAGAATGTTTCAATATTCATTCATTGAACATTTACCATATGGCAGGCAAAATACTAGGTATAAAAGTGGAAAAGATGAAAAAAGTGGCTCCTACTCTCAAAATAATCAAGATCTAGCAGGAAATCAGACACACAAATCATTGCAATTCAGTATGATAAGTACTTACAGAGACATAAACAAAAAAAGCAATTACTTTTCATCAGGGACCATTTGAGAAGATGTTATGAAGAAGATGGCACTTAACGAAGATGAGGAACTTGCTTAGGAGAAATCAAAGAAAAAATAATAAAGGTGTTTCTAGAATAAGAAGAGAACTGGTATGAGTGGAACATGAGATGGGGTGAGAGAGATGAAAGTATATGTAGGTATTTGGGATCTAAAATCTGGAGGAATAGATGGAATATATAAAATCATCACCAAAATCACCACCAAAGGCAAATTATTCATTGGGCTACTGCTACAGTTATAAGAAAAGTAACAATGATGTGTATTCGAATAAAATCAAAATAAAGCAACCAGCAAATGAATTCAGTTTTTCCTTCCTTGTTAGACAATTTATCTGTACTCCTACTTAACTTCTTCCCTCCTACATGGTGAAGAAACAAACAGGTAGGGGAAAGCAAGTAAAAGACCAGCACATATCGAGATGAATGATTTGACTTTCATTTCACAAAAATACTGAGACCCTACTATTTCTGAAACACTATGATAGACACTGAGGGAAGTACAAAGACACAAGATATCCTTTTTGCACCCTCATTTTATAAAAGAAAAAAGAAGAACGCTGTGAAATAACTTGTTCAAACTCATTCAGGTATGTGAAAGCATCCTTAGTAATATTCCACCCACTAGGATGCTGCAAATAACATTGCAAACATTTATCACCTTGCTTCCTTAATTGCTTTGAAAGTATCTACATTTTATAAACAATACTTATCAAGAAATGATATAATTCCATCACTAACTAATACCTATGATAGTAATAAGTGAAGACTCCCAAAATCTTTGCAAGTTGAGGAATATTCTCAGTAATTTTTAAAATTAGCATACTATGTTGACTTTTTTCTTGCAGATATTCTGATCACAGAAACTCTCAGCCAAGAACCAGCAAGAACAATAAAATATTCTCCATTTGCTTTCTGTATTGGTCAGTGCCCAGCCAAGAAAACAAAATTACTACACAAGGTAATTCAATAGAAAGAATTTAATATGAGAAATTAATCATAAAATGTCTGGACTACTGAGAGAACAGCTACAAGGTGAGGCAACTCTGAGATCAGTGACTGCAGGAACTATAGGAAGGCACTAACACCCCTAACATCCACTAGGGCCAGAGGGACTAGGAAGGCAGAGGAGTTGCTGAAACTCCAAAGCTTGGCCATTGGTGAAAGCTAGATTCAGGAGCTGAGAATTGAGAGGAAATGGCTGACTACAGGGAGCTAGAACCACTTAACCGTTGCAGTCACTGCCAACGGTGCCTAAGGCAAAGAGAGGGAGAAAAATACCCTACCCCCCTTTAGCACGAACTAATCCCTAGAATGGTCAGCATCATTCTCTGCTATAATTGCCTGTATATTTCTCCACCTATGTCAGTGCTTCCCAGTGGAAAGCCTAACTGGAAGGCAGCACAAAGAAGCCTGAGAAATGCGGTTTGCAGTGGGCAGTTCAAAGCAGGGAAATGGCAGAGAATGGATCTAAGATCAAACAAGCAAATGACTTGCAGTCTAAAATTTCACGCTTGCCGTTAGTAAGATGTTTTACTCTTCTTGCCCCTCTTTCTCCTTATTTGGATGCCTTTTTCGAAGGAAAGTCAAAGGTTGTGTTCCTTGCTACTCATTTGTGAGGAACCACTGAATACCTGGTCAGTGCCAGGTATATCTAGCAATTATACCTAGTAAGAGACTTTTTTGGAAGCTTCTTGCTGGTACACCTAGCAAGGGGTTTATGGTGAAATCACATTTCAAAAGGTCAGAGATTGTTTAGTTGACAATTTTGTATCGTCAAAAAGAGTGCTTAATAGCTTCATCAAGCTGTTTCATGAATATTTGGTCCAAAGAGCATGGCAGTCACTAATAGATTTGGGACATTAAAAAAATCTCCACCATTTTTTTTTGTCAACTATTTCTTAAAGCAGTCTTTCAGACCCAGTTGACCACTCACTCCTGTGAAAGTTAACTGTGCACTCTGATATTATCATAATCCCTAGCATTCCGTGAGCATTTTGGGGTGCCACATATTTAACTGAGCACTTTTTGTCAATCATTTAATAATCACGACCACCCCCATGAAGTAGGTAATAGTAAAACACACAGTCTATAGATTTAAAAAAAAGTAAGAGAGAATAAATGATCAGTCAGGGTTATATGGTTTGGTAAAAAATTACTCTAACCTGGGATTTAAAGACATTAGAACCTTCCTTTTAACCATTACACCTGCTAGTAAAATGCTATACAACATCTATTTCTTTGCATACCTCTCTTCTCCAACAGAATACAAGCCATGTAAGGGGAGGATCCTGCCTTTTTGATATTCATATTTCCCTCATTCACTAATGTAGTAGCTCTCCATTAGTGTGGGTTGAATGAATAAAAATTCAATATGCTTTAATCTTTACACAAAAGTGAACAAAGTAAAAGACCAACACAAAAAGTACGTGCTCATCAAAGGTACTAACCCAAAATATTACAATTGCCCACTTAATCTCACAACAGATTTATTCTAAAATTTAATTTTCTCTTTAGTAACTCTCAAACTATCTAATTTTGAAACATTTATTACCAAAATGCATTTAAGTGCCTATTTGTGCATTCTAAACCCAAGCTCTGCAGATCAATAAAACTCAAATTGCTTTTTAAAAAGAGATTCTAAAACATTTTTAAATACTTCAAAAGCAAGAATAAGATTACAAATTGAGTTCAAACACAGAAATACTCTGAGAAATATCAAAGAGTTTTCCCCAGACAAGCTAACTTATGCTTGGCAATTAGGAATTTAGGAATAAAGAACATTGTTAACTAAGTAAAACAACAAGCACAAAAAGTATATACATCTAAACTGGCATTGTCTTTTTAAATCATCCTTTGAAGAATGTACACTTAATTCAGTCATGCTGAAACAGTTGAAATTATTTTTTGAGCTTCATTACCTTCAGAATCCCACCAAAAAAGTTTTGCTCATTAATATACACCTCACTATTCATTTTCACTATTAGTCCATCAGAATCAGTGGCTACATCTGGTTCAACATTGTATTCCCAGCAACCAGCAGAACAACTGTGAGTCACAGGCAGTGTGTGCGGAATAAAAAATTAAAGAATAAATGCATTCGCACCTGAAAAATACTGAGATATTCTTCCTTCTGAGTCAAAAAAGGGTGTAACTTGATGGGAAAACTTTTCAGCCATCCATTAGCTCTCATCTTCACTTTCATGTCAACCATCCCCTGAGGTAAGCACTATTTTTTTTTCTTTTTTTGTTTACATTTGTTTTAGGAGCCCACTCTCTCACCCTGGCTGGAGTGCAGTGATGCAATCATAGCTTACTGCACTCTCAGTCTCCTGGGCTCAAGCTTCCTGCCTCAACCTCCTGAATAGCTGGGACTACAAGTGTGCGCCACCACACCCAGCTAATTTTTTTTCTTTTTTCTTTTCTTTTCTTTCTTTTTTTTTTTTTTTTTTTTTTGTAGAGACAGACTCTTGCTATGTTGCCCAGGCTGGTCTCAAATTCTGTGCCTCAAGTGATCCTCCCTCCTTATCCTCCCAAGGTGCTGGGATTACAAGAGTGAACCACTGCAACCAGCACTGGTGTTATTTTCTTTCTTTTTTTTTTAAGTTTTATTTTAATCTCAGAGGTACATGTGCAGGTTTGTTACTTCAGTACATTTATGTTCATGGGGGTTTGTTGTACAGATTACTTTGTCATCCAGGTGTTAAGCCTAATTCCCATTAGTTATTTTTCCTGATCCTGTCCTTCCTCCCACCCTCCACCCTCCAACAGGCCTCCCTGTCTGTTGTTCCCATCTATGTGTCCATGTGTTCTTATCATGTAGCTCCCACTTCTAAGTGAGAACATGTGGTATTTGGTTTTCTGTTTCTCCATTAGTGTGCTAAGGATAATGGCCTCCAGCTCCATCCATGTTCCTGCAAAGGACATGATCTTATTTCTTTTTCATGGCTGCATAGTATTCCATGGTGTATATGTATGACATTTTCTTTATCCAGTCTACTGTTAATGGGCATTTAGGGTGATTCCATGTCTTTGTAATTGTGAACAGTGTTGCACTAAATATACACGTGCATTAGTCTTTATAGTGGAAGGATTTATATTCCACTGGATATATACCCATTAATGGGATTACTGGGTTGAATGGTAGTTCTGTTATTAGATCATTGAGGAATCACCACACTGTCTTCTACAATGGTTGAACTAATTCACATTCCCACCAACAGTTAATATGTGTTCCTTTTTCTCCGCAACCTTGCCAGCACCTGTTATTTTTTGACTTTTTAGTAATAGCCATTCTGACTAGTGTGAGATGGTGTCTCACTGCAGTTTTGATTTGTATTTCTCTAATGATCAGTTATGTTGAGCTTTTTTTCATATGCTTGTTGGCCACATGTATGTCTTCTTTTGAAAAATGTTTACTCATGTTCTTTGCCCACTTTTTAGTAGGGTTGTTTGGTTTTTTCTTATACATTTGTTTAAATTCCTTATAGATGCTAGATATTATACCTTTGAAAGATGCATAGTTTGCAAAAAATGTTTCCCATTCTGTAGGTTGTCTGTTTATTCTGTTGATAGTTTATTTTGATGTGGAGAAGCTACTTAGTTTAATTAGATTCCATTTGTCAATTTTTACTTTTGATACAATTGCTTTTAGCATCTTTGTCATGAAATTGTTGCCCTTTCCTGTGTCCAGAATGCTATTGCCTAGGTTGTTGGGGGTTTTTTTAAAAATATGTTTGGGTTCTACTTTTAAGTCTTTACTCCATCTCGAGTTGACTTTTGTATATGGGGTAATAAAGGGGTTCAGATTCAGTATTCTGCATGTGGCTAGCCAGTTATCCCAGCACCATTTATTGAATACATAGCCCTGTCCTCATTGTTTGTTTTTGTCAGGTTTGTCAAAGATCAGATAGTTATAGGTGTATGACCTTATTTCTGGGCTCTCTGTTCTGTTCCATTGGTCTGTCTGTTTTTATACAAGTACTAAGCTGTTCTGATTATTGTAGCCCTGTAGTATAGTTTGAAGCCAGGTAGCATGATGCCTCCAGCTTTGTTCTTTTTGCTTGGGATTGCTTTGGCTATTTGGGGCCATTTTTGGTTCCATGTGAATTTTAAAATACTTTTTTCTAGTTCTGTGAAGAATGCCATGGTAGTCTGATAGAAATAGCATTGAAGCTATAAATTGCTTTGGGCAATATGGCCATTTTAACAATATTGACTTTTTCTACCCATGAGCATGGAATGTCTTTCCATTTGTTTGTATCATCTCTGATTTCTTTCAGCAGTGTTTTATAGTTCTCCTTGTGGAGCTCTTTCACCTCGCTGGTTAGCTGTATTCCTAGATATTTTATTCTTTTAGTGGCAATTATGAATGGCACTGCATTCCTAATTTGGCTCTCAGCTTGACTGCTGTTGGTGAATAGGAATGCCGGTTATTTTCTACATTGATTTTGTATCCTGAGATGTTGCTGAAGTTGTTTATCAGCTGTAGAAGGCTTTAGGCCAAAACTATGGGGTTTTCTAGATATAAGAATATGTTGTCTGCAAACAGAGATAGTTTGACTTCCTCTCTTCCTATTTGAATTATTTGAATGCTCTTACTCTTGCCCGATTGCTCTGGAAAGGACTTCCAATGCTATGTTGAATACAACTGGTGAGAGAGGGCATCCTTTTCTTGAGGCAGCTTTCAAGGAGAATGCTTTTAGCTTTTGCCCATTCGCTATGATGCTGGCTGTGGGTTTGACATAGATGGATCTTATTATTTTGAGGTATGTTCCTTCAATCCCTCGTTTATTGAGAGTTTTTAACATGAAGGGATGTTGAATTTTATCAAAAGCATTTCTGCATCTATTGAACTAATCATGTCGTTTTTGTCTTCAGCTCTGTTACATAATGAATCACATTTATTGATTTGAATATGTTGAACCAACCTTGCATCCCAAGAATGGATCCTACTTGATCATGGTGGATAAGCTTTTTGGTGTGCTTCTGGATTCAGTTTGCCAGTATTTTGTTGAGAAATCTTTGCTTTGATCCTCCTCAAGGATATTGGCCTGAAGTTTTATTTTTTTGTTGTGTCCCTGCCAGGTTTTGGTATCAGGATGATGCTGGTCTCATAGCATGAGTTAAGGAGGAGTCCCTCCTCCTCAATTTTTTGGAACAGTTTCAAGAGAAATGGTACCAATCCTTCTTTGTACATCCAGTAGAATTCAGCTGTGAATTCATCTGATCCTGGGCTTTTTTTGGTTGGTAGGCTGTTTATTACTGCCTCAATGTCAAAGCTCATTATTGGTCTGTTCAGGGATTCCATTTCTTTCTGGTTCAATTTTGCAAGGGTGTATGTCTCCAGGAATTGATCTATTTCTTCTAGATTGTCTAATTTATGTGCATAGAGATGTTCATATTATCTGATAGTTATTTCTATTCTTGTTGTGTCAGTAGTAATATCCCCCTTGTTGTTTCTGATTGTGTTTTTCTTAATATTCTCTCTTTTCTTCTTTATTAGCCTAGATAGTGTTCTATCTATTTTTATTAGTTTTTTCAAAAAACCACCTTCTGTATTTATTGATCTTTTGAATTGAATTTCATGTCTCAATCTGTTTCAGTTTAGTTCTGATTTTGGTTATTTCTTGTCTTCTGCTATTAATACCTTTGTGGTTGGTTTGGTCTTGGTTCTCTACTTCTTTTAGTCGTGATGTTAGGTTGTTAACTTGAGGTCTTTCTATCTTTTTGATGTGGGCACTAAATTTCTCTCTTAACACTGCCTTAGTTGTTTCCCAGAGACTCTGGTATGTTGTATCTTTGTTCTGATTAACTTCTTGATTTCTGCCCTAACTTTATTATTTACCCAGAAGTCTCTCAAGAGCAGGTTATTCAATTTCCATGTACTTTATTGGTTTTGAGTGATTTTCTTAGTCTTGATATCTAATTTTATTGCCATGTGGTCTGAAAGAGTGGTGGTTATGATTTCAGTTCCTTTGCATTTGCTGAGGAGAATTTTCCTTCCGATTATGTGATCAATTTTAGAGTATGCGCCATGTGGCGATGAGAAGAATGTATATTCTGCTGTTTCTGAGTAGAGTCTATCAGGTCCATTTAATCCAGTACTGAGTTTGGGTCCTGAATATCATTAATTTGCTGCCTTGATCATCTGTCTAATACTGTTAGTGTGGTATTGAAGTCTCCTACTATCCTTGTGTGGGAGTCTAGGTCTCTTTGAAGGTCTCTAAGAACTTGCTATATGAATCTAGGGGCTCCTGTGTTGGGTGGTTTTTTGAGACGGAGTCTTACTCTGTCACCCAGGCTGGAGTGCAGTGGCACTATCTCAGCTCACTGCAACCTCCATCTCCCAGGTTCAAGCAATTCTCGTGCCTCAGCCTCCCAAGTAGTTGGTATTACAGGTGTGAGCCACTATGCCCAGCTAATTTTTTTATTTTGAGTAGAGACGGGGTCTCACCATGTTGGCCAGGTTGGTCTCAAATTCCTGACCTCTGGTGATCTGCCTGCCTTGGCCTCCCAAAGTGCTGGGATTACAGGTGTGAGGCCACCATGTCCGGCCAAGGTGCATATATATTTAACATAGTCAGATCTTCTTGTTTAGTTGAACCCCTTACCATTATGTAATGCCCTTGTCTTTTCTGATTTTTGTTGGTTTAAAGTCTGTTTTGTATGAATTTAGGATTGCAACCTTTGCTTTTTTTGGTTTTCCATTTGCTTGGTAGATCTTTCTCCATGCCTTTATTTTGAGCCTATGGGTGTCATTGTATGTGAGATGGGTCTCCTGAAGGCAGCTTACCCATGGGTCTTGGTTCTTTATCCAGTGTGTCACTCTAGGCCTTTTAATTGGGGTAGTTAGCCCATTTACATTCAAAGTTAGTATTGATATGTGTGGATTAGATCTTCTCATCATGATATTAGCTGGTTATTTTGAAGACTTGTTTATATGGTTGCTTTATGGTGTCACTGGTCTGTGCACTTCCTTGTGTTTTTGTAGTGGCTGCTAATGGTCTTTCTTTTCCATATTTATTGCTTCTTTCAGGAGCTCTTGTAAGGCAGGTCTGGTGGTAACAAATTCCCCCAGCATTTGCTTGTCTGAAAAGGATCTTATTTCTCTTTGGCGTATGAAGATGAGTTTGGCCAGATATGTGAACGTGGGTTGAAATTTCTTTACTTTAAGAGTATTGAATATTGGTCCCCAATGTCTTCTGCCTTGTAGAGTTTCTGCTAAGAGGTTTGCTGTTAGTCTGATGAGTTTCCCTTTATAGGCTACCTGACTTTCTCTCTAGCTGCCTTTAACATTTTTTCTTTCATTTTGACCTTGGAGAAATTGATGATTATGTGTCTTGGGGATGATCTTCTTGTGAATCATCTTCCTGGGGTTCTCTGCATTTCCTAAATTTGAATGTTGGCCTCTCTCACTAGCTTGCGGAAGTTCCCTTGCATGATATCCTGAAATATATTTTCCAAGTTGCTTACACTCTCCCCAACAGTTTCCAGGACACCAACAAGTCATAGATTTGGTCCCTTTTCATAATTCTATATTTCTTGGAGGTTTTGTTCATTCCTTTTTATTCTTTTTTCTCTATTCTTGTCTGACTGTCTTATTTCAGAAAGCCGGTCTTCAAGCTCTGGGATTCTATTCTCAGTTTGGTATATTCTGCTATTAATACTTGTGATTGCATTATAATATTCTTATATTGTGTTTTTCAGCACTATCAGGCAGTTACGTTCTTTTTTGTATTGGCTATTTTGCCAGTCAGCTCTTGTATTGTTGTGTTGTGATTCTTAGCTTCCTTGGATTGGGTTTCCATGTACTCCTGCATCTCAATGATCTTTGTTCCTATCCGTATTCTGAATTCTATTTCTGTCATTTTAGCCATCTCAGCCTGGTTCAGCATCCTTGCTGGAGGGGTTATACAGTCATTTGAAGGAAAGAAGGCATGCTGGGATTTTGAGCTGTAAGAGTTCTTGAGTTGGTTTTTCCACATCTTTGTGGGCTGTTGTTTCTTCTACAATCTTTGAAGTTGCTGACCATTGGGTGGATTTTTTTTTCTTTTATTCTATTTGATGACCTTGAGGGTTTGATTGTGGTATAAGGTGGGTCCAGTTGACTGGAAGATTTTAATGGGCCATGGCTCAGCTCCCAGTTGCTGGAGTGCATGCTGTAACTCTGGGAGACTTGTATCAGGCCTGACTTTGTTCTATGGCTCTTTTAAGTTAGGAATCCATTGCAATGGCAGGGCCAAGGTGTTCCCTGACTGCTGGTCACTACACTCTGATGAGTGGTGCCAGCCAAAGCATTTTGTAGTGTGGAGGTAGTGGGATCATTCCTTGTTCATATGTGCCAGCAGTGATAGTGGAGTGGTGTGCATGCTCATTCGCTATGGCAGGGTGCTAGTGGGTGCCGTTACCTGACTCCATGTGGGCATTCACAACAGTGATAGACGCATCATGGCTCAGTGGGGAGGAGGATCCTGCTGGCGACTGTGCATGCAGTTGTGCTGGTGGTGGTGCCAGCACAAGGACTAGGTCTGGCAGATGCTGGTCTCTTTTTCTTCCATTATTTTTATTTTGTATTGTATGTATTTAAGGTGTACAACATGATGTTCTGATATACTTATCTTTATATACATTTACATAAAGAAGTCATTACTACAATCAAGCAAATTAATATAACTATCATCTCATATAGCCCACAATATTTCCATAGCAATTTGAAAAATAATTTCTCCCTTGTTGGACTACAATAGTCAGTCCACTAAGTCCACTAAGAAAGGTGTCTGCAGGGAGCTTAAAAAAATCAAAGAGCTATAGATATTCCTAGACCTACTAATTAGCACTTTAGATTATAGTGATAAGAAGTGGTAATAATCTGAAACAAAGGGATTTGAAAAGAGTACTTTAATTAGGGGGATCATCCATCTCTACCTGACTGGCACAGTTCACATATCACCTCTGATCCAGACAGAATTATTTGCCATGCCCCTTTCACTCTCCAAAGTACCTTGTTTTAGGAGGCTGATGATATGTTCACTTCAATTTTAATTCATTAATAATTCAAAACATCTCAAGTTTTCTTCTGAATTGGTTCTGTTCTCTATTTTTCTAAGCAATTGTTCTTATTTCCCTGACTTCCTTCCTCTTCCATTGCATGTTTATTTTACTGCTATTAAAGTGAACAAGCAATGAAATAAATACTGTTTATTATTACAACAAATTGCCAAAACATATGCTTTTCATAAATAAAGGTGTGATATTGGACTATTTAAACCTCTGTAAATGATCATGAAGGTAGTAGGATTTTATGAGCTCTGGCACAAATGAAAATACTCGTTAGAAAATACAGCATCAATTTATGGCCAAAAGTGGATAGCTCACAAAACTATAAAGATTTCTAGCTTTGCTTAAACAAATGATTTTTTTTTCAGCGCTACAATTTTAAGGCCAATTTTGCCACAAAATTAAGAAGGCTGCAGCACAGTTGATTCATTCATTTCAACTATCTCAGCCATCCATGCAGATTACTCCAGGGATAATGAGACCATGAAATCAGTATTGATCATAAAGACAATTGAAATTAATTAGTCAAGCTCATAAGAAGATTATACACATGACCTTGCTTCAGTAGAGAGATAAATATGTATTTCTAATGTGACTTTATAAGGATGTCTCATAGGTCTTTGATAAAGAATGTTTTCTGAACCTGTTCAGTGGCAGAGTATGTAGGTTATTTCATTCATTCTCATTTGTTCATTCATTCTTGCATAAACTCTAATTTTCTAATGCCCTAATAAGTGCCAAGCATGGTGAGCACAGAAGATAGCAGAGATATCCTCTAGGAACTCATAGTAAAGTAGAGGAGACAGATCCATGAATATCACATATGTTAAAGAGAAATATGCTCCAAGTGTTTTGCAAGCACAGGAAGTAGTGACTGGCTGCACCAGGGGTGAGATAATGTCTTGCCAAAAAATAAACAAACAAAAACACACACACATTTGTCTATCTTTGAGGATCCTCCTTCATCTGCTCAGCTTTCTGCTCTGTCTTCACCTATTCTTACCTTCCCTTCAATTCCTAACCTTTGCAATTTTCCAAATCTACCATGCTTTTTATACCTTCATACCTTTGCACATGAAAATTCCACTGACTGCTGTGTCCTTACCCAATACCTGCCTACTGACATATTTCTTTTAAGATACAGCTTAAGCCTTTTCTGACCACAAATCCTGAGAGATTTCACCTTTGAAATTTTTGCCTTATTTTTTCAGTGTGCTTTAGGTTATGGCTTGTATTATATTCACCTACGATTTCTGAGTATCTTGCACAGCACATTGCATAACTATTCATTGAATGAATAAATGAAAATTCGAGCTATATCCTAAAGGGTGCCAAAAAATAATTAAAAGTTAAAATTTCATAAGTATTTACTATTCATAAGACCCAGAAATTCCACTTCTATCTATTTGGCCAGGAGAAATAAAAACATATGTCCACATAAAGACATGTGCATGAATAGTATCTTATTCAAAATAGGCAAAATTGAGCATATCCCAAATGTCCATCAAGAAATACTATTCAGCAATAAGAAGGGATTAACTATTGATTCTTCTAAAATCATTGATGTATCTCAAAAACATTAAACTGATAAAAAGAAGCCAGAAACAAAAAATTACATAAGTATGATTTAATTTATACGAAACCCTAGAAAAGACAAGTCTAATTTATAGTGATAGAAAGCAGATCAGTAGTTGCCTAGACCTGGGGATGAGGAATAGGTATTGACTGAGAAGGGCCGCAAGAGAACCTTTGGAAGTAATTAAAATATTTCATTATCGTGACTGTGGTGGTGGCTACATGAATATGTACATTTGTCAAACATTATCAAATTCTACAAATAAAAAGTATGCATTCTATTATATATAAGTTATACCTTCATAAATTCATTTGTAAAAATTTTGTGATAATTTGCATCTAAGGCATGTCAGGTTTTTGGGAGTCTAAAACTTACAGAATTTGGGTAACCTCCTTAACAAAAAATATAAAATTAAGTTAAAGACATTTATTTGGAATATGAACTAAAACCACCAAAAATTATAGATATTAAAAATTTGACAAATACTACAAACATTACAAAATACAGAAAAACAAAATATTGTTTTTATTGATTAATTGCACTGTGCACCTCTAGAGTACCTTTTTCCCTATGTTTTTTGACTACATACTCGTTGATTAACTCTTTATAGAATAATGATTTTCTGTAGAAAGAATGAAAAGATAATTCTGTCTTTAGCCCAGAAGATTAAAATTTGGTTTTATTATTCAGAGTTTATAAGAGTTTTGTTTAGAATCATGATTCATCATTGAAAATGTCATATGACCTTTTTTGAAGTTGTCAAATTTGGAGAATATGTCTGTCACACTATTTTCATATATGTGCTATTTCATATATATATGCTATTTCATATATGAGCTATAGATACACTCACTGTTTATAGTCATGCTAAATGTGCTTCTATGAATTCTGATAAATCCTATTTTATGAAATTATCATTTAAAAATCAAAATGTATGGTATATCTATAGTTATATATTTCATTACCAAGTATATTACTGAAAAAAGAGAGTCATTTTTAATAGGATCAATGAGAATCAAATCCTCTACATAAAATTTTGCACCACCTAGTGTTTGAAAAATTCTCCCTAAGTTAGCTTCTAGCTTTCACTTTTAAAATATTGTGTTTTCTCTGCTACCCACACATTCCTTGTACCAAGTACTATAGGGAGTCTTCGTAACACCATGAGATCTCTGACATTGCACTCTCCTGACACAAAACAGAGTGAGTTGGCACAGGGGCCAGTAGTAGAGTGGAAGCCATTCCCGCACTGACAACTAGCAATAATGTATCTATACTCAGAAGTGACTAAAAGCTACATAAATATCTCACCAAACCCAAAATAAATGTGTCTGCAACTCCATTTGTTCTTAGATTTCAAAAATGCTCATAAGGATTCCAGTGCCAATGACAAAAGGGTGACAAAGGGAAAATTAATTAAAGAAGAAAGAGGTGGTAATTAGTTTCTACCTCATTGCTCTTAGAAGGTACAATTTTGTTTTCAAATTGTTTATAAACATACGACCATATAATTACATTGCTAAGGCTCATTCATTAGCTGCACAGTAAATCCACTAGCATGCATCTAGTAAAATTTCTTATTCATTCATTCAACAAATATTTGTTTTATGGAAAGTCCTAACCAACAAAAGTTTTTCCTCTGATTCTGATAGTTTTGAGAAACATATCTTGAAAAAAATATGTGTAAACTTTATTTCTAGCAAAGAAAACTTGCAAAGAATTCTTTCTGGACCTACTCATGAACTTAGAACCCTTAGTGAAATTTGGTGTGAAGCTGTATAATTCTAAATTGATGATGTAGGTCAAAATGTTTCATATAGAGGACTGAAGAGGCCTGAAAAATGAGTTTCTTGGCCGGCTTCAATCATGATAGTTACATTATATCTGCCAAACATCTGAACATTTCACATGCATCTTATGTCAGGCTCATAACAGCTTCACAGCAACATTGAAAAACAAAATACTTACTGTGTAGCAAGGGAAATATATTTTGTGAGATTTAAAGTCTAGGGACAATGTTCTCCAAACAACTTAAAGAAGGAAATGACCCGCTTTCTGAAAAGATTTTTCTAGCAAGCACTTTTCAAGAGGTTAGACAGCAATCTATATATATACTATATTGATATATAACATATACACATAATCTTTTTTCATTGTTTCTGGGGAAATTATCTTTCTCTCAGATTGTAAAGTGGGTGATAGAAAGTGGATAAGCTGATTGATCAGCCTGAGGAGACTAGAATGTGTGAATTGGAGCAATATTTGCAATAAGTCATGTGTTTTTTTGCAATGCCTTGGGAGAGAGCCACACTCTGCTTACTACAGTTTGGTAGCTTCAGCAGGTGTTTCACTTCCTTGAAGCTAAAGATTTGTTTGAATTAAATTTTTTGTCTTCTTAAAAATTTAGTTAGCAAATTTTATTAAATATTCTATCTCAAAAATAATGTAGGTTAGCCTTTAAAACCACAAAGTGTTCACATCAGGTAATATCACAAAATGTAGATGCTTCATATCTCACTAATTTTAAAGATTAGAAAAATATAAAGCAAGAAAAATAGCAAGTATTTTCTCCTCTAAAAGAAATATCTTCTTTGGTGTTTCTCTGTTTCCTTCCCAATCCACCCAAATAATGAACTAGGGCCCCTAATTGTGGAATCTGTCTGCACCAGCACCATTTAGTTGCTGCATCTGAGATATATATATATATATATATGTATATACATATATATGTATATACATATATATGTATATACATATATATACACATATATACATATATACACATATATATACGTATATACATATATACACATATATACACATATATACACATATATATACATATATATACACATATATATACATATATATATAGAGAGAGAGAGAGAGACAGAGAGAGACAGAGAGAGAGAGAGTGTGTGTCTGTGTGTGTGTGTGTGCACTTAAGCCTGCCCAGGCCCTGCCCAAGCTCAAACCTACCCAAGGAGTGGAGAGGGGCAAGTTATGTCTCTTATTAGAAACTCACAAACCACAAGTAAAGGGAGGTAGAAAATAAGTTGCAGCTCTCTTCAGTTCCTGTTTTTAGAAAACCCCACCACTCTTACACATTGTGTCTGGACACAACTGAATCCTGAAGGGAGCATAGCTGAGCTTTAAGGGAGGAACCACGCTACATTAAAATTGAAAAGTTGAAATAGCAAAAAGCTTCCAAGCAAATAATTTTTATAAACAAGATTAATGAAAAAGAGGTTGTGATTTTGTATTTTAAATTAATGGAGTTTATGTGTAAATAACTTAAAAGCCTTGCCCTTTAAACACTGGAAGAAATAAAACATTTGATTTAGTAAAGTACCTATTAATATAATGTATACTTGTTCTCTTAAAGCCCCATTTGTCTAGTATCTCTTCTAGAAAACTGATTGGTACTCCAGAGCCCACAAAGAAATAACAGTTCCTTCCAGTGAGCGGTTAACTCATCTTAGCTCAATGCTGAATCTGATGCTTTACAAAATAAAAATAGTAATATCCACAAAAGCTACCACTCCTTCCATGTATGTTACAAAACAATATTGTTGGATGATAGCCATACTACTACTAATAAAATAATTCAAAAATCAGTTGTAGAGAAGGTAAAATGGCCAACTACATGCAGCCAGGTGGAACAGCTCCACCAAGGGACTGAGACAACTGGTGTGCTTTTAACAGATCGTCACAGGGAAGATGCCAAGTGGACAGAGGGAAGACACAGAAGCTGGGCTGAAGGGGAAGAAATCCAGGAACTCTGCATGGCTACAGCACACTGGGACTCACTTTTGAACCACAACAGCTCCAGGGGAATGGGTGAATTAAACTGGCAAGGAACAACCCATTCTTGCCATGAGCCTCTGGAACTCCAGCAGGAGGAACCCCTTGACTACCACAGACACTCAAGTTGGCAGGGAGATCTGCTGAGAGAAGTGGTAGGGGCTGAACACCAGCTGATGAGTAGCCCAGAGGCTTAGTGCAGGAGCATCTGTAGCAGAGCACAGCCAGGGACGGCCGTCCCCCTAGGCTTGACTTGCTCCTATTGGAGACTACAGCCCTAGAAGAAGTCTGACCTGATCTCTGCAGGGCAGTCTTGCACATTAGGTGGAGCTGGTGCAACCTGAGCACCCCTTGGTCTGCTGGCCTCTATGGGCAACCCATTCTGGCCATGCCTGTTTTCAGGGCAGTCTGGGGTGCCTTGGGGTCTCACACCATAGCTTCTGTGCTAGCGGACCATGCATGACCAGTGGAGAGCTCCAGTGAGGTGGCTCCTATAGCCACAGAGCAGCCTACATGCTTCTTTCCCATGCTGCAGGTTACCCCAGCCCCACAGCATCTCTCCACATCACTTTGCTGGTACATTCTGCAAGGGCAGGTTTTGCTTTACTTGCCTGGCCAGCACATGGGAATGCAATCCACCCCCAACCCTACCTGCTAACCACCATTGCAGACAAAGCTTTGGCAGGCACAGAGATAGCAACCCCACCCCCATCAGTAACTTACCCTTCTACTAACACTGCATGGAAGACAGCAGATATTCCCACAAACTGAGCAATTATCCCTGCTTGTGGGGCACAGAGAAGGCACCCAGACATGAACAGACCAGCACCCCACCCACAAGCCAGCACCACCTCCAGTGCAACCACCCACACATCTCCAGCAGGCACCCCCTGCCCCCCATCTGTATTGGTCTACCACTGTGGTGAACACTTGCAGAGATGCAGGCACCTCTGCATCTGTTAGCACTCTGCTGCAGAACAAAACCTCTGAGAAATGTGGGATTATGTAAATAAATCAATCTATGACTCATTGGGGTTCCTAAAAGAGATAGGGAGAATAAAAGCAACTTGGAAAACATATTTCAGGATATCAACCATGAAAAATTCCCCAACCTAGCTAGAGAGGCCAACATTCAAATGCAAGAAATGCAGAGAACCCCAGTAAGATACTCCTCAAGATCCTCCCCAAGACACATAATCATCAGATGTCTCCAAGTTCAAAATGAAAGAAAAAATGTTAAAGGCAGCAAGAGACAAAGGTCAGGTAACCTATAAAGGGAAGCCCATCAGACTAGAAGAAGCTCTATCAAGCTGAAACTCTACAAGCCAGAAGATATTGGGGACCAATATTCAATATTCTTGAAGTCAAGAAATTTCAACCCACAATTTCCTATCTGGAGAAACTAAGCTTCATAAGCAAAGCAGAAATAAGATCCTTTTCAGACAAGCAAATGCTGGGGGAATTTGTTACTATCAGACCTGACTTACAAGAGCTCCTGAAGGAAGCAATAAATATCGAAAAGACCATTACCAGCCACTCCATAAACACAATAAAGTACACAGACCAGTGACACTATAAAGCAACCACATAAACAAGGCTTCAAGATAACCAACTAATATCATGATGAGAAGACCAAATCCACATATATCAGTACTAATCTTGAATGTAAATTGGCTAAATGCCCCAGTTAAAAGGCCTAGAGTTACATGCTGGATAAAGAACCAAGACCCATGGGTAAGCTGCCTTTGAGAGACCCATCTCACATACAATTACACCCATAGGCTCAAATTAAGGCATGGAGAAAATCTACCAAGCAAATGGAAAACCAAAAATGCAAAGTTTGCAATCCTAATTTCATACAAAACAGATTTAAACCAACAAAGATAAGACAAGGGCATTACATAGTGGTAAAGGGTTCAATTAAACAAGAAGATCTAATTATGTTAAATATATATGCACCCAACATAGGAGCACCTAGATTCATATAGCAAGTTCTTAGAGACTTTCAAGGAGACCTAGACTCCCACACAAGAATAGTGGGAAACTCCACCACTCCACTGACAGTATCAGACAGATCATTGAGGCAGAATATTAACAAAGACATTCAGGAGCTGAACTCAGTACTGGATCAAATGGACCTGATAGACTCCACCCAGAAAAAAACAGAATATACATCTTACTCATTGCCATATGGCACACACTCTAAAATTGATCATATAATCAGAAGGAAAATTCTCTTCAGCAAATGCAAAAGAATTGAAATCATAACCACCACTCTCTCACACCACACAGCAATAAAATTAGATACCAAGATTAAGAAAATCACTCAAAACAATAAAATTACATGGAAATTGTTATAACCTGCTTCTGAAGGACTTCTGAGTAAATAATAAAATTAAGGCAGAAATCAAGAAGTTCCTTGAAGCTAATGAGAACAAAGATACAACATATCAGAATCTCTGGGACACAGCTAAAGCAGTGTTAAGAGGGAAATTTAAAGCCCTAAACGCCTGCATCAAAAAAGAATTAATCCCAGCACTTTGGGAGGCCAAGGCAGGCGGATCACAAGGTCAAGAGATTGAGACCATCCTGGCCAACGTGGTGAAACCCCGTCTCTACTAACAATACAAAAATTAGCTGGGCATGGTGGTGAACGCCTGTAGTCCCAGCTACTCAGGAGGCTGAGGCAGAAGAATCACTTGAACCTGGGAGGTGGAGGTTGCAGTAAGCCGAGATTGTGCCACTGCACTCCAGCCTGACAACAGAGCAAGACTCCATCAAAAAAAGAAAAAAAAAAATAGAAAGATCTCAAGTTAACAACCTAAGATCATAACTAAAAGAACTAGAGAAGCAAGAGCAAACTAACCCCAAAGCTATTAATAGGAGAAGACAAGAAATAACCAAAATCAGAGCTGAACTGAAACAGATTGAGACATGAAAATCAATTTAAGTGATCAATGGATACAAAAGGTAGTTTTTTGAAAAAATTAATAAAATAGAATGCTATCTAGGCTAATAAAGAAAAGAGAGAAGATTCAAGTAAACACAATCAGAAATGACAAGGGGGATATTACAACTGACCTCACAGAAATACAAATAACCATCAGATAATATTATAAACACCCCTATGTACATAAACTAGAAATCTAAAAGAAATGAATAAATTCCTGTATACATACATCCTCCCAAAACTGAACTAGGAAATAATTAAATCCCTGAACAGACCAATAATGAGCTTTGACATTCAGGCAGTAATAAATAGCCTACCAACCAAAAAACAAAGCCCAGGACCAGATGGATTCACAGCTGAATTCTACCAAACGTACAAAGAGCTTATACCATTCCTACTGAAACTACTCCAGAAAAATTGAGGAGGGCCTCCTTAACTCATTCTATGAGGCCAGCATCATCCCGATACCAAAACCTGGCAGAAATACCACAAAAAAATAAAACTTCAGGCCAATATCCTTGATGAACATCCATGCAAAAATGCATAACAAAATACTGGCCAACTAAATCCAGCCACACCTCAAAAAGTTTATCCAACACAATCAAGTAGGCTTCATCTATTGTATGCAAGTTCAATACACACAAATCAATAAATATGATTTATCACATAAACAAAACTAAAGACACAAAAAACACCACCACATAATTATCTCAATAGAAGCTGAAAATGCTTTTGATAAAATTCAACATCTCTTCATGTTAAAACCTCTCAATAAACTAAGTATTGAAGGAACATATCTCAAAATAATAAGAGCCATCTATGTCAAATCCACAGCTAACATTATACTGAATGGGCAAAAGCTGGAAGCATTCTGCTTGAAAACTTTCACAAGAAAAGGATGCCCTCTCTCACCACTCCTATGCAACACAGTATTAGAAGTCCTGACAAGAGCAATCAGGCAAGAGAAAGAAATAAAGACACCCAAATAGGAAGAGAGGCAGTCAAACTATTTCTGTTTCTGTTTGCAGACATGATTCTATATATAGAAAACCCCATAGTTTCAGCCCAAAACCTTCTAAAGCTGATAAACAACTTTAGCAAAGTCTCAGGATACAAAATTAATGTGCAAAAATTACTAGCATTCCTATACACCAACAAGAGTCAAGCCAAAAGCCAAATCGGGAAGTCAATCTCATTCACAATTGCTACCAAAAAATACCTAGGCATACAGGTAACTAGGGAGGTGAAAGATCTCTATAAGGAGAATTACAAAACACTGCTCAAAGAAATCAGAGATGACACAAACAAATGCAGAAACATTCCATGTTCATGGATAGGAAGAATCAATATGGTAAAATGACCATATTGCCCAAAGCAATTTATACATTCAATGCTGTTCCTATGAGCCCAAATAGCCAAGGCAATCCTGTGCAAAAAGAACAAAGCTGGCTGCATCACACTACCTGACTTCAAACTATATGACAGGGCTACAGTAACAAAAACAGCATGGTACTGGCATAAAACCAGACACACAGAAGAATGGAACAGAATAGAGAACCCCAGAAATGAGGCCACACAGCTGCAACTACCTGATCTTTGACAAATCTGACAAAAACAAGCAATGGAGAAAGGACTCCCTATTCAATAAAGGGTATGGGGATAACTGGCTAGCCATATGCAGAAGACTGAAACTGGACCCCTTCCTTTCACCATATAGAAAAGTTAACTCAAGATGAATTAAAGACTTAAATGTAAAACCCAAAACTATATAAAGCCTGGAAGACAACCTAGACAGTACCATTCGGGACATAGGCACAACCAAAGATTTCATGATGAAGATACCAAAAACAATTGCAACAAAAGCAAAAATTGACAAGTGGGATCTAATTAAACTAAAGAGTTTCTGCATAGCAAAAGAAACTATCAACAGAGACAACATACAACCCACAGAATGGGAGACAATTTTTGCAAACTATGCAGCTGACAAAGGTCTAATATCCGGAATCTATAAGGAACTTAAACAACTTTATAAGAAAAAAAGACCATTAAAAAGTGGGCAAAGGATATGAACAGACATTTTTCAAAAGAAGACATGCATGTGGCCAACAAGCATATATAAAAAAAGCTCAACATCACTGATTATTAGATAAATGCAAATTAAAATCACAATGAGATACCAGCTCATACCAGTCAGAATGGTTATTATTAAAAAGCCAAAAAGTAACAGATGCTGGTGAGGTTGTGGAGAAAAAGAAACACTCATACACTATTGATGGGAGTGTAAATTAGTTCAACCATTGTGGAAGACAGTGTAGTGATTCCTCAAAGACCTGAAGACAGAAATACCGTTTGACCCAGCAATCCCATGACTGGGTATATACTCAAAGAAATATAAATCATTCTATTATAAAGACACATGTGTGAGTATGTTTATTGCAGCACTATTCACAATAGCAAAGACATGGAATCAGCCTAAATGCCCATCAACAATAGACTGGATAAAGAAAATGCACATATACACCATTGACTACTATGCAGCCATAAATAGAATGAGATCACATCCTTTTCAGAAACACAGACAGAGCTGGAGGTCATTATCCTTAGCAAACTAATGCAGGAACAGAAAACCAAATACTGCATGTTCTCACTTACAAGTGGGAACTAAATGGTGGGAACACATGGACACATAAAAAGGAACAACACAGACTGGGGCCTATCAGAGGGTGGAAGTTTGGAGAAGTGAGAGGATCATGAAAAATAACTAATGGGTACTAGGCTTAATACCTGGGAGACGTAATAATCTGTACAACAAACCCCCATGACACAACTTTACCTGTGTAACAAACCTGGATGTGTACCCCTGAACTTAAAAATTCAAAAAAAAACTTAAAGGGGCACAAGGAGATGGAACACAACTCTCCACTCACTTGAGTATGGGCTTTGGTAAGTGACTTTCTTTCAAAGAAACTACGCTGGAGAAACAACACACACTACCTTGGCCAGGTGATAAAAGTTAACATCATCAGTGGTAAGTCATGTTGAAGTACGTACCCTTGCCAGCATGCTGAGAAGGGCACTTCACCTCTGAAGTCATTCTCTCAAAACCCTTGTCTAACCATGAGAAAAACATCAGTCAAACTCCAATTGAGGAACCTTTTACGAAATACTTGACCAGCCCTCCTCAAAAATGTCAAGGTCATAAAAAAAAAAAACAAGGAAAGTCTGAGAAATTGTCATGGATCAGAAGAGGCTAAGGAGACATGATAACTACATTTAAGATGGTATCCTGGATGGGATCCTAGAACTGAGAAGGAACTCTCAGTTAAAACTAGCAAAACCTGATAAACTGTGAAATTTAACTAATTATAATATACCAGTGTTGATACCCTAGCTATGACAAATGTATCCCAAAAATGTGAGATGTTAACAAAAGAGAAAACTGGTTGATGCAGTATATAGGGGCTCTGTAATATCTTTACAACTTTTCCTAAAATTTAAATCTAGTCTAAAATATAGCATCTGTTAAAAATTTAAAAGCGGTAGAGATTATATAATTGCCCACATGTGCACAAAATATCTGTGGAAGGATAGGCAATAAACTAGTTATTTCAGTTGCCTACCAAAAAATCAGTCGTATTTCCCCTTCCAGCAGGAAAAATAAAATATAACAACATGGAAGTATTTAAACTTTCCATAAGAGAAATCTAAGACTTTTGCTCAATAGTGCCATTTACACACAGGAATGGAAGATTTTTGTGAACTCTGATAATTTATCTTTATTTCTACTTTTAAATTGGGTTTTGTGACTATTGCTATCTCATGATGAAGTAAATGACAAGGTGGGATATAGTTATGTAGAACCATGTAGTTTTTCCTCTGCCTTCTTTGATATAGCTCATTGAAAGTGATTCTAAGTTGATTAACTACATAATAACATCAAGAATTTCCAAAAATTTACAAAAATGAAGAGAAATAAAAGCTAATATAAAATTAATATTATAGTAATTTGTAGTAATTTTCAATTTTAATTTATATCGATGTATTAATTTATCTTTCCCCAAGGAAAACAAGGAACTAACATGTATAAAGCAGATATCATGTGCAAAACATTTGCAATACATTTTCTCAATTCTTGGCACAATACAGGTGAGATTATTCTGGTTTAACAAATGAAAAAGTGAGATTTTAAAAACTTTTTCAAGTAATCTTTCTATGTTATATAGATAATGAATAGCAGAGCCAGAATTTGACAGAATTTTGCTTAATTCAAGATACAGACTTTCCCATCACACTATACTACCTTCAAGAATATTAACCCTGGGAGGTAGTCAAAAGGTTTTCAAGGTTAACTGTTGTTATGTTTTGATTTATTTTGATTTATTTTATAGGTTACAAAGCACAATAGTGGGTAAAAGCTTTTTTTAGACCCGGAAATGCCAAGGTTAATAGATAGCTTCTTCTCTATTGGTTTCAGTTGCATTAATGTGTTGACTTCAGCAGGTTCACTAAATATCCTCAAGTTCCCATGTTAGCATTTGCTAAGTAATGTGTTCAACTCAAAAGTCCCAATGTGGGTCCTCTGGTGCAATTTTCTCGTTGATCATTTTTTCTAAAAATAAAATAATGAGATCTCATGGCATTGATATGCATTACTAAGGCAAAGAAAATGTAATTTGCTTTAGGATTTTCAAAAGACCAACTGAGAAACTCAAAATGACTCCTCTGAGTCTCTCACACATCCATTCTTTCTTCCATTCATTTGTTTACATACTAAACAAAACTTATTGAGCACATCCTGCATACCTGGCACTATTTCTTCTAGACATACAAATAAATGAGACAAATAAAATTTCTATACCTATAGAACTTATATTTTAGGAGATCAGAAGGTGGGGAAGACTGAAGGTAGGGTATTTACTCACCAGCTTCCTCCCCGCAGGGATTGTGTGTTGGCTATGTCCCTCCAAGTCGATTGCTCCTTCAGGTGGCCCTCTCTACTCTCTCTTGATGCTAGAGCTTACAGCTATTAACTTGTCATAGCTGAGGGTACTGCGATACCCTTTATGAGTTACTTTAATTTTGCCCATACCTTTACTAAACTCACCTTATGACCCTCTTGGAGTGTACCGTGTATTTCCCACCCAAGCCTTGATACACACAGCCTAATACCCTGTCTATGGCTATCTTAGAGCTTTTGATTCCTGTATTTTTCCAAACTCTGCCTTCTCTGCTGTCTGCCAACACTTCCAAAAATTTACATGCGGAAGATAGAGGTATGCTAATTATAAGTGTTACATCTTCAGAAAAAGAGATAAAGAACTTGAAAGTGAGGACAAAAGGAGAGCAGTTAACCAAATGATATAATAAAAAGGAGTCAAAGAAACAAGGGAGTTATGGCACTGATATGAAACAGGCTCTCCTGGTTTACTGGTCCCTTCCCAGGGGCCTTTCCCAGGGGATAGTCATATTGTAAACCCGTATCTCTCTCTTTATCTCTCTCCCTCCCTCTGTGTGTATGTGTGTGTGTGTGTCCCTCCTCTTATGTTTGGCCCTGTCTTCTCTGAAAAGCTCTGGCATTTTCTTTTACAACTGTCATAAAGCTGCCTAAATCTGTCAAGCATGTGTCTGCTCTTCCATGCCGTTCCGTCACTTCATCTTAGGTCACATGCCACTCAAAACAGTGATAATACCTTAACAGAAGAATGCTTGCTAGTAAATGTACACAGAATAACAAAATCAGAAAAATCACCATTTTCTAATCCCAATGTACTATTTGATTTAAACAAGGGCAGTCAATGGATACAAAAAGCATTGGTAAAATGTTGTTAAGGAAAAAGAGATTCACAAATTTCAATACATTACACAATGGATTATTTAAAATTTATAAAGGAAAAGATATACTTTCACAGTTGGGACTTCTGAGAGTCACCACCTTAAATGAGTGATCAAAATTATCATTACTAATAAAGGAACAATCTGATATTATATATCTCAAATGTGACATGCTTTGAAATAGACATAATCACCTACCAAGCACTCTTGTCAAATTGTTTAACTTGTATCTTACCAAACTCTAGACCTATCTTCCCATTTCCAAGAAAGATAAAGGATAGAAAACGATTTAGTCAACGTAGAAGACAATCAGACGAAAGGACATTTTACAAGACAGCTGATCAAAGCTCTTTAAATAGTCAGAAAAATAATACGAGAGGATTATTCTATATTAAAAGAAAGTTACATATATATAACAAAATCAAATGTGTGCACCTCAATTGAGTCCTATATTTTTAAAAAAGTATCTATAAAAGACATCTGGTAATATCTGGATAAATTTTAAATATTGACTGGATGATATTATATAATCATTTTTATTTTCTTAAGTGTTATAATAATATGGTTCTATAACAGGTTGTCATTATTCCTAGGAAATACATGGTAAAGTACTTTAATTTGAAAAATCCTAAAGTCTGGAACTTACTTCAAATGGTTCTGGGGTATACATCCAGAAGGGCAGAGGGGGAAGCATGCATAAAAGTAAAAATATATATATTTTTAAATCTGTGTGAATGGCATATGGATATCTAATGTTCATGATACAAATGTGTTAAGTATCAGTAATCATAGGACACTGTCTAAAGATATTTCTTTGAGTGTATTTTCTGGAACACCAGTTGTGTGATATGTCAGGAAAAAAAATAATTCCATGGTCAGATATGTTTATGGAAACTGCACAGTAAATTCCTCTTGCAGAAATTCACAATTGTACATTAATGATAATAGTGCATGCATTAATTTCTAAATGCTTCATAAAACTGTGTGAGGTAACCCAGATTACAGTTCTAGAAACTAAAGCACATAAAGGTTAAGCCATGTATCCAAGGTTCAAGATCACACAGCTCATAATGGAGTTAAGCTCCAATGGAACCAGACCGAGGCAGTCTGGTTCAGGAGCCACAGCTACATGCTGCAACAGACGTTCAGAGAAGCTCTGCACTAAAGAAGCTTGCTTAACTCATAAAATACCCAGTATTTCTCATCCTTAATATTTCTATACTTTTTCTGTGTAATACTCTTCAGCTTCCTTTAATATCTGAGAAACTGGTTTATGTCCTGCTTTCAAGGATCATACAGTTGGGCTTGGAAGTAAGGCTTAATATACATGTAGCAGCAAACAATAAAACAACACCAACTTAATTGATTAATTGTATAGAACAATCCACAGAGGGTTAGTTATTTAAAGAAAGATCAATCTCCACCTCTTAAACTAGAAAGCTATCTTAGACAGTCTTAAAAGCCAAGGAAAAAGAAGACATAATTCAAGAAACATGATTTAAAAACTGACTTTTGAATTATGGTATAAAAAAAGATGGGTTTTACTCTGCAAACTTTTCCTCAGAATTTAAGGCTCTACTTATTATTGGTTTCAGCTTGATTTTTAGCAATTTGAATAACTAACCAAGTACAGTTTTTTTTTAGAGAGGTAAATACAAATATATCAAGATGATAAAGAAGACCATTAGATACCCTTCATTAACCAAGAAGAAAGTTTCTTACCTCATCAGCAGCCTTACCATCTACTTTACAGGTATGCTTGCCAAGATTGAAGACCAAATATTCTTTTCAGGCTTAAAATTGCACTGCAAAGAAATGATGAAGAACACTCTTTTCATATATATAAATGTACACTAAAACAAAAATGAGAAAAATGCCATATCTAGAATTTATGTAGAACTATTTGCCTGTTCAAAATACTCACATGTGTATTAGATCATTATGCTAAAACTGGCAGATCAAAGGAAACCATGAGCAGCAACATTAGAAATATATCCTCAGCTGCAGAGAACCGTGTGTTAGTAGGAACACTCACATCACCAACGAATTTTTAAAGCATTATGTTCCAGAAACCTCATAGGAAGAAGCCTATAATAATTTAAAACCGTAAGTCTCTAACAAAGATTTCTTTCCAGATCATGAAGCATTCCAAAATTGCTTACCTACTTTTCGATTGGCCTTGAAGTGGGGTTGTGAGCTGTGATATTAAGTTTTCCATTAAATATTGTTCTCAGAAATTAGTTCTAAATTATATATTGAGTCTCTCTCCTTATTTTGATGCCATTCTGCTTCCAGGCCATAGTGTAAGCCTCTTTCTTTATATAATGCTTTCTATTTTCCCTACAGATAAGTTTCTGATACCAGGGATACCTAGGCAAGATTAATATGACTTTCCTACTTAATATAAATCTTTTGATTTGCTGCTGAATGGACTATTCTTCAGGATTGCTATCTAACTTCAATAAATAATGCTGTTTATCATCTGGTCCTGAAAGCAGTCGACCACATCTGGATATTTTCGCACTTTGAATTCAGAAACCATGAAATATAAATGTGCTACTATCAGCAGTGAGCAGAAATCAAATGAATAATGTTGGTTAGACAACCAAAGTGGTTTACATTTCCTTTATATTCCTGATATTTTAGTTAAATAGAAAAGACTATTAATGTTACAGGCAGGGATATTTTTGGCAATCAGACTTCAAGCCGAATAAACTCAGGAAACATAATTAAGGGTTTCTAATATTTCATGTTTTTTCTTTTCCCCGCAGGGTTTTTGGACCAGAATGGCAGCTACTCTGTGTGACACTACAGCAAAACGTAAGGCAGTTGTCAAATGTTCATCACCCACATATATCCCTGGATATTAAATTGAAGTCAGATTTTATGAGACTGTCACCTGACAGGATTTAGGCATTTTTGTTTACTTTTCCCATCTTGTATTGTCTATAATAGGATATATGGAAGACTGTCTATAAGCAAATTTATGATGGAGGCATTATTTTGCTCCACTAACAACTCATTAAACTTAGCAATTTTTGGCAAAAAGCAACATGTGGATAAGAAGTAATTAGACCATTTTGCTTATTCAGGCCATAGACTGTTTCTGAATGCAGTTCTGAGAAAGGATGTTAAAAGTGATTTCATATATTCATTCTTTCTTTCATTTATTTCAAGAAGTGCCTACCCCTGATATAGGTTCTAAAACTTTTCAATCTAAGTGCTTGCCATCATGAGCTACATTATGAATCATAAGGAAGGAAGGCAATCACTAGTACACAAATTTGCAATAACAGCAGCTTCATTGTAACAAGCTTTATAATCTAATGAGAGTGCTTTCGAGGACTGTGCCAATTCAATGTATAATTTAGTCACTCAAAAATACTAAATGAGTATCTTCCATGTGCCAAATACTGTTCTAGACTCCAGGGAATAGAAATGTCTATGACACAGACATGAATATCTAATCCACCCTTGTAGAACTTACACTCTGGAGCAGAAACCAACAATAAGGTTTTTTTGTTTTGTTTTTAGATAATAGTAAGTGCCAAAGAGAAAAATGAGCAAGGGAATGAGATATAGTGTCAGTAGGGAGCAATTTTAGTTAGAGTGGCCAGGGAAGCCTCATTGCAAACATGACATAGGAGTAAAGACCAATCACATCAATGTTGATCTTCATAAGTTATGGCCCTGGAACATGACAGACAGAAAGGCAGAGATAAGCAAAGTAACTTTAGAAAGTTTCCTACCAAAATGTCACCTTACCCCTGGAAAGAGACCTGTAAGGCTGTTTGCATTTTAGCCTTTTAATGTAAGGTTTTATAGTGCAGACACGTAAGTATATTCTAATGTAAGCAGTGTTAGTTTCCCCTTCTCTCTCTGTAAAGAATGGTTTTCTCTCAGGGAACCATATGTGATTTGGACCAGGAGCACCGGAAGCAAACCTGGGCTGCTTCCCAGCTCAGTAGAAACAGACCTACAGGAGACCATCTCCAAATAGTCACAGTGATATGAAAAATCTGGACCTTATCAAATAGATTTTTTACCCGAAGCTAAAAAATTCTAAAACCTCACTAACTGGAACTTTTAGAAAACTTCTAGGATTATGCTGTTCAAACTAATCCTGAAGTCAAGTTCAGTACACCACCTTTGTCGTAATAATTCTTTCTATAATTGACATATGGTTCCTGTTCTCTTTTAAGGCACCTTTCCATTGCCCTCAAGTTGCTTTTCTTAAAGAAGTAAACTCACTCATCATCCAGGATGTTGTCCATTGTTTACCTAGGCCCTTGGGCTTTTCTCTTGCAGAGGCAGAGGAGTGAGTGTTGTCTTCAACTGACATAATAATTGCTTAAACAGAGGAGTGGAACCTTCTAAAGTCTTCAAATCCCACCCCCACCCCCAAACACACACATATACTCCTTGTGATACTATAGGATAGCATAAAATAGAAATTAGAAAATCTACTTAATATCTAACGATGCAACCTAATTGTAGAGACACAGCAGCAGAGCCAGTGGAGACAGTGGGATTGTTTGTCCTGACTACCCAGTGAACTCCAGTCTGACCAAATGACCTTCTAAAGTTAATAAGAGTACATACCACTCTCTCACTGCTCAGTTTTATAAATCATTTCCTGAATTACTCTTGCATTTGGGAAACTCCTGAAATCTTGCTTTATCTTCCCTTTTCAAGCCTGTAATCGTATTTTACATCTGATATGGCTTCTCTGACCCATAATTCTTAGAAAGGATCAGCACTTGCCTACAGATGCAATTGCTCTTTCTGCTCCTTTGAATTTCCATTTTTCTTTTTTTTTTTTTTTTTTTTTGAGATGGAGTCTCGCTCTGTCGCCCAGGCTGGAGTGCAGTGGTGCGATCTCGGCTCACTGCACGCTCCCCCTCCCGGGTTCACGCCATTCTCCTGCCTCAGCCTCCAGAGAAGCTGGGACTATAGGCGCCCACCACCACGCCTGGCTAATTTTTTTTGTATTTTTAGTAGAGACGGGGTTTCACTGTGTCAGCCAGGATGGTCTCGATCTGCTGACCTCGTGATCCTCCTGCCTCGGCCTCCCAAAGTGCTGGAATTACAGGCGTGAGCCGCTGCGCCCGGCCGAATTTCCATTTTTCTTAACAAAAATTAACCATCGTCCATTGTCTATCATTCATTTATTCAACAAGTAAGAATTGAGTGCTTACTGTTAGGTTTCGAAGGGAAGACGAGGGTTAAAGAAAGACACAGAGAGGGGGCAGCTCAAACAGCAACACAGGTATATTGCAGACACCTGCGGAAGTTGGGGGCCAACTAACTTATGGCCAGACAGAGCTCACCGCCGTTTACAGGCTGGGGTACTTAATGGGTCTGAGCGGCAGAGATCTGGGCCATATAGCTGGCTGCCCGGCAGGATATTCATAAGATGTTCCCATGATGAGGCAGTTCTGGCTCTTATTCCTCCAGAACGTGGTGTTTCTTTGCACTTTCTCCCAACAGAATATGATAGGGATGTTTCTTTAGTTGAGCCTTTGCCGGGTAGGGTATGATAAGAATGTTTCTTCCGTTGGGCCTTTGTCTGCCTTGTGGTCAGGTGGGTAGGCAAGATGTTTCTCACAGCCTGAATCTTGGTGAAATGTTTCACTTTGGCCAAGGTCTGCAAAATAGCAAGGGGGGGCGCTTACAAAATGTTAAGTTTGGAGTAACATTCTTGCCTCCTACTTTACTATAAAAGAAAGATGAGAGTTGTTAATTATGTGGCTGCTTCCTGCTGAATAGGGGCACTGTAGTCAGGATTTGGGTTTTGAAGTAGTGAGTGTCGTCTTCAGAGTTGTTTTCCTGGAGGCGCTGATACCGGATTTGGTGGAGAAGGATGGTATGAATGTGTTTCTAGGTGGCTGCCTGGACAAGGGAGTTCAGCCTTTGGGAGATAAAGCAGAATATAAAGGTGAGTACACAGGGGCAATTTTTAGTATTACGAGGGAAGAAAACTAAAGGCTCTAAGAAGGGGTTACCAAGGCATCCACTTTAGAAAGAATGACCCCTGCCACCAAGAGTTAGTAACTTGATGGATTTCTGCAGCCCTGTCATGGAGCCTTAGGGCCGCGTCATGAATAATGCTGGATTCGTTAACATAAAAACAGCATTGGTTTTGGAAGTATACACATATGTCCCCCTTCTCAGCGATTAACAGGTCTAGAGCCCTTTGGTTTTGAAGGACGACTCCCACAAAGGAGTCTATCTGCCTTTGGAGGCTTGTAATGGAAGTGTGCATGTCCTCTAGGGTATCATAGAAAACTGTAGAGATTTTGTTATATAGGGCACTGCTATTCCAGTGCCAAGTGCAGCAGAGATGCTTAATCCTGTTACCAGAGGAATGAGATGTAGAGCCCGCTTAGTGCATGTAGAGGAAGATGAGACAGAAGCTGCTAAAGGAACCTGGATGTTCTGGTTGTTTCGTAGGATGTTAATGTTTGGGGACTGAAATACTAGGGTGCCTGTTCCTGACCAATTGGCCAGTAGGCAGAGATAAGAGTTTGTTTCACACAGAAAAGACTTGGGGTGGACAGGGAAAAGTTGTAAGTGAAGGTAGTGAGCCATGAGAAGGAGGGGTTGAATCCTGAATAAACTTTTTGTTCCAACTTTCTGTTTTTCCAAGTTGAATAGTTGGTAGCAAGGGTTGTCCCTGTGAGGGCCTGATAGGGAATATTGGTGGGGAAGGAGGTGAAGGCTTTTTGGTTTTGGAGAGAGAGAAAGAGATGGGTTTTGGTAACTAATAGCCATTGTGGTTCTGACAGGGCAGAAGGATAAAGGTTGCAGTTGAGGGAATCGTGCATTTTTTTTTTCCAGAAAGCACACTTGAGTTTGATACATGGAGATCTGCACCAGCAGAGAGGGGCAGGGTTGGTAAGGAGGTGTTTTATGAAATCCAGCTTGAAACATGTTTCGTTTAGAGGCCATGAAGTAAAGGAGGGCGACATCCCAGTGTGTGTGACAGTGTGAGTTTATTTGATGGATTGGGGAAAAGGTGTTTAGCTGAGCAAGATTATAAACAGGTTTTGGGAATGGATTGGCTGAGTAGGTGAGATGCAGGTTTATTTTGGACCAGGTTTATGTGGTTAGGTTAACAGGAAGGGCTGTGATTTGTTGGATTTATGTGGACAAATAAATTTAACAGTTGGAAGAAAGAGGGAAGTGTAACTGATTAAAAGATAATGTGTGAGGCTGACAAAGGGGCCCCAGCTGCCAAAGGTTGGGGGCGGGGACTTAGAGTATCCAACAGACAAAGAAGACAAAAATAAAAGATAAAAACAAAAACGGAGATTTGAGTAGGAGTGATATCCTGGAAGGTGTCCTGCAGCCATAGCTCCTGGATTAATGTGAGGAACTGGAGTGGTCTATCCAGGGACACGGGAGGGAATACTGGGAAAGATTTGAAACAAAGTATGAGATAAAAGATTTGAAATTGGAGGCAGACAATATCATGGACCAGGGCCTTCTGGATCGGCAACTTCTGGAATTTTTGTAAGCGCAGCAAGTCAGTCCTGTGACGGAGGAAGAATAATTTGGGGATGAGGAAATTTCTGGAAGTGGAATTGGTGGTCTTTTTAGTTTGGAATGGTGTATCCAGTATGGATAGGGTGTTAGCTTTGCCGCCATGAGAGTAGTTAGGATTACCTGGTGAGGACACATCCACTTGGGTTGGAGAGAGGAGGAGGAGGAGTCTGCGATTCAGACCCAGTCCCCTGGTTGTAGGGATAGAGAGGAGTGTCTGGAGGATGGGCTTTCAGGCTGGGGCAAGTAAGCATTTGCACACTGTCTTATTAGATGTTGAGTGAGGTGTAATGCCAGCCAAGTATCCCATATAGAAGGGGGAGGAGATGAAGGAAGATCCTGGAAGATAAAGGGGCATCTGTACATGAGTTCAAATGGGCTTAGGCTGAGGGGCTTGTGGGGAATGGCTCACAAATGCATGAGGGCCAATGGGAGAAGTGAAGTCCAGGTCATCTTAACCTCGAGGGAGAGTTTGGTTAGTTGTTGTTTCAGAAGGGCATTGGCCTGTTCAATCTTACTGGAAGATTGGGGGTTACAGGGAATATGGAAAGCCCATTTAATGTTTAGAGCCTTTGCTAGCTGTTGGTTAACCTGTGAAATAAATGTTGGCCCATTGTCTGACTCGATGGTAGGGGGGAGTTCAAACTGGGGGATACTGTGAGTGAGGAGAATAGAAGTGACAGTGTGTGCCTTTTTGGTGGTGGTAGGAAAAGCTTTTATCCAGAGAATGTATTTACTACTGTCACAAGGTATTGGACTCTTTTTATGGGGGGGCATGTGGGTGAAGTCGATTTGCCAGTCCTGCCCTGACAGGTGTCCTCAGGCCTGGTGTACAGGAAAGGAGGTGATTTGATAGCTTCCTGAGGGGAAGTTTGAGTGCAAAGGGAACAGGCCTTAGAAATATTTTTGAGATTAGCAGCCATGGTGGGAGAATGTATATAACCTTTTAAGAGATGGAGTAGTGGGCAGTAACCAGCATAAAAATTGTTGTGCACTTATAAAAGTACAGAAGTTTTTTGTGACTTGAGTAAGACAATTTCATTATTGAGGTAGAACCATTTTAATTCCTGAATGGTGCCAGCCTAGGTGACTGAGATTTGTTCCTCTTGGGTATATATAGGGTGTATGTTGGGAAAAATGGGCAATAATGATTTTTTAAAGGCTGCCTGTTGGGCCGCCAAACTTGCTAAAAACTTTCCCTTGTTTATGGCATTTGTAGCCTTTTAGTGTCCTTTACAATGGATAATGGCAGCCCGTGATGGTAGTTTAGCTGCCTCCAGCAGCTTGTATATGAGTTTGCCATTTCCTATGGGGGTTCTTTTTGTAGCTAGAAAAACCCTTTCCGGCTAGCTTAAGGCGTGAGAGTGTAGGATGTGGTATGTATATTTGGAATTCATGTAAATGTTAATTCTCTTTCCCTTTGCTAGGGTGAGGGCCGTGGTTAGAAAAACTAGCTTCACCTGTTGAGGGGTAGTATGAGGCGGGAGAGTATTGGATTTTAGGAGTTTGTTTTTGGCAATGATGAGTTTGTTTTTGGCAGCTGCTGGACATGGCTCCCTAAAAGAGCTTCTGTTAATGAACCATGTAGGGGTTCCCTGCAAAGGGGCTTCCAAAATGTGTTGGAAGTGGGAAGAGAGGGAGTCTAAGAGGTCCAGGCAGGAGTGAGAGAGAGCTCAGAGTTGGAGGTGTTTAGAGGGAGAAGGGTGGCCAGGTTGAGAGCTTTACATTTCTGGAAAGTGATTTAGAGAGTTTCCTATGAATAAGACATGTACCTGCTGTAAGCAGGATGGTGAGAGGGATAGAAGAGAATGATGGCTTATGAGGTTCTATAGATTATGGGAAGATGCATTACACATAGTAATGTGTTGTTAGAAAGTGAGTTTCTGTGCCTCTGAGGCCAGCAATGTGGCCACACCTAAGATTTTTAGGCACAGTGGCCAGCCTTGAATGAGAGTCCGGTTGTTTTGAGAGGTATGTAACGGCTTGTGGGGCATTGCTGTATGTTTGGTAGTCCATAAGCAAGGCCTTGGTCAGAATGTACATACAGAGTAAAGGGGTTGGTGGGGTTGGGCAGTCCCAGTGCTGGGGCCATTAAAAAGGCATTTTTTTAGTTTTTTAAAGTGGGAGTTGATGGGGCAAGCTGGGTCCAGGGATTTTAGGATGGACCCATGTGAGGCCGTGTAGAACAGCTTGGCCAGCAAGCCAAACTTGGGAATCTACAGCTGGAAGTATCCCACAAGACCCAAGAAGGAGAGGAGGTCCTCCTTTGTGTGGGAAAGAGGAATATCCCAATTTAGCTCATTTCATTGGGTTGAGAAGGCCTGAGAATTAGGCGATAGAGCAAGCCCAAGGTAAGTGACCTGGGTTTGGGCTACCTGAGCCTTTGTGGGTGAGACCCGATATCCTTGACTATGGAGGAAATTTGAAAGCTGAGTGGTGTGTTCGAAGGACAGGTTAAGGGAGGGGCTACAGAGAAGGAGGTTATTGACGTATTAGAGGAGGGTGCTAGGAATAAGGGGAAGTTCAGCTAGATTCTTGGTGAAGGCCTGTCTGAATAGGTGGGGACTATCCTGGAACCCCTGTGGGAGTATGATCCATGTTAGTTGGGAGGATGTGTATTAGGATTTGACCAAGTGAAAGCAAAAAGACTTTGGGAAGCAAAATTTAAGGGAACAGTGAAAAAGGTGTCCTTTAGATCCAATACAGAGAAGTGTGTGGTAGATGGAATATGGGAGAGTAGAGTATATGATTGGGACCACCAGATAGATAGGCCTAGTTAACAACTCAGAGATCCTGGACCAAGAGGTAAGACCTGTCTGTCTTATTGACCACTAGGATAGGGGTGTTGTGGGGAGAGGTGACAGGCTTGAGAATTCGAGCTTATAAAAGTTTACAGATAATAGGTTTGAGGTCCCTAAGGCCGGCTGGGTTAAGGGGATTTTGAGACTGACAAAGGAAAAGGGAGGGGTTTTGGAGGGTTATTGTGACCGGGATGTGATGTGTGGCTATTGTGGGTTTAGAAACGTTTCGAACTTCAGGATTAACAAAAGGTAACAGGGTGGATAATGAGGATGAGGGGAAGGAGAGGGAAGCATCTGGGCGGCAGAGTAAAATAAAAGGAATGGAATTGTAGGAGGCAAATTGTATGGAGACCTGGGATTTACTTTGTATGTCCTGCCCCAAGATAGGGTAGGACACTGAGGGATAATCAGGAATGGGTGGGTGAAGGGAGTGTTGAATAGGTTGCATAATAGAGAACCAGTCTGTTTGTGCCAAGAGGGGATTCCATTGACTCCCACAAATAGAGATAGAAGAACTGAGGAGGGGTCCAGAATATTCTGGTAAAACTGAGTAACTAGCCGCATATTTAACAGGAAAAGCATAAGCTTACCAGATACTGACAGTGTTACCCTGGGTTCCAAGGCGGTGATGGCAGTGGGGGGAGTGGATTCCAGGCCCCATCAGTCTTCAGTTAGAGGTGGTGAAACGGGATGAAGAGTTTCGCTGAGTACGGTCCAATGACCAGTGTTCCTTCATACCACAGACGGGGCAAGGTTTTGAGGGTGTCCTGGGATTAGGGCAGGCTTTTGCCTAGTGACCCTGTTGGCCACACTTCAAACAGGCTTCCGGTGGAGTTTGTTGCGAGGTTGAGGATTTTTGTATGCATTGGAAACCCTGTTGAACAGCAGCTGCCAGCATCTGGTGTTTAGCTTGGTCCCTTTTTGGCTTTTGGGTTTTCAGTTTTTCCTCTGTGTTGTTAAAGACCTTAAAGGCCACTTTGATTAAGTCTCTTTGGGAGATTTGAGGGTCATCCTCCAGTTTTTAAAGTTTTATTTATTTATTTATTTCTGGGGCTGACTGGGAAATTAAGTGTAAATGAAGGTAGATTCTGCCCTTACTGGTATTAGGGCTTAAGGTGGTATATTTAGTCATGGCCTCTGAAAGGCAGGAGAGGAAAACAGCCAGGGCAGCTTTGTTCATGCCAGCTAGGAGGCATGATATTATATGGCCCTGTTTCTGTCTGTCTGCAGAAGTTGCCTGATAATCCCAATTGGAATTAGTTCTGGGGACAGCTAGGGTCCCTACTGGGTTATGGGCAGCATCTTGTTGGTGGAGGGTGTTTGCATGGGCCTGGGCAGCTGTCCACATGCGTTCCCTGTGCTCCGGGGTGACGGTGGAGGACAGCATGACATATGTCATGACAAGTAAGGTCATAAGATTGAGTGATATTTAGAAATTCCTTGCAGGAGGTGGAATTTGTGGGAAAAAAAGCCGAGCTTCTTTTCAAGCTGGGAGAGGCTGGCTAGGGAGAAGGAAACATGAACTCAGATTGTGCCTTAGGCCTCCACGACCTCCCACAACGGGAGGACTTTGGAGGACCTTTGGGCATGTGCCTGGTTTTTGGCAAAAGGGGGTTGAGTGTGAGACCTGGTATGCAGTGGAGAAGGAGGGGGCGAAGGGCAACAATAAGGGAGTAGAGGAGCCACAGCTGAATGAGAAGGAGGAGGGGTGGGATGGATACAGAGGGAGGGGGTTTGTTAGCCAGGTTGAAATTAGAGAAGGAAGCCTTGTCTGGAGGAGGAGGTGCTTTTGCAGGATATTTGTTGAGGAGGAGGATTTGAAAAGGTGAACAGGGTTGGCAGAGAGACAACCACAAACAGAGATAAGCAAAGCACCTCAGATCATTTACCATTGCACAGGAGGAAGTTTTTTACATTATGTTGAATTTGGAAATTGAATATTTCGTTGTTTGGCCATTGACTATTATTGTCCAGTTTACATTGAAGCTAGGCCACATTACAGAGGAAGGTACAGAGGCAAGTAAGGTGCTGAGTTTTAATACAGTCCACCAAGCCCTGGGCTTATAGGTCCTGCAGGAGACATACGAGAGGAGTGAATAAGGCATTCGGTTTTAATGGAGTTCGCCAAGCCCTGGGTTTGGAGGTTCCAGATGAGACATCCAGAGTGGTGTCTCGAGGAGGTTTTGAAGAGCCTTGCCCCATACTGGTGGCCAGAAGGGTGAGAAACTTAGAGGAGGGGAGCGAGTACCCCAGTTCCTCCTGTTAGAAGGGAAATGGGAGAGCCAGAGCATCCCCGCAGGTCTTCGCGTTTCCCTGGAGACTGGAGTGGCCGGAGCGGAGAACATCGTGAGGGCGTCCCCTGAGAAGGCAGGCCACGGTCACCTGATGACCAGAGAGACCTCTCACGCAGCGCTGGGATTTTCTGTCAACAGGCAGGAATATGTGAGTAATCCGGACAGGAGGAGAAGGAAAACTCGCCCACCAATTGGAGACCAGTTTGGGTTGTGATGTCCAGCAATGGGGGTGATCCTTGTTGGAGCTGCCCAGAAAGGGGAAGGAAGGAAAAAGAAGATGGAGAGTTTGATCAGGATCTGGAGGTTAGCCCAGGGCTGGAGAAGAAGAGAGAACAACGGAATGGGGCTGGGAACAGGGAGTTCCCTCAGGACCTGGAGGCAGGCCCGGGGCCAGTTTTTGCTGCTTGCTGCTTTCCAGGTAGCAAGAGAAGACTTACGCGTTAGAACCCAATCCCCATCCCTGGTTTTGGCACCAAAATGTTAGGTTTTAAAGGGAAGGCGAGGGTTAAAGAAAGACACACACAGGGCGGCTCAAACAGCAATACAAGTATATTGCAGACACCTATGGAAGTGGGAGACCAGCTTAATGCCAGAGCCCACCTCCACTTACAGGCTGGGGTACTTAAAGGTTTGAGCGGGAGGGGTCTGGGCCATATGGCTTGCTGCTCAGCAGGATATTGATAAGATGTTCCCATGATGAGGCAGTTCTGGCCCTTTTTCTGGTGGAACATGGTGTTTCTTTGCACTTTCTCCCCACAGAATATGATAGGGATATTTCTTTAGTTGGGCCTTTGTCTGACTTGTAGGCAGGTGTTAGGCAGGATGTTTCTCACAGCCAGAACCCCCATGAATGTTTCACTTTGACCAAGGTCTGCAAAATAGTGGGTGGTTTACAAAATGGTGCAGTTCGGACTAACACTTATGTGCCAGGCACTGATCTAAGTGTTAAGAATACAGTGGAGAACAAGACAGAGAGGGAGCCTGCTCTCATGAAACTGACATTCTAAGAGGGAGATAAATTCAAATCAAGTAAACATAAGCAGATAAGATGATTTTAAAGAGTGGTAAGCTTTATAAATCAAAGCAAACATGAAAGGAAATGACTGACAAGTATTTTTCTAGATTAATTGGGTAGTCGAGGAAATCCTCTGAATAGAGGACATTTGACCTGAGTCTTGATGTTCAGTGGCCAGCCCATCCTGCTGGCTTGGGATAGGCTTCTCAAAAGAAACCCACCCAAATCTCACATAGAAATGTCATCTCCAGTGCTGGAGGTGGGGCCTGGTGGGAGGTCATCGGATCATGGGAGCGGTTTCTCGTGGTTTAGCACTATCCTCCCTTGGTGCTATCATCACGATAGTTAGTTCTTTTGATATCTGGTTGTTTTAAAGTGTGTGGCACCTTCCCTGTCTCTGCCTTCTTCCTGCTCCAGCCATGTGAATTGCCAGCTCCCCCTTCACCTTCTGCCATGATTGTAAGTTTCCTAAGGCCTCCCCAGAAGCTGAGCAGATGCCAGCATCATGCTTCCTGCACAGCCTGCAGAACCATGAGCCAATTAAACATCTTTTCTTTATAAATTACCCAGTCTCAGGTATTTCTTTATAGGAATGTGAGAATGGACTAATGCAGAGGGATATATGTGTATATATATATATACGTATATATATGTATATATATATATCTTCATTGAAAATGAAAATGACAATAGACATAATACGTATAAACATAATAGCAGAAGCATTGGTGAAAAAGACAATTTTTCATAAAAATGAAATTACAATGAATTATTATGAAAAGAAGAAATAAAAAGGTGCCTCATTTGTCATTTTTAAATTATTATAACAATATAAACAATATCTCATCATTGTAGCAAATCTGAAAAAGGAAAAGACAAATATATTTTTTGAATCACACTTAATCCCACCACTCAGGAACAACCACTGAGAATATTTTGATATCCTTCCATCTAAATTTTTCAATTCTGATTATATTTTTACATAGCTGAATTAATATATATCATTTAAAAATTATATAAATTTTTAATATCTGATTTTTTCTCATTATAAAGGAAATCATGTTTGTTGCTGCAAAATTCTAAGCTTACATAAAATTAGATAAAAGGTAAAATAAAAGAAACTCAGGAACGCATCACTCAGAGATTTCTATGACAGCAATTTTCTTATTTCCTTATGATATTTCATGAATGTGCATGTGTGTGTGTTTATGTGGATGTTTGTGTTTGTGTTTAATCTACTAGCTATTATATAATATATCCTAATTTTAGGCAGTTACAGTAGGAATATTCAAAAACCTTTATTGGATCATGATAAAAGAAGAGCTTAGTAAAAAAAATAATTGCTTGGCAGGGAGCAGTGACTCACGCCTGTAATCCCAGCACTTTGGGAGGCCAAGGCAGGTGGATCACTTGAGGTCAGGAGTTCGAGACCAGCCTGGCCAACACGGTGAAAACCATTTCTACTAAAAATACAAAAAATTAGCTGGGTGTGGTAGTGGGTGCCTGTAATCCTAGCTATTTGGAAGGCTGAGGCAGGAGAATCGCTTGAACCTGGGAGAAGGAGGCTTCAGTAAACTGAGATCGAGCCACTGAACTCCAGCCTGGTTGACAGACCGAGACTCCATCTCAAAAAAAAATTAAAAAATTAAAATAATTGCTGTTATTGTGTATTTTCTTAGTCTTTACTGATTAAAATCTTCTATATAAGATACAAAAAAATAAACAAGAAAAACACTACTCTAGTTGCTTTGCAAGTTGCACAAATTTTGTGGCTGTAGACACCTCTACTGTTACAGAGTTGTGATAGCCATTAGTGCCAACCACCAAATATTTTCTGTTCTTTGCCTTTTGGGTACATGGTAGGTTCACACTTTCTTTCCTCTTTTCTTTTCTTTTTGTGGTCTTGCCACTAATTCTGGCCAATGAATTGTGGAGAGAAGTGGTACACATCATTTCTGAGGACAATTCATTTAGTTGCCAGTACCAAACCCTCCAGGGTTCTCTTTCCCTCTCCGTGAGGCTGGAACATCTGCTATGTTCCAGGTGATGGCTGCTCTAACTGCCTGGGTCCTGTGGTATGGACGTGTGAAGCATAGGCCCTAGACATCCTGTGACAGGCATGGCAGTATGTGTGAGAAATAAACCTTTCTTGTTTTAAGGCACTGAGATTTTGGCTTTGTTTGCTACTGTGGCATAACATAGTCTATACTAACTAATACCTAAATTGGTACTGAGAAGTAGGGAGTTGCCATTAAAAAAATCCAAAATATGTGGCTTTGGCTTTGGGCTAGACAGCCTGTTGTGAGAAACATGGAAGGATGATGCTCCATATTAAGCAATGGCAATGCTTTTGATAAAATAATCACCTGTATTCAGTGGTGTGCTAGAGCTGGTTTATGCCCAAGACAGCTAATTGTGAGTATCTCTTCCCAACTCCAAGTTTTATGATGTCATGTTGTTAACTTGGATCCATCATAGTAGAAGAATTTATACCACTGAAATTGGGAGCACCGTAAATCATGGAGTTTTTGCTTTTGTTTTCCTGGAGAGCTGGCTGTTAAACATTTACCACCACACATTGACTACAATAATTTATAAAGCAGATCCTGCACCTGATGAACTTGTATTTCTGAGGGACAAATTGGAGCATTAGCAATGTGTCCCAGCTGCTGTTTGTTGCACTTTGCAAAGTATTAAAAGGAAAAGATGGGCTCAGAATAGAACTGGTTCAGCTGTGAGCAGGAATAACAGAGAATAGAGAGAAACCACAAATTTAGGGACCCATAGAGTTGGAAGAGGCAAGTGTTTCTCAGTCCTGAAGAGGAAAAAATAAAATGGAGACACATTCTGAGAAACAATGCTTAGATAAAACTCAGTCTAAAAGTACAAAAACAAGGAAGTGCCCTTACACTTATTGTTAAAAGTCTTTAGATAGATTAAGATGAAACCCAATAAATCCCTTCAATTGTTCAAAATTGCTCAAGAAAAAAAAAGAAAAAAGCCTGAAGTCTGTCACTCCCTCCGAGTCAAAAATATATATGTACATATGAATATACTCACATACTGTGAGTATTTCTATGGACAAATAGACTGACTAGAAGCAAATAAGTAAGAAGCCTGCTAAGTTTTTCAAACACTTATAATCCCAAATAAACTAGAGGTATGTGGAGAAGGAGGCAAAGAAGGAAAAGGAGGAGGAGGAGAAGGAGGGGGAGGAGAAAATATTGAAACTTCAAGACTTAAAATGACTTTTGGATTTCTAACTTCCTATGCAAAAGAAAACAACCGATAAGCAGCTTAAACAAAGGGAAAGCATATTCTCTAATCCCCATTCTAGACACAGTCAAAGAGAATTGGAAAGGAAGAACCTCAAAGAGAACAGAACTAAGAGCTACAAAGAACAATGGACTGGGGAGCTTCTCCTAGCAGAATCAGAACTGAGAAAAAGAATATTTGTTATCCTCAGAATAGCAGGCCCTTGAAAATTATCCCTAGTAGAATTTACAAATTGCTATGAATCAGTAACTACTGTGAATCTTCCTTACTTTCCACTTCCAAACAAGAATGTTTACTTTATTTATCCTGCTCAATCATTGTATATTAGGTTGGGAGAAATAGATTAATTATTCTTTTTAGTTCACAGATCTATGGATAGCAGGAGCCACATCTGGACCTAATAAAGAAGTCACTTTGGCTCTGCTTTCATCTCTGCAATTTAGGAACCACCATGAATTATCAAAAATCCTAGACTCTGATTTGATGTTATGAATGGATAAAACTTTTCTATTTTCTCCAATGGGAAGACAGAGAATATATGTTGCTTGCAAGAAAGAATAAAGCAAATATTTGGAACCAAATAGGTAGATTGTGATTGTCTTGAGTGAATTCACTGTAGATTTCTAATTTCCCACTGTCCACTCACAAGTAGAATTATATGCCTGGCTTTCATCTGGTTGGATTAGGCTATAAAACTCGATCTGGCAAATAAGTTGTAAATAAAAGTAACACGAATCACTTCGGGTCAGAACACTTAAGTGCCTAGACATGACCATCCAAAGGTAATTTTTCCCTCTTCCAGGGTGGCTGGCAATGTCCCAGTAGTGACTGTTTTACCAGCCTAGATCCTGAAATAGGATCTTTTCTTGCAAAGTCCCGCTTGCCCACCCAAGATGGACATGTGGTATGAGTGAGAAATTAAACTCTGTAATTTTAACCTACTGAAAAATTAAGGATTATTTTTGACTGTAACATAAATTAACATGTCCTTACTGATATATTTTGAATTAAATTCTCCTCCCATAGTATCCTAAATTTGTAAAACCTCTGGCTATTTTAACAAATGTTTTATTAGCTTTTCATCCAAAAAGTGAAGAGATTTCACCTAAATTGTGTTACAACAGATATAGCTAAAAAAAAAAATACATTTCCTAGTGCTATAAAACATGAGGATGTAGAAGAGGATCAGTTAAGCGAAACACAGGAGCATCAAGCTTTGCCCAAGAAGATGATATTAAAATGTGTCCTTGCAATCCTTCCTCAGATCAACCATCTCAACTGTTCTCTTCTTATGACTACTCCTGTGTCAAGAACTATAATATTAAGAACAAGAATTTTTAAGTTATTCTTTTGTTACCTATAGTAGATCATTTTCAAAACTATGTTCTTTCTAAATTTTCTTTCCTTTTCCTTGCTTTGTATTATCTACATATAAATGATACGGATTATTTCTTGTCTTAAGTAAGAAGAAAGAACCGATAATAGAAAAAGTGTATAGATGTCACTGGATTAGTTCACTGTTAATTTTTGTGTTCTTTGGTCAACCTGTCTTCTTAAATATTAATACTGAACATAATATATTCCTAAATATATTCAATTCCCAGGATGTAGCATGCTTTCATCCATACTTCCACTGGTTTTAATGAACAGAAGATGGAATTTCAGATTATGACACAGTATGATGTTCTAATTATGAAGTTCATGAAAAAAACTGTAATCTTCAGAAGGCACTGTTTTCAATCAATTCCTATCCTAAATGCAATCCATTATTTGTGAAAACTATACTTCCCAGAATATAAGACATCATTGTTAGTTTCTTCCACATTCTGCCCTGTTATCTTCTCAAAGTTGCAGTCTTTTTTAAAAATATAGTAAAATGGTGCATGGGAATACAGAATTATGGGTGAATCAGATAAATGACTGTCTCAAACAGAATATCTTTATAATGGAGGAGCCAGTGCTCAGTTTTCTGGTAGTCACTGGTCCAGATTCTCTCTCCAGGGGCACATTTCAGAGTGGAAAACAAGTAGCTTCTAACATTCTTCAGATAGAAGGGGCTGCTCTGTTTCATGAAGCAAAGCATGTGGCAGACAAAATTATTTTCTTAATCTAGTTTTATGACAGGTACTGTTGTTTGTTGACATAGTAGCCATATTCGCATTCTTCATTTCCAAAAGAACCATGACTGTGTGTGTGTGTATGTGTGTGTGTGTGTGTGTGTGTGTGTGTGTACACATATGTGATAATGTGCCTATCCCTAGACTAATCATTGGTCACAAAAATTCTATTTATCTTTGAAAGTGATGGACCCACTTCTTTTTTTTAATACCTTAAGTTCTGGGGTACATGTGCAGAATATGTAGTTTTGTTACATAGGTATACATGTACCATGATGGTTTGCTGCACGCATCAACCCGTCACCTACATTAGGTATTTCTCCTAATGCTATCCTTCCCCTAGCCACCCACCTCCCTACAGGCCCCAGTATGTGATGTTTCCCTCCCTGTGTCCATGCGTTCTCATTGTTCAACTCCCACCTATGAGTGAGAACATGCGTTGTTTGGTTTTCTGTCCTTGTGACAGTTTGCTGAGAATGATGGTTTCCAGCGTCATCCATGTCCCTACAAAGGACATGAACTCATCATTTTTATGGCTGCATAGTATTCCATGGTGTATATTTTCCACATTTCCTTAATCCAGTCTATCATTGATGGACACTTGAGTTGGTTCCAAGTCTTTGCTATTGTGAATAGTGCCTCAATAAACATACATGTGCAAGTGTCTTTATAGTACCATGGTTTATAATCCTTTGGGTATATACCCAGTAACGGGATGGCTGGGTCAAATGGTATTTCTAGTTCTAGATCCTTGAGGAATCGCCACACTGTCTTCCACAATGGTTGAACTAGTTTACAGTCCCACCAACAGTGTAAAAGGGCTCCTATTTCTCCACATCCTCTCCAGCAACTGTAGTTTCCTGACTTTTTAATGATAGCCATTCTAACTGGCATGAGATGTTATCTCATTGTGATTTTGATTTGCATTTCTCTGATGACCAGTGATGATGAGCATTTTTTCATGTGTCTGTTGGCTGCATAAACGTCTTCTTTTGAGAAGTGTCTGTTCATATTCTTTGCCCAATTTTTGATGGGGTTGTTTGATTTTTTTCTTGTAAATTTGTTTAAGTTCTTTGTAGATTCTGGATATTAGCCCTTTGTCAGATGGGTAGATTGCAAAAATTTTCTCCCATTTTGTAGGTTGCCTGTTCACTCTGATGATAGTTGCTTTTGCTATGCAGAGGCTCTTTAATTTAATTAGATCCCATTTGTCAATTTTGTCTTTTGTTGCCATTGCTGTTGGTGTTTAAGACATGAAGTCTTTGCCCATTCCTATGTCCTGAATGGTATTGTCCAGGTTTTCTTCTAGGATTTTATGGTTTTAGGTCTTAAGTTTAAGTCTTTAATCCATCTTGAGTTGATTTTTGTATAAGGTGTAAGAAAGGGGTCCAGTTTCAGCTTTCTGCATATGGCTAGCCAATTTTCCCAACACCGTTTATTAAATAGGGAATCTTTTCCCCATTGCTTGCTTGTATCAGGTTTGTCAAAGATCAGATGGCTGAAGATGTGTGGTATTATTTCTGAGGCCTCTGTTCTGTTCCATTGGTCTGTATATCTGTTTTGGTACCAGTACCATGCTATTTTGGTTACTGCAGCCTTGTAGTGTAGTTTGAAGTCAGGTTTTATGATGCCTGGAGCTTTGTTCTTTTTGCTTAGGATTGTCTTGGCTATGTGGGCTCTTTTTTCCTTCCATATGAAGTTTAAAATAATTTTTTCCAGTTCTTTGAAGAAATTCAATGGTAGCTTGATGTGGATAGTATTGAATCTATAAATTACTTTGGGCACTATGACCATTTTCACGATATTGATTCTTCCTATCCATGAGCATGGAATGTTTTTCCATTTGTTTGTGTCCTCTCTATTTCCTTGAGCAGTGGTTTGTAGTTCTCCTTGAAGAGGTCCTTCACATCCCTTGTAAGTTAGATTCCTAGATATTTTATTCTCTTAGTGGCAATTGTGAATGGGAGTTCACTCATGATTTGGCTATTTGTCTGTTATTGGTGTAGAGGAATGCTTGTGATTTTTGCACATTGATTTTGTGTCCTGAGACTTTGCTGAAGTTGCTTATTAGCTTAAGGAGATTTTGGGCTGAGATGATGGGGTTTTCTAAATATACAATCATGTCATCTGTAAACACAGATAATTTGACTTCCTTTCTTCCTATTTGAATACCTTTTATTTCTTTCTCTTGCCTGATTGCCCTGGCCAGAACGTCCAATACTATGTTGAATAGGAGTGGTGAGAGAGGGCATCCTTGTCTTGTGCCAGTTTTCAAACGGAATGCTTCCAGTTTTTGCCCATTCGGTATGATATTGGTTGTGGGCTCATCATAAATATCTCATATTATTTTGAGATATGTTCCATTGATACCTAGTTTATTGAGAGTTTTTAGCATGAAGGGGTGTTGAATTTTGTCAAAGGCCTTTTCTGCATTTATTGAGATAATCATGCGGTTTTGGTCATTGGTTCTGTTTATGTGATGGATTACATTTATTGATTTGCATGTGTTGAACCACCCTTGCATCCCAGGGATGAATGATGCCAACTTGATCGTGGTGTATAAGCTTTTTGATGTGCTGCTGGATTCAGTTTGCCAGTATTTTATTGCAGATTTTCACATCGATGTCCATCAGTGATATTGGCCTGAAATTTTCTTTTTTTATTGTGTCTCTACCAGGTTTTGTTATCAGGATGATGCATGCTTCATAAAATGAGTTAGGGAGGATTCTCTCTTTTTCTATTGATTGGAATAGTTTCAGAAGGAATGGTACCAGCTCCTCTTCGTACCTCTGGTAGAATTCAGCTGTGAATCTGTCTGGTCCTGGACTTTTTTTGGTTGGTAGGCTGTTAATTACAGCCTCAATTTCAGAATTTCTTATTGGTCTATTCAGGGATTCGACTTCTTCCTGGTTTAGACTTGGGATGGTGTAGGTGTCCAGAAATTTATCCATTTCTTCTAGATTTTCTAGTTTATTTCCATAGAGGTATTTATAGTATTCTCTGAAGGTAGCTTGTATTTCTGTGGGATCAGTGGTGACATCCCATATATTATTTTTTAGTGTGTCTATTTGATTCTTCTCTCTTTTCTTCTTTACTAGTCTGGCTAGTGGTCTATATATTTTGTTGACCTTTACAAAAAACCAGCTCCTGGATTCATTGATTTTTTGAAGGGTTTTTCATGTCTCTACCTCCTTCAGTTCTGCTCTGATCTTAGTTATTTCTTGTCTTCTGCCAGCTTTTGAATTTGTTTGCTGTTGCTTGTCTAGTTCTTTTAATTTTGATGTTAGGGTGTCAATTTTAGATCTTTCCTGTTTTCTCTTGTGGTCATTTAGTGCTATAAGTTTCCCTCTACAGACTGCTTTAAGTGTGTCCCAGAGATTCTGGTATGTTTGTATCTTCGTTCTCATTGGTTTCAAAGAACATCTTTATTTCTGCCTTCTTTTCGTTATTTACCCGGTAGTCATTCAGGAGCAGGTTGTTCAGTTTCCATGTAGTTGTGTGGTTTTGAGTGAGTTTCTTAATCCCAAGTTCTAATTTGATTGCACTGTGGTCTGAGAGACTGTTATGATTTCCATTGTTTTGCATTTGCTGAGGACTGTTTTACTTCCAATTATGTGGCCAATTTTAGAATAAGTGTGATGTGGTGCTGAGAAGAATGTCTATTCTGCTGATTTGGGGTGCAGAGTTCCATAGATGTCTATTAGGTCTGCTTGTTCCAGAGCTGAGTTCAAGTCCTGAATATCCTTGCTAATTTTCTGTCTCATTGATCTGTCTAATATTGACAGTGGGGTGTTAAGCTCTCCCGCTATGATTGTGAGGGTGGCTCAGTCTCTTTGTAGGTCCCTAAGAACTTGCTTTATGAATCTAGGTGCTCCTGCATTGGGTGCATATATATTTAGGACAGTTAGCTCTTCTTGTTGCATTGATCCCTTTACCATTATGTAATGGCCTTGTCTCTTTTAATCTCTGTTGGTTTAAAGTCTGTTTTATCAGAAATTAGGATTGCAACTCCTGCTTTTTTTTGCTTTCCATTTGCTTGGTAAATATTCCACCATCCTTTTATTTTGAGCCTATGTGTTGTCTTTGCACGTGAGATGGGTCTCCTGAACACAGCACACTGATGGGTTTTGACTCTTTATCCAATTTGCCAGTCTGTGTCTTTTAATTGGAGCATTTAGCCCATTTACATTTAAGGTAAATATTGTTATGTGTGAATTTGATCCTGTCATTATGATGCTAGCTGGTTATCTTGCCCGTTAGTTGATGCAGTTTCTTCATATTGTCAATGGTCTTTACAATTCGGTATGTTTTTGCAGTGGCTGGTACCGGTTGTTCCTTTCCATGTTTAGTGCTTCCTTCAGGAGCTCTTGTAAGGCAGGCCTGGTGGTGACAAAATCTCTCAGCATTTGCTTGTCTGTAAGGATTTTATTTCTCCTTTGCTTATGAAGCTTAGTTTGGCTGGATATGAAATTCTGGGTTGAAAAATCTTTTCTTTAAGAATGTTGAATATTGGCCCCACTCTCTTCCGGCTTGTAGGGTTTCTGCCGAGAGATCTGCTGTTAGTCTGATGGGCTTCCCTTTGTGGGTAACCCGACCTTTCTCTCTGGCTGCCCTTAACATTTTTTCCTTCATTTCAACCTTGGTGCAACTGACAATTATGTGTCTTGGGGTTGCTCTTCTCAAGGAGTATCTTTGTGGTGTTCTCTGTATTTCCTGAATTTGAATGTTGGCCTGCCTTCCTAGGTTGGAGAAGTTCTCCTCAATAATATCCTGAAGATTGTTTTATAACTTGGTTCCATTCTCCCCATCACTTTCAGGTACACCAATCAAATGTAGATTTGGTCTTTTCATATAGTCCTATATTTCTTTGGCTTTGTTCATTACTTTTATTCTTTTTTCTCTAATCTTGTCTTCTAGCTTTATTTCATTAAGTTGATATTCAATCTCTGATATCCTTTCTTCTGCTTGATCAACTCAGCTACTGATACTTGTGTATGCTTCATGAAGTTCTCATGCTGTGTTTTTCAGCTCCATCAGGCCATTTATGTTCTTCTCTAAACTGGTTATTCTAGTTAGCAATTCCTCTAACCTTTTTTCAAGGTTCTTAGCTTCCTCGCATTGTGTTAGAATTCTGGTTCTGGTTTCTCCCCATCTTTGTGGATTTGTGTACCTTTGGTCTTTGATGTTGGTGACTTTAGGATAGGGTCTTTGAGTGGACATGCTATTCCTTTCTGTTTGTCAGTTTTCCTTCTAACAGTCAGGCCCCTCTGCTGCAGGTCTGCTGGAGTTTGCTGGAGGTCCACTCCAGACCCTCTTTGCCTGGGTATCACCAGTGGAGCCTGCAGAACATCAAAGATTGCTGCCTGTTCTTTCCTCTGGAAGCTTCATCCCAGAGGGGCACCTGCCAGATGCTAGCCAGAGCTCTCCTGTATGAGGTGTCTCTTGGCCTCTACTGGGAGGTGTCTCCCAGTCAGGAGACATGGGGGTCAGGGACCCACTTGAGGAGGCAGCCTGACCCTTAGCAGAGCTCGAATGCATGCTGGTCTGCTGCTCTCTTCAGAGCCAGCAGGCAGGGATGTTTAAGTCTGCTGAAGCTGTGCCCACAGCCACCCCTTCCCCAGGTGCTCTGTCCCAGAGTCATGGGGGTTTTATCTATAAATCCCTGACTGGGGATGCTGCCTTTTTTTCAGAGCTGCCCTGCCCAGAGAGGAGAAATCTGGCAGTCTGGCCACAGTGGCCTTGCTGAGCTGCAGTGGGCTCCACCCACTTCGAACTTCCCGGAGGCTTTGTTTACACTGTGAGGGTAAAACTGCCTACTCAAGCCTCAGCAATGGCGGACACCCCTCCCTCCACCAAGCTTGAGCGTCCCAGGTCGATCTCAGACTGCTGCCGTGCTGGCAGTGAGAATTTCAAGACAGTGGATCTTAGTTTGCTGGGCTCCTTGCGGGTGGGACCCGCTGAGCCAGACCACTCGGCTCCCTGGCTTTAGCACCCCTTTCCAGGGGAGCGAACAGTTCTGTCTCGCTGGCATTCCAGGTGCCACAGGGGTATGGGAAAAAAAACAAAACAACTCCTGCAGCTAGTTCAGTGTCTGCCCAAACGGCCACCCAGTTTTGTGCTTGAAACCCAGGGCCCTGGTAGGATAGGCACCAGAGGGAACCTCCTGGTCTGCAGGTTGTGAAGACCATGGGAAAAGCACAGTATCTGGGCCAGAGTGCACGGTTCCACAGGTTCAGTCCCTCACAGCTTCCCTTGGGGAGGGAGAAAATTCTCCAACCCCTTGTGCTTCCCAGGTAAAGCAACACCCCACCCTGCTTCGGCTTGCCCCCCATGGGCTGCACCCACTGTCCAATCAGTCCCAATGAGATGAACTGGGTACCTCAGTTGGAAACGCAGAAATCACCTGCCTTCTGCGTTGATCTCACTAGGAGCTGCAGACCAGAGGTGTTGCTATTCAGCCATCTTGCCATCAATCGGCTTTTTTTTTTTTTTTTAATCGCCCAAGCTGGAGTGCAATGGCACGATCTTGGCTTACTGCAACCTCTGCCTCCCGGGTTCACATGATTCTCCTGCCTCAGCCTCCCAAGTAGCTGGAATTACAAGTGCACACCATCACACCCGGCTAATTTTTTGTATTTTTAGTAGAGGGGGTTTCTCTATGTTGACCAGACTGGTCTCGAACTTCTGACCTCGTGTTCTGCCTGCCTTGGCCTCCCAAAGTGCTGGGATTACAGGCATGAGCCACCACACCCGGCCATGATTGACCTACTTCTAGGCAATGATGTAAAGAGAAGTCCACTGAAAACTTAGGGTTGGGGTATTTTTCCTTCCACATAAGAAAGAAGCATAGAAGAAAATGTTCTATTTTTGCCCCTTCTCTCTTCCTTCCTGCTTGATATGATTCTGTGTTGGAATGTAATATCTGGAGCTATGGCAGCTATCCTGAGATGATGAGATGAAAAATCTGAGGACAAAATGTCAACACATTGAGAATGCAGTGAGAGTAAATGGAAATAACCTCATTTCTTGATGGTGATGTTGGGTACTTGAAGTATACAGAGAACATCTAACATCAGGCTACTTGTTAAACAAACAAGAAATGTCATCATGTTTTAGTCACTATTAGAGTATTCTCTTATTTGAAACTGAATCTAAGTAATAGAAACACAATTATCCTATGGGTAAGAGTAAATTTCTCCCAGATTTTGAATTTTTTTCTGTGAGTCTTTGTTCTCAATATTGCTGTAGTGTTTCATCTTTTTTCCTTTACCTTCTCAAAGATTTTAGTAAAAATTTAGAAAAGTCTACACTGGGAGCAACTAGAAAAATTCTAGTTTAAATTAAAATTTTATATTCAGATTTTAATGACTTCACTCTCAAAGAGATTTTAAAGTCTCTGGAGTGGGTTTCCCCCTCCTGCCCTCCTCTATTTCCCTTCCTTCTCTATATATGATGACTCAAATAATCATATTGTCTTTCATGTGGCTAGTGTCTTACAAAAAGATATAATATGCATTAACGCATTTAATCTTCAGATCAACTCAACAAATATTTACTGTATAATTAATAATCTCAAGTCCCTATGCTAAATACTCTGAAGAATAAAAAGATGAGGTAGAGTTCCTGCACCCATGCAGCCTACAAGCTGGTTGAGCTGGCAATACATATCCACCTATCTCCAATATAACTGTGATTTGTGTAATTTGAAATATAAGCAATATGTTTTCAAAGCAAGAAGAAGGAATTAATTTTCCAAAGGATAAAATCATTGAGTTCATAGCACAAAAGGACATATCATCCAGACATTAGCTACTTCCTTGTCCTCTTTAAGCTACTACCAAAAGAGTCTATTCAATACAACGTAGTGAACAATGTAACACAGAAGAGATAATTAGATAGCATACACCTGAGTCCAGGTTCTATTAGAACTGACTAGACAATTTAGCATAAGTTAAAATGACCTCTATAAATGTCTCTTTGCTCGTCTAACAAGGAAATAACATCTACATTTCAGGGTTTATTGCAAGTTTCAAACTAAGAAACATATAATGCTCTCAGTACAAAGTTTGTCTTATGATGGAATTTTAAAGTTATTTTTCTGTTGCTGTTGTCATTATCACTAGTAATACCAAAATGAGAATGAGTTTCTGTATGGCCAAGAGCAGCACACACGCCAAAAATGGGTTCAAATGTGAGATTAAAGGAAACAGATGAGGGATTAAAGTGTAAAAAAAAAATAATAAACCAAAAAAAAAGTTTAAAACTGAAAGAACACATTTTACCTTGTTTTCATTTCCATCTAAGTTTGTCACACTTATATATTGCTTTCATTGCTTGGCAAGAAGTTATTTATCCAACCAATAAGTTACAGCCTATAGTACCACCAACATAGGTAATTATAGAACCTCCCTTCTGTTCTAGCTTATTACTCTTGTGCCTGCTATATTTTAGGAAACTGGAAGTTTGAACCTTTTATCTGTGTTCTAATAAGATTTATTATTACATAGCTCTGGTAAGGCCAACAGATCAGGGGACAATTGCCATTGAAAAGATAGTTTGTGATCCATAGTGTTCAAGAGGAGAAGGCACATCACACCATGCAGGGACCCAGCATGGGGCTAGTCAAAAAGCAGAGGAGGAGGGGGAAACTGTAGACAAGATCCTTTATCATAGTTTCTACAGGAAGGAATGGGCAAGGCAGGATAAGCAAGCTTCATTTTGTCTAATTTGAACAATTTCAGCAGACTCCAGGACAGAGGGGCCAACCCTAGTTGTCATGTACCTGGCCCTGGGGTGATAGGGTAGGTGGATAGTGACCTGGAGTGTGAGAGCTCAGTAAAGTAGGTGATTGAGGTTGTGGACTCTGAATTAATTGGTTGGTATTTGAAAAGCATGCTGAAGAAGGCAAGTGATTTATTCTCTCTAGGAATTGGCTAACCCTGGGAGAAGCACTCCCTTCAGGGCCAGCAAGGCCGCAGATGTCAAAGTTGAAAAATGCAGAAAATAAAAGGCATGGTTAAAACAGTAGGTGAAGTAAAAACAAATACAGATTTAGTATGGGTCATTAGAGACCTTCCCAATTTTTAAGCATAAAGTGCTTGAGATCTGGCCCATAAAACACTCTAGTCAGGACTTTTGGATGCTTATTTTCTAGTTCTCTTTTATGTTTCAGATGGTAGACGCTGCTGATTAAGTAAAGTACTTTGGTATAGTGTGTCACAGAAAATACCTTTATTTCCATTCAGAGGACTAGTCCAAATATACTGACCTAAATATTCAACACTCAATTGCTGCAAATAAGCTTCCTAAGTCTACATACTTAAGACATCCCCATACCTCATAAGAATATTTTTGTTTTAATTGATTTTGAGCTGCTTAAGTCACTGAAATCTCTTAACTAAAATTCATGCAGAAGACCATCCAGTGCCTGCAGCTTTTAAACATTTTCTTTCATCACTTATCTAGGGAAGAAAAAGCTCTTTATCACATCCACAGATGACATGGCCACCAGAGGTGGAAAAGAAGGGTGAGTCATTCACCCTGAGAAGATAAATTAGATTTCCAAATGACCCTGGCAGCAGAAGGAGGCAGAAACAAAAATAATGACTTTCAACCAGCACAAAAGTGCATTTTGAAATGAGAAACAAAGTGCAAAAACTCCAGATGAGAAACAGCTGACATTATGCAGCTACAAAAAGAGAGTTACAGACAGAGCTGACCTCAAGCTAAACAGGTGTCAAGAATGGTTCTGTCATTGGTGAAAAAAAAAAAAATGTGTTCTCAGGATGCATAAATAAAAGAAGCAGTAACATGAAGAATTCGTGCAGCATTTCTGGACTATGTAGCTAAACTAATTCAAGGGAGATGTGTGGAATTTGGAGTGGATTCAAACGAGAGCAACTATGATTTTGGAAAAGTTTTTTAAAAAAAAGAACTGTTTAACCTTGGTAAAAGAAAGTTAATTAGGATTCTCAGGTGTCAGTTCATGTATTCCCAGAAGAGGTAGATGCCTACATGGAGGGAAGGTGCTCTTGCCTAAAAATACTTCTGCCCAGTTGCCACAGCTCTGAAATTCTAACATTAGGATATTATTCATTTAATAACAAAAGAGGTAATCTAGATTGAAGCTATACTGTCTGCATGAATATACTAGTCACTAACTTGAGAGTAGCCTCTGATTCAGTTCCTCTAATGATGGAGCATTTCCTTTCTCATGATAATGGTAATCAGATGATGATGAAGATGATCCTTTATCATTCACTGACAACCTGCTGTGGGCTACACATTTTGCTAAATGTTTTAAAAGCATGGTAACATTCTCGGCGGGGCGTGGTGGCTCCCGCCTGTGATCTCAGCACTTTGGGAGGCCAAGGTGGTTGGATCACGAGGTCAGGAGATCGAGACCATCCTGGCTACCACGGTGAAACCCTGTCTCTACTAAAAATACAAAAAATTAGCCAGGCGTGGTGGCACGTGCCTGTAGTCCCAGCTACTTGGGAGGCTGAGGCAGGAGAATCACTTGAACCGGGGAGGCAGAGCTTGCAGTGAGTCGAGCTCGCACCTCTACACTCCAGCCTTGGCGACAGAGCGAGATTCTGTCTTAAACAAACAAACAAACAAAAAAGGATAGTAACATTCAACCCTATTTTTCAATGGGGAAATGGGAGCCTAGAATGGTTTTAGTACTTACCTAATATTGCACAAGTGGTGGAATGGATAATCGAATGTGTGCAGTAAGATTTTGGAGTCACTGCTGTTGACTACTACACTATACTGCTTCCCATTCAATTGATAAGGAAACCAAGGCTCAGAAAAGTTCAGCCACATTCCAAGGTTACATGCTGATAAAGCCCAGAGCTTGGCTCTGTACACAGGTCTGCCTCACTCCAAAGCCTCAGCATGTTCATCATCAGGCCACAGTCCTTTCTTGCTGACATTGAGGAACAATCTTATACATGCGCCATGCTCTCCTTCAAGCTTATTTTGTATAGAATTATTACAAACTGAAGAACATGGGAGGCTCTTAATAAATTTCCTTGAGTAAAATAATTGAATTTATGTAACAGCAAGCTGCATTATGAAAAAAAGTGAAAGCTATAAAAATTAAGTTTCATGAACAGAAACAAATCTAAAAAAATAAATACTCTCTTTTGCCACAATTTGTTTCCCAGAAAAGATAACAGTATCCAAGTCCTTTATAGCTATTTGTGTAACCTTGAAAGGGTTTCCTCTAAATCTGGTCACTGCATCATGGCCAACTCATTTAATATTTGGTTTTTGTTATGACAAGGAGATGGCAGGAATTCAAAGTCCTGTCCACTAAGAAATGGATAGAGATAGCCAAGTCACTGCTATCAACAGTCAATTTCACTCACTGTTAAACTGGATTCTGACCAAGGCTTAGGTAAAAAAGACCTTGAAAACTTAGCCATTCGATTCAGCTTTGAGCCTGACTTTAAATATTCTCCACCAAGATTACCATGTTTAAACATTTGGTAAAACACTCCCTTCAATAAGAAGTGTGAATCAGGGAGCGCTCAAGGAGTCCTAAAGGAAGATGAAGTGGACTGTGAAATTCTCAAATATAATTATAAACTTAATAGTGTGTGTATTCAATTCTGATTGGTGTATAATCACTTAACTAATAGAAAGAAACTAATTTGCCATTACAGCTGTTTTGAAATTACATTTAAAGGCAAAATCACAGTGCACTGGGAATTGCAGCCACAGAGCCACTGACTAGTTTAGCTTTGGAAAAAAAAAAAAAGACTATTTCTCTCTCATTTCTCCATTAATACTTGCTAGTTGCTACAAACAGAAACTAAAAGTAGAATTAGCATTGAAGTCCTGCAACAGCAATGACTAAATCAATGGATTGGCATGTTACCACAAGCTTGTTTCAGAGATCAGGGGCTGAGGTAGCACTTACTAAGCTTTGATGAAAACTGGTTTGTGGAATTACTTTTCACTAGGACCTAAATGCTGAAAATCATTTAAAACAGGTTCAAAGAATTGGGAATACTGACAAAATCCTTCTTATTCATGTTTATGTTTGACAAAAACAGCAGACCTATTCATGAGTCGTCATACCTCTTGAAAGCAAAATATCAGCTTTTAACTTTGACAAATTAAGAGATTGTGACAAGTGAGATCAACACAGTATCTGACATGCAGTATTTAGAGTAGATTAATTCATGTATATTTAAATTATCAGTAATTATTCCTATATATATGTATAAGGTAACATCTTTATGTAAATCCTAATTATAAAACAGGATTACTCAACTTTAGCACTATGAAAATTTTTAGTCAAATAATTCTTTTTTGTTGGGGGCTGTCCTGCACATTGTAGGATTTTAGCAGCATCCCTATCCTCTACCCACCAGATGCATGTAGTACATACATCCCTGCACCACCAGTTGTGCCAACTAACAGTGTCTCCAAACATTGCCAAGTGACTCTTGGGTAGCAAACTAGTCCCTAGTTGAGGACCAATGGTATAAAGTAACATTAGTTGCATATTACGAGTTAAAATGGCAGTACCACCACCATATCGTATATGTGGACAAATTTAAGGAAGAATAATTAATTTTAACTGACTTGTATAATAGCCACAAAATGGTTTAATTTCTCAGGAGAAAATATCAGCTGTTATTATTAGAACTTCAGAGTCTCAGAATCTATTTATGGACCAAAGCTAACAGCTTTTTTTAAAAAAAGATTAAAATAATAGAGAATATACTAGTCCAGCAGTTAAGAGACAGCCCAGAACACAGGGGGCAGAGAATGGTGCTTATCTAGTGATATTTGGTTGAAAACAAGCTGACTTGGCCCTGCTGAATCTAAGTCCCCTTACCCCTGCAACCCAAAATTAATCGATGGCTGAAGTCAACATTTTTTATTTTTATCTTAAACAAGAGAAATGTTAATCACATCACTTCTTCACTTCTAAAAACATAATCTATACCCTTAGACCAGGCAAAGTGTATGCAGCTGAATCCAGACCATAAAGCTGGTTTTTCTCTGCTGATTTACAATAGATTTTTATGACCTTGAACTACTTTTCCTTATTTAAGTTCTTCTCGTCTCTTAAAAATTGAGCTAATAGCACAAGCGTATACCATTCTCCTTAATAATGATCATATATACTGGTTTTAAGACCTTCTTGATAAGTTCTCTAAGGTATTTTGAGGTGTTCAGTGATAAATGAAGAAATAAACTTTAATATTAAAAAGGATCTTTTATTCCACTGTGCAGACTGCAGAAATGTATAACTAATCATTAAAACATGGCCACCTTTGTTAGACTTAATATTGTTTTAAGCCAGTGCTTTCCAATCAACCAACCAAAGACATGTGGCAGGAAAAAATATACTTGCCCTGGAAGTCAGCAAACCTGGTTATAGGCCTCGTTCTGCCATTGGCTGCCTGGGTGAGCAGTTATCAGCTTTTAGCCTTTACTTTCACATAGGTATAATTAAATGGGCAAAATAAATGGTCTCTAAGTAATATTCAACTCTAAAAGTCCACAATTCTTTGTGTTTATTTTCTTCTTATATATATTTCACACTACACTTTCAGTTAGGGGAGAAGGAAATGATACTTCCTCTCAAATATCTCAGAATCTTTTTTGTTGTGGTTCTTTTTTATTGATACATAATGTTTGTACATATTTACAAGGTACTTGTGATATTTTATTACATGAGAAGACTGTACGATGATCAAGTTAGGATATTTGGGGTGTCCATCAAATCAAGAATTTACCATTTCTAAGTATTGGGAACATATCAAGTCCTTTCTTCTAGCTGTTTTGAAAAATACAATAGATCATTGTTAACTATAGTCACCCTGCTCTGCTATCAAATATTAGAACTTAATCCTTCTAACTGTATGTTTTTACCCATTAATAAACCTCTTTTTATCCACCCCACACTCACACATCCTTCCCAGCCTCTGGTAAATATAATTCCATTCTCTCTCTCCATGACATCAACTTTTTTAGCATCCACATACGAATGAGAACATGCAATATTTGTGCCTGGCTTATTTCACTTAACATAATAATAACCAGTTCCATTTACCAGTGCCATGATTTCATTCTTTTTATGGCCAAATCACATTCTATTTTGCATATAAACCACATATTTTCTTATCCATTTGTCCACTGATAGGTACTTAAGTTGATTCCATATCTTTACCATTGTAATCAAACAGCAAAGATTACAATAAAGAGAAGAGTGCAGGTATCATTTTGATACACTGATCTTTTCCTTTGGATGAAGAACCAGTAGTGGAATTGCTGGATCTATGGTAGTTCTATTGTTAGTTTTTTGATAAAAAAATTTTTAGTTTTTTGATCGCCATGCTGTTTTCCATAGAGGCCATATTAATTTACATTCCCAGCAACGATGTATGAGTTCTCTTTTCTCTGCATCCTTGCCAGCATCTGTTATGTATTGTCTTTTTATTAATAGCCATTCTAACTGGGATAATATCTCATTGTGGTTTTGATTTGCCTTTCTCAGATGATTAGTGATGTTGAGAATTGTTTCAATACCTGTTGGGCATTTAAATTTTCTTTTAATAAATGTCTATTCACATTTTTGCCCACTTTTTAATGAGACTATGTGGTTGGGGTTGTGGAATTGTTTGAGTTTCTTACACATTTTGGATTTGGAACATGAGTTTGGTACATTAGTATGTTCTCAAACAAATATTTTACAAAATATTTTCTCCAATTCAACAGATTGTCTTTTCACTTTGTTAATTGTTTCTTTTGCTAGGCAGATGTCTTCTAGTTTAATATAGTTCCATTTGTCTATTTTTTTTTTTTTTTTGAGATGGAGTCTCACTCTGTTGCCCAGGCTGGAGTGCAATGGCACAATCTCGGCTCACTGCAACCTCCGCCTCCTGGGTTCAAGCGATTCTCCTGCCTCAGCCTCCCGAAGAGCTGGGATTACAGGCATGTGCCACCATGCCCCACTAATTTTTGTATTTTTAGTAGAGGAGGGGTTTCACCATGTTGGCCAGGCTGGTCTCGAACTCCTGACCTCGGGTGATCCACCCATCTCGGCCTCCTACAGTGCTGGGATTACAGACATGAGCCACTTCCCTAGCCTATTTTGTTTTTGTTGCCTGTGCTTTTGAGGTTTTAGCAATAAAATATTTGCCTAGAACAATATCCTGAAATGCTTCTCCTATGTATTCTTCTAGTAGATTTACAGTTTCAGGTCGTACATTTAAGTACTTAAACCATCTTTATTTGGTTTTTGCATATGGTGAGTGATAGGGGTCCAGTTTCATTATTCTGCATATAACCATCCAATATTTCCAGCACCACTTATTGAAGAAGGTACTCATTCCCCAAGTATCTTGTTGGCACCTTCGTTGAAATCAGTTGGCTATAAATACATGAATATACTTCTGGGTTTTCCATTCTGTTCTGTTGGTCTATGTGTCTGATTTTATACCAATACCATACTGTTTTGGTTACTATAGCCTTGTAATACATTTTAAAGTCAGGTAGTGTGATGCCTCCAGCCTTGTTCTTTTTCCTCAGGATTGCTTTGGCTATTTGCATTCTTTTTTGGTTCCATATGAATTTTAGAATCATTTTATCTATTTCTGTGAATAATGGCATTAGTATTTTGATAGAGATTACATTTAATCTGCAGGTTTCTTTGTGTAGTATGGCAATTTTCATGATATTAATTCTTCTGATCTATGAGTATGAGATGTCTTTCCATTTGTTTGTGTCCTCTTCAATTGCTTTCATCAGCATATTGAAGTTTTTCTTGTAGAGGTCTTTAACATCCTTGGTTACATATATTCCTAAATTTTTTCTACTTATTATAAATGGAATTATTTTCTTGATTTTTCACTCAGGTAGTTTATTATTGGTGCATCGAAATGCTACTAATTTTCATATGTTGATATATGTTGCAACTTTACTGAATTTATTTATCAGATCAAAGATTTTTATGGTGGAGCCTTTACGTTTTTCCAGATATAAGATCATATCATCAGCAAAAAGAAAAGATTTGATGGCCTCTTTTCTAATTCAGATGCTTTTTCTTCTTTCTCTTGCCTGATTGATCTGGCTATGACTTCCAGTACTTTGTTGAATAGTATTGGTAAAAGTGGGCATCCTTATCTTATTCTAGTTCTTAGAGGAAAGGCTTTCAGTTTTTCCTCCTTCACTATGATGTTAGCTGTGATTTTGTCATATATGGCCTTTATTATATTGAGCTATGTTTCTTCTATGCCTAGTTTGTTGAGAGTTTTCATCAGGAAGGAATGTTTAATTTTATCAAATTTTTTTTTTGCTTCTATTGAGACAAAATATGGTTTTTGTCCTTCATTTTATTGATAAGGTGCATCACGTTTATTGATTTGTGTATGTTGAACCATCCTTGCATCCCTGAGATAAATCCCACTTGATCATGGTGTATTATCTTCATGGTGCGCTGTTGGATTCAGTTTGCTCATTTTTTGTTGAGAATTTTTGTGTCTATGTTCATCAGGGATATTGACTTGTAGCTTTTTTTGTGCATGGTATCCTTGTCTGGTTTTGGTATTAGAGTACTGCTGGCTTCATAGAATGAATTAGGCAGAATTCCCTCTTCTTCAATTTTTTTGAATAGTTTGAGGAGAATTCTCTTTTTGTTTCTTGGTCAGTCTAGCTACCAATTTATCAATTTTGTTTACATTTTCAAAAAACCAACTTTTCATTTCATTGATCCTTTCTATTTTATCTCTAGTTTAGTTCTGCTTTGATCTTTATTATTTCATTACTTCTACTGATACTGGGCTTGGTTTGTTCTTGCTTTTCTAGTCCTTTGAAGTGTATTGTTAGGTTTTTTCTTTGAGAAATCTTTCTACTTTGTGATATAGGTGTTCATTGCTATACACATCCCTCTTAGCATTGCTTTTACTGTAACCCATAGGTTTTGATATGTTGAATTTTGATTTTCATTTGTTTGAAGAATGTTTTTTTAAATTTCCTCCTTAGTTTCTTCCTTGACCCAGTGATTGTTCAGTAGCATGTGTTTAACTTCCATGTATTTGTACAATTTCCAAATTTCCCGTTGGTATTGATTTTTAGTTTTATTCCATTGGGTCTGAGAAGAAATATGATATGATTTTGATTTTTTAAAATTTGTTGAGATTTGTTTTGTGTCCTAACATGTAGTCTATTTTGGAGAATGTTCTATGTGCTGATGAAAAGAATCTAGCTGTCGGATGAAATGTACTATTAATGTTTGTTAGGTCCGTTTGGTCTAAAATGCAGTTTAAATCCAATTTTTTGTTGTTGTTGTTGATTTTCTGTCTAGATGATCTGTCTAATGCTGACAGACAGGTGTTGAAGTCCCCAGCTATTATTGCATTAGAATCTATCTCTCTGTCTAGATCTAATAATATCTGCTTTATATATCTGGGTGCTTTGATGTTGGGGTGCATTTCTGTTTATAATTTTTTGTCCTCTGGCTGAATTGATCCTTTACCATTATATAATACATTTCATAAATTTATAAGGTCATTTTACATTTGTCTTGTTATTACTGTTTTTGTCTTAAAGTTTGTTTTATCTGACATAATTATAGCTTCTCTTGCTCACTTTTGCTTTCTTTTTCTATCCTTTACTTTCAGACTATATACGTTTTTACAGGAGAGATGAGTTTCTGATAGGCAACATATAGTTGAGTAATTTTTTTATCCATTCATTCATTCTATATATTTTAAGTAGAAGGCTTAATTATTTACATTTATGGTTATTCTTGATATGTGAGGGCTTATTCCTGTTATTTTATTAGTATCTGATTTTTTGACATATCCCATTGTTACTTTTCTTTTTATCCTATTGTTTATTATTGTAAATTGGTGATTTTCTTTAGCTGTAATATTTGAGTCCTTTCTCTTCCTTGTTTGTGCTTTCTCTACCTGTGGGTTTTATACTTTAGTGTGTTTTCATGATGATAGATATCATCCCTTTGCTTCAAAGTATAGGACTCCCTTAAATATTTCCTGTAGACCATTCCAGTGGTGATGAATTCCCTCAGTTTTTCTAGTCCAGGAAAGACTATTTCTCAATTTATGAAGAATAACTTTTCTGGGTATAGTATCATTGACTGGCAGTGTTTTGTCGTTGTTGTTGTTGTTGTTTTTCTCAGTATTATGAATATATCACCCCATTCTCTCCTGTCCTGCAAGGTTTCTGCTGAGAAATCCTTTGTTAATCTGATAGTGTTACAGGAAAGGGGTCCCAATCCAGACCCCAAGAGAGGGTCCTTGGATCTCACAAGAAGGAGTTCAGGGTGAGTCTATAGGGTAAAGTGAAAACAAGTTTATTAGGAAAGTGAAGGAATAAAAGAATGGCTACTCCATAGAAAGAGCAGCCCCAAGGGCTGCTGGTTGCCCATTTTTATGGTTATTTTTTGATGATATGTTAATAAGGGGTGGATCATTCATGCCTCCTCTTTTTAGACCATATAGGGTAACTTCCTGACATTGCCATGGCATTTATAAACTCCCATGGTGCTGGTGGGAGTGTAGTCACAAGGATGACCAGAGGTCACTCTCATGGCCATCTTGATTTTGGTGGGTTTGTCTATGTCTGTACCACCCTGAATACACATGATCCCATCTGATCTTGGAAGCTAAGCAGGGTCAGGCCTGATTAGTACTTGGATGAGAGATTTTGTGGGTGTTAGCTGGCTTCTTCTAACCTGTTTTATCAGCAACTTGTTTTATGACCTGTATTTTGTGCCAACCTCCTATTTCATCCTGTGACTTAGAATGCCATCACCATCTGGGAATGCAGCCCAGCAGGTCTTAGCCTTACTTTCCCAGCACCTATTCAACATGGAGTTTCTCTGGTTCACAAGCCTCCGACAATAGGGATTCCCATATGAGTGACTAAATGCTTTTATTGATTTTAGAATTCTCTCTTTGCCTTTGTCTTTTGATAGTTTGACTATAATATGCCTTGGAGAAAGTCTTTTTGCATTGTATTTATTTGGGAATCTCTGAGCTTCTTTTATCTGGGTGTCTAAATCTCTTTGCTAGACTTTGAAAGTTTTCAGTTATTATTTTGTTAAATAAGTTTCTATCCTTTTTATTCTCTCTTTACCTTCTGGGACATCAAAAATTTGAATATTTATTCACTTTGTGGTGTCCCATATGTCACATAAAATTTGTTCATTGCTTTTTATTCTTTTTCTATATTTTTGTCTGACTGGGTTATTTCAAAAGACCTGTCTTCAAGTTCTAAAATTCTTTCTTCTGCTTGATCTATCTATTGTTGAAGTTTTTTAATGTATTTTTTATTTCACTTAGTACATTCTTCAGTTCCAGAATTCCTGTTTGTTCTTTTTTATTATGTTTGTCTCTTTGATATATTCCTCATTCATATCCTGAATTGTTTTTCTGATTTCCTTGTATTGCTTTGGTTTTCTCCTGCTTCTCACTCAGCCTCTTTAATATCATTATTTTGAATTCCTTTTTTAGGATCTCATAAATTTCCTCTTGATTGGATTCTGTTTCTGGGGAATTATTGTGTTCCTTTGGAAGTGTCATGTTTCCTATTTTTTCATGGTTCTTGTGTCTTTACATTTATATCTGTATATCTGGTGTAATAGCTGCTTCTTCCGGTTTTTTTAAATTTGCATGCATAGGGAAAACTTTTTCCTAAAGATGTATCTATGGTGTTGAATGCACAGGGCACTTTAACTTTGATTGTAGGTGCAAGCAGGAGTGTAGTGTTTATATGATTTATTTGATTGTACACAGCATCAGTGGTGTCTGTGATTTCCACAGTGGCTTAGGGTATGGTTGCTAGCGAAAGCTTTGGTGAAGTTTTTCTGAGGATGGGGATGTCAGATGGGCCTTTCCTCAGACTCCAGTGCTGTCAGCAACAGGCCAAACATGCCTGTCCTTGGGCCTCAGCATGGTGTATACTGCCACTGGTGTTAGCAGGTCCAAGCAGGCTGATTCTTGGACTTCCATGTGGCTTGCTCAAGTGCCAGTAGTAGCAGCAGTGGTCCAAGCAGGTGAATATGTTCTCAGGCCCCTGGGCAGCAGGTGTGACATGGGCAATGGCAGCAGCAATCGCAGGACAAACCTCTGGATTTCAAGCAGTCCATTCTGATGTTGGCAGTGGCTGCAATGGGCTGGGCCAGCCAGTCATCAGGCTCCCAGGTGGCACATGCAGGTGGGTGCCAGCTCTGGTGGTAGTGGCAGGCTGGATGGGCTAGATCTTGGGACCCCAGGAGGAGTATTCAGGTGGCAAAAGTGATGGACTGGGCTGGGCAATCCCCAGGCACCTGGGCAGCATGCTGAGACACTGAGGAGGTGAAGCCAGGTGAGGAGGACCTGTCTTCAGACCCACCGGTGGTGTCTGCAGTAACTGGCTGTGGCAGGCAAAGGCAAGGTGATCCCCAGGCCCAAGGCAGAATGTCCAGGGGAGGGCAGCAGGGGCTGCACTGCAGCTCTTCTACTGAGGAGGTTGGAGTTGCTTTTAGTGGCAATAGCCATATGCAGGTGGCTGGGAAGAGTGCACTTCACTCGCACTTCAGCCCCCACAGTGACAGTCAACAGCATGCAACTACTGCTGCTGGCAGGAGTTTGTTTTGGGGAGTGCATGAATGTGCATGATGGCTTTACTGCTGGAGGCAGTGGAGGTATTTGCCAATGGCTCATGCTCTAGCCCTGGCAGCAGTAGTCAGCCAAAGTGGTGGCTGCAGATGGGGGATGTCAATGGGGCTCCAGAGATATGGAAATGCAAGGGCTGTTGGGTACCCAAGCAACATGCAGTCCATTCTGGGCTGGGCTCTCAATATGGTGGCTTGCTGCAGCTGTTTAGGACTTGAGAAGTGTGTAGGACCCAGTGTGAGCTCCTTCTCTGAAGCAATGCCTTCACACAGTCTCCAAGCAGCTTCCTATGTTAATCTCGGGGACCACAAGGGTGCTGGGGCTTCCCCATGGCTGAGATGCATTCAATGGTTGGAATGTGGGCCACTAGGGGTCACTCATTTACCCTTTCCCTGCACTCAGGAGCCTCTCTAGCCTCCCAACCAATCCCAGATGAGCTGGCTGCTTCACTTCCTTCTCCTTTATCCTGTCACTTCTCAGCTGAATTCCAGTGTTCTCTCTTAGATGATTTATTCAAAGTGTGATTATCTACTCACTATTTTGGTTCTTATTCTTTGAGGAGGTGAGTACCAAATGCTTCTGCTCAGCCATCTTGAAGCCTCTATCTTTGTCTTGGAATTTTTGAAAGGCTGAGTCAGTGAGACAGAAAATATGACAGAATATAAGTCTTCTTTTACTATGAAAGCTACTGAGTATAACAGGAATCCAGGAAAAAAAATAACAGAAACAATGTTCAAGTGGACAATAAGGAGCTTACAAGTTAGTGGGAGTCTTTAGATTCCTAGAATTGAGATGGTCCTCAAAGTTCATCTGAACAAACTGCATGTGAGGAAACTGAGTCTCACAGTAACGGGCTGACTTTTTCAAAGCTTATTGCTTTTAGTGACAGAGCTAGAACCCAGGTCTCTCACCCTCTGCTTCCAATTTTTCTGAAAATTATTCCAAATTAAAAGGTTAATAACTTCTATGGAATTATTGACCTAATTATCCAGGATCATCCGTGTCAAAATAATTAGTATCAAGGAAGAGGCACGGGAATAGGTGAAATAGCTCTTTGAAAGAAAATATATTGAAAAATTAACACAGCACTCTATTCCAATAATAAGCCTGAAGATTGCAGTCACTCATAATTCATGTAATACCCTAGCCACTGATTTTCTTTGTGGAACTGAGCAGAAAATAATCTTCGTGTTCTGCTCCCTGCATATTTCCCAGGGATGCAGTGAAGAAACAGAAAATCAAATGAAGCAAGAAAGTATTCATATATCATGAAAAATAAATGAAATTTATGATTCTCCACCTAGCTGTAATTTAGAATCACTTATTGAACCCAGTTACCATCTAAGACCTATAAAGTAAGGATCTTGGGGTGCTGGGCCTGGGAATCTGTAATTTTAAGTCTCAAAAAATGATTCTGATGCATGCCCCAGATACGAAATCGTTGGATTAGATTTTATTTTAATGAAATTCATTCAAATCCAAGATTCCCTGATTCTATGATGTATCTAAATAGACTTGAGTGGGATTTTGCAGCCATGTCAAGTCTGAAAGGAAACAAATAGTAATTGAGTACCTTTCCTGCTTCTGAACCCCATCTGGCTTCTGGGCATCATTAGAAAACATGAGGGGCGGTGGATGTTTATTTACCCTGAAAAGACCCTCTTATCAGAGCATCATCCCTTAGGGACTTGAGTTCTCAAAAGAAGTCTTTATTTCAGAACGTTTAGGGGGAAAGAAGATACTATGAATGCTTGAAGGTATTATGTCCCTTTTTCCCATTTCCCCTTTCAAGAACGAATATGTTATCTAAAATAGTGTATATCCTAAGTACCATAGTCTCTAAGATTAGAGATTGTGATTCACTCATTAGTTTTCAGCAGAAAACAAGGGCCTGAGGAAGAAGGGCAGCATGAAGGAGGGGGGAATTCTGGGTAATGGCAGGAAACAGAAAAAAAAATGGCATGACACAGAGGAAACATATGAGTCAGAACCACATAGCCCAAAGTTTGATCCCAAATCTACATGCTACTTTTTCTGAGATGGGTAGCTTTGAGCAAATCACATAAACCATATGATTTTCAGCTTTCTCATCTAGAGATTGTTAAAAATAGTACTGGTCATATATCATGATACTTTTATGATAATTAGACATATGACATGTCTGGTGCCCTCACTACAGTATTTGGCCCAAGGAAGTATTCAATAAATGGCAACAATTATTAACAGTACTAGCACTTTCCAGTGAAGTATGACATTGTGGAAAACCAAAGAACAAACATGTAGAATAGGAATGTGGAAGTACCTGCTAAAGGCAGAAAATCTCCAAATAATGCAGAGATGCATTTAGTAGACAGTTTCAGCATTTAACCTAGCCTAAATGATATTTTAACATTGCATAGCAGAGAGTACCTATCTCTCATATGTCCCTCTCTCTCCCCCTCTATTCCTGTCTCTCTTTTTCTCCCTCTGTATTAAACACCTACACTCCCCAATAAAGAAATAAATAATAGCACATTTATAGCACAACAACAAAACTACAAAACTAGTGTATCTGGCAAAAAAGCAAAGCCTTCTGCCACCAGCATCGCCAGGCATTTTGCACCCAGAAGATGCATGACAGCAGAATCCCCAAACAATGCTGCTTTACAAGCCAAAGTGGGGGTAACCTCAAGGAGGTCAAAGCCAAGGAAATGTACCATGCACATGAAAGCACAGCTTTGAACAGGAAAAAAAGCTAAGAAACAGTCATAACACTTCTGCAGCCAATCTGGCATGCAAAAGTCAGAAAAAGCAAGTTTTTTCAATCCAAGGCAATCAACATCTTTTGTAGGTAAAACGGCAGCACTCCAAGAAGCCACACAAGCTCTCCAATAACTGCTGTGTCTGTAAGTCATAGGATAAAGTAGGCAGCATGGAAAAGACTGCTGACCACACACCCACTGCCAGCCACAATCAAACATCTAATATGAGGGAGAGTTATTTACAGGCACTAAAATCTACTTAGCACTATTGTCATATACCAAAGTCTACAAGCGAAATAATTCCCAAGGGCATCTGGGCCAGCTGTCACCCTGACTTCACAATGAATGGAGTTTGTTTTGACAGCTATCTGCTGCCATTTTTGCCTCTATATAACTTTTCTAATATCTTCCTTCCTCTTCTTTCTACTCCACGAATTAGCTTTTATTGAGCACCCATTTTGTATGTGCATGATGCTGTGGCAGGGACACAGATAAAAAAGCCTTGGGTCTTGACCTCAATACATCCATAGTACACAAATAGATAATGAGAGTATAAAGTGAGAAGTATCTAGAAGAATAAAACTAAAGTGGGAAGGAGGGAGCTTAATTCTGCCCAGGGAATCAATCAGAGATCATAGAGGTAGAGACATTTGAAATGGGCATGAAAGGATCTATAAGTATTTATGTCTGAGAGAATGGAAAAAGCAACCCAGGCAAAAGTCTCTTAATAGGGGATATGTGCGGGGCATTGACCATGTTCTATGTGGGATTTGGTAAAGAAAATGGCATGAGGTGAGGCAAGAAAACTAGTCTGCGGGAAGATTCCCAAATCCCTAAGCATTCATCCTAGCAACCATTGACATGGTCTGTCCTTTCATTCACCCCCATCTGCTCAGTGCCCAGCACGTGCCTGACGTGGCATAAACCTGGGGTTGTAGCTGTGCACAGCTCTTTATAGTACCCTCACCCAGATCTGCCTTATACCTTAACACTTCTAACTCCAGAAAGATCCCCCTCTGTGGACTCTGAGCCCTCCAAGGAATTACTAACTAAAGCATTAGAAAAGTTGAGGCCAGGCGTGGTGGCTCACGCATGTAATCCCAATACTTTGGGAGGCCAAGGCAGGCAGATCACTTGAGGTCAGGAGTTCAAGACCACCCTGGCCAACATTGTGAAACCCCATCTCTACTAAAAGTAAAAAAAAAAAAAAAAAAAAAAAAAAAGCTGGGCATGGTAGTGGGCATCTGTAATCCCAGCTACTTGGGAGGCTGAGGCAGGAGAATCACTTGACCCAGGAGGTGGAGGTTGCTATAGCCGAGATCACGCCACTACACTCCAGCCTGGGTGACAGAGTAAGACCCTATCTCAAAAAAACAAAAAGAAAGAAAAAATAAAAGAAAAGTTGAATGCCTACTCTTCCTAGTGGGTTTTTGCATTTTAGAAGAAGACATATTGACTCAAATGGAAAAATTGGCATGGAAAAAATTTTGAGCAAAAGAACCATTCTGCCCTTCATAGCTTACCCTTAGGTGTCACTCCTCATTCTCTCTGCTTATCCTTATTTGTGAATTAGAAGAGCAGAGGTATACCTGCTTATTTGCACCCCACTCCTGATCTTTGATTTCTCTCCACTAGAAGTCACGTCAGTTCTCACAGGAATTCAAGAGGTTTCAATCTCACCCCTGCTACACATTCACGTGACAGATGAGGTTCACATATGGAACACATTTTCCAAGTGCAGCCTATATAATGGCCTGAAACACAAACAAAATCAACCTGAGATTTTGTAGGGTTACTAGGCTGCTACATATACTAGGATACTCCATTACCCTCCCACATAAGAAAGCATGTTGGAATGAAAGTAAGCCTGGGGTTACAATAGGGATAGTCTTGAATCCATTCTAATTTGTAAAGGAAAAACTGTAAGCAAATGTTGTTACTTCACTACTAGTATCACATCACATGAGGCATGCTTCTAAATGATCCTGTTCCTCTAGTATGACACATTACCAAGCTGGAAAGTCACTGGCAAAGGTTCATACATATAATCTGACAGTTCTCAGTAGTACACTGTATGTCAGTAATGCATCTATAGTTTTCAAAAGTGTCCAGTTCACTCTTAAGGCCTACATTACAAATAGTTTGATTTGACTCATTAATGTGCTATACATACACCACAAAGTCCTACTAAACAAAACCAATAACCTTACGGAATTGTCTATTTTCTAATTTCTAATGTTCTAACTTCCTGTGTGTTGAGGTTTCAACATCAGCAAGTGTTTGCTTCATTTTAATAAAGAAAAATACTTTTAATTTTATTTGGTATATAAGCTAAGATTTTTTGGAATACTATAGCTTAAATGATTATTTCTTAAATAACTAATAAAATTTTTATGGGCACTACATCCCTTGAACGAAACTGCAAAGGAAATTTCAAACAAGATCTTGAGTCCTTCATCAGCGAGCTTGCCATGAAGGAAACATTCTAAAATCTCAGTGGCTTGTAGCAGCAAATATTTGTTTCCTACTCACATGTCTGCATCTGTGGAATGGATGCGGTACTAGAGCTTTGCTCAACTCTGTACTACATTTCCTTTCATACCGGGACCTCAGGGAAAGATGCTTACTTTTGTGGCAGAGGCTAACAAGAAGCAATCACTTTTGAAGTTTCTGTGCAAATATAATGTTTGTCTCATTGGCTCACATTCCGTTGGCCAAAAAAAAAAAAAAGTCACATGGAGTAGCCCAACATCCGTGAAGCAAGAAAATACATTTTTCCCATAGCAGGAGAGGGAAATATACATTTGCAAAGAATAATACAATCGGTCAAAGAACACCTTCTCTGGATATTCACTTTCCTTCCTTTCTCACTCAAAGTTACTCGCTCCCATGAAATATACCTTGAAAATTGCATCCACTTACGGCATCAGGTGCAAAGTTGAAGATCTTGTGGTAGTCTCTAAGTCAGGAATAAAATAACTCATACACACTCACATAAAATGGTGAAACAGGGACAGAACAACTACAATGAAACCTCCATTCATGAAGAGGAAGGCAGACAGACACTTAGCCATCAGTAATACACAGTAATTTTGAAATTCTGCTGAACAAACATCATGAGGCCTCCTAACCTAGAGCAGGGAATATTTCTTGAGTAGCCTCTGTTCAGCTCTTGAGGAGGTAGAAGTGGAGATACCCTCAGTCCATCATTCTCTGTGTCTTGAATCCACCCTCTGGAACGTCTTCTCTTTTTGGTTATTCTTGTTGGATGCACCTGAGGAGAGCATTGGAGACAATGCCATTCTAGGGGAAGGAGTAGCTTTCTCAGCCTGCCTCTTGCCCAAGAAAATTGGGGCACAAATTATCTCAAACAGTTACAGTCTCTTTGAATTGAAGATGACAGTGCTTTTGGCAGTACAACTCTTTCAAAGATATAGCTATTTATCTATGTGATTACATTTCTGTGTGCCAGTAGCTGCTACCACAGTTATTTTGTAGATGTATGTTTTTCTTTAGACTTAATTAAAGATATTGTGTGCTTATCTAGTTATGGCAGAACTGTGCCCTTAGGATTTGTGGCCACACCCCTGATTTTAGCTGTACCTATGTCTTAATCAGTGTTTTTGGCTCAAAACATTTCTTAATTTTATTTTTTATCAATTGATGATTGAAAACAGTTTCACTTTTCAACTCTGAAATCCCAAAATTTGGAACTCTGTGTTTTCTATTTCACTCCTTCATACAAACAGGCCAGTTATTTTCTGTATTTATTTCCTTTTAAAAATATCTTATCAAATGTAGCTAATAACCAACTCACACTAGAAATATTCCTTTTAAATACCCCGCCAGCCAAAGCTACAATTTCATGAGGTATACTCTCTGCCTCCAAACTTATCACCATTGCAGAAAAACTATATTACATCGATCACCACTTTTTTTCAATTTCCTTTACAGTTTTCTTACCACCTACTGCTTTATCCTGAAGCAATTGTGACACCATTTTTATTTTCATAAAATAGTTCCCCACTCGTCATATCAATTTCTATATGAGTCAGTTTGCTGCACAAAAAGCAACCCTAAAACTCTAGTGGCTTACAACAGTAAACAGGTTTCTTGCCCAAGTAACATGCCAGCGAGTGTCACTTGGCTCTGAAAACCTTGTCTCTGTTCCATAGAGCTTCACATTCAGGGACCCAGGCTGACAGGCAGCCACTCATGCATTCTCATAACACATGCATTCTCATGGCAAACGGGAAAGGCAAGAGGCTAATGCCTTTATTCTTAAATCATATTTAAGGTCTTTGCTTGAAATTGGCATCGTTATTCTTCTCACATTCCATTGGCCAAGCTCAGCATGATGGCATGGGTAATTTTCCTCCCATTGGGAAAAAGGTGGAGTAAATATTTGCAAATAATAATACAACCTGACCACATGCTGTACTGAAAGACCTGAGTAATAAAATTTTAGAGTTGGAGATATGCTACCCAACACCAGAAAACTGGTGCAATTAGAAGGATTTTCACGAGATTAATTATTTTTTTCATCATTCTGCAAAGAAACTATAAGAAACCAATGTAGCAGTTGATTTTATGCTGTGAAACATCACAAAGATGTCGTTCCAAAGTGATTAATATCCAGAATTGCTTCTATAAAAGTAAAAACATAAAAAGAGAAGCATAAGTGTTCTTAAATTTTTACTTTGCTTTATAAAAATTAAAAATGTATGATAGTAAAGTACATTTTATGTACGGTTGCAAAAGCAATCTGAATTTGCTAAGTCCCTCTAGTTTACATTTGATGCAGTCAAGGACTTTTCGTCACAATCAGAAGAAGCATTAGAAAGAAAAAATCTGTCCAGAATTATGGGGTGTTTCTTATTATTCCTAAATAATTCACAAATGTTAGTAAATGCAGAGATTCCGTTTGAATGGGAGCCCTGCTGAGCCAAAGGCCTCAGAAAGATAACAGGGTAATGAGTGCCCTCTAGTGGTAAATCAAAGCTTTTGACTTGTAAACAGAACAGAGAGAGAATGTCGTTTTCCTCATTTTGCTTCTTAAGCTGTACTCTGGGGACGAAGGGGAAAATGTTGAATCTTAACATTCTAAGACTCCTTTTTCCTGTGCCTGAAACTTGTTTATTTGATACTTAAAAGTATTAAGCAATTCAATTCTCCTCACGTAAGAATAATAGATGTTATATGTCTAGTACTTTCTTATCCTAAAGCTGTCACAAGTATATATTCAATTTTATTTTTAAAAAGAAATAAAATTTTTACCCCGGGGATGTAGCTTGAAGAATAATTTGCAATTTAGATTTTGTTTGTATTGATTACAGGTCAGCACAATCACCAAGAAGAAATATCTAAGTAGTTTCCAACTCCTGATATTTCCAAAATGATTACAGATTTTATTAATCAAGGTCACAGTCACCTCATTTTACCAGTGTCAATGAAAACCTGATGTTATCTGTTAATTAAGAATCTCCATGGCGGCCGGGCGCGGTGGCTCACGCCTGTAATCCCAGCACTTTGGGGGGCCGACGCAGGCAGATCACCTGAGGTCAGGAGTGCACAACCAGCCTGGCCAACATGGTGAAACCCCGTCTCTACTAAAAATACAAAAAATTAGCTGGGCGTGGTGGCGGGTGCCTGTAATCCCAGCTACTCGGGAGGTTGAGGCAGGAGAATTGTTTGAACCTGGTAGATGGAGGTTGCAGTGAGCCGAGATCGCGCCATTGCACTCTAGCCTGGGGCAACAAGAGCGAAACTCGGTCTCAAAAAAAAAAAAAAGAATCACCATGGCAATGAAAATGGATATCTTAAGTGCTGCTGCTGCCGCCGCTACCACTGCTGCCACTGCAATTTATGTGTGAGTTCCAAGTGCCCTCTACTGGGCAAAATACAGTGGGTGAACAAGCTGTCTGGATTCTAGTCTGGATCAGCCCTCTCCCCTTGGAGTTCCTAACCAAGCTGAAATACCATTTAAAAAATGTAAAAGCTCAACCTACGTAAAGACCATAGGATCAGACTTTATACTAAAATCGTGGAAGGAAAAAATCATTAAAGCTTTATTGTATATGTATGAATAGTTTGCAAATACCATGCTTTTCCTTTTTACTCAAATCTCATTTCAAATGCGATTGCCTCCATGAGAAATTAGAAGCTATTAGAAAACAAGTCATGGACAATATTTTAAAACCTGACTTTTCTTCTCGGCACTTAGATAAATTCCTTTTTCTTTTTCTTTGTTTTTTCTTTTTTTCTTTTTTTTCTTTTTTTAACTTTACAGGCCTGGAATCCAACTTGTGCAGGTTTTTCACCCCCTGGAGAGATATAGAAAGTCTGCTGAAGTGCTCGCTAAGCTCCCAAAAAGGCAATGCCTCCCCTGTGTAGTTGAAAACGTTAACATTTGCAATTATCAGCTCAAGTTTTAGGACAGAGTAAAGTGATCTAGTCTTGGAGAGAAAGGGTAAGAGGGCTACTTTTTGGCTTCCAGGAGTTAGACAGTACTCTGGTAATGGCAGGAGCTATTATTAATCCTCTTGGTCAAACTTCCTTCTGCATGCCTGGGATCACGCCCTTATGAACCCCAGTCCACTTTATTGGGTTTTTTTCCCTCCTCCCATGATCTCTCTAAGCTATTAAAGCCCTAAATTCATTCGTTGGAGTTCTGGGGGGGAAAAACGGTCCTTTTTTATAAAATGAAGGAGAAAGACAATCTATATTCCCTGAACTCAGGAGCAAAGCATCTTTTGTCTACAAACCCTTTTCTTCCGAGAATTGTATGTATTACCAAAGCATGAGATCATAGCCCAGCTCCTAGTGAGTCAAAAGAAATATATCTGCATAAATAGAAATTCAAATAAACTACTTCCAACAGGGTTTAAACTATTTGTTTAGCTTCTAAAATATTAACAAAATAATGTGAAATATGATGACTTCTGTACGTGTTGCTTTTCTATAATAAAAGTGTTATGGGCTGAATCATGTTCCCTCAAAATTCATATGTTGAAGTCCTAATCCTCAGTACCTCAGAATGTGATCCTATCTTTATAAAGGTCATAAAGTTGAAATAAGGTAATTAGGATGGGACTTTATCCCACATGACTGGTATCCTTAAAAGAAGAGAAGATTTGGATACACACACACTCAGAGGGAGGAGCATGGGAAAACACACGAAGATAGCCACCTGCATGCCAAGAAAAGAGGTGTCAGAAGAAACTGACCGAGCTGATTCCTTGATCTCAGACTTCTAGCTTCCAGCATTGTGAGAAAATACATTTCTGTTATTCAAACCACCTAATCTGTAGTACTTTATATGACATCTCTAGTAAACTAATACAAAAAGTGAGGTTGGCATTACTTCCATGGCTCTATACTGTCAGGATAAATATGTCAGCATTTCTGTTAGCCTTTGCCTCAAGATTTTTGCCTCCAGGTGGATATCCAACTAATATAGCTCCAGGCATCATGTCTAAACTCAAGAAAGAAAGAGGGGAGAAAATACCCTTCTTTTTATCAAAAACTAATTATTTTTAAAGGATCCTTTCTGTTGCAAGTACCTGAAAACTCAAGACTCAAACTCAGAATTTATTAGCTCAAGAATTAGAAAATCCGGGGTTGCACCAACATTAGGCATGGCTAGACTCAGAGATCACATACATCATCTGGATTGAGATTCTCCCTATCTTTTTATTTTTCTGTCTTTGTATTGCTTTACTTTTCTGCTCATGCTTATCACTAGAAATTCCAGGCTTTTTCCTCATGGCAACAAGATTCTGGCTGCTATAGCTTTAGCAACACAGTCTTTCAAGATCCAGTCTAGCAAAAATGAGTTCCTGTCTCCCAGAATCCCTATGTACAAACACACATATGATGCTTCTTTCTTGGGCACACCCTCATGGTGTAATTATGTAAAATGCCTCTTCATACTCTTTTATCTTAGCCTAAGCACTAGGAAGTCTGTATTTATGTAATAATGTTGATAATTATCAACATTGTAAAGAGTAAAGGGCTACTCTTTATTAAGCACTTTATGCCAAGCATGGTTCAGTATCTCCTTGAAGCATCACACTATCTAATGTAACGAGAACAATTACCCCACTTCCAAAATATTATTGAATATTTTTTAAAATTTTTTAAGAAGTAACTAGTCATGAATAGGTCAAATAATTTGCCACATATCACTAAGATAGAAAATAGAGCCAGGAATTAAATATACTTTTGTCAGTGTGTAAAATCTTCAAACTCTTAACCACGATCTGAATCCACTTGATTCCATATTGTTTTTCAGAAAGCATGAAGCTTCTAGCTCTTTGTCTCCATTTCAAGAACTTCCCCTGCAATCACTTCTACCCAGTCAACCAATTCCCACTTACTCGGACTATGCCTTTTATCAATTCTTCAACCATGAAAGGTTAATTTTTAACAAATAAATGCTCCCTTCTTCCCCACCCACTCTAATTTTAGGAAAGAAAGATTTCCACTTATCCTAGTAATGAGAAGCATTTGAATTCTATATAGTCACTCAAACCCCTGCCCCTTTACAAGCTAACCCATCTTTTTAAAATTTCTCTGACTTTTTTATTATGCAGTTTTACTCTCTTTGAAGCATATTTAGAAGTCAGTCCTTGAAAAACACTGGCATGCAAAACACTTGAAAATAAATAGACAGCAATTATGCCAATAGATAAGGATAAAAATGAGGGTCCCATTTTACATTGCCTTCTTTTCAGCAAAGATCTATTTTCAGTGCAGAGGTCAGATGAATTCAATAGTATCTCTGCTGAAATCAGAAGCTAGCTGGCATCATCAGCACCAAGTAGAGCATGGAGCTGAGTGCACTTACAAAGCATGTTGGAAGATATGGACCCTGTCTCTTTAGAGATGACAAATCAAGAGGATACACAATCTTATTTGATGGGTGCTTTACTCAAGGCCACATCAGCTAGGAGATACAATTTGGAACTAAAATGATGTTAAAATATAATTTAGCCTCATCTGAAGGTTTGAAGGAGTCCATCTGTACCCCAATTACCCCCTCAAGCAGAGGTGCCCTTCCTCTAAGATCATTTATGTAAGTGTAACCCCCATTAGAGTAAGTGGTCCATGAGGACAGTGGCTACATTGTATTTCTTGTTAAATGTGGCTGGCCTGTGGCTGGAGAGTAACCATCATACAGAGGATCTGTGTTAAACGGGATAGGCTAGGTCTTTTTATTGTAACAATAAACCTGGTAGGCTAAACACAAAAAGTAGTTTATTTCTGGCTCAGGTTACATGTCCCTTGTGGGTGAACAAGAGGCTCTGCTCCACACAGTCACTCAGGATCTCAGGCTGACTGAGACTCCACAGTTAGCAGCCTTACCATCTGGAATAGGCAGCATTCTTATTGCTGCAGCCAGAAAATGGAAAACCACATGGGCTTTTCTATACTTCAGGCTGGAAGTGACACATGTCACTTCCAGAAAGTACTGCTCTTCAACCTGGGCCCCACACCTCAGGGGGATCTGGAATTTAGAGGGCTGTACCAGTGCCTGGGACTTAGCTAGGCCTGGCAGTGTAACACAGGAAGAGCACCCCAAGCCAAGACCAGGACCTACATGAGCTCTCACCCCCATTTTTACCCTTTAATATACACTCTGACCCTCTATCCCATACATAGAGTTAACCAGAGTCCCGGAGCTCTAGGAAGCTCTGGGACTTGCACCTAGAGGGTCATCCTGGCACCACATGTCCGACTCTGGTTCTGGGGCTCGGGGGGATAGCCTAAAGGAGATTACTCCCAACAAGCAGTGTGATATTTCTTTTATGGAATTACACAAGACTGACTGCCAGAATGGTAACAACATGCTATTTTGGGTGATTCTCACTCACATTGGACACAAGACAAGTTCTGTGTTCTGAGCTACCATCTGTCCCCCACCATCTCTTGGGTTTAAGCCCTGTGTCTACCCCTGTGTCAGCTCTTACCCATCTGTGTTCAATTCACAACATCTCTGGTCTACAGCATCCAAGGGTGACAGAAGGCATTTTTTATTCTGTGTACCTCCCACTGCTGTCATGCAGTGCAATCATGTCACCCTTTTTGAAGGCTCTGCATCACATGAGAGAGAAAGTCTTGAAGAAAGGTGGAGATTGCCATTCTCCTTCAATGGATTTTTAGATCATTGCTGCTCAAAGTCAATAGGGTCTCCCAGGTGATGTCTTTTCTTGCTTCCAATTGTGCTGATATCATATTCTACCAGGTCTGTCTTAAGCCATGTCAGATTAGGGACTAAACACCCCTTATGTGAATGGTACTGCGCTTTTCACTCTACCTTTCCTGCCAGTGTCGGTGTGTGGAATTCAGGGATATAGTCAACAATGAAAGCAATAGTATTCTAAAAATGAGGTGATTATAGCCTAAGGAGTTTAAGAGAAACATGGTTGGAAGATGTGCTATAATTCATTTAGACTACAAAATTCAGAACAGTACATTTAACATAACCAAAAATGAATTATCATTCACTCTTTCTTCATACACTGGGTTAGACTTGCATGTGTGGTTATCATCAAAGAAGCACAGTGACAACTTTTGAGAGAATCATTCAAAGCCATTATTCAGGGTTGGTGGGATGGATAATGCAGCATCAGGAGTGATGCTGTAAACAGCATTGAACCCATGGAATTAGAAAACTGAAGAGGCATGAAGATCTACATTGTTTCAATACAAACAGCTTCCAATGGACCATGGCATTGTAAGTAATAATATTATTACCTTTTTCTCCCTGGTAGGAAATATGAAATTAGCCAAAAGTGGTGCATTTGCTAATAAAGAAGGCAAAAGATAGTTCCCCAACTTGAATCCAAAGAGATGGTGCCTGAACACTACAAAAAAATCTTCACTTGCTCTGACTTGACCAGCGATCAAGTACCTAAGTACCTCTTCTCTAATTGCTATTCTAAATCTTCACTGATAAATAACTATAACTTCCATGAGCCCATGAATTATATATACATTTTTAGATCAAATTGTTTATATAGAGCAAAATAGGTCCAGGGCACCTCACGCTTTGGGATGGCTCTGCTTCCTTTCACATTGGCCAGAACTAATCTCATGGCACTACTCAGTTTCAAGGTGGCTAATAAGTCTATTCTTCTGAGTGCTCAAAAGGAGAAGAGAACCAGATATTGGTGGTCATTTGTAATGTTTGGTAATGTTTGCCAACCACAAGGATGGAACTGGGTCTGTGGCTTCTGACAGTAGCCACATTTTAGCAACTATAAGTTGCTCTCTCTCTGGGTTGCAGTTCCCTCCACTTATCCCACAACTATCTCCAAAGCCTTGTGAAATGGCTTTAAATCCTTGCCTTAGTTTTGCTATAAAGAACTAAGCATTTATCTCTCTCTCTCTCTCTTCCTTCACCTCCCCCATACCACAGTCTATCATAGTGATAAGAGCATAAATATGGCATAAGGGAGAGACCCCAAGACTGCACGAAGCAATTAGCAAAACATGAGCTATAGCCTTAGACAGCCTAGAGATCAGGCTTTCAAAGCCAGGCAACCTAGGAGACAAAGGAATGATAGAACTGATAGAGAAACTTCTGAAGAATTTCCTACAAACACTAGAAGGGAGAAAAGAACCTCTAAGAGAGCTCTGAGGTCCTGATAATCTGAGGAGTAGGACCAGAAGCAATTATAAATTGGGGCAACAAAGTATCTGAAATTTGTTTCTGAATGCCTGTCTCCTCTCCGGAAGCCTACTCTGTGGCTTAGTTCCTTAAAGCTGGATGTGACAGTTAGACTACTGTATAAGGTCATTCTTGCGTTGCTATGAAGAAATACCTGAGACTGGGTAATTTGTAAGAAAAGAGGTTTAATTGGCTCATGGCTCTGCAGGCTGTAACAGGCAGCATAATGCAGCATCTGCTTCTGTGGAGGCCTAATTAGGCTTATGATCGTGGTGGAAGATGAAGAGAGAGCAGGCCCTCACATGGCGAAAGCAGGGGCAAGAGAGAGAGTGGGGTGGGGTTGGGGAGGTGCCACACTTTACAACAACCAAATATCATGAGAACAAATTCACTATCACGAGGACAGCACCAAGCCATGAGGGATCGGTTGCCATGACCCAGACATCTCCCACCAGGCCCCACCTCCGACATTTGGGATTACATTTCAACATGAGGTTTGGGTGGGGACAAATATCCAAACTATGTCATTCTGCCCTGGGCCTCCACAAATCTCACATTCTTCTTAGGTTGCAAAATACAATTATGCCTTCCCTATAGCCCCTCAAACGTCTCAACTTGTTTCAGCATCACCCAGAAGTCCCAAGTCCAAAGTCTCATCTGAAAATGAGTTCCTTCCACCTATGAACCTGTAAAATCAAATCAAGAGATTCACTTCCAAGATACGATGAGGGGTATAGGCATTGGGTAAACATCCCCATTCCAAAAGGGAGAAATCCACAACCCATTTGGATTCTTCATCTGAAAATGAGCTTTGCTTTTATACCACATGGCCAGGCTACAATTTTTTAAAACTTTTACACTCTGCTTCACCTTTAAATGTAAATTCCAACTTTAAGTCATTTTTGCCACATCTAAGCATAAGTTGTTAGAAGCAGCCACAGGTTGTTAGAAGCACCTCTTGAATGCTTTGCTTCTTAGAAATTTCTATCACCAGGTACCCTAAATCATTGCTCTTTAGTTCAAACTTCCACAGATCCCTAGGGCATGGACACAATGCAGCCAAGTTCTTCACTAAGGCATAAAAACATCATTGACCTTTGCACTAGCTCCCAGTAAGCTCCTCATTTCCATCTGAAACCCCAGCTTGGCCTTTGCTGTCCATATCAGCATTTTGGTCACAACCATTTAACCAGGAAATTCCAAACTTTCCCTCGTATTCCTGTCCTTTTCTGAGCCCTCTAAACACTTCACACCTCTTCATATTACCCAGTTCCAAAGTTGCTTTAACATTTTCAGGTATCTTTATAGCAATGCCCACTTCTTGGTACCAATTTTCTGTATTGGGCCATTCTTGCATTGCTATACAGAAATACCAGAGACTGGGTAATTTATAAGAAAAGCAGTTTAAATGGCTCATGGTTCTGCAGGCTGTACAGGAAGCACAGCACCAGCATCTGCTTCTGGGGAGGCCTCAGGAAGCCTACAGTCATGGCAGAAGGCTGTAAACCAAAAGTATCTGAGACAGGTCTCAACCAATTTAGAAGTTTATTTTGCAAGGTTAAGAACATGCCTATGACATAGCCTTAGGAGGCCCTGAGAATATGTGCCCAAGGTGGTTGGGTTACAGCTTGGTTTTATATACTTTAGGGAGACATCAGTCATCATTCAATACATGTAAGATATGCATTGCTTTGGTCTAGAAAGGCAGGAAAACTCAAAGTGGGGGACTTCCAGGTCACAGGTGGATTCGAAGATTTTCTAATTGGCAGTTGGTTGAAAGAATGTACCTAAAGACCTAGAATCAATAGAAGGGAGTGTCTGGGTTAAGATAAGAGGTTGCAGAGACCAAGGTTTTTATTATGCAGATGAATCCACCAGGTAGCAGGCTTCAGAGAATATAGATTGTCTTAAGGTCTCTGTTTTAATGTTAATGCCAGTCAGTTGTGCCTGAATTCCAAAGGGAGGAGGCCATAATGAGGCATGTCCAGCCACCTATTCCCATCTTGGCCTGAACTCATGTTTCAGGTTAACTTTGGAATGCTCTTGGCTCGGAGGAAGGGTCTATTCAGTTGATTGAGGGGGCTTAGAATTTTGTTTTTGGCTTATAAGGTGAAGAGGGAGCAGGCAACTTACATGGCGGAAGCAGAAGCAAGAAAGAGAGTAGGGTGGAAGAGCTGCCACACTTTATAACAACAAGATCTCATGAGAACTCACTCACTATCATGAGGATAACACCAAGCCATGAGGAATCCACCTCCAGGACCCAAATACCTCCCACCAGGCCCTACCTCCAACACTGGGAATTACATTTCCATATGAGATTTGGATGGGGACAAATACCCAAACTATATCAACTGACTTTCACCTTTATAAAGTTAATTCTAGCAGAGTGATACTGGGCACCATAAATGAGAAAATGTGTTTATTTCCATGCTATTTATATGTTTTGGAAGACATTTTAAAGTACAGAATGGTCTTTGAATGGTGATCACTAGAAACAGTTGACAGCAAGTGGACAAGATATTGAGGTGGTAGACTTCTTGATATTCCTCCAACCTCACTATTTGCAGTTCTTCATCATCATCATAGTACTGATATATCCAGTCATCCTGAAATAATTTGCAGCTTAGGTATTGATCCTGGCCCATATAGCCCAGTCTGTTCTGCTTCCCTCACACTTTTGGGTTAGGTTCTAATATAAATTTTTTAATGCTCTAGAAGCACAGAGGGACATGTCTCAATGGCACTGATGGCTTGGAGAAATTCAGGCAACCACAGTAATTATAATGGAAAGTAAACCTTTGAGTGGAGAGGGGAAGGGCAATGAGGCAGTGGGCAGAGGGCACGAGACCAAGGGAACTTGCGTACAGATGCAAAGCTGCTGGAACTAGTTGTACCTTAAAGATTATTTTCATGTGTGAAAAGAAAATAGAAGCTTGCATATTTAAGAGGAAGAGATTTCAATGTGTAAAAGTGAAATGTATACAACAAGAGTACAAGAATTAAATGAGGAAGGGCACATTAAATATGTGGCAATGCTTGAAGCTTTAAAATTTGCTATTTACAAAGACATGGAATCAACCTAGGTGTCTATCAAGGGTGGATTGGATAAAGAAAATGTGGTACATATACATCATGGAATACTATGAAGCCATAAAAAAGAACAAAATCATGTCCTTTGCAGCAACACAGAAGCAGCTGAGCCAATACCCTAAGAGAATACATGCAGGAACAGAAAACCAAATACCACATGTTCTCACTTATAAGTAGCAATTCCCTCCACTGTCTCCAGTGGAGTACATGTGGACATAATGATGGGAATAATAAACACTGGGGACTATGACAAGGGGAGGCAGGCAGGCAAGGGTTGAAAAACTATTGAGTCCCATGCTCACTACCTGGGTGATGAGATTAATCATATGCTAAACCTCAGCATCACACAATATATCCATGTAAAAAACCTTCACATGTACCTCTGGAATCTAACATAAAAGTTGAATTTTTTTTTACTTTGCTATTTAGCTCCTAGTTCAAATCCTGTGACCAGCCAGAATGCAAGTATCCCTCTAGTACACAACACCAATTTTTTAGAAAAACTGTGCTTCACTATAGCAAAATCAACATGTGTGATATGGTTTGGCAGTGTCCCCACCCAAATCTCATCTCAAATTGTAGCTCCCATAATTCCCATGTGTCATCATTCCCATGTGCCAGGGACCTGGTGGGAGGTAATTAAATCATGGGGGTGAGTCTTTTCCATGCTGTTCCCATAATAGTGAATAAGTCTCATGATATCTTATGGTTTTAAAAAAGGAGAGTTCTCCTACATAAGCTCTCTTTTGCCTGCTGCCATGTAAGATATGACTTTGCTCCTCATTTGCCTTCCACCATGATTGTGAGGCTTCCCCAGCCAAACTGAACTGTGAGCCACTTAAATCTCTTTCCTTTATAAATTACCCAGTCTCTGGTATGTCTTTATTAGTAGCAAGAGAACAGACTAATAGAGTGTGCAATCAATTTTCATGTTTCATGTCAGGTATAGTGTACAATAGGAGAAGGTCTTGAGACCAGTGCAACAGAGTTACTAGAGAATGAAAGAAGGTCATTGAAAGCAGCAGGTCAAGTATTTATTTATTTACTCAATAAATATTTATGAAACATCTACTATGCAGGCAGTATGCTGGGTGGGGAACATGTAGAAAAAAATAACACATAGTATCTCCATTAAGAAGCTTACCATCTGGAGTGGGGAGCCTGGGCAAGAAATACACAGATAAACTCTAATTATAATAGAATGTAACAAGTACTATAATAGGGAAATCACAGAACACTATGAGATTAAGCAAGAGGGGAACTTAGTATAATTTTATGGGTTCACAAAACAATCCTCAGCAGTAGTAACTGGACTGAGAAAGGAAAGAAATGTAGGGCTTAACTTATTAAATGTGTAGAACTTGATCCAAGCAGAGGGAAAAACATGTGCAAAGCACAGAGACAATCAAGTACTTAGTGTGTTTGCAAAATGAATCTGTGTATAGAAGAGTGTGAGGAGGAGAATGCATAAAATAAATGTAGTCGTAAGCAGAGGTAAGATTATATACAAGACATTGGAAGATATAAATTGGAATTTATAATGAGAGCAATGAGGAGCCGTAAAGAAGTATTGACCAACCTTAAGTAAAAAATTTATTCTGCTTTTGTCCAGAAATATAGTAGCGCTTAGCACAGTTCATGGGATGAAGTCTCCACCTAAACAGATGGATAACACCTCACCCCTCACTCAAAATTTTGATTCTGCCAACAGCTCTTACCCCAAATTATTTGATAAAATTTTGTCTGCGAAAAGTAAATGACTTAGTTAATTTGCGCTCTTACCTATACAGCATTTCTCATCAATCTCCAAATACTGTCTTAGGGGAAATGTGGCTGCAGTAACTTCATCAGAATACCACAGACAAAATTACAGCAGTCCCTGCTTACCCGTGGAGGATATATTCCAAGATGCCCAGTGGATGCCTGAAACCGCAAATAGTGCCAAACCCTATATATATATATATATATATACACACTTTTGTCCTATACATGCATACTATGATAGTGTTTAATTCATAATTAGGCATAGTAAGAGATTATCAAAAATAACTAATAAAATACAACAATTTTAAAAATATACTGTTATAAAAGTTATGTAAATGTGCTCTCTCTCTCAACCTGACCCTAAGCCCCTCTCTCTCTCAATGGCTTACTATAATATACTCAGCTATTTTCAGACCTCAGTTGACCATGGGTAACTGAAATCTCAGAAAGTGAAACTGCCGTAAAGGCGACTACTAAATATTCTGAACAGTAGACAGTCAACACTAGTTTACAGCAGAAGATCATTGACTATCAGTTCTCCTCATTAAAAACACTAGAAAAATCTAGGACCAAGGCAAGCTACATTTGTTAGACTTACTGCAGTAAAGGAGAACATCAGCTTGAGAGATCTTTAATAATGTCTCAAAATAGAAAATTAGAGCAGGGTATTTATAGAGTTTTAGGGTCTTGGTTGAGTGTTTTTCAGGTGAATCTTGCAATTGGAAAACTGGCTGAGATTGGGCAGAGGTTATTTTGTTTTGTATTTTGTTTTGTTTTGTTTTGTTTCAATAGCTTTGGAGTGGTAAGCACAGTGAGGCAGGGGTCTTGAAGCAAATTTTGGTAAATGAATAAACTTTTAGTCCTCATAAGTAAACTGTTTCATTGACTTGGTCTTTTCTTCCTTGAGAAGGCCTTTCTTGAAAGAAACAAAATTATGTTTACCTGGTCCTATGTTTACAGTTTCATATAGATGTATATGAATTTAATAGAGTTTCAATAACTAATAGATGTAATAAACAAGTGAAATATACAGTGTGTAGAGTCAAGGAAGAAAGTCTATCCCCAGTATTATGCAAGGGACAAGGAATATTGTTGATTTCAGTTCTCAGTAGCCACATAATTTCTTTTGACCATAGTCCCATTTAAGCAATATAATCCCAGGTAATAAATGAAGAGAAGGAACATTCATGCAAGTTAATATGTGTAACATCCATCCTGTCATCATTAGTTACCATGAATAATTGAAAATTAAATACAGATAAATTTAAGAGGAAGGATAAAGGAGGGAATAACGTAAAATGACCAACCTTTTAGTAAAGTCCAATATGTTACAAATATTCAGCTGGACACAGGTTATGATGAGGATTAAATGAGAAAAGATAGGTGAATTCTATCATTACTCATCAGTGAAATTTCTAAGACATGAAAATAATCACAACACTCCACTTTTTACAAGCATATTATGTCTCTTCCTCCAAATCCCTAAAATATAACACAAGATCATTCCTGGTCTGGCCTCTCAGTCCATTATCTTTAATACTCTACTCTCAGAAAACGTCATTCTACATGAAGTTCCCCCAAAATACATGTTGTTTTTTTCAGAATTTTGAACACTGATGTGCCGTTCCTTCTGCCTGCAGTGCTTCACCAATATTCCAGTCTTTCCCCACCCACCTGGATAGTTTCCATATATCTTTCAACAGTCAACTTAAGTATTGTGTCTTTAAGAAAACTTCTATGCTACCCCCCAATTAAGCTGAGTTAAATGTTATTTTGCTTTATTCCTGTAACACCCCATGAATACCTGTCTCCCATAGCCGACTTCACACTGTGTTATAATTGTTATCAAACTTGCCTGCCTCTCCCTGCTACTCATCTGTGAGCTTCCCAAAGCCAAGGACTATGTTTTGTTCACCCTGATATTCCCCAGGGCTGTGCAGTATGACTGATATGCATTTGTACTAAACTATCTTTATTGAATATAATTGGAGAGTTTAAATCTCCTACATGAAAAGATATTGACTAGAATGGGTTTAAGTGAATTTTCATACTGTAGTAAATACATTTTTTATGTCTGTGTTTTATACTTTGAAAATTTTATTTCTGAAAAATATTTTATGGAACATTCTGAATTGTGATAAACCAAATGGAGAAATATTGACTCTTGAGAAAACTAAGTTTATTCCTTATGCATATCATGATTTAGCCTGTAGGGCTCTTTGTCAACCTGGAACAGTCAATTCTAATTAGGGTAAATTCACGTATCTACCTACTCAAATGGAAATAACAATATCTAATTTGGAAAATAAATCTCTCAAGCTGCAGGAAATATTATCAGTGCTAAACAATCAATATGCTAATAGTAAAAATAAAGACCACACATGGAGAATCACAACCCATACCTCAAGTAAAGGACAATCATTTGATAGGATTGCCCAGAGATTAATTATAAAAGAGATTATATAAATATCTCAATAGTATTTTAGAGAATTTAGTCCACTATATATAAAACTAAACAATTACTTTCAATTCTACTAATTGTATATAAATTCTTTTTAAAATGATAACAAACATGCAACTATAATGATGAAACAACCAAAGTTTTAATATGCAGTGATGTTAGGTTTGCCTTTAAAAACTGTAAGATCTAGTGGAAATAAGCACTTTATAGCTGAAGATAATGAAAAGCCATTGTTCTTCCCTCTGCTCTGGGCTCTAGTGCCCTTTCTGTTTAAGCTGAGTTTTGTCTGGCTCATCAACAACATGTGAGCAGAGAAGAAAGTGTAGCACGTATCTGTGCCTTCCTTTAACATCTGGTGTCTGGAATGAGTCTGAGTGAGGGTGAGTTGATCTCCCTTCGTGCTGACCATATGCCCAGTCCATTGCTGTGTCTTCCACCTTAGATTTTGAGCAGCAGTCCCATTTTCTGCCGTAACAAGAGTCTTTCCTGGAATCCCAGTCCAATTGTAGGATTCCTTGCAATGCACGGGGCTTGACAAGACCCTGTATCCAGGATTTGAAATCTGCCCAGTGTTACCCAAACACTGACTATGAACCGAAGGATGACCTAAAACTCCACTCTGTGAAAGACTCTTGGATACTATCTTATTCAGTGTGGGCTGCCATAACAAAATACCCTAGAGTAGGTAGCTTAAAACAACAAAAATTTACTTCTCACAATTCTGGAAGCTGAGAAGTTTAAGGTCAAGGTACTGGCCCATTTGGTTTCTGGTGAGGGCTCTCATCTTAGTTTGGTGGCAGCTGCCATTTTTGCTGTGTCCTCACAGGGTACAGAGGGAAAGAGCAGGCTCTCTGGTATCTCTTGTTTTCATACAGGGTCTCACTCTGTCACCCAGGCTGGAGTGCAGTGGCGCAATCTCAGCTCACTGTAGACTCAACCTCCTGGGCTCAAGTGATTCTCCCACCTCAGCCTTCTGAGTAAGTAGAACTACAGGCGCATGCCACCATTCCTGGCTTATTTTTGCATTTTTTGTAGAGTTGGGGTTTTGCCATGTTGCCCAGGCTTGTCATGAACTCCTGAGCTCAAGTGATCTGCCTGCCTCAGCCTCCCAAAGTGCTGGGACTACAGGCGTGAGCCAACGCACCTGAACAGTGTCTCTTCTTGGAATCACACTAGCCTCATCAGATCAGAGATCCAGCTTTATGACCTCACACAACCTCAGTCACCTCCTTACAGGCCCTGTCTCCAAATACAGTCATATTGGGGGCTAGGGCTTCAACATATGAATTTGTGGGAGGGTGGACACAATTCAGCCCACAGTAGATACAATCTTTAATATAAATCAAGCATAAATCCTCCATGTACATTCAAGAACAACAATAATTGCTGCAACATCTACTATTTATTAAACACTGACTTTGGCCAAATTATTTTTAATTGTTAGGATATTTCTAGAGCAGATGTTACTTTTCCACACTTTGAAGTAGGGGAAACTGAACGCTTGAGGTGGAAAACACCCTACCCAAGGCCACATAGCTACAAAATGATAGAATTGGAACTCAAATCCATGTTTGTAGGAATTGAAAACCCAAGTAAGATCCTTCTAAGATACCCTTTTACATCGAAACTATAATTCAGATGACTGACTAGTCCTCAGTCCTAGTCTCTTTTCCTTCTGGAACTGCCAGCATCATGAGATTATAGTTTGCCTTATAGACATACCTGAATATTGACTATTATGGAGCTAACAATGAGTCAATCACAATATATTTATTTAACTTGCATGATCGGGTGCTGGGTAGAGCACTAGATTACTACTTATATATATCTACATATGCCTGAAAGGATGAACATAAAACCAACAGGCTCAGATGGTACTTTGTTTATTCTAATCACATTTTGCAGGGCTCTGCGTCTTTAATTCATCCTTTTATTTACAGTTCCATATTGCTCTTTGTGATATACCAGCTTTTTAACTGACCTCACATTTGCCTTTCTCTTTGTCTTCCCCAGCAAAACATTCATTCATTCTTTAACTCAACAAATATTTAATGATCCCTGCCATATGAAACTTATATCTTAGCATAGTGAAACAGAAAATAATTAATAGATGTAATAAATAAGTAAAATATACAGTGTGTACAAATTATGACAAGGACTAAGGAAAAAGAAAAGGTACAGGAGATGAGGAGTGTGAGAGGAGAGGGACAGTGTGAACCTCTTTGATAGACTGATATTTGAACAAAGATATAAGGAGGTGATACATCTGAGGGAAGAGCATTCTAGACACAGGACACAATGTGCACAAAGACTTTGAGGTGAAAACAGGCCTGGCACGTTTGAGGAACAGCAAAGAGAATAGCATTGCAAGAACTGAGTGAGCAGGAGCCAAGCCAGAGAGCTAATGGGATCACCAGGTACTGAAGGGCTTATAGGCCATTTTAAGGGCTTCTGTTTTTGCACTGAGTAAAATGGGAAATCACTGCAGGACTCTGAGCAGAGGAGTGAGAAAGACCAGACTCATGTTTTTAAAGAATCAGCCTAGCTGCCATATATAGGACAGACTGCAGGGTAATGGGGAAAGAAGCCAGAAGGCGAGGCAGGAAGCTATTACAATAATTCAGGGTAACAGAAGCTTGATTGACCAAAGGAAGGGGTACTGGTGATGGGGAGAAGTGGTTAGATACTAGATATATTTAGAAATTAAGAGAAGTCCTGTCTACTAACTCACCTCTGCCTCAGTTCTTGAGCCAGGGGACGAGAAGTGCATCGGCAAGCTTAGCCTTCAATGGAGAAGGCTGGGGTGCTTTAAATAACATCTAACACGCATAAGCTGTTATTACCTACCAGTAACACTCAGAGTGCATCTTGTAAGACAGGAAATCAAAGCACAGAAATATTAAATGACTTCGGCGAGTAAGTAAAAGAGTTGGGATTGTTCTATCTGGCATAGCCAAAGTTGAACTCTGCATGCAGCCTTCATTAAGGCACACATTGCGGACTTGAGATCTGATGAATCAGGGACAAATAGCTACGGCTGGTGCAGCAAGGGTGAACCAGGCTGACCCCTTAAGTGCAGTAGTCCCCAACTCACCACTGAGGCAGAAACACAATAATAAAGCAATGACTGCTAATGAGCTTAATTCTGAAATGAATGAATCTCTGGGCACAAAGTGATTCTATACTGTAATGACCCCTAACTAGAAATACGACAGTTTTACACACTCCCCTGTGTGCTTAAACAGTGTATGGCACATGATTTAACCCTTTCTTAATGACTGGAGACAACGCTATGAACATTCACTGGGGCCCTGGGATCCAAGGAGCAGAGCCACTTAGCTTTAGGGGAGGTTTTGGTAAGGTTCTTTTTTTAAAGAGTATATTGAAGTTTGAAATGAGAAAAAGGGATTAAGTAGCTGGCAGAACATGAGGAGTGTTTTTGCAGCTTTGCCTCGGGAGAGATAAAGAGAGTTGATTCCGAGTACAGCTGGGCCACTGGGACTGCATTCCTGCCTGTGAGGAGGAGAGCCTGTCAATGAGCCAGAAGGGGCTAACAGAGGTAATGCTTTCTTATGATGGGCATTTTCCGGGGGGGGAGCCAAAACCATATGTGAGGTTAAAAAAACAAATAAGGGCCCTCCTCTGCTTATAGAATGTGCTTATAGGTTGTACTTACAGGTTCTCAAGTTTTGCTATCATAAACACCCAAAGTACACCACGCCTGCAAGCTGAAGGCTGACAGGATAGAAAACTTGCACAAGACAGTTAACATTGTAGCGATCATCTTGCCAAACAGAGGGCAGCAATGCTTGTGTCTTGGTCGGAAAGGAGTTGGAGTGAAGTCACACAGGCAAGTGTCATTACTTGGTGTTGGGGTTTGACAGCCTGAGAGACCTCGGCAACATTGGAACTTGAAACAGAGGGCTTTAACTCCCAGTTAAAACAGTTTAAAGTCAGCTGGGCATGGTGGTTCACACCTGTAATCCCAGCACTTTGGGAGGCTGAGGCGGGTGGATCACCTGAGGTCAGGAGTTCGAGACCAGCCTAGCCAACATGGTGAAACTCTGTCTCTACTAAAAATACAAAAATTAGCCAGGCATGGTGGTGCACACCTGTAATCCCAGCTATTCTGGAGGCTGTGACTGGAGAATCACTTGAACCTGGGAGGCAGAGGCTGCAGTGAGCCGAGATCACATCACTGCAGTCCAGCCTGGGCGACAGAGTGAGACTTTCTCAAAAAAAATAAATAAATAAATAAAAAATAAATAAAAAACAGTTTCAGGTCTTCCAAATGACCTCTCATTTGGATTCAGAATCCTATTATTTTTAAATGAATTTTTTTAATTCAATCACGATACATTTCGCTGCTGTAATAGGCAAAATTCTAAGACATTCTAAGACAGCTCCCAAGATTCTCACCCCTGGTGCACACAAACTTTCTCCCAGTTATTCTATTTGATCAAACATTAATCTAGGTGATTATTAATCTATAAAGGATTATACGTATATAATTAAGGTCCCAAATTAGTTGCCATTAAGACCGAGAGATTCCCCTCAGTTGGACCTGACTTCATCAGGTGAAAACCCCAAAAGTAGAAGAGATTCAAAGTATTAGGGGTGCTCATTAAGAGAAAGATTCTCTGTTGCTCTCTCTGAAGATAGAGGGGGCCATGTAGCAAGGAATGTGGCTGGGATTAGGATCTGAGAGTAGTTCCCAGCTGACAGCCAGGAGACAAATTGGGACCTCAGTCGTACAACCACAAACAACTGAATTCTTCCAACAACCTGAATAAACTTGGAAGTGGAGGTTCCCGAGAACCTCTAGAAAGTAACACAGCACAGCCAACGCTCTGATTTCAACCTGTGAGAACCAGAACAAAGAACACAACCATGCCATGCCTGGAATTTGTATACATAAGTAAACTAAAAAATGAGTATTGTTTTAAGCTACTGAGTCTATGGCAATTTATTAGAAATCAATAGAAAATGAATACAATTGCTAAAAGCACATTTTGGAAAATAAATCACTAGTAGAACTATATACTTAATAAGATGATTGATATTTCTAAAAGAAGCTTTCCTTTACCTGGACACTTTCCTTCATTTGTGTCATACATCAGAAGATTATATTTTGTATATTGGAGTTTCTTAAAGCAAGCTATATTTTTCTTACTTATGTTGCTACTATATGGTAAGCCTAAGACCTAATTTTTGCTGCAACATTTAGCCAAAATCAACTAGCAACAAAAAAAGAATTCGAAAAATTATTTTAGTAAATATGTTATAATTCAGAAACAATTTGTGAATAATTTAGTTTACCCCTTTTGTTTTTTGAGACAGAGTTTTGCTCTGCCGCCCAGGCTGGAGTGCAGTGGCGTGATCTCGGCTCACTGCAAGCTCCGCCTGGGCTACAAAGCGAGACTTTGTCTCACAAAAAAAAAAAAAAAAAGTTTATCTCTAATTGATGCCTCTGATTTAAACTATTGCCTCCATTTTCTTCTTTCCTAATGAAGGCAGTTTACACCATTTAAATTTTTAAAATAGTAAAAATAATTTTTAAATATTATGAATAATTTTTATGTTTATATATAAAATCTATTCATACAATTACCAGAAATGAAATATATTAGAAAGCCTTTTCAGAACTCAAAGGAAACAGGATATATAAAACTATAACAGCATTGTTCATAAAGGTAAAAGAAATCCCATCTAATTACAAAATTTGTCAGAATCAAGGACTTTTTAAAATTATAAATAAACATTTCAATTCTGAAATGTTGGCTTTCACAGCACAAATAGCTAAAACAATGTGGTTATACTCAAAATATTAAATATACTCAAGTTTTTAATTAAAGTTCTTACTGACAGGGATTTCAAAATGGTAAAAGGAAAAAAAACCCTCTCAAATCTAAAAATATATATATAAATGCATTTGCTAAGTGAAATATGTACATCTCCCCTCCTATCCATTGTTTTAAAGGCAGGGATGAAAACAGAAGTATTAAACTCAGGCCTAGAGCTATGGGGAGAAGCCTGACTACTGTTGCTTAGAGATAGAAACTTCAAAGGCAAGGGTCCAGATTCCGTGATCATAATAAGATTTCCGACATTTCTTACAAGCTAATGAGGCACCTCCAGATCAAACCCACCAGCAACATGGTAGTATGTTAAAGAAGTTTAATTGCCAGAGAAAATTCAAACCTGGTCAAGAAGGTCCTGTGATTGCTCAGCTCCTAAAGCAATTCCTAGACTAATATAAACTTGCCGACAGACCTCATTCAGCTAAAGCAGTGAAGCCCTCATGTAATTAGGTACAACTCTTGACTACAAATGACAGTATACTGCTTAAGCAATAAGAGAATATTTTGAACTCATTCAGCTGAAAATTACAGAAGAAACACTGAACTGTGACCCAGCTGGATGAAATGCACGAATGCTGCTATTGAAGCTCTCTCACTCTCTCCACGTAGCAGGCACAGGGTCTCCAGGGCCCCAAGACTCACAACCCACCAACCTTACAGCTGCAGTCATAAGAGAACATCTTCTCCAAAAACCCCTGAAAAGGAGTTCTGAGGAGGAGTCTGACCCTCTGGTTTAGGTTCATGTGCCCACCCCTGTAGCTGGGAGAAGAAAGAGAAGAATGGGAGGTTTGGTAGGCAGAAGGGGTGTAGTTATGTCTCAAATATATGGAATGTGTTTCCTTTAGAGAGGTGAGATTTTGTTATCAGAAGAGGACTGTATGCTGGGAGACAAAATAAATAGAGGTCTTCAACACTTCAGAAGGTGAATCCTCATTGATGCCACTCTCGGGAATTGCCGCTGGAAATCACAGACCAGGAAGATACTCCTGGCAAGCAGAACCTGAACAAAAATCAAGTCTATCCTAATACAGGAAATCAGACCACTACTAGGGCAAAGAGATCTTTGACATACCTATCTAGCAAATGTAATACAACCTGCAGGAGAGCAACTTCACTGTATTCATTCCCTTCTATAAAACAGAAAAAAAAAATCATAGTTAAAAATGAGTGAGGACAAATTCTGCAATATCATAGGTAAGTTTATAAGCAACTGGATTTATTGGGAAAACATACAAATCAAGGATTAAATTTAAGAGGCATATAGTCTGCATTGTCTTATTATCACAAAGAGAGGTCTAAAAATCAGTTCAGCATACTGATGGACACACCCCAGGTCCCTGCCCCCGGGAGAGGGATCCTGACTCTCCACTGTCATAACATGCAATCATGATAAATTTCAGATATGGGGTATAAATAGAAAGGATGTAGACACCAAATTGTCTGAGTATAAATGCCAACATGGCTAGGAGCCGTCTGAGAATGCTAGCTGCCATCACCTGATAATTTCTGAGTGGTGGGATGCTGCTGCCGCTGCCATTCCTGCTGCTGGAAAGGGGTTCCTGTTACAGTGGATAACTGGGTTCAGGCATAGCCCTTCCCTCTGGGAGAGGGCCAGCCTCTGCATCTAACTTGCTGAATAACCGTTTTCCTTCCAACATTAAATTTGGCATCTAGCCTTCAGTTGCAGGGTCAAGAAGAGCCACATTCAAACCTGACCATATGAAATAATTATCACCCAGAGATATTGGACTTGGAATAGAATAGAGAAACCAGATGCTATTTCTACGCCATCTTCATTTAGAGAGAGTGTAAGTAGGGGCTTTTGCTCTTATTCTTGGTGTTGAATGTGGGATCATTTGTAATGTTACTTGGGATGTTATTAGAACTGAGACGGAAATGCAGGTTTGCTGTAGGGGGGTCACAAACAGTGATATGCTGGGCAGCCCAGGCATAGCAAAGTGGGGGCAGTGGCAGCTATTGGTTTTGGCTGTCCCACAGGGTTCCAGTGGGGATTTTCCCCATCCTCATCCTCTGGATAAGAGGACCAAGGGAAGGCCTAGTTATTCCTTTTTTCTGTAGATACAGTGATTGGGTGACTCAGAGGCTGATGTGTAGCCTAAACAACTCCAGTTAGAATAATTCCCTGAAATTAACTGCAAGGTATATCTTGTCACATCCCTGCTCAGAACTTTATAGTGACTTCCCATCAGAATCAAATCCAAACTCCTTACCATAGCCTATGAGAACCTGCATGATCTAGCCCCAGTTTCTACTGTCTTTTCTGCTCCTCATCACTTGCCACCTGGCACCTTGTCAACACACTCCAGCCGTACTGTTTTTCTCTTAGTTCCTATAACATGCCAGGCTCTTTTCCACTTCAAGGATGTTTTCTTTGCCTCAAATTTTCTTCCTTTTGGCTCTTTTTCTTTTTTGCAACTTTTTAAAAAATATAATTTCAAATTTAGAGAAAAGTTTCAAGAATAGTAAAATGAATTCCTGCATTCCTCTTGGATATTGTAATTGTGAATGTTAAATTGTGTGTGTAGATTCGTGCTCCTATTTTAATCCTCTTGAGATTGTTAATGTTTTTGTTTTAGCAAGCAAAAAACCTGGGTATATTCAAACTGTACTGTTTCTCACCTTTTGTGAGCCCTGATTTTAATCTTCATTTAGCTCGAAATCATCACTATGTTGGTCTACATTTGTCCTATGAATGTGTTATTTAGGGGTTAGGCTGAGACTTACATAAGCAGTTCCAGTCTCAGTTCAGTTTTCAAAGCCTTAGCTATGCTGAATTGGGCCTGTTCTGTGCATGTATAGTTTATGGGTTAGACTGAGACTTTGTGCAGGTTTGCATGCAGTTAGGGAATCCTTTTCTCTGGATCCCTCATCTCTGGGATTCTCCACACACCGCCATACTCCCAGACTCAGAAATGCTCCTTTTCCTTATACTCCATTCAGAAAAAATATGGTTTCTATTAGAGTTTCAGCCATTCACTCATGTCAGCATTAAGAAGATATTATCCCATTGTTACCTGGTTTCTATTGTTTCTATTGAGAAGTTATCTGTTATTCCATTGGTTACATATTTACAGGTAATATTCTTTTTTTTCCTGGCTGCTTTCAAGATTTTCCTTTAGCATTGCACTATAATATATTTAGGTGTGGGTATCTTTTTATTTATATTTCTTGGGATTCATTAAGCATCTTGAATTTGCAAACTGATGTCTTTAATCATTTCAGAAAATTCTCAGCATTATTTCTTCAAATTCTGCTGCATCCTCTCTCTGCTTTCTATCTGAGACTCCAATTAAACAAGTGTTAGACCATCTTACTCTATAAGTCTCTTACTCTCCAGATTTTTTAATCCCTCTGTGGATTTTTTTTACAATTAAATAAAATTGGCAATGAATGTTTTCTTCTGACATGTTCCAGTTCACCAATTTTCTCTTTGGTTATGCATAACTGAGCTAAATACCTTAGCAATTTTTGTTATGTTTTTCTTTTAGAAATAGAAACTCTAATTCTTTTTCAATCTGAAATGATGTGTTTTATCATTTTAAGTAACTTGCTAGAATTTTTAGATTCGGATTTTGATTTCTAAACCATTGTAAAATACAGATTTTACAAAGGATGTCTGATAATTCCACTATCTGGAGTACCTCTGGGTATGTTTCTCTTAACTTTTTGCATTTTATCTTGCTTATGTTGTCTTTCCTTCTCAGATATTTGATTATCTTTGATTGTATCCTGAACATGGCATTTGAAAAATTATTGTAAAAACAATCTGAGACCTCAGGTAATGTTATCTTCCTCTAATGTGGAATTTTGTCTGCTTCTGCCAAGTACCTGGAAGGTCTAGCAATCCAAGATTACCTTAATTCAAATTTTATGATTTGACATTTTCTGGACCACTTACATTACACCATACTCATCTATATCTGTGAATGGGCTGATTTAGTTATGGCTTCCTTAATACCCACGGTACATCCACTTGAGATTGCCACCCTGTGAAGATGTTCATTAGATCTCAAACTCTGACATATTCTCAACTCCAACTTTTGTTCCACTTACATCTCAAAAATATTTCAAAAGTGCTGGTTAACCTCTTTGTTGTCTCTTTCAAAGTGGCAAATGCCTGAAGAAAAACAATATAGCTTCAAATATTATGCTTGCTATTTTTTTTTTTTTTTTTGAGACAGAGTCTTTCTCTGTTGCCCAAGCTGGAGTGCAGTGGTGTGATCTCAGTTCACTGCAACCTCCACCTCCCAGGTTGAAGTGATTCTTGTGCCTCAGGCTTCCAAGTGGCTGGGATTACCAGTATGTGCCACCATGCCTGGCTAATTTTTTTCATTTTTAATAGAGATGGGGTATTACCATGTTGGCCAGGCTGGTCATAAACTCCTGGCCTCAAGTGATCTGCCCACCTCGGCCTCCCAAAATGCTGGGATTACAGGTGGGCTCACCTTTTTTTTGATTCTTCCTTTCCCAGATGTCATCTCAAAAGTTTTTCTACATTATTGTTTTTATTAAAAGATTGTAAATATTTTGTCCAGATTTTAAATCTTCTTCAGAAGTAGAATTTGTCTGAATTAACTAGTCCTCAGCAAGTAACTGTTTTTATTAAAATTGGAAAAGTCAGGCATAGAAACAAAAACCTAGGGAATACACCAAAATATAATGCTTAGAATAGATATATGATCAGATCCTTAGAGTCAACTTGAGTTCACTTAGCCAATGAACCTGGAGATAACCAACAATTGAAAGCAAGAGTGACAGACCTTTTCCCCTCATTTAGTCTCAGCAGAACACAATTTCTACAAGAAATAATATACATTGTTTGACCCCAAAGTCTGGTACTGATTTGGTCCTTCTAAGCCTGTGACCAGGATGGTAGGCAGGTCCAAGAAATCCAATGGTAAAGGAAAGAGTAAGCTTAAACTGTTTGACAAAAGGAAAATATGGCACAGAGAGAGAAAGTCAATTCCCCAAATCCAGGTGCTCTGATTCTAAAGTCTATGATACTGTTTGGGTATTTGTCCCTGCCTAAATCTCATGTTGAAATGTAATCCTCAATGTTGGAGGTGGGACCTGGTGGGAGGCTCCAGCCTCAGCTCAAAGGGGCCCAAGTACATCTCAAGCCATGGCACCAGAGGATGCAAGTCATGAGCTCTGATAGCTTCCAAGTGATGTTAAGCCTGCAGGTGCATAAAATGCAAGAGTGATGGAGGCATGACAGCCTCCACCTAGATTTCACTGGATGTATGAGAAAGTCTGGGTGCCCAGGCAGAAGCCTGCTGCAGCGGTGGAGCCCTCACAGAGAACCTCTACTAGGCCAGTGTAGAGAGAAAGTATGGGGTTGGAGTCCCCACAAAGAGTCTCCATTGGAGCTCTGCCTAGTGGAGCTGTGAGAAGGCAGCCACTGTCATCCAGACCCCAGATGGTAGATCCACTGACAGCTTGCACCCTGAGCCTGGAAAAACCACAGGCACTCAACAACTCATGACAGCAGCCATGGGGGCTGAACTCTGCAAAGCCACAGGGGTGGAGCTGCTCAAAGCCATGGGAGCCCATCTCTTGCACTAGTGTGCCCTGGATGTACAACATGGAATCAAAGGAGACTATTTTGGAGCTTTAAATTTTAATGACTTCCCTGCTGGGTTTCAAACTTTCATGTGGCCTACAGGCCCTTTCTTTTGGACAGTTACTTCCTGTGGAAAGGGAATGTTTACCCAATGTCTATACCCTCATTGTATCTTGCAAGTAAATAACTTGTTTTTGATTTTACAGGCTCATAGGTAGAAGTGACTTAGCTTCTCTCAGATGAGACTTTGGACTTTTGAGTTAATGTTAGAATGACTTAAGACTTTGGGGGACTATTAGAAGGCCTGATTGTATTGTGCAAGGTGAGAGGGACATAAAATTGTGGAAAAGGATGGAATTATATAGTTTGGATATTTTTCCCCATCCAAATCTATTTTGAAATGTAATATCCAGTGTTGGAGGTGAGGCTTGGTGGGAGGTGTTTGAGTCATGGGAGTGCATCCCTCATGGCTTGGTGCTGTCCTTGCAATAGTGAGTACTCTCAAAATCTGGTTGTTGTAAAGTGTGACACCTCTACCCCCCACTATCTCTCTTCTTTCTGCTTTTGTCATGTGAAGTGCCTGCTCCTGCTTTACCTTCCACCATGAGTGAAAGCTCCCTGAGGCCTCCCCAGAAACCAAGTACATGGCAATGCCATGCTTATACAGCCTGCAGAACTGTGAGCTAGTTAAATCTCTTTTCTTTATAAATTACCCAGTCTCAGGTATTTCTTTATAGCAATGCAAGACCAGACTAGTACAGTCCATTTGTGTAATTACTACACTTTGCTTCTAAAAAAGAAAAAAAAAAAGGATTGCTTAGACAGGTAGAAGCAAGATAGAGATTAAGTTATTAAAACGGAGAAAAATGGTTGATACTAAGTGATATAGCCCAAGTTATACATCTGTAAAATTACTAGAATCAGTGGGAACTAGGAACAATGATGACTCGAAATTCAGTTACTATCTTAGAGTTTCTTACAGTTTATCTAATTAATACAAAATCTAGTTTGAGCACTTGGAATGTGGCTGAGTCTTCAGACTGGGACTAACTCAATAGGAGCTTGACAACCATAGGAGCAGATGACAAACTGGATATTTTTCTACTTTTAAATGAATCCTATTTCTCTTCTCTTTCATATACAAATATAATGCTTCTGTCAGCTTGTCAAATTATTGCAGCAGGTTATAGCAATTTCTTTTTCAATAGACTTGTTTTTAGTAGTCCATTTACCTCTGAAGGTTAATCTCCTAAATGATTCAATTTTATCAGCAAATCTGTACTTTCGGTAAATTTCATCACACAGGTCTTATAATCTGCCACAAATTTAATTGGCAATTGTTTCATAATCTTTTAACTTCTGGCTGCAAGTGGAAATGCTTGTCTTAAATTCTGCTACTGATAAGTAATGTCAGCCAGCTAGTGGAGAGATTAATATATTCTAATATCTACATAACAGTTAAGAATTCCAAAAATTAGTACCATTTATGGATTCAACAATTCTCACATTAGCTCTGTTTGTACCTTATAAATCAATGGCTTGAAAAGCTGCATTAACAAAAGTTAAATTCTATTTAAACCTACATTTTCTAAGTATTTAACGTGACAAATATAGGAAACATTTAAATAACTATCAAATGTAATCATTAATATTTCTGACATCATGTCACTTTGGACTCCCAAAATTTAAATATTTCTTTCTGAAGACTATTCTTTTTAGTAATTCATATGTAACCTGAAAGTCCAATATTATAATAGCCCCTGCTTGCAAGATAGCAAGATCTCAGGTCCCCTCTCCTTGAAATTCCCTTCAGCAAGAAACACAGCATTCATACTCCCTTGTCAGTACCTGACTTTTCGTCTTTCTTAAGTCTGGATTGCAATCCTCCTTCTATCCATGGAACTCTGCTCATTGCTCAGCTGCTGACAATTATGCGATTACTAGATCATCTCAGAGCTGCTGCTGCTGTTGCCACTTATTCCACACTAGCCTCTATAGCAGCAGTTCTCAGTTTAGTTGTACATGAGAATCACCTGTAGTGTTTTCAAAAATACTGCTACTCATGCAAACACCAGAACAATTAAATCAAATTTTCTGGAGAACTTAAGCAAAGTTATTGCTCTCTTCTCTCCTTTACAAGCATGGATAAAGATTTTAATTAACTCTTTTCATCATAGTCCATACTACATTCTGCATCTAAACTTTACTGAAGACAGAAATAAGAGATGGGAAATACAATATTAAAAAAATTTAAGGCATTTTATATAGCAGCCATCTGAATCCATGCTTCCTGAATTAGTCTCACTGGGCTTTTACAGGCTCCCTGATTATTATCATGGGACTTTTGCAGGTTGCTTCCCTGTGTAGCTGCAAGCCTGCTTCCTTGTGGCAGAAAATTACTTCCCAGCACTGTTGCAAGTGCATATGAGAATACCTACAGTAGACTCAAGACAACATTACAAAGAAAGGAGTTCCTTCTTTAACCAACCCGAGGCCTGCCTTTCCATCCTCATTTTCTGTTCCAGAAAACTGGCAGTGGGAAAAATTTATCTCCTTCAGGGGCAAGTACACTTGGCACCCATGGAAGTCAGTCCTGTGACCCCAGCAATCATAGCAGACAATCTCATCACAGCTGCAACAGCTTCATCTCAAGCAATATTCACAGAAAAGGAAAATTTTTTTTCTTTACATCTCACTTCCATGCATGGTAAAAAAAAAAAAAAAGACAATGGTTTTCATTTTTAACATTTCTCCATTATATATAGTGTATTTATACTCCAATGGATGTTGAGCATCTACAAACCAGCTTAGTTCTCTTTTATGATCTTTCCTCTGCTTGCATTTCATCTGTTGCAGTTTTGTTTTTGTTTTTGTTTTTGTTTTTGTCTGAACTCCTGACTTCGCTAACCAACGACTCTAATATAAACAAATAAAAATAAGCACATTTCCACCCACATCTACACACACACACACACACACACACACACACACACACACACAGCGGAAGCATGTTGCAATTTAAATACAATACTGAAGGACTATCTGATTTCAAAACATACTGCAAAGCTACAATCAAAACAGTATGGTACTGGCATAAAAACAGACACATAGACCAATGAAATAGAATAGAGAGCCCAGAAATAAATTCACACATTTATGGTCAATTAACTTTTGACAAAAATGCCAAGAATGCACTATGATGTAATGACAGTCTCTTCAATAAATGGTGTTGTAAAAATTAAATATCCACGCGCAGAAGAATAAAATTGGACCTGTATCTCAAATCATACTCAAAAACCAACTCAAAGTCAAATAAAAACTGAAATATATGATCAGAAACTCTAAAACTTCTAGAAGAAAACATAGGAAAAAAGCTTCATGACATTGATCTGGGCAATGATTTTTCTGATATAATCACAAAAGCAAGACAACAAAAGCAAAAATTGAATAGAATTACACCAAACTAAGAAGCTTCTCTATATAGCAAAGGAAACAATCAACCGAGTAAAGAGAAAATCTACAGAATGGGAGAAAATATTTGCAAACCACACATCTGGTAAGTGATTAATATTCAAAATATGTAAGAGATTCAACTCAATAGCAAGAAAGCGAATAATCTGATTTTAAAATGGACAAAGGACCTGAATAGACATTTCTCAAAAGAAGATATGCAAATGGACAACAGGTATGTGAACAAATGCTCATTACTAATCAGGAAAGTGCTAATGAAACCCACAATGAGATATCACCTCACAACTATTAGAATGACCATTATCAAAAAGATAAAAAGACAAGTGTTGGCAAAGATGTGGAGAAAAGAGAACCCTTGCACACAGTTGGTATAAATGAAATGTAACCTAGTATAGCTGTTATGGAAAACAGTTGAGAGATTCCTCAGAAAATTAAAAATGGAACCATTATATGATTGTTTGATCCAGCAATCCCATTTCTTGATCTATGTCTAAATGAAGTGAAATCAGTATGTTCAAGAGAGATCTGTGCTTCCATGTTAGTTGCAGCATTATTCACAATAGCTAAGACATGGAATCAACCTGTGTGTCCATTAACAAATGAATGGATTTTAAAATGTGGTATATATACACAGTAGATGATATGGTTTGGATATTTGTCTCCTCCAAATCTCATGTTGAAATGTGATCCCCAATGTTGGAGGTGGGACCCAGTGGGAGATATTTGGGTCAAGGGGGCAGATTCCCTCATGAACGTCTTGGTACCCTCCACCCAGTAATGAGCTCATTCAAGAGCTGGTTGTTTAAAAGAATATGATATCTCTCTTGCTCTTGTCTGTCTTGTTCCTTCTTTTGCCATGAGATGCCTGCTCCCCTTTTGCCTTCCACCATGATTATAAGCTTCCTGAGGACCTCACCAGAGGCACATGCTGGTGCCATGCTTCGTGTACAGCCTGCAGAACTATAAGCCAAATAAACCTCTTTTCTTTATAAATTATTCAGTCTCAGGTATTCTTTTATAGTAATGCAAAACAGAATAACAAGGCAGAATACTATTCAGCCATTAAAAAATGAAGAAATCCTAATATTTGTAATGACATGTATGAACCTGGAGGACATTATTTTAAGTGAAATAAGCCAGGCACTGAAGACAAAAACTTATATATATAATGTAAAAGTCAAACTTATAGAAGCAGAGGGTAGAATGATTGTCAACAGGGGCTAGGGCAGTGTCTGGGATTGAGAAGATCAAAATTTTAGTTAGACAAAGGGAATAAGTTCAAGAGATCTATTGTACAGCATGGCAACTATAGTTAATAATAATGTATTGTGTGATTGAAAATTGCCAAAAGAGTATATTTGGTGTTCTCACCACAAAAAAATAATGATAAGTATGTGAGGTAATACATATTAATTAGCTTGATTTAGCCTTCCACAATGTATACAGGTTTTAAAACATCATGTTGTGCACAGTAAATGTGTACAATCTTTGTTAATTAAAAAATAAATAAATAACATTTTTAAAATAAAAAACTACAAACATAGGGAAGAAATCTCTCTCCAAAGGAAACAACTATGCAGAGAAGCAACTCTGCCTGCAATATAAAGACAAATTTTTGCATTATCCCAAAGAGTTATTTAAACCTTAACTGAGTTTATTTGCCATTTTTCAAACTTTTTTATCATTATGTTTTGTTCTACATTTGCATACACAAGTGACTTTCTGATAAGAAAGAACGTTCCACAGCAAATATGCATCCATATCAGAGCCTCTTGCAGGAGACAGATGATTTGCAGCTTTGACATGACAGTTCTTTATTATTCCCTACAATATTTTAAAGATCACAGAACCCATTTTCCACTTCTGCTGAAGCTCCAGGTATGATATATTCTTCTTTCCCAAAGTAGCCTCTGCTAAAGGAAGCTTTTCCCAAGCACAGAGCCTAGGAGGGAGAGCTCAGCACTGATAACAGCTGAGGTTGATTTCTGCCTGCCTGTCCACAACTTGCCCCAGAAACCAAAGCTTTTTCTCTCAGTAACTGGTAATTGATTCTGACAAGGATTCTCAGTCTTCAACTGGGTTTAGCTCAGAACACTTGTTACAAATATACCAGGATACTTAACGCTGAATTTTCAATTTTATAAGAATTTCTTACAAGAAAAATTAACAAATATATAATTTTGTGGGGTTTTATTATACAATTTATAAATGCAAACTATAGAAAACTACAAAATATATCTATGAAAAAAAAAGCATTACTATTAGGCCCACCACCCAAATGTTACTACAGATCGTTTGTAAATCCTTCTTCCTACCATTTTAGGGGATGTATGTATTTACTAAACAGAGAAGTAGAACAAGAATTACAAACACTTTGTAACCTCTTTTCTCATGTCAAAAATTGATTTTTTTTCTATGCTAGTAAACATTCTTCTGCAATATCACTTAATGATTACATGGTAAGTCAAAATTAATTTATATAACCAGTGACATATTATTAGCAGTACTGTGATCACTACTGGGTGACAAGATCAATTGTACCCCAAACTTCAGCATTATACAACATATCCATGTAGCAAACCTGCACGTCTACCCCTTGAATCTTAAAGTAGAAGTTGAAATTTTTTTTTAAATGCAGTTAGGTTGTTTGCTGGTTTTGTTATTACAATCAATGTCTTTGTTACACAATCTTGGCACATAGCCATGATTCTTTCCTTAGGATAAATTCCTAAACACAAAAATACTAGATTGAAAGTTATGTAAATTTTGTTTTATTTTTAATTGTATTCGTTTTTAATGTTTAAGTTCAGGAGTAACTGTGAAGGTTTATTATACAGGTAAACTGTGTCATGGGGGTATGCTGTACTGATCATTTCATCACCCAGGTGTTAAGCCTAGTACCCACTGGTTATTTTTCCTGATTCTCTGCCTCCTCCCACCCTCCACCTTGCAGTACGCCCCAGTGTCTGTTGTTCCCCTCTGTGTCCATGTGTTCTCATCATTTTGCTACCACTTATAAGTGAGAATCTGCGGTATTTGTTTTTCTGTTCCTGCATCAGTTTGCTAAGGATAATGGCCTCCAGCTCTATTCATGTTCCTGAAAAGGATGTGATCTTATTCTTTTTTATAGCTGCATAGTATTCCATGGTGTATATGTACCACATTTTCTTTATCCATTCTATCACTGATGGGCATTTAGGTTGATTCCATGTCTTTGCTATTGTGAGTATTGCTGCAATGAACATATGCATGTAAGTGTCTTTATGATACAATGATTTATATTTCTTTGGGTATGTACCTAGTCATGGAATTGCTGGGTCAAATGGTATTTCTGTTTTTGGGTCTTTGAGGAATCGTCTCAATGTCTTCCACAATGGCTGAACTAATTTACACTCCCACCAACAGTGTATAAGCATTCCTTTTTCTCTACAACCTCACCAGCATCTGTTATTTTTTGACTTTTTAATAATTGCCATTTGACTGGTGTGAGATGGTATCTCACTGTGGTTTTGATTTGCATTTCTCTAATGACCAGTGATGTTGAGCTTTTTTTCATATGTTTGTTGGTGGCATGAATGTCTTCTTTTGAGAAGTGTCTGTTCATGTCCTTTGCCCACTTTTTAATGAGGTTGTTTGTTTTTTCTCTTGTAAATTTAAGTTCCTTGTAGATGCTGGACGTTAGACATTCATCAGATGCATAGTTTGCAAAAATTTTCTCCCATTCTGTAGTTTGACTGTTTACTCTGTTGACAGTTGTTTTTAGTTTTGAGTTTGTTTGTTTTTTGTTTTTGCTGTGCAGAAGCTCTATAGCTTAATTATATCACATTTGTCAATTTTTGTTTTGGTTGCAATTGCTTTGGCATCTTCTTCATGAAATCTTTGCTTGTTCCTATGTCCAGAATTGTATTGCCTAGGTCATCTTCCAGGGTTTTTATAATTTTGGGTTTTACATTTAAGTCTTTAATCCATCTTGAGTTGATTTTGTGTATGATATAAGGAAGGGGTCCAGTTTCAATCTCTGCATATGGCTAGCAAGTTATTCCAGCACCATTTATTGAATAGGGATTCCTGTCCCCATTGCTTATCTTTGTCAGATTTGTCAAAGATCAGATAGTTGTAGGTGTGCTGCCTTATTTCTGGGTTTTCTATTCTGTTCCTTTAATCTGTGTGTCTGTTTTTGTAACAGCACCATGCTGTTTTGGTTACCATAGCCTTGTAGTGTAGTTAGAAGTAGGTAGCATGATGCCTCTAGCTTTGTTCTTTTTGTTTAGGATTACCTTAGCTATTCAGGCTCTTTTTTATTTCCACATGAATTTTAAAACACATTTTTCTAGGTCTGTGAAGAATGTCATTGGTAGTTTAATAGGAATAGCATTGAATCTATAAATTGCTTTGGGGAGTATTGTCATTTTGAAGATATTGATTCTTCCTATCCATGAGCATGGAATGCTTTTCCATTTGTTTGTGGCATCTCTGATTTCTTTGAGCAGTGTTTTGTAGTTCTCATTGTAGAGATCTTTCACCTCCCTGAATAGCTGTATGCATAGGTATTTTATTCTTTTTGTGGCAATTGTGAATGGGATTGCATTCTTGATTTGGCTCTCAGCTTGACTGTTGCTGGTGTATAGGAATGTTAGAGATTTTTGTACACTGATTTTGTATCCTGATACTTGGCTGAAGTTCTTTATCAGCTGAAGGAGACTTTGAGTCAAGACTATGGGGTTTTCTAGATATGATTATGTTGTCTGCAAACAGAGATAGTTTGACTTCATCTCTTCCTATTTGGATGCCCTTTATTTCTTTCTCTTGCTTAATTACTCTGGCAAGGACTTCCAATACTGTGTTGGGCAGGAGTGGTGAGAGAGGGCATCCTTCTCTTGTGCTGGTTTTCGAGGGGAATATTTCCAGCTTTTGCCCATTCAGTATGATATTAGCTGTGAGTTTGTCATACATGGCTCTTATTATTTTGAGTCACATTCCTTCAATACCTAGTTTATTGAGAGTTTTTAACATGAAGAAATGTTGAATTTTACCAAAAACATTTTCTGCATCTATTGAGATATAATCATGTGGCTTTTTTCTTTAGATCCACTTACATGATGAATCATATTTATTGATTTGCATATGTTGAACCAACCTTGCATCCTGGGGATGAAGCATATTTGATAGTGGTGGATAAGTTTTTTGATGTGCTGCTGAATTCGGTTTGCCAGTATTTTGTTGAGGATTTTTGTATCAATATTCATAAAGAATATTGCCCTGAAGTTTTCTTTTTCTGTTGTGGCTCTGCCAGGTTTTGGTATCAGGATGATACTGGCCTCATAGAATGAGTTAGGGAGGAGTCTCTCCTCCTCGATTTTTTGGAACAGTTTCAGCAGGAACAATACCAGGTCTTTTTTGTATATCTAGTAGGATTCAGGCTGTGAATCTGTTTGGTCCTGGGCTTCTTTTTTTTTTTTGGTTGGAAGGCTATTTTAGGCTGATCAGTTTTGGATCCCATTTTATGTCTGTTCAGGGATTCAATGTCTTCCTGGTCAGTCTTGGGAGGTGTATGTGTTCAGGAATTTATCCATTTCTTCTAGACTTTCTAGTTTATGTGCATAGAGGTGTTCATAATATTCTCTGATGGTTATTTGTATTTCTTTGGGGTCAGTGGTAATATCACTTTGTTGTTTCTAATTGTGTTTATTTGAATCTTCTCTTTTTCTCTTTATTAGTCTAGCTGGTGGTCTATTTTATTAATTTTTTCAAAAATCCAGCTCCTGGATTCACTCATCTTTTGAATGGTTTTTTTGTGTCTCAATCTCTTCCAGTTCAGCTGTGATTTAGGTTATTTCTTATCTTCTACTAGCTGTAAATTTCTAATTTAAAAAATGCATATGCTAAAACGCTTTCAAGCAAGCTTCATCCAATTTACCCTCCTGTTATTTAAGCACTTTTGCCAATATAGGGTATTATTTGATTTTTAATATTTTATAATTTGATACATAAAAATATGGAATCTCACTCTGTCTCACATCATTCATGGGTAATGTCCTATCTGTGATTACTTGAAAAGTTGAATTTTTTATATTGTAGGCCAATTGTTTGACCTATTTTTTGAATTGCCTGGTGCTGTTTTTGGCCATCATTCTTTCCTTTTCTCTGACTTTTCTGTTTTTGTTTTTCTCTTTTTTTTCTTGAGACATAGTGTTACTCTGTTGCTTTTTTTCTAAATTAGGCATTCTCTTTCCATTTTTCATATATTTGTCACTTTCTTACAGATTTGTAAGACTTCTTTTATATGAAAGATGTTAAAAATACACTGCCTTCCTATATCTGTTGACACGTTTTCATCATTTATTTCTTTTTAAAAAGATCAGTAGTTTAATATTGATTTATTCAATCAATATTAATAAGTGTGCAATAAAATCAACCAAATTCTGCTTACTGGTTTCTGTCTCTGATGTCATACTTGGAAAATCTGCCTTTCTAAGATTATGTAACCATTTATTTTCTTCTATTAATTTTGTTATTTCAATTTTTAATAGTGAAAATATTAACCCATCTGGAATTTGGATGGTGTATGGAATAGGTAAGAATCTAAATTTTTTTAATGATGGATCAATTGTTACAAAATTAGTTTGTATCAAACTCATTCTTTTCTCACCAATTTAGAATATTACTTTCATCATATATGAAATTCTTAAATATAACTTTTTATGGGGTTTCTAATCTCATTGAACTGTCTTTCTCTTCCTCTGCCAATACCAGGTGATTTTAATTTTAATTGTGTTTGTCTTTACTCATCTTCTTTCTTCATTTTCCTCAGAAAAAAAGGTTTAGCTCTTCTCTAAAATTTAATTATTAAAATTAACTTTAGAGCCACGTTGCAAAGTTGGGATTCCAATGGGAATTGCATTCTATTTGTGTATTAATCTGAGGAGAATTTACTTCTTTACAATATTAATATTTCACACCCAAGAACACCCACTTAATCAAGATTCTTTTATGTTCCTCTACTTATTTTGTAGTTCTCTTCAAGAAAGACTTGAACCTTTTCATGAGAGTTATTCCTAAATATTTTCTAACTAAATTTTTAAAAAGAGTTAAGATCTTGGTAATCCTGTCCTAATTTCTAAATATGGTCTATGTGCTTCAGCTATAGTCTCCTACACAGTGGTTCTTAAGAACTCTAAACCCTGAGATGAGGGGGAAAATCAATTGTACATCAAAATAGCAAATACTTGGTAATGAAGCAGGGTTACAGATTTTTATTCCGTCATTTCTAAATTTTCTTTATCTTTATATTTAAAAATAAGTTTAACATGTGAATGAGAGACCTACCACTTAAGACCCAAAACTCCCACACTTTCCATTTATGTCAATATATTATACATAGGTGTAGGCACCAAAAATTTTTGTGGTTAGTCACCCAAACTAGATTATAAAGGCTTTAATATTTCCCTGCACCTTTTATTTGTTATTCTTCATGGCTCCTAGTACAATATCATGAAAATAGTAAATGCCCAGTTGATGCCTCCTCAAGGAGTTATCAAGTGAATTGAGTGACTAAAGCAGAAGATGGAAAGAACTACAAAATTTGATGTGGCACTTCAAAATAACTTGGGCACTGTTTTGTTTTTAAATTATAATTCTTGTAGGCATGTCTATGTCTTCAACTAGACTATAAGTATGTTGTCACTAGGAGCTGTATCTCATATTCCCTGTATGTATTCTCATATTCCCATCAGAACAACTTAGGGACAAATCATGGATTGATTAAAAATAAAACTTCATATGCTAAAGAACCAAAACCACATAAAAATGTCAAAGAAGACAAAAGAGAGAATACATCTGCATCCTAAACAAGCATTTTTAGAGCCATTACCCACATTTTAAATAGGCCAAAGGGTCTCAGTCTGAGGAAAAGGATTATAGCAAAGCAAGCATTGTTTTTGGTGGTGGCAGTGGTCTTCACTTTTTGTTATATTAGAAAGTGCAAGACAATAGCCAGGCGTGGTGGCTCACGCCTGTAATCCCAGCACTTTGGGAGGCCTAGGCAGGTGGATCATTTGAGGTCAGGAGTTCGAGACCAGCCTGACCAATATGGTGAAACCCCATCTCTACTAAAAATACAAAAAGTTAGCTGAGTGTGGTGGTGGGCACCTGTAATCCTAGCTACTTGGGAAGCTGAGGCAGGAGAATCGCTTGAACCCAGGAGGCAGAGGTTGCAGTGAGCCGAGATTGCACCACTGCCCTCCAGTCTGGGCAACAGAGCAAACTCCATCTCAAAAAAAAAAGAAAAGAAAAAGAAAGAAAGAAAAAAAAGTGCAAGAAAGTAACAAGAGTGTATGTCATCTTTTAAAAATGAAACCTCGGCCGGGCGCAGTGGCTCACGCCTGTAATCCCAGCACTTTCGGAGGCCGAGGTAGGCAGATCTCGAGGTCAGGAGATCGAGACCATCCTGGCTAACACAGTGAAACCCCATCTCTACTAAAAATACAAAAAATTAGCCGGGCGTGGCGGCAGGCGCTTCCCAGCTACTCGGGAGGCTGAGGCAGGAGAATGGCCTGAACCCAGGAGGCGGAGCTTGCAGTGAGTCCAGATCGCGCCACTGCACTCCAGCCTGGGCGACAGAGCGAGACTCAGTCTCAAAAATAATAATAATAAAATAAAATAAAAAATGAAACCTCTAGACAATATATTGTAGAACAGATAGATACAAATGTGGGTCATCTCTTCGTTTTTGCTGAGTCTGATAACATTAAGGTGAACACTGAACAGCCATCTGCTAAGTAATTAAACCTGCCGCTTATTAATGTAACTCTTGTATTAGTTCAGCATTGATGAACAATTTAATGGGTTGAGAAATTGCAGATTCAATTTCCTGTGTCACTACTCTCTCTTGTTCCCATAATCAAGTTAGGTATGTTTTTATCCACAACTATGTTAAATCAAGTGTTAAAAAGAAGAGTCAATATTCTGATATACCACAAGATGGGGATGTTACTCCATCTTAAATGTCCCCATTGCCCTGCTCCCGCACCCCAACCCCTGTTTTGTTTCAAGATATTTAAAACTCTCCTGAAGACTAAATTTGGGTTTTCTTTGTCAAAAATTAAGATTTCAGATCATCTATGTTTCCAAATGAAGTTAGAATCAAACCATCTATAAAACAAAATGGTAACAGGGATATCCACTTTAAAATGTGTCAGGGATATACACTTTAAAATGAGTGTATCTTTGTTTTTCTGCAGATTATATGCATTTGAATTTTGAATGGAGCTTCATGGTGGGCGTTTGTGTGTGTGTGTGTGTGTGTGTGTGTGTGTGTGTGTTTTATTCCGCAGGTGCTTGTTATCCTGTCTCTTCATCCACATGAAAGCCTCCTACATAGTAATTTTGTGAGTCCCTGTAATTGTCTCTCCCTTTTAGCTGTGCTAGTTCACATTTGCAACTCCAGTATGAAGTGAGTATGTGTGTTTGCGTTTCTTTGTCTTGTGAACATGTGACTGTGTCATCCTTTGTTTCTATTCTTCCTTATCTCTTCTGTTTTTCCATTTAAAAAAATCTTAATACAGCAAAGGTATCTGGTAGTCTATAATGATGCTAAAAAATTTCTTTCCTTTCACCCACTATGTCTCTCCATAATAGTCACTAAAGGTCTGATTTTTAAAATTAGTTGTTATTACCAAATTGAATTAGGAAATAAGAATTTTTATATGTTTTATATGCTCCCTGGTGTGTCTTGTGTGTATGTGTGTATGTTTATTGATTTTTTTTATTTCTTTGGGTGCTTTGTATTTAATATAAGAGGGGTTCCATATTCAATTGTTTTACATACTCCCTGGACACTGACTTAAAAGAAAATCTCCTTTTGATCCATTACGTCAGTCAGAAATCGGTGTTTCCAGGGGAATTTAAATTGGTTTTCTCAGCAATTTATTATTTTATAAGAAGCTTGGCTACCCTACTAATCAAAATTTTATATTCTTATTTAACATGGGATTAAATTGCCTAATTCTACTATCAAATTCATAACATATTTTCTTTTAAAAAAGTAACTATGTTCTTTCACACCTATTCAACATTACACTGAAAATCCTAGCTGATAAAACAGGACAAGATAAAGAAATAAAAGGCATAAGATTGAGTAGAATAAATAAAACTGTCTTTGCCCATGGATGACATGAATGTTTAGGTAGAAAATTCCAAAGAATCAACGCACAAAAAAACTACAGGAACTAATAAGTGATTATAGAAGGTTTCAGGATACAAGGTTAATATACAAAAGTCAATTACTTTCCTATACCAGCAATGAACAACTGAAATTTGAATCTAGAAATGCAACACCATTTACATTAACACTGAAGAGTGAGAGAAGAAATACTTAGGCATAAACCTAACAAAATATATACAAATCTGTAATAGCAAAACTACAAAACTCTGATGAAAGAAGATTTAAATAAATGGAGTTATTCCATGCTCATGGATAGGAAGACTCAATATTTTCAAGATATCAGTTCTTCCCAGCTTGATCTAAAGTGTCAAGAAAATCTCAACCAAAATCCCAGCAAGTTATTTTGAGAATTGATTATTAAGAGATTCTAAAGTTTACATGAAAAGGCAATAGAGCCAGATTCGTTAGTGCAATGCTGAAGTGGAAGAATGAAGTCAGAGAACTGACACCACATGACTTGGAGATTTACTATAAAGCTATAATGATCAGAACAGTGTGGTGGTGGAAAAAGAATAAACAGATAGATCAATGAATAGAGAGCTCAGAAATAGACCCACACAAGTATACTCAACTGATCTTTGACAAAGGCACAAAGGCAATTCAGTTGAGAAAGAAGAATATTTTCAACAAATGATGCTGGAACAATGGAACATCTACATGCAAAAAAAAAAAAGAATCTAGACACAGACTTTACACCCTTCATAAAAATTAACTCAAATGGTTTCATAAGCTTAATTGTAAAATTAAAACTATACAACCTCTAGGAAAAAAAGAAACAACAACATTGTAGAAAATCTAAGTCACCCTGGGTTTGGTGATGACTTTTTAGGTAAAATACCAAAGGTATGACTCATGAAAGAAAAAAGTAGTAAGTTGGACTTCATTAAAATTAAAAGCTTCTGTCGGGTGTGGTGGCTCATGCCTGTAATCTCAGCACTTTGGGAAGCCAAGGCAGGCAGATCACTTGAGGTCACGAGCTCAAGACAAGCCTGACCAATATGGTGAAACCCCATCTGTACTAAAAATATACAAATTAGCCAGGCATGGTGCCACATGCCTGTAGTCCCAGCTACTCAGGACTCTGAGACAAGAATCACTTGAACCCAGGAGGTGGAGGTTGAAGTGATCAAAGATGGCACCACTGCACTCCAGCCTGGGTGACAGAGCTAGACTCTGTCTCTAAATAAATAAATAAATAAATAAATAAGTACTTTTACTCTGCAAAAGACACTGTTAATAAATTGAAACAAGAAGACACAGACTGGGAGAAAATATTTGCAAAACACATATCTAGTAAAGGACTGTTATCCAAAATATAACAATAACTCTTAAAACCAGAGACTCAAGGGGTAGAAAGAAAGGGAGGTAGGGAATGATGAAGAGATGGTGTGAAAAGGATTTTTAAGCAAGTGAAACCATTGTGTATGATACTCTAATGATAGATGCATGACATTATGTATTTGTCAAAATTCATAAAACTATACAATACAAAGAGTGAATCCTCATGTAAATCATGACCCTTAGTTAATAGTAATGTAACAATATTGATTAATTATAACACATACGCCACACCGAGATGTTAATAATTAGGTAAATTGTGGGGAGGAATATGGAAGAGGGGGTATATGAGAACTCTCTGTATGATCTGTATAATTTTTCTATAAACCCAAAAGTGCTCTAAAAGTAAGGGCTATTAATTTTTAAAAAAGGAATGTCATATTTTATACTACCTTTTAATGGCTATTAGTCAAAGTAGCCTTATTAAATTAAATGAAACTCTATTAGAATACTGCTAGTTTCAAAGAAAATTCAGAATAAGGTCCATCCATCTAGATAGTTTAGTCATCCAAGGTAATTTACTACATTTTAAAAGTTTTTATCACAAGACATTTGCATTACCTACTGGATCCAAGATTCTATGATTGGATGGGAAAACTCTAGTAAACATCTCCCTAATATTAAAGATGCAGTTATGGCCATAAATTCCATAAGAATTATGTCTTATATTAACATAGTCCATCCCACCTAGTCTTAGGCATATATCTTTTAAATGTTTATCAAGTAAATGACTGCATAAATGAATAAATTTCTTTTGTTTTTTTTTTAGACAGAGTTTTGCTCTTGTTACCCAGGCTGGAGTGCAATGGCGTGATCTCGGCTTACTGCAACCTCTGCCTCCCGGGTTCAAGCGATTCTCCTGCCTCAGCCTCCCAAGTAGCTGGCATTACAGGCATAAGCCACCACACCTGGCTAATTTTTTTTTTTTTTTGTATTTAGTAGAGACGGGATTTCACCATGTTGGGCAGGCTGTTCTTGAACTCCTGACCTCAGGTGATCCACCCACCTCTGCTCCCAAAGTGCTGGGATTACAGGCATGTGCCACCACGCCCAGCCATAAATGAATAAATTTCTACTTGGGTTGTATAGCGACATAAGTCCTTTCCATTGATTTTGGGATTTTATCTACAGCAAATAAATGAAGTACATGGTATTCTTTATTATTCTTCCTCTTGGACTCCATTGAACAAAAAGATAATTATAAGTCTCATCTACAAATTCTTTAATTCATCTTTCCTAAAAACTAACAGAAGCCAAAATCTGTAAACCTGTTATCATTTTATTAGAAACTCAAACAAGTGGGGATCTATCGTCACGGATGTTTTAAGAATTTAAGTCTCACAACAAACCATTCCATCTTATGAATTAGATAAAGAGAGTTCTGGTGAAGATTCATTGCAAAAAACTGTGATTATTCACTGAAATTGCAATCTGTATTGAGATAAGAGGTTGATTTTACCATAGTGATAATTAGCTTATCACCTCACTAACGTAGTTCAAGTAAACCAAACAAATATAACAATTACGCAGATTTTCTTAAAACTAGAGAAATTGCTAAATGTCACTTAAAGTTGTCAAAATTAATTTTACAGATAAAAAGAAAATGGTTAAACAAGTTATAACACAATTCAAAATTTCAATTAGCCTAGATCGATGGATACACTGATCTAAAAACATAGAAAAGTAGTGTTGCTTGGAAATAGAGTGTTTAGATTTACCAAAATTTTTAATAGTGATAGATTCTAGACCTGGGATAAGAGTACACATGAATGACATGGTAAGGAAGAATAACACAATAGAAGAGCTAGACAGAATTTTAAGAAATACCTTCATTTTAATGAAAAGGTAGGGGGAGAGAAGTCTATGAAGGAAAACAAGAAAGAATAGCCAGACGAGTGTTGTTAAGGCATTTAGGAACGTCCACTATTACTTCTTCCATCTCACTGTAATCACTACACTTGGTCTAGACTTAAAATTGAAGGACTATAAGCAAATCAGAATCAGTGTGCCAGGCATAGTTTCTCTTCCTAGAAAGGTTATATGACATATGGCTAATAACACCAAATTGAAAATAAGCACAAAATATAGGCTTTTTGAGCAGCCCTTTTGCATCATCTTTTTGCAGCATAGTTAATAAATCATTTTAAATGGACAGAAGAGGAAAAGGTCAATCTGTTGTCCCAAGTGCAGAAATGGCCACAAATGTCTACGAAATTCAATACAAAAGGTCATTGAAAGAGAATCACATTATCTGTCTTGTTAAATTTGTTAACAAATTCTTATTAAATTTCGGTTGACTTTCTAGGTTATATAATTGGGTATATTTTGATGGCCAAATATACTTCTTTGAAACTAGAGGAATCAAATAAAAGGCTTATATGCCAATAACCATCATACCCATTGTAAAAGCAAGATCCCTAAGGGTTGGAACAGTGCCTAACACATAGTAAATTAGGCAATCCTTGGTGTTCTCAGGGGATTGGTTCCAGGACCCCTTCAGATGCCAAATTCTACAGATGTTCAAGTCCATCATACAAAATAGCTGTTATATTTGCATATAACCTATGCACATCCTATCATATACTTTAAATCATGTCTAGATTACTTATAATACCTATACTTTAATAGATTACTTATAATACCTAATGCATGAATGAAAGCTTCTGAAAGCATTTGTATTGCTCTTTGGTAATTTGCTCTGTCCCCACACCTTCAATGTGAAGGAATCATGGAGTCTCAAAGTTGAAAAGAGCATCTCATCAAACAGCCCATATGGTCTAGCCAATTGGCTGTCTAATCAATCTTTTAACTCTACTAGTGATGGAAACTCAATACTTCTGGAGGAAGTCCATTATGTGGCAACAACTCTAGTGTCAAGTTGACCCTTTTATTGAGTCACAAACTAATTCTCTGTTGTCAGTTGATTTTTAGAGAAATAAACAAAACATATTTGTTGTGTGTTACCATGGGCTAAAAGCAATATATACCATGGGCTAAAAGCAATATATATGTCCACTGCTAAATTCTAAGTACCTAGAGCAGTGTCTGCCATATTTAAGGCTTCTGTAAATATTCACTAAATGTTATGTTATTATGAATATCCACTTAATTCATTATTGCCACTAGACTATTTACATACCTTTTTTTTTAACATTGACTCCCACAAACCACATTCTTCCTCTCTTTACACTTTGCAGTTCGGCAGATATGGATGAAAGGAAATCACCAAACAGTCATTTTAATAAACTTTATCTTGTTAGAGGATGGAATGTATAACAGTCATACTTGCATTTTTAAGTGCTATTTTTTGTGTATGTTATTAAGTGTTAAGGATTAGAAAAAAGATATTCTAATCTAGTAAATAGAAAATAAATGCCCTGTGTGTCTACCTTTATTTTAAAGCATTTTTATTTCAACTTCTATTATATATATGTGTGTGTGTGTGTGTGTGTGTGTGTGTGTGTGTTCATTTTTAATTATTGGGGTACATAGTTGGTATATATATTTATGGGGTATATGGGATATTTTGATACAGGTATACAATGTGTAATCATTACATCAGGGTAAACGAGGCATTTAACACCTCAAGCATTTGTCCTTTGTGTTAGAATTAAATTATTACTGAATATAGTCACCCAGTTGTTTTATCAAATACTAAATCTTATTCATTCTTTCTATTTTTTATACCCACTAACCATTCTTCCTTCCCCCTGCCTCACCCATTTCCCAGCCTCTGGTAACCATCATTCTACTCTTGGTGTCCATGAGTTCAACTGCTTTCATTTTTAGCTCCAACAAATAAGGGAGAACATGCAATGTTTGTCTTTCTGTCCCTGGCTTGTTTCACTTAACACAATGACTTCCAGTTTTGTCCATGTTGTTGCAAATGACAGGATCTCATTCTATTTTATGGCTGAATAGTACTCCTTTGTGTATACATACCGCATTTTCTTTATCCATTCATCTGTTGACAGACACTTTAGTTGCTTTCAAATCTTAGGTATTGTAAATAGTGCCACAATACACATGGGAGTGCAGCTATATCTTTGATACACTGATTTTTTTTCTTTTTGTTTTATGCCTAGCAGTGGGATTACTGGATCATATGGTAGTCTATTTTGGGACTTTTTCAAGGAACTTCCAAACTGTTCTCCATAGTGGTTGTACGAATTTACATTCCCATTAACAGTGTATGAGAGTTCCCTTTTCTCCACGTCCTCACCAGCATCTGTTATTACCTGTCTTTTGGATAAAAGCCATTTTAACTGGGGTGAGATGATATCTCATTGTAGTTGTGATTTGCATTTCTCTGATGATCAGTGATGTTGAGCACATTTTCATATACCTGTTTGCCACTTGTGTGTCTTCTGTTGAGAAACATCTATTCAAATCTTTTGCTCATTTTTAATCAGGTTATTCAATTTTTTTCCTATAGAGTGGTTTGAGCTCCTTATATCCTCTGGTTATCAATCTCTTGTCAGATGGATAGTTTACAAGTATTTTCTCCCTTTGTGTGGGTTTTCTCTTCACTTTGTTGATTGTTTCCTTTGCTATGCCAAAGCTTTTTAATTTGATGTGATCACATTTATCCATTTTTGCTTTGGTTGCCTGTGTTTATGGGGTATTACTCAAGAAATGTTTGCCTAATCCAATGACCTGGAGAGTTTCCCCAAAGTTTTCTTTAAGTAGTTTTATAGTTTGAGGTCTTAGATTGAACTCTTTCATTTTGATTTCATTTTTGTATTTGGCAAGAGATAGGGGTCCAGTTTCATTCTGCTATGTATGATGGATATCCAGTTTTCCCAGCACTGTTTGTTAAAGAGACTGTCCTTTCCCCAGTGTGTATTTTTGGCACCTTTATCAAAAATGATTGCTCTGTAGATGTATGCATTTGTTTTTTGGTCCTCAATTCTATTCCATTGGTCTATGTGTCTGTTTTTATGCCAGTACCATGCTGTTTTGGTTACCATAGCTCTGTAGAATAATTTGAAGTCAAGTAATGTGATTCCTCCAGTTTTGTTCTCTTTGCTCAGGATAGCTTTTGGGGTTCCATGTAAATTTTAGAATGTTTTTTTTCTATTTCTGTGAAAAATGTCATTGGTATTTTGATAGGGATTTCACTGAATCTGCAGATTTCTTTGAGTTGTATGAACATTTTAACAATTTTGATTCTTCTAGTCTATTAAAATGAGTATCTTTCTATTTTGTGTGTGTGTCGTCTTCAATTTCTTGCATCAATGTTTTATACTTTTCTTTGTAGCTGTATTAGTCCATTCTCACACTGCTATGAAGAAATACCCCCAACTGGGTAATTTATAAAGGAAAGAGGTTTAATTGACTCACAGTTCCACATTGCTGGGGAGGCCTCAGAAAACTTACAATCATGGTGGAAGACAAAGGATAAGCAGGCACCTACTTTACAGGGAAGCAGGACGGAGTAAGTACAAGCAGGGGAAAAGCCAGGCGCTTATAAAACCATCAGATCTTGTGAGACTCACTCACTATCACAAAAACAGTGTAGGGGAAACCACCCCCATTATCCAGTTACCTCCACCTGGTCCTGCCCTTGACATGTGGGAATTATGGGGATTACAATTCAAGGTGAGATGTGGGTGAGCACACAGAGCCAGACCATATCTGTAGTGATTTTTCACTTCTTTGGTTAAGTTAATTCCTGTGTATTTTTTTGTAGTATTGTAAATGGTACTACTTTCTTTTTTTCTTTTTCAGCTTGTTCACTGTTGGCATATAGAAATACTACTGATTTTGGTATGTTGAGTTTGTATCCTGCAACTTGATTGAATTTGTTTATCAGTTCTAATAGGTTTTTGGTCAAGTCTTTAGGTTTTTCCAAATATAAGATCATATTATCTGGAAACAAGGATAATTTTACTGTTTCCTTTACAATTTGGATGTCATTTATTTCTTTCCCATGTCTGACTGCTCTACCGAGGACTTCCAGTTGAATTACAGTGGTAAACGTGGGCATCCTTGTCATGTTCCAGATCTTAGCAGAAAGTCTTTCAGTTTTACCTCAGTCAGTATAATATTAGCTGCGGGTCTGTCATAGCTTTTATTACTTTGTGGTACAGTCCTTATATACCCAGTTTTTGAGGCTTTTTATCATTAATGGATGTTGAATTTAATCAAACGCTTTCTCAGTATCAGTTGAAATGATCACATGGTTTTTGTCCTTCATTCTGTTATATGCTGTATCACATTGATTGTTTTGTGTATGTTGAACCATCTTTGCATCCCTGGGATAAATCTCCCTTGGTCATGATTAATGATCTTTTTAACTGGTGATCTTTTTAGTTGCTGAATTCAGTTTGCTGGTATCTTGTTGAGGATTTTTGCATCAACATTCATCAGGGATATTGGCTTGTAGTTTTCTTTTTTTGATGTATCTTTGTTTGGTTTCAATACAGGGTAATATGAGCTTCATATAATGAGTTCAAAAGTATTCCCTCCTCTATTTTTTTGGAATAGTTTGGTGGGATTAGTATTACTTCTTCTTTAAATGTTTGGTATTATTCAGCAGTGAAGCCTTTGGGTCCCAGAATTTTCTTTGCTGGGAGATTTGTTTAAATTACAGCTTCAATCTCATGACTTGTTATTTGACTATTCAAGTGGTACATCTTCTTGGTTCAATCTTGGTGGGTTGTATGTATCTAGGAATTTGTTCATTTCTTCTAGGATTTCCAATTTATTCGCATATATTTGCTCATAGTAGCCATAATGATCCTTTGAATTTCTGCAGTATCAGTTGTAATGTATCCCTTTTCAGCTCTGATTGTATTTATTTGGGTTGTCTCTCTTTCTTAGTTAAACTAAAGGTTTGTCTATTTTGTTTATCTTTTCAGAAAACCAACTTTTTGTTTGCTAATCCTTTGTATTGCTTTGTTCCCATTTCATTTATTTCCGCTCTGACCTATTATTTTTTTTCTTCTACTAACTTTGGGTTTTGTTTGCTCTTGCTTTTCTAGTTCGTTAAGATGAATCATTAGGTTATTAAAGTTTTTCTTCCTTTTGATGTAACCATTTACAGCTATAAACTTGCCTCTTAGTACTGCTTTCACTATATCTCATAGTTTTGAGTATGTCATGTTTCCATTTTCATTTCTTTCAAGAAAATTTTCAGTTTTCTTCTCAATCTCTTCATTGACCCACTGGTCATTCAGGAACATATTATATTCCATGTGTTTATATAGTTTTCAAAATTAGTCTTGTTATTGATTTGTAGTTTTATTCCATGTAGTCAGAGAAGACACTTGATATTATTTCAATTTTTTGAATTTTTTTTTCCCCCGAGACAGAGTTTGCTCTGTCCCCCAGGCTAGAGTGCAGTGGCGCAATCTCCGCTCACTGCAAGCTCCACCTCCCGGGTTCACGCCATTCTCCTGCCTCAGCCTCCCAAGTAGCTGGGACTACAGGCGCCCGCCACCACACCCGGCTAATTTTTTGTATTTTTAGTAGAGACAGGGTTTCACCGTGTTAGCCAGGATGGTCTCGATTTCCTGACCTCATGATCCACCCGCCTCCGCCTCCCAAAGTGCTGGGATTACAGGCGTGAGCCACCGCGCCCAGCCTTTGAATATTTTAAGACTTGTTCTGTGGCCTAACATATGGTTTATCATTGACATTGATCCATGTGCTGAGGAGAACAATGTGTATTATGCAGCCGTTGAATAAAATGTTCTGTAAGTATCTATTAGGTCCATTCGGTCTATACTGCAGATTAAGTCTGATGTTTCTTTGTTGATTTTCTGTCTGGAAGATCTGTCCAGTGCTGAAAGTAGGATGTTGGAGTCTCCAGATATTATTGTAGTGGGGTCTATCTCCTGCTTTAGCTTTAAAAATATTTGCTTTATATATTTGGGTGCTCCAGTGTTGGATGTATATAATACTTATGATTGTTACATCCTATTGCTGAATTTGCCACTTTATCATTATATAATAATAACACTGTCTCTTTTTTTTTTTTTTTTTTTTTGAGACAGAGTCTTGCTCTGTCGCTCAGGCTGGAGTGCAGTGGTGCGATCTCAGCTCACTGTAAGCTCCGCCTCCCGGGTTCACACCATTCTCCTGCCTCAGCCTCCTGAGCAGCTGGGACTATAGGCGCCCGCCAGCACGCCCAGCTAATTTTTTGTGTTTTTAGTAGAGACGGGGTCTCACCGTGTTAGCCAGGATGGTCTCGATCTCCTGACCAACACTGTCTCTTTTTATAGTTTTTGTCCTGAAATCTATTTTGTCTAAGTATAGCTACTCCTGCTCTTTTTTGGTTTCCATTGGCATGGAATATCTTTTTTCATCCCCTTATTTTCAGTCTACATGTGTCCTTATAAATCAAGTGCATTTCTTGTAGGCAAGAGATCACTGGGTCTTGTTTTTTCATCTATTCAGCCACTCTATGTCTTTTTGTTTGGAGAGTTTAGTCCATATATATTCAATGTTATTATTGATAAGTAAGAACTTACTACTGCCGTTCTGTTATTTGTTTTATGGTTGTTTTGTAGTCTTCTCTTCCTCCTTTCCTTCCTTTCTGTCTTACTTTTAGTGAAGGTGATTTTCTCTAGTAGTATGTTTTAATTTCTTGCTTTTTATTTTTTTCTGTATCCATTGTATGTTCTTAGATTTGAGGATATCATAAGGCTTGCAAATAATCCTATAACCCATTATTTTAAACTGATGACAACCAAACACTGATTGCATAAACAAACAAGCAAAAATAAAACGAATAAAAATGCTATATTTTAACTTTTTTCCAACTTTTAAATTTTTGTTTTTATTTATCTTATTACACTATGTCTTAAAAATTGTACTTATTTTTTATCACTTCATCTTTTGTCTTTCTACATACAATATGAGTTTACACACCATGATAAGTGTTATAATATTATGATTTTTCTGTACTTAACTATTACTAGTGAGTTTTGTGCCTTCAGATGATTTTTTATTGCTCATTAACATCTTTTTCTTCCAGATTAAAGAAATCCCTTTAGCATTTCTTGTAGCACAGGTCTGGGGTTGATGAAATCCCTCAGCTTTTATTTGTTGGGAAAGTGTTTATTTTTCTTTGATGTTTGAAGGATATTTTCACTGGATATGCTATTCTAGGGTAAAAGTTGTTTTTCTTCAGTCCTTTATGTCATGCCACTGTCTCCCGGTCTGTAAGGCTTCCACTGAAAAGTCTACTGACAGATGCATTGGAGCTCCATTGAATGTTGTTTATTTTCTCTTGCTCCTTTTAGGATCCTTCTTTATCCTTGATCTTTGGGACCTTGATTATTAAATGCCTTGAGTTAGTCTTCTTTGGGTTAAATCTGGCTGGTATTCTATAACTTTCTTGTACTGAAATATTGTCATCTTTCTTTAGGTTTGGGAAGTTCTCTGTTATTTTCCCTTTGAATAAACTTTCTACCATTATGTTTCTCTCTACTTTCTCTTTAAAGCCAATAACATTTAGATTTGCCCTTTTGAAGCTATTTCCTAGATCTTGTAGGCATGTTTCATTCTTCTTTGTTCTTCTTCCTTTTGTCTCCTCTGATTGTATATTTTCAAATAGTCTGTCTTCAAGCTCACTAATGCTTTCTTCTGCTTGATCAATTCTGCCATGATGCATTCTTCACTATGTCTACTGCATTTTTTAACTCCAGAATTTCTGCTTGATACTTTTTAATTATTTCAATTTCCTTGTTAAATTTATCTGAAGGATTCTGAATTTCCTGCCTCAGCCTCCCGAGTAGCTGGGACTGCAGGCGCCTGCCACCACACCTGGCTAATTTTTTGTATTTTTAGTAGAGACGGGGTTTCACCGTGTTAGCCAGGATGGTCTCGATCTCCTGACCTTTAAAAATGATGTATTTCTTGTAGTCTTCAAATCAGGACTTGTTTGAACGCATCCTTCCTGGGCAGGCTTTCCAGTTATTTGAAGAGACTTGAGTGTTGTGATCTAAATTTTTGGTCACTGCAGCCATATTTTCACAAAGGGGTATCCCAAGCCCAGTAATGCTGTGGTTCTTGCAAACTCATAAAAGTACTGCGTTGGTGGTCTTGGATATGATCTGGAAGAATTATCTGGATTACCAAGCAGACACTCTTGTTCTTTTCTCCTGCTATCTCCCAAACAGATTCCCTCTCTCTCTGTGCTGAGCTGCTAGAGCTGGGGGAAGGGTAATACAAGCACCCTTGAGGCCACCATCATTGGGACTGCACTAGGTCAAACTTGAAGCCAGCACAGCACTGGGTCTTCCCCAAGGCCCACTGTAACCACTCCTTGGCTCCGACGTATGTTTGCTTAAGGCCCTAGAGCTCTACAATCAGCAGATGGTGAAGTCACCCAGGCTTATGTCCTTCCTTTAAGGGTGAAAAGTTCCCCCTAGGACCTGGGCGGGTCCAGAGATGCTGGCAGGGAGTCATGGCCTGAAGTCAGTAACCTTAGAAATCTATATGGTGCTCTGTTCTACCACCACTCAGCTGGCACCCAAGCCACAAGACAAAGTCCTTCCCACTCTTTCCTCCCCTTTCCCAATGAAGAGGAGTCTCTCTCCATGTCTACTACCACCACAGGCCCACAGGGGGTACTGCCAGGCTACTGCTGATGTTTGCTTTAAACCCAAGGGCTCTTCTTGTGGTGAATGCTGCCAGGCACAGGACTCACATTTCAGGCCAGTGGGCTCCCCTCTGGCTCAGGGTAGGTTCAGAGATGACATCCAAAAGCCAAGGCCAGGAACTGAGGATCCCAAGAGCCCACTTTGTGGTATTCTCCACTAAGGCTGAGCTGGTACCTAAACTCAAGACAAAATCCCCTTTACTCTTCCTTCTTTTCCCAAGCAGTAGTCTCTCCCCATAGCCACCACAACTGTGAATGTGCTGGGTCACATCTGAAGCCAGCACATCTCAGAGTCTCACTCAAGGCCCACGGTGTGTACTACCTAGTTGTTGCTGATGATTATTCAGAGCCAAGGGCTCTTTACTCAGCAGATCATGAATCATGCCAGGTCTGGGTCCTTCCCTTCAAGGTAGTGGGTTCCCTTCTGGCCCAGGGCGTGTCTGGAAATGTCTGAGAGCTAGGGTGGGCCTGAAATGGGGGCCTCACAAGCTGCCTGGTACCCTATCCTACTGTGTTTGAGCTGGTATCCAAGTTGCAAGACAAAGTATGCTTTACTCTTCCCTCTCCTCTGCCCAAGTGAAAGTAAAGGGTCTCTTTCAGAACTGTGAGCTCTACTTCCTGGAGTTGGAAGAGGGGTGATACTAGCACTCCCTTAGCTGCCCTGGCAGGTTTCTCACTATGTCACTCCCCACCCCAACCACCCACAGTCCACGGACTCTGAGCCCAGCACAGCACTAGGATTTGCCTAGCAGTTGCAGTCCCTGTGGCTAGGCAGGCTTTCAAGGTTTTTTTTTAGATCCCCAGAGCACTTTAGCCCACAATGGCAAGGCTTGACAAATTCAGGTTCTGACCACTGGCATGGGTGATTGCCCTTTGACTAACACTGGTCTAAATGCTCCCTCCATGAGTGCCAGCTGAGTTCTACCAAGTGTTGGCAGCACTGCATTCCAATGCAAGTTCCTTAATTGCTGTGCTCTTCCTCTCCCAAGAGTACATATTCTCTCTCCCTGCCACATGGTCACTGGCAGGGGATTGGGCAGAGGTCATGTTGGAAATTCAAGGCTGTCTTTCCTAAGCTCTTCATTGCCTCTTTCAGTGATATGAAGTTAAAACCAGGTGCAGTGATCATGATCACTCACCAGATTCTTGGTTCTCAAGAAGGTGCTTTTTTTGTGCAGATAGTTGTCAAATTGGGTGCTCCTGTGGTGAGGACAGTTGGTAGAGGCTTCTATCTGGCCATTCTTGATCTGCCTCCTTCTTAAAGCTTTTTGTGTATTACACTTTTAAAAATTTTTATGTAACTTTGTATATTGCCACACACTAACAAAAAATATGGTGCATGCCTGAAAATTAATTTCCTGTTTTGAATATATGCAGGAGTCTTGGTCAACCCAGATCAGGTTTAGCCCAATTAGGCTAAATTCATAAATTCCAGCTGTTTTAATAAGGATGATGGCAATAGCCTAATTAGAAGCCAACTCTGTAAAGCTGTGGAATATATGATTAATGTTAACACATCAGTCATGATGACTGTAAAAATAAAAGACATGTATTACAGACCAGACATTTTTGCAATTTAATAAAACATTCATTACCTAGGGAAAGATTTTATGAAAACTCACTTAAGATAACACTTATATTAGATATTTTAGCATTTTTAGAGTATAATCATTATTAAGCATTTTTTATCTCTCTACTTTTGTCTTTGAGATTTTTTTAACCTAACAAATCATCTCTAAGTAAGATAAAATGGGTATTATGTATAAATGTCTGGAATGTGTGTCAACAAAATGGATTATTTGTATAATGCACTTACAGTAATCAATCAATAAATATTCATATTGTAAATATTTCTAAATGATAACCACAAAATAATTCCAGTTTTAAGAGCCAATTTGTATGCTAAAATGCATCAAAAATAATCAATCTTTCTGGGCATCTCCCTATCATCTCGTTGATCACAAAAGTACTCTAACAACCTAAAGTACAAGCGTCATTTTTCTAACATACAAAAATATCTAAACATTTAATTTCAAGTCCATGGTAAAAATCTGCAGAAAGAAATTGAGGAACGACTTTTTCAACTTTTTGTTTATGAAGTAGGTTAATATTTGTAGGTAGATAAATATTTGAGATGAATGAATGACGAAATTACTTAGTCACATGAAAGGAAAAAACAGTGCTTAAATTAAAAGAGATAAGTGTTTATCTAAGACACATGTTATTGTTTAATATATAAAATGCAATTTTCCCCATTAAGATAAGAAAAAAGGAGATTTTACTAAGGTACAAATATAGCTTATAAAATTAATTCATGGAAAACTAATTTTTCCATGTTGTATCCAATTTTATTTGTTAAAATGTCTGTAATAGATAGAATAAAAATAGACTAGTTCTAAATACTTAAATGAAAATAGAAAATAATAGTGGTGCTTAATTGTATGATCAAATGCAGCATCTTGTTTTCAGTTGCCATGGAGCTCTCATACATTTCTATAGCAAAGATTTTTCTTCTTTGTATGTCTTATACAACAAGGAGTGCCTTGTCAAACAAGTCTTTTATAAAAACTTGAATTTGTACATTTTTTACCTTACATATGTACAGACAATTTCCTATTATTTGTGTCAATTTAAGATCCACTCAGGATCTTTCCTTGCCAACCTCATAATAGATACAGAGATCAAACAACAAAAGACAGAGAGAACAAGCTGGGGAACAGTCTATAGACAACAATGAGTTTGCTAAGAAGGCATATATTCCATTAGACTGGACGATAAGACAATATGTATTAAAAAGGGGATTAAATAGGAGAGCTTAGCTGCTTAATACCATTAATTATCTTAATCTCAGAATGGCATCAAATATCATCTCTATGATCTTTTATCAAAATGCTATTAGTGAAAAAGTAGATTCCCACTGCTACACAATTTCATTTAGGTGGCAACTAAAACAACATAACTGCTCTTGGTCAGCTTGAAAGCATCCCAATATAAAATATATTTTTAAAAAACTTTTTAAAAACTCCCATCATTATTGCTCATGTTTTATGACCATAATTTTAATTTTCCTTATTCAGAAAGATATAAAACATTATTCAAATGCTGATTACTAATCTTTTCAATATCCCATTTCTTATTAACTCATCTCTCTTTTTCAGGTTTCTCTTATCTTTTCCTATAAATGTTATTATATTTCCATAAAATCTTAGATTTATGCACCGCAAGGAATTTTCAACCACAATTAATCTTTTTCTTGTCTTGATACTTCCAAAAGTTATAGAATTATTTTTCTCCCCTCTTAGAGATCTCTTTGAATTGAGAATCTATAAACATCATATAATTAAAATAGGAAAAATGTTGTCTTCTGATTCAGAATGTGAATAAAAGGGTAAGGGCTCTTATTACATAACAATAAGAGAAAACAGCTTAGACATTAAAAGAGTGCCAAAGACTGATTGTATACTTTGGCTCAACATACTGTAAATACCTGAAGTTGCACATCTTTAATCTCTCCCTTTGAACACAAACTCTTCTTTCAATTATCATACTCTCTCACATTTTTCTTCATGTTTATGATGCCCTCCATTCCTTTAATCCTTCCTATTAATATAAAAACTAACATTAGTTCCTAAAATGTTATGCATTATTAATTTAATCATCTTAACAATATGTATTATTATCCTCATTTTATTTGTTTTTAAAGTCTTTTATACAGCTTTATTGAGATATAGTTCATATACCATGCAGTTCACTGAAGTGTATAATTCAATGGCTTTTATTACCTTCAACAGATATGTGCAATCATCACCAGATTCAATTTTAGAAAATTTTCATCACCTCAAAAAAATAAAAAACTTCTATATTCTTGAGCTGTCACCCTCATATTCCATTCTCCACTCCCCTGGCTCTAAGCAACCACTAATCTACTTTCCATCTCTATAGATTGTCTGCTTTTACATGAATGGAGTCACACAATATATGGTCTTTTGTGACTGGCTTCTTTCATCACCATAACATTTTGAAAGTTCATCCATGTTGTAGCATATATCAGTATTTCATTCCTTTTTTATGGCCAAAAAACATTTCATTGTATAAATATACCATATTTTGTTAATTCGTTTGCTCATGGGTGGACATTTCAGTGGTTTCCACCTTTTGGCTATTATGAATAAAACAGCTATAAATATTCATGTATAAGTTTCTGTGCAGACGTATGTTTTCATTTTTCTTGGGTATGTACCTAGGAGTAAAGTTGCTGGGTCATATGGTAACTTTATGTTTGTCATTTGAGGAACTGCCAGGCTGTTTTCCAAAGTAGCTGCACTATTTTACATTTCCACCAGGAGTTTATGAAGGTTCAAATTCCTCCGCATCCTTGCCAACATTTGTCGTTACCTGACTTTTTAATTCTAGCTATTCTAGTGGGTGTTAAGTGATACCTCATTGTGGTTTTGATTTGCATTTCCATGATGATGTCAGGCATCTCTTCATGGACTTACTTGCCATCAGTATATCTTCTTTGGAGAAATGTTTACTTAGATCATTTGTCTATTTTTCTTCAACTTTTATTTTACAGTCGGGGGTACATATGCAGATTTGTTGCATGGGTAAATTGTGTGTCACTGAGGCTGGGTGTATGAATGATCCCATAACCCAGATGGTGAGCATAATACTCAATAGGTAGTTTTTGAACCCTCACCCCAAATTTACCCTCCTTCCTCTAGTAGTCTCCAGTGTCTATTGTTTCCATCTTTATGTCCATGTGTGCTCAATGCTTAGCTCCCACTTATAAGGGAGAACGTGCAGTATTTGGTTTTCTGTTCCTGCATTAATTTACTTAGGATAATGGCCTCCAGCTGCATTTATGTTGCTATAAAGAACATGATTTTGTTCTTTGTTAGGGCTGTGAGGTATTCTATGGTGTATATGTACTATATTTTCTTTACCCTGTTCACCATTGATGGGCATCTGGGTTGATTCCATGTCTTCGCTATTGTAAAGAGTGCTGGGATATAAATGCATGTGTCTGTATGGCAGAACAATTTATTTTCCATTGGATATATGCCCAGTAATGGGATTGCTGGGTTGAACAGTAGCTCTGTTTTAAGTTCTTTGAGAAATTTCCAAACTGCTTTCCACAGTGGCTGAACTAATTTACATTTCCACCAACAGTGTATGAGCATTTCCTTTTCTGCATAACCTCACCAACATCTGTTATTTTTTGTCTTTCTAATAGTAGCTATTCTGACTTGTGCGAGATGGTATTTCATTGTGGTTTTGACTTGCATTTCTCTGATGATTAGTGATATTGAGTATTTTTTCATATATTTGATGGTCACACGTATGTCCTCTTTTGAGAGGTGTCTATTCATGTCCTTTGCCCATTTTTAATGAGGTTATTTGTTTTTTGCTTGTTGAATTATTTAAGTTTCTCATGGATTCTGGTTATTAGACCTTTGTCAGATGCACAGTTTGTGAATATTTTCTTTCATTCTGTAGGTTGTTTATTCTATTGATAGTTTATTTTGCTGTGCAGAAGATCTTTAGTTTAATTAGGTCCCATTTGTCTATTTTTGGTTTTTGTTGCAACTGCTTTTGGGGACGTAGTCATAAATTCTTTGCGAAAGCTGATGTCCAGAATGTCTTAGGTTTTCTTGTAGGATTTTTATAGTTTTAGGTCTTACATTTAAGTCTTTAATCCATCTTCAGTTAATGTTTGCATATGATAAAAGGTATATGGAAAAGGGTCCAGTTTCATTTTTGTTCATGTGGCTAACCAGTTAACCTAGCACCACTTATTGAATAAAGAGAGTCCTTTCCCTGTTGCATGTTATTGTTCACTTTGTTGAAGATCAGATGGTTGTAATTGTGTGGCTTTATTTCTAGGTTATCTATTCTGTTCCATTGGTCTATGTGTCTGTTTTTGTACCAGTACCATGCTGCTTTGGTTACTGTAGCCTTGTACTATAAGTTCAGGTACTATTATCCCTCCAGTTTTGTTCTTTTTGCTTAGGATTGCTTTGACTGTTCGTATCCCCATTTTAGAGATTATGAGACTCAAAGAAATTTAGAGATTCACCTGAGACACATGGCTAGGACTTCTGATATCAAGATAAATGGTTGAGAGGGCAGATACTTCATTCTTATCTTACATCAATCATATAAATGATAGAAAATATATATACTCTTTTTTAAAAGAAGCAAATACAGACATCCTTAAAATAGGCAGATAAACTTTCGGATGATCATAAACTGTGTGCAAGAAAATTGTGTTCTATATGTGTAAGTCGTGAAGCTGGAAACAAGACCAATAAGAGCCCTAGCAGAAAGATTCAGACACATAACCTAACCTTCCAGACTAAGCATGAGAGGAAAAAAAAAGGTGTCTATACTCAGGAAGGAGTAGAGCTTGGTGTAATTATTAGGGGGATACCTCTTGTAGCTGCCAAAAAGTCAGAAAAAATGGGGAGCACCCAAGCTCAGAAGACCAGATTCTAAGTTTTCCATCTGGCAAGATATAATATCGATTCCTTATCCTATAAGTGGCTCCAAGCAAACCTTAGCAGATGTTTTTATACTTCCCCAATGTGTGCTGTATAAGCAAAGACCATAGTCTTTCATGGTATTGCAACTGCAGTTAGAAGTACACAATCAAAAATTACCAAATGTTGGAGTATCAACTCTATGAAAGACTGCAAACTCAATAAACGGTAGGGAAGGGACAGGGATAATATAGAAATCAAAAAAATAACTTTTAAATAAGTAAAATTAATATGATCAAATAAAAGAAGATTATTGTATACAAGAAACAAGAATAGGTATTTGTAAAATGAACCATATGGAAAATCTCAAAATGACAATTGGTAGAACTGGGATTCAAATATAGTTGAGTCCCACGTTCTTTCCTCTGATACCACAGTTGCATGCCCCCCCCATACACACACACAAAAATGCACATACAGAAATATGCACATGCTTATTTGCATATTGTCTTAGTCCATTTGTGATGCTATAACAGGATACTTCAGACTGGGTAACTTACAATTTCTTTTTCCTCATAGTTCTTGAGGCTGAGAAGTCCACAATCAAGGTGCAAGCATCTTGCAAGGGCCCTTTTGTTGTATCACCACATGAGCAGAAGGTGAAAGGGTGATAGAGTGCCCACTCCCAAAAGCCCTTTTGATAACAGCATTAACCCATTCGTTAGGGTAGAGCTTTCATAGCCCAATTACTTCTTAAAGGCCCCACCTCCCAACACCATTAGATTGGTAATTATTATACATTTTAACACAAGCTATAGAAGGGACAAATATTTAAACCATAGTGTTCTGTCTATGGCTCAACAAAAATGCATGTCTTTCTCATAAACAAAATATGTTTGTTCCATCCCAATACCCTCAAAAGTCCTAACTTGTTCCAGCATCAGCTTTAAAGTCTAAGTCCACAGTCTCATCTAAATATCAGCTAAATCAGATAAGGGTGAGTCTCAAAGTACAATTTATCCTGAAGTAAATTCCTATCCAGCTGTAAGCCTGTGAAATCAAACAAGTTATATGCTTCCAAAGTGCAATGATGGAACATGCATAGGATAGACATTCCCATTCCAAAAGAGAGATAGGCAAGAAGAATGGAGTTATAGGCACCAAGTAAGTCTGAAACCCAACAGGGTAAACAACATCAAATCTTAAGGCTTGAGAAAAATATTTGACGCCATGTCCTGACTGGACATAGTAGGGTGGATATGCGGCCCCCAAAGCTGAAGGCAGCCCCACCCCAGCTAAACACAGCCCACAATTCAGCTCTCACAGATTGGAGTCAGGTGCCTGTGGCTTTCTCATCCTGGCACCGCACATTGGTGGCTCTACTGGACCTCAAACATGACACTGCCCCTGTAGCTCCATTAAGCACTACCGTAGTAGAGACTCTGTTACAACCCTTTGCTGGTGGTATGTCTCTGCCTGTGCCCTAAAGCTGTCTGACATCTTTGGAAATCTAGGTGGAGGAAGCCATGCCTCCAAAGCTCTTGCATTGTGAGCCTGCAGAATTAGCACTATGTGGACACTGCCAAGGTTTACCACTTGTGCCCTCTAAAGTGGCTGCTTAAGCCAAACCTGGGGCTGCTTGAGCCACAGATGGGGTGGTCAAGGATTGTTGTAAGCCAGAATGCAGGGAAAGGGGAGCCCAGGGAGCCCTGGGTGGTAAGCTCCTGGAAGTTGCCTCAGGCCAATCCCTTAAACTATTCTGCCCTCAAGGTCCTAGAGCTCAGGGCCTGCGATGTGAGGGGCAGCCTTGAAGATCTTTGAAATGCCACTGGGGTGATTATTGCATTGTCTTGATTAATAGTGCCTGGCTTCCTCCTATCCGTACTAATCTCTTTAGCAACAGTTCTTTGACCACAGCCTTGGTTTTTTTCTCCTAAATGTGCTTTTTCATTCTTTACATTGCCAGGCTAGGGATTTTCCAGTTCTCTACATTCTGCTTCCCTTTTGATTATAAATTCCATTATTAAATAATTTCTCTTCTTGCATTTTACTATGTGTGCTTAAGAGAAGCTTCACAATCTTCCATTTACGCAGCCAACAGACACATGAAAAAATGCTCATCATCACTGGCCATCAGAGAAATGCAAATCAAAACCACAATGACATACCATCTCACACCAGTTCGAACGGCGATCATTTAAAAGTCAGGAAACAACAGGTGCTGGAGAGGATGTGGAGAAATACGAACACTTTTACACTGCTGGTGTGACTGTAAACAAGTTCAACCATTGTGGAAGTCAGTGTGGCGATTCCTCAAGGATCTAGAACTAGAAATACCATTTGACCCAGCCATCCCACTACTGGGTATATACCTAAAGGATTATAAATCATGCTGCTAGAAAGACACATGCACACGCATGTTTACTGTAGCACTGTTCACAATAGCAAAGACTTGGAACCAACCCAAATGTCCATCAATGATAGACTGGATTAAGAAATTGTGGCACATATACACCATGGAATACTATGCAGCCATAAAAAGGATGAGTTCATGTCCTTTGTAGGGACATGGATGAAGCTGGAAACCATCATTCTCAGTAAACTATCACAAGGACAAAAAACCAAACACTGCATGTTCTCACTCATAGGTGGGAATTGAACAATGAGAACACTTGGACACAAGAAGGGGAACATCACACACTGGGGCCTGTCATGGGGAGGGATAGCAGTAGGAGATATACCTGATGTAAATGATGAGTTAATGGGTGCAGCACACCAGCATGGCACAAGTATACACATGTAACAAACCTGCACGTTGTGCACATGTACCCTAGAACTTAAAGTATAAAAAAAAAGAGAGAGAGAAGCTTCACAGTCCTCTCAATATTTTGCTGCTTAGAAATCTTTTGCCAGATATCCTAGTTCATTCCTCTTAAATGCTGCCTTCTATAAAGCCCTGCGGCATAGACACAATTCAGGCAAGTTTTTTGCTACTTCATAAAAAGATGGCTCTTCCTCTAGTTTCCAATAAGATATTCCTCATTTCCATCTGAGCTGTTACCCATATTGCCCTTAATGCTCCATTTTTGGCAACACAGCGTTTTTCCAGCAGTCACGTCAAAACTATTCAAAAGCTGCTTCCACATTTTCAGATATTTGTTATAGCAACACCCCACTCCTTTGGTACCAACTTCTGTCTTAGTCCATTGTGCTACTATAACAGAATACCTGAGACTGGGGAATTCATAAAGTACAGAAATTTATTTCATCACAGTTCTGGAGGCTGGGATGTTCAAAACCAAGGCCCTGGCATCTGGTGAGGGCCCTCTTGCTGAGTCATCACATGGTGGAAGACAGAAGAGTGAGAGAGTGCTCACTCCCAAATGTCCTTTTCATAATAGTGTTCATTCATTGACGAGAGTGGAGCACTCATGGCCTAATCACCTAGAAATTACACTACCATCAGATTCGCAATTAAATTTTAACATGAGTTTTGGAGTGGAAAAACATTAGTAATACGGCACTTATTTAGTTTCCCCATTATTATTTTATGCCTAGTCTTGATTTCATGGTTCATCAAAGAAACCCATTATTCTCTTGTTCCTACATCTACTTTGTTTGCCCTGAAAATGGGCAATCTTGTGGTTCTCAACTCTGGCTGCATTATTTGAGATATCTGGGAACTTAAAAAAAATAAATAAAAGATACACCATCGTCACTTTAGACCAAGTAAATCATATCATCTGCGAGTAAGACTCATGTACTGATATTTTTTATAAAAGCTCCCTGAATGGGTTCTATGAGAATAACTGCCCTAATGTACCTATTTTTGTTTCACAAAGGGCTAATTATTCATCAACATTTGTGCCTCCCTTTTGATTATATAAAGTTGTCATTGTGAAGCAGCTGCCTAGTTAGGGAGTCATTCCCATCACCCATCCCACCCCCACTCCACATCAAGGTAGGGCCAGGTGACTAGTTTTCACCAATAGAAAGTGAACTGAAAGAATGTATATGGTTTCTGAAAGAAGGGCATTAAGGAACAAGTGTGCACTGTGTATTCTCTCTTTTCCCAACTGCCAACTGGATGCAAAGGATTCTAAGTGTTTAGCAGATGCAAAATCACAAGATGGAAAGCACTTGGGTCCAAGAATCACTTGAAAAAAGTAATGCTTTGACAAAGCTTTATATCATAAGACCACTAAGAGAAAAAGACAAACAACACTTACTGTGTTAAGCCTCTAAAATGTGGGGGTTTCATCAGCTACAGTTACCCAAATCAACAGAGAAATAGGTATCTTGAAGTGGGCTGCTGTTGTGATAATCAAATATGTGGCATTATATTAGTGAGTAGGAAATATGCATCAAGGAAATAACTAGCAGGCACTGGAAAGATGGAATAGTGGTAAGAAACATGTTGTAAATATTACTTTCAATAACTCGGAAAGCAGACTGACTCTAAGCTTGTGATTCTAGAGCAGTGATTCTCATACAGGCACAATTTTGCCCCCAGGGGACATCTGGCAATGTGTGGAGACATTTCTGGTTGTCATACTGGAGCAGGGAGGAAGTGGTAGGTAGAGACAAGAGATGTTGCTAAGACTCCTTTAATATCCAGTATAGCCCCCCACAACAGAGAGTTATCTGCATCATGATAACCCTGAAGTTAAGAAGCCCTTCTCTAGAGGAAGTGGCTGGAAAGAGCCAGAAAATTAATGTTATTTGCTCCTTGCTGTGTTCAGCAAATAATACAAGAAAGAAGTGAGCTCAGAAAATTAGTCAGTTATAAGCAAAATAAAGCATACCTTTATTCTGACATTCAGTTAAATACCTTGGCTTAGAGAAAGTCCAGAAATCTGGGGGCTTTTGTAGGTTTCAAAAACTATTTCTCCAGACTACAAACAGTAGGAAGGAAATAAGACTGAAAAAGCAAAGCCTCAGTAAGACTTCTCAGTTAAACAAATGGATTCATCCCTGCAGCTAAGATTAAATTAAGGTTTACTTTCCCAACCAAATGTATCCTTTAGATGATCTCTTGGACATTGAGCTAGTGTCTACGAAAATATCTTAAGAATTACAAAACATCATGAAAATATCATTTTTGAAGGCCAACTCAGTTGTTGCCATCTCTACTTCTCATATCAAAATTATTATACCTCCTTATGCCACTCATCAGAATTAGTCTTCCATTTGCACTCTTCCAGTAACACTTAACTCATTCTCCCTTTCTTACGTGTCTGTTTCCTCCTTTCCATTGTAAATCTCTTGAATGCAGATAGTCTTAGCTATATATCCCATACATGATCTAGAACATGTCTTATACATGATATACAATTAGTGTTTAAGTATATGTCTGTTGAATATATACTACTCTGCAAAGCATTGATCCCATGGTCTTTGATCTGTAGATGCTTATATTCCAGTATTAAGAGACACAACCACAAGAATCACTTTACAATATGGCAATTCTTATAGAATCTGAGGCACTACAGACGCTCATTTTCACATTAGGTGTCACTGGGGAAGAAACTGCTGTCTATTGGTCATTCTTCCATCCCAACTTCTTTTTTTTTTTTTTTTTTGAGATGGAGTCTCACACTGTCGCCCAGGCTGGAGTGCAGTGGCGCGATCTCGGCTCACTGCAAGCTCCGTCTCCTGGGTTCACACCATTCTCCTGCCTCAGCCTCACGAGTAGCTGGGACCACAGATGTCCACCACCATGCCCGGCCATTTTTTTTTCTTTTTTTTTTTTTTTTTTTTTTTTTTTTTGTATTTTTACTAGAGACGGGGTTTCACCGTGTTAGCCAGGATGGTCCGGATCTCCTTACCTCGTGATCCACCCGCCTCCGCCCCTCAAAGACAGGAGTGAGCCACCGTGCCCTGCAGCTTCCATCCCAACTTCTAATTGCATAGGACTGCCTGAGACTAATTACTAAACAAAGTTGTCACAGACTTCAATAGGAAAAACAGATAAGAGTACATATCTAAGAAGTGTAGTCCGTTAGTCTTAAAGAATTTGCGTGATCATCTTTTAAGGCTGAATCATAACAAACTAAATTTTAATACTTAAGTAGCAATAAGGATACCAAAAAGAAAAAAAAAAAAAAGAAACCACTACAACTGCCCACTGGAGGAAATGGAGAGAAGAAAGGGCATGTGTATACATTAGGAAAGGCTAAGAAGAGATACAGATAATAATGTTGCTACTTCAGACCAAGGCAGCTGAGCTGTATTTTGACACTTATGAGTGGCATAAGGAGGTATAATAATTTTGATATGAGTAGAGATGTCAACAACTGAGTTAAATAATTATTTGAACTTCTTAACCCATCTGGGTGGCTCTGACATTATGATGCTAATGGAGAGTTCACTATAGATGGGAAGCAAAGCAATAATTTTAATTTCCCTTCTAGACTAAGTCCAGTTTCTCAATTGAATATATAAATCATAGAGCCAGACAGGGTGACTGGATCACATGCAGATAAGGGAAAAGGATGAAGTCACTCAGGAGCAGCAAAAATCAAGACCAATGCATAGCTTAGAATGTAAAGGGTATACAGAATAGAAATCAGTGGAGAAATGAATAAGCAACTAAATCTTGATGGTTTTTTTACATAGCTCATATCTTGTTATGTTGGTTCTTTTATATGAGCTTACAATTGAGGCAGATGGTTTTGGGTTTTTTTTTTTTTTTCAAACATGTATAGTTTTTCCACCTTGATTTCAAGATGTTCAAGGAAAGCAACCTCTTCCCTTTCTTTCATATTTTCCTAAACCCACCACAGCTGGCAGTCTTCGATATACAGTAAAACTCAATAAATTTTTGATTTACTGGATTTCATCATGACAAAGAATTCAACTTTCTACAACCCCCTCGCCACAAAAAAGCCCAAATCTCTCAGAAAAAAAAGCAACATTATAATTTCCTACATGATCTTGTATTAGGTATATCTGCTCTCACAAAATTCTTGACTACTGGAAGTGTAAGAAACATTGCACTGTTATTGGCTTTCTGAGAGTATTGTGTCAAGGCATATCAATGAGAAAAAAATTCGTGAAACTGGTGAGAGAACATAAGCCAATGGCAGATTTTTTAATAGATAAATAGAATGCCAAACACAGCCTCTGGTAAGGCACTGATAGAATAGGAATTAGGAGCTAAGGATACACAACTTTGGGGGCAGATACAGAACCCAAATAGCTTTTGGCTTCAACTGCTACAACTACTGATCAGCCTTTATAATTAAGGATAGAAGGATCCAAAACAGGGCTAGAGTACCAGTGTTGGCAGATTTCAGAGAATAGCTGTAAACCAAAGAAGAGCAGTCTCTTACAGGCTAGAGAAAGAGTCACAAGATTCACACTTATGGCCACAAAACAGTGAACCTTTTACTGGGGATTCAAGTTTAAAATCACACAGCTTAACAGTAATGTTAGTTTTACCACTAGGTGGCAATGACACAGCTGCATTGGGCTGACATGATTAATTTTAAAAACTGTGCAAATCCAGACAGAAATTCCAAGATTTGTAGCACATATTTTCATTTTAGAAAAATTATTTTATGTACAGCTTACTTTATAGCAGAACGTGTCATTATCTGATTCAATATGTATGTTAACTTCTGACGGTTTTTCACACTCTACACTGAGGAAATTCATGCAATAAACACTATTTTTAAACACTTTCATCACACATCTTCTGAAAAATGTAGACATACACCTATCATGAAAATAAGAGAAATTATGGAAAACTAAAAATACTTTTGAAGTTTTAGTATTCTACAGAAAGCACTATAAAATGTTAGGTATTTAAACAAAAAAAAACCTTTAAAAAATGACTAATAGAGAACAACTGTAATTTATTTTTTAAAAATTTTTGGCCAAAACATGAAATAGCATGGAAACACTTTACTTTTAAATTACAAGTTACATTAATATTCATATGTGCAAAGTAGTTTCAATGTCTTGAATAAACATACTTAGTTTACAAAAAAAATTTATCAAAATTCTGATTTAGATTACATTTTAGCAGATTAACCCCTTTTATATGTATTAAAATAATAAACAATAATATTCATTAGTGTCTGGCACTTTCAGTAATTATCTCTGCTTTCTTCATAAAACAGGATACAAACATATGACTTATTTAAAATCATAAAACTTTATTATTGTAATTTCCTTTTCTCATCAAAGGGCCAGATATGACAATATTTTTCAAATTATAGACAACATTTGTGAGTATGCAGTAAAAACACTAAAAAAAAAAAAAATTATTAAATCTCAAATTCCCAAGATGTTCCCCCATATAAGGTGGGAGCTCATATCATCACATGTAACATTACAAAACCTGTACTATAAAATTAGATGAATAAATAATAAACCTATACTATTACCAAATTCATAATAAAAAGATCAACTTACCAAATTAAAATCAGCCTATTTATTCCCTTTGTATAAATAACCTAAAGTTCCCCAGGTTTTTATTTCCCAGTTTCCTACAAATGAATTGATCAGAATGCCTCTTTATAGATCAGCTTTCCCATAGTTTCTCTCTCATTTGGCAATAACTTCCCATATTTACTTCATTTCCAGAATAATCTCCCCCTCTTGCAACCCACACAAATGTAAGAGAACGGAGGCATGATTTCTAAATAATTTCTATAATTCATAATTATTTCCCCATTATTGAATTTCATTTTTGAATTATTATAAATCATCCTGAAATCTAATAAATCTTTCTCATCCTATCAGTCTATTAAAATATACAAAACATCATTTAAGATGGTTAACACAAGAAAAGATAACTATGGCAGCCTTCATAAATCAACCAAAAGATTTCAGAAAAGTGCTTCAGTCTGTTCAGTTATCTCTAACTTTCACTAGAAAATTTAGGGAATGCCACTGTTACAGAAGGTATAATTGCAGATTCTAAAAAGTGAATACATGTGTACATGTAATTTATATCTATTCAGTATCATCTTCTGATTATCTGTACAAATAAAAGGACAAAAGACACAGATGATGAAAACACACAATCCTCAAACCACTTCAGATACATTTTGTGCCTGTATTTCACAGGACCAAGTCTGAGAATTCAGAACACAAAGAAAATTAAGCCATATTGCAAAGAGTTTGTCACAAACACAATGAGCAGAACAATAAAATTGAAATGACATTATTGACTTGACTTTGTCATCTTCTGTTTATTTCTGATGGTGGCTCGAAGTTTACGTATTACCAGTCTATCAGGTAGAATCATATCACCTTGTTGTTCTAGATAATCCAATAAATTTTCAGTCCACTGGAGAGCAGCTGCATGATTAATATGTTTTTCTGGAATTAGTTCTATTTCCTCCTCCTCATTTTCACTGGATTCATCTGCCTGGCCTTGTGCTCTTCTGATGATTTCGCTATCAGTTAACACTTCATAGCCTGGTTCAGTACTGTCTACTTCAAGCCATTTTTCAAGGTTCTCAGTAGTCACATTTTCCAATCCTTTGGTGTGTTGTAAAATGGTAGCCACAGTAGCCACAGAAATATCTTCAACATCAAAGTCCAGGCTCTCTTTCTCCTCTACCATAGGAAGAATCTTCTTCCATGCTCTGCTAATGGTAACTGGTTTTACTAAGTTCCATGCCATTGCTATTTCATAAAGTGCATCCAACAGAGTCAGCTTCTTCCAGAATGATTTCAGGTCATTACCTTCTTCCAAGTTGTTCTGGAGAAGACCTGCACGATAATTTCTCTTCATCGTTGCTATGACTCCCTGATCTGAAGGCTGAATCAATGAGGCCACATTAGGTGGTAAATATTTAGCAAATATTTGGCCATCATCTGACCTTAGGACATTTTCATTTGGATGTGTTGGTGAATTATCCAACAAGAGCACAGCCTTTTCCTGCAAGCCTTTAGATCTTAAATACTCTCGAACTTGCGGCACAAAAATTTTATCAAACCATTGTCGGAAAATGGAAAGATCCATCCATGCACCTTTTTGGCTGAAATAAGAGACTGGCAGGTTTAAGGTGTCCGTTGATTTAAAGGAGCGAGGTTTCTTTGCTTTCCCCACAACACAAAGTTTAAGTTTGTGTAAACCTGTTGCATTGGCACAACACATGATTGTGACTCTTTCTTCAATTGATTTGTGCCCAGGGACAGTGCATTTACCTTTGATTACTGAAATCCTAGAAGGCAAGCACTTCCAAAAGAGTCCAGTTTCATCTGCATTGTAGATTTGTTCAGGCTGTAAATTCTCTCGTTCAATAAAATCTCGAAAGTTATTACAAAAATCTTCCACCGCAGTCTCATCTCCATTTAATCTTTCATTTCTAATGTTAATCTCTCTAATGCTGTGCCGCTGCTTAAAACGAGTTAGCCAACCGGCAGAGGGGTTAAAATCACCATCCATTCCCAAAGCATAAAAGAAGAACTCTGCCCTTTTTGCACAAATTGGTCCAGATATGGGATTCCCTTTTGCTCTTTGCTGGTTGAACCATTCCAGCATTGCCCTGTCCAACTCCTCATACATGGATGGCTTCATAGATTTCCTCTTGGCCAAAAGACTTGTGGAATCAGAACTGCTTGCATAAGTTATAATCTTTTCCTTATTTTTTCTTATATCCCGAACTGTTGTTTCACCAATTCCATAAATCACTGCCAGTTGTTTGGAAGAACCTCCGTCTTCAAGTTTCTTTATTATATCAAGCTTATCTTTAATAGTCAACACCACACGCTTCCGTTTCCCCGACATAGCGAGGTTCTGGGACTCACCCCACACTCACAATGTAGCAATCCACAAAATCCTTCCTTCTCTTACACAGGCTCACTTTAACAGTCTTAACACACTCAGTCTTTCATCCTTACCAGCAACCTGGTGGCCCTGATCCCCTCCCGGGCTGGGGTTGGCTGGCAAATAGACTGCAGAAGAAGGTGAAAGAGGAGGAAGTTTGAGAGAACAGGCCTTTCTTTAACTTATACGGGCAGTAGCGGAGGCCCCATGTCACCGCGGATAATCCGGATTAAAAGCATGTGTTTTATTACCCCAGCAGCCGTGAGAAAGACTATACCCCCATTGTGGCCACGAACCTCCTGCACGTCCAGATCCCGGGTAACCGCGCGTCACTAACCCCTGCCACACCCCAAAGTTACGGCAGAGAGCCGAAGAGCCTAGGAGTCAAGGACTGGCACCCTTCCTCAGGGGAACGGATATATTAGATTCCCTCCCCAGCAGCAGGGCCCTCCCGCCGCGTAGCCCCAGTTTCCCGCGCCAGCTTTAGCCGGGACAGTCCTCCCAGTCCCTCAAAACCCGCCAGGCCCCTCTCCCCACCTCTCTTGCAACCAGGACCCGCACAGCTCCCTGACTATCGCGCGGCAATCGCTCCGCCCCTAGCCACGCTCCCGGAAGATGATCCCTCCCGCCGCCTGGCCCCACCCCTCGCCCCACCCAGAGGCGGGACTTCCCTTGGTCCCCGGAAGGGGGGGAGGAGCATCGCTTGTCATGAGCTGGTTGCCGGGGCGGGGGCGGAGGCGGAGGCAGAGGCGGAGGCGCTTTGAAAGGTGAGAGCGCGAGGGCGGTGCGGGGCTGTCTCCCGGCTGGGACTCGCTCGCGCTCCCGGTGCTAATGGTTTATGAGAGGGGCGGGGGAAGCCGTGCCTCCTCGCGGACTAAGAGAAAAATTCCCGCGGGCGCTCTTTGGGTGAGCCGGAGAACGCCCCTCAGCCCTTTGCGCCTCTAGCCCTCCTCCTCAGTTGAGCTGCAGTGGGCGCGGTGCCCGTTATTTCCGCCTTGGGGAGGTGCTTGGAACTGATGTAGGGAGCTTGGTTGGTGATTTCTCGGGTTTCTGGCCTTTCCAGACCCTTGTAATTGTTTTCTCGGTGCAGAGCTCTTTTGGGGTCTGGGGGTTTCTGTCGTCCTGCGCGCGTCATCGCGAAGCTTGGCCTGAGGGTCCGGTTTCCTAGCTACTGTGCCCCTCCCTCCTGGAGGCAGAGTGACGGACTAGTGGGCTAGCGGGCGCTGGGTTCCTGCGTCCCGCCAAAGAGGTTTGTAATCATGAAAGTCACCCTTCCGGGTGTTAATTCCTGAGAGGATCTATTCCTCTGTCTACCACTCATTCCTGCTGCATTAACCTTCATTGTTAACGGATTTTAATGAATAATATAGTTATCCCGGATACCATGCTGGCAGGATCCACTTTGCGAAATTGTGGACTGTTGGACTGTGATTCGAAGTGGGGAAATAGGCTTTCCTCTCGTTATGTTTATTTTCTTATATCCTATTTTTGTCATGTTCTGTCTTGTTTTCCTGCCAATAGAAGAACTATGATAAATTTATTCATAGCAGTGTGATAAGAACTTGATCTTAATCATACACTGTAGCCCTCAAATCGTGTATTATGCTGGCTTGTTTTTGGTGTCCCTAGTAATTTCATCAGATTGTGAGCTCCTTGGAAGCAGAGACCATGTTTATTTGAAATGGTGGCAGCACAGTTCCTAGCAGGTCCTTGCATTTTGGTAGATATTCAATAATTATTTTTCGGCTTATTAATCTTTGCTCTCCAAACTGCCATATAAAAGAAAACATCGAAGAGGAGTGATGTTTTACACCCAAGAATGGATCCCTCCCGGTAGAATTTCAAATAATGACCTGGGGTTCCACTGCCTTTCAAATCTGTAAAGTGTTATCTACCACCTGCATTGTTTACACAGCAAGTAGGTGATTTCTAGAATGAATCTTTTCTTGAGTGTGAATTGACCTCAAAGTTTAGAAGGAACTATATTTCTTCTGATGAGAAAGTCAAGTGGCATCATCAAAGTACTTTTAGCTATAGAGGTACTGTGTTAGAGAAAGAACACAAGCAATATGGATTATTGTCTTTAATATATATTCTTTGGCAGATAACATAGCTATGTATGTGCATCTTATATTAACCATGAAACACAAAGATGTGATAGTATTGATCATCTTCATTCACTTATTTAATGCTTTCTGTTTGGAGTCTGTTTTTCTCTTTGCTTAAAGGTAAGGTATCATTACAGAAGCTCGATAAAATTCTCATTTCAGGAAATTAAGTGTATATTCAACATATACAGAAGTAACATTCATTTGCATGGATTCTCTTTTGAGTAGATTCTGAAGACCAAGAGGTATCTTACCCATCAAACTAGCTTTCCTTCACATTTCTCTTCCGAGGTTCACTCACCTTTTCCCTCCGTTATCATTCTTCCCTTCCCAGCTAATATAGTAAAGCTACCTACAATTTAAAAAGAAGAGCCAAACATATTCAAATTGTCTTTCCTTTTCAGTAACAGAATTTTTTACCTTACTGATATAAATGGTCATTTCGAAATATGAGAGACCCTGGCAATTTGGCAGTTGGTCCAATGAAACCTGATTTATTTTGTTTAAATAAAAGATGCTGCCTCAGGCATTCAAATTCTGCAGTTTTCCAAAATATGTTTTTCATCAGAGACTGCCTTTCTTTGAAATTTTACTTTTGGGCTCACTGGGGACTCCTTTAAATTTTGCAATTGGTGTTATTAATAAGATGATAGAGGGAAGTCTGCAAATACTCTTTTCTTGCCTGGTGGATAATAATTTACAGAAGTTTCTGGCCTAACTCATGTGCAGTGAAATTCGGTTACATAATTTTTTAAAAAAGCATATTTGTAAACTCTAAACCATTTTAATCGTTATTTTTCTGAAACTAAAATACAGCATGAATGAGAGATAAAAATAATGATTTTTAAAGGCTTAATTTTTACTATCTTGTACAAATGTGATATTGGCAGCCGTCATTGTGTGGCACTGGACGGGGAATCAAGAGACCCGGTTTCTAATCCCTGCTCTGTCACTAACAAGCTGCGTGATCTTCGGTAAGTCATTTAAACTCTATGTCCTTGGCTTTGATATTTACACATAAAAATAGATATCTTCCTTCTAGGATCATTGTCAGGATTTAAAAATCAATGTGAAAATGCACTAAAAACTTAAAGTTTCTTTTATGGCTTAACTGTGCAGTCATAAGTTTTTAATAGTGTGATTCTTAATCATTTCCACCATTGTCATAGGAATCACCTGTTTCATGATAAATAACTGACATTCTGGGCATGTTATAGTTTTGTAAGATAATCATCTAGTGTATATGAATTTGCTTTTGGGTACTAATAAAAATCATCGTTAACTTTAATGTTCTTTACTGTCCATATTTGCTTTAGTGTATCTACTGCAACCATATTTGTCATTGTTTTCATAAATGTTTTTTCATTATTTCTCCCAATTCAAACAGGTTTATTAGAAAGCCATGCTTTGTTATTACAGTGTGATATACTACACGTGCACATATGCACACTTAGCTTACGCAAATTTATGTGTTTACAAATACTTTTTTGTACTATACGGCTTAAAAATGTAAGATGCCTAGTTCGTGTGGTGCTTAACCAAAGAAACAGTAAGCTGCTTAAAACCTGGAGGAGAAACTGGGTGGACGTATTGTAACGCAGTATAGTGTACACAAAACCATACTTTAATATAGAGATTTTTTTAAAGGGTAATTTTGACTACACACAATTTTCATCTTTGCTGATTTTAATATAAGCCTTTTGTAAGATGCAACCCAAGGGTAATTTCAAATAGCAGACTGCCCTGTTGACCAGAATTTGTTAGATTGCTATTACAATGCTGATTATATTTTATAGCAATTACTGACATAAGGTTATACTTTGGGCAATGGCTCATGCCTGTAATCCCAGCACTGAGGCCAAGGTGGGAGGATCACTTGAGGTCAGGAGATCAGGACATAGTGAGACCTCCATCTCTACAAAAAATTTAAAAATCGAAACATATCGCTTGAGCCCCAGGAGTTCAAGGCTGCAGTAATCTATGATCATGCCACTGCACTCCAGCCTGGACAACAGGACAAGACCTATCTCTTAAAAAAATAAAAGTTATATTTCATCCTACACGCCATAATTTCTGCTGTATAATTTTGGCAGCCCCCGTTCTGATTTTACGTGAGGTGTTAACCATAAGACAGAAAGTCTTATTGCCGTATAAACATACCAGAATTTGTACAATTAAATGAGCTGTATCCTCTCTTCCACAATCTATAGGAAAAAAGTAATCCTCTTGGAAAGCTGGAAACATAGTCCAGTAAGATTCCCATTGCTCAAAAAATTTTTGGCATTGAATTTTTGTAATTACCTTCAGAATTCACAGCACATTTTTTGAATATTTTTAATGGTAGTTAATTCTCATCTTCTTAAGTTGGATTTCATTTCTGCAAGCTGCTAACAGGTCCTTATAACCGAGACAAGTGAATGAAGTGGGTGTTAAAGTCACTGTTTGGGATAAAAAATGAAGTGTGATTATTTTCATATTTTTAGATTTTTTATAGTGTGTGGTTTATAGAAAGACTCCAGGAATATTCTGTGCTGTGGTGGAAATATTGGAATAATCAGCCTCATAAGGTGATTTCTTTGGTGGGGATAGCTGTCAGTTCAATATATACCTCTAACACATGTAGTTTGAGGTCAGTCTCATTACATTGTCATATTTCTATTCCCTAACAACCACAGAACTACATATGTTATTTTTTCTAGTTATCTTACCTGTCACTAATTGTTCTTTTAATATATACTTGTGATAATTTTAATGGAATTCATTCTTTTCTAAATGATAAACTGACAGCTTTTGTTTTCCTTCCCAATACTATGCTCTGCTTTGCCGTGGAACTTACTTGTTTTATTCACTTAACTACATTATTGGATTGTTAGTTAAGTTTTCTATTGGTTATATTGTGTCTTTAACTTTGAGGGGAAAGCCACTCCCATTTTACTAAGGTATAAAGAGGCTACAATCTTAGTGGGTATATTATCTCTCAATTTTTCACTGCTGTCTTCTTTATGTCATTTGTTACTTTATAACTTTCTTCGTCTAAATTGATCTTTTATACTTTATATCATTTCTCTATTCAGAATCCTTTGCCTACAGGGTGAGTCATCCTGGTAATCCCATTCAGTTTTCTATTCTTTTCTCCTTTTTTCCAGCATAAAACTCTTTTTTATACATTTTTAAGCCACGCTTATTTACTGAACATACCATCTTCTTTCTTAAAGCCAGAGTTTGCCCTTACCATATTACTTGCCTGACATCCCTTTTTCTTTCGTTCTTTCTGTTCAAATACAATGAATCCTTCAGAATGCTATCAGATCACATCTGTTCAAGATAAAGTGAAGCACTTGCCTTACTGATCTCCCTGCATCTTTCCACTTCTCTTGCAGTTATTTATGTTATTCATTTGATACTAAATATTACCTTGAAATTTTCTTAATTATTATATATTTTAGATATTTTAGTTCTACATATAGATAATAATCTTCTGAAGGACAGCACCATGATTTTTCTATGTATCCCTTGCAGCACAACATACAACATAATTCAGAGTAGATGTTCATATAATTATTTCATGGGCATTCAGTAAATTATTTGTTAAATTAATGTTCTGCCATCTTCACTCAGATATTTCATGTGATTTTGTGTTTGTGGACCATTAAATAAAGCCAAATAAATATAATTTGTACCATAAATGCATTCATTGCTCTAATCTGGTTATCACTGTTATATTCCTAACAACTTTATTTTATAGAAGCGTAAGTGAAAATGATACATGTTAGAAGACATGAAACAAGGAGAAATTCTAAGAGTCACGTGCCTGAGCAGAAATCTCGAGTTGATTGGAGGCGAACTAAAAGAAGTAGTATCTCACAATTACTTGATAGTGATGAAGAGCTTGATAGTGAAGAATTTGATAGTGATGAAGAGCTTGATAGTGATGAAAGTTTTGAAAATGATGAAGAGCTTGATAGTAACAAGGGATCTGATTGTAATAAAACACCAGGAAGTGAAAGAGAGCTCAACTTAAGTAAAATTCAAAGTGAAGGAAATGACAGTAAGTGTCTCATTAACTCTGGCAACAGTTCAACATATGAAGAAGAAACGAACAAAATCAAACATAGGAATATTGACTTACAAGATCAGGAAAAACATTTAAGTCAAGAGGATAATGATCTCAACAAACAAACTGGACAAATAATAGAGGATGATTTAGAAGAAGAAGACATCAAGCGAGGAAAAAGAAAAAGGCTATCCTCTGTGATGTGTGACAGTGATGAGAGTGATGACAGCGATATCCTAGTTAGAAAAGTAGGTGTTAAACGTCCCCGTAGAGTGGTTGAAGATGAAGGTTCTTCAGTGGAAATGGAGCAAAAGACTCCTGAAGAAACGTTAGCTGCACGAAAGCGAGAAAAACTTCAGAAGCTCAAAGAACTCTCAAAACAAAGATCTCGTCAGAGACGCAATAGTGGTAGAGATTTTGAGGTGTGTTATATTTTGTTGGATTTGTTATTGTTTTTCAGTTTTTTTCTTAAAGTATTTAATTTTTATAAAAAAGTGCTGAGTCCGTTCCGTTTCTCAATAATTCTAGAATTTATTTTTTAATCAAGTATTCTTGAACATGTTTGATTACACTATTGTACGTAATATACTGTTTTATCATGAGCCTCAGTCCATCCTTTTTTAAAATTGAAAGACTATTTGTTATTTTATATGATCTTTCTTGTTTTTAACTTCTTATAATTCTAATGTCCATTTTAAACATTTTTACATCACTTAACCAAGGTATATTCTTCTTAATAATTTCAAAAGTTCAGCATTTAATATGACAAAATTATTTATTTTTAACTTTAAAATATGAAGTTAATTACTATGGATCTTTTTTTGCTATCAGATTTAATCTTTTAATTTTATATCGATGCTTACCGTTTTAATAGCACCATTTACTGAAGCATTTATTTTAATTTAATTAGGACTCTGAAAAGGAATCTTGCCCAAGCAGTGATGAAGTTGATGAGGAGGAAGAAGAGGATAATTATGAATCTGATGAAGATGGAGATGATTATATTATCGATGACTTTGTAGTGCAAGATGAGGAGGGTGATGAAGAGAATAAAAACCAACAAGGAGAAAAATTGACTACATCACAACTGAAATTAGTAAAACAGAATTCTCTTTGTAAGTTCAATATTAAGAAAATGTTTCATGAATTGTTCTTATGATATTTTATCAAGTATCAAATTAGCCTTTTAATATCATGTTCTAAATCATTGACTAGAAACTGTGGTTTCATTTTCAGATAACCTTGTCAGTTTAATAGTTTATTCCAGTGGTCTCAGGAACCATTTACATTTTTTAAAATTATTAACCCCAACACGCCTTTACTTCAACGAGTTATGCCTGTCAATATTTACCATTGTAGAAATCAAAACTCAGAAATTTAAAATATATTTATTAATTCATTTAAAATAATCCTTAGTAAATTTATTACATTAATGTAAATAACAATTTTATGAAAAGTAACTATATTTTTCCCCAAAATGTGATAAATGGCATTGTTTTACATTCTTGTAAATCTTTAATGTCTAGCTTATAGAAGCCAGCTAGATTCTTATATCTGCTTTTACGTTCAGTCTGTTGTGACATGTTGTTTTGGTTGAAGTGTATGAAAACAATTTTGCCTCACACAGGTAGCTGGAAAAGGAAGGAGTATTTTAATAGTATTTTAAAAATAATTGTTGATATTCTCATTTGATACTATGCCAAAATTTGACAAATGATACTGTTTTCTTAAAGATAATATGGAATTCAAAACCACATAAATGAACTTTTAGTACTTGCATTACAACCATTGGTCTGTCGTGCAGTTTAAATAGATAATTTCCCCATGCATGATTTGTGATAAAATGCATCAGTCATTTGGAAAATACTGGTTCACTGGATGATACAGATCCTCCAAAATATTGACATATTTCATTATATATATATTTTTAATTATATTCATTAATATCACCACCAATCCCATGAGAATATTTCTCAGGTATTGAGAAGCCGTCAGGCTCAGAATAGCACATACAAGTTTTTCAAAATTCTAATTTCTGCTTTAAAACTTGATTGTTTTCATTGGCGACAAAACACTGAATTGTTCTTTTTGAACTGACAGGCTTACTTTGTTCTTTTTTGAGAAAAGTCTGACAGATTCCCAAGTCTGAATAACCAGAGCTTGTCACTCTTTCTTTCAAATAAAAATGGTATTTCATGAAAAATGAGGCTTTCCCCCGGCACACACAGTTGCACAGGTGTTTTTCCCTCAAAACAACCATTGTACTTTGGTATGCAGTATAAGTACTTTTTATGCACTTTCCATTTCATCCTATAGAGTACTACAAAGATGTGTACTTCAGATTCAAGATTTAATACAGTTAATAGTTTTACTGCTTCAACGAGGACATTCTTAAGTGAAAGTGGCTTTTTTACTGTGAGTGCATAGTGGTAATGACAGTAATGATTACTAGTAGTTTGATGCTACTGCCATGATTCAAGTTAAGGGGCCAGCTGCCTTACCCATCACTGCTTTTACATCATCAATGAAAATGTCAACACAGTGAAAAAAGCAAATAAATAATATTGTTATTACTTGAAATCACAGATTTCCTTAAATGGACTTGGGCACTATCAGGGGTCTGCGGACAAACACTTTGAGAACCATTGGTTTTATCAGACTTCTTGAAGCTTCTCTCAAACAGTGAAACCTATCAGAGATAGGACGTTACTTACATGAAAATATAAATCATGGAACCTGAAAATGTAGGATATGTTTAAATTATTATTATGATTCCTATAATTCTACAAAATTTCAAAGATTGTTTTTATGATGTTTTACAGCTCTGGTAGGAACAAGGTGTTGGATGGATATACTTTTATTTTTTTTCTTTGAGTGCATTCTTTCCAAATATTTCAGAAAAGGCCATATTGACTAAAATAAAGCATGACATGACTTGATTTATATCTCATGATTTATAATAAAATAGTGGATTTTGAGATATGAATCAAATTTCAAGAAATTTGGCAGTTATAGAGATGCCAGTTACAGTTATCTCTACACTGCAAGTTAATGACTGTTTTCCTTATATCAGTAGGCACTGGTTCACTTGCCACCTGGACATTTAAATTACAGGGATACTCAATTAGGAGATATCCTATTTTGGGTTATCTAGAATGTGATGGAACATTTGCTGAGAGATGCCCACTCATATCAACTCCTGCCAATTAATGGAAATAAAAGGCTAGCATATGGGAACTTCAACTTCTCTATACCTTTTAGTTGTTTTTTTTAAGGGCACTTTTGGAGTTACAGAAATATTGAATGGAATGTACAGAGTTCAAATATACCTCCTCACATACACAGTTTCCCCTATTATTAACCTCTTTTATTAGTTTGGTACCTCTGTTACGGTTATTAACTGTAGTTCATACTTCACAACAGGGCTCATTTTTTAGTGCCTTTTATGGGTTTTGACAAGTGTGTAATGACATGTATCTACCATTACACTATCATACAGAGTAGTTTCATTGTCCTCAAAATGCCCTGTGCTCTAATTCATTCTCCTTTCCTCCCTCCTCTGAATCACTGATGTTTTTACCCTCTCCATAGTTTTGCTTTTGCCAAACTGTCATACAGTTGGAATCACACAGCATATAACTTTTCAGATTGTCTTCTTTCACTTAATAATATGCACTTAGGTTTCCTCCATGTCTAAATGTGGCTTAATAGTGCATTTCTTTTTATCGCTGAATATTTTTCATTGTATGGATGTACCACAGTTTTGTTCATCCATTCACCTATTGAAAGACATCTTGGTTGCTTACAAGTTTTGGCAATTGTGAATAAAGCTGCTATAAACATTCATGTGCAGGTTTTTCTATGGACATAAGTTTTCAACTCATTTAGGTAAATATGAGGAGGTTTCCTTTAAATACTGAGGCTTCCTGTTAATACTGAGCATCTCTACCTCAGGAAGATGTATATGTTTTTATGCAACATATTTTATCTTGTGTATTCTTAATTACAGCTTCTCATTCGGCTCTATTATCTACTCAGTTCTCTTTATTTTCAATGATTTTATCCCTACAAACTCTTTTTCCTCAACTTGTAACCAAGTTCATGCCTTTCCTCCTTTGAGTTGGCATGTTCCATTAGCTACTATTTTAAATTTTATCTTTTTGTTCCCATTTCCCAGTAACTCTACAAAGCACTGTATTCAGGCTCTTGCTTGTGTCAGTCCAGTGAAATTGTTCTTACTGAAGTTATTGATACCCTCCTAATTGCCAAAATACCTTTAGTTCTTATATTAACCAGGTATTGTCATGTACTTTACTACCATTGACCACTCTCACTTTCAGAATGCTCTTCTACTTTCTGTGGTACCCTACTTTTCTTGCATTTCCGTTTGTAATATTCCTTTCCTCTATTACTATTTACCGTGTAAATTTTGATGTTTCCAGGGGTTCCATGCTCAACTATCTTCATTTTGCTTGCGGGTTTGGGCAGTCTCTTTCCCATTACTTCAGTCCAGTCGTTAAGCAGAAATTCCCAAACATTTATCTCTAGCCAAGATTTTTCCTGAACATAAAGCCTAATTTGTTTTTATCTTATTGAAGATTGTTATCAGACTTTCAGACATCTCAGGCTCAATAGGAACAAAACTGAATGATTAAGAGGTAATATGAAGGAGTTTTGGGTGGTGATAGAACTGTTTTGGTGTTGGTTATGTAATTTTATGCATTGGCCATAGAATTGTACACCAAAAAGAGTGAATTTTATGGTATATAAAGTAGTAAAGCTCAATAAAACAAGCCATGTGGGTGCCCCTGCTTCCAAAAAACAAAAACAAAACCTAAATAGTTAACCAGCTTCCCTTTTCTATATTTCTAGTACCAATTAGAGTTCGTGACACATTATAGGAACTCATTGTTAAGTTCCTACAGATGATTAAGATAAGCATATTGGCTAAAGACTCCTGAATGTTACAGTTCAAGACTCAGAGAAATATTGGACATCAGATTTTTTCAAACATTAGAGAAAAAAATTCACATGTTCTAGAGTGATAATTTATGATTGAGTTGATATTTTTAATATTTAGCAATTTTATACCATATCTAAATATAATAAATAAAATTTAATATAGACAGTTTTCAATTTGCCAGGGAATTATGTTCTAAAAATTGCATTTGAAAATCAAACTACATTTTCTCATTAAAACAGTAACCTATGTGATGAATAATGAACACCACTCTACGACTTGGGTTAAGTTGTAATTAGGCTAGTATTCCCAGATTCATTCTCCTACCAACGAATCATATTCAACATATGAGAATTTGGGAGAAAATCTCCTAACTCTAAATTCAGTATTTCAGTTGACAATCGGAATCAGTAGTCCATGTACTTGCCTTTTTGAAGTGAGCAATTCTTACCTACAGGAAGACATTTTGTAATTTCCTATCTGCCATTTGGCTCTGAGAGATGCACCACAGGGTAGTTTCCCTCTTGCTACAGTCATAGTCTTTCTTTTATTATCAATCCCGATTAGTGTCTCTTTATATTTATTCTGAAACTACAATTCTTGGAAAAGATATGGTAGGGAGTAGAGGGACAAAATAGCAGTGGTCCATTGCATGCCACATTTACATAGTTCACACACTAAAAATATTGTATGCAGGTAAAGAGGAAAAATCTTCAGATTTGTGGATACTAAATATTATTTATCCAGTACTCTATTATATATTCAGAGTGACAGAATCAAGTAGTAGAGATAAGAGTAGAATACATTTCGGTCTACTAGTGCCTTGCTAGAACACTGGAAATTAGACTAAGTGAACATCCACTTAGTCTCTATCTACTAATTAAAGAAAATCATTCTATTAACACAATAAAGAGTGGGCCTAAGAACGGACTCAGAACCATTTATGTTAAATATTAAATCTTAGAACTTTCCCTTGTTCTAGGATAAGTAAAAAGTACCTGTGAAATTTATTGCAGTATAAGGTAAAGGTAGACTCAGAGGAAGAAAATAACTGTGAAAAGTGTTTCATTAAAAGAAACAAGAAAATGCTATAAAGCATTTGCTATGCAGTCTATGAAAAAGAAGTTATAAGGAGATAACAATTTGAGGTGAAAGGGAGCTAGCTAAAATAAGAATTGCCAAAAATTTTAAAATGTAAAGTCAGAAATAAAGTCTATGGAAAGCAGTAGATAGCAGAATTAACAGTACAGAAAATCTCATGAATGACAGGAGATAGTTGAGAAGTTCTAGGGTAGAGAATCAAAAAATAGTTATAAAGCAGAAGATAATAAAGGACTACAAACGAAGACCCTATTTCACAAATTTGGGGGAGGGAGTGGCAGAAATACAGAACAAATGGAAATGTAAAGGAAGAAAATTGTATAACTTTAGTTAGATATGTAAAAGAAAATTTGAATGTACTAAAAATCATACCATATTTTTGGATGGGAAAACATAAGATATGAATTCAAGGTTATTATAGAAGAAAGTATTCTTGAGGTATTTTCATAATGCGTAACACATTTATGCAGATTAAAGAGGCCCACATTGCTAATAAATTGATGAAAATAGTTTTGCAAACAGATGTATGAACTGTTTATGTAATTACAAGAATAAAGAAAAAGATCCCTAATCATTCTTTTTAGAACTATAAAAATGGCTTAATATTAGAAGTCATTAATATATTACATTAATATATCAATAGAGAAAAAGTCATATAATTTATTGAGATTCTAGGAGAAACATTGGTAACATTCAATGTCCATACCTGGCTTTTAAGAAAAGCAGTTGTTAAAAAATTAGTAATAGGAACATACGTCCTTTACATGACAGTATTTTAAACCAAGAGACAACAGCATACTTAAAATGAGGAACATGACAAAAATATTTTCTACTGACTTTGTTCTAGATGTTTTGAAAAATGCAATAAGACATGAAAACAAAAGAAATATAACTATTGAAAAAGAAAAGACATTATTTGAACATAATATGTGTGTGTGTGTGTGTGTGTGTATTATGTACACACATATAAGCTAAAAGTTTCTGACTTAACAAAGGATACAGAAGTTAAGAGAAGGGATATAAATACTTTAAAAGCAGGAGTAGATGTAGCATATCTTTTCATGGCTTGCATCACATTCTTTTTGCCCTACAGCGGTGAAGATAGGGGAGATATGTTAAAGTAGAAAAAGAAATCAGTTTCTTGTTCTGCCTCTGCCTCATACACTAGGCTGATATCTCCATTCCAGAAGAAAGTACATCAAAAATCTACATGCTTTTACCTAAGCGAATATTTGTAAACATTCTCTTGGTTCTTGAAATAAATTTACCACTAGCAAGACCACATCCTCCTGGGGGTTGTGGGAGAAAGCAGAGATAGTGTCTAGGAATCCTTTAACAGTGTCCATCTCCAGCTCTGTAGTGTCCCAGGAAGCTTATCTCCCAGAAATATCCAAGAGAATCTGACTATTTTGAAATTGGTAAAAGATCTCAGAAAAATCACCAGATTCACAGTAAGTATGTAAATCTCAATGGTTCTCTTGTATACCAGCAATAATTACTTAAGTGATATAATCAGGAAAAATTCCATCTACAATCGCAACCAAAATAAAGTTCCTAAGCCTAATATTAAGAAGAAAAGCAGGCCAGGCGCGGTGGCTCACGCCTGTAATCCCAGCATTTTGGGAGACTGAGGAGGGCGGATCACCTGAGGTCAGGAGTTCGAGACCAGCCTGGCCAACACAGAGAAACCCTGTCTCTACTAAAAGTACAAAAATCAGCCAGGCATGGTGGCGGGCGCCTGTAATCCCAGCTACTCAGGAGGCTGAGGCAGGAGAATCGCTTGAACCTGGGAGGCAGAAGTTGCAGTGAGCCGAGATCGTGCCACTGCATTCTAGCCTGGGTGACAAGAGTAAGACTCCGGCTCAAAAAAAAAAAAAAAAAAAGAAAAGCACGGCTTTATAGGTTAAAAAAAATACACTTTACTGTGAAACAGAACAGAAAACATGGATAAGCGGAGAGACAAGCATGTTTCTGAAAGGTAATATGCGTAGAACAAGAAGTTATTTCTTCTGAAATTAGTTTTTTTGGTTAAACTTTGCAAAACAATTCTAAAGAATGACAGCCAGACCAGTAGGAAGGGCAGATGGTTTGAAAAAAAATCTTGGCATATATGTGAAATTAGTATGTGATAAAAGATACATGGAAATCAACAAAGAATGATTAGACTACCAAATGATTGGCTATAAGGAAATTGATTACCTTAGAAAAAATAAGTTATGCATAAACACAAATATAGTTTCCTCTTTAATACTTTTTCCAGTTTTTTAAATAGTCATGGGGAAAACTTATTTAAAATGTTTAAAATATTGTTTAAAACAATATTCCTGGGACATTCCACAGAAGCTCATTCAATATAGGGATTAAAGCACTATGAGAAAAGCTCTGAAGGAGAGCTGAGCTCTAAGCCTTATTTTGCCTCCGTCTAGTTATGTCACCTTGGATAAGTTATTTTGTCATTGAGAATGCCATTTTTCTTAAGATGGGAGATTTGAATTTTATTTTCTCCAGTTTTCCATCCAAGTCTAAATTTTGTGTTGTGACATATATCAAATCTACCATGTATAACAATATTTAACTAGGGGATAGGAACATGAAATCTGGAGTCAGACGGGGTTCCAGCCCTAGTTCCGAAACTTACTGTTTGGTCTTAGGAAAGTTTTTCATCCTCTCTATATTTCAGTTTTCTCAACCAGAAATGAATCTAGGATAATGGTAGTATCCCACAGGCTTGTGAAAAATAAAGCAATGCATGTAAATGCTTACAATGATGCCTGGCATATATTTTGCTCAGTAATATTATTTTTCAATTTGAAATTCCAGGAGCATTATCCCACCACCACCCACCAGTCTATTCAAGCATAATGAAATAGGTGCCTTTTTCCTGACTTTTTTGAAGTACATTCTGATATACATTGATAAAAGAAGAATCTTATGGTTAGGGACAAGACTTCTCAAATGATTTTGATCTCTGCCCTTTCAGTTTCCTCTCAGGGTCTTTGAAATAGAGCAGCAGTTAGTTCTCAAGACTCTATAGCAAATGAGTAGCACTGGGCATAAGGACATTCAAGAATGATACCTTCAGTAGGATGAAATATTCTATGCAATTTGTATGATAGTTAAACTTAGGTGCACATGGGATGAATTTGATTTGTTTCTCAACACATCTGTTAATAGTCCCAGTTTCTCTTAATACCATTTGAGAAATGCTTTTATAGATACAGTTTAGATGGATTTTAACACAAATAAAATTGCCCAATATTATATTATGTCCAGAGTTTGATAACAGTCTAGTCAAAGTTAAATTCTATTGAAGTATTATTTCTTTTTTTTTTTCTTTTTGGTCTGAATGTTTGCATGTCCCCCAAATTTATTTACTTATTTATTTAGAGATTTTTAATAAGATTCACTAGTGGCAATGTAAATAAATTACAATCCAAAATGAAATTAGACAAATCTATCTAATAAATAAATTCACAACCATTATTACTTGCTTATAACATATCTGGCAGAGATGTTTAAAATGTCAACAATATTAATTTTTTGAGGGTGGAGAGTAGGAGGAGGGAGAGAAGCAGAAAAGATAACTATTGGGTACTGGATCTAATGCCTGGGTGATGAAATAATCAGTACAATAGACCCTTATGACATGAGTTTACCTGTGTAACAAAATGAAGTATTATTTCATTTTTCAATTATGCTGTACTGATTTTTAAGAAAATATTATATTCATTAAAGGCCATGATTATTGCCTTTGATCATAGGCCATCTAAAGGCTAATGGCCAAATGATCTGCTATTGTCATTTATTTTTAGTATTACTTTATTTTTGTCTCTTTAGCACTTCTATAGGTGTCTCCTCAGAAAAGAATGCATACTAAAATGTACCCTAAAGTCTGAAAGAGAGTTATACAGCCCTTTGAGTAACTAAAATATGAATGAAGAGGGTTTTCTGTGTTGAATCCCATCTTTCTTTTTACTTCAAGTGGAAGGAGAGTCAAAATCTATCCATGGTTGCTAATGATAGGTCTTATTTTGCTTTAATCCTTTGTCAGACATCTTCTATATTTCTCGAAATACTCAGTCTGCCCTTAATATGTCTTCACAGGTGCCCTGAGCAGGGCATGTATTCTACAGTGACTGTTGGATCAAGGAAGGGGTCGTGGTTGATAGAGAACATTTCCACAGTCATAGTAAACTCTGATCCAAAAGTAATGAGAATAGTAGGAATCTTCTCTCTTAACCACTGCCTGGCCTGTCACAACAGATGATGTCATGTGTGAGATTTGGTTAGCGAGGAAGTGGGCTTAAATATGTGGTATGGGGAAGGAAATAGACAAGTTTTCTAAATTGATGTAGAAAATCCTAAATCTGGGGCAGCATGAAAAGGGAAATGAAGTTTTTGTAGCCATTGGGGTTCTGGCTAAGATAGCAGTTCCCTGGACAATTTCATATGTAACGCGTTTTACAGAATAAGACATATTAATCTGTCTTTGGAGGTTTTCTCTCTTGTTCTGTCACTCTAAGTGTCAAATTGATAATTAAATATAGGTGTGCAAGGGATAATTTTTATTTTTTACAACTTATTTTAATATTCTCTGAACAGTTTTCTTAAGTTTGGGAAGTAAAGATTTGAAATTACAAGTAGACACTTTGGATTGGAAGCCAGTAAGTTTGGAAAATGGAGATTTGCTCCGTGACTAAACAAGTCATCGAGGAAGCTATAAAATTAGGATGATTAAGCTGTTTGTGCTATCTATAGTTTTAATTTCTTAGCAGTGGAGAATGGAACCTATTGTATTCAAGAAATTATTTTGTCTGCTCTGTTCTAATATTTATTTGAAATTAATTTCAGATTCTTTTAGTGACCACTATACTCATTTTGAAAGAGTTGTGAAGGCTTTTCTGATCAATGCTTTAGATGAGTCTTTTCTGGGAACATTATATGGTAAGTTAATACTATGAATGAAACAATTGGTTTTTATTTCTTTTTCCAATTTTAAAACAACCTCACTTTTAAAACTATGTAGATTAAACAAAACCAATGAGGATCATTTGTAAGACCTTCCAATGTTTTCCCTGTAGGATCAACTACATCAAAACTCCATTTATGTAAAATGCTTGGTAGTGTTCATTATCTGAGATATGTGGAAGGTAAGTTTGTGACAGGTCCTTTCCCTTAGGGAGTTAACAGTGAATTTGACAGTATAACACCTAAAACAGCAGAGTGTCTTAATACCCATGTGCCAAACCCAGCCTCTCTGAGCTCTGAATTTCATTAAAAGTTCCATGCTGTTTTCTGCTTTTGTGCCTTTGTCCATGCTGTTTCTTCTTAGAATAGAATCCCTTTTTGTCCCAGATGTTTTAGGTGAGTGTAAAAACATTTCTACTATGAATCTATCTATGACCCATTCACATAATATTTATCATTCTCATTTGTGCCACCATCATTCTGAGTATGGTAATACTCATAGTACTCATTTATATGCACTTTTCATGTTGTATTGAAAATGTATTTTTGCTTTCTTCCCTTATCATAGTGTGGGAGCAAATTTATAAATATATATAAATATACGTATATTTATATATATTTATATATATAAATATATAAAAATATATAAACATATATGTATATTTATATATATTTATTTATATTTATATATTTATATTTATATATATTTATATATTTATATATATTTATATTTATATATATATCCCCATTTCTCTTGCATCTAGCACAGAATCTGGCATTTAATAGACTATAAATATATTGTGTTGAATAATTGCCAAATAAGATTTCATTTACAATATATTGAACAAATATTTATTGAATGTCTACTATAAGCTAGGCATTATTTGAGGGCTGGGGATATGACAGTGACTTAAGGCATATTAGATTCCTGCACTCATGTTACTTATAGTCTAATGGGAGAGACAGACAATAAATGAGTAAACAAAATATAACATAATATGATTTCAGTGGTGATTAGTTCTTGTAAAAAAAGAATAAAATAGGGTAAGAAGATTGAGAATAAGGGAAGGTAAAGTTTATGTTATCTGCTAGTTAGATTAGTCAAAAAAGGCCTCTTGGGGTAACTTTTAAACAGAAACCTGAATGAAGCAAAGGGAGCAAGTAATACGTGGATTACTTGCTTAGCAGAGGGCAAAGGAGGTGCTAAGGCCTTTAGGAAAGAGTAAGTTTGGTGTGTTCAAGAACAACTAGAAGGCCTTTGTGGCTGAAGTGGAATGAGACAGGAGAGAGGGAAAAGAGAGGAGCTCAGAGGAGTAGGCTGAGGACAGAAGGGCTTTGTAAGCTATGGTAAGGTGTTTGAATTTGTGATTATTTAAAGAAACATGATAAATTTATTAGTTAATAAAACTTCAAATAAGGCAAGAAAATAAAGCTTAAATTCATACGATGACAGATGTATATAGAGAATATACTATGAGCCAAATCAGAAAGGCAGTAATGAGTGTAGCATGCTAAAGAAGAATGAGGAAAAGGCCTAGCTAGAAAAGAGTATTCTGATTTGTTGACACAAGGAGTTACCATGGGGTCAGTAGAATGGAGTCAATTGTAGACGGCCTTGAAAGCCTATTCAGAAGTTTGAACTTTATCTGGAATTCAGGGGCTAATTCATGTCAGTTTTGTATAAGAGAATAAAAGATAATTTGGTAAGCTTTTTCATCTGACTTTTTTTGTTATCAGAAAGTAATGTTAAAGCCTGATGCTTACAAAGGGAACTTTTTGAGACGGAGTCTCACTCTGTCACCCAGGCTGGAGTACAGTGGTGCGATCTCAGCTCACTATAAGCTCCCCCTCCCGGGTTCACACCATTCTCCTGCCTCAGCCTCCCGAGTAGCTGGGACTACAGGTGCCCGCTACCACGCCTGGCTAATTTTTTGTATTTTTAGTAGAGATGGGGTTTCACCGTGTTAGCCGGGATGGTCTCGATCTCCTGACCTCGTAATGCACCCACCTTGGCCTCCCAAAGTGCTGGGATTACAGGCATGAGGCACCGTGCCCGGCCTACCCTGTTTTTCCTTAATGTTCTGATGGAATGATTTTTTAAATATTTTTTTTTCCTAATTTAAAATGCTTCCAACCAAGTTGGGAAGAAATTTTTAAGTATTAAATAGTTTAAATATTTCTAATTAACAAAATGATTTTTTTTGTTGTTTATCCCCTGAACAGATGGCACAAGGCAAAAATCATATGCAAAAGATATGCTAACATCTCTTCATTATTTGGATAACCGCTTTGTTCAGCCTCGTCTAGAGAGCTTGGTATCTAGAAGTCGTTGGAAAGAGCAATATAAGGTACACAGTTTGTTTTTGAATCTCTGCTTGGGGGTTGGGGGCAGCAAACCTCTCAGGATTTTAAAATCCAGACTGAATAATCTTCTAAAATATTGGCATGTCTTTGTTAAATAATCAGCTTATTATTTCTCACATCTTCTAAAAGTTATTATTGTTTTAATCATTCACATTGACTATATCTATCCGATAATTAAGTGGTTCCAAATGATGAATAACTTTAGAACATCTCCAGGGCTTAGCCCATCTTTTAAAATGAGAAGATTGTCTCACACGGTGTTGTTATGTCAGAAAAGAGAGTTCCATGGTCAAAGAAATTTGAGAATCAGGGGTTGTAAGCTGGTTTCTTTACTGGAAGACTTTTCCCAAGCATTATATGTGAATTTATGTTATAAATATTCAAAGGGTGGTATGGAATGCAGTATTTCCTAAATTTGTGTTTTACTCTGTGAAGCTCTGTTTATGTAAACAGGTAACACCTGTTACCTGCTTGATTTCCATAACACATTGTTTGGGAAACACTGGTCTAGATAGTGTTTGGCATCTTTCTTTGCTTTAAGATTGCATAATTCTACCAATTTGAAGAATTTATAATTTATCTTTTTAATTTATAAGATTTGCCACATTTTGTTTCATGTACCGGTTATCTATTTTATGATCTCTAATAGCAGAGGATGTACTATATGATTTGTAAGGGTTTTCTCCCTGTTACTTCTAACATTCTATATTCTAATGATTAGGAAGGGGAAAAATAAAAAGATAATTGAAGTTTAAGTTATTTAAAATCCTTTTAGCACTTAAATCATTAGTTCTTGTACCTCATTTATGCCAAGAGATTTGGTTTCATCCAAGGCTTTTCAGCCTTGTTGAATTATGTGGTGATAAATTAGCCATAGATTAGGTTTATAAGACAGTGTAGGATTACAGAAAGAGTTAAAAGACTTCAAGTTGGAGGATGGCTTGAGTTTAGGGCTATTGAGTTTTTGACTTTTGATAAATTTAACCTCTCTGAACCCATTTCTTCTTCATAGGTGGAAAATATTTACCTATTGTGAAATGAAATACTGTATATACTTATTTTCTCTGAAGATAAAGTATAGGCACAGCTTTTAGAACATGGCATAAATACTGTTTTCTTTAATAGAAAAATAGCATATATAAGCATACCTCGTTTTGTTGCATTCCACTTTATTGCACTTTGCAGATAATGTATTTTTTTGAGATTGAAAGTTTTTGGCAACTGCATGGAGCAAGTCTGTTGGCACCATTTTTCTAACACCATATGCTTATTCATCTCTGTCACATTTTGGTAATTATTGCAGTATTTCAAACTTTTTCATTATTATTACATCTTTTATGGTGATCTGTGGTCAGTGATCTTTGATGTTACTATTATAATTGTTTGAGGGTGACAGAAACCATGCCCATATAATAGTGAACTTAATTTATAAATGTGTGTGCTGACTGCTCCACCAACTGGCTGTTTTCCCATCTCTCTTCCTCTCCTCAGGCATCCTTATTCCTTAAGACACAACGGTAATGAAATTAGGTCAATTAATAACCCTAAAATGGCCTCTGATCGTTCAAGTGAAAGGAAGAGTTGCAGGTCTCTCACTTTAAATCTAAAGTGAGAAATGATTAAGCTTTTTGAGGAAAGCATGTCAAAAGTTCAGATAGGCTGAAATGTAAGCCTCTTGCTCTTGTGCCAGACAGTTAGTCAAGTTGTGAATGCAAAGGAAAGTTGTTGAAGGAAATTAAAAATAATACATAAATGATTGAAACAGCCTTATTGCTGACATGGAGAATGTTTTAGTGGTATGGATTGAAGATCAAACTAGCTACAACATTCGTGTAAGCTAAAGCCTAATCCAGAGCAAGGCCGTAACTCTTCAATTCCATGAATGCTCAGTGAGGTGAGGAAGCTTCAGAAGAAAAGTTTGGAGATAGCAGAGGTTGGTTCAATTTATGAGGTTTAAAGAAGGAAGCCATCTCCATAACGTAAAAGTGCAAAGGTGAAGCAGCAAGTGCTAATGGAGAAGCTGCAGCAAGTTGTCCAGAAAAACTAGCTAAGATAACTGATGAAAGTAAACAACAGATTTTTTCAGAGTAGATAAAATGGTCTTTTGTTAGAAGAAGATGCCTTTTTTTTTTTTTTTGAGACGGAGTCTCTCTCCGTCGCCCAGGTTGGAGTGCAGTGGCGCAATCTCGGCTCACTGCAAGCTCCGCCTCCTGGGTTCACGCCATTCTCCTGCCTCAGCCTCCTGAGGAGCTGGGACTACAGGCACCTGCCACCACGCCTGGCTGATTTTTTGTATTTTTAGTAGAGACGGGGTTTCGCCATCTTAGCCAGGATGGTCTCGATCTCCTGACCTCATGATCCGCCTGCCTCGGCCTCCCAAAGTGCTGGGATTACGGACGTGAGCCACTGCACCCAGCCTACCATCTAGGACTTTTATAGCTAAAAAGAAGTAAATGCCTGGCTTCAAAGCAACAAAGGACAGGCTGACTCTCTTGTTAGGGGCTAATGCAGCTGGTGACCTAAGTTGAAGCCAGTGCTCATTTACCATTCCTAGAATCCAAGGGCCCTTTGAGAATTATGCTAAACTGACTCTGTTTGTGCTCTATAAATGGAACAACAAAACCTGAATGATAGCACATCTGTTTATAGCATAGTTTACTGAATATTTTTGGACCACTGTTAAGACCTACTACTCAGAAAAAAAAAAGATTCTTTTCAAAATATTATTCCTCATTGACAGTGCACCGGGTCACCCAAGAATTCTGATGGAGATTTACAAGGAGATTAATATCATTTTAATACCTTCCAGCACATCCATTGTGCAGCCTATGGATCAAGGAGTAATTTTGACTTTCAAGTTTTATTATTTAGGAAATAAATTCCAGGCCAGGTGTGGTGGCTCAGGCCTGTAATCCTAGCATTTTGGGTGGCCGAGGTGGTGGATCACCTGAGGTCAGGAGTTTGAGACCAGACTGGCCAACATGGTGAAACCCCGTATCTACTAAACATACAAAAATTAGCCAGGCATTATGGTGCACACCTGTAATTCCAGCTACTGGGGAGGCTGAAGCAGGAGAATTGCTTGAACCTGGGAGGCAGAGGTTGCAGTGAGCCGAGATCACACCACTGCACTCAGTCTGGGTGACACAGCAAGACCCTGTCTCAAAAAAAAAAAAAAAAAAAGAAATACATTTCATAAGATTGTAGCAGCCATAGACAGTGATTCTTCTGATGTATCTAGGCAAAGTAAATTAAAAACCTTTTGGAAAGTATTCACCATTCTAGATGCCATCAAGGACATTTATGATTCATGAGAGAAGGTAAAAATATCAACATTAACAATTAAATTGAAAGAATTTGATTCCAACCCTCCTGGATGACTTGAAGGGGTTCAAGACCTCAGTGGAGGAAGTAACTACAGATATGGTTGAAATAGCAAGAGAACTAGAAGTAGAAGTGAAACTTAAAGATGTGACTGGATTGCTGCAATCTTATGATAAAAATTGAATGGATGAGGAGTTGCTTCTTACGGATAAGCAAAGAACGTGGTTTCTTGAGATGGAAACTACTCCTAGGAAAGGAAGGATACTACAAACATTGTTGAAATGACAACAGTGGATTTAAAATATGGTTGTTAAAGCAGTGTCAGGGTTTGAGAGGATTGACTCCAATTTTGAAATAAGTTCTATCCTGTATAACATACAATCAAATATACAATCAAACAGCATTGCATGCTACAGAGAAATCTTTCATGAAAGGAAGAGTCAGTGGATGCAACAAACTTTATTGTTGTCTTAAGAATGGATGCAACAAACTTTATTGTCTTGTTTTAAGAAATTGCCACAGCTACCCCAGCCTTCAGCAACTAGCCCCTTATCAGTCAGTAGCCATCCTATTGAGGCAAGACCCTCTATCAGCAAAAAGATGCCTATTCACTGGAGGTTCAGATGATTGTTAGCATTTTTTAGACCTAAAGTACTTTTTAATTAAATGTAGTTTAAATTACATACATTTTAGATGTAATTCTGTTGCATACTTAATAGACTACAGTGTAAACATAACTTTTATGTGTACTAGGAAACCATAAAATTTGTGTGACACGTTATTGATATATTTACTTTATTTTGGTGATCTGGAACCAAATCTGCAGTTTCTCTGAGGTATACCTGTACTGTATTTATAGATTATTTAACTTTAGCCAAGTAATCTACAAATTTTTTTTATCTTCAAAGTAACCCCATGAGGAAGACACTATTTTTGGAGGGAATAGAGGGGTCTCGTTCTGTGGCCCAGGCTGAACTTGAACTTCTGGGCTCGAGATCCTCCCACCTCAGCCTCCTGAGTTTCTGGGGCTACAGGCATGCGCCACTGTGGCCAGCTGGAGGGCACTATTATTTCCCCTCTTTTAGAGATGAGGAAACTGTCTCAGAAAAATAAAGTAACATAAGGTTCCACTGCTAATAATTAGACAGGCTGGTATTAAACCCAGAGTCTCAGACTCCAAAACCCATGCCTGTATGCCATATTAGGTTTTACCATATTGTGGTGGGTGATACTGAATTTGGATAATCTGATGTTGGGATAATAACTGTAAGATACCAAAAAGTATTAGCTGAAAAACTGAGACACAGATGATTCAGTAAGATCTTAATTAGGATAAGCTGGGTTATGCTTCAAAAGATAAAGAATATAACTAACAAACAAAATAAACCAACAATAAAATCCCAATGGCTTAACCCAACAAAGTTTATTTTCACTTATATATCCAGTGTTAGTCATCAGGGGTGCTCTGCTGATTGTAGTCACTCAGGGAACTGAGCTGATAGAGGTCGATAAAGGTTTCATCTTAACATGTGCTTCCATGGGGTACAGCAGAAGCAGGAAAGGAAGGTGGTTAGTTATCTATTCAGTCTGAATTTCAGCCTGTAAGTAATACATGTCATAAAGTGCCATGAAGTATGAGAAATATGAAAAGTTGACCACCAGAAAATGTAGTTTTCAATCATATAATATAAAAAGTAAACTGTCAGTATATTGGATACTTAATTACCATCCGTCTGGTAGAAGATATGAATGTGGTTTAGTAACCATGCTAATATGCTCACTGTGTGCAGTTCAAATATTGTATTAAAACCTAATCTACACTACCAATTAGAATAGTAGTATCTAGCACAGGCCTAGAACATAAGCAGAAATACTCAGGCACAAGTAACTTCATAGCTTAATAATGAAGCTTATTTATGAATGCCAAGTGTTTTCTCAGTTTGTTTACTCATTGATAACTGAGCTATTAAACTGTCCATATGAATACCAGACACATGGCAGTCCTAGTGCCAACTTGTTTTTTCCCCAGGACTGTAGTAAGTTATCATAGGAGGATTGAATTATTTCTGGAATATTTTTGTGGAAAATATATAATTCATATAATGAAAAGTGAATGTGATTTTTTTTCTCAAGTTTTAACTAGCCTACTTGGAATTATTTTTCTTATATCATCCTACATTTTTGCTGCTCCTATTTTTAATTAATACCTCAGTAACACTAACTAGAGATGAGAAATGGAAAAGAAGTAGCAACCGCAGAAGTGTAAGAGATATGAAACTAGCTTTTTCCTAGTCTGGTTTATTTTCATGCAATAGCCAAGATTATAAATTTTTTTATTTAAACATATCTTGTAAAATACCTACTATGTGCTCAGTATTAAAGTAAGAAATGCCAGGGTGTTTTGCTCTTATATCTCTTTGTATTGTAATCCCTAAGATGTTTTAATTGGTTAGATTCTTACTTTTATTTTTATTCTTTATCTTTTAAACTTTTTTTTATATTTTTTGTTTTCAGGAGCGAGTAGAAAATTATTCTAATGTAAGTATTCATTTGAAGAATCCTGAAAACTGTTCCTGCCAGGCTTGTGGACTGCATCGCTACTGTAAATATTCAGTGCATTTATCAGGAGAGTTGTATAACACCAGGACCATGAAAATAGATAATTTCATGTCACATGATAAACAGGTATTTTCTTCCCTCTAATCTTAATTTTCAGTATTTAGAAATTTTTATTTCATAAATAATCCTAAGTATCCTAAGGAGAATTTGACCCAAGTGGAAACATTTTTAGCATATAATCCACCAAATTGGCAACCCACAAGTAAATAATGGAAGATAGCTGTTCATCTAATAGGAGAGAATTCAAAAAACACTGTGCTTCAACTAGACTCTGTTAGAAGTATGTCAGAGTCTAGAGCAATCACCACATAGTTAAGATGCTATTAATTCTGTATGAATAGAAAAAACTGAAGAGTACGTGTTTTTTAGACAAGAGCATAGCAGTATAATGTGAAATGATAAAAAGCACAGATGCTGACAACTTCTATTTATTTTTTCAATCTTACTTTATAAGATTGCTGCATTTACAAATGTGAAAATTATATTTATAAATGCAAGAAATACTGAGAGCTTTTTCTGGTAAGTCTACATATCCATGGAGGAGGTGTATATTTAGAGAGGTAGAGACCCAAAGTTGTCTCTGAATCCTCCCAGTCAATTATTAAGATGGAAATATAATATTTATCTAAATTCTTCTATTAAACTGGATAATGATTTCTCAGTATTATCGAGCAGTAGTTGACCAGATCCCTCTGAGAGATCTGGGTTGCAAGAATGACTTAGAAGGTTTTTATGGGGATAATGAATTCAGAATTGGTCTGTAATGTTTTGTTTGATATGTTACTATAAAAATATGAATATATATATTTAATAGTCATATGCAAATTTCCCCATTGTTTAAAAACTGATCTATGACTTTTTATGACATAAGATATCTGGAATCCTAGCAAAAGTGATTTCGTACATTAGGGACCATGTTCTGTTGTGTATATCAAATACATTGCTGTACCTTCATGGTCTTTGCTGTCTATAGCTAATTCTGAAGAGGAAAGTGGAGTAAGAAAATCACTTCTAGAGCTCTGACATTCCTGTGAAGCAGTAAAGATTCTATATAAAATAGTTATTCAAGTATTTAAAAAAACAATAAACTGAAAGCATGAACTAAAAGCAAAGAACATCAATATTGCCAGTCACATAAGAGAAAACTATAAAAGTTAACAAATATATGGGAAAATGCTTATTCTGCATGTAAGGGTATATAATTAAAACTACCTTAAGATGCCAGTTGGTAACTCTTAAAGTGGTAAAGTATTCTCAAATCAAATGATAAAATGCAATGCTATCAAGGTTGCATTGAAACTAGTAAGTTCATGGAAAGTAAGATTCCTAGAGGAAAAAAGGGGTGATATGTATCTTTTAAAAATACTAGATTTTTAGAGCTAGAGTCACAAAGCTATATACATACTCAATGTCTGTAAGTTTATCTTTTGCAAAGCAGTTCAGTAAAGAGCGAATGGTATAATCATGAAGTTGAAAAATAATGCTAGTTTGAAAGTATGATAATAATTAGTATTTGCACTGTCTAGGCATCTATATAAAAATGTGTGTATGCGTATATAACTATATGTAAACGTTAAGTTAGTTATTGGGTATGTTAAGAGAGTGTGATTAAATTTTTTAAAAAGAAATTGTTTTTTCAGTAATTTTTTCTTTAAAGTGAAGAATGACTTACAAAAATTTATCTTACATCCTACTTCAATACAATGTAAATGCATATATGTAAAGAAGGAAAGAAAGGGAGAGAAAATAAACCTAGTTATGATCCAGAGCATTAAAGAGATTGTGCTTGGCCGGGCACGGTGGCTCACGCCTGTAATCCCAGCACTTTGGGAGGCTGAGGCAGGCGGATCACGAGGTCAGGAGATTGAGACCATCCTGGCTAACACGTGAAACCCCGTCTCTACTAAAAATACAAAAAATTAGCCGAGAGAGGTGGTGGGCGCCTATAGTCCCAGCTACTCGAGACAGGAGAATGGCGTGAACCCCGGCGGGCAGAGCCTGCAGTGATCCGAGATCGCGCCACTGCACTCCAGCCTGGGCGACAGCGAGACTCCATCTCAAAAAAAAAAAGAAAAAGAAATTGTACCTAACCCCACACCCATCTTCAAGTTATTTTGAAAACTAATTCTTTATTTTGTGTTGCTGCTTGTAGTTACATAAAATTGAGACATTAACTAGGGTTCTTTTTGAGAGTGCAAATAATACTTTTAAGGAATTCACTTAACAGCAAATTTGTTTCATAAGAAAACTTTTCTCCTTTCTTTAGCTTCTTTGAAAGAAAGGATGCCTTGATGGAAAGTGGAATCAGTGGGGGAAGAGTAATTTTGGTTACAGCAGTATTGATAGGGTACTGAGACGAGAGGCCTTGGACCATCAGATTGTGATAAAGTTTAAGGACATAGATGAGAAGGAAATTACCTGGATGAAAGAGAGTTGTGAAATCTGAAAGGTAGTTTGGGAGAACTAAAAACAATCTTGGATTTATGTTTAGTTTTGCCCAGAGTCTATCCAGACTCCTTAAGATGCTTAGGATTTGGTGGGAAGAAGCAATAATTTTTGAGGCAAATGGCATTGTATAATATGTCTGTACAAAAAACAAACAAAAAACCAAACAAGGGCAAATAGAACCCTTTGGATTGGTATTGTACTGTTTCTGAAGACCCAGAAACAGAAAACAAACTTTTCCCCAGACTTACTGTTTCCTTGAGAATCTTTTTTCTTTGTTCTTCATACTTCAACTTCCATAAGGAGCTGGCTCCTCTGCCTATAAATAAGAGCTTAGAGAAATACTTCAAAAAGCTACCTACAGTTGGCTAAATATTACCAAGTCTGCCTGGTACATGTTTCATTATATTTCCTTGCCTCAGTTTGTTATCTAGATTTAATTTACACTCCATGTGATATAGCTGTTAAATTAGAAATGAGATTCTTTCTTCTGCTTTAGCAAAATTCAGTGACAATTTTTAGCTCCATTTCCAATTTTTACATATGTGCGATCAGTTGGTTCATACTGATAACTGAACTGACTCAGTCTCATATTTATCAGGTCAGATAACTGCTTAACCGTGCATGGTGGACCAGTCATCATTTATGTGTCATCTTCCTTATCTGCTTTGTGAACACTCACCACAGCACCTATTTTTCTATGGTATTGTTTATACTAATTTTCTTGTTAGAATAGTTTCCTTAATGTACAGAAATTGAACTAGATAATTACAGTTGTTCTAAATATATTTTTCTGGACATTTAAAGAAATCATTCTAACACCATAGATTAATGTTACCTGTTTTAGTATTTTATACAAATTGATTCCTACAGTGTAAGCTGTATTGTACTGTATACTTCAATTCATATGATAAAGAAATACAATGGGCTGTAACAATACACTAAAAACAGGAATGAGTGAGGGGTTAAGTTCACTTGGAGTATTACACCTATCCTTTGCATCTACTGTTTTCTGTGAAATTTTACAGCAGTGATGCCCTTCCATATAGGTTCTTCCATATAAAATGTGATCATGTTTTGGGAAAAAATACAAGAACATTTTAAGGTAATTTTCGATTTATAGATCTATATGATGATAAGTAGATGCCAAGAGGGGTAGGAATTAGAAATGGAAAGTAAACCATAATGTTAAATATTTTCAAAGGATACTTGTTTTTCATACAGGAAAAAAAATCAGGATTTTTAAACACCTCTCCTTCCCTCTTGTTTCAACTTAAAAATGCTATACAGATAAATTCCTCTTGTTTTGTGGAAATACAGAATAAATGTGAAAGAAATACGAATCACTTTATCGTATGCCTATACTTCATGTAAGAACAGCTATAGCTGAGTTCTCCCACACAGTCTACTTTGATGGCAGAAATGGAGACACAGAGGGTACCCTTATAGTCACGGCAACTTTTGTGTTGTCTTTTTACACAAAGTTGGAAGTATTAGCAAGTGAATTGCTGAAATGTCATTACTACCAGGACTGCTTTGATGATAAGGTTGAATTGGAAAAGTTAATTTTAATAAGCCATGTACAATAATACCTGTTTACTTCTAATGATCTGAAAAGCAGGAAGGTTTTTACGGAGCCATGAACAAAAATCTGAACATGCTTTTCTTAAACTTTTGGAGATTTGAAGAAGGGTTGCAAAATGTCCAAAATACAATTTTCACAAGAAAACACATCAAACCTGATTGTTGCCAATCATTGTGATATAACTTCTATTCATTTTTGGAAACATATCCCTGCTTTGTCTATCATCACTTGTATGTTTCCTTGCAGTGTGGCCTCAGGAAACAAGTGTATTTTTCTGTCAGACACAACACAAGTTGCACAGATAAATATTAAAACTAGTACTCATGAAAGCATAACCCATTAGTGAACTTAGGTACAGACACAAATACTTAAGTCAGCAGGAAGTTTACTCTTTCCTTAGGTTACTACTCCATGAGAGTAAGATTGACCATATCATAATGTTTGGAGCCCTTTCTGATGCATTTTCTACAGTGGGTAAAATGATGTAGGTAAAAATATATTGGCTGGGCGTGGTGGCTCACACCTATAATCCCAGCACTTTGGGAGGCCGAGGTGGGCAGATCACGAGGTCAGGAGTTCGAGACCATGGCCAACATGGTGAAATCCCATCTCTACTAAAAATACAAAAAAAAAAAATTAGCTGGGTGTGGTGACAGGCACCTGTAATCCCAGCTACTTGGGAGGCTGAGGCAGGGAAACCGGAATGTAGAGGTTGCAGTGAGCCAAGCTTGCGCCACCGCACTCCAGTCTGGGTGAAAAAGCGAAACTCCATCTCAGGAAGAAAAAAAAAAATATATATATATATATATATAAATATTTAAATAAATATTTTAATATGTAAATATTTTAAATATCTATATTTAATATATATTATATATATTAATATATTAAATATATATTAAATGTATATATTAAATATATATAAATAATTTGGTCAGTGCAGTCAGACTTCCTATTTTAGCTGTAGTTTTGCATAACAAATTTTAAACATTCAAAACATTCTGAAAGAGAAAGGTTCTGGTTATTTGATTTCATAAAAAGAGTTCTTAATCATAGAATTATAGAAGTCCATATAAATGTAGGAATTAAAATTCTTATAGCTGGCTGACAGCAAAATATTAGTGTCTTATTCACATATAACACCTTAAGTAAAGCAATCAGTATGCCTAAACACAGATTTATTTTTTTACTTTAGATCATTTTTTTGGGGGGGTGGGGGAGGAAAAGTATCTAGTAAAGAACTGCCAATACTTAATTTTGGTGTAAGAGTTTGTTTCAGTTTTACATGTTGCTTATAGCTAGAAAAATATTATAATCCAGTCATTTTTAACTTCATAAATATGGACTTATCATACTTTTCATGCTTTTTTTTTTTTTTTTTTTTTTTTACTTTGCCCATCCTTCTGCCTTTCATTAAAGCCATTTCTCTTTTTTCCCCAAACTTGGCAAACTCTTGTGTTTTCAAGACTTAGCTCAAGCTTGATTTGCTTGGGGACTTTTGTTCTATCTGGATTGGGCTAAGTGCCCCTCTTCACTAGCATTTTGGACATAGCATCTTGGACATACCATTTTTCATGCTGTTTTGTAACCATTTGTCTTTCTCTCAAAACTGTAAGCTCCCTAATACAGGTAATAGGTATTTTATTTATATATCTCTAGTGCCTAGCCCAATGTTTGAAACCTCACAGGTGCTCAGTGTTTGACTAGTTGTATAAGTAAGAGAAGGTAAAGGAATCATTGTGTAAACACTGAAAGTTAATAATGCATTTTGATTCTACTACTAAAGAAAATCCAAAAACTAGAAAGGATATATATTCGTTGTCAGATAACAATCTTTATTTCTTGATTTAGGTGTTCACTGTTGGCAGAATTTGTGCCAGCCGTACCAGAATTTATCATAAACTGAAACATTTTAAATTCAAACTATACCAGGAATGTTGCACCATTGCAATGACAGAAGAAGTTGAAGATGAACAAGTTAAAGAAACAGTGGAAAGAATTTTCAGGCAGTCAAAAGAAAATGGCTGGATTAAGGAGGTAAGGTGAATATATGAGAATCTTATCATGTAGATTCTGAAGCCTAATTATGATCAGCAAAAGGAAACAAATGATTAGAAGATAGTGAAATTTAAGAGAATCTCTTTCTTCTGTCGTTTGTATTTTCTCTTCTTCCGCTCATTCCTTTCATGCTTATCATTGTCCTTCTGAATAGATGCCCTGATGTTCTAAGGATTCACTCAGCCCATCAGATAAATTTTAATAAGCATTAACACTGTCCTTTATTGAAGGACCTCTGTCCTTTCGCTTTTATGTATGTATTGCTTACATATATATTAAGTCCCCTGATTTTTTTTTTTTTTTTGACAGAGTATAGGACTCACCTCTGCTTGTCTGCTTCCTATTCTTTAGAACAGTTCTTGTGACCTGAGAGTGAAGAAGCACCTGGTGCCAGTCTGAGGAAAGGATCTCGGCTGCCAGTTCTAATACCACCCACATCCTCTTCTTGAGGACATGGGACTGAGCAGTGAGCACTGTAACTGAAGATCGAGGGGAATGCAGAGGTTTCAGACCACGGCACTGATTTTGATTCCCCCATATCCTATTGATCACTAAATTTGATAACAGGAGTAAAGTGGGGGTTTTGAAGAGTGCACTGGATTCCCGAAGATCTGCTGGCAGCTTATAAGCTCTGGTCTGCTCACAGAGCTTTTAGAATTGTTTATGGTATATGGAAAGAATGCTAATACGACTGCAGTCTTCTAAAACAAGTCTAGTTACGTGAATGTATAAGAGAGAACAAATAGTAGATTTTCAGGCAACTCTTAACAACATTTAATCTTTTAAAGAAAAGAAAAAAGCCTAACTTGAGATCCATTGCCTGGACTATATCATAGGGAAATTTGTAAAAGAGGAATATAAAAAATAAGGCAAGAGAGCTTAGGCAGACGGAAAGAAAACAAAACAGAAACTTTTTTAGCACATGTCATACTTAGTGGAGGTCTCCCAGTCTAGATAATGACATCATCATTGGTTTCCCTTTGACAATTTTTCTCCCACCACAAACCACCACCCAGTGATCTTGCCTGCCCCCCACATCTTGATCCTTAAGTCTTTCTCTCATTTTATTCTTTTCAGCTTTTTGTCTTTTACTTTGCTTCTACTTCTCCTACTCCAAATGCTTCTCCCTGCTTATCCGTACTTTTTCATTTGCTTTAGGAGAGAGCACTTATTCAATAACTTCCCGTCTTCATTTTCCTAGACAACATTAAATTCTTAAGTGCTTTTATTGATGCCTTTAAGTGTTGCCAACCCTCTAGTGGAATTGCAAAACCTATTGGGATAGCACAGTTATAAAGAATTAGATACTAGGTATAGAAAAATCACTGTGCATATACTGTATATGTTATATAATAGTATCATATATGGGGAAGAACTTTAAACTTCTTGAAGAAAAAAGCATTTCCAAATCATGTATCCTAGAAAAAGCTTAACAAGGTTTAGGACACCAGAAGGGACCTGGAATTTTAAAGACGTTATTCTTTATGCATAACACTTGGCATTCTTTTCTTAGGAAAAGAAAGGAGCTTAGGCTTTCTTTTCAAGAAAGCCAAGTGTCATGTTATACATAAAGAATAACATTTAGCATTAGGCATTGAAGGTATTTCAAGATTGTGCATGTCTAGGACAGTATACACATTTTTTTCCACATGAAAATACCAAAGACCTTCATTTTTTTGAGATTTCTCCACTTAAAAAATTTGTTCCTAGGTTTTCTCAAAAGATTTCCTAGAAACCACAGAAGTTTATAGCCAATATAAACCCATTTGCAGCTTTTTGTGCTGTGATGAAATTTCAAAATTTGTCACGTGCTCTGACATTTCCCATCCTCACTCTGTCTGTCCCTCTCACTGTGTGCCTTTGAGTGATAGCACTGCATGTACTTTGTGATGTGTGCTGCCTTTAGCTACAGTCTGGTAGTCACAGTTACTCTAACCCTTTAGAATGCCTGGGGCTCAGTGTTACTTGAATGCCGTCTCCATGGCACTTTCCGCTCATATTTCCCATTTGTGTCAACCCCTTTTGTTGCCTTACACGTACTATTTGTTCCTGTCTTTCTGCCTCCAGCTTGTATTCCACACCTTACTTTTTCCCTTACCTGCTTCTTCAGCCATTTTACTTTAATTATCTCAGGATGTCTCAGCATGTCTTCCCAAAGACATGCCAACTAGACTGACTTCATTCTTTTTGTTCTTCCTTCTAAAGGGTGAACTAGGGTGATCCGTTTTTAATGTAATGATACTAAAGGGGTGTAGGAGCAACATGAGTATAAGAAAAGAATAAATAATAGGAAAATTATAATAAAACCAAAATATTTAATAAACATAATAATGCATGTCTTATTCTAAAGAAGAGTTCAATAACATACTCTAATATGACATTGGCAAAATTCTAACAAATATTTGTTCATTAAGAAGAAAGTGTATATGATGATGGGACTTCCTGGGAAGTTGAAGATAGTATTGTTGGGATTGGCTGGTGGATGCATAAACACCAGGTAGTAAAGAAAGCATATCAATAGAAGTATCAGGTGCCCATTCATACTGTAAATACTGTATGTAAAACTGTTACAAGTGACAGTTGTATGTAAATTTTAAATGCACTGATAAATATTGTCATATACATAATAATTTAAAATTATAATTAGATATCCCTTGCCTTCCTTAAACACTTCTCATTTCTTCTTTTTCCCCTCCTTTTCAACTTTTTCCCTTGCCCCTTTTTTCCCCACCCCTTAAACTGATGTTTCTCAAAGCATGGCCCTAAACTACCTATATCAGAATCACCTAGAAGTTTTTGAAAAGTGTATAATCCCCTAGCCTCATCCCAGATTTATTGAATGACAATCCTTGTGGATGTTAAACATCCAATATTTTTAGCATTGGTGATTCTTAAATAGATAAAAGTTTGAGGATCACTGCTAAAAAGTACCCGTTAACACTGAATTCTGTCCTCATCCTCTCAAAGTTTCCTTGGCAAATCAATTCCCTTCTGCAGTTGTAGCTACTACTTCTGAGTAGAAGATTCCAAACTTCTCTTATATTCTGACCTCTTTCCCACACTTCATTTCCACAATTCCAACTCTTTTCATCAGTAGGTCCATCAGGTGTTGTAAGAGAGTAGTCTTCACTATTAAAATAAGTAGTCTTCACTATTAAAACCCTCCAAATGTTTAGTAAAGAATTATGAGAGCAGTATCTTTAGGTAGAGAGGATGGCAGAGTAATACTAACTGCAATGTCTGTGAGTTTCACTTTCCAAGTTTTTTTTTTTCTTGCCAAGGCTGCATCCTAGCCACACCATTTAAATCTCAGAAACAGCATACTCTATACTGGTTAAAAGTATGGCTTAAGTATTTGCTTTGCCACTTACTAGCAGTAGAATTTGGGAGCAAGCTATTTTATTTCTCTTAGCCTAAGTTTTCTCAGCTGTAAAGTAGGAACAAAAACAGTAATAATAATTAGGGTTTTGATTGTGGAGATTAGATATGTAATACGTTTTAAGCATTTAGTATAGGACCTAGCAATTAGTAAGTGATTGATTAATCTTAGCTGTTACTTGCAATAAAAGCAAGTAACCTCCTATCTTAGTATAGCTGAGATAGACTTTAATTGTCCTAGCTGTGTGTGGTGGTACACAGCTGTAGTCACAGCTACTTGGGAGGCTGAGGTGGTAGAATTGCCTGAGCCCAGGAGTTCAAGGCCAGCCTGAGCAAGATAGTGAGACCCTGTCTCTTAAAATAATTTTTTTAATTTTTAATTTTCCAAAAGAAATTTAATAAATAATAAAGGGATATGAGGAAAGGTAATATGAGAAACATAAAAACAGTCAAACTTTTAAAGTATAGGTTTCTAATCCTAGAGTACTTTACTTATATCTAATAAAACCTATCTAAGTACTAGGCCAAAGAAAATTCCTAAGTAGTCCCTAGGCTATTTCCCCTTCTGTTATGTGTTTCCATCTTTCCTGAGAAGGAGATCCAGTCAGATATCATACGGTTATAAAAAAGAGTCTCATGGCCTTCAAGGTGTAGAAGGAAAATGCACTTCTCAACATTCCCTTCTGTAGGTCCCTATCACCACAAAAGTCAGGGTCACCAGGATCCTCTCTCATTTCACTGAAGATTAAAACACAGTTCATAAACAGAGTCAAGAAACTAGTATGTCATTAATCCCCTCACTGAAATAAATACTTTGAACTCTATATGTCTGAAACTGAAATCACGATATCTTTCCCTCGCACAAATAACCTGCAAAAGAGCCTGCCATTATTCTACTCTGTCAACTTTGAAATCTCTAAATCATTCTTGACCCCTCTCTTAACTTGTTACACTTTGTTCTTTACTCTTCGTCTTCATTGCCATGACTCAGATTTGGGCCCTCATGACCTAAATTGTTATCACAGACCCATAACTAGTTGCTGAACTATTCTAGAATGAATGTTTTACCGATTTTCTTAAAATACACCTTAGATCAGTTCAGTCCCCTGCTCCAAAACCTTTAGCAACTTTCCATTACCTGTCAAATGATTGTTCAATTCTTTAACCAGTATTTTATAATTTTTGTTCTCTGAACTCAGCCTCTTTGGTTCAGTCTTAGCTCTCTCTGTTCTCCTAAAAATACTCAGGTTGTAGTCAAATCCCATATTTTCTTGTCACGTCACTTTGATGGACTGTTCTCTCTTACTGAAAAGTCTTGACACCAACTCTTTGCCTACCAAATCTGTTTTTCCAGGACAACTTAAATGCCACTCTTTACTGCTTACCTCAACTAACCATGACCTATCTTCTGAACCCTCATAACAGTGTCTGTACCTCTTTGGCACTTATTACTGATTGTTATTGGTGTATTACTACTGAACTGTATTCTCCTTAGGGGCAGGAAAAGTATCTTTTAAAAAACATTGTACCTAGACAGTCATTAGCAGAGCCTTTGATATATATGATCAACAAACTTTTTATGAAGTTATTGAGGTTACTACATTTCTACTGTAAGCATGATAATATAAAAATTATAATTTAAAACCCAGTTATAAAATTAATAATATTCACTTTGATCACTTTCCAGTGCTTTCTATATGGAAATATATGAGTTATATATGAGTTAGGAATGCTTATTTGAAATTAAGTTCCTGTTTATCATAAAAAGATTTTTGTTCACGATTACCATGAAATGAACTTATCCTAATTGTGTCTGTAGTTTGCAAAGGCCCAGTTTGTCTTCATTGCTTTGAGTAAAATAACTAGCTTTTCTATTGTATATGCAGAAATATGGTCAACTTGAAGAATATCTCAATTTTGCGGATTACTTTCAAGAAGAGAAGTTTGAGTTGTAACACATTTCCATCAGAGAAGATTTTTTAAATTCCTGTAAATGTGAAGATCATGATTCTTGTTTTTCTGTATCATGTGACATGTTTGTACATTTTATCTATATCTTCATGGCAAAATATTTTGTTTAAAACATGATTATCTTAATTCCTGTGAAGTGGCACTCTACACTCTAATTAAACTTTTATCTGATGTACATAAAAGCATTATCTTAATTTTTAAGTCTGTAAATATATTTTAAAGTTATATAATAATAGCTTTATAACAGATGACTGTCAAGTGAATGAGCTGTTGATATCCTGTCAGTTTAGTCAAAATATATTGTATTTTAAAAATGTATTTAGACTAACGTCTACATGTATTTTTATGGAATTCCTGTCCAGATCTGTTTATTCTTTTACAGTATTAAATGATTTTCACTAATATATTTTTTACTGCTATCATCTAAATCAGTGGGCCATGGAAGAAACCTCATATATCATTCAGTTCAATCCCATTGCTTCAGAATCAGATCATAGCATATCTATTCTAAGTAGAGGAATGCATTTTTCCTTTTCTTGAAAGTTTCTCTTTCAAATAGATTTCAGGCCTCTAGAGTCTTTCAACCCTCACATTCAGGAATAATTTTATGTAAATTTTCATGCTTTATAATGTTCTTACTTTTTTCTATTCAATTTTGTCTATATATTGATGATTAAGATGTATTTTATTTATTTTTATCCATAGCTTTTTCCATATAAGTATGTATCTTAGGGTCAGAACTGCTGAAAGAGACAAACTCAGCCAAAAACACTTGGAAAGCATATTTTGGTATCTGCATTGCTTTGCACATCTAAATTTTCCCATAAAGTAATAAAGTAAAATGGTTGCAGAGTGAACAAATGAACCCTGTGTGTTCTATATTTTTAATTCTTAAAAGTGGTATTCTAGTAGGATCTATCCTTTAGATAATTTTTTCTTAATGGAAGTCTTGGTTGAACTTGGATTCATCTATTATGCGACTCATGGCATGGACCGTAGTGTACGTATCCATAAAAAGCTACATTAAGCTCATATATGGAAATGAGTTAATATTTTCTACAATTCATTTCCTGAAATTATCCGTATTATTATTGTAAACAAATGGGGTGGAAAAAACTCACAATTGTGGTAACAGTACTGATGCTGATGTTTAATGTTTAATGAGGAGTGCATACCTTTTTCAAACATTGTGAAATGGAAATTTCACATATCTGTATTTTTTTTTAATTTGAAATGGAGTTTCGCTCTTGTCACCCAGGCTGGCGTGCAATGGCATGATCTCTACTCACTGCAACCTCCGCCCCCCGGGTTCAAGCGACTCACCCACCTCAACCTCCTGAGTAGCTGGGATTACAGGCATGCGCCACCACACCTGGCTAATTTTGTATTTTTTAGTAGAGATGGGGTTTCACCATGTTGGCCAGGCTGGTCTTGAACTCCTGACCAGGTGATCCACCCACCTCGGCTTCTCAAAGTCCTGTGATTACAGGCATAAGCCACCGTGTCTGCCCTACATATCTGTATACTCATTCATATTTCCCTGGCATATCGCAAAATAATTCTTAACTAAATTCCAAGGAATAAAAATAAAGTCGTAGTTGAAAGGTGAAGATGAAGGGACAGTGTCCACAAAAAAAGCAAGGCAGAGTTAGAAGTGACAGTCAAGGAGGAAGGGTAAAGGATCACAAATGATTTATAAAAAGGAAGGCCAGAAGAAATGAAAAAAAAAAGGATCTCTAAAGTATCTCCAATTACCTAGAAGCATCAGTTCTCATATGGGACATTACAGACAAGCTTGAGATGGCTGAAGAGTAATCTTAAAATATATCTCTTACTTTTAACAGCATGCAGTTAATTTGTAAATTAAGGCACTAATAATTCCAAGGACTTATCTGGATCAACCATCTTGTTGGCTTGAAGCACTTTTCCTATTGGAACAGCTGCCTGTTGATCATAAAATGCTTATAGGTAGTTTGATGTCTAAGGTCATTGCAACCAAGCATGCTACTTTGTAGGAATTTGGAGAATACAAGAGGCTCTAAGGTCGTGGTAACATTAAAAGAATGGCAAAAAGGCTGTTAGGAAGTGAGAATTAACATGTATTAGGGGGCAAAAAGCAAGTAGTTCATAAGAAAATGGAAATGTTGAGAAATAGAATTAACCTTTACAGGTATTAAGACATATTATTTTATCATCATCATCATCATCAATATCATTGATTCAATAACAACACAAAAACAGGGTTTTTTTTGTTTTCGTTTTTGTTTTTTTGAGATGGAGTCTCGCTCTGTTGCCAGGCTGTAGTGCAGTGGGGCGATCTCACTCACTGCAACCTCCACCTCCCAAGGTCAACCGATTCCCCTGCTTCAGCGTCCTGAGTAGCTGGGACTACAGGTGTGCACCACCACGCCCAGCTAATTACAAAACTAGTTTTTAAGCTCATTTATTTCCCATATCATTTCACATGACTGTAAATTTTTTAGATTTGGCCATTTATTACTACAGTGTTAGGTGCTTTAGTGTTAGGTAGCTATTGATAGCAGAGATGATGAGGAAGACAGAAATGGACAAGTAAAAGGGAAGTAATTCTAGAAAGAAATCACAGGGCTATACAGAAGCTTTAGGGTTATGAAGAGGGAACAAAACCATAAGACAGGAAAAAACAAGGGAAAATAAATGTTTATTGTACAGGCAGTTGGATGCAATTGGCCACATTTCCTGACTTGTCTGCTCATATTCAGATGAGTAGATCTATATAGTACTCATTCCCAGGAGGTATTATAGGACTTACTTAGATTCCAGAGTGTTCACTGAGGGATAAACTGCAGCCTTTGAGCAGCTTTGAGCTACTTTGGAGATAGTTTGGCTCCCCCATAACTCCTTTCATACTTGCTATTGAGGCAGCCAGACTAGTGATTAAGGTGGAAGTCAGTCTTTTTTCTTCAACTTTTATTTTAACTTCCGGGATACATGTGTAGGATGTGTAGGTTTGTTACATAGGTAAATGTGTGCCATGGTGGTTTGCTGCACAGATCATCCCATCACCTAGGTTTTAAGCCCAGCATCCATTAGCTATTCTTCCTGATGCTCCCCATCCCCCAACCCAACCACCAACAGGCTCCAGTGTGTGTTGTTCCCCACCATGTGTCCATATGTTCTCATCATTCAGCTCCCACTTACAAGTGAGATGGTGCAATGTTTGGTTTTCTATTCCTGCATTAGTCTGCTGAAGAAAATGGCTTCCAACTCCGTCCATGTCCCTGCAAAGGCCATGATCTCATTTCTTTTTATGACTGCATAGTATTCCCTGGTGTATATGTACCACATTTTCTTTATCCACTCTATCATTGATGGGCATTTAGGTCGATTCTATGTTTTTGCTATTGTGAATAGTGCTGCAGTGAACATACATGTGCACATATCTTTATAATAGAATGATTTATATTACTTTGGGTATATACCCAGTTATGGGATTGCTGGGTCAAATGGTATTTCTGCCTCTAGGTCTTTGAGGAATCACCACACTGTCTTCCACAATGATTGAACTAATTTACACCAACAGTGTAAAAGCATTCCTTTTTTCTCCACCACCTTGCCAGCATCTGTTGTTTTTGTTTTGTGTTTTTGTTTGTTTTTTTACTTTTACCTAATAGCCCTTCTGACTGGCATGAGATGGTATCTCATTGTGGTCTGGATTTGCATTTCTCTAATGATCAGTGATGTTGAGCTTTTTTCATATGTTTGTTGGCTGCATAAATGTCTACTTTTGAGGGGTGTCTGTTCATGTCCTTTGCCCACTTTTTAATGGGGTTTGTTTTATTCTTTTAAATTTGTTTAAGTTCCTTGTAGACTCTGGCTATTAGACCTTTGTCAGATGGATAGATTGCAAAAATTTTTTCTCATTGTGTAGGTTGCCTGCTTACTCTGATGACAGTTTCTTTTGCTATGCAGAAGCTTTTTAGTTAATCAGATCCCATTTGTCAAGTTTTGCTTTTTTGCAATTGCTTTTGGTGTTTTCATCATGAAATCTTTGCCCGTGCCTATGTCCTGAATGGTATTGCCTAGATTTTCTTCTAGGGTTTTTATAGTTTGAGATTTTACATTTAAGTCTTTAATCCATCTAGAGTTCACCACTTCTGTTCAATATAGTGTTGGAAGTTCTGGCCAGGGCAATCAGGCAAGAGAAGGAAATAAAGAGTATTCAAATAGGAAGAAAGGAAGTCAAATTATCTTTGTTTGCAGATGACATGATTCTATGTCTAGAAAACCCCATTGTCTCAGCCCAAAAGCTTCTTAAGCTGATAAGCAACTTAAGCAAAGTCTCAGAATACAAAATCAACGTGCAAAGATTGCTAGCATTCCTATACACCAACAACAGGCAAGCAGAGAGCCAAATCATGAATGAACTCCCATTCACAATTGCTACAAAAAGAATAAAATACCTAGGAATACAGCTAACAAAGGAAGTGAAGGACCTCTTCAAGGAGGACTACAAACTACTGCTCAAAGAAATCAGAGAGGACACAAATGGAATCCATGCTCATGGATAGGAAGAATCAATATCGTGAAAATGGCCATACTGCCCAAAGTAATTTATAGATTCAATGCTATTCCCATTAAACTACCATTAACATTCTTCACAGAATTAGAAAAAACTATTTCAAAATTCATATGGAACCAAAAAAGAGCCTGAATAGCCAAGACAATCCTGAGCAAAAAGAAAGAGGCTGGAGGCCTCACGCTACCCAACTTCAAACTATACTACAAGGCTACAGTAACCAAAACAGCATGGTACTGGTACAAGAACAGACACATAGACCAATCGAACAGAATAGAGAACTCAGAAATATGACCACCCACCTACAACCATCTGATCTTCAACAAACCTGACAAAAACACCCAAGTGAGGAAGGATTCCCTACAAAATAAATTATGCTGGGAGAATTGGCTAGCCATATGCAGAAAATTGAAACTGGACACCTTCCTTACACCGTGAAGTCAGTCTTGAATTAGAGTTCTGGTCTATTAACTTCCTAGTTATATGAACCAGAACCAGTACTTTAATTTTCATGAGCCTTAGTTTTTCTCATTTATAAATGGAGTTATAGTATCTCTCAGGATTGTTTGTGGATTAAGAGGGATAATATTTGAGAAGTGCTGTGGCATAACTAATTTTTTAATTGCAACTGATGGAAACAGAAATGAAGATGTTGATGATGATGTCAACTTGAAATTAAATGTCTATTTAAGGGTAAATGTGTAAAAAAAAAAGACACTCCAAAGAAGTGTCCTATACCACTGGAATATAGTATGAATATTAAATTCCTGCTTCACAATTTAAGATATGTCTATGTCTAGCAGAGTAGTTAAAGTTTACATCATTTAGTAATAGCTGATTTGACCAAGGACTGCATGTTATGAATCAAATTCCATGTTACTGAAGGGCTACAGAGTGAATGGAATGGTTTCAGTTTAAATATTACATGTTTCTTTTATGCTGAATGTAAAATATCCACAATAGTACAAAGAAGATATTGTCTGATGAAGACAACTTTTTAAAACTAAACTTTTAAAAATAAAAGTTTTCTATTTTTGTCTTCTTTAATGACACCTCATGACAGTTCTCCATTCAAATTCTGTTTATCTAACAAATATATATTTCTGCTTTTCTCATGAGTAGTGAGGAACTTAGCCTTGGAAGGAACAGATAGAGATAGAAGTATGTTCCAATGAAGGCTGGGCGCAGTGGCTCATGCCTGTGATCCCAGCACTTTGTGAGGCCGGGGCGGGCGGATCACAAGGTCAGGAGATTGAGACCGTCCTGGCTAACACACTCAAACTCCGTCTCTACTAAAACTACAAAAAATTAGTTGGGCGGGGTGGCGCGCGCCTGTAATCCCAGCTATTCAGGATGGTGAGGCAGGAGAATCACTTGAACCTGGGAGGTGGAGGTTGCAGTGAGCTGAGATCGTGCCACTGCACTCCAGCCTGGGTGACAGAGCGAGACTAGGTCTTAAAAAAAAAAAATTGAGGCAATAATTAATAGCTTACCAACCAAAAAAAGTCCAGGACCAGATGGATTCACAGCCAAATTCTACCACAGGTACAAGGAGGAGCTGGTACCATTCCTTCTGAAACTATTCCAATCAATAGAAAAAGAGGGAATCCTCCCTAACTCATTTTATGAGGCCACCATCATCCTGATACCAAAGCCTGGCAGAGACATAACAAAAAAAGAGAATTTTAGACCAATATCCTTGATGAACATTGATGCAAAAATCCTCAATAAAATACTGGCAAACCGAATCCAGCAGCACATCAAAAAGCTTATCTACCATGATCAAGTAGGCTTCATCCCTGGGATGCAAGGCTGGTTCAATATATGAAAATCAATAAACGCAATCCAGCACATCAACAGAACCAAAGTCAAAAACCACATGATTATCTCAATAGATGCAGAAAAGGCCTTTGACAAAATTCAACAACCCTTCATGCTAAAAACTCTCAATAAATTAGGTATTGATTGGACGTATCTCAAAATAATAAGAGCTATCTATGACAAACCCACAGCCAATATCATACTGAATGGACAAAAACTGGAAGCATTCCCTTTGAAAACTGGCACAAGACAGGGATGCCCTCTCTCACCACTCCTATTCAACATAGTGTTGGAAGTTCTGGCCAGGGCAATCAGGCAGGAGAAGGAAATAAAGGGTATTCAATTAGGAAAAGAGGAAGTCAAATTGTCCCTGTTTGCAGATGACATGATTGTATGTCTAGAAAACCCCATCATCTCAGCCCAAAATCTCCTTAAGCTGATAAGCAACTTCAGGAAAGTCTCAGGATACAAAATCAATGTGCAAAAATCACAAGCATTCTTATACACCAATAACAGACAGAGAGCCAAATCATGAGTGAACTCCCATTCACAATTGCTTCAAAGAGAACAAAATACCTAGGAATCCAACTTACAAGGGACGTGAAGGACCTCTTCAAGGAGAACTACAAACCACTGCTCAATGAAATAAAAGAGGATACAAAGAAATGGAAGAACATTCCATGCTCATGGGTAGGAAGAATCAATATCGTGAAAATGGCCATACTGCCCAAGGTAATTTATAGATTCAATGCCATCCCCATCAAGCTACCAATGACTTTCTTCACAGAATTGGAAAAAACTACTTTAAAGTTCATGTGGAACCAAAAAAGAGCCCGCATTGCGAAGTCAATCCTAAGCCAAAAGAACAAAGCTGGAGGCATCATGCTACCTGACTTCAAACTATACTACAAGGCTACAGTAACCAAAACAGCATGGTACTGGTACCAAAACAGAGATATAGACCAATGGAACAGAACAGAGCCCTCAGAAATAATGCTGCATATCTACAACTATCTGATCTTTGACAAACCTGGCAAAAACAAGCAATGGGGAAAGGATTCCCTATTTAATAAATGGTGCCGGGAAAACTGGCTAGCCATATGTAGAAAGCTGAAACTGGATCCCTTCCTTACACCTTATACAAAAATTAATTCAAGATGGATTAAAGACTTACATGTTAGACCTAAAACCATAAAAACCCTAGAAGAAAACCTAGGCAATAACATTCAAGACATAGGTGTGGGCAAGGACTTCATGTCTAAAACACCAAAAGCAATGGCAACAAAAGCCAAAATTGACAAATGGGATCTAATTAAACTAAAGAGCTTCTGCACAGCAAAAGAAACTACCATCACAGTGAACAGGCAACCTACAGAATGGGATTAAATTTTTGCAACCTACTCATCTGACAAAGGGCTAATATCCAGAATCTAAATGAACTCAAACAAATTTACAAGAAAAAAACAAATAACCCCATAAAAAGTGGGCAAAGGATATGAACAGACACTTCTCAAAAGAAGACATTTATGCAGCCAAAAAGCACATGAAAAAATGCTCATCATCATTGGCCATCAGAGAAATGCAAATCAAAACCACAATGAGATACCATCTCACACCAGCTAGAATGGCAATCATTAAAAAGTCAGGAAACAACAGGTGCTGGAGAGGATGTGGAGAAATAGGAACACTTTTACACTGTTGGTGGGACTGTAAACTAGTTCAACCATTGTAGAAGTCAGTGTGGCGATTCCTCAGGGATCTAGAACTAGAAATAACATTTGACCCAGCCATCCCATTACTGGGTATATACCCAAAGGACTATAAATCATGCTGCTATAGAGACACATGCACTGGTACGTTTATTGCAGCACTATTCACAATAGTAAAGACTTGGAACCAAGCCAAATGTCCAACAATGATAGACTGGATTAAGAAAATGTGGCACATATACACCATGGAATACTATGCAGCCATAAAAATTGATGAGTTCATGTCCTTTGTAGGGACATGGATGAAGCTGGAAACAATCATTCTCAGCAAACTATCACAAGGACGAAGAAACAAACACCGCATGTTCTCACTCATAGGTGGGAATTGAACAATGAGATCACATGGACACAGGAAGGGGAACATCACACTCTGGGGACTGTTGTGGGGTGGGGTGAGGGGGGAGAGATAGCATTAGGAGATATGCCTAATGCTAAATAACGAGTTCATGGGTGCAGCACACCAACGTGGCACATGTATAGATATGTAACAAACCTGCACGTTGTGCACATGTACCCTAAAACTTAAAGTATAATAATAATACAATTTAAAAAAAGAAATAAAATTATAAAACAAAGAAAAAATCTGAGTGTATTTGTCCCCATTTCCAAGCTAACAGGATTGGTGAAAATAAAATGGACTAAAGTAGGCTATCCTATAGGGAACTAAATTGCAAATAAATCCAGTATTGAGATGTTTGCCTTGATTTTGCCTATTTCTATCCATAGCTCAGTTTGAAACGACCATATTCATTGAAATGCCAGAGTTTGTTTAGATTACTGAAGGTATATTATTTGAGACCTCAAATCCAAATGACTTCCAAATTAGGATACCCAGAATATTTTTGGTCCTGACTGTTGCAGTATTATGCTCACCTTAATTTAATCTTCATAATTGAAAAAATAACAAGCAGAATCCACAATAAGTTGTTTTTTTTTTTTTTTTTGAGACAGAGACTCACCCTGTTGCCCAGGTTGGAGCGCAGTGGCGTGATCTTAGCTCACTGCAACCTCCGCCTCCTGGGTTCCAGCAATTCTCCTGTCTCAGCCTCCCGAGTAGCTGGGATTACAGGCGTATGACACCATGCTCAGCTAATTTTTGTAGTTTTAGTAGAGACGGGGTTTCACCATATTGGCCAGGCTGGTCTTGAACTCTTGAACTCAGGTAATACACCTGCCTTGGCCTCCCAAAGTGCTGGGATTACAGGTGTGAGCCACTATGCCTGGCCAAGATCGGATATTTTAAAGGTTGGATCACTTGAAAATGGGGGGACAATGATCTGTGTGAGATCTATTTGGTTTCTATTATTAAACTTCTTGAAACTCAGAGCCAGGTGCAGTAGTGGTGAGTACCTGTAGTTCCAGCTACTCAGGAGGCTCAAGTGGGAGGATCACTTGAGCCCAGGAGTTCAACTCCAGCCTGGGCAACATAACAAGACTCCATTAAAAGAAAAAAAAAAAAACTTTTTGAAACTCAGCTGCTACACATTGACTTTCCTCATTGTATATGTGCACCAGGTAGCTAAGGATACTTCAGGTCTTATATTTGGTTTTTCATAGGCAATCATGCATTCCCAAAAAAAAGCGTTTTTTTCTAGAACTGGTATCGATAATTGTATCATTCTCATAAAATATTTTATTTATCCCAACTGATTTGCCTGTGATCACCCAGACTCACTTATCCAGAGACACACAAATGGGCAGGCAGGTAGACAAACGCTACACCTGCCTGCCCTTTAGGAGCTAACAATGTGATTACCTCTCCTCACCACGCGCAACCCCTTCCGCCCTCAACACACACATTCATATCTTCCTTATTCTATTAATGAACATTTCCTCGGTGCTCACACAGCTCGTGCTAGGTTGCTCAGTGGTGTCATTTACAATATACTGAAAAATGAAAATGATATCCTCAGCGGGGCGTAATGTAGGGCTGAAAGGGAAAACACATTCCTGGCCCGGAATTTCTTAAACATTTAGAGCTGGTGAAATGGTTGTGTAGAGGTTGGGGAATTTCCCCAGCCTTCCCCGCTTAACCGAGTCTGATGCTGAGCTGAGCCAGGGCAGCTGAGATGCGCAGGGCTTGGGATTTACCTCTTCAGCCACTGGGAGGCCCTCTGCGTTCCCCTTTCCCCGGTGCCTGGCTGCGATTACTCACTCGCGCAGTGGCACCAGCCTTCCACCAGGGAGCCTCGAACGAGCTCTCCCGCCCTCTCCCCGCCCCCCCACCCCCATCTGCAGCTTGCTGGCTCTCTCTTTCTCCCTCTCTGTCTCACTCTCTCTTTCTCTCCCTCTCCTATCGGAGCACAATGAAAGCCTGTGTATCGCCGTGACTCCGGGCGGGAGCCAGTGTCAGCAAAGCGGCTAACAACAGACGAGAAAGAGAAACGAAAATACAAGCTACTTTTTTTTTTTTTTCCATCTATAAAGCGGAGCAAATACAGGAGATAGAACCAGATTGCTTATTGCGAGTCCAGACCCTCAGATCCACTGGCCGGGGATGGAATGTACAAAAGTGGACAGAAAAGTGGCTGGACATGACTCGGTGCAATTTGCTGGAAGTTTGTAAGTTTGACCATCGTTTGTAAATTACTCTCGGAAGAGTTTGTCTCTCTTGATACTGTATTAGAATAGAGCCGGGGGTGAGGAATAGAAACGTAAGCGGGAAAGAAAAAAATGTGTTGAAGGATCTCTCTCAGTGGCTAGCGACTTAAGATTGCTTTTCATTTAAGGCTAGGAAACCTTAGAGGGAGTGAGGATTTTACCGGTGATTGGATTAGCTGAAGAAAAAAGCATGGTCCAAAAGTCCAATTACTGACATTGTTAACAGTTGAAAAGCTGTCTCCCTCTTTTGGGAGAAGACAACATCCTACAGTACCCCAAAGAGGAGAAAACACCGGAGCGAAAGGAAAGGGAGGAAAAATTAAAAGCCAAAAGACAGTCTCCCTTGATTTTTGCACATTTTGAACAGTGACTTAAACATCTTCTGAAACAGCACTGTTTTGTTTTGTTTTGGTTTTTTATTTAACCTGAGGAAAAGTCAAGGCTGCTGGTTACATAGACATGGTAGAAATGTATTTCTCTGCAGAAACATCCCCATAAAGAATTGTCGGAAACAACTAGGTGAGGGGGAGTCCTCTCTATTAATACCTCTCTCAATACCTTTTGCTGTGTGTTTCTGTCTCTTGCTGGACAATCCCTGAATTCTTGATCTAACCCCCAGATCGTGTGTTTACAAAGTACCTAGTGGCTCTTGTCAGCTTGGTGGAGGAAAAAAAATCCACCAACTCTGTCCAACTTCTCCAGAGCTGTCAAATGCAATTAGAGTAAGTTAATCAGGGTTTGTTTCCAACTTATCCTCCCCCCAGTTGGTTTCTATTCTTTCTCCCCACCCTCTTTTTACTAACTCCCCTCCCCCACACCTTCTCCACGGCTCCCCCACAACCTCTGAAGACCTCTATTCATGTGGCCCTGAACACTGAGCTCACATTGTCAAAAACAGACTTGCCTGCAATAGCCAGCAGTAGCCTCTTTCCACCTCACCATCCCAGAGGCAGCAATCATTGTGTCCAGTAAGATGGGGGACACAGCGCCCCCGCAGGCCCCCGCAGGAGGGCTAGGGGGGGCCTCTGGGGCGGGGCTCCTTGGAGGGGGCTCAGTCACCCCGAGAGTGCACAGTGCTATCGTGGAGCGCCTCCGGGCTCGGATCGCTGTCTGCCGCCAACACCACCTGAGCTGTGAAGGACGATATGAACGAGGTAGGGCCGAGAGCTCAGACCGGGAAAGAGAAAGCACCTTGCAGCTCCTGAGCCTTGTACAGCATGGCCAGGGGGCAAGGAAAGCTGGCAAACACACCAAGGCCACCGCCACTGCTGCCACCACTACAGCCCCTCCACCGCCCCCTGCTGCCCCTCCTGCGGCCTCCCAAGCAGCAGCAACAGCAGCCCCACCGCCCCCACCAGACTATCACCATCACCACCAGCAGCACCTGCTGAACAGTAGCAATAATGGTGGCAGTGGTGGGATAAACGGAGAGCAGCAGCCGCCCGCTTCAACCCCAGGGGACCAGAGGAACTCAGCCCTGATTGCGGTAAGCACCTGGCTTTCTCATGGTTCTGGCTGTGGTCCTGTGGCCTTTTGTGAGGGTAGAGTTTGCTTTGGCCTAAGGTAGAGTGGATGGCAGTGAAAAAGGCCAAGATGTCACCTGACTACCTTAAAGGCCATTGGGTGTGTTCGGGTGGTTTCATGCGCCTACTCATCATGTTCTGTTGGTGCTCACTCCTGGGTTTTCCTTCGCTTATAGGATATTCCTTAACTGATAAGAAGCCTGAGTTTTCCAGAGGCTCTCTGGGGTCCACATCTTATAAAAGAAGAGGCTACCAGCTGGCAAGATCTGAGCCACTGAGGAAGGTTCTATCTCATGGATCCTCCAGCTTTGGCCAGCCAGCTCTGATTAGGCCCCCAAGCCATTTTTCAGCCCCAAAGCATTTATCAGCCCAGCTGGCTTTTATTAAAGCCTTTTTCTCCTTGCCCCATTTCCCCTCTCCCTTTTGAAGTGACCCCCTTCTTCTTCGCTTAAGAGAACATAAATGGTAAGCTGTAACAAATAGCAAATTACCCGAATGTCCCCTCAGTCAAAAACAAAATTTGGGGAAAATATCCCAAAGAGAGACTAGGGAGGCACTGTTTCTTAAGAGGCCTACTCTCTGATTCCCTCTAGACTCTCTCACTCCTGAGCCACATCTCGATTCTTTTCCCAAGCACTCCAGTCCAATCCAGCAATGCTCCCTTAGAGCATTCGTTAAGTGGACAGGCACGAAGCAGCTATTTACACAGATCATCATCCTAGGAAATACCTTGTCTTCAGCCACTCCTGGTGACAGGATATCAAACCCAAAAGTTCTGATTAAGTTTCTGGCTGGAAGTTCTTCCCCAGAGGCACAGACACACACCATCCCAGAGGAGTATCCCTTGGATCATTGATTCTCAGTGCCAGTCCTGGTCAGGTGACTGCCTGCTGTTTGCAGGCTTCCCCCCAAAGCTGCTGGGCCAGTGGCCTCTGGTGGAAGGTAGAACCCTGCCCTGTGGCCCTGCAGGCTTCCTCCCTTTTGGAGCTCCATGGGACTTCTGGATTCTATGTCTGCTCCAGTTTACCCAGGTCAGCCCTAGCAAAAGCGACAGGAAATGGCCATGCCAGCCCCAAAGTACTCAAAAAGCCCAAAGGAGATGGTGCTATTGTGTCTAACTGCTCCTCCAAAGGAGCTTGATATTGAGCTCTCGGGAGAGGACATCCTCTGGCCAGATGCTCAGGATGGCTCTTTCTGGCTTCCCTTAATCCCTGGCCTGGGTCCATGGTGACGAAGACCCTGGGAATCTCTGGGGAGTAGGATGGTGCTTTTCTCCCCAGCCATAAGCACATTTACTTGGGCTACCTAGAAATGGGACTCCTTGAGGCCAGCTCCAGATGAAAAATAACTACCAACAGTTAAACTGCACAGGGTTTACAGTTTTACCCTTGAATAGCACTAGCTTGTGGGGTTGTATTAGAGCTTCGAAGCCTAATATCCTTTTTCTACCACCTGCTCTATTCCCGCTTCTCCCTGGAATTCCCTAGGAAAGCAGTGGGAGGTTGTTTTGTGAAAAAAGAGATGTTAGGGTAAAGGAGGGGGGTAAAGAATCGCTCAAATGGAGAGAAGAATGAGGTTTGTATGTATGTGTGTGTCACCAGCATCTGCAGCCAAAAGTATCTAAATGCCTTGATTGTCCCCAGTAAATTTATAATCTGTCTGCAAGTCTCCCAATAATGCGGCTTTGTGTGCTTCACAGTCTCCTGGTAAGTGTTTCTGGGGATGGAACGGCGAGTGAGGCACCCGGCCCAACCCTGAGTGGAGAAGACTGATCTCTGCCCGGGGTGTCAAGGCCGGAGCGGGGCCATGAAGAGCCACAGTGGGCTTCCCTTGTGGCCTTCACAGCCCAGCCTCTGAAGGAAAGGTGGCATGTTTGCCTCTGGCCTTGTTCTTTGAGCTTCTGCTTTTGTCCAACTTGGCAGTAAGCTGAGACAGCCTTTTTTTTCTAGGGTGTTTCATGATGGGAAATGAAACCAACTTTAGTGGTCGTTGTAACTTTACAGTAGCAATACCCACGCTGGGAGGGAAGTGAGGGAGCGGTGTCTGGCCCTTCCCGACTGAAAGCTTACTGCTGCAGAAGCCATAGCTGGCTGCTGTGCTACCTCTGGCCTAAGTGGGAATCTTTCTCTCTTCTAACCACCAGCCATCTCCTGAGACATCCCCTTAGAGGAGCTCCCTCTCCAGGTGTAGTGATGATGCAGAGAGGCACAGTTTAAGTTAGGAGGGTAAGGGATAGTATATTTCTAGTAGTTGCTTTTCATTGAAAATATGTGGCACTGCACGGGTTGTTGGAAATTCCCTCTCCATTTTAGCTGCTAAATTTGGCCCGTTGTTACTCAGCACGGTACTCAGAGATGGTGATGCAAGTGCTGTATTAACCTGATAACATTGTGTCCAAAGGGAGGCCTCGGCATTTTGAAGTGATTCACCAAGCCCATTACATTGGCAGGTCTCACTTTACTCGGGCTCCTCTTATTTTTCAGATATGCTATTAATTTTAAAAGGGCCTTTGTTCAGGGTGAGTGTCAGAATTTTTTCTTAATTTTATTGCTACTGTGTCCATAACCAGATTTATGTGACTTGGGTGTGTTGAATGTATAACTTTAATAGTTAATTCGTATGCCATAAGTGGCCATAAATGTCGTTTGGAGAAAGGGAGAGAATATTGATCATCTAAAATCAAATATGTGCTGTGTCCTCAGATGAAAGCTTTGTATCCTGCATACCTTCTAGTACAATGCCTTGAAGACAGTGGGTAATATTTGTTGAATGAAGGTGAAAGGACAACTTCTGTTTGGTGGGATAATGTTGACTTTCATGGGTATTATACAGCAAGGAATATATAATGTCTGAATCCTTTCAATAGCCTTAAGTTTCAAGAACAATGCAAGAATAACCTCCAAGCCAGTTTTAATTCTGTCCACATTGACAGCCTAATTCTACAGCCCTTACTCAGCCAGTTTCTTCATTTAGCTCAAGTACAAGTTCAGGGGAAGCCCCGCTGCTGCAGAGACTGCAGGAACAGGGCCTTTCAGAGGGCCCGGATTATAGGGCTTTGAGCAGATCTGCATTTCTAGCCACTTGGAGCAGACTTTAGGCACTAACTCATTTTCTGGTGAAGTATGTTTGAATCTTTGAATGAACTGTGAAACTGAATAATTGCTGGTCCATGGAACAGTAAGGTTTAGAGCTTCTGTGGTACATTATTAATCTTTCCCTTTTGCCTGAGACAAGCTCTTTTTCTGTTGCATAGATTGTGTTGCTAGGATCACTAGATAAGTGGTTCCATGTCATCTCTGGCTTCAGAGATTATCTTTTCTCTAATGTCATGTGGAGGAAAGAAAGTAGATCAGACAAGGAGCCTACATCCCTTGGTTTTGTGCCTGCTGGATCACCATCTGGGTTACCTAGGACAAGTCACTTAGCAGTCATCTGTGGAACAGAGAGGACAATCATGCTGCCCCAGCTTGTTGAGAGAAGCAAATGAGCGTGTTTTTCTGAACAAGCTTTAGAAAAAATTAAGCACTGCCAAAATGCAATACTAGTGTTAGTAGTAATAAACTTCTAAACAATGAATGATAATACTAGTTCTTCTAGGAGTTAAATGTATACTCAGCTTTCAGTTGTCGGTTTTAAATGATGAAATAGCACTTATTGTAAATAGAGAGATTGGCATTTCAAATTTACTGCTATCAAGATAAGACTGACGTATCCGTATACTTAAGTGTTCCTGAAGGTCCCAGGAAATCCTAGTGCAATGCTATGAAAGTCTTTGGAGTCTTTGAATGCATCTACTTTACAGGCCTCTGCATGGACCTGGGAAGCTTTGGAAAGGTGTGTCCCCCAGAACATCTAAGGAATATTAGAAAAGTTGTTTACACAAATGCATGGGAAAGTTAAATATTTTGTCAACAATTGTCTAAAATGTTAATTGTTAGCTTAAGAAAGTCAAACAAGTTAAATCATTGCCAGAGTACCCTGGTTATTTTTAACTGATAATAATCAAGTTTCCAATTGACAATTAAAAAGTTGAGAGCTGTAAGTGGGAGGCCAGATCTGGGTATCTATGGCTGTCTACATGATAAATGTCCTCCTAGGACAGTGATAGGAGTGTTTATATTATTTATATATGCAGCCATCATTTCCTTAAAAACTGACCTATTTTCATTCTGTTTTCTAGAACAAAGTAAAAAAAAAAGGAGAATTCTTATCTATCTAGGACCTTCCTACCACTTATTTCAAGTAAATATAATTATAAGATCTCACAAAGGCAAAAGGGTTCAAGTGGAGAGAGGAGTTAGTATAATACTTTACAAAAAATTGATAAAAACCTTTCTTTGACATCAAGGTGATGTTATTATGTAAACCAAGATATCTTGCTTGTTTAGGACAATGTTTGTTTATAGAAGGCATCTGCTTTCTTTGAAATAATACTGTTAGGTGATGTTCATCAAATGTTTCTAAATCTTAATGTTTAATCACTTATGGCTTCTGTATTGTAAACATTTTTAAATACCAATATGTTTAAATATGGGCTTTCAGATGTTCTTAGACATACCAATTTAAATATGACTAAAAGAGTGGCCATAATTAGCTGTTTTTGTTTTTTTGTTGTTGTTGTTTGTGTTTGTGTTTAGCACTGTTATTTAATCTAAGAAAGCCTGAAAGGGAATCTGAAAACAGTCATCCAGTTCTGCTATCCATGGCAGCTAAGCCTTTCTGAATGGATTCTACTGCTTTCTTGTTCTTTAATCCAGACCCTTTTATATGTTTATGTTCACAGGCAGGGCAATGTTTAGTGAAAACAATTCTAAATTTTTTATTTTGCATTTTCATGCTAATTTCCATCACACTCCAGCAGGCTTCCTGGGAGAATAAGGAGAAATACAGCTAAAGACATAGTCCCTGCTTACTTACAGCCTAATGGTATGCAAAACCACTTCAATAAAGTAACAGGAAAAGTACTAACCAGGTAGAATGGACCAAAACTGATATAGAAAAATCAGAGGAAGAGAGGAACAAATATTTACTGAGTCCTAGAATGTACAAGGCTTTTTAATTACATATTTTATGTAAGGCCTGCAAAAAACAGGTGAGTAATCAACATTTGTCCCATTTTACATATAAGGAAACTGAAGCTTAAATTGAATAATTTAATGCATAGATTTTATAGTTAGACCCATATTCAGGTCCCTATATTATACCTACTAGCTGTATGAATATGAGAAAATAATTTTGTTATTTTCTTGGCATCAGTATTTTCATCTGCAAAATAAAGCTAAAGTTATTTAGCAAAACAGTCAGCATAGTGCCTGATACATAGTAGGTGCTCAAAACATGAGTACCACTAGTAGTTGGTAGTAGAGAGATTCAAATATAGGCCAGGGATAGCTATATGAGAACATGGGTCACCAGCAGGGCCTGAGAAGAGGGAGAAAATACGGAAATGTGGGATTGGGGTCGCTGAGTGCAGGCATGTAGGTTAAGTGTTTGGGGAACAGAGCAGTGCTTGACTGAGTGTGGCTGGACGTGAGTACTGAGGGGGACAAATGAGATTGATCCACATCCTGGAGGGCCTGGAGGTCCGGTAAGAGCAAATCAGAAGCCCTGGAAAATGGTAGAGCAAGGACGGCTCCAAGGAATCAACAGCTATGATGCAATAATAATCCTTCATATACTTGAAGACAAGTATTACATTTCCCCTCCAGCAGCCTCTTCTCACAGCGCATTGCCTAAGTGCTCTGTACTACCCATCTTCAAGTCCCTTGAGCTGCTTAATGCCTTGCTATTTACACACTTCTCCCATTCATGGTGAGTTATACACTGCATGACATGCCCTTTGACGCTAAAAGGAGATAGTTTTAAAGCACACTAGCCAGACGCAGAAGAGGAAGTAAAAGAAGCAGACCAAGCTATACCTCGCTTCTTAGGTTCACTGGGCCTTCCAGTGCAAACAAGAATTGCCCTGTTGGTAAAAGTGTTTATACTCTCTTGATGTGTAGATCAGTCTTCCCAACAAATGAGTTTGCCTGTATACTAATGTGGAAAAGGTATTCTCATTATTAAAAAAATCATGAACAAAAATTCATGAGAAAAGCATTATTATAGATGGTCTTTGAGATGTACTTATTTCCTTGCTTGTAACACAGATGTGTTACAAATTTTTTACTTGCCTTAAGGTCCACTTGGATACCAGTTCCCCCATTTAGTTCTTGTTTACAAGGCAAAGGTAAGGGACGCTAAGGAAAGATGGCAAAGGAGAAAAGCCAACATCTCCTTCCTCCCTGATTCATGGCATGATGCTTGGATGCTGACGGTAGTGAGTGGGCTATTGACCAGCTTCAACCTTGGCCTACACATTTGTGAGAAACAGAGGTAAAAGAGCAAAAGCTATTCCACTTCCCTATAGAGGACATGAAGAGAGAAGTTCACATATTCTCCACAGGTTGAGGACAACTAGAGAGCTGGACCCTACCATGGCCAAATTACTGGAGGAATGGATATGAAAATGGGCAAATGGCAATACTGACACATGCTACAGCTCTCCAAAGGTCTTAATGTTTTAGCAAAGGTTTTAAACTCTTACGTCAAGATTGTATGCATGGGTCCTTTTTAGAGTTTGGGAAAATATTCATTAATTCAGTAAATAATCTTTGTACAGCTCTTCTGTGCCATGAACTGTGCCAGGAGTACATTGATGGACACTTTAGTATAGCCTTTGCCCTCTTTGAATTTAGTGTAGACTGGAGGTGAGTGGGGTTAGAAATAGAACTGTTACAGTTGGCTTGTGTAAGGAGGCAAAGAAGCATAGCAGTTAAGAGCCTGAGATCTTAACTCTTAACTCTGAGGTGAGACGACCAGATTTCAAACCACTCCTCTAACACTTAGTTGTGTTTTCTTGGATAGGTCAATTAAATTCCCTTGCCTCAGTTTTCTCGACTGTGAAATGGAGTGATAGTAATAGAACTAACATCTTAGAGCTGTTGATTAAATTTAGCAATTGCCTAGCACCTCGTAAAGGCTCAATAAATTTTAGCTGTTATTATTGGTGTGTGAAGTAACATACCTGAATCAGATTCATAGGTTTCCCAGCCCAGAATTGTGTTTCCAGTAAGGCATCAGACATTTAGAGGAAGAGCATGGCTTTTCTCTTTAATGTTTACCTAAAATGATTAGTGAAGAGTATCATATTATCAGTTCCCTCAATAGTTGAATATGGAGACATCACCTGGGATAGATTTACATCTCCCTAGAATGTTAAATAGTGTCCTTCTTGAGAATGGGACCAAGTACTACCTCTTCCAATCCTAAGATTCTAGGACTCCTAATCTAGAAGTTGAATAGAGTGAATGTCCTCTTGACTCCTTACTTCTAGAATTCAGTCTGGGTTTCCATTCAGTTACCCAGCAAGTGTGGAGTGTGGGCTTAGTAGGTAAATGAGAAATTTAAACCATCTATTGGGAGTTTTGAATCATTGGAACCGAATAGACAAACTTACCAATTTAATTGAATTATTAATTGAAATTAATGAATAATTCTTAAGTGAATTTGGTCCTAGAGCCACAAAAGGTTAGATGCTTCCTACTGTGGAGATTTAAATTTATGCTTTTGAAAGCCAGATCCCTGGCTAAAGTTGCTAACTTACTGCATCTGCAGATGAATAGGCAACACAGATTTGCCCTCTTTCCAACCCTAAGCAGGAGCATGTTGAAATTTCCATGCCTTGATGTGGCTCTCACCTCAGAATCTCTTTACTCAGTACCTCCTCAAGTGCGGTTTTCCATAAAAAACATGAGGAAGATGTTGCCAAGGGTTCAAAGCAAGTTTTATTGATGACGATTCTTAATTGAAAGCATGATGTTTCTATGAAGTGACAGGATTAGAAAACAAATAGTCTCTGTTCTTTAGTAGATTATATTTGGGGAAGGATGGATTTATTGTCCAAACTCAGAGCAAAGAATGTAGTCAAAAATTTTTATCTTTTTTTTTTTTTCCGCTTACTCCCCATGATTTAACCTTAGATTCCTCCCCTTTCTTGAGGATAATAATGCTTAGGAAATGTAGTGTCAAACATAGTTGGGTTGTTTTGTTTCTAACAGTGTTCTTGCTTCCTGAGTCATTCTGGCAGATTCATACATTAACATGGAATCATTAACATTTTTGCTTTAAAATTTCTCTTTTGTCAGAAATGTGGCTGAGTTATATTTGTGATTCTTATCCAGCCCTCTAATAACTGTCACCCACATGAAGCCCAACACCTTAAATGGCTCATTGTACAACAGAGTTCTTTTCAGGTAGCTCTCATAGATTTCAGTAGAAAGTTAATTACATGTCTGTTTCTAAGAAAATTCAGTTAAGGCAAAAATCGGCTACAACCTCTAATAACTTACCAGGAGTCTGTTGGATACACAGTATAATCTCTTAGAGTCCTGGTAACCAGGGTGCAAAGAAGTAGCTTAATTGAATACAATATGTACTGTACTGTGTCTTACTTATGTGTAAAATGCTCATATCTGGAGGTCTCTGGAGTCTAAATTATGTACAGATAAAAACATTCTCGGCTAAGCAGCTGAGAAATGAGGATTTTTTGTTGTTGTTGATGTTTCTGTTCACCTAAGTTTCTGATACTTGCTAAACCGGCTAAGGCTTGCGCATTTGATTGCCACACCGCGCTACTTAATTTCAGACAGCACAAAGTATGTGCTAGTGTATTATCCCATTTGGTTGTTTCGCAGAAGTGTTAAAGTGCAAAGTGCAGAGATGAGAGTAAACAGGAAGGAGGAGCTATCCTGACAGAAACAACAGACAGAGGCAACCGTTTAGTAAAGTTTGGGCCCAAGTCCTAGAGCCATTGCACCAAAGAGAGCTTCCTTTTCTCCCTTAGATTCTTTGCATGTGGATCTGTTTGCAGGCTCAGTCCCCCAGAGAGTGACTCTGAGCTGTCTTTGTGCTAAATTAAACATTAGTTTTCTCCTTGGGAACCTGATCTTCCATAGATTAGGCAACAATATCTTTCTGAGAGAGCTCCCAGCTAAGCGTTTCCCTCAGGAAGATACTGGCTCAGGAGCCCTTTCACCTCTCCAATCTGCTTAGCTAGTGTGAGTGCGTGTTGCATGGGAATTGTTTTGTCTAACCAGGTCTAGAAGCCCTTAAAGTGACGACTTGTACTTTAATCCTTGGTACAATGCTGGAGGACCCATGCTACTTTAGCATATAATAAATGAAAACAGAGTAGCACGCAGATCATGTAAGATTACAACCACACATGGGAAGGAGTTCTGATTGCTCACTGCCTCCCAAATTCTGCACCCACAGCAATGAAAGAGAGTGAGTTGCAAAACAGAAGCCATCTCATTTCTAGCCTTCTCTCATCTCTATCCTGCCCATCCCCCTAGAGGGCCAGTTCATATTAGTCTAAAAATAGGATACTATTCTGCAATTTATAGAGTTGTATAAGCCCTTAGAGAGAAGACAGACCAAATCCTCTTTTCGTAAATGAAGAAATTAAAGCTTTTTTTGTTTTTTTTTTTTTTTTTTTGAGATGGAGTCTCACTCTTTCGCCCACACTGGAGTGCAGCAGAGCAATCTTGGCTCACTGCAACCGCCGCCTCCTGGGTTCGCGTGATTCCCCTGCCTCAGCCTCCTAAGTAGCTGAGATTACAGGCGCCCACCACCACGCCCGGCTAATTTTTTTCCTTTTTCTTTTCTTTTTTTTTTTTTGTATTTTTAGTAGAGATAGGGTTTCACCATGTTTGTCAGGCTGGTCTCGAACTCCTGACCTCAAGTGATCCACTCACCTTGGCCTCCAAAAAGTGCTGGGATTACAGGCGTGAGGCACTGCGCCTGGCCTTAAAGCTCATTTTTTTTTTTTAAAAAGAGAAAGCCTCCAAGAACCCATAGCAATAGATCTCGGACTAGAGCCCAAGTTTTCCTGACATCTATTCCAGGTTATAAAAAGTAGTCATTTGATTAAGGATTTTTAATAAACCTATAAAAAGAACAGTTAGGGGAAATTTGGTATTTTTATTAATATTTTGGTAGTAATGGAGTTTAGAGCCTGTGGTAGATTGTCTTTTTTGTTTATTGTTTTGAAACAGGGTCTCACTCTGTCACCCAGGCTGGAGTGCAGTGGCACAATCTCTGCTTACTGCAACCTCTGCCTCCTGGGCTCAAGTGATCCTCCCACCCTCAGCCTTCTGAGTAGCTGGGACTGCAGGTGCACACCACCACCCTTGGCTAATTTTAGTATTTTTTTGTTGAGACAGTGTTTTGCCATGTTGCCCAGGCTGGTCTCAAACTCTAGGGCTCAAAGGATCCGCCCACCTCAGCCTCCCAAAGTGCTGGATTCCAGGCACCAGCCACCACGCCTGGCTGGTAGATTGCTTTTTAAATGATCACAATGATCCCTTCCACCCCACATGCCCCTTTGTAATGTAACTTTGCCACTCCTGGCATCAAAAAATGGATGCTTTTTTCCCCCTTGAATCTCGATTGGCCTCGTGACTTGCATTATCCAATAACGTGACATAAATGACATGTGCTGCTTCTGAGGATGGCCTTTATGAAGCCCTCTTGGAACATTGACCTGATACCAACATGTAAGGAAGCCAGTCTAGCTAATTGGGAGATGAGCATCCACATGCAGAGAACCAAGGTGCCCCAACTCTAATCAGCACCAACCACCCACACACAAGTGAGGCCATCTTGGACCCAGCCAATCTTCCAGCTCAGTGTGGCCACACAAGTGAGCCCAGGTGAAACCAGCAGAGGAACTGCTCAGCCAATCCACGGAATTATGAGAAATATTGCATCATTGTTTTAAGCCACTAACTTTTGGGGTGGTTTGTAGTAGCAAAGTTTAACGGAATCAGAGCTGGAAAATTTTAGCATGGAAAATGACTCTGTTTCATTAGCTGTGTTATCTTGGACTGGTTACTTAACGTCTTTGAGCTTCATAACTGCTTTTCAGGATAATAGTAGCTGTCTCAAAAGGTTGTGGGGATTAAATGAGATAATACAGTTTATGAAAGAGCCTACAGTTTTGTTTGGTACATGGCACAGCTTAACAAACATTAGTTTTCCTGCTTCTCTTTGTCTCTTCTCAATGTATTATAATTCATACAAATTCCCTCTTTGTTAGTTCACATTCACTTCATGTGCATCAACATTCTCCTAGGCTTCCTCAGATCACTGTGCCTCTAAACAGCGATTAATTTTTTCCCTCCTGGGTGATGCTGTCCTTCCTTCTAACTACCAAATTTCAAGCATTCTTGCTACACTCCATGGAACACATCTGCCTTCAGTAGTCTACCCTTAAAATAGAAAAGGGTTAACCTCATAAAGATGTCACTCCCTTTGTACTGTTATGCTGCCCTTGGGAGACTCAAACAGCATAGCAAATATATATGGGCAATGTAATTGCATTCGATCTTCTAGGTCACAGAAGACTTTGTCAGCTGGTATAGCAGACAGGGAAAAGTGAGCGCATTTCCATCTTTAAGAGCACTGCTTCTAAATTCTGTCACTCTTTTTGATAGGAAATTACCCTAACAGCCTCATTTTTTCCATCTTAGCCTTCACAACAAATAATAAATAAAGAAGGAGTGATATAGTCATACTGTATTATACCTACTTACTATACTTATTCGTAGTGATACTGTATGAGAGTACTGGTCAGGGGATTGGGTACTGAAGGTTCTAGTGCTAGCTCTGATACTACCTAGTAGGGCAATTTAGTCACGTCCTTTAACTTCCTGGTATTTACTTTGCTTCTTGGAAAAACAGTAAGTGGCACTTGGTATGTGGCTTGTATCACTTCTTAGGCCTCTTTTGGTATGACACACTTTGCAGAGTTCCCTGATATTTGATTTTGTTTCTCAAATTTCAGTCTCTTCTTACATATATTTATTGAGGAAGAATGGAAAGGAGCAGTGACAAAGTTGGCAATGTTTTGTAGCAGTAAGGAGGGTCTGAAGTTATGTGGGGGACAAGGTCCAGCCATGGCGGAAGGGGGAGGTCCAAGCCATATTAATTGTTGAATACCCTTCCTAGAAGTAATGAACAAATCACTCCATCTCTGGCCATATTCTGAGGGACTTAGAGTTACAGTTTGAGAAACACATTTATAGGAGTAGAGTTTGATTCATTAAATTTATTTTTAGAGAGAGTACTGATTTTTTTCCCCAGATCCTCTCAATTACACTTGTAATATTTCTGTAGGGTAAAGATTCCCAAGCGATTACCCCTTGTGAAATAATTACATGAAACATTAAAAAAAAAAAAAGGAAAATATTCTGTAGAGCCTCTTACTAAAGAACTGACTAGTCTTTCAGCTATGTACATCCGTCTCTCCATCTGTTTGTCTATCTATTTCTCATATATACATAACAATTGAAAAGTGCAGATTGATGGATGGGATTTTATATGTGTCACCACTTCATTTTTTAACAATGTGTCTGCTTTAACGGGGAACTATAAAAGAGAGTCAAGAAATTGGCCTGGGGGAGGGGAATTCAATCCACTGCCTCTTTTTTTCTTATCACTAAAACCCTAAGCAGAGAGTATAATCACCTATTTCCCAAGGGCAGCCCTAAGCCCTTAAAACTCAGCTCTGTTTAGGGATTTAATAGAACTGGAAAAAAGAAATGCATGGCATCTGCTTCTAAGAGCAAACCAACAAAGAAAAATTTTCCCAAACGATATTAAATCTAAAGAATTTTTATGGTAACACAGTCCCCTGTCTCCGTCCCTATCTCTTGATTCAGTTAGAGCACAGCTCTTCCAATCACTTCTTTATGACTCGTACGATCTTGGGGGGTGGCGTGGGGTGTCTGTGGATCACATCTTAGCCTCTGGGCCAGCCCGAGCATTTTTTTTTTTTCAACAACAGAGCAAGATGTAACTAGCATAAAGTGAACAAGGTCATTTGGTTGTGGTTGCCATTTTATTTCATTCAAGCTGAGAGTAGATGTACTCAGCTTCATTGTTAGGTTGGAGCCATAAAGATAGTGACATTTTTTTCAGTTACCTCTAAACACCTTAGAATTTCTTCTGTTAAGATTTTCTGGAATTTTAGGTGAAAATATCTTGGTGTTATGCAACATGGCTTTTCTTTTTAAAAATATTAAAATAAAGGAAGTCAAGTTGCCTTTCTTGCCCAATAGATGGGGTCTTACCTTTGCTTAGGAAATATACCTTAAGCTTCCATCACACATATATACACACATGCACACACACATATGCGCTTTGTTTTTGATTGTTATTATTTTGGGGGATGGAATATCACTCTGTCACCTAGGCTGGAGTGCAGTGGCACAATCTTGGCTCACTGTAACCTCCACCCCCCGGGTTGAAGTGATTCTCCTGCCTCAGCCTCCCGAGTAGCTGGGACCACAGGTGTGCGCCACCACGCCTGGCTAATTTTTGGATTTTTAGTAGAGATGGGGTTTCACCTCGTTGACCAGGCTGGTCTCGAACTCCTGACCTCAGGTGATCCGCCTACCTTGGCTTCCCAAAGTGCTGGGATTACAGGTCTGAGGCATCGTGTCTGGCCTGATTATTTTTAATATATATGAACAGAAGTTGGTTACATGAGTGCCTTGTTAGATAAATAAGAATCGAAGAAATACATTGAAGAGTATGGGAAAGGGCCGGGCGCAGTTGCTCATGCCTGTAATCCAAACACTTTGGGAGGCTGAGGCAGGCAGATCACTTGAGGTCAGGAGTTCTAAGACTAGCCTGGCCAACGTGGTGAAACCCCGTCTCTACTAAAAAAATAAAAAATAAATGTGCTGGACATAGTGGCAGGTACCTGTAATCTATTGAGTCAGGGGAATCACTTGAGTCCATGAGGCAGAGGTTGCCGTGAGCCGAGATTGTGCCACTGCACTCCAGCCTGGGCAACAGAGCAATACTCTGTCTCAAAAAATAAATAAATAAAATAAAAGTGTATGGGAAAGAAGATCAGTTTTGAAGGAAGTTTCTCCAGAAGACAAGAACCTGCCAATTACAGAAACTAAGGAAAAACTCCATTATATTACAGTGATAAGTCTGGAGTGACAGGAGACCCCCATTTGGGTCCAGGCTTTAACTAACAGGATAACCTCGGGGCCAGTCATCCCTCCTTTGCTTCTTTATTTCCCCATCAGCAACCCACACGGGTTGGATTCCCTAGCATTTTGCTTGGCTGCATTATTCTTGTCGTACAAGATTCAGCTCAAATATCACCTCCTGGAGAGACCTGTCTGTCTACCCTAACTAGAGCAGACACACATGACTGATCTTCTCTCGCGAAATCTCCCATCATGTTATCCCATTACAGAGGTTTTGTTTTCTTCATAATTTTTATCACTATCTGAATTATTTTGATTCTTTGTTTATTTGTGTATTTCCCGTTGTTTCCTATATTCCGTTCAATGTAAGCTCTATGAGACCAAGAACCTGGGCAGTTTTATTCACCATAAGTATCCCAAGCCCTAGTGGTTCCTGGCATATTTTGTATTCACAATAAATATTTGTTAAGTCAATGACCAGATAAATGGCTTTTAAACTCAAGATTTTTGTTTTGTTTTGTTATTTATTTATTTATTTATTTTTTTGACAGACTCGCTCTTGTTGCCCGGCTGGAGTGCAATTGCGTGATCTCAGCTCACTGCCTCAGCCTCCCGAGTAGCTGGGATTACAGGGGCCCACCACACCATGCCTGGCTAATTTTTTGTATTTTTTTAGTAGAGACGGGGTTTCACCATGTTTGCCAGGCTGGTCTCGAACTCCTGACCTCGTGATCCACCCACCTCGGCCCCCCAAAGTGCTGGCATTACAGGCATGAGCCACCGCACCCAGCCTAAACTCAAGATAGTTTTTAAGACTTTCAGCAAAGGGATATAAAAGAAAGAAGGAAGGGCATGCAATTGGACTCCAAGGTCTTAACCTCTTGTTTATGCATTTAAAACACACACACACACACATACATGCACACACATACACACACACACACACACAGGCTTTAGTGTGATTAAAAATAGAGTTCCAGTGCTACAACCATTTGAAAAGTACATGGACTAGATAATCTCTTAAAATTCTTCCTAGGTTTAAATTCTAAAGCCCAGTCTGCCATAAGAGGAAAATGTTGGTGCAAGGAAAAAGATGATGGAATAGGGTTACAGATGTTGAGTGCCTACTACATGTTGGGTCTTGTGCCGGGTCCTTGAACCACACAGGAGAGAGTTCTTGTTTAATGGAGTTTACATTTTAATGGGGGGGGGGGGGGGATGGGGTAGACAGAGAGTAAACAAACAAAGGAACAAGAGAAATTTAACTGGTGATACAATGCACAGCTCTTTGTTCCTTACTTCATATGGCTAATTGGAGATTGATTTGGGTTAACTAAAAGAAAGCAAATCTGGGAAACTCTGTGGAAGGTGATAACCATAAACAAATTTCTACCCACAGAGCTAGAAGAGGGGTTTCTGTGCCCGTGGCTGCTCCAAGCCTGGACATCTGCCTGCACAGTGGTCTTTTTGGCCCAGGCTGTGTGCTACTTTGGCCAGTCTGTGTGAAATGTTGATTCCGACATTTCCAGGGAAGAAGGTGGTCTTGTCAGCATCTTCTGTGCCTTGGAACTGTTGTGATCATTTTGTTAGAAATCACCAAGGTTTGAGAGTTAAAGAGAAACTGCTGAAAGGTACTGTTTGTGAAGAAGAATATTGTTCCTCTTTATAGAAACAGAAAAAAAAAATGATCAGTGTCCCAAGGAAGTACAGGCATAAATCTAAGGAAGATAACTCGCATTTGTAATGGTCATAATAATAATATATGTACATGACCTACAGAGTCCTCACAGAAACCTTATGCTATCAGTGAAAAAGATGGAGCTATCTGTAGTTTACAAATGTGAAACAGACTTGGAGAAGTTGAGAAATGGTAATAATATCTTACTTTTGAATAGCAAATTTGCAGTTTATGGAGTGTGTTATTTCATTATTTCAGTTTAAACATCATTTCAGTTTCTTCTCTGGAGTATTACTACCCTCGTTTTAGAGACAGTTATGAGAGGCTCAAACTTGTCTGTGCTAACTCCACTAGTAACCATCAGTCTACCCTTGGGGCTCCCAGACCTATGCAGGAGGCACAAAGCTGGCAAAGTTGAATAGCTAAACCCCAAATGTATAACTAAATTTGCAACTAGATGGGGACGTTGAATGTCTTCAGCTCCCAGACATACACCCACACATAATTTGAAGCAATGACTCCCCTAGAAAGAATGGCAATCATGAATGGAATGAGGATGTCAGACACCCAGGGCACACCAAGTCTAGAACAAGAGAGGCTGAAACAAGAGTCTTGTTTTTTCTTATTTAAATCCAATAATTTGTAAGAATACAAGGCAAGATGAGAAAACCTTTTAATGTATGAAAGCCCACAATTTGGTACCTGTATTTCTTGTGGGTCCAGTCAGCCAGCAAGTCTGAGGAGCGAGGGCTACAAGGTCATTATGAAGAGAAACTTGATCTTGAATTAAAGAAGTAGACTCTTCTCTGCCACCAAGATTGGTCTCTTAACTTTTTCTCCTTACCATTGCTTATTTCAGAATGAATATATTAGATGGAACTTTAGGGAGAGACCTGAAGCTCTTTGCTGAGAAGTGATTTTGAATCCATTCAGATTCAAGTAGGGAATAGGTTTTTTAAGCTGATGAATGTTTTCTCATTACCTGGAGAAAATGTGGGGACTCGTAATTGGTGGGATTTTGCTTCAAGGTGAAGATGTGCCTTCTTATTTATTTTTGTATTTCCATGGCCTACAATAGTGTCAGACATCTATTACACAAGCATTCCATAAATGTGTGTTGAACTACCCTGTGGCAAGCATGAATTTTTAAGGGACGGCAGTTCTTTATATTTCTGTGGCTGAATGTATTGTGCACCAAATGTGAAATACTGATCTTCAAGGCATCCTTTTGGTTCAACACATTAAAAAAAAAAAAAAACGTGTATTAAGCGTTTATCATGTTAGGCACTCTTCTAAGCGTTTTCTGAATGTTAACATATCTTTGCAATTATACTATGAAATAGGTACTGTCTTATTCCCATTTGGCAAGTGAGGAAATTGACAAATTAGGTGAAGGAACATGCCCAGGTCATGCAACCACAAGTGGTGGAGTCAGAATTTGAATACAGCAGGATGATGCCAGGGCCAAGGTTTCTAATCATGACTTTGCACCTCGTATAGGAGCAGATAATTACATAGGTATTATCAGACTCAACTTACACATGGTCCAGGCCTGAATTTTGAAGGCGAGTGCAACAAGACATTTGAAAGCCAATGACAATTAGAACTAACTGGTCATCTAAGCTGCAGATGAAATTCAGAATGAATGTCTAGGGGCCACAGATTACTCTTTGAGGCTGTTGCCAGTCGTCTCTTTTCTAAGAGGTAGAAAGTGCTTGAACACGTAGAGACTGTGAGTGACACATGTTTTGACTGGCATTCCAGGGTAGCTTTCAGTAGCCACCTGGAGGGCTGTGTGGAGGATTCTAAGGCCATACCTACGCATGATGGGAAAGACAGCTGTGGTGGTTCATTGTCGACATCTGCCCTGCAGGCACAGAGAAGGCAGCATGGCTGACCGGTTTCTGAGATAGATTCTTCAGGGTTGAGGAATCCAAACCTGGAGCATAATCCATAGAGATTCCTGATGAATTGTTAATTCCCATGAAGGAATGCATCAGGACCAGATTATACTGTGAGTGGGCCTCAAATCTATTTATAGAATAAGTTTGGGTTTAAATAAGTTAATTCATTGTAAGTGCCTTGAAGACAGATAAGTTCCTTGAAGACACAAAAACCTCTTATCTCTGAGCATGCAGATGGTTTTTTTTTTTTTTTTTCCAGCATTTTGTAAAGGGCAATACAAACTCAGCTTCACTCCCTCGCCAACCTGCAACCAGATCGTTCTTCCTAAGCACCTCTTACATGGAAATTCTAAAGATACCATTACTGTGGTGAATATTCTGAGGGAAATTCTCTTTGGCTAGAAGGAGCAACAGAAACGTACAGATGTGTTTAAAAAAAATGGATACCCTAAACTTACGTGATCACTGGAACCTTCTTTGGGGAATCACATTTTTCTATAAGCTGCCTTTTAAAACATTTTAGCAAATATGTCTTGAGATATTGTATCTAAGCCCCACCCTCAGCACTAGGAATGGAGTGGTGAATAAGATAAGTTCCATGGTCTCTTGGAGAGTGCTTTTTTTTTTTTTTTAAATCAGTAGCCTCTTTTCATGCTAGAACATAAATGATCCAGCTTCTTGAGTTTGTGAGTTCCCTAAATTGAATACACAACTTTGTGCGATGGCATATATGCATTTTCAGTGTGGACGCATTCCACAGTTTCGTCAGATTCTCCAGGGGTTCCAAGGGCGAAAGAACCTGAAGCCTAGGCCTGTGGAGATGGGAAGACTCCACTAATACTAGGCACACTGTGATTCTCCACTCTACACAACAGCTAACTCTAGGACATCCGGCATTTCCTTTCTTTGTGTGTCTGTTCATTCTAGTTTCAGGAATCTGAAGAGAAAGCAAACGTAACTTTCTTCATGCCTAACATATTTCCTTTACGTTGGACTTTTGTTATCTATTTTGTTATCTATCTAGGCATTTTCTTTTTTTCTTTTTTTTTTTTGGGACAGAGTCTCGCTCCGTGGCCCCCAGGCTGGAGTGCAGTGGCGCGATCTCGGCTCACTGCAAGCTCCGCCTTCCGGGTTCACGCCATTCTCCTGGCTCAGCCTCCCTAGGAGCTGGGAATACAGGCGCCCGCCACTACGCCCGGCTAATATTTTGTATTTTTAGTAGAGACGGGGTTTCACCGTGTTAGCCAGGATGGTCTGGATCTCCTGACCTCGTGATCCGCCCGCCTCCCAAAGTGCTAGGATTATAGGAATGAGCCACTGCGCCCCACCCATTTTCTTCTTTTCTAAAAGGCAGGCAGTCCTCAGATAGCAGCTGAACTCTTTTCATTCTCTTTTGCAGTTCAGGTTTGAGCCCAGTCCAACAATTTTTTTGCTTTATTTTTAAGTGACCTCTTACCATTTTCAGGCTTCCTCCCCTCTCACCTTGACCTCTAACTCCAAATTTATGTCTCCTTGTCATTGTGGGGAACTTCTTGGAGAAAAGGTTAAAGCTAAGTTGGAGCTCTGTCTCGGGCCTTTCATAGCAACACTGACTCTTATTATTAGCGGTGCACTCCAGGCTGCTAGAGTTCATATTTTGGCAGTGGACCATCAAACACCCTATTTTTAAGAGCCTTTAACTTCGTTGTAAACATGTGCTATGACTGGGAGCTTATTTTCTTTACTCATATTTACCAAAAGCAATTTAGCTGTTGAAAAGTTGCTATAAGGAAAACAACAACAACAACAACAACAAAAAACTCGGCCTTCAGGAACATTTTTCCACTCATATAACTCAAAACTGTTCATGATCTTTAAAAAAAATTGGCATTTATTTGTTTGATGGTCCAGTCATATTCGTAATTTGAAGGGAAGAAGAAATGGAACTGCTAGGTCATTTTACTATGACGAATGTCCATTAAACACATGTGGAGGGAATAGTGTTGGCCACACATATTTTATATGATTGACCAGAACAGAATGGCTCCAAGAAGGCAGTCTAGTATACTGAGTAAATCGTTTTGCCCTTAAAATCTCCTATATTTAGAACAAAAACCTTCTATAGACATACTTCCTGCACACTCTAAATTCTGTAGACTCTACTAGTCCCATTAGGAGAACAAATAATATCCCAAACGCCAAGCATCAGCTTGTACATGCACTGATGGATTATTGATGTCTGAGGACCTTGAAAAAGAATCTACAGAAATATGATAAAGGAAGGAATATCGCAAATAAGTCTATTTCTTTTGTCTCTGGAAGGAATTTAAGCAAGTGTAACAAAACACATAGTAATCTTTTGAAGCGGTTGTGACTTCTGGCCTTCAAGCGGGAGCTTTAGGAGGAATTTCAATGTTAAAAAGGAGAGGCTTGAACTTTGACATCTTTCTCTCGTGATTTAAGATTCTAAAAGTAGTGTTAGGCAAATTCTTATATTCCAGCACAGGAGAAACACCAGCTTTCTAAGAGGATTTAGCATTTCTTCATCCCTTTAGCAATACAAGAGGGCAACTGTGCTCAGAGGTTGGCTACATTAGTGAAGTGGGAAGAATAGAAAGATTTGGAAGTATGTTTTCAGGGTCACGAGCCCAGTGGGCAGCCATATGCTGTGGAAGTACCTTGGCCTGGAAACCCTCCAGCTAAATGATGAGTGTGTCTTTTCTACACAAACCCTATTTGAAGGCATGTTGCTGCAGTGTTGTTTTTACCCCTCAGGTAAAATGTTATTTTCTACCCCATATCCGAGGCAGATAAGCCCTGAAATTGGCCAGCATGTGGATTCCACATGTTTTCTCCCACTCTTCCAACTGGATGTGCTCTTGAAAACATTGACTTTCTTGGTCCTTGTCATGTGATATGTTTTCTTATTGCCATACTTCCTGCTCTGGTTTTTCCATTTCTCTCCATTTCAAGTACTTTCAAAGACAAGAATCTTCTGGTTGTAGCAGGCATTCATTTGCTACAAATACTGGCTGTTTTTCCAGGCATAAGAAATACACACACAAACACACACACATCTCTACCTCACAAACTCCTATTCCCATCTTCTTATAGTAATAATGAATTGAAGACTATCACTGTACATTAATCTGGAAATTGACAAGATAATGCCTCCATACCAGCAGAAGTTGAGTAGGGTAAGGGGGAGATATAATACAATCAACCCCCAAGTGGGAATTGTCCACTCCACTCCTATTAGATCTGCTGAGAGATGAGAGTGGATGTTCTGCCAGAGCCATTTCCAGAGTCAGCAAAATGTGCTTCTTCCCTGAGTTGCCATGAGCTTGAGTATACCAGAGGGCTAGAGAACAAACTCAAAATTATATTCTTTAGTCAGCTGAGCAGAGTTGCTTTGGAGCTGTGATGAGTAGTTTCATGTCTAATGACTCCCTTACTCCAGCCTCCCAGTGTGTCAGCAGACCCCTGACTGTACTTCATTGCTTAGGTTTGCTGTGGTGGAATTTGTTAGTTGACAGGTGACATAATCCAATCAATATAACAAGGAGTTCATTCCACTTCATTCCATTTTCCTCCTTGTTGAGTTGCAAATATTTCATAGATATATCCTAACTCATAAAACGCCTTCGGTGGGAAAAGTATCTTTGGAGTTGTGTCTAGTTTGCACGTCTCTTATCTTTCTGGCCAGCATGGCAAGTTCACTGTAGCTTCTGCAGAATGAGCTGGTAATTCTCATCAGTGAATGTTCTTTGCATGATTTTTTGAATGAGATGCCACTGTAGGTACTTTGCCAAATTCAGAAAAATCTCAACCACCTCCTTCTGAGAGTTGGCCTTCAGAATGTATGGACTGTGGTATGCTCATTGGCATCCTAGTGCTTGTTGCAATAAAAAATTATCAGATTATTTAGTTTTATGGGTTATGATATTTCCCCTAACCTAGAATTTAAGTTCCTGAGAAGTTAAAATAGAATCAAAATTATTTAATGTCAGCAGGAAGATTTTTCCTAAAAGTTCACAAGAATATCTCCTCTCTCCTTTGGGGGAGATGAATACTCCTCCTCCACATAACCATAACATCACATCTGGGCCCTATTGTACGTATATCTGTGCATAACTAATTCAATGAGTAGCAAAGCAAAAGAGACCATAGCAAGACATAAAAATACAACTTGTGTTTCAAAAGCTTCTAGGAGGGAGAAGAGTTTGTAAAATTGAGCTATTATTTTAAAATTCTCTGATGGCATGACTTTTTGTTCAGAAGATAGTTTCCAGTTGCCATGCTAATAACATGACAAGATTAATTTTAGCAGTTATCTATTGCTTTGTAACAAATTACTTCAAAACTTAGCAGTTGAAAACAGCAAACATTTATTATTTCACACATTTTCTAAGGGTCAGACTTTTGCGAACTGCTTAGTTGGGTGGTACTAGCTCAGGATCTCTCATGAGATGGCATTCCAACTACTGGTTGGGGCTGCAGTCCCCTCAAAGCCAGGTTGAGGATGGAGGATCTGCTTCCAAGTTCACTCCCATGGCTGTTGGGAGAAAATCTCAATTCCTCACTGGCTGTTGACCAGAGGCCTCAGTTCCTTGCTGTGATGGCCTCCGTATAGGCTGCATGAGTGTTCTCAAGCAGTTAGCTTTTCCAGAAACAGTGATCCAAGAGAGAGATCAGTATAGAAGCCACAGCATTTACAACCTTATCTCAAAAGTCACACACTTTCTCTTCTGCCGTATTCTACTGGTCACATAGGCCAAACCAGGAACAGTGTGGGAGAAGACTACACAGGATATGAGTACCAGGGAGTAGGCATCACTGGGAGCCATCTTAGAGGCCATTTAACACATTAATGAATAAACATTGGCCAATAGCCCAGGTTACCATGTCCTCTTCTGTGATGTTAATTAAGGAAGGTTATACCACTGAATATTTTAAAATTTGACCATTAATTAATTTCATAAGTATTCAGTGAATGTCCCCTATATACTGAGCACTGCTATTTTAAGTCCTTAGGATATATCAGGGAACAAAACAAAGATCCTCAGCCTCCTGAGTGTTACATTCTGTTTTACATTCTGCTTTTCATATAGCAAATCTCACAGGTCAGTGGGCCCATGTAATTAGGATAAGTACAAGGACATCAAACCGTTGTTTCAGACTGAGTATGCCTTGACCAGACTTAGCAGGAAATAGGGGTATCTGTTTTCTTTATCTGCCACAATAAGGGTAGGGTTTTTTTGTTTTGTTTTGGTTTTAGAAAAATGTAGCAACAATATAAACTCTCTAGTTATTGCATTCTTCTATTAGTTAACTCTCTTAAATGATCACTTCTCTGTCTTTGATAGCTAAAGTGAGGAAGTAAAGTATATTACTTAAGAAATAAGGTTTGGGGTCCGATCATATCGGATTTTAGTCATAAGTCTCTTGCTTACTTCTTCCTGTGTTACCTTGGGCATGTTGTTTGACTCATCTGAGCCTCAGTTTTGTCATCTCATCTCTAAAATGGTGATAATAGTGGCACCTTTCTTGGAGATGTAACCAACAAATGACCTAAAGCATTTATTACAGGATCTGGTACATAGACACTGCTCAGTTTTATCTGCCCTTTCTTTATTCTAACCACATCTGTGTACTGACTCATTACCAAAAGTTGCTATCAGAAATGACCTCCTAGTTCAACCCAAAATATCCAAGATATTAAGAGGCCTAGTAACTTCTAAAGCAACTCTCACTTGCCAGTTGTGACTGCCACTTGCATGTGTACTGAGTGGGAAGAATAACTCTGGATTCACAGCTTGTGTTACAGTCTTGATTTGTCCTCAGGAGTTTACCATTTAGATACGTAAAAGCACTTTCAATAGCCGCCTGATGTTTTCCTACTCAGGCTGTTCCTGTTGAATATGCTCTGCAAATAAGTCATCTGTCAGCAAAGGAACCTGGAGAAGAAAGACGCAGGTGCCCTGGGGTTTCTGTCTCCTTTTGTCAGTCTTGGCACCTGGGCTAGGAAGCAGCTGATTTTTCTTAGCCCTGCACTGACCAAGGAGCTGCTCCCTGCCACAGAAGTTCTTGCCTTTCCAAAGCTGGGCAGCCTGCAGCCCTATTTTCAGTTCCTCTTGTCATTTTCTTTCCTGGAGTGACCATTAGAGAAACTGGCAGTAAGAGGGAAGGGACAGTAGTAACTTCCAGCCTCAGAAAGAATATAACAATTCAGTAGGTTGGTATGTTTTGGTAAAGGGAGGCACAGTATAATTCTTGAAGACATCTGGTATTTGAAAATTTGTGCATCTCACATACCCTTATAACTTCCCGGGCCTCTACTGGGCACGAAATGTGTGGCTCATTTGGAGACACAGGCTTTTAGGAAACTCTCAAGTCTTGGAAGGTTTTGAAATCATCTTGGCTTAAGCATTTTAGGCATTTTTGGAGGTCGAATATGAAATGTATTTTTTAGCTTTGAAGACACTGAACCATAGACGTTTTAAAGCTATCTATGCTTCCAGGTGGCTTCTGGGTGCCTTGAGAGGCACCAATGTATAGATTTGCAAAGGTGCATCTTTCCTTCTGTGGAAGCTCTGTTGGCTTCATGTGTGACCCAGATGGAACAGTTTACTCCTTCCACAGGCACCATTTCAGTGAATGCAAGCAGGAACAGGACACCCAGGAACATCTGTGGAATGCAGGCCTGAAGCTGAAGGACGAGTAAAACCAGAGGGCTTGGCAAGATAATGAGCGCCAAGACACTGAGTGCTTAACTCTTAAATAAAGTATCCACCAGAGTGGGGAGGGGGGCTTGGCCCCAACAGCAGAGGAGGAGTCCAACTATCTGCTCTTCTATGTGCCATTGGATCATTTGCTCAGTTCCATCTTCAAAGCATAGCTTGAATCCCCTGTCTGGGCACCACTTTGGCCCAGTTCAGGATCCCCTCTCCCCTCGACTGCTGCAATGGCATCTTCTTTCTAGTATTGTCCATACTGAGTACAGCAACAAAAGTTAACACCTTTCAACATACAATTGTTTACATCCTACCCCTGCTTAAAACTCTTAAATAGCCTCCTGTTGCACTTAGAATAAAATCCAGGCCCCTTACGCAAGCCTGTAGGTCCTGCTCATGCTGCTGCCTGCCTCACTTTTCAAGCCACCTTTGCTTACTACACAGAAGCTGTGTGTGGATCATTTAATTCTCCAAATGAGCCCAGATCTTTCTCCCCAGAGGGCCTTTTATTATGTTATTTCTCCAACTCATCACCTGGCTGCCTCCCACTTAATTTTTAGATCTCAACATGAATGGTAGCCTTATTGAACATCCCTCCTAAAGAGATTACTCTTCTGTTATTCTGTATCTTAGCCCCTTCTTTGTTTTATTTATAGCATTTGTTACAACCTGCATTTTCTGTGTTTATTTACGTATTGGTTCCCATTCTGGTCTATCACTCCCTTTAGAGTAGAAACTCCATTTTATTGCCTTTTTCATTTGTGTATCTGCAGTACCCACCAGAGTGCTTGGGTATACTGGTTGCTTCTTGAATGGGCAAGCAAGTACCCTGACTTATTCTATTCCAGAAGATAGGGTATGAAGGAACAGCAGGAATAGGTGCTTCTGTTTTCCCTAACAAATCCATCCCTCTAGAATATTAAGTGGAAGGCTATTACAAGAGTATGCAACAAGTGACCCACTTACCCAGATTGAAACTCAAGGAACTGAACCAGAGATCCCCTCATTCTGTTTTTCAGAAGAGTCACAGGCTTACATATTGCTGAATGATGGCAAGGCTATGTCCACATGATAGAAAAACTGTATATCCCAGTTGACTGGTGCTTTTGGCTACCTTAATGGCTTCAGTCTACCTGCCGATCTGACCACTGGGAAAAAATTAGTTGTGAAGTTGCATTATATAAAACTGAAGCTTGTGTAGTCAAGACCAGGGTTTCCCTATAGTTCCTCAGAGCCAGCTCCTCTGTGCAGGGACTGGATGCATAGCCTGGCTCAGAGAGGATGGTAGGAGGCTTTGAGCCAAGTGTCCTCAGGGACAACTAGATTGCTCTCTTCTCTGTTGGGCCTTCTGGGTACCACGCATGATGAGATTGAGTCATTCTGACCTGTCAGAGTGGGTGAGTGAATGCTATATGAAGATAAACCAAGACCATTAGAACCCTTTGAATCCAGAGGCACAAAAATGTAAAAAGCTCTATGAAAAAAACAGGAGTGTGGAAACTGTTAACAAGATCCTAGGACTAGTTTAAATTTTAAAGTGTGAAAGAGATAGCATTGGAATAAATAAAATGTACTTTTACTTTATATGGTAAGTGGAGATAAGCATATAGGAAAATCTAAGCCCAAGAGATAGTAGCTTGAAAGAAAATATAAGTATGAAATAAATTAGATACAATATAAATATATTTTACAGGAAACCAAAATGGATTATTTAGGGAATGTTTAGAGTTATCATTTCCAGCCTTTAAGGTTAACAAGAGGACAACTATGTCCTTCCACAAATTATCCATTGGCACCGTTTTGTCCTCATTTTTTCTATAAATACCGTTCCCCACCTTCCATCTACATTAGGACCATGAATTGGGATCAGACATTGTCAAGTATCCTCTGGAAGGCAAAATATGTCTGATGGAGAACCTCCTCTTTAATATACTCTTTAGAACTAAGGAAAACAGCCCAGGTTGTTGAAATCAGATTAGGAAACTCATACTATCTATCTCAGAAGCTTTCTAGTGCCTACTGTACCTAAATGGAACCTCTAGGGTTGGCACTTTGTTGTTTGGAGTAGGACAAATGTTTGGCCTTTTAAATTGTGGAGTAAGAATACAATTCCTCACTGGTGGCTGCAACACCAGCTTCCCATTCAGATTGCTGACTTTCTCTGTCTCTGGCCTAGAGTCTGGATTGCAGGGGGCTGGGATGGAGCCATGCCTGCCCCTGCCACTCCCATAGCTACTTCCCGTCTGGACCCATTTGAAGGAAGGCTGTTTCTGTGCCAAACATTTATACTGGGTACAAAATGAGTCTATATTATCTTCTAGACAGAATAATGGAACAGTAGTTGACTCAGGGCTAGAATTTGGGAGGCATCTTGGAAAAGGGGAAAAAAAGTTAAGCTGCCTATTTTCCCGTTTCCCTGTGTTTTAGGTTATCTTAGCAGAAGGAGTTGAAACAAAGAGAAGGAGGTGGCAATGCCACCGTGTAAAATGCTTATTATACCTCTTAGATACGTGCAGCACTGGTCACCAACCCACAGGAAGGATGTTGTTATTGTCTGGGAGTGGGTGAGGCCTCATGAAAAATATCTGTGGTATGAGGAAATGTTAAACAAGCTGGTCTTGTTCTTATTAGGAAAGAGGGGATATCAAGATGACTTAAAATGATTCCAAACTACCACTCAGAGTTAAAGGTGTTGTCTTTGAAATAATCCAAAAAGACCATCTGTAGCAGGCCCTAGCAGGCCACAGGTTTATAAACAGCAGCTGGCTGGCCTAGCTCAGGGGGCACAGGCCAAGAGGCCACCTGTGACTCTTGTCCCTTTTTGGTATTGGTTTTCTGTCTTTAAATCACATCACCCAGGGCTCAAGTTAAGCAAAATCTTCTCTGCAGAACTAGCCTTAGGAGACCTTAGAAAGTTCCCTTTCTTGAAAAATGCTACTTCAGTTTGCCTGAAATTTTTTCCTTTCCTTTTTCATATCCCTGCCCTCTCCCAAAGACCCTATGGGGAGAAGAAGACAAACAAATTTAGAAAGCAGGAACACCAGATGAATTACTGTGCTCCTACTCAAGCTACTTCAGGGGATGTATCAGGGTACTTAAATCACTTGATTCACCTGGCATCAGAACCACCTGGAGTGCTTGATAAACTGCAGATTCTAGGGTCCTATTTCAAACCTCAAAAAATCCAAATTTCTGCTGTAAAACCCTAATATCTGCATTTTTAATCAAGTATGAGGACCTTCATGAGGATGGGTATATTTGTCTTTTTATTCACAAATGTATCCCAAAACACTAGATCACTTCCTAAAAACACCTTAAAAATATATGGTTCTCTGTAAATATTTATTGATGAGTGAACAAACCGAAGCCTTGTAGGATTGGTTTAGTAGGATTTGTTTTTGTTTCTTTTACTAAATTGTAGCAGAAAACAGTGACAGGAAAGAGGAGTCTTTAATGGGAGAAAGGCAGGCTATAAAGAGGAAGGAAAAAGTCAGTTTGAAGAATGGGGCAATTTTGGGGAGGCTGGGCGAGGTGGGGAACAATAATGAAGACTGTGTGATCAAGAACAAGTGGTGGGATTTGGCATGGTGGAAAAGGAGTGTGAAAAAAGGGAAATGCAATGAGGCAGTGGCTAGAGCAAAGGTTCTGAAATTCCAGTGAGCCTCAGAATGGCCCGGAGAGCTGCTTACATTGCACCTTGGCCTCCACCCCAGTTCTGAGATGGGGATGAAGGATTTGCATTTCTAACAGCTGCTCAGGTGGATGCCTCGGGATTTGTGAACCTCTTAGAGTTAGACTATTGGTCTCAGAAGTTAGATCAGGTTGCGAGCCCCAGCTCTACCCCTTGCTAATTGTGGGATCTTAGCAATCTATTTAACCTCCGCACATCAGTTTGCTTCACATGTGCAACAGGGATAATGACGATTAGATGGTTGTGAGACTGAGTTGATGCACATAAAATACTTAGCATAGTAGCCAGCACATTCAAGTACTCACTATCTTAAAGATTATTATTTTGTCTGGTGCTAACACTGCACTTTTTGGGGAAAGTAGAAAATATAGTTGTCTTCCCAATGAAAGAGAACATATTGCTTCCTATAACTAGCGTAACATTTAATAAAGAGATGGACTAGTTCAGATTCCAATACAACTAAGCTATTTATTTCTGTGTCACAGTACAGTTCCTAACTAACTGAAATTAGTTCCTGATAAGAAACTAAAGCTGTTTTTCACAACAGGTAAGTCGATGGCCTGACTGGAGATAGACGGTGTGATGGCTGCACAACGGTGTGAATGTGCTTAATGCCACAGACTTGTACACTTAAAAATGATTAAAATGGTAAATTTTATGTTATGAATGTTCCACCACAATAAAAAAAAATAGTGGATAGCCTGAATATTACTTTCTGTGCTCTGCCTCATACTTCCTAGAGGGAAATTCAGTTTAGCATATTGTCAAACAACTATTGTTCAAATTCGCTTACTTAAAGAGTGACTAAATTTCAAAACATACATTGTACATCTCCTGGGATGAGCTCTCGGGGCTTCCTACTGTCCATTCAGACTCAGATGAATCCATTGTAATGATGAATCCAATGATATTTTCAGTTCCCTAATGTTGAATTACAATCACTTCTCACACACAAAAGCCCACCTATCTGGATTCTCATTGGGTGATTAAAGAAGAAAATGCCCTTTAGGACTTGGCCTGAGACAGCCTGTTTTGGCTTTGGAGTTTTCCTTTGTGAGATGATGAACTTGATTGAGAAAGGCAGGGCATTTGCTCATTCTTTTTTTTTTTTTTTTTTTTTTTTTTGAGATAGAGTCTTGCTCTGTCGCCCAGGCTGGAGTGCAGGTGGCACAATCTCAGCTCACTACAACCTCCACCTCCTGGGTTCAAATGATTCTCCTGCTTCAGTCTCCCAAGTAGCTGAGATTACAGGCCCCTGCTATCATGCCCGGTTAATTTTTGTGTTTTTATAGAGACAGGGTTTCACCATGTTGGCCAGGCTGGTTTTGAACCTGCCTCGGCCTCCCAAAGTGCTGGGATTACAGGTGTGAGCCACCAAGCCTGGCCGGTGTTTGCTCATTCTAGCTACATAGGTCTTTATCAGTGGCTATAGCTTTATTATTGTTACATGCTACACTGGCAAAGAAGGATATCTTTGCTCTTAGAATCAAATAGTACACACCATTGGAAAAAAGCCTTCCTCATCAAAGGCACAAAAAGGATCTTGAAAAAATTATTTAGAAAGGCAAATGTAGACAACTTTTGATTGCCTAACTCTCAGTGAAACTTAACCATCATAGAGGTATTCTCCCTATTATAACAAAGTTAGATTCCAAAAGCTTGTAAGTAAGCTGTGTATGACTTGGACATATGTTTTCCTATAGCACCATTTCTGCATGTAAGACTGTATTTCGAACCTCGGCTTGGAGCTTGGACAGTCAAGAAGAGATGTCTTTGCTGGCCTCAGCTATGAGAATCCTATCTAGGTACCGCCATCTCTAGCTATCTGTAGCACCAACCCTCTGCTACTATTGCTGCCTTCTCCCATGGGATGAATGTGGTGAATTGTGCATTCATATTTCAGGAATGATTAACATTCAAGGTTGGAGATATTCCAAAAATCACAATTTGATTTTATAAGATGCTTTGCAGAAATATCTTAGATAATCTAAGGATTTCTAATGGCTTATACAAAAGAACTAAAGTGAGTGTGACTATCCAGCTTCTTCTATTTCTTCCTACTCTTTCACTTCTTTTGTTCCCTTCATGATTCTGCTGCATGCCAGGAATGGACTCACATGACTTCTCAAACTCCTAGCCAATGTAAACATAGTGAAACATAATAAAGTGGTAAAAAGCTATCTGGACCTAGATTCGAGTCTAAGCCCTGTCTTTTCTTGTGAACATTTGAACAAATTCCCTCACCTCTCTGAGTTACAATGTCCTTATGTATGAAATGGGGTGATAACTAATAAAGAGCTATTGTGAGAGTTAAATGAGATGATACATGTAAAGTACTTAGCTTGGTGCCTAGACATAGTTGGGACTCCTTAGATGTTAGCCATTGAACACATTTCTTGGGCTATTTATTGCCACTTTTCTGGTATATAGTTAACATATTCACCTATATTTGCATAAATGATATTGTAAAATATGCCTTAGAAGAGTCCCATGCATTCACATAGCAGATTATAGCTTATAAAGAAATTTCTCATTTTATTTTTACAACACTGGACTCAGAAGAGTTGACCATATTTTCCCTTTTTACACCTGGGGAGACTGAGGCTCAGAGAGGCACAGTGACTTAATTTGAATTGACTTGCGTGAAGAGTCAAACCAGCAGACTCTTCAGTCCAGTGCTTCTTATTATACATGAGAAAGCGTGTTATAAATTACTGACACCACAGTATTGCCAACCTAAGGACTAGGAAGAAAGGGCTTACATGTTTCTTGCTTTAATAATATGTGAATTAGAAAAGGTATTCAAGAAGATATAGGGTTAGAATGTGCATCTTTCTTTTATGTACTGAAATGTTTCAACTCATATGCAGCAATGTGGTAACTTGAAAGATGATTCCAGAGATTTCATGCTTCTGGCAGTTTCAGGTCACATTGGGGTGAAATTTGACATACTCTAGTCATCCCCAAGGTAATAATGTTGATGAAATGGTATAAACCCTGATACATTCTTAAGCAAAATGAATCTAAAAGGTTGTTTCAAAATTTTTAACATTTTATGTTGCTCTGACTTTCCATATACTGATTTTTACATTACTTAGTGAAAAAAAAATAACCTTTCACTTCTGACAACAAAAAAAGTTTTGGCTATTTTTTTATAGTAGGCTTCTTTGCATATCAATTTTCAATTTATCTATAGAAGAATTTCCTTTTCACGTAATCACAGTATAAACTGATTTCTTGGCTCCAAATATGATGATAGTTTTTTAAAAGAGCAAGAAGCAAGTATGCTCCCTATATGTCATCATATACATTTTGGAAACTTCAGAGTCTTAAAAATCATTCTGACCAGGTGTGGTGGCTCACACCTGTAATCCAATCACTTCGGAAGGCCAAAGCTGGTAGACTGCTTGAGTCCAGGAGTTTAAGACTGGCCTAGTCAACATGGCAAAAACCCATCTCTACAAAAAAAAATGTATAAATTAGCTGGGCGTGGTGGCGTGTTATCTGTAGTTCCAGCTACATGGGAGGCTGAGGTGGGAGGAATACCTGAGCCTGGAGAGGTCGGGACCTCAGTAAGCCGTGACTGCACCACTGCACTCCAGCCTAGGTGGCAGAGTGAGACCCTGTCTCAGAAAAAAAAAAAAAAAAATTGTTCCTTTGAGAGGTGGAATATCACAGTAGTCAATACCTTGGGCACTAGAATCCAAGCTCTACCATTTATTAACTGAGCAAATTGAGGGAAATTATTTAATTCTAAGGCTTTAATTCCACCATCTATGAAATGGTGATGTAGCAAAACCTGCCTAACAGGGATGGTGGGAAGATTAAGGGAGAGTGAGCAGGTAGTTACTGTGCTCAATGTTAGATACTATCTTCATCATCGTTATCCATGATGATCTTAGCAATCCTGCTACTGGGTTGAATGAAGTTCTCTGTACAGATTCCATGGCTGTAGGTAAGAATGAATCGCTCATAATTGTGAGCAGAATAATGTGTGGTAAACAAATTATGCAGTTATTCGAATCCTTCTACTAAATCACAACTATAGGGTTAAACTAAAGGGCAGTTTTGAAACTGACCTCTGGGTGTGAATGCATTGTCAAGCACTTCATACTAAAATACAATGGCATTCCAAATCCCAGTATGATGCTAGACACAATGGATTACTCATTTCAGTGGGAGTACATTCTCTCCAAAAACCCAAAAACATTCATCCAGAACTTTCAAGACAAAAGACATTGCCAGCTAACACCAGCAAGGGCACTTAGTTTTCTTCCTTTATCTATCTTTTACTTCTCTGTTTTGCTGAACTTAACTAATGAGTTATTTTCATTTTATTGTATTGTATTTTATGCCATGAATTATTTGTTTATGCTGCAGCATTTTTACATTTGGACAAGCGTACACAGAGCAGAAAGTATACAGCACATGTATGGTTCACTGTGTATAGATAAATGAAGCATTCATTCATTCAATAAATATTTGCTCAGTATCCATTGTGTGTAAGACATGAGGTTAGCTACATGGTCCCCAGCTTCAAGGTCTTTACATTCTAATAGGAAGACATATAAGAAACAAGCAAACAAACTAAAAAATATACATTATTATAGCTAGTCATTTTTTATAAAGCACAAGTTTCTTTAAATTTAAGCTGAAACATAAAGAAGTAGGAAGTAGCCATGGATGTAATTTTTGGGAAGTGTATTCTGAGATGTTAGAGCAACTCTGATGCAAAGTACCATTTGTTTATTTAGCTTAATATTTTATGTCTAAAGTAGGTTTCTTACTGATAAAAATTGCAACATAATTAGATTTTGGGTATGGGAAATGATTGGATAATAAAGCATAAAACATAATCAGGTACGCAGTAAGTGAAAAGTTGATGTCAGAATTTCCAGTAATACTGTAATTATGTAAATTGTCTCTAAAATGGATTTTGAGGGTTAGTATTTAAATACACAGAGTCTTGAATGACACAGCAGTCACCCATATGTACGTTAGAGATGCTTCAGTTATGTTTCAGAATTCTGCTATTGTTTAGTAAATCACTGGATTTTTTTTTCCTCCTTGTGGTTTAGGATAGCATTGAAATATCTTGGTATAATTACTTCCATACTTTGTCATTAGTATTTTATATTCTTTATTACATGGACTAATGCCCCACCACCACCGCCCCCCAAATTTTAGCTATGCTGAAATGAAACTCCCTCTGAAATTTTGATTTCTGAGGTCGGGTGATCCCAAATGTAAACTATAACACTGTGTAAGGCCTGAGTCTAGAATTGTAAAGAAGCCAGAATCTTCCATGAGCATGCGCAGGGCTTTACCATAATTCCAGAGTAGAACAATCAGCATTCAAAACCACATGAAGCCAGGACTCTCTTCCACCCTCCTCTTCCTTTCCCCTATAAAATGATATCCACCCATGAGTCATAGGCCATTCATTCCCTTGGGTTCAGTATTAGTTCTGTTCCTGAACTCTCATGGGCCATCAAATGAAAATAAAATTAATACACATGAAGAGATTATCATTTTAGGGGATTTGTGGGAGCCCAGACACTTTTTATGAGAAGAGACTGGCACCCCTAAGGATGTTATTTGAATCTGAAAAGAAGCGGTCATAAAGGAAGTGGTGCTGCTTTAATCTGCTGTACGGAGCTGCCACCCTGCTCTTACTGCTAGGCAGCCTTCCCATATGAGCAGAATGATCATTCCCTTGGAGAAAGCAGCTGAGGTTTGAAAGCCATTCCAATTTTGCAGTTTCAGGAATGTGTCGGAGTTGCAGCTTTAAGATGGCATTTCCCCCTCCCCAGCTGCTGTCGAGAGTGCCTGGGCTAGATGTGAATGGGAGTTTTGTATGAAGATTGTGAGTGAGCCAGAGCCACTGGGTAATCAGGGCAGCAAGGCACATTAAGGAATATACTTTAAGGGATATATTTAAGGAATATACTTTTCATACAGCCTCTCACTCTTCCTTTACAGTAAAAGCATAAGTAAAACTTCCCCATGCTCCTGTACTTATCCTGCTTTTGGTCTCATTTTAAGCTCAGCACTGAAGGCAACTTGATCTCCGTTGCTATCTCCTTTCATAGATGATAATGAGCACAGTTCTAAGAGGCTGGCTGCAATGATATCCTTTGCTGTTAGAAAAGGAAAGCGGGAGCAGGGATTGGAGTGATTGTTTGCTGTGTTGGTGACTGTGATGTTGCCATGGGAAAGCTCAAGACTTCAGGAGAGTTTGTATTTTGTTGGGCGAGGTGCCAAGCTGTTGTGACTTATTACAGCCGTGTGAGTGAGCTGTACAGAACAGTATCCTGTGTAGCAATTCAAAGGGCAGGATCACTTTAATCAGGGAAAGATAGAGTGCTGAGTATTCACATTACACTTTATTTCAACTTGGAAATGATAAACAAACCTAACATTTTGGTAGTCTCTGGGTTTGCTCTTTTAACTTTGGAGAAAAAAAAGAATCAATTCCTTGTGCTCACTCCAACTGAAAAGCAAAACAAAAATGTTTCTGCTTTACATATAAAGACCCCTTGTAAAGAATGGTGTGCTCTCAAGTAACCACTCCACCCGCAAATGCTAGTTCATCTTGACTCAGCCTCAAGGAAAGAAAAAATTCACAGGCCAAGTTGATTTGGTGTGAAAAAAATAGTGTAAGTTTGGGAAGGTTTCTTTTCAATTTAGACTGAGGACATTCCTCTGCCTCACTTACCTGGGAAAGTCAGCCTTTTTACCCCTAGTATTGGCAAAGTACATGGCCCAGACTAGATGTTCAGTCGTTGTCTAACTATGCTGAAGGCAAGGAGTTTTGTTTGAGGTTTTATGAAAAATTAATACATAGATCCATATAAAGGAAAATTCTGGAGCTTGGAGAACTGTTTTGACCTTTCAGGTCACAAAGGGAGCTAGGTACTGTCCCCTTTTTGCAGTAGTCAACACAGCCCTAATTCTTTAGGGAGATGCCAAGCCTCCGTATCATTTTGTGCTGTGTAGACGTTGCCTAGAAGTTCCCTTGGAGCCAAGTCTTTTGAAGCTTTTTGATCCATTCCAGGGAACTCTTGGAAGAGGAGAGAAGAACTTCACAATTTCCATTTTTAGCCTAAAACAGATGTCAACATGTTAACTCTTCTTCATTTGATATTGTGGGCCTGGGCTTGTGCAGTGATCAAAGGCACAACTGAAGTGCACAACTGAAGTGCTCCATATTTTCAGAATATATGTTTATTGAGAGGCTTGTAGAAAACTATATATGTATATGTTATGTATATAATTATATATACATAATTTGATACTCAAGGCAGCTATGACGTCTTGCAGCATGACAAGAAGAAAGGTATGTTTCTTATTGCGAGATATTAAAGTTTCATATGATACATTTTAAATGTTCATTTTCTAGGAGTGTTTCACTTTGTCTTTTAAAAACACTTTTCAGAATGTTTATACTTGTGTTTGTTGCTTTGTAGTTTTATTTGGTTGCCAGGTTAGCTATTTATTTTCACCCAGTTTAACCTCTGAGGGACATATTTTGCATAGAGACAGATGTTTTTATCTGCCTTAATTTCCAGTTACCGTACTTCTAAGTTCTAGTAACATTCAGAATAGTTCATCATAGAAGTTGTGGAAACTTTTTCTAACATAGAAAAAATTCCCTTTGTGTATTAGATGACTTGAATAGTAACTTACAGATATCTAGACATTTGGGAATCAGAGAATTGATGAGACTTTCTTTTTGCCAAAGTTTTTTCATATAGTACAGTTTCACATGTATTTTAATATAGAATACATCCTGTCTCATTATTATTATTCAAATAGACTTTATTTTTTAGAGCAGTGTATGTTCACAACAAAATTGAGTGGAAAATACAAAGAGTTCCCAGATACTCCCAGTTCCCTATCCATGCATAGTCACCCCCATTATCACCATCCTCCACCAGAGTGGTATGTTTGTTGCAATTAGTGGACCTATATTGACACACCACTATCACCCAAGGTCTGTAGTTGACATTAGGATTCACTCTTGGTGTTGTATTCTGTGGGCTCTGATAAATATACAATAATGTACATCTTTCATTATATTATCATAGAGTATTTTACTGCTCTAAAAATCCTCTGTGCTCTGCCTGTTTATCCTTCCCTCTCCCTTAACTGCAGGCAACTACTGATCTTTTTACTGTTTCCATATTATTTTAAAATGTAATAGCTTTAATTTTAAAATATTACACTAAAATGTGAAAGTTACTGAAAAATGGATTAAAGTGTATATATTTTTTGGCCTCAGAACTCAGTTTTTGCATTGAGAAGTTGTTATAAATGGTGCATCTCTAATTCCTTTTCCTTAAGTGAGAATTTATTGACCTAATAATAATATTTCAGAATGTTATTCTCAGTCAAGAGAATTGTATCTTTATAGGACTTCGGAATTTTTCAATAGTGGTTGAGTCAGGAGCTTCTCACATAGAAGAAACATAAACAGCATAACACAGCACAAACACATTTAGTTGTTTTTATTTTTTTCTTTAAGGTCCCTTTATCCTGAATCACAGTGGTGTAACATCATTGTGATTTGGGCTATGTTTCTGGAGCACTTTATGCAGTTAGCTGTCTCTATATCTCCTCTGCCTGCCGCAAGAAGAGTTTATATGAATACATTCATTACTAGCAGATGTACAAAAAGTTACCGAGGAAATTAGGACTAATAGGAAGCATTCATTCTGTTTGAAGTAGATGCCATAAAATGTAATAGGATGGTCTTCTAGATAAAGAAAAACCTGGGTGCCACTCTCAGGATACAGTATTGGCTGGATCGGGGGATCATCCCTCTCCTTGGTTGAATCCACATTAGCCAGTGTCTCCCAACTTATGTTTTAACTGTCACTGTACTTCCAAACTGGCCTCTCATCCCTTAATCTATCCTCTGTCATTTGCCAGTGAAATTTCTAAAAATGCAACTCTTTTTGTGTCAAGTCTCCACTTAAAATCTTTAAATGGCACCCCAAATTCCAAACTTCCTCATCAACCCTTTTGTGGATCTCAGTGTCAGAAGGAGTTTAGGCTCTTTCCTGGAAACATGACTATGATAGGAGTCAGCCTGACTTCTTATTCTAAGGGGTGAGAGAGTGAACCAGGCCTCAGCAATAGAATCAGTGTCCCCTCCTCAGAATCTGTACACTGTGATAAGAGAGGCTTGAAACTGACTTGCAAGAAGTAGGGCTGAAGCAGCTTTCACAGATTCAACGGGAGACTGGGATGAGCAGATTCTGTGACGATCAAAGATCAAACGGTGCTGAATTCGAGAAGGAGGTACAGACATTAATGGATAAAGATTGAGGGCCACTCTGGATCCTGGCACCCACTTCCTTGCTCATAGTAATTGTGCACTACATATTTGGTGACAAGATTAGCTGGCCCACAGCAGCAGTTCGCAGATTATATTTTTTCTTTTTGTTTTCTCAGACATTCTGGAGAGAGGATAAGGGGGATAGGGAATGTGTCAGCTCTGGCAGCCTTGGGTGAGGCCAGGATTTATACAGAAGTACCCCAGCCTTTTGTGGGCACCAAGTGTAGCTTGGGCAGCATGCCTGACCTGCTGCCCACTTGTGCCCCTTAAGAACTCATTTTCTTAGATCTGTTCTTGCAGGACACTCATTGTGTGTCTTGTACTCAGCCTATCTTATTCACAGGCCAGTCACCTAGTCACTATTGCTAAGATATAATTTTGGCATTGAAACAGCTCAAAGGAGGAAAGGAAAATAGACCTCTTTACTTTCTTTTATTAAAAAAAATTTAGATGGGCCACACTGGGATTTTTAGAAGGGCTGTGTTTGTAGTTTTTTGTATATGGTTTCAGTATATACTTTCATCAGAACTCATAGAATAATGGTTCCTATACTCTTACTCTATGGCACATTCCATGAGGAAAATTGTTATATATAGATAACTATAATTCTAGAAAGATTACCAAAGGAAACAGCACATCAGTTGTACTTTGAGATTACATAATATCTTAACATTGGAGCAATTTTTATATTGGTAAATTATACTTCCATAAAGTTAACAAATACACCACTGTTTGAGGAAATGATTCAGAGTGCCAGAGTAGGGAGTTTTATCTCTCCTGTTGAATGTGTGAGTCATGTGCTGCACTTTTTTGAGGAAAGTATAGAGAACATTGGCAGCAGAATATTAAAGCTACATGATGTAGCTTAGATCTGTTCTTGAATGTATTATAAATTGTCAGGGCCATTTTATAAAGCATTTTGGCAATATCTTTCAGGAGCTATACTAATATCTGTGCCCTTTGACTCAATAATTTCACTTCTTGGAATCTCTCAGAGGAAAGAATCCAAAATAAAGTGATATGCATGAAAATAATCATAATCGCGGTAGGGTTAAATAATAGTAGCCCTTGAAATGATCCATGGGTTCAACAGGAACAGAATTAAATGAGTTTTACCTATGTAAAAATATGATTATGAAAAACCTGGAGCGTAGTACATCTGAATTACAATAGATGTGCTAAGATGGTATGTGTCGGTGTGTATTCTTTGGTTGCAAGCACCAGGCATGAGTTTTGGTGAATTTAATCAAGAGAGTAATTCATTACAAGAACTTGGGGTTTCTGTGCAACCCAAGAAAAGTCTGAAAATAACCAAATTTAGAAAATGTAAGGAATCAGGGGGTTTCAAGGCTCTAGATAGCAAGAAGTGGAAAATCCTGTCTCCAGGGAACCTCCTCAGGGGAGAATCAGCTCCAGCTGGTTTATATCCAGGTGCCATTCTCCCCACCCTCCAGGAGTGAGAGTTTCTTTGGTATGTCTTGGATCCTATGCCCACTTTGTAACCAGGGCAAGAGGGCACCTTGATTGACAGCCCCACCCAGACCACATGCAGAAGGAGGGGTGGCTCCCTTGGGAATTAGGGTGATATTGCACACAGAGAAGAATGGATGCTGAGTGAGCCAGAACAACAGATGAAAGTACATAGCAGGATTTCTTGGTCTTCTCTTTATAATTTAAACTTTCTTATGCCTTTATAATCAATGAATTTTAATCAACAAAATTTATGTCTTAGAAAGTCAGTATGGATAGAGATAGAAACATTCTTCTTTATATTACTGCCACAGACAACACTGATTATGTGATGGCATAGCGTGAAAACAAATATGTGTCTTTAACACTAAATTAAGTAGAAATATTTTAATAATGAACAGAAATACCTGATAGAAATAATGATAATGAATGGAAAGAACTGATAGGGCTTTTGTAAGGATTGAATAGGGTGGCAAGAGACTGTATTTTGCACAATGCCTAGCATACACACAAAAAGTGCTTATTAAGCCAAAATAAGAACTAAGAAATATAAGAGAATAAGGTTGCAATAGCTCTTCAATGTTAATCTTGTAGCCAAAATGCAACTGGTAAGTTCTACATATTGGCAGGTAATACTAATTATAAAACGTGTGAATTATGGTTCAATTTAGGCTTTCTTTGCCAGTACTATTAATTTATATAAGTAAAAGTGTCAGCACTTGAATGGATTATCTGAGTGTGAGCCCAAGAAGCACAATTCATAAAGTGGCTGATTAATTTTCTCTCCTTTGGATTTATTAATATGCCTTCAACCATGGCATATATATTTTAAATTAATTTAGAACAGTTCCAAGATGTATCACATAAGATAGGAATCAGTATGTATAAACTCTAGTGAAGAGCCCTGAGATATATATTTGTGCATATCAATTAGTCATGGCCATCTACAGGGTAACAAGAGGGTCATTCTTCTTCTAACACATATCCATGTGGTATGACCAGGGTCTGTATGCGGGACGGCTCTGCTCTAGAATCTAACCATTGGCCTGGCCTACGCAGTGGAGAGGAGCTGGTGGTTACTGACAGGTGGGCTGGGACTAGGATGAGGCAAGCCAGGTACTTAGGGTGTAGCATGTCAGGAGGCCCTCATTCTCCAGTTGTACGCTCATTGAATATGAGCATCTTCTTAATTCTGTGCCCCATGTGCCTCATTTGTCCCCGTCCTGGTGACAGAAAAACTGGGCTAAAATGCAGATTCAGAATTTTTACTTTCTAGGAAAAAGAAATCAACTTTTGACTGGTGTATTTCTCTGTGTATGTGGGTGTATGTGTATATGTATAATTTTTGCCCAACAGATGTAAGAATACATGGGTCCTAACAATACATGAGACCCTTGGGCAATTGTTAAAATCCTTTCTACCAACAGACTTATCCAAACCATAAGGCTAGTTATAATAAAAACTAATGAACAGTTATTGAGTGTTTATTGTGGGCCAAGAGTGGAGCTTAGCATTTTACATTTCACCCTCAAAATTGTCTGATGAGGTAACTATTTATTCTCATTGTACAGAAAAGGAAACTGAGGCATAGGATTTTAGATAATGTGACCAAGATTCCGGAGTCAATAACCAATCCAGGACCTAATTCCAAAGTTTGTGCTTTTAATACAACTCTATGGTACCACCATCCTGGCCTTTACCTGGTTATCCTCAGCTCCGCTTCCTCTCCTGCTCATTGTCCGAAGCCTCTGCGTTCATGAATCCTCCCTGAGGATGTCATGCGATACAGGGATCCTCCCTTTCTTCCAGTAGCTTATCTTCCTTTTGCTGATTTCTCTTCCAGTGCTTTCCATTGTGCACGCTGAAAACTCTTTTCCATTGTAAATAAACTTCCCCACACTCTCTGACATCAGACAGTGTGCTGCCTTTACCTCCAGGCCTTCAGGAAATCTGCTTCTCCCCTAAGAACATTTCTCTCCTTTTGCTCCTGTCAGGTAAAGATGGAGAAGTCTAGGGTACCTCAAAACAGAGTTAGGAAGAGGTATCAGCATTATCCTAGTTCCAAACTGCTTCTCCCAAGCTCTCCCTCCTCCTTTGCAATGGGCACCGATCAGTTTTATTGCCTTTAACATGTTTTGTCGTAGCTGTCTGCTATATTCAGGTCACTTCCAGGCTCTGACAGCTTGCCAAGGCTTCTCATCTTCCCAGCTCCTGCCATCATCCTAGCAGATTTCAATATTCCTGAAAGAAAGACTTCAACACTCCAGCTATTTCTTTCATGACATCCCAGTTTCATTAGCATTCACATAAGCTCCACTGAGAACTAATTCCCATGGCCTTACCTTTGACCTTTTCATCAACTCCAACTGTCTACCTATGAGAGCTCAAACTCAAGTATCACACACCCTCTTATCCTCTTCCACCTTCCCAATTTCCTTACTCTCTCTGAGCCTCCTGTTCTTTTCTTATTAAAACCTCTATTATCTCCACTGTTTGTTATTCTCCCTACCTCCTCTAAACTTTGGTTCCTGCTTTCCCCAAACTAAACTTCATGGTTGGCAGTGAAATTACACTTACCAACGCTTTCAGTTCCTGGACTTCCTTATCCCTTTTCCCCATTGTTTTGGTTTTGATTCCCCAGAAGTGGACTTTGAGGATTTCAGTACGGGTAGTCAGCTCAGGAGGTGATTCTGGGAAGTACATATAAAGTCATGAGGAACTGAGACAGAAAAGGGGAGGAAGCTACTGCAGGGTGTGCTAAGAAGCAGGGCACTTCTGTGGGCAAGGGCTGGATCTGCCTCTGAGCGTTTGGACAACTGTAAGGAGGAGCAAGTCTCAAAGCGGTCCTCCCTCCAGAGGCACCGGAGCTAGGGTGTTCATCCACCGACATTCATGGGTCACTGGCTGTGGGCTGCTCCCAGGGGAACTTCTTCTTTAAGAGCTTCTCACCTCCCTTTTGTCTGAGGGCGAGGCCTGCTCACACAGCTAGAGAAAAACCCTGAGGTGGAGAGTCTCAGCTGCTCCAGTGAAGAAACTGTCAGCATGCACAGGAAAGGTGAGTGTCTGGGAGGTCTGGGAGGGCACCGGCAGCCTCTGCGACTTCATCCACCAGGCAAACCTCTCAGTCCTGGATTAATCCTAAGAGCTGCCTTCTGCTTGCCAACTATATTGTTGTGCTGTTGTGAATATATGGTTTCCAATCTTGGCAGGACCCATAAATGACATTTTATGATGTTTTAACTTGTTGCCTCTCTTTCATTTTCCTTAGTACTTATGATTAGTGTCAGACAGACTGAGTTCACACTCAGCCTCTACCACTTTGTGAATTTGGGCAGATACTGAACCCCTCTCTAAACCACATTTCTCTGTTCTGTAAAAATCAGCACATTAATACCAACTTGGCTTTGTGTTACAAACTGTTTGGTGAAATTATATATATATATATATTTTCTTTTTTTTTTTTTGAGACGGAGTCTCGCTCTGTTGCCCAGGCTGGAGTGCAGTGGCGCAATCTCAGCTCACTGCAAGCTCCACCTCCCGGGTTCACGCCATTCTTCTGCCTCAGCCTCCCGAGTAGCTGGGACTACAGGCGCCCGCCACCACGCTCGGCTAATTTTTTTTTGTATTTTTAGTAGAGACGGGGTTTCACTGTGTTAGCCAGGATGGTCTCGATCTCCTGACCTCGTGATCCACCCTCCTCGGCCTCCCAAAGTGCTAGGATTACAGGCCTGAGCCACTGCACCCGGCCTATAAATTTATATATATATATAATATTATGTATTTAAATATATATATTTATACACACATACACACATATACATAGAAAAATGTATATAATACATGTTGTGTATATAGTGTAGGTATAGATATGCAACCTAGCACAATGCCTAATGCAGAGCAGAACTCATTACCTCTTTGTTTGCTTAGTTATCTTCTCTTATATAACCCAGCACTCTTAGCAAATGGCCTTGCCTCATGTACCTCACAGAGAAAACTCCACAACTCAACTCCTACCAACAGAGAATACCTACACCTATGTTTACATTTCCTGAGTCTCAGAGGAAAGGATGCTCTTCTTCTGGTTCAAGGCTAACCTTCATCTTAGCTCATTTCTACTTCTCCAGGAATTCACATCACTGGTTACCAGCATCCTCCACCAAACCTCAGCCATTCCATCCTCACTGTTTCTCGGCAAAGAACTTTCTTGCATGATTATAATCACTTGGCACATATGCATTTCATTTTTACTTTAACCTAATCAGAACATAAGCATGCTGTTTGCAATAGAAGACATCCTTACAGTGGATAGCTGCAAAGATGGATGTTACTGTTGCAGAAAAGCTATGCTGCTTTCAATGTGGTCATGCAGACTTGGGAAGAAAAAACTAAAATATTTATATTTCCTAAGTATAGTGAATTTCTGGGAAATTGGGGGGAATGAAGTGGGAGATGATAGGACATAAATGATAGGTACAAGGTAAGGGTTAGCAAGGGGGGTAGGTGCAGAACTTATTTTGATCCTGATTTCAACTAACCAACTCTAATAAAACAATTTTTGAGGTGGCCTGGTAAATTTGAATTGGCCGTGTTTTACAGGATACCAAGGATTATTAAATTTTTAAGTATAATAGTGACATTTTGGTTATATAAAGAAAATATTTTTAGAGATGCATACTAAGTAATTGGGAGTGAAATTATGGCTGGGATTTGCTTTAAAATACTTTGGCAGCAAGAACAATGTAGGGAATAAATCAAGTGTGACAAAATCTTGCCAATTGTTAAATGTGGCCCATATACACCATGGAATACTATGCAGCCATAAAAAATGATGAGTTCATGTCCTTTGTAGGGACTTGGATGAAATTGGAAACCATCATTCTCAGTAAACTATCGCAAGAACAAAAAACCAAACACCGCATATTCTCACTCATAGGTGGGAATTGAACAATGAGATCACATGGACACAGGAAGGGGAACATCACACTCTGGGGACTGCTGTGGGGTGGGGGGAGGGGGGAGGGATAGCATTGGGAGATATACCTAATGCTAGATGACGAGTTAGTGGGTGCAGCGCACCAGCATGGCACATGTATACATATGTAACTAACCTGCACAATGTGCACATGTACCCTAAAACTTAAAGTATAATAAAAAAAAATAATAAAATAATATTAAAAAAAATCTTGCCAATTGTTGAATCTAGTTGATGGGTATATGGGGGATTATTTTACCATTCTCTTTAATTTATGTATGTTTGAAATTCTTCATACTAATCTTTTTTGAAGAGAAATGGTCATAAATATATCTCTACGTTCGCTGTTTTTTTGTTTTTGTTTTTGAGATGGAGTCTCGTTCTGTTGCCCAGGCTCCAGGCTATAGTGCAGTGGCGCGATCTCGGCTCACTATAACCTCCACCTCCTGGGATCAAGCTGTTCTCCTGCCTCAGCCTCCTGAGTAGCTGGGAATACAGGCATGCACCACCACACCCAGCTAATTTTTGTATTTTTAGTAGAGACGGGGTTTCACCATGTTGGCCAAGCTGGTCTCAAACTCCTGACCTCAAGTGATCCGCCTGCCTTGGTTTCCCAAAGTGCTGGGATTATAGGCGTGAGCCACTATGTCTGGCCTTACGTTCTCTGTTTTAAAGTCTCAAATATTTAAAACTTTAAATGGAAAACTTTTGAATTAATTAAATTTTAAATGCAAAATTGTAAATGAAGATGTCTTTGAAACCTCACTCTGGAATTTTCATTTCCTCTGTCTCCCCATCATCAGCTGGGGTCCCAGCCCAGCTGCAGCCTTTCCCAAGCTGAAGTGGTCATTGAGGTCAATGATGCTCTTAAGCCAAACATGGCTGACAGTACCTATGATGTGCACAGGTGGGTGGACAAGACTCATTACTTTTAGTTACAGAAGAGCCTGACAAAGTTGGCTGGGCACCACAGTAAGGATTCAATTCACATGATAATTCTACAGGAGACTAAATGACTGAGCAAACAAAGCATTTGTCCTCTTTTGCCTGTGTTTCTTCATCTGTGAAGTGGATATGACATTGTTTTTCCTTATCATTCAAGGTCCAATTCAGATATCTAGGATACTTTCTTGGCCCCCAACCCAAAGAACTCTTTTTCCCTTTGCCTGTTAAGATGCAATACAATTAGGAAGACTTCTAATGCGAATCCTGTGTTCTTTAAACATTGCTTGGAATTTAACAGTAGAATTTTTCTCTCTGCTTCTTATTTATTTATTTATTTATTTTATTTTATTTTTTGGAGATGGAGTTTTGCTTTTGTTGCCCAGGCTGGAGTGCAGTGGCACAATCTCAGCTCACTGCGATCTCCACCTCCCAGGTTCAAGCAGTTCTCCTGCCTCAGCCTCCCCAGTAGCTGGGATTACAGGCATGCACCACCACACCCAGCTAATTTTTTGTATTTTTAATAGAGACAGGGTTTCACCGTGTTGGTCAGGCTGGTCTCGAACTCCTAGCCTCGGATCCGCTCGCCTCTGCCTCCCAAAGTGCTGGGATTATAGGTGTGAGCCACCGCGCTCGGCCTCCCTTCTTATTTTTATTCTTGTTTTATACTTTACTGTGAACTTTTCCTCTGGAATTTAGGCAGTTTAGGGTAGTATTTTTTCAACTTGTATTCCATGACCCATTATTTGCTCACAAAATCAAATTTTTCAGTTGTACCTAACACTTTTTTAAAAAAGAAATAAGCTGGGTATGATGGTGTGTGCCTGTAGTCCCTGCTACTTGGAGGCTGAAGCAGGTGGATTGCTTGAGCCCAGGAGTTCAAGGCCAGCCTGGGAAATGTAGCAAGGCCTCATCTCTAAAAAATTTAAAAAGAAAAGAAAATGTACTTTAAAAAATGAAATAGAATGAGAAAGAAAGTGTACTGCATACAGTAGGAGTATTATTTGCTGAAACATTAGTTTCGTGTGTGTGTGTGTGTGTGTGTGTTTACTGGTTATGATGTAAAATGGATTTCTTGTTGTGGGTTACAGGAAGAAAGTTTTACATCCACAGTTTTAGGGTATATGAAGCCTATAAAAAGAAGGTTGTGGATGAATGATTATGAATTTACTTTAATATGAATATAGAAACTACTGCTTTATTGTTTATTTTTAACACTACCATCAGGTACTACTATGGTACATGTATGTTCATATACATTTATGTTCATGCAAGTGTGTGTGTGTGTGTGTGTGTGTGTGTTACAGCAGCAGAGCAGTAGTAATATGATTGAACCACAATGTAGTTTAATACTCAGTTGGGATTTTATCAAATAACATGGCTACATATTTAAATTACTATTGTGCCTCCAGGGTAAGTAATAACATAGCCTTCTGAGGGTCTTGGGATGAAACATTCCGGATGATAGGCATTTCGTCCTCATAGCTTACATTTGAAGAGAATTCTTAGGCCTTCAGCAGAGTACCTTAACGTGCATCAACTTCTGTTTATAGTTCATCTCATTTAGGCGTGTAAGAAGAGGTTTTAAATGCACTTGGTGTGAATCTGGACTTACAAATTAATTTGAAAAATGCTAGTTCATTCCTATGTTTCTAAATATAGAAAAGCATTTTAATCCTGACCGTCTGTTTTTATTGAAAGTTTATTTGCCTGTGGTTTTTTTTTATTACTCTTTAAAGCTCCCTTAAAATACCAGTGTTACCAGAAAAACTCTGACCATTGCAAAAGTGAATTAGTAATAGAAATTAAATGTGCATATTTCAGAGTTAATTTCAAACTAAATGAGACTTTCATTCACCTGGTGTTACCTCAGTGTTGATGTTGTCTGACTAAAGTTTAGCAGAGGCAAGTTCATTTGAAAATGTGCTTCTATACCTGGAAGAAATTCCTAAATATGCCTTTATGTTGATGCTGTGGTCATTTTACCAAAGTCAATGTTACTGGCCAAAGAGAACAAAATTAATTTGTATTCAAATACCTTACTTCCTAGTAAATTTTCTTGATGGCTACATGCATGGAACCTTGGAATCAGACAGCCTGGGTCCCCCAATCCCATGCTGCCACTTAGCAGCTTGGTGACAGAGGGCAATTTTCTTAGACTCCCTGAGCCTCATTTTACTCATTTGTAAAATGAGAATAATAATCATGCTTATTTTATAGTGTTGATAAATTGGGACAGTGTAGAGGATTAAGCATGGTCCCTAGCATAAGTGTTCAATAAATGTTACCTCTTTGTTTATTCCAAAGGTGATTCTGTTCTTATCAAAATTATATGGGAACTATAAGGGGTGAGAATTCTTTACATGTGAAATATTTGTTTACTATACCACTAACAGTGAGCCTCTTGAGAATAGTGATCTCTGCTGTCTCTTTCCTTTGGAACTTCCTGCAGTCCTTGTAACAATTCATACAGAAGCTGCTTGTAGCAAGATGTCAATCATTTAGCTACAACTGGTGAAAATGCACAAATTTTCACAAAATGGTTATCTGTTTCTTTTTCTTCTACCCCAAGGTCACCATGTGGTTTTGGTTTTATGGGTGACTACATCTTTAGAACTAATTGATGATGTGCATTTTTTACAAAATCAGTAATTTTTTTTTTTACAATGGGTTACCTTTGACATGAGAACATTCTTGTTTCTAAAGGAGAGAAAATTCACAATCCCAGCTGTTTGTAATGTGTTTCTGGAGCCAGCATTGTTTGCAGAAGGAAAATATTTCAGCTTGGCATTTGTCTAAGTTTCCTTTATGATGTACTTATTTTTTAGGGGACAGAACTGCTTTGGGGCAAAGATAATTAAGAACGAACATATCAGTCTTTTGAAGAACGGTTTAAAAATAAAACCTAACTAATGCTGAAAATAATACTTAAAATTCATTGGCCTCTCTCCAGAATAATTTCTGTACTTTGGGCATTCAGCATTTATTTTCCAACTGCAATTGAATAGTCAGCTCTGGCCTGAACAGCCAAGGTTAAATAAAGGGCTAAGAATTATTTAACCAATCACTAGACTATTAGACTCTGGATGTTTGGGCCATTTAGAATTCGCTGGCTCTTTCTAGAGTTTTCTTCTCTGCCTCTCTGCTACATGTATAAAATCTTCAGTCTTTCAGTCTTTATGTGAAACATTGACCAATCTCTCCAGCCTCTGTGAGTCTGTTTCACTTTAACTTCCTCAGATTGGGCTACCACATGAAAATGGCATAGTATCAAAATGATTATTGTTCTGCATACTGTTTCCGTGGGCTGTTTGGCTGTGTCTCATTTTTTCAGCCTGACATTTTTGAGGGTCCCTACTGCTGGAGTCTTCAAGATTGATATTTTGCTGTTGTTACTGTTGCTATTTCCTTTTAGTTTGCTGTGCTTCAAACTTTCTCTTTTTAGTAAAGTATTTGGTATTTTTATAGTTATCTTAATGTGCATCAAAAAAGTTGTATGATTTAACATGCTTCAGATGACCAAAAATGCAACCTTATGCCCTTACTCCCTTTTAGCATATGAAAGACCGAGGAAAATTATTCATTCTGCTGGATGATTTCAAAGATATAACATAATTTTGTAAGATCTGATTACAGTGAATTTTTTTTCATATCTTAGTCTGCCACAGGCTCACACTTATATTGAATAAGTGGATTAAAATGCTCCAAATCTTTACTGTCTCTAACATTCTCAGTGAACTTGGCAGAAACTTTGATTAAGGATGCTTTAATAGTAACAATGTAGATAGTTGGCACATTACAGGGGTAATATATCCATTTTCATTAGTGATTCTTTCGAAGAGACACATGGTTGCCCATGACTATAGCTGTTGTTTTAAAAATGTGTGCATGTCTAAGATGTGGATAACCTTTTCAAGCATAGTCTATGTGATACATTTTTTACTTTCCATTTGAAAGACAGTATACTATTTGAAGACATCAAATGTCAAATAGAAAATCCATAAACAATGATCAACCCATACATCACATCTTTTTTTTTTTTTTTTCTAACTTGAATTGACCTACATATGCCTCTTTTGTGGTCTAGGGCTGCCTTCTGTGAGACAGCTAGACTTTGCTCCCTATTTCTCTCCTTGTTTTTATATCCTACTCTCATAAACTCACACTGTGCTGTTAAAAGAACAGACTTATTCATGAATATGCCTACCATAATGATAGCCATATAGCAATGCACTGAAAGGAATAAAGGATTAGAAAAAGATTCTATTGTTACTGTAAAGAATAAGCTAGTCTTACAGTATTGCTGTGAATGACTAACCCAGCTAAATGAGTTTTGGACAACAGATAAAAAAGGAACTTTCTACTTAGGAGAGACATGGTAGAGTAGAACAATGGAAAGAGTATGGCCTTTAGGGCCAGGGAGACCTAGGTTTACGTAACTGCTTGACTTTAATAATTTTAAGGTTGGGCAAGATGAATTAACTTCTTGGCCTCAGTTTCATCATCTGTAAAATGGGATAATAGCATACACTCCATAGGATTGGTGTTACAATTAAATTAGGAAAAAGTATCTATAGCATTTAGTCTAGCAGCCAAATACATAGTGAGCATTCAATAGATAAAAATTCATTTCCTTCCCTTCACAGAACTCTTCTTTTTATGGAGTCTGCATATTCCTGCTATCCAAAGTGTTATTTTTAAGGCCTCATATAATGCTAAAATGTTATGATTCTGTGATAAAGCCAATTTTTTACTTTGGACCGCTTCCATCATATGCTGCTGTATTCAATAGTAAATATGATTACTAGAAGAGGGAGGAACTAACTTAGCTGAGTTATATCCAAGGATGACAGCAGTAGTTATGTGCTGCAAGGTAAAATGGTGTATGACAATAACGTGCAGGAAATCATTTGTTATATGCATTTGCTAAGTTATGAGACAAATTTAGTACTCAGGTATTTCTAAAGATTCCTAAGAATAGCATGATTCCTAATATATGATTGTTCAAATGGAGACTCACATGCTGCATAAAGAGATTCCTGTGGAAAACGGATCTATGGCAGCAGACAGATAGCCACCCCAGAGTCCAGCCACTCATGTTGCAGGGGCTCCTGGGCAAAGGTGATATATATCCAGGAGGCAAGTGATTGTTCTCTACAACCGCAGACATACTTATACCTTCCAAGGAGACCATGGTTGGCAGAGTATCCTATGAATAAAAAGATGATGTATGCATGTGTGTGCATGCACACACATACTCACACATGCCCCTTTGTGTGCATATACAATATCACACAAATACACAAAAGAGAAATAAGGCAAGTATAAATTATATCTCCTTCCAAAAAGGATCTGAAGAGGCTTCTGTAAAATAATACCAATACAAGAGAAAATAGAATCTTTAAAATGAGAAGAGAAGAATACACTAAAAGCAGAGTATTATGTCACATGAACTAAGATTTACCTCATCAGGATGTTACTTTTCCTAAAACTCCAACAATATAACTAAGAATATAACTAAGAAGCAGGAAGGAAGAAACAAAGGCTTATGAAGGCCGGGCGCAGTGGCTCATGCCTGTAATCCCAGCACTTTGAGAGGGCAAGGCAGGGGGCGGGGTGAATCACCTGAGGTCAGGGGTTTGAGACTAGCCTGGCCAACGTGGTGTAACCCTGTCTCTACTAAAAATACAAAAATTAGCCGGGTGCGGTGGTGGGTGCCTGTAGTCCCAGCTACTCAGGAGGCTGAGGCAGGAGAATTGCTTGAACCTGGGAGGCGGAAGTTACAGTGAACCGATATTGTGCCATTGCACTCCAGCCTGAGCAGCAACAGTGAAACTACATATCAAAAAAAAAAAAAAAAAAAAAAAAAAAGGCTTGTGAAAAACTAATACAGATGTCACATGGCTCTAAGAAAATCCTTTAATTCTATTTTTCAAGTCTTTATTTACCAACTTTTTTTCAAGTTTTTTTGCCTTTAGAAGTTAGACAGATTCACCTCTAGAAAATACTGCTACATACAAAAAGTGACAAGCCTGATAAGATGAAGGAGTCAGAAACATTCTAAAATCAAAATAAAATGAAACAGAAAAACCCAACAGCCGAAGACTATGGCGCATAGCATTATATATAGAGTGACCTTTGGGAGCTTCACCACTTTACAACACAGTGCCATAATTATTGTTAAGAATGGTAATTCTGAGTTATACAGACAGGAGTTGGATCATGATGAAGATAGTCTTTAAGAAAGTAGGCAGTGAATAATACCATTTCATGAAGGTTTTCATTCTAATTTTCGAAAGTAAGAAAAATTGGTACTTCAAAGGTGAATATCAAATATCTTAAAATTTACTTACATGAAACTGTATCTCATTAGGATTTGTAAGGATTTATAATGCATTTGTGGATTAAGGAGGTAGAATGTGGTTCTGGCAATGTGGAGCATATGAGATCTTGAAATCTTGATTGTCTCACCAATCAGTTTGGCTACTCAGTGCTTCTGGGCTAGCCTGTCAATTGACCTTCCATGGGAATGAACTATGCTAATTCTCAATCACACAGAAGAAGCAGAATAGAAGCAACACAGTTATTTTAGCAGCAATACTAACATTAGTAGTAGCAGCAGCATCAATTACTATTTAATGAGCCACATTCTCCCCATTGTCTCTTTCAAGCCACCAGGGTACCATTTTGTACAGCAGAGTGGTAAATCAAGTGGTCTCTACTGGGTTGAAAGAGTAACTGTATCTCTGTTAGAGTTCAGCTTATTACGTGGGAGTGAGAGAAGCTTTGGGGAGAATGAAGACCATTAAGTGCCCTCAAGGAGTAAGATATTGCCAAAAGTACCAACATTTCCACATTATTTTATAGGACAAAATAGGCACCAGCCATTAAGAAGAAATTGTCCACAGATACTCAATGTTCATTCTCTGCCAATGGCTAACAAAGGAATAAAAATACACTGCTTATAATTTTCAGAAAAGTGAGAGAGGTTAGAGGATCTCTAAGGCCCTTTCTAACTGATTTTCCCTGATTGTAATGATTAATTTAGTTGATATTTATTCCCAGTCCCTTCAAAACATCTTGAGTAGTTTTACATTAGAAAGTGGGCATCTGGTAATCAAAAGACTTTAAAATGATTTTTTTTAAGAGAGAACATTCTGCCCCTTTGAATGTATGATGTGTATACCCAGTTCACTGAGAATGTTAGGCACACCAATAAATACATGATGCCAAATAAAATACATACTCTAAAAGTAAATGTAATCATACTACTCTATTCTACCTACACTTTGTATTGCACATATTCCCTTAAAACTGTCACAGGTTAGCTAGGTTTATGAATCTTTATTAATTTAAATAAATACCCAGAGCAAGATGTTTAATGATTATAAACATATCATTTTCTTCTCTTAAATTAGGTGCCTCTAGACTTCTCACAGAATCAAGTTAGGAAAGTTACATTTATAGATGCATTAAAAATCTGGACTCTATTTCAAATCCATCAGCAGTTGCAGGTCACTCATTCATTCGTGAGTTATATGGGATTCTGCAAACATTTATGAAGTGCCTACGAAGATTCTAAGCAATGTTTAAGTATAAGGATCTGTTCCTTGACAATAAGAGTCTGCCTATTGTAGTTAAATTTGTAATCCGGATAATTATATAAAAGCACAGTTATCCTTGAAGCCTATATAGACTGAAGAGTTAAATAAAAGTGGTATTACTTAGACTTTGCATAGAGTTCAAAGATTTAACTAAAAAACTGTGGTCTAAACACAATAGTCTTTTTCCCAGTTGTATTTTTAGAAAGCCAAGTTTCAGGTAGAACTAAATGCTTTGATGTCCCTCCAAGTCTTTTTCTATCATTCTGTCATTTCATGACTAAAGTACTAAAATTTAACATAGTTCTCAAAGATGTTTAGAAAATGAAACAGGCTTTACACATACCATGGTCACCTTTCCCCTTTCCCCATGACGGTTTTCTGTCTCTAAGTACACTGCGATAGCCATGTAATTGGAAAAATACAAAATTAATTATCAGAGCATACATATTAAAAATTCAGCATGTGCTGGCTTGGCTTATTAGTAGAAAAATTATATTTTTGACTTTAAAGATGTGATTCTGTGTTTAGGTATCATCATTCCAGAATTACCTTAATTTAATGTATAGTAGAAAAACCTTTTGAGTTTTGCCGTGCTTCTGAAAATAATTAAAATTAATTTAAATGTATAATACACAAGTGTTTGAATGCCACATATTTACCAGCTTTATACCTTAATTTAAATTCACACTGGAGGCTAATGAAGAGTCAGAGTTAATATTACGTGAATAATAATGGTATTACCATTTGTTGCTTGGCAGTTTGATTTTCATCGTACAGATCATTTGGAAAATGTGCTTATCTGTTTTTGGTTGTTTTTTTTTTTTGAGACAGAGTCTCGCTGTTGTCACCCGAGCTGGAGTGCAAGGGCACGATCTTGGCTCACTGCAACCTCCACCTCCCAGGTTCCAGCAATTCTCCTGCCTCGGCCTCCCGAGTAGCTGAGATTACAGGTGCCTGCCATCATGTCCAGCTAATTTTTGTATTTTTAGAAGAGACTGGGTTTCACCATGTTGGCCAGGCTGGTCTCAAACTCCTGACCTCATGATCCACCCGCCTTGACCTCCCATTTATCTGTTTTATACCTTGTTCTAAATAGTAGCCAATTAACATAATCTGCAAAATCAGCAGATATCCAGCTTCAAGTAACAGTTACCCTGATCATGTTAAAAAATATTGTACATTTGCTCTGAGATCTATTTTTTTTCTATTTCTGTTTCTTTTTGCATCAACTATTTCCATATATTGAACAAGGATAGAATATTTCCTGTGGTTTTTCAGGTGGTTTCCAAGATTTGTCATTCAGATTTATAATACCCAACTTAATTATTTCAGTGACATGGTGAAAGTGTATCAGGATACCATTTCGCTTACTCTCAGAGTTTATGAAGGGCCCTTTTGGGATTCAGTGTCTCCGTTCCACTGCATGAAATTGCAAGCAACGTGTATTTAATGATTCAGCTGATAAGCCCTTCCTTTTATGAACTATGAGTTAGTATTAAAATGAAGGGTTGGGATTTCTTAACGTTTTAGCCATTTAATCGTTTAACATGGGATCAAGCAACAGAATGTAGCAGAAGAGTATTATGAAAATGAGAACATTGAAAGATAATGTTGATGCTTGATTCTTTCACTTAATACGGTGTCTGAGTATTTAATGATTCTGTTTTGTAGTTCAATTACCGTAAAACAATCTACTTACGCTAGATTGTCTGTCGGGACCATGATGATTCTCAAATAAATATTGTATTTAACAATTCTACTCTTAATTTTTTTAAAACTAAAGACAAGACAAAAAAATAGATGTCTCTATAATACATTTATATGAAATTAAATTTTCTTAGTTTATTTTTGCTTTGGAATGCCAGTTGTAATCAAAGGACCATTGGCAAGACACTGGCCATTAGTAACGCATCAAACTTTGAGCTTTGCTTTACTTTAAAAAAGTTATACCATGCAAGGATAGAAGTAGACATATGCATTCACATAATCCCCTGTACCTCCTCCAGAGGGGTTTTGTCAGATGAATTTCCCCCAAAGGGCCTCTTAGTTACCATCAGCTTCTCTTTGGGACATATATATTTCTGACTGTGGTCATTTGTTAAGGAGAAGTTTAGCAGACATTATTAATCAAATACATTTAAGAGAGCTATTGCTTTTCACTTTCTACCATGATGTAATGCTCTTATAATAACAGGTTTTGTGGGGTCCTCTTTATGCAACTATCCGATGACAATATTCTTCATTCTTGTAAGCTCAGTTAACATCTTTTCACTTCCCATCTGATAAGTGCTAGCTGCTGATTTTTTTGCTCAGTATCTCCATTTATATCAATTTATTTTCATCTCTAGAGCGGCGCATCAGGCTGCTCTCTCATGAATATATTGTTACTTTTTTCTGGCGCTGGAATATACAACTATCCATGACAGCAAAATTTGAGGGCCATATTGAGATCACTGGCTGATATGCTGACCATGTAAATATAAGTTTAAATTGCTTAGTTCCACATTAGAATAGTTTAATCAATTTCTGTCCCAGAAACTGGATATGAAACACGTTAGATGAGGAAGCTTATATGGAAAAAAATTATCTTTCATCCTCTCCACATATGCATTTTTCCTGAGACTAGGTCATATGTATATTCATTTTGTACACATTGGGGAATTGGCATAGTAATTTATTCAACAAACATTAATTAGCACCTTACTTTGTGACAAATCTGTAAAAAAAAAATAAAAAGAATGATAATAGCTAGAATTTATTGAATACCCACTATATGCAAGATTCTAGGCCCTTCTTATATACTAACAGTTTAAGAACTTAAATCTCTTTTTCCCCTAGTGGTATTCTTATTCCTTTCTTTTTCTTCAATGTTTAAGTTCAGGGGTACATGTGCAGAATGTGCAAGTTTGTTACATAGGTAAACATGTGCCTTGGTGGTTTGCTGCACAGATCAACCCACCACCTAGGTATTAAACCTGGCATCCATTAGCTATTTTTCCTGATGCTCTCCCTCCCCCTGCTCCCTCCGACAGGCCTGACTCTGTGTTGTTCCCCGCAATGTGTTCATGTGTTCTCATCATTCAGCTCCCACTTATAAGTGAGAAAATGCAGTGCTTGGTTTTCTGTTCCTGCATTAGTTTGCTGAGGATAACAGCTTCCAGCTCCATCCATGTCCCAGCAAAGGAAATGATCTTATTCCTTTTTATGGCTGCATAGTATTCCATGGTGAATATGTACCACATTTTCTTTATCCAGTCTATCATTGATGGGCATTTGGGTTAATTCCATGTCTTTGCTATTGTGAATAGTGCTGCAATGAACATACGCATGCATGTATCTTTATAATATAATGATCTATATTCCTTTGGGTATATACCCAGTAACGGGATTGCTGGGTCAAATGGTATTTCAGCTTCTAGATCTTTGAAGAATTGCCACACTCTCTTCCACAATGGTTGAACTAATTTACATTCTCACCGACAGCATAGAAGCATTCCTTTTTCTTTGCAACCTCACCAGCATCTGTTGTTTCTTGACTTTTTAATAATAGCCATTCTGACTGGCATGAGATTGTATCTCATTGTGGTTCTGATTTGCGTTTCTCTAATGATCAGTGATGTTGAACTTTTTTTCATATGTTTTTTGGCCCCCTGAATGTCTTCATCTGAGGAGTGTCTGTTCGTGCCGTTTGCCTACTTTTTAATGGGGTTGTCTGGGGTTTTTTTCTTGCAAATTTAAGTTCCTTGTAGACTCTGGATATTAGACCTTTGTCAGATGGATAGATTGCAAAAATTGTCTTCCATTCTGTAGGTTGTCTATTCACTCTGATGATAGTTTCTTTTGCTGTGCAGAAGCTCTTTAGTTTAATTAGATCCCATTTGTCAATTTTTGCTTTTTTTGCAATTGCTTTTGGTGTTTTCCTATGAAATCTTTGCCTGCACCTATATCCTGAATGATATTGCCTAGATTTTCTTCTAAGGTGTTTAAAGTTTGGGATTTTACATTTAAGTCTTTAATCCATCTTAATTTTTGTGTAAGTTTGAAGGAAGGGGTCCAGTTTCAATTTTCTGCACATGGCTAGCCAGTTCGTGGGATTCATATTCTAAGTAAGGGGACAAGCACAAAGGCAAATATTTACAATAGGTGCTACAGTAGAAATATGAGTAGACGTGGTTTCATATATCTGTTAAGAGAAGAGAGTCATGTCAAAATGTTGGTTTTCATGGTTCAAATACTCACTCAATCCTGACTTAGTAGCTGTGTGACTTTGGACAAGTTCCTTAACCTTTCTCTGTGGCTCAGTATCTTCAACTGTGAAATGGGTCTTATTGGGGCAAGAGATATGGTTGCATAGACTATGCACTGCACAACTCCATCCAGCCATATATGGCGCAATTCAACAATCAATGATGAGTACTTCATAGGATAGTGAAGAGGATTACCATATAAAACATTTCTAAAGTGATTAGAATGTCTGGCACATTACAGGTTCTGAGTAAATATTATTATAGAATGATGAGTTAGAGTAACTGAAGAGATTGATTCTTCATGGGAGAGGAATATTTATGGAGATTTTGTAAGAAAGATAAGACATCGATCCAAATTCATATTTTTCTTTCATCAATTCTAAACTGCGGGTGCTAATATTCCTGAAAAACTAATGGTGTTTTGCTAGCAGAGTTCTGGTCTTATGTAGTAGGAACTCAGAAACTATTTGTAAGCCAAACCAAATGGTGTCACAGTTACTTTAGCACCATCAGACTGATGTTGACACCTCAAAGCCTAGTATTGCAATCATAAAGAAGAATTGCAGATTCACTGTTAGGTTTCCAAATCTCACCTGTGGAAAAGAGCTTATCAATTCAGTGTTGAGAACCAATGAGAAGAAACTATTGTTAACTTGGAAAGATGAAACCATTAAAAGAAGCAAAAGCAACAGAAGAAAAACAGGCTGAAGATGGTGATAAGTTTGATACGGACTATGTTGTTAGAGATATTAGGAGATAAAATATCCAAATGGAAGTGTTTATTGGGTGGTTGAAAATATGGACCTGCACCTCTGGAGAGGATTCATATTCAGGAACAGTGATTTTGAAATTACACATATGTCTTTGAGGAAGAAATTTGTGGGAGTGGAAGATCTTGCTAAACAGACAAATTGAAAGTGGTACACATCAAGAAATGGCTACATTTTGAGTGTATGAGTGGAGAAACGACTTTCCTTCAGCCAGTTGGCAAGGGAGAAAGGAGTTTTAAGAATGGAAGTGATATTATATAGTCTCAAATGCAGCAGAAAGATGTAAGATGATGAGAACTGAAAGAAAAGTTTGATAGAAGGATATAGTTGATTATCTAGAGGGCAAAATGATAAGTACTTTCAGTAAAGTTTTGAAAAAGGAAGACAATTGTGGATTAAGTAGGAGACAAGGAAGTGGAAATAACTTATATATGGTATATAGAAGAAAGTCATCCATTAGAAGAAAGTTAGAGACCAAAAAATCTCAAATTTTTGTTTTCTAGGTTAAAATAACCACTTTTATAAAGCAGAGGTAAATCAGCAAGTAGAGAGGAAGAGGTCGAAAATGTAAAAGAAAGCAGGAGTGAATCACTAGCATATAATAGCTCAATGAGGAATGATCAGCGACCCTTGTGAATCCAGCTGGACTTCAGAACATAGAGGACAAATGTTGGTTGGTCTAGTGGGTTCATGACTTAATGTGTTCCTCTTCTCTTTAAATTGTAGGCCCCAGATACATTTCTCACATGTTTAAAGATTTCTCCAGTTAGATACTTCAACTAAGAAATTTTTAGTTCTTCAAGGGCAAAAGGAATCATTCATTAGTGTTTATTTTCGCTTTTGGAGAAAAAGATTGTAGCACACAAAGCCTGCATTTTGTTTTTGTTGGTATAATGGCATCTCATGGTGTCTTGATATTCTTCTATTTCCCGTGTCAAGTGTTCTAATAAACGTTGTAGAAAACAGTATTAAACTCACACATCTACAAAAAAAATGTGCTAAAGAATGAGTGCCCTTACTTAATTTCTGGTTAATAAACTAATGTGAGATTAAAATAGACAAGGAGAACTGTAATTGCATTTTTGGTGTGGACAGCAAGGTCTGTAGAGAGCACAAAGTTTAACAGGTCTGCAGTGAATGAAAAAGAAAACCCCCCACACCTTGAGAGTTAACATCACTTTAGTTTATGGCTTGTTTAGTTTTAAATTTTACAAGTGATCAAAAGTTAAAGTTTGTGGATTACACGATCTTTCATTCGCCCTTGTTGATGGATTGGTTCCTGCTTTCCTGAGTTTTTAATGGAAACAATTATATCATATAAGAAACTATCTCACTTGTTTCTATTCCCTGGCATCATATATGGAAAAATACAGCAGTTAGTTGAATTGTCTGCTAGAAAGTGGCCTTTAAAGGAAAATATAAGTAGAAGAAAATTTGCAAGTGTATACATTAAGGTTGAAGTGAAATGGGGAAGGGAGAAGGAGGAGGATGACTGAGGTCACATTCCAATTTTTGAAGATTATTTGCTAATGTTCATGAAGGAAGTTACAGTTGCCTCTGAAATGTAGTACAAATTTTTTGAGGTCATTTAAACTTGTATTATAAAATTCAACATGATTAGAGATTGTAGGAAAATCATATCTGACCTTGGCTATATTGTCAAAACAGAATTTTCTATCTAATTTGAATCAAGAAACCTCACTTTTTCCTGTGCAATTGAAGTGAGTATTTCTGGCAAAAAGTATGTCTTCTAATCTAACATTAAGATGGAGAGATAATTTAAACAAACAGCTTTAAGATAAAACAAAAAATTAGAAAAATTGCTGCAGATTTCAATTTTGCTTTGATTTTGAAGACCTGGAGAGTGGACATCAGCATACTTTGTTCTACTCAGTAGCTATATTCTTGAAAAGTTGTATCTGAAACCAAGTTCCTTACTGAAAAATAATTTAAATCCACTCAAATTGCTTGAGCTAAAAGAATTTCATTATGACTCTTCTTGTACAGTGAAGAATGCCTTCATAATGATCATGCCAAGTACATACATGCAGTCATTATTATTATTATTATTTTTTTTTTGAGATGGAGTCTTGCTCTGTCGCCCAGGTTGGAGGGCAGTGACTTGATCTCCGCTCACTGAAAGCTCCGCCTCCCGGGTTCACACCATTCTCCTGCCTCAGCCTCCCGAGTAGCTTGGACTACAGGCGCCCGCCACCACACCCAGCTAATTTTTTGTATTTTTAGTAGAGATGGGGTTTCACCATGTTAGCCAGGATAGTCTCAATCTCCTGACCTCGTGATCTGCCTGCCTCGGCCTCCCAAAGTGCTGGGATTACAGGCATGAGCCACCGCGCCCGGCCTACAGTCATTATTTTTCAAGTTCTGATTTATTTGTGATGGTAGTTTGTTTGCTCAGTAGATCAGGTCTTTTTTGTTTTTGTTGTTTTTTGTTTTGTTTTGAGACAGGTCTTGCTCTGCCACCCATGCTGGAGTACAGTGGCACAATCAGAGCCCACTGTAGCTTTGACCTCCCTGGCTCCAGTGATCCTCCCACTTCTGCCTCCTGAGTAGCTGGGATTACAGGTGCATGCTGCCACATCCAGCAAATTTTTAATTTTTTTGTAGAGGTGGGATTTTGCCATGTTGCCCATACTGATCAGTAAGTCTTAAACTGGTGATCCCCTCTACTTCATTGCAAAACTCATTGATATCCCCAAAAATCAAAGGCATATTTTAATATTTCTCAAAACCAGGGCTGCTAACTCAGCTGACAAACATGGAAAAAAACTATTATTCCTTTTCCCTCAACCAGTGCCTCTCACTACCCTGCCCAGACCCCAGGGATTCCTGGGCAGATACCACTGTGGGCTACCCTAGCCAGCCTTTTGCAGCTCCATTCCTGCTTGCTTCCCCACACCTCCCCAGCCAGAGCAGACCTGGACCCCAACAGAAATATTCACCCCTAGCGGCAACACTAGCACCCTCTTGGACAAATGTTTAGTGATCTATCCATCACCTGCCACCAGACCCCACTTCCCTTCCATCAGTGGCTATTCTCTGTTGACTGACTCTTCCCTGGAATCACCTTCACATGGTGATTTGTGGGAATTACAGCTCACATGTTCTTCTGGGTTGTTAAATATTTTGAATATTAGCCCCATACATACACTTTTTATGATAATCAGGTTGAATGTTCAGTCTTTTGATACATTTTAAAAGAAAATTCTTAAGTACACATGATTTGAAAACTTGCAAATAATGCATTAACTTGCATTTTAATATTAATGATGCTTAATGTACTCACTACATTGGAAAATACTGTTACAAGTTTTATTAGTTCATTCATCTGAGAGTTAAACTGATATACATATACAGTGTTCTTACTTTGTATCAAAGATATGCAAAATACTTGAGTACGAAGTAGAGATGAAGTACCTACCCCTCCGGGAGCTTATAGCTTAAAATGGGATATATATGAGATAAATGAGAAAGGTTTATACCACAGAATAACATTATGTAAATCAATTTAACCAAATAACAACACCAGAGGGAAAGGACTTTTAGCTACCACTCATCATTATGTCCCAATATAATGTTCCAGTTCATGTTGCAAATAGGGCAGCACCCTGGCTACTGTGTGGTAGTCTGTAAGTAATGAAATAGCTGTGGGGTAAGGCAGTGAGTCTTTCACCTTAGGGAGGGTGCGAGCCCAGACCCACTTGACCATCTATCACAAATCTTGCTGATGTTCTAAGATCCCTTTCAACTACAAATTTTCATGCTTCCATAGAATCATCCCTGACCTCAGGAAAAAATACAAAAATGGAACAAACAAAACAGAATAGTAAAACCTGAAGTAAGAAAAAAAGAAATGAATTTGACATTGTACAGATCAGGAGAAAGAAAGTTCATTAACAGTTTCAAGATCCCTGGGTTTTCACCCAGCAGGAAACAAATTACCATGAGTTAAGGTGGGGAAATTACTGGCAATTCATTGCCTTCTTTTAAAGACTTTTTTTAAAAAAAGAAATGAATAAATAATTTTAGACTATTACCGCCTTTCCATGAGAGATACACAGCTAAACTGCCATGCATATTAATTTTTCTGTTTTCATTTTACTCCACCTACCAACTACACAGTGTCTGCTTTCCAAAATTAGTTTGAAAGCCAATGACCTGTGTTTGAACTGGGTGAAATAGCATAGCAGTTCACACCTGGAATAAAAGAATGATTGTGTGTGAGTCTGTTAATGGCTGTGTAGAGCTATATCTCTATATGGAGCTATATAAAAATGTATTTTATACATGCCAGATTCATTTAGACTTGAATTGACCCCGTGGTAAAGCAGCAGGAATAAAATATTTTTTTGATAAAGCACTCACTCAAATAGAGAAATGAGCTCTTGCAGTTACCATTTAATCTATGACTTCTTTTTGAGATGCAGAAAAACTCCATTATAAAGTGCTCAGTTCATCCAGGGACACAGACACACTGTGGGTTATAACACACCCTCATCTGCATGGTGAGGTACATGAGTCAGCTGCTCTTCTCTCAGGAGGGTGGCTTTAAAGCTCCACAGTCATGCATGCTGCCAATTCCAGATTGTCCAAACCTGTAGGTTAGCAAGGACACAGGTGAGCCATAGGTATGACGTGTTCATAAAAAGAAAAATATATTTTAATGCAAAACATGTCAGGGGAGTGGAGAGTGTCAAATTGAGGACAGGAGAGACCTAGATTCAATGCCATAGTTCTTGGCTAATCTCTGAGAAGCTTGTTAGTCACCCTCTTTCTCTTTCCCTTACTCTCCTGTATCTTCCCTTACATACTGCATAGTGCCTTGTAGTTTACAAGACATAAAATACTTCCTTTGTTCATCTGTATACTGAATGTAAGAATGAACAAAAGGTCATCATAAGGACAGCCTGTGAGTTTATGCACTGCATACTGCAAATGACCCACTCCAGCAATGGGAAGTCACCCTAACATTGCTTCTCTCCTTATGATGAAAATATTATTCATCATCAGCTTTAAAATGGATCTTCTCACTCTGTGCAGTCTCCGTGGTAACGTCCCATAAGCCCAGGGTTTTAAGACCTTTCTCCTGTGCTCTAAGCCTACATATCCAACTGCCTAATGGACTTTCCACTTGAATGACACATCATTCAGTTTCAGTGTCCTAAACTGAAGTTTCAACTCCAAGTCTGTTTTTTTCTCTTGTAGTCTTCATGTCAGTCAATCAGTCTTTTATCCTAACCAGAAATATGTGAGTTCTCATGGATTCCTCCCTCTCACTCACTTTTCAGTTCTATAATCACCCAGTTCCTACATTGTTTGCATCTTAAATATCTCTTCTAGTCCTCCCTTCTCCTTTATACCCACTGCCACTGCCACAATGTTAGCTCCTTCAGATCTCACATTTTCTCACTTTTATTGCTATAGACATACCCCCCGCAGTTATCCTACCTCTAGGCAAATCCCTTCCAAAATGCAGCTGCCAGTGTGATCTTTGTAAAATGCTTTTATGATAAAGTTCAAACTCATTAGCAAAGCACACAAAGACCTTTGTGATGTGGTATTGCTGAATTAAACTACTGGCAGCCCTAGAAAGGTAAAGTGTATTTGATGCTTCTGTGCTGTTCCCTTAGCCCAGAAAGCCCTTCCAGTTTCTGTTTAGTAAAGTCCTATTCATCTTTCACTACTCAATGAGTCATAAGTAATCCCATTAGGAAAGCCTGTGTGATCTACCTCCTCCCTAATTTGCCAGCTTGAGTTTGCTTCACCCCTTCATAATACTCAGTCAATCATAATGTCTTATAATCCATCATAGCACCTCACACAATGAACTCCAATGTCTGATTTGTTGGGATGTCCTCCTTACTACATTGTAAGCTTCTTAAGGGTAGAAACCAGTTCTGATAGGCTTAGGGCAGTGACCACCAACAGAAAAAGTGCTTGGTAAATGTCTAACACAATCTGTTTTACTTTTTCCAGAGCACGAGGCATGCATGAAAGAGATTAATTTACTCCACATGGGAAGTTACTACCCAGGCTTACCAAAAGGTCAGGTTTATATAAAGTGGCGTTCCTTTTTTTCCCCCTTAGTAAGACATTAAAAAAAGAAACCACAATTGAAAAGCCGGGAGCTATCTGTGATACGGAATATGAACACAGAATCAGATTCTCATAGCAGCTAAGCTGTTCCCCAGGCAGTGGTTCTCAAGGTGTGCTTCCAAGAACAGCAGCAGCAGCAGCATCACACATGCAAATTATTGGACTCTGCCCCAGATCCACAGAATTGGAGACTGGGGATGGGGCTTAGCATTCTGTTTTAACAAGTCCTCCAGATGATTCTGTTGTGTATCTAGCTTGAGAATCACTGCCCTGGAGAATGGAAAAAAAAAAAAGTTCCCACAGAAGGGTATTAGCAGTTCTAGAGCACCTACTATGTGCCAGGCCATTTATTTTGTTTACCTTATTAACTTTTTCAGGATACTAAATCAGTACTTCAGGATTTAATTCTTCTAAGATATCTTTTATTCCATTTTAAATTATTTTAGTAAGTTCTAATTTTTTTTTTTTGAGGCAGAGTCTCTGTTGCCCAGGCTGGAGTGCAGTGGCATGATCTCGGCTCACTGCAACCACAAGCGATTCTCCTGCCTCAGCCTCCCAGATAGCTGGGATTACAGGCGCTTGCCACCACGCCCCGCTAATTTTTGTATTTTTAGCAGAGACGGGGTTTCGCCATATTGGCCAGGCTGGTCTCAAACTCCTGATCTCAGGTGATCCACCTGCCTCGGCCCTCCCAAAGTGCTGGGATTACAGGCGTGAGCCACTGCGCCTGGACAGTAAGTTCTAATATTTGATAGTAGAATACAGTGACTGCACTTAGCAACAATATTTTGTATATTTCAAAGTAATAGAAGAGAAGACATGAAGTGATACCCACAGATACAAATGATAAATAGTCGAGGTGACAGATACCCCAAATACCCTGACTTGATCATCTCTCATTCTGTGCGTGTAACAAACACTCATGCATCTCATAAAGATGTAAAATATTATGTATCAATAAAAGAAAAAAAAATTGAGATACAGAAGTCCTAAGTTTGCTGTAGTTCCTGGCCTGGTAAAAATGGTGTGTCCTCTACATGCCTTTTCTCAACACATTCCGTGGGTGATTCCTCTCTTTTTTATACTGAGTATGGCACTGAACTGACACTTTAAATATATTGCCTTGTATCATAAATATCTGAGCTTATCTTTCATGCTGTGAGTTTTTACAGAGCATGAATCCTGCTCTGTGTACAGAGGCCTGCCGCACTCGGCTTTAGATAGTACCTTGCACATATGAGCTAAACACTTGATAAATATCAGTGGGATGAGTGCATAAATCTTACAATATTTATCATAGTACTATCCAGATTTAGGTTTCCTTTAGGTTTCCACTATAACTGCACAGAGCAAGGATTAAAAGCTTTTTTTTTTTTTTTTTTTTTTTGGTCTGAGAAGCTATGGAGAGGAGGAAATGGGAGAAATAATTATGAAAATGGGGAGCTAACCACATTTTTTTCCTCTTCTGTTTTTTAGTAGCCTTTTCGCAAGCCACTTCGACCTGATTGGTGTTTTAAAGGCACAGACATTTCCATTTCAATGTGTGGATCCATTTAACTACGTGGATCCAAAAAGCTAGTTCTTATGCTCTGCCTCAATTATAAAATCTTTGGCCTAAACTTGGCCTTGGAACTATGGTTGTCAGTACAGGCTGGCATGACCCTAAGGTGTCACTCTCAGCTTTTGAGGGTGCTCTGTTCAAAGACAGACAAGGACTTTTCTTTCCTTAAATGTGGTCCTCTGTGACTTTGCTGTTTTGGATTTTAGGATTAAGTTTAAAATGTGTTGGGCACTGACAAGGGTAAGAAATTGTTCTTGCTGTCCTCTCTATAGGCAGAAAACCATCTTTTCCAAGAGAGAGAGATGGCAAGGGTGTAACAGCACAGTTCAGAGTTATCAGTCAGCAAGAGTGAATGTGCATAGCCTTCCTCTCAGTAAAGTGGATCCATTTGAAGGAGAAAAAGGAAACAAAAGTCTCTGACATTATATTATTCTGTCAGTTACTGCTTTCTCTAGAAATAGAGAATGGACCAGGAAACCGGTAGCTGCTTTGATATTATTTTACCTTTTTCCTTTCTTGAGAATTATAGATTCTGTACCTGTTTTCATGGACATGAGATAGCAAAATCCCCTCAGGCACAAGCATGTGAGGGAAAACTGATTTCCCTGCTATCTTCCTGGCTAGAACATTCTTAGCCTACTCACCATGCTAGACATTTTCCAGTCGTTCTAAAACCCTCTTGCTGAAGGAATGTAAGTTCCTGGAGGTTGGAAGTAGGACCTTCTATGGGTTAAAATATTTAGCTCTTACCCATAGTGAAGAGCTAACAACATTGATGATATGGCTAATTATAATAGATATAATTAGGTAGGTAAGTTAAAACAGACATAGAGACCAGCTGAAGAGTCTTTATTTTTATTGATTTGTAGGATAAGGCAATATTTTTATATGTGCTATTATTTCTATGGTAGGAATGTTTAACTTAGGGAAAATTAATGGAAAAACAAAGCTTTCTACACTTCTCAAGTGTCCTGCTTCAGGCAGTTTTACCTACAACAGCACTGATGTTGAATCTCACTTCAAGTTGTCACATGGTCTGAGTTGTACAAAAAGAAAGAAAAATTCTGGCCGGGTGTGGTGGCTCACGCCTGTAATCCCAGCACTTTGGGAGGCCAAGGCGGGGGGATCACGAGGTCAGGAGATCGAGACCATCCTGGCTAACATGGTGAAACCCCATCTCTACTAAAAATACAAAAATTAGCTAGGCGTAGTGGCGGGTGCCTGTAGTCCCAGCTACTCGGGAGGCTGAGGCAGAAGAATGGTGTGAACTCAGGAGGCAGAGCTTGCAGTGAGCAGAGATCACGCCACTGCACTCCAGCCTGGGTGACAGAGCGAGACTCTGTCTCAAAAAAAAAAAAAAAAAAAGAAAAATTCCTTAGTGTTTGGATAAAGAAGAAAATGCAAAAGTTAGGATATGTTTAAGAACTCATTCATTAATTATATTTTTAGCCATTATTCTAAAGGGATCTGGGCACAAAGGTTATTCTCTGCAGCATTTTTATTATAGCAGAAAGGGGCAAGTAACCTAAATGTCCACCCATAGGGAATTTATTAAATATATTATGATACATCTATACAATGGAATATTATGCAGCCATTAAAATTGAGATACAATACATATACATTAACATGGAATTAGTGCAACAATAAATTAAGTGAATAAGTAGACTTTAAAATATGTATAAATGAGCCCATTTATGTGAAATTATACATATCTAATATGCACATATATACATTGAGATTCATGACAGAAGTTCATCAAACTATTTACAGTAGTGATCTCTAGGGTATTAGATTCAGGTGATATTTATTTTCTTCTTAGACCTTTTAGCAATATTTGAATATTTACAAAAAATGCATTTTTTTCCAAATTAAACATCTAATCCAGATATAAAAGAGTTAGACATATGAGCTATATAGCTCATGAGCAGCATCTGTTTCAAATTATGTTTTATTTTTCCAATGCAATTCCACATTGCTAGCCTTTTCATTAGTAATAGTTTAATTAATTAATAGGTTTAACTAAACCTATAATTAAACATTAATTAATACCTAATTTAATATTTCTGGTTTTTAAAGTTTTCATAATAGAAATAACTACATAATTCATAAGGAATAAGGACAAATAAAAGAAATAGTCTAAAACTTTATAGTTAACAGAGAAACAAAAATACAACAACAGGAAAGCTATAGTAGAGAGAAAGAGACGTGTAAAGATGTCTATAAAGAAAAAGATGAGAAATCCTTTATAAAAGTAGGGGCCGGGTGCGGTGGCTCACGCCTGTAATCCCAGTACTTTGGGAGGCCGAGGTGGGCCGATCACAAGGTCAGGATATCGAGACCATCCTGGCTAACACGTGAAACCCCGTCTCTACTAAAAATACAAAAAAATTAGCCGGGCGTGGTAGCGGGCTCCTGTGGTCGCAGCTACTAGAAAGGCTCACGCAGGAAAATGGCGTGAACCCACGAGGCGGAGCTTGCAGTGAGCCAAGATGGCGCCACTGCACTCCAGCTTGAGCTACAGAGCGAGACTCCTTCTAAAAAAAAAAAAAAAAAAGGAAAAGGAGAAAGAAAAAGAAACAAGAAAAAGAACTAGGAATAAATGAAAATACCAAGAGAGACTGCAACTAAGACAGGAGACAGGATAACAGGATGATACTATCTTATAATGAATGGGAATTACATGTTGTAAAAATGTAAAAATAAGGATTTGACCCCTGCAACAATCCAAAGAGTTTAGTAAATGAAAAGTTTTAAATCTCCATTTGATATATGAAAAATGAAGGCCTGGGAAAGGCAAGCATCTTGCCTTATATCACAAATTTGATATGGAGGCTGGCTATCTCCTTACTTGTTATATACCAGGCATCCTACAAATTGTCTTATTTAAACCTCAATAATTTAGGGAGTATCACCCCCATTTTGCAGATGAGAAAACTGAGTCCCACAGTCATAAAATAGCTTGCCCTAAATCACATAACTACTACATAGACTAAACTGGACTCTAACTTAGGTCCCTTATTCATATTTCCGATGATGTTTGCTTTCTTTTTTCTTTTTAGCACTATGGAAAATAACTTGCAATAGAAAGAAAAAATATGAATAAGATAAACAAGGATAAGGATGAAAGCTACAAAAGAAGAAAAAAAGTTCCAAAATTAACAACCATTTGTTTAAACATATGACAGTAAATTACTTCATTTGCATGAAATTACTATTTTGGGGTAGCCTAATTTTTCCCAGGTCACATATTGGTGAAGCCCAGTAAATTGTGTTCCTTTTAATCTAATTTGAACTTTAAAAAAAAATATGTTTCAAGAGATAAACTTTTTTTCCAAAAGTCATTTACAACTTTTATGGGGAAATAAGAAAGGCTGTGCAGGACAGACAAGATTATTGCCTTGATTTATAAACAGTATAGAATTCAGATTGTTTTTCATTGCTGTCAGAAGCAGTACCTTGCTTTCAATGCAACTTGATGCCAGTTCTGATTGTGACTGTCCTCTTGTTTCCATGGTAACAAACTTTAATGTGATCAGCGTTACGTAGGAACTTTTTGCATTGAAACAGGCAAGAAAAAATAATTCTGATTCTCTGTGCCTGAAACACATATAGTAGGGGCTGAATAAATGTTTATGGAATGAAAAAGTAAAATAGAAATAGTCTCAGCCTTACAACTGCGTGCTAAACAGATGTGGTGCTAAAATTTGCATATGTAAACCTCTTCATGGGACAGAATAAACTTAAGTAAAACGGAAAGGTGTAGGGTTGTTTTTGCTTCACTTTAGACCCAGATTGTAGCACAAAGAGCACTAAGTCGAAGGCTTAAATAGCTTAATTGTACAGCAAGTTAGAAGTTAAAGGGTCAGAGTAATGTTAAGTAAATGAAACTGTTTTGGAGAAAACCTGTAATGCTGCATTCCAGGTCTCCAAAGGCACAGTGACATTTTTGTGTGTGTTAAATCATTTTAAGGCCAAATACTGGTGTTTGCTGACTTCCAGAACTTCCTTATGTTTCCAGCCTTTGCAAAACAACATAGCCAAGTATATAGTATCTAAATCTGGTGGGCTGCTTCTGAGATTTTCTTGGAAGGTATTTAAATACATGTTGGTTTTTGTTTGTTTGTTTCCCACTCATAATATGTCCTGTTTTCTAAAAACTTTTTAGGTTCAGGCAGTTGACCATTTATGTGAAAAATGTCTGAAAAATTTGACCCTGATAAGGTGGATGCCTCTTGTGAGATCACAGAAGCCCTTAACCTGGAAGAGGCGTGTAAACCAAGAGGTTTCAATATATGTAACAATTGAAATTTAAGCATATTTAAATGTTATCTACTCAAATATTTATTGAGTCCTACTATATGCCAGGCACTGTAGTAGGCACATGTTGAGCAAACAAAAATTCCTGTTCTCATGGGGCTTACATTCTAGCAGAGAAAACACAACACAACACAAGTACAATGCATAGGATGTTGGATGGTGGCACGTGTTGTGGTATAAAATAAGTCAGAGAAAGGAGTCAGTTTTAAACAGGAAGGTTATAGAAGCCTCACTGAGAAGGTGGCATTTGAGCAAGGACCTGAAGGAGGTGTAGGATAGTACCAAGCAGACATCAGGGGAAAGAGCATTCTTAGGCAGGCTGAACAAAAAGTGCAAACATTCTGAGACAGGAGCTTCCCTGGAATGCTCTAGGAATAACAAGGTGGCCCATATGGTCAGAGCAGTAAGAGAAGGAGAGAGAAATGGGAATTGATATCAAAGAAGTAATGCAGTCTTGGAGGCAGGTTGCATACGGCCTTGTAGACCACTGAAAAGATTTCAGCTTTTGTTCTGAATTAGATGGGAAGCGTATTAGTCTGTTTTCATGCTGCTAATAAAGACATACCTGAGGCTGGGTAATTTATAAAGGAAAGAGGTTTATTTGACTCACAGTTGAGCAGGGCTGAGGAGGCCTCAGGGAACTTACAATCATGGTGGAAGGGGAAGCAAACACATCTTTCTTCACATGGTGGCAGCAAGGAGAAGTGCAGAGCAAAGTGGGGGAAAAGCCCCTTATAAAGCCACCAGATCTCGTGAGAACTTGCTCACTATCATGAGAACAGCATGGAGGTAACTGCTCCCATGATTCAATTACCTCCCACTGGGTCCCTCCTATGACAAGTGAGGATTATGGGAACTACAATTCAAGATGAGATTTGGGTGGGGCCAAGCCAAACTATATCATTCCAGTCCTGGCCCCTCCCAAATCTCATGTCCTCACATTTCAAAACACAATCACACCCTTCCAACAGTCACCCAAAGTCTTAACTGGTTCCCACTCCTGGTACCAAAATCTGTGTTAGTCAGGGTTCTCTAAAGGGACAGAACTAATAGGATATATGTATACCTGAAGGGGAGTTTATTAGGAGAATTGACTCACAGGATCACAAGATGAAGTCCCACAAATAGGTTGCCTACAAGCTGAGGAGCAAGGAAGCCAGTCCAAGTCCCGAACCTCAAAGGTAAGGAAGCCAACAGTGAAGCCTTCAGTCTGTGGCCAAAGGTGTGAGAGCCTCTGGCAAACCACTGGTGTAAGTCCAAGAGTGGAGAAGCTGAAGAATTTGGAGTCTGATGTTCGAGGGCAGGAAGCATCCAGCACAGGAGAAAGATGGAGGCCAGAAGACTCAGCAAGTCTGCTCTTTCCAACGTCTTCTGCCTGCTTTACTCTAGCCACACTGGCAGCTGATTAGATGGTACCCACCCACATTGAGGGTGGGTCTGCCTTTCCCGATCCACTGACTCAAATGTTAATCTCCTTTGGCAACACCCTCACAGACACCCAGGAACAATACTTTTGCATCTTTCAATCCAGTCAAATTAACAGTTAATGTTAACCATTACAGGAAGGTACTGGAGGGTTTTAAGCAGAGAAGTGGCATAATCTGACTTAGGTATTCAACGGATCGTTCTCGCTGTTGTGTTTTTAAAAAGACAGGAGGAGGGAAATTTTAAGGAGATTATATAGGAAGCTATTGTATTAATAAGAAATGGTGGCTGGACGTGGTTGCTCATGCCTGTAATCCCAGCACTTTTGGAGGCCAAGACAGGCGGATCACGAGGTCAGGAGTTCGAGACCAGCCTGACCAACATGGTGAAACCCCATATCTACTAAAAATACAAAAAAAAACCAGGTGTGGTGGCACCCATCTGTAATCCCAGCTATTCAGGAGGCTGAGTCAAGACAATCGCTTGAACCCGGGAGGCGAAGGTTGCAGTGAGCCAAGATCACACCACTACACTCCAGCCTGGGTGACAGAGCGAGACTCCCTCTCAAAAAAAAGAAATGGTGGTATCTCAGAACGGACTGCTAGTGTTAGAAGTGGTATTTGTTGGATACTGGATATCTGGTAGAGACACCAGCAATTTTAGTGGATAGGATGTAAGGTTTAAAAAAAGAGTAATCAACCTAGATGCCAAGTCTTTTTACTGGAGCAGCTACAAGGATGGGGTTGCTCTTTACTAAGGATAAGAAAACTGGGGAGGATTGAGTTTTTTGGAAAAGATCAAGAGCTCAGTTTTGGATGTCAAGTCTTAGCCATCTAAGGAGATATCATTTGTGTATACGACTGGAGTTCAGGGGAGATGTCTGGGTTAAAGACATACATTTGTCAGTCATCAGTGCTATGCTAATTTAAATATTTAAAGCCATGAGGTTTAACGAGAGGTTTCTGAGCTCTGGGGCTCCCAATGTTTAGAGGTCAAGGAGATAGAAACTCCCAGAGGGTACTGGAAGGAGTGGTAAGTGAGGAAGGAGAACAACCTGGAAGCCAAATGAAGAATGCACCTCAAGGCTGGGCATGGAGGCTCACACCTGTAATCCCAACACTTTGGAAGGCCAAGGCATGCAGATTGCTTGACGTCAGGAGTTTGAGGTCAGCCTGGCCAACATGGTGAAACCCCATCTCTACTAAAAATACAAAACTTAGCTGAGTGTAGTGGCATGGACCTGTAATCCCAGCTACTCAGGAGGCTGAGGCATAGAATCACTTGAACCCAGGAGGCAGAGGTTGCGGTGAGCTGAGATTGTGCCACTGCACTCCGGGCTGGGCAACAGAGCAAGACATTTCCCCCCAAAATAAAAAGAATGTACCTCAAAAAATAAAGCAAAAAGAGGTTTTTAATGGATTATATATATACTTACTAGGACATGCCAAAGTGAGTGGAAGGAAACAGAAGGAAAGAGCCTTGGTCCCTTCAGTAACAGCCATGTTAATACCTTCTCTGGAACATAACATACAATAGCTATTTAGGCTGAATGGAGAGCTGAAGCATAAACCTACAATGATGATTCATGTGACCTTCTACCATAGAAATCTCACCAGATTCACAGAACCATAGACACTGTGGAAAAGAGCTAAGAGGAAACCTAGTTCAATCCCTTACCTGATGCAGTATGCCCACCATGAAGTCATCCGTCTTAATCATCTTCAATAACAGGCAACTTGAAATTTCTCAAAAGTCTGTGCGTATTTGATTCCCTCTAGCAGTTCCAATAAAAATAAACAAGTCATTTCCATGGTATATGAATGAAGTGGATTATAATGCCAACATTATATTGTTTCATAACTTTCTGAGTATGTTTCTCAGTTTTAGAGATTTATTCTAATCCAAATATGCATTTATTCGAGCAATTTAGTGTTTGCTTGATGTATATACTGTATTAGTCTCTTCTCTTGCTGCCAATAAAGACATACTTAAGACTGGGTAATTTATAAAGGAAAGAGTTTTAATTGACTCACAGTTCTACATAGTGAGGGAGGCCTTACAGTTACCGCAGAAGGCAAATGAGGAGCAAAGTCACATCTTACATGGCGGCAGACAACAGATCGTGTGCAGGGGAACTCCCCTTTATAAAACCATCAGATCTCGTGAGACGTATTAACTATTACGAGAACAGCATGGGAAAGACTCACCCCTATGATTCAATTACCTCCCACCGGGTCCCTCCCATGACAGATAGGAATTAGGGGAACTACAATTCAAGATGCAATTTGGGTGGGGACACAGCCAAACCATATCATATACCAATTTTCCTTGTAAGTAGGGTTTTTGATTTTTCAAATGTTTGTTTCTTGGAAGCCACATAGGTAGGAAAAATATTTACTTACTTTTTTGTTTTGAGACAGGGTCTCCCTCTCTCACCAGGCTGGAGTGGTGTGATCATAACTCACTGTAACCTCAAACTCCTGGGCTCAAGCCATCCTCTCACTTCAGCCTCTGGAGTAGCTAGGACTACAGGAGTACACCACCACACCTGGCTAATTTTGAAATTTTTATTTTATTTTTTGTCAAGACCAGGGTCTTGCTATGTTGCCCAGGCTGCTCTCGAACTCCTGGACTCAAGTGACTCTCCCTCCTCAGCCTTCCAAAGTGCTGGGATTACAGGTATGAGTCACTGCACCCAGCCTACTTTTTAAGATGTATGCTTAAAGATGCTATGGTAGAAAGGGAAATACAAAGTTAAATAAAGATATCCAAATACCATTATAGCATCAAACTTCATAATAAAATGAAATCATAGAGAGCAGAGATGGCATCCTTCTGGTTCTGAATGTATATACCTGTCAACAAAAGAAAGCCATCTCCATGTTTCCAGAGTCATGATGAAATCACATTTCAAATTGTTTCAACAGGTGCCTTATGTCAAATGCCTCTTCCTATAAAAGAAACTGCTGAGTTGTTCTAAACAGTGCATGAAAATAGCAAGTGGGCTGAGTGAGCAATCACAGTGAGGTCCTGAGAGGTGTAAAAAACCCCAGATTCAGATTCAGCTTCCTCCAGAGAGTGGGGTTACCTCCCACCATGCTTGAGGGACAGCCCTCCCATAATTAGACTCTACTCACAGTCTCAGCCTGAAGTGTGACTAGCTGAAACTAGTGACTGGAGGAATTGAGCCCCTGTAGGGAGGTCAGAACAGGTAGCACTTTCCTTCTCTTGCTCCCTGCCAATGGTTACCCCTACATAGAATTTTTATTCCTACCTCTGGGCAGCACCAGCCGGTTAATAATGAACCTAGAATGTGAAGTGAAAATCAGCACCATGTGCGGTAAGCAGTAGGTAATTACATTTCACTTGTTTAATTAAGTTTCACTTTCTGGTTGCCTTGAGGGAACTGTAGGAAAGGATTTTGTTTTTGTTTTTGTTTTTGTTTTTCCTGATGCTTTTTTTCTTTTTTCCCCTAGCTAGAAGCTGAATAATTCGACACAGTGTTGAAATGGATATGCTGTGTTTGTGTTGGCCGAATTAAGCATCTATAATCATGTATTTCCTCTCTTTTGTCTATTTGTGTCACAGTCTTAATATGGGGGATAGAAATTTTGTTTAGTGGAGACATAATTTTTCGATTGTCTTAGGGCTTATTTAAACCAGCTCATCTCCATTATAATGTGTTTCTGTACTTTACTCATCAGCTTGGCACTGACTCCACTATTGTATTCTTCAAATACTGTGTATTTTCCCTGAAAGTCCAAGTAGCTGACAATTTTGCTACCTCTGCAAGGAAATCTGCTTTATTTTCTCCTAGGTTTTACACATATATAAAACTATACATTAGGAACATACTCTTCCTCAGCAGGCTACATGGCCTTTCATTCACTCTCTTAAAAAATATCTGTGGACCTGTTATGTGAAATAATGTATGATTTGCTCAATGGGAGATTTACTTTTCAATAAGGTTATGTTTTATTAAGCCTCACATATTTCTAAATTTATATACCTTGAATAATAATTCCATCACAGAAGGGGCTCATTATTAACCACATTTCCATGTGTGATATTCACCGAGGCATGTCCCTGGAAACATACCTAACCACATAAGAGTAAAAGCCTGTCATAGCACAGGAAGCCTAGAATAAGTACATCCTACCATTTAAGCACCTAGGTCTTAATATGTCAGTTCATATTTAGATTCTACCTTTGTGGTCAGTATTTGAAATTGAGATATAGTTAATCAATTAGAGATGTAGTCAATTTCACTTTGTCAGTGAAGCTCAGAATCACACCAATATGTTGTTTTTCTTTTTTTTTTTTTTTGAGACGGAGCCTCACTCTGTTGCCCAGGGTGGAGTGCAGTGGTGCCATCTTGGCTCACTGCAAGCTCCGCCTCCTGGGTTCATGTCATTCTCCTGCCTCAGCCTCCCGAGTAGCTGGGACTACAGGCGCCCACCACCACGCCCAGCTAATTTTTTTGTATTTTTAGTAGAGATGGGGTTTTACCGTGTTAGCCAGGATGGTCTCAATCTCCTGACCTCGTGATCTGCCCACCTCGCCCTCCCGAAGTGCTGGGATTACAGGTGTGAGCCACCACGCCCGGCCAATATGTTGTTTTTCAAAGACTGCCGTCCTCATACAGACCAGCTTGGTACTGACAGAGGAGGTGAAACGGGAAAAGTTCCTTTGTCCCCCTCGCAGGGTGTACGATGGGGAAGTGGCTCGTTTCTTCAGTGCCCTGCTGCTCAGACCTCTAAGGGAGCATACATACGGGCAGGCTGTGGGGCTCCAACACCAGGGCAGTGTCTAGGGGTGAATGTTTACAGCTTCTGAAGCCCCAGTAGGCATGTGTTACAGGGTGCTCTTTTAGTGTAGCCATCCAAAGGCAGCTTGTGTTAACTAGCTTAATTACACCCTCTACCTTGTGGCAAAGACAGAGGGCTTTCTGTATCCTGGGGTGCTTGCTTTGGTGTAGTGGAAGAATCAGATCACACGTGGGCTTGGAGAATGAGTGCAAGGTTTTATTGAGTGGAAGAAGCTCTCAGCAGATGGGGGAGCCAGAAGGGGGATGATTTTCCCCATAAGTTGGGCCGCTTGGGGGCCGAGCGCTCCTCCAACTGCCCCAGCCAAACTCTGCGTTGTTTTGCCCGTCAGTGGCCTGCTGGTGCCTGCTGGTGAGTTCCACTCAACGTCTAGCCGCTTGTGTGTTCCTCTGCCAATGTGCTCCTCTCCACGTCCAGCTGCTTCTGTCTCTGCCTTGCTAGGGTCTCGGGTTTTTATAGGCACAGGATGGGGGCCTGGGTGGTCTTGGGAAATGTAGCATTTGGGCAGGAAAACAAAAATGCCTGTCCTCACCTAGGTCCGTGTGGGTGGAGTCCTAGCCTGGGACCATGCCTTCCTCTACCCAGCACTTCCCTTCCCCTCTTCCATATCATTTAAAGGAACAACTCTTCCCTCCCCAGCACTTCCGTTTCAGAGGGACACAGTCTTCACCTGCTGAGCTGTCTTTCACCAGTGGTTGTGTTCCTTCTCTTTTGAACAGGACTTTCTCTGTGCAGACTTCTGTACTGTTCAGTTACATCATAAGCCATATTCTAGTTATTCGCTTGAAAGGTTACACAACCTGCAAGAGTAATTCATGGGGAAAATAACTCTGTTGTTTTTCCATCACATTTTCTGCCTCTGCCAACTCTCCCCTCGTCTTCACCGCGCTAAAGCCGGCCACTTTTCTGTCCATTTTCACAGGCAGAAATGCTTTGCATCGTGCCTGCTTGTACTGGCAATTGCTTGGGCCTCTTCTGTAGCTTGTCCTCTAGCTGTCTCTACCACATTCCTAATGAAAGTCAGCTGACACTATGTATTTGTGTACAAAGAATAAATAACATGGTTTAGTTATGTAACAATTTGAAATGCCTTGATTTCTTTAGGTTAATGTTAACAGCCTCAGTATTGGTAATTCCTGACCGTCTGCTAACTTTTGAAAGCCAGAAGGTCTTGTTCTTCAAACTCTTCTCCTCACAGGATGTAGTGGGCTTATAGCTGAAGAAAGGCATATCTAGGGTATTAAACGTGTTCTTGCAAAACTAAGTAAGTACCCTATGCCGAAATAAGATATGCTGTGTGGTAACTAGTTTTTAGAGTATTTGAAGCAATGATTTGTACTCCTTTCAACGTTTTCATTTCAGGAGCATTTTAAGAAGTGGTTTGGGGTCATGACTCCTACTTCAATACAGTGGTTAGTACAATTTTTTTTTTTTTTTTTTGAGACGGAGTCTCGCTCTGTCGCCCAGGCTGGAGTGCAGTGGCGCGATCTCGGCTCACTGCAAGCTCCGCCTCCCGGGTTCATGCCATTCTCCTGCCTCAGCCTCCCGCGTCGCTGGGACTACAGGCGCCCGCCACCACGCCCGGTTAGTACAATTTGTAATGCTTAATTTGTGGACCCTCCTTTATTAGCTTAGAAGACATAACTTGAAACCAGTACGGTAGAGTGGATGAGGAGAGATTCCAAGATGGTTAAGATAAAGCTAAGGAAAATGGAAATGCCTTGCCCAGCTTGACTAAGAGGGTCAGGAATAGAACCTGACTCCTAATAGAACACATTTTTGAGTGGGTGGCACAAAACAGGACATGTTAACAATCAGAACTCAAGTCCAGCCGTAAAACATATTTGTATACACTGTTGCATATTGTGTTCAAATGGGTTATTTTTGCCTCAGTCTGTTCCAGTGCACATTCCTGCCAGAGGTAGGTATTGGTTTGGAGATAATTTTTTCTCCAGCAGCATGCAAAAGTCAGGGTTTCCAGATACTAAACTGAATGGGGGTCTGGGCCTTATAAAAAACGAACACATGGATGGGTTCCATATTTTGTAACTAATTTGGCAGCAGCTGACATCTTAGTTTGTGAGGGGGCTTTACAAAAGTTACGGACCTGTAACCTCTGCATTGGGCTAGGCTCCCCCAGTTAGGTTACTTGGGGATGAATAGTTGCTGAGATAATTGTGGGCAAATGTAGAACAACAGACCAAACAAGAGACACTCTGGCACTCTAGTCCATACTTGGCTTTTAGGCTCTAAAGAAGTGATCTAGGTCTTTTATGAATTATAAGTATAACCAACATTTATTTCAGAGTGATTTCTACATATTTCCTTAATTTTCCCTCACCAAATCCCCCTAAGGAGGTCTGTTAATACACGAATGCTATAGATCTTTTATAAGGGCACAGACAGGCCCAGGAAGATGGTGACATGCACAAGGCTACACAAATAATAAATAAGGATTGGGAAACATACATTCGGGTCTCTTGACTCCAAATTGGGTGCTCTTTTAATGATACCAACCACTTTGACCATTCAAAGGGGTCATTGTGGTCCCACCAGCCCCCCTCCATACCTGCTGAGCCCAAGTACAGACTTGAAAGGAATTTCCCTTGTGGCTAGAGGATGTACTGTATAAAAGATCAGGATCCCATTTCACCTTTCCTTTCTTTCAGAACTATCTTAGCTTTACCTTTGGATAAATGTATGTCATCAGTGGGAGATCATCTGCCTCTTAAATGCTTATCTTTCACAATGGACACCAGACTTCCTTTTAAGGTGCTATGTGTGACTCATCAGTAGTTTAAAATTTTGTAAGATACATGAACATTTTCTGATTGAGAAACACTTTAGAAATGCTGAACATATTATTGTGAAATAACAATGACTAATATTGTTGTTAAATTGTTGAATTGTAATAGCTTTAACCTTTTTTGATTCAGTCTGTTTATTCCAAGTTATCTTGCCTTTTAAATGGCTTTGAAACATTGGCAAACAATGCTGGTCTCTCTTACAGATCTCAGTCCTGCTTTTAACAATGACAGGCAGTGTATTCAAAACATACCTGAATTGGGCATGACATTTTGGGGAATATTTTGACTAGTTTGTAATAAAAGAAAAGTTGAATAAATCAGAATTGATTAAAGAGGTGATAGTATACCAAATGCTATGGTGAGCAAATTACTCTTGAGAAATGCATTGTTTATATAGATATTACAATGCCATGCTGTTCTCAACCCAATCAACTATATAAACTGGAGTAGAAATTCCTGAACTTTTTTTAACTCCTGGGGAAGCAGTTTACTATTAGCAATTAGTATAATGATTACTATCAAATCTTGCCAAAGAGAGATCAAGAAAAACATGGGTGCAAAGTAAACATGACTCCTTTGGTTTTATTAATGGATGATAGGATTGAAAATAAGCCAGAAGGTGCAGAAAGCTGAGATTATAGTAAAGCAGGCAAATATGGCACTTGCCATGTTTATCTACAAGCTTGCCATTCTTTGGGAAGTAAATGAAACAGAGCATTAAAACAAGGATTTAAAAAATGGATTAAATTATCCCAGCACTTTGGAAGCCTGAGGTGGGCGGATCATGAGGTCAGGAGATCCAGACCATCCTGGCTAACATGGTAAAACCCCATCTCTACTACAAATACAAAAAACATTAGCCAGGCGTGGTGGCAGGTGCCTGTAGTCCCAGCTACTCAGGAGGCTGAGGCAGGAGAATGGCGTCAACCTGGGAGGCGGAGGGTGCAGTGAGCTGAGATTGTGCCACTGCACTCCAGCCCGGGCAACAGAGCAAGACTCCATCTCAAAAAAAAAAAAAAAAAAGAATAAATTTTAAAAATAAGAACAAATGGTGACTGGAGGGAAAAACAAGAGAAAGAAAACGAGCAGTAATCAAAATCCTGGGAGAATTATTTTCAGTTTGATTTTGTGAATTTTATTTATGCAATAAATAATAATGCTAACTGAGGGTCAAATTAATCTATGAGAACGTTATAAATGACCTTAAATCAGCACATTTGGAGAAGTAAAAAACTGAATCTGTGACTGAACTCTGTCTTCATTTATCATAAAAACCGTACACAATTTTTAATCTTCCAATGTCTCAGTGACACCTATTTCCAGATTAGTGGTCCTCGAACTTTAGTACATGTCAGAATGTCCCAGAATGCTTGTGAAAAATACAGATTTCTGGGTTCCATCCTCAAATACTCAAGTTCAGTAGATGTTGGTTGGGACCCAGAAAGATGCAAGGACTTCAGGACATCTTTTAAAAACATTAATATGGAGAATAATGAGCCAGGAGGGAAATAACTCTGAGTCAGAGAATGCCACTGATTTTAGGAATTCTGACCGTATCAAATACAAATTTTAGAATTTAAATATTTGTTCATGGTGATATATTAGAAATCTAACATAATACATATTGGTGAAAAAATAATTATAAAATTGTCTGCAGTTAGGTAACTTGGTTGTTTATAATCAAACTGTTTAGACAATAACATTGAAATAGTTACTGAATTGAACACTTCATTATTTTATAGATGAATAATACGGAGCTCAGGTAGTCAAAGTAATTTGCACAATATCATGTCACTAGCTAGGGACCAGGCAAGATATTTGCTCTTTCCATTCATTATGTTGTGTTCCTTTCAAAAGTCTCTATAAGTCTCCAATATTATCAGAAGGACTTGGGGTAAGCCAAGAACCCCATTAGATGATACCTTTGGCTCATGTAGGAAAATAAGGTTATAGGCTTGTATAAACATAAATGTACTTAACAAAAGCAATTCTACGGTTATAGCTATAGAATACGCCTTGTCTTTCATCTCAATAAATGTCATGAACCACTGGATGGAGTGTCTTAGTTTGTTTTCTTTTGCTTATAACAAAACACCCAAAACTGGATAATTTATAAAGAAAAGGAATTTATTTCTTACAGTTATGGAGGCTGAGAGGTCCAAGGTTGAGGGGCTGCATCTGTTGATAGCCTTCTTGGTGGTGGGGATTCTGTGGCACAGGGCATCACGTGGCGGAGGGGGCTGAGCGTGCTAATGTGCTAGCTCAGGTCTCTCTTCCTTTTATAAAGTCTCCAGTTCCCCTCCCATCATAACCCATTAATCCATGAATGGATTAATCCATTTATGAGGACAGAGCCTTCATGATCCAATCACCTCTTAAAGTCACCACCTGTCAATACTGCCAGATTGGAGATTAAGTTCCAACATGCGTTTTGGAGGGGTCATTCAAACCATAGCATAGAGTAATGATGGTAAGTTGTTTCAGGCATAAAATTTGAAATAAATTATGAGGCTCCATGATATGCTATATTGGTTTTACCTTCAGAAGAATATTTAGTTTCACTCAGGTTTTTCAAAGCTATGCTGTCCTCAGAAAAACAAAACAAAACAAAAAAACAACCTTTTTAAGAGTCGATGGCTACTCATTTGATCTGCCTCCTCTGCTGTATCAATTAGGATTTTTTTTTTTTTTTTTTTTTTTTGCCTGCAAGTAACAGAAAACTAACAGTGTAAGAAATAAAGTGATTACAAATAGGGATTTTTCCTCCCACACACACTACAATATTTCTGGATATAAGGTCATTATGGGTATTAGTTTAGTGACTCAATAATATCACGGCTCAGGGTCAGTTTGTGATTCTCTATGCCTTTCTCTCATAGTCTTAAACTGCAGGTATCACATTGGCAGACTGGAGGGAGGAGTGAGGGCAGCCCAGGTGTTACTTTTATCAGAAAAGCTGAAAGTGTCCCAAAAGCACACCCCTCTCCTATCAGATGTCCATCTTATTGGCCGGAACTATGCTGCACCTCCATTCCAAGAACAAGAGACACTGAGGAAAAAAATGTATTGCTTTAGCTTCTAAAAAGGAGACAGCCAAGGGATAAGACATTTGAGAAGGGTGTGGCATGACAGAGTGTCTGCTGCTCTCTTGGTTTTAGAAGGAACTCCTGTTATTCCAGTGTCACCTGAGTACAGACTGGGTCTCATGGGGCCACTCCAGATTCAGACATTCTTCTTTTTTCTTCTCCTCTACCACCATCCTTCTAGACTCTGCCACTTTGCTTCCCCCCACCCATCCCCCAACACCACACAGAGTGACTCTACTCCCACACACTCAGGCATTCACACAGTCCAACCTTCATTTTTAGGAAGTCCTGGAACTGACTGGCCTTTAGGAAGGTGGCACAGGTGTTCCGAGGATTATAAAATGTTTTATTGAATAAGTTTTCTCTGTGGATGTCCAGGAACCTTTCCTCCCAGCCTGTTTGAAAGAATAATGATTGAATTAGAACAGGACATACTGATGTTTAAAAAAAAAAAAATCACAAGTCAGTATGTTGAAAGTATATCCCAAGGCTTTTTTTAAGGTAACCTTTATACTGAACCATAAAAAGATTAAAGACACTTTCCTCTAGAATCAGGCCCTGTCATTCACATTGAGATTGTTCAGAAAAAGAAGAGTTGACACCTTTACTGAAAGGAGTCAAGGTCTTGCAAGCAGGAAACTGGTTTTATGACAATTCCCTGACTTGCTAGGTAAGCTGGTCCACATCGAGATGACTCTCTCCTTGACTTCTGACTTACTTTGTGTTTGTTGGAGGAATCCTATGAGTCATATTTAGCCTTTCCAGCCTGATTGAGTTTGAAGGAGCCACTGGATTATTGCATACAATGGATTTTGCAAAGAGTTTTCTCCAGCATACCCACAGGAGAAAGGCAAGTCGGTTCATAAATGGAAATTCTAGACAAACAACTAAGCTAAAGACACCTCTCTGTATAAATGCTTCCAGATGGAGACAAGTTTTTCACTTCACTCTCCACAGTTTTCACTTTAAAAGGTTATTGAGATGGAAGCATTGGAGCGAAGCACATTAGAATCACTTGCCCCACCTTGCCTTCTGAGGAAGGCTGACTTACGGTTGCAAGGGGAAAATGCTGGCTAAAAAATAAATCTTGGTCTGTTCTCCATAGTCTATCAACACATGCTTTTCAGAAGAAGAAAAAGAAAAAAAACATCTGGAAAGAATAGGACTGAGTTGGTAGAACATCTTGAAGGGGGCTGGCCTTCACTTAGAAAATTGAAAAGACATGCAGATAAGCCATTAGGAAGAAGAGTCTGTGGTTGTTAAGCAGAGTAACCTAAAGAAGGAACTTCAAGATACAAGTTTAAAGCAACAGTCTGTAATTATTTGTATTATAGTATAAGGTTGATAAGTTTGTCTTCACCCTTTGAAAGAGTTCTGAACAGAGTTAGTGTTTTCGTAAAAAATCTCGGGGCCTACAAAAAATGCCATTTGGCCTCCACAATAATTTGCTCCCACCCAGAAAGTCCTCTCCCTTCTACAGCTTCCTGTATAAAAGGCTGGGATACCAACATCTGCCTGAAGCAAAAACACATGTATTTTAACCAAATAAATAAAAAGGAACAAAAGTCTGAGTACATCATGCTGCTCATAGTCTTACTGGCTGACTCCCATTGGCTCTCTCACTGTTGTTATAATTTCGTTTATGCCCTAGGCAGATGGGCCTCTCTGCTCATGGGTGATTTAGAATCTGCTGATAGTGGCTGGAATGAAGCATGGAGGATCTTGCAACTTCTAAGCACACTGGCTTAGACCACTGTATTCTTGGGCTTAGATGTTTACACTGATGATTCCCATCAGTGGTGATACCTGGGCCATTGTCCAGTGGGTGAATGTGATTTTCTTCTTTGGAGAAGCCCATTGCAAATCACAGCTAATAGGGACCCTAATGAGGACGTTCACCTCCCAGCTCCTCTGTGCCAGGGCAGTGGATAACAACAGGATGTGGGTTTTAAACACGTGTAAGCTTCTTCAAGCTGCCTCTTTCAGTTTCATTCTTTTTTTAAGGCACTAGAAAATATAATCCACATACTTGAAACAAACATTTTTTCTTGCTGCTAATGTTTTTTGTCGTAGTTTTCTCCCATGTCAGGACTGGATTCCACTCTGATTAGTACCAAGATATATTAATTGGTACAATATGTAAATGAAAACATGGGATATTTACAAGGTAGGCAGAAGATGATATATGCTTATAAGTTTCACTTTCAGTAAACATGAAAATGTATTTTATTCATCCTTCATGGTTGTTGTTAAAGCCACTCTGCTATACCTTGGACTTAGCAAATGATTTTGATGAATAGGACCAAAATATGTCAAGAGCCACAAACCTATCACGGTAAAAATTAAAGGCATTTAGTTCCAAATTAATTTATTTAAAAAGAAGTTGTAATATTTGAACAGGCCATAAAATTAGGATCAAGTAAGCAAATCTGTAGGCACTTTTATCAGAGACAGGAGCAATGAGAGACTGCAGGAAATAGAAGGGAATCAGACTTTTATTCTTTATAAAGTTGTTATTCCAGTCCTCACCGTCCCCTTTGCTCCTCTTCCCAATTGATTATTTTCCTTTCTGTTACTAGTTGTCCTTCTTGTCTCTCCTCTTCTTCCCATCACCCCCAGGATACACAGTAAAGAGAGAATACCAGAAATGGGCAGCACTGGTGAGCAAAGAAATATTATAGAGGTTTTTTTTTTCATTCCAAGTTTTAAGTTGTCCTTGTGCATGAAATACGCACATGATAAAAAGGGGGTTGCCATCAATGCATATTGTCTTGAAAAGCCAAGGGCTCTTTTTCGGTTTTTCTCTATAATGAAGACTTTCTTAGACTGTGGACTCTATAATTATGCTCACTGAACAAATACCTTGAAAGGGAAGTAATTCCAAGTCATGTATCAAAGATTCAATTTGACATGTATTTACTAAATGCCTAACATGCCTATGCATTTTGTTTATTCATTTATAGTAACAAGATATAGTGAGTTCATATTCTGTGCCAGCACTGTGCTCAGTATTGAAAAATTGGAGTCACAAGATTCCCACTTTTAAGAACTTACAGTCCAATGGAGGAGAAAGAAGTATGAAAGGATCAATTGCAGGGTGACAAGAGAGTGTTCCAATAGTGCAGATCCAGAGCTGTGATTTTAAAAAGATGATGCAAACCAGTTATCTCTTGCTTCATGGAGTGGATGGGCTACAGGAAATTTGGCAATAAAACAAAGCTTATATAAATTGCAACATTTTTCTACAACTCTACTGTAAAATTGGAAATGCTTTCCCACAGAAAAACCTCTCAAAATGCTGAATGCAAAAGTTGGGATCACAGAAACATTGTGCCTATTTTTGGTCTGCTGGAAACTGTATTTTTACAAGGTAATCCCTGTTTTCGATATAGTTCCTGTCTTGCCACTGGCGGTTTTCTTGTAACACTTTTCTAGTTCTGAGATTGCTACTACCCAAAGTATTCATTTCTTTCTTACTGGGATGTCCTCTGTCTTCACAGCCTGCTTCTGGATTGTAGGTTTTTTCCTTTCTTTCTGTTGAGATATTTATGGCATTTGATAGAGTCAAACCAGATGTATTGCAGCCGGACATACTTACGTGGCTTCAGATGTGTAAAATAAGTAACTTCCTATCTTTGTCTGTCTAGCTCAAGAGTTGACTGTGGACGAGGAATGCCTGTATTGATTCATTAATGTAATAAGTATTTACTGACTGCCTACCATGTACAACCAGAAACACAGTTCCTAACCTCATGAACTTACCATGTAACATGGGAAGACAAGCACTAAGTTCTTATTTGTTTGTAATTGTGATAGGCTCAGAGAACAAATAGAGATTCCTATGAACCCACGTATAGGGGGAAATATTTAAGTTCCATTTAATACTGAGATGGCCAAGTATCTCAGTATTTAAGCTGAGATCTGAAGGATAAGCAGTAGATTCCTCAGGCAGAGGGAAGAGCAAAGGCTGTGTATGGGGCAGGAAGAAATGTGGTCGTTTGAGGAACTTCGAGATCAGTGTGGCCACTGATGTGCTGCAGTGTAGCAAAGAGCAAAAGAAAGAGAAACAGGGAGGAATGGAATTCAGCTCATGGGCTTTGGAATCAGAGTTTCAAGTTGGAATCCTGACTTCCTAGCTGTATCGGTTAAGAATTTTTTTTTTGTGGCATCCAAAGAACAGAAAGCCTACCTTACTGAGGTTCATATAAAAAGGGGAAATTGGCCAGGTGCAGTGGGTCACACCTGTAATCCCACTACTTTGGGAGGCCGAGGCGGGTGGATCACCTGAGGTCAGGGGTTTGAGACCAGCCTGGCCACAGTGGTGCAACCCCATCTCTACTAAAAATACAAAAATTAGCTGGGTGTGGTGGCGGGCGCTTGTAATCCCAGCTACTCGGGAAGCTGAGGGAGGAGAATCGCTTGAACCCGGGAGGCAGAGGTTGCAGTGAGCCAAGATCGCGCCATTGCACTTCAGCCTGGGCAACAAGAGCAAAACTCTGTCTCAAAAAAAAAAAAAAAAAAAAAAAAAGGTCAGGGGGAAATTATCTCCACAAAACAAAAAGTCCGACAATAAGCAATAAGCTGTCCAGGGCTGATACAGGGCATGATGAGGTCATCACAGATCCAGGTTCTTTCTGTCTTCTGCTCTGCATTCGTAGCCTGTGGCTTTGTCATTCCCTCATCTGGAAATGGCGGCTGCAGCCCCAGGCACAATGGCTCGTTGAGGAAGAAGGGGGACGATGTGCAGTGTCAGGTTATTTTATCAGAAAAGTTCAAAGCTTCTCAGAAATCTTCTGTTGGAATTCTACTTGGGTGCCATAGGCCAGAACACAACCCAAATAACCAGGAAAAATGTGAAAGTGAGAACATAGATCGTCCACCCCTAACAATGGAGGCAGCAAGTGACAGGGGATTGGGAATGTGTGTTGATTTCCTCAACAGTGTTTGACATAACCACTTTCTAGCTTTATAATCTTAGGCAAGTAACTCAACTTCCCAGTTCCTCTTCTGTAAAATGGGGATAACACCTGAAAAGGTTGTTACAAGATTCACTGAAATAGTTTCTATGCTCAGTCAGTAATCAGCATTCAATCAATATGGGCTCTAACACGATGCTTGACAGTTATGCAACGAACAGTTCATGAAGAGCTTTGTAAGCCATATTGATAATTTTGTCTTTATCCTTAGCACAGTGAGAAGGTATTAAAGGATTTTATGCAGGGAAGTGACATGATCATATTTGTGTTTTCAAAAGAGCCCTCAGGCTGGGTGTGGTAACTTGCCCCTGTAATCCCAGCACTCTGGGAGGCCATGGCAGGCGGTGGGCGGATCGCTTGAGCCCAGGAGTTCCGGACCAGCATGGGCAACTTGGGGAAACCCCACCTCTAAAAAAAAAAAATGCCAAAAAAATTTTAGCTGGGTGTGGTGGCACTCGCCTGTAGTCCCAGCTGCTCGGGAGGCTGAGGTGAGAGAATCACCTGAGCCTGGGAGAGGCTGTAGTCAGCTGTGATTGCACCATGCACTCCAGCCTGGGTGACACAGTGAGACCCTGTCTCAAAAAATAAATAAAAAATAAAAAAAGGAGCCCTCAATTTATCCTCTGCCTCTGACAAATATATTCCATTTTGTTACATTGCAAAAATTTCAGCACATTGCTTTGCTTACCCGTCTTTGCTCTGGAATGACTTTTAATTCTTCTTTTGGCAATCTTGGTTGTTTTGAGATGTGTGAAATTAGAATCATATGCAGGTGTTTGAGTTCTTTTGATTTTGCTTTTTAAAAGAGTTTTTTTTTTTTTTTTTTTTTTTTTTTTTTTTTTTAGCATGGGGCAATGTAAAGCCAGAATATCAACGTACTTTTGTCAAGATTTTCAAACCTATTTGGCTGATAGTACCCTTACAAGAATAGGTAAAAAAGATCCCAAAGATTTTATTTCACTTACTTGAACTACTAGCCCTACTATTAAGAGCCACAGCAAGCTTACATGTTCAAAAAAAAAAAAAAAAAAAAAGAGCTGCAACATTCCTTTCGCACTCCCACTCGCCCCTGAGGTTCTTCCACTTCCTTCCTATGGCTTTTTTTAGAAGCGAGTGTGTTTTTCTCACGTCCGGCAACAAAGGATGTTTTGTGCTACTACTGAGGTTTGTATGTGTGACTTACTTTAGAACTCTTTCTAGAAAATGCGATTACTATTTGCATAGGTCTGGTAGAACTTTGTATTGAGTGAAAGTCTCCGATGACTGTTTTTGTTTTTGTGTAGATTTGCCACTGCTTAACATCAAATCACTTTCCCCTGTGTGTTTTAAAATAACTCTAATAGGACCTGTCAAAATTCTCCCAGAAGTCTCACAAATTCTTACCTTTAAAAAAAGTGTAAGTGATACCTTCAGTGTATTGTATTTATTCTTATATACCTTTGCAAAGACTTCTCATCACTTCCTTAAATATGTCTGATAGTGCCATAATGAGAAGGGGACATGGTAATTAACCATAAACTTTGGTTTTCACGGATAAAATCTGTCTGGAGCAGTCACAGTATCCTATGCTGGAGCTATCAGATGCCTTGACATTAGATGTTTCCATCTAATTGTAATTCTCTGAGCAAGGAGACAAGGTGGGATAAACAGAATTCTCAGATGGCTGAGAATTATACCCTAAATCCTGGGAGAGAATTTACCTTTCCATTGTCAGATAATATGAATCATTTAAAACATGTGCTGGAACAGCTTTGCCTTTTCTTGAGGAAAATGGGGTTTCTCTCTCAAAGAGAAAGATAAATGCGCCTCAGAAGATTTTAGTGGTCGATCTCTGTCAGTGTACTACCAGCAAAAATCCCAGCAATCAATATTACAAAGAGGCAGCACTCACTTGAGTACAGAAGTAACAACATTAGCTGCTTCGTAAACAAGATGGCATGGGAGATATTCTGTTTTGAGTAAATGACAAGTCCTACAGTCTAGATAGGAAGATTTCTCCTCCATATGGATTTTGTGATTCGTCTTGTGTTGAATAAGGAAGGGGAGCTTGGATTCCAAGATCGATTTAATGTCTATATTCCTTGGCATTGTCATATTAGAGCAGCACATCTCAGATGGCTTTCAATAGTTATTTTAGCATTGATTTTCCTCTACTAGAGTAAATCAAAAGATGATTTAGAAAATCAAAGTCAGTTTTCCTTGGAGTTTTCTCAGAATAAAGGGAAGCTGTGGTGTTGAAGGGTTTTTTTGGCTCCTATTTACATATGATGCAAAATCAATCTGTGTGAATCTCTTTCCTCTGTTGAGTATCTACTATATGCAGAGCCTTGGGTATTTCTGTGTGAGGGGGATTATGCAAAAGAATTTTAAGGCATGCCCCTTGACTTTGTGAAACCAAGTATTTGTTTACAGAGACAAGATATTATAGTGGGAGGCTGTTTTGTGAGAACCCACACTTTCATGTCAGCACCCTGAGATGGGATCCCATTATGCCCTTTAACCAGGCAAGGGACTTTATGCAGTTCTTTGTCAGGAAAATGGAGACAATTAAACTGCTTTCCTCATAGGTTGTTGTGTAAAAGGCAGCAAGATGTGGCTGTGTAAGAACATGACTGAAGCCAGACTGCTTATGCTTAAAACCTAGGTGAGCTGTTTACACCTGATATGACCTTGGACAAGTCTTATCTAACTTCTCTTGCCTCAGGTGCCTCATCTGAAGATAGCAGTGATGTTAGTGTCTGCCTCCTGCCTCATAAGCCTGTCATGTTGAGACCATCCTGGCCAACATGGTGAAACCCCGTCTCTACTAAACATACAAAAAATTAGCCAGGCATGGTGACATGCGCCTGTAGTCCCAGCTACTTGGGAGGCTGAGGCAGGAGAATTGTTTGAACCCGGGAGGCGGAAGTTGCAGTGAGCAGAGATCGCTCCACTGCACTCCAGCCTCGCGACAGAGCGAGACTCCAGGTCAAAAAAAAAAAAAAAGAGTTAGTCAAGGTAAAGCGCTGAGAACAATGCCTTGCACAATGCATCACATAAGGGTTTGCTTTCATTATTGTGAGGATTAGATATAATGCATGTGAAATACTTGACACATATGTAGAAGGTAACTATTCACTGTTATTTATATAGAGAACTCAGCAAAATGTGTAGTACATTTTCAGAACTCAATAATGTTGGTTGACTTCATTTTCTATTGCACATGTCTGTGTGTGTGTGGGGTGTGTGTGTGTGTGTGTGTGTGTGTGTGTGTAGAGAGAGAAGCACATATTTCCCAACAGCATAACGAGTATAATTTTATGGGAAAAAGTATTTAGACCCAATTGGAAATTAGCCAGGCCATACAACCAGGAGTGTCTTTGCTACTCCGTCTGGTGTTGAAAGGGTTTGTATTGACCGGGCGCGGTGGCTCATGCCTGTAATCCCAGCACTTTGGGAGGCTGAGGCGGGCAGATCATGAGGTCAGGAGATCAAGACCATCCTGGCTAACATGGTGAAACCCCATCTCTACTAAAAATACAAAAAAATTAGCTGGGCATGGTGGCGGGCGCCTGTAGTCCCAGCTACTCGGGAGGCTGAGGCAGGAGAATGGCGTGAACCTGGGAGGCGGAGGTTGCAGTGAGCCGAGATCGCGTCACTGCACTCCAGCCTGGGTGACAGAGTGAGACTCCGTCTCAAAAAAAAAAAAAAGGGTTTGTATTTGTGGGCCTCTTTTTTTCTATTGATGCTTCTCCAACATTCTACCATGGGTGGAACCTCTAACACCTCATAACATGTTTGGAAAATTAAAAGGGATAATCACTGCTTATTATTCCTACTACCATAGAAGGTTAAAACATACCTGTCTTTTGGGCTTAGCTAGAACTCTAAATTTAGTAATCCTACTTACTACTAATAACGATACAGGCAGTTTCCAGAGTTTCCAATTTACTTATATAAGGTATGTCTTCCAAAATTCAGTTATAAAGCAAGAATTTGAATCTCACAATACACTTTCCCATAAAAAATGTTATAAGAGATAATTAAAACTCAGGCCTACCTATCTAATTATCCCAATACCTTAGAGAAAAAAAATGGTACCGTAGATCACCAATCATGTGTGATTCATAGCATGTGCTGTGAATTCTAGCTACAGAGATATCTGAAACACAGCTGCCTCCATGAAAATTCTAGGGATGAGAGGCCTCATGCCTGTACTCTACCATTTTTAGTAAAAGAGAGACAACATTTTGCGGGACATGATTTTCACTGGGTAACTTCAGCCTCAGTTTTTGGGCAACATCAATGGCAGAAGAGAATGAGGGATGGCGGGGTGGAAACAGTTATTGTTATGTGTATGTAATTGTAAAGACTACTTTATTGCTAGCAATATAAAATTGCTAAAAACTTTGGCATTTGTTTTATTGCTCCCTCTTCTCCCCACCCCTTACCATCACTCCACAAATCAACCAAAGCCAATGTCCTAAGGGATACTTTCAGTTGTTTCAATTATAGTTCTTCCTGCAGGTCCTCCAAGTATGAAATTAAGAGGCTTTCAAGATGGAGAAATCCTCTTTTTGCAATATGAAGAAAAGAGTTTGTAATGTCATTATCACCAAATAAGTTACTATTAATCGTGAATCAAGTCATATTTAATTGTTTCGCCAGTCCAAAAAGCCTCCCTATTTAGTCTGTATGCAAGGACAGCCTGGCAGAGAAATTGAACACTTGTCATTTTAAAATGTGTCTATCACTTAAAGCTTTACACAGAAGAGAAGGTGATAGTAGCTTCCTTCATGCGCCAAAGCTGCTGGTGTGACATCAATACATTCATTCATTCAAAATTTACTGAGCTTTCACTATGGACCAAGCACTACTCTTCTAACTGCTAGATATAAAGGGATAGGGAGATATTTATTAAATGATACAAAATTACAGCTAGATAGAAGGAATAAATTCTAGTGTTCTTTAGCACTGTAGGATGACTATAGCAAACAATAATATATTGTTTCAACTAGCTAGAAGGCGGATAGTGTATGTTCCCAACACAAATAAATGATAAATGTTTAAAATGATGGATGTGCTAATTATCTTGATCAGAGCACTATGATTATATGTATTGAAACATCACTATGTACCTTATGAATATGTATAATTTTTGTCAATTTAAAAAATAAAATTTTAAGAATAAAAAATTTTAAAATTTTAAACTTTTTTTTAAATAAAAAAGAAAAGCAGATAATTTGTCTACCAAGCCTAGATGGATGTATACACATAAACAGGTAATACTGTAGTGTGCCATAGGGTGATAAGTGCCATGGAGGGGATTAATTTCATGCAGAGTGGGCCTGCAGGAAGTAAAGGAGCGAGCCGTGAAACCGTCTGGATAATGAGTTCTCAGGTAGAGGGAATAGCAAGTGCAAAGTCTCTGAGCGAAAGCATCTTTGTCAAATTGCAGGGAGGCTCTAGCAGGACCAGAGTAAACTAGGTGGGAGTGATGGGAGATGAGTTCTGAGAGGTAGCAGGAACACCTTCTAGGGCTCTGTAGACCAATAAGAAGATTTGGTCTTATTCTATGTAAGACAGGCAGCAAAGTGTTTTAAGCAGAAGTATAAGAAGGTCTAACTTATTTTTATAGGCTTACTCTGGGTCCACATTGTGTGGAGATGTGTTGCATAGTTTATTGCATAGTTGCACAAGTTGGAAGTGATGGTTGCTTGGAGCTAGTTACTAGCTACTAGCAAGCTAGTAGCAGTAAAAGTGGGGGAAAGTGTGGATTTTAGATATATTTTAAAGACAGAGCCAAGAGTAGTGCCAATACGTTGGATGTAGGGTGTCAAAGAAAGAACTGAACCAAGGATCACTCAAAATGTGTGACTCGTGCAGCTAGAACTGCCATTTATTGAGCTGGAGGGATATTGTTGGAGTGTCATTTTTGGTTACTGAGGAAAGAAGAGGCGAGAGAACTGAAGTTTCATTTTGGACATTTTAGTTTGACATGCCTATTAGACATCCAAGCAGAGAGGCCAAGTAGTCAGGGGAATAAGTAAGCTGGAATTCATGGGCAAGGGCTGGCTTAAAAGTGTACATTTATGTATTTAAGGCTAGAAGGCTGAAAGAAAACACCTGGAGCAGAAGTATAGCTAAAGAAAAGAAGAGGTGTTTGGACAGAGTGCTAACACTCCAATATCTAGAGGTCGGAAAGATGAAGTGGAAGCAGAAAGGAGACAGAGGAGAAGTGAGGGAGAGAACATAAGAGAAAATGGTGCCCCAAAAGGCTAGTGAAGAAAGAACTTAAGAAGGAGGAAGAGTTTATTTGTCAGATAAAGAGTTTATTGTCAAATACTGCCAATAAATTAGTTAAGCTGAAGACTGTAATTGATCACTGAGTCAGGTGAAAGTCATTGGTGACTTTCAATCAGTGGTGTCCTGGTAAACTGGCTCTCTGAAAAGCAGTGACAACAGCAAAATCCTGATTTGTAGTGTTTACTAAATTTCCCTGTGGAAATATTCCCATCATAGTCAATTTCCAGCTACAAACAGTTTAACAACCAGCTTGCAAAGTTCTTGAATATTTAACAATTAGCTTCTGCTAGTTGCGCCACACACCACCTTAACAGGAGCCATTTTGTAGGAGTGGTGGAGATTGGAGTAGATCCATAAGAAATGAAATGAGAATTGGAGACAGTGAGTACAGACATTTTTAAGGAGTTAGTCTAGTGTAAAGAAATAAGGTGGGAACTGAACTATGACATGTAGTCAAGATTTTTTTTTTTGTATTTTTAAAATAAAAAATACAGTGGCATGTTTGTATGCAGAGGAGAATGAGCCAATTAGAGGGGGAAACCAATGAAAAAGGAGAAAGCAGGGAGAATTGCTGGGGTGAAGTCACTGGGTGGGAAAGAGGAGGGTGTTCTAATGCATAGGGAGAGGGTGGTTTCATCTCCAGTGACAGTGTAGTAATAGCAGAGAATAAAGTAGCCCTGTCCAATTAAGTGTCATGTGAGCCACAAAGACAATGTAAATTTTCTAGTAGCCACATTAAAAAGTAAAACACGCCAGGCGTGGTGGCTCACACCTGTAATCTCAGCACTTTGGGAGGCCAAGGTGGATGGATCACTTGAGGTCAGGAGTTGGAGACTAGTCTGGCCAACATGATGAAACCCCGCCTCTACTAAAAATACAAAATTAGCCAGGCATGGTGGCAGGTGCCTGTAGTCCCAGCTACCCGGGAGGCTGAGGTAGGAGAATCACTTGAACCTAGGAGGTGGAGGTTGCAGTGAGCGGAGATCATGCCACTGCACTCTGTTGCCTGGGCAACAGAGCGAGACTCTGTCTCAAAAAAAAAAAAAAAAAAAAAAGTAAAAGAAACAGGTGAAATTAATTTTAATGATTTTATTTAACCCAATATGTACAAATTATTATTAAAATATGTAGTGAATATAAAACCATTAATGGAAAAATTTAATTTTCAAAATCCAGTACATTTTACACTAACAGCACATTTCAGTTTGAACTAGCCAGTTTTTAAGTATTCAATAGTAGGGACTATCATATTGGTGAAGGTGGGTATAAATATCAGTTAAGTGGTCAGATGTGTTGGTGGAAGGTTGTTGGTGTGCTGATTGTTTCTGTTTTCTCAGTGAAATAGGAATCAAGTTCATCCAGCAACTGGGAGTGAGAATTGGGAAGAAGGTGCTGGAGGTTTAGAAGAGAGAGGAAAAGGTGTGAAGTAGTCATGCAGGAGAATGAAAGAGTTAATGGAACCAGAAGAATGTGCTAGAATGGGTGTAGCACCATTGGCCCATTTGAGGTTAGTGGTCCAGAATTTCCAGTGAGACTAACGATGCTCAGTTTGTTTTTCTTCACCATCTTCTGCCTAGCAGGGACAGGGGCAGGGGCAGTGGCGGTGGGCATCTGCAAAGTGGACAAAGTTGTATTTAAACAGGGTAAAATTGACTGGAAAGCAGATGCCAATCTCTCATTCTGGTAAAAAATGCTAAATTTTTCCCATAGGAAGTTTGACCTTTTTCTTTCTGATCTAGGCTTTATGCTTGTGGGTTGGGGTGGGGATATAAGATGTTAAGCAAGAGTGTGTGGGAACTTGAAAGCATAGTGACATTTTTTCGTCCACTGAACTCCTATCTCAGAATTCTTAGCAAATTCTCCAAACTGTTTCTCTAGAGTCACTTAACTGAGCTGTCTGTGCCCTCTTTCTCTTTCCTTAGAGGTGATCAAACTATTTCTGACGGTTTATTTATTTATTTATTTTGCATGGTCTGAATCTGATATATACTTGTCAAGACTAAATGTGTGTGTTGAGCTGACTCCGTATTTGAGGCTAGAAAGACATTAATGAGGGCTCTCTGTTCTCTGCTTGTAACCTGAAGCTGCCAGTCAACAGAATGAATCAGACAGTTTCCAGCAACACACTAAGGTCCTTATGTAAGGAGGATCACACGCAATTTTTGTCTTTGCAGAATTCCTCTCTGTATAATTATTCTTTTGATCATGCCACACATGAAAAGAAAGGCAACTGGGGTATGAATTATGTCCTTGTTTCACTTGGCATTAACAATAGAGACAGGGTGAGGAGACTGTGAGAACTGCTGGTCTGAGGGAGGTGGTTCTCCATTCGTAATTGACAAATGCTGTGCGTGTCCACAACGGTTTCCTCAGAGCCAACCTCAAGCTGTATATATTACATTGAACAGTCAACATGGGTAACTACAATCCTGGGTATGATACTGCAGTAAGTGCAGCCTGAACTGTCTCTACTGTGCATGTGGGAACAGTTCATTGTTTCTCACCAAATAATTCAGACACATTTGACTCCATTCATACTTTGACTGAAACAATGCAGGAGTTTTCTCACTGGTTTTATACTAAAGAGATTGAGCACTTAATCTGTACTGTACCTAAAATGGCTTTCAGAATTATCAGTTTACAAAGAGAGTTTATGGATATGTTGAGGAGGTAGATCACATGCCATCTCCTCTCTGATGCCCTTCTTGACACCCCAGGCAGAAGCAATCACTGTGCTTGACTGATGCCTTGTGCTTCCATAGCATTTTGTACGTAGTTCAACCATGTCCCCGAACATGAAATCCCTTTCAGAACTTCATGGATTTGCATATGATGTTCTTTTGCCTTTTCTACTTATAAACACCTCCTTATACTTCAGAATCCAAAAAATGCCTGTTGAAGGGATGAATGATATGCTCTGTAGAGGAAATGACTTTCCTTGAGTTAATCAATCTTTCTTATGAGTCTCAACAAACTTTCTTATGAGTCCCTATGCTTCATTTTTGTCACTTATCCAGTTCTTAGGATGTATTTACCTGTTGGTCTCTTTCACAAGTCTGTAACTCTTTCCAGCATAGGCACCATGTTTCACGTTGCTTTGTGTCCTCAGTGCCTAGCATAGTACCTAGCACATGATAAGCCTCCACATTTTTGTTGAATGTGAAATATAAAGAATTAAGCAGCTGGGGACAGTGGCTCACACCTGTAATCCCAGCACTTTGGGAGGCCGAGGGGGGCGGATCACGAGGTCAGGAGTTCGAAACCAGGTTGACCAACATGGTGAAACCCTGTCTCTACTAAAAATACAAAAATTAGCCAGATGTGGTGGCGCACACCTGTAATCCCAGCTACTCAGGAGGCTGAGGCAGGAGAATTGCTTGAACCCTGGAGGCAGAGGTTGCAGTGAGCCGAGATCGCACCGCTGCACTCCAGCCTGGGCAACAGAGTGAGACTCTGTCTAAAAAAAAAAAAAATTAGGTATGGCTGTGATTCAGGTGAACATAGAAATAGCTTGAGTTAGGGCACAATTTTATAGCCATACAAATTCATATTGAAGTAAGTCAGCCAACTTGGTGCATTTCAGATGAAACCTCAACGTGAAGATACATCACTTTTAGACCAAAGCAGAAGTTTATATAAAGGATATAAGCTTTTGCCCTGTATACTCAGGAATTAAACTAAAAAGAAATCTGCAAATTCACTTATAGATAATTTCAGTTTGAGGCCTATAGATATGTGAGAAAGGTTTCTTTAAGGTTTAATGACCAAGTTCCATGTGAGCTCTTACCTGGGAAACAAAATTCTCACATGGCATTAATATACTATAAATTGTGATTTATCAAAACATTCTCATATCCTATCTAGGGTGAAATTTAATATTGCCAATAAACTTTCCACTCAAAAAAAAATGGTAAAAGTATGCATGCTATGCATGTTTTGTTTTGGAAAAAAAAGAAAAAAGAAGGATGACTGTTCGGAAGGCACTTTCCTGAAGGCTCCCTAAATTAATTTTTGCAAATTATGTGGAAAATTCAAAGAAAAATTGTCTTCTGAGAGATACACTGAGTATTATATTTTGTATGTCAAAGGAGCATTGAATTTCTTGTTGATATCAGTTGCATTGGCTTTTTTGGTTTTGCTTGTATTATTCATTGTTTCTACAGTTCAGTATGGATGTATAATCTCACATCTAACATCTGACATTTTAAGATACAGCATGTTCCTTTTGTTTCAGGTGGGCAAAATAGATCCTTTTTTAAAGTATTTTGTGCACATCTTATGACTGTGTCTTTCCAAATAATACACATTTCATGTGGGATGGCATGGGTGTGTGGGTGATTGGATGCATGGATAGACAGACAGACGGACAGATGGATGATTGGGTGGATGGTTGAATAGTGTGTGATTGCTCTGAGAGTCCAGGTGCTGGGTTCAAGTCACAGCTTTGTTAACTCACTCCCTGGCCTATTGCAAATTAATGATACAAACCTCTGTTTCTTCAACGTAATCATAGTTCTGCAGAGTCGTAGGGGTGAAATGAAATAATGCATGTAAAGAACTTTGTGTTATAATTGGCACATAGTGCTCAGAAATGTTAGCTATTATTAATATAATAAAACAATAATTGATAGATATATGCCTATAACCATATAAACCATTTTTAATTTAAGGATGAATAATTACAACGTGTAGATATCATGAATGCATTGATTGTAATACACTTCAGAATACCAGTAATTTTCTAATCATTAGAGTTTAAGCTCTTCTATCCATATGAATATTAGAAGTGTAACAACCACAAGCTTCCTTATCTACTTATAGAATTGCAAGCATAGCTTACATATGAAAACCTTCTTACACGTCATAATAGGGCAGCCAGTTGTATTAAGCACCTTGTCTTATTAAGATACCATTGTTTTGTGCAGTTAAATGTTTGTAGTTTCTTGGTAAGTGCCCTTAAGGCAGATGTCTTACCCTCCAGGGAGACACTGAGGCTCTCAAAAGGGGTAATAATATTTCAAAACATCTGGAACAGGGTTTGAGCCATTAGGCCGCACAGCCCCAAGTTTTTATTAATTTGTACTCCAGACTTCACTAGAGGAAAAAGCAGCACGATTTTTAGGCGAAGGAATAAGCCACTTGAGGTCCGCCTCTGAATCAGTTTCACAAACAAAAGTCCATCAGTGCAGAGGAAGGCCAGCGGACCTGAGTACCTATGTCGTGGTTAAAGAAGGATGACTGGGCCGGGCGCGGTGGCTCACGCCAGTAATCCCAGCACTTTGGGAGGCCAAGATGGGCGGATCACGACAAACCATCCTGACTAACACGGTGAAACCCTTTCTCTACTAAAAATACAAAAAATTAGCCAGGCGTGGTGGCGTGCGCCTGTAGTCCCAGCTACTCGGGAAGCTGAGGCACGAGAATGGCGTGAACCTGGGAGGCGGAGCTTGCAGTGAGACGACATCGCGCCACTGCACTCCAACCTGGGCGACAAAGCGAGACTCCGTCTCAAAAAAAAAAAGTAAAAGAAGGATGACTGTTCGGAAGGCACTTTCAGCTTTTCTCATAGTTTTAACATGTGAGTCTTCCTTCTTGGAGGTGTGGGAAAAACAGTCTAAGCCTGATGAGAAAAGGCTGTGGATTTCTCAGGTGATGGCTCTCGCGAGGTCTGAGCCGCGGCTGGGGTCTGTCTGGCTCCGCGCTCGCCTGGACACGCGCAGATTGTTTTGAACTTGAGCAACGCCTCCTGCTAGCTTTCCACCCGATTTCTGCTTGTTCAGAGCTGGCCTCCTCTAGCAGGAAGTGCCTGCCGTTTAAGGAGTGCAGGCAATTCCCGACAGCCAACCCCGCCTCCCCCGCCTCCTTGCTCTGCTTCCTTCTCATTGGTCTGGAGGCCGGCCGGGCCTTATCCTCGCGTTTTTAAAATGTCTTCTTTTGTCAGCTTGAGGTTTTCCAGAATTTAAAAGCGGAAAGGAAGAGAGAAGAACAAGGAAGCTATTAAAGACACATTAAATAAACTCTACTGGGAACAAGTGTGTGTGTGTGTAAGAGAGAATGTAACTTTTGCAAGGGAAGTTGGTAGATTGCTTATTATTTTAACAAAGAGGGGGTGTGTGTGTATGTGTGTGTGTGTGTGTGTGTGTGTGTGTGTCCCTGAACTGGAGAAGCAGATGTTTAAAGGAGGCAGCAGGAAGCAGTTCTGACAAATGAAAGGATTTTTGATTGAATTCATGAGCTAAAGTTTCCTGCCAGTAATGCATTCAACCCTAGGCTACATAAAAGAAAAACCCATATAATTGAAGTTTAATTGCTTAACTTTTAAACATGCAACCAGAACAGGCAAGTGTAGCTTCCACAGGTAAACCTAAGTGATGCTGTAAGCTGATTTGGGGTTATTATTTATTGGTACTTCATAAAATTATGATACTTTCCCCTTTATCATGATCCTGCTTTTTCAGTGCTTGAGTGCCAGAGTCTATCCCTTATTGTCTGTGTAAGTTAAAATCCTTGGTGCACACTTTTTTTTTTCTCTTTAAGCTGTTTCGTGAGCAGGTGCAGATGGCTTTCATGAACTGAGCCAAATGAAATGCTCTGTTTCAGCCTGCAGAAACTAAAGTTTTTAAAAACGGAACAACTGTTTTGTGCTGTACCTATAATTCAACTGGAAAATGTTTTCCCCCTTTTATGATGAAACCTGCCATCTCTGTTTCTCTTAGTGAATTTGGTTTATTTACAGCCTTAAGGAAATCTTGTCACTAAAATCCACCCTCACCACTCCTCCAGTATTTTTCAGTCTGATGATTTCACAACCAGAGCCATTGCAAAATAAGAGTACATGGGCATTTTTTTTAAATCCCTAGTGATTTTTATGAAGTTTTTTCCTGTCTTCTTTCTCATTGTATAATTAAGTAAACAGTTTCAGGAATACTCAAAACATTGAGACTGCTCTACCTTTTCATAAATATAATATGAAATAAATCACTTTATTCATCAAGGGTTTTAATTTTAAACCAAGCAACAGAAAGAGGGGCATCCACTTGGTTTGGTGCTTGCATTGTTGAATCCTCTTGAGAAACAAAGTAAAAAAGTGAATTAACTTTCTTGGATCATAGAAAGCTCTAGTGGCCGTGGTTGTGATGAACCTTAGCTTTCTGCTCTAATCACACTTGCATGGGCTGTCATGCAAAGATATAAAACAAGTAACCATAACCCAAAGCTGTAATTTTGCTAATTTGCTGAACCCTGAACTGAATAAAACCCAAATATTAATGTTGTAACTGAAGCAAAATATGTTCGAAAATAGACCAAACAAACTAATTCAAACCAGAACGATACTTAGATATTTTCTAAAATGATTGAACAGAGCAAAACTAGAATTTCGAAAACTTCCACAAGTCTAACCTAAAACAAACCAAGAGCCCATTGGTTTGCATCGTTTTATGAGATCCCAGCAGGAAGTGGAGGACTTAAATTCTCCTCCTCTGTTGACTTCCGCAATCAACACTGTCCCAGGGACACTCACTCTGGCAACAACTGTTCACAGGCAATACCTGTTATGTTGACAGAGAAGCCAATAGGGCAAGGTTTCTTACCCGTGGCACTATTTTCTTTCTGGACTAAGTCCTTTTTGTATGGGGCTGTCCTGTGCATTATAAGATATTTACCAGCATCTCTGGCCTCTACCCACTAGGTGCCAGTAGACCCCTCCCTCCAGTTACAAAAGTCAAAAATATCTCCAGACATTGCCAAATGTCTCCTGGGGGGCCAAATCACCCCCTGTCAAGGACCACTGCAATAGGGGAATAGTCATCAGCCTCCCACATTGTTTCAAAAGGATTTTTTAGTAGATGTTGGAAAGAGAAGCTGTGCACTGATCTTCCCAGAAGGACCACCTAGTAGGAAATAAAAGCCAGTCTCAAAGTCCTCATTTCAGAGTTGGTTTCTCTGCTAAAGCAATAAATCTTTGATGCTGAGAAGACAATGTATGGTACTACTGTGTGGCAGAACTAGTGAAAATACTGTAAGTTGTTGAAGACATTTGTAAATATATACTAGAATAAAAACTCTACCTCACAACAGCCGATGGTGTTGGTGATCAAAAAATAATTGCAGAATCTTCTGACGACACTTCAATTGCTGTTTATCTTCATATTCTGGAAAAATAGCAGAAGAAATAGTTCAACCTATTAGTCTAGTAGTGTTTCTAGTTCACAGCATAGGGAGATGCTGTTTGATCCAGATACTGCCTACATACCCTACAGGGAATTATTATATATTTGAGTGCTATTTCAGGAGAATTAGACATCTTAATTATAACTTTTTTAAGTTTGTGTGTATATAGTATATGCTTCTGAAATGAAATTTATAGTTATTCCATACTTCAATGAGACTTTTCATTTTTATATACTGTAATAGTACCTTTCTGCTGGCAGTTTTCATTTAGTAGGAAGACTAATTTGTACATCAGAGAATTATTTGGAACAGTGGGTCTTGCCAAGATTATAATGTGGTAATTGCATTTAAAATTGAGCTGTGCCAATGCATTGCAAAAATAATAATAAGCCCACTAAATATATAACACTGACACAGACAGTTCATCAGCTTTCTTAGTATGGAAAAAACAAACCAAATTTTCTATTTTTTGTATGTCAGGAAAAACCTGGAGAAAGAATAATCACAGTATAAAATTGAACAGCTAATTGAGTTTTTGAAATGGTTTATTTTAATGGTGATTTAGCATTCTAAGGCACAGACCCTTAGCTTTTGTTTAGCTTTTGTCTTTGAATGTAGATTCTAAATTGAAGTGCTGTAATAGCCACAAAGAAAAAAGTTGTTAGTTAATATATTCTCATAGACTGTAACTGATGATGATGCCTATGAAGCCTGTAAGAAAATTCCCTTAATCTCAATGATCTCTACAGCCACCCTATTCAGAATCAATTGTTTCCCTAATTTGCCAATGGGAATAGTCCAGCTCAGAAATGTTAAGAAGACATGGACAGGTCACCACAACTGTGTCATAGTGGCTGGGAGAAAGGGGTCAGGGGGTGAAGAATACTAACAAATGTTTGAGAACTTACTAATATACCTACATGATTGACCAACATTCTACTCTGGGACATGACCACCACTGCTGCTCTATGACATGGGTGCCATTATTCTATGTCCTAATGATACAATAGACTCCAAATGGAAACTCCAAGTGGACAGTTAGTAAATGGTAGCCCCCAAATTTGAAACCAAGGTTTCTTTCTCCTTTTTTTTTTCTTGATTCCCCTGTACTTTGAATTCAAAAACCTAAAAGAAACTCAAGATACATCAATTCACAATAATTTATAAACTCTGAATCATGAAAAAAGCATAATCACATTCCAGCCTCAGTTTTTAGGACAACTCAAACTCTGAACATTCTTGATTTTGTCCTAGGAATCTGCCTTTACTCTGAAATTGACAAAAATAGCCATAGGCTTTCTATCAGTCTCTTCTAAGCTTCCTGAGAGAAGTGCTGGCATTGACAGGTACAGCCTCCAATAGGGGTCAACAGCTATTCACTTCCGTCTCTTCTACTGCCATCACTGAAGGAAGGAAAGAAAAGCCACCTCAGTGGGCTGGAGCCTAGAGCCTTTTCTGTCTCCTCCCAAGTATTAAATCATTCAAACCTAACACTATGTAACAGCCATTTAGAGAACAGCACCACATTTACTATATGGCAGCCAGAAGAATTGGGATCTGTTGTATCATCATGTTAAAGTTTGGGAAAGTGAGTATTTAATGGACCAATTCTGACTTTAAAATGTTAGTGTGATTCCCATCTTTGGTTGTAGCTGTAGTTGTTTCAACCTGTCTTTTCCCTAGCTGGCAAGCTTGTGCCTAATCTTAGGTTCAATCCTGGTGTCACAGCTTGCTTATTACTTGGACTTTGGCCAGAATACCTCTTCATTTTCTATTTTCTCCACAGACTTCTGAAACCCAAAGTGGCTACTTACTCCTTTGAACAATGATCCTTCAACAAATCCCTTTTTAAATTCTCTCTTGCTTAGTTCTGTTTCTCCAAGAAGCTTCCATCAACTATATTTCATCAGTGACTCAATAATGTTCTACCCCATTTTGTAAACACATTATTTATCTGACAAGCTCTGTTCATACCAGACACTTGAATAAGCTCACATGCCTCTACATAGCTCTTCTAGTAATTTCTGGCTCATTAAACCTTAGTAGACTCACTTCTACATATCATATCAATAAAGGAAGTTTTGTCTGCAGCGATAATAGCTACAATGGGATCAAACTTTGGAAAAAAGTTATCGATCCAGGAGCTAAACCTAAATGTCATTGTGAGGGAGTTTGCAAAGTGAAAACCATAGCAATCGTGGAAATGCTGCAGTACAGACAGCAAAGTTTGGACTCACAGCAGAAATTTCATTCAAAATTGGGTTCTTTTTCTCTGGTCTCACAAATTATTTCCAGAGGTTAGCCACTTAAGGAAAGATAAATCTTGTCTCACTTGCAAGTAAAGAATGTGTTATTTGACTTGAAACATAACACAGATACACCTTGGCTCAGTTTTGTTTTGTGTCTGATGAGCTTAATATTGCTCTCCTCCTTTATACAAGCCCTTCACTGATTTCCTATGTGAGGTGTCCTAGCATGAAATGCTTAAATCAGACTCTGTAATAGTGTAAATAGCAGTTTTATTGTCTCTTCCATATTAATGAAACCCCCAGCTAAACAACTAAAGCTCTGTACTAATTGCTTGTCCTGAGAGCTGGGTATTTCAGGTCTAATTCTCTTTACAACACCAGCTGGCATAGAGTATACAAAAGCTCCTTTGGTTACTTTAACCACTTAAGTACTAATTTGGTGGCACGGAAAGCATTAGACTTTGTCCATACAGGCAGAACAAAGCAGAATATTGAGCAATTTTTCAAATTTTATCAATGTAGTAAGTCAGCTCAGTTGATGTTTCTAGTTAAAACAGGTGCTTGAGTTGTCAGGATGCATTCAAACAAAGTGTTTGTTAAAATAAACATTAGCTTAGCAGATTCCTTTCATTGCATCACATTCTAAACAATGAGCAAGGTGTAAACTCTGGAAATCTGTGAGCCTTGAAGAAAGTAGGCGTGCATAAAAAAAAGATTATGTAGTTTTCCGAATGTGTTGTATCCACAGCCAGATTCAATACACGACAATTATATATTATATTAATGAATAAAAGTTTGGTCTGCAGTTGCCTGTGACACAATTATCAAATCTTTCAAGCAATGTGAAAGCTGCTATAGATTGAAAAATAAATATTTTTTGGATGTCCACTATGTGCCTAACAGTTTGTTTAGATATTATGGAAACACAGCTTCACTTATCGGGAGGTGACAATTTAATTGGAGTTAGAAAATCAACTCCTGTGAAACAATTATAAAGAAGAAATGAAATGTATTATGTGGTACAGGCTATTAGAGCCAAGGATAATAAGGTGTTAATTGTGCGATAGGCAGTAAGTCTCAAAGGAGTTAAGGAAGGTAGAGATAGATCAACATGGGCTGAGGTCATCCAGGAAGACTTTCAAAACAAACCAACAATTTTTATAAGCCCCTTCTATGTTCAAAGCATTGTGAGGGCGAGAGAGAAGTGTGATCACAGAGATGGGACTTAAGCAGGATCTGAGAGGATGAGAATAATACTGACTGGCCAAGAAGAGAAGGTAAATTACTATAAAATACAGAACTCGGGGAGGGGACCGGACAAGGGAGAACCATAGCTACAATAATCAGCTTAACATTGCAGTTCTTCCTTTGAAACTGCTTAGACTGATGCAGATATGCCAGCTTAGATTTTTTAATCCATTTTGGCTCATGCTTGGTCTGCAAAATATTAGCATCCAGTTCAGAGGTTTCTCTGTCAGAAAGAGAAAAGCAGACAGTGCTGTTCTTTGGGATTTTGGAAGATGATCTAGCAGAAATGATAGATGGCACTCACTAGCATCTTTTTCTTGCAAAGAAAAGCACTTATTGAAAACAAAGCTGCCAGCCAAACTATACAATATGTGGTAAAGGCAGAGAGCTCAGTATACCATAGATATTTACTGAGAAGACAGTAACCAAGCTCTGAATGTTATCTGTAGGGTTGATAACATCCAGATATCAATGTTATTATCAACCCTCCAGATTGATGACATATAACAATGTTATATGTTAATATATATTCTCTTTGGGTTTTATAAAAACTCTCAAGCGGCTTCATTTGATAGACTCTCCTTTCTGTTTTAAAATCTAACATTTTAAAGTGAGTACGCATTCATGGTGCTTTCTAAATTCCACGTATGCATATTTCTATTCAAAGTCTCCTACTATGGAGACTAAGAACGAATCATTTCTGGCTCAGAGACTCAAAGATACCCCAAAATACCTTTATTTTCCAGGCAGAAAGAATGTGGGAAAAAAATGTTTATTTGAAAGATAACAGGCTTTCGGGTTTTAAAATAATGGTTATTAGAACTGAGGTCTAGTGCATTTTCTGATCTCTATTTAAAGCTCCATAGGTGATTTTGTTTTTAAGATAGCATAATATCTCAAATCTTTTATTCTGTCAAGTAGCAATTGCAAAAGATTCTTTGCTGTTGTGAAGATTTTGGAAGAGAGGAGACAATTCTTGCTATACTATCATTTCTTTAATTTGGCAGCTTTATGTCATATGTCTAGAAAGAAGTTGTGTAATGCTGCATATGCCAGTGGCACAGAAGTTTTTGACAGTGAGCAGCCCCATTTCTATTGAAAAAAGAAAGTTTTGCCTTTGTCATGAATTCAAAGTGCTCCTTCAGTGGGATGACTCCTGTCATTTCCCTCAGGGTCCCAGAGTGACAGAGGAGGTAGAGCACTCACTTACCAAAACATGACAGAAAAGAGCATTCATCTCTGGCACAAGTGATGCAATGCATTTCTTGGGAAGGGGGTGCAGTGGGCAGATGTGCTGCCTTGTCTAAAACAGATTTTACTGCTGTTTATAATTCTCTCTCCAGCTCTAACCCGCAGCTTTCTGGTATGACTGTGATACAGCAGCAAGGGGTTTTACTCGGTACTGAATGCTTGAAATGATGTGAAGTGTTTCAGTGTAAAACCCTGGTTTACACTGAAAAAGAAAGTGTACATCTTACAAAAAGAAAGATGCCTTTTTTAATTGATTTGGATTCCTTTTAAAAATAAACTCCTTCTAAAAATTGAGAGGTCTCAATCCCCTTAGAACACAGACATTTAAAGAGAATTAATAAGGAATAGATGATCACCAGGGCCAGCCCTCCTTACTTTACAAATAAGAAGCCAAACCTGAGGAAAGTAATTACTGGCCCAAAGTCACATAGAAGTTTACTGGCAGAATGGAGTGAGTTTAAAATCAAGGTCTCCTGACTTTCAGTTCAAAAGAATAATAGAAGAGGGAAATCATTCCTCGAGATCAGGGGTCAGCAAACTTGTTCTATTAAGGGCCAGAGGGTACATATTTTAGGCTTTGTGGACCATATGACTATTGGCAGCTACTCAACTACTCAGCTTTGTCCTTGGAGCCCAAAAGCAGCCATAGACAATACATAAACAAAAGAGTGTGTCTATGTTCCAATAAAACTTTATTTACAAAAACAGCCTGCAGGCCAGATTTGGCCCTTGAGTCATAGTTTGCTGATGTTTGCTCTGGATCTAAAGGAGAAAATAAGCATGGAAGTCTGGTTGGGAGCTTCTTTATGAGCCACATCCCAAACTTGGTCTGTCATGGAGAATGTCAATTTTTCATAGGTCCAGAGGGTGCTATTAATTAGCTAAAATTGCTCTGACTCAGGCAAAACTGACTCTTTTTATAGCTTTCTTGAGAAAAGGTTGTTTATGAGAATTTCAAAGTACTGAAGAGTCATTTTTCAGGATTGTCTTTCTGTCACCATTGTTCCACTTAAATGTGAAAGATTTACATTTCTATATTCCTTTTAGAAGTTGAATGCATTCACAACAGGGTGTTCCATTATCAGCGTTAGATATTGTTCAGTTATCTCTTAAAAAATTTAAGTACGTATCTTTTTTTCAGAAACACAATTCCAGAGTTGTGGCTTAACAGCAGTTAAAAAATGGAAATGAAGTTAAGTTTTCCTGAAAGGCAACCATATTTGTACAGCAAAATTCCTCTTGGACCATAAAGAAAGCTTGAAGTTGTTTTTTAATTTTGCAAGTATGTGCATGCATATGTGTGTTTGTGTGTGTGTGAGAAGGATAGAGATACAGATAGAAAAAGAGACAGAGAGACAGAAAGAGAGGGAGAGACATCTCTGGGAGTGAGTCAAATGGAATACCTACATTGGTGACTGAGTGTCCTGGAATTAAAATCTGCTATCCCATTTTTAAAATGTATGTATGTATTTATTTTTTTTTTTGAGATGGAGTTTTGCTCTTGTTGCCCAGGCTGGAGTGCAATGGCGTGATCTCGGCTCACTGCAACCTCCGCCTCCCGGGTTCAAGCGATTCTCCTGCCTCCTCCTCCCAAGTAGCTGGGATTACAGGCATGTGCCACCACGCCTGGCTAATTTTGGATTTTTAGTAGAGACATGGTTTCTCCACGTTGGTCAGGCTGGTCTCGAACTCCTTACCTCAGGTGACCTGCCCGCCTTGGCCTCCCAAAGTGCTGGGATTACAGGTGTGAGCCACCATGCCCGGCTCTGTTATCCCATTTTAACTGCTTGGTGTATTCAATGTCTCAAGGCATATTGGAGTTAGATCAGTGTACCCTCACTTGGGCACACATACAGGGTTCTGCTATTCCATATGCATAAATGTTTGAAAAGTGATCGTTTAGGAAGTATATTGTTTTTGCCAGTCTCAATCCAGAAGCAAGACTTAAATATAGGATGGAAAGACATAGGATGGAGACAGTGCTGACTGAGGCAAGAAATGGAGAGAGGGCTGGATTTCTAATTTTGGAGGCCCACCTGGCCACCACTTCTTCTGAGCAGGTGCAGACTACTCCTTCTTCGCTTCTTCTGTTTCATCTCTTCCTCTTGTTCTTCTTCATTCACTTCACTCCTTTTTCTAACACTGAATACCAACTACACGGCAGGTGAAAGAGGTGATGTGTCACAACTGGCCTAGGAGAAAATCATTTTGTTTTCTATTTCCTTCATCTCCCATATGCCAAGGTATAATAAAGAATGGGGGTCAGGCATGGTAGCTCATGCCTGTAATCCCAGCACTTTAGGAGGCAGAGGCAGGAAGATAGCTTGAAACTAGGAGTTTGAGACCAGCCCGGGCAGCACAGCAAGACCCCTGTCTCTACAAAAAATTTAAAAATTAGCTGGATGTGGTGGTGTACACCTATTGTCCTAGCTACTAAGTTGGCTGAGGCCGGAGGATCGATTGAGCCTAGGAGGTTGAGCCTGCAGTAAGCTATGATTGCACCACTGCACTCCAGCCTGAGTAACAAGAGTAAGATACTGTATCTTAAATTAAGAAAAAAAAAAAAAAAAAAGAATTTAAGAGTAGGGAAAGCACATGAATGTCTGTTTTTTTCCTGATATAAATGTTGCATTTTTAAAGATAATACTTTTATCTATCTGTGAAGATTGTTTTTTAGAGTAAATGAAAGAAAAATTATTTAAAAGTTTCTTTTACTAGGAATTATTTAGTAAAGCCTCCTTTCCTGTGGTCATGTTAGTCTCTAGAACAAATCCAGTATCAGTATAATAAATAATTTATTGTACTCTAGCACTCAAACTTGCTTTTCTATTGGTGACAGATATTGTTTTTTCTTCTTTGTTTGCTTTAGAAGTTTGTGTAAATGTTTTCATTGCATTAATGACAGCTTTAAAAAATTGGTCTTAAGAGCAAATAATTAGAGTGTTAATATCCTTCTCTCAAACTAGACACATGATAGGATACTGGGATTCATTTTATTTTATTTTGTTTTACTCATGCTCACAGGTCAGGGCTTAAATAAGAAGGCTGATTTCTTACTTTTCTCATCAATTTTCAGGTTTCATTTTGAAGGAAGTAAGAGAGTATGTTGGCCCAATTTGTGGTTCTAATACTTCAGCAATGCGGTCCAGCATTCTGGCCTCCGTATCTGTGAACCCACATTCTCCTCTTAGAAATGCCCTCCTTGGCCGGGCGCGGTGGCTCACGCCTCTAATCCCAAGCACTTTGGGAGGCTGAGATGGGCGGATCGCGAGGTCAGGAGATCGAGACCGTCCTGGCTAACACGGTGAAACCCCGTCTCTACTAAAAATACAAACAAAATTAGCCGGGCGTGGTGGCAGGCGCCTGTAGTCCCAGCTACTCGGGAGGCTGAGGCAGGAGAATGGCATGAACCGGGGAGGCGGAGCTTGCAGTGAGCCGAGATCGCACCATTGCACTCCAGCCTGGGCGACTGAGTGAGATTCCGTCTCAAAGAAAAAAAAAAAAAAAATGCCCTCCTTTTCTTTCCACCCACCCCCATCCCACCCAGACATCAAGTTCCCTCTTAACACCATAGGCCTTTAGGAAGCTCTCCTTGGATAATTGCCCACCACAGTGATCCTTATTCTCTCGGAATTTCTGTAGCACTTTTAGTTGATGCCAAACAATTTCTCACTTAATTATATGTTCTCTTGGATCACTCTCTAGTGGTTTAAAGCATAGTGTTACGCACATAATCTGTGCAGCCGTTTGAAGAAAAGGCACGTGGCTCATGGAGGAGCCAAAGACATGATGCTTAGGGAAGACCACAAGTCTTCCTCCCACAGGGAGGAATCATCTTGGGGGGATCTAAATTTGCCCCTCAGACTCACAAGCACAGTGATGTGAATGGCAGGATACCACATGTTGCTACATCAGCCAGAGGCAAACTCATCTTCCTCGGATTCATCAGATTGATTCTAATTTATTAGTTTTCAATATAAAATACACCTATCTAGCATAACTAGACACCTACGTCCTCAGGTACCTTCAGGTGAGCTCTGTGAGTTTAGTTAGAGGCATCAGAACTCTTGGTGAGCATGGAATCAAGGCAAAAGCGACTAGTCAGGTGAATCACAGGTTTAAGGATTAGAACAAGAAGATTGGTGACATATTTTTTAACCTAAGGAGATTCCTGCCCACAGGACTGGGTAGGTAGTGTCCTTCTGTACGATGAGCTTGGATAGTGGACAGTGCTTCCTTGACTGCTTACTGTCCTGGCAAAGTGCTTACTTGGAGGATTACTCTGCAGCTCTCTCATTGTTCCCATGAGTGACCAACTCTCTTTCCAACTCATACATTTGTTTTTCATAAGGTCTTAAATATAGTCGGCAGTTTCCAGTCAAGTCCTATTCTCTTTCAGTTGAGTTTTACAAAAATCCCTCTCTTGTATGTAGAGCAATCTCATTTCTGCCATTCCCAACTCCTCAGGGTGCATCTCACTGTCGTCTTCCTTTACATCCTACAGTAGGTACCACTAAATATTACGTGATTGATTATCTCCCAGCTCCAGTATAAAATCCTTAATGGCGTAGGCTACACAAACATTTATTTTATCCCACATTTATGAAACAAGCATATTTAGCATCTATATTTCAGTATTATTCAAGTTAATAGGAATACAGAAATGAATACAACACATTTCCTTTCTGTAGAGACTTTACATTTAAAAGACAGGTGTGTAAAACTAGTACATACAATAAAGTGTTTTGGGAGTTGTGAGGGCTACAGATGGTGATACACTAAAGAGGAAATAACTTTACCTGTGGGAATCAGGAGAGTTTTTATATAGAGAGAAATATATTTATTAAAACCCCATATATATGATTTTTTGCTTATAAATTATTTTAGATACCAATCCAGATTATTCAAATCTTGACCTCTTTTTCATTCACATCTATTCGCTTGTCATTAAATACTCATGCCTAGTCTAAGCTTGGAATGAAAATGTCACAAGACATATCTTTCACTATTTCCTGATTTACTAAACATGGAAATGTAGCTCAGGACCTGAGCATTTAGTCATCTCATGTGACCATGAGGACATTAAATAAGGAAGGAAATGCAGAAGTGAGTGTGATGATCTCTTACAACACCGCTATTTGGGTAGAGAAGTAGAGTTTTAATTAGCGAGACAAGTGTCAAATATATTCTACACACATCACAGCACATTAGGCTTCGTATTGTTCCCTCATTTCCTGAGGACTATTTCCAAAGATAGGTATGGATGAAATCAGAGAATGTTGGGACTCTGTAGGTCTCAGACTGGCCAGAAAAGAATCAACATAATCTGATGTGGGCTGTCCTGGATATCAGGAAACTCAAGAGGCAGTCATCCCTACATACATTTTAGTAAATTATTTAACATTTCTGTGTATTCATTTACCCATTTGAAGAAAGGGAGCTAGTATGTCTAGTCTTCAACTCTGCATATAGGATGCTATAAAGTAGTTAAGTTACAACCTTGTTCTTCTAACATTTCAGCTGCTTCATTTTCCTACATCAAAAAGCACTGTGTATAAATCATTGAAAAAAGAATATGTATAAATCCTTAAAAGAGCAGTAAGTGAAGTAATGCATTTAAATTGAGAATCAAGATGTACAAATATATATAGATATATACAAATATTTGAACGAGCAAAACATATAAATCTTTGAAAGAGGTATTAATGAATTTTGATGTATTTTTATAAACTGAAAATTTTTGCACAAATGTTGTCATCATCATACTCATATTCTATCCTAGACTATTCTAGACTAGCCAGGTCTATCCATATTCATCATTCCATATTCTAAATAGCTCAGGATTTTCTTTCTAAAAATGGGACCAGGGACAGTCATATTGTGGGAAATTTTTCATTAAACATCCCATGTTTCGTTAAATGTTTTTTCTTAAAGCTGTTTCAATTTTCAGCTTATCCTATTGGGGATAACAATTCTGAAAACTTAACAACTGGTGTTAAGTTTAATAATAATATTTGCATACCAAACATAGTACTTTTCTGTGTAAGAAAAAGTTTCACTGGTTCTAGGATACCAGAATACTGCAAATTGATTTCTGTTTTCCATATCCACACCCACCTTCCTGCTTTTGATATCTGTCTGGTATTTTGCAAGACAGAATGTTATGTGAAAGTGAGCACCAAGCAATGATATTTCTCTGCAGCCCAAAGAGTCTACAATTTCCTCAAAATGTGAGTAATTTCAAATTTATGGTATTGCCAGTTCTGCTTTTATACTGGTATAATGCAATGAGGTGCTCATTCAGATTTTTATTCTCTGTTGGTTTGAAGAAAACATTTAGAAATTCTTAAATGAATCAATCGATATGTAGTCAAGGCACCATGGTAGCTTCTGGGGAGATCATGTGACTATATTTCTGTATCTAGGATGCTTGCAGTCTGGTTAGAAAGACTAGCCACATTGTGAGAAATGCTTTACAACATGACACACGAGGTGGTATCTGGTAAGGGATCCTCTAGGTAGGTAGAGAGTGGAGATTCAGAGGGCTTCCTGGGGCTCCAGGGGTGTGGAAGGCCTTGGGGGAAGAGAGGGAATCTCTGCAGGATCTCACCAATTGTTTTCAGAAGAAAATTAATTAGAAAACACTCTTATGTGTAATTGCTGTTCTAGAAAATGGTTACAATTTACTTCTTTAAATGTTTAACAACATTTTAAATTATGTATTGTTTTCTTTTTGCCATTCATTCATCTCTTGGTGGTTTGGGGTGTGATTTGTGTTTTTCCCCTCTCTTGACTTATCTGAGAAATTCTGGCACTAGCCAGGTTTGGGATGTTTTTGTTCAGACATTCTTAAGTTATTTGGTAAGAAGAAAGGCTTTGTTGCATTTTTCTGCTGAGAAACAACTTTCTTTTTCTTTGTTTCAACCCTGAACTTCCTAAAAGCTCTTTATTTCCATAGATTGTTCTACAAAGCTATGCCTCAGGAGGTGAGAAACTAGGGAACATTTTTTTTTTGTTCAACTAGAAGTAGCCACGTTTTCAGAAAACAACTAATAAGTTTAAAATATGTCAAAGATAACTTTACAAGAGACCGCGTGAACATAGATATATAAAGGAGAGCCTAGTGCTCTCAATGCCCATATCTGCAGGCCTCAAAATTGCTTATGAAGTGTAGAAACCATGGCCGTCTGCCAGCCGGAGGCAGCATCACCACAATGGAATTCACAGTCACTCTGTTAAGACTTTATAAATACAGTGAGGGTCCAGGAGCCAGGACCTTCAGGCGCATGAGGCTTGTCTGGTCTGGTCTGGCCGACTGAGCAAGGAAACCCTGTCCTTGAATGAGGACTTCCTCAGCTTCAGTGACTAAATGTTTGTTCTCAAAAGTAAAATGTCCCAATGGAAGGCAGACAGCGGCCATCTTCTTATTTTATTTATTTATTTTTAGCCAGGCACTCCATTAGTTGTGGCAGGAAGTCATCCTGAGAGGAAAGTCAAGGTGTATGTACATGGTTGGCTTGGGGAGAGTGTTTGAAAGTTGGAAAAGTGGAACCATTTTTGAGTGTGACTTCATTTCTCTTCTGACCTAGCTCTACACAGTGCCATATCCTGGGAACTGGGTGCTAGCATGAAGGAGAAAAGCAAGATATATTAAAGAGCTTTACCCTGAGATAGTAATAGGAAACTAAGAATCCAGCCTGGTGATGGCTGGAGGGAGTGATTGAAGTTAGCTGATGCCACGGGGAGTTAGCCAGGCAGCAAAAGTGTCTGGAAACCCGATGTGGCCAAGACTGGGCTGTCCAGAAGCTCAGCAGAGATAGACTCAATCAGTACTTTCTCTCCCACCTTCCTGAACAAGAAGAAAAAATATGAGAGAATTGAGTTTGTAATGTTCCTTTTTTCTCCCCCCAGGCTGGAGTGCAGTGGCACTGTTTCAGCTCACTCCAGCCTCAACCTCCCAGGTTCAAGTGATCCTTCCACCTCAGCCCCCCGAGTGGCTGGGACTACAGGTGTGCACCACCACGCTCCACTATTTTTGTAGTTTTTGTAGAGACAGGGGTCTCACTTTGTTGGCCAGGCCGGTCTCAAACTTCTGGGCTGAAGCAATCTGCTTGCCTTGGCCTCCCAAAGTGCTGGGATTACGGGCATGAGCCACTGCACCTGGCCGAGTTTGTAATGATTTCATTCGATGGCGACAGAGACATAAATAATAACAGCAGCAACAACAATACACACTTGTTCTCTGCCAGGTGTTAAGCAAAACACATTGTATGCCTTTTCTCATTTAAACTTACAACAACCATATGAGGAAACTACTATTATTATTTCTATTTTACCCATGAGAAAACTGAATGAATCTCAGAGAGGAGCAAAGTATGTCAAAAGTCACATAATTGGATAGTGAGATTATGGTGTTTGTACTGAAATATGTTTAACTTCAGAGCTCATGCTCTGAACACATACTATACTGCTCATTTATTCATTTATTCACATATATATTGTGCAACCACAGTGTGCCAGGCACTGAGCTGAAACAGGAGGATGAGAGAACCACTCCCTGCATTCTTGGCATGAAACTTACAGTATAGCTGTGAATGAGACATATTTATGAAATAATCACATAAATGTATAACTGTGAACTATGAAAAGCAATATTAAGGAATGGATCAGTACAGGATTATGCGTAGGTACTAGGGTAAGTATATACCTATTAGAAGGAAACTATGAACTATAATAAGTGATATTAAGGAAAGGTTTAGAGAGTCAGAAAACTCGATATAATTTTAGGGAGTCAAGGAGAACTTCCCTAAGAAAGGGGCACATGCTTTCAGATCTGAAGGATTAACATGATAGCTAAGCAGAGAGAACTTGCTGGGTAGGGAAAGGCTAGCAGGTACAAGGGCCCCGAGGTAGGAGACAGCTTGACATGTTGCTGATTCTGTGAATACTTATTGAGGCATAGTGTAGCTACTGGTTTGTCACTTTTGTTGTGTTTCATATTCCTCCATTGAACTTAACATTTTTTACTGTTTCACTAATGAATTGATGTGAAGATATTCTCACTATTTTATGCAGTTTTGATTTGTTTGTTTTCTGCTAATTTTATCTGACAAATTTAAAGTTTTTAGGGGAATAAGGACTACATCTGTCATTGCTGTATCACAGTTTCTAAGATGGCATGCAGTTTAGGTACTTAAGTGCATTTTTATAGTAAAGAATAAGAATAATAATAAATGTCAATTCAGAGACTAATAGAATTTAGTTGCTTTTAGCTGATATGCTCAATTAAGAATTGACACTGCCTGTAAAAATCTTATCTTTATATATAATATGAGCTAGGAAATAGATTCATTTCTAATTTTTGCTAAGTGAAGCATTTTAATATTCCTTGAAACTAAATGGAAAATTTTCCAAAGTAATGCTTGGCAGTTTGGCATGTGGAGAAAAAAAAATCTTTCCTCTAGAGCAGCTTTTCCAGGGAACAGATTAGAATTAATTAGGGGATGTTTTACTAATGGAATATTTTTCTTCCCATTAATGTCACTGTCCTTCATCCCTGAGGATGGCATTATTGGCAATGATTGCTCTTATGTGTGAGAGACTATATAGACAGACAGGCCATTGCATAGAATTCTATTTGTCACACAACCTGAGACCACTGTCCACTGTCTTTAGTTTCAAAGCCTGAAGCTGTTTGTCTGGTCTAGCATTGTTTGGGACCTTACCTGCTAAAATTGTAATTGGCCCAGAGTCTTTTCTTGAATTCCACCCAAATTCTTTTCCTGTGACATAAAATCATTCTTAAATAACTTTTTAGGCAATAAAGCCTCCTCAGATTCAATCCCCATGCTATCTGTGGTGGTGAACACTAGGATATTGAGCCTTTAAAAACATGCACCGTATCTTATTTGTCTTTGCATTTCTAAGATGTAGCATAGTGATTGGCTGATAGGAGACAATGAGTATTTGCTAAATATATAATTAATTGAATGAATGGCGATCAACTAAAGGTGGGTTCCAGATTACAATTTTTGATAACCAGCTCAGATTTCCTTGCTACCTGGGACATTAATGATCATAGATTTAAAACTATGAATAACTACAATGAGAATGCTCGTACGATCTCTGTACAATCTGTATTGGTTATCTAATTTTTTTTTTTTTTTGAGATAGTGTCTCGCTCTGTCACCCAGGGTGGGGTACAATGGCCCGTTTTTGGCTCACTGCAACCTTCGCCTCCCAGATTCAAGTGATTCTCCTGCCTCGGCCTCCCAAGTAGCTGGGACTACAGGTATCCGCCACCACACCCAGCTAATTTTTATATTTTTTAGTAGAGACCGGGTTTCACCATGTTGCTCAGGCTGGTCTTGAACTTGTGACCTCAAATGATCCACCCACCTCAGCCTCCCAAAGTGCTGGGATTACAGGTGTGAACCACCATGCCTGGCCATGGTTATTATTCTGAATAATGAATTACCTCAAAATTAATTAACATTTATTACCACATATGCTTTCTAAGAGTCAGGAATCAGAGAGCAACTTAGCTGGGTGGTTCTGGTACAGGTCTCTCCTGAGGTAGCAGTCAAGCTGTGTGCTGGGGCTATCATCTGAAGCATGAATAGAGATGGAAGATCTGCTTCCAAAGGCTGTTGACAGGTGACACCATCATGTGAGCCTCTCTGTAGGGCAGTTTAATTGTCCTCCTGACATGGTGGCTGGCTTCCCTATAGCAAGTGATCAAAGAGAGAAAGCAAAAATTAAGCTGCATGGTCTTTTATGACCTAGTTCCAAAGTCGCACACCATACTTCCTTCCCCTCTATTTTGTTCCTTAGAAGCTGGTCACTGAGTCAAACCTGCACTCAGGAAGAAGGTAGTTTTCACCTTTTCTGAAAAGAGGAATAGCAAAGAATTTGTAGAGATTTGAAAACACTAAAATACCTAAACACTGAAACTCCCCCAGAGTATTTACATGAATTGCATGTTTTCTAAAGTAGTGCAATGTATCACAATGTTCAATTTGTCAATAAGAAGTGCTTTTAGACAAAGTGCTTTTCCTGGAAATTAGCTGTCTTAAAGTATAAATAATGTCATTTTGAAAAAAAACAAAAATCCTTGTAATCATGAAAACAAGAATCACCAGTACTTGAAGAATCCAAATAATGACCTAATTTTGTTTTTATTTGCTTTTTATTCCTCTGAAGTAGATTCAACAAATTCAAGTAAAGAACATTATGTGCATCTACTTTGTGCCAATTACTATGTCATGTGCTCTGGGAAGGGGATACACTTATGCAGAGGTGACAAAGATATAATCTATCCCAGAGAAGCTGAGAGCATAACAGAGATGATGGACACATACACAAAACTTAATATGATATGAAGCTCACTGTATTGAGTTTTGTGAGAGAGCTACAGAGGAGGTGTTATAGGGGCACAAGGAGAAGAAAGTTAATTAACATTGAAAGATGAGAAGACATCTTGGAAGAACTTGAACTGGGCCTTGGAAGAAGAACAGCCATTCAAATAGACAGAATTGTGGTAGCAAAGGCATAGAGGTAGGAAAGTATAGATCTCCAGGGACAGTAGTCATGGGGTTGGGGCACTGTTGGAATTTAAGGTTGGAAGGATATATTGGAGCCCCTTGAATACGGTAACAAGGCACACCTTGGGCAGTGGAGAGTTATCAGAGTGTTTGAAAAGGAGGGTTATTGAGTAAATAAATAGACTGCTACTTTAGGAATTTTAAAATGTGGATCATTGTACTACTACTAACTATTTATTTTATATTTACTATCTACTAAGTAATTTACATGTATTTTCTTGTACTGACTGTAAACCTTCTGGGTGTGGGTGTTTTAAGTGCCGTTTTACTGATAAAGAGACTGAGGCTTAAATAGTTGAAATAAGTCACCCTGTTAGTGAGCGGCAGAATGACAAGTCAGATCTAGGGTTGTCTAACTCCAAAGATAATATAAAATAATGTATCTCTCTTTTCCCTTATGCATAAAATATGGGAGCATATTAAATCATACACATAGATTGTCAAAAAATACTTTGGGAAACTGATAATAATATCAAATATTTCAGTGCTGCTGTCTCTTACACTTTTATCCCTATCTGTAAAACAAACTACAAATTGAGAGAGTATACTCCATAGCCTGGGAAAAAACCCAGTTGTGTTGTACCTAAACTAATCATCTTAAGGTAGTAGTTCAGAAGAATAGTGCTACTATAAGCCTCAGAAAGAGGAAACTACCTGGGTATGGCGGGTGGGAGCAGAGAGAGGATCTGAAAAAAATACCTATCGAGTTCTATGCTTATTACTGGGGTGATGAAATTATCTGTACAACAAATCTCTGTGACGTGCACTTTATATATAATACAAACCTGCACAAAAACCTAAAATAAAAGTTAAAAAAAATGACAATCAAAAAAAAAAAAGAAAAAAAAAGAAAATACCTGGCTGGATCTACCCTCTAACATTTTTAGGACTCAGGGCAAGACAAATGAAAGCCTACATACTATGTGTCTAAATATTAAACATTATAAATAGGCTAACAAATGGTTAAGTAAAATATGCTTTGTCTTTCTACCTTGACAAATAAATATTGATAATGACAAAATTGAAAAATATATGGAAAGCTGTCATTCTTGAAGTCAACAAAATGTCCATGATGACTGTAATCATTATTGTGTACATCTGAATATTCTGTTGTGGGGTTGGTGATGTTTCCATGAGTAATAAAATTAGGTCATACATAATTAATATATTATTACTTAATCTGTAAAATTTATTTTTGCTTTCATTTCTGCAATTCCCTAATTATGTTGTTATAATGACAGTTTTCATATAACGTGTCTTCTATTGACAGTAATGATCTAAATATTAGATTCTAAAGTATTAAAAATGAAGTGTAATATTAAAGTACACACAATTTGAATTTATTTTCATCAAAAATGTAAAGTAAACATAAAAATCCAAAACTAAAAGTTAGCTTTTGTGCTACTAAAAGTTTTCTTCTAAAATCTTCAATTTTCTGGGAAAAAAGGCAAAATTCAAAGTATAACTAATGAATATAACATTCAAATAATTATTTAAATGAAACGGAAATTATATTTTTTGAAAATTTAAATCACATTAAATATTTTTATAAAAATAAAACTGGTAGTAATTCTAGTGTTCAATGGTGATCCAATTACCAAAGAATCCCTATCACACTAGTCACTACTAGACCTGCATATATTTAACTTTAAGGGCCATAGGAATTGTTTAATATTACAAGATGTTCTTTGGCCACGATATGCAACTTTTGGGGTTATCAAGGTAATAGGTGAGTACTTCTGGAGCATTGAATTAGAACATGAAAAGAAGTAGCAAAATGGAAGCTTGGCACTCCTGGGAAATGATATCTCATTATCCCTTGCATTCGTGCTGAGAGGAAAGACTTGACAAGTTAATTAATTTGTCTTTTTCTTACCTGAATGCTTCTGCTGCTCAACTCCTCCCTGCTCTCCAAAGAAGTGTCCTTCTCTGATATGGGCAGCATCACAATCCAGCCTCAAAAGAAGCCACCTTGGGCTTCCAAGACACAAAGCAGGGGATATGGAGAGGTGTCTGCACTAGAGTCTGGATGGTGCTACTGACAACAGTGAGTGTTCAGGGTGACTGCTAGTGCTGTGCAGTGCTGAGCGCCACATTCCATGGGACCACGTGTCCTTTAATAAACATATTCAGCATGCGCTTATGGAACTCATGGCTTCTAAAGCACAAGGCCTATGTTTCAAGCATAGTGCTATCCCTGAGCAGCATTTGTAAGCCTCCAGTCTGCAACAGTGGGATTACCTACCAGGCTCAGCTGATGGACCGGGATGATATTGGAAGAGAGGCTGCCAGCCTGAAGACTTACCTGGAAACATTTTCTCGTTGGTCTGGTTTTAATAAAATCACCAGATTCCACTAGAAGGAAACCAAAGATTACAAAGGTCCAAATTAATATATGACAAAGTAAAAACGGAAACTGGGAGGAAATGAGGGGAAACACAGGGGATGATGTATTGGAAATAGGGAATGAAAACCGTACAGAGTAGAAACACCTGAAAGCAGTTCTGGAAACTCCACATGCTCCTGCTGTACCAAGACCTGGTCCTATGTGTGCTGACCTTGTTCTTCTGCTCACATCCGCAAATGTGGCAACATTTTAGCTGTTTTCTATTAACACTGAAGTACTCTGAGAGCTTGGAAATTTTCAAGTGCAAAATCAGGTCCAGAGAACAGTAAAAAAAAAAAAAAAAAAAAAAAACTTGTCTGAACTGCCACTCACATCTTCCCTATACTGTGCAGAAGCAAAGAGCTCAATACTGATTTTGGTTTTGTGGTTGAAGGCAACTGCTATGAAACTTCTTAAGTGGTTCATAGTTGTCCATATTTTATCCTTATGATTGAAACAATATTTCCTGCTTTCCCCAGAGTAATAATTTTAAAGGTGGGGTCTCTAACCTCGGGTATAGCCTGGCCTCCACAGTGTTACACTGTTCCCAAAATGACAGGGGATACAAAACAGATCGGTCACACTGCAGGCTGCAGAAGTGGGATTTTGTTCCTGAAGACAAACCCCACACTACAGGAAAGGCCCAGCGCTGTCTCTGAGTCTTGATAGGTTTGGAATGACTTTAAAGTTATTAATCAAGAAGTGAATAGGTGGAAACTTGGGAACATGTCCTTCTCTGTGGTTAACAGTGGGAGCAGAAAGGCTAATTGCTTTAAGTCTGAATAATCAGAAGCTGTAAACTCTGTCACCCAAACTTCCAGTTTATGTCACTGGCTTTCTGGAGGCTGCATTACAGTGTTGTGGTGGTGAAATTATTATTTATTAATGACCATAGTATTAATAACACTATATACTGTGAACTTATTTTATAGTAATACATCTCCTCAGTGCTCAATAAATACTTGTTGAATAAATACTTTCTCATTAGTTGGCTCAACCAATGCCCACTGAATACCTGTTATGAAAAAGGCACTGGGTACTGATCCAAAAATGGGTTTGTTTTAGCCAGAGTCTTCCAAGAGATTAGAGTTTTACAGATATTATCCTGATGAATGAACAACCCAGAAAGGCATCCTCCTTTCAGTTTGATGATGCTTTTTTTTTTTCACTTTTTATATAAAAGATTTTGAATTTGCTATTTTGAAAAATCCAGTAGGGGTTTCAGAGGATGTATTTGAAACTTGTATTTTTTTAAATCTATGTCTGACTATTAAGGAAATTGTACTTTTTTCCAAGTTACTCTATTACCTATAATACAACCAGAAATAAAATGTTAAAAACTCAAGCTCATGCATACCCCAGGATGACAAAAAAATTCTGCATGCATAAGAACACTTTACATTGCATTTTGTAAAAACTTGCAAAGAAGATAAATAATATGTATGACTCCAGATTGCAGTAAACAGACTCCCACTTAGCTTAGCTTTTAAGTTATGCAACTTCCTCACTGATGACTTAGAAAAAAATAAAGAGGCAGCAAATAGTCAATAAAGAGTAAGGCAGGAAGCATGTGGTGACTCTGAGTCCCAGGAGGGCTCACCATGTCCGGTGCCACTAGGGAAACAAATCTCTAAGGCAGTTGAAATTTTCCTGCTTCTCACATAATCCCAAGCAGAGCACAAGGCAGTGGCTTAAATCTGCAGGTTTAAAGGAGCACAGAGAAAGAGAAATAAGAGAATGAAATCTGTACCCTAAGAGAGTGAAGGAGGGTCACTCATTTGTTTACAGGCAGTGTTCCCCCACCCCCTTCTCTAGACAGCAAGGAATTTGGAGCCTCTGTCAACTCTCAGGCAAAGATCCTTCGATCAATTCACGTAGGGCCTGATAACGCATGGACACTGTGGGAGATTAAAAGAAGATAGTAATATTAATATAAAGATCATGGCAATGATAACAACATGCCACCATTTAGTGTCTTTGTGTTTCCCAAGAGTTGACACTATACATGCATCAACTCATTTAATACAACATGATGAAATATTCTCATTTTACTGAGGTATTAAAAATAAACTGATGGCTGGGTACGGTGGCTCACACCTGTAATCTCAGCACTTTGGGAGGCCGAGGTGGGCAGATCACAAGGTCAGGAGTTCGAGACCAGCCTGACCAACATGATGAAACCCCATCTCTACTAAACATACAAAAATTAGCTGGGTATCGTGGCGGGTATCTGTAATCCCAAATGCTCAGGAGGCTGAGGCATGAGAACCACTTGAACCCAGGAGGGTGGTGTTGCAGTGAGCCGAGCTTGTGCCACTGCACTCCAGCCTACACGACAGAGTGAGACCCTGTCTCAAAATAATAATAATAATAATGAACTGAAACTCAGAAAAGGTGTTTGTTCAGGGTTACAAAGCTCAGACGGGACAGGGCAGCATTGGAAACCAAAATTGGTCTGACTCCTAGGCTCATGCTGTAAATCATGGTGCAAGGCTTCTACTATCTGTTTTTCCTAAAAGAATGTATAAATGAAAGGATGGTTAACATATTAAGCAAAATATGTTAAACGTCAAATGAACTGTATAAATGATAAATGCTGGAGAGTTGGGGTGGCAAAGAACTCATGTCTGAGGTGATCTGGGAAGGCCTCTTGAACAAGGTGGAATTAAAGCTAGTTTTTGAAGAATCCGAAAGTGCTTAGATTGAAAGGTGAGACATGTACAGGAATGGTTTCTAAGATGTCGTATTTTATCTCTGTCCTCATCTTGACTGGCACTAATGAACATCAAAGATTTCAACCTAAATACATTGAGTGCCCAGTATGTGAAGGGCCTTATTTATGTTGTTTTAAAGCTTTTTAACATACTTTAAAGAGGGACTGGTTAATCTCCACTGTCTAGATCCATTAGACCCCGAGCCGGATGGCCCCAGGGGCCTTTGGGAATGGCGTGGTGGGACAGTCTCCACTTTTGCACATACCCAAGAAAAGAATGGTCCTTTGGGAATTTTGCAGACCTACAATCTGGAGATAATGTACTTCTGATCATAATTCAAGTGCCCCCAGATATAGAGTTGCCAGATTTAGCAAATAAAAATATAAAATGCTCAGTTAAATTTGAATTTCAGATAAACAATGAATTATCTTTCAGTACAAGTATGTTTCAAATATTCCATGGGACATACTTATAACTTTTAAAAACTTATTTGTTATTTATCTGAAATTCAAATTTGACTGGGCTTTTACATTTTATTTGGCAACCTACCCAGTCAGGAATTGGAGGGAAAATTTTGAGATTTGAATTTTTTGGCATACATAAATACTCTTCTATGTGAAGACCTCAAATAAACTAAAAAACAAAAAGAAAAAGTGTCAGTATTATACATTCCCATAAAATATGCTCCATTTTAAAATGAGACCAATGGGGCAGGAAGTTACCTCACAAAAGTAATTTTGTGGAAACAATATAAAATCTCTGAGTTTTTATACTTTATTTATTCAAGAAATTCTGGCCTTAAAATAGTAGTCAGTTGACCCAAGTAAGTCACTTGCTCTGCATCAAGATAAAAATGCATTTCATGCCGTGTACCCTGAGGATAAAAAAAGACATGCTGAAAACTGGATTTCCAAGTAGTGCCCCTATTAAAGATGACAATTAAGTGGGGTTCACCGAGGATGCATGGTGCCTTAGGATTGAATTATAAGAATGATGATTGTTTTTGGAGTTGGAGTCAAATATCAGCCTTTAAACCAAGTCAAAGCCAGTGTTACAGCTGCCTTCTGTCACTGACACTGCTGTGGAAAAATTTAAAAGGCACACCAAACGTTTTTTCTAGTGCATTTTTCAAAACAACTTGGAATTAATACAAGTACCTCGACAGCAGAAAGCAAACGTATTTACCTATGTAATATCAAGCTTGCCTGGAATCATTTAGTAGGAAAAAGTATTCTGCAGAGAAATGTACTTTGAGAGAATGCAAAGCATGAAAGGTAAATTGGAGTCTTGAAGGGGGGGATTTTAAATCACATTTAGACATAAATCCTTTCAGGTCATGATTCCCATAGATTACCAGCATCTGCTAAGCCTAGATAGTTCATAATCACTAAAATTGTCGTAATCTTCCTATGGAAGGTTTACCAAAGAAGTACTGAATTACACTGGGTTAATACTTTTAAGGATGAATGGTCAAGATGATGATGCTAAATTAATGCAGTGGCTACATAGTAAAATCTAATACTAATAACATATCTGAACGAAGCTGTGGTTTCAAAAGGTGTTCACTCCATCAGGGTAATGTATTCTCAGGTATATGATCAACTAGAAAGTTGCCAACCATTATTCACCTTCACCTACTCCTACAAGCTTCTCTGTCCTGTCTTATTCTTTTCTACTGTCAAAAAGAGAGAAGGACTTAAAGGTTGGGTCTGTAAAATAGGAAACCATAGAGCAAAAACACAGATAACACAGTCAAGGAAGATGCTCGAATAAATTATCGGTGGACAGTGTTCTCTGGATTGAAGCATGGAATCTAAATATGGTGTCTCATAGAGTCTACTGACATACCACGCTATAAGTGGAAACAGTGCAGGGCAGCATCTAGTGCTGTGTGAACTGTATCATCAGCACCGTGGAGTGACAGTCACCATGTCCTATTATATTTTTGGTTATTTAGATGGACAGTGCATTTGCGCTTGTGCAGTTACTTTTAGTAAATGCACAGGAGTGGCATTCTCACTTTCCTTCACTGCATTTGCAAGGATCAAGGGAAATATTTCCAGTGACGTGGAGCTAGTATAAACTGATCAATTGTGAAATAGCTAAGCAAATACTTGTTATACTTTAATAGGAACAGCAATGTAACATGTAATGAGCACTGAGCAAAGTATGTTGGATGCGCTTCTGCATCCACTGAATTAGAACATGTTGGTCTGGTTCTTCATTCCACATCCCCACCATCCTGCTCTCACACTCCCTGGTCTCCAGTCATATTCCTAATTCTCTGAATACTTTGCTTCATGGCCTCTTACATACCTATTTGCTTGTGCACCTCCTCCTGCCCCTGGTGGAATTACCCCTGCCCTTTGTCTCCTGGTGAACCTTCGCTTTTTCAAGTCTCAATTCAAAAGTCACCCTGACTTCTACTCCCCAGTGTCCTACCCAGAGTTGGGTGCCCCTGCACCGTGTTGCTCCAGCCCTGAATTCACACCCTCTGTGAGAAAACACATTACGTTGGCTTCTAATCAGTTGCTTCCCTGCTTTCTTCTCTCAATGGGCTGCACGCTTCCTGAGAACAGGGACTGAGTCTCTTTCTGCTTTTCATTTTCAGAACAGAGTGTCTGTAATACACAGCACACCTAAATGATCCATAAGCATTTTATTACAAGTGATCTGGAGTGCACCATGGCCTGGACACTCTGGGGCAGTATAGACAAATAGAATACCAGGACCAGACATACCCATGTAAAACTTCCAAATGTTTACATGTAAAGCTACAAATTTAATGGTACCAACAATAAAAATTGGTGCAGTCAAGAGAGGTGAAGTAAAATTCTCTGGGAAGAATTGAGGAAAGCCTTATGAGAAAGGTGAAATTTGAGGTGGGATTTAAGAGAGGCATTAAAATGGAAGAAAGCAGTGGCTTCCTCTTCCTGGGAGTTCATCAGGGCCACAGACTTTAGGGCAGAAAAGTCAAACTACAGACTGAAAAGAAAAGGCCAAGTATGAATGGAGGGTTTAGGTTGAGGAGTAGGCTAAGATCTTCCTGGTTCTTCCCTCTGTGCAACACTGAGAATCTTTCTCCCGTGTCCAATTTTACATCTTCTTCTTCTGGTTTAAGCATGCCTAAAAGAGATTACCAACTACCAACTTCTGAAGACACAGTTTGTGTAGTTCCTGTGGACTGGGACATGTGACTCTGCAAACATGATACTAAATACTCTATTTTTTTTTTAAGCAAATTGAGTATGTAACTCTGTCTCAAAATATGCAGTACATGTCTCAGCCTTAAACTTGTTCCCCTGTGCTTTTAGATAATAATTTTATGAAATGCGTTTGGAAGTCTTTGGGGGCCTAAGTTTAGAAAGCTAGAAAGACATTCTCATTGCCTTTGTTGTTCCAATCTGTTGTTCTGTAATTTCTGGACTTGGATCTATCATTTGACTGAAAAGGATAAAAGGTCCAAGAGTGAGAAGAAATGGGTTAAAGAGAGGGAACAACCAGCCAAAGCAGTGGCAGCCAGCACCCGAGGGGGGTGGCTGCAGCTGGGCTCTGCTCAGCTGCAGGTGTGGAGGAGGAAGTGCAGGAACGAGCTCAGGGCCCATTTCCAGGTGGCAGCAGGGTTCAGTGGGCTTAATTAACCGGTGAACTGCTCATGAGGTCGGTCTGTCTCCACCTTTCTACACCACACTGAACAAGCCACTGACCATTTCCTGCCTCGGATTTCCTCGGCCCCAAAGAGGGGACAATAATGTGTATTCGTCAGAGAAATTACTGGCCACTGTCTCATTCAGAAGCTGCCCCTAGAAGTGTTAGTAAAGACTTTTAAAAACATGAAACAAAGCAGAGAATTAAAAATAACAGGAAGTGGAAGAGAGAGCACACTATGATCTGAAATCTTCTGTGTTATATGCTGGTGTTAAAGAGGTCGTGAGGCCTTGATGAAGATTTGTTACTTGGAAGGATGTCAGTGCTGGGGACCTGCTCTCTGTGAACCCAGCAACCTGCCCCAGCATTTCAAGGGGCATACAGTCCACTCAGATGATTTATTTCTGAGTTGGAATTACCCCATTCCCCAGCCCACCCTCTTTTCAACTTTTTACAAATGTAAGTGGCCAATTCACTTTACTACACAAATGACTCATGATTTCATGAGCTGCAAGCAGCAGTTTCTTAAGCAGCTTTCCCATATTCCTAGTGCAAGAAATGGACACACAGACATCTCTTATGGGCTAGATCTTTTTAGTTTGTGAAGCAAAGAAAGTGAGGGAACCACTGGACTCAATCTCAAGTATCCAAGGTCAACTAGACAAGGCACATGGCCAACTTCCAAAGACACATGGTTCTTTCCTAATCCTCAGCCTCTACTTCCTCAGTGGATCTGAGTTCAAATCTCAGAAAGGTCAGAGCATGTGCATTTTTGGCATTTTTAAACAAATGGATGCAATTAAGAACTTGAGGAAAGGGTGACTTTCTATAGTTTTCAGCATACATCAGCTACTTGACAACTTCTACTAAAATAGAGCCGCTTTCAGAGGGTAATGTGAGTAGCCGATCACTGCCACTCAGGACAAAAATGTTGGCCAATGACCTAGAAGTAAGTGTGTGGTGTATTTCGCATGACTATAAGCGCTTCTCATTAGGAAAATAATGGCATCAGTTCCTGGAGTTTTCTTGGTTATTTAAACCTCCTGCTTTGGAATTGAGTTCATGGTTTATCAACGTCAGCAAGTGTTTCCTATTTTGTTGTACATGATCACCAAAGGAATAGGAGGCAATAAAGGAAATGAGAACTAAAGGTTCTAGAGAGATTACATTCTTTATCACATTTAATCTTTATCAGAACCCCCAAAAGTTGGTGTTCTTTCCTCCATCTTACAGATGTTTTGAAAACTGAAGCTCTGAAAAGTTAAGTAACTTGGATCTACAGAGCTATAAGAGGACGTGCTAAGATTTGAATCCAAAATTTCGTGACTCAAAAACGTTTTCTCCACAATGTCAGTTTACCAGAATAACCTAGGCATGGCCTCAAAAGACCTATATTAGAAATTAGCTATATCCTAGTTCTAAGGAAGTATTCACTTTTTATTATTTTACTATTAAAACTGCACATATATTATATTCCATAGAAATTCTGAGCATCAATAATAGGAGATACTTTCACTATTTGTATATATGTATATGTATATGTGTGTATATATACATACAAAATATATTTTACAATTGTCTCTTTGTTCCAAGAGTGGGAAGGAAAATAATTAGAATTTGTAGTTGGGCATTTGTGTCCACTTTAACCTGATCCATTCTGTCTAACTTTTCTTTGCAAGCTCTCAAATTCATTGTTAGCCTATCTGATCCTGTCGTCTGGAGACTGCCAAGTATTTCACATCTTACCCAGGGAACCGACCACTTTTAAGGGAGGGAGGGCACTCTTTACTGACTTTTCCTAATTTAAATTCATTGAAAATTGTTAATTTTAAGGGCAAAGACAAGGCAATGCATCTGTAAAGAGCTCTGTCACTTTTCTCCAAGTGATGACTAATGGTGGGGAACTTAAAACCTTATCCTTGGTATCTTTTGGAGTCCAGACAATTCAGTGGTCTCCTGGGATGAGTAAATATCAGCCCGTTCCCAGGAAGATTAACTAGTAAGATGATGTAGGAAAAGCTGCTACTTTTTAGAGGGCTATACTTAAACTGCCATCTACACTTCTTAAGGCAGAATCTCAGAAAGTTTATTTCCATATGGGATGCTATGATTTCTAGAAAGAAAGGATATTTTATACAGTTATAAGAGTAACAGTGGTTTCTTTCCAAGATGTTAAATTTGGTCTCAAGGTTAGTGTTTGTTAATGTAATGTACTTACTGGCCTTTAAAAGATCATAAAGTAGAGTAGAATTAGGAGACCTGAATTAGGGCTCTCCATTACTGGGCGTATAGTTGTAGGTAAATTCCCAGTTTCTTTACCTGTTGTGCAGGTAGCAATACCTATCCATATTCCCTCATAGCCTCACATTTTTAAAATACGAAGAATGCTGAAGTACTTTGAAAGTTCTAAGAGCTCCAATGGGGTCCTGTAGCACATGGGCTTTGTAGTCAGAAAGCCCCAAATTCAAAACTTAGCTTTTCTACTCTTTTCCTGTGTGGGTCAGTTTTCTAAACTCTCTGTATCTTGGTCACCTCACCTGTAAAATAGGCTAAAAATAGTTCCTACCTCATATGATACTTGTGAGGACCAGATGGGCTCTTGGTATGCTTGAGTTGGAAAGGCTCATAGAGTTTATGTCACCCATTCCTCTTAATTGTAAGATGAGGAAACTGAGGCCCTGGCTGGTAGAGTTTCTTATCCAAGTTCATTCATCAATAATTTTTGAGTTATACCAAGTAATTTGCCTGCAGAGATTCAATGTTGCTTAAATTACCATGTTGCCTCAATTCTTAGGAAGACTTCTTTTTAATTGAGAGGTCTTCTTGCTCCTTTATGTCAGAAGGAATGGTCACGTTGCTGACTTTTTCTTGTTTATGGACTGATGACTCATTTATGAGTTATCTAAACGTCTTGTTCCTTCTTTCTCTCTTCTGCCGTCTCTATCATGGGACTATTTTCTTTCTGCTAGCACTTCTACTAGAGATTGTGAAAGGGTGGTGACAGTGAATTAACTCCTTGTTAGCAGCCTTGTCTCTTGAGAGGACGCTCACCCACTGCTGCTGACTGATAAGATGATGACAATCTCTGCTTCCTAAAAAATCTTCTCTACTATTAAGTTGGTGCATAAGTCATTGCAGTTTTTGCCATTACTTTGCCTTCCAGATTGCCACTTGCTTCTCTCTGCTCTACTTGCTCCTTCTTTGCTGGATCCTCTTCCTGGGTAAACCCTTAAATGTGTTACATTCTTTAGGATCTGTCCTTGTCTGTCTTTGATTCTGCCTGCTCTTCTTGGTGATCGCAGACACTCTTGTGTCCTCAGTTACCATCTATCTGACGCTGACTCCTAAATCCATTATCTTTAACTTAACTTTCTCACTTAACTGCCAGATCTCATTGCCTCTTGAATATCTCTGCCTGTTTCCCACAGGTACTTCAAAAATTGTATCCACAAATGAGATTACCAGTCCCTCTTCCACACACACACACACACACACACACACACACACACACACACACACACTTTGTCTTCCTTTTATAGCCTAAATTAATCAAGCATTCTCAGCTCCTTGCCCAAGTTCCATATCTATCCAGTTTTCAAATCATTTTTATTTTATCTTGAAATATCTCTTGAACCCAGCACATCGCTTTCCTATTTTACTGATACAGTTGCGTCAGTTCAGCACTCATCTTTTTTCACCATAGCTTCCTAACTTTTCTCTGTGGCCTAGTTCTCTCCATTCTATCTAATCTTCCCTCTGTATTCTGCCACAGATAACTTTCAAAACTGAATTTTATCTTTGTTGATCTTCTATTAGGAAAAATGTTAGATCCTCAACTAGTGCTTAAAGACGAATCCAAACTATTGTAATATATTAGCAGTTTCCAGGATTAGAGCTCCAACCCCTTTCCATCTGCTCCACTAGGTACCCTGTGGGCCCCTGTGATTCATTTACAATAAACTTGTCACATTTCCTCAAGTACTTGCCTGACATCAGATGTGTGACATCCTCAAAGACGCCCCCATACCTCTGATCTTCCCTTCTCTTACAACTACCCCTTGGGCCCCTGCAAGTCAGTATTTCATTCTTATTTTTATATTATGATATCTTTTTACATCTGTCTCACCCAACAGACTTTGAGCTCATCAAATTGGATAACAGGCTTTTCTTTCTTTTTTTTTTTTAATTTCAAAGACCCTATCACATTGGACAATGTCTTCCACTCAAAAGGAATTCAATAAATAGTTGTTGAAGTAAGGTACTTACGACAATTATTAAGATCAGAGGAATATTGTTTATCATTCAATGTTTATAGTTAAATATTTGATTTTTGATAAGCATTTACTGAATAATTCACCTAACACCCCATAAACTAATTCACAAAGAGTGTCTTCATAAATGGTGTTGATATCACATCAAGATGCTAACAGTGTAAAATTAGGATTTTAAAAATATGTATGTACCTTTAAGGCTTTCTGTGACTTTTAGGTTTCTCTAAAGTTTATTTAACTTTAATTCACTTAAATTTCTTTAAAAGGTAACCATTATACATAAGGTAATCTGACTCCAAATTTCTGATTATTATATAAAATCCAAGGATAGGTAAGGATATAAATCTAAATGTAGTCCAATAAATGGACAGAAAAATGTCAGCTTCACATGTAGTTTATGGAAGTAGTGCATATATGAAGCCACAGAAAAGGAAGAGACAAAGGAATTTCAAATTTTGGAATTTATAATTAAACCAATTATATTCACATATGCTATAGGGTAAAATAGTGTGAAAAGTTGAACAATATATATTGGTTTTATAAAAGTATCATGGCATGCAGTTAATTGTTGAACACTATGCTTAGAGATAAGAAAATATTAATAATATTTATAGTAACTAACATTTATTGGGCACTTACTCTATGCTAGGTGCTGTGCTAAGTACATCATATGCATAATTTAATCCCCCCAATATCTCTTTGACACAGTTCCTCTTGTTACTCCTGTTTTCCAGATGAGTAAATAATTCTTAGAAAGAGTGATTGACTTGTCAGAGGACTTAACAAGTTTTAGAGCTGTTGAACATAGATCTGATGGGTTGTTCTATATTAAATGAATGAATACCTTTTAGGTATCTCAATTCTATACTAATTAGTAAGTAACTGATAAATCATTTGGTAATTTATATAAACTGTGTTTTGGACATATCTAAAATGATAAGGCAGCTGGGCACAGTGGCTCATGCCTGTAATCCCAGCACTTTGGGAGGCCGAGGTGGGCAGATCACCTGAGGTCAGGAGTTCCAGACCAGCCTGGCCAACATGGTGAAACCCCATCTCTACAAAAATACAAAAATTAGCCAGGCGTGGTGTCGGGTGCCTGTAATCCCAGCTATTTGAGAGGCTGAGGCAGGAGAATCGCTTGAACTCGGGAGGTGGAGATTGCAGTGAGCCAAAATTGTGCCACTGCACTCACTCCAACCTGGGCGACAGAGTGAGACTCCGTCTTAAAAAATAATAAAAATAAAATAAAATAAAATAAAATAAAATAAAATAAAATAAAATGGTAGGGCACATGTTGTAGTCATTATTGAGAACAAAAGAAAAGCAAAATTAACTGAGAATCTTTGAAGTTAGGTATTGTTAACTACTGATTGTCTAAATCCACCACTTCAGTTTGTTTTAAAGTCTGCTTTTCTATCAAAATTTTGAACTTTCACCGTAAAGTATGCCTCCAGAAATGACCACTAATATATGATTAAACTATTCTTAACTATTCCATGCATAGTGGGAGATATTGAGGTCTATTGCTTGATATAAGAAATTAAACTGTATTTCTTCTTTCTTTTCCTGCTGGAGGGTAATTTACAAAATAATCGATAGTTTTGTGGCACTGTTAAAGTGGAAATGCACTCAAAATAATTACAGTTAAAGGAGCCTACAGATTTTATAATGCCCAGGTTAATTATCTTCAGAATATCTGCCCAATACAGTATGTTACAGGATACCAATAAAGAATACAATTATTTTTTTCTTGATACTTTGCTTGTTTTTTGTTTGTTTGTTTGTTTGTTTGTTTTAGAGATGGAATTTCACTCTATCACCCAGGCTGGAGTGCAGTGGCGCCAATCTCCGCTCACTGCAACCTCCGTCTCCCAGGTTCAAGCGATTCTCCTGCCTCAGTAGAGACAGGTTTTTACCAGGTTGGCCAGTCTGGTCTCAAACTCCTGACCTCAAGTGATCCACCTACCTCGGCCTCCTAAAGTGCTGAGATTACAGGCGTGAGCCACTGCACCCAGCCTTTCTTGATATTCGATCTCTAGAGTCCAATGCATAAGTAGATGAAGATGGAGCTGCTTTTATTATAAAATTTGAGGGATGTGAAGAAGGTACCCTTGTCCCAAAAGACTGCCCCCCCCCACCCCAAAAAAGTTACAGGTTTTCAAAGTTTTCAAGTCTTTGGTTGCTCTCTGTGAACAAGTAAATATCCCTGGGAGCCCTAACCCCTTATGTCTTTTATCACACCCTTAAGTAATCAAACTGGGAAGATGCCAAAAATGCAAATTCTTAGGGGTACTTCATAGATTCTGATTTGACATTCTGGAAGGAGACTGAGAAACTGCATTTTAACAAGCACTTTGATGATTCTGATGCAGGAGGTCTTCTGGACCACATTTTGAAAACTCTTAACAGATAACTGACACATCAAGTTGTTAACAAACTGGTAAGTTACATTTCTCTAAATGTGTCCTTCATTTCCAGAAGTTGTTATTGGTTTTTATTTATGCTGTCTATTTCACTGAAGATTTTTCCATTCATATCCTGTATGATTTTTTTTTTATTTCTGTAAGTTGGACTTCACCTTTCCCTGGTGCCTCCTTGATTAGCTTAATAATTGACCTTCTGAGTTCTTTTTCTGGCAATTCAGAGATTTTTGTCTTGGTTTGGATCCATTGCTGGTGAACTAGTGTTATCTTTGGGGGGTGTTAAAGAACTTTATTTTGTCATATTACCAGAATTAATAAACTAGTAAGTTAACAAACTCAAAATTCATCTCATTTAATATATCATCCAGGGTTAGCCCTGCCTTAATTCTCAGGTTTACCTGAACTTTATTACTTCAAGTATCTCTACATGAAATAAATGAAACAAGACTTCCTCAAGTGACTGTAACAACTGAAGAAAAATACTTCTGTTTGTTTCCAAATGGTTCTTTTTTAATAGTCCCAGAAATCAATGCTGAAATGCTAAAACATTAGAGCAGAATGTACAAAACGTTCTTGAATTATATTTCATTCTTGGGTGCCAGGCACATTGGGTTTGTATCACACAACACTGAAATAATAAAAAGCAGGTGCCCTGTCAAGTTGCTTTTGTAATTGGGAAGCTAGGAGTTGATGTATTTTGCTAAGAATTTTGACAGAATAACCCCATTGGAGGAGTCTAATGTCCTTATTATAGGCTGAATAAGATAGAGTTTGGGAGGGGACATAGTACTTAAGAATACAGTAGATGAAAAATTAGACTAATAATACTTTTTATGACTTACAGAAAATAAATCTTTTTTAAAATCACTGCAGCAAAAAATGTGGCCAGTTGCTAAGAAGAGTTTGTTCCATATGATGGAGACTCTGAGTTTGGGAGCTTAGAAAAAAACTCAGCAAGTGTGTTAGTATGGAGAAAACAGGAAGACAGCTTCCTCTCTGAATATACACCATTTCCTGGAGAGGAAGTGAGGGCTTAAAAAAAAGTTCTTTGTTGGCTCTGTAACAGAGAGGCATCTATTTAGTGATGACCGTATATGTTTACACAAGCCAGGATATAGATCTTAAAAACAGTAAAGCCTTGAAAGTACCTTCTTTATTCGATAATGGCAAGATGCAGAGCCCTTGGATTAGTTGGTGTGATATCTGTTGTATTTTGTAATCATCACTGGTTTACTCACAGCCATGCATATACTGCCTGGACAATTTCTAAGGGACAGCAGTTATATTCCATACGGTAAAGTGGATTTCACCTCTGTTTTTCTTTTGACTGTGTTGGCATATCCTGAGGCAACCACACTATCTCACAGGCAGAGCAGCAGAGGGCCTGGGTTTTATTGCCCTGCATGCCAGAACACAGCCTCACCTAAGGTGTGCATAGGTAAAAGAGGCCGCCCCAGGCAGTTATGTAGTTGCACATAATCTGTGTTGAGTTTGGCTGCTGGCTGTAATTTGTTTATAATCAACTTCATTGAAGGATGAAGCAATATCATTAAAGAGACCACAATTTACCAACTAATTTGGGGAACTGGATCTAAGATGGTACCTTACCTTGACTTTTACTGAGTGTTTAGACAGAATTTGCCCTATAACCTTTAAGAGGCTTAAAAAATGGGCCAGTGAATAATTAAAATAACATCCTTTGCAGCACAGTGTTGCCCAGCAGAAAGAGCACACAACAAAAAGCTATGCTTGGAGGACCCCAAAGCCATAGATTTCCAGATTACAATAGAGAAGTCTAATTGGTGCAGTTACAAGAAAACAAGTCCTTTTATAGAGGGCAGACTAAATCTCTTGTATGAAAACAAAAAGGGAAGCAGACTTAACATCTTTCCTTAAGTTACCTTGAAAGAATGTTATGGTTTAAATTTACTGCGTTTTTTCAGGAGGTTGGGCGATGATATTTCCCTGCCCCTTTTTTATGCTGGTAACACTTCACCATGGTCTATATAACTTTTGTTTTTTATTTACCAAACATGATATTTTTAAAAGATTCTTCTAAAACCATTTGTTTTCCCGGTGCTCCTTTTCATACCTCTATTTTTCCAGAAATTTCCAAAGTATTTGATAAATAATATTATGGAGTTGCAGGGCTGCTCCAAAATCCATAACCAAAGCAGCTTTTATTTTCTCACATAGTTGACTTTATGTGTGGACTTAGCAGACAAGAATAAAAGAAGAAAACATCTGTACCCTTTTACTTTAGGTCTGAAAAGCACAAAATGAAATGGGTTTCCTGATGAACCTTTACTCACTGGCAGCCATTCTGGCAATTTCTATTTTTTTGAGATGGAGTCTCGCTCTTTCACCCAGGCTGCAGTGCAGTCGTGCAATCTCGGCTCACTGCAACCTCCGCCTCCTGGGTTCAAGCGATTCTCCTGCCTCAGGCTCCTGAGTGGCTAGGATTGCAGGTACACAACCATGCCTGGCTAATTTTGTTTTATATTTTTAGTAGAGACAGGGTTTTACCATGTTGGTCAGGCTGGTCTCAAACTCCTGACTTCGTGATCTGCCCGCCTCGGCCTCCCAAAGTGCTGGGATTACAGGCATGAGCCACCGCACCCACCTATCTGGCAATTTCAATATCTCTGCAATTATAAACACTTTTCAGCAGAATTGTTTACTTTCTCTTGTATTACTGGTACTCACCCCAAATATTCATGTTGCATAAAGAAACTCATTTTTGATTACATATAAGCTATACTTATTTTCCATGTTCACAAAGCATTTTGAAAAGATCAAGGAATTATTTCTAGATAACACATAAAAACTTCTATTGCTTAACCTTCTCAATAATTAAAAAAAAAAAGAGTCAATCAAAACTGAAATTAAGAAAGCTTTTAGAACCAGAAAGTTCATATAAGGCATCATTTTTACCAAAGACATCAGTTTTTCCTTAGGCACAAAAGTAAACTTTGTTTCTTCTTAAACGTGTAAAAATTTGCATGGACAACATGAGCAAAACACCTGAAAGTTTGAAAACAAAGTGCAGAAACAAACCTCAGTGCTCAACTGTATTAGCTGTAAGCCAGACAGGAATCTTTCCAAAGGAGCAACAAAGAAGGTAGGGATGGATGAAGGAAGACACATCTTTGACCTTTGAGAGGAAAGAAAGGAAAAGGGTTCCGATGGCCAGGCAACCTCCAGCCATCAGAGTTAGAAGAGCAGAAGGCAGCTCATCAGAAGCAGCGACATTTGGGCTACTGCAAGAGCAATTATTTTGCTTGCCAAGTAAATTCAGCCTGTGAGCTACATAGGCTCTAGTTTAAGCAACATGAATCATACAACTGCTCTCATTATCGTGTTTGAAGGTGTCCCTTCACTAGCCTGCTGTTTTACCACACAGTACTGGTCTGCCTAAAAAACAGTAAAACTGAATTAAACTTAGCCCGAGCCTCTTGAAGGCAGTGACTATGTCATATTTATATTTGTACCCCAAGTGCAGTGCCTGAAATGTGTTAGACATTAGATGCTAAATGCATGATGCTAAATGCATGTTGGATGATTAAACAAGTATAGAGCATCTGCAATATACCAGGCATCATGTTAAGGCCCAGGGATGGTCCCTGGGAGTTCACTCACAGTCTTGTAGAAATGAGTAAATGAATATATTGGTAAGTTTGCTGCATTCAAGTAGTCTGGATAATTGTTACTAACAAAACAAGGAATGGCAACAATTAGGTCACTACAGTAATTGCTCAAAGCACAATTCACAGACTGGAGCATTCAATTATGTGGCAACCATATGGTTATGCATTTCACCATGTTGACATCATACTGTAAAATTCACACATTATATGAAAAGAAATTACGCCAGGAAAGTACAGGCTACCACAAAGTAAAGTGAAAAACACGTTACTGAAATTTACTGCTAAGCAACAGATACAGGACTCTGAGCTTTCGATTCTTAAGAAGTTCACTGATGCCAATTTCAAGAGGCCCTCCAATCAATGTAATAAGAATGAAGGATAAAGAGAAATGAAATGTAGTAGAGCAATGATGAGAGGAGAAAGGCAACTAATTTAATTTAGGTGCACCTAAAATTACATCGAAAACATGTTACACCTTCAAGATTCACCTTGGCAGAAAGCCAGGAAACCTGAGTCCTTGTCCTCTCTCTCTGCCACTAAGTGGCTGTATGAACTTAAGCAGATTCCTTCAACATAATGTGACTGCAACGCGCTATTTCTGATATAAATTGTGGTTTAAAAAAAACAAAAACAAAACTCTTGGAGTCTTTGGTGAGACCTCTTAATGCATATGCTTTTATCTATGTAAATATATCAGAATTATAGGCCCATAAATCAGTGACCTCTTTATTATCTTGAATACAATTAACCTGATCTTACTGGTAAAGGCTGTGTGTCAGCAATTCCCTAGTAATGTCCCTTTCCAAAGGATAGCTCTTTCTCAACCCTCTTTGTTTTCACAACACTTTTGCAAATTTCTGTTCAGAACTTGCCTGAATCAATGCACATTACTTAGTCTGTTTGTAAGTCTGTCATCTACACTAGGCTCTGAATTATTGAGGGCAGACACAATGACCTACTCTTCTTTTAGAGTCCTTCCATAGTACAGGGGTTGGCGCGTAGTAGGTGCTCAATAAATATTGAATGACTGTTTAATTAACTTGGGTGGGCAATAGTATATGTGGTGCATGTCACATGTCTTCCATTTGCCCCTCCAAGTGCACCTACACCCTTTTGTCCCTGCTGGTCAGAAGGCCCTTGCTTCCTTTCAAGGCAGCCTGCCCCACAGGACTCTCTCTCCTCAGTTCCAGAAACCTCTCCCTCCCTCAGTCCTTCAGGCCTAGGGATGGTGACAGCATCTCTGTGGTTAGCCCTGGGTTCCCGCTGTATCCCTGGAGATTCCCCCACACCCTATTTACACCTGGATAATTAGTCCTTAACCCCTTCACGAATTATCCTAAGTCAAGTGCACCATCTATTTCTTGTGAGAGCACTCCCTAATACAGTAGATTAGAAAGGAGAAAGATTTCTGTTTAAAATGTGTTTTTGCACTCATATTATTGAGAATAACTGCACTGAATTTTTTGAAAACATTTAACAAATAGATCCTTGGGTAGGCTAAATATTTTCATGCATGGCTGACCTGCACTGATTCACTCATTCCAAAGTATGTTACAGATTCATTTCCGTTTCTATACCATATATGCATTTTGCATTTGAATTAGTAAGTATGTTCATGTTTGGTCATTTGTGTTTAAGTGTATTTCTCTGTGACTTGCGACTTCTTGCATTAGAATATAAGTGCCTCAAGAGAAAGGATACTATGCTTTTCTTTTCCTTTTTTTTGTAATGGCTTGCTCCTAGCAGCTTGCCAGCTGACTTATATCTAAAAAAATCTAAATAAAATTTGTTAATTATGAATACAGCTTAATAAATGTACAGCCAGATCTGACAACAAACACTTTGCACATTTTTAAGGCATAATCTGATAGGACTTGTTGCATTCTTTTCCAGAGCCAGCAATTCTTAAGGAAGTGAAATACCTAGTCAATTGGTGTATTCATGGTGCAATTATTTGAAAAATCATTAAAATGTCTGTTCTTTAGAGAATGTTAAACATATTAATTCAGGTAATTGTCCAGATATGCTGTGCCTTTGTCACTGATGTGTAAACACCATGAAGTCAGCAACTCTTTCTGTTTTGCATATGTCTGAATGCCCAGTGCCTAAAACACAGCCTGGCATCTATAAGGTATTCAATAGGTATTTGTTGATTAAATGAATATATGGAGGCTTGGTTATATTATTGTAGCCTGATATGTTAAATTTGCAATTGCTGTGCTGTCATTCATAAATGATTTTAAAAGGCAATTTAGATTCCTTTTTTTCAACATATTTATTGCCTTGTTACTGTGTTCAAAACTTTACTAGGTGTTTCCTTTGGGAGCTCACATTCTATAGGTAAAAAATATCATCTGAGGCTAGACGTGATGGCTCATACCTGTAATCTGAGCACTTTGGGAGGCCGAGGCGGATAGATCACCTGAGGTCAGCAGTTCGAGACCAACCTGGCCAACGTGGTGAAACCCTGTCTCTACCAAAAATACAAAATTAGCCAGGCGTGGTGGCATATGCCTGTAATCCCAGCTACTCGGGAGGCTAAGGACAGGAGAATCGCTTGAACCCGGGAGGTGGAGGTTGCAGTGAGCCAAGATCGTGCCATTGCACTCCAGCCTGGGTGACAAGAGCGAAAATCCGTTTCAAAAAAAAAAAAAAAAATTCATCTGGAACACAGCATAGTTACTTAATGGATCCTATCTCTATGGCTTTTCTTTCACATCACATCTTTACCCAAAGCAGGCTTTACTAACCTTCATTCTCCTAATCCCTGATTTTTGCAGGCTTTGAAGAATTATATTGAAGCAATTAGCACTTTCCTAACGCATTCCTGATCCTACCTGGGATTCCATAACTGGTGACCATGCTTTGCCTTTCATGTAGACTTGGTTACTCCAATAAAACTGCTGAAACATAATCAATTTTTTTTTTTTTTTTTTGAGATGGAGTCTTGCTCTGTCACCCAGGCTGGAGTGCAGTGGTGAGATCTCGGCTCCCTGCAATCTCCACCTCCCGGGTTCACACCATTCTCCTGCCTCAGCCTCCTGAGTAGCTGGGACTACAGGCGCCCGCCACCAGCCCCGGCTAATTTTTTTTTTTTTTTTTTTTTTTTTTTTTTTTTTGTATTTTTAGTAGAGACAGGGTTTCACCGTGTTAGCCAGGATGGTCTTGATCTCCTGACCTCATGATGCGCCTGCCTCGGCCTCCCAAAATGCTGGGATTACAGGCGCGAGCCACCATGCCTGGCCGAAACATAATCAATTCTTACATGATTTTTTCTACTTCATCCACAATGGTAGAAAATAGACTCTTTTTCCTCCTGTGTGTGATTAACATGAGGCCTTCATGGTACTATACTTCCATTAGAGACTTTTTTTTTTTTGAGATGGAGTCTCGCTCTGTCGCTCAGGCTGGAGTGCGGTGGCATGATATTGGCTCACTGCAACCTCCGCCTCCCGGGTTCACGCCATTCTCCTGCCTCAGCCTCACAAGTAGCTGGGACTACAGGTGCCCGCCACCACGCTGGGCTAATTTTTTGTATTTTTAGTAGAGACGGGGTTTCACCGTGTTAGCCAGGATGGTCTCTATCTCCTGACCTCGTGATCCGCCTGCCTTGGCCTCCCAAAGTGCTGGGATTACAGGCATGAGCCACCACACTCCGCCCCATTTGAGACTTTTAAAATCCTTTTCTTAGGTCTTCATATGACTCCACTTGGTCTAAGCTTTTATACTCATAGACATTTTGATATATTCACAAATCCTTTTACTTTTTTGTCTACAAATAGGTCCTTGATATAAGCCATTCATGTGGAATAGTCCTAGTGGTCTCAGAATTTGAAACATATTGAACAAAACTCCAAACTAAGTGTAATTGTTTCTTAATCTAAATAGACTTCTAAAGCACCCAGAGCCTATGATGGAATTGTACATGGCAAAATGCTGTTATAATTGGGGAGGGAACGGTCCTTTTAGGCAATTAAACATTCTTCTCTTCTTCCCTTTCCTCCTCCCCTTACTCTCTCCTACTCTTTCTCCTTTTCTTCTTGAATACCCAGAGATTCACTTCCCTTTGTAAATATTTGAGTCTACATAGTAGAAATGTTTTATAGATCTATCCATCAAGTAGGTTCAAGTAATTATGGTAAGTAGATATAGGGAACTACCTAAATATCTATTGCTCTGATCTGTCCATGAAGATCCCTTACAATGTATTTCAGATTTCGTGGCCTAAGTAAATGAGACTTTTTTTTCTTTTTTATTAAAAAACAGAAGCTTTTTTTTTTTCCCAAGAGTTAAATGTCATTGTAATCTTATGAAATATTGCTTTCAAAACATAAAACCAAAGAAATTCAGAAATAAAGCTTATCATCCTGGTTGTTTTTGTTATATAGAATTATCTTTACTATTTTTCCCCTCTCATTGTCACCTCTTGGTTCATGGTATGTGATTAAGAGATGGTACCATTGCCCTCTGATTGCCTTGCTTCTGGTGCTCCCTCTCCTGAAGTGGCCCTTTTTAGTCAGATCCTTAAAGCTATTTCAACATTTCTCCACCCGTATGCCCCCACCACCTTCCACCAAATACACATGCTTTGCACTATTACAGATGTTAACTTGTCGAAGTCCAGAAGCTCCTGAGAAGTCAGCAGGAAGACATGGTGGATTGAGGCGTAGCCATGACCTGAAGGAAATAATTAAAATGCAGGAGGGTTGCTGTGAGGGACACACTAACTTAGTACATCTTTCTCTGATGAAATCTGTCAGGCTCTTAGTTTACCAAATGTGGGAACTTTTGTGCTTGTTTTGCTCTTAGGCACAGGATAGGTCCCAGGAGAGATTCCATTCATTCCTCAAAGAGAAACAGAAGAAAAAGAATGAAGTCTCACTAATAGCTTGTTAGAAGGATTGTGTTTACTCTGAGATCTGACTCAAGAAATGGACATGGAATCTCAGCAAATCCAAGCTACAGATGATATCTGTTTTGCAGCTGGGCCATGCAGAGCTCAGCCATGGCTTCTCCTGACCAAGGGATGTTAAAGTTATCTAGAACATTAAGAGTGTTAATGAGTATATACAGAGAGACTAATTGTGAGCAAAATCATTAATTAGGGCCATGTTTACATTTTTATTGTGGCTAATCTTTCATCTGTTTGAACTAAGGTTCTTACTGTGTTCCAAAGGTGATAATAATATAACTAAATTCCTCTGATACTAAAGTAGTCACACTTTTATTTCTTAATTTACCTGAGTTGATTCCTGGCCACCCTCCCCCTCCTTATCACACTAGAGATAATTTGCAGTAATGTTTTCTTTATGCTGTTAAGTGATTCCCTTCCCAGTGGAACCAGAAGGTGAATGTACTTAATGGAATGATTGGTCTGCATTTTGGCATTCGTCCAAATTGATAAAATATAGAGGGACTTTTCCATTCATTATTTTGTTCATCATTTATAGAAAATGTGGAAACTTTTGGGTAGGTTTGGCTTTCTGCCAATTAATGTTGTCACTGTTTTCCTCTGATGCATATTCACGTGAGTCAACAGAAACCTTTTTGACTAAGCAGAGTTAGATTTAGCGAGACTGCGTACATCACGGTATTTATTGGATGTGGCAACCTAAAATAGGAGGGGGGTGGTAAAACCTCAGACAGAAGTACTGACAAAGAGTTTCCCCAAACAATAGAACCGCCATAGCCCGCACACATTCCCAGGACACATTCTACAGAATGGACAAAGAAATACTCATCTGTGTCATCAATTGCTCAAAAAAAAAAAAAAATTATCTGAAACATGGAAGGTATATCAATCAGATTTGCATTTGGCTGTGAGTGACAGAAAATGCAAAATAATAGTAGGTTATAATACATAAGTATTTTTTTCTGTCTCTTGTAAAAGAAGTCCCAGGGTAGGTAAACCAGGAGGGAGACACTTAACAGTGTCAGGGATCCACGTTCCGTCTCTTCTGCGGTTCTGCCCACCTTATCATGGGGCTTCCCTGTCACGGACAAGATGGCTGCTAGTGGTCCAGCTGGGAAGAAGGAGAAAATACCTGCAGCAACAGCAACAAGGACTACCTCTCTCTCTCTTTTTTTTTTTTTTTTTTTTTTTTTTTTTTTGAGACGGAGGCTTGCTCTGTTGCCCAGGCTGGAGTGCAGTGGCGCCATTTTGGCCCACTGCAACCTCTGCCTCCCAAGTTCAAGCAATTCTCCATCTCAGCCTCCTAAGTCGCTGGGATTACAGGCGCCCGCCACCATGCCCGGCTAATTTTTTTGTATTTTTATTAGAGATGGGGTTTCACCACCTTGGCCAGGCTGGTCTTGAACTCCTGACCTTGTGATCCACCTGCCTCGGCCTCCCAAAGTGCTGGGATTACAGACGTGAGCCACTGCACCCAGCCAGGACTACCCCTCTCTTTAAGGACCCTTCCCAGAAGTCACACACGATACTTCCAGGTAAATCTTAGTCATTCTGTCACCCCTAGCTGCTAGAGTGGCTAGAAAATGTAGCCCTTATTTTGGGTGGTTATGTGACCAGCCAAAAGTAAGGGATGGTACGACTCATGAAGAAGGGAAGAAGGGATATTGTTCCTCCTTCCAGAACTTTGCCAGTGTTCTCACCTTTTCCCGGAAGCCTAATCATCTCTCCGTGGGCAGTGACAGACTCTCTAGTCTGTCTGTTCACAGAATACCTGGGGTAGGTTTTTCAGTTTCAGGAGCCACACTACAAAATAGATACATGTGAACCAGTAAATTCAAGAGTAAATTACCAGAATGGTTGTGAGGACTGGGACCCTCCATCTACCCCCATGATGATTACAAAACTTGAATGGACCATATCATCTGAGGAACAAATGAGGGAACTGGTGATGTTTAGCTGGGAATTTCTCTATGCCTTTCTCAGAAAAGACATAGGGAGGACATATCTGACTCAGAATGTTTGACAAGCGATTCTGTGTGTTCCTAGCTGGTAGAATTAGAACATGCCCCAAATCAGTGAGCCTAACTTAAGGCAACACGTAAAGGAGCATTTTCTGTTTCTCACAGCAGTCCTGAGGTCCAATAAGCTATCTCTGGGGAAAGCAAACTCACTGTCATCAAAGGGATTGAAGCAGTGTCTGTAGGGTCAATTGATAGCCTTCTAACATGTCTTCCTGGCTCTAGTCTTAAGACCTATCCAGACCATTCTCCATATACCCATTGGTGATCTTTTTAAAGGCAAAAGAGACCATATCACTTCCCAGTTTAATCCCTTTCAATGGTTTTCCATTGTCTGCCAATCTCCCAGTTCCTCTTGACCTGGTGTTTACTTACTCATTGCAAGTTTCTAGATAAAATTTTCACTTCCTCAAATATGTCAAATCTCTCTCCTGTCCAGAACTTTGATCATGTTGTTCCCCCTTTTAGAACACTCCTCCATCCTTACTTTTACACTTCACCTGGCTGAGTCCTACACATCCAGAATCATTACTTCCCCTCTGAAGTCTTCACTTCTATCCCCTCAGAGGAGGGATTCTTATGACTTCTGGTACCTCCCTTGGCCCAGCACTTAATATAATTGCTGCAATTGCTTATTTAATGATGTGCCTGTTGAGCTAGACTGTAAGCTCCCAGTAGGTAGGGTCTGGTATCCTCACACATTGCACACTGCCTGGCACATAGTAGGTGACTGATCATAATGTTGAACATGGTAGAAGGTAATCAGGCATCAGCTGGAGGGAGATACAGGTTAAGGATGAGAGAGAAGCAATAAAGATACGAGAAATGAGAAATGGAAAACAAATAAGAGATTTTCTTTTGCCCTAGTCCCCCTTATATTTTTTCTGGATGGCAGGATTGAAGCATGTGAAACGATTGCTTCTCTGGCTACTTGGATTGCCTCCCAGCCCCCCAAAGAGTCAGAGCAACTGTTACAGTGGAATTTGAAATACTAGCTATGTTAATGGAGGTCAGGATTACTGAGGCTGGATTTACAGCTACAAAAAAGTGACCCAGATTTATTTTCTATTACTCAAAATTAGTTATGTCGAAGGAGGAGCAAGGGGCTTCTTGGTCTATAGACTATTGCTAATGTGTCTCTGGACATAAATCTTCTTTGGTTTTCGTTATCTATTCTGGAGAAAGCAATGGTGACTCTGAGTAAGTGGGGCAGCAATTCAGGTCTTTACCACACCACATGCAGCATTTGTGTAGGAGTAGCTTTGGCCTCCCAGACCTTAGTGACCTGGGCAGGCCACCCATCTCTGCCTTTTCTTGGAGTGATTTTTACAGGCACAGAGTAAACTCCTGTCCTCAAATACCTACTGCCATTTGCTTCCTGATGCTTAACATTCCACATTTATAGAAAAGGCCTCAAATATAAGGACCACAATAATAACACGTGATTTAAATTCACATAGAGATGTATTGGCTCCTATTGAAAAAAAAAAGCCGAGGGTGGTTGGGGGAGAACCATTGGACTATAGAAGGTAGGTGGGGAGAACAAAAAAAGAATGGTTTGAAACAGGAAAGATTATGAATTCTAAGCAGGCTGAAAAGATAGAGAATAAAATACATTTAATTTATAATTTTGCTTAGCCTTATTTACCCTAGACATTACAGACAGAAGTGATTTCTTGTTTAGGGTTTAAGGGGCAGCCGAGAAGTAATACAGACCTAAGGATTGAACCTCCTGCTACCAGCATGGGGAGGGGGCATCCCCTGTTATTCGCTAGAGCTACTGTGGTATTCTCCAGCCTGGTATTGCCCTTAAATGGGCAAGACACACAGCTTTGCATTTGCATTATTTCTGATTGACTTCAATGGTCAATCCCTGCATGTGATTTTTTTACACGTCTCCTTTTCTTGGTATCCACGGATCATCAGAAAGTCGATATCCAGGAAAACAAGATAGCATTTCCCCAAGAGGAGGGGTTTTATGTTCATGCAGCCCAAAACAGTGGTCACTTTGAAAAAGGTTTTTTAAGCCGAGTCCTTGTCTGAAGCTGACTGAAAATGACAAACCTTTCCTAAAATGAAAATCACCGAAGCAACTGGGATGAACTATTTATCTTCCTGATCACTGCAAGGAAACACACGAACAATGATCTCACTGTATCCTCCATTTTGATTTTTAAAGGCATGCATTCACTAATAATGTGTGTAGAAAACATTAACAATAGTCACTTTTACTTACATTTACTCTCTAACAATGTAATTGTTAGTTTATTTTTTTAAATATTCAGTTTGTTCATCTTTGTTGCAGATATGTATCTATGCAAGGAAATTATACATTTTAAAATGTGTAGATAATCAGAGAGGTTTAATTCTCTTGACATATACAATAACAGTGTTTCAATTCTATAAACACAACCCACTGGTACTATTAACCTACTTGCTTTAGGGATTAAGGGACAGAGAGAACATTAACTCTTTTGTGACTTACTGTAAATCAGCACGAGAGGAAAAAATGGTGGAACATGTCGTTTTTGCTACATGGATAGTAGTTTGGTAGTCACAGTATAATATTCTGATAAACTGCTAATAGCCCGTTTGCAAGTAAACAGATCTGGCCCTTGCCTTTTGACCAAGTCTAAAAGACTTTACAATTATATGCACACAGGTCGTCCATTCTATGGAGGTATAAGTCCTAGTTGGTTACCTGGTGCAAGTTTCACCTTGCTTCTTTTGGATCATAGTATATCATGCCTCACTCTTTTTCTGCTTTCTGCCTGTATGTTTCGTAGCAGAGATTGAGTCAATATTTTCTTGGTGAAACAGACACCCAGAAGGCACAGAGAATTTATATTTAGTTTTCTGAGTTTTTGAACTGATGAAAGAATCACATTTGTCTTCCTCTGTATTTTTCTGGATGGATGGAGAACTCTGCAATCCCTGGGTTCTTGATGGAAGTTCTTCCTCTGAGCTTTCCTCCTTCAGCCACTTATCCCCTTTGGGTGCTCTTGGGAAAATATTCTTACCCCACACTGAAGCTCCCCAGTACTATCAAGCAGTGAATTTAGGTGTTCCTGTAAACATGGGTAAAATCTAGGAGAGCACTGTGGCTTAATGTGTAGATTCATAGGGCTTTGCAGAGAGTGACACTGTTTTTTCTTTTCTTTTCTTTTTAATTTGAATGCATGAATATTCAGTAGGATGACTTGTGGTTTTATCAGAGGTCAAGTCAATAGGAGAAAAAAAGCCTATGACTGAGGTAAAATGTGAAGTAGAAAGACTTGGTTTATATAACTTAGATGTCTATACTGTTCAAAATACTTAGCTCTTCTAATTTCATTTGCCCTCATAGACACAGTCAGAAAAACAAGTTCAAGATGTGAATATTTTTAATCTGTTTTCCAAGCATATGTATCAAAGAATGGTATCTATTGTCATTAAGAATTTTTAAGCCTTTCATTCTAAATATAAAGCCTCACCTATTTGACGGTGTTCCTTTAAATGTCAGAGAAGCTGGAGAGGTTGAGGAGCAGGGAGGGATCATGAATTGAACCTCAGAAGGATTTTAATGCTTTCCCTTCGGTGGTGTCTTTTCTTCCTGAGAATAAAGAAAGGGAAAGGAGCCAGTGGACTCAGCCCTATAGCAACATTTTTCCCCAAGGAATTTTGTATTTAGTTCTTGTGCCTTTGGCTAATAAAGAAGAGGCACATTTAACTCCTGTGAACAAAAGAAGGCAACATTTCAAAATGTGGTTATTTTGCTTGTAGATTTTCTAGATTTTATCTCATCCAACTCAGGTTGTAAACTAAAGAGAATAAATTATTTAATCCAACAAATTTATTCTTTCCCTGCAGTAAACTGTTTTGCATAAAGGAGGCTTGTTTTTTGCTCAGACAAAATGGAACAGAGGAAATTATCTAGCAGATTCAAACAGAGGAGAGAGTCACTCTACAGAATTTGAGCCCCTAGCTACTTCCTTTTCCAAATTATCTGGAGAGTTCTCTAAACACTCACCTTTACTTTATTCATATGTAAGCTTCAACTACGTATACACAGTATTGCCAGTTCAGACACTGGGACTGAAGTGACCCATTAATTGAATAGCCCGACCTGTCTAGTTAATCACCACCTCCCACTCCCCAGACTGCCCACCCCAGCCTCCAGTTCAATTGACCATTTGTTTGCATGAATGTATTGAACTGACCACCTGGCCAGCTATTAGAGTCTCGGCCTTTCTTTTATTTCTGCAGCTATAATTTTTTGTTTCTTATTTTGAGGCCAGTTCTAGATCGTTTACCATTTGACGGATAGGCCTATGCTTTGTCTCATTGAGTTCCACTTAGACAAACAGTAAGAAGGACATAAAAAGGATGCTTGGATCTTGATAGTAGGAGGTTGGGATCCTCTCCACTCTGGGTACTCTCCCCTCTGCAAACACTGCTACAGTGAGAAGTAGAAAGGAACAAAGAAAAGAGAAATGAACCATATGGTGGTAGAATTTGTCAGCTACTTTTGATATGTTTCTTAAGATGCAGGTCAAAGTAGTATACACAGACATTTAAAAATAAGGAGACTGTTTGGCTAAAGTAAATGGATAAGTCAAATATGTGTTTCTTGCATTTCATAAGAAAAAGGATAAAAACTAAAGAAAAATAAAGCATCTTGCTCTTCAAAGAAAAAATTCCTTTTTTTTTTGTCACACAGGAGAGCACTTCATTTGAAATTGGTAAATATATTGCTGCTTTGCATATGTTCCAGAAAATACAATTTGTCTTTTTGAATCACACATAATTCACTGTTTTATTACTGTGTCTTCTTATTTCTGGAGCTAAAGATGTTATACAGATAGGATAGCTCACCAAAATCTATCAGCATATCTTTAACGTAGTGTTCTGCCAAGTAGATATTGCAAACTGATCAAACTGATAGTGTCTTTCTAGCTGTGGAAACACAATGCCACACAATTTCTATTCCCCAGACACCTTTTTTTTTTTTTTGAAACGGAGTCTCGCCCTGTCGCCCAGGCTGGAGTGCAATGGCATGACCTCGACTCACTGCAACCTCCGCCTCCCGGGTTCAAATGATTCTCCTGTCTCAGCCTCCTGAGTAGCTGGGATTACAGGGGCACCCACCACTATGCCCAGCTAATTTTTGTATTTTTGGTAGAGATGGGGTTTCACCATATTGGTCAGGCTGGTCTCAAACTCCTGACCTTGTGATCCGCCCGCCTCAGCCTCCCAAAGTGCTGGGATTATAGGCCTGAGCCACCGCACCCGGCCCCAACCCGATACTTTAATCAGTGGAAGATGGCAAGAGCCAGAGAATGAATAAAATGTTTCCTGAACCACTTATTTGGGTATTAATCGTACACCCACAATGTGATTCCTAGAGTTCACAGTCTAATAAATTATTTTAAGGCATACGCTCCACCAGAATTTTGATTTTAAAATAGTTCAATTCTGCTGCACACAAAGGCAGTGTCAGATAGCTTGCACAAAGCAAACCAGGTAAATCTCCATGATTCACGGTCACTAGGCAATGTCTAGTTGCAGTTGATCATTCATGCTGGCATATGTCCCAAAGATAGGGCATCCTAAGTATAGATAACCTGCCTGCCCTTAATAAGACTGGAAGGCAGTCTTATTCTGCCTCCAGATAATCTGAAGACTGAGAGTAGTTAGAAGGGGTCATTCCAAGGAATGCTAGCATATAGACAAATTTCTTCCTGATCTTTTGAAAACAATTATCTTCAAACAGTTTGACTGTGCTAGCAAGACTTAAGATGGAAGACAGGGACATGATTATAAAATATCAAAATTCCTCATCGTAGATCACCTCCATTTTTCTTAGAATCATAGATTCTTATGATTGGAAGCATCCTTGGAAGTCTTTGTACATTTAAGAAATCTGTGTCCCAGTGATATTAACTCCTGACCTAGCGTTCTGCACCTGATGGGCTCCTTCTTCCTGGGACACAATTTAGGGAAACAGACCTGTCACAGTGACGTTCCTTGTTATGAAGGATCACAGCTGGGAATTCTAAGAACTTGGTCTTGGAGAGCTAGCAAGTGTTGCATGCACCTTTTCTCAAAAGTGAGAGTAAATCGCATTCTTCCCAGAAACCACATGATTCCCTAACTGCCCATCCAACCCATCATGTTTTAGTGCCCCAGGTTCCCAGCTCTGTTTTCCAGCCAGCCTGGACCCTCGGCTTTGCAGAAAGCTCACCCTCACTTGACTTCAAAGCCTCTACTTTCCTCCTTTAGACTCTGCTTATCCATGGGATGGGAAACTGCAGACGGTGTAACCTTCACATAGTTAGGATTTGTGGGAAAATACCTTGTATACTACCCAGTTGGAAAGCGTTCATTGCGGGAATTCCTGCCAGAACAGCCCAATCCAGTGGCCTTCCAGCTGGATTTCAACACTGTCACTGACAGAACTCACATGATGATCCATTTCCTGAGTCTCTTCTCTTACAACTCCATGTGTTGGTCCTAGACAAGAACTTGGGTCTACATCCAATTAGCTGAACCTCCTTTCACATAGTAGAATTTCAACTAATTCCATTCTTTTGTGGTTTTTTTTTTTTTTTTTTGAGACAGAGTCTCGCTCTGTTGCCAGGCTGGAGTGCAGTGGTGTGATCTCGGCTCACTGCAAGCTCCGCCTCCTGGGATCACGCCTTTCTCCTGCCTCAGCTTCCCGAGTAGCTGAGACTACCGGCGCCCGCCACCATGCCCGGCTAATTTTTTATATTTTTAGTAGACGGGGTTTCACCGTGTTAGCAAGGATGGTCTCCATCTCTTGACCTCGTGATCCAGCCACCTCAGCCTCCCAAAGTGCTGGGATTATGGGCGTGAGCCACCGCTCCCGGCCTTTTTTTTTTTTTAATTGTTATTTTTTTTAGACGGATTCTCGCTCTGTCGCCCAGGCTGGAGTGCAGTGGTGTGGTCGCGGCTCACTTGCAAGCTCTGTCTCCCGAGTTCAAGCGATTCTTCTGCCTCAGCCTACTGAGTAGCTGGGACTACAGGCATGCGCCACCACACCCAGCTAATTTTTGTATTTTTAGTAGAGATGGGGTTTCTACCTGACCGTGTTGGTCAGGATTGTCTCAATCTCTTGACCTTGTGATCCACCTGCTTCAGCCTCCCAAAGTGCTGGGATTACAGTCGTGAGCCACTGCGCCCGGCCTAGTTCCATTCTTATGCTTCCCCTTTGATGACTCCTCTACTACCTAAAAATCCTCACTTCTTTGCATCTTTCTTACATAATAGTAGTTTAGACTCTTTCTGCATCTATAGCCTGGTATTTCCTCTGAACAGGTATCAGTTTGGCAATCCTCCTTCTAAAAGGGGGTACACAAAACTGAATGCTATGTTGCCAATATGGTGTGACAAGAAGAGATTAGAGAAAGACTAACCTTATAAATGCAACCTCAGATTACACTAATTGTTTTGGCAGCTACATTGATTGACTAGTATTGAAATTACTATCAGCTAAAACTCCCTGTACCCCATTGTCTCTTTCACAATAGGCCCTCAGTAAAAATTTGATAACTTGAGTTACATTAAATGTTTTTACACATGAGAGCTCTTGCTAGATCACTTCTCTCCAATTCTGCTCATTTTGTACAACTGATATTTTATGTCCATGAAGAGGGATTTACATTTATCCCCGTTAAATGTCATCTCTTTAGGGCTGGCTCATAGTTTCAGTTTGTTGAGATCATTTCTATCCTGATTGTTACCCCAAATATTTTTATTGGCCCCAGTTCCAGGTAATTGATAAATTTATTCCGCATGCTTTCATAAATTTCACCAAGTCATCAACACAAAGTCTTCTATAAGACTGGGAGACATCAGCTCCCTGCCTTACCATAAGTGACCTGTGGTTTGTCATTCTTTCATGGATTGGCTGTAGATATGGATGTATAACTCATTACAAATCCATCTAAAAGAGGTGGCTAGTAACATCATGGATTCTGTGGGCCAGTAAACCTTGATTTCAAAATTTCATTCTTCCCCTCATTAACCTTCCCTGGGACAAGTTCATTAAACTTTCTCATGAACAGATCCCCTCATCTGCAACAGTACTTCCTTTCTAGGGCTGTTGGGTGGATTAAATGAGGTAATGCCTAAGAAGTCTGGATCAGTGCCTAACACATGTATATCCACCATCAATCTCTCCCCAAAACCCTCACCTCACATCAAATGTCCACATTTTGTATACTAGGATATTGCAGACTCCATGTTCATCACTAAAAGTAAAAATTCAGTGCTCTATTAACATGTCTTCATCCATGTTGGCTTTTAAAGTTTCCTCTTAACAAATTTTCAGTGTGAAATCATTCCTTGAAAAAGGGAGTAAAAAAATAGGAATTAAGATTTTTTTTATCTTTGTGTCATCTAGTAACACCTACTTTTAACTTCAGCCATATACAATCCTAGATTCTTTGGCTCTGAACTTTAGAAGAAAAATTCTTTTAGTCCTCTTCAATATTTTAGAATAATAAGTTAAGCCAACTGAATAAAAATATAAGTATCCCAGTTCCAGTTTTTAAAGCTATTTCCTCTTGTGATGGATTCTTTTCTGAGTGAAGAATTAGCTTCCCACAGATGTTCCTGAATATTTCAACAAGGACACCTACAATCAGATCTAAACAACCAAAACAAAATGCCCAACAAACAAAGTAGCAAGTAGATTTCACATTCTAATAGCTTACGTTGTATGTCCACAGAATGAATATAATGAAACATGACATGAATGAGTAAATCTGTCAGAAGAAAAACAGATTTGCTGTTGCAAATTAACTAGTAGTGCTGCAGTTTCAAAACTGAAGATTTTCAGTTACCTGAAATTAGTCATAGTGGTAAGAGACTACTTTTCTTTCTAGTCTATCCCGCAATAGTGTTTAAGCTTATTTCAGGTATTTCAAATGGAGAATTCAAAGCATCCATTTTAAATGAGTCTTAAAAGTCTATTCTCTCCTGGGAGTAACTATTGGTATGTGAAAACACTAAATTAATACATAAAGATTTCCTAGGAAGTAAATTATAAGCACGAAACTTGTGCCATATAAAATGGCTACTTGTTTAAAAAATTGTTCAGAGAAGTCAGATTAGGTCCTATTGGCTATAATTGGATAATGGAAATCCATTTTATATGCATTACCAAACTCTCATCAAATCATACCTCAAGGCACCAAGAGGCAAATCACCTCTTGTATTAAACTAGATATGGCCGGTGAATAATGGGTGCAGAGGTGGTCATTTCCATGAGTGGAACCAGATGTAGAAAAAAAAAAAAAAAAAACAGTTTCTAGCATTGAGCTAGAAGCTTCTCTTTACTAATAAGATGTGACTGAATTCCAGGAATATTTGTTCAGTTAAAAGAGTAATGGTTTCTCCTCAGTGGCTCTTTGGACATTTGAAATCTTTTGCTTATTTAGCAGAATTTTTTTTTAATGTTGAGCAAATGCACAGCAGCTTTGGTGGTGCTCTGACCAGCCCCATAGAATGCTGCCTCAAAAGTTTTTCCTGTGACACTTCCTTTCAGAGATGTTTCACATGTGCTTTTTTCCTTCTGCCCACACTCTGTGTTCACCACCAACTTTCCATTGTCAGTCCCCTCCCACACACAATTTCACTCTCTCATACACTCCCTGAATCTCACAGCAGTTCAAACTACCACTCACGTTTTCATTACATTATGGGAAAGGAAAAAAAAAAACTGACTTCCTCAAGAAGGACATAAAGTTCATTTTTTAAAGGACTTAACGTTTTCAAAAAGATTTTCTTTTGTGAGATCTCCTCATTCCTGCCTGTTATGCTTGCCATAATAGGGACATACAGGCTTTCTCTTTGTTTGTGGGACCCCCAAGCCATTTTTCTCTGTTGACTGGTTTTCCCATCAGAAGTTCTTAATTATGAGTCAATAAAATAATACTCTACAGTCACACCCCCAGGGAAGGGAAGGATTGCTTAAGTATCTAGGTTATTCAGGGAAGGATGGGGGTAGAGAGAGATGTGTTGGCTTTCCATTTTCTATTCAAGCAAAAGCAGATTTTAAAATCTGAAATTAGAAAGGTTATAGGAACTGCTTAAATCAGACTTTCATGTCTGTGTTATAAGCTTCCAACTTGGGAAAGCTTAAGAAAGAGAAACCTAAGGTTTCAAACATGTGCTTGTTTCAAAGCACAAACTTGGCGACTTCTCACATTGCTTTCACTAAACCTAAGAGTTCTCATACAAGTGAGGTCTGTTTTCATCACTTTCCAGCAAAGATTAAATAGCAGGGTGCTGTAGTGATGATTCTGGTTACTAAGATTTCATTGCCAAGTCAGAAACATCAGAGGGACAACTCCATTTAACCAGAGGCCAAAGATACCTCTGCCACATGAAGGCCAGGCCAAATGCCAGCCGAATGAATCAGTATGCACAGTGCTGGAGTCAGAAGCAGACACCTCTTCTGGAGTCCTTAGTCCATAGACTGGAGTGAAAAATATCAGAGCAGAGGAGAAGAACAGTAATAGGTGGACATTCCTAAACACGACAGTTATTTAAAACTTTTTTTTTTTTTTTTTTTTTGAGACAGAGTTTCACTCTGTCGCCAGGCTGGAGTGCAGTGGCACGATCTCGGCTCACTGCAACCTCTGCCTCCCTGGTTCAAGCGATTCTCCTGCCTCAGCCTCCTGAGTAGCTGGGGTTACAGTCACATGCCACCATGCCCAGCTAATTTTTGTATTTTTACTAGAGATGTTGGCCAAGATGGTCTCCATCTTCTGACCTTGTGATCCACCACCCTCGGCCTCCCAAAGTGCTGGCATTACAGGCGTGAGCCACCGCACCCGGCCTGTTTAAAACTTCTTACTCACTTTGGATAAATGATGCTGGGAGTTCAAGTATTTACTTCCAAGACAATCTGGGATAGGATCAGCAGTGATTCCTTAAGTGAAGCTAAGTTTATACCTCAATTCTTTTGTTTATTCATTCATCTGTTTAAAATAAAATATTTCTAGAATACCTACTAAGTGTCAAGAAAATACCAAATATATTTCTTTTGGCATCTAGGTAATGAGTTAATTTGAAAGTCTGAGAAAACCAGCAATCTGGAATAACAGTGGCTTTTATTAATCATCTGCTATGTGCCACATTTTATATGTTATCTCATTTAGCTATCACACTTAGCTTCTAAAAAAGATGGGGAGAAAGTATCCAAATGAATGTGCAGAGACAACTTGATTCACAGAGGTAAGAAAGACCCCTCAGACACCCACTGAAGATACTGGGAATTTCAAATAAGGTTAAAGGTACATTACTCAGGGCACCAGGAATGTTCAAAAAATGGACCACAGTTCAGTAGCAAGGAAGCCTCTAGGCACTATTCACATTTGTTTGAGTCACAATTTTAAAATGAGTGAAACTTGTGTCTTTGAATTCAGTATCATTTATCAAATCATACTGTGCTTGTGATATTTGTGCTTATGGTAGCCTCTGTGTAAAAAGCTTCTCTCTATGAGATACACTGGCTAATAGTTGTTAAGGGGCCTGGCTCTAAAGCCAGGGGCTATTGGGTTCAAACTGCCACTCTAACACTCACCTACTATGTAGCCTTGAGAAAGTGATTTCAAGCTCTCTCTATCGGTTTCTCATCTGTAAAATGAGGATAATGCTACTTCCTGCATAGTGGAGTTGTGAAAATAAAATGCATGTGAGTTACTTAACATAGTAGCAAACATTCACAAAATAATTATCATTGCATCTGCCCCTCTTTTCATCACATTTTTTTTTTTTTGAGACGGAGTCTCACTCTTGTTGCCCAGGCTGGAGTGCAATGGCACAATCTCAGCTCACCACAACCTCCACCTCCTGGGTTCAAGAGATTCTCCTGTCTCAGCCTCCTGAGTAGCTGGGATTATAGGCGTGCACCACCACGCTTGGCTAATTTTGTATTTTAAGTAGAGACAAGGTTTCTCCATGTTGGTCAGGCTGATCTCAAACTCCCGACTTCAGGTGATCCGCCCACCGTGGCCTCCCAAAGTGCTGGGATTACAGGTGTGAGCCACTGCACCCGGCCTTCATCCCACTTTTATAGTACACTTTTGTGTATCTGTTCTTTCTAGGGACTCAAAAAAGTACTTTGATTCTCCTGTGATTTGATAGGCAATTTGTAGAAGCTAATATTTAATTCATTTAGGAGCAAAACCTAATTATGCTTTATTGCTGTATAATTTCCTCTAGTGTGCAGGTATGTGATGCAGCTTATTAAAGTAAGAAAGTAAACTATGCTGTCTATCAGAATGGGAGAACTTGTGGGTTCTATACACTCGGGGTCCTCAAACTGTAAGGTGTAAATAAATCCTAGGTCTCGTTAAAATGCAGATTCTGACCCAGTAGGTCTGGGGAGGGGCTGGGAGTCTGTATTTGAAAGGTGCTTTCTATTGGTACCTGTGCTGTGGATCTGTGCACCACGCATTGATGCTATACATATTACATTAAACTGTGCCTCATCTGGATTGTGGCACAAGGTAAAATAGATGCAAGCTATAGAGGCTGAGAAAAATGTATAAAAACAAAGACCAGAAGACTGGAGGGCCCAAAAGAGGTGATGCATACACAAGGTTCTAAAGCCCAAGTGTGGACTCCATATGCACATTCAAATTTGAGGAACACTGAGCAGTAACATGCAAATCACCTGAGAATCTTGCTTAATCAGCTTCTCATTCAGCAGGTCTGGGGGAGAGGCTGAGAGTCAGCATTTCTTGCAAGTTCCCAGGTGATGCCAGTGCTGCCAGTCTGCGGCCCACATGTTCATCTAGACCCCAAACTAGTAGCAATGTGTGTGGACAAGGCTGGGTAACAGGCATGAACAATCCTCCAGTCATGAGTAATTTCCTTCACAGCAGTTCTTTTCTGTGGAAGACCCAGCGCTCAGCCTCCATGAACATGGTCGAACCTCCCTGGAAAACACTGCCCTCCTATGCTAGCACCTGTGAAAACATATTGGAAACAGGCTATAAAGAGAGAAAAACCTACAGTGTGACACCTGGTCAGCCCACAGCTGTGCAACTGAGAGAAAGCAGACTGGTTTTAACACTTCACTGCTCCTTTTCTAGAAAGGCAGTTCCACCAAACTCCTGTTATTTCTGACAACTGCGTGTAACCAAAAGTCCCTGAGGTGGTTGTAACACGGATGGAGTTTTGTCCTGAGTTTTGTCACTACGATAAGGAGCTCCACTGAGAGCAGCTCAGCCTCGGTGGACCATTTCTCACTCATACATCTCATAGATTTCTTTAAATCAGAGCACTCAAAGTCTTTATGTAGTGGATTTTGGGTGCCAATTGGATGAATAAAATCTAAACAGTATGAGGAAGGAACTCTTAAGTTTCTTCATTTCTTCCTATGATAGTTCTTCTGAGAGGGAGAAAAACCACAAACCCTCCCCAAATGACTTAGTGCCCAAGAGTGAATCCTAGACAAATTTAAAAACATTTTTTGGGCTGGGCGCAGTGGCTCACGCCTGTAATCCCAACACTTTGGGAGGCCGAGGTCTCACTTTTGGATCACAAGGTCAGGAGGTCGAGAACATCCTGGCTAACACGGTGAAACCCCGTCTCTACTAAGAATACAAAAAATTAGACAGGTGTGGCGGTGGGTGCCTGTAGTCCCAGCTCCTCGAGAGGCTGAGGCAGGAGAATGGTGTGAACCTGGGAGGCGGAGCTAGCAGTGAGCCGAGACAGCGCCACTGCACTCCAGCCTGGGAAACAGAGCGAGACTCATCTCAAAAAAAAAAAAAAAAAGTAAAATGACTATATTCAGAGTTGCTTGCATTCCATTTGGAATTTGAATAATCCATAGGCTCTGAATTATAAAGGGTTGAAATCACCACCTTTACCATTGTTCATGCATTATTTTTATTTATTTATTTATTTATTTATTTATTTATTTATTTATTTATTTATTTATTTATTTGAGATGGAGTCTCGCTCTGTCACCCAGGCTGGAGTGCAGTGGCATGATCTCGGCTCAGTGAAACTTCTGCCTCCTGGGTTCAAGTGATTCTCCTGCCTCAGCCTCCTGAGTAGCTGGGATTACAGGTATGTGCCACCATGCCCAGCTAATTTTTACGTTTTTAGTAGAGACAGGGTTTCACCATGATGGTCAGGCTGGTCTCGAACTCCTGACCTCGTGATCTGCCCACCTCAGCATCCCAAAGTGCTGGGATTACAGGCGTGAGCCACCGTGCCCGGCTTTATGCATTTTTTTCTAATGTTGCTTTTTAGGGCTTTGCTTGGCCTGACCCAGTGACAAGAGATGTAGTGCTGCCCGGGAGTACCATCCTCAAAGGACAGAACTGAGTGCATAATCTCTCCCTGTTCAGTAGAGTGCAAATGCAAACTTTTGGCCTCCACATATTTGAGGTAGCTTTTCCATAGTTGGTCCAAAACAAACCTGCAGATTTATTTCTGAGTCCCACATCTAATTCTAGTAAATGTACTGGGTATACTCATTTCAATTAGATAATATATTAGTAAAAGTTTCAGTAGGAAGGTAGGAAAAGCATGCTTATTAGGTTATAGAAATAGAGAAAAACAGTCATGTAAAAATGCAAAGTTGGGAGTATGTGGAACTCTGTAATTTCTTCACAATTTTGCAGTAAACCTAAGACTGCTCTGAAACATAAAAGTAATAATAAAAGAAATGGGCTGGGTGTGGTAGTTTATGCTTATAATCCTAGCACTTTGGGAGGCTGAGGTGGGAGGATCATTTGAGCTCAGGAGTTTGAGACCAGTCTGGGCAACACAGGGAGATCCCCCTGTTGCTAAAAAGATTAAAAAAAAAAAAAAAATCTAGCTGGGTGTGGTGGCATGTGCCTGTGGTCCCAGTTACTCAGGAGGCTGAGGTGAGAGGGATTACTTGTGCCCAGGAGGTCAAGGCTGCAGTGAGCTGTGATTGTGCCACTGTACTCCAGCCCTGGCAACAGAGAGAGAACCCTGTCTCAAAAGAAAGAGAGCGGGGGAGGAAGGGAGGAAGGGAAGGAGGAAGGAAGAGAGAAAGAGAGGAAGAAAAAAGAAATAAAAAAATCTAAAATTCATGACTTTGGAAAATATAAGCAAATATGCTGAATATAGAACATGTATAGACATGATGTTCAAGGCCAGGTGCAGTGACTCGTGCCTGTAATCCCAGCACGTTGGGAGGCCGAGGCGGGTGGATCACTTGAGGTGAGGAGTTGGAAACCAGCCTGGCCAACGTGATGTAACCCTGTCTCTACTAAAAACGCAAAAAATTAGCCAGGCGTGGTGGTACACGCCTGTAGTCCCAGCTACTTGGGAGGCTGAGGCAGGAGAATCACTTGAACCTGGGAGGCAGAGGTTGCAGTGAGCTGAGATCATGCCACTGCACTCCAGCCTGGTGACGGAGCAAGACTCTGTCTCAAAAAAAAAAAAAAAAAAAAGAAAGGATGTCCAAGAAGAAGAGCTTCCAAAAGTTTTCTATTGCTACACCATAATTAACTGGTATGATAATGACAACAAAAAAACTCTGTTCCTCTAGTGGATGATAAGGAGATCTCCATCCGATTCCTTCTCCAGCGAGAGCAAACATCTTGACGAGGAGCATGTTAAAATGAAAAGAACAGTTTGCTTAGGGTGAGACCTGAGTTTGAATCCCAGGTATGCCCTCTTACTAGCTGTGTGGACTTGCGCAAGCTGCTTAACTACTTTGATCTTAAGCTTTCTCATCTATAAAACAGTAATAAGGACATACACATGATGGCATTATTATGGGGATTAAATAAAATATTGTTAATGAAAACACTAGCCAGTCTGTGCTTAGCTAATGTTTGTTGAAGTTAACCTACTTCTAGTAGCAATACCCTGCCTTTGTGCTTTAATTCTACATCTAGTAGCAATACCCTGCTTTTGTAGTTTAATTCTATGATGAGGGAAATCATGTCAATCAGATGAGAGGTCAATTTGTGGGGAAGGAAACCAGGGAAGACATGAAACCTGTTGGTACATAGGCAAGTGCCTAGCGATCTGCCTGATACACAGTAAGCCCTAAATAGATATTTGTTGAATGCGTAAGGCTCTGGACTAGGAGTACCTAAAATTTCATATAGTTGGTTGTTTTTATCCTCAGACCCATTGTTTCGATATTTGTAGAACATTTCATTTTCCAAAGTGCTTTTATACCTATTTAACAAAGCAAACAAACCAAAACCTGGGAGGCAGGTAAGGCAGACCTTATATTCAATTTTATAGAAATTAAAACGGAGGCACACAGAGAATCACACAAGAAACTTCAGCAAAGGAGTAGGACTAAAACTCAGGTCTTTGAATTTACAATCCATTTTCCACCATGTCTTTTGAAAATTAGTTTGTCTTTTTTCCTCATACCTACTGCAAATGAAAAAGTAATTCTAACACTTAAGGGAGCAAAGATGAGACATAAAACTGAGTTTAGGAAATTTACAATATAAGGGAAGATTTTCACTGAATTAGATAGTGGTTGTGATATTATATAAAGAAAAAAATGGCTGAGGACAAATGTAGAAAAGAATTGATCAGTGATCGTGCATTTCACTAAAGCGTTCTATTGCAAATGGTTTTACTCAGTATCTTTTCAGTTTGGGATATGATGGTCACTGATGGCCATCAGCATTCATTGCCCAGTGTGTGAGGCCACTATGGATGAGTGTTGACTATTAATGACCATTCTTCTATATGATGTCAGCTCTCCTTGACACTTGGCCAAAAGCTGTAATTTTTTTGCATCTTAGGAGCTTATTCTCAACGTTGTAAAGACTTGAAGGGGGTGGTAGGGCAAGGAGAAAAGAAAGTAAAGGAAGATTTTCCTATTAATAGAAAGTTTTTTGGTTATTAATATAGTTGCATAAAGTATACTGCTGATGTTTGCATAGGTTCAAAAGAAAGGCAGAGATTTTAAGTTATTGTGAAGGAGAAAAAAATAGTCTCGATCTGGAGAGCCAACTCCCAATCACCCTCTAATGAAGCATTGCAGAGATAAGACAAGTAGTAGCTATGCAGCTCCTGCCTTATAGGGATGCCAGTATTCAACCACTAGACTTGTACTTTTTCTGGAGGTGTGTCTGCCTTCTTCTTAGGCGAAATTTGTAACATAGACAGTGGAGGTACTGTCAGGCCTCTGAGCCCAAACCAAGCCATCACATCCCCTGTGACTTGCACGTATACGCCCAGATGGCCTGAAGTAACTGAAGAATCACAAAAGAAGTGAATATGCCCTGCCCCACATTAACTGATGACATTCCACCACAAAAGAAGTGTAAATGGCCGGTCCTTGCCTTAACTGATAACATTACCTTGTCAAAGTCCTTTTCCTGGCTCATCCTGGCTCAAAAAGCACCCCCACTGAGCACCTTGCAACCCCCACTCCTGCCCACTGAGCACCTTGCGACCCCCACTCCTACCCGCCAGAGAACAAACCCCCTTTGACTGTAATTTTCCTTTACCTACCCAAATCCTATAAAACAGCCCCACCCTTATCTCCCTTCGCTGACTCTCTTTTCGGACTCAGCCCGCCTGCACCCAGGTGAAATAAACAGCTTTATTGCTCACACAAAGCCTGTTTGGTGGTCTCTTCACACGGACGCGCATGAAAGGTACCAGTTCCTATAACTGCATAACAAATTGCCCCAAAACCTACTGGTTTCAAGCAATGACAACATCTGTTTTGCCCTTGAGCCTATAATTTGAGCAGGAGTCAGTCCAGATTGGCTCCCTTTGGCTTCTGATGGAGCAGCTTACAGACCAAGGGACTGGAGTCATATGAAGGTTCTCTCACTCACATGTTTAGTGGTTGCTGCTGGCTGTTGGCTGAGATCTTAACTTGAGCAGTCAGCCAGAACACCTACATGTAGTCTCTCTCTGTGACCCAGGCTTCTTCCCAGCATAGTGGCTGGATTCCCAGCATAAGCATCCTGAAAAAGAGAGCCAAGTGGAAACTGTATCCTTTTTATAACCTAGCCTTGGAAGTCACAGAGCATTACTGCCACTCTATTTTGTTGGTCAGAGAAGTCACACATTCTGGCTCTGATTCGAGAGGAGGGAACGTAGACCCACCTCTCAGGGGGAGGAGTGTCAAAATCACATCGCCAGAAGAGCCTATGAAATGGAGGTATTGCTGTGGTCCTTTAGAAAAACACCATCCATCACAAACTTACAGCAGCCTTTTTTTTTGGCTTCTTTGGTATCACTACTGCCCACACTAGGTCTTCAGCTATGACCTTCTTAGGCAATTCTGCATTCTTCAGTATTACTCCAGAAGGGGATCCAAAACCTTATTTCTCAAAGTCATGGTTTCTTAGTTTCGAATGGACCTTGAGAATAGATTTTGAAACCACTATGGTTATAGTACCTGCTTTTCCCTACTTTCCTTTTCTGACTGATGGTCCTGTCTGGAGCCCTTGTGGCTAGAAAGCAATGCCAGCTCCTAGTTGGCCAAGGTGGCCACTGGCTGAACCATGGATTGGTACCTGAACCAAGGTCGCTCTTCTCTGAGAAACTGACGAGTTGGCAGTGAAAGGAGAATGGAGCATCAAGAGAAACACAGGTGTCCTGAGAGTGGCATGAAAGAGAGAAAGAGAGTTGGAGGGGAAAGCAGCATCTTGGACCTTGGTGGCTTCCCAGGTCCCTCCTAGGCCACATATACTAAAATGGCTTGAAATAGGAGTGATGGTTGCTGGCTTTTTGTTTTTTATTTTTGTTTTGTGGCCAGAAGAGTCTGAAATATCATCTAACCTTCAGAGACCTGGAGCAGGATCCTGACTTTTGCAGAGTCCCAAGCTGATTAGGGAAGCAGCCTGGACTTAAGTCTCGGCCATCTGATCCCATTTTTCATCTTACATTCTTTCCTATATGTAGGTTTGAGAGGGAAGAAACAGAAATCTTGACATCATTAAGAGTTTGGGAGGAGGGGGTTAAAGAAATAAGGAAGGACTGGAAGGTAAAGAACAAAAAAGAGAAGGCTGTGGACCTCGAAGTCATATTTTTCTCTTTGATATTGTTACTTGATCCTGTGTATTTTCTCCATTCTCTGGCTTCTGTAACATCTATTCATATCCTTCCTTTTGGACATCTGAACTATTTCTCTCTTTTCAGATTGAAGGATAACAGTTGGCATATCTAGTTATAATGAGCCCGGGTGAACCAGACATTTTGTTTGAAAGGTGTTTGGAAGGTAAGGTCATTGTCACAACATGCAGCACTATGTTGCTGGGCAGAAATATAATGTGAGGCAGAATAATTCAGACTTGACAGACACTTGCACAGACGTAAGCACCCAGAGACAAAAGCAGATGAACCCTTTCTCGGGATGCCGTCTAATCAAATTCAGGCACGTGTACAGCCTGCAGCACTGCAAGGGTGACCATTTCATCGGGCAATGATTATTAAAATTGGATTCCTTTTTCAGAAGAGGGTCAAAATTAGAATTCTGCAAAGCATTATCTTCTTCCCCCAATAGCCATGCCATTTTATAAGAGATTGTGTTGCCTAGAAATCCTCCTGATCCTTTTGTTCTTCCTCACATCTAATCCGTGTTCAAGTTAACAGCAAAACCGGCTACCAGACATACCCAGAGAAGCACAAGAGACAATTAACACCTACCTCTTGGAACACTGGTGACGATTAATAAGATATTGTGCTGCAGCTGCGTATGTTTTTATGTTTTCCACAATCAAGCTTGATTAAAGCTGGCTTTTGTGACATCCCCTGATTCCATGTGGTGTTGGTAGTTTTAGGCGATTGGTTGTACAGCTCCCTTTTCCCCCTCAGAGGCAATCACTCCTGCAGCCATTTCCTGACATATGCCAGGGAGGAACTGATGTTTCTCTGTGGCTGGTGACCTAGTGCACAGTAAGGTCATTCCTAAAAAGCTGGCTGAGGGAGAATTTAACTCTTCAGATCAAATATATTTGTTCCACCCCTGGCTCTGCCTCCTGATCAAAGTCAGGGGTGATTTCAGAGAGGTGGCCCTTCACTCAGTCAGATGCTGTGCGCCTGCTCTCTCTCCACGGGCATTAAAAACAAGGCACTCATGTGAAACCATGTCCTCATCATGGCAGCCGACCTCGGTTTATCACAGAGTCGAGGCCCACATCTTTGATCCTCCCCATAAAACTGTCTGAGAGAGTTGCACAAACCCACGGATGTCTTTTATTGTTTTTCTAATCACTTTTAATGTGTTTTCCCACAGTTTTTGTAGGTGTTGATGTCTCGGCCTGGCTGTGTCAGCAAAAAAAAAAAAAAAAAAGAAAAATTCCCAGAAAGAAACACTTATATGAATTGTGATATTTATTTTTTTTAATTTAGAGAGTACAAAATTGTAGATCTCATCAGGATTTAAATTGTATCCCAGGTAGAGGATCTTATTTAAACACACACACACACACACACACACACACACACAACTAAGGTCTCCAGATATTCAATTTTTTCCACTTCCCTCAAAAATTCCCTCAAAAACGCCACCATCTGTGAATTCCAACATGAAGAAATTAATTATTCCCAAACTATATTTCCACTCTCAAATGCTCACTTCTCTCCCACACCCCGTGCCTTATCCTGTCTTTCATGGAAATCCTTTTGACAAAATATAGGCTTGGAGTTGCTAATAATTTCAGGACAAATGTTTAGATCAGATACAAAGGTATTTGAAAATAATAGAAAGAGACTGAATGTGATTGCAGCTTTTCTGTGAAAAAGAGTGTATTTCTAGGTGTATTTTACGGCCCGGGGAAGACTCAGCCCCAAATAAAAACCCATCCCCCACCACATTGTCAGATTTTTAGTATTAAACATTGACATACCTTGTAACTTTGGCAATGGCCTGTCACTTGGACGGTTGTCTGCAAGTACTCCTATGCTATTTTGGATAAAACCTGCCTCATTACCACGTATGTTGTGAAAAGGAATGATTGTACATATCACACGCATGCCTGCTTCTTTCCCGGTGACATCCCTGTCCTCTTGTGATGCAGTTCAGTTCCCAGGGGACTGTAATGCCCCTGAAAATTGACAGTCACATTCTATTAGAACATATTTTTCCCATTTAATAACATGGTACAGGTAATGATTCATAATCCTCAAAGGGCCTCCTGCCAGTGACAACTGAACTCAAGTAATTGAGAACACCATGCAATTTGGGGGTGACTTCACTTTTATGGTTCAATCAAGAGTTAAACCAGCAGTATATCTGGAGAGACTTTCAGTAAAATGATATTCTCCTGATACATTTTCATGTCTGTTTTACATATGTGACTCTGGCCTCTCCAGGCATGGTGACCTGAAAAAGGACCATGAATGGTATATTTATTCCTTATTAGACCCTAAGTCCTACAAAGGTAAAAATATTTTCTCCTTTTTATCTCTGTATTATTAGTGCCTAGGATGGTGCTTGGCATATAGCGTGCTCAGTCATTCTTTCCCCTGCCTGGTGGTATGCCAATCAGGAAAACAGTCTTTGATTTTGATCTCACACCTATCGGTATCACTACATTGAAGCTCCTCGAAGCCCCTTTAAACCCTGGAAAGATTAAAGTGCCTGACATTCATCCAGCCCTCAACAACCAGAGCTACTTCCTTCCCACTACCTGGTGGCCTTAATTAGGAGCCCTTGATGCCATTTCCATAACTGCCAACACCCATCCTCCTCATCAGACATGGTTCAGTTACAACAAGACTAGGCTTCAAAAAGGTGGTCTCACCTTTTCCATTTTCTCATAGGCCCCTCACAGGACCAGAGCTGTGTTGAAGGGTTTCATAGAGTGGCAAGAAGACTCTGTGCCCCATCCAAAAGCGGTCCTTCCTACTGACCATCAGCAGCACCCCAGAATAGATCCAGGGTACCTTAGCTCTCTCCTACCTCAAGATGAGCCCTAAAACACGTAATTATTTTCTCAGAATCATTTTAGGATTAAGTGTAATAATGTATATAAATCGCATAATATAGTATCTAGCATATTACAGTAAGCATTCAGCGATTGATAGCTTATTCAGTTTTCTGAGTTAAACATTGAAATCTATCTTTCCATAAAGATGGATTGTAACAAATATTAAGTTTTTATATGGAGACAACTTTGTGGGGTTAAATAAGTGTGGATTTCCCAGATTTAACCTTGCTTTAAGTACTGGCTTTGACAATGACTTCTTCAAGGATTTTGGGCTAATGACCCAGCATCTCTGAACTGCATCTTCTTGAGTAAAATTTGGGTCCTCAGACTTACCTCAAAAGGTAGATATAGGGATTAAAGGAGATAATTCCAGTGATTGCATATTCTAAACAATAAAGCACTATACACATTGAGGAGTCTTTTTTTCCCTATGCTCCTATTCTCCAATGTGTTATGTGAATTAGAGGCAACCTATATTTTGCATTCACAATAGGTAAGTTATAGAACTGAGATTTAAGGCCAGGCACCGTGGCTCATGCCTGTAATCCCAGCACTTTGGGAGGCAGAGGTGGGTGGATCATTTGAGGTCAGGAGTTTAAGACCAGCCTGACCAACATAGTGAAACCCCGTCTGTACTAAAAATACAATAAATAAATAAATAAATAAATAATAGCCAGGCATGGTGGCGGGTGCCTGTAGTTCCAGCTACTTGGGAGGCTGAGGCAGGAGAAAAGCTTGAACCCGAGAGGTGGAGGTTGCAGTGAGCCGAGATCACGCCACTGCACTCCATCCTGAGTGATGACAGGGTAACACTCCATCTAAAAAAAACAAAACAAAACGAAAGAACTGAGATTTCAGAAAGTATTGCTACATGCATTAAGACACTGACTTTCCATGTCCTTGTTGTGCTAAGGACAAATATTGCTAAAGTGGAGAAAGATGGTGGTAAACCCACGTCTTCTGATTTTTTAGAGTGTATGACAAGGTCTGTGGTACCTCTATGGGTTTTTGCAGCCGGGGCTACTACAGTGGTTTGCTTTGCACATCATAAAAAAATTAATGCAACTAGAGCCAGGGAGATTTTTGTTGGTTTGCATTTGAGATATGTTTTTAAAATTGCAGAACAAAGTTTAATTTGGTTTCCATTTCCCTTGATGAGGAATAGCATCTCTACTGCAAGAAAACCTGACACTCCTTTATTCTTGCAAGGATGGTAAAATTTTCTGGGTCACAAAATAAGCAGTAGAGGAAGAAATGAAGGTGCATGCAAGACTCCTAAAATAAATATTCCTTTGTGGTAATTATTAGAAGGCTTAGATTAAGAAGTCAGCCCCAGGAGTTTGGGCCATCCTTCCCTCTAGTTTTCCCCTTCCTGCTTTGCTTAATGTTGCTTGTGTAACATGCTAAGAAGGAGCTGCTTCGCACCATGTTTTCCAAAGTGCTCGGAAATGCTGAATGGCGATTATAAAACAATGCCTTAGGGTTTCTGCGCTCCAAGAATATTACTCTAGCCAAAGGCCAAGTCAAGAAGATGTCCCTTAAAACAGATCCACTGTCAGAGGGAAATAGTGGCAAGAGATTTGAATGATCATAGGTGCCACAAGAGGCATTTACTGCAGGTTAACAATTGCACATGCTTCAGGCTTTGTGGGTATCCCACAAGTGTATGTCACAGTTGCTCTTCTCAAGGAGATTGTTTCACTTGGGCTTGTGGGTACTTACGTAATAAAGTGAAATAAGTAGGCTGGGTGTGGGGTTCACACCTGTAATCCTAGCACTTTGGGAGGCCAAGGTGGGTGGATCACCTGAGGTCAGGAGTTCTAGACCAGCCTCACCAACATGGTGAAACCCCGTCTCTACTAAAAATACAAAAATTAGCTGGGCATGGTGTCGGGTGCCTGTAATCCAAGCTGCTCAGGAGGCTGAGGCAGGAGAATTGCTTGAACCCAGGAGGCAGAGGTTGCAGTGACCCGAGACTGTGCCATTGCACTCGAGCCCGGGAGACAGAGCAATACTCCATCTCAAAATAAAATAAAATAAAGTGAAATAGGTAATGTCTAAATGTTGACTGAAGAATTTCAGATGAGGGAAATCACCATAGATGGCAGTGTCCTGGGGGAGTGTTCACAGAGGATATGTGATTGGTAAGAACCTTCCAGGACAGAAAAGCAAGGCATCCCCTTAACAGGACTTCCTATTCATGCAGCCTTTAGATCTTATGTGACCTCCTGACAATTGGCTGAGCCAGGAAGGGTTTTCCTTCTAGGGAATGAAGGAAAGGAGAGGCGAATTTGACCTGCCCCTCATGCCATGTGGAAGGACTGAGATGGGAGGACAGGCCGTCTGCTCCCAAGATCAACTCCTCTGCCTTGACGATTCTGTTGCCGCCTTTTGTGAAGTCATTGCTGCTTAAATGTTTTCATCACCGTTTTACTCCACTCAGTGGTTAGCACATGGGGGATATGCCACAAGTGTTTCCTGCTGTCCCCTTGTCCTGAAGAGAAACAGGTGACAAAATGGCCATACTTCTGAAAAATAAAAGAGCAAAAACAATAGTACATATCTTCTGCCTCCTTCAGGAGAAGCAGTTCTAATCAGAATGTTATTGGAGTGAGGCAGGAGCTGGAGAAAGTGAGGAGTACATAATGATGTTGGGGGACAGGAGAGAAGAAATGAAGACAAAGAAGTCCCTGTCCTTACCTTCTCGACGCCCCGTGGCCTCTGCCATCGCTGAGGGTCCACTTCCTTGCTTCCTGAAATTCTGTCTCCTGTGGCTTGCATGGCATTCAAGGAGCTTGTGTACTTCCTCTTCCTCTTACGAATTATTCTGCCCCCTTTATACTTCTTCCTGTACCCTCCTAGAGGTGGATGACCCATAAAGCTCAGTCTCAGCTCTTAGTCTCCTACCCGTTTCTTCCCCCAGAATTGCCGTTTCTGTGTGGATGGTTCTGAAAATCTTAGTCTTTCCAGGATGGACCCGATTTCTGCCCTGAGCTCCATGCCTTTATCTCCAGGACTTCCCAGGCCCCTCAAACTGAACCTGTTAAAGATGGAACTCTGTCCTACTGAAAATCAGCTCCTCCCTCTGGTTTCTTATTTACAAAACCATTTTGTTTAGAATGCTTTTTCTTCTTTCTTGCTTCCTGTCATGGTAGAAAGAGAAAAAATATTCTCTACATTTGAGGCTCTTCCTTTGGTGGTGAAACATTTCCTCCAAGATATTTGTGGTTGATAGCTGTAGTCTTGTGTCCAAGTGCTCTGGGACACATCTCCCCGCCAGCCCCTGGGTCCCAGAGCCCCTCTGTAAAAGGGAAAGAGGAGTAGTATGTTTGCATAGGCAAGAACCTGGCAAGAGATGGCTTGTAAATGCCAAAAATGATCATGCTGGGGTGCAAGGAGGAGCACGATATTAGGAAGGAAGTAGAATCTTATCATCCATGGCAACTGGCAAAAAGGGTGCATGCCCATTTGAAAGGCACTTTGGCTCTGATTCAGTGTGTGGTGTTCTACATATCGAGAGGCCGGAAAACATATGAAAGAGAACAACTCATGTTTTTCCATCTGTACACATGTGTTCTGCTGGTGTTAAATTCTTGTTGGAAGAGTCTCTCATTCCATAATATACACACAGAAAAATATTCCCACCACTTAAAAAATTATTATTAAAACCAGCTGAGTAAATTCATAGAGCATTGTAGCAGGACAAGTGAAATGTAAACTCACATTCTCTGGGACTGTAAATGCCTTTAACACATATGCTACTTCATATGAAATTTATTCCACTACTCATATTGTGTTTTCATGTCATTGATTTCAAGGGCAACATTTCAGGACAAAAATGCATGGCTGCAGACACTGAATCTTACTCTAAATTCTGAAATGTAGCATTAGGCACAGAGCCCTCCTTCTCGTGTAAGAGGACATGAACAGAAACCAATTTGAGAAAAGAAGCTGTTCTCTTGCTGCTATAACTTACCCAAATCTTGTAAAAGGAGCAAGCTTAGATTGCTTCAGAAATGAGCAAAGAAGCTACCTGAGAAGGAGACTCTCTGAACACCACCAGTCTGGCTCTGATGCACTTCATCAAGTGATGAATCCATATGCATTAAGATTTAGTATCCACTTTTGCTTTGCTGATGAGCCATAAGCTACCTTGATGAGGGTTGATTAGAAACACTACTCAATTCTGACCACAGGGAGAATGGCCTGCAATGAGGTTTTAAGCATTCATGTATTCATTCAAAAAATATTTATTGAGCACCAACTATGTGATAAGCAGAGGTCTAAACTTTTTGGATACATAAGTGTACAAAAGAACCAAAAATTCCAGCCATATTTATCAGAATATACTGTGCTTTGTGTTTTAGTTGAATCAGGGCTTTGACCAAGTGTCGCTCTCTACAAGGCACTGTGGGACAATATTGTTGGAATACCCAAGACATAGAAGGCATGGTCTCTGATATCAAAGTAGCAATTTCACCAAAGTTGTCAGATTTAGGGGTTAGCATCCCAGCCCTCGTGACACCAGCAGTGCTTCTTCTGAGGGACACTGCTGAGAATGGAGAAGGTGGCAGGCAAGGGCCTTCCACAGATGCCTCCCTCCCCTAAAGAATGCACGACCTCTTTTGCCCTTGCTTGCTTCCTGGGTTGCCTTTAACTGGACCCATATCCCTTGGCATCTGCCATTCATTATTTGGTTTCTACTATCACCCTGTCTCCAGCTCTGATTTGGCTCTTCATTACTGAACTTTGGCGTGTTGTTTATTCTCTCACTGGAGTTTAACTTTGGGTGGTACCTGTTTTCTGTTTCATTAGTCCCATGACTGCATTGACAACCAGAAGGAACACTGTCCTTTATCTGACATGTATTTACACATATTTTCATTAATATATTAAAAATGTACTTATTGAACACGAATCACGTGCAAGCATTTTACTGGGGCCCTAGGAATAGAGATGCCCTCATTGGATTGCAGAGTGGAGTGGGAAGGTCGGAAAAATGAACCAATAATTAAATATAATATCTTGAACACAGAAGAGGAGCACCTACCCAGACTGGATGGAGTCTTGAAGCATGAGGGGAATAAGGCAGAGAAGAATGCGCCCGGTCTTGGGGAGGTATAACACATATGCAATAAGGTGATGACATATCACCGTTAGATAATAATCGCAGACAATGAAGAGTGTGTATTCTTCTCAGCTCACATACAATCTGATAGCCCAGTTCACTCTTCCCTCCAGTGGTTTTTACTCCATCCTCTTTCTGGTCCCACCATCAATTACCTTGGAGACAGTAGGAAATGAAAAAGAAAAGAGGTGGAGGTGAGAGAGAGGAAAGACAAGTGGGAACCCAGGGCTCAACTAGTCTGCACCTCCTCAACCAGTAGTTTAAAAAAAAAAAAGTAGAGGCCAGGCACATTGGCTCATGCCTGTAATCCCAGCACTTTGGGAGGCTGAGGCGGGCAGATCATTTGAGGTCAGGAGATCGAGACCATCCTGGCTAACATGGTGAAACCCAATCTCTACTAAAAATACAAAAAATTAGACAGGTGTGGTGGCGGTCACCTGTAGTCCCAGCTACTCGGGAGGCTGAGGCAGGAGAATGGCGTGAACCCAGGAGGCAGAGCTTGCAGTGAGCTGAGATCATGCCACTGCACTCCAGCCTGGGCGACAGAGCAAGACTCCATCTCAAAACAAAAAAGTAGAATCTACACACAGAAGCCACCCTTCTCCTTCATCCTTTCCACAGCTTCCAACCCCATGCATTAGCCAAGGCATTCTTCTGTCCTTTGCTGCCTGATAATCCACGCATCAAACATCTACCCCTTCTTTGTGAAGGTATAGAATCTACACTCTTCTTGCTTAGCTTCCTGTCAAAATGTAGTGTTCAAGGAATAATCGAGGTTCTTTGAGCTACCTTCAGTTTTCTAAAAAGCTTATCAGAAAGCAAACTGTATCTGTGATAAGACTGAATAAACTCACTGAGAGGCCAATTTTCTCTGCTTTTCACTGGTATGATAAAAATAATTACACTGGTACTCTGGTGAAGATGAGAAGCATCGATTAGCCATTATCTGTGTCTGATTAATTTTTAAATTCCATTAATTACTTATTAATGCAATTTGGAAGAAAAATCTTTCATCCCATGATATGGGCAGAGGAGGGAGAAATAATAAAAGGCTGGGATTCCCTTGTTTGTGAAAAGGTTGGAAAATACTGCCCAAGTGCATGTTGGAATGTAGAATGTGAGCACAATGCTGGGCAGGTGCACTGTAGCGCATGATGTGCCCTGAACCAGTGGAAAGGGACCGTGTGATGCTGTGCATTCTCTGAACCTGTATCCTCTTGAAACCAACAAACAGAAGGCATTTTTATTATGGAGCCCTCTGTACAATGTACAGCAAAATAACTCAGAACCAGAGATGTTGCTTCATGTTAGGTAACACTAGAAGAATAAAGTTTTACTGGTCGGGCACGGTGGCCCACGCCTGCAATCCCAATACTTTGGGAGGCCGAGACGGGCAGATCACGAGGTCAAAAGATTGAGACCAACCTGGCCAACACGGTGAAACCCCGTCTCTACTAAAAATACAAAAATTATCTGGGCATGGTGGCACGCACCTGTAGTCCCAGCTACTCAGGAGGCTGAGGCAGGAGAATCACTTGAACCTGGGAGGTAGAGGTTGCAGTGAGCTGAGATCACGCCACTGCATTCCAGCCTGGTGACAGAGCTGGACTCCATCTCAAAAAAAAAAAAAAAAAAAAGGTTTACTTTCTTTTCTGTTTGTCTTTCTTGCCCCATTCTGCTGGCATAACAGAAATAAAGGTAAGAATGGGAATTGGCTTTGCAGAAAACCAGCCATGAACTCACTATTGCTAGTGCCTTTCAATTTGCTTCCCAGGACGTGACCAGGTTCCTTCCTACAGATGACCTCAGCAGGACTTTTTTAGAAGGAGGAGCTCAAGCACCCACCTCCTGGGTTGCCCATCCCCAGGGCCTGGGAGCAGGAAAATGCAGCATTTGGAGAAAGTGCTAGATGGAACAGGTTTGCTGCAGGCAGAGCAGGAGGAAAAAGAACGGGTCTTTGTTTCAGGTGTGCTTTTTCATTCCTGTTAGAGCTGAGTGCTGGATAAGGATGCACAGTGGAGCTGGCACTCTCTCTTCACTTTTAAAAATCCAGTTGTGTTGCTATTGATTGACATTTGGAAACTGAAGCTGAGGTTAATACAGAGTAAACTATTCTCTCTTATGAAGGGTTATTAACTCGTTCAGGCCTTCTGTCAGTGGTACGTAATTCCCTGCATGGGAGTCAGAACAACAAAGTTGGAAGGTTAAGAGAAACTTAACCCACCCATCGTAGAAAGAAGAGGTCAGAAAAGCAAAGTGGCCTGCTAAAAGTCACATCAGCAATTTATGGCAGATTAATAATAATAAATTAAGCCTACATGAAACTTATGGTGTAGTTCAAACCTGAATAGCACCACTAGGCACCCTAAATACCATTGCTGCGTTGCCAATTCTTGTGAAATAACCCAAGTGGATTACACAGAAACGTTTCTCAAATCCCCACACCAGCCAGCACAACTTTATGACTCATGTGTTTGTAGCTGATCTCAGCATAGTGAATTTTATGTACTTCATTTCCTCCCTGATGTTCTTCCATGGAAGCACCCTGAGGTTCACAGGGCACTATGCCATCTTGAACAGCAGGATTTCTCCAGTCCCTATGCAGGGGACAGTGTGTCATTCTGGGACCCTCAATGAGGAAAGGCATCTAAGAGATCTTTCAAGGGCTAGTGTTTTTCAAAATGTGATCCAACAACCCTCCATCCACAGGGGGCTCATTAGAAATGCAGGTTCTGAGATCTATTCCAAAATTACCAAATCAGAAATGGAGCAGAAATATGAAAATTTAATGGGTTCCCTAGGAGATTTTAAAGCACACTAAAGCCTGAGAGCCACTGCCCTGGGCTGCCTGGACTTCATCTCTCCTCACCATTCTCATTCATGGGAATGAGATGATATGGTCTTTGACTAGAGTTAGATAGGTAGATAGCTAGATCTTACACTTAAATAATATCTATCTACTAATTCAGTCAGCTTTTATTGAAGGCTTTCTATTACTAGGCACCATAATGGAATTAATAAAGGTAGAACACCTACCATATTCTATACTAATCGCTTTCGTAAATTAACTCCTTTAATCCTTACAACTTTATAGTTACTACTGTTATATTCATTCAACAGAGGAGCAAACCAAAGCACAGAGAGATTAAGAAAAATTTTCAAGATTAGAGAGCCTGTAAATGGCACAGAGTTTGAACCCAGGTAGTCAGCTCCAGAACCCATGAGCTTAACTACTATATGATATACTCTCCTCAAAGCTGGAGAGGACTAAGACTTGGTTATTGCAGCAACCCTCCCAGCCCCAACCGCAGGAGCTCACAGTCTCAGCAGGAATCCAGACTTCAGACATATACATAGGTCATTACATATGCTTGTTAACTGCTATGATAATGTATGAACAGAGCGCTATGAGAATTAGGAGGAAATTATTAACTGCCAACGGTGTCAAGAAAGGCTTCCAGAAAAATATATGGCTCAGCGAGAACAGGATTTCTGTCTCTTTAGCTTCTTTTAGCACAGTATTTTACAAATATTAAGTGCTCAAAATAAATATGTTGAATGAGTGAATTAATGAATGAGATGATTCATTGCAGCTGGTATTGAAGAATCGGGAGGAGATTTTGTGACAAGTAAGAGGGAAAAGCATGCACACAGCCTGGAGGAGTAAATGGCTACAAATAATTTGTTTTGGCAAAAGACATTAAATGTGACAGGAGCAAAGGTGCCTGGGAGAGGGGTGATGGGACTGATGTGAGGAGGGGGGACAAAGAGGAGGCTGAGAGTGAAAGATCTTCTGCTCTGTGCCAAAGAATTTAGATTAGTCCTCTGGGCAGCCTCCTCAGGCAGGGGAGTGACATTATCAGATTTCTCTAATGGGACGACACCTCTGGGGGCCAGTGTGGAAGGCATAAAGTGGATTAGTGTGAAGGAAGTCTGGCAGAAGGAAGGCCAGCTAGGAAGATTGAAGGAGTAAGAGCAAGAGATTTGTAAGGTCTGAGCTACCGCACAGGCCAACAGAAATAGAAAAGGAGGACCCATTAGAGACACTTGTTTGAGGCAGGAGAGGCAGGATTCAAGTGAGCAGCGAGTGTCCAGATTAGACTTGATTTTCTAACACAAATGGCAATGCCATTAACTGAAATAAGGACTCCAAGAAAGGGTAGTATGAGGTGGAGATAGTTAAAGAGCTCAGTTTTAAACAGGTTAGGTTGCAGTCACCTGTCAGTCCTTCCAGGGAAGAGAAATTCCCAGCAGGCATTTATTAAGATGAATGAACAGCAAGTTTTCAAATGGGGACATGGTGTTTGGCATCATCAGCATCAGGGAGGGAGGTGAAGCCATGGGAGCAGAGAACATCCCTCAGGAAAAGTGCATAAAGGGAGAAGAGAGAGGACTAAGAATGTATTCATAAAAAGTAGCCTTTAGCAGGTGAGCAGTCAGTAGGGCAGAAGAAGATGCTGTTATTTCAAATCAGGGTGGTCTAATAAGAGGAGTCACCTTGTTTTTATTCAGAAGAATTTTAGGAAAATGAAACTCCTCTAAAAAGTTCTAGATAGGCTGAAACCTAAAACAGACAGTACCTTTGTATTGGATGCTTTGGGCACCAGCCCTCCTTCACCTGTGACAGACACATAACATCCCCTTCCCCATCTGGGTGAATGCCAGCGAACCTCAGAATGCAGAATTCTTCACCAATGCTTTAGCTATTGATATTCGACCTTAAGCCTTTGGTGGCAGCAAGTTAGGAAACTTCAAACATCAGCAATTACAGCTGTCTGGTTGGGTCCTCTTTCTTCTAACTTCCACTGTGCAAGGGGAACGTCTATCAGTCTGCACACCCTCAGAGCAGAAACAATAAGAAAACAAGAAAATAAGGAAACAATAAGAAAACTATTTAACTTAACGAAAATAACCACTTTCTTTTAAAATTAGCTAAACAAACATGATCACACTTATCCTTTAAATTCAGTTGGCTATTTGCGGAAAACTGACTCACTCAATTCAGTTGGGAGTTTTTAGTCTAGCATGTTTTTGCAATCCCTGGGGCTTCCCACAGCCTGAAAGTCCTTCATAATGTGGGGTGTGTGTGTGTGTGTGTGTGTGTGTGTGTGTGAGAGAGAGAGAGAGAGACACAGAGAAAGAGAGACAGAGAGGAAGAGACAGGCAGAGAGAGAAACAGAGAGAGAGAGAGAGAAATGCTGGCATTCAATGAGAATTGTAGGGAAATGATATTGTACAAAGGATATTCTCTGTGTCCATTAGTCTGTCCATAAGATGACTGTGTCCTCATGGTCTTGTGCTGTGCATGATACCTGCACAAATATCCTGCCTAAGGCAGAGCAATTTACAAAATCATAGATACTAATGTCAAATAAATATATGGGGGAAATGTTCAACCTCAACTGATGTCAAAGAAATACAAATAAAAGCAACAATGTGATACTATTTTTCTCTTTTAAAATTGGTAATGCTGTTTTTAAAATTGTAATACCCTGGGTTGCCCCCAGGAAATCAGAAAATGAGACTCTGGTACTCTGCTGTGAGAGCGTAATTATGTATAACCCCAGAGGACAATTTGTCGATATGTATCAAAAACCTTAAAAATATTTGTAATCTTTGACCCACCCAGCAATTCTTCTTTTTAGAATTTATGTTCAAGAAACAACGAATTGGATTTTTATGGTATGTGAAATATACCTCAATAAAGCCATTTTTTAAAAAAAACAGAGACATGTAAAATGTAAATATTTATTACAGTATTATTTATAACTGAAAAATTGGAAAAGCCCTAATGTCTGTTGTATGCCACATCTACTCAAAAGAATATAGCCATTAAAAAAATTATGTTGAGGTACAACTTTGGTTCTTAAAGTGTGTTTGCCAGACCAACACCATCAATAATATCTCCTGAAAACTTGTTAGAAATGCAAATTATGGATCTCTGCCCTAAAGCCACCACATCGGAAACTGGGATTAAGATTCGGCACTCTGTGTTTTAACAAGCCTTTCCAGGTGATTCTGATGCTCACTAAAGTTTGAGAACCACTTGCAAAAAAAATATATTCTTAATAAATTGCAATGTGTAGGGAAAAAAGCACACTACAAAGCAATGTATAATGATGTGAGGTCAATTTATTTGAAAAATATTGTGCGTATGCATGCCTAGAAGAAACAGTGGTGAGATATATTTGAAAAATTAACAGAATTTATCTACAGATGGTAGATAGATCTCTTTTGTTTTCTTCTGTATAATGTTCTGTATTTTCCAAGTTTTCTATAATTGTTGTCTATTATTTATATAATGGAAAGTTATTTAAAAAGTTCTTGCCCTTGAAAGTTCTGGCCACTAAGACATTTATGGGAATATATTGCACAAGTTCAATGAAGAGGAAAATAGAAAGGATGGGTGGGTTTCTCCCCTAATCAGTCCTGTTGGGAGGCTCATTGCCCTTGAAGCAGAATTTGACATTTTTTGTGCTTGCTTTACTTATGAAAGTGACACACTATCTGTCTTAAGCATTATACATCAAAGGGTACATGGTCAGCAGTGCCCATCAGATCTTTGACCCTACTTTCTTTGAGATCACGATAGGGTGGTTTTTCTTCTTTTTTCTGTGTTGTGTTCAGGGATTTGTTGTATGTTGGCTTGTGCCTCCTGCTATGGAATAGGTGAGTTGGGGGCTTTGGCACAATCTGTATCACTCTAAAAAGAAGATCAAGAGCATGTTCTTCTTTCTTGGGAATTTCTTATAGAATCCTAAATAGCAACAGTATTATTGGTAAAATACTGGGATGGAAAAAACACTGGGTATATCAGGTGCCATAGGACTCTGTTACTACACTGTGTGATAGGGAAAAAAGGACAGGCCCAGGTTCCTCGTAACTAGTTCTGTAGCCTTGGGCAAATCTTTAGTATTCTCTGGGTCTTGCTTTCTTCACCTTTAAACTGAAAGAGATGACAAGATGATCTCTGAAGTCCCTTTCAGCTCTGATTTCTATGCTTTTATGACTAGATTCACAGAGATAGACTGACCCATAACCAGAAGGCAATATAATGCTCTTTCATCTGTTTCCTGCAGCTTGGATTTGTGAAAGCACAGTATTGGCTGGGCACGGTGGCTTATGCCTATAATCACAGCACTTTTGGAAGCTGAGGCAGGTGGATAACTTGAGATCAGGAGTTCGAGACCAGCTTGGCCAACATGGTGAAATCCCCATCTCTACTAAAAATACCAAAAAAACCCAAAAAAATAGCCAGGCGTGGATGGGTACCTGTAGTCCCAGCTACTCAGGAGGCTGAGGTAGGAGAATCGCTTGAACCCGGGAGGCAGAGGTTGTAGTGAGCCGAGATCACACCATTGCACTCCCGCATGGGCAACAAGAGCAAAACTCCATCTCAAAAAAAAAAAAAAAAAAAAAAAAAAAGAAAGAAAGAAAGAAAGCTCGGTATTTCTTCAGAAGATAGAATATCCTTTAATGGGCTTCTGCCTGCTCTGGCAATGAAAATCTATTTTGAGATATTACCTCAGCAATATTATCAATACGAAGTGGTATTTGGTATTCAGGACCCTTCCAGAACAGTACCAAAGGTTTGGACAACCTACAGATAAAAATGATCATTGCTGAAAATGTAGAGAGAGACTAGATAGATGTCACAGGTCACTGGAATAGGAACTATTTAGTGGAGAAGATGGAGTAGCTGTATAGGTCAGTTAGGAGACTTGGGTTCTAATCCTAGCCGTGACCTTGTCTAAGTACCTTGTCTTTCTCAGCTTCAGTTTTCTCATTTGATATATTTCTAGTTGATCTCCAGGGTTATTTTGTTTGTGAAGATAATAAGAGCTTATGATTGAAAGAATGATATTGTGGGTATAAGATAGTTGACATACCTAAGGGAGTCTCCCAGGAAATAGCCACTGTAGACAAATAGAAAAGCTGGAAGAGTTGATAGAACTGGAAGGAGCCTCATCGACTCTACTGAAGGCCTGAATCATTTCTACAGCATCCAGCTATTTTTGACAGGGAATGAGAGATGAACACATACCTTGTCTGGGGCTGGCAACTGCCAACTTTTTCTTGAAGGGAGGGAAGTGTATACTTAAACTGCCGAGACAGTCTTGGGTTTGGGAAAGAGATTTCTGTTCATCTCTTTAAACTACGGAACGTTTATAGTGTGCACTCCACTGTAAAGGAAGCCCGTGAAGTTTGCTTGGCATAGGAGTAATGTGAGTAATGAAGTCTTGGCTCCAGCCAACATTCTAAAGCTGGGTTTTGCAAAAGTTGCAAATCCCCAGAGGAAATGCTGGAGCACAGAAGGCCTGCATATCATGGATTACACTAATCCAAGCAGGAAATGATAATGACATAGCTACACAAGCAGTGTTTTTCATGGCTAATTGGGAAGGATGGTCATTTAATTAAACTATGCCAGACTCCAGGCTTTTCACATTTAGGGCAGCCTAGGAAAGAGCCCTCCCCAGACCCCCTTTTCAGGGTAGTTAAGCTCAACTGTAAGTTCCATGAGGACAGGGCCTTTATCTTTTTATTAACTTCCTTTTTTTTTTTTTTTTTTTTTTTTGAGACGGAGTTTCGCTCTTTTTGCCCAGGCTGGAGTGCAATGGCACAATCTCGGCTCACCGCAACCTCTACCTCTCGGGTTCAAGCGATTCTCCTGCCTCAGCCTCCCGAGTAGCTGGGATTACCAGCATGCACCACCATGCCCGGCTAATTTCGTATTTTTAGTAGACAGGGTTTCTCCACGTTGGTCAGGCTGGTCTCCAACTCCCAACCTCAGGTGATCCGCCCGCCTCAGCCTCCCAAAGTGCTGGGATTACAGGTGTGAGCCACCGTGCCCAGCCTATCTTTTTATTAACCTCTAATACCTAAAACCTACTACAATTCCGGGAGCATAGCAATTGGTAGATCTGGTCTGGAAGATCTTGAGTATCTAACTAGCTTTTTAATAAAATGCTTTGTTTTGTACCATGTCAAGGTACCAGGACTTGACTTTATGAGCCTCTTATGAATTAAAAAAAAAAAAAAAAAAAGTCAGACCTGATTCTGCATGTAAAGAACTGGATATGTTCATTGCAAAAAAAAAAAAAAAAAAAAAAGTTAGGTTGATAAAATTAAGAGAATGCTTCCATGTGTGAGGTTATGTACATGCCCTTTAACGTTATTTTTCTTCTGTCTCTAACCAGACAGAGGCTGGGATCTGGGATGTCTTCTCAGCATTTAAATGCTTCTTAATTTAAAACATGTTTTCAAGAGCTGAAAATGAATATGATGGCTGCATGGTATAGTAGAAGGGAGTAATGTGCTGAGGGCCTGAAGAGCTAGCTTTCAGCCCACAGGTACTGGCACCAACCTGTTGTAAGATCCAGCTTTCCTCACCTGCAAAATGAAAGGCATCTATTGCCATGATTATATTTCCTAAACCAAAACTCATCGTCCAGTTTCTTATGATTTGGGAGACAGGAGGCAAACTGGGAGATATATCTGGAAGGTAAAATGTGGAAAGTTCCTGGACATGTTGGTGCTGTGCAAACGGTGGAGTCGCATACGAACTCTATAGTTGTGGAGTAAACTCAGGACATAGGAATGCTGAACGTGAAACAAAACAATCTTAAATAAGATATAGAATAGACCCTGCGATCACGTTTTTATTGCCTCACATTCTTCTTTTGGCATGGAAGTAAATAATTCCAGTATCTGGAAGACAGTTGGAGGGTCAGCTGCACATCCCCCATTCTCAATCTCAAGTGACCTCCCTGCCAGTCTCTTAACATGCGACTTCCCCATCTGCTGGATCCCGAGATTCCTCTGTCCGTTTTACAGGGTAAAAAATGAACCTATTAAGAGACTGAAAAAGATCCGGGCTGTTCTGCTCAAGGAGTCATACTAGCAGGGAATGAGATTTATGAGATGAGGTAATAGAAATACAAATAGAAAAATACATTCTAAAGGAACTTTTCCCTCAAATGCCTATTTCCTTTGTGATTGATTTGTGTGGGGGAGGCTGAGGAAATTGAATTCCCTTGCCTTCCCCACCACATTCCTCCCGTTTCAGGGTCTAAATGTTCCTAATTGCAGTACAGAGGCATCTTCTCAGAGAGCAGTCCTCAGGGACACTTCCCACTCTCGTCAGCTCTGCAATTTCGAGTGGCTTCCTTCAGTGACATTCCTACTTTTCATTGACTCTTGAGAAATTATATTAAAATGGAAGATTTATTCCCCTGGCAGAAATTGAGGTCACTGATATTCAGGGAAAGGTGCAGTGCCTCTCCAGTTATCCTGCAGCTGTTTGTCAAACCCTGCAGAGTGATTAATAGGAAACTGTTCGACAAGGGTCACTCGCAGAGGGCGGGGACTCTGGTTCAAACCACACTGTGTGCTCCCACCCAAGTGTGCACTTATAATCAATAATAGATACTGCAAGAGGACCTACTGTGTAGCAAGCACAGGGATACATAGATTCTATTCCTTATTTTATTGAATCCTCAGAACGAATCTTTAAATTGGGGAGTGTTAGTCCCTACTTTAAAAATCGGAAAACTGGGTTGGGCTCAGTGGCTCACGCTTGTAATTCCAGCACTTTGGGAAGCAGAGGCAGGCAGATCACCTGAGGTCAGGAGTTCGAGACCAGCCTGGCCAATATGGCAAAACCCCGTATGTACTAAAAATAGAAAAATTAGCTGGACATAGTGGCAGGCACCTGTAATCCCAGCTACTGAGGAGGCTGAGGCAGGAGAATCACTTGAACCCTGGAAGGGGAGGTTACAGGGAGCCGAGATCATGCCATTGCACTCCAGCCTGGGCGACAGAGTAAGACTCTGTCTCCAAAAAAAAAAAAAAAAAATTGGAAAACTGAGACTTCGGTCAACCTATTTGCTAAAGGCCATAAAATTTGTAAGTATCACAGTTGGGTTCAAATCCAGCTTTCTGATTCGGAAGCCCATTCTGTCGGCCAGGTTCAAATGAGAATTCAGAATACCTTCCAAGGGAAGAGGAGAAATAGGAGGCAACCTGAAGAGTGCATTGAAGAATAAAGGATCAGGGGCTCTTCCCCCGTGCCTTGATGTAAATAACTCTGTGAGATCATCTAAACATAAGCACCCCAGGGCTTTTTGTAGGCTCACAAGACACATCTCTTCTGCCTGGTTTCCTGCTGATTTAACATACAAGTGCTTATTAATCTCTTTCTATAGGGGAAAAGCACTGTGGCAGGCAAGAGAGATACAAAACTTATTAAAACATATACTCTTTCCTGATTCAAGGCAATAACCACTACAGAGCATGCAGCTATTAATAACTATAATAAATTCGGAATATGATATTACTCTAAATAAAGTAGAACTAGTGTATAGAGTAGAGGCAGTGGGTTAGGAGTTTTTAAATTGTAGTTTTTTTCCAGACCAGCAGCATCAGTATCACCTCACCTAGGAACTTAATAGCAATGCAAATTTCCAGGCCCTACTGGAGAAATGGGGCTGGCCGGGTAAGCTGTACTTTAGCCCTACAGGTGATTCAGATTCTCCGTGAAGTTTAAGAATCAGTGGTTTAGGCCGGGCGCGGTCGCTCACGCCTGTAATCCCAGCACTTTGGGAGGCCGAGGCGGGCAGATCACGAGGTCAGGAGATCGAGACCATCCTGGCTAACACGGTGAAACCCCGTCTCTACTAAAAATACAAAAATTAGCTGGGCATGGTGGCGGGCGCCTGTAGTCCCAGCTACTCGGGAGGCTGAGGCGGGAGAATGGCGTGAACCCGGGAGGCGGAGCTTGCAGTGAGCCGAGATCGCGCCACTGCACTCCAGCCTGGGCAAAAGAGCTAGACTCCGTCTCAAAAAAAAAAAAAAAAAAAAAAAAAGAATCAGTGGTTTAGAGGCACGGTTAGTAACTGAATTGGCTTCACAGGAGATGGGGTAAGGGACTGACAACAAATTCGCCTGGAAAGGTAATTTAGGGCTGATGATTTAAAGGCATTGAACTTACTGCTGTGGAGACTTCATCCAACAGTGGATGGCAAGCCATTTGGTAAGCTTTACATTTTAGAAAGATTACTGCTTGGCAGTAAGTTTCAAAAGGGACTGTGCCATCTAAGTAAAAACTGGCCACAGATTTCTCCTCTTTTTCATATTTCTGCTGTTCTTTCCACTCAAGTTTCTATGACAAAAGTTCTGATACAACTTGTCTTTATGAAAATCATATTAACTTCACTAACCTTTCAGGGATTCCTTGCAAATCTATATTTTCCAAATCTGTATCATAAGAAACAGAAGCAGCCCTTTCCCTACTAGTTAATAGGAAACAGAAGGCTCTACTCCGGTGTTAGAGGGGCCCAAAGGCACACCTTTTGGGATTTTCACACTTTCTCCTCTACCATTTACCATTTCTCCCAAAGATTTTATTCTCTTAACACAGTAGATTTTATGTCCTTTCCTGAAAGGTAAGTCTGGGACGATGAAGCCTTATCCACATCCTCTTACCAAAGTCTATCTTTACCCAGGCATTTGGGTAATACTTGTTGTAAATAATAATTTTATTAAGAGCTAGGGGGCCTTCAGGCAGCAAATGCCCAGACTAGTAGTTCTCCACATGGTAGTCTCACTCTTGACCATTCTTTCTAGAACCTGGTGACAGCTCCTCTGTGAAATTAAACAATAGACTTCATATATAAATTAGGACTTGTCAGTTCTAGCCTCCACCCAGGCAAAAGAAATCTGCTGTGATTTCAGGAAGAGCTTTTCTATCTCTTGAAGTTCTCAGAGGCTTTAGGAGTAGAGATCCATGCCAGTTCCAGACTCTCCCTTGCAGCTCCTCATGAGTTGCCCTTTGAAGGCCACTCTGGACTTCCCCTGTGCCACACAGGAAAACCTGGGCAGATGGTCAACCTGGGCAGCATATTGCTTGCAGAGCCTATCTCTGTGTGTGGGCCTGGTCACCCCAGGACCAACAAAACAAAGCTAGAGAAGGACAACTGGGTGGTCCACTGTGTTAGGGAAACCAACACGTGTCAACAGACTATGAGAATTAGGACTCTTTCGTCTGTAAATAAACTATGATTTTTCACCAAATCTTGGAGTGTATAGGACTCTTGTAGCACCTATTATCCATGTAATTCATTTTAGCAAGAATTATACTCTCTCAAACACTTTTTCTGTTTAGCCTTGCCTTCCCCACAGGACTTGGAATACCTTGAGAACAGGAAATATGATTTATATTTCTTTTGAATACTAAAACCACAGCCCTGGAAACACAATAGATAATTCTCCTTGAACTGAATTAAAATGGAAAGGGATATAAGAATTAGAGACCACCCCTTGAAGCTTGAAAAAGGTAATTTGAGGGTAAAAATAATGAAAGGAAAAGAAAACAAAATGTAATCTTAAATTATCAGGTAGCAAGTTTACAGAAGTTCTTACCCACAAAGGCAATATAAACAGCAAATACATAGTTCCCAACCTTTTTATCTGGATTCTTTCTGGCCATGGAAATCTTTTGGAACCCACATGTACAAGCTTTATCTATATCTATATCTAGCTATCAATCATCTGAATATTCTATGTAGGGATTAGATATATCTAATATTGATGTAGAGATAAATGGGTAGATCATAGATACATACAGATAAGTAAAATACCCTTTTACTTGCAAAAGTCAAATTTTGTGTAAGAGATACTTATCAGTTATTTCTAATGATTTTCATGCATACTCCATGAGCATGTTATTCTTGCCAGTGAACTGACAAGAATGGTGGTGGGGAGAGGTAACATTTAAGTGGGTCAGAAGGCTGATGGCATTTTGCCAAAGTCCCATGACGTTCCATAATGAAAATTATTCTCCTACTGTAGTACTCGCTGTTCCTCCACAGACCACCAGTGGTGAGACACAGGATGATAAACATTGCCTTATATACTTTATGTGATTTCACAGGCAAAGCTCCAAGATGCTATATCAGGATGTTTGAGGAAGCTCTTAACTTTGGACATGAGAACATCAAGTAGAACAGCCCCTTTCTCCTACCAGGTGTCACTTCCTATTAGAAAGGAAGCTTGTGCATCATAGGTCTGACCCATTCTGACATGCATCTTTACTACTGGAGTTTTGAAACTTCACTGCATTCTCCGAATGTCAGCATTGAGAAACCTACAAAACACAGAATGTTTATCAATCTCTTCTTGTAGTGTCTGCCTTTCTGGCACTTTCTTCCTCTGCTGAATCATCTCAGCACTGCCAGGGAAACAATTTGAACCGTTTTGCCTTCTGAGTCTGCCTTGACTGCCTGAATGAGACATGGCTGGGGACTTTAAAACCACTGCAGTTACTGAGTCCACCACCCCTGCAAGTGAGACACAAGGCCAAAAGAACATCGAGTTTAGGATTCTGCTGTGTTTTGTTTTTATTGCTTCATAATACTAAAGTTCCAGCTCAGAGATGAAACATTGTATAAAGAGACCTAGGTTTGCTTTCACTGGTAATTTGCTTTTCCTCCCCAACAAAACAGATAGAATTGTTGTTGTTGTTATTTAATCTTAGTACTTCTGGATGAACCATGACCATTCTTTACTTCCTCTGGTCAAACTTAAGGTGGTTTTCAGAAATTGGTTAATATGTCCTCAGATCACCTCTGTGATCTGAAAAGTATCCTTGTTTTTCTAGTTGGAAAAAATGAAGCATGAAAGGCTTAGGCAATCGCCTTATCCTGTCAAGGATGGAAGCATGAGTGGTCACTGGGGAACTGACTTCCTCCTCAGTGTCTTGGAGGGAGCTCTTGCCTTCTAGTTGGAGGGCAGTAAACGGGTGCTATCCAAGGGCAGCCATCCCAACAATGAGAGTTAGCCTCCCTCTCAAGGAGGGAGACCACAGCCCTGCAACTCCCCGCAGAGATGCCTCTTCCCTGGCTGACAGTTAAAGCAAGTGACCTTCAGCGAAACCATGGAAAGTCCAAGTGACTAATTTCATGAACCTCTGGTGTGTGAGGGGTGGAGGAGGAGGAGGCTGCCTGGGCACAGGGCCAGCATGAGCCATCTCCAGTCCTTGCAGGGGGTTGAGGAGAAGATGAGAGTAGAAGGGGTCAGAAGAAAACAGGCTCCTCTGTGTGGTCGGGGGAGAGAGTCTGACCATGTGGACAGATGGAAGCCCTGGGTTACGGAGGCGAAGCATGTTAGCAAACCAGGAGCATTTCCTGTCTGCAGACAGGCAGAGGGCCAATTCTTCCATGAGCTGGAAATAGGAACCAGTGGGGGGCGGTCAGCACAACTCTTTTCCTCTGTGGGTTTTACGTAGTGAAGTAAAGAAGCTTGTTATGTCAGTGATCCTGGGAGCTTGTTTATGTGCTGTGTTTTCTTTTATGTTTCCTCTTGTAATACTTGATGGTTCCCAATCCACAGGGGCCACATTGCAGTTACGTCCCAGACACACATCAGGCGAGAGCCATTATTCAGGCTGTAATCATTTTGCCCAGCAGCATAGCTAGAAATGTTTAGACCATGAGTTAGCTTGTTGGGCCTTTGCTTCTGGAATGTACACATTCAAGGAGAGCAGGAGGGGCGGGGCAGGGACAGTTCTTTCTCTTTCCCTTGCTCTGAAGAAGTGACTAGGCTTCCAGTAAGCATTCATCACTGAGCAACTTAGTAGAAACAAAGCACTGTCCTTTGCAACCTGGAGAATACCAGGGTGTTCTAGGTAGCCAGAGACTTTCTGGCTAAAATATAAAATATACATATATATATATATATATATATATATATATATATATATTTTTTTTTTTTTTTTTTTTGAATTGTTACAGTGCCCATGAAGTGGGTAGTATTGTTTAGAGGAAAATAGGGCTCAGAGAAATGTACAAGGTCTCATCATAGAAAACCTGACCCTGCTTTAAAGGACCATTTCAAGGAATGTGATCAGCAAGAAAGCAGGGTGGAACTAAATATTTCTCAGCCCTGTCAGCATTCCCAGGACCACTTCCTTTATGGGAATCTCATCATCATCTGATGCATTCTCTTCACCCTTTCTGGCCCAGCTTGGATACTAACCTTTCTTGAAGTTTTGAAGGGAGCCCAATGTAGAGCATTTCTTTTTCCCACCTGAATTCCAAATGAATTAAGAAACATCGCTGTTCTTCATTTTAAAAAAGGACTAAGGTGGAAGATGGAGCTTGGCAAGTGAAGTCCCCAATTAGGCAGACTTATTTACCCAGTCATAGGCATCTAGGAGGGCCTGCTTGATGAGACTCACCGCGTGGAATAGCAGAGCACTGCTCCCTGCCAGCAGGCACTCCCTGGGAGAACGGGGAGGATCAGGATCCAGCACACGTCTGGCACAGTGAATCAGGAGCCAAGAGGACGGAGTGTTACAGCTATTGGGGCTTCACAGGCCGCTGGCAGTAACCCTCAGACGTGGAGAAGAGTCACTTCACCTAATGCTTCCTCCAGGACATCTTACCTGGCACCTTTAGGATAGGTTAAGGTGCCCTTTCTGCTCCTCCATGGCACTCTCTGCACGTTACTATCTTGTCACATCCTGAATCATAAGTTAATGTTCATGTGTCCCTCTCCCCCAAAGGACTGTGCACTCTGGGTGAATATCCTGGGTCCTTCCATCTTTTTATCCACAGTGCCTGCTACCTCTGAGAGTTTGTTGAACTGAACTGAACTGAACTGAACTGAGGTACTGGGCCTCTTTACCAACCAATACTGAAAATACTTTGTTGTTGGGTGGTCTTATTCACTTCTGCAATGTTATTCTAAGTATTCATTTACAAAGTCAGGATAAGCACTGATAAGACAGCCTACAAGTTCTAAAGGGAAGACTATGATATGCAGATAAAAGCTGCAGAGGCAACTGGCAACTGATTCTATTTCTCAAATTGAACCTGGATAATGTCTGAGAGGAGGTTGGTAGGAGCAGCTGTTATTTGGAGTAAGTGTATGTGCTGGTAGCAAATCAATCCAAGATTTGATAGGGAGCCCTCCAGTTGCATTTTCTGTGTTGCAGACTGCTCAAAAGTTTTGTCCCCAGAGTAGCTACCGCACCTGGGAGCTTGTTAGAAATGCAAATTCTCAGGCCCCACCCGAGACCTACTGAATCAGGATTTCTGGGAGCAGGGTCCAGGAATCTATTTTTAACAAGCTCTCTAGGTAATTCTTTGTTAAAGTTCAGTTTGAGAAGCTTTGTTAAAGTAGTCCTCCTTCTCTAATGTAGGAAGAACAGATTTGCAGAGTCAAAGAAAATCATAATGAGAGCTCACATATTTTGCAAAGTGTTGTTTTAAACACTGTAAGTATATTACCGTCTTTATTCCTTGTGACAATCCAATGACATCGTTACTATTTTTGTTTTATCGTATTTATTTATTTATTTATTGAGACGGAGTCTTTCTCTGTTGCCCAGAGCTGGAGTGCAGTGATGCGATCTTGGCTCACTACAACCTCTGCCTCCCAGGTTCAAGTGATTCTCCTGCCTCAGCCTCCTGATTAGCTAGGATTGCAGGTGTGTGCCACCACACACAGCTAATTTTTTGTATTTTTAGTAGAGACGGGGTTTCACCATGTTGGTCAGGCTGGTCTTGAACTCCTGACCTCATGATCTACCCACCTTGGCCTCCCAAAGTGCTGGGATTACAGGTGTGAGCCACCACACCCAGCCACTATTTTTAACTTTCCCTTATAGATGAGACAACTGAAACAGAGGCCACTACCTCACTTGCTTTGGGTAAAAAATTTTAGAGAATGTCAAAAACCTCAGTAATCAAGATTAATAATATTTTAATGTAATCCTTTAAAAAACCAGAATTAATCCTAATAAATTCATGATGATCAAAATACCAAAATATAAAAGAAAGGCAAGATTCAATAGGCAGAATGTTACAATAACTTGCCAGGATGATACAGTTAGGAAGAGGCAGGGTAAGGACTTGAACCCAAGTGGGTTGACCCCAGGGACCACATGCTTAACTGCCATCGTGTGGTCCTCCTAACAAATAATACCACTACAAGTCTTGATGTTTTGATAGGACAAGGAAAGGTACAGGCGTAGGAGCAAGCGTCATTTGGGATTAAGGGATGCCTCATTGTTTTGAACTAATTGGGACCTCATGCAAAAAAAAAAAAAAAAAATTCTAAAAACAGAAGCAGAAAATCCAGATGGGGCCTAAATTTTATACCTTGACCATCTATGAATTTAAGTATGAAAAAAGAAGATTTCCAAAGCATCCTCTTAATTTTTCTTCTGGCTGGCTCCTGCTGGGAGAATCAGTGGGTAAAACTACCCTGCATTCTGGCTGTAGAAATGTGATAATTAGAATCACTTAATATACCTGCAGTGCCCTCCTTGGTTCCTCCACCTTGAGAGAGATGGATGGAGCATTTCCCTTGCTTGCATCCAATCTGTGAGATTCTGGCAGGCAGGCTGCTTGTCTTGAGGGCTTGTCATTGAGAGCTGGTCACCTAGAATGCCCCGACATGTTTGAGCTGCATTGTTCAACTACATTGGTATTCTCCCAGCAAAACTCCTCTCCTTCTTTTACCAAATCAGCATTCTGTGAACACAGTATTTCCTTGCCTGGAAACATTGCAAGTTTCTGCTACACCCACCATGACTCTTCCTTGCTTTATACAAATTGGCTCTAAGGAATATTTCTGGTAAATGTGTTCATGTGTCAGGAGACTGAAACAAATTTCACATGATACACTGAAGAAAATGATCAAAGGGTTTATGGCTAGCCCCCACAGTCCCTCGCTTTAGTTGGAAGAAAAGAGAGAATGAGTTTTATACACCTAGAGTTCTTGCTGGCCATGTGCTATATGATATTTAAGGTAAGTGAGAACTGCAGAGTTTTAACACTTAGACATTTGGGCAGAACTTCAACTGGATGTTCTATCTTCTCTGTCGATTATATTTTTAATAGCTGTAGTAGTTGGGAATAAGTTGTTTCTCGATTTGTCATTTAAATCCAGTAGAGGTCATTTGTTGGATGTTACCAAGTGAGTGCTGAATGAGTCTACATTTCTTTTGCTATTGATAACAATATGCAGTTACTCTTTTTCACCTATTCTTTTAGACAGAATCTCACTCTGTTGCCCAGCCTGGAGTGCAGTGGTGCAATCATAGCTCATTGCAGCCTCAAACCCCTGGGCTTAGTGAACTTGCCACCTCAGCCTCCCAAGTAGCTGGGACTATAGGTGCACACCACCATATCTGGCTAATATTTTTATTTATAGTAGAGATGAGATCTCAATATGTTGCCCAGGCTAGTCTTAAACTCCTAGCCTCAAGTGCAAGCAGTCCTCTTGCCTTGGCCTCCCAAAGTGCCAAGATTACAGGCATGAGTCACTATGCCTGGCTATAAACATTTTTTCAATAATTTATCTTAAAAATATGTATTGATCACCTATGAACTAAAATCATAAGGGCTGTATTAGTCTCTCACTGCTATAAAAAATACCTGAGACTGAGTAATTTATAAACAAAAGAGGTTTCATTGGCTCATGGTTCTGCAGGCTTTACAGGAAGCATGGCAGCATCTGCTTTGGGGAGGCCTCAGGGGAGTTTTATTCATGGTGAAAGGCAAAGCAGGAGTGGGTGTCTTACATGCCAGGAGCAGGACAAAGAAAGAGGGGGAAGGTGCTACATACTTTTAGACAACCAGATGTGAGAACTCACTCACCATCATGAGAACAGCACTGAGGAGTTGGTGCTAAACCATTCATGAAGGAGCATCCCCACGATCCAATCACCTCCCACCAGGCCTCACCTCCAATACTGAGAATTACAACTGAACATGAGATTTCGGTGGGAACACAGATCCAAACCATATCAAGGGCCAGTTATATGAGTTAGATATAGTTTCTGCCCTTCAGGAGCTTTTGGATTACTAGCTGTCAAGAAATATAACTCATAACTGTACTGCAAGATATGACAGACTAAGAAGAAATAATGGAAATGCTTTGGATGCCCAATGATGGGAGAGGCACCCCTTGGAGAAATCAAGAAAGAGGCTGCATTTTAGCTCAGCCCTATGGATCAGAAGGATAAAGAGAGGTGAAAGAGTGTCCCAGGCAAGGGCAAAGGCAGGAGCTGAGGAAGGATGGATGGAGCATGTTCTGAAAAAGGAAAGTGTCCCGGTAGGCTAGAAGAAAGTGAAAATTAGACGAGGGAGTTTGAAGTATATTCAGCAGGCACCAGTGAGCAACAGAAGGTTTTGTGTTTCAGCAGTGATGGGAGATAAGTAGAGCTATGCTTGAAAGCAATGCTTTTCAGACTTTAATGTGCATTCAGATCACCAAGACAGTTTGTTAAAGTATACATTTAGATTCAGTAGGTCTAGGGAGGGGCTTAAGATGCTGCATTTCCAAGAAGTTCCCAGGTGATGCTGATGCTGCTAGACTGTAGAACACGCTTTAAGCAGGGAGACTTCAGAAAAATGTTGTAATGGGAGGCAAAATAAATTAGAGTTGGGGAGGCCTGGAAACTCTCAAGCAGGGGTTAGTATGGTGACCCTACAAGGGTAAAGCAGGTCTGAACTAGAGTAGTGACCACAGGGATGGAGACGAGGACTATCTGGTGGCAGTCAAATTTTCAGGGCTTAATACTATCTTATGTAGGGTGAGGGGGAATGGGTCCCTCATTAATGACTCTAAGACCCCAAAGCTGTGGGTGTGGGTGCTGTGAGCATGTCCCTGCCCTAACTCTCTGCTCTCATCATCCCGAACTACTTGCAATTTCCTCAGAGTTGCCAGGCTGTCTGTCTGGGCTTGTGTACTGTTGCCAATGCTTCAAGAAATGCTGACGTCTCTCTCCATCCCCTTACTAGATTAACTCCTACACAACCCATAGGATTCAAGGTAAGTGTCACCTCTTCCCAGAAGTCTTCCCGGGCACCCTAACCCACTCCCTGCTCCCAGTCTGGGTTAGGTATCCTTCCTATGTGCTCTCACTTTATCTTGCAAGGTCTCATATCCAAGCACTGTGTATTCTGATTACACACTTGTCATTGAAGCTGAGCTTCGTGAGAGCAGGGATTATCTTTTTCAGCTTTGTGACTTCATCACTCCCACATAGTAGAGACTCAGTAAATGTTTGATGTATGAATCAGGAGGAAGAGCAAAGCTTTTCTTGCTGTGATGGCAATAACTTTTGCATTTGTCAAAAATTGTTAACGAAATTTCAAGTCAATTATTTAGATATTGAATTTAATTTAGATTGGTACATGATAATTTGAGGGGTAGAATATTCAGGCGAAGATATCCAACAAGTAGTTAGAAGTTTTGGAGTACAAATTAGAAGACAATTTAGTACTGGCCATGATGACTCAGGAGTCATATGCATTGAGGGGACAGTTAAGAGCATGGCGGTGGATCAAATAAAGACAGAGAGACAGGCAGAGCCAGGGAGAGACAAAGGAAGAAGGAGAGATCAGCAGAGAAATTTAGAAGAGAGAAGGAGAAGCAGACAGAGAGAAGACAGAAGGAGACAAAGAGAAGGGGACAGAAAGCAGACAGAGGCAAACAGAGACAGACTGAGGACAACTTTACTTTTCTTTTTTTGAGACAGAGTCTCACTCTGTCGCCTGGGCTGGAGTGCAGTGGCGTGATCTCAGCTTACTGCAACCTCCACCTACTGGGTTCAAAAGCAATTCTCCTGCTTCAGCCTCCTGAGTAGCTGGGACTACAGGCACATGCCACCACACCCGGCTAATTTTTGTATTTTTAGTAGAGATGGGGATTCACCATGTGGGCCAGGCTGGTCTTGAACTCCTGACCTCAAATGATCCACCTGCCTCGGCCTCCCAAAGTGCTGGGATTACAGGCATGAGCCACTGCGCCTGGCTGAAAACTTCAATTTTTTTTTTTTTTTGTGACAGAGTCTCACTCTGTCACCCAGGCTGGAGTGCAGTGACATGATCTCAGCTCACCGCAACCTCCACCTCCTGAGTTCAAGCAATTCTCCTGCCTTAGCCTCCTGAGTAGCTGAGATTACAGGTGTATGCTACCATGCCCAGCTAATTTTCTTTTTGTATTTTTAGTAGAGACAGGGTTTCACCATGTTGGCCAGGCTGGTCTCAAACTCCTGACCTTGTGATCTGCCCACCTCGGCCTCCCAAAGATCTGAGATTACAGGTGTGAGCCACCACACCTGGCCTACTTTTCAATTTTGAAGAGCTTCTGTGATACCGTGGATGAGGCACATGACTGGGTTGCATGTCACAGTGGAAGGCAATGTTCGTCACGGAGGGCTACTGGAACCTTCAAGAGGGAGATCCTAAAGTGATGAGGTTTAAGATGCCGCCTTAAGCAATAGGGCGATATGTGAGGTCAGGATTCAGAAATCAATTTCACATCCATGCTAACCAGGCCTGTTTTATGCCTTTCTAGCTTCCTGTCTGGGCAGAATCCATTCATCAAAATGTAGATGGACTTAAAGCTTTGTCTCAACTCCTCTGTCCTTTGGTTTCCAAACCACTGAATGAGATCATTTAATCAGCTCACACATGCGCTGTCTGTCTTTCTCATACACACACACTACTTCTTCCTGCCTTCTCCTATCAGGTAGTGTGCGTGCTTATGTGTGTGTGTGTGTGTGTGTGTGTGTGTGTGTGTGTGTGTGTGTGTGTGTGCGTGTGTGTATTTTTCAGAATTTTAAGACTTTTCAGGCCTGAAGGACATTTCCCCACTTCATATTTGATCCCCAACATTTCAGGGAAAGCAATGCATTAAATAAAATAATGTTCAGCTGCAGGCAGGTAGGCACCCTGCAAATCATAGTGTAGACAGGCACCTACGAGGCCTCCAGAAAGAATGACCACATCTAGGCTTTTTTTTTTTTTTCATGTTACCCAAAGCAGCATTTTAACAGACTTCTATTGTGTTGTCTCCATTCAGTTCACTTAGAGGGTGACATTTTGCCCTCAAATTCATATGTATAGTTGCTCTAAGAGACTTTCAGAGCTGCATGCCTGACAAAATCAGACCTTCTGTTTTATCTGAAACAACCCCCCAAAGAAAATCATTGAATCTGAATGAACAGAACAATTCTTTATGTCCATGGGAGACAGGCAGACAAAACCCAATAAAAATGAAGAAAGAAAGAGACATGGCAATGATTTGTTTTTCATAATTACTTATTCAGAGGAGAAAGGAGCAGGGGAAGAGGGTTCCTTTTAACATGTCCCGACGTGACAGATGAGGTGTGCTCATCGTGTATATGCAGGAGAGATGAATGCACCACAGACTTGTTAAAGGAGATGCTTCTCATTGGACAGAGATATATTTCTATCTGGAATGCTGGAGATAAACACCCAGCATTTTACTCCTCATTTTCATTATGCCTAAAGCCCCTCACTGTTCTTTCAGAGTGGCAGGTGATGTGACTAGCATGCATCAGACCATTCTTTTCTATGTCCTGTGGCAAAAACAATCCCCCTTTTAAGACACAACACAGGGGTACCCCAAGTGCATACTTTGCTCTGAACAATACCCCTACAATGTGCATGTGATAGATTCGGAAATCATACTGGAGTGCAAAAAACTACATCATCTCTAAATTCATTTTCCTTTCCTTATAACCAGTTTACTTTGGTGCAAAATTTGCCCAAGAAGGGTTTTAGCCAGAAATCGATGGAGAGAAAGAAAAAAGGAAAGTTTTAGTTAAATTGTCTTTGTTTCTTCACCTTACGTGGAAAGGGTAAAGAAACTTTTTCTACTTAAAGCACATAGCCTTTGCTCATGGAAGAGTCGAATCCAAAAGTTTCTGACTTGAACTATAAAAGCCATAAATCAGATCTATGATTTAAAAAAATATAAACTAACACTATAATTTTTCATGTATCTGATTAAGGGAGGGTTTAATGCATTCATGAATCATTTCCTAAGACTGTTATGAATTCAAAGATAAAGGATGAAAAAAATGATAAGTGCAGGAAGTATAAAAATACGGGTTATGCTATAAACTTTTATGTATCCATATTACAGTCATGTAGGGACCTAGATTGCATCTAAAGCCATGTAAATATATAAGTTAAAACTTGGGGATTTGTGGGTAGCTGGGAGATTATAGTCCACATCACTCATCTTATAGAAAAGGAAGTATTGACGAAAAAAGTTTAGCTGTATAGCATATATAGTATTATTTCTTCAGTCATGCATATAATTACTTTTTACAAATTTTCTTGCACCTACAATGAGCCAGATACTAAGTACACTACAATGAGTTTGACACTAACTCATAAGTGGGTATTCTATAAATGGTTTCTTAATAAATGAAGGGTAGAACATGATCTCACTCTGGGGTAGCTGAAAGGTTGAACTCAAGTCTCATGATCCCCAGGAGATCACATGGCCTTTCATTTTCAGCAAAGAGTGTGCCAAAACAGGTTGGTCTGGCACCATTTTTCTCAGAGCTTCTGCATTAAAAAAGGCTGTCAACTGCCTCTTTTCACCTTTAAAGAATCTCAACAAAAATAAGTAACCAACAGCATTTTCAACATCAAACTACTTCTCCCTTACAAACCCAAATGAACAACTGTCAATAGATGAGGAATCCTCAAGTTTGGATGACACAATCCTGCCTCACTGCTGTATTCAAAGTCCTTGTTGTAGGATGAGGAGTGTAGAAAATCCTGATGCTGCCATTTACTGAGTACCTATCTCATGGCAAGTATTTGAGGTCCTTTACACAGAGATTTCATCTAATCCTCAAAGTAAACTATGATATGGTGTGATCAGCTCACACAGTTGAAGATGCTGAAGGTCAAAAATGTTAGACAACAGACTCATAACAGCTGGCAGGTGATATATCTTAGATTTGGACTCAGCCCTTTCTGACTCTGAGTCCCATGGTTTGTCCCCTGTCCTGCCTCCCTGATTCACTGCTAATAGCAATATTGTATACAATTCTTAAAAATCATTTCAACTATGAGCAAGTAGTGAGTACATATAGCCAGACTGGCCCTGAGCATGGTTTGTCATTTTCTCTTGTCAAAACCTACCAGATCTCATGGCCTGCTCAAGGATCCCAAGAGATGGAATTCCTTATAAGAAACCTATCTGGTTTCCTTCAAATAGTTAAGCTCCTGCTACCAATAATATTATAAAAATTATATCCTGAGGGTGCTCTTATGTAAGATACCATGCTACCACAATGATATGGATATATAAACCTTTTCCCTCACTTTGTGGTTATAGGAGTAGATTGAAAATCACCCATATTTTATGTGATCATACCGCATGTCACAATGTTTGTGTGTGGCATACACACGTGTAAGTATACATTTTTTTTTTTTTTTGAGACGGAGTCTCACTCTGTCACCCAGGCTGGAGTGAGGTGGCGTGATCTTGGCTCACTGCAACCTCCGCCTCCCAGGTTCAAGCAATTCTCCTGCCTCAGCCTCCCTAGTAGCTGGGATTACAGGCACCCACCACCATGCCCGGCTAATTTTTTTTTGTATTTTTAGTAGAGACGGGGTTTCACCATGTTGGCCAGGCTGGTCTCGAACTCCTGACCTCAGGTGATCCGCCTGCCTTGGCCTCCCAAAGTACTGGGATTACAAGCATGAGCCACCACGCCCGAACAAGTATACAATTTTTAAAAGCCCTCACACATCATGATTTTATCAGGACAGTCCCTTTAATAACTTAGGAAACTGTTAGAGGATTTATTTTAACACAACAAGTAACAGGTTACACAGCTAATAAGTGAAAGAGACAGGACCAGAACCCACATGTCTTAACACCTAGACAAATATTTCTTCCACTGTGCCAGGCAGTTGAAAATTCCCAGTCTTATCATGTGCTCTTCATCTTTTCCCTAAAAATTCACAAGGCAGCATGATGTTATCTGACTTATCACTGTAAATATTTTAGCATTTAAATGAGGAGGCAGAGTAAAGAGAAAAATGTTTCTGTAGAGATTTTTGCAGAGATAGAGAGTTCTTGGTCTCCATCCAAGGATCTTGAGCATTTAATGAGACTACTGTCCACGAGTTGGTACAGGGTTTAGCAATATCATGGTAGCTATTTGGCGGCTCATGGTCTTCCTCAAGGTCTCCAAAGGGAAAACAGGAAGCAAGGCTTAGTTCTAACAGAAGCTGGACTCTGGTCTTAGCCCTGAATAAAGCATGCCACCTCTCTGAGCTTCAGTTTCACTGTTTTTAAAATGAAGGTAATAATTCCTGTTTGCCCAACCCACAGACTTGTTTTTGAGAGTCCAGTGAGGTAATGCATGTGAAACTTCCTTGAAAACCATTAGTATTAAATGCCATACAAATGTAGGGATTATTATTAATATTATTAATGGATCACAAAGATTCCACAGCACTGAGAAAATGATGAAATGAAAATAATCCAATGCATCGGAAGTTGATCAGGGCAGCCATCACTCCAAATTACCTTTGACTTGTCCCCTGTCACTCCCTAGAATCTAAAATGAGGAAAGTCATTTCTCTTCCACGGGATTTGTATAAGAGTGAAACAAAATGTCTGTGAAATACCTAGAGTAGTACTTGGTATATATCTGGCCTCTTTTCTAAAACTTCTCGAGATGAAACCCTATCTCTCATCAGATAGCCTGCCAGATGATCTAACACAGGATAGCAAGTATTCTTATTATTTGTTACTGTTTCTATTATTCTCAATTTAAACCACTTCCTATAATTTCACAGTAAAAATAGAGCCATTCATCAGATAATAAGCCCAGTGGTCTCTCTCTTCTAATCTTCTAAGGTCAGCTACATGGAGGGGAAGGGGGCAGGTAGCACAAATATCTGAGGAATTATATAGGGATTGAGGGCCCTAAATCCGTGAAAAAGAGCTGATTAATTCCTCTACATATGGTTGAACAGAACCCACTTCTACCGCTTATTCTATTCGTCCCAACCTGCCTCCCTCTTCTCCCCTCATTCTTGGCTTACTGGAAGATTTAACCATAACTAAGCATGCTAGTCGGCAATGGATTATAGACACTGAGTTTCTTTCTCAATAAGCATTCTTAACTACATTATGAAAATTCTTCTCTAGATGTATGTATTTGTTTAAAGTCCTTTGAGACTCTAATTAATGTTACTCAGCATCTTCCCAGCAATGTGATCCCGGTTGCTAATTGTTTTACCTGGTTAGTAAAAGGTCTTATCAGTTAGGCTGCAGAATTGAGACGAGAACTCACAGCTCTGAATAAAAAGCCCAAGCTCATTTGTTTATGTCATACTTCCAGCCATGAAATTATTAGACTCCTATAAACTCATCATTTCAATTGCTGTCCTGTTCCTTCATTCTCTACCAGACCTCCCAAGCAAGAACTCCAGGATGATACTTAGTGCAATTGTGCTAACATCTTCAAACACTGCAGTGAGGTGTTTGAAATAAAATGTGTAATTATGGTAGTGGAAAGCTACATCTGATTCCAAACAAACCTCACGTTCCCACAGCTATAATTAGAGAGCAAGGTTCGCGGCACAGATTTTCCCATGAAATCCAGTTCAAGTAAGGCTTCTGTTCTTTCAGAGGGGCTCCTGGAGGTGGAGATTGTGATTAAATGGTTTGACATTGGTCCCCCTTCCACATTCTAAAGAGATTGTCTGTTATCATTCTTGGAGTCTAAAAGCACAAAATATGTGCAAGGAATTAATGTTGTTTGGAGTTTTGGATAATAATCTTCCAATTTATTTGTCTCTGAACAGGGACAAATTAGAACAGGGAAGGAAAGTTACAGACACACACCCACAGAAACCCACGGACCAAAGTGTGCAGAAGTAAAAACCGCCTCTTAAATGTCTCCAGAGAAATTTATGGAAATCGGAAATCCCTGCAGCTTCGGATAAAACTAGACATTGTTTTGAATAATCTCACAGGTCCCTGCAACTTAAAATCCATAATAATAGGAGCAAGAGCGACATGACCGAGGGCTCAAAGATTTTCCTGTTTCCTATTAATATTTGAGGACTGTCCATCTGAATCTTCTCAAAAGCATAGATTTCTTGACTGCCCTTGGAAGACTTTTGTAATTAGGCATGTTTAGCTGTACCATGTTATACTGCTACAGGAAGAATCCCATTTGTCAGCAGTTTTAAACTTTGCCAAATAAAGGCTTATTGGCAAACGGCGGTGAACACTCTGATAATGACCCAACTTTAGAAAACACACACCCTGCTGTGTTGTATTCAAGCCACAGTTCTGTTGAAATAAAAAAGAGAGACAGTGCCTGCTTTCAGACACTAGAGATCCTTTGTATTCCAATAAAAGTCTAAATTAACGTTTTAAAAGGTTATTGCTATTTTTTCCCATTTAGCTGGCATCGGTTGTAAGTCTTATTTAGACAAGGTCCTACGTTATTTTACTATTTCTTTTTGCACAAAAGCTAGTATTTGATTGTGTTAGATCATCAGCTTCTGGTTTTCATTAGACAAACCTGAAATACCCTATTATTAAGATTAAACAAAAAATAGTTGTTTTCTTATTGTGAAACCTATTATTTTGAGGCTGCTCTGACCAGAGGAAGAGAAATCAGTTTTGCAAAACCTGATGGAAAGATACGTCAAGAGGAGCAGCAATAACCTCATCAATGCTGCATTTAGGTTGCTTTTGTAAATGAGATCCCTTCCTGGATCTGACAATGGGAAGGAAGGATAATTTCGTTCTTTGGCATTGGCAATACTTTCTTTAGTATAAAAGGACTTTCAAAGTGCAAAATATAGGGCAAAGAATACTGTTTGCCTATGTAATGTCAGCAAACTGGTGAGGTGCTGCAGAGAATCTGCAATAACATAGTACTGGAACCTGAGGGTTATGAGATCTTAGATCTCCATGTCATTTACGCTTACCATGGTATTTTCTCAATGCTAACTCTCAGAATAAGCCGTTAGCAAGTGGTGGGTATTTTTCCAGTCATACCTGTTTAACAGGGAAAAAGAGAGTCAGAGTAACATTCACAAATCAAGATTTCCCTAATTCCTCCATCATTCAGATGGGAACTCTAGCCCCTTCAGATTTCTCCCAAATAGATGAGAAATTTTCTAGGGGCACCTCATATGGACTCTTCCTCCTGAATTATTCTTACTGGTCCTTTGGGTTTCAACATAGAAGTCATTTCTTCAGAAAACCTACTCTACCAAACTGAAGAGGGGTTAGGTGCCCCTCATATGTGCTTGCAAATTATTATAGTTCTATCCATACAACATTGTGATTGTCTCTGGTCTTGTTGCTTTCCTGCACTAGATTGTGAGCACCATGACATTAGGGATCACATCTTTTCACTGTACTATTAGCTACACATAACAGACTGCATGCTATACGTTGGTAAATGTTAATTAAATGAATATCTTCTCAGGCTAGCTTTTTTGATCGCCCCAACGCCTTGGTTAGTTTTCTCTCATCCTGCCTCAGATTGCTGTGGTGATGCATCCTGCTAGCACCTGCAGAGATAGCCCTATTGGTAATGTTGGCCACAGTGCCAGCTCTGCTCCCAGTGCCCATCGATGTGGACATGGAGGCGGTCCTAGCTTCAAGCTGACGGTGCTCCCCTGCTGATACAGAAACTCCTGATTCCAAAGCTACATTATTTTGTTTGTTTTATGCCCTGTGTCTTTGTATCACCACCCCCATTGCTAAGGCCTGGTCCTTATGTGTGGAGAAGGAAGGCAATCGGAGGGAGGAGGTCTTCTGTGCTCAGAATCACCCCTTTTTCTATGATAGTGCCTCAAACTCATTTACCTTGGTTCTCATCCCTGAGGATGAGTTTTTTCTTGTGATTCTCTTTGGTTCCTCATTTACATGGACCTTGGTGGGATTTCTCTTCTCCATCTGACAGACCTAAATATGCCCTGTTCTCAGGGTAAGCACAACTGGGGCTCTAGCTGGGGCCTCTTACATAGTATAAAGATAAAGAACTATCTGTGCATAGGGAATCTTTTGCTCCTTTGTATTTCAGGGGAGATGTCAAGGGTCCTGGTAGGGTTTCCAGGTAAAATACAAGATATTTAATTAAATTTAAATATTAAAATACAAGATACTTAATTAAAATTAAACATCTGGTAAACAACAAATAATGTTTTGTTTTGTTTTCCAGTATGTCTCAAATGTTGCATGGGACATATTTGTACTAAAAATGTGCTGCACTCCAGCCTAAAAGTAAGCACCTCACCAGAAGGATGTCATGTCATCCTTCTTCCCCCATATACCTGGGCTTATCTTAAGCCTTTGAGTATTGGATAACTAACAATAAAGATATGGTCAACAGTATGGTAAAGACAGGCCAAATATTACATGAGACATACTTATGCTAAGAAATGACTTGTTTGTCTGAAATTCAAATTTAACTAGGCATCCTATATGTTTACTTATTACATCTGGCCAACCTAGTCCTGAGTCAAAAGCAGCAAATAAAGCCATTTGAAAGACAGAGACAGTGATGTTCCTGTGTGTCCCTAAAATGACAGCTCCTAGCGTGGCCCGTGATGGAATAAATGGAGCCAGTCAAGTGTATTTGACCTCCTTAGCCCATAGGCTTACCCTAATCCAGACTGGTGGGCTCTAGAGGGAGGAAGAGCCGCCTGACCCTCAAGTTCTAGACTCTGGAGGTATCTGTCATGTAGATCTGGAGTGGTGGAAGGTCCTTTGGGAACTACTGAACGATGGAGAGAGTGATGTCTAGGGGCAACACTGCTACCTCTGGCAGCACTGCTCCAGGCTATATCAACTGGAGCTGAGAAGTGCCTCTGCATGTAAGAGCTCTGGTATAAAGTCAGAAAAATTTAGAGAGTAGCTTCTTATGGTTTGCTCAAGGAAACTCCAAGATCTTGTCTTCTGCTGGCCATTCATCAAAATTGGCTTAGATTCATCTCAGCCTGTTCATGTTGGGCAGAAGTGCTGTGCCTTAGCCCAAAACTACATACCTCACCAGAGGCAATAACAGTGGTTTTAATGCTGTCTTTTCTTCCTTATCTATCTGGGCTGATTTTTAGCTTTTGAGGATCAAAGAACTAACAAGAAAAATATAACTTGTCAACAGTATGGTGAAGTCAGGCCAAAGCAAGAAGGTGAAAATGAATTGATATTAACAGGGTAAGCAATTAATTTTCTTCCTTTAGTCCTGGCTTTTGTGCTTGCCACAAGTCTAATGGAGTACCAGATGAACCATGCCAATGCCTGGGCACTGATAACAAAACAAAAGCTGATAAAGATGGATAAAATCATCTATGGAGGCAGGAAGCAATTAACCACATAAAGAAAGTGAAACATCATCAATGATAAGCCTCAGCAGCAATTTACTTGGGTTTGAGAACTTTTTGTTCTGATGGTTTTCAATAACTTTTCCTCGTTTTCTGCAGCTTCCTTAATTCAATAGATTTTTTTAAAGATAGAATTATGCAGTCATTACTACCCACATACCCAGGCCTTCATTGCATCACGGAGAGTAGATGTGGGTGGAAAGAGTGGGAATAGGCAACAGAGACGGAAATTTCAAAGGCCCTTAATGTTTGCCTTTGCTTGAGTATTTTGTATTATTTTGGTCTTTGCCATCATCTGGTATTGCCCTGAGAAATTGAGCTTCTGCACTGTCTTTATGAAAAACACTGAAAAACAACAGTTGTTGCTGACCAAAATGATTATGAGTAGGTAAAGGGGAGAGGTAACCCCAGAGGTCAGATTTCCTGCTGTCAAATCACCTTTCTCTAGGGATCAAAAAATTATTGTGATTCTTGGTAAAGAATTTAACATGGTTGGGGATTTCTTATTCTCTCTTAAATATATCAAAAAAAAAAAAGGAACTGTTATATATCAAGTATTTGAGATGATAATTGTTGGATACCACTGTCTTTTTTTTTTTTTTTTTAAGACAGAGTCTCGCTCTGTCGCCCAGGCTGCAGTGCAGTGGTGGGATCTCAGCTCAGTGCAAGTTCTGCCTCCCAGGTTCACACCGTTCTCCTGCCTCAGCCTCCCCAGTAGCTGGGGCTACAGGCGCCTGCCACCACGCCCAGCTAATTTTTTGTATTTTTAGTAGAGACAGGGTTACACTGTGTTAGCCAGGATGGTCTCGATCTCCTGACCTCGTGATCCGCCCGCCTCAGCCTCCCAAAGTGCTGGGATTACAGGTGTGAGCCACCACTGTCTTTTTTCAGTGGTGAGTGATAGGCCTAATGTATCTGATCTCTGTACAAAGTTGTATTAGGAAAGCTGATTTGGTTTGTGGAACATTACCAATATATATGGAAAAAGGTTTTATTACCACATGGTTCTGGCATATCTTCCTTGTAAGATATTGTAAGTATCAAATGACAAAAGAGTTCTGGAATTTACTACACGAGAAAGTATAACTAGTGACTTTTCATATTTTTGGAAGACTAAAGAAAAATTAAATTTTAGAATGGGTTGTGAAATCTCTTTCTTAGCAGCATTTTATGGTAGAAGACAAGCATCTGCCCTCAAGTTTTAGAAAACTGGTCTATATAAAGTTAAGGGACTCAGCCAGATAAATCAAGCACCCTAGGACAATACAAAGTTGTCAGGAGGATTCCCAGGTTCTGGGGATCATAGAAACTCACCGATCTCTACCTGGAAAGCTTTTTGGGGCCTTCCTGGACTATGTCTCGGAGGTGCTTCCTACTGAGGCATTTCCAAGTGAGGATGCATTATCAAACCCAGTCCCTGGTGGTTTACCCGGCAATCATTATTCACCAACCCCCTCATCTTTCTTACCCTCTCTGAATGCTGGCTGACCACTTGGGGGTAAGGAAAACAGGAAGAGTGCAATAAGATCGCCCATTAGCAGCCATTAGGAGTTCAACATTCATATCTCAGCAGTCACTGGAATAGATTTTTCATAAATTTCCTGAGCACCCTTGTGGAACACAATATAAAAGGCAGCCATTTTGCTCCCTCTTTTACAGATGGCATAAATAACTTCCTTTGGCCACAAAGCTTCAGAGTTAGGAACTATATATACAAAGATCTCCTAGGCAAGGGGCAGTAATATGAGCTCAGGTGGCGGTCAGGTGGCTGTCTGGAAATCAGTACTTGGAGAGGGAGACAAAGGAATAGCTTTCAGGGATTCAGCCAACAAACACAGGTATCAGCATGGACGACAGGAAAGTATATTTTTCTTCATTTTTTTGCATTCCACCTTGCTTCATGTCACCATTTTTGGGTGTTCAAATCTTTGATTACAAAAGGAGGATCTTGAGGTATACAAAAAACCGGAATCCTGTGTTCTTCTTAGCCTAAATATGTGAAGGACTTCTTTTGGCCCTAATAACTCCAAGTTAGCTAACATTTACCACAGTCATTTTTTAATCATTTGGTTCAAAATAGGAATGACAGAGGCCAAAAAGCTTACCAGTTATAAAGACATTGTTCTTGATGAATACAGGAATATTGTGGGGAAAAGGATGGAAAGGGGGAATTATTTCATTGAAAGAGACTACCCTTTCATATAATTAGCACATAAAAAAGATTGTTAAAAAATAACAGTCTTAGGAACCAAGTATTAAAGATCAATATATTTAATAATTTTCAGGTTTAATGCAATTATAAAATTCTAATTTTCTAATAATAATATTCATTATCCAAGTGATTAATATTAACCATAAACACTCACAGTTTCTTCTGTCTCCCCTGCCCACCGTCTTTCAGACACACTCACACAGTGTATGTGTAGTATATTAAAATGGAGACTGAATGGTCAATGAGTTTGTGGACAATACCATACTTGTTATTCTTTTTCCATCTGAAAGGCAAGAAACAAAGGAATTCCAAAGCTTAGATCATGTGAGGAAACTCTTTCTGGCTCCCAGTACATGTGTTGTCCAGTTCTTAAAATGCACAGGCTAAAGCAAACTTAAACTCTTATTCAAAGTCTTTGTTGAAGAGACAAAGGAATTGGGTTTTCCCTAAAGATTTTTCTAAACTAGTCAGATTTGCTTCTTTTGATCCAGGCGTATAAGAGACAGTAAGAGAAATTTAGTCTTGGGAATCACTATTTTAAACAAAGGCCAAAAACAGTGGTGTCTATTTTTAAAGCCTCCTCATTTCTCCCCAGAACCAAGTGCAAGGTAATTTGAATTCGGTTTCCAGTCAATATGGTTAACCTGATTTCACTCTACAATTTAGCAGTCTGTTCTTTATACTTGATTTCTATGATATTAAGTACATACAACATTTCCTTCCCTTTTAACCCAGTTCCCACTTACAGTTTTCTGTGTATTTGAGATCTGTTTGGTGGCCTGCCTGAACTCATGGAAAACTGACGACACTGAAAGAGAATTGTTGTAGTTAAGCTTCCCTGATGGCATTTTTTAAAAAACAGCAGTGGAAAAAAATAACAAGGCACTAGTCAGATGTGATTTTTGGCAGATACTTCACTCAAAGTGCTCAGGGCATCCCCAGAAATTATAACCCCTCAAAGATGTTCAGGGTACAGTAAATAAAGCAAGATACAATTATTTTAATGTTCATCCTATTGATTCAGTTCTCTTCTCTGCAAGGTCTTAGTAACAGGGATTTTGATCTAAGTGAAAGGTCAGCTTTGAAGTAAGTGTAAAGTTATTTACAGGAAATGAAGCAAAAAGTGGGCTTTCATGCATTTTGAAATTTCTCTATTATTGAGGAGAAAATGAACTGTGTCATCAGCTGAAAGAAAAACAGATGCCTAACTTCTCATATTAAAGTTAAATAAATACCTACCATACTAGAAGTATGCTATTAGCTCTGAAATTTGAAATTCACCATGGTCTGTTTTCCCCAACTTTGGATGTGAAAGCAGGAAATAAACAACTGTGAATTAAGGCTCTAAGTAACTATGTAGCAGTTGTAGTTTGGGGGGTGGGGGAAGACTGCCAACATGAGATAATCATGGTGGGGTTTTCTTTCCAATATGGGATGCTAAATAGACATTTGTGATAACTACATAATCAACAACATCTTTAAATATTTAATTTCTTGTCAGTTGTTATCTTAATTGACTTCAACTCATATGTATGTATGTGTGTATGTATTACATATATACATATAACTACATCTGTCAGAGGGAAGTGGCAAATTGAAGCAATTATGCGGCTCATTCTGCAAAGAAAAAAAGGAAGAGGAGAAACCTGATGGTAAGTGGGAAAAGTTTAGATAATTGTGACTTACTGTATAGATTTATATTTAGATATAACCTGGACTTCTTCAAATAATTTATGTCTACCTGTAGTCTTGGATTTCTTCATACTCTAGATCAAAACGTTGATTCCTAGATGTGTTTACATATCACGTATAATTGAGTTCACTGGCACCTCAGTGCAGGTCGGCTTGGTGTCATGCTGGTTTTCACTTAATGGGATTAGTTACTAAAGCTTAGTTCAAAATTAATTCATTTCAACAAAAATCTATTAAGTATCTAGTGTCCCAAGCTCTTAGCTTGGTGCAAGGAGTCCACAGTTAATTTCAATATAATTTTTTTTTTTTCGAGATGGAGTCTCACTCTATTGCCCAGGCTGGAGTGTAGTGGCACAATCTTGGCTCACTGCAACCTCCATCTCCCAGGTTCAAAGAAGTATGTCACTATTAGGAATTAAGAATGCAGCCTTGAGCAGTGAGTCAGAAGAATCACTCCTCTAAAGATAGGGAAAAAATGCCAATTTTTAGGAAATAAAGCTACACAAATTGTAAGAAAAAGCTGACCTTTACTGTAAGTAATTATTCAGTTTTGTTTCATTCAGTTATCTATTTCCAGCACAAAAATACTATAAAATCATTACCACGGTTTAAAAAAAAAAAAAAAAAAGGCTTGGGTTGGGACCTCTCTACCTCTCTTCTGCCACCTACTAGCTGAGTGAACTTTAAAAACTTAACATCTCTAAGTATCAGCTTCTTCCTCTGTAAAAGTGTAATAATAAGAAGAAATATCAGGCCTAACTGATAGGCCTGGTGTGAGGATGAAATGAGATAATGTATTGTCTTAGTCCGTTTTGTGTTGCTATAACAGAATACCTGAGACTGGGTAATTTATTAAGAATGAAGATTTATTTCTCACAGTTTCGGAGACTGGGAAGTCCAAGGGGCTGGCATCTTGTAAGGTGCCATCTTGCTGTGTCATACCGTGGTAGAAGATGGAAAGGCAAGAGATAAAGGGGGAACAGAGACAAAGTTATTGTTTTATTAGGAACCCACTCCCATGATAACTAGCTCACTCTCACAATAACAGCATTAACTCATTCATGAGGACTGTGCCTAATCACCTCTTAAAGGTTTCACCTCTCAACACTTGCTTTGGGGATTAAGTTTCCAACACATGAACTTTGTGGGGCACATTCAAACCATAGCATGTTGCTAGTGCAATACCAGGCATTGGGTAAATGCTCAATATGTGTCCACTGTTATTATCATCCCTACTTCTGCTATAGCTGGGCAATCTAATGAACTGCAGAAGCTCTGGATGTAATGCCCTACACATGCCTGCAACTCGACTTTTAGAAGGAGATTTTGCTGTTTATTCTCCTAATACATGATAGAGTAGCAAATGAGGAAATAGCAGTCAGTGGTATTTATGACTTTCCATGGTAACCATTTCTGTTTACCCCTCTTAGCTAGAGGAAATAAAAGCAATACTGGCTGGATTAGTTGAAACATGCCATTTACTTTTTACCACAATGTGGTAAGTAAAAATAGAGAATATTATTATAAAATTTCTATGTATCAAGTAGCTGGACATGTTGAATAGAATTTGAAGGAAAGAAGTATAGACTAATTTACATACAGCAAAACTTCTTTGACTCTTTATTTCAGTATAGTATTTGAACAACAGTTTGACTGGCTTCAAATATGTGGGAAACATGATCTTCTAAACAAATAAATAATCCCAGAATCCTAAAGTACTCACCAATGTTGTATAAGGAGGAAAGCACTAGAATCAGAGACATTTGATATCTTGCCTTAATTCATTAAAAATGCATCAAAAATGTATTATGTGCAAGGACTATTCCAGGCATTGGGGTACAATGAGGAATAAAGCAGGTGTGGTGCCTGCTCACCTGGAACTTTAGTAGTGGTGAGTAACACAATAGGTGAGAAACACAGTAAACAAATAAACAAAGTAGTTTGTATTTATTTTGTAATAAGGACTTTAAAGGAAAAAATAGAGTCCTGTGTCCTGCCACTTAGCTGTATAATCTTCAGTGAGTCATATTCAGAGACTAATAGAATTTAAAGAAGTCTTAGAGAACCATTACAAAGACCTTATGAGCTATAAAGCACTAAACAACTACAAAGAATAATTGTCAGCAATGTCTAATTATAAACTGTTCTTTCTTTCTTTTTTCTGTTTTCTTTTTTTTTTTTTCTTTTTAATGAGGCAGGGTCTTGCTCCGTTGCTCAGGCTGGAGTGCAGTGGCATGATCTCAGCTTACTGCAACCTCTGCCTCCTGAGCTCAAGTGATACTCCCACCACAGCCTCTTGAGTAGCTGGGACTAGAGGCACAAGCCATCAGGCCCAGCTAATTTTTCTACTTTTTGTAGAGACAGAGTTTCACCGTGTTGCCCAGGTTGGTCTCAAACTCCTGGGCTCAAGCAATCTGCCTGCCTCAGCCTCCCAAAGTGCTGGGATTATAGGCATGAGCCCCCATGCCTGGCCTATAAACCATTCTTATCTGGTAATATACGCAGCCTTTAAAGGTTTCTATTGTATTCTCATATTCCTCATCTGAAGTACAAATATGTTTCTTAAAAACATAAAATATATTTCAATTAATATTCCATATTTTAATATTTTTATTTTCTTAAACTGTTTTTCTGCCAAGTCGATTGACCAAGAGAAGGCTGAATGTTCACACAGGTCTTTCATAGGGAAAATAATCCAGGTGTGTAATGACTGTATACGGGCTACCACTCCCATGCATGAAGACATGTAAATGGCTGAAAAATAGCAGATCTGGGTGCTTGCGAAATTTTAAAATTGATAAGAAAATGATAATGACAAATAAAAAATGATAAGAAAATGTAACATATTTTACTTTGCTTACCGATCTACATTCTCCCAAATGGCATTCAACAAAAATTGAAATCAGAATATAGGTTGCAGAACACTGACACAGGAATATATTTATTTTATATTAATAGAATGATTTCCTTTAATGGTTCCTTTTCAATGTTTTCATTATGTTTGAAATTTAAGCACCTTGGATAAAAGTTATCAAGAACTATCTTTATCCAGGAAAGCCTACTTGAGGGTGATGTTTTCTCTTACACATCCTGTATCCACATATCTCCTTGTAGATATCATGCAATGAAGAAGGCACTCACTATATATTATTGAATGAGATGTAACACTTAAGTAGACATATTTTAATTTTTACTCTAATATTTTATCCATAAGCATCAGAAAGTAGCAGTATGTTGGGCATGGTCATCATGTTACAGAATTTCATATAAATGTTATCAAACTTTCAGAAATAGCTCACATTGCCAAACTCAGAAGAGACTAATGTATAAGCCCAAATACCACTTGGACTTTTACAATGAGAACTGTAACATACAGCAGACCAGAACACCCAAATACACTGATGAATTAATCCTTTCCTACAGGTAAAGAGGACAAATTACAAGGTAAGTTACTTGTTAGATATGGAATCAGAGCTACAGTATTTGGTAGAAATATTGTCATGGCTGTTGTCAGAACGCTAAGAACACGCTATATCCATCTCCACTATAGGTTTATGTTTGCAGAATGACTCATATCTGTCTGTGAACAAGGCAAACACACATGAACAGATTCCTATTTTTGAGTTCTACTTTCTTGTTACTGTCATGCTGACCTTTCTGCTGTCATTCACATATTGTTTCTTCAGAGTATGTAAATCAAAGAATTACTCTATAACTTTATAAATGCAAAAATAACTATCTTTGCCAGTTTGTACTTGATATCTAAAATCGAAATGTGGTTAGTTCTGAGGTAATTAGACTTACTAGGGCATGCACTCTGGCAAACTATTGTCTGTCTTGTTCACTGCTGAATCCTTACTACCTTGCAGGCCTGGCACAAAATAGGTCCTTAATAACTTATTTGTTGAATAAATGAATTAAAGGGTAAAAGGTACTGCAACAAATGCCTCACCTCATTTTGCATATTCATTTTTTCCTAATTTCCTGCTCATAGGCTAACTTTTTGGAGATCTTTTTCTGCACGTGACATGGGTGAGAACAAAATATGTACGTGCACACACCATGAGCTATGTATTCTATTTCTGTGCAAGACAGATGTGATCCTTGCCCACTAGGAAATTTTTACCTTAAAATGTACAATTCATTGGCTTTTTAGTATATTTTTATTTTTTGAGACAGAGTCTCACTCTGTTGCCCAGGCTGGAGTGCAATAGCACAGTCTCAGCTCACTGCAACCTCTACCTCCTGGGTTCAAGAGATTCTCCTACCTCAGCCTCCCAAGTAGCTGGGATTACAGGAGTGTGCCACCATGCCTGGCTAATTTTTGTATTTTTGGTAGAGACGGTGTTTCACCATGTTGGCCAGGCTGGTCTCGAATGCCTGACCTCAGGTTATCCACTTCCCTCAGCCTCTCAAAGTGCTGGGATTACAGGCATGAGCCACCACACCCAGGCAATTTTTAAAGTTGTGCAACCATCACCACTATCTAATTCTAGAACACTTCTATCACCCTATAAAGAAACTCCATGTCCATTAGCAGTCACTCCTCATATTCCTGTTTTCATGGATTCCTGTAACTACTAATATACTTTCTGAATCTATCAGTTTGCCTATTCTTGGTATTTCATATAAATGCAATCGTAAGTATGTAGTTTATCCTGGAGAATGTTTCATGTACACTTGAGAAAAGCATATATTATTTTCTCAAGTGTACAACAAGTTGTTGTTAAGTATATGTTCTATATATGTCAGCTCTACTTGGTTTATAGTGTTGCTGAAGCTTTGTTTTCCCTTGTTTATCTTATGTCTAGTTGTTCTGTGCATTATTGAAAGTAGGGTTTTGAAATCTCAAACTATTTTTATTTTTATTATTTCTCCCTTCAATTCTGTGATTTTTTCACGTTTTTAAGCTCTGTTTTCAGGTGCATATATATTTATAATTGTTATGTCTTCTAGGTGGATTAAGCCTTTTGTCATTCTTTGCCTTTATGTATGCTGTTCTCTTTCCCAGGAATGTCTGGAGTATCTTTTTATTTCTACCCTGGACCCTGCTGATATTTTACCCATTCTCCCAACATACATCTTAAATACTGTTTATTTTGAGGTAGTTCTCAGACTTTCTGGTAGTTGTGATTACTCTCGCTACAGATTTTGTATAGCTCTGTTATGAAATTTATGCTTTTGTCTTTCTACCCCTAATTAAAGGGATTGTTTCATCTTTGTACCTCATTCCATGCCTAGTATGGTAGGCATTTAATAAACATTTCTAACATAGAAAGAGAATTAGGTTTTTTTGGATGGTCCTAGACAACTGGTGTATGACAAAGGGTAGAAGTTAATAGGAAGCGTATTTTAGTTCCATTTTTTAAAGAAAAGAAAATAACATTTTAATTACTAAAAAAAAAAAAAAAATCAGAATAAACAATTTGGTCAAGTAAAATATTTCCCTCCAAGTAGTTAAGGCAAAGACTGAAGGACCATTTGTAGGAAATGGAGAATCTTTCTATTTAGAATTTTAAAATCTTAAATTTTTTTCCTTGTAAAGAAATCTCAAGCCTTGAGTGTAAGAATGGCAGATGTTCTAACTATAGCAAATAATTCTTAAATGCAACTAAAATCCAACTTATAGATTTTACTTCATCTTTCGTGTCCCTAGATTGGATCCTTTCTTCAAGATTAAAACAGCAAGCCATGGTACATATTATGGCTTGGCAAGCTTAGAGCATTTTGGAATCTTCTTACTTATCCCTCTCTAACTTCTTGCCAACTGGAAGATTGTGATGAGACAGGAGGTAGAGAAAGCTGTTGAGTGAGGAAGCAGAAAGAAGTATCACATATCCTTCTTGAGTTTCTGAACCATGTTATGATTTCACTAGAAAAATGACACCCTTTTGGAAGTCCCCTTGAGAGGAGTGGACTTAGTGAAGCAGGTGGATCCTCTGGTTTATCTTCTGCACAAGAAGCCCTGCCTGGGAGAACTGACAGCCTTTTTGGAGTCCAAGTGCCAAACACCCACACACACAGTAAATGCCAGGAAGATAATCTTCACATTAGGTGATAGAGCTGAAATATTCCACAGGCTTATATCTCCATAGCTGTGGAACATTTTATCTGCCCATTATTTTGTTCAGTTATGGTCTCAGAATCATTATAATATACCTGGGCTAGTATAATCTTGAGGTAATGTCCTTGTACTCAGCTGCAAGATGGTAACTTTCCATTATACCTAGTAGTTCTTAGCCTTGGCTGAAGGTTAGATCCAAATGGGGAGCTTTAAAAATTACTGATAGTTGGGAAGCAGTAAACCAAATATTGCATGTTCTCACTTGTAAGTGGGAGCTAACCATGGGTACACATGGACATAAAGATGGGAACACACCAGGGACTCCAAAAGTAGGGACAGAGGAGGAGGAGTAAGGGCTGAAAAACTTCCTGTTGAGTACTGTGTTCACTATCTGGATGTTGGGATGAAGAGAAGCTCAACCTCAGCATAACACAATATACCCTTGGAACAAATCTGCACATGTACCACCTGAATCTAAAATAAAAATTTAAATAAAAACAAAACAAAACAAAACAAAAAATTACCCATAGTTGTGTCCCACTACCCACCCCTCCCCCTATTTGGATTTAGTTTGTGTGGATTTCAGCACAGGTGTTGGTATTTTCAAAAGTGCTCCCAGATGATTCTAGCATGCAGCCAAGGGTATAAAGTAATGATCTAGAACAGTGGTTTGCAAATTGTGGTTCCTGGACGAGCAGCATCAGCATCACATGGAAACTTGTTAGAAACCCGGATTCTTAGGCCCACCTCAGACCTGAAACTCTAGGGGTAGAGCCCAGCAATCTGTGTTTTAAAAAGTCCTCCAGGTGAACCACTGGTCTATAATGAAGAGACCTCTTCTTTACTTATTTTTAGAACATCTTTTTTGAAAGAAAAGAAAAAGTGAGAATCTGACCAATTCAGTGTATATATGTTCAAGGTGGGGTGCCATTTTTCAGACTGGTATAGAATAATGCAAATCTCTAAGTTGAACATAACGGCTGCCCTGAGCACCTTTTTTCCATGTATGATTATTGGTAAATCTTGAGTTAGATACTGTCCAGTAGATTTGTGCCATGTAGATGGCTAATCTGGCTAATGTATAGATTACCCCCAACCCCCAGATACATGCACACAAAATGCCTAACAATGGATTGTCCTCAAAAATAGACTATACTGTAAAATTTCAGCCTGAGCCATACTGAGACTCCATGTTTTATATAAATAACAATTTTGGACTTCACTCATACTCTATACTTTTTTTGTCAATGCCACCTGCCAGTAGAATTCTGGTTTGTCTTGAGTTGACAGATTTACATTTGATTTATGCTTCATTCATTGCTAAAGAGTAAAGATCACTTAAATGCCATTTTGCCCTGTGATGAAACATGTCACTAACTCTACATTTGAGCTGTTTCCATGTTTACTTGTTTATTGAGTTATTTACGTGTTTATGAAGAGTGGTAATTGTAAATTGAGAGCACAATCCCACAAAAGGTATTGGAGAGCCCTAGGTGCACCATGCCATGTAAACCTGATAAATAGGAAGCTGTGTAATATCTTAGTGTCAGCAAACTCTAACACCAGTGTCAGTGGGACAGATCATGTGTGTGTCAAGCAAGAAGATAGTGTGGCATATAAGGTTGATATGTATATGATGGTACCAATAAGCAAATGATGAAACAAACAAAGGCCTTCCTTCTCAAGATTTGGTGTGTGAACTAGGAGTATTTTTCTTTTTTCCCGAGACTGAGCCTCCCACTGTCTGTTGCCCAGGCTAGAGTGCAGTGGCATGATCTTGGCTCACTGCAACCTCTGCCTTCCAGGTTCAAGCAATTTTCCTGTCTCAGCCTCCCAAGTAGTTGGAACTACAGGCATGAGCCACCACACCCGGCTAATTTTTGTATTTTTAGTAGAGATGGGGTTTCACCATATTTGTTAGGCTGATCTCAAACTCCTGACCTCAGGTGATCCACCCGCCTCGGCCTCCCAAAGTGCTGGGATTACAGACGTGAGCCACCGCACACGGCTGGATTAGGAGTATTGATAGCACCTGGGAGCTTTTTAGAACCAGACACCCAGTCCACATCCTGTACCTGCTGAATCAGAATCTACATGGTAACAAGATATCCAGGTGACTTGTATACACACTAAGGTTTGAGAAGCACTAAGCTAGTGATTGTTTCATAAACAGTGTCTATTTTCTTCTTGCATTACTGGATTTGAACATGACACTTCTAAAGCAAGCAGTCTGTGGTTCTCTCCATTCTGACGTTTCCAATGGAAACAGTAGGGCCACTAGGATGGGAAGTCAGCAGGAACAGCTGACCAAGAAAGGAAGTTTAGGTTGAACAAAGGTTTGCTTCATTTTTATTGCCCCTGGAGGAAGAACAATACTGTACAGAAGCTGTTAATGATGGGCTGGATTCGAAGGCAGTAATCTGTGCCAAAATCCAAATGTGTTTTTACTCTAAACTTCTCTCCAGATGTCTAGTTATACTCCAAAATTTCCAGCTGGTTAGAACCCCATAGAAATGGCTGGTCACTAAAACATATTTAAATATAAAATATATCCCTATTAACTTCATTTTCAATTCCTTCTACTCTTTTAATAATTTCGTTAACTTCCATTAGCCAGCAAATTATTTGGCGCTGATGGAAAATGTCTAGTTGACCTTGATGGAGAGATTTTAGTGGAGATTGTGCTCTGTTTAACAGCTCACACAGGTAACTATGGCAACTCTCCATTTCGGTTATGAACATGTCATACAAATCCTAAGTGAAAACAGCCTCAGCCTATCAGTCCTTTTTAATAAGTAATCTAACAATAGTGGACCATTCAATCCAGAGAAAAGACTTTCTTTTAACTGAGCAATAATTGAAATGGCACTATGCAGGGAGAGCTATGATCTTAATATATTGGCCAACCTGTTAGCATGATTTCCTTGTGCACACTTCAACAAATCACCCATCCACTTGAAACAGATAAAGAGAAACCACATGTAACTGCTCAGGTAATTTTGCCCATCAACACTCTGCACCTTTAAAGCTGAACTTTACAAATGGTTTCAAGAAACAGTGGGTGTGGTTTCCCTAATTTGCAGATGGAAACACCAACACCGGGTCAACAAGTGATGAGACTGTGTTCTATGGCAGCCTGTAGGAACCGCACCTGAGATGACTGCACTGGCCATACTGCTCAAGCCTTTTTCTCATACCTACCATCTGACCCCCACGTCCATACCACATGCACTGTCATCACGCTTAGTTCTCCATGTTTTTTTGTGTTGTTCACCACTATATCCTAAGGGCCTAGCAAGGTGTCCAGCGCATGAGAACTGCTCAATGACATTTGTTGAATGAATCAATGAATATATAATTGGATTTATATTGTTTTTCAGCCAATTTGCAATAGTTGTCCTCCTCTGTGCTTTCAAAGCGCTTCCCAGTCTCTAAGATCCAATTCAAGCACAATGTGCTGCCTGAAGCCTCTTTAATTTTCAGTCTAAACTAACACCTCGCCATCAGAATCTGGATACAGTACTTGCTTTCTCTACTATTCTATTTTTTTGTTTTGTGAGATGCAGTCTCGCTCTGTTGCCCAAGCTGGAGTGCAGTGGTGCGATCTGGGCTCACTGCAAGCTCCGCCTCCTGGGTTGAAATGATTCTCCTGTCTCAGCCTCCCAAGTAGCTGGGACTACAAGTGCATGCTACTACGCCTGGCTAATTTTTGTATTTTCAGTAGAGACAGGGTTTCACCATATTGGTCAGGCTTGTCTGGAACTCCTGACCTCAGGTGATCCACCTGCCTCAGCCTTCCAAAGTGCTGGAATTACAGGAGTAAGCCACCAAACCGGGCCTCTCTGCTATTGTTTTTACTGCTGTCATTTTCTCTCAGAAAATCTTACATTCTTGTTTCTATAGTTTATCTTCTCAACACTCTGAGTTCCAGAAGACCAGTGACAATGTCCTATATCCCTCAGATCTCCCAGCATAACACCTTGCACATCCAGATGCTGACTACATAGTTAGGGCTTATAAGTCAGCATGTCACGAAAGTATTACGACCGTATCAGAAGGAAAGCTTTTTCCTGGTGTACCAGGAAAGGCTCCACTTGAAGTCTGAGTTCTTGTTCTGAATGTGAATTAGGGGTTTCTGTAGGCCAGGGACCATAGTGGGCCTCTTTCCCACTCTTGTTCTGCCCACTGGCACAATTACAACCAGAATCTACGCCCTTTGGTTCTCAGCAGGTAAATGTCCCATAAAGAACGCTTTGATCCCTAACTTTCTACATCAGCCTCATGGCCAAATTCATATTATTGCTGGGTCTAATGCTGTACAAAAAAAGCCTTTCTGGATTATGACAAGGAAAGGGAAGAGGAGATGATTAAGAGCCTTATTTTAGGCTTCTCTCACTGGAGGACCTTTACTCATTGCCTTTCACTTCACCATTAGTAACATGTCAAGAGCTGCTTGGATCATAAATAACACGAACCGTTCATGGCACGGAGAGCAGAGAACAGGCAGATAGTACTGACACATGTAGGATTTCGTAATATGTGTGCCAACCCAGCACACACACTGCAGAACCTGCTTCTCCCCTGTCTACTTGCCCAGACCCTGGAGAGACTGGGTACACAGATGTCAGGATTCTCTTTTGTAAAACTGACATTTGTCTGGTGGGGGTCAGAGCCTTCCAGCGGTAGCCACCCATTTGTGTTACAGATGTCACCTCATGCCTCTCCTGCACCTTCCCCTAACAAGTCTCAGATGCTGAGACTTGGAGATGGGAAGAGGATTTTTGCACCATCTCTGCACAGTGTGGCTCAGGGACCTCACAGCCTAAAGGTCACCCTGTGCAAGGCAAAGTGCTTCTGCTTGAATAACCACAGTCTTTGTCCAGTGTCTATCTCTTCCCTCTCAGTTTATTTGCTTCTCTGCCTCTACCCCTAAGAATCTGTATAAATAATGAGCTTCTCAGGTCATTCAAGGGCAACTCATTAACTCCCTTAGGAAAAGCCAGCAATGTCTTTTCTTCCAAAGTGGTGGCTTAATGGCCACAAGTGGATAATGCTTTATAAAAAGGTAATAATAAAATAATAAAATGAGTCTCATGTGATATGTAACAAAAGGCCCAATTTAGGAGACAGGTGTCAATTAATGCGGCCATCACTCATTCTTACCAGTGGATGACATAGGAGGAAACAGAAGCCAAAGAACCTAAGATTGAGAATATCTTGAGAAAGCTGCATCTGAGCATAATACATAAGCAGCTTCTTTTTGCAAATCATGGCAGGTTTTGCATTTGATTCCTGGTTCTACATGGACCCTTTTAAGTATTTTCCCGATCGGTGGTCCTTCCCTCCTCTCATGCCCTTTCACGAGGTGTATGCACATCCGTTCATGTGCAGTCTCTCTCTCTGTCTGTCTCACACACACGCACACACACGCGTGTGTTTAAATAGACAAAATCATAATGATGGTGGTGATGATGATGATGATAAGGAGAAGGAGGCCTGGTGTCTACAGAACTTTATCCTTTGAGTGTGCATTTTCATGGATTAACTCAATAAATGTTTAAAACAACTCAATCATCTTTGTTAGGTAAAGTAAGTGTTATGGTTTACATTTAACAGATGAGGAAATTGGGGTTGACTTGTTTAAAAAATAGTAGTAAAGCCAGGATCAGACTTTCTTTCTATTCTCCTTCTTAGGTGGTTCTCTTACCATAGCACACTGGAATCAAATCAGAGAACATTCAGTGTCATAATTACTGGCTAACACACAACTCCTCCCCACCTAGCTGTGAGTGTTCAAAGGCAGAGACAGGTCTTATTCATGCCTATCTCCCACTTCCAACACAGAGGAACGCTGTGTATGGAAGAGAGGGAGAGAAGATAAATGCCTTCTGGAACATTGGTAGAAACAGAACCTAGAGGAAATAGTGAAGGAATCAGTGGGCCACAGAATTGTGACAGCCATTTCTAAATCACGACACCTGCTGGGTTTACTCCTTTTTTTTTTTTTTTTTTTTTTTTTTTTTTTTTTTTTTTGAGACAGAGTTTTGCTCGTTGCTCGTTGCCCAGGCTGGAGTATAGTGGCCCGATCTCGGCTCACTGCAACCTCCGCCTCCCGGGGTCAAGCGACTCTCCTACTACAGCCTCCCGAGTAGCTAGGATTACAGGCGCGTGCCACCATGCCCGGCTAATTTTTGTATTATTAGTAGAGACGGGTTTTCACCGTGTTAGTCGAGCTAGTCTCAAACTCCTGACCTCAGGTGATCCACCTACCTCGGCCTCCCAAAGTGCTGGGATTACAGGCGTGAGCCACCGTGCCGGCCGGGTTACTCTTAATTTCTGTCTGTGAAGCCGATGTCATCCTCCCTCCCTTCCCCATCTGTGCACACTGTTCCTCAGCTTACAGAAGTCTCTTATTTATAAAGGCTGCAGTGGCTGCTAATTCCCTTGTTTCCTACCCCACCACTTGGTGATTCCAGAGGAAACTCTGAATAACTGGTGCAACCTTACTATAAAGCAGGCTCTAAAAATGTCATCATATCTGAATTCAGACTTCTCTGTACAGGACGGAAGCACCGTAGCCTAGTTGGGGGCACTGCATGTGACCACAAAGCTAGACACGTGTGGGCTATTAAACACATCAAAGGCAAATGGTAAATTGCCAGCCCCTTTATTCAACAAGCATTACTGGGCTCTTACTAGGTGCAAGTCTCTGGATGAGTTGCGGAGGACTCTGTGAACACCCAGGTGAGCTCCCTGACCTGGAGGAGCTCAGTCACCTGTAGAAGCAGGCAGATACGTGAAAAAAAAAAAAAGACTGTAAATGTCTCTCAAGCACACCTTGCTCAGGTATATTGTGATGACATTTTTTTGGAGATCTAGTGGTTCCTGCCTTTACGGGGCTGCTTAGGAGCTGGCTATGACTGCAGTCAATGGTGTGGAAGGATGGGGATTGAAAGAAGAATGCTTCCAGCAGTGGGGGCAGTAAGAGAGTGTGAGAGAAACAGACATGGGCATCTCATCATCTTAGATCTCCTTCCTTGATTGTCCTGTGCACAAAAGTATCCAGGAGTAGAAGGCTGGACTCTCAGCATTGAATGGTTTTGAATAGATGGATTCAGCCAGCCCATGAGTCAACTACAGTCCCTGAAAGGGAATGACATCACTCAGAAATCCTTGCTCATCATGCCCATCAGGCAAGTGGGTATTAGACCTGCTGTTCCAGCACCAACACCTTAAAGGATATTCACTATGCATAATGCAGGGGCTTGCAGCTTGTATTTCCTCTGCCCTGGCCATGATCGTGGATCACATTTCACTTACATGGGGTTTTCTGAGAACGAGACTGGGCATGTAAAGAATGGTATAATTGAGCTTTTCCCTCTTGGCTGGAATCTGTGGTTGCATTCCCTCTAAACCACACAGAATTCTGATTTGCTGCCTTGGATTTTACAGGGTCCTCTGTGAAAAATAAAAGCCTACAGGTGTGATAGTTTACTGCAGCCTTGGAGATAGAATTTCTTATGACTGAATTGCTTATATTTTCTATGGGGAAAAAAATCTCATACACAAACATGCACGTGCACATACACACACACACACACCCCCCCAGCCTAAAAGATTTGCATTTGTCCTACATCCATTTCTTGTGCAACTCCCTTCTTTGTCTGACTTTCTTTCCCTTTCTTTATGACTGCTCCACAAAACCCATATACAGTAGGGCACTTAAGTAGGCTGAAGGATTTTCTGCAGCTCCAGGGGAGAGCAGAAGAGTTTGGAGAATCACCCTAGAGGAAAAAAAAAAAATCTGCAGGTTTTCCACCCCTTTAGTAGAGAATTAGGTTTTAGAAATTCAGAGAGATTATCTGCAAGTCAGGAGGCCAAAGCATAGCTGTATCTACATGGCTGGAGAATTGTGAGCTTTTCTGTGCTGTCGCCCCAGGGCAGTAGTTAACATACACAGGTCAGTTCTCAGGCCAGTTAAAATCATAGCAGACAGGGGCCGGGCGGGGTGGCTCACGCCTGTAATCCGAGCACTTTGGGAGGCCGAGGCAGGCGGATCACGAGGTCAAGAGATCGAGACCATTCTGGCTAACACAGTGAAACCCCGTCTCTACTAAAAAATACAAAAAAAAAAAAAAAAAAAAGAATAGCCGGGCGTGGTGGCGGGTGCCTGTAGTCCCAGCCACTAGGGAGGCTGGAGCAGGAGAATGGCGTGAACCCGGGAGGCAGAGCTTGCAGAGAGCCAAGATCGCGCCACTGCACCCCAGCCTGGGTGACAGAGCGAGACTCCATCTCAAAAAAAAAAAAAAAAAAAAAAAAAAAATCACGCAGATGGGAATATGGAATGGACACAAAATTAAGGGTATTGCTTTTCCATTTCTGCCTTTCTAGTCTTCTCTCTTTTTTTTCTTTATGTTGCGAAAAAGAATGCCTCACTGTGGTGACCTGAAAGATGCCAGAGCACTAGCCCATTAATCAGAACAATTTTATATTAATACTGGATGAGTTCATTATGATTAATAAGGAATACTTTGATAAGCTGAAATTTAAGTTTGAAGCAAGGCAAAAATAATATGGTGCTTCTCTGAAGCATGTTTATTGAGGGTTTATTGACACTGCACCAAAGTACATGTCTGTTAAATGCTTTTTGCCATGTGCTAATAATATCCACTGGACAAATCCAATTCTTTCCTTCCTGTTACTGGGGAATCATGTCTCCTTGTGTTAATGGCTTCCCCCATAGCAGGCAGTTCAAGCTATAATTGAACAAATATTGAACATCTATATCTCAGTGGAAATATACTGTAATGAATTATCCCTGGGAGTCTGCTTATTTCTGACCAAGATCTGAGACCACTGGGGCGCCAGAGACTCTGAGAAGCCAGCGTCTCCCAGGGCCAAAGATAGGGTTTGGATTCTCTTCAAGGCTGGTGCAGAGTAGGGGATCTAGGAACCTTTCTCTGTCTCTCAGAAATGAGCCTGTAACCTGGAATAGCGTCCAAAGTATCCTTCACTCCCCCCTGACTCTGGCTGCCTTCAGATTACTACTTTTTCATTAGTTATGAATCTGGCTACCTCCCAAGGGACTGTTGCACCATTTTCCCATCTTGTGGGTTCAAAATCACAGCACTTGCCCTAGAATTACTGAGTAGAGCAAGACACTATCCCTTGAGCGATTTGGAGGCAAGAACTAAGGAAACATGGCGATCTTTGTAATTTAACTGCATTCTTCGGTTTCTCCTTTAGACTCTGAGGATCCTCGTCCTCTAGGTCAGTGGTTTCCAAACCTCACTGATCATCATCATCATCATCCAGGGACTCTTTTAAAAATACAATTCTTGGTCCCCACTTGGCCGATATTCTAATTCAGAAGGTTAGAGGGAGGAGGGGAATGAGGACAAAGAAAGGGAAAATAACTGACAATTTGCTTACCCTAGCATCTTGCTCCACAGCCCTCCACAGATGTGATTTATTTTTTATTATTCATTACAAAGACTTAATGATATAATTATCCAAAAGCAATTAGATGCAGAGTGGAAATAAAGTGCTTAAGGGGCTGGGAGGTAGACTGACTAACAAAGAGGGTGGAAGAGTAAAGTGTCACCGTGGTGCGATCTATCAGGATCTGGGCTTCTGGCTTCATACCTGAGCATGTGGAGAGGATCTCTGTTGGGGTCATCAGGGACAGCAACTGATCACACAGTTTCCCTCTCAACTTCCCAAAGAAGCAAGTGCATACAGATTACTCCTGATCCTTCAGATCTGCAGTGGACCATGGACCACCATGGCAGCCTCTCTGCCTCTACTCAGCTGTTCCATCCTCATACCTTAAGAATCTGAATCTTCTCGGCCGGGCGCGGTGGCTCACGCCTGTAATCCCAGCACTTTGGGAGGCTGAGGAGGGCGGATCACAAGGTCAGGAGATCGAGACCATCCTGGCTAACACGGCAAAACCCTGTCTCTACTAAAAATACAAAAAATTAGCCGGGCGTGCTGGCGGGCGCCTGTAGTCCCAGCTACTCGGGAGGCTGAGGCAGGAGAATGGCGTGAACCTGGGAGGCGGAGCTTGCAGTGAGCCGAGATTGTGTCACTGCACTGCAGCCTGGGTAACAGAGTGAGACTCCGTCTCAAAAAAAAAAAAAAAAAATCTGAATCTTCTCGCAAATATATATTTGTCAGACTACTATTGTAGGCATTAGGGACTTAATGGTGAGCAAATTTAGGGCCTATGCCCTCTCATTGAACTTGCATTCTGTTAGGAGGAGAGCTACAATTAATATTTAAATAAATAAAATTATTACAAATCATGATAAGTGATTTGAAAGAAACGAGGAACTGTGATAGAAAAGAGGGTGTGTGGGGAAGGAATAGTTAATTAAAGGAAATATAGTAGCTCTAAGAGAGAGAGCCAAGTGGTAAATAGAGCCAGGCTTACAGGAGTTCTAGACCCACCTCTGATAACTGTGGGTTATGTGAGAATTTCAGCAAGTCGTTAAACTGTGACTGTATTAGTTTCCTATTGTTGCCATAACAAATTACCACAAACTGAGTCGCTTAAAATAACATAAATACATCACATTACACTTCAAGGGGTCAGAAATGGAAATGAACCTCACTGGGCTAAAATCAGTGTCGGCAGGGCTGCCTTCCTTCTGGAGGTTCTAGGGGACAACCTGTTTCCAGGTCTGTTCCAGCTTTGAAAGGCTGCCTGTATGCCTTGGTTCATGCCTCCCTTCTATCTTCAAAGCTAATGTAGCATCTTCAAATCTCATTGGCTCTCCTGCCTCCTTCCTTGTAAGGACCCTTGTGATTACATGACGTTCACCTGGATAATCCAGGCTAAACACCTCATGTTAAGATCCTTAACTAAATTTTAGAACACAGTCTCTTTTGCCATGTAAGGTCACATATTCACAGGTCCCAGGGATTAAGGCATGAATGTCTTTGGAGGGGATATTATCCTGCCTACCATAATACTGCTTTTCTTTCTCCTTATAATAGGGATACTGTGATTTTCCTGACCCACCTCACAGGGCTATTATGAGAATCAAATGCAGTAATGGACAAAAAAATGTTTTTACAAATGGTAAGAGTCAATAGATGTAGAAGAAGTTTTATCCTTCTTTTACTATGGAGAGACAGAGGGTTCAGAGTAAAAGAAGCAGCATGGAATGAAACAATAGGAAAAAGGTACTAAGAGTAAAGGTTAAAGGGGGAAGTTGTGTTTAACCTAAAGGAAAAAAAAGAAATTTTTTTTGTCTTTGATTATGTAGAAATATTATGACAAGGCTGTTCATCGGACATACTCATGTCTACTACAGACCAAGCAAGAGGCAGGAGATTTTCTTGCATCACTTCTTGACTTATTCTGTTCCTTTCCTCCCTTCAAGACCTAAATCAGAGCCAGAAGATTGTTCCTACCTTCATTATTGTGGATCCATCTCTCCATATTGTTTTCTGTTAGCCCTTTGCATGTCTTTCTTAGTTCAACAAACATTTATTGAGAAATTACTATGTGATGAGTGTGTTAGTCCATTTTCACACTGCTATAAACACATACCTGAGACTGGGTAATTTATAAAGGAAAGAGGTTTAATTGACCGAGAGTTCCACATGGCTGAGGAGGCCTCAGGAAACTTACAATCATGGCAGAAGGCACGAATGGAAGCAAGGCACGTCTTTCATGGCAGTAGGAGAAAGACCACAAAGGGAGGAGTTTCACTTTTAAACCTGAGAACTCACTCACTATCAAGAAAAACCATGGGGAAACTGCCCCCATGATCCAATCACCATGGGGATTACAATGATTACAATTTGAGATGAGATTTGGTTGGGGACACAGAGCCAAACCGTATAGCTGGACATTGCAGTTGGGAATTTGCAGATGAAAAAGACAGTCTTTTCGTGCAAGTAGCTTGTAGTTTAGCATGCTCTCCTAGAGCCCCTATCACTCACTGCCTTGATTTGTAGTTATTGGTGTATATGTTTGCTTCCTCTACCAGATGATGTGCTTCCTGAACACTGAAATCAAATATAAGTCAACTTTGCATCTGCCATGACCCAAGCCCAGTGTCTTACAATTATAGGTTTCACAGATGTTGGGTGAATTCAACAGAATGACGGATTCTTATTCATCACAATTATTTCTTACAAAATGAGGGTGCTTTTGGAAGTCTTTGATCTGTATATATATAAAGAAGAGAACAGAAGTCTTTCTGGGATAGTTTGGAGTCACCTGGTAAAAGGCAGAGCCCTAGACCAAATTATTTTTTAGGCCCTTTCCAGGCTTCTTCTTATAACTCTGATTGTCTTGATTAAGTACAATTTTTAAGTCCTGGGGTGTGGTGAGCTTTCGGCAGATTATAGACCATTTTTGTTCTAAGAATCTTCTGGTCTAATCTAAGTGGAAGATTGTATATTGTCAAGGTAGTGAAGGGTTAGGTGTTAATGATTGCTTATTTGCATATTTCATTCTTGCTGCAATACTTTTCTCAGCACAAGAGCTTTGTACTGGGCATGGTGGCTCATGTCTGTAATCCCAGCACTTTGGGAGGCCAAGGCAGGTAGATTGCTTGAGCTCAGGAGTTTGAGATCAGCTTGGGCAATGTGGCAAAACCTTGTCTCAATAAAGAATACAAAAAAAGTCAGCTAGGTGTGGTGACATGTGCCTGTAATCTCAGCTCTTCAAGAGGCTGAGGTGGAAGGATCTTTCGACCCCAGGAGGTTGAGGCTGTAGTGAGCTGAGATCACGCCACTGTACTCCAGCCTAGGCAACAGAGCGAGACCCTGTCTCAAAAAATTAAAAAAAAAAAAAAAGAGCTTTGCAGCATGACAGATACTGGGTATATCAAGGAGTCCAGTTGCTTTGTGAAGGTAATCCAGTTATGGAAATTTGCAAGGCTAGTGTTGTGCCCATACCTTATTGACTTCCATATTTTTTTTATTTCCTTTCTGCCCACATTTGCTGTAGATTCACTTCCCTTGGGATGCCCTCCCCTCACATCTCTGCTTATCTAAATTTTATCTATCTTAAATTGTCCCTGTTTAATCTCACAAAGAAAAATACTGGGATTTACCTTCTGGAGATAGTTCATTCAGATACCTGAATTAATGGCTGTCAATTCAATTCATCATTTGTTATTAGTAATCATTAACTTCTTGCTGATGTCTTTGCCTTTGTTCTTTATAAAACGTTACTTAGCTTTTGTTGTCATCCTCATGTGCTATGTATTTTATTTCTGTGTGTTTCTCTTACAGGCTACTATAGTACTTTGCACTTAGTAGATACTCAATATATCCATTATTGAGTGATTCTCTTGATAAACTAAAAGTTGAAATCCTCACTTTCTTCGCCGTACATATGAATCAGCACCATATTCCACTGAGGGGAACACATTCAAGCTAAAGGAATCCACTTGTTTAGTAGAAGCACTTTGGAAACCTGATTTGTTTTCCCACCTTCTTTCTCCCAATCCTGCAGAGATTCTGAGAGTTCAGCTCCATATGTCCCAGTGGCTGAACACCAGAAAGCTTAGCAGTTGAGTACAAAACCTGTCTCTAAATTACACACACAAGCCAGGACCTCCTACTTGCCATGTTGTCAGACCAGAGTAGAACACAGAAAAGGTACATCGTGCTACAGGCTGACTCTGTTTGCGTCCCACTGCAATACAGGGAGCCAAGAGAATCCAAATCTTCAGTGTTATAATATGGCCCTTCTGCAGGTTGGGTTGGAATATCTGAGTGTTGTCTTTGTCGTCTCTTGTCAGTCATCCCCAGAGAGTGAAGCATAGAGTACATTGAGTCCATTTAAGAACCCACCCAGTGAGAAGGGACATATGCAAATGTTAGTGTACAGTTAGAGTCTGATGAGGAATAAAAAGCATGTAGAATTTCAAGCAGAATTGCATTATTCACACTTATAGCGGTATAAAGAGAAACCAAAAAGCACTGCCCTGCCTCCAACTAAGAAAACATATGTTATTTACAGGAGCTTAATGCCCCTCTGCTGTCTGTGTTGCTACATTAGAATCCCAGTAGATACCTAGCTTCCTGGCCTCAGACTTGTCAGGGTGGGGAAAAAAAAGTTTACCAGCTTTGGGGAGACCCTCTCAGCCCCAGAGTCTGATTTTCATAGATATGCTGAGATAGCTCTTCAGGTTCATTAAAGCCAGTTTCTTTGCGGACCTATTAAAACATTGCCTGAATAGACACTAAGATGGGATCAGAACACTTGGTCCATTCCACCTGTCAGTGCTTCAAGTTAAGATCCTCGGACCTGGAATGCTTGTAGCTACCTTCTTCTGATTCAGGTATCTACTCCACTATCACCAACCATCCTATAAAACAGAACTCTCCTTTCCCTTACTGTGCTTTCTGTTTCTCCAGAGCCTTCATCACTTCCTGACATTTTATGTATTCATTGATTGTCAGTCTTCCCCACTGGACTCCAGTAACTCCTTGAACATGTGTATGACAGAGCCCAACACAGAGGTATTCAATATTTGTCGAATGCTTGTACTGATCAGACCCTGCAGGAGGTAACAGATGAGACACATATTGGTCAGTTGAATTAATTTAATTTCTGAGCCAGGATTACCTGGAGTATGAATGGGGTTTAAAAAAAAAAAATCCACCAGGTGTGGTGGTGGATTACATGTCTGTAGTCGCAGTGCTTCAGCTGAGGCAAGAGATTTGCTTGAGACCAAGAGTTCACGACCAGCCTGGGCAACCTAGAAAGATGCCCCCATCTCTACCAAAAAGTAAATAAATACAAAGCCAAGCATGATGGTACACACCTGTAGTCCCAGCTACTTGGTAGGCTAAAACAGGAGGATCTCTTGAGCACAGGAGTTTGATGTTAACAGTGAGCTATGATCAAGCTACTGTACTCCAGCCCGGGCACAGAGCAAGACCCCATCTCTTACAGAAAAAAAAAAAAAAAAAAAAAAAAAAGACCAATAATCTACTTCATAGCACCAAACATTTAATATGTACCCCTTAAACCTCACTACCTTGTATCTTTGGATCTTTGTATGTAATTCCCATCTGTGACCTATGCCAGCCCATGAACTTCCGTGTCCTCTCCTGAAGAACCTCAGCAGAAACGTACTTCTGACAGCTCAGTTTCTAACCAACTTCCATACCGCTGTCTCTGCCTCACTAGAGATCCTGACAACAGTCTTCTTAATCCCAGCCAGCTCACCTCTTCCCTCTCCACCCTCCCTACTCCTGTTTATTTCTTTGCCTATTGGGATCAGAGTTCTTGGCTCTGTTCCACATTCCAGGTATACTTAATCCTTGCCATGGTAGCTCAGCAGATGGGGCCTGAGCCTTTTCTACTGACAAAGACACCTATGTGGGGCCCTCAAGTCTGCCATTTAACCAGTTCTCAAGGAGTTCAGAAAGGAGGGAGGCCGGCAACACTCTTCAGTATTCACAATTCCCTTTCATGGTGAGAGCCTCTCTGGTGAAACTTTAGATGCTACTTCTTTATTTCCAAAAATATTTTGGGCTTTCCCATCAGCACAGCCAACAATATAAATCACTGAAAGTCTAGGGAGGGTGTGAGTATGTGAGATCACAAGCTACAGAAGCCAGAGGCTGTAAAGTGGGACTTGCAAAAGCAGAGATAGGTGGGGTGGATTTGCATGAATTCATTTCGAACTGAGGTTCTGAGTGGGGAGGGAAGAGGGAGTGAGAAGGAACAAGAGCTAAGGAGATTAGGATCAAACGATGAAATTAGGTGACAGAAACTGAAATCTGGTACCTCTACACTGATTTCTTACCAAGACTCTTGGTACCTTTCTCAGTCTGGAATATTTTTGCCCATAGCAAAGTCTGAACCATCAAGGAATGGTCAGGATTTCCCTCAGAAGACATGATTCCTGGGGCCAGGCATGATGGCTCATGCCTGTAATCCCAGCACTTTGGGAGGCCAAGGTAGGAGGATCACTTGAGGCCAGGAGTTCAAGACCAGCCTGGGCAATGTAGCAAGACTCTGTCTTTGAAAAAAATTTAACAAATTAAAAATGATTAAATTAGATGTTTAAAAAACCAAGGCCTGTTTCCCTGATTTTTTTTTCTTCAAATTCTCCAACTCTGGAGATGGTATGTCAGTTTCCTAGAGCGGGGCTTCATCAAATGTTTTATTTTTATTTTTATTTTTAATTTTTCCAGTAGGTGTTTTCAACCACACTCTCTATGAATGACTTCAAATTCTCTCCATGAATAAATGAAGCATTGTGTACTTAAACTTATACAACCGCCTTCATATGCTTTCAGTGGTTTCAAGGCCTCAGTAGAGCTTAAAAATGTATAGCACTACATGCCCCCTTTAGGGAGTTAAGAGATGGAGGAGAGAGTAGTCTATGTTCCCTAGGGGCCAAACACCCTGGATTAAAGCCTCCTATTTTTCTTTTTCATCATTCGTAACCATTTCAAATGCAAACCCATAGAAAAACACGTTCCTTTCTTTCTTTTTTTTTTTTTTTTTTTTCAAACAACGGGGATGGAGAAACATTAGGAGCAGAGTAAAAGCTGTTCAGTGTGCTTGGATGACTCAGTCTAAAATAGTATTATAGCTTGGCAGCAAATCTACTTCAGGGAAGCTGGTGGGAGACTAAAATAAAAGTTAAATTGAGGGGGTAAATCATTTTATCAGGCTTAGGATTTTTACTTGATGTAATGAGATTCTCAATGTAAAATGAGTTAATATGTCTGCCTAAGGGCATAAATATTCAAAGAAAGAATTTGAAAATACAGACTCAAAGTAAAGAGCAGTCTGAAATAAAACAATGCAAGGCAGTGAAATTCTCCTCATGGAAATTTTGGCACAATATGCTTCCTTTTGAACAACATGATTGAATGTGAGTAGCCCTAGCTTGTCGGTAAGAAAAAGAAAGCCTCAAAGTTTTTTTTTTTTTTTTTTTGTCTTTTAAAGACTTTTCTATTGGGTTCTATTTTCCTCCTCCTCTTCCTCCTTCCCATCTATTTTCTAGAAAAACTATCCTTTTTTTTGCCCTGCAAAATGCAAACTGAATTCAGATTGTTCATAAAAGATGAAGCCAAACATATTTCTGTATTGTTGCCTTTTTGCTCACTGATTTTCTGTGACTCAAATGCAGAGAGAGCCCATAGAGCAGAGGGCGAACTTTTGCTTAGCCCACAACCAGAAAGGGAAACCCCAGTGTTTCTTCTCAGCAGTTGACCAAGTGGCCCTCACACTTTCTTTCTTGCCTTTCTTTTTCCATTTCTTTCTGAAAACACTTTCAATTAAGCCACCTATGTTCCTTATATCACAAAAAGTAATGAGTCAATCAAGCCTGTATTATCAGTTATTCTTTCAAACTAACAGGCTTATGGAAGAAAGGGATGGCTAATGCATAGATATCAGACACATAATCACAGAAGGTGAAGTTGGGGCAAGAGTGGGAGGTCAGAGGCCTATCCTCCTCCTACCTAGAAAGTAGAATCAGAGGGGAGGGAAGAATGGTCTCCTTCTGGTTCTGTGATGGCTTTTTATATCCTGTTAGTACTTCGTAGACTGAAATGATCTTCACACAAATACTCCTGGTGACATTTGTGTAAGTCAAGAAGCATACCCAGCGGCTCAGGCATTTTAGTCCAGCTACCCCCAGGAAAAGGAAGCGGATGTACACAGGTTCTTGGGCTGAGCCCTGCTTTCACTCCAGGGCCTTTGAGAGGCAGGCCCGAGGCCATGCTCCTGAGATGGACACTGCCCCAGGTCATGCTTCACGCCACACAACATGGCTGCTGAGTTTTGAGCAAAAACCAGACATCAGACTGTCTTTGGGAATGGCCTAAGCCCATTTACTCTTAATTGCTTTCTTCAAGGCCCTGTCAAGTCTGATCACTATGAAATTGTTTGGTTGGCCTTGTGGTAGAGAAATAGCTGTGTGATGTATAGAGTGCCCTATCCGATGGAAGCATCCACTGATGCTTCCGTTTCCATTTTTAAAAATCTTTTATTTTCACCATTTAATCTTTGACAATCTTGATATACTGATGTTTCTCTCTGGCCTTCCATGTGGCACAAGGATCTGCTTGTTTAACGAGCAGCATTTGTAAGTACTCAAGTAGGGGCCCTGTGATAGATGATTGTTACTATAGCAACTTTCTTTTTTTTTTTAGAAAAAAAGAAAACTAACCTTGTGAATGGACACATAAGAAATCATAAGAAATTAAAATGTTTCCCTCAGAGCAGAATATAGCTGGAATGCTGAAGTCTCCCTCAACCTCATGAAAAGATTTGTGTGAACAATTTCCATGCTTTGGATTGGGCATAGCCAGCTGTGGGCTCTGAATTCCCAGAATAATGTTTTAGTGTGAAAATCAAACACTTGTATTCTTTTTTCAAAGCTTTTCTTTAATTATGGAGGAGATGGCCAACATGTGGGACAATGTCACTGTCAAGCACCTAGAGGTTATGCGTATGCAGCATCTTACTTAAAAACCTCACATTCACATCTTTTAATGTGTTCCACCAATAAAGATGTGCTATTTCCTTTTCAGAGCTGTGGTCTTAGCAACTTGATGTCAGCTTTTTCAGCTCTCACAGCAGGGAAATTCAGGTGAATTCCAAACTGTGATTAGAGAGATCTGAGTGGAGTTAAAAGGAGTCAAACAATGGGAAAGAACACTCACACAGACACACATGCACACAGACCAGCTGCGCGCAAAGATAAATTGCATCTGCGTATGACTATGTTGGCGCTTGTCATGAAGCAGTGAATTTGCTAGGAATAGGTACAGGTCAATGGGAGAGAAAAAAAATCTCTCTGCTGCCAAAAATAATAAAAAGGAGGAAAAAAGCACCTGTGACACTAGCTATCATGGAGGAAAAAAGGGTGTTACTTAATGATATTGAAAGTTTAAAAATATCATGGGAAGCAAAAGCAAGAAATAAAATGATGTGTGCTTACTATGTGAGCACAGATAGTGGAGAATGGTCTGAATTGATGCAGAGATGGATCAAGGGTTGTTGGATTGCTCTGTCCTTCCCACTCCCCCTCCCCACTCCCTTATTTTCTGACTTCTGACTATATTTTCTTTGATGGAGAAAATGATAGGCTTGATAATACATGATAGGCATCCAAAGATCAAACTTTATTGGAGCCTTCTTATTCAGGAGCATGAAACTGTCTTGTCAAAAGCAAGTCCCATATGTGACCTTAATTTAACAAGCGATTAGACCCAATCCTGATGCTTTGAAATATCTTTTGTTATCAAGATCAAATAGGATACTATTTTAAATAGGCTTTTAGTATCCTCAGATTTCCTGAAAATATATGCTGCCAAAATTTTCATTGAACCCACTCAATGCCGTCCATCTCTTTTGTAAGTCTCCCATGGAGTATTTTTTTTTTTGTTCCTTAAATAAGATTTTGCCATATACCTATATTTATTTGGAAATAAAACCCAACCAAAAGAATACGTGAATGCAACACTGATGCTTTCTCTGTAATATCTGTGTTTCTTGTGGCCTGGCTTCTTTCTTATCTTTTCTGCTTCAGATGCATACGGAAGTTCCTATTACATACAACCTGTTTAGCCACTGCAGAAGAAACAAACTGTATGCCTTCCACCTAGTATTTGAACAAGGAATTAAAGCCTCTCTGCATTTCCTGTTGCGATAGAGAAAAGGAGGAAAATTTGGAAGAATAGGAACAACATAAAGTGAAAGAATTAGGCAAGATGGCGGAATCATCCATTCAAGAATGTTTAACTTTGTACCTACAAAATACCAAGTATTGTACCAACTGCTGTGAAGTATTTAAAAATGATGAGGAAGTCTTCTACCCTGTAACTCTCTCTAGCCACTGTCCTCTCTCTCCTTCCTCCAGTAGAGCTTTTAAGAAGAATAATCTACCTACTTGTTTCCCTTTTGTTCCCTTCCATGCACTCCTCAAAACATTGCAACTTGGCACCTGCCCCCAATCACAATCAAATGCCAGATGCCACCGATATGGCTCTGCCCTATGGCAGGTGACCTCTGTAGCATTTGACGAGGTTGCTCACTCCCTCCTTGAAACACTCTCTTCTTTTTTTCATAATCGTTCAGCTCTTCATCTCCTCCACTTTATTCCTTTCCTCCTAGCTCCTTAAATCTTGATGTTCCCCAGAGTTTCATTCCCACCCTTTTCTCTTCTTGTTCCTTGCAATCCATTTAGACACTCACAGCCACATTCATTCCTTCAACCAATGCTTATGTGCATTTCAACCCAATCTGCACAGACAGACCAAAGTTCGCTCCTGATCTGTAAACCTGAATATCTCACTAGCAGGGGATGTCTCCACTTACATGCCCTACAGACATGTCACATTCAACATGCCCAAACTTGAACCCATCGTTTGCTTGCCTGCCATCCCCATCATGAAACACACTCCTCTCCCTTCATTCCTTTACTCAGCAGCAAATAACTCCATCATCTACCCAGTCACTAATCCGGAAATTTGTATTTAGTCCTAATTCCTCTCTCTCTGTTACACTTCCCACATGGAATTAATCATAAACTTTGTTTGGTTTCTGGTTCCTAAGTTCTTTCTCATTCTCTCCATGTCTGCTGCTACCACCTTAGCCCAGGTCCAGCTTTCACTCTCTCTTACTGAGTGCTGACACCTCATCCACCTTCAGGCTTAAGCTATCCTATCTCCCACCCACATGCAAATATTTGGTAGTTAGAGTTATTTTTCTAAAATACATTACTGACATGTCACTCTCCTGCTTGAAGTCCACTAATGCCTACCCACGATCTTCACAATGAAGCCCACGTTCCTCTGCATGGCGTCAAAGCCAGACCAGACTTCTGCATCTCACTGAGCTCACTTGTACCCATTCTTCCCAGGCCTGCTTGACTCTCATCCCTGCCCATGATGTCTAGTTCTCTGAGGGCCTACTTATCACTATAGTGGTTACCTGGAATAACCCTCCAGAATGAAATGGATGTTTCCTCTAGTGAATACATTTTGTAGAGAGCATGGATTTTCAGTCAGGAAAATCTGGTTCAATTACTGACTGGATGAACTTGGTCAAGTTGCTTATACTTTTTTTTTTTTTTTTTGAAACACTCAAACTGTTGCCCAGGCTGTTGTGCAGTGGCATGATCACCGCACTGCAGCCTTGTTCTCTCGGGCTCAAGCGATCCTCCCACCACAGCCCCCCAAGTAGCTGGGACTAAGATGCCACCACCATGCACAGCTAATTTTTGTATTTTTTGTAGAATCTGGGTTTTGCCGTCTTGCCCAGGCTGGTCTCGAACTCCTGGACTCAAGCGATCTGCCTGTCTTGGCCTTCTAAAGTGCTGAGATTGTAGGTGCGAGCCATTGTGTCCAGCCTGCTTACACTTTTATAGTCTTATTTTTCTCATCTATAAAATGAAGTTTCTTTTATCCATCTCTCAACGTTGTTGTAAGGATTTAATAGCAATAATAGCTGGTATTATTGGTCAGTTTCTATGTGTCAGAAACTGCTTTAAGCAGTCTACGTGTATTTATTTAATCTTTATATTACCGCAGCCCTATGAGGATAATGATTATGTGTGTTTTACAGATGAGATAACTGAGGTACGTTAGTTAGGTGACTTGCCCAAGGTCACACTACTAGTAAGTAGGGGAGCTGGGATTCATGAGATGATATTTAGAAAGTGTCTTCTATTAAGTAGTCACCCAATACATGCCGTTCACTCCTTCTCTTTCTTGCTGCATGCTGTGTTCTATGGGAGACCCCGAAGACTACATAAAAATAATAGCTGACTATTAAAGATGGGGAAAGCCAAAGTGTGTTTTCTACTCTCACTCACCACAGAATACTTCTGATACCAGGAGTTTGCTGGTGATAGTGGAGAGGTCCCCACACACCAACCAAGCAATTTTCCAGCTGACACGAACTGGGTGTTTCATAAATTAACTCAATTAATACACTGTCTACCTGAGATAGCACCAGATTTCACAGATTAAGGGCTCAGTCCCATAAGACTCCCCCTCACTTCAGATGCCAGTCACAAGCCTTAGGTTGTGACCTGTGCTTCTGACCGACAAGCTATAAATTGGGGTTCCTATCACCTCTTCTTCGGGTTTGATTCATTTGCTAGAGTAGCTCGTAGAACTCAGGGAAACACATAAGATTTACCAGTTTATTATAAAGGATATTATAAGAGCTACACAGAACAGCCAGATGGAAGAGATGCATATGGCAAGGTTGGTGGAAAGAGGCTCAAAGCTTCCATGCCCTCCCTGGGTGCCCTACCTCTAGGCACCCTCAGGTGTTCAGCAACCTGGAAGCTCCTGAACCCTGTCCTTTTGGATTTTTATGGAGGCCTCATTACATAGACATGGTTGATTAAATCATTGGCCACCGGTGATCAACGCAACCTTTAGCCCCTCTCTCCTCCCTGGAGGTTGGGTGGTAAAGCCAAAAGTCCCAAACCTCTCATCAGAAGGCTGGTTTCCCTGGCAACCAGCCCCCTTCCTGAGGCTATCCAGGAGCCCCCAGCCATCAGTCATCTCATTAGCTTACAAAGAAACACTTATCATGTTAGAGAGTCCAAGGGTTTTAGTAACTGTATGCCAGGACCCAGGGGCAGAGAGCAAATATGTTTCTTATTATATCACAATGTCACACTAGCATTTATTAAGCATTTATTATTGGTCACATTTTGAGTTACAGACTTTATAGACATTATCTTATTTGAGACTCACTACAACCACTGAATTGGAACTATTAACCCCATTATTCAGAGGAGGAAACTGAGGCCCAGAGAGATTACATAAACTACCCCCAAAACTCCTATCTCATAGAGGACAAAACAAGGACTTAAATTCAGATCTCTGATGCCAAAGCTTGGGCTCTTAACCACTACAATATATTGCCTCAAAAGATAATAGGAGACACAAAATGGTGTTTATAATCTTGCCGGGGGACTACAAAAGACATAATAACAGTTACAAGCCAAAAACATGAAATACACAAAGAAAGCAAACCATGAACAGAGTGGCTTTCAGGGGCACAAATAATAGAGCAGTGATCAGAATTAGGCTCTGAGGAGTGAGTTTTGAGCTGAGATTTGAGGCCAGTGAAGAAAATACACTGGCCAAAAAAAAAAAAAAAGGACTCTTTTCATAGTTACAATGGCACGTTTAGAGTCTTGACAAATGTAGCGAAGTGGTCATGTGTAAGGAAGCACTTTATCCTCTAGCAATCTAACGAGTGGATACAAGATATTAATCATGAGGCAGGTACAGCGAAGAAATGTATGTTTTGGGGTAGGGGGGAGCTAAAGTCCCAGTGGCATCAATCCTGTTGACATCTTGGATTAAAAGCAATTTACAAGGCTGTAGCTGGTGAGCTTTCTCTGTTTAAATCTGTCCTGCATTGTGTCTGAAAGGCAAATGAAATAAACAGCAGTAATATTTTCAAGGATTAGGGACTCACTGAGTTAAGGCTGTGCTTTTGAAATTTTAAGCAGACTCAAGCAACACTGTAAAGTGTTCTTTAAGGAATGATACAGAATGAGGTCCTTGAAGTGTCTGATTATCTCCTGCCCATTCAGAATGGGTGGATATTTCCTTCTAATCAGGGGCAGTCAGTTAGCAGATACCCAAGGCCCAGGTTAGTGTACTCTGCTGTCTGTCCTTTAAGATGATGAATTCATAGAAAGGAACTGTAACATATTCTTGTTTAAAGATAAGCTTCAAGAAATTCATAAGCGTGTTCTGAGAAACAGTGGTTCTCATCAAATGAAGAGGGCTTACTGCTTTGACAAAGAGAATTACCATTGATTCACAATTTTGACCTGCTAAAAGTTTTATTTTTCAATATAGGTAAGGTGGTATTTTTTTCTCTTCAAAGAATATGGCCACACATGAAGAATTAGAATCTGTCAGGTGGAGAATTCATCTCAGTCATATAATTACTGAGCTGAGCAAGTCAGATCAAAGTGGGGGCATTGTATTGCTATAGGACATTGCTTCAAAGAAGAGTTGAACTGCAAACAATATAAAGGCTTTATTGTCCTCCATCCTAACGTCATTTAAATAATCAAGAAACATTTTCCATAAGTGGCAAGTAGTGGGATTTTAATGCCTGGTTAAAAAAGTCTGCATTCAGGCCTTATAGAAAGCAAAGGACCTTTTCTATCAGCCATTACAAATTCTCATTTCCAGGCATGAAAGGCTTAAATTGCCTGGAGTGTAGGTTTTGGTTTTGTTTTTTTTCCATTATAACCAAATATCTTAGTAAACTTCTTCATATTTCATAGAGCTAGTTAGGCAATTTCTCCTTAGATGTATCTTTGATGTGAAAATAAACATAGACTGGAGTGAAAGTTGAGGTACCTTCTAAGAGAGTATCTGTCTAAATGGTTCATAGTTACTCAGGCTAACATTAGCCCAGAGAAAACACATATCAACACTTTATATTGAGCCTAGATACAGTTGCTATAAGAAAAATATTTCTTCAAAACTTTCAAAAGAATGATGACATCAATGCCAAGAACATCAAAGAAGCTGTTTGTTGCTTTCAGGTACTTTGCCAAACTACCTTCTAAATGCTGCTTAACATTCCTTTGTAATGGAGTTAAAGATGAGCCTGAAATTGCAGGGACCTCTTAAAATGTCTGATCATCCTACCTGTGTCTCCAGGTGATTGTATCCAAACCAGTTAACACATTGCAGTCCTGGGTTGTCCAAACATGATTCAGATTGAAGTTTTACTTTCAGAATGCTTTTGTGCATTGAGGGGAGAATTGGTGGAGATGTAATCTCCAGACCTCCCCTGGGAATGCCATGGAGAGAGATGTGGAAACAATAGACATGCTGTTGGAATTCTGCTGTCATGGAACGGCACCTCTCAGTCTTCATTCATAATGCTCTTCTTTCATAAAGGATGTGGAAGAGTGGGATTAATGACCACATGTGGAAAGTTGAAAGAGAAACCAAAATAAATGTGTCCATTTGGCCTCTTTCCAGCATTTCAACTTTAATTAATCAAGAAAATATGAATTTATCTTATGAAAACTTTATTGAGTGTGATTATTGGTTTTATTCTTTGTTTTAGTTGGGAATTATTTGCTGCAGCTAATAAAAGCCCTCTTGAAGTATCTCAAGCAAAAAAGAAAATTGGGAGGGGGGAGATTTATTGGAAGGTTATGGGTTGTTTTTACTGTAGCAGATATAATTGAGTCTCCCAAAGTTCTGGAATTAGGAATTGGAAAGTTTTCAGGATATTTTTTTCCCTCCCCCTTTCACTGCCCCTCTCCCTCTTCACTTCTTCCTCTCCCCTTCTCCTTCTTTCAATCTAGTTTCTCATTCTAGCTTCTCCTTGTGCAGGAGTTTTATTCTCTTATCTCTTTAGACTTGCTTTCCCTGTCTGTTGCTGTGCACGGCTGAGAATGACTACAATATAGGCAGCCTTCCATATCTCTTAATTCAAATGCCTACAGATACTGTTAAAAAAGACCTTGTTTTGGTTCTGGATTACTAGAAGAGCATTTAAAAGGGTCAGCTTGAGTCAACTGTCTACTTTGATCCAGTCTGCTGGGACAAATGAAATGTTCCACTTCAGGCTCCCTCTACTAGGAAATGTGGGGTCAGATTATCAGAGAAGGGGAGTTAGCAAGGGCAGATATATTCAATAAATTTTCATTTCAGTCTTAATTATTTAATTAATATATGTTCAATGTAGAAAAATTGGCACAGACATATGAGCAAAGAAAAGAGAAAAATTTATCATCATGCCACCATCGGAAAGTACTTCAGCATCTCGACATGTTTTCTTCTACACATTTTTATTTGCTTTAAATAATCTTTTTTATTTTATATTTATTTGGATTATATTAAGAATGAGATACAGTGGTCAACAAGACAAATGTGACTCAGGCTTCCCTTCCTAGGGTTTATTTTATAATATGTGGAGACAGACTTAAAAATTGGAAGCTAATTAATAAAAATATTTGGAAATTATAGTAGGTACTGTAAAGGAAACAAGAGATGGAAAACAAACATGAACATGTACTTTAGATGGAATGGCCATGGAATATCTCTGTGAGGGTCACATTAAGTCGAGACTTAAGGAAAAGAAGGAGCTAACTATGATAGGAGAAGGAAGAGTTACATGAAGGCAGAGCATATCCGGTGAGAGGAAACAGTATATGCAAAAGGCCTGCATCTGAAATGGAAATGATCTTTTGTGTTCTTAGAATTAAAAACAAACAAACAAAAAAGTAGTGTAGCTGGAGTTTGGGTTGAGAAGGAGATCCCTTTTGTTGCTATCCAGAGAACACAGTGGGGCAGAGAGAGGCGAGATGTGGGGTCAGAGTCACTGAATGTAGATGGAGAATACTCGATTGCTTACCGCGCTTAAAGCAGAAGGAGCCTGAAGAAGAATGAAGAATGTGACCTGAGAGAAGGAGACAGGGAAGGACAGGATAGGGGCCTTTCATACCCATTGATGTTGGGTAAACCACTGAAGATGAAGGGAGAAATGCTGCCATGAGGTTAGGGATGGCTGTGTTTCATATTATTTCCCAAAAAGAAGGGACCTTTTTGGTAGCCAAGTACAAACCCGAAAATAATGAATAAACAACCCTCGAACACTGTTAGGGCACTCTCCCTGCCATATGGGATTTGCTGATATTTAAAGTGGTCCCTCTACAGTTGGACAAAGAGTTGCTAAGAATCAGCTATATGGCTTATAAAGGGGGCATGGTTCATGGCCAATGGCAGAGAAACATAGATGCTCCATAAACTGACTCATCTGATGTTCCCAGGCCACTAGGTGCCTGATAAGTCACATTGTCAGGCAGTCATTGAGCGCTTTCCTGGAATAGAGTTTGGAGGGGCATGTGGGAGTGGATGAGAAGCACAAGATACTGTCTTTTCTGTTGGCTTCTATAATCATACTGAAGTGAAAAACTTACAGACCTGAATCAATTACCAAGAACAATATAAGACAGAAAGTGCTAAAATCATTAAAGCAGGGAGAAAAAATATGAGGGAAAGTAGGATGGACCTTGAGGTATGCCCTTTAGAGAAAGCTTTCCAGACTGGGCCCTCCAAGCAAAAGGAGAGAGAGAAGCCACTTGATTAATGATACTTAATGCATTGTAAATTCTGCTGAGGAGGGCATTTAGAGATTTCATGAGAATTGCAAACATTTTAGACATAGCATTTACTTTGGATTTGCTTTGATATATTTTGGGCAAAAAGTGAGTCATGGTTAAAGTATTTCATGCACAAAGCAGCTGGATTTTTCAGGCTTTTACAGAATATTATGTGCATTTCTCTGTTAAACACAAAGGGTCCATCTCTGAATGTCCCCTCAGATCCTTGCTTTATAACAATTGCAGTAACTAGTCAGGATGACTAAGGATATAGTCAGTAGGGTCATCCTATTGGTTATCACTGAATGGATCTAGAATGATATTGTTTAATGTAGTAGACTACATGGGAAAATAACTCTACTTTGAACTTTTTAATTTAATATAAACATCCCCTTGTTGCTGGACAACAAGTTTTGTTTACACTGCCACTAACAGAATATCATAATATGAAACATGATATTCATTTGAATATTTGAGGGGTACTTCATTATAAGGGAGTGGGATTCCTTTTCTAGCTTTCTTAGGCAGAGTCTCTCCCATCTACAACAATAAGGCCATGCGCAAGTCTCCAGAACAATGATCATACTGTATTACTATTTTTCACTATGTTTCCAGACAGACTGGTAAATTCCTTTTTGTTTGTTTCTTTTTGTTAATTCTAACGTTAATTGAAAACAGTGGTTTTTGTTGTTGTTGTTTTTGTTTTTGTTTTGAGACAGAGTCTCTCTCTGTCACCCAGGCTGGAGTGCAGTGACGTGATCTCGGCTCACTGCAAGCTCCGCCTCCCAGGTTCACGCCATTCTCCTGCCTCAGCCTCCCAAGTAGTTGGGACTACAGGCACCCGCCACCACGCCCGGCTAATTTTTTGTATCTTTAGTAGAGACGGTGTTTCACCGTGTTAGCTAGGATGGTCTTGATCTCCTGACCTGGTGATCCGTCTGCCTCGGCCTCCCAAAGTGCTGGGAATACAGGCGTGAGCCACCATGCCTGGCTGAAAACAGTGTTTTAAGAGCAATGTTCTGAGCTCTTTTTGAGCTTTAGCTACATGGTTCTTGCATTAACCTATGATGTAGGCACCCTTATAGAATATACAGCTGGTGCTAAATAAGTATCTGTTGAATGAATGGGTAAACAAATTCAGTGTTACAGATGAGGAGAAAAAAATCTGGTTTTGTTACCTTCATTTTCTCTTTTTCCAGCACATGCCTTGTCCATAGGATAGTCAGGATGACAGTGGGAAGTGTCAGACCAGCCTGAGGTTCAAGTTCATCTCTTACTGAAAAAGAGCTGCCGGTGACGGAGCTCTGCTTTGAGCTTGGAATAATGCTGGTGCTTTACATGTGTGTTGCTAATCCCCACTAAAACCCTGAGACATGGGGTGTTATTGTCCATATCATACAGGTAAGGTAAGTGACTAGTTTAGACTTGTACAGTAAGTAGGAACAGAGAAGCATTTGGAACCCAGGTTTATTGGCAGTTGAGTCTTGTGCTCTTTCTAGATCCCACAGCTTCCCATTTATCTTGATAAGAGAAGGTGTCTGCCTCTCCGAGGTAGTGTTATACTGGTTCCCTTCCCCTTCTCCTCAATGACTATTTTGTTGGTTAAAGATAAACTTGGAACATTCTCCACAGGGAAGTGATGGAAGTGTCCACGCTGACAAAATGCTATCATGAAATGCCTTTTTTCTGCCCTGTAATGATGAGTGTTTCCAAGGCAAATTCCAAGTCGTTGAGTTACTCTTCCACAAGCCAACCATTAAATCTAAGAAAGGGGAGGTGGGGAAGACATCAAATAAATTTTGAATACAGGAGAGCTTGGTATTGAGTACCTTCAGAAGGGCAGTATGTTGACTTCTTTTCTCTATATAGAGCCTGAATTTGCATTGCTCCTGCTTCTATATAAAGCTTTATCTTGGGCTTCATAAAGAGTAGCTATTTTGGGCTAGGCACAATGGCTCACAGCTGTAATCCCAGCACTTTGGGAGATCAAAGCAGGAGGACACCTTGAGTCCAGGAGTTCCAGACTACCCTGGGCAACATAGTGAGACTCCATCTCTACAAAAAAATTTAAAATTAGCCAAGTGTGTTGTCACTTTCCTGTAGTCCCAGCTACTCCAGTGGCTGAGGGGAAAAGATCACTTAAGCCTGGTAGGTTGAGGCTGCAGTGAGCCAAGATTGTGCCACTACACTCCAGCCTGGATGACAGAACCAGGTCCTGTTTCAGAAAAAAAACAAAACAAAACGCTATTTTGACTAAAATAGTCACATTTCTCAGGGTCCAAACCTTATGGAACAAAGTTATGGAACAAATTTTCTAGAAAGATCTAATATGCCTCCTCTGACCCTTACACTAAAAACAACAACAAAAAGGCCAGGTGTGGTGGCTCATGCCTGTAATCCCAGCACTTTGGGAGGCCGATGCGGGCAGATCACTTGAGGTCGGGAGTTCAAGACCAGCCTGACCAACATGGTGAAACCCCGTCTCTACTAAAAATACAAAAATTAGCCAGATGTGGTGGTGCACACCTGTAATCCCAGCTACTCAGGAGGCTGAGGCAGGAGAATCACATGAACCTGGGAGGCGGAGGTTGCAGTGAGCCAAGATCATGCCACTGCACTCCAGCCTGGGCGAGAGAGTGAGACTCCATCTCAAGAAAAAAAAAAAAAAAAGAAAGAAAAACAACAACAACAATAACAACAAAAAACCCTAAAACATAAAACAACAAACAAACAAAAATACCTCACATGTTTTCTTGAAGGAGTGAAAGTATGAGTTACTGAAATTCATAAGGAAGCATGCCCTGGCTCCATGTCTGCTCCAGTGCTTTCACCCAGGAAGGGCATGGAGTCCAGATGGGGCTTCAACTTGCATCTCAGCTTTGCAGTCCCATCAGGAGGCGCAACAGCACTTTGTGTCCATCACAAAGCTTCATACACCCCTTCACTTCTGGTTCACATGAGTGACAATACATTTTCTTCACAGTTCCAGTTCTCAGGGCTTCACATTCTTGTGACTTCAGAGTTTAAAGGAAAATAATCAATGGGCAAGTATGGTGGCTCACGCTTGTAATCTCTATAACCTTTGGGAGGCTGAAGCAGGAGGATTGCTAGAGCCCAGGAGTTCAAGACCAGCCTGGGCAACATGGCAATACTGCATCTCTACTAAAAAATGTATTAAAATGTCTTTAAAAAAGTAAAAACAAAAGGTAAATAATCACTCAAGCAAAATTCTGGTAGAACCATTAATTTGCTTGTGAATTTGGTATGAAAATATTCCCCACAACCCACAACCTCCTTTTTAGCATTGTTTTACTGCTCCCACTCAATAGTTAGAAGGATCCCGTTTCCCAGGCACTGAGGTCAACGAATAATTATTAAAACACCTACAATATGCCCAGCATTGTGGTAGGTACTGAAAGAAACTTGGAGAAGTATAAGGCAATGAATGCCCACCCTCAAAGAGCTTAAAATCTGGTTGGGCAAACCTAATTACTGTGTGGCCATAAAATAATATCTAGTAATACAAGGAAGCTCAGATCTTGATAGGGCCAAATAAGAAGTGAAGGTTCTTTCTGTTTTTAGTAAAAGCCTGACAATCCTATTTTGTGCTAGGACTGGAAAGGCAGAAAGGAATTACTCTCACCTCCAAGTACTTGAGGAGCTAGAATTTACTATTCCTGGATCCTAAACATTTTTACTTCAAGAATCAAATCAAGAGTCATATATTAGCTTTCGGATTGGTCTCTTTCTAATGTTATCTATCCCCAATCCTATCTCTAATCAGCCATGAGTAAAATAGCCTGAGGAAAGTTTGCAGATGATGGAACCAAGATATTCCCTTGAGTATGTAGGCAGTGGCAGATTTGGTTCTTGTGTTTATGCCTGGTTGAGAAAGACAGAAGTCTACTTGGGGTGAAAAAAAGTGACCTATGGACTGAATTGTTACCTTTGTGTGGCACATTCCCTGTTTCTAGGGCAGCACCGGAGACAAAGAATGCATTTATTTTGTGGAAAGCGATGGGGGCAGGGGAAGAAACAGAAACCAGAGGATTGTGCAATAATGGCATTTTCAAATCCCTCCAGAAAGTTTATGTTTCAAGTCTTTTGGAAAAGTGAAGCATAGCTACTTAAAAAGAAGCAGTTTACTGAGGACCCCAGCCCCAGTTCTGCTGTGCTGGATTTTCCTTGTTCCTAGGCGTTCTCATACCTTCAACCCCAGCTGCTGGGGCAGGCAGGCTACCGTGTCTGGACCCTGCCCCGGACAGGCCTATGCCTTTCCCCAGCAGAGACCGCAGGCCTCAAATAGCATCTAGGTGTCCAAATGGAAGAATGAGAACAAGGACGGGAGTGAAAAGAAACAGTTTGCTGGATCTCAGCAAAAGAAAGTACAGTGATTTCTGTGTCATCTGCAAACCAGACTGGACTCCCTTGTTGAAAATCATTCCCAAAACAAGCCCCTTCCTCGGATGGCCAGTGAAAGGATGATATTAAATGCACAGTCTCATGAATTAAACATAATTGTGGGGCACAGATTTATCATGCAAAATAAAAAATGCTTCTCACCCACCTAGGTAGTGGAAAAAGTGCAAAGATTGAGTGTAGTGCTGATTGGAAGCCTTTACATCCTGCTGCTGGCTTAATCATCTGCATATTTTCCCTCATGCCAGGGATGATTTGATAGGATATGGTTCAGAACTCTCTCTGGTGCTTAGTAAATCTTTTTGACTGACCGAATGACCTTTGTCTCTTTCCTCTCCTATACTGGAGCCTCAGGAGTGATGGCCTGAACTTTCACCATCAACCTCCCACCAGTGATGTCATCATTCTCTCCTTGCCATCCAACCCCCTGTGTCCCGAATGCCCTTACCCCTGCCCTGTGCTCACAAGGCATCTTCATTCTGTTGGCCTTTTGTCTTGGCTGTCTGGGCTATCTGTGTCCAGCACACTGTCAGCATTTGGCAAGGTAGAGGCCAAAAGGGAAGAGAGCAGTATGGCTAGTGGTTCAGAATTAGGACTTTGGAACCAGACATGTCTGGGCTGGCATCCTGCCTCCATATCTTTCCTGTGTAATCTTAATGTCAGGAACCTCAATTTTTTCACTTATGAAATGGGTATATAAGAACACAAGCCTCAGAGAGCCATGAGATTAAACAAGAACTTACGCCACAGAGTGCCTGTCTAGAATAAGCATTCAGTACACAATAGTTAAGAGGTGAGAGGCTTTCATAGAACATAGGTACTCTTGCCTTTGAAGCCCCTTATTCCTTAAAAAATATTAAAAATTATATTTTATGACCGTGTTGGCAAAAAGATAAATTAATATATATTGAAACAGTTCTTTAACCTAAAATCTTATTTTTTTCCTTCTGTTCTATAACTGTTGTGAGCCCTGGGCACTGTGTGTCCCATGCCTAATGGGTAGGTCAGCCCTTGGGTGAAAGATTTGTTTTGGAGATCCTTCCCTTTACCTTTCCAGTATCATTAACTGTTTTCTGGAAGATTCAGGCCCTGCAGCCCCTCAGGACATTACTACCCTAATACTTCTCCTTTTTCCCTTCTCTTTTCTTCCAGCCACCCAAAAGGTCCACAGTGTGGAGCTCCCAACTCCCATAGTCCTGCCCCCATCCTTCTCTATTTAAACCCTTGCCTTTATTCCCCACCATTCCCCTGGTTAGGTCTTGTTCCCGGCTTTATTCTTGTTCTGGTAAGTTGGCTTTGAATTTTCTCATAAGCTATTTCTCCTTGAGGTATTATTGACTGTTTTCCTCCTCTATTGCTTCTGGAGTATTTGCATCCTGAGAGACTCTATACCGTAATTCAAACCATGTATCTAATGAAAGAATTTTAGTCCAGCAAAGGAGATATTTCAAAGCAAAAAGTGATCCTTGAGAATCATTTAGATTGTATGGTGCTGGTGCCAGTAGCTTGGTGCCTACTGCTTGTAGGCATTCAGTGGGTCTCGGTGATATAACTAGATTAAAAACTTCTAGAAGGCAGGGCACAGCCTATTCCCAAAATTCTCTTGGTAAAGTATCATGCCCAGTGAAGTTTTGATGGGTGTCTTTTATCCTAATGGAATCACACGTGACTTCTTCTGTCCCCCATCTTAAGGAATCCCTCCAGCTGTGCTTGGTGGTGACCTTACACCACCACACATGGTGCCTGGAACACAAACTTCCCTCCTTTAGTGCTTGTAATTTTCTGGCTTTGGGCAGGATAATGATCTCAGAGATAATCCCATTTATAAAGGAGAAGAAAATTGTGGCCCAGAAAAGTTGAGTATTTTCCCTAAAGTAACAGAATAAATTAATGGAAGAATCGGGATGAGAGCCCTGGCTTCCTGAAGACACAGGTGTAGGTACCATTTACCTCTGTCAGGGCCTAGGGTGTCACTTACTATGGAGCACAGGCTGTGCAGTGGGAATGTGTGGTTTGATTCCTGACTTCATTGCTTACTCTGTCTGTCCTTTGAAAAGATACTCAACCTCTAAACCTGTTTTCTTATCTGCAAAATCGGGGAGGGGAAGAAATAATATCAACTTTATAGAGTTGTGAAGATTCTGAGAGTTGTGAGAGTTACATAAGATTATCCACATAAAGTGCTTAGTACAATGTCTCACATGCAGACCTGCAATAAATGACTCATTATTATACAATTATCACTAATTCTATTACTGTCTTTACACTCCTCATAGCCTAAAGAAAGTGTGAGTGCTGTTTCCCAGAGCGCATACTGCACTGCCCAGGGAGTGGCCAGAGCAGTGAGAGAATCTGGCTGAACAGGTTTTTTCAAAGCAGTGGAAAATAAATCAAAGGTGATAACCCAAATTTGGAAAAAGAATGTACTCCTTTGTTTGTTCTTTCCTAGTTGTGAAAGAACCTTCAAAATGCAATTTATGCTGAAATAAATCAGAAGCAACATGGCTGACTCTCTCTGGTCTGTGTTCTTCCTGACCCCATGAGGATAGACAGTGGTAACTTTGAGTTTCTGCTGGATGTGGTGATAGCTGACCATGTTCTGTGATGATGTCTACACCAGTGAGTGGACAAGATTAGGAGTCAGCAAATCATGCAGAGACAGCAGAGATGCGGGGAGAGGGGAAGCTTCACACCCAGGTACAAAGCATGCCTAGCCCCTTGCTGCAAATTGTTCATCACTAAATGTGAAGTCTCAGGCAACTTGGTTAGAACTCTGTGTTGAAAATAACAGATGCCCAATTTGTATTAGCTTGAGCAATAGGGAAATTCATTATAAAGATGCCATAATGTATCAAAGAAAACAAGCAGAGCTGACCTGGGATTGGAAACAAGCCCCCGAATGGTATTCAAACGTGTCTCTCCTCTGCTTCGTTTTTCTCTCTTTCTACAGATTTGCTTCCTCTGTGGCTCTAGTTAACACAATGGAACAACAGATCACAAGTTTTGTAGATACAGCCACCTAAAGAGAGCCTGGTCTCACTTTCTCTAAATCCAAAATTCCCATGGAAGGGAGTAATTGCCCTGCCTTGGATCAGGTTCCTTTCTCTGATTACCAATCAGCAATGATATAAGGTTATAATCTGTTGTACCAACATGACACATTCACCATAACTATTTACCACCTGTGAGTGAGAAAAACTACAAATAAGGGATGATTGAAACAAGTATTGGTGAGCCAGATGACAAAAAGCAGATTTTTCCCACCCAGCTCTATACTGCGTCCTGGCCATTCCCATATTCCTCATCACTTTACCTGAAATCTAGGATGTCTCTGTAGTTACTGCCCCTGGCCCCTTTATACTAGGTTGATCCTAGCCCTGAACAAACTAATTAGAGCACGTTAGAGTGTAAATGACATATGCTTTAGAACCACGCAAACTTTGAGTTAAAGCCCACTTGCTAGCTGTGTGACCCTGGGCAAGTTACTTAGTCTCTCTGAGTATTGCTTTCCTTATTTATAAATTAAGGGTAATAATACCTTTCTAATGGGATTGTTGTGCAGATTAAGGGAAATAAAGTAACCACATTCAAGTGTTTGATATGTAATATATACTCAGTTATGTTAATTTCCTTTTCTTGATTAGTCTACCTAGAAATCTTCAGGCAGGTGAGAGAGCAGCCATAGTGAGAAGAGAAGATAGGAGAAGTGATAGAATTTTCTATCTAGGAAATGTTTTCTTGCCTCAGGTATTTTACAGTTATGCTGAGAAAACATTGAATAATTTCAGTGGGTCTGCAGCACTGGGAAAGCCACACTTTTGTAGATATGGTCTCTCACTTCAGAGACAAATCAACAAGGATATGAGGACGAATGATGAATGCTTTATGTTTCTTTTTTAATTTATTAGTGTGCTTATATGGCCCTTAAGCCTTTCTCTGTAAATTTTAAGCCTCATAAAGTATAATCTGATTGCTAGGTTGTGAATGAAGTACTTTAACAGTCACAAAAAACTTAAACATGTTGCTGTTTAGACAAGCTCCCCTTTCAGCATGTAGTAAGCCATACTTTTTCTACAAATTGTTTTTTATTGAGTTGTTACTGTAACAGGCACTTTCTAAACTTTTATATGCATTATCTCATCCCTTCCTGTGAGTTAAGTGCTATTGTCCCCATTTTCTAGATGAGAAAATTGAGGCTCAGGTAAGTTGCTGAGGTCACATAGCACACAGTGACAGAATTGGCACTTGAGCTCAGTTTAGTCTGCTTCCAGAGCCTAAGCAATTAACACTTTCATTTTGGTAACGAGATTTAGTTACAGGAAACAGAAGAAATGAATTCCCAGGAACATCAGTGCTTAAAGTATCTCATATGAGGGATGATCATCTCATGACTTTTGTGTGTCCACATAAGGTTGCTACATAGGCTTGGATGCAAAGCAGTGGAATTATAGGAAGAAAAGTAGATGAACAATAATAGCATATCTCCTTAGGCCTGAGAACTATTCTAATTACTTACTTAGAGGATAATAGTGATGAAGGGGTTGGGTCTATGAAAAAAAAAGAAACTAGAGATTTGTTCCCAGCTTTTGACTTGTGAGTGTTTTCTATCTTGCTTAAAATTGTGCACACTCTGATCATCTGTGGCTGCGAGGAGTTGTGTGTGCATGCATGTGGAATATTTTGGCTTGCTCCAGAAAATAACAATGCTTTAATCTTAGGTACTGTGAATAACTTCTTATGATATTTGAAGGAATCTGTATCCATTGACCTATGAACCCACTCATGGGAACCACTGATCTCTAACCTAATTGACCTGCTCCTCCAGAAATATTTTATTTTGTTGTGTTTGTGCTACTGAGAGTTTTATTATAATCCAGATTGTGCTTCATTTGTGCTCTCTTTGTGCCATTTTTTTTAAAAAACTGAATCTTGTGTGTAAATAGAAGAAACATTTAAATATCACATCACTTTTTATGAGAAGCATAATTGGATTAATATTTCTTATTTTTCCTTTTTATTCCCTTCTGTCTTTCAGCTCCAGGGTTCCTTGAAAAGAAAACAGGTAGTTAACCTATCTCCTGCCAACAGCAAGCGTCCCAATGGCTTTGTGGACAACTCATTTCTTGATATCAAAAGAATTCGTGTTGGGGAGAATCTCTCTGCAGGACAAGGTGGCCTCCAAATAAACAATGGACAAAGTCAGATTATGTCAGGGACCTTGTCTATGAGCCAAGCACCCCTGCGAAAGACTAACACTCTGCCATCCCATATACATTCTCCTGGCAATGGCCTGTTTAACATGGGCTTAAAGGAGGTAAAGAAGGAGCCAGGAGAGACTCTGTCTTGCAGTAAGCACATGGATGGCCAAATGACCCAAGAGAATATTTTTCCTAATAGGTACGGAGACGACCCTGGAGAACAGCTGATGGATCCTGAGCTGCAGGAACTGTTCAATGAACTGACCAACATATCTGTGCCTCCCATGAGTGACCTTGAACTGGAGAACATGATCAATGCCACCATAAAGCAGGATGACCCATTTAACATTGACTTGGGTCAGCAAAGCCAGAGGAGCACACCTAGGCCCTCCTTACCCATGGAGAAAATAGTGATCAAAAGTGAATACTCACCGGGCTTGACTCAGGGCCCCTCAGGCTCTCCTCAGCTGAGGCCCCCATCAGCTGGCCCCGCATTCTCCATGGCCAACTCTGCCCTCTCCACTTCGTCTCCAATCCCTTCAGTCCCTCAGAGCCAGGCTCAGCCTCAGACAGGCTCAGGAGCAAGCCGGGCCTTGCCAAGCTGGCAGGAAGTATCCCATGCCCAGCAGCTCAAACAGATAGCTGCTAATCGTCAGCAGCATGCCCGGATGCAGCAGCACCAGCAGCAGCACCAGCCTACCAACTGGTCAGCCTTGCCCTCTTCTGCTGGACCATCACCAGGTCCATTTGGGCAGGAGAAAATCCCCAGCCCTTCTTTTGGTCAGCAGACATTCAGCCCACAGAGCTCCCCCATGTCTGGGGTAGCTGGCGGCAGCGGCCAGTCGAAAGTAATGGCTAACTACATGTACAAGGCCGGCACCTCAGCCCAGGGTGGGCACCTAGATGTGCTCATGCAGCAAAAGCCTCAGGATCTCAGTCGAAGTTTTATTAACAACCCGCACCCAGCCATGGAGCCCCGTCAGGGCAACACCAAGCCTTTGTTTCATTTTAACTCAGATCAAGCGAACCAGCAGATACCTTCTGTTTTGCCTTCCCAGAACAAGCCTTCTCTCCTACACTACACCCAACAGCAACAGCAGCAACAGCAGCAGCAGCAGCAGCAGCAACAGCAGCAGCAGCAGCAGCAGCAGCAACAGCAACAGCAACAGCAGAGTTCAATTTCAGCTCAACAACAGCAACAGCAGCAGAGCTCAATTTCAGCCCAACAGCAGCAGCAGCAGCAACAACAGCAGCAGCAGCAGCAGCAACAACAACAGCAACAACAGCAGCAGCAACAGCAGCAGCAGCAGCAACAACCATCTTCTCAGCCTGCCCAATCTCTACCAAGCCAGCCTTTGCTAAGGTCACCTTTGCCACTTCAGCAAAAGCTCCTACTTCAGCAAATGCAGAATCAGCCCATTGCAGGAATGGGATACCAAGTCTCCCAACAACAGAGACAGGTAAGGGCTCTACTACTCCAAATACAGAGTTCCCAGAGACCATTTAGCTTGATCTTTATGCTGTGGTTACCATTATGTTTGTATTGGGACAAGATCAAGACCAAAGACAGTAGTGGTCTTGATGGAGTCATATGAAGACCTCACAAAGCCTGGTTCGTTGAGGGTATCTAGAGGCAAGGGCTAGTACTTCCTTGTAGAGCATTAGTATCATTGTGATCTGTAATGATCAAAGGTTCTTGCTTACTCAGAATAGAGCATTATAATGTATGCCGTTAATGACATATCCAGTTGTCAATCAGATGGTCATTTATCCAAGCAGTAAATTAGTCATTAAGTCAATGTGCACTTGCTGAGTACCTACCATGTGCAAGATGTTGTTATTATGCTGAGTATTGGAATAAAGCTGGAGGTGGGATTGAGTATTAAATGACTGATCTACACCTGCACCAACCAACTGGAATATCTAAATGCCCAATGATCATAATGATCCTGCGATGACTCCCTGTGATGCATGTGGACCGAATATCAGCCTGAAATAAAACATGATCCCTGTCTGCAAGCACAGTAAGGAAAGGGAGACAGGATTTTTAAACTACCATTTCAATACTAGGTATGAGAGCACAGAGTTTGGGTATCTTACCCAGCAAAGGGAAATCAGGGAAGGCTTCTGGAAAACCAATGTCTGAGTTAAATGTTAAAAGATGAAATTATCACGACTACAGATAAAAACAATCTCTGGCTACCTTACATCGTTTGGTTAACATAAAACAGAGGTTTATTCTGCCCCAAACGTGAACAATATGAAGGCATAGCTCTGTGCCTCCAGAGCACATATTGATGAGTAAGTCCTGATCCCCAGGGAACCTGAAAGAAAAAACTCTTTCTGGAAGGAAGGAAGGAACTTTGAATATAGCTTTGCGCGTGTAATTTGACAGGTCTGCGTTATCTATCTAAGCACAAAGATAGCACATTATGTCAAAAAATTATCTCAGGACAGTGCGATGGTGCAGATGCTAATTCCAATAACATTCCTAGAGTAGTTTTCGTGGCTATTGCCCAGAAAAGAATGCCACAAACACCACAAACTCTGTCCAAGCTAACCTTTACCCTAGATGTTGGCCAAGAGAACACCAGACTCAACGAGGATTCAAAAGTTATGCACTAAGCACAGCTTTCAGCCCTTTTCTACTTAAGAAGTGTGTTTTTAAAAAATTATAGATTATGGAGAATGGACTTGGAGTAGAGACATATATATACACACATATGTTTTTTTACAAAATTCCTTTTTTAACCCAGGGAATTTTGGGAGCATTTAAAAACAAGTCATAGAACTATTTTCTAATGCTATATGCAGGCACTTTGATTTGGATGAATGTAGGTTCAAATTCTTACTCTGACAGTCTTAGCTGTGTCACCTCAAGGGACTCACTGAACTTCTCTAAGCCTATTTCCTCACCTATCAATAGGAGTGAAAAGAAAATCTCCTAGGAGTGTATTGAAAATAAAATGAGGTAATTCTCAGTCCACAGTCTAGAGTAAGTTGATTACTATAATGATTATGGAAAGAGCCATAAATCACCAAAATGTTATTTTTAAAAAAGCACTGCTATTTTATAGGAGAGGCATTGGAGTAAATCCCAAATTCTAACATAACCAGTATCAGGGAAATAAATAAAAGAGAATTATCTTATCTCTAATTTTTCACTATCCAGCAGCTTGAGTGTATTGCAGTTTACCCTTTCTAGGCCCAGACTTCTGACCATAAAAATGGAAATTATAAATAATGAGATGGCAATGAGTTAGCATTTATAACCGGCATGACTTCTGCCTCCCTTACTTGTGGCATCTCGTTTCATCCATATGAGGGAAATGCCATTATTTCCATGTTACGGGTAAGAGAATTGAGGCACAGAGAGGTTCAATAGCTTTCCCAAGTTCGCACAGATAATGAGTAGCAGCTGCAGGATGCTGATGATCTACTTTGAAGCCTATACTTTCAGCCACTAGGATCTACAGCTCACAGGTAGGATTTGCTGGAGTCCTAGATCATTGTGGAATTCTTAAAAAGAATATTCTTCTAATGTTGAGCCCTACTTACATGATCTACATAGTAGATTAAGTCCTTTGGGATAAAAACATATCCTAAACTCTATTCTTTAGAGATGCTAAAGAAATTTTATATACACACACATACACACACACACACACACACACACACACATACATACATACCTGTGTGACTGTTAGCCTTCCTGAGGGTAAACATTATGGAGTTAGCCAAAATAAACAATTTACAACAGGAAATATATACCTTTTTTTTTTTTTTTTTGAGATGGAGCCTCGCTCTGTCGCCCAGGCTGGAGTGCAGTGGCTTGATCTCGGCTCACTGCAACTTCCACTTCCCAGGTTCAAGCAATTCTCCTGCCTCAGCCTCCTGAGTAGCTCGGATTACAGGCGGGCATCACCACGCCTGGCTAATTTTTATATTTTTAGTAGAGATGGGGTTTCACCAAGTTGGCCATGCTGGTCTAGAATTCCTGAGCTAGTGATCCGCCCTCCTCGGCCTCCCAAAGTGCTGGGATTACAGGCACGAGCCACCATGTAGAAACATATATCTTTGGTGCCCCAGCAGTCCTTTTCTGGCAGCCTCCCTGCCACCTCCAACATCCTCTGGTCTGTTTCCGGACATACTGCTGATATCAGCAACTATAAACCATATTCCTGACCTCTTAGTCCCCACCCGAGTTTCTAGGACCCAAGCACACCAATGGGTGCTGATGGCCAAATCAACAAACATCTTCCAATGCCTTAGATAATTTTTTACATTCTCCTAGGGCATATGACATACAAGATACAGAGGTAATTTTCATCTCTTCCAAAAGGCCCTTAAAAAGTGGTGGAAATGTGGCAGTATTTCAAGTTAAGGGCCTCTCTTCGATACAGGGAGTAGCCGCCCATTTAAAGCTTTATCCCAGCTTTATAGACTGAACCACATTGTCCCTTCCAGATCAATAATTCTATAACATATGATCCCAAAATCATGTGGCTGAGTTTTAAGCAAGTATACTACAGCTGCGTAGTCAAGTAAGTATTGCACTTTGGAAAGCATTCACATTTAGGAGGGAAGTATACACATTCTGATAATGATGCTATTGTTCAATACAGCTATAGAATTTTCTCTGGGGATTGTCTCTAGGGCTTATAGCACATTTGGTAGATTATTACCAACACAGTAACATTCATCCTATCAGGGCAATTTTTGCAAACAGTCAAGTCAGGTAATGCTGCTTTGGGTCAAAACCAAGGGGTAACTATGATGTGACAAGGCTGCATTGCAAGTGTGGTGTGTGAGCTTTCTCTGAAGGCAGTTAAAGAAAGTGAGCTCCTTCTCAAGATGTTAATTTTGGGAAGCAACTTGTATTTGATATACATACTTCTAAGGTTCTTCTGATTCTCATTGTCTATCCAGTGTGTTGGCATGTATTCTCAACTCAGAGTAGTTTTAACTCTTCCATTTATAATAGACAGTACAAATGTCTGTTCTCATTCCAGAACAGCTAAATCTCTGTTACCGATGACCAAAGTCATGGGTAGGGTGGGGGATTTGGAGTTAAGCAACTCTTAAATTTATCAACTGAAACATCTTAAAGGAAAATACTAGTCATGTATTTTTTTTTTTCTGCTTGTCATACTCACTTTGTGTCAAACAGGACGATTTACTATGGGATTTGTTACTTGAAGCTCTTTAGCCTGATGAAAATCTTGGTTCTCTGCTACAAATTGGTAGACTAAATTTGTTGATCAGTTGCTTGCAGTTCACCTCATAGATGTGCAAGGTGACCTTCCCTTTACCTGTCAGAACTCTGAACCCAGACAGATCCATATTTGCAGCTAGAGACTGAATGTGGGCAATTCCTGTGCCCCTTCTCTTTTACTGTGTACCTACCTCTGTTTTCCTACAGGTAAATGATGCCTGAGAGATGGATGCAGCATAATAAAATTGTTTAATAAATCCTTATTGCTCCATGTTTGGGGTGGTTTTAAGTAATCTCTTCTCCAGAGACTGGGAAAACAAATGCTATTTGGTGTTTTACAAAATGTCTATAGCAGACTCTTGTCTTGCTAATATTTGTAGCTTGGCACATGGAGATACCTCTTGGCTATAATTTTCTTCCCTTCCTGATTTGAGGATTATGGGATAGGGCAAGACGGGGATGCAATGCATGCATTTCTGATTTATCTTCAAGTCAGTGAGCACTTACTTAAGTTGTGAAAGAGTTATTGGCTGATCAGGGCTCATGAGGGTTTAAGCCAAAAGTGCTTACCTCTTGAACCAAAAAGTGATCTTTTTCAGAGCTATATAATCAGTCACTTAAAAGTGTGAATTTTTTTCTAACATTGGATCCATGCAACTCAAGTGGATTCTATATTTGGCTTAGAATTCTCCCATATCTAAAACTTCTTGGAGGGAAGGCAGCCAGTGAATGGATGGTTTGTTATGACTGAAACATAAATTTGTACATTGCCTCCTTAGTTTAAAGCCAAGTTCCTCAATCATATATTAATAACCTCACCCTACTCTCTCTTCCTAGCCAAGTTTATCCTTCTCTACACCATATCAACCCTTGGTGTAAATCAGGCACATCTCCTAATGTTCTCTGCCCCACTTCTTTAAGGTAGTATTGTACATATCTAATCTTAAGGATGAACACACAGAAAATTGTTTCCAAATTGGCCTGGGTGGCAGTGGGGAAATCAATGTAACTTTCATATGCTGACAATACCTCTAAATCCTTACAATTGTCCAATGAAAGGGCCAGAGAAGAAATAGAAATCTTGTATCAGCTGGAAACGCCTTTTCCAATGGGAAAATAATCATGAATTTGGTGTTTTGCAATAGTATGATATCCAAGCCACTCCTTTGCTGGATCCTAGAGGTTAGCTGAAGGGTCACCCAATTAGGCTGGTGCCAGAGTTTGGGTTCATAGGCTAGAATAGGTTAGAGGAAGTCAGGAGCCTGGAGAGCCAAAGTAAAACCAAGCCAAAGTCCTAAAAAAGCTGAGAAACAAAATTTGTCAGTATATTCAGAACCAAGAAGGAGGCTAAAAAAATGGTGACATACCTGTGGTCAAGGGTAAATATAATGACATGAAATCTATAGTGAAGATGGGATAGAGACTCGAGAGATGCTAGGTGATCACTGCAAATGACTTCACCATTTGATGATTTCTTTATAACTCACCTTGGCTGACTCTTGGCAAAAGGGAACAAGGTTGATACAGACATACTGTGGGTTGTCCGTGGGAGGCCAGGAGCATTATGTTTACATTTTCATTTTGTTTTTTATATTTCACCATTTATCTTTTAAGTTACAAAGGAAAGAAAAAGTTGTCTTTAATACTCCAAGAAACTAGTGCTTGACTAGAATGTAGAGTGAATTTCCAGATACATATGTTGATATAATTAGTATTGAAGAATCATAATTGGAAAATTAGCAGGAGGAACTTGGTGTCTTTTTTGTTCTTTTGTCGTTATTCTGTTGGTTGGTTGGTTTTAACATTAGCACTAACTTTGTGCCATATACGAATAACTCAAATGGTAGCTATCATCAACCGTTTTTCACAGGTGAGGACACTGGTGCTCAGAAAGATCAAATCACTTGCTCAGGGTTATGGTTAGTAATTGGCCTGATTTTACAGTCAGGGCTCATAATTACTATGCTGCCTAAATTAAGGAAATAGGTAGAGGTGGTTTGGGTTGTGCTGTCAGGGCCTTCTTTATGATATATATTTGAAATTTCACTGTTTTCTACAGTCCCAGGCAAAATCACCACCTCGGGAAAAATTTAGGTCAATTCGAATGTAGGGAGGGATCTTTAGTCAAATTCACACTGACCTTGCCTTATCTGAATCCACAGATCTCTCAGTTTCCTGATATGCCTACCAGGAGCCATGAGCTTACTGAATATTGCTCCATTCTTAGCTCTAGCTAAGCTTCTATTCACTTGTTTAAAAACATATTTATTGTGTGCCTGCTATTTGCCAAGCACAGTTCTGGATTACTGATGCTACACCTGAGATCAAATAAGAAATTGTGGTGCAGTAATGGAAGTGTAAAATTTTCAGAGTTTTTAAAAAAATTAAGTAATCAGATTGTTTTCAAATTGAACTATTTTGATCATATTGCAGGCATATTCTTGTTTCTATTGCTAGGCTGATTTGCTGCTGGGCTTCTTGGTACCTCTGTTCCCAGATTAAAATGGGAAAAAAAAAACAAGGAAGTGAGAATGCAGTTTAATTTTTAAAGCAAACATTTCTGGAGTTTTGTTAGGTATTTTACATAATAAAGAAAATTCATTCATTCTCTTTCTCTTTAACATCATCCATTCAAATTTAAGAATCTTTTTAGGATTACTGTTAGAGTTTCACAATGGGATGAAACCATAATTCTTGCCTTCATTCGTTCATATGATGAAAATGTATTGAGCACCTACAATGTGCCAGGAACTGGGGATTAAAAGATTAAATGACCCTCTTCATACCCATATAATCTCAAAGATCTGGAAAACATGGTTCCTTCCCTGGCTGAGCTTTTGATCTGAAGGAGGTATCTGTCCTTATTACTTTGTGAATTCCCATTGGGTAATTACATTACATTTTCTCAATCCTTAACAATCCATTCTACATAAGAAGTGAGCAAAAATCATGTGGGCATTTCCCCTAAGTCAACAAATTTCATTTTAAACATGTTATTTTAACCTTTCACAGAATAGAACTCTTTTTGCTGGATATTCTACTTTATTTTCTATTTTATTTTTGTTATCCTAGTATGTAATAGCTCAGAGCACAATGGAGTGAATTTGTGTAAAGCAACAATTAACTCCTCTTTCCCTCAATAAAGAAATGAACACAATAACAAGAAGAACATGTTAGCCTTGGGATCATAATACATACGGTTCAACTCCACATTTAGGGGAATGGCTTCTATTATTCTCATTCCAAGGTCTTTGTCTGTGTGTCACATCCATCAATAAGAGCTGTGCATTTAAAGCATTAGTGGGTAAGTTAGCCTGTTGAATACCAAGTTTCCAACTAGGGAAAGAAGGGGTGTAGGGTTAAGAAATAGATTTGAACCTGGAGATGGAAATGCAAGAGGGTTAATGGAAAATCTGACAGATATTTAACTGTAATGTGCATTAATGTAGGTGACTCAAACAATCCCCTTTGCACTCATTCTAATTAGTTTTGCCTTTTCTAATCAGATGTCGGTTGTTATCAGTTTGGTAGAAGCGGGTGGTGGTTCTTTTTGTGAAATCCAAAGGAGGCAAAAACCCATTTAGCCAGTTCACTAATCAGTAAATTTGCACATTAATGGTTAATTAAAGTTAGGCACAAAGACTTGAGATTCAGAAGGTGTTTACTATAAGGAGTTCTGGGTTTCAAACAGAAGACCGTACAAATGTTTAGACTAGTAGGATCAGAGAAGTGTAATGTCAGTGAATCATCTTAACTCTTTTACATTGTGTCTCAAGCAGAGGAAACCAAACTTAAACACACACACACACACACATACGCATAGCCTAGGCAGCTCTCTGGATACTAATTAGAGAACTCTGGCTGAATGTTTGCATTTGATGCAATGAATCTGAACAATAAAGTGGTGCCTAATTCTCCAAGCAATAAATTAAGTTGAACATAATAGAGGGAAGCCAATGACTGCTTCCCTGTGCATCCTGCTAAATCAAGTTTTCAAGATCCTCGATGATGAAAGAACAGGGGTGGTTGACCTGTTTCCCCTTCATTCTACTGTGAGTTCTCTCCACCCTTAACCACTAGCATTTTCGACAGTTTGCTTTTCATGGGCTCTTAAGTTCAGCTCCACCTTTATGAAACATGAATTTCATAAACAGGGAGCTTACTGGGTCCTGCTTGGTAGTCCACAGGTCTGTGTGGGTGAGCACAGGAGTGTGTGTATCCCACTCTCTGGTCTTTGGCTCACGTCTCTACTGTGTGACTCTGAGTCTTTGTCCAGTTCTTTCTCCCCTTGGCTGTACTCTCTTTTCTTTGACCCTTTCCCTACAGACCAATTTTGACCTAGCCTCTTTTTCCTGACTGTCTTGAGACTGTTTCATCGCAGGCCTTGAAAGGTGGAAGGGTGGGGACATGTAGCCGCTGGAGTTATTATTGGCAACAGTGGTGAAGGGATGTTCCCATGCTGGGAAGAGGCATGAGGCTAATAAGCTGGCCAGCCCATCTCCACATCCCCCAGTCTCTGGATGGACATGCCCTTTGATAAAACATATCCAGAACAGCTTCTGACCATTGTTCCTGCTTGCCTCTCATGCTTGCTAACTGGCCTGCCTCCTTCCAGTCTTGCCAACATGAAACCAGAGTGAGCATTCTAAAATAGGAATTTGATCATGTCATCACCTGCATAAAACCTTTAAATGGCCTTCATTTTCTCAGGAGAAAGTCCAACTCCATAGGCAGCTTATAAAGCCCTGTATGATCTGAATCCTGCCGAGGTCTCCAAAGTCATTGGTTTTCATTCCCAGCCTTTCTCTTACCTTGACTCCTACCCATTCACCCATCCTCTCCCCAAACTCATATACACTCTGCACTTAGCAACCTTCATAATAAATGTCCTCCATTTCCTGAGAAGTGTCATGCTTTCTCTCACCCCCAGGTCTTCAAATACGCTGTTCCTTCTGCCTGGAACACTTCTGATCTACTCAGCTTGGCTAACCTAATCCTAAATTTTCTTCAGTCTCAGCTAAGACATCATTTCCCCCATAAGGTTTCCCTGGTCTCCTAATATGGATTAGCTCCCATCCTATATGGTCTGGTAGCTCCCTCTGCTTCTTCTCTTTGAGCACGTATTACCTCTCACATATCTTTGTTCTTGCGAATCTCCCCCAACTAGACTGCAAGCTAGTTGAATACAGGGGTTGCATCTGTCTTATTCACCACTGTATTCTAACCCCTAACACATCTACTATGTTGCAGGCACCCAAAACTTAGTTGTTGAACATGTGGACAAATAAATTATACCATTGACTTATCGTCCTTTCTTCTGTTCTGGGTCTTTAAGAGCCCATCCCCTCCCCCAACAGAAGTTAGGAACAGGAGCTAGCACTTCCACCTTCCTCCATAGCAAGTCTGCTCTCTAAACAACATTTGCCCATGGACCTAGTCTTAGTTTGAGTCCTAGTCCTTCCAGTTCTAGTCAGAGCTGGAAAGCAGAGAATTCCCTCTCAGCTGCCCCATGGATCAAATCTATGAGATGTGATTCTGAAGAGGCCCTATTGATGGGGGCTGGACTGGCCTATATGCTGGGGAAATCATATGGGTAAAAGTAAAGTAAGAGAGCTTCACTGAGGATACTCCAAGTGACTTTTTTTCTCTCATCCTGAAGGCAATGGAAAGTCATGAAAAAAACTGCATAGGTTGTTTATAAGCAGAAATATAACTTGTACCTGGCAAAAGGTAATCGCTTAATTCAAATGCATTGAATGTCAGTGAATCAAAATTGCTTTTTAGAAAAGTCACTCTAGTAGCAGGATAAAGAACACACTGGAGGGGGGCAGCTCCTGCCGACGTCAGAATGTCAAGAATTCACCCATCCTCTGTCTCATTGTCTCCCTTGCACCCCACGTGCCACTTCTCAGAGGCCAACATTGAACTTTAGCTCTTGCTCCAGAAGATGTATTCCATCAATCATTGTATCTTACATCTTTACTCTCTCCTTTCTATCTTCAATCATGTTCAAACCCCAGCATTCTTCAAAAATGACTTTCATTAACTCTTGTACCCCTTTGAGCCCCGTTGTGAACCAGGCTTAGAACCGTTGCAGTCAGCATACTTCCTCTCTCCCTTCCCAGGTGCTACTGCCGACACCACTTCATGACCATCCACATCTCTGCCTCCACTGCTGCTGCCTTCGTGCTTTGATACTGTAATTCTCCTTTTTACCTCCTTCTTTCCAGCTACCTTGTCCCTCCAGATGGTAGTTGGACAGCGTGTCTAAGCAATTCTGCCTTGCTCCATACTCCTTAGGGATGAGGCCAGTAACTGGCGTTCTAGTTATCTCTATTGCTTTTGCCAGGCCTCCTTCCTGGAATTGCAGCTTTACCCCAGATACAATCATTTCCTGGGGCTCGACCTCACAGCATCAGCTCTCCTCCCTATGAATGCCTTTTGCCCTACCACTGTCTGATCCCTACTGGCTGTAACATCCTGTCCACTTTGTTAGGCAGTTCTGCTGGTATCTTGGAACCCCAGCCCTTCACTCTCTCCATCCTCTTCCCTGAGTGTCCATGTTGCTGTAATCACTCCTTTTCATGAAACAAAGTTAGTTTCTTCTCCCTCTAGTACCCACAGCACAGTGCAAACCTTTCAGTATAGTTCTTAGCATACTGTATTATAATTTCGTTTCGGTCTGTGGTCCACTGAACTGTGAACTCCTGGAGGGCTGGGACCATGACATTGCTTTTTCCCCTCTCTGAACTCACAAAGCATTTTGCATCTCTCGTTACATTCATTGCTTTCTACCTTGAATTGTAGTTAAGTCCATACCTTAACCCATCTACTAGACTTCAAGCTCCTTGAAACCATGTCTGTATGTAATTGATCTTTGTACCACCAAGGGCAAACATAGTGCCTGAGAGAAAGTGTCAATATACAGGCAAAGAAAAAAAGGCAGGACAAAGGAAAGAAAGAAAAGAAGTTATGCGATGGGGGTGTGTGTATATGTAGGCTGTATAATCTTGAAATCAAAGAAAATGAAATGGGTTTGAATAATTTTATATGAATTTAAATATAAAATATACATTATTGAGAATTTATATATTACTTCAAAAATGTTGTAAATATCTTCATGTCCATGTGACTCTGGCCAACTTACTTAAATTCCCTGAAACTAAGCTGTGTCATCTGTAAAATGACAATGACAATACCTGTTTTTCAGGATTGTTGAAAATTTTCCATGGTGCATGAAATAACCCATGAGATATACAACGAACACAGGGCCTGCGCCTTGAAGGCAATTGACAAACATTAGTTTGCTTCTCTTTGCAAATAAGCACCCTCCGATAAAATAATACAAATTAAATATTAGTAGACACTTGCAATGGGTGATTTTCAAAACTGAGCCCTCATTTAACTCTGAGTTTCCAAGCAACTAAGGTCAAAAGGAAGTATGTGGGAATACAGAAGTTTTTTTTTTTTAATATATGAAAACCATACACATTCATTAAATGGAGGCAAATTTTTCCTGGAAATAAATTCAAAGGTACATTTATCATCAGGGGAATTAGGTAACTTGATGGACATCTTCCACTGGGAATTTTGGAAAGACACCATGACACTGTTGACTTTGATGTTTCTGTTTTTAAGCTGCATTATAAAATCTTATATGAATATTATAAATATTCATATTCATAATGAATATTATGCTTTAATTCAGTATTATACTTTAATTCAGTAAAGGCTTTCCTCCAGGAAGCTGAGATAATGTGGTTATAGGTATAATGTTTTCTGAAGATGTATTTCAATAGTCTTCACACTTTCTTTTAGCAAGAACACTTCTTTCATCCCTTATCCTCCTCCCCACTCCCTCACCCCCTGCTTTTCAGGATTTTCCTAAGGCACCTCCCAGAACTTTAAGTTCCTTCAGGACTTAGTTTGTAAACCAGTGTTGTAGCTTAACCCATGAAGAGGGGATATAGACCTTATAGGAATGCATAATTAAAATGCCCATTATATTGCCTCACTCAAATAACAGTTTTCTCAAACGAGTCTCTGGCAAACCCATGCATTATGTAAAATGGATTAGACCTGAGGAGTGTCTACCTCAGAATCAGGTTCAGGTTTCAGGGCCAGCTTTCTGAAACCTTTCAATATGTGATAATCTTACTCCTGCAGATAGAACAAAACTATGAACTCCAGGTATGACGCCTGCACTTCCCAGACTAAACTCATTCAAAATCACCATGAAAAAAAAATAATTCAGCAATTGGTGTAGTTATTTATCATTCGGCAAATACTTAATCATTGCCTATATGTGGCAAACCATGCCAACTGCTATGAGAAATGTAATAACTGGGGTATGCTGTGTGGTAGGAAGAGCATGGGAATGAGAGATGTAACACAAGAAGTCTGGACCCAAACTTGCTGCTAAGGATTTTACCTTGAGTCATCAGGCCTTGCTCACTGCCTTTGTTACAATTTTATTCTATTATTTTGAATTTTATGATTCCAAAATGCGATTACTGTCTTCATGTTTAAATTTGAGTCTTACCTTTATCAAAGTAACACGTAAACATAGTTTAAAAAGACAAATCATATTAAAATGCAAAAGCTATTCCCTGGCCCCTTTTCCCTCACTCTTTTCAGTCTCAGGAGGAAACCACTTTCATCATTTTTAGTTGCTTCTCCTGGTATTTACCATTATGTGCCTAAATGCATCCATACCTGATACCTCTTGATTTACTAATTTTAGGCAGTATCCATTACATCTTATTATAGTAGATGAAGATTTTAGTTCTATTTTCAACCCTTTCTTCCTCTCCCCTTTAGCCACAATATAGTCAGATAAAAAATTTGGATAAGTGTTTTCAGAATTTATGAAGGGATAAATAGTATTTACTGCTGAGATAAGCAGTATACTGTAATTATAATTCTTATCCAGGGGTCATATACCTAACTCTTCTTTCATTTGTGAAGTTTCCTTACATCTCTGGCTGTCTTCTCATACCATCTAACAGCTCTGTGAAACATTTCTCAATATGTTTTCCACACTGATACATCTCATCTCCACAGCAGCCCTCTGTCCCCAGCCACAGCCTTAATGGGTGTTCCCTAGGCCTGCTGATACAGCTGTCGTCCTACGACTTCCTGCCACCATATTTAGAATCTCTTCACTCCTTTCCTTGATCAGGTTCCCTGTTTCTGGATCCCTTTTGTCTCTCTATTTGTTTGTTTACTCTCTCATTTTGTTGCATTTCATCTGATGGTCGCTTCCTGACCAAGGGTGTGTGAAGGGGAAAGTGTTAGAAGCTTCCTAGGTGTCTTTGTTGCCACAGAGTATGCAAAGAAGGGATAAGGAGGTAAGCCTCATTTATTGAGCACCTACTATATGCCAAGTGCTTTCTCCATGACATTTCTAGGAAATAGAAATAATTTTCTCCTCTTTGCAGATGAAGAGGTTGAGAGTAGAGTGGCTTAGTAATTTGCTTAAGGTTAAGCAGGTGGCAGAACTGGAATCCAGATCCATGTTTATCTGATTCTTGCCATTCTCCACACACTGCATCTCTCAGCCAAAAAGCTTAAATACACAATCCTTGCCCTCAAGGAATTTGCTCAATCATGTGTTTAATCCAATGTCAGATAATTGTTATTTTTCTGGGCCAATTTTCTCCCTTTTTACATGTGTGTGTAATATACATGTGTATGTGTATAATTTAAGTCTGGTTAAAGACTTAAATTATTTTCATAGTCCCAAGTACATCAAGTTTTATTATTAGATTTTCCATGAAATTCTAAAATAGTTATTTCTAAAGGAGATTTCAGATTTTTATTCCCCTATTTATTAGGTATTAGGCAATTAGAGTCTGATCTGGTTACAACTGAAAATATGTTGGTGGTTTTGCCCTTCTCTCTGGTGGATTTTGGTTTCTATGCCAATCAGTTCATTTGCTGACATTTATCACATTTAGCTCCTGCCTAAAGGACATTCAGAATTACAGGTGGAAAATTCACTACGTAGAAGGAATGAAGCACACTTCTTACTGCTTACTGTACCAGCAGACTACTCCAAGCTCCACACCTTAAAATTTGAATTGATATCCTTGTTGGAAACAAAGCAGAATAGTAAGCACAAAGAGTGGAGACATAGGAAAGGATTTAAAATGAATGAAAGAAGGTAGAATCATTACTTTTTAGTGGATAATTTACTGACAGGTCTCATGTGCAAGCACCAACAGTACCATTGATGTATTCCATTTATGCTGGCACAGCTGAAGCCCTCTGATTGCTTTTCTCACCTAGACATGGCTCTCATTAATCAAGGGAAGTTGCATGGACTAGAACAAGAAGACAGTTTTGTCGACACACTTCCAGCACTGTTCTCTAGCAGCATTTCGTTCCTGTTCCGGTATCATTGCTCTCAGAAGCAGAAGCCCTTTCATTTAGTTAGAAATTAGCAGTAGATACCTGCTCTCTGAACCATCTCTGATTTTGAGTGTTGAGTTCCAGAAATTCATTTTCAATTCAGTTGTTTGGCATTTCTGGTACAGTTTTTCCTGTAGGAACAATTTAAAGAAAGTGCATTAAGTCCTCCTGCTAGCCTATCCAAAGTCTGTTTGACTTATATGACATTGAACTATCTATGATTGAACTATCCATGATAACACAGTGTACTATCCATGATTTCTAGAATATTACATTCTTTTAAAAAGAAGAGATGTGTTCAGTGTACACTGATTGAGCCAGGCATGGTGGTGGAATGAGAAATACAATCTATTTAGTGAAATGGAGAATTGCAGGACAAGAGAGAAATGTAAGTCCCAGATGTGCACAGAGCACTTTGCTATGGAAACCACAGACAAGGGGCATCCACCTCAGCCTGGCTCCAGGTTCGAAATGGAGAGACTATGAGCATTTTCAGCTGCACTCTCATAGAAGAGAGGAACAATCCTTCAGACCAGGGGAAGACAGAAAAGGAGATTGGCCAGAACAACACCTGGGAGGGAGCACAGAGCTCTTCATTCCCAGGGGTTCTTTATAGCATGGACATTTACAGTGTAGGTACTGCCCAAATGCCCATCCACACCAGTGTTAGGGACTGAATTTTGTTTATTTCATTTATCAAGATATAATAGTTTTGAGTCATCAGTTGTATTTCTATAGCCTATAAAAATAGCACCAGGCAAGGCAGGACCCACCACCGCTGCAGCCACACCCAGAGTCTTCCCTATGCTGTACTGTGGACTCCACATCAGACCTGGGAGGCAGGACTCAGTGGATGAGGCTGTGTTTTGCATTTCTGAGTACAGTCCACAAAATGGTTTGCTTCTGAAAAAGCAGTAGTAGTCTTACATCCAAGATTATTCCTAAAATAAAGTTTCGACCCACATATATAATGAAATTGAAACTGCCTACATTGTCAAAGCCAGAAAGAGAGTAAAAAAGATGGGGTAGGCCAGTTGCGGTGGCTCATGCCTGTAATCCCAGTACTTTGGGAGGCTGAGGCGGGTGGATGACTTGAGGTCAGGAGTTCAAGACCAGCCTGGCCAACATAGTGAAACCCTGTCTCTACCAAAAATACAAAAATTAGCTGGGCATGGTGGCGTATGCCTGTAGTCCCAACTGCTTGGGAGGCTGGGGCAGGAAAATCACTTGAACCCAGGAGGCAGAGGTTGCAGTGAGCCTAGATCGCACCACTGCACTCCAGCCTGGGTGACAGAGCGAGACTGTCTTTAAAAAAAAAAAAAAAGAGAGAGAGATGGGGTAAAAAGTCAGAAAGAGAGATCCCAAGGGAGAAATAAAAGGAAATTTGAGCCAAAAAATGCATTTCTGATGATCTCTTCTGCTGTATAAAGATACTTTATAAGGGAATTTTAACTCTGATAACTTGCCCATTTCTGTTTGCAGAAGGAAGTCAGTCATTCTCACAAATATCTCCATTTGTTTTTCCTCCTTGTATTTCATTCAATTTTGTGGGGAAGGGTGGGAGGGCCCAATTTTGCTATTGTAAAATTGTTTCTCATTTTTCTGAACACTTGAAATGGGGTCAGATCTAAATGGCTATGAATGCAACATGGATCCAAAGGCCCAAAGGTCAGGTCCCACTTGGACAATTCTGATAAGTAAAGTGCTGCTAACATTCATTTATAGACAGCAGCAAGAAGTATGAGCTGTGGCCTGGTGAAGATTCACATAGATCTCATTTTCCTCATATTCAGAGCAAGACGTTCCCAACTGTCTGTGGGTCTGCATGAGTTGGGGGGTGTGGGAGACCCCTCTATTGTCCCCTTTGAGTGTACATATTCTGTAGTGAAGCCAGAGGCAAATGTGTGAGAACCTCGCCAGGCTGTTCCTTGGGAGTGAGGGCAGCCCTGACTTCCATGGGAATGGGATTCCCTGCCAAATTCAGATGCCGAGGCTTCCCTCAGGGACCACAGCCCATCCGAGTGGAGGAAGTTGCTGTGAGAAGTTAAGCAGGCAGCTCTGAAGGGCTGTGTGTGTGTGTGTGTGTGTGTGTGTGTGTGTGAGAGAGAGAGACAAAAGAGAGCAGCCTTGCCCCATTGCTTGTATTATAGTACACATGGAATCAATTTTAAATTTCACAGAAAGAAAACTGTAAACAGAGTAAGAAGGGAGCTGGTGTGTCTCTCCAAGGTTGGTGTGTCTCTCCAAAGCTGCTGTTTCTCTCCAAGCCTGGTGTTTCTGCTCAGGCATACAATACATGATGCACACCATTCATACCTCCAGGTTTTGCACATATTTCTTTCACCCCTGAGCATCTGTGAGACTCAGCTTGATGATATTTCAAACGACTATGAGGATCACACCTCTTGGCAAAAGGCAGAATAACTTTCTGTTGTAATATTTGAAATTAAGAGTTTCTTCTATCTAGGCCTTGCAGGAGAGAGGAGAATGTATTAACAAATTTATTCCGAAAGTAGAGATGTGGGAGATATGTGATCCACAAAGCAGGGCCACCCAAGGTTCACTTCAGTGTTCACGTTTGGGGAAGCATGAGAATGTCGCATAGCAAGGCCAACTGGCTCAAATATATTAGCATACAATCAATATGCAAGGCGCTATCTGAATGCCGATTAGTAAGAGTCACATTGACCATGGTAGCAGATGACACATTAAACAGTATGATACCAGCCACAAACCTCACTAGCTTTTCCAGTAACCTGAAAAGACAAAGAAAAAGAGAACTTGGGGAAACTCCTATTCATCAGTCAGGTTTCCCCTTAAACATCACTTCCTTTGGGAAGCCAGTCAGACAAATCCACCCCCACCCGACTTCCCCTAGCTCAGCTCTTCTCTTCTTTTACATTATACCTTCCAGAATTATCTGTCTTCCCTCTTTCAGTCCCCAGCGCCCAGCACACTCCCTAGCACTCTGTAGGCACTTAAATATGTGCTCGATGGTTGATGGAATATTATTGGCTTGTGTTAGGTCTTGGAGGGTATGAAAATAGAGAAGATAGAATCCCTGCCCTGTCTGGGAAGGAGACAGACAGATAATAATAGACACCATACAATTTGTCAGACTTTGCAATACTTGTAAGGACAGCTTCTCTAAAGGAGAACAAAAGGAAGGTTGAACTTCTGAGCACCTTAGTGATAAAACAGACCTACATTAGCTTCTTCTCTGATTCATTAATTTTACTGGTAAGAAATAATGAACAGAATCCTATTTCCTTACATTTCAAGTTTGCTACCAGGATAGCACAATATCAATAATAATAGGCAATGGATTTCACTTGGGGGAATATTATATCAGGAGGAAAACATGAAATATTATCAATATCTTCTCTAGGGAATCTATGTATTAGCTTTGTGATGTCTAACCTCAAATTTCTCACCTTCAGAACTGAAAGCAAATACATAATTGGATTTGCATTAAAGCTCTAAAAAGAGTGAAATTAAGAGTCACACTCAAGTTTCTGGCTATGTTTCTTTGTTGCCTACTCCTTTTGCCACTCTGTCACTTAATTCATCTTTTTTTCCAGGGGAAAATCAAAAGCAAAATATGCAACACCACTCCCTGCCCTCCAGTACTCCCACAGTATTATTTATTGACCACTCTGGGTGTGCTTGGCTTAACAGACAACAGAAAGGAAGTGAAGGCTCTTCCCTGAGGGTTTGCTGATTCGATTAGAGAGCCGTTCAGAAAGATAACTGGAAATCTCAGACAGACACAGGAATCTAACTTTATTCTGGTGTCAAAAATGATTTGAAACCTTTTTTGTATGATGACGTTTGTCAGTACTCCTTTTATTCCTCTCACAGCAGCCGGTGGGCGTCTCCATGCCTGATGCAGACAATATAGAATCCAAATGCAGTTGCAAAGATATCTTGCAGATATCTGATGAAACTCTCATGTGACCAAAAAGACTGCAAATAAGAGTTTGATAAACAAAACAGCATGACAATAGTTTCTGGGTAACTCTTTGAACTTGTTAGGTACAGCATATACTGTCCTTCACACACCTGCTGCATTTTGAGAATCTGAGCTTATCGAAAGCCACATGGCATCAGTGGAACTGACTAGCTGGGTGACTGCATGCAAGCAGTTAGCCACTCTGCCTCAGTTTCCCTAAAAATACAATGAAATGGATAGTCAGTTGAGTGGTCCTCAGACTTTTACATCTTATAGTATGGAAGCGGACATGGATTTGCTATATTTCATTTTTCTGTGTAAGTACGTTAAAAATCAAAACTACTGCCTACTATCACCATCTTTCATGAAAAAAATATTTTTTAGCATAAAAGCATTGAGACGAACATAACCTCAGAGTAAGCAATGGTCCTTGAAAAGTGAATAAATTTAACGGTTTGGTAAATTCCCTGCATGAATCTTATTTTTTTTCAGTTCCTTTAGCAAACAAGAACTTATTCAGAAATGAACACACGTCCACAGAACACCATTAGCCTGCACAATCTACACAGATCCTTTTACCTGTACATTCTAAGCACAATACTGGAACTTACCAAATAAGTAAATAAATAGCCAACCAGAGCCATATCACCTTCTACTTTATTACAGTGTTGGTGTTAATATTTTACAGCACTCGGCTAACTGGAATGTGGAAGGCACTGCCAACCACATCATACTCTTTCCACCCAAGATAGTAGATCGGCTTCACTCCATTAAATCGTCATTGTCTTCAGCTGCCATGACTCCTCTAATTGGCTGGGCGTGGTGGCTCACACCTGTAATCCCAGCACTTTGGGAGGCAGAGGCAGGTGGATCATGAGGTCAAGAGATCGAGACCATCCTGGCTAACACGGTGAAACCCCCGTCTCTACTAAATATACAAAAAATTAGCCAGGCATGGTGGCGGGAGCCTGTAGTCCCAGCTACTTGGGAGGCTGAGGCAGGAGAATGGTGTGAACCCGAGAGGTGGAGCTTGCAGTGAGCTGAGATAGCACCACTGCACTCCAGCCTGGGCAACACAGCAAGACTGTCTCAAAAAAAAAAAAAAGAAAAGAAAAGAAAAGAAATGAATCTGCAACAAGGAATTCTAATTTTTTTAAATGGAGGAGGTGTCCAAGGGACAGGAGACTATAAATGCCAAACAAAAGCTTTTATGCAAGGCTAAATTGGTGATTTTGCACAAAACTCACAAGTAAAAGATTTACAGCACAAAGAATGTAATACACTTCAGTTAAATTATTCAGTATTGTTACAGTATTAATGCTACAGCCGAAGTTTCATTGTGTAAATTAAATACACAGTCTGTTCCCTAAGATTGTACTTGGTTTCCATAATAGTTTTTTTAAGTCCTCACAGATTGGAAATATAAATATGGAAATTTATGATTATCAATAGTTTGAGCCAAATCCTAAGAGAAGGGGTTTGGACTGAGGTCTAAAAGTACTTAACTGAAATGGAGCCACCATGAGACAAGTTTAGTCTTGGAGGCACATGTAAGCGGGTGACAAATGGAGTTTATCATGTTGGGAGACTGGCGGATTTGCCTTCTTGTTTCCTTTGGCAGAGCAGGGTAAGAGGCCAGCTTTGGCGTCATTGCTTTAGACACACAGTCCTTTTGGCGTGAGGTTGGATCTCGGGTCCCATCCAGGGTTCACTTTGTAGTCAATCTGTCCTTAAAATGAGGTGGGTCTTTCAGTAAGCGGCCTTCTCCTTGACAGCGAGCTCTTTCAAGTTCAGGGGACTCAGTCTTCTTCCTTTTCTTCCTTACCTGCATGCCACCCTGTCCGTTGATGCAAAAGAGCTTACTTTATGTAAACTATGTAAATACTCAAATTTAGGTTCAGAATATCAGAGGTGGTGCGAATCTTAGAGACGTTTCTAGTAAAATCATTATTCCCTTTTTATATATGTAAGAGAAATTTAATAGCTTCTCTCTAAGTTCATTCACTACTCAGAAACCTGATTAGAACTGTGAACTTCTGATTTCAAGATCAATGCTGGATCCATTTGCATCCCCCAGTGAATCTCCAGAATTCGAGTATTAGCAAGTATGCAGGTAATATTGTATAAGAAACATGCAGTGCTCCATTAACCTATATGCAGTCAGGACATACCCTGAAGCAAAGTTTTAACTACACAGAAATGTGGCCTTAACCTTATAACAAGAGCTTTTTTTTGGCAAGTGGGCTATGTAAGAACACTGCATGTTGGAAATAATGGCAGCCAGAGAGGAATTAGAGATATTCTATAGCTACTTGAAATTTTCAGTTTTTTAAAGAATAATTATTTCAAGGCTGAACTAATTAAGTACATTTCTACATCCTGTAAAATCTTACACCCCACCTAACTTTAAAAAAAAATACAATATACATTTTGAGGATTTATGGTATATTTGGCTCAACAATCAAGATAACTGAAGACAGACTCGTCTCTAACAATCCAGCAGTGCAATTAGAGAAGTCTGCCTTAAGGAGTGATTTTTCTACAAAGACAGCCAATCTTCAAAATGGCCAGTGGTGATATGTTGTGTTGACCTGTTTTAATGTATCCCTCTATGTTAGGTATATGCAGGATGGACTGGGGAGGAAAAAGAAAAGAAGGCCTTTGGAGTAATAAAGATGGAGATGAGATTTGGTGACTGGAGAATTTAAAAATAAATTCCAGTGCACCTACTGGTAGTCTTTTCAGCCTACCAGTCCAAATGAGGTTACAGAACATCAAGACCAGATTCTCACAGGTTACAACCTTTCTACTGCACCTTCTCATTTGAGAATTCCAATCCTGTTCAAAGTTACTCCTAACCCTCAACTATACCCCCAGGTATTTGGGAGTCCAAAACAAGAGTTTGACAAGCTCTCCTAAATAGGAGCAACTGCTAAATACTAGCAGCTGCCACTCCAGGCTACACTGTGGGCCGACTGGCCAATATTGCCTGGAGCTACACGTATCCATGGGCTGTGGATTTCAAAATAATTCCAAGTTTAGTGTGACATCTCTTTCATTTTCCACACAGCTCTTTCCTTTGTTAGGTCACATACAGCCAGGATGGCTGGTTCAGGACACTTCCAGGTGCCAGTGCCATGCTGGCAAAATCACTGCCCTTTGACTCTGTGGTCTTATAGCTGAAGCACCCTGTTTACACCAGACTCTACAGTTCTTCATAGTTTTATTTCCTCGGGAAGCTCCAGTCCCTCCCGAAAACTTGGTTTCCTTTTGACTCTTGTCCCATTCTGCATATATATGCCTAAATAACAGAAAATAAATTAGGAATACAGCTTAAGCCTCTACTCACCTTCTCCACTCAGAAGGCCCCTTAGCTTTCATGTAAATATCTAGAGGGAAGGCTCATCTATTTCCACCTGGCAGGTGTATTCAAATCTCAGCTACACAAGAGATGCTGAAGTAACAACAAATTAACCAGTGAAGACAGAGATACACAATAGGAAAAAGTCAAAGACCATTTGTAGTTAGTACCCATGAGATTAAAATGAGATTTATTTGCTGCCTGCACTGAACACATAGCTGTGTGCATCCCACAGTTGTGTTACAGGATCCTTGAGGTGTGGCCTTTCAGGCCTGAAACCTCTGGCCAGTGGCACTTTTGCCTGAGTTTTGTTCGGCCCACTGGGCTTGTTTCGCCCTCTCAGCAGGCTGTGCTCGGCTCACACTACCTACCTGGATCCCACACTTGCCAAGGGCAAGTCGCATGGAGCAGAAAAGGGTGTGTGAACGAGCATGGGGTTTGGCAACTCTGCAGGCAGACACGCCAGTGGGGTGGGCAGCTCCAGGTGCCTACACAGGTGCCAGCTCTCTGCAAGGCTGCAGCTGGACCAGAGGCACTGCAAGAAGCTTCCCTGGCTAGCACCAGGGAACACAGTGGTGCCCAGAAGCTTGGAGATGACAGGCACCGCAGGACCCCAAAGAGGGAGTCCCAGCCCTGGCTTGGGAAGCTCCCAGGTCTGGGCTCCCTAAGCGGCTGCAGCTCTTCTCTCCTTCTCTTCACCTGCAATGTGGTGAACAAGGGGCATGTTTCAGCCCTGTTTTTGTTATGCCTTATTTATTTATTTATTATTTTTATTTTTATTGAAACGGAGTCTCGCTGTGTCGCCCAGGCTGGAGTGCAGTGGCGCCATCTCAGCTCACTGCAAGCTCCGCCTTCCGAGTTCACGCCATTCTCCTGCCTCAGCCTCCCGAGTAGCTGGGACTACAGGCGCCTGCCACCACGCCGGCTAATTTTTTGTATTTTTAGTAGAGACGGAGTTTCACTGTGTTAGCCAGGATGGTCTCGATCTCCTGACCTCGTGATCCACCTGCCTTGGCCTCCTTATTTATTTATTTATTTTTGAGACAGAGTCTCACTCTGTCACCAGGCTGGAGTACAGTGACGTGATCTTGGCTCACTGCAACCTCTGCCTCTCGGGTTCAAGTGATTCCTCCTGCCTCAGCCTCCCGAGTAGCTGGGATTACAGGCACGCACCACCACACCCAGCTAATTTTTGTATTTTTAGTAGAGATGGGGTTTCACCATCTTGGCCAGGATGGTCTCCATCTCTTGACCTTGTGATCCGCCCGCCTCGGCCTCCCAAAGTGCTGGGATTACAGGTGTGAGCCACTGCGCCCTGCCTGTAATTAGATCTTCTAAAGTTACATTATTATTTATCTGAATTTTGTTATTTATTCATTTATTTTTGAGATAGGGACTCATTCTCTCATCCAAGCTGGAGTGCACTGGCATTATGGCGACTCACTGCCGTCTCAACCTCCTGGGCTCTAGTGATCCTCCCACCTCAGCCTCTCCAGTGGCTGAGACTACAGGCATGTGCCACGCCCGGCTAATTTTTGTGTACTTTTTTTGTAGAGATGGGGTTTTACCATGTTGCCCAGGCTGGTCTCAAACTTCTGGGCCGAAATGATCTGCCCACCTCGGCTTCCCAAAGTTTTGGGATTACAGGCGTGAGCCACCTCGCCCAGCCAATTTTGTTTATCTTAATTAAAAAATAGAAATGCTTCAAATAGTCACTATAGGTGAAAATAAAGGAAGAAAAAGGAGAAGAAAAGAAAGAAGGATAAAGACAAAGAAAGAAAAGAAAGAGAGAGAGGAAGAGAGGAAGGGAGGGAGGGAGGGAAAGGAAGAAAATAGGCCAGACTCAGTGGCTCACCCCTGTAATGCCAGCACTTTGGGAGACCATGGTGGGAAAATTGCCTGAGGCCAGGAGTTACAGACCAGCCTGCACAGCATAGTGAGACCCCATCTCTACAAAAAAAATTAAAAACTAGCTGGGCTGGTGGCACATGCCTGTAGCCTGTAGTCCTAGCTACTCATGAAGCTGAGACAGGAGGATCACATAAACCCAGGAGTTTGAGACTGCAGTGAGCTATGATCACACCACCACACTCCAGCCTAGATGGAAGAGGAAGACTGTCTCTTTAAAAAGAAAAAAAAAAAAAGGAGGGAAGAAGGAAGGAAAAATTATCGCTTCTTTTTTATCTATAGTTCTCAAGCTAAAATACATACCTTTTTTTTTTTTTTTTTTTGAGAAGGAGTCTTGCTCTGTCGCCCAGGCTGGAGTGCAGTGGCGCCATCTCAGCTCACTGCAAGCTCTGCCTCCTGAGTTCACGCCATTCTCCTGCCTCAGCCTCCTGAGTAGCTGGGAATACAGGCGCCTGCCACCATGCCCAGCTAATTTTTTTTGTATTTTTAGTAGACACGGGGTTTCACCGTGTTAGCCAGGATGGTCTCGATCTCCTGACCTCATGATCCGCCCACCTTGGCCTCCCAAAGTGCTAAAATACATACTTTTAAAAAATGCCCAGGCTTACCCAAGACCAATTAAGTCAGAGTCTCTTCAGGTTGGGCCTCTCTCTCTCTCTCTCCCTCCCTCCCTCTGTGTGTGTGTGTGTGTGTGTGTGTGTGTGTGTGTGTGTGTGTGTGTGTGTGTGTGTGTGTATGTGTGAAGTAAGCTCCCCCAGGAAATTCTACTGTGCATCAGAGCTGAGAACTGCTGTTCTAGGGGAAGTACCAAAAGTGAAGTTCATAGGTTCATAGACTTACTTTACCTCTGTATTTGAAAAGTCAGACTTTCTTCTGTAATATCAAAGACAACGAACCCAGGTCAATTATTGTAGTAGAGAAAGTTATAAGGGGGAAAATTATTTTTTCCATTGGCTGACTAAGGATTCTAGTGAAAACAGCTAATTTAATTGAGAAAAACATTTCCTAAGTGAAGTGATATATGTATTATTATGACTCAGGATACTCAGATAATTAAGCAGTAATACTTTTGTTGACATTTAACTACATTAAGAAGAAAACTTGTTGAACCAGAAATGTCAGTGGGTGAGGGATTTTTAAAAAATGAACTTGGGCAGGTATTTTCTTCATAAAACTCTCTCTCTCAGGAAAAAATTTTCAATTTATTTGGCCCTATTTATAAACATGTTTGATTCTATCACCACCCTCAGGCCAACAAAGCAGGAAAAAATGTTAGAATTCTGTACAGAGGTCAAGAAGACCTTTAAATCAGCAATTTGAAAACACAAGCTTGCAAAATATAATATTTGAAGTTGTTCTTTGGGAATGTATAAGTAATATGGGGTTGAAATGAAAACTAGAACAAGAGAGGCAGTCACGGATATGCATTGTCATGTCTCTGTTTTAATGTCCATATTAATGTGAAATATCATATTCAAAGAACTCAGTAGACCCTCAGTAGATTTCTCATAACAAATCTTTGCAGCAGTTCTAATGTTCTAAATCTGGTTTACCAATGACAGGTTTAAAAGATGATTTTAAAAAAAACGAAATGGTATATAATTTCTAGGAGAAGTGTTTCATTTGTTGGGTCTTGACTTATCCTGCATAGAGTAAGAAGATCATGTGATAACTTTGTGTTTTAAAGGGTTGTTACTGAGATGCTAGACTTACGCTCTGAAATAGAAACATTACTGTTATAAGGCTATGCTGTTGGCTGCAAGAAACATGTTTGCTTGGTTAGAAATGGCCTTTGTTACTTCTCTAAATGTGTGCTCTGTTGGCGGAAGAAGGCATTTTGAAAGGCAGTCCGTGTCTTGAAGAGTTGTTTTTAAAAGAGTGTCAGGCTACACTGGACAGATGAGCATTGATTCTGGAGATGCTATGGCTTGAGAAAAATGCATGCAAATGGTAGCTACCAGCAGAAGAAAGAGTTCTGAAGGGCAAGGCTAGTGTTTCAGTTTAGGAAGGCATGTTAGGTGTTGTTTGTGATATGTCACAAGGGACTCTGGCTATGTGTTCTGTGATGTCTCTTCCCCACTCAGAACCCTCCACTGGTTTCCCATCTCACTAGGTGTGAAAGGCAAAGTCCTCACAGGCCCTACAAGATCTGCCTACCACATCATGCATGCGTGTGCACACACACTGCCCACTGCTCCTACCACAGCTCCCTCCACTCTCTCTATTTCTCTGTCCTCCAGCCGCTCCTGCCTTCCCAGAATGCACCAAGTACAAGCCCATCTCAGAGTCTTTGCTCTTTCCTTTCCCCCTGCACCTCTCTTCTCTTTACCTGGGTTTATTTGTCTCCATAGCCTTTATCACCTTTGGACATTCTGTTCTGTTTACTTGTGTTTTTGTTTGTATCTGTCTGCCTTCGCTAGAAGTTAAGCACCATGAAAGCTGCAGCCTTCCTAGTTTTTTTCACTATCATATTCCTAGCACCTCAAAGGGTATCTGGCACATAATAAATGTTTAATCAATATTTGTTGAAAAATAAAAGACTTTTCATCCTACTCTTTATTATAATTCATTCCTAAGGGATTCAATGGACTCTGGTCTCACTTTAGGTCTCAACTCTTATCCAAGGAAACATCATTAGATTCAACATCAATATAGAGTAAGTGTCTAAAGATAGGTAGCTCAAGGCCAAGTGTGTGTTGTCCAGTCCACCTATATAATTTTATTCATCCCCTGTGTCCCTTCTCCCACACACATTGAGCCACAGTGGGCAGAGGGTCCTTTGAGGATGGAGACCTTGATCTTCTCCCGCTTCAGGAGCTTCTGTCCTCCCCTGGACAAAGATGGGGCTTTGCCTTGTGCCCTCAGAATGTCAGTGTGTGCCAGCCCCAGTGACTCATTTAACACGATGACACTATTTACAGACTCATTAGCGCTATTGGTGACAGGACCCTTCAGCACTGATGCTTAGATCAGCAAGGACTAGGCAGTGATAGGAGGGGCCAGCCTTGGGCTTAAGGAAAACAGGATACCTCTTCCTACACCCTGTGGAAAAGATTCCTGAAGGACCACTGGTGTGGCTGCTTGTTGAGCTCCAGAGCCATAAGAGGGGTAATTAGGTGATTAGCAGTCATTGGCACTTTTCTTGGAGTGAGTTTTCAGTCTTTCTTTAGAAGAGATTGGGGAGAAAAGGGGGATTAGATGCAGGAGAATGTGTGGATCAAAGCCCAACCTAACCAGTTTCCTATTGCGCCTGGGCCCAGCACAAGAGCAGGTGGAATGCTGGGAGCCTGCCCTATCCCAGCAGCACCAGCTCTGCCATGTTCTCCCAGTGCAAGGCAGCACAGAGCAGCAACTGACAGCCTCAGCTTTGTAGCCAGATGGGCTCTGGTTCAAATCCTGGCTTTGTCAATTCCTAGCTGTGTGACTGTCATCAAGGTACCTAAATTCTCTGTATTCCATCACTGTAAAATGAGAATAATACCCACCACACATGATTGTTATAAGGATTAAGTAATACCACTTATGACAAGCAGATACTGTAGTTCCTGGCACATAAAAAGTTCACAATAAATGGCAACTCCCAGAATCAGACAAGACCTGGATCATCCTTTATGAATACTAGAGAGATTTATGGAATGAATCATGATTCTTCTTGCTAGATTCTCTAAGTTGTTATCCAAATAACTTTGGGAAGCTAACAGCTAAACCAGGGTTCTTTGCTCTATCTTCTTTCCTGTGTGTGTGTGTGTGTGTGTGTGTGTGTGTGTGTGCACGCACGCATGTGCACTAGAGAAAGGGAGAGAGTGCTGTATACCAGGACTGACACAGGAGATATTTTTTTTAAATCACATACTTTGCCCTGATATGCCATGGAAACTAATTATCAGTTGCTATCCTGGGTATATTACAGGAACTTCTCTCTATTTTTTTATATTGGCTGTGGAATAAATATTTGATAAAACGAGGGCAATTTTCATAGCAACTTTTCTTGAAGCTTTTTAAAATGTAATTAAGCATTTTAAAATCTATCAGATATATTCAGAACATTTCCCAAATTGTTTTCTTAAAGATCAATTTTGTTCAGATACTTTAGGTTCTGGGGAAAAGCTATTTTCTGTCCACTTTGACACAAAAACATTCCTTCTAGTGTTTTAAGAACACAGTACTTTGTTGAGATGTTGGCTTCTTGGTTTATGGCATGAATTCTAATCACTTTTAAACTTCTAACTTTTATTCTACACTTAGAGTTCAAGCAAAATGACAATGATCAAGTTTATAAAATATAAAACTTCTATATGAAAAGTGAGAAAAAATCAGTTGTTTCCAAGATTATGTTAACATTAATAATTAAAACCAATTGAAGATTTATTTTGTGCTAGGCACTGTTCCAAGCACTTTACATTGTTAGTTCCTTTCACCCTCACACGTTATTTTGAAGAAGATACTGTTACACTCCACATTTTATGACACACTGAAGTGCATGTGGGTTAATTAACTTACACAAAATCATGCACTTGGTATAGTCCACAGTCTGAATATATTGCCCTCTACAAATATAATAGTGAACTTTATTATTTGTAGAAAAGAATACTGAGGCAGAAAGAACCCCAAAGATTTGCCAAAGATGCATAGCTATAAGGGCAGAGTAAGGACTTGAACTTAGTAACATCTGAATCCAAAGTTTGGGCTCTTCATATATACATATACAACTATTTTTCCACATTCGGACAAACTATCAGAATAACTTACATAAATGTTTTATCAAATGTTCCTTCTCAGAGAATCTGAGGGAACATTAGAAGTCCTCTTGTCTAATGAATATTTTCTAGAGGAGACCTGACCAGTGAACTTATTATTTTCTAGAGCGGACTTGACCAATGGCCACCTAGCTTTTGCTTCCATCCATCTGCCCAGGAACACAGATGATCCATCCAGGAACACAGATGGTTCATTACTGAATCACCCTGCTGGTTGGGAATTTTCTTATATTGAGGTGCTGTGCTGTGACCTAATTTTATATTTTTCATAATTTGTAGGGTAAATATTGCCATGCTTAGGAGCCTTGGTACTAACCTGGCATTACACTGAATCATGTATCTTCAGGAAAATAGAGTTAGAAGGCACTGTACAACAACATCCTACAGCCAGCCAATCAGGAGGCTTGGAACTCTTAGGTAAAAGATGTCCTGGCCATTCTTGGCTTATTTTACAGACATGAACTCATCTCACTTCTAATCACACAGGGAGCATCTGAACAGAACTGAGGCCCTTGGTTGAACTCTAGTCCTGCAGACATTGTATCAACAGGCAAAAAAGAATATTTAGACTAAATTTGCAAATCAAATACAATAACAGAGAGATTCTCAAACTGGAAGAAGCTGATATAGTCACAAGTTTTTACACTTTTTTGTTTTGTTTTGTTTCTAATGAGCATTTATTGAGTAGTTATTTGAGAAACAATATAGCTCCATAAAAAGCCATAGGCTTTGGAGTAAGCATCCCTCAGCTCATTTGGAGCTAGGTATCCTGGGCAATTAACAACCTCTCTAAGATTTGATTGCCTCTTTTCTATAAATAGGGGTAATATTACATATTATGGGTAATAATGGGACTACTGTGATGATTTTGTAACATAATATGTATAAAGTATTTAACATACTCATCGATACATAGTTACTACTCAGTCCATGGTGGTTATTAATCATTCAGTTAATCAAAAAATAAAATTTATTGAGTTATCATATAGTAGAACCATGCATTCAAGCTACATGCCCCAGGCACTGTGGGTACAGTGCTAAAAAGGCAGAGACAGCCCCTAACTTCTCAGAACCTGCAGTCTAGCTGGGAAAACCAATACTGAGTGAGTAATAAAACAAAGAACAAGTTATAAGAGGGAGAAGCATAAAAGAGTGTGCAGATGCATAACTCTGAGGTTAAGGAAGGGGCCCCTACAGAAGATTGTGAACCCTGAGGACAGAGTCAGCAACAGAGATGGAGATGGGTGGACAGCATGTCCCAGGCCAAGGAGCAATGCGTGCAAGGCCAAAAAGTGAGAGAGCAGGAATGTACTGGGAAAGAAAAGACCACCGAAGTGCCAGAGAGGTGGACAGAGGGGTGGACTGAGACGGGCACCAAATCATAAAAGACTTTGTATGAGTATAAGCCATACTAAAGAGTTTGTTTTGGGTTTTATCCTAAAATCAATGGGAAGCCATTGAAAAGCTGTTATTAGGTTGGGGGGTTGACAACATAATCATATTTGGCTTCAGTATAATAGAGATGACTAAGACACTCCCTTGTCATCGAAACAGTATAATCTCATGGCGGCAGAAGTTGAAGGGGTCACAGTTAAAGAAGGCTCAGGAACAAAAAATGTTCTTAGGTACAAAATTCTAGATGAAATTTTTAAAAAGGGAGTGACCACATCTCTGTGATGTGACATTTGAAACAGATGTTAAAAATGGACTGGGCACCCTTTGGATGAGGAGAGCTGCTGGTGGGAAGGGGCGCTGCCTCCTGGATATCCTGTCTAAGAGGTAAAATTAGCAGGCATACTCTTAAAGTGCTCCCAGCTTTGTTAACTGCATTCTACATTTCCCTTCCTTCCACCACTCCATATTTCAGAATCCCTTTGAGAGAAAACTCTGCCACCCTTATTGTAGCCCCTAAAATCCACATTCTGTAAATTTTAAATCATTACCATGTGTATTTCCCTCCTCCACTCTTACAAGGTTATTTCCAGCTGGATGCCTATGTAAGCTTATAGCTTTGCAGAGCACTTCCTATACACCCCCTCCAGCTGTGAACTTTTTACCTGCACTTCACTGCAGTGTCTACATGCTTATTGAGAAGTTAAAACAGTACAGGAAATACTACATCATCTCACTGGCATTACCAGTTAAATCTCCTAGTGTCTGGGCAATATGAGGTTGAGGCATTTATTATAAATGCCACATCACAGTTGCAGTAATTTTCTGTTTCCTTTGAGTCACTCCATGTAACACAAACCAAGGCAAAAAAAAAAGTACCATACTCCAACCTTCCCTTTCAACTTATTTTATCTTAATTGATTAAATTTATCAGAAAAGACTACTAAAGTGGTAGAATGTTTTAAGATGATTAAAATAGTCATTTTTTTTCTTTAAAATATGCGCTTTTTTCTATAAATAATGCTTAAAGTAGAACTCGTCTCTCATAGTGTGATAGTTTCCCATTTTGCTTATGTGGTTTATATTCAGTGAAATGTCTGTGCTGAACAAAGCTTTCACGTTAAACATCTGATTCACCTTACTTGGAACGTATATCTATGAGGTGTATTAACAGTAAGCAGGATAAATTTAAGATGCTTTCCCCTAACAGAAAGAAAAATTAAGATATGAAAAAAAAAGGAAAAGAAGAAGGGAAGAAGAAAAAGGAGGAAAGAAAAGGAAAAAGGGAAGTTTTGTTTGAAATGGAAATTTCTTATCTGAAAAAATTTCTTTTGAAATTCTGAATTACAGGTTGTTATGCCTTTTATCTAGGAGGAAAGTGGCCTGTCTTGTAGGATTTGTGGATCTTCTGCTCTTTATTCATGTCATGACATTCTGATGTCAAAACTGGGCTGGTAGTAGGCACCTATATTCCAAGGAAGCAATTCTGATTTCTGGTTTGTCTCTCTATTTTAACAATTGATGCACTTAACAGGGAACCATATTTATCTTCTCAAATTTATTTTCACCTTTATATTTTCCTCACCTGAGACATTGTTCAGAAAAAAGAACCTGCATTGCATGGCTTTCCTGCCTCCAGCTCATTTCAAACAGCATTCAGTCACCTTCAGATGCACACTCTCTCATGTGAACTTTTGTCCTTCACCCAACTGTTGAAATTGCACCATCTCTGCATCCAGAAAAGCCAGAGGGGAAGAATAATCCAAGCAGACTATTTCTGGTAATCAAAAGAATAACTGTCATTTTGCTTAAGACAAATTCAGAGGATTTCTAAATGAATCCCTTATGTGAATATTTTCTTGGGAATTCAACAACCTGCAGAGAAGTTCCTTAAGGAGAAATCATAGAACAAATAATTATTGTTCCCGATCATCAGATACGCAGGAGCACAGTTGCCCTTCATTTTGCTTTCTTTCATGTATGTGTCTGTTTATATTTCAGAGCCAGAATAACTTGGGGATTAAGAAAGCTCGTTCTAGGTCCACTTTCTCATCAGACCCAGAGATCACTAAACCTCTTGAGTTCTCAGTCTCTCTTTCTATGACATGGAAGAATGCTTCTTTAGACTGGCCTCATGAAAAACAAGTTATGTTTTTAAAAAAACAGAATTATATTATCCATTGAGCTACTGCTTTGTTACAGTATTAAAAGGAAGAACTCTTAGATCTCAGCCACAAGACTACCATCTAGTAAACTAAAACTTGGCAGTGATTTTAAAGAGGTGATTTTATTGCCAAAGAACCCTAATTTTCTCCCAGGGAGTAGTAGCATTGAAATGGCATTTTGGTCTCCAAAAAGAAGGCTTCAGCTTTAACGAATTGCAGCACATTTGTACTCACAGAAGTGTGCTACCATGCAATTTTCACTTAAATTCCCACTTTCTTCTCATTAGGTCTTTTCATTTAGATCTGGGGCCTCTGTGCATGCTTCAGTGTTTCTATTATATTTGAAATGTCATAAAATAGATATGTGGGTGATTTTGTACTGGGCGATAACATAAATAGTGATCTTTTCTGGAAAAAAAAATTAGAACAAATGGTCTAACAAGTCCGGATCCACGTATAGAGACATAGGGACAAAAAATTGTAAATGGAGGAAGTCATTTTAAATAACACAAGAATAGGTTCCAAATCAATTGAATCCTGTTTGGTATATTAGAAGCATCACTGGTTCACTGTACTGTAAAATTTACTAGTTTTTCCGAAAAGCTTAACTGCATGTTTTGTCTACTTAAAATGGTGCCAGAAAATTTAATCATACATTTCTTTAGTTATTGCATTTATAACCTTACAAAACGATTTTCAACTTGAACACATAAAGTTCTTGCCTCACTTTACCATAACAGCTTCTACCACATGAAGCTCTTATTCCTTCATGCCTTTGTGCTGTTCCCTGGACCTGAAGTACTTTTCCTCTTCCCTCTTGGCTTTATTCAACCAATTAGACCTACTAGCTCATTGAACATCTTTGCCTTCAGCAGAGATAAATGTTAGGATCCCCCAGCACCTTTTAGCATATTTCTCTTTTAGCACTTAACACATTGATCTAGTGGTTTACTTACAATCCTGCATCTCCCATGGGGCTGTCAGATGCTCAAGGGCAAGGACCACTTTTCTTCCATCCTTAAGTACTTCGTGACTAGGAAAATGTCTATCCCATGACCTGTTCCCAATAAACATTTTTGAAATGCAGGTTGAGTATCCCTAATCCAAAAATCCAAAATTCGAAATGCTTCAAAATCTCAAACTTTTTGAGTGCCAACATGATGTTCAAAGGAAATGCTCATTGGAGCATTTTGGTTTTCAGATTTTTGGATTAGGATGCTGAACTGGTAAGAATAATGCAAATATTCCAAAATCCTCCCCACCCCCAAAAAAGAGAAATTTGAAACACATCTGGTCCCTAGTATTTCAGATAAGTGATACTCAACTTGTACACGAAATAGAATAGTTTTATTCACTTCTATGTTTATTACATAACATGGACTTCTTTCTGTTTTCCTCAACCTTACAATTTATCATAAACCATGCACAGAGAACAAGGAAGTAGGGGATTTAAAAATCTGAATCAAAGTCTGCAAATGGACAAGGAACGAGCTACAATCCAGATTGATTTTTTAAACTATTGCTTTTTATCCACTCACCTATGGCCATGCAGCTCTTATTTTGTAACCTAGTGCTATTATGAAGTATAAATTTAAAGTGATCATGAAATTCTATCATCCATTTAAGTCATAGTTTTGCAGAATTACCATCTTATGCATGTAAATATTTGTGACAAAGAGAACCAAGCTAAGAGTCCAAGGTACCTTCTTACTAACTTACCCTAGGTAAATTGCCTAAACTCTCTGTGCCTCAGGTTCCTCTTTTATTTTTTATTACTATTATCATTTTTGATATAGAGTCTCACTCTCTTACCTAGGCTGGAGTGCAGTGGCACGATCTCTGACCACTGCAACCTCCACCTCCCAGGTTCAAGCAATTCTCGTGCCTTAGCCTCCCAAGTAGCTGGGATTATAGGTGTGCACCACCAGGCCTAGCTAATTTTTGTATTTTTAGTAGAGACAGGGTTTTACCATGTTGGCCAGGCTGGAAGTTCCTCCTTTAAAATAGGATAGTAGCACTCTCAGAGATGTAGGAAATCCTATTATAGAGAAGGGCTTGGCATAGGACTTGGCAGTAGGTTGCACTGTAAGTAGAAGCTGGGATTGTTGGACTATAACGCATGGAACAGGAAATATTCTGGCAGGCAGATGGGCAGAATTCTGATGGCTCCTACAACAGGAATAGAGAGAACTGGGTTCCACTTAAACAAGGTACCTCAAAGAGGCAATCTCGCTCTTGTTTAAAACTGCCTGGGCCGGGCGTGATGGCTCATGCCTGTAATCCCAGCACTTTGGGAGGCCGAGGTGGGTGGATCACGAGGTCAGGAGTTCGAGACCAGCCTGGCCAATATGGTGAAACCTCTCCATCTCTACTAAAAATACAAAAATTAGCCAGGCATGGTGGCACATGCCCGTAGTCCCAGTTACTCAGGAGGCTGAGGCAGGAGAATCACTTGAACTCGGGAGGTGGATGTTGCAGTGAGCCGAGATCGGGCCACTGCACTCCAGCCTGGGCAACGGGGTGAGACTCCATCTCAAAAGAAACAAAACAAGCAAAACAAAACAAAACAAACAAACAAACAAACAAAAACTGCTTGGACTTGGGTGGCCTCATCATTGCCTCCTTTTCTGGGGATAAGATGAAAGGCTCCAATCAGGCTGACTGGCACTGGCCAGCTTGCCAGAAGGCATGGTATCCCCAGCCCTCTCTACAGTATTCTAAGTTTGGAAGTAGTCAGAAGAAAATAGTATGGAATTTTGGTCCCCAAATCTACTCATTAAAACCATGTGGATACTCTGCTTCACACCATTACTTGAGGCCTTCCTGGCTCTGACACAGATTTAAGACCTAACTTTTAGTGAATTTTCTGATTCCTGGTCCTGCAAATTAGAAGAATTCATGAAAGGACTGCTGGAAGGAAGCATAACTTGCAGTGAAAAGTGATAACTGCTCGATATTAAAAGAGAAACCTGGAAAGTTCCATACAAAATAATATCCCTGTCCACTATGATAGTGGATTTTCCTTAAAGATCACTCTCAGTTGTGTAAAATGAAAAAGATTAAATTGTGTTTGGTATATTTTGTTTCCAAAGGCAGAGAAGTATGAAATGCACTTTAAGGAAGATTTCTGTTCAGAAGTTTTGGTTTCAGTGGTCTACAGAGTTTACTTTTGTGGAACACCTCGTTCTCTGCCAAAGCCAAATAGATGAAGTGTTGCTGTATTTAGAAAATAAGGAAAGTGAAACATTTGTTGTAATAATGTGAATCTTTTTAAAATAGTTGTTAAGAAAAACTATAAAACTGGCATACTTTTTAAAAAGATTATTCAGGAGCAAACTCAGCTCTATTATGAGCTTTTTGAGGAACAATACTATTTTATTTTGGTTACCAGGTCTAGATTAGGACTCGACACTCTGAGGTTGTTTGTTTTTGGATGGAGAAATGGCTAGATGCCTGGATGTATGAATGAATAGATGGATAGATAAATGGACAGACATTGAAGAGATGGAGGGATGGATAAATGACGTCATTTTGGCTTAAGTTGCATTTAGGAGAAGTTAAAAGGATGTGAGAGAGGCATGCAGGGGATATCAACTCCAAATCAGGAACGAAATGGCTTCTAGAGAGCTCACTTCAAAGAGAATAAATTTGAGAGTCAGAGAAACAGAAAGGATGCACAGCAGTAGTGAGATCCTGGCATCCATGGCAGTCATGGATGTATAACTGATTCTAGTGTGTAAGTTATAAACAAAAAAGAAAACCCCAAGTTCTTGTCCTACTTCTGCTACTGTAGATCTGGGTGATTTAGGGGCAAACCTTTTATACTTCTCGGGCTTCATTTCTTTAATCAGCAAACTCAGAAGGTGAAACTAGATCATTGAAAGTCTACACTACTGAGGTACATCAATACACCAAACAAGAAATTTCATTTCAAGGACATTGGTATTCTTAGAATACAATTAACATCCTCTTGCCTTTGTCTAAAGCACTTACTTTGCAGTCAAAATGGCTTGTCCACATTATTATTTTTTGAATGAAAAGATTTGTGCCTCCCACACGTAGGGCTTGGTGTATTGTGAATGGTAGCCTACACATACGCAAATGAGAACTGGGAAGATAATTAAATCTGAGGTGGAAATAGAGTAGACTTGTGAATGAACAAAGAAAGTGTATTTCTCTGGAAGCCAAGATGTCAAAGGTACATTTTATTGATACTGTATACTCTCAGCTTCCATGCAGATCAGTATTCTCATGCTTCAAATGTTCTAACCTTGCGTTTCTGAAGAATCTATTGTGTATATTAACAGCAGCTGTGGCAGGAGATGTCAGGCATTTTTAAATTCCAGATTTAAAGAGATTCATGAATGTGCATGATGCTATACATAAAGAATTGAATGGTCAAATGCACTTTATTTTGAGCTAAAAGTTAGAACAAAAGAGATTCATGTCAAAGATTTTGGATTCCCAACCTGGGCTTTTTTTTTTTTTTTCCTCAGAAAATAGCCATAAAACTAAAAGAGAGAACATGTGACCCAAAGGATTCTAAAATGCTTCAGAATTTTAGAATCCTTTCCAATGGCTCAGTTTGGGCAAACTAGCTCCAGACCCCACCACTATCCAAGCTCCACCATCCCTTCTTATGACTCACACTCACAAATGAGTGCTAAGAGCCTGCCCTGTGGGGGCAGGGATGCCCTGTTAGAACAAACATGAGCCGAAGATGAACCCAAAAGTAATTTGGTTCCATCCCTTATATTACATAGATGAAAGCCGCCTTCCAGGGAGGTGAAGTGATTCACAAAGTAACACAGCAAGTCACACAAGTCTTTTGATTTCTAACCCATTGCTTTTGTCATGGCCACATTGATCCCTGACAAATAATATAAAACAAGGAAACCAGACCCTTTAAAAAAAAAAGGTTATAATGCTATTACTTTTTTTCAAATGAGCCATTTTTTACCTTTTCACTTTGTTGCTTTTGTCTTGTCAGCTTCTTGTAGAAAGATGACTTAGTACATGAAAATTCAACTTGGCATTTTCTTTAGACAAAGTGATCTTTTAAATGTAGCCAACATTTCTTTTGGAGTATGACTCCATTTCACATAACACAGCCTAAGATTGATGTTTACTAAGTTGGTTGTTCAAATCATGTTCGGCGCTTGGTTACACGGGCTGTTTCTTTGTCTCTGTCTCTCCCTCTCTCTCCTTTTTCTTTGTGCTTGACACAAAAGGATGGGGGCCCCAGGATCATCTGGAAATGGATCAGTGTATTCATGTGTGAGCTTTACAAAGCACTGGAGCAAAGGTGTCATTAAACGTTAGAAGTCATTCAATCACACCCATCTTTTCATACAAAGTATAGAGAGAAAAGGCTCTGTATGGTAACTATGCATAAAGCTTTGTGTATTCATTTACCCTCACTTCTTGGAGTAGCTGGCTCTTTTTTTTTTCCCCCTGCCTCTTTCTCTCTTAGAGGAGGTTTGAGATTAGCTTTGCTTGTCTAAATCTGCCATTAATACTAAGCTCTTGTGTAGTGCTGAAAGCAATTAAAGTAATAGATTTTTAAAGAGAGCTTGTGAGTTTAATTCTGATTATGTTTCCTTTCAAATTATTGAGGTTTTCCTAGGCATCCATGGTAGTGCCATGGGCATGGCAAGAGAGAAGTATGACTCTTACCAAGAAAAAGGGAATGAATGGTCTACCCTTAATTATATTTCCAGCAACCTTTTCTAGGTACTAAATGTAGAAGTCAATTAAGGGAGGTTTCAATGTATCAGTATCCTGTTTGTCCTGAAATGTAAATGGGAGTTAGGAGAGTTTTGAAGCAGATGCCATCTGCTGGATGGTTAAGATACTGTAACCAAAATAATGTGAACAGAAAACATATGGAACAGTAGATCTAAATGAATGGACTGATTGCTAATTTAAGTAAATACTACTTCCCAGGCCCCAGGTAGAGTGAAATCTCCCTAATATACTGTCTACAATAGAAATATTTAAAATTTATTTTTTTCTAATCTGAATAAAGAAATCCCTTCCTGTTCGTGTGTAATGCAGATCCTCAAACTCTTTATTTAGTTTGCCATCATAAGAACAAACAGAATCAGTGCACATCTTCTGAGAAATGATAACTGCAAAAATGCCTTTGGAAGCCCCCAAAATTAAAACCAGAAGTAATATAACAAAATGGGGAAGGGTTAATATGGTTATATGGGAACAAAGGGTAAGTATATCAAATTAAAACCATATGTAAGACAAATACAGGCTAAATAGTTAATTCTTTTTTTTCTCTCTCTCTGAGGGACCCTTTTAATAGAATTGGTCCTACTTAACACCGTCACACTCCCGCACTGCTCCCTCATTGGAAGAACCCATGGATAAAGGAGCCCCTCCTTAAACTGTCCAACCTCCCTTAGAAATTGTTTATTACAGTCATGTTCTGTATAACTCCTGTTGTTACAGGATCGCAGTCTGGCCTCCTTCTCTAACTATCAGAACAGGTTGTTTCACATTTTTGAAACCCATTTTCCTCATTTGTTAAATATCACTCAGTGAATTTTACTGTCCTAGTGAGCTATTTAAAAAGTTAAGGCACAAATTAATAGTATATCCATAAACAGCATTCCCCCAAAATATCCCCGTCTAGAGTTACTACTTAGAATTAGGACACTGACAAGTTAGTCTGTGAAAAGAATGGCATTTCTCCGCATGTAGAAAAATGTCCTAAGAAATAAGAACCTTTAAAATTCCAATCTGCACCTGGCTAAGAACTCCTCTGGGGATTTGCAGAGAGGAAGGGGCAAGGGACCCATGTATAGTAATACATGTAAGTAAGATTGTTCATTTTTTTTCCTCCCAATGGAATATAAAACAGTAAAACAAACTCCATATATTTCTTACATGAAGAGCTCTCAAAATGATGGCACCCAAGTTGTCAGCTCCATTTCCATTTCTGAGTCACAGATACACATATATGGCTAAAAGGAGGGAAGGAGCAGACAAAATACCAAACAGATGAAGAGAGAAAGGAAAGATGTTCCCAAACATGTTGTTTGCCCACATGACTTATTGGTATGTTAATGTCTCATCAGCCACCGCTAAGGAGAATGTCGCCCCTTCCTTCCCTCTTAGTTTATAAATGGAGTCACATTATGTAATCACCCTAATGAGGTAATAGAAACATAAGTACACGGGAAAATTTGATAGTGTTTTCTCCTAATTCATCCTCTGTTATGTTGGTCACCCCCACCCCATCCCATTAACCCTCCTTCTCTCTTCCAGACTGGCCCCCTCCAAATTGGCTGAGTTTCCCATCCCAAAGGACATATTGTTGGCTATTGTTTATAATAAGTCTCTCCCCTCTTGGCAGGATAGAGAACAGCTGCTGGTCTATTCTCTGCCACAAAGACCAACTTCCTTCTTTTGCCCTGGATGATTGGAAGAAAGTCGGGGAGAAGAGCAATTTATAGTTGTGTTACAGTACCTCTATTTTCTTTTATGTTTATTTATATTGCTTCCATTTCTGTCAGGGATTTCTGAGATAATCAAGATCATTCTGCTACAGAGTTTTCATTTGAGTAGGCTCTAGTGGCAGTTGGCATTTTTCTTCATTGAGTCAGACATTTTAGGACTCCAGGCTAGAGGAAGTAGTGAACATTTCTCTATGAGAGTTTGAGAATCAATATTCCTTTTCCTAAAAAAATGAACTCATGAATGTATTCTGTGTTACATGAACAATTAATGACTTTGAATTTCTCAAGGGAAGACACCTTGTCTTTGCCAACTTTCTGTTCCCCAAACTTAGTATAGTACCTGCTTCATAATGTTTGCCAGATGAAGTAAGTGGAGTGCTGAATGGAGTTCTGGTTTGTTCTGTGAAATGTAAGCTATGCTGACAGTCCAGCACTTAAGTCTCACCCTAGACTTCAGGCCAGGCAAGGCTCATCACCTGAGGTGGGACCTTCTTCTGAGATCTTTGCCTTAGATCGTTTCTGGCTCTAGGCTTCATTCTAGGCAAAGAAGCCAGGGAACCCAATGTTTCAGAATCTAACCCCCAGCAAAAGAAACCTAGACTAGGTACTGAATCTTCAGAGACACTTGAGCAGCTCTGGAAGCAGCATGTGGAGAGCATTTCTCTGTTCTTTGTTAGGAGCAGAAGGAAACTCACAAAATGGAAAATTGGTCTAAGACTCTATACCCAGGAAAGATCCAAATGGCATTGACACAGGGCATCAATGTGATATCAGACAAGACAGCTCCGGTGGATAAAAAGGAACCACAGCCTATCATTAAGGTTTCTCCTGAGAAGTGTTTGGAACTAAGGTTGGCTGATGGTGAAGGCCATGTTTACTAAAAACTGGGCAGAAGCAGAGTGGTGTCGTTAAGTCCAAGGAGTGTGACAAAGAGGAGAGTGGCTCCTGACTCTCTTACTTATTTCTGTATGAACTTAGCTTGATAAGCATTAATAATAGCAAATTTTCTCTGTAGTCAAAACAGTCCCCTTTCTGGAGGAGTAAGAACTGGAGACCTGACAATTTCCATGTGGTAGATGCCTCATGGTAAGGGTTCTTAATGCATTTTCAAATTTCCTAGTATGTGTTCCTAAATGTATCATACGGATATTGATTAATATGGCTCCCTGTACTTTCTGTAGTCACTACCTTGGTTCACCCAACAAGCACTTAACAAATATGTTCCTGACAGACATGCAAAGAATGTATATGACTGAAAAGAATACTAGGTGCTAAAGCCACTGAGAGGTCTGACTTTCTGATAGTTTGTAGCATTTTGCAAGCAATACAGGAAGAAAGAATAATAATAGCTATGACTTATAGAGTGTTTAAGACATGACAGGCACAGTTGTGGTCACTTTACATGCATTGTTTCATTTCATCTCATAGTCTAGTTTCTAAACGGAATCCTTGAAGACATACAATGCCACAATGCTCACTTCTGCCTAATTGTGAGTCAGGCCCTTCAGAACTGGACAAGGAAGCTGGTCAAGTTGGGTCAGAGAGTAGTTTAAGCCATCTCTGGAGACAGGGAGGCATAAAACTGATAGACAATTAAATCCAGGTAAAGTTTACCCTTTTTCTGCTCTTTGCCTATCTCCCTGGTTCTCCTGATGCCTCCTGAATGGTTGCTTGTTAACGCAAATTAATTTTAACTGGTGGGCTTTCAGGCATTTGAGGAGATGGGAAAGTGGAGGCAGAAGACCCTGCATTTGCATAGAAACCTGTTGAATGAAGTCCTTGATGTGAACCTCTATTTAGTTGCACATCACACTAAATAACACACTAGTTGAGGGCATGAGATCTAGAATCAGACTGCCTGAGCTCAGATGCCATGCTAGGGGTGTAACCTTGAGGCAGCTTCTGCATGCCTCAAATTTATTGTCTATAAAATGTGTAGAATAATACACATTAGTATTATTAGTAGGTAGAATAATACATACTTCACAGAATTCTTATTAAGGATTAAATGAAAGGGTCAAACTAAAGATTAAATGTAAAGGGTTTAACAAAGTATCTGGTATTTAATAAATATTGGATATTAGTATTACTGGTATTACTAATAATCAAAATATACCTCTTTTCCTTCCACAGAATGGGAGGACTAATTGAGAGAAAGGACCTTGAATATATGTTTTATCTGCCACAATTCTTACCACATTGTAGATTCTAAATAAATATTGGACAGATGGATGGATGGTTGGATAGATGGATGGATGAATTAATTTTAAGTTTCTATAGATAAAGGCACTACAGAAGACCTCCTTGTTTTCAGATCTCTTCCAGAAAGTCACGCCTCACAGATTATCCAAAGGAAATCACCATGACACTAAACCAACATGCAACAGCCAGCAGGGGGATTTCTTAGGCTCAGCTAGACATTTAGACTCCTAAGACTATCACACATCACATTTGACATCAGTCTGCCCAGAAGAATATAGGATCAGAACTATAGCTTGCCAGTAGGCCAGCATCAGGTATTCTTCTGCAATTAGAGCCATGGAAGCTCGGGTGCCAGATGATGAGATCCACATTGGGCAGGTGAAGGAATTGCCTTTACTTAAGAGCCTTATTTCCCATAGGAGTCAATAACTCTTGTAACAACTCCATAGACATAGTTTGCAAGGTCCTTTCCAGAGACATGCTAGTTACAAGAACTGCTGCATTCAGGGAAGTCCAAAGCATAGCCAGCAGGTATTTGCAGTTCATTTATAGTTCCTCCCAGTCCAGATGCACTCTACCAATGAGGGGTCATTTTTACCATATGCAATGTTGCCTAGTAACATAGTTGACACATACCATCTTTATCTGTTTCCAGGGAAACCAAGTTAAGAAGTTAACCAAAGGTCAGATTCTCATGCAAAAAGGAAAAGAGTTTTTGTTAACTCTTTGCCTGCACCATCCAAATAGTTATTTACTACGTAGCCTGAAAAACCCATCCAGTGTCCCTGTGAAGCATTCATTCTTACATCTCATATATGCCACAAATATGTCCCAGAGTGGAATAATACAGGCATGGCCATATTTGCCAGTCTGTGTCCTCCCTTCAACAGCCAAGAGTCAAGCCCAGTGATCTTTCACCCTATGCCTGCCCTTCACATCAGCCCCTACCGACAGTCCCATTCTTCAGAACTCAGGTGTAGTTGGCTCTCTCACACATACACTCATTGGATAAATACCCAGGGATGTCAGTTTCCTTAGATCTGTATGATCTTAATAGATTATTAAATAGGTCCAGGAGCCACACCGGCAAGGATCTTTTGAGTTTTACCCTTCCTTACTGGGTTGTTTTGAGGGTAAAATGGAATAAAATGAGATCAGAGAAGTAAAAAGTTGAAAGGACCATGGTAAAAATCTGTGGTAGCTTTACTGTTCGGAAAGAACGTGAGTGAATTCCAACACGGTTGGATGGGGTTTGATCTACTTCAGTGAGTAGCTCAGAGAAGTCGTGACTTCCCTGATTTAAATTATTAATGATAATAAACATCTTTAAGTAATTAGGGAAATTTTTGACCAATGAGAACCACTAAACTCCCAAGTCATTCCACATTAATGAGATGTTAGAGATTTCAATTAGCACACACTTGAATTAGTAAAAGGATTAAGTACTCCATTTATTCTTCTGCCTGGATGATAATAGTAGTTTCTGTTTATTAAATTCTTACTGTATACCAGGGACTGTGCAAAATGCTTTACTTATAGCCTCTTGATTAGTCACCAAGTATTACTAGCCTTACTTCTTAGCAAAAACCAAAGCTCAGAGAGATTACAACACTTGCCCAAGGTCGCTCAGCTATACATAGTGGAGCCAAGAGTTTAGTCAGGTTTGGTGTTAGTCCAAATCCTATGTCCTGTGTTCAGTGATATCTTCATGGAGATGCTTTATAAACTATGCATTATTTCTATGAAGCCAATCTATAAACACACTGGGAACAGATTCCATGTTTCCTTTAAAAATTACTTTTACCTTCTTTGTCAAAAAAAGAAAAGGGACTTTATTGAAATGGAAAGAAAGTTAAATTTGGATGAAAATATATGTGAGACAAAGGGAAATCTTCATTTTATATAAATTTCTCTACTTTATATTATTAGCTATTCTAAAATGGAGTTGATAATACAAATGATTTTAAAAGGACATAAAGTACAAAGAGGAGTAAAGAAAAATAGAGCATAGTATGCCAGTTCTGAAGTCACCACCCTGCAGCTCATCTTGTCCAAGTCCTTTTAAAGGAAATAGTAATTACAACTCATTATCTACCTTGAAGACCTGCTAAGTAACATGAGAACAGGTTCCAAATCAATAGAATTCTATTTGAGATATTAGAAGCATCACTGGTTCATTATAGTGGAAAGTTTAATAGCTCTTCCAAAAAATTTTCAGCTACATGTTTTGTCTGCTTATAATGTACTTGAACACATATTCCTGCCAAGAAGAAAAATTAAACTAAATTCTTCCACTATGGCTAGCACTTTTCTACTTTGTTCTGATTAATTCATAGATCTGTGCAACGAAAGAATTTGCAATTGGCAAGCAAAATTCTAAATTAGGCAGTTTAATTGTCAAGTAAATTTTAAAACTTGCATGAAGGATGGAAAAAATATAGAAATGTCGACATGTTGGCATTTGGAAACCATAAATGGGTATTTTCTTGTAGGTCATGCCAATCTAAGAGAAGGAAAAAAAAAGAAAGACTTTGGTTCTGTCAGATAGAATAACAGTTTCTTTAGGAAACTTTAAAAATCTATTCCATCATATATTCTTCCAATGAAGGTAAATTTAATGAAATTTTATACTTTATTTCCTTGAACTCCTCTTAAGACATTTTCTTAGAAAATAGCCACATAAATATAATTACCTATATGTGTTAAAAATTTTAATTTAAAATCATTTTCTTTCTGCCTAAATTACAGTGCAAAAAATTAGTTGTATAAAAAAATTCAAAGTGGATTTTATTGGCATGATTTCATCCTCCTAAACTTTATTTATTTGGGACATCAAATAACCATTGGGAATGAACATTTATGGATTTACTTTGTTTTCTTTGATCATGTAATTTTATACTACATTTTGATTCTTATAAATTCTTATTTCTTGATCCAGATTTCATTGTTTTCTATTAACTTGTTCACCCGTTAAATTAAGTTAGAATAATGTTAACTGCAGTGTATGGGGGTGTTAGCAACCTTTTAAAAGTGGTGCACCTTTTTATGACACCTGATCTGAAGTGCTGAGGTAACTAGAGTGGGTACTGGCTGTCCAAACAGAACATGGAGGATGGAGATAGCACAGAGTGGGTATGAACCCTAAAAGGTCTTGGCTTCTCAAACTACCCCACCTACCACCTCCATATTTTCTACTATAGTCTAGAAGGATTAGACTCATTCCTCATTCATAACTTAACAAGACTTGTTTTTTGTTGTTTTTTCTTTCTCTCTCTCTTTTTTCTTTTTCTTTTTCTTTTTTTTTTTTTTTTTTTTTTGAGGCAGAGTCTTGCTCTGTCACCCGGGCTGGAGTGCAGTGGCATGATCTTGGCTCACTGCAACCTCCGCCTCCTGGGTTCAAACGATTCTCCTGCCTCAGACTCCCAAGTAGCTGGGATTACAGGTGCCCACCACCATGCCCAGATAATTTTTGTATTTTTAGTAGAGACAGGGTTTCACCATCTTGGCCAGGCTGGTCTCGAGCTCGTGACTTCGTGATCTACCTGCCTCGGCCTTTCAAAGTGCTGGGATTACAGGCATGAGCCACCGTGCCCGGCCAACAAGACTAGTTTTAACTGCATTTTTTTTTCTAATACTTGATGGAGATTATCAGAAAGGGTGAAAAGAAGAAAGAGGTAATCCGTCTCTTTTGGATGCTCACTACATGCCAAGAGATGGACTAGGCATTTTATTTAAGTTTTCTGTATATAAATTTCTAGTGAATCCTCAAAGCATACCTGTAAAGTAAATTTTATTAACCCCACTTAAAGAAGAGGAAACTGAAGCTTAGAGAATTCGGTGATTTGCCTGAGGTTTTTTATTATAAAATGACAGAACAAGGATTTTAGATAAAACCGCTTGGAGTTTGGGTTGGGAGGTGAGTTAGTTGAGCAACAAGAAAGTGAAAGGAAATTTAGAACAGGGGCATTTGAAGGGAAAGCACTCATTTATTCATTGAACAACTATTTAATTAGCTATTAAGTGCCAGCCCTATGCCAGGCACTAGGGGAAGCAGGAGTAAACAACATCTATGTGGACACTATACTCCTGTCAGTTGGAAACTGAGTGGCCAGGAACAACACAAGCAAACTTAGATATGTAAAAAGAAGATAGAAGGTACCAAAGGCAAAATTTTGTTTCTATCTATTTATTGATAGCCTCAACTTAAAAATACAGTCTTCTCATTGTAAGGTCCTGATCTAGTCTTGGGCTAAGCTCTTACTCAAGAGTCAATTCTAACAAACTTATTGTTGGAAAGTAGGGACTATGATTCTGCCGACTAAACATTTTGAGAGAGCTTTAGTGTAGGCCTCTGAAGGAAAGCCTCTGTCAACTTCCTGGGTGATCTGGAGGGCACAGGTTTTGGAGGTGATACCTAGATTCCATTTCTCCACCGTATCTTTTCCTAAACAGACTCTGACACTTAGAAGATACTTTACAAATAATTTGGGGAGGAAGGAAGGGAGAGAGAGAAGGAGAGAGGGTGGAAAGAGAAGGAAAGGAAGGAACAAATCTTCCTGGGCCTTTGCTCTGTTTCTACCTGTCCTCCTCAGGGCCTTCTGATGTAAGCAAAGTTCACCTGTTCAAATCCAGGGGCTACAATTGTCCTGTGTATTCAGAATGTCCCAAGTTGCTCAGAGCTGCTATCATCTAAGTCTATTTGGTATAGGTATTACCTTTAATTTGAAGGTAACTTGTATCTTACAGTATCTGAGGTAAAAAGAAAAGCATTAGTCTGACAGAGGTAGTCTACCATTCATAGTTTTGAAACTAGAACATTTTGCTGACAAAGAGAAATGTATTTTTAAGCCTGAGTTCTTAAAAGAAAAAAAAAAACCAACAACAAAAAAAAACCCTTCCATCCTAGTCCTTTAGCTGGGCTATTTCTGCCAGCTCCCCGGCTATGAACACAACACATTCTTGCAATTCATCACGTCTCTTGGCTCGAGCCTGCCTTTAAAATGGTTGGCGGCATATGCTTCTCATTAGCTCTGCTCCTACCTCACCTGCGCTGGTCAGAATCCTCCCTCCTGCCCCCTGCCTGCTCCCCTCTCTCCTCCTCCCCCAACTCAGACACATACTCCTGCCAGTTTCTCTTACCAAGCAGCGCTGCCTGCTGGCATGGCAGGAGGCAAGTGAAGGAGAAGGAGAAAGAAATCGCTCACTTCTTTCAAAAGTAAATTCTGTGGGTTAGCAGCCTTTCGTTCAGAAATAAGACCTAACAAAACAGAAGGCCAAGGGCAAAACCAAAAACAATAACAGGAATGGGAAAAAAAAAAAAAAAAAAAAAACAGAAGTGTGCTGACTGGGAGAAAAATAAAGAGGGGCAGCAAAAGGTTACGAGGGAAAAAAAATCCCATTATTACATCACTTTGGCAATCAAATGTTTCCTGAGGTCACCAGTTTGTCTCGATTTATTTTCTAGGCTCTACAAGGAAGTTTTATCCACTTGGAGGGTATTCTCTGTTTAACTCAGTTATCTGAGTGACAAAATATTCCTTTTATTTGGTGAATTCTGTTTTCTCTGTGACCTGTTCATAAATTAAGAATTAAATTGAACCAAAGAATTTTGGTTCAGCCCAAAAGTTACTTTCTATACATACCAATTTTTCTTTCTGATTGTGTCTTTTGTGTGGTAGCTTTTCATTAGCAATATCAACCCTTGGATTACTTTCCAGAGTAACTGAGAAAGTAAATTCTCTTAACATATCTTCACAGTGTAATTCGACAATTCTGACCCCAGTCTATTCATACCACACAACTTAAGAATGCAGGTTAAGTTGCACTGTTTTGTTTTGTTTTGTTGAAACTGGTTTTGAATGGCAAGAAAGGACTATTGAAGGGGTAAAGAACTTAATCTTTGATGGCATTAGGAGAGAATCATAGACATCTGAGGTTTGGGGAGATCTCAGACATTCCCAAATCTGTAACATTAATCTCACAGATGAGGAAACTGAGGCTGAGAGGTGAACTCCCCTCTGCCACACAAAAAGGAAGTGGCAGGACTAGGATTCACCCAGGTCTTCTTAGCCCCAGTTCTTTTCTCATTCCATAATATGCAGGCACCATACTCTCTCACAGCAGATAAAGAATGGCTTTTTGTTCTAGCTCCAACAGTTAATATAGAACTTGATGAACAAAAATGACTTTGCTCAGTACGAGTGACCAGGGACATCCATATGACCTAAATCACCAGATACTGGAAAACCTTTGAGCAAATTAGAAAAAGGCTGCTCTTCCTTAGGGCCTATCCACCACCACCACCCCCATCTCCACCCACCCACCCTAGGTGCAAGGCTTGGTGAAGTGCAGGATGGATATATTTCAGTCTTAACTTGCTTCTTCAACCAAGTGCTCTTGTGTAGGCAAAACCTCCATGAGTGTATCTGCAGTGGTCCTGTCCTAAGAGTGTGCATGATCAAGAGACTCACACTAAGTGCAGGCATATCCTGATTCACGAAAGTCATCCTGATACTTTTATCTGGAACAAGAGCCCTTTCATTACAGTGGATGAAGACAAAAATACCTCATCTTCAAGGACTTGAATGACTTAGTTTTTCATCAACAACTTTCATTTCCAAATAGGTGAGACAGATTCATCTCTGAACAAAATTGTACAGTCAGAAAAACTTGCCAATGGACCTCTTTTTCTCTTGATTCACTTCAGCAGCTAATGCTTGTATATCATCCCAGCTACCTGCATGGTTGCTCTTTCCTGGCTTGCAGTCACAATCCTTTCTAAGATGTTAGCTGATCATGGCCTCATGCATTCATTCCAAATATAATTATTGAGCACTCCCTCTATGCCAAGATTAAAGTTTCTCCTAGGGTATTTGTGTTTTAATAGGAATTCTTAAGCCTAGCACAATGCCTGGGACATAATATATACTCAATAACCATATGAAAGGAGAGGAGGGAGAGAATGGGGGGAGTTTTATACCCAAAGAATGGTGGAATTTGTGCAGTAGGCAGGGAAGGGAAAAATTGGGAGCAGAGAACCTTTACCACCACCCTACATGTCATGACAAATAAGTTGTGTGTGTTCTGTCGTATATTCTACAAAATACTTAAGGCATCCATGCAACCATGTGAAAAACTGCTGCTGGCACCTAGAGTCCACCACCAAAACCCTTCCAGGCATGCCTCCCTCTTGCCCAGCCCGATACCCCAGCACTTCTGAGACCCAAGAATTTTCGGGCCCTGTTCTTGTTCCACAGCTTGGTTCCCATTGTTTATCCAGTCCCTTGGTTAGCAACACAGTCTTGGATTCCTACCTTAGCTTTTAACCTTCATACAAGGTGTGATTTCCAGGATTTCCCTCTGGCTTTGTGTACTCCACACCTGCCTTTGTCTCCATGGGCTATAGGCCCTGGGCCATTACTCACCTGATTGACATAGATGATTACCTTCATCTACTTATTTTAAGTCCATTATGGAAGTTACTACCAGAGTTACCACCAGCACTTAGGGAACTCTTTCTTTGAATGCCTCTGTTGGAAGGCATTCTTATTTTCTTCTTAGTAGGATAGTTACTGTGTGTTTTTCTAATCCTTTCAACTGAAAGTTCCTAGAAAGAAAACACTGCCCCATAGTCACCTCTGTGGCACCATTATTGCTTAGTGCAGTGCTTCGTGCAGAATAATTGCCTGCCCAAAAACTATTTTGTTATAGTTGAATTATTCAACCAGCCATTCTATCATCCATTTAGTTTTTGTTGTTGTTTTAACCAGAGGAAATGAACAGGGATTTCTCATCGATTCTGGTCTTCCTCTGATGGGAAAATTTTTATATTAAATGCAAATTACTTTACCATCTGTGTGCAGCATAAGTTCCGGAATCCTTTCCCTTTATATGGGGAGACCAGGTTTCCACCAGTGACCATTAAAGTATATTTGGCAGCCCTTGTAGCTCTTTCTCTGTAGCCCAGATGGCAAAGTTTTTTTCTCATTTCCATTTGAGAACTTTTATAAGGCTTCTTTATGTTGTTCCTTCTTTTGAAGTACTTTTCTGTTCCTGGACAGGGGGATTGGACCTTCTGCCTGGACCTCCCTGTCTGTACTCTCTAGTCATAGTGCTGATTCTGGGACAGGAAGCAAATTTTGCTAGTTAGAACCCAAATCCATTAGCTAATGTGTCTGATCTTTTGTGTTCCTGTTTGTAAAATGATATCAGTATTAGCTGTTGGTCCTTCCTTCTGTTGATATAAAAGTAGAGTAATAACTTAGCTGATCTAAGATAAAGATGGTGTTCTTTGTGTGTTCCCTGGAGAACCCAGTACTAAATTAAAGGCGGTACCCAGACAAGAGAATGTTAAGGATTCGCCGGGTGGTGGCTCACGCCTGTAATCCCAGCACTTTGGGAAGCTAAGGCGGGAAGATCACCTGAGGCCAGGAGTTTGAGATCAGCCTGGCCAACATGGTGAAACCCCATCTCTACTAAAAATACAAAAAATTAGCCGGGTGTGGTGGTACATGCCTGTAGTCCTAGCTACTCAGGAGGCTGAAGCAGGAGAATTGCTTGAACCCAGAAGTTGGAGGATGCAGTGAGCAGAGATGGTACCACTGCACTCCAGCCTGGGCGACAGAGCTAGACTCCATCTCAAAAAAAAAAAAAAAAAAGAACGTTAACGATTGGTTGGTAACAAGCATCATCTTAACAAGGACTTCATTGAGCTTGTGACATTAGGTAAATAAGGAAGATGGAGAAAAGGCTTCATGGGGAACAGGCCTGGCTTAAAGACGAAAAGGTAGGATGGGAGCCAATGGTGAAGGACTTTGGTTTTCAGGCTAAAGGCTTTAGACTTTATACGGTAGGGAGCTAAATTGGGATTTTAAATAAAAGTGTGACATGGTTACGTATGGGTTTGAGAAGGGTGGCTCTGACCTCAGTGGGGAAGACCACGGGAGGTTACTGCAGTAGTCCCTGAGAAAAAAGAGAAGGCAGCTGGGCACACTGGCTCACGCCTGTAATCCAGCACTTTGGGAGGCCGAGGCAGGCGGATCATCTGAGATCGGGAGTTCGAGACCAGCCTCACCAACATGGAGAAACCCGGTCTCTACTAAAAATACAAAATTAGCCTGGCATGGACGGGCATGGTGGCTCACGCCTGTAATCCCAGCACTTTCGGAGGCCAAGGTGGGCGGATCACGAGGTCAGGAGATCGAGACCATCCTGGCTAACATGGTAAAACCTCGTCTCTACTAAAAATACAAAAAATTAGCCGGGCATGGTGGCGGGTGCCTGTAGTCCCAGCTACTCGGGAGGCTGAGGCAGGAGAATGGCATGAACCCGGGAGGCAGAGCTTGCAGTGAGCCAAGATCGTGCCACTGCACTCCAGCCTGGGCAACAGAGCAAGACTCTGTCTCAAAAAAAAAAAAAAAAAAAAAATTAGCCAGGCGTGGTGGCATATGCCTGTAATCCCAGCTACTCAAGAGGCTGAGGCAGGAGAATCGCTTGAACCTGGGAGGCGGAGGTTGCTATGAGCCAAGATGCGCCATTGCACTCCAGCCTGGGCGACAAAGCGAGACTCTGTCCCCCAAAAAAAAGAAAGAAAAAAGAGAAGGGCTAGATCCAGGCAGACAATGGAAACTGGGAGAAAGGACAGATTTAATAGGCATTTCAGAAAAAAAAAAAAATTACTCACTCCAGCTAGTTTGGCTTCCTTACAATTTCTCATACATCAGGCACACTCTTGCCTGATGGAGGTTCCTACTGACTGAAACGCAATGGAACACACTTCCTCCAGATGACCATGGATCACCTCCATAGACTCTTCAAGTTTTGCTTGAATACCATCTTCTTTTTCCTCTTTCTTTCTTTCTTTCCCTTCCTCCTTCCTTCCCTTCCTTCCTTTCCTTCCTTTCCTTCTTTCTTTCTTTTTATGGAGTCTCACTCTGTTGCCCAGGACGGCTCACTGTAACCTCCACCTCCTGGGCTCAAGCAATTCTCCTGCCTCAGCCTCCTGAGTAGCTGGGACCACAGGCACCCACCACTATGCCCGGCTAATTTTTTTTTTTTTTTTTTTTTTTTGTATTTTTAGTAGAGAGGGGGTTTCACTATGTTGGCCAGGCTGGTCTTGAACTCCTGACCTCAAGTGATCCACTTGCCTCAGCCTCCCAAAGTGCTGGGATTACTGGTGTGAGCCACCACACCTGGCCTTGAATATCACCTGTTTAATGAGCCCTGCTATAACCAACCTACTTAAAAATCCATACCCTTACCAAAATCCATGTGTTCAAAATGTTCATAGCAGCAATATTTAGGATAGCCAGCAACTAGAAAATACCCAGCAATTGGTAGAGTAAATAAATTGTGGTATAATCACCTACTGGAACATACTCTACAGCAATCACAATGAATGACTGATCTACAACTACATGCAACAACGTGGATGAATCTCAGAAGCATAATGTTGAAGAGAAAGAAGCCTGATTAAAAATACATAATATACAATTCTATTTATATAAATAAAAGTACAAAAACAGTCAGCACTGAGCTTTGCTATTTGAAAACAGAATAATAGTTATCTTAGGCAGGGTGGTTAGTTATGAGAAGCACACAGGAGGTTTCTTTTGTTTTGTTTTTCTTTGAGACAAAGTCTCACTCTGTCGCCCAGACGAGAGTGCAGTGGCACGATCTCGGCTCACTGCAACCCCCGCCTCCTGGGTTCAAGCAATTCTCGTACCTCAGCCTCCTGGGTAGCTAGGATTACAGGCGCCCACCACCATGCCCAGCTAATTTTTGTATTTTTAGTAGAGAAGAGGTTTCACCATGTTGGTCAGGCTGGCCTCAAACTCCTGACCTCAGGTGATCCACCCGCCTCGGCCTCCCAAAGTGCTGGGATTACAGGCATCAGCCACCGTGCCCAGCCAAGGAGGTTTTTTAGACTGTTGGTAACGTTTTGTTGTTTGTTCTCCAAGCTAGTTACATAAAGGTCATATATTGTGTGAAAACTCAGAGTTGTACATTAATGATATGATACTTTTCTGTGTGTATGTTATACTGCAATAGAAAGTTTAGAAAATGCAATTTTTACCCAAACACTTTTCATCTCTGTTACTCTATTTTTCTGTAATGCTTGCCACCTTCTAATATGTACTATAATTATGACATTTATTATATTATTTCCTCATTAGATGTAAGTTCTGTGAATGCCAGGATTTTTATGTCTGCTTTATCTGTCACCTTGAAGTGTACCTGGCACATAATAAGTAATATAATGAATGAACAAACTATTGAACCAGGAAAACATGAATAGAATAGGCCAGGCTTAGACATCTAAAGGGAACCCCGGTTTGAGGACTTGTGTTGCTTTGGAAGTTTCTCATTCCCGAGTGCAGCGAATAGGCTGCTAGCCCCAGGTTGTGATGATCTTTTTTTTTTTTTTTTTTTTTTTTGAGACAGAGTCTTGCTCTGTCACTGTCGCTCAGGCTGGAGTGCAGTGGCACGATCTCTGCTCACTGCAAGCTTCGCCTCCCGGGTTCACGCCATTCTCCTGCCTCAGCCTCCCGAGTAGCTGGGACTACAGGCACCCGCCACTACACCCGGCTAATTTTTGTATTTTTAGAGACGGGGTTTCACCATGTTAGGGTTTCACCATGTTAGCCAGGATGGTCTCGATCTCCTGACCTCGTGATCCGCCTGCCTTGGCCTCCCAAAGTGCTGGGATTACAGGCGTGAGCCACCGCGCCCAGCCGATGATCTCTTTTCCGTCCTGTCTAAAGGTTACTTTTTCAAGGCTACTTCTGGGCCTTTAAGCTTTCTTTCTTATCCTAAACTATTTACTCTATTTGCGCCATGTCAGAAACCTTCCCATATTCAATGCAAAGCTCAAATGTCATCTTCTCCATAAAGCCTTTCTTAGCAGCCTCAACCCAAATTCCTCTAGCTCCTCCTATGGTACTTTTATGGAATTCTTTTCTCTTACCTCCTCTCCTCTTCCCTCCTCCCCTCTCCCCTCTCCTGTCTCCTCTCCTCCCCTCTCCCTTCTCCCCCTCCCCTCTCCTGTCTCCTCTCTCCTCTCCCCTCCCCTCCTCTCCTCCTCTCTCCCCTCTCTTCTCTCATCTCTGTCTCCTCCTCTCCCCTCCTCTCCTCTTTTTCTGAGTTGGTCTTGCTCTGTCACTGAGGCTGGAGTGCAGTGGTGCAATCATGGCTCCCTGAAACCTCAACCTCCTAGGCTCAAGTGATCCTTCTGCTTCAGCCTCCCAAGTAGCTGGGACTACAGGCATACATCATCATGCCTGACTAATTCTTTAAAAACATTTTTGTGTAGACAGGGTCTCACTATGTTGCCTAAGCTGGTCTCAAACTCCTGGGCTCAAGTGAACTTGGCCTCCCAAAGTGCTGGGATTACAGATGTGTGCCACTAGTAATTCTGCCCGGCCTGGAATTATTTTCATTCATTTATTTATTCATGCATTCATTTGACAAGTATTATTAAGCACCTACTAAATGCCACATAGTATACTAAGTGCTGCAGATACAAGGTTGAATAAAACAGTTATGTCTTTGATAGGGCTAGGTTTCAATAGAGTAGATGAACAATAAGTATATAAGGAAATACATAAAATCATTTTGGGTACTTTGAAAAAAATTAAGCAAGATAGAGAGTTAGAGAGTGATGGAAGTGCTATTTTAGACAAGTTATGAGGGAAGACTTCTCTATAGGCAACACTGGAGAAGTGACCCAGATAAAGTAAGGACCATGAGGAGGAGCATTCCAGTTAGAGGAAACAGCAAATACAAATACCATGCAGTAAGAGCAAGCTTGGTATATGGGTCTCTTGCTGTGAATTCCTCCAGATAGGGCTTAAGTGCCTAGCACATTGCTTTGGATGAGAAAGTTCTAAGCGAGTGAATAGTTGAACCAATTTAAAACATTGAATTTATTCAAGATCTAGTCATAATTTTTATCTATTTTGCGTTTTTCCTTAGATCAACATTTCCTAAGATGTGTTCAGTAGAAGACATTCCAAATTGATTTATGCAAAATCTAGTTTCACCACATACACCAAAATGGTTCTGTGGTTAAATGAGTATAAGGAACGATGAAGATGTGTATGTCGATATAATACAGGTGTTGCTAAGACCCACAGTAAAACAAACAAGCAAACAAAAAAATGTCTAGTACATTATTTTCTAACCACAACCTTCCTTTCCCATAGAACACACATTACTAATGCACAAGACAGTAAAATTCCATAGAATTCAATTTGGTGGAGCATGTTCCTCAGATTCCTTCATTTTATATTAAGTATATATTTATTAAATTCTTAATATTTACCTGCTTTCATATTTTACGAGTAAAATATAGATGCCAGAATATTACAATGTTATTCTAATTATGGCACAAGAATGTGGATTTTCAACATTCTCTTTAGTATGTTAATGTAATACCTATTTTCACAGCCCCACCCTGCCTAATTTTAGCCTATATCTAGTGATCTTTATTAGCCAAGCCGTCTCTTGGGATATTTTGTCACTGTCAGGATTGGGAGTTAAAATATCAAGAGGCAAGTTTATGAGCCTTGAAATAAACAAATAGCAGTCAAGGAAACAGAAACAAAGCTTAGAATGCCCAGCGAGAGCTCCTGGCTGGTGACACATCCAGGCTCTGTGGGTGAATTGCCTTTGAACACAGCTCCCTCTGGGAGAAAAGATCCAGCCAATTGCTGGTTCTAACCTGTGTGTTTTTGGTCTCTTCCCCTTTGCACGTCCTCTCTGAATTGGCCTGTTCTATGTTACTGGTGATTGCCTCAAAACTCAGAAGTCACAGTATCAATCTAAGCTTCTTTGCTCACTGATTGGAGACCTCTTTAAGTATTTATTAGTTTTCCATGGTCACCAGCCAGCTGGTGAATGCATGCTTCAGTAACAGGGCTAAATTTGCAAACAGCTGTCAAATAAAGTTGAAACTGTCTTACAACCGTGTATAAGGGTGTTTGTCTCGAAATGCATGTGTATATATCAGAGAAAGAGCAAGAGAGAACACCTGGACTTTTGGACAATTTAGCCAAAGATCTTGTAGCCACTGGTGATTTTTAAAAGGAGAAAAGAGCACTTATTCTTATTTTATTGTGGGCACGTCATTTAGCATTACAGGTTTAAAGGCAGCAGGGAAACTGCAAAGCCAGAGTTGTTTTTTTTTGTTGTTGTTGTTTTTTTTTATTTTTTATTTTCTGAGGCATTAGTTGCTGTGAAGAAAAACAAGCCAAAGTTTTGCTTGTGGGCAGAAACATCCCAGAATGCATCTGGTGACTGGGCAGAAAGCAAGTACTGGCAAGAGCCCAGGTGCGTTGGCTCCCGACGGCAGTGCAGGAACAACCTAGGCGGTGTTCTCAGACTCCGATCAAATTTCCAAGATGGATGCAGTTCAAAATTATCTACTCCGCTTTCACTTATCTAAGATGGTGCTCCAAGTTTAGGATTACAGTCCTCTGAGCTGGGAGTGGAGACTATAAGGAGAAAACCCACTGGTGTTTTTAAATACCATGAAAGGTGTTTTATCTTGTTTAAGTTAGCCGCAGCACACCTGGAAGTTAGAAATATACCGTCATTCCTGGGGAATTCAAGGCAGTAAGAATTATTGGGGGTTAACAATTTTCAAGAATTTGGATCACAACATCTCAGCCCCGGAGTTATTTTTACAATGGGACTTCTTGGTTAAATCTCTAAATTTAAATAGATAAGGATTCAACATATTCTTGGATCTTGAGATCTAGTTTCCCTCATCATGGGCCAAGTAGGAAAGAAAGAATGTGAAACCCTCAAATCACAATGTATCCCTATTTGCCATCCTATCGTGAGCTCCTAAAATCTTATTTTCACACCAAGTGCTTTTTCACCGTCCACTGCAACTGTGATTGTGGTGGTGACCAGACCTGTTCCAGGGGCTCTGAGTCAGGAATGGTGATCATGTGTTCTTTCCCACCGTATTCCTGCACAGAGTAGTGCTAAAAGAGTTTAAAATGAATGAAAGATCCACCTCTCCTAGTTGTTAGAGGAAATAAAACTCTCTAGAGTGAACTTAAAGTGCCCTTCTACCCCTACTTAAAACCTGAGACATACCATCTTTTTTCTTGGGCCCTATACCTATATCTTACCCCTGGCTTTTTGATTTTGTCCATTTGTATGTGTCATTCTGGTGGGGTTAAGCCACTCATTAGATGAGAGATTTTCTGTGTGTCATGTGCCTACTTTATTATAGAATTACATGTGTAGCGTCTCAAAGAATAGCTATGTTTTCCACAAAAATCTATTTTAATTGAACATAATACCGTGGTAAAGTTTTTAAAAATTGCTATACTTGTGCATTATTTTATTCAGTTATATTCTGTTTTTTGAGGGTTTCACTGTATGGCAGGCACAGTTTCAGACCATTTTCACATTTAATCCCTGTAGCCTCACTGAGGAGTCTATATCCTAACCCTTAGTCCACAGATGCCCAGCACGTGTATCAGAGAGGTTATGTAACTTGCCCACGGTCACATGGAGCTAGGACTCGAATGGAGGCCTTTTGATTTCGAATTTGTTTGTCTTCCTTTCATCTTTCTGTGTGTGAGGCACTGTTGCATTTCATGGAACAGAAATCTCCTCAGTCTCTTTTGAATATATGAAGATTTCCTGGAAGAATACAGTGGAGTCTTAGAGAACCCAATGTTGGGAGAATACCAAAAAATGGGAAAGCACAGCAGTAATCTTCCCTGTCTCTGTGCTTCTTTCCTTCTGAGATCTCATGATCTCTTGCTTCATTCCTCTCTGAAGTTTCCTCTACAAAGATCTTAGTTACTGTTGCCCAGTGATTTCAGCCTGCACAGGACTTTGGGTTACCACGATACTATTTCTTGCTCTACATGACTTTCCAGTGCCAGGAGCTAACACCTGACAGACCCAGTCTCCTGTCTTCCGTAGAATCCACATCCTCAAAAAACAAGAATTTGATTGATCTAGGCAGAGCAGATTGTTCCAAAAGAAGGTGCTATGAGAAAATAATGGGCATACCTAAAACACGCACTACTTTTTTAAAAGACACTCTATTTGAAATTTTAAAATCGGAATTACTTATGGTTGGCTTCAAATAGCTTTCTTCCAGTCTAGCATGGTTTCTTTTCCACATTCCTGCCACTGATACGTCTACCCTCTCCTGACCTATCTCACACTTGCCCTGATTGCCTTTCTAAAGGGTACCACACAATTCCAGAATTCTAATCTTTTATCTTTGTGGTAGTTATGCAAATTCTTTTCCTTCTTTGGGAGTTAAATTCCACCTCCACTTCCTCAAGGTAGCTTTCCCATATTACCCAGTAATTATATTAGTCTGTCCTTAATTCCAGGACCTTTGCCTATGAGGACGGGTTCAAATAATTCAGAAAGCAGACAAGCCTTTTAATCTTTTAAACTAAACCTCTTGGACACTCCCATATGCTTCCCCATGTGACTAAGGGCATATATTGAAAACCATATGGTTACAATGATTAGAGTCCAAGAAAAAGCTAACTGGCCCTATATGATCAAACCAATAACTCTGACCCCCCGAAATGCCATCTAGACAAAATATGACCTCAAATTTATAGTGGATAGTCTGAGTCCAATGCTCAGAGATGCCATGTATTTTCCCTTTAGAATATGCTTTTAAGATTTCTCATGATGCTAAATGATTTTGAATGCTCAATAAAGTGTCAAAAAAGATTAAAGTATCAAAAATAATTTTGGTATTCTGGGCAGAATTTGAAAAGCTTCAAGTCTTTTCTTATTACTTTGCTACTTCCACAAAATTTTTTTTGCATTAGAAATGAAGCTTTATAGTAAGTTGATGGAATTATTTTTAATTATGTGGTTTAATAAATAACAAATGTTTTTAAACAGAAGAAATCTCTCTCTGACACACACACACACACACACACACACTCACACACACACACACACACTTCAAAGTATTTGACCAACTGCCCTAGCTGGCTGACTGTGCTGTTTTAGAAGCAATGAAAGGACAGGGAGATGGGGGTCATATTCTGTGCTTCCTGGATTGGTTGTTAGTCATTAGATACAAACAGTATAAAACCCAGACTTTATTAGTGATCATTATGTTATTATATATCTTTATGAGACGCATTCCCCTCAGGCCACCTAAAGTACTAGAATGTTTTGGATGTTGAACTGTTTAACCGTAATTATTACAACTAAAACCTCATTAAATGTATCCAATAAAATAGATTCAATGCTTCCACTTAGTTTAGTTTAGTAAAAAGAGCTATAAGGAACGTTGTTCTTTCCCCAAAGAGTTTAAAATTTGAGGATTGGTCAACAATAGGGAGTGGGGGATAAAAATAATAGGAAAGAAAAGATTTTCCTTAAAACCCTTTGTAAAGTGTTTTCTATTTTCATGCCTAACAAATGAAGCCTTCATCATCTTTGCTTCTGGGAAGAGTTTCAAGCCTAAGAAACACAATTGGAAACCTGCCGTGTTGCAGCCCATCCTCTGTTAGTAATTCCAACTGGATCCAAATGGAATATCTCCCTTCCAAGAGCTCTCTGAAAAAAATCTCGTGATGAGAGATGAAACCTAGCCAATGCAACCTGGAAGGTTTCACATTTACCCTCTGTCACTAGGTTTTCCCAGACGCGACCCAGGGTACACTCTCCTCTTCAATGTGCTCTCTCACCAGACCACAACTTTCACCCCAAGAGTCAATTCCTCTGCCATGCACCATCCAAAACAAAATTAATCAGAATCTGCTGGAATCCATTTATTCAAAAATTTTTGAGCATTTACAGTGCGTCAAGTCTAGTACAAGATTAGGTATGCACGATCCCTGTCTTCAAGGAGCTCACAGTCTCTGAAGGACTTACAGACTTGAAACTATTACCTAAGCATAGATTCATTTATGTGTTAAACATTCTTTATAGCATTCCTGCCAGGCATTTTAACAGGCACTGTGGTAGATACAAGTAAAGCATGGATTTTTATTGTATGGAACTTACAATCCTAAGAAGATAAGACAGAGAAGGCACTCTAATATAAGGTACTACATGATAAATGTTGCAAAAGTGGAAGTAGAAATAATTGTCCCCAGGGCAGGTAAGGGTTTGGAAACCACTTGGATACAAGATAAGGTTGAGCAATGCCAGGAAAAGGAATTTGAGGGAATTGTGAACAGCAGTCATCTTAGGAGGTTACACTAGCACATTCCATGCCATTTTGTAAAAAGTGCTTAAATAGCATGTATTAGTTTTGTTGTCTTAAGAAGTAAAATAAGCTGTAGACCATTTCAAGGGGGAGTCTCCCTGTTTTAAAAATTAAGCTATAATTTACATACTACAAATTTCACTTTTTGGGTATGTAAGTGCCCCAAGTTTTGACAAATGCATAGGTATGTAACCATAACCACAATCTATTAATAGAATTTTCATCACCTTTATAAATTTCTGTGTCCCTTTGTATTCAACCTCTTCCCCCACCTTCAGTCCTGGCAACTGCTGGTGTATCCCTGTAGTGTTGTAGAGAATTTTGTTTAAATGGGATCAGACAGTATATACCCTTTTGCCACTGGCTTCTTTCACTTAGCATAGCGCACTTGAGAGTCAACATTGTGATTTTATGTATCAGTAATTCAATTCTCTTTAGTGCGAAGTAGCATCACATTGTATGAATCTATGATAGTTTGTTTATCTATTCACCAAATAAGAGACATTTGAGTTGTTTCCAATTTGATTTTTATGGAAACATAACTTTTTTTTTTTTTTTGAGTCAGACTCTTGCTCTGTCACCCAGGCTAGAGTGCAGTGGCACAGTCTTGGCTCACTGCAACCTCCGCCTCCAGGGTTCAAGCAATCCTCCTGTCTCAGCCTCCCAAGTAGCTGGGATTGCAGGCACCTGCCATCACGCCCGGCTAATTTTTGTATTTTTGTAGAGATGGGTTTCACCATGTTGGTCAGGCTGGTCTTTTACTTCTGACCTCAAGTGATCCACCTGCCTCGGCCTCCCAAAGTGCTGAGATTACAAGTATGAGCCACCGCGCCCAGTGGAAACATAACTTTTTATTTCTCTTAAATAAATACCTAGGAGTGGGATTCTTCGGTCATATGGTAAGTGTATATTTAACTTTATAAGAATCTGCCAACGTGTTCTCCAAAGTGGCTGCACCACTTTGCTATCCTGTCTGGAGTGTTCGAGTTTTCCAGTTGATCCATATTCTTGCCAGGATTTGATCCCAAACATTCTTAATTTGTGGACATTTAAAACTGTGGGCTCACTTTCAGGTAAAGAGATAGCATCTCCCCATCTTGGCCCACTGATGTACAAAGATACGGGTAATTTTTTATTTTTTTTAATTTTTAGACAGAGTCTCGCTCTGTCGCCCAGGCTGAAGTGCAGTGGCGCAATCTCAGCTCACTGCAAGCTCTGCCTCCCGGGTTCACGCCATTCTTCTGCCTCAGCCTCCCAAGAGGCTGGGACTACAGGTGTCCACCTCCACGCCCAGCTAATTTTTTTGTATTTTTAGTAGAGACGGGGTTTCACCATGTTAGCCAGGGTGGTCTCGATCTCCTGACTTCGTGATCCACCCGTCTCAGCCTCCCAAAGTACTGGGATTACAGGCGTGAGCCACCGTGCCTGGCCAGATATGGGTAATTTAATGTATAAATCAAGCAACTGGAATTTATGAAACATTTTGTCTGTACCCCAAGCATGCTACGCACTGGGGACATGCAAAAAAAAGCATGAAACTGGATCCATTCATTCAGTGAATTTTTATTGCACATTTTCCCATGCTGTATTCTGAGAATAACAACTGTTTGGGTCATGAACTATGTTAAGGAATACTCTTTTCTGGAAATTAGCAATACACCTTAGCATACCAATGACTCTGAGAGGTACTGCAGTAAATAAACTAATTTGTTTTTCTCTTTAGCATAGTTTGGAAAACACTAATTTACAGTTTTGTCAAAGAGAGAAAACACACACAAACACACACACACACACACAAACTGTTAAATGGAAATAATAACACTTAGCTCATAGGATTCAATGAAATAAATGTGTAAAAGTGCCTTTTACAAAACCTGGTATCCAGTGAGAAAAGAAACATTAAAATGTGTAATGCAGGAGAAAAGGCCAATAATAATTGCACAAATTTGTTGAGCACTTATTCATGCCAGGTACTTTACTGTGCTTTTGAGATATATTACCTTAGTTAATTCTTACAGTAACCCTAGGAAACGTACGTGCTACTATTGTTCCCAGTCATTTACAGTCAGATCTAGAATTCAAGCCCAGGTTTGGGTGACTCCTAACCAAACTCTTAATCTCTGTGTACTTAAATCTCCCAAGACTAGGAATGCTCTAGGCATTCAGAGGAAGGAAAGAGAGAATGCATGAATCCTTATTTGTCCACCCTTAATAAGAACAAGGATTGGTAGTGAGTGTCACTCAAACTGAGATCTATAGCATATTTAGCACCATTTCCCTTGAGATCTTGATGTAGCCTTGGGTTCCCAGTTTTGTATTAGCACTCCAGGAGTAGTGAAATTACCACTGGAAGTATTTCTGCCTGCTTGGCTGCCTTTAAGTAGAGTCCTGGCAGTTCTCTGTCAGGTCAATGGTCACTGCCTTCCTCTGGAACTGGGTCACTATAGAACACTCAGTAAAACCTGAATGATCTCTACCATGTATACAGCTTGAGTTTTGAGCTGTTTTCCCAGGGATGTTGATGGAAATTCAACTGTAATTCTATATTTGGGGATGCCATGGTGTAAAGATGTAATTGTTTTTTCCATTTGGATGAACAGTTGTCACAGAAGCATATGTTAAATATTCCATTCTTTCCTCATGGATTTGTAATGTTATTATTCTTATATAACAATTTTCCTTATATTTGTGAGTCTGTTTCTGGACTCCCTAGTCCATTCTATTCTGTTTATCTATTCATTTCTTCCAAAGCCAATTCACATTGTTTCAATCACAATGGCTGTTATAGGTCATCACATACCTGGTAGAGTAATTCCCCCTATCTTCTCTTCCTTTTTTAAAAAACAATTATATTAGCTATTTCTGAACTTTATCTTTCCATATGATTTTTTTTTTTTTTTATGGAGTCTCACTCTGTTGCCCAGGCTGGAGCGCAGTGGCGCAATCTCGGCTCACTGCAAGCTCCGCCTCCCAGGTTCAAGTTATTCTCCTGCCTCAGCCTCCCGAGTAGCTGGGATTACAGGTATCCGCTACCATGCCCGGCTAATTTTTTGTATTTTTAGCAGAGACGGGGTTTCACTGTGTTGGCCAGGTTGGTCTCGAACGTCTGACCTCGTGATCCACCCACCTCGGCCTCCCAAAGTGCTGGGATTATAGGTGTGAGCCACCGCGCCTGGCTCCATAGGAATTTTAAAGTGAGTCTTTTAAAAAAATTAGCTGAACACTTTTTCCAGAAATATTTTGTGGTCTGGTAACATACAAAAACAAAAACAAAAAACTCTATTTGACATGAGATGGGGTTTCTGAATGTGACCTTTAGGCCTATCTTTGAGCACCTGAAATCTTTCATTTCCTGAAACCTCACCACTAAATTTTTAAAGCGCCACTGAACACAGAAAGTCAGAGCTTTAAGCCAGTGAATGACAAATGGTGGGAGTTTCCAGTCCATGGAGAGAACAGGAGCAGAGAAGAAGATGGGAGGACAGATACAGGTGAGAGATGTTAACACAGCCTATTTTTGAGAATTTCCTGCTAGTACCATCCGTGACCCTGTTCCAACAATGAAAAACTAAATTATCTAGATTATCCTCTAAAAATTTTGTTCACAGGAAGGCATAATTTTGCCTTAATTATGACTCCAGTTTTTGAAACTGGAGAAATTTTGATCTCCCACATTGGTAAAGAATCTCTTTGAGATGGCAAACAACTAGAAACCTGGATATTGTCCTTGGAAGACAAACTAGTCTCCCAATGTAAAAGTCGAAGAGATTTTACATTTTTACAGTGTAAAAATCTCTTAGATCACAGTCCATCCCTATCAGGGGAACATTATTGCACAAACAAGATGAGCACCAGTTAAAAGGTAATTTCCTGAAATAGTCTCATGTGGAACAAATTGAAAATCCACAGTCCTTCAACAAAGTTTTTTTTATTATTATTGTTTGATGTTAAAAAAAAAAAAAACTGTTTCACTCTTCACTTCCCTAGCAGATGTTGCAAATTTCAGAAACAGACAGGCACCTTTGGGTTGAAACGAGGAACTGATCCACTTAAAAATGTAAAATTCAGTTCAAAATGTTTAGAAGATAGTGAGTGGGGCCTGGAGAGTACACCTCTGACTTTCAGGATTTCCTCTCTGTGTTATTCAGTTGCCATAAATCTGGCAAATAGCAACACTGTCCTGAATGTGGTGAATGACATTTTTATAGCCTTATTTAAAAAAAAAAGGTCTGTGTGTTGGGGATATAAGAATATAGGATGTTACTATTGATAAGACCTGGAAAATTATTATGTGTTTCAGGAAGTAAACACAATAATACAGTAAAGGGATACAATAAAGGACAGCAATGTTATACTGTGTCACATTTCCCTCTGCCCTTTTTCAGAACACATAATTTTCTTTTTTTCTCCTTTCTCCAGTCTGACTCTACTGCCTAGATACTAGACTTTGCTGAGTATTGAATTTTTATTTTCTAGAAGAAAAAAACGTTATCAAATACGTATTCTTTCTACAGATATTTATTAATGAGTGCCTATTATGTGCCAGGCACTTTGCTGATCACTAAGGATATAGGAGTGAAAAGATAGTCATAGGCTTTCATGGAGTGTAATGTTTAAAGGGAGTGACAGATAATTAAGTAAATGGGGAAAAAAGCCTGATGAGTGTCATGACAGAGGGATTTAGAGGACAATATTAGGGGACACTTAAGTTAATCTTGGGGTCGAGGAGGCCTCCCAGGGGAAGCGGAGTTTAAACCTTGAAGAATGAATAGGAATTAGCCAGGTGCAGAAATGAGGAAAACGTGGTAAAATGCTTATAAGAGAGAAAGAAGAGTCTTTGGGGCAGAGGGAACAGCACATGCAATGGTGCTGTGGCACATGGCAGCATATGTGTTTTGAGGGAGCAAATATATGAGGAAAAATCTTATTTTTAAAACTTTCAAGGTCCAGACCAAAGTATCTAATACTTACCATTTATACTCAATCTGTGGGATGGCATCCCTTAAATTTAGTCAAATAGTAAATAGAAAAAGATGCAGACAACTAGACATTATTGGGACCTTGTTTACTTATGAGTCCCTTCACACAAAGAAAAATGGGCCAGGTGCTGTGGTTCATGCCCATGGTTCCAGCACTTTGGGAGGCCAAGGCAGGCAGATCACTTGAGCTCAGAAGTTTGAGACCAGCCTGGGCAACATGGCAAAACCCCATCTCTACAAAAAATACGAAAATGAGCCGGGCACAGTAACACATACCTGTAGTCCCAGCTACTTGGGAGGCTGAGGCAGGAGGATCACCTGAGCCCAGGAGGTTGAGGCTACAGTGAGCCATGATCATGCCACTGCACTCCAGCCTGAGTGGCAGAATGAGACACTGTCTCAAAAAGTAAAATGAAACAATAAAATAAAATAACCTGAAAAAGAATGTACTATGCTCCCCTCAGCTTTGTGTCTCTGCCTCTCGCTCCCAGCCCTCCTCCGTGACTGAGGATAGCATCTCCTCTAATGTTCCTTCCTGGCTCCATTCTCCCCAGATCTGAGTTGGATGTCTTTCCTCTGTGGTCCCACTGCACCTAGTCCTTACCTCTGTCAGAGCACTTTTCACATTGTGTTTATTTTCCAGATCATTCCCATGCTCAACTCTGAGTTCCTTAAGGTCAGAAACAGTATAAAGGAGAGAATATGAGGGAGGTTTGGAGTCAAAGAGTCCTAAGTTGAAATCGCAGCCTGGCCACATACTGTGTGGTCTTGAGAACTTACTTAACTACTCTGAGTCTTGGCTTCCTCATCTGTAAAACTGGGATTATAATAGCATATACTTCTCAGCATTGTATGTGAAGTACTTGTCATAGTGCCTAGCTTTAATAGCACTCTATAAAAATTTGCTGAATGGGTGAATGAACGAATGAATGAATGAATAAATGAACGCATGAATGACAAAATGTAAGGTTTGTTCAAAGGATTGCTTGTTGAGAGCTATCTTGAGACTGTAGCCAATTCAGTAATCAAAGTCCCATCAGCTCAATCCCGGGCATTGTCACCTTAGCTAGAAACTCCAGAGGCACCAGTATCCTGTACTTCCTGTAGGTAGGAAAACAAGCTTCCTACAATGTTGTCCATTCATTGGTTTATTTATTCATCGATTCATGAAGCACTTATTAAGTACTTATTATGTGCCAGGGACTGTTATAGGTGTTAGCAATATAGTGAAGATTTGATTAGAATACTTATTTATTTATTTATTTATTTATTTATTTATTTATTTGCCAGGATGCTAAACAAATGCATTGCATAAGATACCTTTTTTTTTTTTTAACCCCATAGCAATGCTGGGACCATCTTAGTCCTTCTCATGTTGTATGTACTGTGCCGTATCTACTCGTGTTGTATCTACATCATCCCTCTTTTCCATCTACTACATATAAATATAAATGGATTCTTTTATATCCGGTTGAATTTTAGTCATGTGTGCTGAGCAAACAGATGCCAAAAGGAATACTTTTGATCACCTTGAAAAGGAAACCCTGTAGAGAGGGTTACATAAAGAATAGGGGGAGATTTACAGCCCTCCCCCTTGCTTGTATGCTACTGACAATGTGAATCACCTCTGAAGGAAGGGAGGGTTGGGTTTATCTATGACATATGCATCATCTCACCACGGCAGAAGCCGATGCTCTTACCAGTGTTGCTAAGAGGATGAGAGACTTAAAATGATGGCCAAAGATCCAATTCAAACCCAACTATTATCTCTCTCGGGTGGTCCCTATGATCTCAATGTACAGAGGATATTGATATTTTAGGGTTGTTTCATGAACTCACCTTACATTCAAAATGAGAGCCCACTTATATTTTCATTCAGCAAACTTTAGCCGCAGGGCTGCAGGTATACTGCTGGCTAAAGTGTGATTCCTCTTCTTTGAACACTCTTAGTCTAATGGGAGAGGAGGAGACTGATAAATGAACAGTTCGTAACAGTGCAGTCCAGATGGTGGTTAAAAACAGTTAATTACTTGTTTGCAGTCTAACTGGGGCTAGTTACTCAACCTCTCAGAGGCTCAGTTTCCTCATCTATAAAAGAGGCATAACAACAGCATTACCTTAGAAAAACTCTTGTTGAAGAATCAGTGAGATCGTCTATGTACAATGCTTTTTAAGGTGTCTGGAACATTATAAGCCCTCAATAAATGTTAGCTGGGGTTTATTTGTTGTTTGCTTCTATAATGGTTATAATCTGAGGCTATAACAGAATCTTTTTAAAAAATAATTTATACTTTTGGCTGGGCGCGGTGGCTTATACCTGTAATCCCAGCACTTTGGGAGGCTGAGGTGGGCGGATCATGAGGTCAAAAGATTGAGACGATCCTGGCCAACATGGTGAAACCTCATCTCTACTAAAAATACAAAAAAAAAAAAATTAGCTGGGTATGGTGGCACATGCCTATAATCCCAGCTACGTGGGAAGCTGAGGCAGGAGAATCGCTTGAACCCGGGAGGTGGAGGTTGCAGTGAGCCGAGATTGTGCCATTGCACTCCAGCCTGGGCGACAGAGCGAGACTCCATCTCAAATAATAATAACAATAATTTACACTTTTATTTTAGATTCAGTGGGTACACATTCAGGTTTGTTACCAGAGTAGATGATGCTGAGGTTTGGGGTATGAATTATCTCGTCACTCAAGTAGTGAGCATGGTACCCAATAGGTAGTGTTTCAGTGCTTGTCCACCTCCCCCCTCCCCCAGTAGTCCCCAGTACCTGTCGTTCCCATCTTTATGTCCATGTGTACCCAATGCTTAGCTCCTACTCATAAGTGAGAACATACACTACTTGGTTTTCTGTTCCTGCGTTAATTCACTTAGGATGATGACCTCCAGCTGCATCCATGTTGCTGCAATGGATATGATTTTTTTCTTTTTTATGGCTGTGTGGTATTCCATGGTGTTTATGTGCCACATTTTCTTTATCCAATCCACAGTTGACAGACACCTAGGTTGATTTCATGTCTTTGCTATTGTGAATAGTGCTGTGATAAACATGCGAGTGCACATGTCTTTTTGGTGGAATGGTTGCTTTTCTTTGGGGTATATACCCAGTAATGGGATTTCTGGGTTGAATGGTAGTTTGTTTTAAGTTCTTTGAGAAATCTCCAAACTGCTTTCCGTAGTGGCTGAACTTATTTACATTCCCACCAACAGTCCATAAGCATATAACAGAGTTTTGAACAGAGGAGCACTGTGGAAACACTGAGAGGATGTGGCCAATTTGACACAGGCAAGGTGGCATCAGAGCTGCATGTGGAGGGCTGAGTAAGAGGTGAGCAGAAGGAGAAGGAGTGGCAGGGCAGTCTAGGCCTCCTGCACAAAATATCCACAGTTGCCAGGGCGTGAAAGTACCAGAACCATTCCGAGAAGTTCTGTAAGGTGAATGGGTGACAGCCAAAAATGATCCTTAGGCACAGGGCTGGGGAGACATAACTGCCACAGATAATGGCTTGAAATTTACTCTGTACTCAGCAGGAAACCAGAAGAGATAGCCAGAGGAAGTCTTCCAATTATTCCTTTTAGTTCTACCTATGACCAGCCTACTCAAAAAACAGATGTGGCTTTTAGCAACATGAGTGCATGTCTGCACACTTAGAAAGTGTGAAATATAGTGGAGGAAAACAAAGAAATTCTGTGATAATAAAAGCTAACATTTGTTTAGAACTTTACAGATTTCCAACAGTCTTCATATGCAAGATCTGTTTTAAGCCTTATTATATCCCCATGATTTGACATTACTAAGATCTCTAGTTTGTATAGAGGGAAATTGAGGCACAGAGAGGTCAAACTACTTTTACAAGATTGCACAATTAGGAAGTTATGAAGTTGGGGCTGTAAGCCCACGTTCTTTCTCCAAAGCTCAGGCATTTTGCAAAAATAATCTTTTCTACTATCGCAATTCTTTCATTTTCAACCTGCAGTATCTTTCCCTGAGAGAAAATTTTTAATCATCTATTAAAAAATAGATCTTCCCCTCACTGGTTTGCTTCTCTACTGCTGAAATCTCCTTTACCAGCATTTCCCTAGTCTTTGCCTCAGCTATTTTGTGTCTTTGATATCTGGACTTTCCATTTTTATGATCATCTTATATCTTAACTTTCTCCAGACCTAGACAACTGAGAAGGTTTGCAGTTTAATTAATCTGTCACTTTACTGCAGGAGACTTATCCATTTTTAAGATGATTCTGTCCTTATTCAGCAAAACTGCCCTCTTGTTCACTACCTCTTGATAGAAGCAGCTCATCCTAATAACCTCACATTTCCCCAGCATCCCTAACTTTCTCCCTGCATTTTCTTACCTTCTGCCTTGCTCAGAATTTCTCAGCCATATTCTGTTTGCTCTAAGCCTGGAAATGTTCGAGATGTGAACTACTTGTATAGGAAAAGCCATTAGGTGGAAAGGCTTTGTGATCAATGGCCACCCTCATGTTTCCAGGGCCTCTTAGGAGAACTCATGGAGTCTGCCTGCATTTCCCCGATAGCCTCCTAGATCCCACGCCCACAGATGGGACATCCCATGTAGCACTGTGGGCCTGCTGCACTCCACAACATGAACCCATATTCCACATCAGTCGTCTCACTAGCTGGGTGGTCCAGGCTCCATTCTGGGGAGCCTTGCCAGCTGCTCCTGCCTGGCTACCGGGCAGTCTGTAAAGCTTTGACATGTGTGGGAACTGTGCTGAAAAGCGAGGCGGTGAGGCTGGGCTCGGCAAGTGGGTGCATTGGGAATTAATATAAGAAAAAGGAGGTCCTCCAGAGGCCTCAAGACTACCCAGCAACAAAATATGCAAACAGTGACTCCGTCATATGGCAACAATGCCGTCTGCAGCTTCTCCCCTTGTACCTCTGCCCATCGTGACTGCAAATCAGGAAGGGAAGCAGTGTGGTTGAACCTCCCTGATTGATGAGGGTCCAAGTTTTCTGTCAGTAGCATAGTGGGCTGAGTGGCCTGCCAGGGATCGTCCATTCCAGCCTGCCCACTGCAGAGGGGCTTCATCCTCTTCTAACTTCTCATTCCTGAACTCTTTTCCTCACTGAATCTTGCTCAGCTCTACCGAGCCCCAGTCTTGGGGATCCCCTGCATGCCTTATCTTCTTCAGATACAGTATCTTTAGCAATCATTTTTTTATAATGTGACAATTGCCTGGTTCTATTTAAACACGAAGATACCATCATCACTGGTTTTGAGGTTAAGCCTCATGTCTACCGGCCTAGTCCATCTGCCCATCTGTTCCAAACATCCTCATTGTCATAATACTGCCTTACCTTTAAAAAACCCTTTATAATGGGCCAAGTGCTTCCTCAAACATCCTTTCATCTGATCCTTGTGAGTGAGATCCCAGTCAGCCTCATTATGGGCCACATTAGACACATATAATTAGCTTCATTTTCCATAGGCTCAGAGAGGTTAACTGATCTGTCAAGGTCACACAGCAAGTAAGTAGCAGAGCCAGCACTCAAACCCATGTTTTTTGACTCTTAGCCTACTGCTATTTCCTCTACAGATATTCGGGGGACAGATAGACAGGGACAGTGAGGGCTAACTAAATCCAACCACTGTCACATATGCTTATGGGCCCCAGTGACCCTTTTCAAATCAGCTCCCCAGTGTCCTTCTCTACCCTTCCCACCAAGCGAAAGACTAATCCTTCTAAAAGCCCTCTGCTCTCTGTTTGCTACCTTAATCCCCAAGATCCCATCTGTTATGTCTCTGGATGCAGATACACATGGCCCATTTAACTGCATGATTCAGGGCGTAATGAGAAAGGCAGGAAACTGGGACAAAATTTCCTGATTATAGGACAGGCACTGGGGTCTCAGGAAAGATTCAGGATGGGAGCTAGCAATGGAGATCATTGTGGCAGACAGAATACAGCACCAGATAACCCGTGGGAATACTGCTATGAGCAAAATGAAATTCAACGTAGTTTCTTCAGGGTGCCCTGAACTGTGAATGGATCACACGGTTGGAGGAGCAGGAGCAGTGATAGAGATCCAGCCAGCCCTAGGGTGCCAGCCCTAGGCAAGGCAGCTCCTCCCATCCTAGATGGCCTGGCCTACAGAGACCCCAGCTTAGTCACAGACACATGGCAGGAGAAGGATTCCTTCAAACTGAACCAGGTTCAAGGTAGGAACTCTGTTTCAAGAACAGAGGCAAAGCCTTATTTTCAGAACCACAGTCTTGGATCTGGGTTGCACCTGGAGCCCAGCTTCAAGGCAAAGAGGAATGCTGGGACTGGGAAGAGGCAGGACATGGCATCCCTCAGTTCTTGGCATTACTCTCACAACCTCTGTTAATCAGGATAGGTGAAGTTATGTAGCAGTAACAAATAATGTCAAAATCTCAATGGCTAAAACACAGAATTTTCTTTCTTACACTGTACATGCACGATGGGGGAAAGGGGTTCTGCCCATCATAGTCACTCTTGGACTATAGGTGATGGAGCAGCCACCAACCAGGACATTGCCAGCTGCTGTACCAGAGAGAAAAGCGAGTCCTCAAGTGGCTAGCATTAACAAATAAATTCTTAGCCAGAGAGAGACACACATTACTTCAGCTCACAACTCACTGGCTTGAGCTACCCGGAAGTCCCAGCCACCTACAAGGATGCCAGGTTGTGCAGTCCTACCTTAGGCTCAGTAGACAGAGAGCCGCAGGCATTCAGTGAGTAGCCCACAAGGAGGCTTTCATCTGCTGGGGTCATGATGGATTCGTATCTTTCCCCCTAGTCGGGAAACTAAAGCACCAGTTACAGAAACCTGAAATATATCGATTTTCCATTCATTTAACAAATATTTATTAAGGACTGCTGTGAGTGAGGCCATGCTGGTGGTTGTAGATACAATGGTGACCAGATACAGTCCTTCCTTCAAAGAGCTCCCAGTCTAACGGAGAAGAGAACAAACCTATACAGTGTGACAAGAGCTTCAACAGGGAGAAACCCAGCAATCTATGGAAGCACATAGGAGAGGTGACTGATTTAGGCTCAAGGGTGAAAAGATCAACTTGAGGAAGGCTTCCACATTTACATATAACTCTACTCATAAATATAGATATACATACACACACCACAAAAGAAAAAAGAAAAAAAGGGAAGAAATCCATAATTCCTAGCACTATTTATCCCCTATTTCCTTCTATCCATATAGCAGAGTTGTCCCTACTCTTTTGAGACTAAACTTCAAAGAGGAGAGTTTCTGGTTTTATCCACCAAAGGCTAGGTCTGGAGTTCTCGTGACTTAAAGGTAATTCAGTTTGAAAGGGAGTAATGGCCATTCTGTCTCTCTCATTCTGACCAAAATTTTCTTCCTTACACTCTGCCACTAAGACTTAAAATTCCTGTTTTATTCATTTATATGATTAATGTGTAAAATATACTGTAAAACTGTAAACATTGTCTGAAAGCAGACATACAATAACTCCCTACCACCTTAGCTCACAGTAGTGTATCCATGAAGCTTCAGTCACCTAGCTCTCATCAGTTCACATGTGGCCTGCGGATCCACTGCATCAGAATCACATGGAGCTCGTTAGAGATTCAGAAACTCAGTGCCCCAGTCACCCCCTCCCTTAACACCTACCGAATAAGGCTTTGCCTTTTAACAAGATCCCAAAGTGATTCATATGCACATTAAAGTTTGAAAAGTCCTGACCTAGCTGAGAACAAGAGAAATTGGCCATAAGTTAGATACATTTTGATACCAAAAAGGAGACCTTTATAAATCTGAGTCATGTGGTGGTAATAGGAAGGCAAGTGTGGGTTAGACTTCAGAAGCTGGCAGAAGAAGCAGATTATAGAGTCCTGGGCAGAAGAGAGTTGCTTTTCAAAAATGAGAATCTGATGGAGAGGGGAAAAAGCAGCAAAAGGGAGTTTTGAAGGCACTTTTGCCTGGGGATACTCTTGGCAATATTTGATGGTCTTTATTGGAGTTTAGAAGTGAAGTAAGGGTCCAGAAAAACCCTCCCAATTACTCTTCCTTTCCCCCCTACTAAATCTGTGTGTGCAAAATTGTTCCCTCTGCGTGCACTCCCCTTCACTGACTGGCACCTCCAACATGTAGAGAATGTGAATCTATTAACTAGAAAGTGCTTCACAGCCTCTTTAAACGGCACTTAACGACTGAATAGCGTAAACTCCAGAGCTAGGAGACTCAGAGGGACAACAAAGTTTGAACTTTGAGTCATAAGTATGGAGAAAAACATATAAACTAGCAACTGGATTTTTGAACAAAAGTTTTACTTAAAATGGACTTTGATGTATAATCATATTCTTCCAATATTAAGGTCTTCTAAGTTTTACCATTTCCCCAGCTAGACTGTTTCCAGTAGCTTTTCAATCCACTATTCACTTCCAGGTGTCTGGTTCTACATGTGTATTATTATTATTATTATTATTATTATTATTAGCCCTTGGCTGCTGAAGTAGCTAAAATGGGGAATTTAAATTATTTTTACAGGACTCAGAAAGTTAGGTTACCTTAGCTAAAATAAAATCTGATATGCCAGGAGCTATATCTCAAGTGAGTGAGTGACTAATTTTTTCCATAACAATTTTCCATATTATGGCTCTAACTGTATTTTATTCAAAAACTTGTCTGTGATTTTTGGAGCACGTTCAGCATGCATTCCTACCCAGAGGACCCCATGTTGAAGCTAATGGCTTCCTGTTGCAAGGTATTAAAGACCAAACCCTACAGAGATTATATTCAAAATTATTGTTATGATCAGGATGATAGCCAAAGACTATCACTGGCACTATTATAACTTCACTAGCCACACTTATTAGCAATATTACTTGCTATATAACTAACTATATATAATCAGAACTTATATACTAAATTGTATATATTATAAAGCAGAAAAAATAAGGGGAAGAATTTACATTAAGACATTTGCCATTTTTTATTTAAACTATTCTCATAGGCATAAACCTAAAACTCACCTTAAGAAACAAACAAAACAAACAAAAAGCCTCCACATTTTCTTCTGCTACCTCTCTATTTTTCTGCTCTACAGCCATACTCCTTGAAAAAAATTATCCCCAATCCTAACTCCCTACTTCTCTTCTCATTTTGTCTCAAACTCATTTCAATCACGTTTTTGTCTCTAGATTTCCAGTGAAACTGCTCTTGTCAAAACTATTAGTGATATCTACGTTGTCAATTCCAGTGGTCAATTCTTAACTCTCAGCCAGGTGCCGTGGCTCACACCAGTAATCCCAGCACTTTGGGAGGTGGAGGCAGGCATATCACTTGAGGTCGGGGGTTCAAGACCCGGCTGGCCAACATGGTGAAACCCCATCTCTACTAAAAATTAGCCAGTCATGGTGGCAGGTCCCTGTAGTCTCAGCCACTTGGGAGGCTGAGGCAAGAGAGTTGCTTGAACCTGGGAGGCAGAGGTTGCAGTGAGCCAAGATGGTGCCACTGCACTCCGGCCTGGGCGACGGAGCTTGACTTATCAGGAACATCGAATCCATTAATCACTTCCTTTCCTTGACATACTTTCTTTTCTTAGCTTTCAGGACACAACTCATTCATGGTTTGCACTCTCCTTTGCTAGCTTCTTCTTCATATACCAGACTTCCAAACGATGGGGTGTCCAGAGGACAGTTACTGTACTCCTTTTCATCATCTATACTCACTCCCTAGGTGATAGCATCCAAATTCATGACTTTCAGTATCTTTTCTATGCTGACAACTCCTAAATTTCTATTTCTAGTCTATATTTCTCTCCTGAACTCCAGACTCATATATCAAGTTGCCTTCCTGACATCTCCACTTGGATGTGTAATAAGCATCTCAAACTTGACATATCCCAGGTTAAATTCCCTATTTCCAACTCCTCCAACTCCCTCCCCACAAAAAGCAAAACTGTTTCACAGTCTTTCCCATCTCAGAAAATGATAACTCTATACTTCCCTATACTCAGGCCAAAATCTCATAGTTGCTTATTAGTGGCTCTACCGTCAGAGACTATGTGGAATCCAGCCACTTCCCACTGCTACCACTCTGGCCCAAACCCCCGCCATCTCACCTCTGAATTATTCCTGTAGCCTTCCTTACTCATCTTCTTTCTCCGTACAAACTATTCACCACATAGCTGACAGAGTGATCTTTAAAACATATATCGTGTCATTCCTCTGTTCAATATCCTCTAATGGCTTTCCTTATTATTCAAGTAAAAGCTAAAGTTCTGACAGTTGCCTACAAAGCCCCACAGGATCATGTCTTCCCTGCTTCTCCACCCCTGCACCCCACCGCCAATCTTGCCTCTTGCACAGCAGCACAGTGGCCTGCTTGCCAGGCTTCAGGCGGATGAAACATGCTCCCACCTCAAGAACTCAGGACTTGAAATCCCTCCACTGTGCACAAGGCTCTCCCCTCACTTCTTCCAGGTCCAATGTCATCTTATCCTAGAAGTCTTCTCTGCTCACCCTACCCACTCCTACCTGTACCAGCAACACACCCTGCCTCCAGCCCTGTTTTCTTTTTCTTTATAGTATTTATCATCATATATTATTTGTTAAAATGTCTATTATCTGTCTTCCTACACTAAAATGTTGGTTTCATGAGGGCCAGAGCTCTGATTTATTTACCACTGTAACCCCAGTTATTATTGTAGGCACAGTAGGAATGCAAATGTATTTGTTTTATGGAAGGAAGGAAGGGAGGGAAGGGAGAAAAGAGGTGGGGAGGGAGGGAGAGAGGGAGGGAGGGGTAATCTCTCAGTGTGCTTTGGTTTTTAAGACTTCAGTTACCTGCACTTTTTCAGAAATCAAGGTATGCATAACCAAAGCACATCTGCCTTTCCAAACTGGATTTAGATTCGCCATTTACTAACTAACAAATGTTGCGCAATTTAGCTAACTTGTCTAAGCCTCATTTTCCTCATCTATGAAATGGGAGGAATAGTAAGATCTACCGACCTCAAAAGAATGTTGTAAAGATTAAAGAAGGTAATCAAATTGTTTAGTAATATGCCTTCCACATATCAAGCCCTCAATACATGTTGAGTATTATTATTATTACTGATTATTCCTCACATAGTTACCTTTAAAATTACTACACTTTAGTATTATTCTCAGAAATTTTACATTTTATATAGTTTCCATATATCAAAAGAAAGAGTTACTAGCAACATTTGGCTGATTCTTTATCTCCCTTTTTTGAGCCATTTAAACAAATCTTTTCTATAGAGTTTCTGGATCTGTTCCTCCTAAATTCAAAAAAGCCTCAGATTAGAACACAATCCGAAAGCAGTCTAAACTGAAAGTTTAGTCTTTAGGATACTATCAATAGTTATTATATGGACCCTTTTTTAATGTCCCTAAAGTCCATAATTCCACACAAACTAAGCTGAGAGGGGCAATCTGCATATTTGTGTTTATATGAACATAGGAGCCTGTCTTCTTCTTCCCAAAAGCTTTTGTAAAATGTCATCATAGTTAGCTTTTATCCCCACAAAAAGTGTTCCTCCTAGAACCTGAGTATCTCTGCTAGACAGTATGGTATGTGCTCCCTTCAAACTTAGGAGAGGTGGGGACTCTAAAACATCAACAGAAGTAAGGTGTGAGAGGCATGGTGGAGGGACAGGGGTCTGGCAAGGGTGTTGAATCTGATGCAAGTGGTAATCTGGTAATCTGATCACCACCAGAGAGCTTCCTGTGGCTGCTAGGAGCAGGATGGGCAAAATGACTCTTTGATCTCCAGCTTTCATCTTCTAGTCTTTCTCTCCCCTCCCCTTCACTTTTTTGCTCTCTGCTCCCTCCTAATGTGCACTGCCCACCCACCCTCCCCCCATGTACACGTAGGCAGTGTCTGTTCTCATGATCAGTCAGAAAGCAGTTCCAGATTCATGATGTAAATTGGTGGACAGTTCACTGAACCAAACAGTCTATCTACATGAGAGACAGAGACCCAATCGGAATTCTTGATATGAGTGGATCATTTATTTAAATAAATAAGTTTAAATAAAGTTTAAATAAAGATTAAGTTTTGAACAAAAGGACTTTAGAAGCAACCTGATGATGCCCCGAATACCTCTTTTATGTACATTCCCTAGGGCCAGCCATGCATGTATTATCTCTAATACATACCTCTCCTGAAATTTCATTCTTTCCTTTATACTGTACTGACCTGAGAAGTTAAATAATAATAATAATAGTCACCACATTAACTGAGCCTGGTCAGTATGAAGCACCTCATATGCATTATCTCCTTTAATCCCTACATTCATGATTCAATATCATTAAGACTGGACTAACTTGTTCAGAATTTAAACCCAGGTCTGTCTAAGTACAAAGTTCATATTCTTAGTATCTAATGCCATAAAGCCTGCAGACATTTCACTTATTTTTCAGGTCACTTTGGTCTTCCCCATGGCATAAAGGATCTTCTACACATTTTGGTACACATGGGTCCTCACTAATATGTCTTCATGAATTGCCCCCCGCCCCGCCTTTTTTTTTTTTTTTTTTTTTTTTTGCCTTCTTAGCACTTTCATTTTGTGGTTAGCTCTTCCACATCTATTGAATTGGCCCAATAGAAAACATGTCAGAAGCTTCATTCTTTTATATTTCACAGTAAACCATAATGGTCAACCATCTGGAGTACAGTGTTTACAAAATACTTTTTACACATATTATCTCAATTAAAACACACTGCTACCCTGGGAATTGGGCACCTTACTACTTTTATAGATGAGGAAACTGGGGTTTGGAAAAATGAAGCTACTTATTCAACGTCATATTACTCCTATATCAAATGCAGATCCTATATAACTGAACTGTACTGTTATGTAGTAGCTTAAATTGCTTCATGTTTCCATATGAAGTGCCAATAGTATAGATTTACCACCACTTTAGATCAAGAGCTCTGGCTGCCTTAGTTTTGTATTATTTCTTTTTGGGTATTATGGCAGGGCTCTGGAGTCAGGCTGCCTGAGATAGACTTTTGGCTCAATCACTGACTAACTAGATGAAGTATATAGCTTCTCCAAATGTCGGTTCTCTCATCTATAAAATGGAGACACTAATAGGGTGGCTAGTACATAGATGGTTATTATAGTTATGAAATGTGATCCTGTATAAAGTGCCCAGTGTAGTGACTGATATGGAGAAAGTGTCCAATACATGATAGCTATTACAGTTATTGGTGAATTAATGACTCAAACATGCATTGGAATTTCTTTGAGATTTGCATACCCCATGATTTGGAAATTGCTTCAATGTTCCATGCCATCTACACATAGTTTTAAGTCCTTTAACTTGTAATTGATTTAAGTCTTTGTTCTAAGACTTTGACATATGCCCCCAAATGTTACAAGTGGAGCTTCAAATTAGAGAAAGAGGATAAGCAGACCAGTTCAAGTCAAATATTGTTTTAAAAGTATGTTTGTGTGAGGTGAAGTTGACGTACCCTAACTACAGAGATAATACAGAACCAGTTAGAGTTTTTTACTACAAGTTGAATTGAGTCAAAATAATCAATTGGTTGGTTTGTAAGAATGTAGTTTGAGACCACCTGAAAACCTGAAAGCTTTCTCTCTATGTTTCACCACTGTTTTCCTTCTCAGTTCAGAGTTCACCGATGTTAGTTTTAAATGTTGATTCCAGGAGGCTGTGGTTAAGTTCATTTTCTGAATGTGGTTTCCTCTCAGGCTGCTTTGATATTAATGTGAGTCAACGACCACTGTGTCATCCCTGTCGCAAGGATCCCTGTGAAGAGCCTAGTTACCAATAATAAGGTAGTCTTTTTGTTCGTAGAGTGCCATTGTCATTTCCCATTCCTCAGTGAATATACTCAGTTTAAAGAAATTGCAGCTGTACACTAAAATGCTGAGTATACTGTGAGAATTGCATATTTTATACTTTTGAGACAGGAAAGATTCCCTTGTCCCCCTCGCAGGGTGTGCGATGGGGAAGTGGCTCGCTTCTTCAGTGCCCCGCTGCTCAAACCTCTAAGGGAGCATACATACGGGCAGGCTGTGGGGCTGCGACCCCACGGCAGTGTCTAGGGGTGAATGTTTACAGCTCCTGAAGCCCCAGTGGGCATGTGTTACAGCGTGCTCTCTTAGTTTGCTGTCTGTAGGTGGCTTGTGTTAACCAGCTCAATTAGATCCCCTTCCTTATCACAAGGACAGAGGGCTTTCTGTATCCTGGGTTCCTGCCTTGGTGTACAGGAAGGATCAGATCACACGTGGGCTTGAAGAATGAATGCAAAGTTTTATTTAGTGGAAGTAGCTCTCAGCAGATGGAGGAACCAGAAGGAAGATGCTCTTTCCCTGGAGTTGGGCTGCTCGGTGGCCCTGGCTCTCCTCCGACAGCCCCACCTCATCCCGCCAGTGTCCTGCTGACGGCCTGCAGGCGCCAGTGCTTGTGCGTGTGCTCCTCTGCCAGTGTGCTCCTCTCGACGTCTGGCTGCCTTTGTGTCTACTGCCAGGGTCTGGGGTTTTATAGGCCCAGGATGGGGTTGTGGCAGGCCCAGGTGGTCTTGGGAAATGCAACATTTGGGCAGGAAGTGCCTGTCCTCACCTAGGTCCGTGGGAGTGGAGCCCTAGCCAGGGACCTGCCTTTCTCTACCCAGTACTTTGCTTCCCCCATTCCATGTCATTTAAAGGGACCACACTCTTCCCTTCCTAGCAGTCCTGTATCACTTCGTGGTTGGATTTTATACTTTAGCTTTTATACTGTAGATGGACTAGTTATAATCTACTACATGAGCTACTGGAGACCTCACATTACTTAATTCTGATTACTTTGAAGAGAGAAGTGAATAGATACAAAGAATCCTTAGGGTTATCTCATTTTGTTGTTCTTAAAATGTGATATTTGTTATTGGAAAAACAATATGTTTGTTGATACATAACCTACTTCCCTTGATCATTTTAAAAATTTCAATTAACCCTTGCCCCTCACCTCTCAGAAATCTGTATCTCATAACTCTCTCTCTTCACCTGAGCTCCTAGCAGTTTACAGGCAACATGGTCATCAGTGAAATGTACATGTTGAAAGAGAGAAAATAAAAACCCTCCAAGTTAGTCTATTAAGGTGAATACATATGCTATTGCATGACCAACTAAGATAGATAGATAATGCCCAGACAGGTCATAAAAAACACACAGGAAAAGGGAACATTGAATAAAATGATGACAGCATTAGTTGACTTTATAATTCTGTTGCCTTGTGAAACAGAATTATTTGAAAGAGGTTTCTGAAAATGTTTTTGTTGCTTGTCAAAGCATGGTGCTTTGACAACACAGAAGCTATTTTTATGTAGAAACAGTAGTGAAGGTATCTTCTGTTCACTGCACAACTAAATTATATCAACTTATCATTGTGTTGCTTAAGGAAACAAACAGATTTCAAAGGTTTATTCTAGAAAACAGTGTTTAGTCAATTTCTTATACTGTCTTTGAACATAATCTAGTAAGCAGATGTGGAGTTAACGGCTTATTATGTTCACACTCCCTATATCCATTCAGAGTCTGCCAGGCTCAGAATAAAAGTCAAGACATGTGCACATAGAGACTCTGTAGATGTTTGTAGCATTTGAAATTAAAATAGTGAGAAGGCTGCCTGGGCGTCCCTTCAGACATGGCACAGTGGAGCACAGAGACAGGAAATATGCCAGACTGCCTCTGTAGGAGGCTGCTGTGAACACGTGCAGCAAGGAACAGGGAACCGCTTAATGATTAATCACTGTCAACCTTTGTTCTCGTTAAAGACTTGATTGTTGGACAAGGCTTGTAATGAGGGACTGTTTTGGTGTCTGTTGCTATGAGATTGTGTTCACTGATCCTCAGTTGATGTAAGCCGCTGTTCTCTTTTTGCCCAAGTCGAATGAACTTGAATGAAAATGCTCTCACAGTGCCTGCTAGTGGCGCTTTCAGAGGAGGTTCTGGGCATTCTGTTTACCAAATGCTACTACAGCTCAAAAACGGAGAACAGATAACCAAGAGTTTGGCTCAGCTGAATTTTGGCATATGAGATTTATGAAATTTTAGCAAATGTCTTAAAAGTTTGATTCTAAAAGAAGTAAATAAAAGTAGATTTTATGGTAGTAACGGAATAAAATCCCTGCAACACACCCACACACCTTTTCTTTTTAACAAGCACAGATATTCAAGAATCAAAATTTTAAATTGTTACCATTTCTCTTGACTTCTATAAATAAAATATTAAATTGTGTTTTGCAAACTAAATTCTTAAACCACCAACTCATGTGGGAGGTGGGAATATGTCTTGTCATTTTCCTAAAGGCTAAGAAAAAAAATCAATTTATTCTGTCATTGATTACAGCTTGCAGACTTTTATATAACCATTTTTTTGTTTGCTTGTTTTTAGATTCAAGGGGTACATGTGCAGATTTGCTCCATGGTTATACTGCATGATGATGAGGTTTGGGCTTCTATTGATCCCGTCACCCAAATAGTGAACATAGTACCCAATGGGTACTTTGTCTGCCCTAGCCTCTCTCCCACCCTCCCCCTTTTGGAGTCCCCAGTGTCTGTTGTTCCCATCTTTATGTCCATGTGTACTCAATGTTTAGCTCTCACTTATAAGTGAGAACATATGGTATTTGGTTTTTCTTTCTGTGTTCATTCACTTACAATAATGGCCTCCAGCTGCATCCATGTTGCTACAAAAGGACGTGATTTAATTTTTTTTTATGGCTATGTAGTATTTCATGGTGTATATGTACCATATTTTCTTACTAATTCAACATTGGTAGATACCTTGGTTGGTTCCATGTCTTTGCTTTTGTAAACAGTGTTGCAGTGAACATATAAGTGCAGGTGGCTTTTTGGTAGAATGACTTATTTTCCTTTAAGGTAGATACTCAGTAATAGAATTGCTGGGTCAAATGGTAGTTTTATTTTTAGTTCCTTGAGAAATCTCCAAACTGCTTTCCACAGTGGCTGAACTACAATTCCCACCAGCAGTGCACAAGCATTCCCTTTTCTCTGCAACCTCATCAACATGTATTATATTTTGACTTTTTAATAAGAGCCATTCTGACTGATGAGAAATAGTAGGCATAACCATTTTTGAATCATTGTTTTACTGCAATAAAATATCAATGGAACATTTTAAAGGAGGAAAAAACAGTATTTTTAAACTTTAAAGAATATTTTTCTGGATTAAAGTGACCTTATAAAACTCTGAATTTCTTCTAAACATAATTGCATCATCATGAAATTACTTTAAAAATATATACTTATATGAAAGTACTAATATAGAACAACTAAAACTGTTAGTGATATTCTCAGATTATGCTTACTATCCCCAGGCAAAAATATTTCTCTGTCTCTCTTTCTCTCTCTTTCTAACGAATGCAATCTGCTATAGTTTTTTGATGTGTCTGCATGAAGCAACTTTTCCTGTGTTTTATATCTGTATATAACTTTTTGGTTCAAAATACTGTGTGTCTCTATTGTTCTCTCTTTTTTCATCCCCCACTATTCTTAACTCATCTACATTGTAATCAGGGAAGTTGAGTAGGGACTGTTTGTACCTCAAGAAATCTAAAATGTAGCCTCTGTCAGCATCCTATGCCTCTACCTGGTCTACAGGTAACTATGATCCACTTCTGGGATTCCACTTGATCCCAGAAGTGGTTCTGTCTAACCCAAGGACCTGTCTCTTGTTAAGTGTCCCCTACATATAAAAGTAGGAAGGGACTAGGGAATGGCCAATCTGCCCCTGTATCTTCTAGTAGATTTGCTCTAAATCTTCCCACACAGGAAAATCAGTTTTTTATATAAATCTCTAAATAGTAATCCAGTTTTCTTAGAAATAGTCACAGTGTATAACTTGTAAACACTTTAATTTTCAAAGTCTTGCTTCTATGTTTAAATATGTATCCATATATAATTAGGATATAGAATGTAAATTTTCTCTGAACACAGTATCTATCTGTTGAAGTTATGATGGAGTAATATAATTAAGATAGAAATCAGAAGGTTTATAATGATAATGATAACTATAATTGGTTTGGTCTTTTAAGACATATTACAGTTTGCAGTAAGTAGATCATTCCCGAAGCTCCAAATTGTTCCTGATTCAGTTCATAGAACTGCAACCCTCTAAGGAACATCTTTTCATAACCCAAGCCTTATAAATCCTGTTAGGCCTGATTGGTTTTTTATCCTTGACCATAGATACTTATATTAAGGAATACATGACCTTTTTGTAAAATTGGTTCTTGAACAGATGTCCTTGGGCAATATTTCTAGTAGCTGACCTAAAATCCTAGGGCTAGGGGGAAAACGTATCAAAATAAATCACTCTCTACACAACATTGTGAATTATTATTTGCATTTAAATAGAAACAGTACAGCCCTCCTTCACTGTAACAAATGTTTACAGGTAAATAACTGTGCTTTTCCTGGCTTCCCTAAGAAGTGAAGATATATGTCAATGCTTACGTTGTTTTCTTATACCTTCTGAAGAGCAGTGTAGTATAGTAGTAAGTACACAGTTGGTTCTACTAATGTTAGATTTGACTGGAAGTTATTCACCACATACCAATAGTCTCTCTGTGATTTCTTTTGTAAATAACAAATATAGTTAAATTACTGAAATAAACTAAATTATTCAGATCTTTAGTGCTTTCCCTATATATAAAAAAGAAACCATTCCACTTTATCTTATGACCAGGACCAAGTTAAATTCAAAGATTAGCACCTTCCTGGTATAGAAAGCAATAGTAGGGTGTTTGAATGAATGGCATATTATCTGGGGAAAAGCCATGAACCGAGCTGTCAGATCAAGGTAAAGAAAATATGTGAGAAAATATTTAAATTTAATTAAGATGTAAAGGAAAAGTTGCAGCGCTGAGGTGCAGAAGGACTGCTATACATGCGAATGGCCATCTTTAGCATTAAGTGATTAAAGGAACTGAATTGTTCTTCCTTCCATATGCCTATATGGCTAGTCAATTGCACATTAATATTACATCTAACAATATTATTTTGCCTCCAAAGAACTCAAAATACTTTCATTTAGTTAACTCTCAAAATATTTATTAACATAACACCCTCCCCAAATGAAGTACTATTGCTTACCCAATACCTTGAAAAAAGCAACTTTTAAAAATGATGCTAGAATTTCAGCGGTGTCAATACAGCTGTGTCTTCAGGAAGAAAACTGAAGTGAATACCTGGCAACGGTTAGATAAATATGATGAACTTCAACCAAAAATCTATCAAGGAAATCATGTCCTGGGATGAGATAATCAAGCTGTTCATTTTATACCAAAACAGCTAGTTGACTCCGTTAGTTTAGTTAAATAATTTTTAGGCCAATTATTTGGCAACATGTACATGAAGCAAATAGTTGACTGATTTTAAATTTCCATGATACTCAGTGGTGTGGCATTTCTCATGCTTGGCCCAAGTTCTGTTAACTTTATGGAGAAGAGGGCTGTTTTTAAAACTTGTTTTTGTTTTTCTTCCGAGGATGGCTAGATAACAATATTTTCAAATTCTAAAGAGGATCTAATTGGCTCAAATTTAGTCACAGTTTTGATTTAAATATTTAGAAATGTTCAGATATGTACTCAGTGAACTGTTATTTGGATCCAGCCAGCAGCTGAAAAGTTGTTCCAGTCCCAAATGTATATCATTTTAAAAAAGCACCACATGAATCTGGAAAGTACAAAACAATGTAAACATTGGTAACTGCACGATATATCAGTCTCCCTTCCTGCATTCTCTCCTGATCAGCAGTGAGGAACATAAGCCACAAATGTTTACCAAATTGAAAAATCACTGGACAGTTATGTTCAAATCAAGGATCTGTTTTCAGTTACAAGTAACAGAATCCAATACAACCAACCTACCCAAATTGCTGAGGAAAAAAAAGGTTAAAAGTTCACGTAAATCTGTGTGTGTTGAATTTACATTCAAGGTTTTAATCACAAATGAAAAGGTTTATATATTATATTGAACTGACATTAATAAGTATTCCCAGGTAAAACGTTGTTATATGATATGTAATATTGATATTCATCATTTCACTGAAAATTTTTTGTATACATGTTACTTTCTTAATAATATCTAAATAATTATAAATCATGTTATAAATGAAGTTTATCTGATTTTCAAGTAATTATTTAGTTGTTTACTTAACAACAAATATATACTTAATATCTACTTTCTATCAGGCTTATATATGCTAATAGGAGTGCATAATTGAATAAAACAGTTCATATTCTTAAAATAACCACTATGTAGTAAAAGAAAACATACATGTAAATAAACAATTGATATATTCGTTAGCAGATAAATGCAAGATATAGTCATATCTTATCTCGCAGGATCCAAGTGATACCAGTTACCTATGTTGGAAAGGTGCCAAGATAGACCTGCCTTATTCTGAATTTTCTATTTTGATGAATTAATGTAAAGAGTCATTCTGTGAACCCAAAGATATACTAGAAATCTTTATAGAAGAAAAACGCCTTTAAAAATGATTGATATCAGCTGGGCATGGTGGCTCACGCCTGTAATCCCAGCACTTTGGGAGATGGAGGTGGGTGGATCACGAGGTCGGGAGATCAAGACCATCCTGGCCAACATGGTGAAACCCCATCTCTACTAAAATACAAAAAAAAAAAAAAAAAGTTGGCATGGTGGTACGCTCCTGTATTCCCAGCTACTCTGGAGGCTGAGGCAGGGGAATCACTTGAACCCAAGAGGGGGAGGTTGCAGTGGGCCGAGATCATGCCACTGCACTCCAGCCTGGTGACAAAGTGAGACTCTGTCTAAAAAAATAATTTAAAAAAAGATTGATATCTAGAAATAATTTAGGCTTACTAGTCTACCTAGTCTTTGTAATTCCAAACAAAAAGAAACAAAACATTAAAATACTCGTGTGTGTGTGTGTGTGTGTGTGTGTGTGTGTAAGATATTCCTGGCCAGGCGTGGTGGCTCACGCCTGTAATCTCAGCACTTTGGGAGGCCAAGGCAGGCGGATCACCTGAGGTCAGGACTTTGAAACCAGCCTGCCCAACATGGTGAAACCCCATCTCTACTAAACATACAAAAAATCAGCCAGGCGTGGTGGCATGTGCCTGTAATCTCAGCTACTCGAGAGGCTGAGGCAGGAGAATCACTTGAACCTGGGAGGCAGAGCTTACAGTGGACCGAGATCATGCCACTGCACTCCAGCCTGGGCAACAAGAGCGAAACTCCATCTTAAAAAAAAAAAAAAAAAAGAAAAAAAAAGATACTCCAATCTTACTGCCCAATAGAATTAATAAAAAATTTAGGTACTGTTTTCTGTGTTCATAGTCACAGAGTAGCATCAGATCTGGCAGTAGTTGTACCGCTTATTTGATCAATGTAGACAGACAAAATAATCAGACCAAAAAAAAGTTGACTTTCCTCAGTCTTCTCCACAGTAGACTTTTCATTTAAGGTTATCATTTTTCTAAAACATCATTTTGGTACCCTGCAGATCAAAATGTGTTTATATAGTTTGCATAAATAAGATTTGGTAAATAACTTGATTTTCTGGGATTTGATCCAAGTGAAACCTCTAATCTTTTGAAGTTCATCCCTTCGTGATTCTTAGGGAGAACTCAGCTTTTTTGAAGTCTCACTGAAGTATTTAGTGGCTTGCTTTGCTAATCCAAGAGAGACTTCATAGCTACATTTAACAGAGAACAGATGGCTCCTTTTCTAATGTCCTTTCTGGCCATTATAATAGTACATTCAAAAAAGCAATCATGTCACATTAGACTAGACAAACACATTGGAAGATATTGACCACAGTCACTATATTTTATTTGTGCACCTAGATTCCCATGTCTAATAGACAACCTGTAATAACTGAGACATTCTCTCATTTCTCATGAGAAAAAGTATGTCAAAATTTGTAGGTTACTTTGCAGGTTAATACATTTTGTATATTTTAGTGCAGAATGGAGAGATTCAAAGCATAAAAATTATCTGTGGCAAAATATTTTGTATTCTTTTTATAGTATTAGGGAAAAATATGAATCTTTTGTTAGAATTAGTTGAGAAAAGTCAGAACTTATTACCAAAGCTATATAGTTCTACCTTATGCCTTGAAAATCCAGTCCAGAATTCAGCCTAATACATTTATTCAACATTTCCATTCCCAAGCTTCAGTGTATTTACTTGAATGTCATCAGAAGACAACCAGCTTGATCCCCTACTCTCCACCCTCAACTGGATCAATCTATTATTTGTTCATTATAGAGGCAAAATCTTTGCATCTCTTGTTGATAGTTTGTATTTTTGACTCAATGAGAAAAAAATCAAATTATTTCATCACAGTGGTATTTATTGTTCCTTTGATTAAATAAAAATGGAATTTCAACTATTCTCACACTAGAGTGGAATTGAGAAATGATAGTCTAAGTTCCATATCTTAAAGTTGGAGAAAGTAAGGCCTAGAGAAGTCATAAGGGAAGACTGAAAATTTAAAAGATTTACAGTTCACATAAACAGATTTCTAGAAGAATCAATTAAATGTCAGTATACGTGATAAGAAGAAGTAAAAATTGTCAGAGCAGATAATAGTTAAAATAAATGCTAATGTTTCTTGGAAACTGTCTTGTTCATTTGTGCTGCTATAACAAAATACCACAGAATGGGTAATTTATAAAGAACAGAAATGTATTTCTCACTGTTACGGAGGCTGTGAAGTCCAAGATCAATGCACCGGCATTTGTGTCTGGTGAGGGCCTGTTCCATTGATTAGGTGCCTTCTCTTCATGGCATTCTTCCATGGTGGTAGGTAGAAGAGCAAAAAGGGACTGAACTCACTTTCTCAATCCCTTTTATAAGGGCACCTAATCCCTGTCAGGAGGCAGAGCCCTCATGACTTGATCACCTCCCATAAGGGCTAACCTCTTGTGCCACCACCCTGAGGATTAAGTTTCAACAGGAATTTTGGAGGAGACGCCATTATTAAAACCATAGCAAACACCTCATAGGGGCCAGAGACTGTGTCACATATTTTATTTACATGATCTTATTCAAGCCATACAGCAATTCCATGAGGAAGGCACTATTATTTTTTCCATAATAGACAAGAAGTCAAAATATACAAAATTGTATAATTTGCCCAAGAAAAAGAACTAGTAAATTATGAAGCAAATATTTACACACACATTCTAACTACAAAAGCTCCATTTTTTTCATCATTACAATATATTGTCATGGGATATCACATGAGACATGTGAGAATTTTCTTGGATTTCTCACTTTGCTACCTTGAAGAGTATAACAAGCAGCCAAAGGTAGTCTATACAATTGTCATTAAGGTGAAATTCCAGAGTCAAAATTACATACTGGGTTTTTTTATTCCCAAAGGAAAGATCATATATGTTTTATAGAGTATAAGAAGCCATCTTTGGAAATCAATTTTTTTATTCCAGATTTTTTTCATGTATAATTTGGCCATCATTTTGATTTAAGAACTAACCCTTTAAAAGTGATTTTCTTTCTTTGGAACTGTGGTATCATTTACCCCTTCTTTAGACTCCATCACTACTCGTTTACTGAATTGCCTTCATTTTTAATGAGAACAGAAAATGTCGATAACTTGTCCTACCCAAAACCATAATACTTTCCAAATATTTCTAGAGGAATGGAAAATTTTAGGGTATAAAACTAGTTTCTAATGTATATCCTTTTGCTTTTGTGAAGAGAAAGTATAGGCTTGATATACAGCCTACCAAAGAGAAAAGAAAAGGGGATTGATAGTTTATTCAACTCGTATAATAAACTCAACAAAAGATAAAATTACTCTTAAACACAATTTCCTAATCTTGTTTTAGTTGGTAGAGGCAGTGGTGGTAATGCTCAGCTATTACTAAGTTTAAGTGAGAACATTTCTGGATAATTATTGTTTGTTGATTTATTACTAGTATTACTATAAATACCATGCTACCATCACTATCTGATGATCAGAAATTGTATATTATTTAATCTAATGCCTTGTGTTATATGTATGATATTCAGAAAATTTATATGATATTCAATTAATATCAAATTGACTTAAGTATAGATATTAATATTTGTTTTGAATCTGTTGTATACCAGATACTTCGCTTACTTTATGCTATTTGTTCTTAATCATCATTGGAGGTAAAATTTATTAAATATTATCCCCTATACAACTTAGAAAAAACCAGAGTTGGAATTTGAACCCAGGTGTGCCTGATCCCAGAACCCACCTTTCACTAGTGCTGTCTACTCACTGAAATCCCTTTTTGAACAGAGGGATTTTAAAATGTATATATATTTGCCTATTATTTTGTTTACTAAGCTCAATCACCTTTAAAGTACTTTTGATTTTAAAGACATACATGTGGGGAAAAAAGACAAGTTCTGTAACTTGAATCTCCTTATTTTTAAAATGTGAATAATAATTAAAACAGAATTATTATGGGGACTCATTAAGATAATAAATGCAGGCCCTCAACACATGGCTTGGCATTTATCTTTCAAAAAATGAGAAGTATTAATACTAGTAGAACTCTTATTCCATCAGTGTGCCTTCTCCCTGCCTTCCAACACATGCACATCATCTTCCTCATCATCCCCATCATCCTCCTCATCATCCCCATCATCCTCCTCATCATCTCCATCGTCCTCCTCATCCCCATCATCATTTTCTTCATCCCCATCATCCTCCTCATCATCCCCATCATCCTCCTCATCATCCCCATCATGTTCATCATCCCCATCCTCCTCCTCATCCCCATCATCTTCATCATCCCCATCATCATCCTCATCATCCCCATCATCCTCCTCATCATCTTTGTCATCGCCATCATCCTCCTTATCATCCCCATCATCATTTCATCATCCCCATCATCCTCCTTATCATCCCCATCATCATTTCATCATCCCCATCATCCTCCTTATCATCCCCATCATCATCTTCATCATTCCCATCATCCTCCTCATCATCCCCAACATCCTCATCATCCTCATCATCCTCCTCATCATCCCCATCATCCTTCTTATCATCCCCATCATCCTCCTTATCATCCCCATCATCCTCCTCATTATCCCCATCATCATCTTCATCGCCCCCATCATCCTTCTCATCATCCCCATCATTCTCATCATCCCCATCATCCTCCTCATCCCCATCGTCATCTTCATCATCCCCATCATCCTCCTCATCATCCTCATCATCCTCCTCGTCATCCCCATCATCATCCTCATCATCCCCATCATCCTCCTCATCATCTTCATCATCGCCATCATCCTTCTTATCATCCCCATCATCTTGCTTATCATCCCCATCATCCTCCTCATCATCTCCATCATCATCTTCATCCCCATCATCTTCTTCATCCCCATCATCTTCATCAGCCCCATCATCATCGTCATTGTCATCATGATCTCCATCATCATTCACCACTAACTTTTCTTTCCTAAGACATTCTATTTGCCAAAGGTCCTTCTAAGGTGGCACACCCATAAAAACAACATTGGCTTCAAAAATGTTGCTCAACCTTTGCCTTTCTCCCCCACTTTGGTTTTCCAGTTGCCTTTGGAAAGAGCCAACATTTTCATCCCATGTGCCTCACAGCAGGAAGTTCTGTCCTCATTTTTTCCTTCACATTGCTTCTTCAATCATTCATATATTTTTAATTCAGAAACATCTGTGGAGAGTCTGCTATACCCTGGGAATTTCACAATGAACATGTCCCAGCCTTCAAAGCACTTAAAATGGGAAAGAGGTATAAGCAAATGAGCAATTGTGATATAGAGTGACAAAGTCTGCCTAATGGGCCAGTACTGGGTCTCACAAAAGCACAGGAGAGGGCCACCTAACTCAGTTCTAAGCGGTCAGAGAAGGCTTCCTGAAAAAAAATTACATCTGAGTTGAGCCCAGAAAAAAAAGGATGTTCACCTGGTAGGAAGAGGCAGAGAAAGAGTGTTCCAGGCAGAGAGGATATGACCATATACAAAAATCTGGAGAAGAGAAAGAGCTCTGTGGGTTTGGAGAACTGCATGTAGTTTAGTATCACCATAGTATAGGGTGAGGAAAGGATGTGTTGAGAGATAATACTGGAGAAAGATGCAGAGCCCAGATCATGGAAGGCCTTTTATACCATTCTTGGGAGTTAGGACGTGATCCCAAAGTTAGTGAAGAGCTATGTATGATTTTAAGCTGGGAGTACAGTGTAGAGGCTGTATCCAAGGGAAAAATTATTTTATTACTTTCATAAATACCAGTGTTTGCGGTGGGGAGTGAGGGGGGTTGAGTTCTCAACCTGAGCTCTATGGATAATCTGTGGATGTTTAGAGAATTTGTAAACTCCCTGAAATTGTAGACAAAATTATTAGTTGTATATGTGTTTGGGGGATGGGAGGAGATGCAGAATCCATAGCTATGTGAAATCCTCAAAAGGAACTATGATCCAAATCAATGTTTGAAACCACTGCTCTAGAGGCAGAAAGCTAAAAGCCAACTTATAGAGCAGAAATTTGAAATCTGCCACAAAGAGTCCTTCTAAAGTTGCAGAATTTCTCTTTTAAGAAAAATTTCTCATTCCTTCCCCTGAGTTACCAAACTCTTCCCACTCCACCCTGACCCACTGACGTTTTGTTCCTGGCCACTCTCCCACTGAAGGCTGCTTTCTCACTCATGGAACTGGTCTCTGTGCCAACCCATAATACGTGTCCACCCCAGAGGCTAAGAATAGACACAGTGTCCTGGTGACTTAAAAATTGGGTAACATCTGAAGGATAAACTCTGTAGTGACTATGAAATTCATTCTAATCATTTGAAATAAACATTATAAACTCATGATTGGGGTTCTCTGCACGGTGCAGGAGAAGGTACTGAGCAAGTAAAGAAAATTTCCTATTAATTAGAAGGGGAAAGCAGTTACTATTCACAATTGTGAAGGGGAAAGAAGAATACTAAACCAAATACTTTCTTCTGTTTTTTCAAGCTTGACCTTCATCTCCACCACCCAACCTCTCACCCCCAATAAGTTATATCAGATAAGCTACAATTCTTTCAAGCGAATAGACTTTGTTCTGTTTATTTCTTCTTAATATATTTTCCCAGATTTGGGATCTGTGTTCCTCATCTCTCAGTTAGGTGTGTGACCTTGTGCAAGTCAATTCCTTAAACTTTCTGGGCAGCATCTTCATCTGTAAAATAAAGTTGGATGAAAGATCTGTAAGTTGTTTTTTAGTTCCTGCTGTGTGTAATTGTTACTGAAGTGGAAGGCTAATGTAAACAGATTTTATGATAAATATTTCTTATTTTCAACTTGCCAGTTATCTCAAAGGATTGCTGGGTACTTCATCTAAGGCATTTTTAAAATTTAATGTGAAAGACCAAAGTATCTCACATTATTTGTCCAATACAGCCAAGTACAGCAAGGGTCAAGAAACTTTTTCTGTAAAGGGCCAGGTAGTAAATATTACAGGCTTTGTGTGCCGTAGGTCTCTGGCACAACTATTCAACTCTGTTATTATAGTGGGAAAGCAGCCACAGGCATATGAATGAATGTGTATGGCTGTGTTCCAATAAAATTTTATTTACCAAAAAGGGTGGCAGGCTGGATTAGGCCGTCATGCCATAGTTTGCTGACCCTTGAAATAGAAACTGGAAGATCTGGTAACCTGAAGATAGGAGAGTTTCATCCCTTCAGTCTTTTCTGTTTACAAGCTGTTTCCTGGCTGATTTCCTGACAATTGTTTTGTTGTCATTGTTGTTGTCGTTGTTGTGTTAAACAACAACTGCTCAATTATTTTGGCCACCCACAATCACCGCACTATTAATGCCCCAAATAAATAACTTGGAGCAAGTGGGCCTGCCAGCTTATTGGGAATCTGAAACAGTTCAGACAACTTGTTTTTCAGGCACAGAGATAAATAAATGGCTTCATCGGCAGACAGTTCCGAAGATGAATAGCCGAGAGGAACAGTTGAGCAGTTAGTTCATTGAGACAGGGAAAGAAAGACAAAAAGAGGGAAAGAGAGAAGTGGGTAGGGAGAAGAAAGATTGAATAGCAAACCAGTTTGTGAGATCTACTGTACAGACTTGCCCAGCTGGGTATTTTATCTTGAATTTGTTTTGCAAATTGCAGATGCCTAGCTCTAGAAGCCAAGAAAAAGAAAGGGCAGTCATCCCACGCCAAAATACTCTCATGGATCTCAAGTAATTTACATTACTTCATTTTTGTGGGGGGAAAATCATTATACAGTCCCCTTCCAAAATAAGTGAAGAGGAACAGAGAGCTATTTTACCCAAATGCCTAGAACAAGACAAATATTTTGTAGAGCTTTTTTTTTTTTTAATTAAGAGAACAATACCTGCCCGGTAACTTTGCCTACTTTGTGAAAGTTACTGTGTCAGTGTTCAGCCCACAAAACTGCTTTAACTATAAAACTGACTGAATCCAACGAGTCTTACTATTTCCATATATACTTCAGTGAAACAAGGGATATTTTGTACCCCATTCTACCTTTTGCTGAAATCAATCCTGCCTGACAGAGTCCTTACAATTCCATTGAAATGAAAGAAAGAGGTAGTCCCAGTGATTTTATTAGTTAACATCTTTTTTAAAGATCTCTCACATATTGACCATGATTTACAGAGACACTTTAGCAAAGTAACACCCAGTAGCCAGGCCTATCCTCTGCTTTTGGATAGATTTTGGATAGATTTACAAGATTTTCTTCACCCATACTATTTCTTTAAATATTTATCCCAGAAAATTTAAAGAAAAGGTTAGTGGTAAATACACTGGTAGAAGGCTGGGACAGTGGGGTTTTTCTTAATTTTTTAATTTGGACTTTTTTTCAAAAGGACTTCAAACTGCCTTTGAGAGAAACACAATTAACACAGAGGACAGGTAATTTGTCTTCTAAGGAAAAAGGGTACCCATTTAAAAGAGTTCATGTGTTCTCCTAATTGTCTCCCAGGTTTGTAGACATAGTTTGCAACCTCAGTGAGCTAGTACTTCCCATGGTGATCCATAGGCAAGATATTAAACCAATGAAGTAAAAAACTGGGGAAAGCATTTTTAATCAGATTTTTTTCCATAAGTTAAAACATGCATCCAGCTTCCTTGTGAGCTTACTTAACTTGTGAGCATGTTTTATTTGCCTCAAGCTAAAAGATTTGGTCATCATATACCTGATTTACCAAATGGTTTCCTAACATCCTTGAGACCATTCTAGGAAATAAATGATCCATCAGTAGCACAGTTGGAAAACTTAAAAATATAGTCAAGTGGCAGGATTTTCCAGCAGGCTGCATGAACTTTGTTACCCTCCTAATATAGGACTGCCCACAATCCAGGGTGTGACTATGACTATCTCCTCTCCTTGGAGGTAAAAGCGTTGCAAACAAGAACTGTGTCCAAATTATCTCCATTTCTCTAGCACCTGATGAAATGCCCAGGACATAGGTTATTCTTAGTCAGTACCTACTTTTTTAGAAAATAAGTGAATGAATGAAACCCATCATGTCCAAAGCATTTTCTTTGCTCAGATGCTGTTAAGAATAGCAGCTTGGAGTTCTGAAGAGCATTCCAAATAATACATCAAGAATGTTTCTGTAATTTTAGCAGAGGTTGAATGATCATTTGCTAGGGATGTGGTAGAAGAAAGTGCACTTTGGAGATTTGGACTAGAATGGACAGGTAAGGAGGTTGGGTAGGTAGATGGATGGATGGGGTGGATGGATAGATAGATAGATAGATAGATAGACAGACAGACAGACAGACAGAGACAGACAGACAGACAGACTGACTGACAGACAGACAGACAGACAGACAGAAAAGTGGATAAATGGGTAGATAAAGGCTTTGCTATATAAGGAAGCTGTTGCTATATAAAGAGTCTAGTATCTGTATAGAGTTTGAGTCCAAAATTCTTGAGTATAGCAGTTTGATCAAGAATATCTAGCATCTTCTTAAATGACAGATGAGGATGGAAACATTTTAAAAATATATATATATATATATGAATGTATTATGAGATCTTCACTACTGATTTGAGATAATTTTAAAACATTCTCAGAGTAAAAGAGCAGAGATAGGATGACTAAATACTAGCAGTGGTTAGGGACAGAGCAGTGAATTTCTAATGACAAGGCCAACCTTAGAAGAAGAGGATGCTCACCAGTGGGCCTTAGAGTGGGCTCGGGACCACTTGTGTACAGCTGAGAAATATTGAAATGAAGATCTCAAATGCTTTTTGATTGGGATGGCATTTTGAGAAAAAGATGTGTATCCCACTAAGCGATTATGATTCTAAAACTCATAAAAATGTTGTTTGTTTTAGGTTCATGAGAAGTCCCTTCAGTATCTTTTTACTGCTTTATCCCCAAGGCCCAGAAGAATGCAATGCTTAATAAATACTTGTTGAATTAATGAATAAGAATGCAGTGAACTTAGTAATTCTAAAGACAGGTTGATCGATTGAACCTTATAAAAAGAATACAAACATGTTTTCATTGCTCTGGCAGTCCTGTGCTGGGTTAAAACAAGGACCAAGAAGTTTTATCCATACTTAAGCACTGGCATGCTACACTATCTCAGGGACTAATACTATAAAAAGACTTTTAAAAATCTCAAATGCGCATGCACACACACACTCACAAACGTGGAAAACTATCTAGGAGTACACAATAAATATACGTTATTGTGCACTCATAATTGATTTAAAACCCAGGAGGACTGGATGCGAAACATATTTTGTAGGTTAGAACCAAACACTGTACTTTTGTAGGTAAAAACAGAAAAAGAACATGTAAAATGAAAGATCATGCAAATTCATGATTTGAACCAGTCATTGACTATTCCTTGCTGCCAAATCAATCTTTAACTATGGTTTATCTAGAAAACTGGGTTTTCTATCATGTGAAAGACTACCTTGATGGAAATAGCCTAATTCTTTCACAATCACACACGCATGCATGCACACATACACACATACTCTCATCTATCAGCTGAGAATGTGCGATTTTTACCACAGCCTTCATGTGCCCTTCAGGAGAAAATGTGTGTTGGGGAAAAAACAGATGATTTCTATTAAGTTCTACATGGGTTGAATTTAAGGCAAAGAGTGAGGCTGAGTATGAAAATCAAAGCCAATGCATCAAAGCAGCTTTTTCTTTCAAACTATTTTATGTACTAAAGTTTGCACAACATGTTGGCAATGACAGCAAGCTTGTATAAGGAGGTGTTTTGTGTTTTACAGCAAACATAAGGGCAAAAAAATGCAAAAGCAGTGAAATATTACTTCAATCATGAATTCAAAGAATGTATATAGTAGGTACATGGTAAAACCCATGAGTTAGAAACTACAAGATTTAAAAATCTTTGACAAAATTACTAGAAGGGATTTATCTCATTCTTTCCTCCATACCAGGGCACCTCCCTTCACCTGAGCACCAGTTTCAAATTTGGAAAACCCTTCAGACCCTAGGGAAAAGGGTCCTAAAGTATCTTTTGGTACCGTGAAGGAAATAAACTACATTTAGCACAGTCTATCTGTTTGATTAGAGAGAGAAAGAGACATAGTTACATTTTCCTGGCATGCAGATCTTTTATAAATCTTAGAAAAGGGTGGTTTTCCAGAATTCTCTGGAAGTTATTTTGGAGCTCATCAATTCTGCCAACATTGAGCACTCTGTCTACCTCTTTTCTTTCTCTTCATTTTCCCCGTTTCTAAGTACATTTTGGTCTCTAGAAAATAAAAAACTTCCTAGCACAGAGTAGACATTCAGTATACTTTGTCAAATGCATTAATGGATTGATGGATTCGTGGGTGACTAGGCATTAGGTGATCTGAGATTGATTGATTGATTGATTGATTGATTGATTTTTCCTTCAACTTTTAAGTTCCCGGGTACATGTGCAGGATGTGCAGGTTTGTTACACAGGTAAATGTATGCCATGATCTGGGTTTTAATCTTAAGACACTAGTAGGTATCATACCACCTAATGGAAATGATTATGCATTGCTTTTTGTTGTCATAACTTTGGGTGAGTGGATATGTGGAGTGTGTGGTATGTGTAGCTTATCTTCCCAGATAAACTGTATGCCAGAGATCTTAAACTCAAATGGCCTACATGGACCAGGCAAGTGATAGAAGTGAGGAAAATGGGTGGGTATAATAAAGTAAGGAGTAGTAGAGGCTGCTGTGGCCACCTGGAGAGCAAAAAGAGCAATTTGTGTTTCAAACATGATGGGGGCCAAACACACCACATCTGTAGTCCAGGTACACTTACAGTGTGAGCTCCTTCATAAGACTCATTGGATATAAAACATCTAATATTTAAAAATACAGAAATAACAAAATAATAATAGTTAAAGTGTATCAAACATCTCTACTAAGTCCCTGGCACTGTTCTAAAATTCATCTTGTTAAATTTTAGGTAATTAATGTATTACCTTTATGTTGCAAATGAGGAAACTAAGGCACAGTACTTAGTAAATGTACATGATTGCACTATGCATAAATAATTGGATGTTAAAAGAATAAAAACCAGAACAGCAAAGAGCAAAGCTAACAGAGACCTGAGCTGAGCCCCTAACCGAGAAGAAAGAAGCACACCCCAAAAGACAGCCCATCAGAGAATGATACCCCACCCATCTTCTGGCATCTTCAAGTAGGAGGATGAAGGTAATTTCCCAAATCCCTGGTGGCTCATAATCTGCAATATAACTGAGACCTCTACATTTCTGAGAGACCTGACACAGAACAGCTTTCTGTAGTCTGCGAGTTCTATCTCCTTTGTTTCACAATGAAAACAAACGTAAACAGACTATTGTTCCTATGTGTAGAAATAACTTTAATAATTATGAGCAGCTATTGTTTAGTAAGTGCTTACTATGTGGTAGGTATTGGATTATCTCCCCTAACTCTTGTAGGGAACCTGTGACATCCATACTGTTATTATTTCCCTTTTACAGATAAGAAAACTGAGGCTTAGAGAGGTGAATTAACTTCTGCCACATCACACAACTAAGTGTCAGAACTGGGGTATGAACCAAAGTGGACCTATCTCCAGAGCTTATGGTCTTGTCCATTGCATGGCAATGCAAAGAAGATGAAAAGAAAAGTGTTTTGAATTTTTCTACCTATGCTTGTCAGCTACTTAAAAAAATAAACCAAAACAAAAAAACACAAAATCTTCTTTTGAAAGTCTTACATAAAACTCCAAACTCTATCAAAGAAAAGTACAGACTCTTTCTATTCTGGTTCAAGTGGAGAGTAGAAAGCAAACTACCATCTCCAATACATTCTCTCCCACCTTGATGTCTTCCCCCACCACTTCCAGCTGTCTTTGCGCTTCCCTGATCCTGCCTCTTTCCCCCTGTCACAGGCTCTGCTTCCCTGTCCTTACTCAGGGTGCACCAAAAGGCCCAGCCCCCAATCCTCCATGTATTTCCTCCTCCTTTTGCCCTCCAAGACACTCAGCTCACAGATCCTCATTTGCCATTCTGTCAATGACCCTCAAGTGCTTGTCTCCAAGTCCACATTCTTAGTGGCTTATAGAACACAGGCGGTGAAGTCTCCAAAATTCGTGATGGATTTAAAGTTGAAAGAACTGACTGGTCATAGGGGTGTAAATATATTAGAGGATGGTTTCCTTAAGCTACTCAAAGGATGTACCTCAGAGATGGCTGTAATTATTTTTTACTAACTAGTGAAGAGGATCTCCCCACCCCGTCCTCACTCCCCTGTCCTTCTCTCCAACACACTTCTTTCCACCTTCCTGACCTGAGGGTGCTCAACCCTGGGAAGAGTGCTGCATGAACTGATGGGTTGGCCCAGGTTTAAAGTACAAAAATCTTTCTTCTCAATGCTTCCTGTCTCACGTGACAGGCAGTAAAGTGTACTGATTGAGAACTAGAGTTGTGGGGTCAGACAGACCTGGCTTCAAATCCTCCTCGGCCACTTACAGCTATGTGATCTCTCTGAGCTCAGGTTTCTCATCTGCAAAGTTGGGTTAATAATACAAGTTCTTGCTCATTGTTTTGTTGGGAGGAGTGAATGAGATAAATCACGTAAAGCACTGACCACAGTGACTGGCTGATAATAAGCCTCAGTGGATGGTCGCCCTTAGGATTATTTTGTAACCCTTTGCTTTTGAGGCAGCTGGTGAGCTCTGTAGCCTCAGAGATTACTAAAGCAAGGCCAAGGCTTTCGGCTTGTGGCTTACTTACTTACTTATTTATTTATTTCAGCTCGGCACATAGTTAAAGAAAGAGAAAGAAATAAAAGAGAAGATAATTTCCACAAACGGTGTACCTACCACCTCTACTCATGTGGTGTCATGGGAGTTGCTTTGTGGTTTTTTGTTTGTTTGTTTTTGTTCTGAGACAGAGTCTTGCTCTGTCACCCAGGCTGGAGTGCAGCGGCACAATCTCGGGTCGCTGCAACCTCTGCCTCCTGGGTTCAAGTGATTCTCATGCCTCAGCCTCCTGAGTAAGTAACTGGGATTACAGGCACGTGCCACCACACCCGACTCATTTTCATATTTTAGTAGAGACGGGGTTTAACCATGTTGGCCAGGCTGGTCTCAAACTCCTGATCTCAGGTGAACCACCTGCCTCGGCCTCCCAAAGTGCTAGGATTACAGGCATGAGCCACCGCACCCAACTCCCTGCTTTATGTTTTTATGTCTTGTAACCTTACACAGTTTAGTTGGTGAATGACAGATGGATTTTTTTTTTTTTTTTTTGCTGGGCACAGTGCTTCATGCCTGTAATACCAGCACTGTGGGAGGCCAAGGACCTAGGATCACTTGAGCCCTTGACTTTGAGACCAGCCTGGGCAACATAGTAAGACCCCATCTCTAACAAAAATTTAAAAATTAGCCACCCTGTCTCTAAAAAAAATTTAAAAATTAGCCAGGTGGCGCACGCCTGTGGTCCCAGGCACTTTAGGAGGCTGAAGTGGGAGGACTGCTTGAGCCTGGGAGGTTGAAGCTGCAGTGAGCCATGATTATGCCACTGCACTCCAGCCTGGGTAATAGAGTGAGACTCTGTCTCTTAAAAAAAAAAGAGAGAGAGAGAGTTGGATTTCTTTTGTTCCCATGTATTCAGTGTTTCCCAAAGCATATTCCCTGGACCAATGAGTATCAGAATAACCTAAGGAGGTACCCTGATCTATAGCCTCAGAACCCCTGGGACAAGGCCAGGGCATCTGCCTTATAAGCTGATTCCCAGATCATTCTGATCAAAGTATAACAATTTTTGACTTAGTGTTTATATCATGTAAACTAAAATTTGATTTTACATTTTCTTATATTTATACATGTAAGCATTTCTCCCTCACTTGGGTGATAAATTCTCTAAGGTGATAACCATATTTTCTAGTCTTCTTGTAACCCTACTAGTGTACTAGTGTAGAGCTCAATCCTAAATACATCATTGGGAATTAATGAGAATATTCAACTGGGTTTAGCTTACTGTCTTGCAGAGTCCTGATCTGTCAATGCCAAAAAATTGGTAGAGACCTCAAATTAGAAAGGCAGTTCACCAATACCCAATATTATTTGATATACAGTTGAGTTTTTAATCAATATTTTCTCATTGTCAGTGTGTCGGGTATTCTTTTACTGAGATTCTTGCGCCGAGATACCTGAATCGTTGACTGCGGAACAAAATTTACAAGTCCCTGAGAAGTGAAGTCCTTTCCAAGTTTGAGTTTATAAAACAGAAACTTAGAGGCCTTCCTGCCTTTCTGTCACAGAAAGCTGGGTAAGGCAAAATGCCTTCTGTCCAAAATAGTTTCAACTTTTAAACACGTGAATTAAAACATGACTTTCATTGCAGGATCAGCAATGATACATGCTAACTTTGGGAAAAGGAAGGATTTGTTAGGTCATGATGTTTATTCCTGAGAAATTGAGAGGTTTGCCATATGTTTTTATGGTAGTTTTCTTTGAGGTTCCGTAAACACCTTCTGGAATGTGGAGGTTCCACAATCAGAGTCCTCATGGGAGCTTTTCCAGTGCCCTAATGTCATTAACCCAGCTGCTTTGGTTGCTGTGATATGCAATTATTTCTTCTACATTTAAAAAGCGATTCTCTGATCTCCAACCCATTTAACCATGTTTGATCTTTAATAAGATGAAAAATGTTTGGAATCTGAGTGTATGATGTTTGTGCTACATTTTTCTTTTTTTAATTCACAGTAGCTTTTCCTTCCCCCTTTCTCTTCTTTAGGATCAACACTCTGTGGTAGGCCAGAACACAGGCCCCAGTCCAAATCCTAACCCCTGCTCAAATCCAAACACTGGAAGTGGTTACATGAACTCCCAGCAATCACTGTTGAATCAGCAATTGATGGGAAAGAAGCAGACTCTACAGAGGCAGATCATGGAGCAGAAACAGCAACTTCTTCTCCAGCAGCAGATGCTGGCTGACGCGGTAAAACTTTCTCTTAATTTCTACTGAACAAACCTGTTGACCCAACAGAGGGAGTTTATTCTTTTCCATTTATATTTACTGTGCCTACTTATGTGACAGCAGCAAAGGTGTGCTGACTGTAAGAGAGGATAATTCCATACATTTAGTGTACTGCAGGAAGAAAAAAAAACCAAACTTGATTTAACAGCTGCTGGACACTTGGAATGCATGGCACCTCTGCTAACCAGCCCTGCCCAGCCCAGGAATGTCTAGAACAACCAACATGGGCATTTGAATCAGGCAAAAGAAACCAGTGTTGTTCCCCAGGCTTAAGGGGCAGAAATAGTAAACTGAACTTGAATCAACTCAAATCCAAACTGATTTTAGAGATAAGAGTTTTAAAAGCAATTTTGAAAGCCAACATGGAGCCTCAAAACCAAGATTTGGCTTCCAAAATAAAGCAACTCACAATGGGGGATTTTTAAAAAGAAAATGTAAAATACATTTCCCATTTGCACTGTATATGTTAAGTTGATGCAAAAGTGATTGCGATTTTTGCCACTACTTTTAATGGCAAAAACCGCAATCACTTTTGCACCAACCTGATATTTGACTGTTTAAGAAAGACAAGATTGTGTTTCCCACACACTCTTCATGCATTAACCCTCCTTCAGTATTTATCTGCTCAGCCCTGGTTTCATTGCCTCCCTTCAAACTATTTGGCCAAATGAAATAAAAAGTAAGCATCTCCAGGTGAATTAGAGCTAAAGTATACAGAAAAGATAACAACAAAATCAAATAATTTTATATTCAAGGAGCTTTGTAGTGAGAGTCAGAAATGCAGGGTATCATAAGTGCTATAATTATTCAGTAAATAATAATTTGCAATGAGGGTAGAGCCATAAACAAGGCAAATCTTCTCTTCACCCTAGAGAAGCCTTGAGCCCACTGAGCATATGTCAGATAAATTGGCCAATTGTAATGCATGTGATTAAATGCTATACTCTGGTAACTACCAGAAATGATTTCAGAAAGAACTTTCTATCTACCAAATATCTGAAAGTGGAGTAAGAGATGAGACGAAGAGTAGGAGGGTTATTTCAGCCAGAACAACCAGCATATTCAAAGACCTAGGGACAATAAAGGATACTACACATTATGCCTGCCAAGGTATTGAGTGTGCACGAGAATGGGGAAGTGATGGGTAAAGATGAGATAAGAGGCAGGAGGGTAGGGCTTGAGAGGCCAGAATTTACATTAAAAAGCAACAGAAGAGATTTTAAGGATTTAACACAAGGGGAAGTACTAGATTCAGATTTGCATTATAGTAAAAGTATAAAATATACTAAAAAGTATAAAAAGTAAGAGAAAAAAGTATACTTTTTATAGTAAAAAGTATAAAAAGTAAGAGAAAATGTAATGGAAAGAAAGATTAAATCCAGCCTGAAAAGATTGAGGATAGTCTCCCAAAGAAGTAAAATTTGACATTGATTTTGAAGGACTGTAGGATTCTGATAGAGTAGGTGGGGTCCACTATTGTAGGTGGAGGGTGGAGCACCAAAAGGTGCAGCCTGGGTGTGAATTTGTTGGTTAGTTTGAGATTGCGTTATGAAATATTTAATGCCTGATAAGAAGTAAACGTAGTATAACAACCACACTTTTAAAGGAATTACAAGTGGAATAAGTTTTGTATTCAGGGCATGTGAAAAGAAATAGTGAGAAGTAAATTTATTTGACCTGGAATAAGGAATATTGAGAAATAAGATTACAGATGGCCTTGCATACTGCCATAAGGTTTAAGGGAGTCACAGACTGGATCACAAAGTGACACAACTGGTTTCTTCTAGAAATCATAGTTTTGAAAACTCCAGTCCTCCCCCCTGTTCCCTTCCCCTCCCATTTTTATCCTTATAAACTAAAGAACTTAGAAACAAGGGCAGCAGAGAGAACAATGTGTAATCTAAGGTTGACTTACTGGGTACACTTTCATCACTACCATCAATACTACTAATTTCATGAATTATAACACACAGAGGTTGATTTTCAGCTCTTGTTAAAAGGCAAGGAAGTGGTAGCATATACATTCCATGAGGGTCCTGGCCTGGCACTGGCCTAACTCCCACTGGGCCCCAGTTGAGTCACCACTAGGACAGGTGCAAAGGGCAGTGGCATAAACTGTGAGATGAATGAGAATGAGGCTGCTGTTTTTGTGATTTTTAAAAACCATTCACATTTCTCTTTGTTTGGACACCATTGAGGGTGTCTGTGCTTTTTAGCATATCCAGGAAGAAGTGGTCTTTGATACCACTGTACATTAGCATATGCTTTGTGGTCATTTGCAGTCAGTTGGCAAGGCCACATAGGCACCTAAATTGAGACGTTGTCTCATGAAAGTTTGTTATCCTTATTCTCTATTATTCTCCTACCAATGAAGCACAAAGAAGAGACATGAATAGTACTCATTACAACGGACATCATAATTACCAACACGCATTGTGTACCTACTGTATGCCAGGCACCAAGCTGGATTTTCACAGAATTAAATAGAAATATGAGGGAGGTCCTATAATTATCCACATCTCACATTTTTACAGATGGAGAAACTGAAGCAGAACAGATATGTACTATAACAGATGATTTCTATAATGGGTTTTCAAGTCCAACAGATTGGGTTATCATTAGATATTAGTTCATAAATTAAATTTCATATTGCATAAAAGTAATCTCAAGAATGGCCTATATGTTTACACTTGCACAGAATAGGAATGTCAGTCTTTTGCAAAATGTAGCCATCTCTATTCAGTATTGCAGGCTAGTCTTTGCTGCTCTTCAGCACAAAAGAACAACATGGCAGTTCTGTGTTATGTCCATATGCAAGGTTATTAATCTAAGTCATTTGTGAACAAGTAGTTTAAGAAACCTAAATTTCTGGATATATATATATAAATGATATATATAATATAAATGTTATATATAATAATGTAAATATATATAATATAAATATATATAATAATGTAAATATATATAATATATAATATAAATATTATTATATATAATATATATAATATATATATTTTATATATATATAAATGAAAACCCTTTGAACAACAGTTTAGCCCTCTGGTGGAGACAAGCCTGACCAACATGGTAAAACTCCGTCTCTACTAAAAAAATACAAAATTAGCTGGGCATGATGGCGGGCACCTGTAATCTCAGCTACTTGGCAGACTGAGGCAGAAGAATCGCTTGAACCTGGGAGGCAGAGGTTGCAGTGAGCTGAGATCATGCCATTGCACTCCAGCCTGGATGACAAAGTGAGATTCCATCTCAAAAGAAAAAAAAAAGTCAATAATTAGATTGAAGATATATAAAAATAAATCCAGGTTTACAATATAGTCTATGATGGGAAGTCAAGCACCTTCTTCTCTTTATCTCTCTCTTTCTCTCACTCTCACACATACACACACACACACACACACACACACACACACACACACACATCCTGTCTTCAGTATAAACAGTAGAAACACCTAATTACATAAGAAAGAATGACAGATGCTTTTGGAAAAGAGTGGATTTCAGAAAGTCCATGCTTGGCATAAAAATCAAAACTGTCATCTCACACAACAGTTTACAGCAGAGCTGGTTGAACATCACCACATTTGGGTTCATGGAACATCTCAAGCTGTTTCTTAAACATTTAGGGTTTGGGCAAAACCAAAGAGCATTTCACCAACCACTTTTTCCCTTAATTTGTAAACCCATGTTTAAAAGAAATGTAATCCATATGTTTCTGATTCATTTACACTTAGCTCATCAAAATTGTGTTTTATATGAATTACTTATGTGCAAAAAACTGTGTCTTTCAAGCTTTTTTCTTAGCAACAAGAATTTAAATTTGGTTTGTTGTTGTTTTAAGGCTTTTTCCTCTCCTTTATAGTAGACTTATTCTACTAAGAAGGTTTGGAATGTGATGGGAAACTGAGAAACACATGGTTTAAGTCAGTTCTAAGTTAGGCAGTGCACATTTGTTTTCCAGCTAATTTACCCATGTATCTATTACAAAGTTTTCTTTTCTATTTGTTGACTTTTCTATAATTATAGTGTTCTCCGTCTACCTATGCTGATTATTTTTATTTTGAAAATTGAGATTGCTTTGGGATGCGTACAAAATTGCAGTGAAGTCATTCTAAAAACTCTCTGATCCATACCAAACAAGATAAAAAGCAGCCCTTAATTCCCAAAGCTGATATGATACTCACAGCCAAGCCGTTTTGTTCTCCGTTGGGTATAAACAATCCTACAGAATGTCAACCTCAGACAGGGTTACTCTGAGACCATGATAAAATGAGACAAAATAACACTTCATAATTTTGTCTAAAAACAGACACAAACAAGGTCACTGTGCAACCTCCAAAACACCAAACACCCCCCCTGTTGTTAAATGAGTGATAGCTACTTCTTTATTCAGTTAGAATTGACTTTACTTTGTGACAGCTTCCAATCTAGAACAAAGCCCCATTTCCTTAGACTCTTCTGAAATCACTCAAAGTCCAAATCTCAGGAAAGATTCTTTCTAACATTCTCCTACTGAGATACCCTGTGACCCCTCATGATGTGTGTTCTCCCTTGCTGCAACAAGTAATAAAGCCAACAGCTGTGCTCCTAGTGGTCTTTGACTGAGGATATTGACATATTAAAAGAATGTCTCTATTTTTTTCTCTTAGCTTCCAAACTCACCTATTCTAAAGATCAAAAGGCTGATTCCAAAAGGAAGAAATGAAGGGAGGACAGCAAACCTGTGCTTTTAGAATGGGGAGCTGAGAAACAGAGTAGCAAGAGGCCTCGTATTGTGTGTCAGGAAAGAGCCTGAGTTTTGGACTCAGGATTTGGTCTCAGTTCTACCACTGTGTGATCTTGAGCAAGTTACTTAGCCTAACAAGGCTTTAATTTCCTTATTTTTTAGGTGGAAATAATCATACCTACCTTTAAGAATTGTTTATGCGAAGGTAAAAAAGAGATAAAATTCATATAGTGCCTATATCGGTACCTGTTGGTTATCTCCTGACATCTCCTCCTACCTAGGGTCATCAGATTTAACAAATAAGAATACAGAGCCGGGCGCGGTTGTTCATGCCTGTAATCCCAGCACTCTGGGAGGCTGAGCTGGGTGGATCATGAAGTCAGGAGTTCGAGACCAGCCTGGCCAATATGGTAAAAGCCCATCTCTATTAAAAAAAAAATACAAAAATTAGCTGGGCGTGATGGCGGGCACCTGTAATCCCAGGGGCTCAGGAGGAGGAGAATCGCTTGAACCAGGGAGGCAGAGGTTGCAGTAAGCCGAGATCACACCAGTGCACTCCACTCTGGGTGACAGAGCAAGACTCCATCTCAAACAAACAAACAAACAAACAAAAACAAATAAGAATACAGAATACCTACATGTTCTGTATTTTATCTGAAAACCCTACCTCCTATGCTTTCCCCACTGTGTGGGACCAGAATTCTACATAGGTACCTGCCAAAGCATATCAGATGTGCTATTCTAATTGAATAAAGAAGTAGCTATCACTCATTTAACAAGAGAGGGGGGTGTTTGGTGTTTTGGAGGTTGCACAGTGACCTTGTTTGTGTCTGTTTTTAGACAAAATTAGAAATTAGCATCTTGAAAAATCACAGAAATTTAGTTCTCATTGAAATTGAATTGCAAAATAAAGAAAATAAGAGTGGTTACTAGAACCAAAACACATGTTGACTGTTATGGAAAAGTAGAAATTATACTTCCATACAGGAAGTTTATTGAAATTGAAAAGATTTGTCTCTGAATTAAGACTACAAAATAAGGTCATGATTTGTAACCCATGATTGCAAAATTGTTCTTATATTTTCTGAAATTTTACAAAATTTTACATGCATTTTCACAAGTGAAAAGGGAATGATGCAACATAATATGCTTTCATATCATTTCTCAAGGAGAAAATTGCTCCACAAGATCAGATAAACCGACATTTGTCAAGGCCACCTCCAGATTATAAAGACCAAAGAAGAAATGTGGGCAATATGCAACCAACTGCTCAGTATTCTGGTAAGTGTTCTTAAAAATTAATAAAAATTAAAGCTGTGAAAGGAAAAAAAAACTTCAATTTTCAATAATCCCTGTAACTCACTTATGATTATAATATCTTTCTTAGAATTTCTAACTCCCATTTGGCTTTCATGCCAAGACTATACTTAAATATTTTTTAGTCCTTTCATCAGTTTTTGCTTAGTCTTGCCCTGTACTCACATATTTCACCACTCTCTGGACTACCTCTGAGAATTCAAAAGAGCTAAATATTTTTCTGTTAGGTTCAATCATTCTCCTTCCAAAGATATACCTTAACCCAGGTAGTAGAAGGTAAGCAGACATTTCTCCCTCTTAGACAGGCACATGTGTAACTTTCACGAATCCTAGTCTTTTTGTATCCACCATTGAGCCCATCTCCAAGGTTTCCCCTTCAAAGACAAGTGGTCCTGCCACCAAGGAATACTTGAAATGCAGATTAAGTTTTCATGAAGTCTCTCAAAAACACCAAAGGTGAACTCCATTTAAATCACAAAGCAAATCTTCTTAATAGCTCTCTCAGTATAAAATAAATGGTAAGTACAAAAGTCCCCCAAATTCTCCTCCCGCTCATGAAACTCCAAAAGAACCTTTCCCAAACCCAGCCTATATTGCTCTGCCTTCTCCTATTCAGCATCTATTCAATACACTTCTGCCCAAAACTGTCTAAAACGCTCTGTACTTTTTGATGTAAGTTAAGTTTACGCTCTTGGGTTTCCTAAGTTCTCTCTGCCTTACCTGTCACCTTCATCTGTCCAGGAAGCCATAAAGAAGATTCTCTAAAGAAAGAAAGGCTGTGAACACCCCTATTTTATAAATACTTCCTGGTACTGTTAAGTGTACTTTTAAATATGTTGCCCTGACTTATTTAAACCGCCTCAAATACAACAGGTTGCCTCTTTCAACTAAAATTGAGAATGGAGCTGGGCTCAGTCGCACATGCCTGTAGTCCCAGCTATTCTGGAGGCTGAGGTGGGAGGATTGCTTAGCCCAAAAGTTCAAGGCCAGCCTGGGCAACATATTGAGACACTGTCTCTAAAAACAACAAATAACATTAGGAATGGGATGTATGTTTTCCACTCTCTAAGATTACTTCGCCTCAGAGCAAAAACAGGATTCTCTAGTTGATTGTCTCAAGGAGGCTGAAAGATAAGATGCGGTTTCCAGCCATGTGTTGGTTAATGATGGGGGTGTGTTCTGAGAATTGCATTGTTAGGTAATTTCATTGTGCAAACATCATAGAGTGTACTTATACAAACCTAAATGATCTAGCCCACTACACACCTAGGCTATATGATATAGCTGATTGCTTCTAGGCTACAAACCTATACAGCATGTTAGTGTGATGACTACTGTAGGCAGTTATAACACAATGGTAAGTATGTGTATATCTAAACATAGAAAAGGTACAGTAAAATATAATTAAAAAGATACAAAATGGTACATTTGTATAGGGCTCTTACCATGAATGGAGCTTGCAGGACTGGAAGTTGCACTGGGTGTCAGTGAATGAGTGGCGCGTGAATGCAAAGGCCTAGGACATCACTGTACACTACTGTGGACCTTATAAATACTGTACACTTAGGCTGCACTAAACTTATTTTTAAAAATTTCTTTCTTTAATAATAAATTAACTTTTACATTAATTTTTTTGCTTTGCTTTACAACTTTTAAATTGTTTAAACTTTTGACTTTTGTGATAACACAGCTTAAAATACAATCACATTGTACAGCTGTACAAAAATATTTTTTCTCTATATCCTTATTCTAGAAGCTTTTTTTCTATTTTCTTACAATTTTTAAATTATTTTTAATTGACATATAATTGTTCATATATATGGGGTACAGTAGGATATTTTGATGTATGTAAACAGTGTGTAATGACCAGATCAGTGTTGTTAGCATAACTATCACATCAAACATTTATCATTTCTTTGTGTTGGGAACATTCAAAATCCTCTTCTTGGTATTTGAAAACATAGTATAAATTATCCTTAACTATAGTCATCCTAGAGTGCTACAAAACACCAGGACTTATTCCTCCTATCTAGCTGTAATTTTGTGTCCATTGACCATCTTCTGTCTAGCTTTTTCTCCCCACATCCTTCCCACCTCTAGAAACCGCAATTCTACTCTCTACTTCTATGAGAGCAACTTAGCTTACACATATGAATGAGAACATATGGTTCTGTGCCTGGCTTATTTCACTTAAAAATTTTTTAAGATTTTTTGTTTTTATTTTTTAAACTTTTTTTTTAAACTAAGACACAAACACACACAAACACACATTGGCCTAGGCCTGCACAGGGTCAGGATCATCAATATCACTGTCATCCACCACATCTTGACCCACTGGAAGGTGTTCAGGAACAATAACACACATGGACCTGTCACCTCCTATGATAACAATGCCTTCTTCTGGAATATCTCCTGAAAGACCTGCCTGAGGCTGTTTTACAGTTAACTTTTCATATAAGTAGAAGGAGTACACTCCAAAATAATTATTGAAAGCATAGTAAAAACATTTACTATGCTTTTTATATATGATAAAAGAAGATAAAAAATGGTACATATGTGTAGGGCACTCACCATGAATGGAGCTTACAGGACTGAAAGTCACACTGGGTGTCAGTGAGTGGTGAGTGAATGCATTTAATAATTATTTTAGAGTGTCCTCTAAAATACAGCCATAGGAATTTTTCAGCTCCACTATAATCTTATGGGACCACTGTCATACATACAGTCCTTCATTGACCAAACATCGTTATGCAGTGCATACTGTACTTGAAACATGGTTTTTTAATACCATGGCCTATGAGCGAGCTTTGAAAAAGCTGGGCACCCTTTGGAATACTATACACAATTCAAGGTGGATATTGAGGTTTTTCTTTTCCTACTCACATAAAAGGATCCCAGGGACAGTAGCCTAGGGCTGGCTTGCTGGATTTCAAGCATCTTTTATCTTTCCACTCCATCTCTTTCAGCATGTGGCTTCTATCCTAAGGGCTGCCTGGTAGCTACCACATCACTAGTCTCATACCTGTATTCCAGGTAGGAAGAGGAAAGAAAAGAAATCTGATTCCCTTAGCCAGAACGTATTCACCTGGACCCTCCTGCCCACCCCATCGATGAGGAAGTTTGGGGAATGTGGTTTTTCAGCTGAGCACATTGCTCTGTTTCTAAAGAAGGCTCTGTTTCTAAAACCAAAGCTCTGTTTCTAAGGAATATAGAGAGGTTGGATATTGGGTAGGCACCTAGCAGTCTCTTCCACAGTGAATATTGGTGTTTTTCTAAGGGAGAAATCCTTAGCATCCAACTGCTGACACTCAAGCGGGTCAGAATCATTATTCTAGAGCATTGCGCTTCCCATGTCTTCTGATAATGAAATAAGCAACAAAACGCAATACAAACTCTTTTTAAAATCATTTTTTATTTTAATCTTGGTACAATAATAATTACCTTTCCCAGATTTTGATATTAAAAATGGAGTATGAAAAGCACCTGGAACAGTCTCTGTCACCTGTTAGGAGCTTTTAAACATTAACTGTTACTATTTTGTGATCTTTGTGGAAATTCTCTCTATTCTGGTTGTTTAAAAAGATTGTTTTCCTTATAAATCTTCTCAGGCCATATCATTAAAATACAGGGCGACTACAGGTGATAATTTTTAAAACCTCTACATTTTTTTCCACAGCATTTTCATAATATAAATTCCCTTGATATGAAACTTTCAGATACAAAGATGATATTGCTGAATCTTACTGGCATTGTATGTCGTCTCAGTTATTGTTCAAGTGTCTCCTACCTGGCTGTTATGTCTCTTCATCAAACACTGCCCACTACACAATGCACTACACAGATACAAGGAGATACAAGAGACTGTTCTTGCCTTCAAGGGGTATGTAGTCTAGTTGGGGGCATATTTATAAATAAATAGCAAGGCTAATGTGTTCATTTGGCCCTCAGTTTTTCAGGATGTATACCACCTAGGTATCCTTAAGCAGCAGGGGATAGCCCACATTTACAATTGCAGACATGCTCTCCCCATCCACTGACATTGTGATATTCTTATGTGTGTTTAGCTCTGATTTCTCAGAATCTCTGACTCTCTGGGCCTCCCTGATCATCTTTGCCTCCAAAAATGTTTCCTCGTGATGACTTTAACCTCCAGAAGTCAAGAAGATTTCAATATGTTGAGTAGTCACTATCTGTTGTGTGGAGCCTCTTATTACACAGCCTGTGGCTTAGGCACTTGTTCCATATTGTTGCAGAACTTTCTCCTTAGTTCAGCTAAAACCAGGCTCTCGTCACATGGCAAGGAAAGATTAGGTTCGTGGACATATGGAAGGATGAGGAAAAATGGAATTTATTCGGCAAAAAGGAAAAATAACTCTCAGCAAAGTGAGAGAGAGTCCTGCTAGCAGGTTTCCCACCTCACAGATTGAATTCCAGGTCACCACACAGGAACAGGAGAGGCCAGGATCCTCACTGCTGCAAATGGCACGAACTTCCCAAGGCTCCACTCTGTCTTCCCAGTGCACAGGTGGGCATTATTCAGAAAGAGTCAGTCGGAAGCGGTCTTCATCCAGGACCAGCAGTCCAGTTTTTCAGCCTTCAGGCTGTGTTAGGTTTGAAGGCGTGGGGGAGACCCTTGTCTGCCTCCTGGGTCTCTGTCAATATCCTATCAGTTATTGACAGGCATCAGTTTAATTGGCAGGCACTTTGAGACTCCACAGATTGCCCAATACTAAGTGTTAAATGAAAGATTCAAAGGGCAAATACTGCTGGAGAGAGGAGGCTGGAAGATAAAAGAAAGTTTAATGGAGGAGCTTTGGCCTTAGCCTGAGCCTTGAGGAAAATATAGGGCTCAGTGAGGAAGGGAAATCCCATAAGCAAAGGTGGCTCACAGTGCATTGGGTAACCATTTGATAGTAACTACACCTCCTGGAACTGAAGAATTTCTTTATGAGATAATTTCTAGAGCACTGAATTCCAGATGTTTAAATAGATGGAGATTTACCCTTTGAACACTGGGGAGTCACTGGGGTAGCTTCTTGAACGGGGATGATTCAAAGAATGGGACATGATTTTCAAGGCCATAGTTTGGGAATATTAATCTAGGAGCCGTGTGTAGCATTCATCCACACTTTCTCATTTGGACCTGGGGTAAACAGTAACATGGATTTCATGAGAGCTGACTAATCAAGACTGTAGTCTCTGGACTTGGAACATAGTAAAGCTAATTCAAAATGGAAGATTGACTATTACCTCCCTTCAATGACTTCAGAAGAGGAATAAAATAAAACCTACAAGATAGAACTATTCTGTTTTAGTCTTCTTTTTGTAATATGTAAACTTCTGAACCAAAGAGTGACCTCAGGTGCTCCTTCCTCCTAAGAGCTGTCTTGTTCCTTTTATATAATTTATTTGATGATTATTTCGCCTAAATTGTCTTACACCTGAAAGCAGTTTCAGATTGATGAGTTATTGAAAAGTGCAGTTACAGAGGAGATAACATGCTGCTACGAACTAATAAAATTCTCTTCTTTTTCTCAGGTGGCTCATCCACAATAAGCTTAAACTCTAACCAGGCTTTGGCAAACCCAGTTTCAACACACACCATTTTAACTCCCAATTCCAGCCTCCTGTCTACTTCTCATGGGACAAGAATGCCATCATTATCTACAGCAGTTCAGAATATGGGGATGTATGGAAATCTGCCTTGTAATCAACCTAACACATACAGTGTCACTTCAGGAATGAATCAATTGACCCAACAGAGAAATCCAAAGCAATTGTTAGCAAATCAAAACAACCCTATGATGCCACGGCCACCTACCTTAGGGCCAAATAATAATAACAATGTAGCCACTTTTGGAGCTGGATCTGTTGGTAATTCACAACAATTGAGACCAAATTTAACCCATAGTATGGCAAGCATGCCACCACAGAGAACATCAAACGTAATGATCACATCCAACACAACTGCACCAAACTGGGCCTCTCAAGAAGGAACAAGCAAACAGCAAGAAGCCCTGACGTCTGCAGGAGTCCGCTTCCCCACAGGTACACCTGCAGCCTATACCCCAAATCAGTCACTGCAACAGGCAGTAGGCAGCCAGCAATTTTCCCAGAGGGCAGTGGCTCCTCCTAACCAGTTAACACCAGCAGTGCAAATGAGACCCATGAACCAAATGAGCCAAACACTAAATGGGCAAACCATGGGTCCCCTCAGGGGTCTGAATCTCAGACCCAATCAGCTAAGCACACAGATTTTGCCTAATTTGAATCAGTCAGGAACAGGGTTGAATCAGTCGAGGACTGGCATCAACCAGCCACCATCCCTGACGCCCAGCAATTTTCCTTCACCCAACCAAAGTTCCAGGGCTTTTCAAGGAACTGACCACAGCAGTGACTTAGCTTTTGACTTCCTCAGCCAACAAACTGATAACATGGGCCCTGCCCTAAACAGTGATGCTGATTTCATTGATTCTTTATTGAAGACAGAGCCTGGTAATGATGACTGGATGAAAGACATCAATCTTGATGAAATCTTGGGGAACAATTCCTAAAGAAGAAAGGGAAGACAATTTACAAACTCCAAGCACTAAAAGGCAGTATATTACAGAAACTCTGTAGAGGCTGAACTGTTGATGTTCAGGTGGACTACATGAAGCTAACATGCTTAAAAATGGAAAGCAGAAAGTAACTGCAGTGATGAACATTTTGGTCCAAATTCTTGTTTTAAATCTTACACCTGAAAGTAAAACATTGGGATCACTTTTCCCTGTCTAAACTCCAGGATACAGTATCCAATTTATCCAAACAGAACTGTGGTGTCAATGTGTAATTAATTGTGTAAAATAGCCTTCCCAAGTTTCTTTTTCCCTGGAAAATAAAAAAGGTAATAGAACTTGTAGTTTATTTAAACCCCATGTCATGAGGAGGTACTAGTTCCAAGCAACAAACTCCTTAATTTGCTCCAATAGACAGCTATGGTTTAATCTTTCCATTGTGTCTTTTCATTTAATTTTCCTGAAGCTTGCAGGATAGATTGAAATGTTATAGGTTTTTTTGGAGTAACCAAACAGTATGCAAATTAAGAAAAAGCCAGAGAACCTAGAAAACATCCAGTGGATTACAGAATTTCTTCCCCATATTCACTCCTCACTTTTACAGTTTTCCCACAATCCTCTACTTCAGTGGGATGCTGTGTCTAGTGATTAAACAAAAATATAGAGCTGTGCAATTTGATTTTGGCTTCCACAACGAATATCTGAATCCATTCCAAATGAAATTTTAGATATAACAAAGACTTGTCCTAATCATACTGAAATATTGGTGCACACCTCTCTGCATTGGATTTCACTTTTTTAAAAAACCCAGTGGACATTGCTATAAATAAGATTTATTTGGCTACAAATAACCTGGGATGTTGCTTATTATGATTGATGCCTGCTGGTTTGTTCCCAAGCTGAGTGAAATTGAGCCTCGTCCTCCCTACTCATTTTGATGACTGAGGCTGGTTTATAAGAAAAGGAAGTTTGGAGAAGAAAACCGAGATTAGAAAGTATCATGTTTTCGTTGGAGATAAGAACCAGGGGTGGCAAGTACCAGTGTGTACAAATGTATTTCACGGAGTTTGAAGGAAAGCATAATCAAGAGGGAAAACAATTTGTCCTTCATTGGACATATTATTTGGATTTGGGTGAGCAACAAAATGGAACGTGGTCTGTTAGGAGCATTCTGTTTGTTCTTTTGTCTCTGATGTGATGAATCATTGCCACATGCTAGATGGACTCTTCATATCCAGGTTTTGTCCCTCAGGGCTGAGCACTGTATTAAAGAGTTTTTGTTGAGTCATTTAACCTTAGTGTCCACATCCAGATCAGCTGTAAAATGGGGAAGACGTGTGCTGATTTGGAATGAATGCAAAATATCACTATCATTTTCCTAATTACAGAGGAGCAAAGGTTATCTTCAGCCCTTTCAGTTCTATGCTCACATATTCAAATATCAAATGTAATTTAGCTGAAGTTATTTAATAACCAAGTCTTTCAATATCTGTTCAAAGAAAAAGAACACACTTTGAAAATTCTGCAAAGCTGTCTCCCAGTCTTTAAAATGTCTGGAAGCACTCTCCTTCTTTACAATACCAACATCACTGGCCCAGAATCTTCCCTGTGCTAGGTTGTAAATATAAATAAATTACTTGTTTTGTAAACTTTTGTAAAGAATATTTTGGTAGAAATACTTAAAACATATTCTTTGGGTTATATTTATACGTATGTGAAATAAATATACTATCAAAAGGTTATATTTTATACAAAAAGTAAATTGCTACCTTTTGTATGCTAATATGCAAAGTTTTGTATAATATGATGGTTTATTTTTAGCTCTACACTTAAACCATAGGTGGTTGAGTGGGAACTTTTGAAAACTATCAAGAGGCTTGTTAGACAAATTTATATTCTGAAACCTCAATAAGAAAGCATTCCAGGTTTCAATCCTTGTTTTTTGTCCTGCTCCCAAATTCTTTTTTAAACCCATAGTTCTTGTGTCTTATTTGATTCTTCTGCTGTGCACATTGTATTGGTCCTTGTTGCATGTAGTCTACTGTGTGTTTTCCGATTTTATAAGGCAGCATTTCTCCATACAAAAGAAAAAAAATGATGTACATATAAACGCTTTTATTGTATGGCTCCTCCATGTTACTGTATATATCTGCCAGCACTTCCCAGTTACACTCCTGTGAGTCAACTTATTTTTACCCTAACATAAATAGTATGTTTTGTAGTAGTTATCAAATTTAAGAGATAAAGCAATCAGAATGTTTGGATTTTCTTCTATCTTAATGTGAATTTCATAATTAATGTCTATTTATTCAGCTATTCATTAAAATACAGGATTCTTTGGGAAAACATGGTGTGTAGTCTGTAGTTTGTTTGTTAGCCACCTATTACCAAAGATGACATAATTTTCCTGAAAGCAGAGATAATGACAATTTGATAGACATATTTAGCTAAAACCTTAAGATTTACAACTTAAGAGCTATTGGAATACAATCTGCCGTTTATAGAAATACCAGACCACTTAATTGTTGGCATTGTTTATCATCCTGACATAGACAGGAGGTAGAAGTAATTTTTCTTTTTTGTTTTAAGTCAAAGACTAGAAAGCAGTTTAAGCAAATAATTTGGTCTTGGCTTTGTGTTAAGCCCTATGAAGATAAATAACTCTGCTCTAAGTGAATGCTCTAATGTTACCTGCATTACTGTAAACGTACCATAACGGTAAAGATTTCAACTTGTAAAGCAAGTATGTTGTATTGCGTATAATTGCATGTGTAAAAAACTCTTTAAAAAAATTCAGAAGTAGGCCAGGCGTGGTGGCTCACGCCTGTAATCCCAGCATTTTGGGAGGCCAAGGCGGGTGGATAACGAGGTCAAGAGATGGAGACCATCCTGATCAACATGGTGAAACCTCATCTCTACTAAAAATACAAAAAATTAGCCAGCTGTGGTGGTGGGAGCCTGTAGTCCCAGCTCCTCAAGAGGCTGAGGCAGGAAAATCACTTGAACCTGGGAGGCGGAGGGTGCAGTGAGCCCAGATTGCGCCACTGCACTCCAGCCTGGCAACAGAGTGAGACTCCATCTCAAAAAAAAAAAAAAAAAATTCAGAAATCGTTATCCTGTATGAAATCATACTTTCAGTCATCAACAATATTGTTGCTTCATTATACAAAGTTCTGAAAACTATTCATAATAATGGGTACTTAAAGGCAAGTTTAGTCTCTAGGAAGCTTCTAAACGAGTGAAATGTTGACTTGTCTCAGTGTTCTTTAGTTGACTTAAAAAGTTTGTATTAACATTCTATATGCATGGCATCTACTAAATACTAGGGAAATACAACCTAATTTGCAGGCATTGTGGGCATTTGCCTGGCCTGCTGTGTGGCATTTGGTCAGACCGGCTAGTGAACACAGGCTAGGTAAACACAGCCCGACTGGACATATTTACACAGCCCTTCTTGAGAGTCAAGGAGGTTGAGAGTTAAGTAAGATGGGCCTTTAGAGGAGGCAAGAAGAACCATTCCAAATTCTCCTGCACTGCTGTCTAAATATGTTGTTAAGCTCTCATTATCCCTTTGCCCTCTACTAAAAAAGTATGTGACACTGTCTTTGTTATTAGCATTATTAATAAACCAATAATGAAATTGAAATTTTTTTTTTTTGAGATGGAGTCTAGCTCTGTCGCCCAGTCTGGAGTGCAGTGGCATGATCTCTGCTCACTGCAAGCTCCATCTCCCAGTTTCATGCCATTCTCCTGCCTCAGCCTCCAAAGTAGCTGGGACCACAGGCACCCGCCACCATGCCCGGCTAATTTTTTGTATTCTTAGTAGAGATGGGGTTTCACTGTGTTAGCCAGGATGGTCTCGATCTCCTGACCTCATGATCTACCCCCCTTGGCCTCCCAAAGTGTTGGGATTACAGGCATGAGCCATTGCACCCAGCCTGAAATTCACATTTTTATATAGTCCCTATTCTAATGAGCCTGGAAGGTCAGATAGGAAATAAACAAAATCCACATTTAAAAAAATAAATAATATATATACAGATTAAGAGAAAAATGTGTAATTACAAAATTATCTATGAACCCCATTGTGTAGCCATGGAAATAGAACTGAGAGTGGAAAAGTAAGTACGAAAGAGAGAAAAGCTCAGCTCCTTCCCAACCTTTAGTTGCCAAAGGCTGTTCAAATTGTTAATCATTTTATCCACAATTTCTCTTTTACATTCCTGTGGCTGTTTTTGCACCCCAAAAAAGAGGGTTTGGGGCTGGAATAACACTATATTCCCTTTCAACTCTAAAACCCTGTGTTAGATTTTCTTCTAAAACTAAGTAGAAAATTAGCCAAAAAAAGACTCACTAGCATCCTTTCTAAAATAAAGAAATTTTATTTTAGGAGAAAACCAGTACTTTGAGTAATATACTCCATTGGGTATATATTAATGAACTTCTGTGATTTGTAAATGGCAGTGTAACAGCTTCTAATATCCTTAAGTTCCTGTTCTCGTGCTGCTATAAAGATACTACCTGAGACTGGGTAATTTATAAAGAAAAGAGGCTTAATTGACTCACAGTACTGTATGTCTGAGGAGGCCTCAGGAAACTTACGATCATGGTGGAAGGCAAATGGGGAAGCAGATACGTCTTATGTGATGGCAGGAGAGAAAATGCACAGTGGAAATTGCCATTTTTAAACCATCAGTTCTCATGTGAACTCCTGCACTATCACAAGAACAGCATGGCGGAACCACCCCATGATCCAATCACCTCCCACCAGGTCCCTCTCAACACGTGGAGATTACTATTTGAGATGAGATTTGGGTGGGGACACAGAGCCAAATATCATAGATGAAGTACCAGGAGTGTCCTAGGATCAGCTTCATTGGCAGCAATAAAATAACTAAAACCTTGTACCATGAGAATTAAGAAAACATATTGACCTTAGATTTTTAAAATCAAAATGCTGTTGCTTAGGTTTTTAAAACCAAAATGCTGATCTGCATGCAATAATATAAATAGAGAGCTTCTGTTTGTTTACATAAATAGCATCTTAAATTCCCTTTTATCAAATTTAAGTCATCTTCAGCTCTAGGATGTGCAAGAATATACAAATGCTTTCTACAATACTTAGGATTCTTTCAGCAAAAGGGAAGGAGGAAGGGTCGGAAAGAGAAAATAATATATACAATACTGCATACATATATAGAAACTTCTTTTGGGGTTCTTTCAGCAAAAAGAGGATAGAAAGATGGGAGAAAGGATGGAAAGAAAGCATGTCTCCAACAGGCTTAGAAAAAAGAATGTACTGCTTAACAAAACTAAAACTTCTGGGAGATACTTAGTTTAGGCATGGCTGTATACAGTAGCTCAACAATGTCATCAAGAATTCATTCTTTTATGTCTCTGATACTTGGTTTAGGCATGGCTGTATACAGCAGCTCAACAATGTCATCAAGAATTGGTTCTTTTATGTCTCTCGCCTTTGCTTCCCTGTGTCTTGTCTCCATCCTTGGGCATGCCCTTCTCTTATATTGGCAAAGTGGTTGACAAGCTCCAGATTTAACATCCTCATAAGTCCATGTTCAGCATAAACAGAGTGAATGTTTTCCTTTCAAAAGACCTAACTGTGTGTCTCACAGACTTTAATTAGGGTGTGTGCCCATCCCTGAACAATCACTTTGGCCAAGGTATTCCTGTAGGCAGAAGTAGTATTAATACCACCCAAACCAAATGGTCTGAGGGTGAGAAAGGGGTAATTTCTCAAAGGAAAATCAGGTTGTTATTGTCAGGGGAAAAAAAAATAAATACAAGAAACCGATGTAAAAAAAAAAAAACCTCACAAATGTTTACTACCTTTTTCTGGCTGCCCCTTTTTCATACACACTGTATTCCCCATATCTTAAATTACAAAATCTCACTAATAATCCAAACACACTCACCTTCTTCCTATAGAGAGACAATCTAAATCTCATCTGTTTGCTGCATTCACCTCTTAGACCAGCACAGCTAGGTGAGGTAAACTCTTTTGCCAAGTGAAGACAGACCAGCAACCTAAGCCCAAAAGATGTTTATTCACTTCCAGTGTATACAATAAACATTCAGTGTGGAAAGAGAACAGGATAATGGTAAGGATAAGTTCTACTTGGAAGAGAAACTAAAATGTATAGATAACATCTTAAGAGTAAAAATTATTTTGCCGTTGAGCTTTTGAATCAACAGCTTGGGGGAGAAGAGACATAAAAACTTTCTTCTGTCCTCAGGATGCATGCCAGTTGCATTTTACATTGAGAATAATTGTCTCTTTCCTCAGAGAGTATATTATATCAGGTGCTTGGGAGGGGCCCAGAGAATCGGAATTCTCTCTGGTCCCAGTCATATCTCCTGCTAACATCCCTATCTCTCTGACTTAGTATGCAATAACTTTAGCTTAGGATTGAGAATTCAACATTCTTTAAAAAGTCTCAACTGATTTCTAATTAGAGAAATGAAAACCAATTCAAATATTTCATGTGTCAGGGAGATTTTAATGCAAGGAATTGGTTGCACAGGTGATAGACAGCAGAGATGCCAAATAGAGAATGGCCAAAAGCGAGAAGCCACTACAGCTTCTAGGATGCAAGGGCAAAAATACAAGGAGCCAGGATCACTAAGCAGATGCTGCAACATTGGCTGGCCTGTCTGGTAGGAGCCAAATCCAGGGAGAAGTTTCAGCTGTTAATGGAAACATCACTTATGACAGAGAGGGAGGAGAAGGAATACAATCCCCACCCTCACTCATCTTCTCTCACTCTCCAGGAAATGTATCTCATTTGCTGAACTTAGCTGGAACATAGTCTGAAGGAGTGCATTATAGATCAGAACAGAAAAAGGGAAAGGAATACATCTGCCAATACATTGGCCCAGGTCTGATATAACAAGCCTGCAGCTTTCTCAGGAAAGACTGATTTTCCTCATTCTCTGTTTTCAAATACATTAACTTAATCTAAATTTGTCCGTTTATTACAGAATGGTATCAATTAGGAAACTGTTCATCGCAGGTATTTGAAATCCCACCTGATGGTGGTTTAAACAGATAAGGGTTTTTAAAATATTTCATGGGCTTTAAGAACACAAGTTTTTCATATTTTTTATTTGTAAAATTAGGTAATCATTTACAACTGATGTGAAGAGAAAATATTATATTATTGTATAATAGCATTTTCTTTTCTTAGTGGTATATGGAATAATGATGTGTCTTATAATCGATGGTATGAATGTGATGAAACATAGTATTTGTCTTGTGGAACAAGGGGTCTGGGTGGGCAATCCTGACCAGGAACAAGGGTCTAACAGTGCTATCAAGTACTCAGGCTATTTTCACCTTTCATCTCTGCCATGGGTATGCATAAAAGCCTTCTTCCTCATTCTTGTCACCAATGATGACAAGACTCATTACCTCAGCCTCCTGTCTATGTTCCAAGCTAAAAAAAATGGAAAGGAAAACAATATGAAGGGCAAAAATGTTGCCTATAGCAAGTCTTTACGTTTTCATTTTGGAAAGATCACCCAAGCTAGAGACTTTTAACTATACCTCATTAGCTCTGACTGTGTTTTATGGCTTTTCAGATATTCAAGAGAGGCTGGGCATCAAGTATTTAAAGTATAGCCTCTATAGGAGAGGATATATAGTAGAGCAGGTGGTTGGAAATGACAGTATTAGTAACACTATAAAGATATGCATGGGAATGGTAAACATAAATTTAGATGCTGATCATCTTTGAATAAACGGATTGTAAGAAATGTGATTGGGAAATTGTACACAGAGATCTTTATTATAATCGTGTTATGTTATTTTCTTAGCTGGATGGGGACTACATGGTTGTTATATTGTTTATTTTAAGTGTCTTTTTATACCGGACATAGATTGTTAGAAGTGAAAAAAGCTCAGTTATTTGGAATGACCACTAATGGCATTCTACTATAAATAAATGAATAAATAGTTTTTGATTTAGAGTTATTGCAGGATGCAGATGAAATACCCTGAAAGTCCCAATACTAGATTTAAAAATAAAATGGGAATTTCAAAAGTTACTAAAAAGCTACAGAAATAAAGATTTTGTGGTACTGGCATAAGTATAGACATACAGATCCATGGAATAGACTCTCAATTCTATTCCATGGATTTCTATGTCTGTTCTTCACATTTATGGTTCTTGAGTTTTGACAAGGTACCAGGACAATTGGTGGGGATGGGGAGAGGACAGTATTTTCAAAAATAGTGCTGAGACAGCTGGATATCCACATGCAGAAGAATGAAGTTGGACCCCTACCTTACACTGCATACAAAAGTTAACTCACAATGGTTCATAGATCTAAATTAAGAACTGAAACTATAAAGCTCGTGGAAGAAAATAGGTGTAAATCTTCATGAGCTTGAATTAGGCAATGGTTTCTTAGATATGACACCAAAAACATAAGCAACAAAAGAAAAAATAGATAAATTGGGCTTCATCAAAATTAAAAATTTTTGTGCTTCGAAGCCACTATCAAGAAAATAGAAAAATGGCCACAGAATGGGAGAAACTATTTATAAACTATACATCTGATAAGAGGCATCTAAAAATAGTTTTAAAACTCTTACAATTTTACAAAAAGACAATCCAATTTAAAAACAGGCTAAGCATTTGCATGGGCTTTTTACCAAAGAAGATATACAAGTGGTCAATAGACACAAGAAAAGATGCTCAATATAATTATTCATCAGGGAAATGCAAATTAAAACCACAATGAGATAGTGTTAATACTTCATACCTAACTAGGATGGCTATAATAAAAAAGACAGACAACAAATGTTTGCAAAAATGTGCAGAAATTGGAACTCTCATACACTGCTAGTGGGAATGTAAAATGGTCCAGCCACTTGGAAAAAGATCTAGAAGTTCTTCAAAAGGTTAAACAGGCTGAGGGCAATGGCTCATGCCTGTAATCCCAGCAATTTTGGAGGCCGAGGTAAGCAGATTGCTTCAGCTCACAAGTTCACGACCAGCCGGGGCAAGATGGCAAAACCCCTTGTTTCTACAAAAAAATACAAAAATTAGCCCTGCATGGTGGCACATGCCTGTAGTCCCAGCTACTTGGGAGGCTGAGGTGGGAGGATGGCTTGAGCCTGGGAGGCAGAGGTTGCAGTAAGCCAAGATCGTGCCACTGCACTCCAGCCTGGGTGATAGAGCCAGACCTTGTCTCAAAAAAAAGAAAAAAAAAGTTAAACAGCATTATCCTATAACCCAGCAATTCTGTTCTGAAGTATATGACCAAGAGAAATGAAAATATATGTTGTCCACTTGAAAACTTGTACATGAATGTTCAAAGCAGCATTATTCATAATAGCCAAAAGTAGAGACAATCCAATGTCCATCAGCTGATGAATGGATAAATAAAAGCTGATTCATTCTTATTGTGGAGTATTATTTGGCAATAAAAAGAAATTAAGTACGGGATACATGCTATAACATAGAAGAATCCTGAGAACATTATACTCAGTGAAAGCTGACAATCACAAAACACTGCATGATATATGACTGAATTCTTAGAAAATATCCAAAATAGACAAATCCATAGGGACAGAAAGGAAATTAGTGATTGCCTAGGGCTAGGGGGTGAGGTGAAGAATGACTGCTAATGGGAATAGATTTCTTTTCGGGGTGAAGAAAATGCCCTAAAATTGGATAGTAGTAATGGTTGTACAACTCTAAAAATACCAAAAACCACTAACCTGTACACTTTAAAGGGGAAAATTTTATGTGTGTGATTTATATCTCAATAAGGCCACTTGAAAACAAAAAAAGATAAAGTGGCATTTAAAAAATAGATCAGTAGGTTACCACCAAAGTAACAAATATGCCAATTCCAGACTTGAAGTAAAAATTATGAATCCCTGGACATAAGTGTCAATGACAGCTTTTGCCCTGATAGTTTTTGTTGAACTCTGGAGACCTTGAACCTACATTTTGGCAACTTCATAGGTTATGGGGGGCAGGATACACAGGCTAGGGCATGCTTGAGATGAGGATTATAATAAAAATATCATCTACAAAAAGCTGATACTCCATGAAATTACAACCACTGAGTAAGGGTAAAAATGAAATAAACTCTGCTGTGTCACAAAGGGGAAAAATTCTCCCCTGAAAACGCATAACCACCAGAGGGCATTCATATGCATTTGGGCTTGCATTCATAAAATTTGTGTGTCAAAAAATATTTGAGTAGAGAATTGTATTTGGGGTGTCCCCAGTTAGCTACAACAGCAGAAAATAGAATCAAATTCTCTTAGGAGGCCTCAGAAAGTTTCTACAAAGTGTCAAAGAAAACCAGCATCAGCTCCATTATCAAAAATCACAAAACACATATATAAACAAAGCATCATGAGTGAGCACCAGCATAAACAACAGACAGCAGAACAAGACCCACAAAAGCTTCAGCTTTCAGAAATAGCAGGCACATATAAAAACCTGTTTAATGTATGTAAAGAAATAAAGTAGAAGCTTGGAAATATCAACATAAATTGTCCATAGTGAATGAAGAATAAACATTCTTTTTAAGCATGGAATATTCATAATAATTGATAACATTATAGGCCATAAAATAGCATCATTAAATTTCAAATAATCAGCATTAGTGTGATCACATTCTTCTCCCCCAATTCACCTGTTAGAAATAGTTTTAAAAGATAACATGGAAACTTCATTCATTTGAAAATTAAAATTTAAAAAAAAAATCATCTAGGCTGGGCGCGGTGGCTCATGCCTGTAATCCCAGCACTTTGGGAGGCCAAGGCAGGTGGATGACCTGAGGTCAGGAATTTGAGACCAGCCTGGCCAACATGATGAAACCCTATCTCTACTAAAAATACAAAAATTAGCCAGGTGTGGTGGCACATGCCTGTAATCCTAGCTACTCGGGAGACTGAGGCAGGAGAATTGCTTGAACCCGGGAAGCGGAGGCTTCAGTGAGCCGAGATCATGCCACTGAACTCCAGCCTGGCCAACAGAGTGAGACTCTGCCTCAAATAAATAAATAAATAAAATAATAATAATAATCGAAACAACTCATGAGTGGATGGCAAAACTAAAGATATAGAAAATACTTATAATTACGCCAGACGTGGTGGCTCACACCTGTAATCCCAGCACTTTGGGAGGCCAAGGTAGAGGGATCCATTAAGCTTAGGAGTTCAAGACCACCTGGGCAACATGGTGAAAACCTGTTTCTACAAAAAATAAATAAATAAATAAATAAAAATATATATATTTAGCTGGATGTGATGGTGTGCACCTGTAATCCAAGCTACTCAGGAGGCTGAGGTGGGAGGATCACTTGAGCCCAGGAAGCAGAGATTGCAGAGATCGCACCACTGCACTCCAGCCTGGGTGACAGAGCCAGACCCAAAACACACACACACACACACACACACACAAAGAAGAAAGAAGGAAAGAAAGGAAAGAAGGAAGGCAAGCAAACTTGTACTTAAACAATAATAGAATATGTATGCTGCTTGAGGAATTGGAGCGAAATCTGTTCCCTTAATTGCTTTCATTAGAAAAAAAAGTTTAAAGTGAATTTTTAAAAATTCAACTTGAGGAACAAGAACAAGAATGCAATAAAAATCTGAAGAAAAAGTAAGGGAAATAACAAAGAACATATTTTAATTAATAAAGTAAGGGCTAAACCAAGAATACAATAATAGGGAGGATTAACAATGCCAAAAGTTGATTCTTTAAGATATTTATAAAATTGACAAACCTCTGAAGAAATTGAGAAAATTGAAAAAAATTGAAAAGATGACAACATTATTAGGAATTTAAAAGGAGCATAGCTATAGAAACTACAGAGATTAAACAGGTAATGATAAGATATTGTGCACAAGTTTATGGCAATAAAGTTGAAAATTTAGAGGTAATGAATGAATTACCACAAAATACAACTCACCAAAACTGATTTAGCAAAGGATAGAGAAGTTGGATAGCCTGATAGCTATTAAAGGAATTCAGACAGTCATTCAAATTATTGCCACAAAGAAAAAGGCAGGACAAAAAAGCCAGATTTTATGAAATAGTCAAGAAATAGTTCAGGCCAATTTTATATGAATTTTTTCAGAGAATGAAAAAGAAGAAACACTTTTCAATTTCCAACTCAAATTTTTTTTTTTTTTTTTTTTTTGAGAAGGAGTCTCGCTCTGTGGCCCAGACTGGAGTGCAGTGGTGCAATCTTGGTTCACTGAAACCTCTGCTTCCTGGCTTCAAGTGGTTCTTCCTGTCTCAGCCTTCAGAGTAGCTGGGACTACAGGCGTGTGCTACCATGCCTGGCTAAATTTTGTATTTTTAGTAGAGACAGGGTTTCACCATGTTGGCCAGGCTGGTCTTGAACTCCTGACCTCAGGTCATCCACCTGCCTTGGCCCCCCAAAGTGCTGGGGTTACAGGCTTAAGCCACTGCATCTGGCCTCCGACTCAATTTTTAAAGCTGGCATAATCATGACACAAACATAAGACATGGCTGGCACATGGTAGGAAAATTATAGACTAGTCACTCTCATGAATGTAGTTTCAAAAATCTTAAACCCAATTTTAACCAACACAATCCAGTTGTATATAAAAGACATAATACGTTATGGCTAAGTTGGGTTTCTCCCAGGAGTACAAAGTTGGTTTAAAAAGTTGGCAGGAACAAGAAGAGGATGCCCACTATCATCCATTCCTACCTGATCTTCTGGTGGAAGACCTACTCAGTACAAGAAAACAAAAAGAAAAAAATACATTAAAATTGTACAGAAACAAAACAATCATAATTGGATAATCATAAATATATGTGGTTATTCATTTAGAAAACCCCAGAGAATCTAGCCAATTTTCTGGAAACTGAATCAACACACAAAAGCAGTTTTTATATGCCACCAACTATTAAAAAGCATAACTTGAAAATCATATTCACAGTAACATCAAAATCTAGGATATGTGTGGATATACATGTATATGTGTGTGTATTGAGCCTTACATGCATAAAATTATCAAATTCTAATAAAGAACATTTTTAAAGACCAAATAGATAATTACCATGCTCTTTGACAGGAAGCGTCTATAGTATAAAGTCAGCAACTTTTTCTAACTCAGAATTCCCCGGGGTACCTCTTGGTGATTCCATGCCCAATGATAATAGCACATGGGCAATTGCAACTACCTAGTCTTGAAAAGGGCAAGGTAAACAGAAACTCAGTTCCCTCAAAGATAGAGGACTGGGTCATCTACCAAGAGAAGCATCCAAGAGATATTCTGACCAAGGGAAGTCTACCATGGGTGGTAAAGGTGGGAGATGATGAATATCAACTGATGGCCTCAGGACTAACTACAGCAGTAGGGAGTGTACTTACTCCATCTACATTTAAGCCTTTTATTCTTCTCTTTTTCAGGTACCTGTACCTTAAAAATTTGAAGAATCAGTGACAACATAGAGTGAACATAGTGTGAGGGTTGAGTGGATCTGAAGGGTGCAACGGGTTGCAGTAGCAGATCTCAAAAGGGCTCCATCCATATGGCTTTGATCTATCCTAGACAGCTGCTGTCAAGATGATTGCCTCCTACATATTTCTTGACGATTGCCTGAGGGCATCGTCTTTAGCAGAATACTTGGGACAAGCCTTAAGTAGAAGAGAATTTCTGTCCCAACAGGGGCTTTCAACCAATTTAGGATGGTGGATAAATAGCCCAGATCCCTTCTCCTTTAGTGGATAAGTCTCATGTGTGTTTCACACTATCTTTCAGAGTTCCCAGTGGGAATAAGCCCAGTTGCTCATTGTGGTAATCTGCTTATAAATAAATGCTTTATTGGTTCTTATTCTTTCCAGGTCTCACTTCCTTAAGCCTTCACAGTGCTTCCAGGTATCACCTTCCAGATAAACTCCCTGAATGCAGATCTTTGTCTTAGTATCTACTGTGGGGGGAATTAAACTAAAACAAAATCTAAATGTCCATCAATGTTAGAAGAGGTAAATTGAGGTATTGTCATAAAATGGAATGTAATGCTACAAGAAAAGGAAATGAGCTAAATACATCAACATAATGTTGAATGAAAGAAGCAAGTCACACACAAAAAACCCTACACCTTGATTCTATTTTTTAAAAATATTTTAAAAGGCCAAACTAAACAAGATGTTATTTAAGAATACATACTGCAAACCAAAAATAAAATTCTAAGCTCCCCAATCGACTGAATGGACCCCTTTTTGGCCAACGGGATCCCAAAGAAACCTGACAAACAAGTTCAGGCCATAATGGGAAGGAGTCAGACATGTCTCACTGTACACTCCTCCCTTTGGAGTTTAGACACATCTGACCAGCATTAACATTAAAACAGAGATCTTGAGACTGACGAAGCAGGCTCTTGATAGCAATAAGATAGCAGATTCCAACCTGACTCTGGTATAGCATCACATGACAAATAGCAGGCCTTGAGGGAAGTCACTTTACTGCCAAATATATTTCTTTGACATATATTGAAATAGCCCTGCAAAGCTGTCTCTTGTGGGGGAAATGTGCATTCTATAGAGAATCTCCTTCCCTTACCATGTCTTTTATGCAGAGTCTGACACCATTTAAGGTCTGATAAGAGACATTTTCTCTGAAGCCTGCTACCTCAAGGCTCTATCTACATGATAAGAACCTTGGCTTCCGCAACCTCTCCTTTTATCTTAACTCAATATTTCTTTATGCTGACTTCAACTCTTCAGGCAGAGCTAAACTCTTTCGACCAATTGCTAATTAGGAAATCTTTGAATGCACCAATGACTTGGAAATCCCCCCGCCACCCAACTCCCCCACTGCTTCAAGATATCCCACTTTTCCAGGCTGAGCCAATGTATACCTTCCATGCATTGATTTATGTCTTTGCCTGTGACTTCTGTATCCCTAAAATGTATAAAACCAAGATGCAACCCAACCACCTTTGGCACATATTGTCAGGAAGGACCTCTTGAGGCTGTGTCACAGGTCATAGTCCTTAACCTTGGCAAAATAAAACTCTAAATTGATTGAGATCTGTCTCAGATACTTCTTGGTTTATAATACAGATTGGCAAAACCGCAAAGAAAAGCAAGAGACTGATTCTCATAAAAGCCAGCCTAATGGTTGCCTCTGGGGAACAAAGAGAGCTTTTAAGGTACTGGTAGTGTTCTGTTTCTTAACCTGGTTGTTGTGTATGCCATTATTTGTTATCTTATTCCTTAATTTATTCATACCTTTCTTGGCAGTTTTTATGGTTTTCTTTAAACACAAGTAAAACGTGCACACAACCTGTCTATTCATTTTCTTTGCTGTGCAGCCTGGCATTAGGATTGGTGACTCTGATGATGAGCTAGGCTGCTCTTTCCATGATGGCTGTGTGGTTCTTCTTTGAGAAAACATAGTGAGCATTCTCAGCCCAGTAAGATTTGTTGCACATCAGCAGCACATCCAGCTCCTTGACATTGGATACTAGGAACTTCCAGAAGCCATGGGCAGCATGTGCTTTGTCTTCTTGTTGCTCCTATAACCAGTGTGGGACATCAAGTTCTGGCCCTTGAATCCTCTGCATACCCTGTTGTTAATACCTCTGGGTTTCCACCAGTTACACTTAATTTTGACATATCGATCTGTCCCGATGATGAACTTCTTGATCCTCTTTATGACAATCTTGGGCTCCACGAGGGGTCTGAGTGTGGCTATGATGGTGAATAGGAGATGGCTGCCACCTTCATAGGCAGCATCACAGAAGAGACTTTATTTATACGTTGTGTATTTAATATCTTTTACAATAAAAAAATTTTAAATGCTGTCAAATTAAGAATGTGAAAAACGGAAGGAGCATTGCAGTCGATCAACTAATTGATCATTAAGTATGAGGATTTTGCACTCAAATTGCCTTGTGTCTTTAAGTTTCCATTCCATTTTAATGAAACCAGAAATTGAAATCAGAAAATGCATTATGTATGTGATTCATGCAAGAAAGACTTCAGAGAATAAAACCATATCAAAAAGAAAGGCCTTGGCCCTAACATCAAAAGATTTGTGAATGCTGGCACATTATAAACTTTACATTAAAAATAAATTTTAAAATTATGTTTTAAGTTTAAAAATATAATTTATATATGTATGTATGTATATAATGTATACATACATAATTCTGTTTAACATACATACATAATTCTGTTTAACCCAATTTTATTTTTCTTTTTTAAATTAACTAACCAACTACCACTTCTATTCACATCACATAAGAGGACATCTACTCTACTAAACAGTAAGGAAATCAACTAAAGATTGTGTAGGGCTTTGTTTGGAAACTAATGGGAAGTGAAGACAGAATGGCACAGAGGTTATGTATGTTTAAAAATTAAACTTGATTTTTAACATTTATTCTTGAAAAACATGAAACAAATATTAAGGAAAATTATCTCCAATATGAATGAGTATAACATTAAGTAATCTTCAAAGTAGTTTTTACTCGTTACTGATTCATATACTAACCTAAAACCAACATGTCAGTTTTCAAAGCACTAAAGAAAAAGTATATATGAATAGTGAGAGAGATACAGAGAGAGAGCACCCCCATTTATATTTGTGTGTCTCCATTTGTATAATCCTGCCTTTCAATACTTGCTGGAAAAATAGAAGATTATTCTACATCTGGTCTTTTGGTTAAAGTTAGCAAGGCATTTTTGTTAATCTTTGGAGTGATCAGAAGGTTTGAAAGATGTCTTAATCCTGCTCTGAGTGTGTTAAAGTAGATGTCTTTTTTCACTTTACAAAATCAAAAGAGAGTGGTGTCATGAGGATTAGATTTTGACAATTCAACCCAAATGACTTTGTTATGGAAAAATATTCTGCGTCCTTTCTCTAATCCAGAAAGTATATTCATAGAGAGGGCACTATAACTACACAAAAATATAGTTGCAAATATTAAAATTAAATGTGATAGAAAAAAACACAGCTGTTAAAGGGCAGTGACTGTGTGAATTCGTTTGAGTGTTACATGTCTATGATGATGTGGATTATTCAAGATTTTTTCCACACTCATTTCAAAGATTCTCACTTTAGCATTTCAAAGGTAGTGGATAATATTTGTAAAAAAAAAATGTTTCACTTCTTTTAAATCAATAATAATAGGGCTTGAAAGCAAAATATGCAAAGGCTTATGAAATAATGTATACCAGGGAGTTCTGAATGTCAATTGTGTGCACAGATGTCTCAGTTGGGGCATAAAATATTGGCATGTTTCATAGCAGTTTTTCTTTCCTCAAGAAGTTATTTGCACTTGTGCAATGACACGAGCACTTCATGTGACATAGAGAAAAACTGAAAATCTCAAAAAGAAATGGATAAAGATTTGGATCTCCAAATTTAACTGACCCTGGAAGTAAGTTATTCAATAAATAAGACATTGCGTATGTGTATTTATTTTCTTTTATTTTAGATTCAAAACATATTAAGGCATATTTCACCTCAAAGAAGCATGTTCAAACTACTTTAAGTTTTTGAAGTTAAAAACATGTAGTGCTGTATTCAGAGTGTCCAGATTTTACAAAGAAACTTCAGTTGGCTCTATCACTTTTCCAGATATGATGGTTCCCTTCCCATTTCAATATAATGTCAGGCTTTTTGAATTCTTCCTATTATTCCTTCAGTAACACAATTGGATTCAGACATTGTAGAGACTTGATTAGAGAGTTAGATTTTCTACCTCTCTGTATAGTTCTTTCTCTAGAAACTGTTTCTCAAAGTATATTTCATGAAATATTAGTTCTGGGCTTTGCAACATACACTCAAAGGGATTCCATTTTCAAGTTAGTATAGAAGGTACTAGAGCCCATTCTTAGAGAAGTATAAAAGATATTGGTGTTTTGGAAGTTTTCTCTAGCAAACAAAACCGTTTAACTTATTTAGAAACTGGAATTTTCTAAGTTTATTTGGCGTTTTTCACATAACCCTAATTGATATCCTATGGTATAGTTAGCCAAATGCTGTACTGTGTAATTTATCCTAAGAGTGTATTCCGGCTGACCTTTAAAGAATATGAATTTCTATAAAATGCAAACACTGATATATTTGTATTTGCAATAAAAAATACTTTGTACATAATAATTAAAAAACCAACATTTTACTGATTTATCTTCAAGCTCAACACCACTCTTTCCAGAGATTACTTTTGTTTGCTTTGCCTGACTAAGGGGATACAGAGACTAAAGTTTGAGGAGCACTTCTTCACATGACATGGGATACTTTTCCAGTAATAATGATATCAGGAAACTAAAGTTTTAAAGCAAGAGGCCAGAGTGGGGAAACACCTGACTTTTTGCTGTGTTTGAGGAAAGAATTTGGATCTGCATGAATTGATAGCTGTAGTTTAAAGACTGCATTCAAGGCTTAAGGCATAAAACAGGGTAAAGGAATACAGGTCTGTGTTCTAAGGGAATGTAGCTAAGGAGTCTTTGAGAGAACTTCAGAGGACAAAAGTAGGTGACATTTTCTGGACATTGTATTCTACTTTTATTTGAAACCTCTGATTACCCTTTTAAACTATTTCCCCCTTTTAACCTATATGGATTTTTACTTTTTAAATTTTTTTTTAGACAGAATCTCTCTATGTAGCTCAGGCTGGTCTCTAACCCCTGGGTTCAAGCGATACTCCCACCTCAACCTCCCAAGTAGCTGGGAATACAGGTTCGTCACCTCACCCAGCTGATTTTTTTCATTTCTTTACTAGCTATTCCTAATATCATGCATTGGTTATACATTCATATCATTTTTATCTTATTTTATTATTTTCACTATTTCAACTTTTAGTTCTCTGGTTGTAATTATTTTTTTATAGAGTAGTCCCCCATTATCCACAGGAGATACATTCCAAGACCCCCAGTGGTTGCCTGAAACTGTAGATAGAACCAAACTCTATATATACTATGCACAGCTTCCTTTTTCTTTCTTGACAATTTCACAGAGAGAAGATTTATTCTTACCATAAATCTTAGCCACCTCTGCATACAACTTTTTTCTTTCCTTATTAAGTCAAAAACGTTCACTTTTTCATTTAAAGGAAGCACTTTATAGCTTCTCTTTGACATATCCAAATCACCAGCATCACTACTCTTGTACTGTGTAGCCACTATTAAGTAAAACAAGGATTACTGAACCCAAGCACTGAGATACTGTGACAGGTGATCTGATAAACCAAGACGGCTACTGAGTTACTAACAGGCAAGTAGCAGAGACAATATGGATACTCTGAACAAAGGGATTATTCGCACCCTGGGCACTACTCAAAAGAGCACACAATTTAGAAGTTATGAGTTGTTTATCCTTGGAATTTTCCATTTAATATTTTTGGACTGAGGTTGACCACGGGTGACTGAAACTGGAAAGCAAAACCACAGATAAGGAGGATACTTCTGTATATCATTGATTTTTAATCTTTCTTTGTTAATTCCATTTTATTTCTATATCTCATTTTATCACCTAGTTTTATGTTCCTTAGCCTCTCACACTTTTCCTTTACATTGTTTGATAAATGCTTTTTAAAATTATTGTAGTTTGCATCATCTCTTTATTGATGAGTGCATCATATTTATTTCTTCTTCCTGCTCTAGAAATGTATTAAATGTCAAGCAACTAATAATAACAGAGGAAACTGTGAGGATACCTGTCCACATCCTAAGTAATGAAAGCTATTGGATGGATTTTGTCTCTAGCTGGCTCTGTGTGGCCCTTCCATCTTTCCTTAAAAGACTCCAGTTTCCACCCTATTCCTTTTAGTGTTAAATTCCTTGAATCTACAAACTGGATAATTATATTTACCTATAGAAAATCCATTTCAGCAGAGAAAAAAAGTGCTATTTTTTATGGTAAGGTGAAAATAAGTAAACATTCATTCATCCATTCAATAGATATTTATTCTTGTGAAGAAGTGAAGTGAGAAGGTCTATGTTCAGGGGTCTCTCCACATAATAACAACCACAACTTCAATAAGAATTAACACTTAAAGTTTTTTTCTGTATGATGAACAGTATTAGAAGCATTTAGCATGTCCTAACTCATTTCATATTTTTTAAAAACTATATGATAGATATTATTATCACTTGTGTACGGAAGTAAAAATTGAAGCAAAAAGAAATTAAATAAATTTCTCAGGATTATATAGCTAGTTAACACCTCAGGATTAATTTCAGCAAGTAAACTTGATGGTTTTAAGCCTTCTGTTTAAATTAAGAAGACACGATGTGTTCAAAACTAGACTTTTAAAATCCTCTTAACAATCTGTTTCCAAGTATCTATTTGATTCACCTTGGTTCAAACCAGTATTAAAACAGGATCATCCACATATACAAATATTAGTCCTCATATGTTCATTACCCCCAATTTCTAAGTTTTGTCCTGCCTTCCACAGCAATTATACTAGTTTATCAAGGCATCCAGAGATGACAATTTAGGAAAATAGAATATCTTTATCTACAGCTGGAGCATCAGCTACATGAAATTCCCATATTATCATCTACTCTATTGAATCAGGCTTGAAAATATGTCAGTCTTATCTACCTCTTTTGCTCTTCTTCACAGGCTCAAAATGGAGCCATTCTAAGCCATTCATGCATGCTTTATTTATTCTAGAAATCATCTTGGTTATAGTTGGCTACCAAAGATAGGAATGAGTGACCTAGAAAATTTCCCTTACTGGTTATTCTTCTAGAGTTGTGGGATGGAAGATCAAAAGATTGTGACGGCTCCAATCTGGTCCCATTTATAATCCTCACATTCCTTGCACCTGAAGCTCTAACCCCTAATGAAGGACCTAATTTGTGTTCTTTTGATGAGGACTTCATGCCTTCCTAATCCCATCTTAGAGGCTTTTTATATGTTAGGAATGTTGCAACGGTGTGAGGGACAGCTGCGAGTACGTTATATAGGTTAAACTATATGACCTACAAGTAGTTTTCACCAATTTCCATCTTTTCTCATGAGAACCAAGCCAAATTTAGGTTAAGAAGGAATTACTTAATTAAGGTTTTTAGAATGGTAGTGACTGCATCTTTTACTGAATTATTCATATAAACAAGAAACCAAATTCTAATTAAATATGTCATAACTATTTGAACATCAGAGTACTAGAAGAGCAAAGAATTGGTGTACTGTTTACTGTGCTTGCAATGCCCTTCCCTGCCATTCTTTCTTCACCTGTATAATTTATGGATTTTAAGTTCATGTATCAACTCCTCCAGGAAGCCTACCTTATACCCCTAAGTTGAGCTAATTATTCCTATCCAGCGCTCCCAAAGGATCATGTACTTATTTCTGATGGTGTCCTCTGTTTTTATTTTTTTAATTATCACAAGAAACAGTCATGTAAATTACGGAGGAATTTTACATATTACTCTGTATCTTTCATATAAAATTTCAGTGAGAAATTTTGTGTGTAATTCAATGCTATAAAGAGCTTTTGTTTCTTCTGAAAGACTCATGTGATTCTTCCTTCCTGATAATGAGAACGATATAACTGATGGTGTGTTTAATTTTATATATGGCTGCCAGAAAGCTCAGGGCCAAATCTTAAGATTCTGTTAACATTGGCATATTGGTCTAACCTTTTCTCTGGGTCTTTTATTCTTTTAATTTCATGTAGCTTTTGTTACGAGCCACCTTAAAACCTGTGTGGAAAAGAGAGTTTCAATAAATATTTGCCAAAATACAGTGTAGATGAAGAAGGTAACTATCCAGTAAATTCTTTTATTCTAGAACAAACATGAGTTATTAAGTCAAAAATCTTTAATTAGTTTCTCTTGTTTAGTTTGGGCTTTTTGTTTTCTAAGTGAATTGCATTAGTTTAGACTTGTTTGGCTATTCCTAATGAATCTGCATTCAGTAAAGAATTGACTGATTACATCTTAAGCTATGTTTCAAGGGTTTAATTTAAAAAATTGGGCCATGTACAACTCCGAAGAGCAACACTTCACAATCAACCCCTTCTCTCCTTTTTCCCCTCAATTTTCCTATTCAAGTTTACCTTATGTAAATGTTGCAGGCCTAGGAACATATGTGAAGTCTACATATTTTGAAACTGTAGCCCTAAAATGTGAGAGATAAAAAAGAAGGATTTTGTTGATGTTTCTTCTCTGCCATCAAATTACTGCTAAGCATGACACCGTTTTCTGAGATTTCCTCTAACTTCACTCTTATTTTAAAAAACCAGTATTTCATTTGCCTTAAGACCTTTGGAGTATAGGAATAGCATCTAAGAATATAGCACTGTGATTCTAGAGTTCAAGCTTTGAAATTTAAACACAGAGATCAAAGATCTCTATTTGGGTAATACAAAAAAAAAGTTTCTAGTTTTTCATCTTTGCATATAACCACGCAGATGTTATATTTTGAACTAGTAGGGTATTCTAAATCACAAATAATATGAAAGCATTCCAAAGAGATGAATATACATTTTAGAACTAAACCTAGTCACATATTTTATGAAGAGAACATATTCTTCAGAAAGTCAATCACTCATCCAAAACAGTCTCCATGAATACCATTTTCCCTTGTGATTAAATGGTGTTCTTATGAGCATTGTCAAATCAGATCAAGAATTTTCTTGAGGCCAGTGTTTCTCATGTCTGTAATCCCAGCACTTTGGGAGGCTGAGGCAGGAGGCTTGCTTGAGCCCAGGAGTTCAAGACCAGTCTGGGTGAAGTAGTGAGACCCCGTCTCTACAAAAAATAAAAAGAAATTAGCCAGGCATGGTGGTGCATGCCTGTGGTCCCAGCTACTCGAGAGGCTGAGATGGGAGGATTACTTGGGCTGGGAGGTTGAGGCTGCAGTGAGCCATGATCACACCATTGCACTCCAGCCTGGGTGACAGAGTGAGACCCTGTCTGAAAAAAAAAGTTTTTTTTTTTTCCCTAAGGAGGCACCTATGAAACATATTCATTCATTCATTCAAATATATATTTATTAAATGTCTACTTTGTGCCAAGCCCTCTTATGGATGCTTGAGACATATCGGTGGGCAAAGTCAACCAAGATTTCTTTATGGAGTTTACATACTAGCTAAGAGCCACCGATAATAAACAATAGATATGTGCATTATATGACAAGAAACAGTTAATAAGTGATGTAAGAAAGAAACAATTAGAGAAGGATAAAGGAAATGAGTTCAGGGATGTATATAAATTTTAAAATAGGATATTCAAGTTAGGCCTGAAAAAAAGACACATTTGAGCAAAGATTTAAAGGAGGTGTGAGAGCATTAATATTAGGATGGAAAAGTTGTTAGCAAAGATATGTCAAATTCATCTGGCTGTGGCAAGGGAGAAAGAAGCAAAAAAATCTTCAAGTCATTTTGAAGATGACTCAATTTTATCTTCAAGTCTGAATATTTCAAAGAGATTGTAACCCTAAGTGAAAACGTGGGTTTTAGATTAGTTTTCAGCTCAAAACACAAATTCAATTAAGATCAGAGAGAGGTGGTTATCTCTTATATACCCTTTTGTTGTTATAAGTTGCAGTAGAAATGCAGTAGATAACCTTGAAAGTATAAGCAACTTTATGTTTATATTTATGTATATATTTATCTTATATACAACACATTTCTATATTATATATTATATTTATGTTTATATTTATTTATATTTATGTATACCACATAAGTGTGATGTACATTAGATACCCAACATTAGACACTGAAAATAGGTACCAAAGCTCAACAGTTCATTCAGTACTTTCCAGGTGATTCAATAGCAATACATCAAGATGTAATATCTTGCAGGACAAATTCATCCTTCCCAAACCGCCAGAAATCCTTTCTCTACTTACCAGTGCTTGAAGCAATATATCAAGCAGTCATGAAAATACCATGAATGTGAAAGTAATTTTAATGAATCAAAGAAGGAAGGCAACATGTCCACAGCTGTGTAGTTTAAGAGCCGTGATCAAACGGAGACAAATTAATTTACTCAATGCAAAAGTGAGTTGCTAGATTAAATCACAATAATAGAGATCATTGTCTGAAATGATTAGATTAATATACTCAAACACAAAGACAGCTTTTCTCTAAAAATTATTTCAGATAGCTCAGTCTGTTAATATTTTTTAACATATCTCCAAGGTCACCAGAAAAAAACTAGAGGCACTGGGGTCTTCAATTACCACCAAAATTTTAGCTATGCTCAATCCTCTGCTTTGCTTTGGTCAGACCTATGCTATATGTCTCCTTTTTAAAAATGAATTTCATATAGAACTAGTATCCACAGAGCATGTATAACTTGCCAGGCGCTATACTAGATGCCTTTATATGTATCATCTCACTTATTTCTCATATTCCTATATGTATGTATGTGTAGTTATATGCACATAATGTAGGAATATGGGATGGGAAGTAAAGAATATTAACTGCATTTTACAGAAACATGCTTGGGAAGTATTAGAGCCAGAATTCTACTCAGGGTTTCTAGTTCTGCTAAGCCATCTGCTGCTCAACAGAGACCACTGTAATAACTTCTATTTGCATAGCATTTTACTGTTTGTAAAGTACATTCATATTTTATTTGATTATATCATAACCTTAAAATGGTTCTAATTATCTTGATTTTCTTCACAACTCTCAGTCTGTGGATTGTTATAACTGCAAACTCTGCAAAAAAGGCTATAGCCACATGCCTATCAGTGTGTGTTTTTGAACTTTCATATACCACACTTATAAGACAAACTCATTACATCTGCCTCTCTCTCATGAGAAAGAAAGAGGCTGCATTTTCAGTAAATGCAATAATACAAAGTATGGCAAATTACTTAACTTCTCTAAGAATGTATCTTCAAGTACAAAATAATAATAATAATATATACCTACTTCTGTACCTCATAGAATTGTTGTGAAGATAAAGTGTGATAATACAGTGTTTATAAAAGAGCTTGAAAATTGCTTATAATAATGCTTTCACCTAATGATTGCTATTAAAGATAATTTATAGGTACCTTTATAATACATTTGCTTCTTTACTTTCATTTTTAGTTTCATTGCTTTTCAACATACATAAATATGTGCTTGATAGTAAAAGTTTATATGTACCAAAATATATAAAGTAGAATGCTAAAATTCCATTTGATGCTCACCTTTTTCAATTAAACTAATTTTCCTAAGAGGTAAACATGATTACTAGTTTGATACTTGTTCCTGAAGATCTTTTAATATGTATTTATATACATGGATTTAAGGCATGCAATTTTTTCTAAATATATATTAATCAAATATTTTATTGGACAACTTTATTCTGTTTTTGAGAACAACATGTCTTGGAGATCTTGAATAGCTGTGCAGTTGATTATTTTAAAATGGACTGTTAAGCTATTTCCTTTGTGTTTGTGTGTGTATGTCTATAATAAACACCCTTTTTTTTTTTTTTTTTGAGACAGGGTCTCGCTCTCCAGGCTGGAGTGCAGTGGCACAATCTCGGCTCACTGCAACCTCCACCCCCAGGGTTCAAGTGATTCCCCTGCCTCAGCCTCCCTAGTAGCTGGGATTACAGGTGTGTGCCACCACGCCCGGCTAATTTTTGTATTTTTAGTAGAGACCGGGTTTTGCCATGTTGGCCAAGCTGTTCTCGAACTCCTGACCTCAAGTGATCCACCCTCCTCGGCCTCCCAAAGTGCTGGGATTACAGGCCTGAGCCATCACACCCGGCCGAACACCCATCTTTATGCACAAGTTAGAATATTTTACCAAGCTAGAATCCTGTAAGTGCAATGTTGGGATCAAAAAGCATATTAGAAATTTGTGTAGATACTGCCTGTGCCAAATTAAACATCCTCCAACAGTATATGAGTGTCTTTCTTGGAATGCTTGCAAACACTACTTACTGTCAGTAAGTCCTTTTTCTCTGTCCTATGAGTAAAAATGATGTCATTTCTATTTTAATTATCTTCATTATTAGCAGCAAGGTGTACTATATTTTAATTTGCATACTATTAGATAATCGCATTTTTTCCATGAAATATCTTCTTATGTCCTCTGCTGAGATGTTGCTTTTCCTATGATTTGTAGATACTCTTTGTATAGTAGGGTCATTTTTCCCTTGTTATTTTATATGTAATAAATATTTTCTTCCTGTCTGTCACCTTTCTTTTATTTTTGTTTATGTTATCACTTACCAGAAACAAGTTTCACATATTAATATAGTCAAATCTGTTAGTCTTTTCCTTTTTGGTTTCTAGTTTTCTGATTTGCTTAAGGTATTTCTTATCCAAAAATTATAAAAACAGTCTTTTGCATTTTATACTTCTACTTTTCTATTCATTGTAGTAAATACAGTTAGATTTGTATCTCAAACTATCTATAAAAAGATAGTTTTGATTGATTTAAAATATATATATATCTATCTGGGCCAGGCATGTTGGCTTATGCCTGTAATCCCAGCACATTGGGAGGCTGAGACAGGCCAATTTCTTGAGCCCATGAGTTTTAGAGCAGCCTGGGGTGAAACCCCGTCTCTACTAAAAATACAAAAATTAGCCAGGCCTGGTGGCACATGCCTGTAGTCCCAGCTACTCGGGAGGCCGAAGTGTGAGGATTGCTTGAGCTTGGGAGGCGAAGGTTGCAATGAGCAGACTTCGTGCCACTGCACTCCAGCCACGATGACAGGGCAAGACTCTTGTCTCAAGAAAAAAAAAAATTAAAAATCTATCATCTGTCTTTTTAACATTGAGTGCAACAGACAGCCAACATCATTTTTTGATAAGTTCATTCTTTCCCCACTGATTTGAAGTGACTTAAACCATATAATTGATCCCCATATATACATAAAACTTTTCTTGGATGGCTCTCTATTCTGTTCATTTTGCCTTCTAATATTTCCTCATCTAGCTCTAATGTGACTATATATATTCTGTAATTGTAATAATGGGGTAAGTGCTATTTATATTCTTTCACTTAAAACACTGTAAACATTTCTCCATGATTCTATACTGTTTTTCTAATTATTATTTGAATGGCTATAATTCATTATTTAAATGTACCTTATTTCTCTCCTATTATTGGGCATTTCTATTGTTTGTTTCTAATGATAATGCTGCAATTAACATCTCATTGCCTCTCTCTCTTTTCTCTCTCTCTCATTTTTTGGGGTAAATATTTAGTAAAATTCATGAATTTAGAAATTCATGAATTTCTTTATGAATTTTGCTATGTTTTGCCTTATTACTAAGAAGATTGCTATAGTTTACAGTGTTCTCAGTATTATATAAATGTACTTATTTCATTGTGATCTTGTGAGCATTGAGTGGTTTTTTATATTTAATAATTTAGTAGAATACTACTTCAAGACTCCCTCATAATTCTATATGGAGCTAGTCACCTGTCCCGTTTTTCTGAATGCATTTTATTCATCTATATCACAGGCATATAATTATTGTTCATTAAATAATAAAAAATCTTAATCTATGAGTTTGAAAAGTGTATGTAATCTTTGATAGCTTCATGCCTCTTTTTGTCAAATCATCATAATAGACAACACATTGTGAACTATGGGATAATTGTTCACAATAAAGTCCAATTTTAGACATTTACTTTTCTGGTTATTTATGGCTATTTAACAAAATCACCCTAAAATTTAGTTGTGTAAAACAACTATTTATTATGATCACATATTCTTTTTTTTTCTTTTGAGACAGAGTCTTGCTCTGTCACCTAGGCTGGAGTGCAGTGCTGCAATCGTGGCTCACTGAGTCGTCAATCTCTCAGGCTCAAACAGTCCTCCCAACTCAGCCTCCCGAGTAGCTGAGGACCATGTGTACACACCACCACACTTTGTTAATTTTTTTTATTTTTATTTTTGTAGAGACAAAGTCTCCCTATGTTGCCCAGGCTGGTCTTAAACTTCTGAGCTCCAGAGATCCTCCCATCTGAGCCTTCCAAAGTGCTGGGATTACAGGCATGAGCTGCCATACCCACCCAGCCACTCACATATTCTGAACAAGACACAGTTGGCATAATTTTTTTCAGCTACATTTCAGTTGGATAATTTAAGGGTAAGGGTGACTTGATGACTGAGAACTGGAAACATGTGAGTGCTTGCTCACTCACATGTCTGGTAGTTGAAACTGGATATTGGCTAGGACTTTAGCTGGTTGATGTTGGCTGTTAGCTGGAATGTCTACATATGACTTCTCCAAGTGACCTGGTATTCTTCATGATATGGTGACTGTGTTCCAAGAGTGACTATTGCTCTGTCTAGATAGAGAGAGAGAGAGTGAGTGCGAGAGAGAGAGAGAGGGACTAATGAAAACCATATCTTTTATAACCTAGCCTCAGAAGACACAAAATGTCACTTCTTCATAGTCATGGGCTAACCTAGACTCAAGGAGAGAGAACATCAATCCCATCTCTTGATGGAGATTTATCAACATCACATTGTAAGAAGAAGTGGGATGAATTATATTTCTGTGGTGACTTTTTGAAAATATAATCTGCCATATTTACCACTGTAATCCAAATTTTTGTGATTCTTTTTTAAATTTTATTTTATTTATATAAATGTATAGGGTACCAGTGTAATTTTGTTACATGAATGTGTTACTTAGTGGTGAAATCAGGGCTTTTAGTGTATCCATCACTGGAATAATAATGTACATTGTACTTGATATGGGTTCGCTGTGTCCCCACCCAAGTCTCATCATGTAACTCCCATAATTCCCATGTGTCATGAGAGGGACCAGTGGGCGATGATTGAATCATGAGGGTGGATCTTTCCCATGCTGTTCTCGAGATTGTGAATGGGTATCACAAGATCTGATGGTTTTAAAAAATGGGAGCTTCTCTGCACAAGCTTTTTTTTTTTTTTTTGGCCTGCTGCCATCCACATAAGATGTGAGTTGCCCCTCCTTGCCTTCTGCCATTATTATGAGGCCTCCTCAGCCATGTGGAATTGTAAGTCCAATTAAACCTCTTTCTTTTGTAAATTGCCCAGCTTCAGGTATGTCTATATCAGCAGCATGAAAACGGACTAATACAGTAAATTGCTACCAGTAGAGTGGGGCATTGCTGAAAAGATACCCAAAAATGTGGAAGCGCCTTTGGAATTGGGTAACAGGCAGAGATTGGAACAGTTAGCAGGGCTCAGAAGAAGATAGGAAAATGTGGGAAAGTTTGGAACTTCCTAGAGACTTGTTGAATGGCTTTGACACAAATGCTGATAGTGATATGAAAAATAATGTCTAGGGTGAGGTGGTCTGAGATGGAGATGAGGAAATTGTTGGGAACTGGAGCAAAAGTGACTCTTGTTATGTTTTAGCAAGGAGATTGGTGGCATTTTGCCTCTGCCCTAGAGATTTGTGAAACTTTGAACGTGAGAGAGATGACTTAAGGTATCTGGTGGAAGAAATTTCTAAGCAGCAAAGCATTCAAGACGTGACTTGGGTGCTGTTAAAGGTATTGCGTTTTATTAGAAAAGTGGAGCATAAAAGCTTGGAAAATTTGCAGCCAGACAATGTGATAGAAAAGAAAATCCCATTTTCTGAGGAGAAATTCAAGCTGGCTGCAGAAATTTGCATAAGTAACAAAAGTAAAAAGGAGCCAAATACTAATCACCAAGACAACGGTGAATATGTCTGCAGGGTATGTCAGAGGTCTTCACAGCAGCACCTTTCATCACAGGCCTGGAGACCTAGGAGAAAAAAGTGGTTGTGTGGCTGGGCCCATGGTCCCCGTGCTGTGTGCAGCCTAGGAACTTGGTGACCTGCGTCCCAGCTGCTCTAGCTGTGGCTGAAAGGGGCCAACATAGAGCTTGGACTGTGGTTTCTGAGGGCGCAAGCCTCAAGCCTTGGCAGCTTTCATGTGATATTGAGCCTGTGAGTGCACAGAAGTCAAGAAATGGGGTTTGGGAACCTCCACCTAGATTTCAGAAGATGTATGGAAATGCCTGGAGGCCCAGGCATAAGTTTGCTGCAGAGGTGGAGCCCTCATGGAGAACCTCTGCTAGGGCAGTGTGGAAGGGAAATGTGGACTCAGAGCCCCCACACACAGTCCCTATGGGAGCACTGCCTAGGGGAGCTGTGAGAAGAGGGGCCACCTTTCTCCAGACCCAGAATGGTAGATCCACTGACAGCTTGCACCGTGCATCTGGAAAAGCCGCAGACACTCCATGCCAGCCTGTGAAGGCAGCCAGGAGGGAGGCTGTACCCTGCAAAGCTACAGGGTTGGAGCTGCCCAAGACCTTGGGAACCCCTCTCTTGCATCAGCATGACCTGAGTGTGAGACATGAATCAAAGGAGATCATTTTGGAGCTTTAAAATTTGGCTGTCCCACTGGATTTTGGACTTGCATGGGGCCTGTAGCCCTTTTGTTTTGGGCAACTTCTCCCATTTGGAATGGCTGTATTTACCCAATTCCTGCACCCCCATTGTATCTAGGAAGTAAGTAACTTGCTTTTGATTTTACAGGCTCATAGGCAAAAGAGACTTGCCTTGTCTCAGATGAGACTTTGGACTGTGGACTTTTGAGTTATGCTGAAATGAGTTGAGATTTTGGGGAATTGTTGGGAAGGCATGACTGGTTTTAAAATGTGATTATAGGACATCTGGGAGGGGCCAAGGGTGGAAAGATATGATTTGGTTCTGTGTCCCCACCCAAATCTCATCTTGTAGCTCCCATAATTCCCACATGTTGTGGGAGGGACCTGGTGGGAGATGATTGAATCATGGGGTTGGGTCTTTCCCATGCTATTCTCATGATAGTGAATGGGTCTCATGAGATCTGATGGTTTTAAAATGGGAGTTTCTCTGCATAAGCTCTTTTTTTTTTTGCCTGCAGCCATCCAAATAAGATGTGATTTACTTCTTCTTGCCTTCCACCGTGATTGTGGGGCCTCCCTAGCCATGTGGAACTTTAGTCCAATTAAATCTCTTTCTTTTGTAAATTGCCCAGTCTCAGGTATGTCTTTATCAGCAGTGTGAAAACGGACCAATACAGTACTCATTAAGTAATCTCTCATTTTCCACTCCCCTCCCACCCTGTCACCCTTCTGAGTTGCCATTGTGTCATTCTACACTGTATGTCCATGTGTACACATTATTCAGCTCCCACTTAGAGAACATGCAATTATTTTTTGGCTGATTTTGTAAAATATATTTACAGATTCACTGGTCCTTGAAACATACAGATTCACATTCTACATTTTTACTGCAGTTCTGTTTAACCATTTATGGTGCTATTTGAGCTATTCTATCATCTTTTCCTTTGTACTCAAAATAATATTAAACAACATTCTGATGATATTCTACTTTCTGCTCTGTGCTAGTGAGATCTATTTTGTTTTTCACTTTGCTTGTAAAGAGACACGATCAGAATTTCAGTTCTATACCTATTTATGGTGAGTGTCAGGCTGTTTGGTCAAATGTTCAAGTGAATAGAAGAAATCATTTTGGAAGACTGGTGACAAGGAAATGTGAGGAAGAGGTTGTAGATGGACATCTTGGAATGGACCCAGAGTGTGAGAAATTTGTGTTATATGTGAATGCACACTTAGTTACCCATGAGAGAGGAGGCTCTCAATAATCTGGCGACAATATGTCCTATTTTGTGGATGTTAGTGGGTCTCTTTTCTCAGCCACCCCAGTACTTGCTCAATGAGCCTATAAACAATGTGGCCAGATGGGCAAGAATTGAGCTACAGATAGACAGAAAAATATGTCCTTTCTTTCAGCAAAGCTGAATCTGACTGTCTCCATCACTAAATGGCTAAGTTGCCAGTGACAAAAGCTGATGCTGAGTTTTCAATACGGTGGCATACCTGGGAGGGAGCATCCAGTCATCTAGTAGCAGATTGATTATATTACTCTCTGCCATTATGAAGTGGGCAATGATTTGTCCTCAGAGGAATAGACACTTATACGGGATAGACACTTATCCAGACACTTATTCAACACTTACTCTTCTCTGCCTGTCATGCTTTGCCCAGCCCCAACTTCTTTAGAATTACTAAATGTATATTCACTGCCATGGCATTCCACCTAACACTGAATTTGAACAAGGAACCCATTTTACAGTTAAAGTGAGACAATGCAAAATGTTACAAGAATCATTAATGGTATAATCAAGACTGAGTTATGACACTGGCCTGGGGATTATATCTTATAAAATTAATATTCTTCCCTATAGAATACAACACATCCCTTGAGACAGCTTCCAATATATGATACTCTTTCTCTCCCATAGACATACGTGGATCTATAACTCAAGGAAGGTGTGGAAGTGAGAGTGGGTTCACTCACTATTGTACCAAATGACCTATTTGCAAAATGTTTTTCCTTCTCTGCTGGATTACAGGCTTAATACCCAAGGAATGGAAAATTTCATTAAGGGAAATAACAATAATCTCACAAAAGCAGAAGTTAAGACTCACATCAGTTCATTTTGATATCCCTGTATTGCTTAATTAATATGTAAAAAAGAAGTTACTGAATCAGTAAGTGATTGATCCTGATTATCAAAGGGATATGGGGTGCTGCTACACAATGAAGACAAGAAAAAACATATTTGAAATCTAGGGGACCTTCCAGAAGTGCTTCTTTGAACTGTGTATTAGTTCTTTCTCATTCTGCTATAAAGAAATATCTGAGAGTAGGCAATTTATAAAGAAAAAAGGTTTAATTGACTCACAGTTCCACCTGGATGAGTAGGCCTCAGAAAAATTACAATCATGTCAGAAGGCAAAGCAGAAGAAGACACCTTCTTCACAGGGTGGCAGGAAAGAGAAGTGGATGCAAGCAAGGGAAAAGCCAGACACTTATAAAACCGTCAGATCTTGTGAGAACCTACTCACCAGCATGAGAATAGCATGGGGGAAACCGCCCCCATGATCCAGTGACTTACCACTGGGTCCCTTTCATGACATGTGGGGATTGTTGGGATTACAATTCAAGATGAGACTTGTGTGGGGACAAAGGCAACCCATATCATTCCACCCCGACCCCTCCCAAATCTCATGTCTTCACATTTCAAAACACAATCATGCCTTCCCAACAGTCCTCCAAAGTCTTAACTCATTTCAGCATTAACCCAAAAGTCCAAGTCCAAAGTCTTATCTGAGACAATGCAAGTCTCTTTTGCCTAGGAGCCTGTAAAATCAAAAGCAAGTTGGTTACTTCCAAGATACAATGGGGATACAAGCATTGGGTAAATGCACCCTTTCCAAAAGGGAGAAATTGGCCAAAACAGAATGGCTACAGGCCCCATGCAGGTCCAAAATCCAACATGGCAGTCATTAAATCTTAAAGCTCCTAAATAATTTCCTTTGAAACCACATGTCACATCCAGGTCATGCTGATGCAAGGAGTGGGCTCTCATGGTCTTGAGCAGCTCTGCCCCTGTGGCTTTGCAGGATGCAGATCCCCTCCCAGCTGCTTTCACGGACTGGTGTTGAGTGTCTGTCGCTTTTCCAGGTTAATGGTGCAAGCTGTCAGTGGATCTACCATTCTGGGGTCTGGAGGACAGTGGCCCTCTTTTCATAGCTCCAGTAGGCAATACCCCAGTGGGGACTGTGTGTGGGGGCTGTGAGCCCACATTTCCCTTTCACACTGCCCTAGCAGAGGTTCTCCATGAAGGCTCCATCTCTGCAGCAAACTTCTGTGTGGACATCCAGACATTACCATACATCTGAAATCTAGGCAGAGGTTCCTAAACCTCAATTATTGACTTCTGTGCATCCACAGGCCCAACATCACATGGAAGCCACCAAGGCTTGGAGCTTGCACCCTCTGAAGCAATGGCCTGAGCTGTACATTGACCCCTTTTAGTCACAGCTAGGACGCTGGGCACCAAGTCATGAGACTGCACAAAGAAGCAAGGCCCTGGGCCTAGCCTACAGAATCATTTTTTCCTCCTAGGCCTCTGGGCCTGTGATAAAAGGGGCTTCCTTGAAGACATCTGACATGCTCTGGAGACATTTTCACTATTGTCTTGGCAATTAACATTTGGATCCTCATTACTTATGCAAATTTCTGTTGCCAGCTTGAACTTCTCCTCAGAAAATGGCTTTTTCTTTTCTATCACATCGTCAGGCTGCAAATATTTTAAACTTTTATGCTCTGCTTCCCTTTTAAACGTAAGTTCCAATTCCAAACAATCTCTTTGTGAATGCATAAAACTGAACGCTTTTAAGAGCACCAAAGTCACCTCTTGAATGCTTTCTTGCTTAGAAATTTCTTCTGTGAGATATCCTAAATCATCTCTCTGAAGTTAAAGTTTCCCAGACCTCTATGGCAGGGGCAAAATTCTGCCAGTCACTTTGCTAAAGCATAGCAAAAGCCACCTTTATTCCTGTTCCCAGCAAGTTCCTTATCTCCATCTGAGACCACCTCAGCCTGGACTTTATTGTCCATATCACTATCAGCATTCAAAAAGCCATTGATTTGTTGAACAATTTGTTGAACAAAGCCATTCAACAAGTCTCTAGGAAGTTTTGAGCTTTCCCACATCTTCCCGTCTTCTGAGCCCTCCAAACTGTTCCAACCTCTGCCTGTTACCCCATTCCAAAGTCGCTTCCACATTTTTGGGTATTGTTATAGCAGCACACCACTTTCTGTGGTATCAGTTTACTGTATTAGTCCATTCACTCACTGCTATAAAGAAATACCTGAGACTGGGTAATTTATAAAGAAAAGAGGTTTAATTAACTCACAGTTCTGCATGGGTGGGGAGGCCTCAGAAAACTTACAACCATGGCAGAAAGTGAAGCAGAAGCAGGGACTTTCTTCACAGGGCAGCAGGAAGTAGTGAGTGCAAGCAGGGGAACTGTCAGACACTTATAAAACCATCAGATCTCATGAGGACGCACTCACTATCACGAGAACATCATGGGGGAAACTGTCACCATGATCCAATCACTTCCCACTGGGTCCCTCCCCTGAAATGTGGGGATTATGGGGATTACAATTCAAGATGAGATTTGAGTGGGGCCACAGCCAGAACATATCAAACTGCTATCCAATGATAAAAGACAATGAAACATTACAGACACACAATACAGGCAGGAATTCTGTATGTTCATATCTTTCAGCAACCAACATTTAGATTATCTAAAAAGGCAAAGCAACTAGCTGAGGTAATAAAGGAGGATAAAGGGGACAGGATAGGAGTTTGGGAAGAAAGAATTATAAGTAGTAATCAATGTCTTGGTGAAAAACTGCAGAAATAAGGCCTATAAAAGCTGCCCATATTTTCTTCTTTGTACTATTATGTCTATGTTTTTCTCATTCATTCATCTCTCTTCTCTCTATTGTTTTATATAGTATGACTGATTGATTTTATTATTCAATCATATTAATATTATTTTTCAATGCCATAATATCCTTGGGTTGGTTACAGGATATTATGTCAGGGTTGTGATTTAACTAGAAAAGGAGTAAACATCATTCAGAGCTAGTTACAGATACTGATGAGATTTTGGGTTTCTCCTTTTATAGAAGCATGTTTTTATCTCTATAATGAATAGTTTCATTGTGACTGGAAGCATATGTCGTGCAATTATTATTTAGAAGTTTAAGTAGTACTAGAATGGTGTTTATGAAAGTGAAATAGCCAGGCTGGGCGCAGTGGCTCATGCCTGTAATCCCAGCACTTTGGGAGGCTGAGGTGGGTGGTTCATGAGGTCAAGAAATCGAAACCATCCTGGCCAACATGGTGAAACCCTGTCTCTACTAAAAATACAAAAAATTAGCTGGGCGTGGTGGTGCACGCCTGTAGTCCCAGCTACTTGGGAGGCTGATGCAGGAGGATCGCTTGAACCTGGCAGGCGGAGGTTGCAGTGAGCAAAGATTGCACCACTGCACTCCAGCCTGGCAACAGAGCAAGGCTCCGTCTCAAAAAAAAGAAAAAAGAAAAGAAAAGAAAGAAAGAAAAGAAAAGAAAGTGAAATAGCCAAAGGGATGAATTGTAGTGAGTATAGTGGATGGCGCTCAGCATTTTACACACTCTTTCTAGTGGGCTTCCTAAAACTGCAGAGGTGGGAAAGCTACAAAATACATTTTTCAGACTTTCTTAGATATAAAGTCATGAATATAACATCAGTTCTGTTAATTAGATGCATTCACAAAATACTTGGAAAATGGTAGTGAGACAGAGACAATCTATTTACTGTTTTGGCTGATTGCCAGCCTTGAAGTTCTGTGTTTCTTGATCGTTGGATTATAGCTTGTTTATAGTAATTGCATCAGTTCTAATGGCAACATTCTCAAATCTCCACTTTCCTCATTTTAGCACAGGCTGCTAAAGCCTGTTCCTTTGGAAAGCCTGTTTAGCTATGTCATTCTGAGAATCATTTCTGAAGGTGCTACCTGGAATCCACTACTTCATCCCTTTCATGATTTTATAGGCATCTAATTCCATCTGAAATGCTTTTCTGTTTAAAATAGCTAGCAGAGTACAGAGGGCAGAAGAGAGAACACCAGACTTTTCATTCATTAAACTACTCTAATAGAAACCTTTGGCTGTTGCATATATACACACACACACACACACACACACACACACACACATATACACACGCACACAACTGACACTAAATATAGACCAGATGCCTGAGTTTTGAGGAAATTATATCAGCAAAGAAGCCCCAAGTCAGTTCTATTATACAAAAATCTATGATTATTTGAGTGCTAAAGCAACCTGAAGGCCTATAAACTTGCATCTAGAAGATAGCTGCAAAAGATGTGATGAACTCCCTGCCTCCACACAAAATAAATTCTCTCCAATGCCTATCTCAAATGTATCATGGAGCAAAATAGGCAAGGAAAAACATGCTCCAAATAGGCCAGGGAGAATAATGAACAAAGGTGTTCCTCCCAGAGAAAAGAAATATGGAATGCCAAATGAGCTAAACAAAAGATTTATTGTTAAAACAGGGAGTTTTTATTATTCATATCCAGCAGGAGCTTATGATTTCCAGAAATCACCCTTTCCCAGTCTTTCCTTTTTTGAATATGATTTCTTATTGTACTAATCCTGTTCCTGATCCACCATCATATAATAAAGGTATGTGTGAGTGGGGAGGTGAATCTAATTTGTTTATAGTTGTATAGAATACCAGAGCACAAGAAGCCATATCTGGAAATGATGCCGAGAGCTGCATTTCTCCCACAAATACTGGGCCTTGAGCTGTAAAGAATTACTAAGGAGATTTATAGTTTTGCCCTTGAGAAGGAAGAACCATGTTCTGTGTATTATTAAGAGAGGGCACACAGATTTTTTGTTACCAAAAGAAGGACAACTATTAGCCCTCTCCCAAAATCTATTTCCTGCTTCTTACACAGTAACAACATTTTTAGTTAGGCGAATGGGCACTGAGATAGGCTGAATTCTAAGATTACCCACAAGACTCAACACTGCTGTATATACCCTGTATATTGTCTCCCCATGAGTGTGGCAGTACTTGCGAATGTGATGAGATTTTACTCCTGTGATTAGATTATGTTACATGGCAAAGGTGCAGAGATTTGGTGACAACCTGAATAAGTTTGGAAATAAATTCTTCCAATCATGCCTCCAGATGAGAACACAGCCTGTCCAACACCTTGATTTCAGCCTGGTGAGATCCTGAGCAAAGGATCCAGCAAAATCTTGCCAAGACTCCTGATCCACAGCAATTATGAGATAATAAATGTGTGTCATGTTAGGCTGCTAAGATTGTGATAATTTGTTATACGACAATAGAAAACAAATACAGAAACTTAGCTAAACATTGTATTTCCAAGCTTCTCTTGCAGTAGGTGTGGCCTATGACAAAGTTTTGGTCAATCAGAGAGGAACTGAATATAGGTGTGCAAAGTCTGGATCATTATTGTAAAGGCAAGTGGTGGCCTTGCTTTCCATTCTTTTTTTTTTTTTTTTTGAGACAGAGTCTTGCTCTGTCACCCAGGCTGAAATGCAGTGGTGAGATGTCAGCTCACTGCAAGCTTCCTCCTGGGTTCACGCCATTCTCCTGCCTCAGCCTCCTGAGTAGCTGGGACTACAGCACCCGCCACCACGCCTGGCTAATTTTTTGTATTTTTAATAAGGATGGGTTTTCACCATGTTAGCCAGGATGGTCTCAATCTCCTGACCTCGTGATCCACCCACCTTGGCCTCCCAAAGTGCTGGGATTACAGGTGTGAGCCACCACGCCCATCCTGGCCATGCTTTTAATTCTTTTGGATATATTCCTGGAAGTAAGATTGCTGGCTCATATGGCAGGTTCTATTTTTTATTTTTGTATTAAAAAATAAAATAAAATAAAATTTTCCATAAGGAAAACATATGGATGGCTAGTGCAAATCAGGCACTGATTAAAGTGATTATGAAAAAAGGTCATAGTATTAAAAAAATTGTAACTGGAATTATGATATGTCCCATGCCAGGTGTTAAGGGGGGGTGCTAAGATATCCCAGGTGCCATAAAGTGTCTTGGGGTGGCATGGACTCTACTTGGAGTCTGGGACATGCCAACCCCCTATTGGCCCAAATTATAGGGGAATGGGATGTGGCTACGAAACTGTCATTGATGCCATAATAGACACAAAACATCAGTACGATTGCCCTGCAAATGGCTGTGGAGGCTCCAGTCTAAGATTCTATAATTGCCTAACTGGAGGCTATGGGCCTGTTCCCTGTGACAGACCTCGCAGCTAAAGTGGAATCCATTACTTTCCTGGCTTTGTTCTTTAGCCAGAGGAATGTTTGGGAAAGCGGCATTGGTTGCAGTGCCCAGTTTGAGGATACCTGCAACTAAGACTCTTAAGGCATTTCCTTTGCCATGATGTAGCCATAATTGTGTTTGGGCAGGTACACAGTAAGGGTTAGAACTTTTATAACTTGCACACAGTGGGAGGATAGTGGAGTAATATGTAGTGTTACCTGGCACCTTAGTCCAATGTGTGCCGTTAATGAGGGACCCCACTGGGGTTAAATCTATCCCTCCTAGCCAAGCAGTTATGTTATTAGAGGCTGGGAAGGGGGTGTCTGCCCAGGTGAGAGGGTGAAAGAAAGGCGGATCTAATATACGAGCCCAATAGAGTGTAGCAGGTACAGGTTGAAGACAAAGCAAGAGCATAAAAAGGATCAATAGCCTACACGAGTTGCAATGTACAATAGAGAGCATCGCAAGGAACAAATTGTCTGGAGTGAATAGTGTCTGTTTCTGGAGCAGGATTCACTCAGTCTTCTGAGTCATCTTCTTCAGCATCCCCCGGGTAACGTCTGGGGCTTGTGTTGTCCAAGGAAGCCGCATCATCCAGGGCTGCAGTTCCTGCAGGGTCATTTCCTTCATTTCTGGTACAGGGTTGTGTCCTAGCCTTGCCATGGTATGGTTTGATGGATCATGCTGGAATCCAAAGAGGACCTGAGGGAGTGTGAACACAAGCATATCCTCTCCCCTACGTTAACAATTCATTTGGACCACACCATACATTACTGTTTTCATCTTTCCATAAAACTGTGGGTTTTATTTCTTGAGAGGTTTTAGCAAAGTGCTTTTCTACAGCTGATTGAAATTTATTATCTAAATTTTAAAAATTAAGGGTAGATAAGGCTTGTGCTGGCCGGGCGCAGTGGCTCATGCCTGTAATCCCAGCACTTTGGGAGGCCGAGGCGGGTGGATCACGAGGTCAGGAGATCGAGACCGTCCTGGCTGACACGGTGAAACCCCATCTCTACTAAAAATACAAAAAATTAGCCTGGCGTGGTGGCGGGCGCCTGTAGTCCCAGCTACTCGGGAGGCTGAGGCAGGAGAATGGCATGAACCCAGGAGGCAGAGCTTGCAGTGAGCCAAGATCGCACCACTGCACTCCAGCCTGGGCAACTGAGTGAGACTCCGTCTCAAAAAAAATAAATAAATAAAAAATAAGGCTTGTGCCAATAGTGTTGCAGGGTCCTTACTCATATTCCCCCTTTTTTGTTTTCTGAGCATATTTTTTAGGGTGGAATGGGTATGTTCTACTATGGCCTGTCCTTGGGGGTTATATGGGATGCCTGTGGAATGTTGGATGTTCCACATGTGACAAAATTGTTGAAATTGTGAGTTGGCATAAGCCAGACCATTACCAGTTTTAGTTTTTGTGGGCCGCCCCATAAATGCAAAAGTTAAAAGAAGATGTTTAATGACATATCGGGTAGACTCTCCAGGAGAGCATGAGCACTAATTAAATGAAAATTGGTATCAATGGATACATGTACATATCTAAGTTTCCCAAATTCAGAGATGTGTGTAACATCTGTTTGCCATAACTGATTAGGTTCTGGTCCTCTATGGTTAACACCTGTAGAAGGAGGGCTGTGCCTGTGAGCTGGCAATCTGGGCATTGTAGGATAATTTATTTAGCTAGTCTCTGGGTAAGTTGAAATTGTTTAGATAAGTTTCTCCAATTTTGGTGGAAAAATTGATGCTATTGGGTGGCTTGGTCAAGCAGTGATATCATAACCTGTAGGTCTGCTTGATCATTGCCGTAAGCCAATGGGCCAGCAGTGAGCTGTGGGTGTGAATGTGTGTAATAAAAATAGAATGTGTACATTGATCTAGCAATTGCTGAAGTCAGAGAAAAAGTGCACACAGGGTGGGCTCCAGAGTGGACTTAATGAGGGCTGTCTCAAGGTTCTGCAATAAATAAACAGTAAGCAGAGTCACTAATAATATTGATGGGGTGAGCGGAAAAAGTTTCCAAGGCCAATATTAAGGCTCCAACCTCAGCTCTTTGAGTGCTAGTAAATCCAGAATGAGTGAGGGAATTATGTGGTCTCCACCAGAAAGCCACTTTTCCATGTTTACCAGAGCCATCAGTAAACAATGTTAAAGTGTTAGGTATGAAGGATTGAACTATTTTAGTAGGCAAAACCACAGAAGTATGAGGTAAGAACTGAAGTAGTTTATCAGCAGGAAGGGTATGCTCTATATGGCCTGTATAATCAGAGAGTGTTATTTGCAGGTCCACAGATGAGGGCAATACTGCTTTGAATTGCTTTTTACTTAAAGGAATTCTGATGATACCAGTGTCATAACCTAGTAATAGATTGCATCATCTGCAGCCTGAATAGATGACTTTACTAACTAGCTGGATACGGGAGAGAGTGTTTTAGTCCTGGTGTGTGAGCAAAAAACTAATTCTAGAAAGTGTAGCTCTGGGGCCATCTCTCCTATTAACCCTGTAGGGGAGTGTTTGGTAGGAAAAACAAACAATCGAACTGAATACTGTGAATCTATGCGATCTAGTTGCCTTTGAGAAGTAGCTTGCTCTATCTCTTCAATTTCCCTTTGTGCTGCAGGAGTTAAACACCTAGGAGAGTCTAGGGCAGCACTGCCTTTTAAGATAGAAAACAGGTTCTGTAACTTATCAGTAGTTATGCCTAAGGTGGGGTGAAGCCAGTTAATATCGTCTAGTAATTTCTGATAATCATTTAAGGTACGTAAGTTTCTAGTATTTAATTTAACCTTTTGAGTTCTTACTGACTAGGAAGTTAGTATGTACCCAAGATATTTCCAAGGAGAGGATATTTGTGCTTTTTCAGATGCTGTGATTAAATCTCTTAACTGTGTATTGTTTATGAGCAAGCCATGTAACTTTAAAAGTACTGGCTCCGTTGTGGTTGCTAGTAAAATATCATCCATAAAATGAATAATCTTGCAATTAGGAAATTATTTTCCACTGGGGAGCAAAGCCTGATTTATATGATACTGACACATGGTAGGACTGTTCAGCATTCTTTGAGGAAGCACGTTCCAATGAAATTGGCAAGCTGGCCTTTCATTATTGATAGCTGGTATTGTAAATGCAATTTTTTCTCTGTCCTGTTTTGCAAGGGGAATAGTATAAAAACAGTCTTTTCAGTCAATAACAATTATAGGCCAATCTTGAGGAATCGCTGTGGGGGAAGGGAGCCCCAGCTGAAGGGGCCCCATAGGTTGCAAATTAGCATTGATAGCACGTAAGTCATGTAAAAGTCTCCATACACCAGACTTTTTGGGAATGACGAAAATGGGTGAATTCCAAGGGCTGTTTGATGGTTCTATATGGCTGGCTTTTAATTGCTCCTCAACTAATTCATGGGGTCTTTGTAATCTCTCCCTTTAAAGGCCACTGTTCTATCCAAAGTGGATCTTGAGAGAGCCACGCCGGGGTAGGGGAGGGATAATAACAGTGGCCATTATTAGAAAGGGGTCTGCAGAGTGACACCCCCCCCATTGGGCTAATAGGTCCTGTCCCCAAAGATTAACAGGGATAGGCATGATTAGAGGTTGTATAACTGCCTTTCTTCCCTCTGAATCCAACAGGTTAGGGGGCATGTGCTCTGCTTGGCTGTGTGCACTTCCCCGATGCTGACAATTTTTTGTTTCTGAGTGACCCAAGGCCAAGTTTCTGGCCAGTTTTGATCACTAATGATTGGAATATCTGCTCCCATGTCCAATAAGTCAGTGACATTCTTATTTCCAATTTTTAAGGTGATCATGGGTCTCTGATCAGTGATCAATTGATTCCAATATACTCCTGTGGCTCCTGTGCTTCCAAAACTTCCCTTTCCCCTTTCCTTTCCGTGAGCATTGGGGACCCAATATGGTAAAAGCAGTAACTGAGCGATCTTTGATCCAGGAGGAAGAATATACAGACCTTTACATTCCATCATAACTAATATCTCACCTTGATAATCAGTATCAATTACCCTGGTGAGCACATTAATTCCTTTACTGGATAGGCTTGATCGCCCGGGGACTAATCACACTGTTCCCAGAGGCAGTGGGCCCCAGATCCCAGTTACAACCTTTTTAGGGTCTTCTCCTTTTAGCACTAATTTGTTGGGGCAGTGTAAGTCCAGTCCTGTGCTCCCAGTGGTGGCTGCTCTGAAAGAGAGGACTGTGGGCCTTCCATCTGACCGAGGAAAGCCGCTAGCATTGCCCCAGTTTGAAGTGGGGCCTGGGGCCGGCCCCTCATGAAGTTTCCCACCTGGTTACTTGTGGGGTTGCTGTTTTTATCAAATTTGGACCTGAATTAATTTGCCCAATGTTTTCCCTTTTTACATCAGGGGCATATAGAAGGGAGTTATTTTCCTGAGTTACCTTGGTCTCTATTATTGGGGCATTCCCTGTTCATATGACCTGGCTGTCTGCATAGAAAACAATTTGGGTCCCTCTCCCTTTTCACTTTAGGAGGCCTTAATGCTATAGCTAATATTTTGGCTTTGTGTGTTTCAGTCCCCACCAATTGACATGCTCGTATAAGTTCCCTGACTGTGGCTGCCTTTCCTCTGATTGCCTGAAATGCTTGTTGGCAATCCACATTAGAGTTTTCATAAACCAATTGCAACAATAATATATCAGCGGCCTGGGCCTGACTAATTTGTCTCTTAATTGCCTGGGTTAACTGACTGATAGACTCAACAAATGGCTCCTGTAGCCCTCGTTGAACATTTATAAAAGATCCCTGTTGAACTCTGCTTCCAGGAATTCAGTCCCATGCCCTGAGAGCATGCAAAGACACCTGTGGATAGACCTGGGGATCAAAATTAGTTGTTGTTGTACATCGGCATGGGGCCCTCCCCTGGAGCATAGCAGCTGTTATGTCTTGCCTGGCCACCTTATTCTGGTTGGCTTGTTGTTCGCACAACTCATCGTATTCTGCCCTCCAGAGGAGGTAATGGCTGGGCTCCAAACTTGTTTTAGCTAGCACTGACCAGTCACATGGGGTCATACGGAAGTTTTCTGCCAAGGCTTCAATCATTCCATTCATAAATGGGCTAGCGGCTCTGTTTTCTTTAGGGCTTTTTCTTAGCTCTTTATAAGCATTAAAAGAAATGGGTTCATGCACTTCATTGTCCTGTCAATCTTGCACTACCGGGCAGGCTAAGAGCTCCCCTTCTAATGCTGCTTGCCTAAGACAGGGTCCCATAGCTGTAGCATATCCCTTGTATTTTTTCCAATTTATTGGAGGAGGGGGCTCAGGCGAAACCTCTGTTTCCTCTTTGTTGTTTTGGCCCGGTGATAGCAGGGCTGAGGGATAAGGAGTAGGTAAGGTAGGTGATGTTTCCTCTTCCCTTCCCTTCTGAGGCTCTTCTGTGTAAAACAGGGCCAGAGCTGCCCTATCTAAGGCTCATAATGTTAGAGATGTTACTGGGAACCATTGCCCTTGCACATGATGTTATTTAAGATTTCTTCCCACTTGTTCCCAGAGCTCTACGTCTAGCATATCTTCTTCTGGGAACCATGGGTTATGGAAAACAGCTATTTGCATTAGGTCCCTTAATTGAGCCTGCAAAACCGAGGCTCTGCTAGCTTTAAGCAGCTGTTTCGATACTTTTATATACTGCTTCTGTTGTGCTGATAACTGTTGTCCCACGATGAAACCCTAGCCTGAATAATTCCCTCGAACTTGGAAATCCCGAGCGGGCACCAATGACTTCTGACTTACTGACTGCGCAGTCTTTTCACCTTCATTTTCGAGGGTTCTGTTGGGATCTGTTGCACGTTCCTCATGCGGGGCACCACCTGCCAGGTCTGACCCACAGACCCTGGCTGAACGACGGATGAACAAATGCACTCAGACACAGGTATCCAGTGAAAAAGTGGGCTGGGGACCAGGCTGCCCACAGACACCAAGGAGGGTGCTGTAAAGAGTCAGCAGCCATGGCCCTGACAAGGTGGCTCTGTGAGCATTTATTCAGTGTAGATTTAATGACAAAGGCCTTGGGGCAACACACTTGTGGGCAATTCACAAGGTCGCCCTCTGCCCCCTGCCCAACAGTAGTCCTGTGTGCGGATGATTAAAGGCCAGGTTCCGAGGCCTAAGTAAACTAACCTATCTAGATCAGTTTCTTTACATCCCCTTGTTATCTAACCTAAGCTTTCAGGCACTGGATAAGAGAATCTGGCTGCCTTCAGCCAAATCCTTTTCCGAAGCTTTTGTAAAACCTTCCGGCTTTCCAAGAAGGTTTGCATCTTTCTACAATTTTTCCCAATACCCTGACTGATCTCCTACAGGTAGGTTGGGTTTCTAGGAATTTATTAATTTCTTCTAGGTTTTTCAATTTGTTGGCTTACAATTGTTCATGGTATTCTCTTATTATCCTTTTTATTTCTTTGGTATCACTTGTAATGTCTCTTCTTTCATCTCTGATTTTAGTCTTTGAGTCTTCTATTTTCTTAGTTAATCCCTGTGCTATTGGTTTCTGGTTTTATTTTATTATTATTGGAAAAGATACTATGTATGATTTCTACATTCTTTAATTTTTTAAGACTTGTACTGTGATCTAACATATGGTCTATCCCAGAGAACATTCCATGTGTACTTGAGAAGAACACATTCTGCTGTTATTTAGTGGAGGGTTCTATGTCTGTCAGGTCCAGTTGGTCTATACTGTTGTTCAAGTCCTCTATTTCCTTATTGACATTCTCTCTTGTTGTTCTATCCATTATTGAAAGTGAATTATTAAAGTATCCTACTATTATTGTGTTTCTCTCTATTTCTCCCTTCAATTCTGTCCAAGTCTGCTTCAAATATTTAGGATCTCTGAGGTTTAGTACATAAATATTTATAATTGTTATATTTTCTTGCTGAAGCGACCCTCTTATTATTATGCAACATGCTTCTTCATCTCTTGTAACAGTTTTTGATATAAAGTCTATTTCACCTAGTACTAGTATAGGCACCCCTATTCTCTTTTGGTTACCATTTGCATGAAATATCTTTTTTGCATACTTTCACTTTCAGACTATGAGTGTAGACTTAAAGTGAGTCTCTTCTAGACAATATATACTTGTATCTTGTTCTTTTAATCCATTCACCCAATCTATGTCTTTGATTGGCAAGTTTAATTCATGTACATTTAAAATAATTACTGATAGGGAAAGACTTACCATTGCACCATTGCTATTTTGTTGTTTTCTGTGTTTTGTAGCCTTTTTTTTCCTCTTTTCCTTTTTTATTGCCTACCTTTATGTTTCATTGATTTTTTGTAGTTATATGCTTGGATGTCTTCATTTCCTTTTGTGTATGTTTTATAGATATTTTCTTTGTGAATACCATTGCAATTATGTACAACATATTTAAATGATAGCATTCTATTTTAAATGATAATAACCTCAATCATATATAAAAATGCTACTTCTTTATAGCTCCACTCCACCCCCACTTTATGTTACTGATATCATGTTACATCTTTATATATTGTAAACCTATTAACATAGATTTATGGTTCTTAAAATATCTTTGTTATTTAAATTCTATGCATCAAAAGTACAATAGGACAGGTTACTATATTTGTCCATATATGTACCTTTATGGAGAATCTTATGTTTTCATATAGCTTTGTGCTGCTGTCTACAATCTTTTCATTTCAACTTGAAGGACTCTTGTTAGCATTTCTTGTAGAGAAGGTCTAGAGGTAATGAACTCTCTCAGTGTTTGTTTACCTGAGAAAGTCTAAATTTCTCTTTAATCTTTGAAGAACAGTGTGGCCAAATACAGTATTCCTGTTTGACATTATTTTTCCTCAACACTTTGAACATATCATCTTATACTCTTATGGCTTGTAAAGTTTCTGCTGGAAAATCTGATAATCTTATAGAAGCTCCTTTATGTGACAAATTGCTTTTCTTGCCTGTTTTCAAGATTCTTTCTTTGTCTTTGATTTTAGAAAGTTTGAGTATACCATGTCTTGGGGTGATTCTCATTGAATTTATCCTAGTTGAAGTTCTTTGAGTTAATTGAATCTTAATGTTCATTGTTTCTTTTGACTTGGGAAGTTTTCAGCCAATATTTCTTCAAATAATCTCCCTGCCTCTTTCTCTCTCTCTTCTCCTTCTGTAATTTCTATAATGCCTATATTGGTCCACTTGATAGTGTCCCATAATTCCCTTAGGCTCTTGATGTTGTTTGGATATGTCTCCCCTCTAAATCTCATGGTGAAATTTAATTCACAATGTCAGAGGTGGGCCTGGTGGGAGGTGTTTGGGTCATGGGGGTAGATCCCTCATGGCTTGGTGCTGTCCTTGTGACAGTGAATAAGTTCTCATGAAATCTGATTGTTTGAAAGTAGAGGCACCTCCCCACCACTCTCCCTGTTGCTCCCATTTTTGTCATATGAGACACCTGCTCCCCCTTCACTTCCTGCCACAAGTAAAAACTCCCTGAGGTCTCCCCAGAAGTGAAGCAGATGCAGACAACATGATTCCTATACAGCCTGCAGAACTGTGAGTCAATTAAACCTTTTTTCTTTATAAATTATCCAGTCTCAGATATTTCTTTATAGCAATGCAATAACAGCCTAATACAGCTTTCTTTACTTTTCTTCCTTTATTTCTTTTAGTTTTTCTGACTCAGTGGTTTCAAATGACCTGTCTTTGAGTTCACTGATTATTTCTTCTGCCTGATCAAGCTTGCTGTTGAATTCCTTTAATGAATTTTTCAGTTCATTTGTGTTTTCCAGTTCCAGAAATTTTGTCCTTTTTAAAATAGCTTCCATCACTTTGTTGATATTCACATTTTGTTAATGTGTTGTTTTGTGATTCATCTATTGGTATTCTCTTTAAGCTCATTATTTTTTTGAGATGGAGTTTCATTCTTTTTGCCCAGGCTGAAGTGCAATGGTGCAATCTCGGCTCACTGCAACCTCTGCCTCCCAGGCTCAAGCCGTTCTCCTGCCTCAGCCTCCCAAGTAGCTGGGATTACAGGCATGTGCCACTACACCTGGCTAATTTGTTGTATTTAATAGAGACGGAGTTTTACCATGTTGGTCAGGCTGGTCTTGAACTCCTGACCTCAGGTGATCTGCCCATCTCGGCCTCCCAGAGTGCTCAGATTACCGGCATGAGCCAATGTGCCTGGCCTCATTGAGCATCTTTATAAAAGTTATTTTAAATTCTTTTTCGGGCAGCTCATAAATCTGAATTTCTTTAGGGCTTGTTTCTGGAATTGTATTTATTTCTTTGGTTGGGCCATGTTTTACCCTTTCTTTGTATGACATGTAACTTTTTTGATAGGATTTGAAAAAAAAAAAAAACAAACCACCTCTCCCAGTCTTTGTGTACTAGTTTTGTGCAAGAGAGGACTTTTACTAATCATCTGGGCTGGAAGTTCTATGACCTCCAAGATCTTTTCTGATCTCCTGCTTCTTTTGGTGTCTGCCTATAGAAATGGGGCTATAATAAGCTGCTGTCCTCTATTATAGGCTCCAAGCTCTGGTATCAATACCATCAGTGCTCAGAGTCTGGCAAGACCAAAACCAGTCCCTTGGGCAGCCCCAGAAAAGCCAAAACATTTTATTTAAAGTCCCCTTTTTTGCTTTCATCCACAGGAAGAAGCCCTGATAAGAAGTGTGGAGTGTTCCCCCCACCCATTCCTTCATAATATGCCATCTAGGGAAAGGACGATAAACAGGTATGCCAAATGCCATAAGTTTTTCTACCTCTTTCTCTAGAATACTTTCTTGGTTTAACATGCTTTAACTTCTCACACAGATTGTCCTGTACTTTTTTTTTTTTCTTTCTTAGACAGGGTCTCATTCTGTCACCCAGGATGGAGTGCAGTGGCTTAATCACGGCTCATTGCAGCGTTGACCTCCTGGGCTCAAGCGATCCTGCCATCACAGCCTCCCAAGTAGCTGGGACTACAGGCACATGCCACCACACCCAGCTAGTTTTTTGTATATTTTGAAGAGATGGGGTTTCACCATGTTGCCCAGGCTGGACTCAAACTCTTGGGCTTAAGCGATCTGCCCGTTTTAGGCCCCCAAATTCTGGGGTTACAGGGGTGAGTCATTGTGCCCAGCTTGTACATTGTTTTAAAGTCATCATCTGTGTGGCCAGAAGAGCCTGCACCTTCCTAGTCTGGCGTCTTGTTGACATCACCCTATTTTAAGTAATATTTCATTTAGGATTTCACTTGTGTTTATAAATGTTCACAAAGGAAAGGCCTATGTTCACAAAGGAAACAGACCTCATAAAATTGATTCAGCAGCTTTATTTTTCTGTTCCTTAATTTCTTCAAAATCTGTTAGACTTTATCCATAAAAATATTTGAGGGAGAGGTTTTTGATTTTTTTTAACTTCTATTTTTTTCTGTTTCTTATTTAGCAAATTTTGGCATTTCTCTGTTTCAAAATATTTATTTATTTAAGATTATAAGCGTTTGGTGTAAAGATGTACATAAAATTATTCTATGATGTTCAATCTATTTTAATTATATCTTCTTGGTCATCCAATGTTTATTATTTTCATTTTCTCTCTTCTTTTCATTTTGATATATAATATTTGTACATATCTATGGGGCACATGTGATATTTTGTTGCATGCACAGAATATGTAATGACCAAGTCAGAGTATTTAGGGAGTCCATCACCTTGAGTATTTATTATTTCTATGTGTTGAGAACATTTCAAGTCCTCTGCTTTAGCTATTTTGAAATATACTGTACATTCTTGTTAACCATAGACATCATATTCTGTTATTGAATGTGAGAACTTTTTTTTTTTTGAGATGAAGTCTCATTCTATCATCCAGGCTGGAGTGCAGTGGTGCAATCTTGGCTCACTGCAACTGCCTCCCGGGTTCAAGCAATTCTCCTGCCTCCACCTCCTGAGTAGCTGGGATTACAGGTGCCTGCCACCACATCTGACTAATCTTCATATTTTTAGTGGAGATGCGGTTTCACCATTTTTGCCAGGCTGGTCTCGAACTCCTGACCTCAAGTGATCTGCCCACCTCAGCCTCCCAAAGTGCTGGGATTACAGGCATGAGCCACACGCTTAGCCTGCCTATTTTTTAATGGGATTTTTTTCTTTTTTTACTTTTCAGATATTTTACTTCATTATATATTCTAAATATTACTCCCTTGTCAGATAAATAGTTTGCAAATATTCTCTGCCATTCAACAAGTTGTCTCTTCACCTTGTAGATTGTTTCCTTTACTGTGCAGAAGCTTTTTACTTTAATATAGTCCCATTTGTCTATTTGTGTTTTTGTTACTTGTGCTTTTGAGGTTTTAGCTGTAAAATCATTGCCTAAAGTCCTGAAGTAGTTCCCTTATATTTTATTGTAGTTATTTTACAGCTTTGGGTGTTACATTTTAGTCTTTAATCCATCTTAAGTTGATTTGTGTATGTGGTAAGATACAGGGGTCCAGTTTTATTCTTCTGAATATGGACATCCAATATTTCTAGCACCATTTATTGAAGAGATTGTCCTTTCCCCAGTGTGTTTTCTTGATGTCTGTCCAAAATCGGTTGGCCGTAAATGCATGTGTTTATTTCTGGATTCTCTCTTATGTTCCTTTGGTATGTGTGTTTGTTTTTATACCAATACGCTGCTGTTGGTATAGCCTTATATTTATTTATATTTTGAAGTCAGATAGTCTGGTGCCTCTAGCTTTGTTCTTTTTGCTCAGGATTGCTTTGGCTATTCAGGCTCTTTTTTAGTTTCACGTGAATTTTAGAATTTTTCTTCTTTTTTTTGTGAAAAATGACACTGATATTTTGATAGACATTGAATTTGTAGATTGCTTTGGGTAGTATGGTTATTTTAACAATGTTAATTGTTCTGTTCCATGAGCATGAAATGTCTTTCCATTTATTTGCATATTCTTCAATTTCCTTCATCAGAGTCTTATAGTTTTTCTTGTAGAGGTCTTTCATTTCCTTGGTTAAACTTATTCCTGGTTTTTGTTTGTTTGTTTTTGTTTTGCAGTTTTTGTAAATGGGATTGCCTTCTTGATTTCTTTTTTGGCCATTATAGATGCATAGAAATGCAAACTAATTTTGGATGTGGATTTTGTATTCTGCAACTTTATTAATTTATGAGATCTCAATGGTTTTTTGGTGTAGTACCCATACATGAACTGTTGTCAGTCTATGATGAGATAAACGCAATATTGAGAATAAGTGTTTAGGAACTTTCACGAAACTTTCAAGGAGTAATATCTGTTAAATCTAATAAACAATTTGGCCTTGTATTTTGCATACCTTTTTCTTTAATTTTCCTAGTGCAGTTATCCCTTAGTATCTGCAGGTTATTGGTTTCAGGACCCCCAAGGATAGTAAAATCTGAAGATGCTCAAGTCCCTTAAATAAAATGGCATTAGTATCTACATATAACCTATGCATACCCTCCTGTATACTTTAAATCAACTCTAGATTACTTACAATATCTAATACAAGGTAAATGTTATGTAAATAGTTGTTACACTGTATTGTCTTCTATTTGTATTATTTTGTTTTTTACAATTTTTACAAATTTTTCAATCTGTGGTTGGTTGAATCTGAGGATATGGAACCAACTGTGATTAATTTTTCTTATATTTTAAAAAAGTATTGGTTGGTGATGGTTTGAAAATTAAAAACAAAACACTGTTCCTTCTTGCAGATATTTTGAGAAAAAACAGCCCAGATTATAAATTGAAAAATTAATAACTTTTGGTGAGGTCCCAAGTTAACCATGTTTTTTCATTTTCTTAGAGTTCATTAATTAATTAGAGTTCACTAATTAATTTTCAGCTGATATTCTTTGCTTGTGTTTTCACTCTGGGAAGTTACCATTTTACCAGTCAGGTTAGAAGTCAAGCAGTAAGTTCAGTGGAAAAACAAGTAATAATAAATCTACTTAGTGAGACCGTACTGTGCAACCGACTCTGCACAGAGAAAAACAACCTATTACGTAGATATTTTTATTCCCATTTTAGAGATGTGAAACAACTTAACCACAGCACAGAGCAAGTGTAGAGACAGAACCGGGATTCCGATGCAGGTTTGTCTGGTTCCAAAGTCTCTACACTTTTACTACACTGTTCTTTATTAATCACTAGATACAACCATACACATATTGTTACATCAGGCAGAAGGTTTCGAGGGTTCTATTAACAAAGTGCTACGAATGAACTGGGTGGAAGAAAGTACATGGGTCTCCCACTCAAGGGTTCATCAGTCTTCACTAACGAAATTTAAGTCAAAGTAGCTGACAGTGAGTCAGCATTTTGGAAGGCAGGTAGAGATGGTGAAGAAATAAGGAAATTCTTCTATGAGTCATGATAGATATTTAAGCTTGTTAAAAAATGTTTTTGACTACCTACTCCCTTTGCCTACAGAGTCCAGTTAAGGTATCTTAAAAATTATGGAAATAAAAACAATCGGTCGCTGTCTGTCCTTGCCAAACTCAAAAAAGGCTAAGCCTTTTGTGCTTAAACACATACTCATCAGTAACTACTCTACCTTACACTGAACATAACTAAGCTAGGTTGTTCTTCTTGGGAATGTACTTGCAAGTTAATACTGCACTGCAACTATAAGGTTTTTTAAAAGACATCAGTTGTACATTATAAATTAAATCTAGTTTATATCAATATAATTCAATTTATCCTAGCAAGGAAGTTTTTTCTTTTAAGGATCGTCTGATTTTTTGCATAATTTTTGCATAATCTTTGCATAATTTTACACCCCATACATGAGATGATTGGGATTCAATCTCAATCAGAAAAATCCCTTTATGGTGTCCTTATGGCCTTCCTGTATCCTAACAGAAAAATCCTAGCAGAAGCATTTCCCCTTTACCCAGTTCCTGTTCTCTTATCACAGTTCTATTCCTCCACACTCCCTTCCTGCTAGGCACGGGAATTTGAAAGGGCAGGGAAAAATCGGTAAAAGTTTGTCTTCTACTTGGGTAATCCAATACCACCGCATCCAGTAGTATATAATTCTTTTTGCATGTATATCAGTTTGCATGTATATCAGATCCTCCCCAATCCCTCTCCCATACCTCTTTCTCACTTTTCTCTCATTATCCGGTCCTCTTGTTTTCCTTGACCCCCACATTCCTGTCTAAATCATCCTCCTGGCCTCAGGTCCTTATCTCCTTCCTGAGACCCTCATGTTTAGTGTTCCCTCATTCCTCTTACACCTAGGATTTCTCCTCCTTCCATAAGGGTCTGGTCCTTCATCCCTCCCGCTTCACCAGACCCCCTCACCCTGGGAGCCGCCACCTCCCTTTCCCCAAGACCAGAGGTCGCGCGGCCGGACACAGCCACCACGGAGAGTCGGTGCCAGCGTCTGAGCTGCGCAGTGGGGTCTTCCCGCTGCCCAGCAGCCTACAGGCGCGGTGCACTCTGGGGGAACATGGCCGCTTCCGGTCTCCCTCCCGGGCCGGCGCTGGCCTGACTGCGGCCCCGGTCCGTAGCACTCCGCCCGCCGCTTCTCCCGCCCTGTAGCCGCGAAGACTGCTTCAGTCTTTCCCTCTGCTGCCCCTGCCGCGCAATGGAGAAGAGCTCGAGCTGCGAGAGTCTTGGCTCCCAGCCGGCGGCGGCTCGGCCGCCCAGCGTGGACTCCTTGTCCAGGTAACCAGAACGCCCAGGGCCCCGCCCAGCGTCCGAAGGGGATGGAGAGGGGCCGGGGACCCGCTGGATTGTTGCCCCAATTCGCGGATTCTGGTTTCTGAAGGCTACGCCGGAATTCCTTCCCCGGGACTTGGGAACCACTTCTGCCTCCCTCCCTGGGGCGTGGAGGCTGAGGAAAAGGAGGTTAAAACTCTCTGCTTCTTTATCGATTCCTCCACCTTTCATATTCCGATCTCGTTTTCTCCCCGATGGAGGTGGTCCCAGTTAATTACTTTCTCCTGTCTTTCATTTCCTCTCAAACCTTTTTTAAGACAGTTCCCCCCGCCCCGATTCTTTTCCCCACATTTCCTGTCTTTCTCTGTCACTTTTTCCAAAACCATCCTAAAGTCAATCTTTCTTCCTCCACCCCTTCTTATGTCTTTGGTTTTTGGGTTCTTGCCCAGCCCTTTTCTCTCTTTTCATGGCTTCACCTTCTTAATTTCTTTCATGCTTTTCTCCACACTCTGATTTTCTTCTCGCCTCCCTTTTTGCTTAAATATGTAAATAAAAATGTCTCCTGTGCTTCGCTTTTCTAAATCTTCCAGCTGAAAGTCAGTATCAAGGAATCTGAGTGGTTTTTATCCCCAGTGATAGGTTTAAGAAAACAAAATGAGTGGTAGTTTTCTTCCTTCTTGGGCTACTGGTTCTCCACGTTGTCATTTCTCTTGTAACAGATGGGAATTTTATCCTGGAATTTTGAGGAGGACTTTATGCAGCTTTGCAGAGAGCTTTTATGAATATTAACTAGACGCGTTTTGGATGCAGTCTTTTTCTTTGATTTTAAAATAATGATTTAAAAAATTTTTAAAAAATAATATAAGACCTATATTTGCTTTTTATGCAGCCACGATGAAATCTGGTTCTTTTCCACTGAATAATAGTCTAATTGTTATTAGAGAGTGATTCGATAACTGCTGTGTGAAAACACACAATTTTCATTTTCTCCTCCAATCAGTTGAAGTGGCTCTATTATAATTCATTTTGGATTCTGCTAAATATGGGTAGTTATTGCCTTTTTTCCTGTTGATGTTCAGTACCTCACTGGGGAACCACTGTCTCATCCCGTCATTCTACATTGCCATATGCACTCATAGCTCTCTGCACAGTCGTTTTTCAGAGTCTTTAATAAGCACACTATAATTGTTGGCTTAAAGTGCCTTTTCTACCAGGTTATAAGCTATTATACTTGAGGGCAATCTTAATCATCTTCATATCTCCAGCACTTAACATAGTCTCAGCATGTGATAGGTGCTCACTAAATTGTTTTTTTTTCTTTTTCGAATTTGTAGCCTGAATTATCCAGGAGAGGAGGATTTTTCTTTGCAGTTTGATTATATATGTTGCACGTTTGAATCAAGTATTTTTTGAATTCTGTATTTATTGCTTTGAAATTTGGAAAGCTGAGGATTAACATGTTCAGTTGTATAATTCATTCAGAAAACAGGTTGGAAAATTCTAATTTTATGGGAAAGTTACAAATGACAACTATGCCTCAGAATAGCATAAGAGGCAACCAGTACTCTCATCCAAGGCAGAGAAGTTAGAACCACATGAAGCAGCATAGTATGTTAGAAAGAAGGAAGTACTGGAAGTTAGGAAGCTCCCATGCTGAAGTCTCTGGCTGAGCTAGCTCTTTGGTCTTTTCATTTAGACTTTCTAGTCTACAGTTTTCTGATCTTTTAAAATAAGAAACTTGATCTAGAAAATCTGTAAGGTCCCTTGGAACTCTAACATTGTCATTTTTAAAATTTTAATGACAATACTAAGATGAATGCATTGATACTAATTTTAAAGATAATTCCTTTGCAAATAACCTTTGTTTTGGATTTTTGCAATTACACGAAATAAGTGTCCTTTATTATTACAAACTGATATACCTAACGGTGCCACTTGAACATATTTATTTCCTAAAACAGAAAGCCCAGCAAGTATAAAGATTATATATGTATATGAACTTCTTTATAAAAAATTATGTTACTGACAAATTTGAGAAAATTAAGTACTCCTCGAGAGAACTGTGATATAGTAGATTAGCCTAATCCTCTCTGGACAAAAATATAAGTATGATTCCTATTTTCCATAAGAGAATGCCAGCTTTCATTACTCTCCTCTGGAAGGTAGAAAAGTAACATTTACTTAATGTCTACTGTATGGAAGTTTCCCTGCTAAATTCTATGTATCTTTTATTTCATTAATCATCATACCTGTTTGTGGCACTCTCCTTAATCAACAGTATGTAATAGATACATTATAGACACTAGTTAGAAAGCTTAATTTTAAACAATCTAGGCTAACACTTCATCGCAGGTGACTCTAATACATTGCCAGTGTGGACTGCTTTGGTCTCATAGCTATGTTAAGTGTCTATCTAGATTGTTTAAGTTATTTCTTTTGTTTCATTAGCCTTTGACAAAGCAAAATTATTGCTGTTTGGCCTATATTATCTCAGTTTTTGCAGAAATGATGCCCTTAAATTGCAGTTTATTTTTATGCTTTCTGTTTTTATACAGAGGCCTAATTGGGAAACTGCCTTTGGAATTTGTTTTGATATCTCTGGCAGAATAATAGTTAATATTGTTAAATGTGTCACAGAATGTTTTTCACACATGCATTAACATAAATTTCTGCTGAGTTTAGCTACAAAGAAAATTATTTATAGAAAAAATTATGTATGCTCCTTGTTTGTTAGTAAGTGGTAACTATATAACTGCGTCTTTCTCTTTAGCTTAGTAAAACTTTAGTCAAATTTGTATCTGAAGGTGGTAATATACTCATCTCTAATTTCTTTAAGTACTTTTATTATTACATGAACTCAAGTTAAATATTATGTGTTATGTTTAAATGTATTGATTAGATGTCTGAAGCCCTTTTGGGAAGTAGGAAGGATGATACACTAATCCATGTGGTTGCCCATTGTTTTTTGAAAATGACATACTTGGCCGAGTGCCATGGCTCATGCCTGTAATCTCAGCACTTGGGAGGCCAGGGTGGGAGGATCACTTGAGCCCAGGGGTTTGAGACCAGCCTGGGCAACATAGTGAGACCCCATCTCTAAAAAAGAAAGACTTTTTAAAATAAGTAAAAATATTTTAAAAAATGAAAATGACATACTCCATTGAAGTTGGATGACAGGCTGTTGTGCAATCTGTAGTTCACAATAAACATGTGATGAGTCTTACTAAGTATCTGTAGTCATTTCAGAGTTCTCTTATCTCCAGTTATGCCTTCTAGGTCATCATAGATCTGATGCTTTTGCCCACAAAAGGTCAATTTCATTCTTCATATGATATCCAGGTAGTAGTTTCCTAACCAGCTATAGTTATGTCATCCTGCATCTTTAAAAAAAAAAAAAAAAAGTAATTGTCAGCTGGGCGTGGTGGCACGCACCTGTAACCTTAACTACTTGGGAGGCTGAGGTACCAGAATTACTTGAACCTGGGAGGCCGAGGTTGCAGTGAGCCAAGAACGCGCCACTGCACTCCAGAGTGGGCAATAGAGTGAGACTCCGTCTCAAACAAAAACAAAAAAAACAATAGTTGTCTTTGGTGAGTCCTGCTTAATATTGCCATACTTCAGTAAACTGTTCAGCAACTCTTGTATATCTTGCTGTTGGCCATTCTTCATGTATATCTATCCCCACAGAAAGAGAGAGGGAGTTGTGGAAAACTTCACTTTAGCATCCTGATAATCTAGTTATATTCTGTAATTTTACTCTCGTTGGGTGTGCTCTGATTCTTGATATAAGTATGACTTTATAGGATATAGGTAAAATAATACTGTAGGTCAGATGTTATATAAGAGTAGGCTTGAGTCTCAGAACTGTAATGAGTTACACAGCAGAATTTGACATTATATTGGTAATAATCTGCCATCTTAGTCTGGTTTTCCATTTTTCAGTTTATACACTATTATAAAATGCACTGCTTTAGTGGGTTTCTTTGATTAGTTTGTATTGTGCATAATCAAATGGTAAGATATCTAGTGCCGAATAGGTGCTCAGTGAACATCTAAATAAAAGAATGTTGACGGAATGTTCACCACTGGTCTTGTTTGTTGTTCCCATTCAAAGGCTTAAAAAGGATTCCTTCTGTTGAATTTGGCCTGAACACTTGCAATTTCAGGTCTAAGCTGAAGTTATTTTTATGGGAGACTGGACATCTTGAGCTGATTTTACTGTTCTGTGCCCAGTCCTATACACAATGAGGTTATTATGTCCTCTTCAACTACCTATTTATCCATCTGCTACTCTTGATTACTTTTGCCCCTTTTGCTCTAACTTGTGTTGTTAGTCGTTTTAATTAATGTGTGTTCTTGTCATCCTTCATATAACCTCAGGCTTTAGTTATTCTTGGTACCATACTTGTTTATCCCAGATTATTTGGTTTTATCAATTTCTAGTATATAATTTCATTAGCATCGATGAGCATCTTATATTTACATTTAACTTCCATTAAAAAAATCAAAGGGGGGGTACACATACTCAAAGTAGTTCTCAACTAATTGCATTTATAAATTGCATGCCTGCCTTAAAATTATCATCATTTGAAAACAGGAATTCCTAGATTTCTGTTTCCATGGATTTTGATTATACTTGTAGCCTGAAGAAGTAGAGGAGTTTCCTAGATTTCTAAAACACATTTTGTTGCAAGGTCTCATCTTTAGTTTTAGCCTCAAGGTCACTTAAGAGTGACGTGTTGGAGACCAGGTGCAGTAGCTAACGCCTGTAATCCTAGCAGTTTAGGAGGCCGAACAGTTTGGGATCGCTTGAGTCCAGGAATTCCAGACCAGCCAGGGTCACATAGCAGAACACTGTCTCTGCAAAAAATAAAAAGTTAGCTGGGCATGGTAGTGCATGCCTGTAGTCCCAGATACTTGGGAGGCTGGTGTGAGAGGATCACCTGAGCCTGGGAACGTTGAGGCTGCAGTGGGTTGTGATGGTGCCACTGTATTCTGGCCTGGGCAAGACAGTGAGACACCGTCTCAAGAAAAAAAAGTGATATGTTGGTAGGAAATATGCTTTTATGTTGTTTTTCTAGTAGTGGTGATGGATTTGTGTACAATCACACATTTTTACCCATTCCCTTTGTCACTCTTGGCATATCTGCTGAGACAGCTGGCAAGATTAGAGGTAGAAATTATAGCTGTAAAACAGAGTAAAGCTACCAGATTGAACCTACAACCTTGGCATTATTAGTAGTACCTTGCATCAAACATTGAACATATTAGACTAAAAATTACTTATTTGGATTTCATTACTTAAAAACCCTCAAAGATCTAAGTTCTCTTAGATAATAAACAATATTGGTCTGAAATAGTAATTATGTAGCTTTTCAGAAAGGACATATTTAAAGAATGCAAGTTGATAGTGAACCTGAGACTGGGTCCCGTATATATCTGTATTTTTCCTTTTTATGCTATTATCAATAATTTCCTGTTAGTGTAGACCAGTAGTTCTCAAAGTTTGGTCTCCAGGCCAGTAGCATCAGTATCTCTTTGGGATTTGTTAAAAATGCAAATTCTTGGGCCCTACCTTGGACCTAACTGAATTAAAATTTTAGGGGTGGAGCCCAGCTGTTGGTGTTTTAGCAAGCTTTCCAGGTGATCCCGATGGATGCTGAAGTTTGAGAACCACTGCCTTGGATCTTTTGCTAATTGGTGCCTTTTGTAATGCAATCAACATTAGCTAAAACTAAGTTAAGGTCTATGTTAGAAGTACTGTAAAACTATTACTTGAGAGCATTTTTGTAAAAATGTTGACTAAAGTAGTAAAAGGTAAAAGTCATCTCTTGTCAATTTATTAGATTTGATTTCTAGGAAATTTCCTAAGGCATTTTTCTTTCTCAGCCATGAGTGACATAAAACAAGACTATGCGTTTTAGGCTTTTTCTTAAAAATAGATTCTTAGTGAGAAAGATTAGTGGAAACAAGCATTTTTTAAAAAAGTACAGTTGACCCTCGAACCACATGGGTGTGAACTGTTCAGATTCACTTTTATGTGGATTTTCTTCTGCTTCTGCCACCCCTGACACAGCAAGACCAACCCCTCCTCTTCCTCCTCAGCATGTGCAACATGATGAGGATAACAAACTTTATGATGACCCACTTCCACTTAATGGGTAGTAAATGTATTTTCTTTTCCTTGTGATTGTCTTAATAACATTTTTTTTCATTGTTAGAGTTCAGTATATTGGCGTGCAGCCTGAAATATGTTTTGATGGGCTGTTTATGTTATCCGTAAAGCTTCCAGTCAACAGTAGTCTATTAATAGTTAAGTCTGGGGAGTAGTTTGGGGAGTCAAAATTATATGCAGATTTTCAACTGCGTTGAAGGTCAGCACCCCAACTCCTGTGTTGTTCAAGGGTCAACTGTATTATGAACAAGTAATTCCAGGAGGCCATCACCTGAACCTGTAAAGTTTGGATTATGCCCAGGGGAAGGAGATAACCTGGATACAGATGACCAGAAAGCAGTAAGTTTATTTTGGAAAGCTGCCAAGTTAATGCTATTGTATTCAAAATCATCAGAGCCAAAGATTGCGTGCGATTCAGGATTTGAGTAATGGAAATTCTCCAGATTTTAGTGTGGAATATTTTTCCTTTGTAAGGAAGGTGGTTTTGAATATGTAAAGTACTTGTTATCTTTGTGTCTACTGTTTGATTTAGTTAAATCGGTAGATAATAATTAAACACTATTAGAGGTGATAGTCAAGGATAGGGAGTGATTTTAAAAACCTGCTTTCCACAGGAAGTCAAATTAAAAATGGAACTGTATAAAAAGATAAGGTTGGTACTAGATTATTAAAATAAAAAGGACTAGGGAAGCTGCCTTCTTGAAAATAATAACTTCAGTTCCCTTTCCTGTAGCTTTATTACGCAAAGCTAATTGTGCCTGTCCCTCCTAATATGTTTCTATATAGGTACCAATGTTGTCATTAATACAAACTGTTAATAAGCAAGCTTCATAATTCTTCCCTTCCCCAAGTACATAGGACCTATGGCCATAATCACTGGTGAATATTTATTCTTTCAAAGACTCTTACTTTGTGTGAATAACTCTTGGGCTCTTTAAATATTTTTAGTCTAGAGTAAATAAGAGCAAATGCTGTGTATTAAATATATTAAAAATTACCTGTAAAATATATTTTAATTAAAAATTTAAACACTGTTATTTGGGAAATTCTTTTTTTTTAAGTTCTACTTTAGGTTTAGCAGCACATAACAAAATACAAACTGACAGTGGCTTAATATAGGAGATGCTAAATTTTTTTCCACATGAAAGCCTGGAGATAGTCAATACAGATCTCATATGGTGGATCTGAAGTATCAAGGACCCAGATTGTCTTACATTCCAGGGTTACCTCATGAACCAAAATTATTGTTGGAACTCTAGCTATTATATCTTCAGGAGGAAGGGAAGAAGAGGAGCATACTCTATCTCTTTGAAGGATACTTTTTTGGCAGTCACATGTCGTTTTTTTTAACTTACATCCAGTTGGCTAGAACATGGATGGTCCCGTGGCCATATGTAGGTAAACAAGAGGCTGGGATAGGCAGTCTCATCTGTGAGGCCTTTGTGCTGAGCTAAATTTGGAGGTTCTGTCACTGAGGAATAGGAGAGAATGGGTATTGGAGTCATAGCAGCTTTTCCCCTTGGGTACAGATGAATCATTTAAAAGAAAGACATTTTCCACCTAAAGTCTGCAATATTTCACTTATGCCAGAGACACCCTTAGAGTTGCAAATGCAATGACCAAAATAGAAAACACACTGAAAGAGAGGAGGTAATACATTGTTGCAGACCAAAAAAGAGAATTGTATCTTGGAGCACTCTGAACTCTTGAGTTTAGCTTTCTATTTTTTTGTGTCTTGTCTTGGGTCAGATTTTTATAATCCTAATCTGGAACCATAAAATGAAAGTGGTACATTTAATATTGACAAGATCATTAAGTGATGGGGAAATAGAAATCAAAGGAAGAATGGATTGCCGTGCTATATTATATTTCACTTGAAGAGCTCAAGGAATTGCACAGTAAAGTAGTAGTGGTAATGAAGTTGATGGCCTACTCTGCTTACTTCCAATTTGACATCCATTTCCAAGCCATGTATCCATGTATTTTATCCTCTTCTAGAATGTTGCATCAGGTTCTACTTAGGTATTTTCTCTCATTTCAGTTGTAAGGATGTGGTTTCCATAAGGGAAATAAATAAAGCTGACCATTTTAATTTATGAATGCTTTTGCCAATATTCAGTTTGTTTTTATATCTTTGACCTAAACATTTTATTAAAAATCCGGAGACATCTGTGTCTTATATATTCTTTTGTCACCTAACTTAAATATTAATATTTTAAGCATATAATTTCAAACATAAGGAGTTTATAATTTGGACGTGAATAGAAGAGCATATGTATATAAGTCTCCTTTGGATTGATAAAACATTTATTCATCAGGCTCTGAGGATTTAATAGACATTAAGTCAGAAACATATCCATTTCTCTTCTCGGCAGAATTGCTTTTACTGATAGCAGCAAATGAGCAGTTGCTGAGGTAGGGAAGAGGCCTTGTCTGGAGGTTATGCATTAGCAAAAGGGAAAATAACTGGCTGATGATGGGCTGGTGATTACAAGCCTTAATATTCTTGAGCTGAGCCAAGAAGCCCAGCAAAGTTCAAAAATAAAATTTTGTATAGTACAGATGTTCTCTGTTACCAATATTAGATAACAACATTCTTTTATCATAACCAAAGGCATTGCCTCAAAATAGCAACACTGAAGACAAGCCTTGCTTTCCTAGTGGTAGACAGTTATAGTAATAATAATGTTAATATTTTAAACACAACGATAATATAAATAGCACATTTATTGCATGCTTACTATGCTGGGCATGGTGCTACATTTCTTCTATGCATTTTCTCATATAATCCTCATAACTGTATAAAGTAGAGAGTGTTAATGTTTCCATTTTACAGAGAAGAAAACGGAAGATTAGAGAGGGTACCTTGACATGTGAATTCAAGTCCATTTGACTTCAGGGTCTGTGTGCTCTAAAGAACACACATGCCTGAAGATCTAGTGCCCCAGGTGCAGACCAAAGCTTTGTAGTTAGAGGGCAGTCCCAGGGCAGGTTGATTGGGTGGTAGTGATAAGGACATGAGTTTCCTTGACCTGCTATTTTGCTGGAGAAGGATAAAGATACAGTATACATTCACCAAGTGAGAGTTTGTATTTGGAGAGAATTTTCTTTACCTTTGAATTTTTTTTGCCTTCTGACAGAAAATAGGATGTTTTTTTTTCTTTGCCCGATGATTAAGAGGATAGTATCATTTCATTCATTACCTGATGATTAAGAGGGTAGTATCGGTAGTATCATTTCATTCAAAAGAACAGTTTTACATTTTGAAGATCATATAAAGTATGAAGCAAGTAATTGCCAAAGCCTCCTCCCCACCACTCCCTGCCCTGCAGGCTTTGCACAATGATTTAGAATATTTTAGGGTTCCTTAAAGTTCTGAATTCCCCTAAGTTCCTTTGTGTTTATTTACAGTTAATGTGTTAAGAGCCATTGACATTTGAAGATCATCAGAAGTGAAGATAAAACATCTCAAAAATTATAATGTAAGTGAATGGGAAAATGCAGATATAAAAATGGACAAAAGTTAATATTGCCAACAGTATTTCTGGATTATATATTATCCCAAATGAAATTTGCACGTATGAGTAACAAGTAGTTTCAAACTTCAGTTCCATTTCCAAGTCCCTGTCCTTAAAATTCTGTGTTCTCTTCTACTTGGGGAAAGCAGTCACTAAGTTTTAGTCATCCAGTTATTTTCCATTAGAATTCTTTTGGCATCCATGTTCTGTTTTCTTCCTTTTCCTCCTTAGCACTTTGCAGTTTGACTTGAGAAGAGGATGACAAGAATTCATGTTATATGCAAAATGTTATAGATACTAAGGTCTTTGCTTTCCAGCTATTGATGTGTGTTGTGTATGTTATTCAAGTGTAATTTTACTACTGTTTTGTATGTTTCTTAGCCAAAAATATGACCAGTTAGTTAGCCGCCTTCCTTCCCCCTATTTCTCTATTCTTTCTTTTTTTCCCCCTCCTCTTTCCCTTCCTTTCTTTCTGTAAATAATTGTTTAACATCTACTGTGCCTTACACACTGTGCTAGATTCTGAATTCCTAAAAGCTTGGTGCTGAAATGAATTATATCATCTTTTCATACTCTTAGAGGGATTAGAGATCAACCAATTAGTGTTTTTCAACTTTGGCTGAGGACCACCTATGTATTTCAGTCAACTGTGAACTTGGTGAACATTTAACTTCCTAGGTTTCAGCATGGACATTCTGAATCATTGAGGTGACGTTAGGAATCGGCATTTAACAGTTGAAGAACCACCGATCCAGATGCTGTTGGATGCTAGTCTAGTTCCAAAAGTTTTCAGATGTGGAAATAGATCTAGAGAACTCTAATAATTTACCCCAGAGCACAATAAATGTTAGAGGGCCAGGAAAGGTTGTGGTTTTCCTCTGAGGTCATAGAGCTATTTAGTGTCAGAGATGATCTCCTAATTCCCAGTTCTAGACTTTACCATGTAGCATCATGATTTTTTTGCAGGGCCATATAACTTCACTGTATTTCCTGTCTATAGAACCCTCTGCTTATACGATGTATAAGATTATAACCAATCCATCACTGTTCCTGAAAAAAATAAGAGGACATATGGGTTATGTAAATGAAAAACGTACTGTTTCTTCATTTTTAGTCAGATATGTGACTCATTCTGGTTTTGAAATCATTGGATAGACTTGGTGAAGGAAAGAAAAAACTTTTTTTTGTATCCATGATATTATTTCTACCTGGATTTAAGTTTTATGCTTATGAAAATGAGGATCTGATTTCATTTTTTGAGTGAAATAGTAGGTACAAATTTTATAGTGTTTTGCAAATAGTAGGTGCTTGATAAGCTATACTATGAACAGTTTACTGTTAAAACTTTTCTTCATTTGTATTCTGTGAAGTACGCTAGTTAGGAGTGATTTTATTTGCTTCATACAGAATCTGATGCTTTATATACCAAGCCAGAAACTTTAAATAATTGAAATAATTTTATTGTATTTATAATACTATATTTTATAGTTGATATTCACAAGATCTCTGAGGGACTGAAATTTATAAAGTATTTTTGAACTATAAGAATTTGAATTCGTTTTAGTATTGTGTATATTTTATATTGTATTATGTATGGTATATTGATAGTTACTGATTTGTAACTTTATATTAGTAAGTCTCGTTATCTTAATTTTGGAAATACTCTAATTCTCAAATTACTAGAGAGTTTAATGATGCAATGCCTTTTTTTAATATTTCGAGACATTTTAATTCTATGATTTTTAAAAAACGTCATTTTAAAATAGCCTATTGATTTCTAAAAAATTATTATATTTTTCAATTATAAATTTTCTTTTCATTAAAAACTTTTTTGTTCTTTTCATAACCATGGAAACAAGATTGTACTTATAAGAGCTCTAGAAAGGAACCTTATCTATTATGTGGTTTTCTAGTTTATGATTTCTAACAACTAATCTGGTAAATAGGGAAGAGTATTCAAAATTAGGGAGAGATATCCTTGGCAGGCATGGATCACTGAGTAATGTCAGTATTTTGATTTTTAGCTTAACCTTTCTGGACTACAAAGAGAAAGATGTTGAATGCTCTACCTTTCCTACTGAGAGTTTTAACTTAGTAACTGAAAAAAAAAAAAAACCCACCTGTGTTAACTTCATTTATATGACTTTGAAGTTTGTGCAGAAAAGTTGTATCTCATTACATTGAAAGGGTAGTGAAAGATTAATTGTATAATAAACAGTTTTGCTTGTCTTGGAAAAACAAAATATATCTATCTAGATAGCAAAAATAATGGATATATGACTTTCTAATTTGAATAATGAATTCAGGTTTGCAAGGTGGAGTAAGAAAATTACATGACAGATCATTTTTCAAGACATAAATTTCCCTGTTTTCTATACTTGTCCAAGTAAAAGTGTTTGTTGAGCAAGTGTTTAGGGAATAGATCACCTTCTCTCTTTTAGTGTTTTTGCCTGTATACTTTAGTTTGGGATGGAAGGGTTAATTTCAGAGCTCTAATAATCTGACCAGTTTTCAGTTTAGTTTGATTCTTCTCTCAGTTAAGTGATATTTAAATAACTTTTTCCCTCTTGGCTACTTATGAATCTGTGTGTTTTCATTTGAGCTATCATCTGAATTTGAATCGGAGGTTTTTGAAGAGATTCTGAGAAGCTCCTTAAACGGGGTGCTGAGGCTGTGAGATTGGTGCTGGAACTCAAGGTCCTTCCTGCCCTCCAGTCCTCACCCCTGTCTCCCAGGGACACATTCATTTTCCACAGAATACTTTGGCTTTCACCTCTTTATTTATTTAAATTTCCCAATAAGTTCTTTGAAGAAACAATACTCTGGAGAAAAAACAGACATATGTAAATTATTTTCTATACAAACTGGTTGTTCAGACTCTGCTGCATTATGAAATCATATGCCTGTGTTATATTTTGGGAAATGTAATTAATAGACCTGGAAATAAATTGATAACTGTGTCCAGGGTCACATGTACCTTAGAACCTTGGGATTTTCCAAACTAAGTGCCAACATGCACCAGTTGGAAGGCTGTCCCAGAGCTCAAATCTCCTTTGTTTCTCTGAAGAATACAACATGTTGTCTCTTATTTCTGTCAATCAGATGCCATGATGATCATTTATATAATCGTTTTTATCTTATGAATTGGCTAAGTTTAATGCAGGGTTCTGGCACAGCATTTTTAAACATAATTAAAAATTATAAATTAATTTGTTTTGGGGGGGTTGTTTTTCTGTTTTGAGGATCCTGCAAATATTCTGACAATAAGTCTTTTGTGTCTGAAATGTTTTATACGCACTGCAGGCCTTTTATTATTTTTTTTAAATAAAATCTTCAACAGAATGACTAATAGAGCATGAACAGTGCTTATGATACTATAGTGCATTGTCTAAGTATTGAGAGCAAAATTTGTGTTCCTAGAAAAGCTTGTTCACAATCAGAATATAGAAGGCATGCTTTAATGTTCTTGGGCAAACATGCTGTGTATGTGCTCAGGACATTACTTACAAGAAAATCACTTTTTAAAAAGAACCTTTTCTTTCTACGGAATATTGAAGAAAAATTGAATTGGCAGCAAGAGTGAAACAGTTTAAGGCAAGTGGTTTAGATCTTATTGTAATGACTATGGTCAGTAGAAATGCAGCCTCTCCTAAATCTTCTAGAGGCATTTGTTTACTAGGATATATGAAAAGATAGATGACTTGAAGTTTCCAGGTTGTTTTCACTTTAGAGTATATACTCTAAAGTGTATATACTCTTTATATGTTTGTTCATCTGCATCTTTAATTTTCAGAAATACTTATTCAATTTTATAAAAAATATTTTTGTTAAATTATAAATATTAGATTCTGTTCATTGCTGTGAAGTACCTTCAGGTGTTGCTGTGATTGACAATAAAGTAATGATAATTCCATTAACACTCGGCCAAACCAGTGGAGCCAGAAAGGGTCAATACTTTTCTAACGGTTACATTGAAAAATACTGGTGGTGAAATTGGTTTTGTGATTGAAGTTTTGGGTCTGTCTTCTGATTGACTATATAAAAAATCATGTAGGGTGTGTGTGTGTGTGTGTGTGTGTGTGTGTGTGTGCGCGCGTGTGTGTGTGTGTTTATATATATATTTAAAAAAATTTCTTCCCAATATTTGTGCTTTGTATTATGTGATTCATCAGTTAACTAAAACTTGTAAGTTTAAAAGTATGTATATTCAATTTTCCTAGTGCACATGAAGACATTTTACATTATAGAGCTGAATGAAAAGTACTTTTAGGGCCTAGTGCTTTGCTTAATTTCAATTTAATTAGTGGATGCCTTTTAAAAGTAGACTTCCTATTCTGTTCTTGTATTTCCACAATGCTATTTGTTGAACACTTTCTACCAGTTCAGTACTTAACACTAAGTACTTTCTATAGATCTTGCTTTTTGATCCTTATTAAAATATTTTGATCCTTATTGCAAGATTTTATAATGCATCATTATCATTTTATAGAGAACTCTATCCCCAGTATTTAGTACATTGATGATATCAGTAAATGTTTGTGGAATAGAGGGGAGGTTAAAAAAAAAACAAAATAAAGGAGATTTAGGAAGTTCCTGCTCTAGAGAGGACAGGAGGGAAGATGGCTGAGGCCTTTAGTTAGAGGTGGAAGACCTCAGTCTCCATCCTTCCGAGGAAGCTAAGGTGGTGTTTTGAGGTGTGGAATATTTGGATGTGATCAGTGAACCCGTGCTATCTGGAGACAGATTTTTCTGCCTTTGCAGCATTAAAAGGGATTCTTATAAGTCCAGAGTTTGAGTCAGAATATGCTTCTGTAGTAGGTACCAAACTTCATTTGTTTAGACATAATCTTAATTTGAAAGTTTCTTAGGAATATTTGTAACTAAAAACAAAATCTACATGAAACAACAGCAAAAAAATAAGTGAAGAGTGCTTTGTCTTATTTATTGATTCTATTTTGAAAAGCATATAGAGAGTAATTTTTCCCCCCCACCAATAATGTTTGTATAACTTTGTTCACCTAAATGCTACACTTTGAAATAGTAGAACTTTTGAGACCAAAAGAGTGGAGCATTGCTTTTAAGAATAGTGTAACAAAGGAAAAAAAACCCTTTGTTATAATAACAGCAGAGAAAAAAATGTGTGGGAATGACTAAGAATCAGATGATGGGATTACTGTTTTGATCTTGTGGTGGAAAGAAAACTCTCTGGCTGAGATGGTGGCAGGGCTATTAGAAAACCAAGGCAGACTAGTGCTGTACTATATTATTCTGTTGCTATAAACCTAAGTCTTATTATTTCATAGGCATGTGTATATGTATATATTCCAGAGTGCTGGTTATACTCTGATAAGTTTTGTTGTTTTTGAGAAAATATTTTCTTTATCACCACTTCATTCATTTCTAAGGGTTCCAGTTTCAATCTACGTATAGATAACCCCCTCACAGCACCATTAATTGAATAGAGTCCTTTCCCCAGTGCTTGCATTTGTCAGCTTTGTCAGATCAGATGATTGTAGGAGGGCAGCATTATTTCTGGGCTCTCTATTCTGTTCCATTGGTCTGTGTGTCTGTTGTTTTTGTACCAGTATCATGCTGTTTTTGTTATTGTAGCCTTGTAGTATAGTTTGAAGTTGGGCAATGTGATGCCTCCAGATTTGTTCTTTTTGTTTAGAATTGCTGTGGCTATTTGGGCTTCTTTTTGGTTCCAGATGAATTTTAGAATAGTTTTTTCTAATTTTGTGAAGAATATCATTGGTAATTTGGTAGGAATCGCACTGAATCTGTAAATTGCTTAGGGTAGTATAATCATTTTAACAATATTGATTCTTCCTATCCATGAGCATGGAATGTGTTTCAATTTGCTTGCATCATCTTTGATTTCTTTCAGTAGTGTTCTGTAATTTTCGTTGTAGAGATCTTTCACTTTCCTGGTTACCTGTATTCCTAGGTATTTTTTTTATAGGTATTGTGAATGGGATCGCATTCTTGATTTGGCACTCAGCTTGAATTTTGTTTGTGTATAGAAATACTACTGACTTTCACACATTGATTTTGTATCCTGAAACTTTGCTGAAGTTGTTTATCAGATCTAGTAGCTTTTGGGCAGAGACTGTTGGGTTTACTAGGTATGAAATATATCATCTGTAAACAGATAGTTTGACTTCCTGTTTTTTATTTGGATGCTTTTATTTCTTTCTCTTGCCTGATTGCTCTTGCTAGGACTTACAGTGTTATGTTGAATATGAGTGATGACAGTGGGCATTCTTGTCTTTTTCTGTTTCTTAAGGGGAATACTTCCAGCTTTTACCCATTCAGTGTGATGTTGGCTGTAGCTCTCACTGTTTTGAGGTATGTTCCTTCAATGCCTAGTTTGTGGAAGGTTTTTAATATGAAGGGTTATTGAATTTTATCAAAAGCCTTTCTGCATCTGTCGAGATGATCATATGGTTTATATTTTCAGCCTGTTTATGTAATGAATCACAATTAAGTAATTTGTGCACATTGAACCAGCCTTGCATCCCGGAGAGAAAGCCTCCTTGATCATTGTGGATTAGCTTTTTGATGCACTGCTTGATTCGATTTGCTAGTATTTTGTTAAGGATTTTTGCAGCTATGTTCATCAGGAATATTTGTCTGAAGTTTTCTTTTTTCGTTGTCTGTCTGCCAGGCTTTTGTATCAGAGTGATGCTGGCCTCAGAATGAGTTAGGGAGTCCTTCCTCCTCATATTTTTGGGGGAATAGTTTCCATAGGAATGGCACCAGCTCTTCTTTATGCATCTAGTAGAATTTGTCTGTGAATCCATCTGGTCCTGGGCTTTTTCTAGTTGATAGGCTTTTTATTATTGATTCAATTTTGGAACTTGGAATTAGTCTCTTCAGGTTTTCACTTTCTTCCTGGTTCAGTCTTGTAAGGTTGTATGTTTCCAGGAATTTTCTATTTCTTGTAGGTTTTCTAGTTTGTGTCTATAGAGGTATTCATAGTAGTCACTGAGGATTTTTTTTTGTATTTCTTTGGGGTTGGTGGTAATGCCCCCTTTGTCATTTCTGATTGTGTTTATTTGAAGCTCCTCCGTTTTTCTTTATTAGTCTTAGCTAGTGGTCTATCTATCTTAATTATTCTTTCAAAGAACCAACTTCCACTTTCCTTGATCTTTTGTATGTTTTTTGTGTGTCTCAATTTCATTCAGTTCAGCTCTGATTTTGGTTATTTCTTCTGCTAGCTTTGGGGTTGGTTTGCTCTTGGTTCCCTAGTTCCCCTGGGTGTGATGTTGGGTTGTCAATTTGAGTTCCTTCTCATTTTTCGATATGGGGGTTTAAACTTAACTCTTAACACTGCTTTAGCGATGTCTCAGAGATTCTAGTATGTTGTATCTTTGTTCTCATTAGTTTTAAATAATTTCTTGATTTCTGTCTTAATTTCATTGTTTATTCAGGAGCAAGTTGTTAAATTACCATGTAATTGTATGGTTTTGAGTGATCTTCTTAGTATTGATTTCTATTTTTATTGCACTGTGATCCAAGGGTATGGTTGATATGAATTTGGTTTCTTTAAATTTGTTGAGTATTGTTTTATGGCTGATTGTGTTGTCGATTTTAGAGTATGTGCCATGTGCATATGAGAAGAATGTTGTTTTTGGGTGGAGAGTTCTGTAGATGAATGTAAGGTCTATTTGATCAAGTGTTGAGTTTAGCTCTTGAATATCTTCGTTAGTTTCTTGCCTCAATGATCTAATATTGTCAGTGGGGTGTTGAAGTCTCTCACTATTATTGTGTGGTTATCTAAGTCTCTTTGTAGGTCTCTAAGAACTTGTTTTATGAACCTAGGTGAGCTCCTGTGTTGGATGCATATATATTTAGGATAGTTGAGTCTTCTTGTTGAATTGAATCCTTTACCCATTTTATAATGGGTATAATAATATAATGCCCTTCTTTGTCTCATTTGATCATTGTTGGTTTAAAGTCTGTTTTGTTTGTTTGTTTGTTTGTTTTTGAGACAGAGTCTCGCTGTATTGCCTAGGCTGGAGTGTAATGGCACTATCTCGGCTCACTGCAACCTCCGCCTCCTGGGTTCAAGGGATTCTTGTGCCTCAGCCTCCTGAATAACTAAGATTACAGGCGTGTGCCACCACACCTGGCTAACTTTTGTATTTTTAGTGGAGACAAGGTTTTGCCATGTTGGCCTGGCTGGTCTCAAACTCCTGGCTTCAGGTGATCCACCTGCCTCAGCCTCCCGAAGTGCTGGTATTACAGGCGGAACCACGATGCCTGGCCAAGTCTGTTTCATCTGAAATTAGGATAGCAAACCATAGTTTTTTTTTTTTTTTCCTTTTCCATTTGCTTGGTAGGTTTTTCTCTATCCCTTTACTTTGAGCCTATATATTATCTCCTTATTTTAGTGCGAATATATCTGGCCTACTATTTTTATTGCTGTTGTTTTTAATATAGTGGATATGTTGTAAATGCTAATCTCTAAAAGAGTTCTGATTTTAGTTTAGAAAGATTTCTTGGTAAACAAATATTTATTGAGTCTGTGTATTTCACCAAACTAGAAAACATAAATTTGCTTGAAAACATTAGCAAAGAACCAGTTTTTAATAGGTATGAATTAAAGATGAATGTGCTGAGGGAGGCGTATATCCAGGAAGAGTGGGAATAATCTAGAAAGTCTTCCTGAGAAAATTACTTTTGTTTCTTAGCCCCGTACATATTTGTTTTTTGCTCTAAATTTATGTCTTATGCATTTTAACAGTAACTTCATTTTCTGCATTTTAGCACTGTTGTCAATTACAGGATGCTGGTCCCCTTTCCCCAGCCTGCATTTTTGTTTTTAAGCAGTGGTATGTGTTGTGTTGTGTGTGTGTGTGTGTGTGCAGGTGCGTGCGTGTGTGTGTAAGAATATCACACTTTAGACGGTATTTTCACATCAGAGAACTGTGAGGCTGGATGAGATCATTAAGGAGAGGAGGAGTACGTAGAGAAGATAAGTTCAAGGGCAGAGTGAGTTTAGGGGCACTCCAGTGTTATGAGGTTAAGGAGGTGAGATGGAACCATTACAGGAGACCTGAGAGGATTGGCTAGGGAATAGGAGAAAAACCGTAAGAGTAGAGTTCTGGAAGTCAAGTGTGGAAAGTATTTCAAGGAGGAAGGTGTGATCAACTATGTTAAATGCTGCTGATAGATGAGGAGGAAGTATTAACAGGTTTAGCAAAGTGGAGATTATTGATGACCTTGACAAAAGCATTTTTGTTGGTGTGGTGGAGGCAAAGGCCTGACTGAAGTGGATTTAGGAAAGAATGAGAAGTGAGGAATTGGAAGCACTGCATATATATTACCGGAAAGGGGTCCTGATCCAGACCCCAAGAGAGGGTTCTTAGATCTTGCTCAAGAAAGAATTCGGGGTGAGTCCATAGAGTAAAGTGAAAGCAAGTTTATTAAGTAAAGGAATAAAGAATAGCTAGCTACACCATAGGCAGAGCAGCCCCAAGGGCTGCTGCTTGCCCATTTTTATGGTTATTTCTTGATTATATACTAAACAAGGGGTGGATTGTTCATGATTGCCATGGTACTTGAGGGAGTGTAGCAGTAAGGACAACCAAAGGTCACCTCCATCACTATCTTGGTTTTGGTGGGATTTGGCTGGCTTCTTTACTGCATGCTGTTTTATCAGCAAGGTCTTTAAGACCCCTATCTTGTGCCGACCTCTTATCTCATCCTGTGATTTAGAATGCCTTAACCTCCTGGGAATGCAGCCCAGCAGGTTTCAGCCTTATTTTACCCAGCCCCTATTCAAGATGGAGTTGCTCTGGTTCAAACACCTCTGACATATAGACATCTCTTTCAGTGAATTTTGCTATAAAGAAGCTCAGAGAAATGAAGCACTATTTGGAGGGATTAAGATGAGAGAAATAATACTTTGTTTCTATGCTGATTAGCGAGATTGAGTAGAGAGGGAAAATTTTATGATGCAGTAACTGGAGGAGAGAATTGCTGGAGAGATTTTCTTGTGTAAACAAGAGGAGATAGAGTTTAATGAGGGTTTTTGTTTGTTTGTTATTTGTTTTTTTAAGATGGACTCTTGCTGTGTCGCCCAGGCTGGAGTACAGTGGTCTTGGCAAGATCAAGTGCAGTGATCTTGGCCCACTGCAACCTCCACCTCCCGGGTTCAAGTGATTCTCCTGCCTCAGCCTCCTGAGTAGCTGGGACTACAGTCGTGTGCCACCATGCCTGGCTAATTTTTTTGTATTTTTAGTAGAGATGAGGTTTCACCATCTTAGCCAGGGTAGTGTCAATCTCCTGACCTCGTGATCCGCCTGCCTCAGCCTTTTAATGTGCTAGGATTACAGGCATGAGCCACCATGCCTGGCCTAATGAGGGGTATTTAATGGCAATATGGATGATTTCTCCATAGTAAGAGAAAGCAAGGCAGAATATATGTGCACAGTGCACACAGGTTATAGTTGGAGAGCTTGTGGAAAATCTGTGTTTGGTTCTGTATTTTTGAGTGAAACAGGAAATTAGAGCATCTAGGAAATTCAGGGTGGAGAGGATGATACAGGGTGAAGAAAGCAAAGAAAATATGAAATAGTAATCTAGCAGAATGAGAGAGTGTATGAACTAGAGAAATGTTGTGTAATATCTAGGCAGTATTAAGGGTCTAGTTGAGGTAAGCGGCCATGAATTCAAAATGAGTCCACGCTCTGGTGGTGTTTTTTTTCTGTCAACTCGTTCAACTGTGTGGGTATGGTCTGGAATAGTCAGAAAGTTGGCTTTAAGCAGCTTTCCGTGTTGACAAGTAAGTACTATGAAGTAAGCAAGGGCAAGGGAACGACTGTAATAACAGGCATGGAGTTTTAAAAGCTGGGAAAAGCGAGAAGTGAGAACATGAAATAGATACTCTGGAGTGTAGTAGGAACAGTGGAGGTTTTGGTGAAATTGAACAATTCGAAGTGTTGGTTGGGGGTACTAGAGTAAAAGAGCTGATGGTCAGACAGTAGAGTGTTTGAAATTTAAATTAGGGAGTGATTGCAGTTAATTGGTAATGCCAGTCCGGAGGATATGATCATTGAGGTGAATGGCTGAGGTAGAATGGAAGACAAGATCATTGCGGAAGAGGAATTCGATTAACTGAATGGCCAAGGTGTTTAAATGCTCATTTATGTAAATTGGAATCAGTAAGAATTACAGCAGTTGGCAGCACTGGAAAGAATTATGGTAAGCCTGAAGCTAAAGTCTTAAGGAGTGAGAGAGAGTGACTTAGAGACAGGCAAATGATGTCAACAAAGAGGGTGGTACATGCTGTAGTCTGATGGCATGAGGTTGAATACTTGGGGTTTTTAGAGACAGAGAGAGAGAAGAATCTGAAAGTGGCAGTGAGGGACAAGGCCCAGTTTTCAGGCCTAGTGGTGGGAGAGGAATATTGGAGAGAAAATAAAAGGGCTGATTTTTCTGTCTGAGAAGGCTGTTGGGGAACAGTGTCCTCAGGTAAAAACTAGGCTTTAATAAGCATAAAAGGTAAAAAGACCCTTTAAGAAGAGCTAGAGATAAAGGTCATTTTGGTGATGGCTAACCTTAAAATTCAGAAACAGAGGAATAGGGAGTGAATGGGAGGTAGAATGAGAAGGGGGATTAGAATCTGGTAGTTCTGACTACTTGTGAGAACTGTTGAAAATAGAGGTAAAAGTATAATGATGTTAGCCCTTACAGTTTTTAATGTGGGTAGTTGTAAGACTGTCCATGTTAAAATGCAAATGATGTTGAAGGGAGGAAAGGGTAAGGTTGTGCAAGGGACACTCACAATCTGGGGCTTCCACTTCACTTTTGCTAATGGTATTGGAGAGGCTGACAGAGAGATGGAAGGACAGACAGTCTTACTTCCTCAGAGCACATGGATTTCCAATGCCCTTTTTAAACTCTTGCTGATGGAGGCTGGGGGATAAGGAAATGGGTTGGCCTGTCTGGAGCACAAGGAGCTGAATAAATAACCAATTATATGATATACCATCACCATTTTACATAGAAAGAAACTGAGATTCAGAGAGGTAGAACACCCTGCCCATGGTCACATGGCTACTAAGTAGTAGGGTAAAAGAAAACGAAGCAGTCTTTGTGGATGAGGAGTCAAGGAACAGTAAGATTCTATGAGATAATATCATATTGCCATGAACTCTTATCTTCATTTACTATCAGATCTTATAATATCACATGGATTCATACTGAATTCTAAGTGGGGGATTAAATTACCAATCCATCTTTCTCATGTGGAATGCATTCCTTGTTTTTTGTTGTCCAAAAACTTTAAAAATATTTATGGGAAATAGGCTTAAAGATACTTACTGTCTCTGTAGTTCATTCTTAACCTGTTTCCAAATCCAGTTAAGCTTTATCTGCTCCAAGTAGCATTCCCTTATTGGTCTCAACTGAACTTCATCCTCATGCATTGAGTTTATATAATAAAAATAAATATTGGGGTATACGTTTGTGTTATAGCTCCCCAGTTAGATAATAAGCACGTTGAGGGCATTTCTCCTTTTAGTTCTGTACTCCTTATCAGAAGCAATATGAGTTAGTCAAAAGGAGATCCAATTCTGTATCTGCTTCTCTCTCTCTCTCTGGCTGTGCCACTAATTTGATACTATATTCCAAACCATTTACTTCACTTCTCTGGGCTATACTTTATCTATAAATAAGGGGAGGGATGGGGTTTCACTAGAATGATCTCAGAAATCCCTTACATTTTTAATATTCTATAACTTCCTGATTGGCTGTGAGAATAGTTGGCTACTAATGCAATACTTGCATGTGAAAGGGACAGTTTTAAAAAATATTTGGTATAATTCTAGGTACTGTATAGCTTAGTGTCCTTGAAAGGTGTTGGCAGTAGCCAAGCAGGATCAGAGTGAGAAATAAGGCTGGAGAGAGAGTGTGGGGCCAGATAGTCAAATGCTTTGACTAGTAGTGGGTATTTGTGAATGTGGGACTGAGAAGATTAAAGATAGAAGGTTGAAAATCATTTGCACAGAGATGGTAACTGAAGATGTGGGAATTCATGATATTTCAGAGAGAAATTAAGAAGAGAGAACAGAGGCAAGGTGAGAGTTTTCAAGAGAATCTATATTTAGGGGACAACTGGAAGAAATAACTTAGAAAAGGAGAGAGTCAAAGCAAAGCTAGTACATTTTAATGACAAGGGAAGCTTAGAGAGCAAAGAATTCCAGGAGGGAGGTAGTGATGATAGCATCCAATAATGCACAGAGGTTAAGGAAGGTGAGAACTCAGAGAAACAAGGCCCCTGGTTTTGTTCCTGAGGTCATTAATGACATCTAGAAAACAGCATCAGTAGAGTAGTTGAGGGTAGAGTTCAATTTGAGTGTTATTAATGATTCGCATGTAGATTCAGGTAATCAATATTGAGTTCCTACTAAATGTCTGGTATTGTGTAAGTTTATGCATGTGAGTGTGTGTGCATGCACGCGCACATGCACACACACACACCTCTCCCAAAGTAGACTGGGTGGGGCAGAATGACGTGCATGAGAGGAAGGACTGGCTTTGAACCTGAAAAGAGAAATGTTATCTACAAAAGGAAGGAAGGGTGCGTTTGGATATAGGTAAGTTTATTGAAGGAAGGGCAAGAAGTTGAGGCAGTCCGTGCCTCCATACCTTAACTTTTTCATTCATGTCAAATAAGTATTTCTAAAACATTATAGAGACTGTGTTGACATTGTAATTAATTTAACATTTTATTAATCAGTCCAATGGACTTTTCTCTCATTTCCCTTGACTGCTCTGTAGTATTAGGTAGTGTTAACTACTTATTTTGAATAGTTGCATTTGCTAAGTATTAAATCTTGTTTTATATCTTGTCTCTGGGCTACATAATTCCATTTTATGGATTTGATTTAGCTGTCACCTAGCTGTAACCTCTCCATAGAATGTTAAAGCTGTATTTCTGCTTGCTTAATGAATATATCCACTTTGATGTTTTGCGAGTACCTCAAGTTCAATGTTCAATGATATCAAAATCTATTGAATTATTTCCACATACCACATCCTAGCCAAACCTGCTCGCTCTTCTATATTTTCTATCTTTGTCATTATGTGGCCTCGTTCCGTTGTCTATTCAGTGATCTTACTGCTCTAATACAATAACTTATTAACTGACCTAAGTTCCTCTAGAATTTTTTTCCCAGTGGATGCTCCATAACCTAAGCAGAATGTCTCTGCACATAGAACTATTTGACACTTCTACTCAGAAATGTTTGATGGCTTCCCATTGTCCTCAGAACATAATCTGGATTTTTAGCATGGTATCGAGGTTTATTCACGGAACATAGCTTGTACCTTTCTTGCCTCCACAAAGCCCAGTTACATAGGTTTCCCCAAATGATCTATTTATTTAAGCTGTTCTCTGTCTGGAATGTTTTTACTCTTTTGCTTTACCATCAAATCCTACTAACAAGTCACTGGCCAGCAAATATGACATCTTTCAAGCTTGCCTCAGCTTTTCCCAGTCATATTTAGTCCTTTCCTCCTCTGCGCTCCTGTAGTTTTTTTTTTTTAACCGTTCTTATAGCATTCATCACAATCAGATTCATAGACAGTTAAAAAGGAGTCTATCTCTCCCATGAGGCTATAATTTGGGAGCATATATAACATTGTTGTATTATACGTATATCTTCATAGAACACTCATATCACACTGATAAGCAGTAAATCAACATTGCCTGAATGAATGAATGAATGAACAAATATATGATCAAGTAAAATCTAAAATCCTTTGGCCTTGCTACCACCTCAGTCTTAAAAAATTTCAAGACAGAAAGCAGCAGCTCCTCAAACGACCTGTTTTCTTCTTTACTGTCTAATTTGGCACACTGATTTTTCAGTCAGCAAGACTGGGGATCATATTTTGAGTCTTCCTTCTCCCTTGTTTTCAGGTCAAGTCAGCTGCTAAATTCTATTCTGTTTCCAAAGTGTCCCATATGTCCACTCCTATTTTATTTTTATTGCTAGTTTAGGCTCTCAGTACCTCTGACTGGAGAAGATCTCCTAATAGTCTTGTAACAGATTTTCCTTCTCTTGTAATCTATTCTTTGACTTATTGTTAAAAGTCTTCCTAAAGTACAGAAACTTTCAGAGGTCTCTCATTGCTTACAGAAATATCAACTTATTATTCAGCACTTTCTTTTTTTTTTTTTTTTTTTGAGACGGAGTCTCGCTGTCGCCCAGGTTGGAGTGCAGTGGCGCGATCTCGGCTCACTGCAGGCTCCGCCCCCCGGGGTTCACGCCATTCTCCTGCCTCAGCCTCCCGAGTAGCTGGGAATACAGGCGCCCGCCACCTCGCCCGGCTAATTTTTTGTATTTTTAGTAGAGACGGGGTTTCACCGTGTTAGCCAGGATGGTCTCGATCTCCTGACCTCGTGATCCACCCGCCTCGGCCTCCCAAAGTGCTGGGATTACAGGCGTGAGCCACCGCGCCCGGCCTATTCAGCACTTTCTACTCTGTAATCCAAACCTACCTTTTCAGGCTTATCTCTAACTGTGCATTATAAGTACACTGTATGCCAATAAAAGTGATCTGCCTTCTCCAGTTGCTTTAACATGTCTTGAATTTCCTACTTTGTCCTTTTTCATGCTGTTCCTTTGCTTAGTGAAATTGTTGAGAGTATTGAACCTCTTTTATCTTCTGGCCAACATCAAATGCCACCTCTTTCATAAAAGCCTTTCTTGAGCCTCTAAATTAAAACTTTACATGAACTTTTCATATACAGCATTGTTAGGTGGTCTCTCTCCCCAATATTATTGTGGATATATTTTGAAATGTAAGACATTTGAAATAGAATCACTACTTATCTACATAGGTATAGTTTCTGGTAAAATCACATAATATAAACAACACCCAAGGGCTCTGTTTCTCCAAACCCCCAGGGATTTGTTTCTCTTTCTCACACCCATTTATCATGTTCTGTTTGTGTGTTTTTTTGTGTGTGTGTGTTTGTAGAGACAGTGTCTCACTGTTGCTGTGCTTGTGTTAAAGTACACTAGTGAAAGTTCACCAACAACAGCAAGGGTCATATTTATCTCTGTATTTCTAGGGGTTCCTAGATGAGTAGTATCTTACATATTGTAGGCACTAAAAAAGGCATTGGTTAAACTGAGAAATGGGATAACCAAAATAATATGCTGCTGAAGGGAGATGATCATTTATAGAATCAGAACTAAGAAAAAAACTTTTTTTGTTTTTTTTTAAAAACCAACCAGGCCATTAGTAATTATAGAAAGAACAATTTCAGGGCATCACTTGATAGTGGCAGAAGCTAGATTCCAAGAGATTAAGCAGTAAGTGGGCATTGAGAAATGGAGGCAATGATGATAGACACATAAGAATGGAATATGGTCTGCAGATTTGGGAAGAGACTTGTGAACAAAAACCATATGTAGTATTTGAAAGAAAAAGGAGTTTGCTGTCAGAAATGCAAGTACCAAGATTACTCCAAAGTGTCTCCATTTTTTCAAGTTGGCAGAAAAGTACTCCAAGTGAGTCAGGCAGGCCACTGAAGCGAATAACCAGCTCTAGTGTGCCGAGGTCACAAAGTTAGAGTAAGTTTGTGAATCACAGACTAAGAAGACTTGTAAACGTAACCTTGTTGAACACTGGCAAGGGTGATGTCCTGGAGTCAACAGAGTTTACGTTAGTCTGGTGCAGTTTAGTCTGATTAAATCATTTAGAGAGAAGAGTTACTGAACCAACCGTGTATGTATTGTTAGGGGGTCTCTCTCTCTTAAATTATTGTGGATATATTTTGAAATGTAGGACATTTGAAATAGAATCACTACTTAGCTAAATAGGTGTAGTTTCTGATAAAATCACATGATATAAATGAAAATATTTAAAGGAATTGTGGCTAATATTTGTTGATAGATGTCATTTCTATTTGTAAGTAAGGGTGTTGAATTTGCACAGTGATAGTCCAGAGCTCCTGAAATATATGTAGTTGTTGGATTTAATTTCCCTTTGACTCCATTGTACATAAATATTCTCTTAAAGACTTTATTGTAAGAAACACAATATCGGATTAATTCTATTTAGTCTTTGTGTCTTTATATTTAAGACTGTGATTACATAATTAAAATACTAAAAAATTTCAAATATGAAGCTATTTTAGCACACATGCATGTGTGCATCGTGTGTGTATAAAAAATTTATTTTAATTTTTTAATATTTATCTGTATAATGTGTGGATGTTACAAAAGGCAGAATACTCATTTCAGAAGCCCTGGACCACTTTAGAACTAAAAGAGATCATCGGGGCCAAGATTCTTAACCTTTAAGTCCCTAACATTGTAAGCACTTCAGGAAATAGCTCTCATGGGATTTTCAAAGAGGTCTATGACCACCAAAAAAGGTAATCACCAACAGTCTAATTGGTGCTTTTCACAGAGTGACAGTGTAATGGGGAGTGGGAATTAAGTGACTTGGCCAAGGATACTGCTGTTAGCTAGATAGGACTAATCCTGGTTTCTCAATTCCCAACTACTTCTTTAACCATCCCAGTGAAAATAACATAGTCAAAAACCAGTTCCCACTAGTTTTGTTTTTTTTTTAAAGATTGTCATTCTTTTAAGACAACCTCTTAAAAGAAATGTTTGTCTCAGTATTCCAGGAAGTCTTTTGATGGGAATGGGACATGATATATGGTATACAGAATAATATGCACACAATAACAACTCCAGAAGGAAAACTAGACTTCCACCTTCCCTACCCATGTTTTATCCCTCTCCCTCCTTTCACAGATTTCTTTTTTGTTTTATCTTGCATGTTCTAGTGATGGCCTCTGATGCATTTAATAGAATAATTCAATCTTCTGATCATTCTCATTCAGTCTTTCACTCCTTAACAAATATTTCCTGAGTGTCTACTTTATACCAAGTGCTATGCTAGGTCCTAGGAGTAGAATGTTGAGCAAAACCAACAGGATCCCTTCTCCTTGAAGTTTGATGTCTTAGGAAGCATAGTCATTAATCAAGACAGGCATGGTGTCTTGCACTGTAATTCTAGCTTCTTGGGAGCCTGAGCGGGGAGGATCACTTGAGTCCAAGAGTTTGAGGCTGCACTGAGCTATGATTGCACTATTGCACTCCAGCCTGGGTGACAGAGGAAGACCCTGCCTCAAAAAAAAAAAAAAACAAAAAACAAAAAAACTCATTAATCAAACATTTGCAAAGTACGTAAGAAGAGACTGGTTGTAAGTGAAAAGAATGAAAAGCACAAAGTGCTATGAGAGTGGCTATGGGAGCACTGGTTTTGTCTGGGGCATCTGATTGGATTTTCCCAAGGAGGTGATATTTCAGTTGAGAGGAGTTTGGCAGAACCATGCTTCCTGCAGAGGGGCTAGCTAATTTCAGAATCTCAAAGAAGGCTAGTGTGGTTGAACTGGGGAGAGCAAGGGGAGAGGGAGATACAAAGAGGAACTGGAGAAGGAGGCAAGGATTAGATTATGTAGCAACTTGAGGCTGTGGTAAGGTGTTGATCTTTATCTTGAGAGCAGTAGGGAGCCACTGAAGGATTTTAAGAAGGGGAATGACATGGGTTGTTTCCACTTTTTGGCTATTGTGAATAGTGCTGCTATGAACATTCATGTACATATTCATGTACATTCATGTGTTTTTAATATATATTTTGTTTTTCTCTGGTAAATAATCGTGGTTTTTTTTTGTGTGTGGAAAAATATTTTCATTTCTCTTGGGTTTATTTTTAGGAGTAGAATTGCTGGGTCATAGGGTAATTGTGTGTTTCACCTTTTAAGGAACTACCAGACTGTTTTCCAAAGTGGCTATACCATTTTACATTCCCACAAGCAGTGCCTGAGTGTTCTGATTATTCCACATCTTTGCCAACACCTGCTGTTGTCTGTTTTTAAAAAAATTTTATTATAGACAGTATAGTGTGAGTGAAGTGATATCTCATTGTATGCCCCTTGCCTTTTATTAGCCAGGCTTTTAAGCCTGGCATTTAGATTTCAGCAAATTACAGCCTTTTATCTGTTTAGTTTGAATAAACTACTTATTTACAAAATATGCCTTGTAGTTTCTCAAGCCCTTTATTTTTACTTTTTTTCCCTTTGTGTGTGTGTGATTTCCAAAGCCTTGATCTGATTCATTCACTCATTAAAGGCCCAACCTCAGTGTCTTCTGTTTCCTTCATTAGCACATGGAGCCATCTGAAATAGTTGATATTTGGCCATCTGACCTATAAAAACAGCAATTTCAAATGGTGCAACTCAATACATTTCTTGGCTTCCTCTAGTCATAACTATTCCCATTTCCTTCGGGGTTTTTTTTTCTCCTGGCCCTTGTTTGTACCTCTCATGGTATTATTGATATGCTTGTGTGGTATAATGTCTCTTATTGGTCAGAAATCTGAAGTGCAGAGGCTGTTTCATAACCCAATGTTTTGTATATAGAAAGGGCGTGGTAATAAAATTTTTTTGCAGGAAGAAAAGAACATGAAAATTGTTTCTTCATGAAATTATCTCGTATAATTGGAGTGTCTGTCAGTGGGAGTAAACAGTTTTGGGAAATGTAATGTAGAAAACAGTAACAGGCAAAAGGAGCATTCGATTTTTACTCATATTTTCTCAGAGAAAAGTTATTATTGGTGATGTAATCATGTACCCTCTTCCATTGGTACTGTCTTCTTCTTTTTAGTCCTTTTTAGGACTTAAGAGTTTTCTTTATGTAGAAGAAAAGTAATTTTAAGCAGTCAATTTCAAATTGGAGTTCTTTTTCTTCAAAATTTCAAGAAACTCTTTTGAAAACTTTAATCTTCTATGATAGTTTCACTTTTAAACTGCATTTGCAATGCCAAGACACATGCTTCCATAGTGGGAATAATATTTATTTTTCTAATACTTCAAACATAATGCCATCCACGAGACGTAAGTTCTTATTTTTTAAACATTAGGCCACTAATTATAGTTCTTGCCTTCGAACTTTTGCCGTTATAATTTTATTTATGTAACTAATCTGACTTGAGGGATAATATGTGTGCAGTAACACTCAGTTGTCATAAATAATAATAGCTACATATGCCACGTATTCTTCTTTCAGTGTTTTACGTGTTTTATTTTGAGAAGGTTGTTTGCTCACAGAAGATTGTAGTAAAGAAAGAATCTTGAAATAGTAAATAATAACTATGTGGGGAGAGGAGCTTTTAGGTGAGTAAATGCAATATAATGTTACAGGTATTATGATAGAAATATGTACAGTGTACAGTAAAAGAAGCAGTAGGTATGTCTACAAGATAGATGGGACAAAGAGGGCATGGAAGATTATAAAGGACATTAGAGGCAGATACAATAGGGTTATCAAAGGCACAGAGGCATGAAATGGCTACAGAACTTAAGAAATCTGCAAGCCATTCCCAGTGGTTCCAGATGAGTAAAAACTACAGCTGGACATGTAGAACAAGGGCCAGATCGTGGAAAACTGAGTGTTATGCTGAGGGGTTTTGGCTTGATTCTGTAGGCAGTGAGGAATCAATGAAGATTTAAGCAAGGGATTGATATGATCAGATTTGGGTTTTGGAAAGATCACTTTGGTTTTGGTTTGGGATGATATATTGGATGAGTAGGAGAAAAGAGACAAGTAATTTGCACTAGTCCAGAGAAGTGGTGTTAGGATGGTAAAAAGTAGGATAGAGAGAAGATATACCCAAGGGATGGTAGGGAAGTAGACTGTACAGGACTTTGGATAGATTGGATGTGATAGCTGTGTGGGAGAAAAGGATGGTTATGGTTTAAAAAAGTCACTTGGGGAATGGGAGAATCATTGAGCACTGTGTTGGGCCTAGCTGATGTTTCTAATCGTAAGTCCTAAGTGGCCCCAGTCTGAAGATTTCCTTCACTAGTAGCCAAGAAAGATGGTTATGTTGGTCCACATTTAGGGATTAGCAGGACAGTCGTGGCTAATGGATACGGATATAAGGACACTGATGGTTAGGAAGGGAAGCGAAGTGGGCAAAGGAGAGCAATGAATCATGAAGGATAATAAAAAATGGAGGGGTTGAGGGTCTGGGTGTCTCTACTAGGTTGAAGATGAGATGAAGGGAAAGTTAAGAAAGTTAAATATTTAGAAAGGGTTGGCATCTAGTCAAAGATTAATTTCCTCAAGTTTAAGATTATAGTGGCAGGGTAATTCCCAGAAGTGATAAAGTCCAAGGTGTAATGACAAGATGCACATTGCTGAAGTGGGAATGTGTATGAGGGATGTAGGAATTGAGGAATTTTGAGCTAGGTTGTTGACAGTTTATCTTTATGGATAATAAAATTCCCATAATGATGGCAGCTTTGGAGTAGAAAGAAATGCTAGAGAAGAAAGTGAGCCAGATGAGAAAACCCTTAGTGAGTGAGGAGGATGGGTGGGTGGATGATAGTAACAAGGAGGTTGTATACTGAAAAGCCATAAACCTTAGAGGAAGAAGGTTTTTATATGTGAAGATGCAAAACTAATACTAATGTAGAAGCCTGAGAGTTCAGCTGGGAAAATGCTTGTTTCATCTTTGGGCGTTGTTACATGTGGGAAAAGAAAAGAGTCTCTTATTAAAGTCTGCAGGGAAGTGGATTCCTGTGAGGAGAGGTTAGTTGAGGCAGAGGTGAAGGGGAGAATCCTGTTGAAGATGTAGGGGAGTTTATTCACTGTGGACTAAAACATTCAGATAAAGATTAGGAAGAGAATTAGTAGTTGAAGAAAGGCTTGGACAGAGAAAAGTGGGTGTAGGAAACACAAAGTAATATGGTAATGAACATATGCGACAGAGTGTTGACTAGAAGTTTTAGCATTTGGAACAAAGGCCCAGGTTGACAAGGAAAACAGGAATGTTTGGATGGACTGAGATGAAGTATATAGGCCTAGGAAATCTGAGGACCAAAATGGTATCGGTTACTTAATGAGGTTAGAGACTGCAGTTTCTACTCCAAGTTCAAATGCCTTGCTAATTACAAGATTCTTATTATTTGGAGTTTGTAATTTTAAAAAGAGGTGGCCATGTAACTGAAGTTCTCTAGTCTAATGTGGGAAGTGTTAAGTGCAGTTATAGACAAAGTCTATGAAAGTGTAGAAGACTGAGAGTTTAGTTCCAACCGGAAGACCTTCTTGGAAGACTCCAAGACTTCTTGGAGAAGTTAGTTTTTTAAACCAGGTCTTAAAGTGTAGGTAAGATGTTATTAAATAGATTAGGGTAAAGGAACATTCTATTTTGGAAAGGCCTGAAGCAGAGGCATGAATTTTGGGAAATACAGAGCTTGTTTGTGGAACAGTTCATAAAAAATAAACATAGAGAGCTTGACTTCAAGATGAGCAAGGGAGAAATGGAAAAAAAGCAGTGGAAATTAGCGTGTGTTATACCAGTAGCCATGGTGACTACAAGCATGCACAGAGCCAGTATGACAGAAGAAAACAAACAACTACAGAAAAGAGAACTATGCATCCTAGTGTGCCCACGGCCACCTTCAGTCTGAGTAGCTGCTAAAGGCAGCACTTTACGTTTATACCAGAAGTTTTAACAGTTCCGCTGCACCTGCATGCTTCCTTGCTCTCTCATGCTCTCTCTGTCTCCCTCTCTCCCTCTATCCTGTGCACTCTCTCTCCCTCCCTCTCTCCCCCTTTCTCTCTCTCTGTGTGTGTGTGTGTTTCTGCCGTAATCACAAGAACAGTACTATGATGTATTCCCACACTGTACCCCTCCAGTTCAATATTTGCCTGGAGAGTAAAACCCTTTGTAGACTGGTTATACAGAAATATACATTAGTGCTTATTAAACTATAACACTGGATCATAATATCTACCTATGTTTATGTGTGTCTGAAGAGAAGTTAATAATTAAAGGCTGTTTACCACACTTTTGCTAGAAAGACTGATTCTTTGAATCTGAGACTGCAAAGTATAAGTTGCAGTACCTGGATTTGTTATTTTCTCTCTCTTAGATTTATTTACTTTATACTTGGACTCTAAAGAGCCATTTGGTTTCTTTCTTTCTTTTTTTTTTTTTTTTTTTTTTGGTGAGAGTCTTGCTCTGTTGCCCAGGCTGGAGTGCAGTGGTATGATCTCAGCTCACTGCAACCTCTACCTGCCAGGTTCAAATGATTCTCGTGCTTCAGCCTCCCGAGTAGCTGGGACTACAGGCATGTGCCACCGCTCCTGGCTAATTTTTGTATTTTTAGTAGAGAGGGAGTTTCACCATGTTGCCCAGGCTGGTTTTGAACTCCTGGGCTGAAGTGATCCACCCTCCTTGGCCTTCCAAAGTGCTGGGATTACAGGCGTGAGCCACTACACCCAACCAGAGAGCTGTTTGGTTTCTTGGTGCTACATGCTACAATAGTCTGTCAATATGATTTTTCTAGATAATACACTCTCCATAATTTCAAGTTATATTCAATTGCCTTTAAGAGTTTTTCTCCCAGAAGGGCATAGGCATATAAAATAGCATTATACATTTGAACTTGCCCCAGATAGACTTTATGAGATGTTGATTGCTATATTGTGTTTGACTGTCTAGAACAGACTCTATTACAGTGATTTAAAAAATTTAAGTTCATTTATTTTATTTAAAAAATTTTAATTTTATTTAATTTTTCGAGATGAGTTCTTGGCATGTTGCCCAGGCTGGTCTCAAACTCCTGGGCTCAAGTCATCCTTCTGCTTCAGCCTCTCGAGCATCTTGGACTACAGGCACACACAGCTGTGCTCACCCATTTATGTTACATAACAAGAATTCCAGAGGTAGAGAGTTGTTGGCTCAGTGATACTACAAGAACCTATGCTCCTCCTATTCTTTGGCTCCTTGTCCTCAGCAGGCCAGCACATTGCTAATGTTTATAAGATGGCTCTTGTATTTTCAAACTTTATATTCTTATTTTAGGCAAGAGAAATGGGAAAGGACAAAGACTACCCTGCTGTTTCTGCTCCCCTTTATTGAGAAAATAAAAGGTTTCTATAACCATTAGCAGATTTCCCACTAAATCCCACTGACTGGAGTTGACTCACGTGGCTCTCCTAGCCACAAGGAAGAGAAGAGCAAGCCTCTTGTCTTCGGCAGGGCACAAACTACCCTGATAAAAGTCAGGGAGAAAGGGGAATCTATTTGAAGGAGGGAGCTAACAATGTCTGTCAAAGTACTGTGCTTAAAATTTGGTTATTTTACCTGTTATTTTAAGGCAAATGACATTTAATCAGAATTTAGATACAAAAAAAAAGGAAAACATTCACAGCCTATCACTTTTTCTTTCCTTACATTATAAAACTATGTGATATAATTTCTTATGACTGCTTTTTTGTATAATAGTATAGGTTGTTGGAAATACTACGTTGTGTTTGCACTGGAATGCCACTTTTCATTCATTTAAATGAAGTGACAATTTCTTTTCTGGGGAGGTGATTTTCACATTGTATAAGTAATTTAGTTATTCTTGTTATAGACAGGTTCGTAATGAATAAATGGGATTCATTTTAAAGCTAAATGGTTCTTAATATTATCACAACTCAAAGGTGAAGTATTTCATCAAAATCTAGTGAAAAAAATTTTGCATTCTGGTATAAGGAAGACTTTTAATATGTTTTAGAAAAATACATTTTTGAAAATCTGAACTTTAAGACCCAATTCAAAGTATTTGAGGTTTTTCTACCATTGATCTTACCTTAAATAATTTTAACTTTGTTTTACTGACAAGAGGAAATGATATCAGTTATTCAATTTGTGGCATATTGTCACAGATTTTTAAATTTAACAAACATAATACATGTTAACAGTGTACACAGGTCCTGAAGTAGATTTTGTGGAAAATAAAAAAGAAGTGGGCTTGAGCACGGTAGCCCATGCATGAAATCCCGACACTTTGGGAGGCTGAGTGAGAGGATCGTTTGAGGCCAGGAGTTTGAGGAGAACAGCCTGGATAACATAGTGAGACCTCATTTCTCCCCCGCCCCCCTCCCCCCCCCCAAAAAGACATAATTTTTGTTCGTGGGGCACTAGTTGGTGAGACAAAATAAACAATAAAAGCGTGATCAGGTATCGAAAGTTTGGCCAGGCGCAGTGGCTCACACCTGTAATCCCAGCACTTTGGGAGGCCGAAGCGGGCACATCAGTTGAGGTCAGGAGTTCAAGACCAGCCTGGCCAACATGGTGAAACCTCGTCTCTACAAAAATACAAAAATTAGCCAGGTATGGGGGCAGGTGCCTGTAATCCCAGCTACTCAGGAGGCTGAGACAGGAGAATCGCTTGAACCTGGGAGGCGGAGGTTGCAGTGACCGGAGATCGCACCATTGCACTCCAGCCTGGGTGACAAGAGTGAAACTCTGTCTCAGAAAAAAAAAAAAAAAAAAGTTCTATAGGAATTTAAGAAAGTAAAAGTAACTGTAGAGTGATTACTTATAATGGAAGAAGTAGATACTTCAGGCAGGGTTGTTTGATGTGGTGGGAAGGTACAAGGTACAAAGAACTTCTCCTTCCATCCTCATCTGCTCTTTTATCCATTCACCCTTATTCAACTATTTGTAGTGTCTGAGATGTTCTGTAGACTTTGATACTTCTATACCTTTGCATTGCCTTTTGTTTGTTCTTGAAATTTCCTTGTTTGTTGGTCTGATAATCTCCTATCTTTTGAGACTCAGTTTGAATATCATCTCCTCTGAGAAGTCTTCCCTGAACTTTCTGGCCAGAATTGGCTGCTTCCTTTTCTTTTCTCCCATAGATATTTGTATGTATGTGGGGTGTTTGTGTGTGTGTGTATGTGTGTGTGTATGTGTTTCTATTTAGAGTCATCACACTGCACCACTTTATTTACTTGTCTGTGTCACAGGCTTGTGAGCTTCATGAACATGGGGATGATGTCATATTTATTTTCAAATCACAGTGCCTGGTGTAGTGGTTTTGTACATTGGACCACTCAATGAATGTTCTTTGGATGAATGAATGGATGGGTGAATGGATAAAAAGAAGGAATCAGCCTGGAGTGTCTTCATGAGTATTGGGAGTCTATCCAGAGGGAACTTGGATCGTAAGAATACTTGACCCAGCAGGAATAGTTTGTAATTTGTTAAGACTTAGAGATAAGATTGAATAGGCAAAGCAGAACTTAGTTGGCTGTGGAAATTTTAATAAATATTGGAGTTATATTAAATACAATGTCTGAAATTGGTCTTTGAAGCCCCCATTTTTCCAACATACTGTACTTTTGTATTTTGTAGTGCCTCCACTTCTCATTCAGAGAATTCAGTGCATACAAAATCAGCTTCTGTTGTATCATCAGATTCCATTTCAACTTCTGCCGACAACTTTTCTCCTGATTTGAGGGTATGTATACTATTTTAAAGTTCTGATGAAGTACTTTCTGTTAAATATTTGTGGCCAACACTATCAATATAACTAATTTAGCAGGAGATACTGATGGAGTATTCTCATAGATCCCAGTCTACAAAATATCCCAGAATAGGCCAGCAAATTTGGAATGCTTACTTATTTGTAAAAGAAAAATGTGTAATTCATCTCTGAGGTTGATCACCTCTAAGTTCTTTGCCAAAAGATGATTAATGAATTTTTTGTGGTATAAAAGATTTTTATGATTATTCTCATAATAACCAGTAATAGCTAACATTTATTGAATACGTACTGTGTGCCAAGCGTTGTTCTAAGTGCTATACGTGAATTATCTCTTGTAAAACTCTGACCAATTCTGTCACCATTCTACAGATGATAATAACTTGTAGAGATTAAGTAATGTGTCCAAGATCTCATAGCTAATAAATTCTATTGCCGGTGTTCCAGCCCATGCAGTCCAGTTCGGGAGCTAAGTCACTTAAACACTGTGTGATAGTTCCTACACATCTCATTATAGTTTGTAAGTATTCCTCTATTTATTAAAGGTCTCGTTTCTATGAAATTAACCACATTAGTGATATCCTGTAGCACTCTGTACATTTCCGGATTTATCTACTTTTCTATAACTGCTTGTCTATGAATGATTGAGAAAATGAATTATATGTGTAGTGCTAACCCTTTAACTTTACTTCATAATCGTTTTTTTTTTTCTCCAAAAAACACGAAACAATAAACATTTATTTCTCATGGTTCTGGAAGCTGGGAAGTCCAAGATCAAGGTGCTGGCAAATCCATTATCTGATGAGGGTATGTCTTCTTGTATCCTCACCTGATGGACAGTATGTCAGAATCTTTTTATTCCAAACTTGTGGCTGCTTTCTCACTGGTTACACTTACACAATTTTAGCTAAAACATTGTTTTCCTTAAGGAAGTCATTTGCTGTTGAGCATATGTTGAGGATACTTATATCTTTTTCATCCATTTCATTGTCAAAACAGAATTCAACAAGAAGACAACATCTGTAAAATCTTCTGCATATTTGTCATTACCTTTTGTGAAATTTCATAAAATATTAGATTGGGAGTAGCATGATTTTAAACATCACTAAAAATTAGAAAGGCTTATCTTTGTAATCTGCATATATCTTATGCTAATTATGAAAACTTCATGCTATCATTAGCCATTATCTTGAAGCATACAAAGGGCAGGGTTCATTGTTAACAAGAATGGTTATAAATGCATTGTTGCTTCTCAAGTTGTTACTATTTTAAAATATATGTATGTATCTAATGTTTGCTTATTCATTACATTAATAAAAATCCACTAAGGGCTGATAGGCTTCTTAATAATTTTGAAATGTCTTGGCATACTTCTGGTCAGATTTCTTTAGTTAAAAGTATCATTAAATAACAACTAACCTCATATTGTGACTGATAACTCAGGAATGAAGGGATGTCACTTATGCTACTTGCTTATGCCTATATCCTACCTGCTGTTTCCTGTCTGAGACATTTTAAATCATTTGTGTATACTCATGAGTATTAGTTTAAACTACTTAACTCGACATACATGTGAAGTGCAGTACACTGCAGGATGCTGCAAATGGATAGATGAGGGAGGATTCTCCACTGTCAACTTCTCTCTGCATGCAGACCTCCCTCATTTTCTCAGGACACCATGAATATCATAAACAGTGAATGACTGGCTTACATTTGGACAAAATGAGGGCCATAGTGCATAATGTTAATCTGTATATAAAATATTTTAAGGTTTTCTACTTTTTCTTAAACTTTTAATTTTAGAACAGTTTTAGATTCTTAGAAAAATTGCAAAGATAATAGAGTTCCCATCTACTTTACATCCAGTTCCACCCATTATAACATCTTACATTAGTAAGCTACATTTGTTCCACATAATGAACCAATATTGATACGTTATTATTAAAGTCCACACTGTATTGAGATATCCTTAGTTTTTACCTAATGTTCTTTTTGTTCCAGGATCCTACCCATGCAGGATGCCACATTACATTTAGTAGTTATGTCTTCTTAGGTTTCTCTTGGCTGGGACAGTTTCTCAAACTTTTTTGTTTTTGATGACTGTGTCAGACTGTATCTTGTTTTTGATGACTTGATGGTATTTTATAGACCATGTGACATTTTACTCATTCAACTGGGGTTATGTGTTTTGGGGAGGAAGGTCACAGAGGTAAAGTGAGTGCCATTTCATCACATTTTATTAAGGGTACTTACTATCAACATGACTTATCACTGCTGATGATAACCTTGATCACTTGGTTGAGGCGGTGTTAGGTTTTTTCACTGTAATTATTCCCTGAGCCCCTCCCCTACCCACATACTGTACTTTTTGGAAAGAAGTTGCTATGCACAGCCCACACTTAAGGAGTAGGGGGTTATACTCTACCTCCTTGAGGGTGGAACATCTAACAAGATGTTTTGAATTCTGCATGGGAGATTTGTTTCTCCCATTTACTGATTTGTTTAATCTTTTATTTATCTTATTATGGACTCATGGATATTTATTTTATACTTTTTGTTACAATCCAGAACGACTTTATTGATTCCAGCTTCAAATTGAGAGTTCTTTCAGTCAGATCTTTTGTTCCTTTGCTATGCTCTCGTCATTGTGTTTTTTGAGCACTTGCTTACTTTCTGGCACGACAAGATGCTCCAGACTCATAATATATATTTCCTCCCTCAGTTCTAGAATCATCATCCAGTTTTCATAGGAGCCCTGGTTCCTTTTTTTGGAAAACAATATCTAGCCACTAGGTGTGTTTAGTTGTTATTTTTTTTACAAAAGAAAAAGTAACAAAGCCTTTTCCTTCTGAAGCAAAAGATCATTTTGCACATGTACAATTTGGAGATAATACGATGGGTAGGGTGATTATAAATGCAAATTTGTCTAGAATAGTTGTCCCTTCAGGTTTAACGTTAGACGTAAGTGTCCTGAATTACATGACTACCTTGGCACTAGGTTACAAAGGCAGTCTGTCAAATTTATACATCACCTCTGTTTGCAGGAATTGTTTCAATGTACCCCCGTTAGTGCCTTACTAATTTAGGATCTTTAACAACTTAGGAAGACCCTCACAGAATTTTTATTTGCTAAATAAGCAGATAGCTGTTAGATCAAGGAGAAGATGGTTTTAGGCAACAAAGGTTAACTGTTCTTTCCCTAGGAGAGTGCCTAAAAGGGCAGAGAAAAAAAAGAAAAGTGGTATGTTGTTAAGCTACATGTTACCCAGTTTTCTCATTTTTAAAGGTATCTTTAGTTGTTAGATATATCTTTACTTGAATTATAGTCTTCAGTTGCTGGAGGGAGATGAGTGAGTAACATTAAATTAAGTGTTAGTATCATTTAAAAAATCCGGCCTGATTTCAAATGTGTATGTGGATTTCTTTTGTGGGGAAGGTTGTGGTGGGAGAAGGGATGTGCTTCTAACAATTAAAAAAAAGTCTAGCCTGCTATTATGATAGATATTCGTACATGACTCATCTCTTTTAGCTTTCTCAACAATCCTGTGATCCAGTTGTTATTATTCCCATTTGACAAATGAGAAACCTGACAGTCAGAAAGGGTGAATGAAATCATGTGCTTAGTGGCACAGTTGGCTGTTGCCCTTATTTTGTCTCAGGTCATTCATACTCTTGTAGGATACATTACTAGGAGAGACTCCTCCCACAGTTTTGCTGCTAAACTTTTTTAAATGCTAAGTGAGATTTTCTTAGTTAATAAGGAATATATTTTATACATTTTGGGGGATGAAAATAGTGGGTTTCAATATTTCTTAATAAATATTTGAGAAATGCTTTGCTAAGTAACCAGAAAAGGAGAGTTTTATAATAAAATTTGATTTCCTCTCTCAATTTTTTAAATTGATGATGATTGCTTTTCATGTGTATACCTTTAGCAACCATAAAATGGTAGTGTTTTAATTACAGGCAAAACTAACTGCAGACAGCGACGTGTTGCATTTTGACTGACTGTGGTTTGGCTGTTATGTGTGTGATGAAGGGTTTGGTGTAGTGTTTTTGAAAATTATCATTCACAGATGATTTGAAGCTGGTTAACCTCTAGGCTTCCAGTTCTTCACATAGCCTCATTGCTTATTTGTGTCCTGAGCCTTCACATTTTATAAGCTCCTTTAGTAATAGCTTTTAAATAGAAAGTGTAGAGAACATAATACATTGAAAAGCTAATCCAGTTTCATTAAAAAGGTTAAATTGTGTAGGTTTTTTGCTATAGGTACTGTAAAATGGCACTTTCCTGAAAGGATAGTGCCTTAGTAGATTAACAGCTAACTATGAAAGCTTTTTCTGTTAAGAATTTTGTATTCAAACAAGATTTGTTGCCTCTGCATCAGTAAAGCAGAATGGAAAATGGGCTGGGGATGGAACGAGTCTAGATATATCTTGAACTTTGATTTTTCAAGTGGAATTCTATTTGTATTACTTTTTTGCCTTGTTATCCTTGTTTGTTATGGAAAAAGTCTTATACAGATGTAATCTGGTAGATGTGTTTTGGAAAAATTGGGCACGAATCCAGGCTTTGTAAATGGAATTGTGCTTTTCTGGTGACATAATTGTAGAGTGTTTTCTCCTTGCTTCATTTGTTCTCCGTCTGGAAGTAAAACTTATTTAATCTCAGTTTTAAAACTTAAAAATGTAGTATTCTTTTACATAGAATTTCAAGTAATGCAATTTAAAGAAATAACTCATTTGCAATTTTTAAAATTAGGCTTGTTTTTACTAAAACATATTTCTGAAGTTGGCAACTTAGTAGAATTAAGAACCCAGGGAACTTATGTCTGATTGTTTATTTGCTCACTGGAGAATAGATCCCACAAAATATAGGATTTTAAAATTCAAATGCACAGCTCTACTTATTTATAAGTTATAATTTGTATAGCACTGGGTTTTAATTAAAGTTTGTGCCTCAAATGATGGTTATTGAAAGATAAAAGTCAAGCTATGTAGTAGTTCCTTTCCTTTGTGAAGCCTGTTGTTTTATACCAATGTTTGTCAAGAATTCAGAATTAAATATTAAATAGACTTATGTCTTTTGGCCGGGCGCGGTGGCTGACGCCTGTAATCTCAGCACTTTGGGAGGCCGAGATGGGCGGATCACGAGGTCAGGAGATCGAGACCATCCTGGCTAACACGGTGAAACCCCATCTCTCTAAAAATACAAAAAAAAAAAAAAAAACAAAAAAAAAGAAAAATTAGCCGGATGTGGTGGCGGGCGCCTGTAGTCCCAGCTACTCGGGAGGCTGAGGCAGGAAAATGTCGTGAACCCGGGAGGCGGAGCTGGCAGTGAGCCGAGATCACGCCACTGCACTCTAGCCTGGGCAACAGAGCGAGACTCCGTCTCAAAAAAAAAAAAAAACAACACAAAATAATTATGTCTTTTATGTCTTTGTTTTAGATATCTTATGTACATGTATATGATAAAGGATATGTTTTGTTCTTAACCATCTGTCTTGTCTTGAAGTATGTAATAGGCTTAAATCAGGCAAACGTGTCTGTCTTCAAAATTTGTGTTATGCATATTTCCTTTACAAACTAAAGGCCAGAAATTATTTTATTTTATTTTATTTTATTTATTTTATTTTATTTTATTTTAATTTTATTTATCTTATTTATCTTATTTATCTTATTTTATTTTATTTTAGAGGGAGTCTCGCTATGTCCCCTAGGCTGGAGTGCATTGGCGCCATCTCGGCTCATTTGCAACCTCTGTCTCCTGGGTTCAAGCGATTCTCCTGCCTCAGCTTCCCGAGGAGCTGGGATTACAGGTGCGTGCCACCACGCCTGGCTAATTTTTTGTATTTTTAGTAGAGACGGGGTTTCACCGTGTTAGCCAGGATGACCTTGATCTTCTGATCTCATGATCCGCCCACCTCGGCCCCCACGAGAGTGTTGGGATTACAGGCATGAGCCACCGCGCCTGGCCAATTGGATTATTAGACTATGTCCATGAATGTGATATTGACATGTACTGAAAATATGCAGATCTATTTAGAATGAGTTAAGGAGTCTCATAGAGCATATGTTAGATAGTAAACAGTGTCTATCACATAATGATTATTTTAATAGAGAAGAAATGATTGTTAGCATTTATTTATGATTAGCACCACGACCTCCCTTACCAACAATATCAACTCTTAAGAACCTGGGAATTGAAAAAAATCAACCTTAGCCTGATAAAGGATATCCATCAGAACTCTACAATAAGCCTCATACTTAATGATGAAATACTAGAAATACGTTCATTAAGCTTAGAAACATGATGATTACTATCGCTACTTTTATTCGCATTATGCTGGAAACCCTAGCCAGTAAAATAAGAAAAATAATAAATGATACAAGAAATGAAAGGAATAAACAAAACTTTCATTATTTATAGAGGATTGTCTGTATGGGAAATCTGAGAAAATCTATATACAAACTACCAGAACTAATTGTATAGCTTACCACTGTTGCCGGATACAAGATAACATAAAAAGATCATGCTTTTGTACCTTAGCAAAAATGTTTAGAAAATGTGATTTTAAGAAGATCCCAGTTACAACAGCAACAAAAGTACCTTACTTAGGAATAAGTTAAAACGAGATATGGAAGAACTTTATGAAGAAAGTTATAAAACTTTATTAAAGAAGCTAAAAGGATATCTAAATAAATGGATGGGTAAATTCAATAGTCTGGAGGTGTAAAATATTTTCAAATATATCTGTTAATTGAATATAATTCCAAAAAAATTCAAAAGTTTGTTTTGCAGAACTTGGCAAAATTTTAGCTGACTCTAAAATTTATATGCAAGGGTAAAAGGTCAAGATCAACCCAGAGGAAAAATAAAGTGGGGAGATTCACCCAATCAGGCATAAAGCTAAAGTAAATCAGAATAGGAATAAATCAGTCAAGTTTAGAAACAGACTGATGTTTGTAGGAACTCTGTATATGACAGATGTATAACAAATCAGTGGGAGAAAGAATGAACTATTTGGTAATCAGTGCTAGGTTGGCCATGTTTAAAAAAAAAAAGGTTGAATTTCTAAGTCACACACACCAACTGGATTCATTAGATTGAAAACCTAAAACTGAAAATAAGAACCTTAAAATTTTAGAAGAAAATATATGACAATATCGTTATGACTTACGATATCAGGAAGAATATTTAAAATAAGACTCTAAGGTATTAACTTTTAAAGAAAAGATTATTATTTTTATTGTGCTAAAATTTACTAACTTTATGTGACAAATTCCGTATGTGAAGACTGTGAAAAGACAGGTCACATTTTGGGATAGTAGACTTGCAAAGAATATGTGTAACTGATAAAAGATTAGTACCCAAATATGCAAAGAACATCTACAAATTAATAAGAGAAAATGCAACCCAACAGAAAGTTGAGAAAGTCTATGAACAAGAAATTCAAGGAAAAATATATACATAATGTTTAACCAATATATTTTAAAATGTTAAACCTCACTATAATCAGGGAATCAGGGATATGTCATTTTTAAAGCAACTGAGAAAACTTATTTCACATTCATCAGATCAAAACAATTAACAAGTCTGATAATACCAAGGATTGTTTGAAAAGTGGGGCAGTGGGAATTCTCACACAGTGCTGAAACAGCCACAGTAGAGAGAAATATAGCAATATCTACAAATGCTCATTCTTCTTAGCAGTTCCAGTTTTACTAATGTAGAAAGTCCCACATTTATTCCAGGAGACTGGAATAAAGATCTTAATTGTACATTATTTGTGTACATGATAAATGTACATCATTTGATCATTAATAAATTGTGGTATATTCTATGACAGAATGGTATCTATCTAGCTAAGTAAATTTCAATACACAAAACATACTATATATTGATTATAGACATGTATGCAGTTGAGAAAATACAAGCTCCTCCTAAACCACACGAGTAATGTATTGAGTATCTTATAGTTTCTCTCTTGCTTCACCACATCACCAAAGGCCTGTTTACCTCAGTTCTTTTTACCTAGTACCTTTTACATGTCTGACTTCCAAGAAAAAATTACAAGGCACACTAAAAGGCAAAATTTATATATAAGAATTATAGCTTTCTATTATAAAAATACTTATAAAATATAAGAGAAAGAAAAATTCTATAATAACTAAAAATGTAAAATATCTAGGAATAAACTTAAATATGCAGAAAATATGTGAAGAAACTTTAAAACTCTGCTGAGTGGTAAAGATGAATACTTAAACAGAAAAACATACCTTGATTTGAACAGAAAAGCTCAGTATTTTTAAGATTTTAATTTTTGCTTATTCTATAAATAATATGGTTAAAATTTGACAAGATAATCCTGAAGTTTGTAATGACAAGTGTGGAGACAATATAAATGCCTTTCAGTGGGGAGGATGATTTTAAGATTATTTATATGTTTACTATTGAATATGTGCAGTCTGAAATGAATGGTGCATCTCCATTTGTTTTTCAAGATAGATTAAAAATCCAAGGACAGAAGAACATTGTGAATAATATGCTCCCATTTGTTGGCGATAGTAGGTGGAGTGATAGAAGAGGCTGTGGGTACATAAACAGGTGATACTAGTCAAGAGCAGGTCGAATGGAAAGAATGAAGACATGTTTGGAGGCTACTGGAATAATTCCAAGTAAAAGTTGCTAAAGGACATGTACTAGGATAATGACATAATACTTTGTAAAAAACAAATCTGAAAAAATTATAGGTGAATGTAATGTACACAAAGCTACCTGAACATTGCAGATTATGGGAAGAGAGGAGTCAAAGATGATGATTCCAGGTTTCAAATCTGGTGACAATATGTGGTTCATTTCTCATCTGCCCTCCCCTCCTATGTGTACTTTGCTGTTCCTTCTCTTATAAGTGGGGTAATGCTAAAGTTTTCTTCATCCCTTGCTTTCCCCACTCTCTTTCTTCCACATTCTCTTTCTTCTTCATGGTTTCAGCTGTCATCTCTTTTTGGATGACTCCCACATTTTTACCTCTGGTTCTGATCTCTTTCTCACCCTCTGGTCCTTCATATCCCTTGCTTGCTTGGGATGTTATCATGTTATGATCATGGTCTTAGTGTAATCAGACATCTGTTCAATTCCAGCCACTGTTGGGAGATATATGTCACCTTGGAAAAGTTCCTTAACTTCTATAAGGGTCAATGACCCCATTTATAAATGGGCATATGAATACTACTTATCTTTCAAGGGTGTTAAGAGCACTGAATGAATAATGATCTTCTAAAAACAGTACATAAACTGGGCTCATTCTCCTTGGTATGAGGTGAAATGAAAGAAATTTTGATAATATATCTATTCACCTATATTCTATCTTTCTTGTTTTTGGCATATAATCTATTATGAACCATCATTTATTGGAAAGGACTGTCTGAAGTATAGCTCAGAAGGACACATCAGAAGGTGTGCGGCTAGTCCTTATGGATGGAGAAGTGGGGCTATATTGGTGTGGGGAATGAAAGGATGAGACAGGACAAAATGTAGAAATAGATTAAATATGAGAGTCAAGGAAGCATTAAATTATGACTTAGCTGATGTATAGAATAATATGTTACCCTTTAGAGATACAGGATTTTTTGTAGAAGTTTTTGCAGAAAAGTGAAGGAATTGATATTTATTCCGTTGACTGTACCTTATGTGGTGCATTTGTTGCAACTGATGAAACGATACTGATACATTTTTATATTAATACTAAAATACATAGTTTGCATTAGGGTTCATACTTTATGGTGTACATTCTGTGGGTTTTGACGAAGGTATGGTGGCATATATTCATTGTTACTGTATCGTGTAGAATAGTTTTAGTGCCCTAAAAATCCCCTTTGCGTCACCTCTTTCATTTTCCCCTCTCCCTGAACACCAGGCAATCACTAATCTTTTTCTGTGTCCACATTTTTGCCTTTTCCAGAATGTCATGTAGTTAGAATCATCTAGTGTGCGGTCTTTTCAGAGTGGCTTCTTTCACTTAGTAATACCCTTTTAAGATTCCTCAAGTCTTTCCATGGCTTGATAGCTAATTTCTTTTTATTACTGAATGATATTCCTTTGTATGATGTACCACAATTCATTTATCCATTCTCCTACTGAAGGTCAGATTGCTTCTAAGTTTTCATAGTTATGAAAACTTGTATTTTAAGATTAAAATCTGGAAGTTTTTATTGATATTAGGCATTCGTTTCTTAGGGCTGCTATAATAACAGAGTACCACAAACTGGGTGGCTTAAAACAACAGAAATTTATTCTTCCATAGTTCTGGAGCCTAGACATCAGAAATCAAGGTGTTAGCAGGGTTGGCACCTGCCAACCAAGAGAGCTTTGAGGGAGAATCTATTCCATACCTTTCTCCTAGCTGCTCATGAGGGTTAGCCATCTTTGATGTTCCTTGGATTGTAAATGCATCAGTCCAATCTCTGCTTCCCTCTTCATGGGGCATTCTCCCTGTTTCTTCACATTGCTGTCTTCTTGTGAGGATACCAGTCATATTGAATTAGGGGCCCACCCTACACCAGTATGACCTCATCTTAACTAATTATATCTGCAACAACCCTATTTCCAAATTAGGTCACATTCTAAGGCACTGGTGGTTAGACTTCAACAATGTTATTAGAGGGCACAGTTCAACCCATAGCATGAAGTGATGCTTTCTAGACCATTCTTCTTTAGATAGTCATCCTTTTTGTTATTGTTGAATCATGGATGGTGATGTAACGTTTTCCAGCTTTGGCTAGTTGTGGTTTCAGCTGAAAAACCAAAATGTCCCTGACTGTGTTATTAAAAAAAAAAAAAAAAAAAAAAAAAAGGCTTCCCTGTGCTTGATCTTGAATGTACTTTGAAATGTGTAACCGGTAAGATCTATCCCAGATGCCAGTCTGTGGCTCTACCTTGTTAGAATTTTTGTTTGCATGGTTCATTTGGCCACTTCGTGGCTTGTCAGTCAAGTTGTAGAGAAAATAGAATAAAGTATAATTGATATAAACAGTTTTCTTTAGAAGGATTATCCAACAAAAAATAAGTTACTAAGAAAATCCTTTTTTTCTCTTCTGGGTTTTAGTACAGTATGTAAAAAGACTGTGGAGGATAGTTTATAACTGTATAGACTCATTTTTCCCTTTCAGGTGATTATTATTTAGTGTTTTGCAGATTTCAGACAAATTCTTTCCTATTTTTCTACCATCTAACCATTCCATGTGAAAACTGACTTAAACTTGCCAACTTCTAGATCCAGTTTATAGTAATTTTCTAATTGTGTGTGTGTGAGAGAGTGCGTTTTTGTGTTTGTGTGCCTGTGTGTGTGAGAAAGAGAGAGGGAGAGAAGAGAAAGGGAGGGAGTGAAAAAAGAAGTTAAAGTCACATGGAAAATTACTGGGCAGTTTGAAAATAATTTGATGAAGTGGGCATGGAAGAAAATCAGGGCTGGGAAGGGAGGAATACTAAACTGATTATGTAGTAGGAATAAAAAAATTATAAATTTGAATCTTGTGTGTTTTGAAGTAAGAGTTTTAATAAGATTATCAGACTTTTCTTGATAATAAAAGGATTAAATATTGTACTAAATGCTATCAAATAGCACATTTTATGGAATCTTACCTATTGATGTGGCCAGAGCTCCAGAGTCAGGCAGGGTTCTGATGCATCTCATAGAAAAGAGGTTGGCTAGCCAGTTAGTAACATTATTTTGACCCAATAAGAGAAAGTGCTTGATGTATTCTAGAGGATTTCTCCAGGAGTGAATTTTCTTCCCTCATATCTGAGGGTTATGTAACTTATTCTCCACTAAAGATATTTACATGTGAAGGCAGAAAAACCTAATGGACCAGAGTGGCTTTGCTCTCTTGGTTCCCAACCACCATTTTAAGAAGATAGGTTCGGAAGCTCAAACTGGGTGGAGCCCACCGCAGCTCAAGGAGGCCTGCCTGCCTCTGTAGACTCCACCTCTGGCGGCAGGGCATAGCCAAACAAAAGGCAGCAGAAACCTCTGCAGACTTAAATGTCCCTGTCTGACAGCTTTGAAGAGAGTAGTGGTTCTCCGAGCACGCAGCTGGAGATCTGAGAATGGACAGACTGCCTCCTCAAGTGGGTCTCTGACCCCAGAGTAGCCTAACTGGGAGGCATCCCCCAGTAGGGGCAGACTGACACCTCACATGGCCGGGTACTTCTCTGAGACAAAACTTCCAGAGGAACGATCAGGCAGCAACATTTGCTGTTCACCAATATCCACTGTTCTGCAGACTCTGCTGCTGATACCCAGGCAAAGAGGGTCTAGAGTGGACCTCCAACAAACTCCAACAGACCTGCAGCTGAGGGTCCTGACTGTTAGAAGGAAAACTAACAAACAGAAAGGACATCCACACCAAAACCCCATCTGTATGTCACCATCATCAAAGACCAAAGGTAGATAAAACCACAAAGATGGGGAAAAAACAGAGCAGAAAAACTGGAAACTCTAAAAGTCAGAGCACCTCTCCTCCTCCAGAGGAATGCAGCTCCTCACCAGCAACGGAACAAAGCTGGACAGAGAATGACTTTGACGAGTTGAGAGAAGAAGGCTTCAGACGATCAAACTACTCCAAGCTAAAGGAGGAAGTTCAAACCCATGGCAAAGAAGTTAAAAACCTTGAAAAAAAAATTAGACGAATGGCTAACTAGAATAACCATGCAGTGAAGTCCTGAAAGGACCTGATGGAGCTGAAAACCATGCCACGAGAACTACGTGACGAATGCACAAGCCTCAGTAGCTGATTCGATCAACTGGAATAAAGGGTATCAGCGATGGAAGATCAAATGAATGAAATGAAGCGAGAAGAGAAGTTTAGAGAAAAAAGAATAAAAAGAAATGAACAAAGCCTCCAAGAAATATGGGACTATGTGAAAAGACGAAATCTATGTCTGATTGGTGTACCTGAAAGTGACGGGGAGAATGGAACCAAGTTGGAAAACATTCTGCAGGATATTATCCAGGAGAACTTCCCCAATCTAGCAAGGCAGGCCAACATTTAAATTCAGGAAATACAGAGAATGCCACAAAGATACTCCTCGAGAAGAGCAACTCCAAGACACATAATTGTCAGATTCACCAAAGTTGAAATGAAGGAAAAAATGTTAAGGGCAGCCAGAGAGAAAGGTCAGGTTACCCACAAAGGGAAGCCCATCAGACTAACAGCTGATCTCTCAGCAGAAACTCTACAAGCCAGAAGAGAGTGGGGGCCAATATTCAACATTCTTAAAGAAAAGAATTTTCAACCCAGAATTTCATATCCAGCCAAACTAAGCTCCATAAGTGAAGGAGAAATAAAATCCTTTACAGACAAGCAAATGCTGAGAGATTTTGTCACCGCCAGGCCTGCCCTACAAGCACTCCTGAAGGAAACACTAAACAGGGAAAGGAACAACTGGTACCAGCCACTGCAAAAACATGCCAAATTGTAAAGACCATTGAGGCTAGGAAGAAACTGCATCAACTAACGAGCAAAATAACAAGCTAACATCATAATGACAGGATCAAATTCACACATAACAATATTAAGCTTAAATGTAAACAGGCTAAATGCTCCAGTTAAAAGACACAGACTGGCAAATTGGATAAAGAGTCAAGACCCATCAGTGTGCTGTATTCAGGAAACCCATCTCACGTGCAGAGACACACATAGGCTCAAAATAAAGGGATGGAGGAAGATCTTCCAAGCAAATGGAAAACAAAAAAAGGCAGGGGTTGCAATCCTAGTCTCTGATAAAACACACTTTAAACCAACAAAGATCAAAAGAGACAAAGAGGCCATTACATAATGGTAAAGGGATCAATTCAACAAGAAAGCTAACTATCCTAAATGTATATGCACCTAATACAGGAGCACCCAGATTCATAAAGCAAGTCCTTAGAGACCTACAAAGAGACTCAGACTCCCACACAATAATAATGGGAGACTTTAACACCCCACTGTCAATATTAGACAGATCAGTGAGACAGAAAGTTAACAAGGATATCCAGGAATTGAACTCAGCTCTGCACCAAGCAGACCTAATAGACATCTACAGAACTCTCCACCCCAAATCAACAGAATATACATTCTTTTCAGCACCACACCACACTTGTTCCAAAACTGACCACATAATTGGAAGTAAAGCACTCCTCAGCAAATGTAAAACAAGAGAAATTATAACAAACTGTCTCTCAGACCACAGTGCAATCAAACTAGAACTCAGGATTAAGAAACTCACTCAAAACCGCTCAACTACATGGAAACTGAACAGCCTGCTCCTGAATGACTATTGGGTACATAACAAAATGAAGGCAGAAATAAAGATGTTCTTTGAAACCAATGAGAACAAAGACACAACATACCAGAATCTCTGGGACACATTCAAAGCAGTGTGTAGAGGGAAATTTATAGCACTAAATGCCCACAAGAGAAAGCGGAAAGATCTAAAATTGACACCCTAACATCACAATTAAAAGAACTAGAGAAGCAAGAGCAAACACATTCAAAAGCTAGCAGAAGGCAAGAAATAACTAAGGTCAGAGCAGAACTGAAGGAGATAGAGACACAAAAAACCCTTCAAAAAATCAATGAATCCAGGAGCTGGTTTTTTGAAAAGATCAAAATTGGTAGACCGCTAGCAAGACTAATAAAGAAGAAAAGAGAGAAGAATCAAATAGGTGCAATAAAAAATGATAAAGGGAAGATCACCACCGATCCCACAGAAATACAAACTACCATCAGATAATACTATAAACACCTCTATGCAAATAAACTAGAAAATCTAGAAGAAATGGATAAATTCCTCAACACATACACTCTCCCAAGGCTAAACCAGGAAGAAGTTGAATCCCTGAATAGACCAATAACAGGCTCTGAAATTGAGGCAATAATTAATAGCTTACCAACCAAAAAGAGTCCAGGACCAGATGGATTCACAGCCCAGAAGTACAAGGAGGAACTGGTACCATTCCTTCTGAAACTATTCCAATCAATAGAAAAAGAGGGACTCCTCCCTAACTCATTTGATGAGGCCAGCATCATCCTGATACCAAAGCCTGGCAGAGACACAACAAAAAAAGAGAATTTTAGACCAGTATTCCCGATGAACATTGATGCAAAAATCCTCAATAAAATACTGGCAAACCGAATCCAGCAGCACATCAAAAAGCTTATCCACCATGATCAAGTGGGCTTCATCCCTGGGATGTAAGGCTGGTTCAACATAAGCAAATCAATAAACGTAATCCAGCATATAAACAGAATCAGTGACAAAAACCACATGATTATCTCAATGGATGCAGAAAAGGCCTTTGACAAAATTCAACAACGCTTCATGCTAAAAACTCTCAATACATTAGGTATTGATGGGACGTATCTCAAAATAATAAGAGCTATCTATGACAAACCCACAGCCAGTATCATACTGAATGGGCAAAAACTGGAAGCATTCCCTTTGAAAACTGGCACAAGACAGGGATGCCCTCTCTCACCACTCCTATTCAACATAGTGTTGGAAGTTCTGGCCAGGGCAATCAGGCAGGAGAAGGAAATAAAGTGTATTCAATTAGGAAAAGAGGAAGTCAAATTGTCCCTGTTTGCAGATGACATGATTGTATATCTAGAAAACCCCATCGTCTCAGCCCAAAATCTCCTTAAGCTGATAAGCAACTTCAGCAAAGTCTCAGGATACAAAATCAATGTACAAAAATCACAAGCATTCTTATACACCAATAACAGACAAACAGCCAAATCATGAACTCCCATTCACAATTGCTTGAAAGAGAATAAAATACCTAGGAATCCAACTTACAAGGGACGTGAAGGACCTCTTCAAGGAGAACTACAAACCACTGCTCAATGAAATAAAAGAGGATACAAACAAATGGAAGAACATTCCATGCTCATGGGTAGGAAGAATCAATATCGTGAAAATGGCCATACTACCCAAGGTAATTTATACATTCAATGTCATCCCCATCAAGCTACCGATGACTTTCTTCACAGAATTGGAAAAAACTACTTTAAAGTTCATATGGAACCAAAAAAGAGCCCGCATTGCCAAGTCAATCCTAAGCCAAAAGAACAAAGCTGGAGGCATCACGCATATCTACAACTATCTGATCTTTGACGAACCTGACAAAAACAAGAAATGGGGAAAGGATTCCCTATTTAATAAACGGTGCTGGGAAAACTGGCTAGCCATATGTAGAAAGCTGAAACTGGATCCCTTCCTTACACCTTATACAAAAATTAATTCAAGATGGATTAAAGACTTAAATGTTAGGCCTAAAACCATAAAAACCCTAGAAGAAAACCTAGGCAATACCATTCAGGACATAGGCATGGTCAAGGACTTCATGTCTAAAACAGCAAAAGCAATGGCAACAAAAGCCAAAATTGACAAATTGGATCTAATTAAACTAAAGAGCTTCTGCACAGCAAAAGAAACTACCATCAGAGTGAACAGGCAACCTGCAGAATGGGAGAAAATTTTTGCAATCTATTCATCTGACAAAGGCCTAATATCCAGAATCTACAATGAACTCAAACAAATTTACAAGAAAAAACAACCCCATCAAAAAGTGGGTGAAAGATATAAACAGATACTTCTCAAAAGGAGACATTTATGCAGCCAAAAGACACATGAAAAAATGCTCATCATCACTGGCCATCAGAGAAATGCAAATGAAAACCACAATGAGATACCATCTCACACCAGTTAGAATGGCGATCATTAAAAAGTCAGGAAACAACAGGTGCTGGAGAGGATGTGGAGAAATAGGAACACTTTTACACTGTTGGTGGGGACTGTAAACTAGTTCAACCATTGTAGAAGTCAGTGTGGCGATTCCTCAGGGATCTAGAACTAGAAATAACATTTGACCCAGCCATCCCATTACTGGGTATATACCCAAGGGATTATAAATCACGCTGCTATAAACACACATGCACACGTTATGTTTATTGTGGCACTATTCACAATAGCAAAGACTTGGAACCAACCCAAATGTCCAACAATGATAGACTGGATTCAGAAAATGTGGCACATATACACCATGGAATACTATGCAGCCATAAAAAATGATGAGTTTGTGTCCTTTGTAGGGGCATGGATGAAGCTGGAAACCATCATTCTCAGCAAACTATCACAAGGACAAAACACCAAACACCGCATGTTCTCACTCATAGGTGGGAATTGAACAATGAGAACACATGGACACAGGAAGGGGAGCATCACACACCGGGGCCTGTTGTGGGGTGGGGGAAGGGGGGAGGGATAGCATTAGGAGATATACCTAATGTTAAGTGATGAGTTAATGGGTGCAACACACTAACATGGCACATGTATACATATGTAACAAACCTGCACATTGTGCACATGTACCCTGAAACTTAAAGTATAATAAAAAAAAAAAGAAAAAAGAACCTTAAAAAAAAAAAAAAGAAGATAGGTTCCTTGTGTTTTTGAGTTGCCTCTCTTGTTTTGACCTCACTTCATTTATTCATTGAATCTGCTTTCTCTCTTCTCCCATTGCTGACATATCTGAGATGCAATTCCTCTCAAGTAAAAATCATCAAGTATTATTCATATAATTGCTTCTATTTGTTTTATAAGCCTAGGGTCAGATTTGATCACTTTTCCAATGTATCATATTCCTCTTTATTTCTATTACCATAGACTAATCCAGGATTCTATTTCTTTCCTAGGTTATCATCATTTCATCTTCTTCCTTTTCATTTCTTTGCCCTCCTTGACCATGCCATCTGCCCCTATCAAAGGCCTGCAGTGATTTTTTTTTTTTTACATGACTGGTCAAGTTTAAAGTCCTTAACTTCTCCCCAGTATTTTATTATAAAAATTTCTGAACACAAAATAAAGTTTACAAAGGACCCTGCTGTATCCACCATCAGAATTTTTCCATTAACGTTTTACCCTACTTCCTTGTTTTTATCTGACATCCATCATCTGTGTGTCCCTCTATCCATGTATTTATCTAGCTTACTTTTTGATGCATTTCAAAGTAAATTGCAGACATTAGTAGTTTTCCAACTAAATATGTCAGCATGCAAATAAATATATGTAGGTTTTCTTTTGATATAAAATTTATATCTATTGAAATACAGAAATCTTAAGTGTACATTCTGTGAGTTTAGAAAAATGCATACACCTGTACAACCCAAATCCCTGTCAAGATATAGAACTTGTCACCCCAGATACTTTCATCATGCCCCTTTTCAGTCCACACTCTCATTCTCATCCCCATAGCAACAACTGTTTTGAAGTTTTTGTACTATAGTTTAGTCTGTTGCAGAATTTCATATAAATGGACCCATACGATATGGACTCTCTTGCTGAAGGCATCTTTGAAACCCTTCACTAGGATACCCTAAACTTTTACTCCATTTTTATTTCTCAAGCCATCTCCTTTATTCTCTGAGGTAGACATTATTCCATTAATTTTCCTAAGTTGTGTCAGACTCTTTGGAATATTGCAGCTGTCTTCAGTCCTCATAAGAAATGAAAGAAAGGGAAAAGATTTGCTGCTTTCCTTACAACAGTGAGATGCTTACTATTCTGTAGCTAAATCTAGAATATAGTAGTTAGGAGTCAGGGAGAGATTGATTTATGGTTCCCTATATGACATGCTTTCTCAAATGTTAATCCCTTTGATGAGTATTAGAGAAAGTGTGTCATATAGGGAATCTCTAGAGCAGAGAAAAAAGCACCATGTCAATAGGCCATTTTGGTAAAAGGCGGTGAAAACCTCTGTTGATGCTTCTATTACGTGAATAATAAGTACAGATGCTCCTCGACCTATGATGGGGTTACATCCAGATAAACCCATTGTAAGTTGAAAATACCATAAGTTGAACCATTGTAAGTCAGGGACTGTCTGTATTTTTTTTTTTTTCATTTTCATGGTGTTTTGCAAATCTCTTTATGGTGCAGTTATCTTGATTTCATAGTTGCTAACTTTTAAGGTGGGTATTAATATCATGTTAATAACATGAATGGTGAAACTAAGACTCAGAGCTTACTATGGTGGTAGTGAATGTGGAGTTTTTTTAGGGGTTCTTAGGATATGAAACATAAGGTTTTGCAATACACCACAAATCCCTTGTATATTTTAATTTTGATTTTCCCTTTTTAGCTGAATCACAGTTTAAGATTTTTTTTCTTTTTCTTTTTTTCTAAAAAGTATTTCTGGGTTGTATTTTCTGAGACCTGGCTATCTGAGAATGACTTCCTGCTGCCATTAAATACTTTATGGGAGCATTTTCCTTCACAGCTTTGATCACATTTTGTTATTGTCTTGTAGAATATGGTATTATAGATAACCTTGAAGCTAACTTGATTTTGCTTTCTTCAAAGGTAATTTTTTTCCACCTATATTCTTATAGTTTATATTTTAATTCTTTTAGTTCAAAAAAATTTGCCAAGATGCAACTAGGTATGTCTCTGTTCATTGATTTTGGGTGGAACATGGTAAACTCTTCTGATCAACATCAATTATATATTGGACTTTTTGCTCCTCTTGATTATTTTTTTTTCCTTTAGAAAATACAATTCTTTTCTTGATTATTTTCCATGATGATTTTATCTTTTTTTCCTTCAAATTCTTACAGCACTTTTCAAGTTTGTCCTCAACATTAAATCTGTTTTCTGAATGACCAATGCAATTTGTTGCTAATTGCATACAGATTTTATTTCTGCTATTACATTTTTAAATGTCCTTGCAGTCATTCTCATTCATTTCTCTTGTTTCATTGTGTCTCTCTCCTTACGACTTTCTGTTTCTACTCTATTTCTTTATTTTCTTTCTTTTTTTTTTTTTTTTTTTTTAGCACAGGGTCTCACTCCCATTGCCTAGGCTGGAGTGCAGTGGAGTGCATCACAGCTCACTGAAGCCTTGACTTCTGGGGCTCAAGGTAATCCTCTCATCACAGCCTCCCAAGTAGCTGAGACTGTAGACCCGCGATGCCATGCCTGCCCAGCTGATTTTTTGCATTTATAGTAGACACAGGGTTTTGCCGTGTTGTCCAGGCTGGTCTTGAATTCCTGGTTTCAAGCAGTCCACTCGCCTTGGCCTCCTAGGATGCTGAGAGCATAGGCTGAGCCACTGCCCCTGGCCTTCTCTTTGTGTTTATTAGAAAATATGGCTTATTTCCTTTTGAGTGTGCCAAGTACCTTATACATGCTTTTACAAATGCCTATAGAGAATTATTTTCAGAAGACTGCTTTCTTTTTTAAAGTTTCGGGTTGATATTCTCTTTTCTTTGTAAGTCTTTTTTTTTTTTTCCCTAGGCCTTTTTTTTCCTAGTCTCTTTTCTCCTGTTTGATTAAGGATAGATTTGTCTAGAATCAGTGTTTGTCAACAAACACAGGGTCTAGATTGCCCCATCCCTGTTCTGTTCACTTGAGTGCTAGTTGGAGTTCCTTTTCCTATCTCCAGTGTAGAATTAGTTGTTTGTATACAACCTTTAGCATAAGCCTATTGTTAAAAGTCTGTCATCTAGAGCAGCTCTGCTGGACAAAGATAGGATCTTGTATTGCTTCTTTTCATTGCCTCGCTCTTTGACATTCTGGTCAGAGAGAATATAAGAAAGCCTATGTGTGGTTCTCAAAGTGTGCTGCTTGCATGAGTTTTCCTGTCTCTTTTCTCACTTTATGAAGCTTTAGGAGGATTGTATCTCCCATGTTTCTGTGTGCCTTTGCCAGAACTACCCTCTTCTCTTCTGTACATAACATAAATATTTTCCGGGGGTTGCTGGTCCTTTCTGAATGTAGAAATGTAGAGAAAGAGGAAGTCATGTGGAGCAGTGCTGTAGCAGCCACAAGAAGCTATACATATGCAATATGGGAACTACTGCCCAGCGTTATAAGTGACATAAACGTTGTATTTCTGAGTGAGGTGGTAGACCGGGGGAAGAATAAAGCATCTTCCTTTCTATAATCTTTCACGTGGTTGATTTTTTTCGGTATACTCTGATATTTGTTTTGCTATCTTTGGGTCTAATTTTGTTGCTTTCATAATTAGTAGAATTATTAGCAGATTCTGGCAATTAGTTGTTAGTTTGAACTTTTATTAACAGTAGACAACACTTATTACATACATCTTATGTGTTAACACTGATAAAAGTACTTTAAATGTATTAACCCATTTAATTTTCATAACAACCTATGTGTGGTACTATAATAGTTACCATTTTATAGATGCGGAAAATGAGGCATAGAGAAGTTGAAAACCTTGCCTAAGAGTACCAAGTTAGTATGTGGTGCAGTCAGGATGTGAACCCAAGTCTATATTTTTGTATATGGCAAGTTTTTGCCTTTTTAACCCCATCTTCATAGGCTGGTCCTCCTTTCCTCTCTTCTTTCCTTCTTCTCTTCTTTTATGACTACATAATACTATTTAGGGACTGGCAACTAGATAGCGTGTTTAAAATATGACCTTTAAAGACGACTTTTCTGAAGTTTAGATGTGGCACATAAAAATATATATGTGTGTATATACTATTTCTTTAGGTATTGCATTAAAGTTACTTTATGAAACAAATTGTTAAACTTTCAAAAGAATGAATTTGTTTAGATTGCAACTTTATTGAAAATAAGTTAATTTGTTCTTTGTAGTTCTTAGTTATTGGCCGCAGGTGAGCCAGATTGCGGACGATGGAGGAATTAATGGGTTTGGAGACAGAAATTTACTGTTTGATGAGGAGAGAGGTGGGAGGAGGTGAGGAAGGCTTTTGGTAGTTAATGGGGGATATATCTAGCATATGACAATTTGGGTGTGTCTGTGTGTTCTCTGGATTGTAACTCCTTTAGAGAACTGTTTCTGTATCCACATTCTTGGAATATAGTGTAGCATCCTTCACAAGGTAACTACCTGTCATATTTGTTGATCATGATTTTATTTAAACTCTTTTTCAACAAGATGATTTATCAACATCATTTCTAAATTCTCTAAACATTAAATCTACATAAGAACTTAATTTTGTCTGAGTTTAAATATACTGTGGCCCTTCGGCATGGCTTTGGAATCCATTCAACTGTAGTTCACATCTACACACTGGCACTTTAACTATGTGATCTCGAACTAATTACCACTTTCGGCTGCTTTTTTCCTCATCTGAGAAATGAGGGTATAATACCTCTTTTATTGTTAGGCTGTCTTAGGATGCAGTGCAAAAACATATACAATTTTTTATGTAACAAATGTAGAGTGCTTTGATATGATTTAAGCACTCAGTAAATGCTTTCTAGAAAAACATTAACTTCATATATTATACATGCCAACACTACAGTTTAACAAATTTGATTTAAAATAGTGTATGTGATATGATGTTATAACTTCAAGAGCAAGTATACTCAGTTGAAATATGAGTGAAAAAGTAGCCTTTGAATAAAAAAAGTTTCTTTTTTTGTCTTTCCCACCCCAGGTCCTGAGGGAGTCTAACAAGTTAGCAGAAATGGAAGAACCACCCTTGCTTCCAGGAGAAAATATTAAAGACATGGGTCCGTAATGGTATTTTTTGCTTAATGTCCTTCTCCGTTCTGACTGTGCAGAATGTTCAGTACTCTCAGCATACAGAGAATAAACTGGCTGTCAGAGACACCTCCTGTCTGGCAGAACTCTTTACCTGCAGTCTTCCCAGCATCTTAGTGTGTTCTACAAACGTAAGCCTAGACCCGCTGCTAGTGTTTGTGTTTGAACTCCTGGGAAACATGCAAATTGAATTATACTTTGCCTCTTCTCTGGTTTGTTTTACTTTCTTTAAAAGTAGGTGGATTTTTGCTAAAACTGTTGCTGAAGCCTGTGAAGGAAAATTTTATTATTTTGAATTACTATATTCAGATATTGAGTTGCCTAGATAAAAACATTGAATTGTCACCTTATACAAGTAATTTTTCTTAAAATATCTTCTCTTCTGTTTGCTTCCTTCATGTCTTTCTTCTCTGAATAAACTCAGGTTAATTTTTGGATGAAATACATCATCTCCATTGCATCTGTTTGTATGTAGATGGCCTTCTCTGCCCAGCCTAATACTTATAATATGGACTGGAAACTGAAAATGAGCTTATAAGCTGTGTTTTTTTTCCTCATGCTTCTGTTTTGTTTCATCTGTGTGATAATCTACAGATATCTACTCATAAACTCTGAGAAATAAAGTAATATGTTAGAAGAATGAAGTAAATGATTTCTTAGTTAATTAACTACCATCTTTCATTTTGTTACCAATCATAATTTTTAAAAAGGATTTTAAAAATGCTGAATTTTACTTGGCTAGGTGTCATTTCTATGTGTAAAAACAAGCCAAAGGGAGGACCTGTATTCTAAATGGATTATTATTTACTGAATTTAGCTTCCTAGTCCTTAGCATGCTATTTGTCCTTTCTTGCTCTTGGCTCTTGATTGAATAAAACTCTCAGTCTTTTTCTTTTCCCCAGTTAGCCTTATATATACACCAAGCTCTTGATCTGAACTACCTACTTACATTTTTTCAGAATTGGCTATTATATAATGATAGTAGTTATTATTATTGAGTGCTTACTATCTCAGTCATTCTCAGAGAGTATATTCTTGAGAATAACATCAACCCCATTTTATAGGTGAGGAAGGAAACTAAGGCATAGGAAGATAACCTAGCTAATAAGGTTATATCTAGCATTGTGACAATTTCTTTTTCTTATTCTGAACTTAATGCCGTAATTGCAGCTCCCATTATGAAATATGGCTTTATTAAAGACCTTCAAGTTACCACTCAGTCTCATTTGTTGGCTCTTCTTCCTTTAATAGCAACACGCCCTAGGACTTCATCCTTGACCCATTTCCCTTTTCCCTCCTGTATACTCTTTTCGGTTGACCATATCCAAATTTGTAACATCACTTGCCATATATTGGCTGATGACTCCAAAATTTGTATCTCCAGTGTGAACCCCTGTCCTAATGTAAGTAAACAAATGCCTCTATCTTAAACACACATCCTTGAATATCCCATAGGAACCTTATACCCAGCATCTCCAAAATGTAAATCATCACGTTTAACTCCAAACTTACTCTTTTTCTTGCATTCTCTCTCTCAGTTGACATCAATACCAGCTGTCCATTTACTCAAGTCAGAAATCTGGTTGTCGTACTAGACTGCTCTTTTTTTCTTTTCTGGACTCTTAACATCCAGTCAGTGTCTAAGAATTTCTTGTATTTATCTTCTTTTCTCCATTGTCATGATCTCTTGAGGAATGATAGAGGGTACAGAACAAAGCAAAGACTAATGATGATAATAGTAACATAGGTATAAACCCTTGAATTTTTGTATTGTACTTAGAACTTTAGAAGCACCTTTATATGTATATTATCTCATGATTTTAGAATAAAGGGGAAGATGTAACAGAAAAGCACTGGCCCGAGAATGACATTCCTGTGGTGGGATATAGGATAATAAGGCTGAGTTTTCTTACATGAGTAAGAAAATTGACTCTGGAAGGAATCCAGAAATGTTTTAGTAACCTTGAATAAAGCTTTTCTAGTTGAGGTAAAAATTCATAAGGGAAAAATATTATTTGTGCAAAGCAAGTTTGTGTATTTTTATGTAATGATGGGTTCATTTAATTTTAAAAGCTTCCCTCTAAATGAAATATGCTTTCGAAACAATGATTTAAAAAAGTACTTTATACTTAAAATGTTCCTAAGGGAACTATTTTGAAGGTTAGAAATGATTGTGAAAAGATCAGTCTCATTTCAAATTCCATACAAAGCAGCCAGTCCTTCGAAGTGTTGAATGAGAAGCAAAGTCAGGAGGTTGTAATACCTTATTAAATATATTCCATGGCCCCAAGTTTTCCCAGAAGCCCTTTGAAAGGGTCTTAGAAAGTTGTTGCTCCACAGAATTGTCCCTTACTTCCTTGGAATGATGAAGATACTCCTTTATCTGCTGATTTGGTGTAATAATGACATACTAGGAATTTATGAATATTTTAAGATATAAAAACCATGTATTGGAAATTATGAACTGTGGCATTTTAAATAATATTTTGAGATACTGATTCCTAAGTTATCCTGCATAATCAGTTAATGCATATTTTACAAAACATAATGCCATGTAGATCCATCGTTTATTTGATAAAACATTACTTGTGATTATTTCTTTACAAAGTCTGGCATTGGTTGGTCAGCAGTACAATATCCTCTTCTTATACTGTTATTTTTCTAAGAAATTATATTTTAAATGTGTGTCATTTCACCTGTAAAATTTTCCCCATAAGTATTAATCAGATCAGGAGTTTGTGGAATAACATATGTTTTGGACATTGCGTTTTTAGAAGAATGTTGACAAACTGGACAGGAAATTGGTGAGGTTACATAGAAACTGCAATGAGATGATGGCGACTGTGCCTTGACATGCTTATTGTTGATACCACCATTACCAGTATTCTTTCACCCGTCTCTGCTGCAGCTACCCACACCTGTTTTATCTAGCCAGGATAGTAGCCCCTTTGTTTACTTCCATTCTGTCTCATGGGATGAGAAGTCCCTCCACCTTTTCAGCCTATCCCATTTAATTCTGTGTTTCTTCCCCAGATTAGTGCAGGGATGGAAGCTTGGGTTGTAGGATTCTGAGGTCTCTGGAAATTACTGGTTCTGTTATTTTTCAGCATAAATTAGTCTAGGAATCATAACAATTTTATAAGATGAGATAGCAGGTTTTAATAGCACATAATGTATAGTAAACTGTGGACTTCTTGCTTTTTCAGCCAAAGATGTAACTTATATATGTCCATTCACTGGTGCTGTACGAGGAACTCTGACTGTCACGAATTATAGGTTATATTTCAAAAGCATGGAACGGGTAAGAGTCAGATTAGATTTTTGTATGTACATGAGTGTGTTGTTTGTAGCTAGTTTTGTTCATTTCTGATCATTTCTAATTAAAGCATTTCTGATTAAGATTTTGATCAGCTCTATAATTGGACAGTATTAATTGCTCAGTTTTAATTATTTTTTCTTTCCTTCTTTAGGATCCCCCATTTGTTTTAGATGCTTCCCTTGGCGTGATAAATAGAGTAGAAAAAATTGGTGGTGCTTCTAGTCGAGGTGAAAATTCTTATGGACTAGAAACTGTGTGTAAGGTAAATGTTATAATATGTATGTGATTTTCTTTGGTTTGAAAAGCTTTGTATTAAATAGAACCTCTGTTTCGAAATTGGTTTCTAAAATATAAAATGGATTTCCAATTAGAAATGTTATTTTAGTATGACATTGATAGAAGAAAACAAAATTTAGCAGTAATAGAAAAGGTGATTCATGAATTAGACTTAATTCTTTTGGGCCCAGTTCAGTCTACATATTTTGATGTATTCACAAATTCATAACAATGATCATCTTGGCCGGACGTGGTGGCTCACGCCTATAATCCCAACACTTTCAGAGACTGAGGCAGGCGGATCACATCAGGTCAAGGGTTCGAGATCAGTCTGGCCAACATGATGAAAACCCATCTCTACTAAAAATACAAAAATTAACCAGGCGTGGTGGTGGGCACCTGTAATCTCAGCTATTGGGGAGGCTGAGGCAGGAGAATTGCTTGAACCTGGGAGGCGGATGTTGCAGTGAGCCAAGATAGTGCCACTGCACTCCAGCTTGGGCAACAGAGTAAGACTCTGTCTGAAATAATAATAATAATAATAATAATAATGACCATCTTTAATGCACATAGTACAGATAGGATACCACATAGTTCCACGTTGATGATTTCACTTTGAGCCTTAGAAAAATCCTGTGAGGTAGGCACAATAGACATTACTACCTTTAATTTACAAATTAGCAACATAAGGCTCTGAGCAGTTCCACTACTTTGTAGTGGAAGAACTAAATAACTAAATATGTTATATTCATCATCACCTATCTTTTCTGTTTCTAGTTCTCATAATTTTTCTTTTTTTTTTTTTTTTTTGAGACGGAGTCTCGCTCTGTTGCCCAGGCTGGCACAATCTCAGCTCACTGCAAGCTCTGCCTCCTGGGTTCACGGGATTCTCCTGCCTCAGCCTCTCGAGTAGCTGGGACTACAGGCGCCCACCACCAGGCCCAGCTAATTTTTTTTTGTATTTTTAGTAGAGATGGGGTTTCACCATGTTAGCCAGGATGGTCCCAATCTCCTGACCTCGTGATCTGCCCATCTCGGCCTCTCAAAGTGCTGGGATTACAGGCGTGAGCCACCGTGCCCGGCCAATTTTTCTACTTCTAAAACAATAGTGGGGAAAAGTTGATATTGTAGACTTTTCTTATGTTCTTATTTACTGGCATTCTTTAAATGCATTGATACTTGAATGAAACATAGATTGTTACATTTTTACCATTAAGTCATAGGTATTTAATACTACGTACCACTTCTCCAGGTCCCTGTTATTAAGGCCTAATTAACTAACACCCATGCACATTGAGATTCTACATCACATTGTTCCTTTCTTTTTATTCTGCCAGTGCCAAAAGAAACAGCATGTGTATAATTCAAGATACTTTGTTATGCTAATCTTAGTAGTTTTGTGACTCTGGTATTAAAGCTAATGACTTAGTAATTATTTTTGTAGTTTTCTTTCTTTTTGAGACAAGAGTCTGGCTCTGTCACTTAGGCTGGAGTGCAGTGGCGTGATCTCGGCTTACTGCAGCCTCTGCCTCCTGGGGTCAAGTGATTCTCCTACCTCAGCCTCCTGAGTAGCTGGGATTACAGGCATATGCCACCATGCCTGGCTAATTTTTGTATTTTTGGTAGAGATGGGTTTCACCACGTTGGCCAGGTTGGTATCGAACTCCTGGCCTCAAGTGATCTGCCCTCCTCGGCCTCCCAAAGTGTTGAGATTACAGACGTGAGCCACTGTGCCTGGCCTGTGGTTTTCCATTATAGTCAGAAGGGCTCTGTGAGTGTAATCGCTGGCAACCATGTGTCAAGCACACTGTTTCCTGATCACTTTTCTGTAGTTTAAGAGTAAGTAGTGCATAGAATATAAGAGGATGTGAAAGAAGATAATTTTGAATCTTAATCATTTTAAATATAATTTTTTTCCATGGAACAGGATCATTATCAATAAACATGAATATTTGTAGGGCCCCTGACATGGTACTTTCAGAGAACTCTGTGGTTAACAGAATGATTCTGAGTATCTCACCTAGTTATAAAGATATTTACTGAGGGAAAACAAGATATCAGCTTAGGTTCCTGCACATGTTTATTTTAAAAGATAGTAAAGCCAGCATTCTAGTTTTGGATCATATACTGTCTTACTTATGTATTGTGGGTACATTGTAGTGGAGTGGCTTTGTGTGTGATTCTACAAAATGAGGCATAATAAAGCTATTTTGAATTCTGCCTAGGTAAAAACATTTAAATAAAATGATCAGTCTTAAAATTATTCTTTTCTTATAAATTTTTTTTTAAAAATTTTTTGTAGAGACAAGGTCTTGCTATGTTGCCCAGGCTGGCCTTGAACTTGTAACAATTTATGTTTCTTTCAAGTATCAATCAATGCATTTAAAGAATGTCGGTAGATAAGAACATAGGAAAAGTCTACAATACCAATTTTTCCCCACCACTGTTTTAGAAGTAGAACACCTCAAGTGTCCCTCTTGCTTTGTCCACCCAAAGTGTTGGAATAACAGGCATGAGCCACTGTGCCTGGCCCTTGAAATTATCTTAATCCCCAGTTTTTTTCTAAGTGCTGTTAAGATACCAGTAAACCAGAACATGAATAACTGCATTCAGTCTGAGCATAGAAAACTGCTTAGGGACAAATGGAAGGGAACCTTGGTCTTTAGACCTTACTGTAGAGCCTGGATAATATAAACTAAACTATTCAGAGTTTATGTGTCAGTAGATGGTGGAAGAATGTGGTTATGGAGTGAAGGAAGGAACACTTTCAGGCAGGGTTTAGTTCTATCAAGTCTACTAGTAGCAGGGGACTTAGGAAGAGAAGGTCCAATGCAAATGAACCCTGGGAAGGGATAGTTAGTAGGAAAATAATCACCAGATATAATGAACTGAAGACACGTATGAAATGTAACAACTACTAATCAGGTTTTATTAATAAAGAAATTTATGACAGAAAATGGGCTTTCACAGGGAAAGCACATATGCTGATAGTTTGTATCAGTCATGATATTAATCTTCAGATGTAATATCGTTAATCTCCAGTGGTTACATCAAATATTACCTCTTTCACTGGCCTATTTTGAGTCCATAAGCATAGGTAAATTTCCTGCCTGCTGAATTCTGCTTCATAGTAGAGTACCTTGTGTTTCTTTCAGTTTTTCCCAATAAACCATTATAATTTCCCTGTCTCCAGGAGCTGATGTCTGATTTATTTTTGTATCCCACATTCACAGATCTTAACATTTTACAAGATAGTTCCAAGTAACCTTATTTATTCTAAATTTAAGTAAGTAGTGAACAATTATTAACTTGGTTCCTAAATCTTTTCTAGGATATTAGGAATTTACGATTTGCTCATAAACCTGAGGGGCGGACAAGAAGATCCATATTTGAGAATCTAATGAAATATGCATTTCCTGTCTCTAATAACCTGGTAAAATGTTTCCTGTCTTTGGAAAATTTGTGCTATAATTATTGATGTCGTATAAAGAAACTTGTCTAGGCTGTCTAGAATCTCTACATTTACATCCCTGCTTTGACATTTAACCAGATGTATAGTGTAAGTGTAACTTAGTCTCTTGGATCAATTTCTTTAGGTATGAAATAAAGGAAGCTGGACTAGCTGATTTCTGAGGTCCATTCCAGCACTAACATTTTATGATTATATGATCTTGCTATTCAGGGTGTTTCCATGATGAAAAGTTACCTGTTGTCTTCATTAGGATTTGTAATCTCCTTTTTAATTGGGAGCCAGTTAACACTAGCAATTTGGGAGGAAGGTAAGGGTAGGCAAACCCTGAGTTCCCACTATGTGCTTTAGACAGTGTTAGACTCCCATGTTTATATCATTTCACTTCTATGTAGCCTATGGTGGTAGATATTATTTATCCCTGTTTAGCGATGAAAGCAACATCAGGTAGGCAGTTAACTCAAGGGCACAGTTAGTAGGAGTACCATTTGGAATCAACGTTGGTCTTATGACTCCAGTTCAAATTTTTTTCACATCATAGTTGTTTTTAAATGTAATGTCTTTATTTGAAAGTAAACCTACAAAGGCTACCAAGGATAATCTGAAGGAAATACAATGATATGTTGGTATTTGATAAGTTTTGTTGGCAAGTGTCTTTGCTTTTTTGTATGCTTAAAAATATGTAAAAAAAATAGATTTTCAAAATGATAAAACAAAAACTATAATACAAAAAAGGATGCTAATACATAAAATGTTCTTGCAGATAAATAAATGAAAACTTTGGATATATGGATACATTTCTGATTCATTACCTTTGTGAATATCTTTTTTAGCTCTTACCATTGTTTACTTTTTTGTAGCCTCTTTTTGCTTTTGAATACAAAGAAGTATTCCCTGAAAATGGGTGGAAGCTATATGACCCTCTTTTAGAGTATAGAAGGCAGGTATGTACTTTCTTCTCTTTCAATTTTAGTATTTTGTATTCTTTTCATTCCAAAGAAAACTGGGTGGAACCATGTACAAAAACCAGCATATCTCATACCACAGTAATTCACCACATTAAGAGATTAAAGCAGAATTCAATCTTGAAATCTGTTTTAGTATATCATTCTTCCTATTCTTCCTTCAGTATACCACTTCCCAAAGAGTCCCTATACTGCATTACTTAAGCCCCACCTAAAATAGTCTTTTCTTTATTTTTAACTTTCCTCCTGTCCACTATGCTTTCTTGAGAATTTAAGACATATTGATTATTTCTTGGTAATCATTAGATTTGTTATCTAGAATATTCTAGAATTCAAATATGAAAATTCTTGAGCTTTTACTTTTGTATTTAAATTTCAAACATAGCATTTTAATTATAACATTTCTAATTTATTGTGGTTTTGTTTCACAAAGCCAGGTAGAGGTAAAGAACCACCACCAGAGAGCTAAAGATATCTAAATGACTTGAAGTGGGGTTTGTTACCACACTTACATGTGGAAAGTGAAGTTGAAATTTCCTCATTCAGTTATAAAGTTATTTGGCAAAATATGAAATAGAATACAAAATAAGTGGGAATCAACTAAAAGCCAAGAGTATACATGAAACAGGAGATGCATGCTAACTCAAAAATCCAGTGTCAGAAGAAGATGACTAAGCAACCAAAAAGTCTAGCAGGTGTCTTTAGAAATTATAAAAATGAGGACTACTCTTTGAGAATCTGGGAAGAAATTGCTGTCCCAGGAGCATTCAGTGTAGAACTTTGGAAAGCAGATGAGGTAACTGTGTCTAAAGAAAAGAGGTAAATTATTACTGAAAAAAAATAAGTTGAAGTGTAAATGAACAACTATACCCATACAGAAAGAGAATTATGAGATTAGGAATTGTGGCAGTAAGAATAGAGCATTAGATTCTACATAAAATGGTATGGATGCTTTATGGTCTTTGACTTACTAGATGAATTTGTTGGCTTTTTTTTTTTTGGCAGCATGAGAAACTGTCTCTGAGTCAACTAAAAGGTCTAATGGAGAGGACACTGTATTTGTAGTTAGAAGCTGTAGTTTTAAGATTTTTTTCTTGGATATATTTTAAGTTTATTACAGAAGAAAATGAAGATGATCTCTTAAAATTAAGGACTAATGATAAGGCATCAGATTATTCACTTCCCCCCCTTTAAATAAAAAAAAAAAAAAAAAGGAAGTGGTAATACTTGCATTCTGTACAAAATTCAAAACGTCCAGCAGGGTATACTGAAAGGTAGGTTTTCCTTCCAGGACAACCCTGTGTCCCCCTAGCCATTCCAGTTCCCCTCCCTTTAGGAAATGATATTATTGGTTTCCTGAGTATTTTTTTCAAAGGTTTCATGTCTACAAAGCTTGTGTATATAGGTGTGGGTATTGTTTTTTTAAGCATATGGTAGCATGCCATGCACACTCTTCTGTGCTTTTCTTTCTTCATTAATATATTTTGGAGATGGTACCATCTTCAAACATATAGACCTTTCTTTTTTTTAAATTGAGATGTAACTCACATACCATAAAATTTACTGTTTTAAAGTATACAGTCCACTGCTTTTTAACATATTCACGAAATTGTGCAATTACCACCACACTCTAATTCTAGCACATTTACAAGACTTAGTTTTGAATTTTAGCTCTAGTTCTTACTCTCACACTCAGATGTAGGTTCTTGAATGAATCATTTATGGCACAGTGCCTTCATTTTTTACTTGGTGATAGATACCACGTTATGGGATGTTTGAAGGATTAGTGACGTATAGAAAGGCACTTTGTAAACTGTAAAAATCTATCCAAATGATGATTATTATATTTATTACATTGTGAGGCTCTGAAAAACAGATATCATGACTGGCTTTATTATGTGCTGCCACTAAAAAAATGAAAGCTACATTCATTCAATAGATCTACACTTAATAGTGTTAAAAGAAATTAGACTATATCTCTTCAAAAATGGGCAAAGGCTGGGCGCAGTGGCTCACACCTGTAATCCCAGCACTTTGGGAGGCCGAGGCAGGCAGATCGCTTGAGCCCAGGAGTTTGAGACCAGCGTGGGCAACATAGTGAAACACCATCTATACAAAAAAAATAAAAATTAGCCAGGTGTGGCATGCACCTGTAGTCCCAGCTACTTGGGAGGCTGAGGTGGGAAGGCCACCTGAGCCCGGGAGATCAAGGCTGTGGTGAGCTGTGAATGTGCCACTGCACTCAAGCTTGGGTAATAGTGAGATGCCATGTCTCAAAAAATAAGTAAATAAATAAAAATGGACAAAGCTATTAATAACCATTTAGGTTTGTCATATAGGAGAATGTTTCTTTAATTTACTCTTGAAGGACATATACAGTATGTAGTGATTATAGACAGGACTACGGAGTTTGTGGATAAGGCCAAGAAAAATCAAGTCATCTGGGCACAGTGGCTCACACCTGTAATCCCAGCACTTTGGGAGGCCAAGGCGGGAGGATTGCTCGAGCCCAGGAGTTCAAGACAAGCCTGGGCAACATGGTGAAACCCTGTCTCTACCAAAAATACAAAAATTAGCCAGGTGTGGTGACACATGCTTGTAGTCACAGCTATCCAGGGGGGTTGAGGCAGGAGGATTGATGGAGCCCTGGAGCTCGAGGCTGCAGTTAGCCCTGAGCATGCCACTGCACTCCAGCCTGGATGACAGAGTGAGACCCTGTCTCAAAAAAAAACAAAAAGGAAAAATATCAAGTCATGGGTAAAAATCTGTATAAAGATAATGAGCAGTCCAGTGCAGTGGTTCACACCTGTGACCCCAGCACTTTGAGAAGCCAAGGTGGGAGGATTGCTTGAGCTCAGGAGTTCGACACCAGCCTGGGCAACATAGTGAAACCCTATCTCTACAAAAAATAGAAAAATTAGCCAGGCATGGTGGTGCATGCCTGAAGTCATAACTACTCTGGAGGCGGATGTGGGAGGATTGCTTGAGCCCTGGAGGTTGAGGCTGCAGTGAGCTGTGATTGTACCACTGCAGTCCAGCCTGGTGAAGAGTGCAGAGACCTTATCTCATGAAACGAACAAAAAAGATAACGAGCACGGTCTCCTGCAGAAATACCCAACATAAGTTACATGCATTACTTAACAAACTTGGAAAACAGTTACTTCAGTCAAGGGAAAGAGAACTTATCCTTAGAACTGGAATGTAAGTAACTAAGAAAGCCATAGTCCTTTCAGTTTGTTTGTATAATAAACTTGACCCTGACAAGTGGATACTGAAGGGCAGTGATTTTGCTTGGAGAGTAGATATATACCAAAGATCAATAATTGTCAGTATATTTTTAGTAGTCTACAAAGAGAGTGTCTGAGGGCTAGCCAATTCCAGTTTTCTGCTTGAAAGGCAGTTTTTAGTGAAGATAGGTGTGTCGGCTTATCTAAGAATGAGGAGGACAATAGCCATGAAGGTAATCTAAGTCAGTGGTTCTCATTCCTACCCCACCCTGCTACTTACATGAATAATGTGACATTCCCCATGAGAACAGTGGTTCTCCTGGTAGTGTTTTTACAAGGATATGGGAAGTGGGGTGGGAGAGAGACAGGAGTACCTTTCTGGGTTGGGGGATGGTACAATTAGGCCCTCTGATGCTTCTCAAGTGATCTGACCTTTAGCTCTGACTCCATGTCTTCTAAGAAAACTTCAGAAACTAATTTTGCTTCATATGGAAACTTGCTATGGTTCACTGATTTATTCATTCATGCATTTATCAAATTCATATAATACCTTCTAAATACTAGTGGCTAAAATATGAAACAAAATGATAAAGTCCAGGTTCCCAAAGAGTTTGTGTTCAATGGAGCATTCAAACAAATAGATTAACAATTACAATATAATGTAATGAATAGTCTGATAGAGCAAGTACTGTAGGGAGAGAACATGAGGCCATCTGGGAGCTGAAAGACGTTTGATATAGACTAGACCAGAGCATACAGTGGCAAGGGAGAGATCTGGAGAAAGCAGGATTGTAGAGGGCTTTGCTAAGTCTGGTAAAGGACTTCATATTTTATATGAAAAGCAATAGGTAGCCATTGATTTTAAGCAGAGGAATGACATAATCCCTTTTGCATCTTAAAAGATTACTGTGGAGGCAGTGTAGAGAATGGATTATAGAGGGACAGGAGAGAAGTGATAATGGCCTGAATTAGGGAAGTGGTGGTAAGTATTGAAAAAAGTGAGCAAACTTCTGGTATTTCTGGAGGAAAAATCATAGAAATTGGTCACTGACTGGATGTAAGGGATAAGGGAGGGGGAGGAGTTAAAGATGATAACCAGGTTTCTTGGTTGAATACCATCTCTTTAAACTTGCCAATTCACTGTACTTTTTAGTACAGCATGTGAAAAAAATATATAAGTATATATATGATATATACATATATAAAAATATGAAATATATATATTTCACGTGCTATAATAAAAAGTACAGTGAACTGTGTATATATATATATTATATATATAAATTTTTAGAATCTCACCGTGTCACCCAGGCTGGAGTGCAGTGGCATGATCTTAGCTCACTGCAACCTTCACCTCCTGGGTTCAAGCAGTTCTCCTGTCTCAGCTTCCCAAGTAGCTGGGATTACAGGCATGAGTCACCATTTCTGGCTAAGTTTTGTATAATAGAAACGGGGTTTCATCCATGTTGGCCAGGCTGGTCTTGAACTCCTGACTTCTAGTGATCTGCCCACCTCTGCCTCCCAAAGTGCTGGGATTACAGGCGTGAGCCACCGTGCCCGGCCAGCACGTGAATATTTTGTTAAAAACCTCTAATTAAGACTTTAGTTCTGGAAATAAGTCATGGGTAAAAATCTGTATAAAGTTAATGAGCAGCCTGGTGCAGGGTTTAACTTTCATCTTGAAGTTGTCCAGAATATCTGAAGTCAACGAAATCAGGAGGGAGGGAAAGATGTAGACCACAGGGAGCAAGATGGGACCAGGCTAATTATATGGAGTAAACAGGATGTAAGGTACTAATGAAAGAACAGTTAGGGATAAATAGAAGCGCTATTGAGAGTGTTTGCTGGAAGGGAATCTTCTTTCTTAACATCCTTCGGGGTGTTTGGCAACAGCTTGAGAAATACTTCTTTAAAGGAGAGTACATTCTGCTCTTTGAGATTTTTACAACAATTTAGTGAATACGATAGTAAATTTTTCTTGAGGAATGATGTACTTTTATATAAAAAGGATAGACTTGGAATGCTCATGGAATTCTCTACTTCCTCCTAATGTATAGCTTTGGCCAAATTACAAACTGTGCCATAGTTTCTTTATCTATGAAATGAAGTTAATGAAACCTGAGTACAGTAAAATATACCTGTGTGTTTGGGTGTAAAGAGGCTGGCAAAGTGCCTACACATAGTAGATGCTCAGTAAATGTATTTTTCACTTTCAATTCCGTCTTTTTCTGTTTGATAAGAATTTTCAGAGATCATAAAATTTAAGATAGATTTTCTTAAGTCCAACCATTTAATATAATAGCTTAATTTTGTATACAGTGAAGGATGGAAAATTTCAGTTGTCTTATTAAGTAATCCTATATGTGAAGTAGTACACTATTTATAAAATAGCAGATATTGAAGGAGCACGAGAGCTCAATAGTTCATGTTTTTTAAAAATTGTTTCAAGCACTTTTCTTGCCTGTTGCCTGTTGTCATTTTGCCTTGCATTCCTCCCTTACGTTTCTAATATATTTTAGATTAGCAACATCCATTAGTACTATAATACCTCAGTGAAAAATGTACTTTACATATGTAAGTGATAGCTGTGCATGTAGCACTCTGGTGGACACTTGGTGCCTGACTTCTGATATTTATTTGTATAGATGAATGGCAACAAAGTCAATCATCCAGTCAAACTGAATGAGACCCTGCACTTTGGGAGGCTGAGGCAGGCGGATCACCTGAGGTCAGGAGTTCGCAACCAGCCTGACCAACATGGTGAAACCTTGTCTCTACTAAAAATACAAAATTAGCCGGGCATGGTGGCGCATGCCTGTAATCCCAGCTACTTGGGAGGCTGAGGCAGGAGAATCGCTTGAACCCGGGAGGCAGACAGAGGTTGCAGTGAGCCGAGATCGTGCCATTGCACTCCAGCCTGGGCAACAAGAGCGAAACTCTGTCTCCAAATAAATAAATAAATAAATAAAGAATAGGAACATTTGGCCAGGTGTGGTGGCTCATGCCTATAATCACAGCACTTTGGGAGGCCAAGGTAGGTGGATCACGAGGTCAGGAGATTGAAACCATCCTGGCCAACCCCGTCTCTACTAAAAAATACAAAAATTAGCCCAGCATGGTGGCGTACGGCTGTAGTCCCAGCTACTCAGGAGGTTGAGGCAGGAGATTCACTTGAACCCAGGAGGCGGAGGTTGCAGTGCGCTGAGATCGCACCATTGCACTCCAGCCTGGGCGACAGAGCGAGACTCTGTCTCAAAAAAAAAAAAAAAAAAGGAACATTTGAAGTCTTACTGTTTCCTTCCACCTCCTGAATATGCTTAGCACAGGCCCACACTCAATATTTAGTGAATTAATGTCTGTTATATTAACATCAAATTGGGTTCCACAAATGAATACGTATCCCTACATTAGAATATCTAATCCTGAAAGCCTGATGCCACAGGCTGACAACAACTATCCCAACACTTTAGGAGATGGATAGTAGAGGTCAGAGAGATTGAACAGGATGGCTTCTGTCCTGGTGTCGTTTAATATTTTAGTTATATAGTAATTTGTCTTATGTTTCATTTCACATGTAGGGAATTCCAAATGAAAGCTGGAGAATAACAAAGATAAATGAACGATATGAACTTTGTGATACATACCCTGCCCTCCTGGTTGTGCCAGCAAATATTCCTGATGAAGAATTAAAGAGAGTGGCATCCTTCAGATCAAGAGGCCGTATCCCAGTAAGTAGGAAGTTTGGATGAGCCTTTGCAAGTGCTTTTTTACTCAACATAATGCTGAGATTAATGAGTAGGAGAATGGATTCAGGATATAAATAGCTACAGCAGCAGGTCTTTCATGGGGATATTGGAGATTGATTTATTTAGTAAAGTTAAAACTGGAAGAAAGACTTAAAGAGGCTTCCAGAGAGTGTGATAAGGGTATTAGATAACTGCACAGAGTTGCATGATTCTTCACTGAAAAACAAAGTTTGCTCTGTGTATTAGTCACTATTTATTTATCTTGTTGTATATTCTTTAGTCATGATGATAAATGTTCTTTTTTTTTTTTAAGTCCTAGAAAGAACACCTTACAGATTTATAACTGGATCTTAGAAAGATGAGCTTAAATAATTTTAGGTACAAAATTCGTAGATTCTAAAGGCTTTTAGAACTGAGCAGTTTTACTAATATATTAAGTGGGGTTTACTTAGCCCTGTTTCACAGTATTTTTTTCAGGAGATAACATTTCCCAATAATCAAATACTTTCCTAAATCAGTATCTGACTAAAGAATTAGACCAAGTTTTCCGCATGCCAGAATTGGCTTGAAAGAAAGGTGATGATTTTTCTTAGCAGCCTCAGATGTCCTTTCATGGCCAGGCTTTGGATCCAATTAGAAAGCAGAGCTTTACTGAGTACTGTTTTTGAGAATTATAAACAGAGAAGTATGTAAAAGGTGTGTTACCATTTTTTCCTCTTAATTAAGGTTTTATCATGGATTCATCCTGAAAGTCAAGCCACAATCACTCGGTGTAGCCAGCCCATGGTTGGAGTGAGTGGAAAGCGAAGCAAAGAAGATGAAAAATACCTTCAAGCTATCATGGATTCCAATGCCCAGTCTCACAAAATCTTTATATTTGATGCCCGGCCAAGTGTTAATGCTGTTGCCAACAAGGTCAGATGGTCTCTTAGTAATTATAATTATGGTTTCATGAATCAGCTGAGTTTGGCAGCGCCACAGTGTAGTAAAAAGAGCTCAGGCTCTACAGTGGTAAACATATAGGTTCTTGTCTTGGCTCTTCAACTTGATGGTGTGATTTTGAGTTATTTAACCTCTTTAGACCTCAATTTGTTTATTGGTAAAAATGAGAATAATAATAGTTAACAGTGTTGTTTTGGGAGCAAAAATCATTTAATAAAAAATAATGCATAAACTTTTACTTACTTACATAATAACTAGGTGTTCAGTTATTCTTAGCTTCCCACTTCTCCAAAGTTGACAACTAACTGAGCTTATGACTCACTGAAGTCCCTGTATAGTACTGCTCTAGGAATAGCGAACTAGTGTTCTCGGTGACTAGTGGTGCCCTCTTCTGACCATCCTCCACCTGAACAAGTTATTCAGACTGAAGAACTGGCAGTTAGCTGTAGCTGATTGTTCCCGCAGAATAAATATTAGCATTGTGGAAATTGAAATTTTGGTTCAGTTGACCAAATCTATAGAAGGAGGGAAGGAGAGAGAAGACATAACTACAGCAGCAGGTACCATTACTGAAAAGCGCTCATCTTTTCAAGTGTACATTTCAGTGCTTTTAGTATATTCACAAAGTTGTACAACCATGCCACTACCTGAATCCAGGGCATTTTCATTCTATGTGTTTCTGTGACAGGTTCTGTATAGTTGTTACCACTGCTGTCTTTCTAGAATGTTGCAACAAATTTGAATTGAAAGTTCCTGTCTTATTCCCACTCTTCAGAAGTAATCCTTAACAGGTATCCATTGAAATACTGTTAATTCTATAATTGTGCCAAACGATTTTCCAGACTCTCAGTGTCAGAAAGGAAGCTGAACTTCTGTTCTTTCAGTAATTTGTTGCTGGTTATGAGTTGGTGGTTTTGTTGTTTCAAAGGTGTGGGTCATATGATCACTTAATTTTATATAATTTACTGCTCCAGTATTTTCCTAATTTGTTTCTATTAGGGCTCTAAGAAGTATGATTTTACACGAGTTAGGTAGGAGATAGAATATTTTATTCATGAAATATAAAAAGATTAAGTCCAGAAAAATAAGGTTCTTCTTTATAGTCATAGCTTATTTTGAACACCAAATATTTTCTCATTCTATTTTGTAGATGTAGATTTAAGTCTTTGAGAACATTGATGATGATAGCATTCTGTGCTTTTATCCTTGTTCTGTCTTTTTATTTAAAGAGAATTATGTGGTTAAAAAAGAAGCAGGTCATTTTGATTGCAAAGAGTTTATTTCTTAGATATGAAGATTAAAATGAGGTGAAGAGGCAGGGAGGTGAAGCAGCATAGGTGAACCAGACATGTGGTCTCAGCACATGAACTTACAGTCTGGTAATTTCAGTATATATGAAAGGAAGTCTTCTGTAAGAACTTATGTTTGGGTAGGACTTGGCATATGGGCTGGGAAAATTTAGTGCTTTACAGTGTTTAAATACCTTCCTATGTGTTTCATATTTAATTTTAATAATGGCCACATGAGCAAGTCAGAGTACGTATATATTCATTTTGTAAAGAAGAATATAAGAAAGCGAGTGGTTGTGCTAAATAAGTTGTCCTGAGCCATCCACATTTTCTTGTGGAGTTTTCCTTGTCTCCAGTAATATGTATCATCTTTTATGCTATTGTATATTTTATGTCACTTGTTTACAGATGTGCATTCATTTATGAGTTTCCATGATGTGTGCTTTTTTCCAGGCAAAGGGTGGAGGTTATGAAAGTGAAGATGCCTATCAAAATGCTGAACTAGTTTTCCTGGATATCCACAATATTCATGTTATGAGAGAATCATTACGAAAACTTAAGGAGATTGTGTACCCCAACATTGAGGAAACTCACTGGTTGTCTAACTTGGAATCTACTCATTGGCTAGAACATATTAAGGTGGGTGTGTGTTACTATATCCCAAACAAAGACTCTCTCTACCCCTTTGTTTATATTAGCTTTTTACTTATAATTGAAATCAACATGGAGCTACCTTTCTAAACAATGAAAAATGGGTAAATGCTTTGATACTTGGAACTACTAGTGAATTTTAATGTTTGAATGAATTGGTTTTTTATATTGTGCATTTGGTTATGTTGTACTTCTTTTGTTCCCCCTCCCATCCTATCTGAATTCGAACCATCCTTCAGATTCCAGTTCATATTTCATTTCTTCCATAAAGTCTTCCCAGATTGCATCCTTTTCCATTTTCTCTGAACTCTTTACCCTGTCTTTCCATCTAATCAGGAACTAGCGTGTGCTTTGTTTGCTTTTGTGTGTCAACCAATGTATATTGCTAATTTATGGAGACCAAGACTGGATAAATCCTACATATTTTTTTTGTCCTCTCAGGAGCTAGGGCAGCACTATCCGTGTGAATAGGTACCCAATAAATATTAGTTGATTTGTGAAGTTAAAACCATTCTGATCAGGGAAATGAGGTGGAGTGGTTGCGTGAGCCACACTGAGTGCTAAGTCATTCGCAGAGCACATGTCAGTGCTAATTTACCTAACATGCTAATTTAATCTAGTTATATTTTCAGATATGGTCTGTCAGTAACATAACTCACCAAAATGTAGACTTATGTAACCACATATATAAATATTATGAGGTAATGGGAAATGCAGTCTTTCACGTTAAGAAGGAGGATACTTCTGCTCACATTAAAATCTCTGAAGTTCAGACAGAATTGAAGAGAAAACCAAACTGAATAAGAATTTTAAATAGACCATTTTTACTATTGTTTCCCTTTGAGAAGCTTAGAAGCTTGAAAATCACAAAGTATAAACACTACTCAGAGAGCATGTTCATGTGGCCCATTCATCAAATTATGTGATGTGTAAATATACAGCCTTAGGCTTGATTTGGAACTAACATAAATCGCTGTGTTTGATTCTGAAAACTCCAGATATTTAATTTGCAGTTTCAACATGGTCTCTAAAAGGCTGGCTATAACAGAATCAAATTTCCCTAGAGGTATAAGACATATAGTTGGGCTAAACTACTTTATTCTCCCCCAATCCTTATCACACAAAGAAAGTTTATTTACTCAAGCACTCTCTTCTGGTCTCTGCTCAAATATCACCTTTCTGAGAGAGGCCTTTCCCAGCCTCTTTACAAAATAAGAGTTCTACCAGCATTCCCTATAACTTCTATGGAGCGTTTTCACTTATTGCCATCTGGTATACTGTATATTTCCTTGTTTATTTGTGACTAGTGGGCCTCACCCAAATAGAATGTAAACTTCAGTAAGCAGGAACTTTGTTCCCTGCTGTATGGCCCGTGCCTAGAGCAGTATCTACCTTCTAGTAAGGGACTCCATAAATGTTGATTTAATGAATGAATGAACACTTACTACTTTGGATAACTCTTCCTGATCAATCTTAACTAAGCCTTTGGGTTAGTGATTCTTAACTTTGTATATGCACTAGAATTATAGGTGGAATTTATTTAAGATACTGAATTAGGATCATTGGACAATGAGGTCTAGGCACTTCAGGCTTACAAATGACTCTTGATATATAGTCAAGATCATCATAGTACCCCATTTCCAGAATATGCTTATAGCTGTGATCAAGGGGAGGTTATCATATTTCCAAGCTTAATAATCTGTTTTCTTTCATTCTCATCTGTGTATGTAGAACTATACTGTTTTTCAAGTATAATACAATATGGCCATTGCAGAGAAGAATAGGGCTGTATTGTCCTTTTTTTGTTTTTTTTTTAAGATACCATACTTTTGTGTTTCTTTTTTGGTTATATCTAATTATGTTTAGTTTTAACTCAAGATTGATTTCAGAAAAGGTAAGTTATTTTGCAAAGGATTTCTGCATATTTAAAAAATAAGAGCTGAAGTTATTTTAAGTAACAGATTGACATATTCTGTGAATTTTCATGCATAGTGTTATAGAAAAGTAGCTCACTCTGAAGTTTATACTGTGCTTGCTGTATGCTCTGTGACATAAAAATCTTTAGTCAAAACAATACAATAAATGCTATAGAGTATTTTAAAAGAGATCCAGTATTATTGCTTTCAGGTACTTATGCCAATTTGGTTTAAGCATTGTTTTAAATCATAAAAAGGCTTCAATTGCCATATCAATTATTTTTATTTAAATAGATGATGGAATATTTGATTCTTAGAAACAGATCTCTTTAGAACTTTTCTAAGAAGAATCTTACACCATGATTTATGTAGCACCCAAAGGTACTTTTGATTTGGCTATTTCATTGGGCAAATTAATAGGAGTCAGCAATTATGAGGTTTTTCTAGTTTTAAAAGCAAAATTTATATATCTTCTACCATTTAAAAAAATTCTTCTTAGGAAGGGACAAATGTTTTTCCTCATGTTATTGAAATAATGATCCCTGATAAGCTGTATTAGTAAATTTTGAAGAAGGAAGTATTTACCTTGTTTAAAAACAATTTATTAAAAAATCTGTTTTCCAGCTTATTCTTGCAGGGGCTCTTAGGATTGCTGACAAGGTAGAGTCAGGGAAGACGTCTGTGGTAGTGCATTGCAGTGATGGTTGGGATCGCACAGCTCAGCTCACTTCCCTTGCCATGCTCATGTTGGATGGATACTATCGAACCATCCGAGGATTTGAAGTCCTTGTGGAGAAAGAATGGCTAAGTTTTGGACATCGATTTCAACTAGTAAGTAAGGAACCTTGACTTTTGATATATCACATGCATTCATGCCAAGGCATGTGAAAAAAATGTGTTTTTTAAAATAAGATATTCATCTGAAATTGATCATTTATCTAGTGGGGTAAACGTTTTTGCTTGTTTTGGAAAGCATTAAGATATCCCTAACATGACTAGTCTGGAGTCAGAGCTAGCTATTTGTCAAGTGTCTGACCCGGTCTTTTCTGTGATCTCCACTGGGAAACATCCGATATCATTCAGTGATGTCCACGGGTGTTTCTGGACAGGCGTTTTCCTAAATAATTGAAAAACTTTTAGAAGGGTCTTTACCCAGATGCTGTCTGTAATGTTTACCTTTAGTATCCAGTAGTTACCAGAGTATACTAGCAGTGTTTATACAGTTGTCCCTTGGTATATGTGGGGGCTTGGTTCCCAGATCCCATGAACAGGCCAAAATCCACACATATTCAAGTTCTGAAGCTGGCCCTGCTGGGACCATGTAAAGTTGGCCCTCTGTGTATGTGGGTTCCGCATCCTGCATTTGGCTGAAACAAATTTGCATATAAGTGGACCTGTGCAGTTCTAACCGTGTTGTTCAAGGGTTAACTGTAACTTGAAAGGAACAGACATTTAAAGTTAGTCTGCTCTTTTGAACTTGAACTGTTAAATAAAATTGGGTACCTGGAGTGTTTATTCAGATGGCTCACATTTTGCCGTTCTCTGCACAATGTACTTGTCATGAAACGGCCATTTAAAACAAACTCGTACTTCAAAGAATCAAGTTTTAGTCAGCCAAAGCTGCACATGTTTATATAAATGTGTTCAAAATCAAACATTTTGGGGTGTTCGAAGTTGCTATGGATTCCTAAATTGCTAACTCTGGTTACCTACTCCCCCCATTTTTTTTACCTAGTTATATTCTGAAAATAGAATTTTGACAATTAAAGGGCACCCAGTCAAGAGGATTTGTTCACAAGGTTAATGTAGAGTAATGATTCTCAAACTTTTTGGTTTCAGGACCCCCTTTACATTGTTAACAATTATGGATAGAACTTTTTTTTCCTAACTCCCCAAACTTGTTACCCAGAGAACTTTATGTGAGTTATATCTATCAATATTTGCCATACTGAAAATTAAATTTGAAAAAATTTAAAAATATTTCTTAATTTAGAAAATAAGCTTATTATATATTAACAGAAATATTTAAACTAAAAAAAATATTTTCCAAAACAAAAAGTTTAATGAAAAGACTGGCATTGTTTTACTTTTGCAAATTTAATGAGTTTGGCTTAATAGAAGATAGCTGAATTTTATATCCATTTTTACCTTCAATCTGTTATGTTTTGTTGGTTTTAGTATGTGAAGAAAATCTAACCATATACAGATATGTAAGTGGAAAAGGAGAAAGTATTTTAATAGCTTTTTCAGGGAATTGTAGATATTCTTCTTTGATACTACGCCAGAACTTGATAAATGGCAGTTTCTTAGAGGTTAGTTGTTATATGGAATCCAAAATCAAGTTAATGAATTTTTTTATCATTAAATTCCATTGGTCTCACTTCCATTTTGAATAGATCTTTTACCCATGTGTGGTTTTGTAACATCACATATTGGTTATTTGGAAAATACTGGCTTATTGAGTTATACAGATCTTCCAAATGTAAATGCATTTCATCATATAATACCATAAAATCACACTTGTTAATCATCACCATTGGTTTTGTCAGAAAAGCCTTCAAGTATTTTTAAGCTCATTATGGTGGGCAAAAGTTCACCAAAAATTGAGTTTTCACTCAAAAGCTTGAATTTTTTCATTGACAACAAATATTGTCAGCTGTTTTCCTTTCAGTGATAATTCACATTGTACCTTTTCAAAAAAAAAAGTCTTTAAGTCTTTCTAACCACAATGCATACATTAATTTTTCTTTCAAGTAAAAATGATGAGAAAGTGCTATCTCCTACCATACTACATGCAGTAGCAAAGAGTTAACACATATTTCCCGTTTTGTCACACAGGCCATTAAAAAAAAGTGTACTTAAGGGATGAGATTTAATAAAATCAGTAATTTTTACTGCCTTGTTAAGTACACTGGCATAAGAGAAATGGACTTTTTTTCTTTCTTTAATTTAACTGTGAGTGTCTGGTAGGGTAGAATACAGTGGGTACGAATGCAGTTTTAATTATAAGCATTGCCCTGCTTGATGCCTGCAAAGGCACCAGAATTTTTATCCTTCATAACTTCTGCATCATTAGTGCAAATGCCAACACACTGAAAAAGGTAAATAATGTCTTAATATTATAGAAATAGTTTTGACCTCACAGCCCTTGGATGTTTGTGGACCACACTTTTAGAATTCCTGCTTTGGGGTAAGGAGCAGGATTCTGTTGTCAGTTATCTGAGTCAAAGGTCCTCAGAGGAAATAACTGAGAAACTAGGTAGATGACTGCATGCTTGGAGAGTGGATGTCAAGCATTTTTGACAGGTTTTCTAAGATGTGTGCTAATATGGTTCCTCCTGATGAAGACACATCAGTGCTAAGATAGGAGGGGGTACCCTTCACTCAGTGGTCAAGATATGAACAGAGAATGGTGCTTTCTGAGGCCAGTGTCCATGTAACTTATTTCTCAGAGAAATTAAAATCTCCAGGACAAAAATCTGGCCTCTGAGTTCTGACTGCTTCCATCTTTTATTAGCAACCTTTTAGGATCTGAGTTTATTAAACAGAGTAGTAATTCATATTATAAGCACTTGTGTCAGAAAATATCTGAGCAGTTTGCACATCAAAATGTTAGATTTCTGCTTGGCAGGATAATGGATGATTTTTTACTTACTTTTCAATGCTCTTTAAAAGACTTTCTGAAAATTTTTATGTATTTGAGACAGGGCCTTGCTGTCATGCAGGCTGGAGTGCAGTGGTGCGACCGTAGTTCACTGTAGTCCTGTACTTTTGGGCGCAAGCCAGCCTCCCACCTTAGCCTCCTGAATAGCTAGGACTACAGGTGCATGCCACCATGCCTGGCTTTTAAAAATTTTTTGTAGAGATGGGGTCTTGCTATGTTGCCCAGACCCATCTCGAATTCCTGGCTCCAAGTGATCCTTCCACCACAGCCTCCCAAAGTGTTGGGATTACAGGTGTAAACCACAGCACCTGACTTTGAAAATTTTTAGACTATTGACCAATTATTTTTTTAAAAAATTATTTCCATCAAAAGATGAAAAATCCCCCTAAGTTCATATATTTCACTCTTTTTGCTTCAGAGAGTTGGCCATGGAGATAAGAACCATGCAGATGCAGACAGATCGCCTGTTTTTCTTCAATTTATTGACTGTGTCTGGCAGATGACAAGACAGGTAATTTATCTGGCCTATGCATTCTTACACATCTCCTTTCAGTTTTCCTGTCAGAGTGGGGAGATTTGGTCACTGATTAGCCTATAGATCATTAAATGGAAATTCTTGTAACATCTCCATGTCCATGTGAGAGCTATTTATTGTCACTTTATGAATCAGGTTAAAGATTAACACTTGAAAATTTGATTCTATTAGTATTTCAATGAGTAGCATTGATAATAACTCCCGAGAGGTTTTATCCTTTGTTTTGAACAAATAGTGTTAAATAGGCTCACCTAGAAACACATTTATATATTGCTAAGAGTGGAGAAAAAATAAGCTAGGTACCGCAAGCAAAATAAAATCTTTTAAGTAACTTTAACTGTTAATTTTTTTTTGAATTTCAATCTGCTTCTTCTGAAAATTTTTATTTTAAGGGAAAAATGTTTATATAGAAAGCATAACAAGGGAGGCACATACTACATCCAGTTCTTTTTATTTTTTGGCATAGAGAGAGCTATTATGGCTTTTAGAACTTCTAACAAATTTATTTGAAATATTAATATAAATGAATTTAATCTTTTGGAAAGAGCAGAGGGGACTGAGAAAACACCTGGTTTATTGTGAGATCACTTTATTAATGAGGCAACGGGTCATTGTCTTAAAAATATGATTTAATTCTGACTCAAACCATCTCGAAACCCTGTTGAGCTCATTGGGAGATAATTATTTACCCAAGGGTCTATTAGACCCCAAAACAACTGGAAGTCTGAATTGTTTTTATTTAGATTGCCATATGAATTTAAAGTAGGGCAAGTGCTGGCTCTGCCTGGCTTTGGATCATATTTATTTAGGAGCACATTTTTAGCTTCAATAAAATACTGTTTATTTCAATACAAGAAAATTAATGGTAATTGGGTGAAATAATCATCAATTATATATTTAATAGTCCCTTGCCTCCATAAGCATTTCTACTTGGGTGAATTATTTAGAAATTGTTGGGTTAAATGAAGCATTTTCGTAGCTATGACTATGATATGATGAGACTAGTATTTTAGCATATATACTGAAAAGGTGTATACAATTCAGTTTTGGTTTATAAATCAGACCTTTGGTGTGTTGGGAGGTAAGAGGAAGGAGAGGTGCAATGTTTAATACTTTCTTGGATTAGGTTTGACTTTTTCCTTTGGAATTGGCTTTCAGGCAGTATATCAACTACCTAAGTCCCTACAATCCTTTTTTGGATGTTTGACCCAAAACATTAGGACCCCAATTTTGACTGTTACCATATTCAGTTTTAAATAACCTTTGACTCTTGGCAGAAATAAAATTCACCATCAAAGGAGTAGGAAAGCTCTTTGAAACTGTGGTATTGTTGATGGTTGTGTGTACTGCTTTCCAAGGTGAATACCTTGAAGGAAACGATGTGTTTGAATGTATCAGTTCTGATATGTTTGCTAGAAAAAAAGCACATTTACCAGTTTCTTGCAAAGAAGAGTACACGTTAATCTATAGCCAACCACCCTGAATGCACCCATCTCATCTGATTTTGGAAGCTAAGCAGGGTCGGGCCTTGTTAGCACTTGGATGGGAGAAGAATACATCATAATACATTTCTTCCTTAGTAATTTTAATTTTGTTAACTTTATATATGCTGTATATCTAAAAGTAGTTTAATCCTAATTTTGAGCCTGGCACTAAATAAAAGAAAATCAGTTTAAATCTGTATTTTTGATAGAACCTAAAATACTTTATAGCCATCTTTATTTTATACACCTAGTGTTTTTCTGTATATTTTCTTCCTGAATATAAAGCATATTAACTAGTCATAATGTTTGTTAGCAATTATCAGTTTTATAAATACTTGAATACTAGTACAGACTTGAATAGCACATTTGTCAAAACAGAACCAACTATATTATGACAGCCAGATTCTATACCTCTCCTCCTATTTCCATCCTCATCTCTGTCACCTCAGCCCTGAGATCAGGAAGCAATTGTTGAAGGGCCTTTTAGATTTTAAACATGTAAAGAAAACAAAATAGTTCTCTTCTGCTGAGGGTTTTAAAAGCAATAGCTGCAGTTAATGCCCTGCTATTTTAGTTTCTTTGTGAGGAAATGCCTACTGATTACGCTGTCTTCTCATAACTGAGCTAACAGTTTTGCCAAGAAGATGAAATAACTAATCGCAGGCTTAGATCCTTGGGATTGCTATTTAGTGATTCAGGATGCATTCATATTTCGCTAATAATAGGGCTGTTAAGAGTGTGAAAAATATAGGAGGTGGGATTTATTTTTTAAAGGAATAAATGGGACTTGACAAAGTTTTTTACAATTGGTTTTGTTGTGGAAATGCTTGGTCATCTTCTGCTTGATCATCTGCTTCATTCAGCTTCACAGCCACAAAAATCAAGGCCTAGTAAGTGCCCTTTCTTGTTTAGGAAATCTGTCATGTTACCCTGTCTATACTTGCTAAAATGTAGGAAACTTTAAGGCAAAGTTGTTTTCATCCATGTTCCATTTACATGCTGTTTATACTATTTTCCTCCACTATAAAGGAAGGGATCTAAGATGTAAAAGCTTGGAAGCAATGTGTATTTTCACAGTCTGCAATCTAAATATTTATAATTTCTTATCACGTACAGCCCTATAATTGGTAGAATCTTACATAGAAGCTTCCAAATAATTCTGAAATATTAGATAGGATGGATTAAACGAAACCTTCTAACTTTCAGGGGTTCATAATTTTTCATTTGATTAGTCCCCTAAAATTGTGTTGTGTAAAACTAAGACATCCAGTGAAGCCCCTGGCTTGGGTTAGAGAGTGAATTTTCTTTTTGTTAGATGCTGCCAAAATACTGGCTTACAAGGGACTCTGGTTTGATGGGATGGATGTTCCCTGAAAAGTTTACGTTGGTGCAAAAGTAATTGCCATTTCAATGGCAAAAGCCGCAATTACTTTTGCACCATCTAAATATTTAATAGGTTGGTTGACTTGTAAATTGGGCCTTAGATATTTACTTTTGTGTATTGCTGACATTTTCTGGAGACACTATTGGCATTTTGTGTGTAATCCTTAAAAAAGAAAAACAACTATGTTCTTCAAAATTTAAAGAGTCTTAATGTTGTTTGTGGTCATTTTTGGCAGAGAATGCCTAGAGTTGCCAGAATTGCCTAAGTCAAAATTCAGCCTGCAAATTTAGGGTTAGCAGATATAGCAGATACAGAAAACATCATGATCAGAAAAGTGATGATAACACGATTTTTGAAAAGAAAACCATACGAATAATGCCATAATAGCTTGGAATAATGTAGATTTGAATGTTTAACTTCATTTTAAATACTACCTCAAAAGGATCTACCCATGACAGGGATGAATATGCTTGAAGAATGTCTTAATTTATGTGTTTGTGATGTTTGATTTGCAGTTTCCTACCGCATTTGAATTCAATGAGTATTTTCTCATTACCATTTTGGACCACCTATACAGCTGCTTATTCGGAACATTCCTCTGTAATAGTGAACAACAGAGAGGAAAAGAGGTAAAATATGAAACATGACCTTCCCCATACTATCTCTACTGTATACTTTTCCCTAAAAGAATGTACTCTGTGACAGATTTCAACTGAAGTCATTCTTTTGGGTCATACTTTATCTTACATGCTATAATATTGAGTGCTTCCTTCCATATATCTGGACTTGATATATTCTGAAGTATCTTTGTCACAAGGCTGAAGGTGCTAGCTAGCTGTCTGCTGAGTTCATGAGTGGGAAGTGGTTTCTGCTAAAGAGAACTGAAGTACGTGAAATCTAAGGAGCAACAGTGTACCAATTTTTCTATGTAGAATGGAAATCCTTTACAGCAGGTGCAGAAAAATTTAATTAGCAGAAAATGTATATTCGAGTGAATAGGCAGCTCAGATTCCCAAGTATATCCTACTTATTGAGACATTTTAGGTTAAGTTTTTGAGTTTTTTAAGTTGTAAAGTAATACCATAAAAAAATTCAAATACTGAAAAGATAGTATGTAGAAAGTTAAAGTTTTTCGTTATCCCTTTTCCCCAAAGGTATCAGTTAAGTGGGGTTGGTATTAAGAAGAAGTGGTGTAAGGATTACATTTCAAGTTTTACTTCTTTATCAAAACTTGTCTATCCTATGTATCAACATCTTAATCATCTTGATTGGTATCTCCCTCTGCATCAACTTTTATTCTAAAAAATGTGGTTACAAAGTATTTATGTTTTATTTTATAAAGCACAGTAGGAATAAGTACTTGCACTGAAGCCCAGTTGCTGGGTTCAAATCTTGAATCTATCACTTACTGTAACAGTTTGCTTGGGGAAGTTAATGTCTGCTTTTGTAAAATTATGAAGATTATTAAATAAGCGATACAAAATACCACAAGAACTGCTATGTAGTATTTCCTAGACTTCCTTAAAGGCAGGTATTATGTCTTCAGTGTCTAGCATGCAGTAAATATTTCTATGCATAGCAGGCACTCAACAACTTAAGGAATGTTCATTAGAAATAGCATAGCTAAGTTTCAAAGATAGTTTTATTTTTTGAGAGCCTTGGGTAGGAATCATTATTTTAAAAAAAACTTTTTAAATTGATAATAATATGCATACCATGAAATTCACTTTGATAGTGTATAGTTGACTGATTTTTAGTATATCTGAGTTGTACAGCGATCACCACATTTTCATTTCAGAACATTTCATCACCTCAGAAAACCTGTTAATAGTCACTTCCCATTCACCCCTGCCAAACACTAATGTTTTTGTCTCTAGATTTGCCTCTTCTGGACATTTCATATAAATGGAATCATTTAATATGTAAACCTTGTGTCTAGCTCCTTTCCTTTAATATGCTTTCAAGGTTCATACATTTTATGTCATTTCTTTTTATGGCTGAATAATATTCCATTGTGTGGATATATTTTACTTATCCATTCGTCAGTTGATGGACTTTTAGGTTGTTCCCACTTCTTGGCTGTTAATGAATAATGCTGCTTTGAACATCTATAAAAAAGTTTTTGTACAGACATGTCTTCCGTTTGCTGGATATGTACAAGAGTGGAATTGTTGGGTCATATGGTATCTCTTTGAGGAACTGCAGACTGTTTTCCAGTACCCTCTGATCTTAATATAAGTTGGTTTATCACTGAAGTCTCCAAGTCCACTTCCTCTAAAGTCTAAAGAGATTTTAATGACAACAAAGTACTTCTTCACAAATTTCATCTAAAGTGTAAATGGCTTATGTGGTGGAGAATCTTTACCTATTTTTCCTGCCTACAGAATCTTCCTAAAAGGACTGTGTCACTGTGGTCTTACATAAACAGCCAGCTGGAAGACTTCACTAATCCTCTCTATGGGAGCTATTCCAATCATGTCCTTTATCCAGTAGCCAGCATGCGCCACCTAGAGCTCTGGGTGGGATATTACATAAGGTGGAATCCACGGATGAAACCACAGGTATGTGCCTTACAATATACAATGGGAGTTTTCATTCATGCAGTGCAACTTTGTCTCCTTAAAAGCAGCTGGAAAGATTATCTGTGCATATTTAAAACTTTACTCCTTACCCATTGATAGTTACAATTGTATAGTAGAAAAATACTACACTGGGGCGGGGTAATCAGTATACCTGGTTCTTAGGACTGCTTGTATGACATTGGACAAATCACTGCTCTCTTTTCTTTCTTGCATCTTCCCTCCTCTGTCTGGATAACCTCTAGGGGGTCTTGTTTTAATAAGCTGAAGAAAGTAGCTTTAGGAAAGTTAAAAGCTGAACAAAATTCTGGTCTACTGTGAATATGTTTACGGAATATTAACTACTTAGAACTGTTTAAGACTAAAAACCTATAAATAATAGGGAATCTTCTGACTACTGTCTTTTAATTGTCTTGTTAATTATTTGTTGTATTTGGAAAAGTACCAGTTTCAGGAGCACCTACACAGCAGGTTATTCTTTGGAAATACTCAGGGGCACTGGGAAAGCCAGTGAAAAGATTAGTGGTGTCCATAGTCCCTGTATTTAATTTCAATGATGGGTTGGAAAGGTGCCATTGGTTCCAACAGCTGAAAAAACATACACTGCAACATTTAGGGAATGATTTGACCTGGCTTTGGTCAGGATTGCCTAGTTGAATATTTTATGTTTTGCTCTTGCAGGAACCTATTCACAACAGATACAAAGAACTTCTTGCTAAACGAGCAGAGCTTCAGAAAAAAGTAGAGGAACTACAGAGAGAGATTTCTAACCGATCAACCTCATCCTCAGAGAGAGCCAGCTCTCCTGCACAGTGTGTCACTCCTGTCCAAACTGTTGTATAAAGGACTGTAAGATCAGGGGCATCATTGTTATACACTCTTGATTACACTGGCAGCTCTATGAGTAGAAAGTCTTCGGAATTTAGAACCCATCTATGAGAGAAAGTTCAGTCACTTTATTTATTTTAAATCTCTCTAGGATGAGTTTAGAACTGTAGCAGTGCAGGTGGCTTAAGTGAAGTAACTCCATATGTAATTACATGATTATGATACTAATCTTTTAAGTATCCAAAGAATATTAATCCTGGATTCACAGTGGGAACAAGTTTCTATTAAAAGGCAAATGCTGTTACAAATTTTTGGCATCTGGTAATATTAAAACCATTTTAGAAATACACTCTGTGCTCACTGTGCAGACTCACTGTGCAGAGGAACATCAGTTTTCAGAGGAACATCAGTTTTCAAACCAACACTGAAATTCTGTGGCATCACATACATTGGGCCTTGATGTCATGACAGATCAAAATCATTTGATATCCTTTCTCCATTCTAGGTTTTTCTTTTTTGCAGTAACTGATTTACCTTGATCACTTTTCAACTTCCATATTCTTCATATAGTAAAAGGCAAAGTGTTGAAGATACTATGGTGTGGTAGTAGTTGAAAATTATTGCCGTCATTATTTACATACTTAAGACATATTAGCAAGTTGATCCAAAATGGGAGACCTTATAGATGTGCTTGGGGGAAAATGAAGGGGAGAAAGTAGCCATACAGGAGTTCAAAGAATTCCATGCCCTTCAGATTAGCCCAATTACCAGAAACATCATGAAAGATATTTTAAAAACTAATTATTTACTACAGTGTATTTCACTTGTCTTGTGTGTCTGAACACACAGAAGCTAATTAGCAAGTTTTTAAGAAGTATTCAAAAATCTTACTAGGATTGACATTTTTTCTGAAGTCTGTATAAATAGCTTATAGTGAGAAGTACTGTGCTCAAATTTTACATTTTTTTCCTTTGCAAATTCTGTAATTTCACTCAACGATTAAGTGTACCAAAGAACACACTGCATGTAAAAGATGTATTACAATCTCAAAGCCAGTAAAAGAAATCTTGCTTCACTGTTCACCTGCTACAAGTAAGAGTTTGGTGCTGGTAGAAACATTTGACTCTGATGTCTATTTTATTCTACATAAGAGCCATATGTAATGTACTGTAACAAAGGAGCTTCTTGTCCCCTTGGTCTTTTAATTAAAAGAAATTCCAACTGACTTTTAAACTTTGTTCTTGTCCAAAGTTGCCATTTCTTTTTTTTCCCCAGAAATATTTGGAAATTATTGGAGGAATATGCACCCCAGATGAAAATGTTCAATTTGTACCCATTTTTCCTTAACCAACACCCAAATCAAACAATTAAAATATACAGTGTTTTTCCACTCACTAACTCACTATACAGAGAGTCTGAACCTTAGCCTCCCTCTTGGTCTTGCAGTGAGGACGTTTCTATTAGTATATCCAATTTAGCAAAATTGGTACCAAAATGATTTCTTTGGTAATTGTGTGAAATATAAGCTTTTTAACAGGGCATTTAAGTGGCTAGCAAATCAGTAATTAAAAATTAAGCTTTCTACTCCAAGTATTTCACAAACGCATCTGCCATTTTCCTCATTTAAACCTTGGTTATCTTGGCCTGATACCACATAAAAGAATGTAGAATGGCTGAAGAGATCAAGAATTTAAAGCTTCTAGTCTTAACATACTTGCATCCACTTCAAATTCAAATCAAAAGCCAGGGAAATCTAAGTGCAACCCTACCACTTCTCTGCTGAGAACCTTCCAGCAGTGGTTCCCCTCACCTTCTGCAGAAGTCTCCAACATGGAGTACATGCACTTGGGCATTTAATATATACCACTGGTGTGTGTGGGAGGGAGGGAGGAGGAATACTAGCCCTTTTTATATATTTACACAAGCAAAACTTTTAAATATTTGAATTGACAGTTACATGTTTCATAACTTTGTATGTCTATTGATTGTGCAGGTGTAATTTTTTCCCTTTTTGATTAGGGTTACAAAATTTAGAGACCAGTATGATTAAGTTGAAGCTCCTTAGCCTCCTTCGACCTAGTCTCTGCATACCTCAACTTCTACGTACCAATGCTACTCTGCTGTTCACAATTGCCTCATGTAATCTGCAGATTCCTGCCTCCCCACTTTGGTTCAGTCTGTCTTGTGCACCTGGAACAACTGTTCTCCCTTGTGACTAATTCCTATTTTCTAGAGTTTAGGCATCATCTCTTCCTTTGGGAAGTTATCTGATTCACAACTGCCTTCTCTAACATCCCCACCTTCCTCTGTGCCCCCATAGCACTGTGTATACCGCTACTACCACTGCAATTCACATTATATTGCAATGAACAATTCACATGTCTACCACAAGTCTGTAAACATAACCTTATTTGAAATGAATTGCAATAAAGCTCTGTTACAACATAAGTGGATGGATGACACATTCCTCTACTGTAAACTTGCAGATAAGAAAATGGAAGCAGTATTTTTTCACTTCTCACCTGACAGTACAAAAAGCTGGAGTAGTTCAGTTTGAATCCTAGCTGAGAAATGGGGTGGGATTTAGCATCATTCAATCACCATTCTCCTAATTAGGACTCAGAGCCACTACAATTCAAATGATGGTTATACAATTTAATGACCTGAAATTCAAACAAGGAGATAACAGGAGTTTTTAATAGTTGAAATGGTGGTTGACACATATATTTATCATGTCACCAGAGCACTGTTTCTCACTTCCCTTGTGTCTATGGGCTCACAATTATTAATTCGATCAAGCTACGAACCTACTCATTAGAAAACTGGACACAGAAGCACAAGTTTATAATTTTAGGAGAGTCACAAATAATACCCCAAAATCTATTTAAGGATCCTAAATTAAAGCCTGTTACTGTAGTATCTTGTATCATGAGGAAATCTAATATTCTTGGGCTCTCTTTCTATGTAAGCATGAGTGTGGCAACTAAGTACTAGTTTTTTCTCTTCATCAATACATTGATGTCCTCCTATTTAGAAATGCATTTTTTGAGAGCTTATCACAAAGCCTTTATTAACAGGCTGTTAAGGAAAGTTGCAGTGTTTCCTTTAAAAAGGTGCTTTATTGACTTTAAATTTATAAAAGGTTAACATGTCTTGATCTAGTTGAAATTATGATTTATATCAACATGATAATTATGTGTACAGTTCATATTCCACTCATACTGTACACCAGTAAAAGCAAATATTCAAAGGGTTCTCTAAGTTTCAAGATTAAAAACCATAATGCCTTGACTGAATATCATGATTACAAAACAGGTATTAAGAACTGTGAAGGTATATGCTCACAACATATCCCTTCTCCCATTCTCACTTTATTCCAAAATCTCATTTATTTCACTGACAATTTGTTTATACTTTCAAAAATCCTTTTATAATTTTTATAGATATAACTCAAAATGACTGCTTGGGTCTTTAAAAAATTAACAGATTAAAAAGCAATACAAGTGCACTTAATACTGATCAAAGTCTGAAATGCCAAAAAGCAAAATAAAAATCCTCTGAAATATATATGTTTTTTTAAATATAGAAAAACTCCACCAATAGTAGAAACAAAGTATGTTTAATGGTTGCTTTGGAAAGGGGAAGTGGGCACTTCATGCCAGGGAGATTTAAAAATGAGACTTTTCAAGCAAGCACTGCCTATAGCATAGTCTCATATTTTGAAAATTTAAACCTAATTTTAATTATATATAAAGAACTACTTTAAAAAATCACACCCACAAGTAAAAAACTGGTAATCTGTTTACAAAGTGCAGTGTATCAGTACAGCAAACTCATCTCAACAAAACAAGATTATGTGTGGTTTCTCGGGCTTTAAAACTCCCCTGGTTTCCATTTAAATGCTTTAACATTGAGTCATCCTGCCTACATGAAAAGCCTGTGTAATGAAGCCTGGGTCCTTTAACACCTGCTATTAATTAATTCCAACATAAGTGAGTATGAGACCTGGGAAGTAAATTGTCATCATCTGATTGATGAGGTACAGATTATCTGAATAAAATTTCTGACCTGGTTATGAGTCAGTAATCCCAACACAAACTACTGCTTTGTAATGAATTCTGTATGCTTTGCATGTCCTTCAATAACTGAAGATTTTTTCTCCTTTTTTCTCCAGGTCTCAGTTTCATAAAATCTTTCTTATTTGTGGTCCCTGTGATTCCAGAACGGCTGCTGCTGTTTCCTTCTTCATCAAGAGTCTTTTTGGTAGCTTTTAATTCCTTCTTCTGCTTCTCTAACTTCTGTTTCTCCAGCTATACCAAATAACCAAGGCAGGAAGGAAAAGGAGAATTTAATGAAAATATTTTTTTCTGACAACAAAAAGTACAAGAGTACCTTTTTTTGGTTAACTCTCATGCTAACTGAAACTCAAATAATACATTCTAGGCTTTCTTTTAAAGACTTCAAAATCTACTGCACTAGTCGTTTAACACTTAAATATTAATATAAATAAACATGCTTATATATATATAAAACAATACACAAACAAGTAAACATGAGTAAACAAATTCTGGTTGTCCTAAATTAAGGCAATATTGCCAAAGTACAGAACAGGGCGAGTGAGAAACAAGGGGAGTTGAAGGAAAGACTCATGAAGGAGGCAAAAAATCAGACACAGAGAAAAGAAGAATGGGAAGGATTTTCACAAATGGGAGAAGATGAGAAAGACATTCTAGAAACTAGTCTGAGGAGGCAAAGAAGCAATTTCCAGATGGATGAACAGATGTAATTGGTAATGTATTAATACTATGAAAAGAATTTTATTTTTGTTCAATTATTTTTAGAATAATTTTAAATAGGGGAGCTTTATTTTTACTTTAGCCAAACTGATGCTGGCATGTTGGTGTTCCAATAGAATAAGTCTAATTAGTATAAGCAACAAATTAGACCATTACTCCTTACTCCTACAGGAATAATTTGCTTGTATTTCTTTTTCATACATGAACTTTGAAAAAACAGCCGAAGTTTTAGAGTTGAAAAGGCTAGTTTCATCCCAGCTCTGCCATTTCCCAGTAAGCTGGTACTTGGGCAAGTTATTTAATTTCACTGAGGATATATGCATACTTCCCAGAAAATGTGGCTTAGCATCTACCTCATCTATAATATGAGAATATACCCACCTCAGAAGCCTTTTGTGAAAATTAAATGAGAAGATATACTCAGAGCACTTGGCACTGTGTGTCTATCATATGGCTACCAATCAACAGTCAACAAACCTGTTCTGCTCTCTGAACTTCTCAGCTTTCTCCATTTTAGTCAGTGGAATCACCATCCTAACTCCCTCTCCTTCTACATGATACCCAGCAGCAAGTAACCCCAATATTTTTTTTACTTCCAAAACATACCTCAAATCTGTTTACCTCTGCCCAAACCCAACTACTGTCTTGCTGACCACCTCCGATACATCTATACTGATCTCTCAGCCTCTCTGCCTTGATCCCATTACCCTACCCCTAGTCACTACAGTAATCTCTTAAATATATGAATCATGTTTCTCTCTGGTTGAAAACCCTTGAGTGTGATGTCACCACTGCATCTGGTAGTACTACATTGTTGGCTGATATAAAATGATTAGCAACATAAATATATTTCACATATTTAATGTATGACTTATTCCTTTGGAAACAGAATTTCGCAGGTGCTTTTAAAAAAAACTTACTTGGATAAACTCCGATTTAAATTCATCAAAGAAGTTAAAGCTTATTCATAAAGAATATTAAATATATTCAGTATTTGAAAGATGTTTCTTAGATGAATATGCTAAGTGACTAAAAGTGTCTTCTTTCTTAATCCACTTACCAATTCTCAATGAACAAATGTCTTCAGTAAAGAAGTATCTCCTGTAGATATTTATCTATGATACACTTAGTGTCATCATTTAATATTTGAATTAAAGTGTATTTTTTTTTCTTAATCATTAGAAACTTGAGTGAAGGAAAACTGAGTTACCTGGGCTTGGTATTTTCGAACTTTAGTTATTTGGTTGGCTTTTGCTTCCATCCTTCCCACTAATGCCTCCAATTCACACTCCAACTTGTCTTTCAGTTCAACGGTTGGCGACTCCTGGATAAGTTTTGCAAGCTGCTGGTGATCACTATATACAAAGCAGAAGTAGAACATGGTTAAGTTTTCTGTGTTTCATGGTTAGGTCTATTATACCTTACTCATTATGGGTTACTGCTCCATGTGTTTAAAAAATGACTCCATTTTTTGAACAGAGCAAGAATTTTTTTTTTTTTTTTTGAGACGGAGTCTTGCTCTGTCGCCCAGGCTGGAGTGCAGTGACATGATCTCGGCTCACAGCAAGCTCCACCTCCCGGGTTCACGCCATTCTCCTGCTTCAGCCTCCCGAGTAGCTGGGACTACAGGCGCCTGCCACCATGCCTGGCCAATTTTTTGTATTTTTAGTACAGACAGGTTTTCACCCTGCTAGCCAGGATGTGATATGCCCACTTCAGCCTCCCAAAGTGCTGGGATTACAGGTGTTGAGCCACCATGCCTAGCCTAGATCAAGAAATTTTTAATTCAAAATATGAATTTAAAAGTTCAAGAAAGGCACTAGAGGGAAATGCAAGAGTTCTTAATTTCAAGGTTAATTCTTTATATTCTTATTTTCCCCAAAAGAGTATTGTATATGTAAAGTCTACAGATGAATCTTGCTCTTCAAACACTCATGTCTTATCAGTTAAGTTTAGCTAAAATGAATGTAATGTCAGGTGCCAGATGATGATGTAGTAAACAACAGACCACATATACAACAGTGGTCCCGTAAGACTTTAGTATCATATTTTTACTGTACCTAGATATGTTTATATACACAAATACTTACCATTGTGTTACAACTGCATATAGTATTTAGTAGTAGAGTAACATGCTGTATAGGTTTGTAGCCTAGGAGCAGTAAGCTATAAGCTTAGCACACTCTTATGTTAGCACAAGGAAAAGAAAATCGCCTAATGATGTATTTCTCAGAGCACATCTTTGTCATTCAGTGATGCATGACTGTATATCGTAAGTTCTCAAAGAAATAAAACTTAAATATAAACCTTGGTCTTCAAAACATTTAACAGTATTTAAAAAGAGAGAGATTTTACCCTTATTAGTTGTATTTGTTAAAGTCCCAGTAACTTGGTTGGTATAAGGATTGTGCTCAACCATACTTGCTCAACAAAGGAAAGTAAGATTAATAAAGTCAACAAGTTTTAAAAAAATGAGGTTTTAGAGCTAAACTGAATTTAAAAAAAAAAAAACAAAAACTCACAAGCTCATTTGCCCAAATTCATCCTGTAAAGTCTGTAAGACTTCTGACAACTCCTCATTAATACCGTTGGAGGAGGGAGGTGTTACTGACAACTTCTTACTTTTACCACCTCGTGAAGATACTTGCTTTGCCAAAGGAATACTGTTGATGACTCGATCATTGCACAAAGCTTTACTGTGTTGCTTCATTAGATGCAAGACAAGCTGAACATTGGCTACCACGGCATGGCTAGGGCTTGTGGACTAAAGGAAGAAAAATGATCAAAGAAGTAATTGAAGTTATATTCTCTACACCACTTTCTATTCCCTAAGCCTAGGTAAAAAGAACTCTCCACCCCCCAAAGTAGAGTATATAAATCCTAAAATTATTCTGATCATGATGTTCTTCTATTTGAAATCCTTTGATATAAATCCACTAACTATGTTTCAGAATGGAAAATAAGGCCCTACATACACATTATCAAGCTGCAACCTACATTTCCTAGCCTCATGTCCTATCATTCTCCCCTTCTCTCCATTTTGTGAACAAACCATATTTGCAGATGACATTTTTTTGGTGTATTAGCAACATTTATATCATTCTTTAAAACCCAGTTCAAATATATTATTTTTAAAGGCTTCCTTAAAACTGCCAGGTAATCAATCAGTCCATTCTCAGATCACCTATAACACTTTTTACATCTCTCTCATAGCATTTATCATATTTTAATTGCTTTTACATATCTATTTCACCTGTTAAACAGTGTACATCCAGGTGGTAGACACTATTGTTCATTTCTGTATCCTGGAATAATAGGAAGCACTAAATACATGTCTATCACGTGTGTAAGAAAAACCTGATAGACTTCTCAAAGATATTTTGCTTTTGTTTTAAACACTAAACCAACAATCTCAATGTACTATTCCACTTTATAAATAGATGGCTGGGCTTACTTGGCTCCATAAATATTATTAGAAAGCATATTTAAAATGCAGGTTCCTAGGCAGCACACCAAACTCACTGCAGAGTTAGGGTTTGGAAATTTGTGTTTTCAAGTCCTCCAGTTGATTTTGATTAGCCAGATTTGGAACCACCATGCTAAGCTAAACATATGCTTTCCTTCTAATCTTAGTTTCTATTGTTAGCTAGCAAAGTGAATGCAGCACTATTATATATCACATCCAAGTGGGAGTTTATTACATCAATGCAAGGCTGGTCCACTATTCAAAAATCAATCGATGTAACCACTATTTTGCTTGTAACTTGTAATATATATTTAGCATACTAATTGCCTATGAGTACACTTTCAATATGCAATAATTTAAAAAATTCTCGTTCTGTTATTTGTCTGATTATATTAATATGCACTTGACCCTTGAACAATGGAGGGGTTGGGGGCACCGACCACCCATGTAGTCAAAACTCTGCCATAATGAAACTTTTTTTTTCCTTCAACTTTTAAGTTCTGGGGTACATGCGCAGGTTTGTTATATAGGTAAATGTGTGCCATGGTGGTTTGCTGCACAGATCAACCCATCACCTAGGTATTAACCCCAGCATCCATTAGGTACTCTTCCTGATGCTCTCCCTCCCCGTTGACCAACTCCCCCACCAAACAGGCTCCAGTATATGTTGTTCCCCACTATGTGTCCATGTGTTCTGATCATTCAGCTCCCACTTATGTAACTGAGAACTATAATAAATTTTGCCCTAAAATGTAATAGCCTGCTGTTGACTGGAAGCATTTATGTTTTATATATTATAAACAATATTCTAAACGTAAAGTTAGAAGAAAATATTAAGAAAATCCTAAGGAAGAGAAAGTATATTTACTATTCATTAACTGGATCACCATACAGGCCTTCATCCCCATTATCTTCACTGTTGAGTAGACAGAAGGGTAGGGTTGGTCTTGCTGTCTCAGGAGTGGCAGAGGCAGAAGAGGTGGAGGGGCAGGCAGGAGAGGCTAGCACATTCTGTGTAACTTTACAGAAATACACTATAATTTGTCTTGACTTTTCTGCTTTTTCATTTCTCTAAAAATGTTTCTATGAGATACCAATTCTTCTTCCACCATTTGTTTTAGTTTCAGTGATGTATCATAGAAGGGTCGATGTCATAAAAGTCAACAGCAGGCTGGGTGCAGTGGCTCAGCCACTGGGATTACAGTGGGATTACAGAATCCCAGCACTTTGGGAGGCTGAGGCGGGTGGATCACCTAAGGTCAGGATTTCGAGACCAGCCTGGCCAACATGGAGAAACCCTGTCTTTACTAAAAAAATATAAAAATTAGCCAGGCATGGTGGTGCGTGCCTGTTGTCCAGGTACTTGGGGAGGCTGAGGTGGGAGAACTGCTTGAACCCAGGAGGCAGAGGTTGCAGTGAGCCGAGATCGTGCCACTGCACTCCAGCCTGAGTGACAGAGTGAGACTCCGTCTCAAAAAAAAAAAAAAAAAAAAAAAAAAAGTCAAAAGCAGTCTTGAATAATTAGAACCCTTCTGTCAGATTATCTAATGTCAACTTGTTTTCTGACATTACTTCTGTGTTGTCTTCTTCATCTTGTGGCACTGGTTTGAAAGCACTCTTATCCATCCCAGTCGTCTTGTTAATTCCTCTATCATGGTGTCTACTGACTCTTTAATTTCTCCAAGATTCGTATCTTGAAATCCTTCACCTCCAACCTTTTTTGCCATATCTACAATCTCTTTCATGATTGGCTCTGTCATAAATCCTGTGAAATCATGCATATCACCTGGAGAGTTTTCTCCAACAGGAATTTATTATTTCAGACTTGATGGCTTTCATGACTTTTTCTATAAAAATGATGGCATCATCTTCAACTGTAATCCTTCCAGACCCTCATAATGTTCTCTCTGAAGTTCTCTTCCACAGCATTAAGAACCCTTTTTATAGTGTATGTAATGTGCCTTAGAAGTCCTTATGCTCCCTGATCCAGAGGGTGAATTAGACACACTGTGTTTAGGGGCAAGTAGACTACTTCCATGCCTTTGGTGTTGAACTTCCATGCTCCTGGGTAGCTAGGAGCAATGCCTAGTATTAAAAAGACTTTAAAAGGCAGTCTCTTACTGGCAAATTACTTCCTGACTTCAGGGACAAAGGATTGATGGATCAATGTTTTTTCTAAATCCAGTTTAGAAAAAGGGTTCTCAAAGGGTCATTCTTGTTGTAAACCCAAAGACTGGCAGTTGGGTATATTTCCCCTTGAAGGCTCAGGGATTAGCAGCTTTATAGATAAGGGCAGTCCTGATTGTAAATCGGATTGTGTTTTCACAAAATAGTAGATTTAGCCTATCTCCTCTTTCCTTAAATCCTGGTGCTGACTTGTCCTCCTTACTTATAAATATCCTTCGTGGCATCATGTTTTTCCAGAATAGGGTACTTCTGTCTGCATTAAAAGCCTGTTCAGGAAGATACCCTTTCTCCTCAATGATTTTCTTAATGGTATCTTGGGATTCATCTGCTGCCTCTTGGTCAGCAGAAGCTGCTTCTCCTATCTTGACATTTTTAAAGCCAAACCTCTAAAATTATCAAGCCATCCTTTGCTGGAATTAAATTCTCCAGCTTTAGATACCTCACCTTCCTTTTAAGTTGTCATATAATGACTTTCCTTTTTCTCAAATCATATTAGAGTCTACAAGTATGCCTTTCTTATAGCAATCCTGCATCCACATAAAAGCTGCATTTTCAATGAGATAAAAAGCTATTTTGCAAAAAGCACAAGGTTTTGGCACCTGCTAGAGTAGCTGCAGTGATAGATTCACAAATTTCCTTTTTTTTTTTTTTTTTTTAAATTTTTTTAAGAGGATCTTACTCTGTTGCCTATGCTGGAGTACAGTGGTGCCATCATCGCTTACTACAGTCTCGAACTCCTGGGCTACAGTGATCCTCCTCTGTCAGCCTCCTGAGTAGCTGGGACTACAGGTGCACGCCAACATGCCGGGATCTTTTTTTTTTTTTTTTTTTTTTTTTTTTTTACAATAGGCCTTCAGCTGGATTCATTTATTTTGAAATGGTGGACAACCGCAGCTGCAGACCTCAATCTATGGTACATATCAAGCAATGCAACTTTTTCTAGTCATGTCATGACTTTTGTCTGCTTCTTGGGAGCACTTCCACCATCATTAGTAGCACTTGATATGGGTCCTATGATATTATTCAAATTATTTACTGTATTGTGCTAAACATGATGGAAAATATGGAACTGCTAGAGAACACTTTTTGCTGTGATACACAATTGACTGGAGAGATGAACTGCTCATTTGAAGATGATTAGCGTCACGTGGCATTTTAAGTGAATACTCCCAACCCTTGAGCTCATCACAATGGCAACAGAAGGTGGCTACAAAATTATCAGTCGTACAGTATGTACTACAGTTAATTTTATACAGTTATGATTTCATACTGCATCTTTATCTCTGTTTACATTTCTCTGGACTGTGAATGGCGTCACGTAGTCTGTGTGCAAATCGTTTTGATAAATTACAATTAAAAAAACACTTGTGTATATTTTATGGTAGTAAATGATAAAATGCACTAGTATTGACATAGTCAATTTTATGCATCTATGACATACCAACTTTTTCTTAACTTCTGATATTTCTAAGCTATAGTTTGCAAGTTTTTGCAAATTGCCAAAAATCTCCAAAAAATTTTCCAAGATACTTACTGAAAAAAAAAATCTGCCTGTAAGTAGACCCACACAGAGTTCAGACTCATGTTGTTCAAGGGTCAACTGTACCTTTTGCAAATGCTTGTCACCACTAATTTATTATATTCCCCATGATTTCACTGCGAATTTACTAGGGGTTTAAAATAAATAAATATAAACAAATACAAAATTCAGAAGAACATTTACTTCCCAAGATGCCAGAATAACAATCTAGTTGGAATCTAAATATAAAACCACCAGCAACACAAACAGCTTATAAAGTAGTGTCAACTAGCACAGTTTTAGGCACTTCACTCAGTACTTGATATATGACAATACAGCTTTACATTCAAGTGCTGAAGAAACTTAAGATTCAAGTGTACATATGACTGCTTCTTGGAGAATTAGTCCTAGAAATGATCTGGATGTGAGGACAAGCAGAATGTGCTACGTGCTTATTCGAATATCTACCTATATCTAAATGTAACTCAACAGGATTGATACTAAAAATCCAATGCTACAAACATACTATTTCTTATTTCCTTGACCCCTATCTGAAACAACACCTTCTTCAACTTAGGGTCTCTGCTTTTATCACTTCCTTTCCACATATACTTTATCTACTTTAAGGTATCCTCCCCATCTCTTCCTTGCTTCCCTAATCCCCAAAAACCTCCCTACATCTCATTTTCACATCACTGTGATCCACACACTGGTAAAGGGACAGAAAAATGTTCCTTCCATTTGTAGACATACTTGCAGATGCAGGGACTTAATTCAGGGATCAACATTGTATAAAAAGAATCCAGAGTTTGACCAACTCACCTTCCCAGCTACAAATGGCATATCACCCAAGCATAATCTATAATGTGGTTGTGCACCAAAATAGTTCCTAGAACTTTTCTGAATGAAAAGAAAAGGAAAACAATTTTATTTTATTCACATGATAATAAAAACTGACTATACATGACTAACTTGAAACTTCAGTTAACTACTAGGCTACTACTTGCCTTATCTATAGCTGGCATTATGATCACAAGCCAGCTCCTAATAGTACTTGTTAGCATATATCCTAGCCTAGGAAAGGCTGGGGGGAAAAAAGCACTTGACAAAACAACAGTTACATTCTAAGTAGAAAATCAGTATACATATACACAAAACATTGTAAGAGCACAAGATAATGCAGTACTAATAATGCTAATTTTGTATGGTGTTCTGTAGTTCCAAAATGCTTATATATTTTCTCACTATCAGGATAAAAATTTAGGAGTAGGTATTACTTATCTCCACCTTCTGAATGAAGAAATTGAGAATGAAAGATTTACTCTCTCAAGGTTGTAGTACACCACACAGTTTATGGGTGTTCTGACATAAACTATACCAAGTAATCAGCATTTTGCCTGATTTGGTTCTGTCTTCACACCTTTTCTGGTGGTTTTGACTTCTTTTTTTTAATTCTTCTTGCATTGGGAACACACGGAGTTGCCTTATCTTCAAAGATATGTCTATTTGTTTCTAGACCAGTCTGCAACTAGGAAAAATGAAAGCCTAAAGTTAATGCTGTAGAAATAAAAGCTATGACTCAGATTTCAGATGTGTCATGTAAAAAATCTGTAAAAACCAATGGTAGTATCTAACTGAAAAACATATTACAGCTGTATAACTATGTCTTGAACCAATCTATCAACGTTTGTCAAATATTTTAAATAAATACCAGTCTCTCATTTTATCTTGACTTTCTGTTATAATTTGTCCCTTCTTCAGCGTGGAACACATTATCTCCAGTATTTGTAGTTACTCCATAAATTCTATCTAACGAGTTAAATGCAATGTATCTAACCCCAAACCATTGCTTAAATATATTCTTTTCAAAAATGGCATCTACTACATTACCAGACACAAAACAGCCGAAAAGCAGAATACATTTCTTCCCTTTCTAAAAAGCCATGCACTTACTATATAAGAAAAAGGAATTGAAAACTTATATCCAAAAAAAATACCAAAAAACAAAAAACACTGGACGCTATCAGGCAAATGTTACCAAGCCCTTTTCTCTAGAAGCTGAGTAACTATACTAATTTAAAAATATCCTATCTTCATGGTAGAAATTCCACAAGCACTAAGAATTTCAAAAAAGGACTGCTCTTTCCACTAAGCCAACTTTCAACTTTCCTTTTTAAAAAAAAAAAAAAAAAAAAAAAAAAAACCTGTCTGGAATAGTGGTTGTTTCAAATCTGCCTATATGTACCAAAACTGTCTGCAGTTTATGAGGACAATTTGGATTGCCAGGTGCCTGTCCAGATCTCATGATTTTGGCCTTTCCAGATTGGGGAAATTCATATTTTAAAGTATTTTAAGAGTTCCCCAGGAAATTATAATGGAGCTAGAACAAATATTCAGAACCACTGGATTCCATAAAAACAGATACTAAGATTATTACTAATACTTCCCACATGAGTGCAGCTTTGGGGTAAAAAATCTATTCCATGACAAAGGAATACAGGAATCTCTACCCTCAGGAAGCATCTATACACTCCAAACACACCTAACATTGCTTTATATATAGTAAATTGACTAGACACAATTCAATGAACAGGAAATTACTACACTAGAAGACTTATGATGCCAATGAGTGTAAACAGTATACAAGAACTTTTTAGTATTTTAACTTCCAGTTTGTTTATTCTTCCCAGCAGTTGTATATTTCTGTGCTACAGTTTTAAAACATTTTAAAGCACTTTCATTATTTTTTATTCTCATTTGATCACACCAACACCAAGATGCAAAATGCAGAACACTGGTTTTTTTTTTTTTGCTCTTGTTGCCCAGGATGGAATGCAGTGGTGTGATCTCAACTCAGTGCAACTTCCACCTCCCAGGTTCAAGCGATTCTCCTGCCTCACCCTCCCAAGTAGCTAGGATTACAGGCATGCACCACCATACCCGGCCAATTTTGTATTTTTAGTAGACAGGGTTTCACCATGTTGGTCAGGCTGGTCTCAAACTCCTGACCTCAGCAGACCACTCTTTAACAATGATAAAAATCCACACTCTGAATAGTTATATAACTTGCCCAACACTAGACTTGGAACCACACATCTATCCCTCATTGTTCTTTCAGTACAATAATATTCACCATCAACTCAAAATATTTACTGGTAACATATTACCAGCAACATCTAATTTGGTCCCTACGTGTTGCCTGCTAAATGAAGGAGAAAATAGAAGTACCATAAATAATTTTAAAAATTCATTAAATAAGGAACTTACTAAATTTTGTATTTCATATATAATGTACTCAACACCACAATGCATATAAAGCACAACCCACAAGTTTGTTTGTTACAAGTATGGAAATGGAAACACAGTGAAGTGGCCAACCCTAAAGAGAAAATGGGCAAAGAAATTTTGTTGGTCTAAAATTAAGCCATGTGGCTATATAACTCAGAAAGCACACTGAGGGAAAACAACAACAACAAATCTACAAATTGATCAGAAGGTAAATATTTGAGAAGGAACTGTATCAGATTTAATACAAAATAAGTCAATAAATTTAGAGATGCACTAGAAGAAATAGACAACATAACAAAGATAACTTTTATATTCTTGTAATCACATATATGAAGTGAGCCCAAGACATTGTAGGCCTTTGGTCACAGATTGAACTGCAGAGGCTCTACTCCTTGGAATCGAGACCTGATTCTTGTGTTCTTACGAAAAAACATATGTGCAAATGTCATAAAAATAAAAGACCCTGGAAGGGGCAGGGGAGTATCTGGGAGGAATTTGAGCAAATAAGCTCATAACGAACTCTCGTTAAAAACATGAAAATTTTATTTTACTGAGTCTGTAAGTCAGACTTACTTCAGTAGTCTTGCTATATATCTCCTAGAAATGCAGTTCTGGTTGGTACATATAAACTCAATGCTTTTGTGAATCCACACTGCCTCACCTATTCTATCTGGTGGCCACTTCATGGGATAAAATCCAAAACTAGGAGAGAGTAGAGCTCATTTTCCTCATGTGGTGGCTTCTGTTAACTGGTCTGGGTCAATAGCTATTGGGGCATCCCACTACCTCAACTTCTATCCTGGCATCTTGAGGCCACCAAAGAGAAGTACCTATAAGTACGATACTGAAAGATAGCTTTTAAATATTACTGATAGTGGCCGTAAGAAGTTTTACATGATTACATACCTTCTTATGTGTGTAGTCTCTGATGTTTTTTAGTCTGTTATTTTTTAAAATGCTGATTGAAACTCTACAATTACAAACATGCTAAAAAACTGTTCAAATTTTACTGTCTATAACAATACTTGTTCATAATTTTCTACATTAACCTATATCTGAAAATTTGTATGTTGGACTATTCTAAAATATAAATAATGTAAGATACCTAAATGTAATTGTTTACTTGTACACAAAAAGCGGTAAGAAATATGAAGAGCCCACTTTCTCACATTTTAACTTACCTCAGCTGCCTTAGCTTGCATGCGTTTCCTTTCCTGTTCTTCTTCATGGAGTTTTGCTTCTAACTCTTGCATTTTTTTCTAGTGATAAAAATGTCAAAAGGGATAAAGGTGAAAAATCTTAAGTGTCTGTAAAATTTTAATATAGCAGCACTGGAACATGTAAATTTTATCCTACTCAATATAAGGTGGTTAGATCACTGTATCTAACCACTGTATCTAACGGCTGTGAGCTGGATGGCATCCATGATGCTCTCCTTTTGTGTTCAATTATTTATCATCTGTGAGGCAGCTGGACAGAATTATGGGTAAAATCTATGGCCAAAGAACACAGCACTGCATGAATGTAAATAGGGATAGGGAGGCTAAATCTGGAACTTTATTATCAGTGGTATTAAATATCTCCCAAATGAAATAATTAAAACTAAAATTAGCTCAGAGAGCAACTTAAACCAAGTGATGCAAGCCTTAAGGATACTCAAAAACATTTAATTTTTTTTTTTTTTTTGAGATGGAGTTTCGCTCTTGTTGCCCTGACTGGAGTGAAATGGCGTGATCTCGGCTCACAACAACCTCCGCCTCCTGGTTTCAAGTGATTCTCCTGTCTCAGCCTCCAAGCAGCTGCGATTACAGGCATGTGCCACGATGCCCGGCTAATTTTTGTATTTTTAGTAGAGACGGGGTTTCACCATGTTGGTCAGGCTGGTCTTGAACTCCTGACCTCAGGTGATCCACCCACCTTGGCCCCCCAAAGTGCTGGGATTACAGGCGTGAGCCACCACGCCTGGCCAAAAACATTTAATTTTTAAACAAACATTTTCATAAGAAAAAATGCCCACCAAGATTGTAAAATGTGAACATTCTCTCCAAATTTATATTTTCTTTTTAAAACTCCAATATATTTCTTCATTATAAGATCACTTTTAATGCTATAAATATCCAATGATACAAAATAATTAACATTAAAAAAAAACCACCCTGATATATGTTAACAATAAAAAGACACATGCACTGACTTCTGCAAGGGCCTGCATTGTGGTAAGTTTGTTATACTCCTGTTCAAGAAGATCCAATTTTTCAAGTTGGCTCTGAACATGTGTTTGATCATGTTGTCGTTCTCTTTCTAGGGAAACCTGAAAAACAATATGCAATACGGCTTGATAATTTGACAATCAAAAAAGAGAAAAACACTGAGCAGTGTTTTTCTATGCTGTTATTTGGCCCTTCACATAACTACTTCTAGGAAAACAACATTAAGATGAAACCATAGGGGACATCAATAAATGACTGATATAAGTGGATACTGTTCTTAACTCAGTTGCCTTGGCTTATAGCTATTTACCTAATATGTAGTTTTACATAGTGACATTATCTTTATGCTCTGGGATAGCAGGGATTTATTGGACATATAGGCTTCACACACAAATACTTTTAGTTTGGTCCTGTCAAGTAGTTAATCTCTTAATTAGGGTAAAAATTATGGTTTTGGTATCTATCTTTTCATATTTCCCTTGAATTCTATGTATAATATCCTTTTATACTTTTTTTATTTTTGAGATAGAGTCTCGCTCTGTCGCCCAGGCCAGAGTGCAGTGGCTGATCTCGGCTCACTGCAAGCTCCGCCTCCCAGGTTCATGCCATTCTCCTGCCTCAGCCTCCCCAGTAGCTGGGACTATAGGCGCCCGCCACCACGCCCGGCTAATTTTTTGTATTTTTAGTAGTGACGTAGTTTCATCGTGTTAGCCAGGATGGTCTCGCTCTCCTGACCCCGTAAGCCACCCGCCTCAGCCTCCCAAAGTGCTGAGATTACAGGCGTGAGCCACCGTACCTGGCCCTAAACTTTTTTTTTTGAAGTTTAGAGTCAAAGATTTATAAAGACTGCCTCCTATATAGACTTTGTTTTTTTTTTTAAGATGGGATCTTGCTCTGTCACCCAGGCTGGAGTGCGGTGGCATCATCTCAGCTCACTGCAACCTCTGCCTCCTGGGTTCAAGTAATTCTCCTGCCTGAGCCTCCTGAGTAGCTGGGATTATAGGGGCCTGCCACCACGCCCAGCTAATTTTTGTATTTTTAGTAGAGATGGGGTTTCACCATGTTGGCCAGGCTGCTCTCAAACCCGACCTCAAGTAATCCACCCGTAAACCATTATACTAGGATAACTTCAAATATACTAACTCAAGGTCTATTATTGGTAAAAAGTGCCTGAACTTGTAAACTGTGTCTTCAAAATAAGGCTACAGCAATAGGTACCATATTAATAGAAATTTGAATATGACAAATTAATATAAAGCAATAATTTAGGAATTTGTGTGAACTAATTCCCTTCTAGCCACATCCTAGTGGATATTAACAGCTCTTGACATCTATTACATATGCCTAATAGTTGTCTCCAAGACATATATTAGTCAAAACATCTTAAAGTTGTCTTATTAAACTGACCCCTTTCTCCAGCCCAAAAATCACAGAAATGTTAGATAAACACAGCAGACATAATAATAATATATGATTATTGATGTGGTCTACCTCTGTGTCTCCAACCAAATCTCATCTTTAATTGTAATCCAAATTGTAATCCCCACATTTTGGGGGAGGGATCTCATGGGAGGTGATTAGATCATCATGGTGGTTCCGCATGCTGTTCTCATCATAGTGAATTCTCATGAGATCTGATGGTTTTAATAGGGGCTTTTCCCCACCTTGCTCTGCACTTCCCTCTCTTGCCACCATGTGAAGAAGGACATGTATGCTTCCCCTTCCGCCATAAGTGTTAAGTTTCCAGAAGTCCCTCCAACAGACATACAGAACTGTGAGTCAATTAAACCTCTTTCTTTCATTAATTACCTAGTCTTGGGTGCTCTTTATAGCAGCGTGAGAATGGACTAATACAATTACACAGCAATTTTGAAAGCAAGAAAGGAAAATCTTCAGATACAAAAAAAAGAGAAAGGAACTCAAAAGCAAATGAAAGGATACTGAAGTCAAATATCACACAAGGCAATATTGGAGCCAGGGTACATAAAATGTGCAGGAATATAAAACTTTAGGCAATGTATAATCCACAATGATCAACAATATCAAGCCAATATAGTAACATAAATCTGGAACAGAACCAGTGATTTTATTTATTTATTGTTTGTAGAGACTGGGTCTCGCTCTATTGCCCTGGCTGGTCTCGAACTCCTGCAGTCAAGTGATCTGTCTGGCTTGGCCTCCTAAGTGCTGGCATTACAGGTGTAAGCCACCCTGCCCAGCCAGAACCAGTGAAAACCATCAAGCCTAACCAAAGGCAAATTCACAACTGGCTTACAAGGCTGCCCGCACAACTGAGGAATTTATTGTGGAATTACCACAATAAATGAAAAAATGAGACCACCATATAACTTTTCTTTATTAAGTTCCCATAAAAAAACAAGATACCATAAGGGAGAATCAATAAATAAAGCCAAACAAACGAGGATTAACACTTTGAAAACATCAAATAATTAAAAAAAATTGAGAATTGTTTATAGTGTTCAAAGAGATAAAAGGAAGGTATAAAAACCACAGAGTAACAGTACATTCAAAGAACAAAACTAAGTGGATGGAAAAAGACCCAAATGAAAATGAAAAATTATAACCACTGAAATAAGAGACCTATCACACACAAGAATTAATTACTGAGACATCTTCTCAAATACTGTTGTATGATTGCTCAAATATTTAAGTCTAATTCTCTCCAATGAGAACTGAAAGCTGACTGAGGGTAGAAAGCATACACTGTAAGCCCTCTGTATCTGTGTGTTTTGCATCCATGGATTTGATCAACTGTGGATTGAAAATATACGAGAAAAAACAAAAAAGGATGGTTGAATCTGTACTAAACAAACAGATTCTTACTCTTGACATTATTCTCCAAACAATATAGTATAGCAACTATTTACATAACATTTACATTGCATTAGGTGTTATAAGTAATCTAGAGATAATTTATAGTATATGAGATTGGGTGTAGGTTATACGCAAATACCACACCATTTTATAGGAGACTTGAGCATCCATGGATTTTACTATCCACAGGGGTCTCAGAACCAATTCACTCATGGATACTGAGGGACAACTGCCTAGTATTTTTTTTTTCCACTGCAAGGCATCTAGCATAATGTTAAGCATATAAACATTCCGATTTTGCATAATAGAGTTAAGATGTCTACAAAACTAATGAATGCAAACTCTAGATTCATAACAGAAAAAGGAGTAAGTTTTAAAAAATATACACAAGGCTGGCCGGGCATGGTGGCTCATGCCTGTAATTCCAGCACTCTGGGAGGCCAAGGCAGGCGGATCACATGAGGTTGGCAGTTCAAGACCAGCCTGACCAACATGGTGAAACCCTGTCTCTACTAAAAATACAAAATTAGCCGGGTGTGGTGGCACATGCCTGTAATCCCAGCTACTTGGGAGGCCGAGGCAGGAGAATCACTTGAACCCGGGAGGTGGAGGTTGCGGTGAGCTGAGATCACGCCGTTGCTCTCCAGCCTGGGCAATAAAAGGGAAACTCCGTCTCAAAAAAAAAAAAAAAAAATACACACAAGGCCAGGGACAGTGGCTCATGCCCGTAATCCCAGAACTTTGGGAGGCCGAGGCGGCCTGATCACTTGAGGCCAGGAGTTTGAGACCAGCCTGGCCACATCTATACTAAAAATACACACACACACAAAAGTTAGCTGGGCATCGTGGCATGCGCCTGTAATCCCAGCTACTCGGGAGGATGAGGCATGAGAATCACCTGAGCCTAGGAGGTAGAGGTTGCAGTGAACCGAGATCATGCCACTACACTCCAGCCTGGGTGACAGAGTGAGACCCTATTTCCAATCAATTGATCAATCAATATATTTGAGACTGATGTTGAGATATGTTCTCACAAATGTGCAGGTCACCTAAATACGAAGATCTCTGGTGTAAGAAAGCACAAAAATGCTATGCTAAGAAACAATTCCGAAGAGTTTTACAAAGTCATCTACTATCTCACTGGAGTCATTAAACAAATTTCAGAGATACAGAGGTATATGGTTACTTACACTTTTTATAATGTAGACTCAAAGAAGCTAACATAACTTTCAAACATCTCATAACTGTATTTTTACCATTTAAGTAAAACTCTACGAAACAACAATAACAACAAGAAAAAGCCAATCACATATTTAGATTTCATAACTGATGCCAAGAAATTTCAGTCCTGGGCTATAACAGCACCATTAATCCTCACCGAAAGAAAAAAAGTCTTCATTCAATTAGTTTTCCCCATAACTGTTCTTGAGTATCAGTCTGTGAGGTGCTTTACTTACTTGTTTCTCTAAGACAGATGTCCTCTCCATTTCGGCATGCTTTATCATATTTCGCATGTATTCCAATTGTTTTTCTAATAGATTGCATTTATTTTCTGCAGCTAACAACTGAGATGTCAGTTCTAAAAAGAATACATAAGAAAAGCAGAAATCAACTCACCCATAAAATAGTTTTAACAAGCTGTTAACATGAATTGAATCTATTGTGTATACAATAAAAACACCTTCCACAGACCTGGACGCCTTTTCAGATTACCTAAATCATTCTCTTTCTACGTGCTAGTCAAACTGGCCTTGCATTCAGTAAATAAATGCCATGTATGACAACAGCATTTGCTCCTCAAAATGCACCAGAATACAATGCAGTTTTGTAGTACTTGAAGATACCGCTACAAAATACTAATGTACTATTTCTTTTAGAATACTTAATACTGCACAACACTTATTTTGATAGAATTTTAATTTTCTTCATCAACAAACCTTGATTGTGCTTTGATTCCTCATTCTTTGAATTCTCCCTTTCTTGTATCTGTTCATCCAGTACTTTCTTATATTCAATTGTTTCTCTAGACAAGGTTTTCACACTTTCTTCTGCCTTAATCCTCTCAAGTTCCAAGCGTCGAATCTTATCTTGAAGATTCTTAAGAGCAGAAAATATGGCTGCCAAATACAAACACAAACGTGGATGCTGTAACAGCATATGCGGAGAAAGTATATTAAGAAAGAATAAACTCATCTAAATAAAAAATAAAATTGATGGATGAGTCCAGTGGAGGATCACTCTTTGGGAACAATAAAATGTTAATTATCTCATATTTGTTTTTTAAAAAATCAATTTAAAGACATTGAGTGGGCCGGGTGCGGTGGCTCACACCTGTAATCCCAGCACTTTGGGAGGCTGAGGTGGGTGGATCACCTGAGGTTAGGAGTTCGAGACCAGCCTAACACAGTGAAACCCTGTCACTACTAAAAATAAAAAAAATTAGGCGAGCATAGTGGCGGGCGCCTGTAATCCCAGCTACTCGGGAGGCTGAGGCAGGAGAATCGCTTGAACCCGGGTGGGGTGGGGAGTGTGGAGGGGTGGAGGTTGCAGTGAGCTGAGATCGCACCATTGTACTCCAGCCTGGGCGACAGTGAGATTCTGTCTCACAAAAAATAATAATAAATTTAAAAAAAGACATTGAGTGTTTGAAATGTGCTCAAGTAAAAACCCCATTACTATGGTAAAAAAATTTCAAAGACTTTTATAAAGTGGTAAAAAATTTAGCCAATCATACAAAGTTCACATAACAGTCCTAAAGTACATTACTGTCTTATTAATATATTACTTATTAATTAAAATATTAGTAAATGTATTAGTAACTATTACTTATTAATAGGAGCACATGTAGAAACCAACTATAGAGTTACAGTCAAGCACACAAAAATAATACTTTTAAAATCCGCATTTTAAGTACTTTCTAAAGTCCGCTTCAAGTTTGATTATAAAATTATGTTGACTGCAGTAAATGTAGAAGACTGAGAAAAAAACACACTGAAAAATAACCAATAATCCTATTACCCAAAGATAATGACTGTCATTTGGTTATTTAAATTTTTTCCTATATGTGTAAAATAAATTGAGACAAAACACATGTAGGTTTTTCCACTTTAGCATTATTAAATAGTGAGAATTCCCTCAGGCAATCAGTCTTAAAAGATTTTCTAATGATCAATAATTAAAAACTAAAAAGTTACTGGGTCAAAGAAGAATCATAGCCATTCTAATGAGAAAAATATACTACTTCTAGTTATTTTCCATTTCCATCAAAGTATAAATCTTTTCATATATGTTATTGGCTAATTTTCTCCCTTTCATGAATTTCCTTTGCCCATTTTTCTATGGGAAAAAGTTTTCTTCATTTTATTATCTGCCTTTAATTCTAGTTTTGATGTACAGATGTTTTGATTTTTCACAGAGGTATACCTAATTCTTTCCCATCACTTTTTTTTTTGTTTGTTTTAATTATACTTTAAGCTCTAGGGTACATGTGCTCAACATGCAGGTTTGTTACATACGTATACATGTGCCATGTTGCTGTGCTGCACCCATTAACTCATAATTTACATTAGGTATATTTCCTAATGCTATCCCTACCCCCTCCCCTCCAACCCACGACAGGCCCCGGTGTGTGATGTTCCCTACCCTGTGTCCAAGTGTTCTCATTGTTCAATTCCCACCTATGAGTGAGAACATGTGGTGTCTGGTTTTCTGTCCTTGCGATAGTTTGTTCAGAATGATGGTTTCCAGCTTCATCCATGTCCCTACAAAGGACATGAACTCAATCTTTTTTACAGCTGCATAGTATTCCATGGTGTATATGTGCCACATTTTCTTAATCCAGTCTTGATGGACAGTTAGGTTGGTTCCAAGTCTTTGCTATTGTGAACCGTGCCTCAATAAACATTCATGTGTATGTGTCTTTATAGCAGCATGATTTATAATCCTTTGGGTATATGCCCAGTAATGGGATGGCTGGGTCAAATGGTATTTCTAGTTCTAGATACTTGAGGAATCGCCACACTGTCTTCCACAATGGTTGAACTAGTTTACGATCCCACCAACAGTGTAAAAGTATTCCTATTTCTCCACATCCTCTCAAGCACCTGTTGTTTCCTGACTTTTTAATGATCGCTTTAATGGCTCAGGATCGTCTTGGTAATGTGGGCTCTTTTTTTAGTGCTGTATGAACTTTAAAGTAGTTTTTTCCAATTCTGTGACAGAAGTCATTGGTAGCTTGATGGGTATGGCATTGAATCTATAAATTACCTTGGGCAGTATGGCTATTTCCACGATATTGATTCTTCCTATCCATGAGTATGGAATGTTCTTCCATTTGTTTGTATCCTCTTTTATTTCATTGAGCAGTGGTTTGTAGTTCTCCTTGAAGGGGTCCTTCACATCCCTTGTAAGTTGGATTCCTAGGGATTTTATTGTCTTTGAAGCAATTGTGAATGAGAGTTCACTCATGATTTGGCTGTGTGTCTGTTATTGGTGTATAAGAATGCTTGTGATTTTTGCACATTGATTTTGTATCCTGAGACTTTGCTGAAGTTGCTTATCAACTTGAAGAGATTTTGGGCTGAGACGATAGGGTTTTCTAAATATACAACCATGTCATCTGCAAACAGGGACAATTTGACTTCCTCTTTTCCTAACTGAATACCCTTTACTTCTTTCTCCTGCCTGATTGCCCTGGCCAGAACTTCCAACACTATGTTCAATAGGAATGGTGAGAGACGGCATCCCTGTCTTGTGCCAGTTTTCAAAGGGAATGCTTCCAGTTCTTGCTCATTCAGTATGATATTGGCTGTGGGTTTGTCATAAATAACTCATATTGTTTTGAGATACGTCCCATCAATACCTAGTTTATTGAGAGTTTTTAGCATGAAGGGCTGCTGAATTTTGTTGAAGGCCTTCTCTGCATCTACTGAGATAATCATGTGGTTTCTGTCTTTGGTTCTGTTTATATGATGAATTACGTTTATTGATTTGTGTACGTTGAACCAGCCTTGCATCCCAGAGATGAAGCCAACTTGATCTTGGTGGATAAGCTTTTTGATGTGCTGCTGGATTCGGTTTGCCAGTATTTTATTGAGGATTTTTGCATCAATGATCGTCAGGGATACTGGTGTAAAATTCGCTTTTTCTGTTGTGTCTCTGCCAGGCTTTGGTATCAGGATGATGCTGGCTTCATAAAATGAGTTTGGGAGGATTACCTCTTTTTCCACTGATTGGAATTGTTTCAGAAGGAATGGTACCAGCTCCTCTTTGTGCCTCTGGTAGAATTCGGCTGTGAATCCGTCTGGTCCTGGACTTTTTTTGGTTGGCAGGCTATTAATTATTGCCTCAATTTCAGAGCCTGTTATTGGTCTATTCAGGGATTCAACTTCTTCCTGGTTTTGTCTTGGGAGGGTGTATGTGTCCAGTAATTTACCCATGTCTTCTAAATTTTCTAGTTTATTTGCGTAGAGATGTTTGTAGTATTCGCTGATGGTAGTCTGTATTTCTGTGGGCTTGGTAGTGATATCTCCTTCATCATTTTTTATTGCATCTATTTGATTCTTCTCGCTTTACTTCTTTATTAGTCTTGCTAGTAGTCTATCAATTTTGATCTTTTCAAAAAACCAGCTCCTGGATTCACTGATTTTTTGAAGGGTTTTTTGTGTCTCTATCTCCTTCAGTTCTGCTCTGATCTTAGTTATTTCTTGCCTTCTGCTAGCTTTTGAATGTGTTTGCTGTTGCTTCTCTAGTTCTTTTAATTGTGATGTTAGGGTGCCAATTTTAGATCTTTCCTGCTTTCTCTTGTGGGCATTTAGTGCTATAAATTTCCCTCTACACACTGCTTTGAATGTGTCCCAAAGAATCTGGTATGTTGTGTCTTTGTTCTCATTGGTTTCAAAGAACATCTTTATTTCTGCCTTCATTTCATTATTTACCCAGTAGTCATTCAGGAGCAGGCTGTTCAGTTTCCATGTATTTGAGTGGTTTTGAGTGAGTTTCTTAATCCTGAGTTCTAGTTTGATTGCACTGTGGTCTGAGAGACAGTCTGTTATAATTTGTTCTTTTACATTTGCTGAGGAGTGCTTTACTTCCAACTATGTGGTCAGTTTTGGAATAAGTGTGATGTGGTACTGAGAAAATGTATATTCTGTTGATTTGGGGTGGAGAGTTCTGTAGATGTCTATTAGGTTAGCTTGGTGCAGAACCGAGTTCAATTCCTGGATATCCTTGTTAACTTTCTGTCTCGCTGATCTGTCTAATGTTGACAGTGGGGTGTTAAAGTCTCCCATTATTATTGTGTGGGAGTCTGAGTCTCTTTGTAGGTCTGTAAGGACTTGCTTTATGAATCTGGGTGCTCCTGTATTGGGCGCATATATATTTAGGTTAGCTCTTCTTGTTGAATTGATCCCTTTACCATTATGTAATGGCCTTCTTTGTCTCTTTTGATCTAGTCTGTTTTATCAGAGACTAGGATTGCAACCCCTGCCTTTTTTTGTTTTCCATTTGCTTGGCAGATCTTCCTCCATCCCTTTATTTTGAGCCTATGTGTGCCCCAGCACGTGAGGTGGGTCTCCTGAATATAGCACACTGATGGGTCTTGACTCTTGGTATCCAATTTGCCAGTCTGTGTCTTTTAATTGGAGCATTTAGCCTGTTTACATTTAAGGTTAATATTGCTATGTGTGAATTTGATCCTATCATTATGATGTTAGCTGGTTATTTTGCTCGTTAGTTGATGCAGTTTCTTCCTAGTCTCGATGGTCTTTACAATTTGGCATGTTTTTGCAGTGGCTGGTACCGGTTGTTCCTTTCCATGTTTAGTCGTTCCTTCAGGAAATCTTGTAAGGCAGGCCTGGTGGTGACAAAATCTCTCAGCATTTGCTTGTCTGTAAAGGATTTTATTTCTCCTTCACTTACGAAGCTTAGTTTGGCTCGATATGAAATTCTGGGTTGAAAATTCTTTTCTTTAAGAATGTTGAATATTGGCCCCCACTCTCTTCTGGCTTGTAGTTTCTGCCGAGAGATCTGCTGTTAGTCTGATGGGCTTCCCTTTGCGGGTAACCTGACCTTTCTCTCTGGCTGCCCTTAATATTTTTTCCTTCATTTTAACTTTGGTGAATCTGACAATTATGTGTCTTGGAGTTGCTCTCCTTGAGGAGTATCTTTGTGGCATTCTCTGTATTTCCTGAATTTGAATGTTGGCCTGCCTTCCTAGATTGGGGAAGTTATCCTGGATAATATCCTGAAGAGTGTTTTCCAACTTGGTTCCATTCTCCCCGTCAGTTTCAGGTACACCAATCAGAGGTAGACTTGGTCTTTTCTCATAGTCCCATATTTCTTGGAGGCTTTGTTCATTTCTTTTTACTCTTTTTTGTCTAAACTTCTCTTCTCACTTCATTTCATTCATTTGATCTTCAATCACAGATACCCTTTCTTCCACTTGATTGAATCGGCTACTGAGTCTTGTGCATGCGTCATGTAGTTCTCATGGCATGGTTTTCAGCTCCATCAGGTCATTTAAGGTCTTCTCTACGCTGTTTATTCTAGTTAGCCATTCGTCTAATCTCTTTTCAAGGTTTTTAGCTTCTTTGCAATGGGTTCAAACATCTTCCTTTAGCTCAGAGAGGTTTGTTATTACCGATCGTTTGAAGCCTTCTTCTCTCAACTTGTCAAAGTCATTCTCCATCAAGCTTTGTTCTGTTGCTGGCAAGGAGCTGTGTTCCTTTGGAGGAGAAGAGGTGCTCTGATTTTTGGAATTTTCAGCTTTTCTGCCTTGGTTTCTCCACATCTTTGTCGTTTTATCTACCTTTGGTCTGATGATGGTGACATGCAGATGGGGTTTTGGTGTGGATGTCCTTTCTGTTAGTTTTCCTCCTAACAGTCAGGACCCTCAGCTGCAGGTCTGTTGGAGATTGCTGGAGGTCCATTCCAGACCGTTTGCCTGGGTATCACCAACGGAGGCTGCAGAAAAGCAAATATTGCAGAATGGCAAACGTTGCTGCCTGGTCCTTCCTCTGGAGCCTTAGTCTCAGAAGGGCACCTGGCTGTATGAGGTGTCAGTCGGCCCATACTGGGAGGTATCTCCCAGTTAGGCTACTTGGGGGTCAGGGACCCACTTGAGGAGGCAGTCTGTCCGTTCTCAGATCTCAAACTCCGTGCTGGGAGAACCACTACTCTCTTCAAAGCTGTCAGACAGGAATGTTTAAGTCTGCAGAAGTTTCTGCTGCCTTTTGTTCAGCTATGGCCTACCCGGAGAGGTTAGTCTACAGAGGCAGGCAGGCCTCTTTGAGCTACGGTGGGCTCCACCCAGTTCAAGCTTCCAGACCGCTGTTTACCTACTCAAGCTTCAGCAATTGTGGATGCCCCTCCCCCAGCCTCGCTGCAGCCTTGCAGTTGGATCTCAGACTGCTGTGCTAGCAGTGAGTGAGGCTCCATGGGCGTGGGACCCTCAGAGCCAGGCACAGGATATAATCTCCTGGTGTGCCATTTGCTAAGACCATTGGAAAAGCACAGTATTAGGGTGGGAGTGTCCTGATTTTCCAGGTACTGTGTGTCAAGGCTTCCCTCGGCTAGGAAAGGGAATGCCCCAACCCCTTGCGCTTCCCGGGTGAGACAACACCCTGCCCTGCTTCGGCTCATACTCCATGGACTGCACTCACTGTCTGACAAGCCCCAGTGAGATGAACCTGGTATCTCAGTTGGAAATGCAGAAATCACCCGTCTTCTGTGTCACTCACTCTGGGAGCTGTAGACTGGAGCTGTTCCTATTTGGCCATCTTGGAACTGGACCAAGTTGTTCTTTATTTCTCTATTAATTATACCCAGCTTACTTCCAAAAAGCACTTAAAGAAAATGAACATTAAGACTAGGATTTTTTCTCAAATATCTTACAGATTACAGGATGGTTCTTTTGAACTCTGAAAAGCAAGCTGGCTTTGTGGTCACTTTTATGATTGGGTCAGAAGTCATCAGTGCTTTAACAACACAGTCTTGGGTGTGGTGTTTCCTCCCATCATGTTTTCTTTCTTTATATACTTGGACAGTTCTTCCCAACCTCGAGATCAGATAAACTTTGTATTTTTTAAATTATATTTACAGTTTCATATGTTTACATTTGTTAAGTCATAGAAAAAGTGTTTTTGTATTGAAAGAAAAACTTTAAATGTCAAATTGATCACACACTAAATTCACACATATATATATATTAGATACTGTAACTCTTTGTTACATACACACCCTAAGACAGTTTCAGATCTTTCTTCTATTCTGGATTCCTTAATATTAGGGAATTAGTGCCAGTGTTTCAATTACTAAAATTTCATAAACATTGATTCTAACAGTAACCTATATTATATAAATCTTAAAATATTTCCAACTAATTATTTAGAATCATTTTGTCTAAACACTAATTTAAACTATACACTAGGTAGGGAGAGCTGCCGTCTTTTAAGAATTGAGTCCTCTTACTCAACCCAAAGTATTCTTGTCCATTTATTAACATAATTTATTCCTTCACCAAATTTTTCAGTGCCTAGGATATTACAGGTCTCAAATAGGAGACTAATACATTTTATTGAAGTCAGCTTATTCTTGCTGGTATGCAATGAGACTACAATATAACTAGAAAAAATGCAGACATGAAACAGACACACACACAGGTAGAAACCTGAAAAATCAACTGAAAAGACACTCAGAACTAAACAGAAGCCTAAATATAAGATTAATAATAAAGGGAACAATTCTTTTATATACCTGCAATAATCAGATAAGTACAATAGAAAAATAAAATTTTAAACGTCCTTTAATATCCATTGAGTTTTCTTAACCTCTTCTGAACCAGAGGCAAATTTACTAAAGACTTTGTAATATCAAACATTTTTTGCACTCCTTCATTAAATTATACCCAACAGTACACAATTTTGCTGATATTTTATTTCTGCACTTATTATTGAAACTGGCTGAACATTTCATTTTTGTTCTTTATGTCAGCAACTGTAGTATCACAAGGATATGCTGGGGTGTGCACTTCGTTTTATGTATTCTTGAATGGCTTACATATCCCTGTTTAAATGTGTAACGTTTTATTGTTTTCTTTTTCAAAAAATTACTGAATAAATGCAGAGGATAATTTAGAAAACACATGATTGAAAAGGAAAAAAATCACACCCATAATCTTACCATCTAGATGTAGTAATTATAAACATTTTATGGAAATTCTATAGATTTTAAAAATGCTTTTATATGTGAGATTGCCCTTTACTATGTCATATTTATTTATATATGAGCACACTTTAAATGCAATTTATAATATTAAGCATTTTCATTAACAATGTATAGCTCTCATTATGTATTCAAGTCTTCATGTATGCACCTCAGTAAGCACATAAAATTGGCTTGAGTTGACTTACCAGAGGTGACTTTTTTTATCCACAGTCTCTTCCTGAGACCACGGGCTGCAGTGTTCCAGTTCTGCTTTGACAACTCTCATCACGCCCAGCTTTTCAAAGTATTCCAGAAGTTGCCTCAGGGGCGCCTAGAGCTTTGTTCTCCAGTCGCTACCCACATTTAAAATTCCATCATCTCTGCTACTATACCCCAACATTTAAGGCTTATACCTAATGCCAAGACTCCTAATACTGTCCCTAAGGTTTTAGGCTTTAGTTCCATCCTTACTGTCCTGGCTTGAAACTCATTTTATTTCTGTACTTGGGTATTTCTCCTTCTCACTTTTAAACTAGGTATTATTTGTTTTTATTTAGTATTACATGAAGCTGCTATTTGCCTATACTAACTGTTTGACAGTAGTACTGCCATCCATCGTTTTTATTTGTATGGTAGTAAACACCTTTGTCAGCTATTTATTTTTTGTTTCATTTTATTTCAGGTTTTACTTAAAAAGCATATATTGGCTTTTGAGTTGACGTAATCACATTTGTCATACCTGATAAATGTCATATTTTTCATTATATTTTCTATTTCCTAATTTTGTTTCCTGAAATTTTTCTTTTATTTTGCTATATGAAGTACAGCACACATCTTTGGAACTGTTTCCCTGACTTACATACCTCTTTTTCTGGGCGTTTCCCCTTACCTCAACATGGCTATACCTACAACTTTACTATCCTTTGACAAATCTGGCTAACTGATCCACAAGGGACACACGCTGAAACCCAGATAATGCTTGCTTGTCTTCTTGGGACTTTTGTCCGAAACGTCAAAGCCAGAACTGGTTCAACTTAAAACTCAGTAATTTTTAGTAATGTTTCCTGCTAGGCAAAAAAAAAGCTCTTTTGTAGCTAGAAAAAATGAAGCTAGTTACAAGCTGAAAAAAAAAAAAGATGGAAAGTGCTAGCCATGTTTGAGTCCCTAATGTTCTTCAAGTCCACCTGGGTCTATTTATTGCTTGGGACATTTCTGTCATTAACATAAACACAGGTTTATGTTGTTGTAGATTAAGGGGCGGGGGGGGGGGCCAAACCTGTAATATGCATCTTTGATTTCTCTAATATTGCTGTCTTGGTAGTTCTCCACCTTTCTGACTTTTCCTACTTTTTAGTTTACTGTTTAAATGGTGGTATTTTCCAAAGCCCTTTTCTCCCTCTACTTTCTTTTTCTGGAGAAACCCCTCTATACTCATAGGCTTCATCCACTACTGTATCCTTGATGATGTCTGAGTTCATTAGTAGTGTTCTCTATTATACTTGACTTTTTAATTTTCATTTGCTTAGTATTCATCTCCATCTAATTCACAGGCATCTCAAATTTGATACAGCCAAAATTATATCAATTCCTCTAAGTATGCTTTTTTTGTGTCATCTGTCCTAATCATACCCCTAATCATCTACACTAGAAATCTTAGACTCAAAGATTTCTCCATCTTCCTCATTCCCCACAACAAAATATGCATAAATCTTTCCTTAATCAGTCTCCTGTTCTGTCTTGTTGCTTCAGTTTAGACTTACTTCTGATGTAAACCTCAGTCCCTCAAGCATATAGACCACATACAATGTGTGAAGCACTCTGCAAGGCGTGAAGACCGTCTTTGGCCTCAAGGAGCTATCATCTAGATTCTGGAACAAATGCTACTATCTACATTCTCCTCACACCTGGTAAAAAAGTATTTATGTGAACAAAATACTACTCTGGACATACTCATATCCTTGATTACAGTGGTTCTCAAAATATGGGGCATAGGCACATTGAGGGCAGAGCTCATGAGGCCTTTCCCAGGGCCTGTGAGGTCAACACTATTTTCATAATACTATTAATAGTAAGACTTCGCTTTTTGCACTGTGTTGAAGTTTGCCAATGATCATGCAAAAGCAATGTTGGGTAAAATTCCTAATTTTAGCTCAAATCAAGGTAGTAACACTAAACTACTATTTTAGGCATTGTATTCTTCACTGTCATAAATTCCCAGTAAGAAAAAACTAAGCCACAATGTCCTTGATGAAGCAATAAAAATCATGTCAGGTTTGCCGGGCACGGTGGCTCACACCTGTAATCCCAGCACTTTGGGAGGCTGAGGTGGGCGGATCACGAGGTCAAGAGATAGAGACCATCCTGGCCAACATGGTGAAACCCTGTCTCTACTAAAAATACAAAAATTAGCCAGGTGTGGTGGCATGTGTCTGTAATCCCAGCTACTCGGGAGGCTGAGGCAGGAGAATTGCTTGAACCTGGGAGGCAAAGGTTGTAGTGAGCCAAGATCATGCCACCGCACTCCAGCCTGGGTGACAGAGTGAGACTGTCTCAAAAAAAAAAAAAAAAAAAAAAGTCACGTTTATAAACCTTTCACATGCTGTACTCTTGTTGAACTTTTCTTCTTATAGAACTGTGCTCATTCTTTAAAACTCAGATTATCTATTATTTCGTTTTTCCTCTGAGAGGTTTTCCTCTCCTTTAACCTCCCCAACACACTTATCCCTATCCCCAACAAATGTCTTTTCTGAACTCTCTTGGTCTTTGTTCGTATCTCACAGCCTTTATTTTTTTTCTGGGTGAGAAGGGGATAGTGATTTCTGTGTCTTTCCTTCCCATTTGGAAAGTAAGTATCGTTGGATTAAAACACTATAAAAGGATAATGGATTGTAATGATTATCCTGGGACATTGCTTAAACGGTTCACCGCATCATGCTCTAAAGGCATAAAAGCTTAAAGGTTACTTTTTTATCTTGTTTATTTCTCCTCTCCATCTCCTCCCTGCTTGTCTCACTTCTCTTTTATTCCTTAAAACCACTGATGTTGCACTCAAGCAGAATTTAGCTCTATTAGTAACGTGCTGTGCTAAAATTTTTCTGATTCTCGGTGAATAAATCTGCCTTAATATTTCTTATTCTTTGCTAGTAATTTGTCATTTTTTTGAACTTTTTAAAAGTTTCCTTTCATGGGTGTAAAGATCAGAACTAGATACAATATTATAGTTGAAGGATTAATATCTAATTCTTAGATTTTGTGTTCCTGTTAGAACTTTGTAAATGGATATTTTGTTTTGTGCTTATTTTTGAATAAGAAACTTACTGCAGCTGATTTTTGCTCTACTGTGGGCTTCACTTTTTCTCTTTTTTTTGCTTTTTAAAATCTATGTTGTTTGAATGTCATGCAACTTAATTTTCTTAAATTGCCAACCTGCTATACTCTGATGTGTAGAACCTTATCAGTTGCTTTAACCATTAATTAAATTAACCATTAATTAAATTAAATGGTTAAATTAATTTAACCATTAATTAAAAATTAAGACACAGTATCTTATAATAAAGAGGCTTCTAGGTTCGTGATTATAGAGTACTAAAATTCTTAAAAGACATCACACTATTTAGTTACATTTATTTCAGTAAACACTTTTCAGCACCCATTATAGGTTAGGATTTAAGCTGGTATTTGGATATCATTACCTACTTGGTATTTTACTGTACAATCAGTCCAGTTTACAAAACAGGTTCATTCTGAGATTTTTAGGATACTTACAACATATATCCCAACTGAAACAAAAAAAGTTCCTCAACTAATTTACAAATGCCTGTTTAGCCTACGATGTCAAAAATATTTCTTTTACCTAGAGAATCATTAACACATAGAATTGTTGCAATATTAGTGATTAAACACAACTTTCAAAAAAAGGAAATGCCACAGCATCCCAAATAAAGCAAAGACATTTCATTTAAACTTCACACAAAGTATGAGGTAGGTGTATTTTAAAAGATACAGATGAAGAAACATCTAAAAGACGATTAACAAATTCAATATCAAAACCATCTTTTCATTATCTGAGTGGGCCCAATCTGATAACATAACCAGAAAATTTTCTCCCGCTGTGGTTAGAGAAATGTAACAGCAGAACTCAGAGAGATTTGAAACATAAGAGACTTGGCCAGGCGCGGTAGCTCATGCCTGTAATCCCAGCACTTTGGGAGGCCAAGGCGGGATCATGAGGTCCAGAGATTGAGACCATCCGGGCCAACATGGTGAAACCTCGTCCCTACTAAAAATACAAAAACTAGCTGGGCGTGTCTGTAGTCCCAGCTACTCAGGAGGCTGAGGCAAGAGAATAGCAATACCTTGAATCCAGGAGGCGGAGGTTGCAGTGAGCCGAGATCCCGCCACTGCACTCCAGCCTGGTGACAGAGTGAGACTCTGTCTCCAAAAAAACAATAAAAAATAAAAAAAAAAGAGAAACATGAGAGACTACCTACTGTTACCGTAGGAGACCATAAGAAAAACATGAAGGAAGGAGGACAGTTTCTAGGAGCAAAGACTGTCCTCAAGTAAAAGTCTGCAAGGCAACAGAATCTCAGTACTGCAATGACAAGGAACTGAATTTGGCTAAGAATCTTAATGAGCTTGGAAGCAGATCTTCCCCAGAGCCTCTAGTAAAGAACAGGGCCCCAAGCAAAGCCTTGATTTCAGCCTTGTAAGGCTCTAAACAGAGGACCCAGATGAATCTACACAGATTTCCGACCTACAGAAAACTGAGATAACAAATATTTAAAGCTAAGTTCACGGCAATTTGTTAAGGCAACAAGAAAACTAATACAGATGGCAGGTTCCAGGAACAAATGTATTTCAAAGTAGCCAGAGCAAAGGATGGGAAAGGAACAAACAGAAGACAAGTTAGGGATGAAGCTGGTGAGGCATATAGGGTCTAGGTTATGAAAAATTAAGAATTTATTATGTAAGCTATGAAGAGATGCTAAAACTTTAATTTTGTGGGAGAGATGATGGATAATGACAAATGAGAGAAATGTTGTTAACTGGGGATGAGGAGGAGAAAACAGGCAGGGAGATTAATGAGGAATGTACTATGAACATCTGGGCTACAGATGATGAAAGCCTGAACCAAAGCAATGAGAACATAAAAAGGCAGAAAAAACAGTATGCTTTTGGTATATTTCAGAAGCAAAAAAAGGTCTTCATTCCGGACTAATAGTGGGGATTACAGAGCAGTCACTGATGACTCAAAGTGTTTTAGCATCAGTAATTTGGTGGATGATGATGTTCAACAATCAATATAAGGAATACAAGAAAAGCATAATATTTTCTGGGGGCTAAAACTGGAAGCAAAGGGGAAATATATTTTCCTCTAATGGCAAAATAATGGAGGACAAAGTTAAGAATTTTAAAGCAGCAAGAAAACACAAATAACATTTATTTCGTTAGGCTCGATTACCTCTGCTGTTGCTTTCTGGATAGGCAAGTGTAGGCTTACTTGGGGAGCGTCGTAGATCACTATTAAGGAAAGGCTTATCCGAAGGATATACTACATATGGAGATGAAGAATGCCGAACCATGCTTCCATTAGACCTTGATGGCTCAGCAAAGCTGTTCTAAAAAATAAAGACACAAATTACCTTTCAAAAGTGTGAACCACAAATAGCAGATTTAAATCACAAATATTTATGACTGAGATTGACTGTCCATACAGACAACAGAAAAAATCCACTGACTAGAAACAATACAATTCAATCATTAAAGAAATACAACTTTTAAAGTGTTTCATATTAGTCTGAATATAGCCATATGCCAGACACAAGAAGAAAATAATGTTCATACAACTTGAATACAAATGCTGTGCAGAAATACTTAAATGATACAATGAATGTAAATACCGCAGTTAAAAATATATACTGTGAAATATACGTTCAGAAAAATAAAAACATTATTTTTACAGGACCAGAAACTGCTACAAATGACTGAATTACTCTATTCCCCATCAACAAACTACTACTTGAATATATATAGTATTCAAAACTCCAGAAAGAAAATAAGGCACTGTCCTTGCCTCAAATACTTTACATTTAATTAACAAAAAAGAAAATAATTAGAAAACATTAAGGCCCATCAAACACTCAAACATAAAACTTTATTTCCACAGTACACCATTCTGTCATGAATGAGATTCTGTTAAATTTAGGATTCCACATAATAATTTCAACCCAGGAGATGCTAACTGTGGAGTTTTATTTGTTGTAGGCGACTTCCTACTGACAGATGGTCCTAGACTGGGGGAAGTAACTAAGAAGCTGAGGGCTAAGGTGGACTGCCAGCTATTCAAAATGTTCAGTCATCCACTTTCCTTCCTCAAACGGCCACAGCAAACTATGTTTTTCAATTCTTACCTTTGAAGATTTACATTTACCAGAATAATCCGTGTTCATAAAAGTACAAGAGCACAATGAATATTTAAAACAGTAAACAATCTCCTGAAACAAAGGCTATCGAAATACCTGCACTGTATTTAAATCTTATTTAAAATTAAAGATTTTACTTCCATGTTAAAAATCATGCAAATTTCCAGGTGATTTAAGAAAACAAATATAAAACATTTTCTATTTATATAAATATAAAACACACTATGGCTATGACAATCAAAAGTGGGGACAAAGAGCTTAGGAGGGTAGGGCCAAGTCTTAAAAGTGGTACTCAAATAAGTAAGTGCTAAATCTACTATAGTATGTTCATATATAACAAAGACTAGTATTTGTCATTTTCCAAACTTAATGGCAAATTGGCATCTGGTTTTACAGGTAACTGGAAAATAGGATGAGTTTTCAATTCTTTATAATATTGTCAAAGGTCTTGCAAAGCATCCTCAATTACTGCATAGCTTAATTTTAAATGTCACAGAGAACCTCAAGTTTTCATTGGTTATTTACAACCCACCAGAATCCTATCATTTAATATTCAAAAATATTAAGTGACTTGCCGACCACCCTCTGCCCAGTCAGGGGAATCCCATTAACTATGTGATTAACTAACAAACTAGTTCCCCAAATGGAACTACCTCTGTTCTACATTTTGTATGTTAGTGGGCTTGCCCTTTACTATTTTATATCACTCCTCATGACATATACATTTTTATTATCTGTATGCCCTGTGGTAGAATAAAAAATATATTTAGTCTTTTGTCCTTGGTTTCAGATACAGATTCAAAAACTCCTAGAATTTCTTAAGTGATAGGGTATCCTTGTTAGGCTGATGAAGGGACTCAAGGTAGGGCGCCTAGATAGCTTCAGGTTTGAAGGCATCTTCTGGAAGCTGGTTGCCAGAAAAACTAACCACTAGATTATAAAGAGCTACAGATTTCAGCCAGGCATGGTGGCTCATGCCTGTAATCCCAGCACTTTGGGAGGCCGAGCTGGGCGGATCACTTGAGGTCAGGAGTTCGAGACCAGCCTGGCCAACATGGTGCAACTCTGTCTCTATCTAAAATACAAAAAAATTAGTCAAGTGTGGGGGTGTGCCCTGTAATCCCAACTACTCAGGAAGCCAAGGCAGGAGAATCACTTGAACCCAGGAGGTGGAGGTTGTGGTGAGCCAAGATTGGGCCACTGCACTACAGCCTAGGCAACAGAGTGAGACTCCGTCTGTGTGTGTGTGTGTGTGTTGGGAGGGGGGTGGGGTGGGGGGGAAGAGTCACAAATTTCAGCCCTAGGCCCTGACCTTAGGGGAGGTAAGGGACTGAGATTGAGCCCAGTGACCAGCGGACGATAATTTACTCAATTATGTATTTATGTAATGAAAGCTCAATGAAAACTCTTGAATAATGAGGTTTGGGGAGCTTCTAGATTGTTGAACATACTGATATGCTGGGAAGGTGCTACACCAGAGGATACAGAAGCCCTTTCACACCTTGCCCTATGTCTCCTCCATTTGGCTGTTTCTGAGTTGTGTCCTTTATAAAACTGAAATTGCTTAAGAACAGTCTTTCCTGAGTACTGTGAGCTGTTCTTGGAAAGCTGCAGGAATCCCTTAATTTGTAGTCAGCTGAGCAGAAATGCAGATGCTCTGCGAACTCTGACTGACTTGGGGGCAGGCAGTCTTGTGAAACGGAGCCCCTTAATGTATGGGGGTCTGAGCAACATCTGGGCAGTGTCAGAATTAAAATAATTGTAGGACACCCAGTTGGTGTAGAATTTTTGCTGGAGAAGTTAAGTTCTAATAAAGGAGTTTTATTATGTTCAATAAATCTGTTGAATATTAACTATACATTTCCTCCGCAAAACAGGAAACTGCACATTACTTATAAAAGATTATCCTTTTCAACAAAATTACTACAACCCTTTAAGAGATCACCAAAAGCTTTTGGGCTTCTTTATATTTAACAAATAGCACAAATATCATAGGAAGGCTGCGTAGAAAGGAGCCCAATTCTAACTCCCAATCCACTAATCTTTCCATGACCCTAAGCATTCAGTAAAAATTATTCCAACCAAAATATGATTGTAGGAGAAACTTTCAGGATTAAAGGCAAAATGTTTAACCTGATCACTAGCTTTTCCTGCAGCCTTTAGTTGTTAGGGCAAATATCTCATTTAGGAACACATAATTCAAATATTTATTGAACATCTTTTATGACACTGTGTGAAGTATGAAGCATAATTTAAAAATGCATATTACTTGCTTTATAAGTGGCACATGCAACACAGCTGCAAGATATTACCTAGCTAAAACTCAAATACAAAAGAGTAGGTGGGAACTGGTAAATTGGATGTAATAGAGACTAAGTGCAAATTAAATTCAGATGCATTCAACAGAACACTGCTTCAAAACAGTATGGTAAAGGAAGGTCTTTATTAGTGCTGAAATCGATACTGGGTCTTGTAGATTGACATGTATTCTGATAGGCAAGCTAGAAATGGATATGAAAGGCAATTATTTCCAGGTTAATGAATACATCAGTTTAGCTGAAAAAAAGTTTGTGTACACATGTTGAGGAAATAAAATTGGAGAAGTCAAGGTCCAATGGTGGAGGAACATGATGTAGAGCTCTGAGCAGTGCAATCAATGCAACAGTTCCAAACTAAACATCAATATGATCGTCAACAAATGTAGAAAAGCATTCAATAAAATTCAACATCCAGTCATTATTTTTTAAAAAACTTACTTCCTTATGATAATATGAAGTTTTACAAGAAAAGATGGCAAACATACTTAATGGTGGAAAATTTGAAATATTCCTTTTAAAATCAGGAGTAAGACAAAGACACCTACATCAATTCTAGTCAACATTGTACTTCATTTCCCTAGTCTGCACACTAAGAAAAAAAAAAAAGAATAACAGCTATTAAGACTGAAAAGGAAGAATCCCAATTTCGTATCATGACTGACTAAATAGAACAAAACAAAAAATCCTCAATTATGAGAATTAAGTCTGGAAGACCGCTGAGTAAAATAGATATGTAAGAGTCAGTAATTTTATATATTAGAAAATGCAACTTATGAAAATATATATCACACAATTAAAAACTAGAAATAAACTGAACAATATACAAGACATGAAATTATACAAGTACTGAAAAACGTTAAAGTTCTAAATAAATGGAGTAACATAACATTCAGACAGAAGGGTCAATATCCTAAACGTATCAGTTACACCCAATTAAGCTAGAAATTCAATAAAATCTAAATCAAAATTCCAACAGCAGGTTCCAGAATTTCTACTGAAGAAAAGCAAAGGACCAACAATAGCTAATATTTCTCTTGAGTAACAAGGAGGTAAATGACCCCCCACCTCCAAGTGGGTATATAAGTAGGAGAGACAAATACAACAAAGGGACAAAGAGCCAGGTAACACACCCATACACATATGGAAATGAACATATTGCAAACCATTGGGGATAGGATGAATTTTCAACAAGTAGTGTGGGGACAATTGTGTATTTTAAGTAAAACCATTACATTGGATCCCTATCTCACAGCATACAAACTAATTTCAAGTAAATTAAGGACATAAAAGGCTCCAACTTTAAAATAAGTAGGAAAAAAATATAGAAGAATACAACCAAGGCCTTGGAGAAAGGAAGAATTTCTTAAACAGAAATCACTAATTATAAAAAGACTAACAAATTTTACATTAAAAGTAACAACAACTATTAATCGAAAGATATCAAAGACCAGCCAAGATGTCTCTGGAACAGTCTTAACAGACTGATAATTAACATCCACTATATATATATATATATATATATATATATGCACACACATACATATATACAGGCAACCCAACTGAAAAACAGGCAAAGGACATGAACAGGTATTTCACAGAAGAACACACACACACACACACGACTAGTAAAGGTTCGAAAAAAACAGGGTGCATACTCACCAATGATAAGAGGTGCACAAATCAGAAAATAGGATACCATTTCACACACACAGCAAAAATTTACAAGTGGGACGATACCATCCATTTAAGAGGACATAAAATAAAGAGGGTTGTTGGTATAATCACTTGGTAAAACAATTTAGTATGACCGAGTAAAGCTGAAGACGCACATACTCTGTGAAACAGATAATTCATTCAGTTATATTTGCTGAACGATTTTCTCTCTCTTCTTTCTTGAAAATGATATGGGTTGAGTCACAGTACATAATCCATGACCCACTACTGAGCTGTAATCCAGAGCCCAGCCTCTGGTCTGAAAAAAAAAAAAAAAATCACTGCTCTAGAGTTGCCCCTTGCAAACTTTTTCTCTCAGGACCCCTTTACACTCTAAAAGATTTAATGAAAAGAATGGCACTATTTTACATTTCTGCAGATCTCTTTAATGTTTGCTTTAAAAAAAGAATGCTGGATTCTCTTATCTAGTTCTGCATTCGCTCTGTTGGATATGTTATTTTGTTTGACTTATTAAAGAAGATCTAGTCTACCACAAACGTGGTCATTACAGAAGGATCTTGTAGACTCTGAGAGGGTCTTGGAGATCTCCAAGGGTTGTGAGACCATACTTCGAGAACTGCACTCTAGAGAAACATTTGCCATGTACAGCATATAACAATGAATACAAGATTGTTTCTAATATCTGGCAAACAAATGAACAGCAAAACCCATTAAATCCAAAGCCCATTAAGATACTGTCATTTACCAGCTAGATAACTTTGACTCAACCTCTCTGTGCCTCATTTTGCTCATTTGAAAAAGGAAATATTAATGCCAATCTCAGAAGGTTATTGTGAGGATTAAATGAGTTAATGCATGAAAAGGGGCTTTAAGGATTATGCCTGCCAGACAGTCCTATATAAATACCATACATTATAATCTTAAAATACGTGGTAGTGGGTGGGTGTGGGAAGGAGAAAGAAGACACAAAGAGGAACATGAAGGTATTCATTTTATTATTCTTAAAAAGTAAATCTTATATTTAATATTATAAAATGTATGATAGCCATAAAACATTTTTAAGGGAAATTAATATGGAGCTACTGTGCAGCTTGGTCGAAGGACCTATCTAAAAAGTCAGAGGGACAAATCAAGAGATTAGGTCATTAATCACCAAGGTTATTGTGAAAATATTACAAGGCTGACATGAAAGACATTCTTGTGTATTTCAACACAATGCTGCCCATACTTCCATATGGAATTAATTTCATTATGCCCAATCATAGCTGCTTTCCTGCCTTTTCCACCAGTCGAAGTTTATCAATTCAAGAGCAATCACTCAATAAACGTTACCTAGACCTAACTGAAACCTATCGCCCTACTTCCATGCTGTTCACATTTGAGATTTACATGGTCACTGCTTCCCAAAGACGGTTATTTATGAATCTACTTGTTAAAAATCTTTGCCTGTAAAGCATCTCAATGTACTTATAACTAGCTCCGTATGGGTTTATCAATGTAGAAAACAGTTGAATATAACAGTTGTTAATCTTCATAACCGTGAAATCTGAATACGAGTTGTGTTCTCAGTTCATGGTATAGTTTTAACAAGTTTTTTTTTTTTTTAATGTTGCCTACTGTTAAGATTAGCTGCTTGATAAGCTAAGTGCTTTTCCAACGCTGTTGGAAATGGCAGCCTTATTTCTGATGGGACATCTAAGCAGGACATTTTCTTACGCACCAAGAAACCAACTAAATTTAGTCATTTTTGTTTTGAGAAACAGTAACTTCCAAAATAGACATTTTGATGTAGCAGATTGAGTTATGGTTGTTATACTTCGATTTGTGGAGGTTCCTAGATATTCTTAGTGTACCCTTGATATTTAGAATCCTACTAAAGCTGAGCTTAGCACAAAAAAAAATATGCTTTCCTAATGAACAGTCTTTGGTATTTCTGTCAAGGGTACCGTATAAGTACTAACAGCTGACTATATCCCAGTGCCAATGCTCACCTAGGTGTCCTTGGCATAGTGCAGCTCAATTAAACGTTTATTTAATATTTTATTTTACAGAGACAGGGTCGCTCTGTCGCCCAGGCTGGAGAGCAGTGTGGCACTATCATACCTCACTTCAGCCTCAGTGATCCTCCCGCCTCAGCCTCACTAGTAGCTGGTATTACAGGCATGAGCCACGCACCCAGACTCAATTCAACATTTGTAAGAGTATTCCTTGTTCGGTCTCCAAGTGCTTAACTTTTGAGAGCCGTGAAAAACCCTCTTCTCCCAAGTTTAATCACATCTCCTATAAAATCTCATCCATCTGCTGACACTTCCAATAGTTTTTTACTTTTTTCTTTTACTGACCTAATCCTGAATAACCTTAAATTGCTGCTTTCCTTACTTCTCCTTAACTTCCCCAGACCTCTCTGCAAACTTCTAATTCCCATTCGGCTGAAACACTGTAATACTTCTAGTTCCATTATTACAAATTCTAACAAGTCTCCAAAAGCTGAAACTGACTTCTCCAAGGTGACCAGACTTTCTTAGCGTTTCCAACTCTTTCCCCCTAGATCCTAGAAAATAACTTTACCCTGATACTCTTCTAGTTCCTTCCCTCACCATCCTTCTTTTTTCACGTTTTTACCTACGTTTCCAATTCGCCTCATCCAGCTCTACCTCCGTATTACTTCTTCTCATTCCGAACTATCTCAAGTTTCCTAAAAGCACCTCCTGTTCTAGCACATACTCCAAAATTCCCGCACTGCCTTTTTCTCCTTTCTCTACTCTTGGGACAAGCAATCACAATTCCTTCGACACGCAACTAGCGCCATCTTCCCTTCTAGGAAACCTTCTCTAGCCTACCCAAGCACTGTTAATCACTCCCCTCTAGATTATTCTACTACGGTAGCACTTCCTAAACTGTACTGCGCAGTAATCACCAATTACGTGTAGTTTCTCTTCAGTGTTTTTCTCCTTCAAAGCAGGGTTTCTATTCTATTCATTTGGACCCTAACAGTATGCCAGGCATCGAACATTTGCTAACTGGAGAAATAAGAGCTCCAACATTTACTTCCTATCAAAGCTTTCCAATGCCGCGGTTTTCAAAAACCTAAGCATTCGACACTCCAATTTGAGAAATACCAGTGAATACCAGTGACTAAACTGGATGGTGACATTTGATGAGGCAAAAACAATATTTAAAATCAATTCCCCCTGTCGCCTCTCCAAAAGGGCATTTCCACATTGAAGTTCCAGTAATTCTAGGTGACAGGAAGCGCGCGTTCTGGCTACGAGTATCACACAACGAAGTTAATGTGGATGGGAGTGGGAGGCACTGCCGGGATAGGAAACAGCATAAGCAACGACTAGTAAGCGCTCGAGAGACGGCGGACTACTATTCTGCAGCTGTCTCTTAAACACACTGGCGCGCCTCACCTGATCTGGCGAGTTTCCTAGAGGGGCCGCTGAACCCACGTGACCAGAAGAGCTACATTTTTGCAGGCCAGGGAGTGGGCAGTTATCCCAGCCGGCCCTTGGGAATGTTAGGCAACCGGGGTTGGTTGCTACGCCAAAAGGTGAATAAGGGCTAGGGAACAGAGGCGGCCAGCCCAGTTTCACTGGGAGCCAGACGGTGCAGCTTCGACACAGGAACAGTGAATGGAAGCTTGGGGAGCGCGGGGCAATCTAGGCGCTCCCACCGTCCTCCAGAATTGCGTCAGAACCTGGACTGACAGCGCCCTGAAACGTGAGGAAACTCAAAGAGGCCCTTAGGACCGACGTGGGGCCCACTCGCGCCAACTGCTTCTTACCGACAAGTGAGAACCAGAAGCCGCAGAGACAGACGCCGCCGCCATCTTTCAGCCTGCCCAGCGGGTCTCCGCACTTCGGGGGCGGTCTAGGTTCTCGTGCTCTTCTCCAAGACTCGGGAGCCGCCCACCAGGGGGGACCCTAGGCTGAACCCCTGATGGAAAAGGGCAAGGGTGCTGGTGCTGGGCTTGGAAACCCCTGCCACACACCCCCTCAGGGCCGCCTACGCTCACAGCTTACACAGAAAGGGCAACACGTCCTAACGGACGTCTTTCCTAGCCAATCAAAACAGCAGACGTCTTTCTGTAGTGGGAGAGAATCCGCCTCTTCCCTGGTGACGTCACAAGGTAGCGCGTAACGGGGCCAGCTGGGGCAGACAACGCCGGGGCTACAGGCCGGCTCTGCGGGGATTCTACGGAGGGGCGGGCCTCCTCCAGTAAGAAGCGTGGGCGAGTAGTGTTGTCGCCAGTGGCAACCGAAGGGAGTAATGGAGATAAAACAAAAGCGAAGGCGAAGTTAAAGCACTCCACGAGTTCCCTCGGATTAAACGCCGGAGAGAGCGTGAATTTGCCTCGGGGACGCCTCTCCAGGTGAAGTACTTACCTTTTGGCCAATAACAAATAGGATTAGGAGGGACTTAACGATTTAGTCCAATAGAAAGCAAGGGAAAAAAGTTAAGGCAGAGAACGAGCCTTTCGCGAACATTTGCCCAATTGGATTGGGGCGCTCTCAGCCAAACCTGGGACTGGCTGTTAGAAATAGCCGCGACCGCAGACCTTTGGGCGGGGCAGGTTCAAAGCGGATTTCGCGCGCTGAGAGCTCCGGGATGTCATTGGCCGGCGACATCCTCCCTTTGTGGGCACTTCCTGCGTCGCGGAAGTTGGGAGTTGGGAGGAGCCATCGAATGACGCGGTGGCCTTCGCAGCCAATCAGGGATGGGAAAGGGAGGCCGAGAAGGAAGCGGATCCGCGGCCGCGCAGCTAAACAGCAACCCCCTACCCGCTTCGTCTCCCTCCGCCGCTATCGGGGCCTAAGCGGGAGCGGCTGGCACGGCGTCACTGGGTGGGCTGGGGCGGAAGTGGAGGCGGAGGGAGACGGTGGCGTCGTCCGCGGGGCCCTGGGCTCTCGCGGCGAGGCCCTGGTGGGCGCGAGGCAGGGGGAGGGGGAGGAGGAGGAGCCCGCGGCCCGGGCGGCGGCGGCGGCTCTCGGGTTCTCCGTAGGGCCCCGCCTCGGAGCGGGCGGCGGCGGAGGAGGAGACTGAGGAGCAGGATGGCGGCCTCGGCCCTGTACGCCTGCACCAAGTGTACCCAGCGTTATCCCTTCGAGGAGCTCTCCCAGGGCCAGCAGCTCTGCAAGGTCCGTGGGCTCCGGGAGGCGGGCGGGATGGGTGTGCTCGGCCGTAGCCGGAGGGGGCCGGGTAGCCGCTGCACTGCAGCCCCTCTCTCTTCGCCGGCGCCTCAGGGGTTTGGGAGTCTGGAGCCCTCGCCTCCCCACTCGGGGACCCCTTTTTCTGGGGGCTTGAACATTAGCTGGGAACGGACCCTGAAAGGGAGGCAGAATCGTGCCCTTTTCCAGGCGGCCCAGGAGGGTGCCGGGCCCCGTCAGCGTCTGGGGGTCTCAGGGGTGGGGTTGAGTGAGGCAGCCACCTGTCTATGCCGCAGAGACCCAGGGGTGGAGATGTTTTCATCTCGGTTTTCTGCCTGGTCTGTCCTCTTCTTCCACCAGGAGGCAGGGGACGGTTTTTGCACTTTCTTGCTAGGAACCCGAAGCCGCAAAGCTGATGGCATCCTTCTTCCCTGTCCAGGAAAGCGAAGCGACTGGTTTGGGAACAGAATGCTCTGATTTGGAGCTCCTCCCATCCCATTAAAGCCTGGATGCTGTCTGTGAGCAACGGTGCAAAATAATAAGTAGTTTCACATTTAACCAATCCTTGAAATCGGCCCTGACAGCTTTCTTGATTTGTCTGTAATATACCCCCACGTCTACTAAAGACAAAGACACCTGTGCCTTCCCTAAGGAATTATATTGTGATTGGCCACTTATATGATAAAGCATCCAGTTCTTTACGTTGGGGCCAGGTTTTATAAATGTTTTAGACATTTCACTAGGTTGGGTAAACAGTTTTCTACCAGAAAAGTGAGATTTGGGACTTTCAGAAAGATACTGACTAATGTATTGTCTTATTACAGGAATGTCGGATTGCACATCCTATTGTAAAATGTACTTACTGCAGATCAGAATTTCAACAAGAGAGGTTTGTATACTGAACAGTTTTTGACTGTTAAAGACAAGTGTTGTCTGTATGGAATACTTGGGGGTTGTAATCCCATATTTTTATGAAAGTATTTTTAAAAAATGGTTTAGCACCAGAAATTTTAAGTTGTAAACCTTTTATACATGGTGAGAGAGAGAATGTTGCCAAAAAAACCAGTGGTGGTTAATTTACAGTTAGACTTTATATGAGAGAAAGAATAAATTACTACATGGAAAGTGTACAGCCTTGCTAATGAAAATGCAAATGTAAACAGTTACGTTAAACTAAAAAAAAATGGTAAAGCCTTAATGGACCTGAGGAAAGGTCTGTAGTGTTACCAACTGCCTTCCAAGGTGAAAATCTAATAATTTGTTACATGGAAGTGGAGTAGTATGTAACATTTTTAACAGTTCCACTCTGAGAGTATATACAGAAAGTAGCCTCAGAAAAGAACAAATAATTTCTTCATAAATAGGTGTGGGCATTATAATGTTGGACAGTAGCCAAGTGGAAGGTTAGGTAGGCACTGGTATTGTAATGCTGTGCAGTAATAGTGTCAAGTGTGAAGATTTTGGAGCTATATAGGAAACATTAAGATGTTTTATTTACAAAAAGAAATACACAATAAAAATGTATAAAAACATTTGTCATAAGTTAATTTGGGTTAAAAATTCTGAAAATATCCTTGTATATTTGAAAAAAATCCGTGGTCCATATTAAAGTTTTAAGTACTACAAATCTTTGACTCATTTTATTTTGACATTGTGCTAATTACTTTAGAAAGCTACATAAACATCATCTATATACAATTTATTTTTCAGCAAAACTAACACAATTTGTAAGAAGTGTGCTCAAAATGTGAAGCAATTTGGGACGGTAAGTATGTCTTATGTTTTCATGTCATTGTTACCAGTTAATATTTTTCATAAAGCTGGACCTTTTTAAAAAATACGTACTGCTGGCTGGGCGCAGTGGCTCACGCTTGTAATCCCAGCACTTTGGAAGGCCGAGGCGGGCAGATCACAAGATCAGGAGATGGAGACCATCCTGGCTAACACGGTGAAACCCCGTGTCTACTAAAAATACAAAAAAAAAAAAAAAAATGAGCCGGGCATGGTGGTGGGCGCCTGTAGTCCCAGCTACTCCAGAGGCTGAGGCAGGAGAATGGCGTGAACTCAGGAGGCAGAGTTTGCAGTGAGGTGAGATCCTGCCACTGCACTCCAGCCTGGGGGACAGAGCGAGACTGCGTCTCAAAAAAAAAAAAAGTACTGCTATGCTCTTAGATATTTAAACATACCATATTTTATGAAAGACATTTTCTATAGATATTTTGATGGAAAGGTGATAACATTTAAAAACAGTCAAATTATATACCTGTTTTACATGTATTGAATCCAGTGTGAAATTTGTGAAGCTATTCTTTAAAGATTCAACTATAGCAAATTCTTGGTTATGGAGAACTTATCCATAAAGTTTGCATCATCAGACTTTAGCCCACTTCAGAACAGCCTCCTCAGAACTATTTTTATAAAACAGCACAATTAAGATATTTATTCACAGAAGTCATGACCCAATCCTAGTACAAATTGTCTTATATATATACTACAATCATTATAGGTATATTATACCAATGTTATTTATTATTGGTCAAAAATGCTAACTTTAACGCCCTAAACTGTCCTGAATCATCTTTTGAATATCAAAGAAAATCAAGGTATGTTTTTATAGTTTATGTTGAATATGCTTGTTCCCATTTTTTTAAAGTTGAAAACTCACAGTATATATTCCTTATATGATTTGTACCTATATGTGATGAAAAGTTAACATTTTCTAAATAAATGATATGGTCATTAAGCTAACTAGGATATTAGTAGAAGGACATTTCCTCAAATTCTTGATTCATGAGACTTCTCTACATGTGTACCTTTATTTTCGCTCTTTAAAACCTTTTTTATGTGTAGTTTTTGTATTTAACAGACTATGCAAATCACAAATCTATTTCTCATGATCTTAGAGTAATAGTTACATAACTAGAAATAAATATTAGTTGAATGCATAGAAATATAGTATAAAAGTTATTGCATGTGACAGGGCAACAAACTTGACAGAAAACAAATTTTTTACCTGAGTTTTCTTAATTCCAGAAATATGTCTACAATACTGGGTATATGCTATGCAGCAAATATTTAATGTTTTTAAAAGTCTCAAAATGTGTATGTTTTTCAGCCCAAGCCTTGTCAGTACTGTAACATAATTGCAGCATTTATTGGTACCAAGTGTCAGCGTTGCACAAATTCAGAAAAAAAGTATGGACCACCTCAGACCTGTGAACAGTGCAAACAGCAATGTGCTTTTGATCGGAAGGAGGAAGGAAGAAGAAAGGTATGCTTTATTTATGTTATGACGTCTTCTGGAAATTAAATAAAATGCCAAACAAGTTGGAAATTATAATTAATACACTACTGAGACAGGATCTATTCTTTAGGTCCATGAAAGCAAGTAGTTAGATGAAAGTGCAGGAATAGTGAGTTTTCTCTTTGTTTGCATGATACATAGATTCATGTACTATACTTTAAAAAATATTCTATGGTGGCTATTCTGTACTAGTTGGCTATCCCACATTTGATTCAGGAGATTTAACTAATTGCTTAAATAACTCCTTTTACTTTACCCTTTTGCTGGTTACTTGATATCACTGGTGTGAAAAAAATACCTGATGGCACATTGGCACATAAAATTCAGTTACTCTTGTGCCTTTTGATAAAGGCTCATATTTGAAACTGTTGTTTGTTTTTGTCTACCTGCAGTGACTTAATGTAATAAGTATATGTGTTCATGTGCTAATTCCTTTGCCGATCAGCATTCACACAGGCCTCCTGTTGCCTATCAATTTTAGTTGATTTGGAGAATGACTACCTCTTTGAGGGGCTTCCTCAGGTCTCCCCACAGCAATGTACATACCCCATTATAAGACATGCTCTCCAGCATGTCTGGTACATAAACATCATGGAATACTATGGATGGAATACATGTGAACAAACAGAAGATAAAAACTTGGTTTTATTTTTAGAGGTTTAGTCAGTACTTTTGGAAAGTCTCTTCTTTGACACAGGTACGATTGATTCTCATTATTTGTGGTAGTTCTTTAAAGTTCCCACAGAACAGTGAATACGGTAGTACCCACCTTATCCATGGGAGATACCTTCTAAGACCAGTGGATGCCTGAAACTGGGGATAGTAATGAACCTTACTGTGTTTTCTCCTGTACATACGTGCCTATGATAAAGTGTAGTTTTTAAATTAGGTATAACGAGAGACTAATAAAAATAATAACAAAATAGAACAATTATATTAGCATACCCTAGTTACAGTTATGTGAATGTGGTCTTTATTCCTTAGAATAGTGTATCGTATGTAATATTTTTAGACTAAGGTTGACTATGGGTAACTAAAACTGTAGATAGGGGAGTACTGTATTGAAGCATTGCCCAAGAGAAATATAGGATTAAGTTCACATTTCCAGTAATAACATGTTGGTCAGTTGATCAATATATAACCTTATTTTGTTTGTGTTCCTGTTTGAAGATATCTCATTTAATGTATACTGTCGATTGGCCAGGCATGGTAGCTCATGCTTGTAATCCCAGCACTTTGGGAGGCTGAGGTGGGTGGATCATGAGGTTAGGAGATCGAGACCATCCTGGCTAACACGGTGAAACTCTGTTTCTACTAAAAATACAAAAAATTAGCTGGGCATGGTGGCAGGCGCCTATAGTCCCAGCTACTCAGGAGGCTGAGGCAGGAGAATGGCGTGAACCCGGGAGGCGGAGCTTGCAGTGAGCCAAGATTGCACCACTGCACTCCAGCCTGGGCGACAGAGACTCCGTCTCAAAAAAAAAAATAAAAAATATGTGTGTGCGTGTGTGTGTGTGTGTGTGTATAAATATATATATATACACACACACACACACAGATACTGTCGATTAATTGCACTCATGGCCAACAGCGCTAAGAGTGCCTGAACATAACTTATGTAACACACATATTTTCTCTTTAAGACGCATCACAGCCTTCGTAGCTTTCCTTTTTTTTTAAGTTCAGTGGTACATGTGCACATTTATTGTATAGGTAAACTTGTGTCATGGAGGTTTGTTGCACAGATTATTTCATCACCCAGGTATTAACCCTAATACCTATTAGTTATTTTTCCTGATCCTTTCCCTCTTCTACCCTCCACCATCTGATAGGCCCTAATGTGTGTTATTCCCCTCAGTGTGTCCATGTGTTTTCATCATTTAGTTCCTGCTCATAAGTAAGAACATGCAGGATTTGGTTTTCTGTTCTTTTGTCAGTTTGCTAAGGTTAATGGCCTCCAGCTCCATCCATATTCCTGGAAGGGACATGATCTTGTTCTTACCTATAGCTGCATAGTATTCCATGGTATATACGTACCATGTTTTCTTTATCCAGTCTACTAATGATGGGCATTTAGGTTGATTCCATGTCTTTGCCATTTCACATTACAACCTTCTTGAGCCTAGGAACACTATACAGCACTTTGGCAGTACTCTTTGGGACTATAAAAACTTCAAAAACATGGCACTAAATAGACTGTGAAAAGGATACTTGTCTGAGAGGTGAAATAAATGAGGCAGAGCATCACCTTGTTCCACTCAGCTGGGAATGTGTGCTATTGGGTGGCACAGATTTTTCACCACTCTTGTGTATGTGTGCAGTGGCCACAAAAGTGCTACAAGTCATGATTTTTGGGTTGCAGATATATTTTACTAGGTAGGCAAATACACGAATACGAAATGCAAGAATAATGAGAGGCAACTGTGTGTGTCATTAAGATGCTTCTGTTTTTCTGTAAATTTACAGTACTTACTGTAGTGAAAAATTATTAGTAATGACACAGCGATATAAGAATTCAGGCTATATTTCTTGGAAGTATATCAGTCAGTTTATGCTTATTTATTCTCCTGGAATAAGAAAAAAGGTAACATTTTCTTTTTCTTCAAATTAAAAATTCCTCAAAACTGATGTCATCCTCATCAGTTTTATAATTCTCCTAACGAGTATTTTCCCAAGTTTCAGAAAAGTCCAATTTTATTTCTGTTTTGCAGAAAATCCGTGAAATGTGCATACATGCATTTGCGCATGTTACATGTGGAATATAGGTGGAAGTTGAGTGGTTTATCTTACCTGGTTTCGTTTACAGCCAGTTTATATGGGTACATTTAATGTAACACATTTTCTTAAAAGGTTGATGGAAAGTTATTATGCTGGCTCTGTACTTTATCGTACAAAAGAGTTTTACAGAAGACGAAAGAACAAAGGAAGAGCCTGGGATCTTCACATTCAAATTCATCTTCTTCATCTCTTACTGAGAAAGACCAGCATCATCCAAAACATCATCACCACCATCATCACCATCACCATCGTCACAGCAGTAGCCATCACAAGTAAGTACTTTGAAATCATATTTTCTAAAACTCTTCCTTGCATTTTAATGCCGTTTATTGATGTTTACGTCTTGCAAATATTGACTGTGTGCTAGTCTAGTTTCCATTGTACACAGTAAGCATCTTGAGTGTCTAAGGCTGTGTCTCCATTTTATTCAGTGTGGAATGTTATATACATGAAGTATGTTTAGCTGTTTACCATAATACAGATAAGATATTTAGGAAAATCTATAAAATTATAACCATGTGAAGTCAAAATACAAGTACGTCAGTTAATTAACACTTAAATAACTTATCAAAAGCCTCAGTATTCTTTTTTTGTTTAAATAATTGTTAAGGTTTTATTTGAAAAATTATATTTATCTTAGTTGTCAATTTGTTTTAGTAAAAACAAATCGAAACAAACCAATGACTGGGTTTGGAGAACATATTTTAATACTATAATTTGTTACTATGATAGAAGCATTTCTGATCTTTGTGGTCCCCAAAATATAAGCAATATTTTTAACTAATGATACTTTGTGTTTTTTTCAAACATATATTTAGGAACTCTACTTAAATACAGACAACTGTAGTTTTCCCTCAGTATGCTTGAGGGATTGGTTCTAGAACCCCCTCATAGACCAAAATTTGCATATACTCCAGTTCTGCAATTGGCCCTGTGGAACCTGCCTATAGGAAAAGTTGGCCTTCTATATATGCAGGTTTCACATCCTCCAAATACCGTATTTTTGATCCGTATTTGGTTGGAAAAAAAAAATTCTCCTATAGGTGGTCCCATACATTTCAAACCTGGGTTGTTCAAGGGTCAGCTGTACTTGATTTTTAAAGTGACCTGTGGGGGGAGTTATGTAGTAGTAGTACCTTAACCCTTGATGTGTGTGGTATAAAGATTTTTTAAAATGCAATTTTAGTCTTCATGGAAAAGTCAAGAACATGAAAATACAAATTAAACTGATAAACACAAATTAAAATGGAAAAAATGGACATATGGCACGCCCATTTTCAGAAGAATTTATTGTTCTTAAATTTTTCTGTGAGTCTTTAAAGTTTCAGATAGTTATTTAAAACAGAATTTACAAAAAACTGATGCCCACCTCATTTTGGAACACATGCAGTATTTTTAGAATGTAATGTAGTTCTGTCTAATTAGTAAGATTTGTTCTAAACTGTATCCAATCACCTATTAGATTATGAGGTTACGTTGAGGTTAGTGATGTTTAATTCTACCATGTTGTTGTGTTTTCTAAATGTGGCAGTGGTAGACTACAATGCAGTGTCTTCTCTTCTGGCTGTTTTGAAGAAACCTTGTGATCTTTATATCAGAGTATTTCAAGAAGCAAAATAATATAAGTCTACCTTGTTTTTGCTTCTTGCTTTAAGAAAAAATATGACAAAATGACTATATACCATAATAGCATATGTCAGACCTACTTCTAAGACTCCCAAAATGTCTCCTTTCCCTATTCTTTACAGATAAATTTGTCTTAGCATGATGTAAAAGGACACAATCAGGTTATGTTTGTGAAGACTAAAGTATGTGACAGCAACTTAATTTTTTGAAAGAATGACAGGTTTCAAAAATAAAGGGAAAGAGAACAGTATTGAAAATGAAAGTCTTCAATTTTTTTACTTCTGGTTACTTATGAAATACAAACACTATTTTCTATTTGATGGCTGTTGACCATTTGATGAACAGTTACTTTGTAGGGTCCTATCTTAAGTTCAATAGATCAGAATGAAAATGAGGAGCATTCATATTGTGATAGATAGTGATCGGCAGGGGTAGGGGATGTGGTTGCCAGGTGGCACTAAGGTGGGTCTGAATCTAGGAATGGACAACCCTCAGAAAGCTAAGATGGGAATTCCAGGTGTTTCTGTCGGTCATATTAATGTGATTATTCTTAACTTTGAGATATGGTTAGTGCTATTAGTTCATGTATGGCTTGTTAGGCTTATAATGAAATTTGTGGGGAAAAAAAAAGGACAACTGCATTCCTCAATAGGATTTCCATTCATTCACAAGTAAGAATAACTCACTTGATGGTATTATTGCTATTAACATTTTTTTCCCAACTTGGTACTTGTTTACAGCTGAGTCTTAAGGTCTGTTTTTTTCTTTTGCTTAAAAAACTTCTACAGCTGAACCAATAGTAAATTTTAGACACAAGTAAACATGTATATATATATATATATAGATATAGATATATATATGTCTATTTTGTATATGCTAGCACTGTACTAAGTGCTTTTACATATATAACTCATTTAATGCTCATGTCAGTATAAGGTATGTATTACATATGAGGGAACCAAGGCTGGGGATGTTAAGTAATTTGCATAAGGTCACAGCTCAGGTATTCTAACATCTTCTAAATGGTATAAATACATGACATCTGGTTCATAGGAGATGCTCTTTACATGCTGAGTGAATAAGCTAGGGTTAGTGAAGCATTGACTGATATGCAAGTTTAGGAGGAAAAAAATGAAGGATTCATGATGATTATAAAGTGATTATTAGTATTAGGGTAAAATAGAAAAGGAGTATTACAGTATTAATTATGAGTAAAAGTGAAATAATTTGTTACTATGAAATTTCTCAATAGTTTCAGCGTAACTTCTCCAGAATACTAACTAAAGAGAGATCTACGGACTTTGGAGAGGATTCTTAAGAAAACTAGGAAAGAATCAAAGAAATCAATGTATTTCCCCATTTAAATTGATATACTATTCTGAGCAACTTGAGTTACTCCAAAAGAAGAATCTCTACTTCAGATTATTAGGAAAGCCTTAACTTTAAAGATACAAATTTTGTGTCTGAAATAGTAAGGGCAGCCAAAGTACAGTGATACCTAGACACAAGCACGAAAACTACTTGTGTAACCCACCCTTTGTATGATATTAAATTGAACTGTGGAGATCCTGATTAAAAAGAATTCTTGAAGAACTTGAGATGGTTAGTAGTCATTTTATTAAAATTATCTCATCAGAATGTGATTTATTCAATATGTATTAGCTTAGTCTGAAAACTTAAATATACCTTTCTCTGAAGAAAATATTATAAACATAAAATTTGTATCCATTGAGAAAGAATGTTAAATTTAGATGTATTAAATAAATAAATGTCATTATTAGATGTCATTTGTGTATTTTTCAGAATCAGCAATCTAAGTCCAGAACAAGAGCAGGGACTGTGGAAACAGAGGTAAATACATTGTTGTATTTTCTGAAGTATTTTGAAATGTATATTTATAAATGTGATATCCCTTCAACTTTGTTACTTAAGCCTTACCAAAATCAATATTTTCAGTAATATTTTAGGGGAAGATGAATAACTTATCATTTGGTTTCTCTGTCCTTTTTACTCTAACTATTCTTATTAATGTTTGGTTTCAGCCATAAATCCTCTGCAACAATTCAGAATGAAACTCCAAAGAAAAAGCCCAAATTGGAATCTAAGCCATCTAATGGAGATAGGTAAAAATGAATTCTTTTAGTGTTATGAAAATTCAACTTAGTTGAATAGTTATGGTTGAATACCAGTTATTACTAGATAAAAAAATAGAAACATGTATTTTCTACATTGACTTGAGTCACCTAGAAGAATAAACATAAATTAGTTTAAAATTTTTAGCTTAATTTTGGCAATAAGAAAGTGGCACTGAACTATGTTGTTCTATTTGGGAAATAAATTTGGGTTTTGAAGAAACAAGTTTGAATGGAGAACATTATTTTTATCTTTATTCTTCAGTGAAACACAAATCTAATTGTGATATTTTAAATTGACCTGCTTAGAAAATGTTTTTAGATTAAAAATATTATGAGCGTTACTTTGTTTTAGTTCATTAGCCAAAAGTTTGCTGATGTTACTGTACAAATTGGCTGCCTATTGCTTTACACTAGAAGTATTGACCCCCTTAAAGCTAATACTGAATTATATTTCTGCAGGTGTATGTAATGTGTGCCATTAGTAAGGTAATTTGCCAGTTGCATCCATTTCTGTCAGGTACATATTTTTTTGCATTAGCCTTAAGGATGTTTGTGGAATTGTCTAATTTATGCAATTTGAACACCTGCTAATTTTCCTTCTACTTCATTTAACTGTGTTTTACTTTTTTCTTTTTAGTAGCTCTATAAATCAGTCAGCAGATAGTGGGGGAACAGACAATTTTGTCCTTATAAGTCAACTGAAAGAAGAAGTGATGTCACTTAAGCGTCTCTTACAGCAGAGAGACCAGACCATTTTAGAAAAAGATAAAAAGGTAAGAACATGGTTCATTGAAGCCTGGTAAGAGTTATGTGTTGACTGTTGCTTGATAATCGCAAATTTTATTCGACTTCCTTTAATAATTTGGTAGTGTTTGTTGTGCATGATTTTTATAAGACAAATTACAAAAGCCCCCCCAAAGCCATCTAATGAAGATGGGTAAAAATGGTCTTTCGGAATTTTAGTTCTAAGAATTAACTGAGGCTTAATTAGGATAGTAATTTCCAAACTTTAATTTTCAGTAAGCATGTAATTTAAAAATAGGTCTAATACCTAATTAAAAATGAGATGTAAATGGAATATTTCATAAACTTTTTTAAGAACGTAGTTTGAACAGTCTTTGATATAACATTCATATATTTATATCAATCCAGATCAAAATACTGCTGAAAAGTAATGGTATGGGAATTTCCTGTAGTAGTCAGTAATTAGCAATAGATGTCTAAAAGCTCATTGTGTAGGAAGTAAGTGTACTTATTGGGACTTCTTCAGTTAAATGAAGAGGAATATTAAAATACGTTGTTCATTTAGTGAAAAGAGGAATATTAACAGAATTGTAGAAGGATTTAAGGTCTTGTGCTATGAAATCAGGATGGCATAATAGTGGACAGGCATGGAACAGGAAACAGTTTTGAAGTAATTTAGCCATACTTGGATTCAAATCCTAGTTCTAACATTTTCTGTGTGACCTAAAGCAGAATGTGTACTTCTTTGGACCTCAGTTTTCTCATTTAAATGAGAGCATTAATATTATCTGAAGTGATGGTTGTGATGATTAATGAAAATGCAAAGTATTTATTATAGCTCCTGGTATGTATAAGTGCCCATAGGGGCTATTACTGTTTGATCATCTTTTGTACTTGTTTTATGGTCCCAGACAATGTAGTTTGACCTGTATCAAATGTATTATACAGTAGGAGAACACTAAAATCATTTCTTTTAAAAGAATAAGACCTTAATATGAATACATATATGACTTATATCCATCTCTGAGTCTGTGCTGAGTTGGCTTTTACTTCTGGCATTCAATAATTTTTGATACATTTTGCCACACCTTGATGGTTAGTGGGCTTAATTTATTTTAATACATTTGTAGCTTACTTTAAGCAAATTTAGTATATGAAAATTAGGAGTGACATATAAAATAAAAATAGGATAGTTACGGGTGTCTTTGTCTTATGGTTCTTTTTGATTGACAGCATTTTTTAAATTAATGAGCCTTTATGGAAATTTGTCCTGTGTACAAAGTTTTAGAGACAGGCCAGGTATATCTGCATTAGCCTTGAGAAAAGTTGAATAAAATGCCAACTTTACTGCAAAATAGCAATGATTTCAAAACCAAGTAGTAATCAGTTATAGAATACTGACTGCTAGATTTTTCTTTCCTCTCTAGCATAAGAGGTACTGTCTTTGTATTGTGCAGTTAATTGAAGTTTTCTGCTTTTGTTAGTGTTCCTCTTTAAAAAAATCAAAACACTAATGGGGATTGAAATTAGCATTGTTGTAAGGAAAATCCTAATTGTAAACCTAAAATAACTATACATTTGCAACTTTTTCTTATAAATCTAAGACGACGAAGTTATTTTACTGAATTGATTTCACAAAGTTATTTAATGATTTCTAGAGCCAGACACTGAACTAGATCATGAGGATACAAAGATGAATAAATAAGACATAATTCTTATTTTCCAGAAGTTCATAGTGAGGAGGCAACTCACAGTGTAGTGAATAGAGTAATTGTCTTAGCTGATCTGGTGTAAGTTGGCATTTCAGAACAGAAAATCTTTTGTGAATAGAGAAAGTTAGAGAGAGAGAACTTAGTTATACTTTGAATTTGACAAAAGCAAGGGTTTTTTTTTTTTTTAATAAGACTATAAGACTCCATGATTTTCTCTGTTTTTGCTGTTGTATGTCTTTCAGTTTATTAGATACTGGGTAATTACAAAGGAGAATGTGTAAACCTTTAAAGCTGGCATAATGAAAAACATTAAAAAATAACCTGGAGTTGCCTCTGCATGGTTCTAATAGTGAAATTACATAATAACTTATTTAGTTTGAAGTCATGAGATATTATACTGTTAGGTATGTCATTTATGAAAAATTATCATGTAGCCTTCTTCCTCAAAGCACTGATTTTTTTCTTGTATTTGTCTAATTTAGCCCAAATTTTATAGTAACCTTTCCTTTCTCATTCTGTGTTAGTTGTATTTCTGTGCTTTGTTCTCTGTTTTTACCTCAAGTGTTAGGTGGTATTGTGTACATAATCCTGGACATAAATTAAAAAATGAAAACAGTGTAGCTTTTGGCTGAAAAGACCATTCCTTTTTATATTACCCAGTGTGAAATTTCTTTCTTTAAGCATTGAAAGATTATTTTACCCATAAGCTAGTTTAAATGTTTATGTTGTTTTTACTATTATTGAAGTACATTTTTAAATGAGGCATTTTCCCAGTTATTAGCCGTTAAGCTTTTTTCGTTGGCATACCAGTTGCCAAACTCTATTTCCAGTCGAGCCATGTTTAGGAAAAAAAGAAAACTGAGAAGTTTTACTGATGGTCAGGTATTAACATTAAAATTGTACTATTGTAAAGCAGATAGACTTCATCATTTCACAAAACAAATTTTAGATAGCTTGTACAATTCAGGAAAGTGCAGTTAACGTCTTCCACTTTTGTAATGAAATGTGAGTTTATTGTGAAAGTTATTTAAAATGGTGTGTGTGTGTATGTGTGCAAATATATACATATATTTTTTCTTTAATCTCTCAGTTAACTGAACTAAAGGCAGACTTTCAGTACCAAGAGTCAAATTTGAGAACAAAAATGAACAGTATGGAAAAAGCCCACAAAGAAACTGTGGAACAACTTCAGGTAACTACCATCATTTATGTAAAATGATAGGCAAGAACGGCTAAACTTGAGTAATAGCATTCATTGACTTAGATTGTTATTGGTAGCCCTATTTTGTACATAGTTGGTGCATTTCAGTTTTGATTTTGACTTTATAATCATTTTTAATCTTGATCTCATTAGAAGTTATTGTTTGAAATTACTTGAAAGGGGGATTCAGTACTTTAATCTTGAAAACTTTTGCCTAAACTTCAAATGGAGTTTTTGGAGGAGGGTATCATTGGAGTGTGTTCAATTAATTATTGGGCTTATAGCAAAAAATTAAAAATCAGATTAATGAAACTAAGGTGAAAAGCAGGTCTTCAGTAGCAATCATTCTTCACATTAATATTTCCTTCGAGATAATGGGAAAGGAGATGGGTGTATAAAACCAATTCTTAAGGACCTCGAGTAGCAAAAATGTATGCAAAGCAAGAGAGTTTACTTAACCTGTGTACAGTGGTTTGCAAAGTGCCAAATAGGGTTCTGCTAAATGCTAACAGGTAGTGATCCACCCAAACCTCAGAGTACTGCAAAGTAGCATTTTAAGTATACAGAACAACTGAATGGTGAAGTCAAGAGTCACCACAGTAATAATCTGATGTCTGGCATGCAGAGATGGTGAACATCCAACATGGATACGGAATGCTACCATATTAAGCTTCTTCTTATCTAGGTTTCATAAATTTAGAAATCAGACCACACTAAGTTAATTACATGTTCTCTTTGATTTATACAGTCTCACATTTGTAAACTTAATCTTTAGTAACAAAATTTTTAAGGTGTAAGAAGTTTTAAATGTTAGTGGAAGATGGCAGCACACAGACTTCAGACTTGGGAGAGTACAGCTTCAGAAGGAAAGAGTTAATACTGTCCTGTTTCATTTTGTTTTTTTTTTTTCACACTGTAACACCAAAGGATATTTGCTATTTCTTTTGGTTTCGTATTATTCATACTTCTTTGCAAGTAGCTTAAATTAGTAGGATTTAGGAACTTGCTCAAATTCGAGGTACAGATTGTCTGGTCTTAATCCCTATCATACTATTACAAAGACTGTTGAAAAAGGAACCTCATGTAGAACCTGGGACATAGTAGGCATTCAAATAATTTGTTGACTAAGTGGTGATTTATGGAAATGCCCATCAGCCCTCTGTTCTGAGAGATTGCCCATATCTTATATCAGATTCTTATATATTAGTCAATGTTTTTATCCACCAGCAAGTATTATTTTTAATTTTATGTTATTCCTGTTTTTCTTACTCAGTTATTAATGCTGAATGATTACCTGGAACAAAATCTTCCACCTGGTGATCTTTGATTTAATGTAATGTAACCAAAGCTCTGAAGTAAATCCAGAATGAGATAACAGAATAACTGCAATAGGTGCTTAGATATGTTTTAACTTAGTGCTCCCCACTGTTCAAAAGAGCAGTTTGTGTTTTGGTTTTTCTCTTTTAAAATCATAGTTGCAAATACATGGGGTCATCTTTGACTTAGCCTGATAGATATCTTAGGCCTACCTCCTCTTGGTAATTGAAGTTTCATGTAGTATAAAAGTAACTAATATTTAAATAGGACATTTTGACATGATTTTACATATGCTGTCTTACTTGTTGCAAAAACTGGGTTATGTGATATGCCCATTTTACAGAGGAAACTGCGATCACATAGTAAGCAGTGACATAGAAATCTCTGTCTTCTCACTCCAGTTTATCTATACTTTTCCCTGTTCTACACTAGTTCCCACCACTTCAGGTTCCTCAGGTTTTCTATTTCATCCTTCCTATCAGGCCACTTCCCTGATTTTTTTTGTGTTATGGCTAGAGACAATCTGTCATAGCTGAGTGCCATCTTTTTACCTCACTTCCTTTAGCAACCAGTGATACTAGTAGGATTCTTTCCTGAGGTGAGGAAACCGGTAATTTTTTTTTTAATCTTTATGTAATAAGGAATTGAATCCTGTGACACAAGATGGATCTTGCTCTAATAGCTAGTAAAATATTTTTAACTGCCAAACCTACGACAAAACACTGAACATCACATGAAAAAATTGTTCAAAATGTCACCCCAAAATACCCCAAATATTGAAAATACTAAGAATATCAAGTAAAAACTCTTATTCACTTAATTAGGTAAGTGGTTAAAAGGAAAAGGGACCTAACATTTGAGTGCCTTCTGTGTACCAGGAACTGTGTTAGGCTAAGTGTTTTATATATTTGATAAGTTCCTTCAACTCATTTTGAGTTCAGATTGTGGAGTGTGTGTTACAAATGAGAAAATATGCTCCAGGTTTTGTAGCTGGTAAGTAAGCCAGGATTTAAAGCAGGATCTATGTAATTCTTAATCCTGATATTCTTTCCTTTGCACCAACATGTCTAAACTGTAAAACTTAGCTTTCTTAAGAGTCTGTAAAGAATTTCATTGATTTTTTTTTTTTTTTTTTTTTTGGCTGGCTGCAAAATGAAGTAATTTTAGGATAAAACAATTTAAATGTACATATATTGAAATAATGGCATTATAAAATTCATTTTTAAAGTATTCAAATTAGAATAATTTGGACTTGTACTTAACAATTGTGTTATTTATTTACCATAAAGACTTTTCTCTTATGTAATTTATTAAGAAATATCTTTATTAGTGATATAAATATATTAAAAGCAAATTGGAAATTAGCTACTAAAGCATTAAATGGAAAAATTGCTTTGAAGACCTAATGTTCAAATTATTGTATTTTGTACTTAAAATATGAAAATTATAAACACTTTATTTCTTGATGATTGAGATAAGAACTTGGAGATTCACATTTTAACTATTTTGTATCAGTATAAACATTTTTACATAAATATAACTTACAGATCTAGTGGAGATCTTTTTGAGTCAAATTTGCAGACTCAAAATTTGAAATTGATACTGAATGTGAAATTGAAGTTTTTCGTTACCACCTTAGTTATTAATAACCACTGAATAGGAAAGTTCTTTTAATCATGCATCTGAACATAAAAAATTATTTGATTTGCACATATAAGATGGTACTGAGAATATTTGCATTTTAGAGGTCATGGGTGTTAATTAGCAAGAGTGATTGGAGAAGAAGGGTGGGGGAATGGAAGAATAAAGTTTGAAAAAGGTTATTTCATGAAACCACTTTAAGATGGCATACAGAGAAGGCAGAGTGTTATCTGCCCGTAAAAAGCTAAAATTAGAATAAAATATGAAGTACTGAGGTTAAAAAAGTCTGTCTATATAATAAAAATTCCTGGAACATGTGAAGGAAAATGGTGTTGAAACATAAGTCAGAGGATATCTTTTTTAAATGTGTTAATTTTAGGGCAGTGCTCTATTTTCATCACTTTCCCCATTTTGGCTCGAACTACAAAAATGCTTGATCATTAATGTATTTGTATATATAGGGATCCTTACTATCTAAGTTTCCACATTTAAGAGACTGAATAAGGTGACAAAGGCAGTCAAAATGTGAAAATATTCACTGTACTTACACATTCCTCTTCACTAAACTAGTGATGGATGGACATTTAATAATGAAATTCAAGTCAGATGATGAAATGAAATTTTGAATCTTTGTAAAAATTCAAGCTTTCATGAGATAGGAAATGATGATGTGGAACTGCTCAAACCACACTAAAATCAGTGTCAGATGACTGGTAATTAAAGGAACAACAAGATAATGAGTGGTTCTGATGGGTGCTTTAAAAAAAATTGAATATCATTGGGTGCATTTGGCAAAGTAACAAATTCTGAGTAGTTTTTGCAAAAATGACCTCTTATGCTTGTTCTACAAGAGAGTAAACATAGAAGAAAGACCTTATACAGCTTGCCAGGAAATATTCCTCCCAAATCTTGATTCATTCTTTGATTTTATTAATTGTAAATTACAACTTATTTTCATAGTTTTCATGTTTTTAAGATGAAGGGCCAAACACCTTTTCCCTATTAAAATTTGGACCTTCTTTTAAGTGGATTCACTTTGTTTCCTTTTTTGTAACCAATTGTGCATCTTTGGACACAATTATATTAATAATGACATATACAAAGGGGGCTGATGAGCCAATCTAGAATTTTCCTTCTGCATGTTCATCCTTAAAGAGATGAATGTAAAGGTGTCAACTCTTTCATTTAATGTTAGTGCTTTAGTTAAACATTTATTTAAATGAAAACAGTATTAAATAAGTAGTATTCTTCAGCATGACTTAATATTTCAAACATTTTTAATCTTGAATGTTTTTGTCTCCCACAGGCCAAAAACAGAGAACTACTCAAACAGGTCGCAGCATTATCAAAGGGTAAAAAATTTGACAAAAGTGGAAGCATACTAACATCTCCTTGAGAAAGTCATTTGTTTAGCATTTCTTCTTACAATGTAAATTTGGGGAAAAAAATTCTGTGAAGCCCTTAAATTCTGTGTAGTAGAAAAATATTTTTGCACACCAAATGAATTGGTGTGTTTCCTATTCACTTTTGTAATTGATATACAGCATTTTTTAAGTTGTAAAACATTCAAATAAAACTTCAACTGGTTTGAAGTAACTTTTTAATTATTTGATATCCAGGAACTTTTTTGCCAGCAATAGTATTAAACAGTTGTAAAGGAGTGCATGAGTAGTGCTCTTTATGAAACGCAACATGCAATAATAGAGTAGGTATGGTTTCAGAAGTCAGAGCAGCAGGGTTTTTTTGTTTTGTTTTTGTTTTACACTATGCTAATTTCAGACGAACAGTTTTCAATTTAGAAATACAAAAACTTTTAAACTCGAAAAATGGCAAACACTGGTTTTTTGGGAATTGTGTTTTTACTTTGCATCAACATGAATTTAGGAGAAAATCACGGTGCTTTTATTAAATGAACTTCAGATATATGTAAATTTGTTTTTTAAAGTTACATCATTAACATTAGTAACCTAGCATTTTCATTATTGGTATAGGAATTAATGTTTATTGTACAGTATCTAAGGTAAAATGTGTTTCTGTTTTGTAAAAACTACTGTAGATTTTTACTTACAAGTGCCTTTTTGCCACCTAATGTTTTTATTTATAGGAATGCTGATCTTTTGTACATACAGTTTGTTTTAAAATCATGTTTAATAAATGTTTGTATATAAATGCATATGTACAGAAGCCTATTTCAAAAGGAAATCAAAGTTGCTAGTAAAATGTTTGAGATTACATTTAGAACTAACTGATAATGCATATAGATTGTAGAAAATTTTGTGATTTGTTTCTGTGTGATAAGGGAAGCTGTTGGTCTTTGAATTCATTTAATTATGTCAAAATAGTTCCCCAAAGATTTAATTTTAAGTTGCTTCTTAAAGAGTAATTTTATTTTTTATGTCATGTGGCTTCATATTAGTATTGTGTGAGTTACATGTTTTGCTTTATATTTTATAAAATTTTTTAAAAATTTTAATGTTTCTGCAATGATCCATGTATCTGCTTTCCCTATGTGTGGTTATCTAAGTTAATATTTATGTACAATGTAATTTGTAAATTTAAAGCAAATCTGAAAAAAATTAAATAATCTTTTTAATCCAATCTGTGATAATCTTTGAATAAATTGGAATCTACTATAAGATTCAGGCATTATAAGTAAATTGTCCTAAAGTCTTTAAAATTGTGTATAAAAGGTTAAGGTAGGGTGGGATAGGTTATATGAAGTTATTGACTATATTCTGATCCAGCGGTTTTCAGCCTGAAATGGAATTTATCTCCTAGTTATTATCAGTTCAGAGTTTTAGTTTGATTTTAAAGTATTGCTAGATACACTGTATAGAGTGAGTTGCTTCTCTTAATAATTTATGGGCAAAGATAAATTTGCTTCATGTAAAACTGTTACTAAATTTATAAGTTTTAAAGGTTTTGTTTTTATACAAGCATTGATTGTGAATGTTATATCAAAGATTGACTTTCTTAAGAACACATGATTGAAACAATTTTTTTTTAACATGACGTGTTTCAATAGACTGTTCTCATAGTTCATTATAAAGTGAATACCAAATCTTTGTCCATTTTGAAAGCATAATATAGGGTAATTTTCAAGTGATAGAAAAAGATTCAGTTAGAATCTTGTAAACTAAACCAGTTTGTTTTTATGGGATCTTCATGTAATAATTTTCTTAAATTTAGTACTCTCAACCATGATAGATAATGCCTTAACGTGGATTTTAACGTTTGCAGGATTTGCTAAATTCATAAGATAGTTACTACCTTTCTTTGAAATTTGTAATGTTTTATATTCTTGTTTCATAGCCATTTGTCAGTCCACAGTGGTCGTTACGGTTTTACTTTTTGATAGTTCTTTACACCTTGTTGGAGAAACTACAAAAGAAAGTTGTCCTCGTCCTTCCCCTTAGCTAACATCAAAATTAAAAATAGTTTAATATTAATATTAGCTAACATTAAAATGGAAGGTAATTCAGTTTTAGTGTTAGCTAACATTAACAGTCTAACAATTTAGCTTTGTAAATTCCAAGGCTAAAACCCTTTCATGGGCTTCACAGTGTTTAGTCCTAATTAAATACCCTTCTTTATTCCATGACCTTATTTTATAACTTAAATTTTTTTGCAATTGTATAAATTAGTAATTCAGTCCCAGTCCTGGATCTCTGTAGTGTTTTGACATAATAAACTGATATTCTTTAAATGTGGACCTGTAAGGAGATACTATGGTGTGGTGTATTGTGCTTTTAGCCTGTTTTCCACTATTAATTAGCATTTACCAGTAAGGGTCATTTTGACTCAAGTTATTTATGTATTAATAGCCTGTGAATATTGCAGTCCTTTTTAGATTATATTGGTCTAAATATGCATTCTGCAGTGAACCTGTTAAGCTGTTCACATGTATAGACTATTGAAATACTGTACTTGTACACATCTGACTGTTGACATTTTGTACTTTTTTCTAGATCCAATATTTCACAATAAAAAACTTGTCAAAGGCTTTGTATTAGTTTTCAATGGCTGCTGTAACAAATTCCCACAAACTTAGTGCCTTAATACAACAAAAATTAATTCTTTTATGATTCTGGAGGCCAGAAGTCCAAAATCAGGTTTACTGGTCTAAAGTCAAGGTATCGGCAGGATTGCTTCTTTCTGGAGGCTGTAGGGGAAAATCTGTTTTCTTGCCTTTTCCAGCTTCTAGAGCTGCATTCCTTGCATTCTATGAGCTCATTGACCTTTATCTTCAAAGCCCAAATTGTAGCATCTCAAATCTCTCTCTGCTGCTGTCATCATACCTTCTCAGAGTGTCTCCCTCTGTTCCCTCTCATAAGGACCTTATGAGAACATTATTGGCTCCACCTGCACAAACAGCGTAGTTTTTCCATCTCGAGTTCTTAACCTAGTCACATCTGCAAAGTCCCTATTGTCATATAAGGTGATGTATTCACTGGTTCCAAGGGTTCGGGCATGGACATATTGGGGGACCATTATTGAGCCTACATAGCTTCATCTACATTTTGCCCCCTTTTTCCAGTATGAAACCCTGAAACAACAGATACATGAGAGAAGTTTAGGCCAAACATTAGAAACTATTTTCCTGTCTGTCCATTCAGACCGCTTTAGTGCAATAGTTATTTTTCCTGGAAGAAATAAATTTGCATCTAATTGAGCAAGTATTTCAAGCTATAGTTAAGTTTTTGAAAACTGGAACATGACTAGTACCATGCTAGGTTGTTTGATACGTTAAAAGTTGAAGGTGTGATTCTTTCATTTGTAGACTAGGTGGGCAGATATTGTGCTTGGGAAGAAATCTGGAACCTAACTTTGGTATTATAAAGTGTAGTAAAAGCTAACAGCTTTTAGCAAGGGCATTCCAAGACTTCAGGTGTAGTCACTTGTTTCTCAAACGTTAGTATACATCAGAGTTACCTGGAGGGCATGATAAACACATGTTGCTGGACCTTATCCCCAGTTTTCTGATTCAGTGGGTCTGGGATGGAGCCTAAGAATTTTCATTTCTCAGTTCTCAGGTAATGCTGCTTCTGGCCCAGAGCTCACATTTTGAGAACGATCATTTTAATATTCCCTGCATTTCCCATACAAACTATACCATTGGGTAGGTAAGTAGTAGATGGGGGGTAGTTTCTCTTTAAAACATTCTAATGAAAAAGGAAGGATGGAATTGCAACATCACTATTTTGCAACCTCTCATGGAGTTAAGGATTGATCATCAACAGCTGCTGACAATACACAAACACATTCTTAAGTGCTTTCTGATGGAGGAATACACTGCTACCTATAAAGTTTTGCCAAAAAGAATCAAACCTAAATCTGACGAAGCATCTACCAATTAACCAAAAATAGAAAGGATGGAAGATCATGTTGAGTGACACCAAAAGGATACAGTTGGCACAGTTGTTCAATAAGTTGCAAGCAGAGGGAATCAGTGGAGGGAGAACCTATAGAATATAAGGTACTTAATATAAACCAGTCACAATATGTGATCCTGATATGTATCTGGAATCAAGAAATTAAAAATTTTTAACATGTATGAGACCTGAAAATTTGAACACTGGTTATGGAATGATTTTAAGGAATTATGTACTGTTAACTTTTCAGATGTGATGATGGTGTTGCAGCTATCTTTTTAGAGTCCTAGAGACACCTACTAAAAATATTTATAATGAAATGGTATGATGATTGGTATTTGCTTCAAAATAGTATAGGGAGGGAGATACGAGCATATAAATGAAACAGGATTGGGTGTGAGTTGTTAATTTTTGAAACTGGGTGATAGTTATATGGTGGTTTATTATACTATATTCAACTTTTGTGTGAGTTTTTTCATAATAACAAGTAACACTACCACCATCACCCCTGCCTGCCAAGTTACGCTCAATTTAAACAATACATGCTTATTGAAAAAAAAAATGCACAGTACAAAAATCAGGAGAAAAAAGAAAAAACCACTCACAGTTCTCCCAGGTGACATATTTGTTTCTGTTTTATATGTTTTCTTGCAGCATTGTGAGTAATGGCTATGATCATGCCACAATGTAATTCTGGTTCCTGTTTCCATTCTTCCTTTCTCCCCCTACTTAACAAAAACAATTTCCACACTAAAACAACAGCGATTATTTGTTGTCATTTCATAGCTGTGCATGTGAGGCATTTAAGACCACTATTAAATATTTAAGACGACTTTTTAGTGTAATGTCAGGTTTCAAATCCCACTTTGCCATTTGCTAGCTAGGTGTCTTGGAGGTGTACTTAATATCTCTGAGTTTCAGTTTCCTCATCTGTGTAATTACAGAGTTATTAATGAACATTAAGGTAAAGTATTGATACACAAAGCACTTTACATAATATAATAATAGATTTATAATATGACTATTTTAATCAATTAAAAATAATACATAAGGTAATATAAAGGCTAACTACCTTTTCAACTTTGGAGCATGTCCCTTGATGCAGTTGATGAAAATTCTATTAGGGTTGATTAATGGCATCATAGTTTTCAGCCACGGAAACTTTTTTTTTTAAATAAAATCTTATCAAGAGTCCCAATATATAAAACAAAAGCTGATACACTGGTTGACGTCGAGGCAAGGATTGGTATCCCTTTCATAGTAGGATCAAACATGGCAGATGCTGGTACTGTGTCCTTGATCCTTGATGCTACATAATTTAAATGTCACAGTTATTTGAATTATATCTGAGTTTTTGCTAATTTTTAATTGAGAATCTCAATGAGTGGTATCTTACTGTATAGACATTTTCATTTCAGGGAGGTGAATTTCCTGTTAAATTTAATTATCAGTTGAACATGTGTTATGTGCTGCTATGCACCAGTCACTATGCTAATTACTAAAAAGATGCAAAGATAAATCTTATTCCCAGGAGCTCATAATCTAGAAGAGACAGCTAGGTAAATAAATTATTGCAGAAAGTATAATAAAGTATAGATATTCACAAATGTTTACATTAGGGAGGGACTTACTAAGATGAAACCATTTTGTGTAAAGAGAAAAAATGTCCAAAGGTTCATGACTTCTAGAACATCACATTTGCCTGTTTTGTTTGTTTGTTTGTTTGTTTTGTTTCGTTTTTTAACCCCTTACCTTTCTTGATGCTTTTCAGTTTCTTTTGTTGGTTCCTTCTCTTATCCCTTACATGGAATGGTTGGAATTGCTCAGGGCTCTTTTTTTGCTTTCTAGGTAAACTCATTAATATTACCTATAAGCCTAATGACTCCCAAACTTACAATAACGGCCTAGACCTCTCCCCCTAATTTCCAGACTTTATATTCAATGAAACTTGGTATCTCCATCTGGGTGTCTTACAAAGGCTCTCAAGTTTTACATGTCCAAAATGATGTACTCCTTATCTGCACTCCCCAGTCCAAACAACTACCAAGCCAGCCACTCTGCTATCTTCCCATCTCTGATAATGGCAACTCAATTTTAGTTGTTACAGGCCAAAATCCTTGATGTTATTGTTGACTCTTTTTCTCCCACTTCATAGCTGTTCTTTGAAAAGTTCTGCCAGCTCTAACTTCAAGATTTGACCTTTTTTTTTTTTTTTGTCATCTCCAATCCTAACTGGTATCTCTGTTGTCTGCAGTCTGTTCTCAACAAAGAGTGATCCTATTAAAAGATGTCATGTCATGTTATCCCTCTATTCCAGTGGTTCTCAACTGAGGGTGATTTTGCTCCCCTGGGGATATTTGGCAATGTCTGGAGACATTTTTGATTATCACACTGGTGGGGTTGGGGAGAGGTTGCTACTTGCATCAAGTGAGTGGATGCCAGGGATGCTGCTAAATATTCTGCAATGCACGAAACAGCCCTATGCAATAAAGAATTTGTTAACTGAAAATGTCAGTAGTCTCAGCCGAGGGTTGAGAACCCCTGCTTAGTTCATTGGCACTGATATAACATAACACCTTAGATTGGGTAGCTTATGAACATTAGAAATTTATATCTCATGGTTGCAGAGGCTGGGAAGTCCAAGATCGAGGAATTGGTAGATTCTGTGTGTGATAAGGACCCATTGCTCATAAACAACCTTCTTGCTGTGTCTTTACATGGTGGAAAGGGCAAGGCAGCTCTCTGGGGCCTCTTTTTTAAGGGCACTAATCCCATTCATTGGATCAGATTTCTCATGACATAATCATCTCCAAAAGGCCTCACTTTCTAATACCATCACCTTGGTGATTAAAATACAACATATAAATTTGGGAGGGAACGCAAACATTCAGACCATACCAGCTGCTCTACTCAAAACTCTAAAATTGTTTTACATCTCAGCTCTTATAATGGCCTAAAAGCCCTGTAAGAAAAGTCTTTATACCACACTACAGCTATTCTCCACCTCTTTTCTTTAATTCTGTAAATATTAAGAGGAAATAAAATGTATTTAAAAGTGTTTACCCTTTTTCTTAAAATTCCTACCTATTTCCACTAGGGGGAGGGCTTCACTACTAAATAATACAGTATTTTCACTCGCCACGTTGTTACAGGAGTCACTGTAATCAGAGCAAACATCCTCATACTCTTTGTAACAGAATGTTTTATTATGTACGGTAACCCATTTTCAGATGCAATTTATTTTTCACAATCCCAGTGTACATTTTTTTTCCATTCGATAAAAGTGAGTTTTAAAATATAATTTTGTCTTTGAATGGATTGTTTTTGAATTTGCAAATACTATTTTAAGGAGTTGCTTTAAAGATTTCCATACTGGATTTTTTTGTGCACATTTCTTTCCCTCTAAATCCAGTCCTACTGATGCACTAGGTGCAACATTTATTTGGTCCCTCCTTCATCTATCTGTGAGGAAGTTCCTGCACCCAGTATACCCAGGGGTAACATAATAGGTTAGGAAATCATCAATTCTAAATCAGAAGCCCACTATCTCCAACTAAGCCATTGTCTCCTAGAGAGACATGACATGGGCACTGCATTATTGAGCTTTTCATTGTCAATGCACCCCTGGAAGCCTGGAATTCTACAGTACACAACCTGTGCAGCCATGAATCCAAGCCTGAGGCTTGGATTACCCCTGGGCTAGAAATGTTAGGCTTTGAATCAAGCCATCGCATGTATTAAATGCCTCCTAAATGATCGTTCTTTGTAGATGTTGCTCATTTTTGCACATTCTATGTGACATGAATTTTTCTTCGAGAGGATTATTAGGCCTCCCCTATTATTCATGGAACAATGTCTACTGGGACATCAAGGGTTCATAAGGGCTGGACCACTCACCTTCTGTTGTGACCCCCTCTTTTATCAATGCAGCTAGAAAAACTGTACAGTTTAGAAAATACCTGAAAAGTGATGACTGAAACTGAAAACGATGAGGTGGAACAGCAGTGAGAAGGTAACCTGAGAAACCTGGAAAGTAGCTGAAAGGAAGGTGGGGCACTGGGAAAAGTGGAGTTCATACAAAAACCAAACACCAGCCGGGTGTGGTGGCTCACGCCTGTAATCCTAGCACTTTGGCAGGCTGAGGCGGGTGGATCACCTGAGGTCAGGAGTTTGAGACCAGCGTGACCAACATGGAGAAACTCCATCTCTACTAAAAATACAAAATTAGCTGGACATGGTGGCACATGCCGGTAATCCCAGCTACTCCGGAGGCTGAGGCAGGAGAATCGCTTGAACCCTGGAGGCGAAGGTTTCAGTGAGCCGAGATCGCACCGTTGCATTCCAGCCTGGGCAACAGGAGTGAAACTCCGTCTCAAAAAAATAAAAATAAAAGAAGTAAAACCAAACACCAAGCCAGCATAATTACTGCATCCAACTTTTGTTTATATTAAAATGACTTTTAATACAAGTGTGACTTAGTCTGGGGTCATGGCATAACCATTCTGTAGCTAGGTGCTTTTATAGTCAAACTAATAGTCAAAACTCATAACTAGCAAATATATATATAATATGTGTTTGTGTGTATATATATGCTAAATGAAGTCTGCATTCTTATTTTCAAATTGTCTTAAGTTCTTTTTGCAATATACATTTTATTCAAATGGAAGGTTTAAAAATGGCTGCAGGAATTCAGAGAATTTTAGAAATCATTTCCAAGTGCCTCTCAAATGGAATGAAATGTATTTAATATGGTGTTTTCCTTACATCACCTTCTGATTTCCTTCAGCATAGCAACTCTGAGCAATCAGAAGCCGCAATGCAGGCCTCTGATGTCATCAGCTGCCTGCTCCTATGGTTACCAAGATGGGCCCACAATTTCTGATCATCTATGTCAATGAAGTGGCCCGTTTCCTAGACTGTAAGTATGTGAGTAGTTTTATAGAGTGGAGGGATAAAAGGGCATTTGTCAGTATTTAATTTTTCCTTTGGGTAAAGAAGTAGGAGGATTTTGTAATATGACTTATTTTTAAAACAAAATGCACGTTTTCTGTTACCTCAATAGCTAGGCTTTCCATGTACTTATCTCAAAGTACTAGAGTAAGAAAAGCTTTAGGAGCATTTGAAAAGGAGTGAAAAACGAACATTTTATTTGGAAATAGGGCTGTGAATTCAGCTTGGGCATACAGATCACTTATCATAGGATATGAGATTAAAATTCATGATTGAGACACCAAGGTACCAATAGATACCAAAGTGAGGTTGGCCACACTCAGGAACTTGCAAAACGGAGGTAGCTGAAAACTCAGGACACAATTCTTATTCCTTCACCAGAACTGAGGGGCTAAAGAGGTTGAGAGTGGTACCCAGGAAAAGGTTTGGAGAGAGATGAGATGTAAGCCCTTCCTGTCTATCCAAGGAGGTAGGTTTGGGGTGTTTTCCCCATCAGAAGTAAAGATTTTCAATGAATTCACCTGAAGAACTTGTTAAATTCCATGTCTCTGGTGGGGGACAACATGGTCTGGTGTCCAACTGCCCCTGAAAAATCTAAAATCTGGCATAGCTGGCCAGCTTTTCTGATGGTACCAACAAAGAAAATGCCATCGCATTGAGATCGTCATCCATCCTCAGAGATTATTGAGTCAAGGATATATGAATATTGTGTCCAATTGGGAATATGATGTATCTGGCTTGGAGTTATTCTAAATTTTGCTGAAGATGATGGCTTTGGGTGGGTGGGAAGTGAGAAGTGAGGGAGTTCCAGCAGAAAGTCTTTAACTGAATAGTTGAGATAAAACCTGAGCTTTTAGGGGAGCGGTGAGCCACAGGAAAATGTCCATGCTATGGAAAGTACAATAAAATGTTCCCAGTGACTTGGAGGGAGATCTCAAAAGAACACATAAAAGCACCAATCCAGCTACCCATCCCATCACAAGAGAAGGAATCAGCTCCAAACATTTGCCAAATTCAGAGAGTGAAGCTATATTATAATAACACCATTTCAGTAAAAATTCCCACTTCTTTACTGCTCCAGCTTCCCCCTGCTTTGGCACTAGCTGGGCCAGAAATACAAGCTGGAGGAAGAGGACAAATGCCAAGTAGGGGAAGAGAATGACCAGGGCCTCTCTCCCCACCTACTGCAAATGGCTGGCATACAGCAGTCCTCAGTTACGGAAGAGAAGACATCTTAGCTTTAAAACTCAGATATGGTATGAATTACCAGCCCCCACAAATTTGCCCCACGAATCATGCCTTCCAGTATTCACACCATGTGTAGTTCCCTGCTGCATTGATCTAGGATGGCCCTGTGTCTCCCTTTAACCAGTATAATGCAAAGGAGGTGACACTGTGTCAGTTCTGTGCCTAAGCCTTGAAAGGGTCTGGCAGTTTCCAGTTTTGTGCTCTTGGGAGACCTTCATATATAAAGCCCAGCTGTGCTGCTAAAAAGACCACATGGAAAGACCACATGGAGTAGAAAAGTCTGAGGCTACATGGAGAGGGAAAGAAGACCAGCTGTCCTACCCAAGTTGAAGGTCAATTTGATTTCACCTGTATCCACACCCAGCTTCCCACAATTATCTCCAAGGAAATCCTAATCATCATATCATTTTCTTAATAAGTATTTAATATATGTTTCTAAACAAAAATATTATTTCTAAAAATATAATCTTAATTTCATTATCTCATATAATTTCTTAATATCAATTATCAGTGTTCAAACTTTCTTAAGAGACCATGTTTTAGTTTGTTAAATTAAGATCTGTATAAGATTCACCAGACATTTATTATGTCATATAAATATCTTTTCATCTCTAATTTCTCCTTCCACACCCCACATCTCGGGGATAAGAATCTTTTTTTTTTCCACAGGGGTGCCCGTCTGTCACCCAGGCTGGAGTGCAGTGGTGTAATCACGGCTCACTGCAGCCACAAACTCCTAGGCTAAAATGATCCTCCTGCCTCAGCTCCTGAGTAGCTAGAACTATAGGTGCACACAACCATGCCTGGCTAATTAAAAAAAAAAAATTCTGTAGAGACGGGGTCTTGCTTTGTTGCTCAAGCTGGTCTCAAACTCTTGGCCTCAAACAAGTAACACAAGCACAATCATCTAAAAATGCTGATGAACAGAAATGAGCATTTGAAAGGGAAAAAGTAAAAACTACTCAAAGAACTACACACATATAGGGAAAAAGAGACTTTCTATACCTAAAAAGGAGGACTTCTCCACCGAACATTTCAGTAAATGGAGAGAATAGTCATTGCTGAAATTGGAATAGTGGCCTGGAAAAATAATAACAAGAAATATAACACAAATGCAAAGCAGATGTGATGAGAAAATATACATACATATATATTTGTCAGATAGATCCAGGAGTCCAGACATGCAAAGTAATAATAATCTTAAAAGGAATTCTAAAAGAAAACATTAAAAAGGAGTAGAAGGATTGGAGGCATTAATTATAGTAGAAAACATCCCAAAGCTGATGAAAGGCTTGTCTGCATATTAGATGGACTCAATGTTTCTAATAGGATCGATTTTTTTTAAAACTCTAAAGCTTATGATAAAAATCTGATAAGCTTCCAGACAGAAAAAATCGGTTTCCTGTAAAGGAAAAGGAATCAGACTTCTCATCTGTAACGCCAGAAGTGGCAGTGAACTAACATCCCACAAACTACTTAGAGAAAAAGACCTGCCACCTCAGAATTCTACACCAGCGAAGTATCATTCTCCTGACAAGATAAAAGAACTTGAATTTTTGATATGGGTATAATCAGAGAATATATCACCCAAGTTGTCTATATGAAGAAAGTAATCTAGAAAGGACACCAAGCAAGGGAACTAGAAAAGAAAACTTCATTGTAGAGATGTAGTGGACAGGAAAAGTGGTGAACAACAAAGCTTCTAAGATATATTTATCTTTAAATCTAAACAGTGAGTATCAGCCTAGAATTGTTTAAGATCAGGAAGTGTTAAATATGGAGTCTTCAAAAAGGAGGGACATATCAATAGTTTTTAACGATCTCAGCCAAATCTGTTAGAGGTAAGAGAGTGGACTAGATTATTCCGTCCATGAAGTTTTGTGGTAGGGGGAAAGCAGCCCCCCACAAAACCATATTTTAAAGGTTTAAACTGACTGGGATGAGGAGAAAATAGAAGACTAGAACCCCTGAGGTGGGAGAAATAGATGGTATGATCTCTTCAAACGAAATAAGAAAACATGAATGTGATCATGAGGGCAGGAAAGGACAGGCAATCATTAATGGAATAAAAAGGGGCTAGAATATTCAAAATATCAGTGGAAAACTAGACTGGAAACTGTTTGATCAAACCAGCAAAAATCAGGAAGAGGAAACATGATTGAAAAATAACGACAGGAAGGGAGAAGTGGCAAGTAATGTAGAGTGTCTGGAGAGAAATGGAAGACAAAAACAAAGACTGAAGATGGTGCTGTAAGAATCTAGCAAGAGGCCAGGTGCGGTGGCTCACGTCTGTAATCCCAGCACTTTGGGACGCTGAGGTGGGTGGATCACCTGAGGTCAAGAGCTCGAGACAGCCTGGCTAACATATAGTGAAACCCTGTCTCTACTAAAAAAATACAAAAATTAGCTGGGCGTGGTGTCGGGCACCTGTAATCCCAGCTACTTGGGAAGCTGAGGCAGGAGAATAGCTTGAACCCGGGAGGCAGAGGTTGCAGTGAGCAGAGATGGAGCCACTGCACTCCAGCCTGGGCAACAGAGCAAGACTCTGTCTCTCAAAAAAAAAAAAAAAAGATTTTAGCAAGAATATAATCATATACACATGTAAAAGTTAGATGGGTGTGCATTTTTCAAAAGTACTGCTCAAGAGCTTTTTAGTTTTAGAAAAAAAACTTCACCTTATGTAAATAAAAATAAGTATACAATAATAATAAACTTTAATACAATAATAATAAACTTTAGCATGGATATACAAAGTAAAAGTATAATAACAACTGATGCATCCTGAATTGCAGAGAAAAGAGTAATTTCAGGAAGATCATTTCTTCTGATCACTAAAGTTTAATTAGAAGTAAAAAAATATAGACCTGCCGGGTGTGGTGGCTCACACCTATAATCCCAGCACTTTGGGAGGCTGAGGCAGGAGGATCGCTTGAGCCCAGGAGTTTGAGACCAGCCTGCGCAATATGGTAAAACTGCGTCTCTACAAAAAATACAAAAAAAAAAAAAATTAGCCAGCGGTGGTGGTGCACGCCTGTGGTCCCAGCAACTTGGGAGGGTGAGGTGGGAGGATTGCTTGAGCCCAAGTGGTTGAGGCTCCAATGAGCCAAGATGGCACAATTGCACTCCAACCTGGGTGGCAGAGCAAGACCCTGTCAAAAAAAAAAAAAAAAATTAAACCAGTTTTTGACAAAAAAAAGAAAAACTCGCCCCACAACCGCCAAAACAAACAAACAAAAAACCAAACTCAGAAAACACTTTCTGGCATTTTTAAGTGGTGGTTGCGGAAAAGAATTTAACTTTTCCTTAACTCAAGGACAAATACCTAACATGAGACTTAGGATAGTGTTGCATACAGAGGCCACAAAGTGTCATAGCTAAAAACTGATACTTCAAGTTAGATCCTGGTTCAAACTCAGACTTGGCCACTGTCTGGCTGTATAACACTGGGTAAGTTACTCAAGCCCTCTGAGCTTCAGTTTCCTCATTGCTAAAATGGAGGTATATCACATGACTGATGTCAAGTTTAAATAAGGCATGCAAAATGCTGATCTCATGGCTTAGCACATGGCAAGTGTTCAGTAAACGGGCCATTATTACTTTCTATAAAAGCAAATGTATGGGGGCTCCCCTGGGAGATGCTGGTATGCCCTGAAGGCCCCCCACAGTGGAGCACCCTGGACCTCTTAGCAGGAGAAGCCACTTGGAGGAAGCTCAGAGGGAAGGGAACACATGGCCCATGTTTGAGAATGCCAAGGGTGTCGGGAACATGGTGTTGAGGTTCCTAGGAGCCTTTTCCACCCCAGGCAGATGTACTTGAAAGGCAACACTCTCCCTACACAGGAGGATAAACTGAGGTGGGAAGTGGGCAGGGGGAGCCTTGGAAGGAGAGTCAGATCAGATAGGCTTCTGTTCCTCACCTCTATATGGCCTTCACGTGCCAGAGGCCCTCTATTGGACTTGGGCTCAGTGGATGGACAAGAAGCTGCTGGCCATGCTGGCCACCCAACCTGTTTGCTTCTGATGTCCCACCACCAGCAATTCTACTCTCTCCATTTCCTGGCTGAGGACCCACAAGGAGTTCCATGGAGAGCCTCATATCAGTGTATCCAGTTGCAGCACCAGCAATGGAGCCTGGTCATGGAGAGTATGGTGGAGAATAAGTTTGGCAGCATCCTGCAGACGTACACACTGGACATGCTGGATGAGGGCTACAGAGAGGGGCAGGCAGACGGGCAGCCTTCCAGTCCCCATCTGCCCCCACAGAGTGCTCTCCTCACTGACTAATTCTACATGCATGGCTGCTGCCCAGTCAGACAGTGGTGCCGGGCAGTGAAGTGGAGTCCCACTGCAAGGTGTACAGCAGCTTAGCACTTGGAGGTGAACAGCAGCAATGTGGACCCTGCTGGCATAACGTACCTCACCATGCTCAAGGTGGGTGCCACTGCTGGCTAAGTGCAAGGGGTGGGTGGGCTGGCGTGACACTTCACTGAAATCTACCAGCATTATAGAAGTTTTGGAATAGCCTATGAAAGAGAAACCATGGTACCAGCCAGTAGACAAAATCCTCTGCAGTGAGCAATTCTGGACAAGAACTTGCTGCTGGTTCGCAGCATCTGCCATGAACTGCAGTCTAAAATTAGATGCAGTTTCTCCTAAAGTAAGAATATGTGTGTCAGTCAATAAAAATGGGAATCACCCCTATGACTTCTGTCCCTCATAATCCTGCTTCTCCCTCTGCAACTTTGTGCTCTCTGAATTCCCATACTGAGTAAAGAACTCCTTGGTGAGCTTATCATCAACCTCACATATTTAACAAACATGATTTTATCTTAAGACCCACTGTAAAATTATGTGACAAAGTCTATGAATTATAATAGATGACAAATTAAAGAATTAGGACGGGCCATTATGGAAGTTGTAGAATTAGTTATATTTGTATCTATGAGTTTTCTATTGGCCTATATTCATTACTTGTAAAATATATCATGTTTCATTCTGCCAAGTTTAAACTGATATACTTTATAATAGAAGGTGTCCCAGCCAAGGCCCTGCTAGGTGACCACTGCTGCACCACAGGCTTCTGTCCCATCATCTGCAGAGACTCTGGTTTCTTCACAACAATTCTTGGGTGGCAGATGGGCAGCTGTGTACCTGGGACTGCATCACTGAACTTTTCAGGGATGTAGGATGTTCTAAGCTCCAACTTCCAGCTAGTCTACCTAACACTGTTTGAAATTCTTTGGTGTAGTATGAAGATGGAAATAAACAGCTCTGAATGCTGGGGGAAAACAAACAAACAAACAAATGTAGGACTAAATAGGAAAGGACACTGGAACTTGCTCCAGATATCAAAAGTTCCTTGATATCCACTTACTTTTAAATTATTTGCCTCTTTCAAATAAAGAGAAAGGATATCTATGCAGTTGCATGATTTCAGAGCTGAGCTTCCACTAAATTAATCACTGAATCAAAGTCTGTTGTGTTGGAGAAAAATAAATATGAGATGTGGAGTCAGAAGACCTTGAAAATACCTTTTCATTTTGTTTCCTCTTTTAATGGGTCATACTAATTCTGCTGTAAATATCAACCCTCAGAACTGTGAGGATCCAGTAACATTATGACAAATTGCCCTCAAATATTGTTATTATTACAGACCGTGCAGCAAATACTTCCTTGGCAGCTGAACTGACCGGAGCCCCTAGGGTACCTTAATCATGGCCCCGGTTTGAATTCTGCCGTGTGCTCGTTGGAGCTGCCGAAGTTAACAAGTTGCACGACCTTTCAGTGACCATCCCTCTAGATCACAGGTTCTCTGTAAGGAACAGAGATATCTAACGGGCTTCCTTCATGTCATAGAATCCTGTTGGTGCTCTTCACATAGCAGATTCTCTTCTTTGCCCGGTCACTTCTATCCTCCTGCTGTTTCCACCCCAGAATCTGTGTCAAAGCCAGCTCCACCTCGGATCTCTACCACCCGCTCTGCTTTTGGGTCTCCAGCATTTGCTACTCTCTGACTGTTCCTTTTTGCTCTTTCATTTTTCTTCCTTTTCTTGTTCTTTCTTCCTCGTACTTCTTGTTTTGTTTTGTTATTTTTGCTTCCTTACAAGTGCTTTAAAAGAATTTTTGCTATGCTAATAAGCAGCTTGAATTTCCTGGCTATGAGAGACCAATGAAAGTGGTTTTTTGTATTTTTAATGCCCCAACCTACCAGCCAGTAGACCCAACCTGATAAAGGTGACAAGATGACCATAAATATGACTGAAAAATCCAGATCAGGAGAAATCTACTATGCTCAAATTGTTTTGTGATTATTTTGTTGAGGCCTTGGGACCCTATGATACCCTGTAGAGGGGAAAGGATTTACTAGAAGGAAAGGAAGATTCCCACTGTTAACCACCTGCACATATGTGGTGGACCAAGGTCGAGGAGAGGAAAGGGCTTTGTCTCCTCTCTAGAGCTCTGAGTAAGTAGGAATGGGCTCTGAAGAGTGGGTAGGCCTGGAGAAGACCAAGGAGTAGAGCTGTACTAGTAACAAAGACAATGGGTAAGGAGAAACCAAGGAAAACAAATAACCACTCTCTCATGGGAGAGGCCTGAGCAGTGGCAACAGTAAGTTCAGAGGTTACAACCTCCAGAGCAGCAGGGAGAGTCTTTGGGTCTCAAGGCTCCTGTATGTATTCCACTCAGCCCAAAGCAACAAGATATAAGAAAACATCTCCAGAAAGACTAGATGTCTTGTTCGTCTGATCAAGTGAAAGCTTGGTTTTCATGTCTTGCCAATGGGGAGATGTTTGAAATTCAAGCTGGTCAAATTCTTCATTCCTGTTGTAGATTCTTCAGAAGCTTCAGACTAGAGGTTTTCATACTGTGCTCCACAGGAGCTGTAAGGGTCTGCAAGTATAATAAAAATTCATTTAAACATTTTTGACTACTTCAAAAACGAATGAGAAGTAAGAAACACGCTGGGCACCGTAATCACACCTGTAATCACAGCACTTTGGGAGGCCAAGGCAGGCAAATCACTTGAGGTCAGGAGATTGAGACTAGCCTGGCCAATATGGTGAAAACCCTGTCTCTACTAAAAATACAAAAATTAGCCAGGCGTTGTGGCGCTTACCTGTAATTCCAGCTACTCTCGGGAGGTTGAGGCAGGAGAATCGCTTGAACCTGGGAGGTGGAAGTTGCAGTGAGCAGAGATCATGTCACTGCACTCCAGCCTGGGTGAAAGAGCAAGACTCCATCTCAAAAAAAAAAAATTAAATTTAAAAAAATTAAAAAGAAGTAAGAAACAGACTCACAACACATATATAACAAACATACAACAGACGTATAACAAATGTTATATGTAACAAGCATTAATATATAGTAGGTTCTATACATTAGGATTATGATTTCAAGTAATAGAAATCAACCATAATGAGCTAAAACAAAAATGGAGATTTTTATCTGAAGGACTCCGGACTTTATCATACACCAAGGGCTAAAATGCAGCCAGATCTCAGGAAGCGATTGAAACCAGGTATCAAAGGACAATAGGAATCTATTGCTCACTTTTGTGTATTTCTTCATTCTTTCATCTGAAGACTTGCTTTCTATGCTCCTCAGGCCTTGTGGCCAAAAATATCACCATACCACACACCTTGAGTCCATATATCTGCAGAGTCCATATATCTGCAGAGACTGACTCAACTTTGAGTCCCTATACCAAATGCTCAAGAGAGGAAATCAAATTGGCTAACGAGCCAAGTATCACCTGCACAATCAATTAACTTGGCCACGGGCACTGATACGCAGTAAAACATGGCTTCCAGGATCCTATCTATGTTCATGGGAGAAGAGATGCGTGGGAACCAGCACTGGGGAATCCCTGAGATGTCTACTGTAAGGACCACAGGTTATGGGCTAACTTGTGATACCTTGTTTAATTTGCTTTTGAGTAAATTTTGGAATTTTTTTTCTTACAGATTTTGTATTTGTACTTTTAAAAAAAAGCAAATGTGTTATATAGGAGGTTTGTAGCTCTACCTCAGTGTTTTTTTTTTTTTTGAATTCAGATTGGTGCATGTGTTATCTCATAAAGTTGTATTAGCAAGTACATTATAACAACTCACAAATGCTGGGTTCAATTAAATGTTAGGTAGCATTCAGATGCTTCCACTGGGTGCATGGCATTTTTGTGGAGAAATAGCCAGTGTTAAGAAATATGTGAATGGGTAACATGTTGTGATCCAATTATATTACAGATAGTTTTAGCATTTGTGAATTTGTGATGCCGTCTGACTTTTAATAAGCTGAACAAGCTCAATTTTACAATTCAATCCTTTAGTATTTTCCAGTTTATAAATGCAGATAAATGTCAAGGATAAAAGTGAACCTTAAAGTTTAAAATCTACATGCAAAACAAAATAAATATAACCATTTGAAAACAGCCTCAGTATGGCAAAGCAATTATGAGATTCTAGATTTAAATTGCTTGAGTTCTACACGTAGCTTCTTGCCTTACTAGCTGTGAAACCTTAGATATACTACCCAACTTATCTGTGCCTCAGTTTGTTCAGCTATGAATTCAAGATAGTTTTATAAAATTGCTTTGAGCATTAAATGGGACAAAATCTAGTAAGGTGTTCAGAGCATTGTTTAGCATTTAATAAGTGCTCAATAAAACTCAGTTATGATTCATTATCAACTCATGACTTTGTTGGGCATCACTATTAAGTATAATCATGCCTCTGTCTCAGTCTCTTCAGTTCATGCTTAGAGCTGGCACTGCCTCCATTCTTCCTCATCCACTAGTATCCCATCATCTAGTCTCTATCTTATAGAAATTTACTAATGACTTTCATATGCTGATGTCCCCCATCCATTCTCAGCTCCTATAGGAATTTCTCCCATTTTTTGCTGATTATCATTTCAGTGGGTCTTCAGAAAGATGGGAAGGGAGTGTGTGCTCCATTTACTGTCTTGAATAGAAGTCATTCTGAGATTTAAATATACATTGTTAGGGATCTCATAATGATTCCGATTATGTACTGCTTTAAAAATTGTTCCATCGACTCACTCCAAACTGAATACTTACCAATGACAAAATGTGAACAATGTTAGATAATTGTTAGTAAGCCAAATTTGAATAAAAGGTATTTCTTACATCCTTCTTTCAAGATTTGGATCAATTATATTGTAGAGTATTACAAGACTGCCAGGCAATCTGTTAAAAACATTATTGTTTGCAACAAATTTTCTCTATGAATTAGAAATTTCTTAATACTCTGCAACCCTATAAAAATAAAGAAGTAAACTACAGACTGAGGGTGATATAATACAGCAACTGCTATGTATGATTTCCGTCAACCCTGATTTTTATCCAAGCAAAACCTTCTTTGCTCATTGGTGACTGTATAAATAAATATTGGCAATTTTTCTTAAACATGGTGTACTGACCACATAAGTTTATAACCATTTCAAGACCTCACTAAAACTAAAGAAAATTAAAAGGTGTAGACCCAGGAAGAAAATGAGAATACCAGTGGATGCAGGAGAGTGATAAATGACTTAGCAGGGTAGAAGAGATCATGACATGAGGAGTCTGCAAAAGAGGAAACTGACCAGCAACAAGCTAGTCCATCCCCATGGAAACTTTGTAAGGCTCAGGACTTGGAGGTATCAGGTACTGTGGAGGGTGGGAATGAGGGATAGGGCTGAAAACAAGAAGATTGTTTGAACATAGGCAATAAGCAAAACAAAGCTTGAACTCAGCAATAGCAGGCATTGTGTATGGCTAGAAGGAGAGGCAGGCCAGAAAGCAGGGACTGAGTGAAATTTCACATACGGAAAACAGGATCAGCCTCCAGCCACTTGCACTGTCCTGCTTCCAGAATGCCAGAAGCCTTGAGAGTAAATAAAACCAGGTACAAATATACAAGGACAGAGAAAAGGGAGTAAGAGGTTGCAGCAGATATGAGATGCCCATGAATATTTTAGAAGAGAAAAAGTTAATGGGTGGATGGTTCCAACTTAGCAGAGCGAATAAAGCTGAGATATACGTGTTCGCAGAGTAGGGTGCCAACAACAAGGCAATCTTTTGGCTTTGCCCAGCCCAGGAACTGGAGGCAGGGGTGAGGACGGACTGCATGAAGGAAGACTGATTGAAACACAGACTGTTTGAACTCCTCTGCTTTCCTCCACAAAGCTAAGCATCTGGAGGTTTATTCACCAAGGAAATGGAATCAAGACCCTCTGGACTTAGTGATGACAGACACAGCCTAGGCCCAGAGTGAGTTACTTTGTTAGAAATGAGTATTATTTTAAATTATTCACAATGAATGGTAAGGTCTTTCAGTCCCTTTCTTTAGCTGGATGCTGAAATCACGGACACTTAGCATGGTGAACTGAAGCAGGGGTTTGGGGGATTTAGCCCTCCAAGGAAATGGGCATGGCAAGAACTAGGGTATGTATGTATGTATGTATGTATGTATGTATGTATGTATTTCAACAGTCTTGCTGTGTTGCCCAGGCTCGAGTTCAGTGGCGTGATCTCAGCTCACTGCAACCTCTGCCTCCTGGGTTCAAGCAATTCTTGTGCCTCAGCCTTCTAAGAAGCTTGCATTACAGGCATATGCCACCATGCCTGGCTAATTTTTATATTTTTAGTGGAGACGGGGTTTCACTATGTTGGCCAGGCTGGTCTTGAACTCTTGGTCTCAAGTAATCTGCCTGCCTCAGCCTCCCAAAGCGCTGGGATTACAGGTGTGAGCCACCATGCCTGGCTTAGTGTCATTACTAATGTTGTATAGCAAACTACCACAAAATTTAGTGGCATAAAAATATAAATCATTTTATTATGCTGAAGGTTTTTATTGATCAGGATTTCAGAGAGTGTCCTCTCTAATAAAACTTAAGGATGGTTTTTCTCTGCTTTATAACAACTAGGGTCTCTATTGGGAAGACTCAAACATCTGGAATAACTCATATGCCAGGGACTGGAATCATCTGGAAACATTTTTACCCACAGTTATGGTGACTGGTGATATGCCATGAAGACTAAGCTTAATTGGGACTCTCAATTGGAATGCCTGTGTATGGCCTCTTCATGTGGTCTGGGCTTCTGGTGGACTGTTCCAGCAAAAAACATAGATGCTCCCTGATCACTCATGGCCCAGCCTTGTAAATCATTGTATCATTTCTAGTGTACTTTATTAGGTAAAGCAGTCAAAACTAATCTAGATTCAAGTAGGGTGCAGCCACCATTTCTTAATGGGAGGAACGTCAAAGAATTTGTAGGAAGGTTTTAAAGTCACCATATATAGTCATGAAAACAATAGTCAAATAGTCAGGAGCTCTTCAGAGAAATCAAGGCAGAAGCTGAAAGGAAAATCAGGCCGATCTCTGTTGATAAGGGTTTTGACAACAAAACTCATTCCTGGATCCAACTGCTGATGGCTGAGGCTGCTGCTATAATCTCTGGCATGTTACTTGCTGGCTTAGGAGCTGCAAAGGAAGAGTATTTAGGGCCCTAGATGGGAGAACCTGGAAAAGTTGGGATTGAGTTAACATCTGGAGCCCTAGCAACTAAAAGCTCAGTGTGAATCTTGTTTGGATCCTGCCTCAAGAAAATAACCAGGGAAATTTGAACACTGATGATGTTGAGGATTTACTTAATATTTCTGTGTAATGATGGTATTGTTGTTATGTTAAAAATGTTAATTTCATTTTGTTTCAAAATGAAATATTCCTTAATAGTTATTCCTTAATATTCCTTGAGGAATATAAATACCCTTAATAAATAATAAATAGGATATTCCTTAATAAATTCCTTAATTTCATTTTGAAACAAATGAAATTATTTATTAAGGAATTTTTATTTATTAAGGAATTATTAAGGAATATCCTTATTTATTAAGAAATATCCTAAACAATGTGTAGATAAAATAATATGATGTCTTGGATTTGCTTCAACATAACCCAGTGAGGGAAAGAGGAGGAGATCGGATTATAGGTGGACAAGATTGGATATATGTTGATATTATGGAAACCAATGAGAGGTACATGGGAGTTCTTTATACAATTTTATCTCCTTTTGTGTAAGCTTGAAAACTTTCACACTGAAAATTTTTTGGAAGTTTACACACACACACACACACACACACGGATAGGTATTAACCTCTAGAATGGATTTACCATATTTAAAAGAGTAATAAGGAACTTCCAATAAATTGTATTTGCATTTATTTAAGTCAATTGTTGCCTTGGTAGATAACAACTGTGTAGCACTTTTTATTTCATGAAACCCTTTGACCTTCACAATAATTCCACAAGGTAGGCAGATGATAAGTGTAAGCATAGAGGAATAAAAGGACATGTTCAAGGTCACACAACTAGAGCACGGAGGATGCAGGTCTCAAATTTGAGGCTTTTGGTTTTATAACTCATTGCCATTATATGATAAGTTACTATGCAGCAGTTCTTAATATTTAGGGGCTGTGTGACACTTTGATGACCTGATCAAAGCTATGGAACATTTTCCCAGAAAAATGCAAATGTGCGCACATCCAAAAATGTGAAGACAATTTCAGGGATGGGGAGGTTCCTTTCCTCCAATACATCTGAAGCCTACTCATGGATCTCAGGTTAGGCATTACTGCTGTATAAAGAACATGCTTCTTAGTCAATTCTATTTCTCCTTTGTTGGCTATCATAACTCAGCCTTCCAACAGAGTTCTGACTTGCTCCCTCATCCAATTAACTACATCACATCTGCTCTCTTGCCTTATTTCTTTGTCTCTGATAATGATCTGAGCATTGAGCATGAAGACATCCTCCCTTAGCCTTAAATCAGCAGTTCCTCACAGGCCCTACAGACACCCGTTTCATTTTGTAAAGTTTCATTCACTGTTCCTCATATCTCTTACAACATTACTAGTTTAAAACTATCTCAATGCTGAAAAACTCAGGTATATTGTCCATAATCTATTACTGAAACGGTACCCGGTCATGGGAAGCATGGAGAATTAATCTCTCTTCCGTGCTCATATAGCTCTCTAAGCATGTCTCTATCAAATGAGCTCACACTATGTTATAATGATCCTGTTATATGTTTTGCTCCTTCAAGAGGTTGTGAGCTCCTTGGTGACAGAAACCATATCAATTCATCATTAGGGAATGGCTAGCACAAGGCAGGTGAAACAAAGTAAGAGTGAAATAAACATTTCTTGCATTAATAAATAAATGAATCCAAACATTCCATTCAATGAAATACTTAAAATAGTAAAACAAAACAAAACAAAACAACCTGTACATCCTTGCCACGTACAACTGCATCAACCTCAGAGGTCAATTAGGTAGGAATTGTTTTGAATGCTTCCTTCTGTTGCTCTTCTAAATACTAGAAGGAGAGAGATATATATTAAAGGTTCTCCAGTTCTATTAACTGTCTTCCTGGAGACTTATTTTAAAGCCTCATCTGATTAAAATGTTTAGTCTCAATGACTGGCCAAGAGGAGTGATTATTGATTAGCTGTTTTCTTTTGGGTTAAACATGAAAGGCAGAACTATTGTCTCCGGAAGGCATTTGCTGAAAAGAACAGGTGTTACCTTGATAAAAAGCAATAAACCCTGAGCTAGTCTCCCCACCACTGCTGGAGCCCATCTACATAGTCCCTGAATGGGAAGTTGGAGGCTGAACAGATGGATAATTAGGCAAGAAATTCTGTAGAGAGATATTTTGAAAAAAGTAGGAGCAAAGTGTGCTACATGGGAGTCCCGAACCAAGGATGGAGGTGAGGAAAAGTGGTTAGGCAGGAGATTGCTGCTAAATGAAAAGGGTGGAGAAACTTTATTATGAAAACCTTGCCAAAACAACCGTCTTTGACCATTTGTTCTTTGCTCTTCCTCAAAGTCTGTTTGATGATAAAAAGAGATTATTATGGTCTTTGAAGGAGAAGGTTGCCTTTTGTAGATTAATGTGACTTTTACTTAAATCAGAAACCATTTTGCCTAGAGTATAATAGCAATCAAACCAGTGTTTGACTTCCATAAAGTAACTGAAATTGGACTTGGCCTCCTACCAGAAACACTAGAAAATTGTACAAAAATGTATTAAACAACTGTCTTCAGACTTTGGATGAAAGGTAGTACAGGGCTGTGATCCTTGAGAGAAGGTAAATCAGTAATGTGGGCCCTAAAATCATCTCAGCTTTCTGTACTTTATGGACAGCACATAGCAGGAGAACCCAAACAGAACTCAGTGGTCTTGTTGTGTTGAAGACATAGAAACTACAGATTGAAGAGGCTGAGGTAGCTGTAGTTTGTAGAGTAGGAAACTGGAGAGTAGGGAGCCATGCAGAGAAAGGGCACCAGAAATTTGCATATAGGTCCACTTGAGTCTGTTGCTGAAAACTAAGCTATGCGTGCTAAGGATGAAAACTTTATGCCAAGCAAGGAACCACTAGGGTGCTGCAAAATAAGCAATTTCCAGAGAACATACTTGACTGAAAGTTCCTTGAGTTCCAACCGGCCAAAGTGATGAGGCCTCATTAAACATTAAATACAGACCCTGGAAGACTTATACCTTAGTAGTAGGCTAGACTAACCCCAAGGTAAAAGCTACTCTAGACATTTTTAACAGTTTAAAAACAGGCTTCAAAAAGACTAGGTTGATCCACAAGTAATTTAATTGCCTTCCAAAAGAAACTTAAACACACTCTAATGGAAGACAACAAAATTTGGACACTCAGCAGTGTAACAATCACAATTCCCAGCATCCAATAAAAGTTTCTAGACACATGAAGAAGCGTATGGCCCATAACCAGGAAAAAGACAAGTCAGTAGAATCAAATTTAGAAGTGACAGAAGTGGAATTAACATACACTGGATTTAAATATTTGTTAAAATTGCTGCAACAAATATGCTCAAGAATTTTTTTAAAATGAAGTTAGTGAGGAAAGAAATAAATATTTAAAAATTGAAGCACATGGAACTCCCAGAGATGAAAAATCAATATAGAAAGTGAAAATATTGCAGGAGGGACATAACAGATTAAATACTGTAGAATAAAAGGTCAGTGAAATTGAAAATGTAGCAACAGAAACTATCCACATGGAAGCAGAAAAAGGAAAAAAAAGTAGCAAAATAAATAAACAGAGCCTCAGAAGTCTTTGGAATAATTTCAAGTGCTCTACATTTATGTAATTAAAATCCATGAAGAAAAAAGGTGGATTTTAGAAGTATTAGATTAAATAAAGAGAATTTCCAAATTGGATAAAAATCATAAAATCAATATAAAGAAAAAGAATTTCTGAATTGGATAAAAATCATAAAATTAATATACAATCATACAAACATCAGACAAAAAATCCACCAAGGCATATATTAATCAAATGTCTGAAAACCAATGATAAAGATCCTAGAAATGGCCAGAGGAAAAGAGAACTCTATACTATGTAAAAGGGAACAAAGATAAGAATGATATCAGACTTTTTTGTCAGAAATGGGACAAGCCAATACATAATAAAACAACAGATTTAAAGTACTGAAAGAAGACTAAAAAAGATAGGTTAACCCAGAATTTTATATTAAGCAAAATTATCCCTCAAAAATGGAGAGGGAAAATAGTTATCCAGACAAACATAAACAGCATGATCACAGATTTAAATCCAACTATATTAATAATTCATAAAATGTAAATGACCTAAAGTCCCTAAATAAAAATCAAAGATTGTCAGATTGGATTTTTTAAAAAGCAATATTCAATTTTCTGATACTGCAAGAAACTTAGGTTAAAAGTAAAGAATGAAAAAAAAAACCCTGAAAATGCCTAATTAAAAGAGTGATTGCATTAACATTTAAGTAGACTCAGAACAAAAAATATGATCAGAATAAATACATTATGATTTAAGCTTCTGTTTTAAGACAATGCATATTGTACACTATAAAGCAAATAAAACTCGAAATAAACAGATGGAAAACAATAATACAGAAAAGAACCGAAAATAATTAAATAGAAAGTGGAAAACAGAGAAAATTAATAAAACCACAAGATGATTATTTGAAAAGATTAATACAATGGATAATCCTCCAGCCAGAGTAATTAGGAAAAAAAAGATACAAATGAAATGACCAATATCAGGAATAAAAGAGAACCCATCACTAGAGACCCTGAAGCATAAAAAGGAAAATAGAAATATTATAAACAACTTTATGCCAAAAAAAAGATAATTTAGATGAAATAAACATTTCTTGAACAGTATAAATTACCAAAATTAACACACGTAAAAACAGAATATTTGAATAGTCCTATATTTATTTTAAAAATTGTATTAAAAAATTAAAAGATTTCCCACAAAACTACCAATTTTTTAGGTTGCTTCACTGGTGAATTTCATAAAATATTTGATGAATAATATGAGTCTTATACAAACTTATTTGGAAAACAGCAGCAGAAGAAACACTTCTTAACTTGCTTTATGAAGCCAACTGTCTTAGTCTGTTTTATGCTTCTGTAACAGAATACTTGACTGTAATTTATAAAGAACAGAAATTTATTTCTTACAATTCTGGAGTTTGGGAAATCCAAGATCAAGGTGCTGGAAGGTTCATCATCTGGTGAGGGTCTGGTTTCTCCTTCAAAGATGATGACTTCAACATTTCATCCTCCGAATAGGAAGAATGCTGTGTTCTCACATGGCAGAAGGTAGACGGGCAAAAAGGAATGAATTTTTGGTGAACAAGGCTAGGTTTGTCACGCTCTTTTATAAGGGCACCTAATCAATCACCTCCCAAAGGCCATGCCTTCCACTAATGTTGCATTGGGTATTAAATTTCAACACGAATTTTGAAAGGAACAAAAAGTTAAACCATAGCATCGGACTTATCTGATAACAAAACCAGACCTCTGTGTGTGAGTGTGGTGTTGAGTTTCCTTTGAACCCAGTCTTTTCCACAAATGACTTTGCACACATTACAAAAGAACTATAGACCCATGTCCCTCCGAACATTGACACAAAATTACTGTATGAATTATAAGCAAATGAAATCCAGCAGTACATTAAAGAAATGACATAGAATGGAGAAGATTTATCCCAGGAATGCAAAGTTGATTTACCTTAAATATCTAATTAATATCATTACCATTCACCAGATCAATAAAATAAAGAAGAAAAACTATATGAACATCATTAGATGCAGAAAAGGCATTAGACAAAATACAACACATATTCATGGTAAAATATCTCAGCACATTAGGGATAGAAGGAATCTTTTCAACCTGATAAAGGGCATCTACAACAAACAAACAAACAAACAAACAAAAGAACACAGCTAACATCCTACTTAATGATAAAAGATTCAATTTTAAGGCTGACAGTATAACAAGTATGTCTGTTTTTACCACTTCTATTTAACATTACAAGGGTCCTAGACCACGGTTCTAATTCATGCAAAAACCAACGCAAAGAATAAAAGGCATACAAATTAGAAAGGAAGAAGTGAAGCTGTCTGTATTCACATATGACATGATCATGTATCTACAAAACTCTAAGGCATTTAAAAGACAGCTACTAGAATTAACAAATGGATTTATCAAGGTCACGGGATACAAAGCAACAGACAAAAAAAGTATTTGTATGTACTAGCAATGAATCACTGAAAATGCAATAAAAGTGATTGCATTTAGCCTACCATAAAAGATAAAATAATTAGAGATAAATTTAACAAAAGGTATTAAGAATGTACACCGTAAAACCTTAAAACTACAAAACCTTGCTTAGAGAAATGAAAGAATGCCAAATAAATGGTAAGATATACCATGTTCACTGATTGGATCACTCCATATTGTTAAGATGTCAATTCCCCCTAACTTGATGTAGAGTTTTACCTCAGTTGCAGCATGATTTTTTTTTCTTAGAATTGTCAATTGATTCAAAAATTTATATGGAAATGCAAAGAACGTAGAATGACGAAAACAATTTTGAAAAACAAGAACAATATTGGAGGATTTATACTACCTTCTTTTAAAATTTATAAAAGCTAAAATAATAAACACAATGTAATATTCATGTAAGGATAGACAAATAAATAAATGAACAGAAGATTGTGTGTGTGTGCTTTTGTGTAGAATTGCCTTTCACGCAGTATTTTCCACAAATGATGCTAGAACAACTGGGTTATCCATTAAAAAAAATGAACACCACACAACACCTTACTTGGTACTCTTTTCACATAGTAATTTGACATGGCTTATAAGCCTAAACATAATGCTAAACCTATGACATTTTTTGAGGAAAAATATCAGAAAATATTTGTGACTTTCCGTTGGCATGGATGTCTTAGGCACATAGAAAGCATGGAATATGAAGAAAAAATGGAAAAATAGAACTTTATCATAATTAAAATATTCTGCTTATAAGACCATTAAGAGAATGAAAAGGCAAATACAAACTGGGAGAAAATATTTTCAAAGTATATCTGACAAAGGATTTGTATATAAACATAAAAGAACCTTAGAATTCAATGAGAAGATAAAAAAATCCCAAGTAGAAAATGGGCAAAAGATTTCAACAGATTCACCATGAAAGAAGATATACAAATGGCCAATAAGCACATGAAAAGATGCTGAACATCACTAATCATCAGGGAGTGCAAATTAAAACACAATGAGGGCCTGGCGCGGTGGCTCACGCCTGTAATCCCAGCACTTTGGGAGGCCGAGGCGGGCGGATCACGAGGTCAGGAGATCGAGAACATACTGGCTAACACGGTGAAACCCCGTCTCTACTAAAAATACAAAAAAATTAGCGGGGCGTGGTAGCGGGCGCCTGTAGTCCCAGCTACTCGGGAGGCTGAGGTGGGAGAATGGCGTGAACTCAGGAGGCGGAGCTTGCAGTGAGCCGAGATCGCGCCACTGCACTCCAGCCTGGGCGACAGAGCAAGACTCCGTCTCAAAAAAAAAAAAAAAAAAAAAAAAAACCACAATGAGATACAATCACGGATTCACTAGAATTACTAAAATTAAAGAGATTGACAATACGAAGTATTTACAAAATGTGGAGCTACTGTAACTCATAAATTAGTTATGAGAATATAAAATGATAGAACACTTTGGAAAACAGTCTGGCATATTCTTATAAAGTTAAAATACAATTACCATAGGACCAGCAACGCTGTTTAGGAATCTACACAGGAGAAAGAAAGCATATGTCCACATAAAAAATTTTACATGAATGTTCATAGCAGCTTTATTCATAACAGCCAAAAAAAAAAAAAGCAAACAACTCAAATGTCTATGACTAGGTTGATAAATAAACAAATTATAGTATGTTCACACACTGGATTACTACTTAGCAATAAAAAAGAGCAAAGTACTTAAACATGTAACAGCATAAATGACTCAAAAATAAACTGAATGAAAGAAAATACACAAAAGCAAACGTATGAAATTTTAGCAAAGACAAAACTCAACTAAAGTGACAGATAAGTGGTTGCTTGGGGACTAGGGTGGGGATAATTTGCTACCAAGGGGACAAGGGAACTTTTTGGGATGATGAAAATGTATTGATGACTGTGGTAGTTATAGAGGTTATACATTTGTCAAATCTCATTCACCTATAAATATAAGAAATAGGTGCACTTTATTGTGTATAATTCATACCTTAAGTTGATTTGAAAGACCACGACAATGCATGACTCCCTGACAGGACCGCTGGTCAGCTAGCAGCAACCATTTTACTAGTCATATAAGTTTATGTTACACTGATTCACTATTTAGGTTAGGAGGAGAATATAGCTCCTTTGGTACAGCGATGGGGGCTTTGCCTGGCTAGAATTTATCATGCCCTTTGAGCAGTGGGTGATGTGATGAGATATCCCCAGGATGAAGAAAAGGGAAGGCAAAAGTGCAAAAGTCTGTCATGTGGTAACTAATATTCTTGACCAGACAACCCTTCTATAGGTCCCAGAGAAATCTGAGTAGAGGGAAAGGCCAGACACATATATGCTATCCCTTATCAGGATTTTAGCTCCTCATGCTGCATTTACATTGTGAGAAGTGAGTTTTAAGAGATACCAAAAGGGAACAAAGCATTAAGAAAGAACAATTTAGGCTGGGTGCAGTGGCTCATGCCTGTAATCCCAGTACTTTGGGAGGCCGAGGCAGGCAGGTCACCTGAGGTCGCGAGTTCGAGACCAGCCTGAGCAACATGGTGAAACCCCATCTCTACTAAAAACACAAAAGTTAGCTGGGTGTGGTGGCGCATGCCTGTGGTCCCAGCTACTTGGGAGGCTGAGGCAGGAGAATCACTTGAACCTGGGAGGCAGAGGTTGCAGTGAGCTGAGATCATGCCATTGCACTCCAGCATGGGCAACAAAGGTGAAACTCTGTCTCAAAAAAAAAAAAAAAAAAAGAAAGAAAGAAAGAAAGAAAGAACAATTTACATGGGAGCAAGGGTGCATAAACTCCTTAGTGTTCTACTCCCAACCTTTCAACAGTAATAGCCCAGGCTTATATTGTGTTCATTGTGTACTACACATTTCTTTCATATATATATATATATGATGTATATGTCATATATAAAGACACATGCTGCATACAGATATTTGTGTGTGTGCACACACATATATATTTTATATATATAGTTATGCATCATTTAATGATGGAAATGTCCTTTGAGAAATGGATTATTAGGCACATTTATCATTATGTGAATATCACAGAGTATACTTACACAAACCTAGATAGTAATAGCCTACTGCACATCTAGGCTATATGATGGTCCAGCCTATTGTTGCTGCTTGGCTACAAACCTGTACAGCATGCTGCTAAACTGAATGCTGTAGGCAATTGTAACATAATGGTAAGCATTTGTGTATCTAGACATACCTAAACATAGAAAAAATACAGTAAAAATACAGCGCAAGAGATAAAATAATGGTACATCTGTATAGGGCAGCTCCATTATAATCTTATGGGACCATAATTGTATATGCAGTCTGTTGTCGGCAGAAGCATTGTTATGTGATGCATAGCTGCATATAATTTATTCCTATCTCATGACAACCTTGATTATCACTCCTATCTGACAGTTTGGTCATTGAGACACAGAAAGAATAACTAGCTTGCCCAAAGTCACACAGCTACTAAGAGACAGATCTAAGATTTAAACCTGTAGATTATGGTGCTTTCCACAATTCTGCCAGTTGTGCTCTTAAGGTATCAGCACTTCAGAACTATTCCCCTCACAGGTAGAATCAAGCAAAGAGAGACTTCACCTCCCACTTCAGATTGAGAAATATAAAAAAGAACCCCATCCTTTATGTATGTACATATGTATGGTGAGTGTATTTGCTGAAGGTAACTGCCTACTATCACTTATTTGATTTTTCATTTAACAAATATTTGTTAAATGTGTGACTTCCATGTATCTGATATTATGCCAATCATTGGGGATTCAGAAATAAATACATTGTAATCCCCAGTTTCAAAGGACTGGAAATTCCTCCAGGATGACTGTGAAAGGCACATAGTGCAGAGGAGAGTTAGAACACTGACCACACTAGCTATAGGCTGGATATTTGGGCCATACAATATCCATCTACATTCTCAGGAGACTGTCTGCACTTGACTCACTGAAGGTCACACCTGGGCATCCCTGGGGATCCTCTTATCTTTACCATTAAGCAATGTGAAGCCATAAAATGATTAGGGTTGGCAGGCTTTTAGAGGATTAATGTTCTAACAAATTGGGCGATTTTGCTCAGCTTAGCTATTGAGGATAACATATTGTGAATTTACTGAGCTCATCTGTGACCAGATTCCTCTGCAGGGTAATTGAAAGTGAGTGGAAATGGCTATTTATGTATTCTCAGCCATTAGATGTTGCTTTCATCTCTGATTTCTTTGGATGATGAGTCAAAATATATACTGAGACCATTGCCTGTGGGTGCCACTTTGCATGTTCGATTAACTAAGGCCTGTGCTTAGTACTGGACATTAAAAGACAGATGGTGAAGGGAAGCCGGACTCAGACTTCAGAAGTGACCCACCAGCCAAATGGGGGTATATTTCTGAATTGCATCTTCCTTTAGGGCTTGATGGCCACTAGGGGTGTGAGTTGCCCTCAGCTAAATTCACAGACCTGTGGTAGTGTGGCCCAAAGTGTTCGTCTTGATGTTAAGAATAATTTTAAAACCCCTTAAAAAAGAGCTTTTGGTGAAATTCATCTGAGAGGTTCTGCATTGAACAAGGTTGAATGCATTTCTGTAGTGCAGGATTTTTCAGCATCCTGGGCAGCCTTACATGTGTTGGTACTCTCTAAGAGAAGAAGGTAATAAAATTATCAATCTTATATAAGGGCACCAGCACTTATCAAGCACCTATATATTATTTATTACATTAAATACTTTATATAGATTGCTTTATATAATCTGCATAACTGTTCTAAGACATGTCTTTACTTTTTTGGAATGATGGCACTGAGGCCTGGAGTGCTTATATAGCTTTGCCAAAGCCACAATGAGCAAGTGACTTTGCTGAGATTTGAACCTAAGCACTTTGGTTATAGAACCCATACTCCTGAACACAATGCCCTATTTCTTCTTTTTCTATTTTTATTTTTTCCTAAGATGATCTTGCTCAAGTGGAGTTTACACTTTCAGAAGAAATTCCTAGGATAAAGATATCAAGTATTGCTGGGATGTACCCCAGCTCAGGTTACACACATGAATGGTATAGTGGAGACAGGAAACAAAGAGTCAATGTTAGACATTTTCAACTCACCCTCGCCTGATTCTATTCTCTAAAGTATCAAAGAAATTAATGACTCCTGGAGTTTTGGGATGAGAACTGACTCTACATTTTTTCAAGCATCGGAGTGACCTTGCCGTGATCTAGCTCATTCTTCACTTTTTCATTCAAGCATCACAAGGACTCTGATAATATCACTTCATTAAAGTCACCCATTTTTGAATGCATATTATGAGCCAGGCCGGCCCTGTGCTAGCTGTTGCATTCAAGAGTAGATGCAGGAATCTGACAGAGATGTAAAACAGCTTTTTTGGTAAGGTTGATTAGAGAATGTGGAAATAATTAAAACAAAACAAACAAACAACAAAACAGAAATAGGACATTGTGTTCAAGAGTTTGGGTTTATAATCAAGGTGCTTAGGTTCAAATCTAAGCAAAGTCACTTGCTCATTGTGACTCTGGCAAAGTTATATAAGCACTCCAGGCCTCAGTGCCATCATTCCAAAAATGGCATCCTCAATGGGCCACCTAAGACTTTACTACTGGATTAGGCAGACTCATCTACCCACCCACCTCTTCTAGGCCCTAGAAGAGCAGTACAACCCCTTCACTCTCCAGCCCCTTCCATACATTTACCCCATGATAGTTGCAGAGAATATGGGTGTCCTGCAGGCAGGCCAGGTCCAAAAGGAGAGGCAGATGTGATGAGCTGAGTATGACAGTTTCTTCTCCCACATTTTCCAATGAAGTAAGCCACTTGGAGCGGAGTGAGGCAGCACCTAGAGAGACATCACAAGCTCCTCTCATGCTTTTCTCTTTTGAGGAGGAGAATAGAAATTCCTGCTCCTGTCTGGCTGGAAACAAGTAGTGGGGAAATAAGTGTTCCCCCAACCCAAATATTAGTGACAGGAGATAAAACCGCTAAACATATCTAACATCTCAAGGATCCTAGAGTCCAGTGGCAGAGACAGGCAGACAAAAAGACAAACAGAGCACTGTGAAAGAAAAGGATGCATGAAGAGGGGGATGAAGCAGAAGGTCCTGGGAGAAATATGGTCCCAATACTATTTTCAACCAATTAAATACAAAATAGATATTGTTTCCTTCCCTCTGTCAGGATTACATATTCATATATTAATATTTCTCTTCCATTCATTCATCCATTAAATGTATATGTGTACTAACATGTATTAAGCCCTGGAGATAAAAAGCTGGCTAAGATGAAGCCAGAAACTCACTTCCCTGCTAAAAATAAAAAAATTCTCTTGTATTAATTAACTGTGTGCGAATTAATTATGATGAAACACTGTTTTTTTGGTTATACAGAAATTCCTCAAGGTAATGTCACCTATGGTATTAGCTTTGAGTAGGGGGGATATGCAGTGCAGGTCAGGGGACTACTTAAGCACTATCAAGAGGAAGGAAAGAGAAAGAAATTTCTGTAATAAATGAGCTAAGAGCCTCAGAAATGAATTGTGGAGCAGCTCCCTCCCCATTTTTACTTGCTTTACAGTTTTTCCCAGAGTCAGTATGTGTTTTATTAAGATAGGATTGTACCCATGGAAGTTCAAATGAGGTCCAGGGAATCAAATGAAAGTCTTACAACTGAATTGCTAAAACACAGAGAGTGGTTGCACTGTTCTGACGTCAAAGGACATGAGCTGGTAATTATCCTATTTGTGAAGGGAAGATGGAAAGATTGAGGACTTGGAGATAGAGAAGCTAAACTAGCCTTAATGAAATATAATGGATATAGAAACCAGGGTATCCTAATATGTAGTTCCACACAATCAGATCCGGAAATTAAAAGAGTAAAAATTGCTATGTAAAATTTCATTACTTGTTTGAATGGGAAAGAAACAAAGTCATTACTTGCCGGTATGAAACCTTGTTTCAGGAAAAGGGCTGTGTGCCTTCACAGAAATCTAACTCTTTGGAATGCTGACAGCTGGGAGGACACGAGGAACTTTTTACTTCTCTCACCAATGCCGCCGACTCAGCACTCCTGGAACTGCTCCGTGGTTCGTTGTTTTAAGCCATAATACTTATCACTTTCTAGCACACTGTACCATCTACTTCTTGTTTATGTTTCTTGTTCATTGTCTGTCTCCCTCACTAGAATATAAGCTCCATGAGGACAGAGACTTCCTCCGTTCCTTGGTGTGCCCAGAGTGCTTAGAAGGGTGCCTGCATGGCATGCTGTAGGCCTTCAACAAATATTTGTTGGAAGATAAATTCTTCACTAAATTCCTCCAAAGGGCTAACATGGAGGTAGTTTCATGGAAAAAAGAAAAAGTAGTTTTATGAATAAAAGGATTCTCTGGGAAGAAGAGTGGGTGGATTTGCAATAGATCATTCTCAGGGTCTGAACTAGAGAGGAAAACATAGCAACTCAACTAAAACCAGAACTGGGTGGAAAAACTGCCTGCCAGGAGGCATTTGAATAAGAAAACTGCGGCAAGAAACTACTTATAAAACTTATCTTTCCCCACCCCTTCTGTCAATTATTTTAAGGCGAAACTGTCCAGGTGATTTTCGTTTCTTCTTCTGATCATTTAGTCCACTGTTTTGTAGGAAATCATTGGTTAGCTCGTTTAAGGGCTCCCTAGACCCAGGTGAACCCCACGCATCTGGAATCCTTAGGGTTGTAAAGATGCAGTAACGCAGCTGGGTGCCATAAGTGAGTTTGATGGGTCTTCTTTCAGCTGCTGCATTTGAGATGGCATAGAAAATTGTCTGTGTTTTTCCTTCTCTAATCCTGTAATTGTTTTCACTTCTCAAGACTGGGTTAATTATATAGTAGCTATTTTAGGGTTGCTTCTGACTACATAATGTTTGTGTTTGGTGTTTCTTCATTGGCTAAAAGGAAGGCTTATTCTTGGGTCCCCAAAATAAAATAGGAAAACAACAGAAGCCAAGCGTTTGTGCCATAGTGGTCACCAAATTTTACTTCGTTAAATCATCACAATGGCTTCGTGGAGTGGTACCATGACTGTAGCTGTTTTATTTAAAATGACTGGAGGCTCAGAGTCGTCAAGTTGTTTGTCCAAAGATACACAGCCAGAAAAGTACTCCCGGTGGTACTAAGACTCATGTCTTAGAACCAAAACCCTGGGCACTCTCTACTGCCCATGAAGTTATCATAGCGCTTATGCAACAATGATCTAATTGTTAGTCTTGTCACAACATTGTGCCTAGTAAATTATAGACTTAAGAAGTAGATGAACACTTGAATTTAGGAGCACAATCTTTTTTTAGACTAAATTTTCTTTTTGTTAAAATAACTTTATGATGTCAAATAGAAGAAAAAGAAACTTTACCTCCCAATTATATTTACAGGTTTCATGTCTTTAAAAATACACAAATCATCAAGATTAGTATCAAGATAAGATCTGAACTATTACTGTTAGTGTTTTTTTTTTTCTATGCTGCAACTGAAATAGCCAGAAATAACATGGAAACTTCTAACCTCCTTTCTCCACTTCACTACCACTAGTCTCTGTGGAGGGTGAGAGAATAGGATTGCGGTGGGATGGAATTAAACAAGACTCCCTTTTTCAAGCTTTGCTTGAGTATTTATTTTAATAATGTTTACCATTAAGTAAATTAATCTTCTTTCTCTTTCTTTCTTTCTCTTTCTTTCTTTCTTTCTCTCCTACCTTCCTTCCTCCCTTCCTCCCTTCTTCCCTCCCTCCCTCTCTTTCTTTCTCTCTTTTCCTTCCTTCCTGTCTACCTTCCTTCCTTGCCTCCTTCCTTCCTTTCTCTCTCTCTCTCTCTTTCTTTCTCTCTCTGAACCTAATAGAGCATAAGCCATTAACCCTTCCTTAGGCTAATACATGTATTTTGAAATGTTCTGAAATAGCACCATACAGAGAATCATCTACTCTGATAGAAATTTTTGAACGTTTTTCAAATTCTGCTCTGTGTGTTTATTCTAGTTTGCCACAGTGCTGATTGCTGCCTCAGATCTATTCCTTGCTGTTCCCCTGCTTGAAGGGCTGATCCCTGTAGGCTGTTCCCAGGCTTATGTGTCAGTGGGCTTCAGGCTGTGTGTGGCCAGTGGAAAGACCTGCAGCAGACTGAGCGGTGACAGAAATGAAGGTACCAGGGAATTTCTCTTTAATTATATATTTTTGGTGTTGTCTCTGGCTAGGTTGTATATTTTCCATGGCACTAGCTCCGTCTGACAGGCCTGCCTTGAAACTGGCTTCTGCTGAGTAACCCTGACACCTGGACTCTAGTGACTTTGCTGTCTCCCTTTATCTAGCCAGCCCAGGGAGAGGAGTGGTTCCCTGGTGTTGCTAAGGGTTTCCTCTCACCGTTTCATTTGGCTTCTCGGCTCCTTTATCATCTGTGGAACCAACTTCCTGTATTATGTATCCTCTGTTGTAAATACTTAAAGTAAATTGCATTTTCCTGGCTATACCCTGACCAAAACAGGCACTGATATAATCACTTTAAGACTGCTGAGACAAGCAGCACTGTTAAACTGTAATAAACATTGACTTACTTGATGAGAGAATTGGCTTAAACTCTGAATGAGTTCACATTTACTTTAGTGGACCAGTAGGAAAATGTATGGGCAGTGATTTTAACATGAATTCACTGTTATCTTTAAGGCAGAGCGATCGCAACTCCTTTTTTTTTAAATTAATAATCTTATCTTTTTTTTAGAGTAGTTTCAAGGTCACAGCAGAACTGAGTGGAAAGAATAGTGAGTTCTCAAATAGCTCCTGCCCCCACACATGCCCATTACTTCTTTTTGATTTTCTCAAAGGAAGAAGACTTAATAAGTAAATAGCAATCCCAGTTTTGCCGTTCTATTAGTGAGGGCTTGTATTAGAGGGCAAAAGAAATGTAGCTTTCTAGAATTTTCTGCCAGATTATGTAGTAAATAATAGCTACTTCTATGTAGTAAATGCTTTGAAAAAAACAAAACCACAAGCCATGAATCTATTCAGCTGGAGGAATTCTGGAAATAGAGCATATGAACGCCTTCAAAGTCTGAGGAAATGGAGGAGGGGTGGGGTTTGGGTTTGAGTGCTGCTTATGGGACATGGAAAGAAGCTTGAAACTCCCTTCACAATTGGGTGGTGTGTGTTTCGAGGAGGAGCAAAGGGAGACCAGATAGGCATATCTAGACACACTAAAGCAGAAGCCAAGCAGATTAACTTCTGATGGAAGAGACATTTTAGTAACTCCATGTCAAAATACAGAGGCTTTTTACATAAGAGAACACCTTGCATGTGCTAAAGAGGCACAGGTTGGAAAGCCCACAGATAGCACACTTGGGACAAGAGTGAGTGCTAAAATTCACTAGGAACAATTGGACACTAACTCTGGAGCTTTGGAGACCTGAGAAGTTCCACAGAGCAGCTATGACCTGGCATTCTGAGAGACACCCCAGACATTCATTGCCTCTTGGCCCCTCCCTCCCTCCCTCCCTCCTTCCCTCCTTCCCTCCCTCCCTCCCTTCCTTCCTTCCTTTCTTCCTTTTTTCCTTCTTTCCTTCCATTTAGCAATTATTTATGACTTTCTACTTAAGTGTCAGGCACTGTTCTAGGCAATGTTGACTTATTAATGCACAGCAGAGATTTTTTTTAAAAAGCTTTTTCCTTCATTCTGGTGGGAGAAAAAAATCAATAAATAATAATTCATTATTATATAGCATGCCAAAGGGTGAAGAGTGCTATGGGAAAATCTGGAAATAGTGAGAGTGCTAGGGTTGAGGTGGAGGATGGAGTTGGATTACATAGGGTAGAGCTCATTGAGAAGGTGACTTTTGGCAAAGACAAGAAAGCCAAGGAGTTATCCATGAGATACCTAGAGGAAGAACATTCCAGGTAAGGGGAACAGCAAATGCAAAGAGCAGAAGGCACAGTTTCTTTATAAAGTTAAACATACATTTAGCCCGTGCCCAATAATCTCAATCCTTGGTATTTACCCAAGAGAAATAAAAATGTATGTCTACACGAAAACTTGTACACTATGTTCATAGCATCTTTGTTCATATTAGCCCCATGGGTAAATGAACTGTAATATATTCATACCATGGAATACTAGTCATTAATTGAAAGAAAAGAAAAACTATGAATACATACTATGACATGAACGAATCTCAAAAAGATTATGTTAAGTAAGAAAAAGCTAGACATAAAATAATATATACTATTTGATTACATTTGTATTAAGTCTAAAAACAGGCAAAGAGAATCTAGGGTAACAGAAATTAAAATTGTAGTTATGTATAAGGATGAATTGGAATTGACTGGAAAAGAACCTGAGGTGACAGAATATTGTTCTCTATCTTGAAATGGATGGTGGTTACATGGGCCTATAGAACTCTCAAAACTACAAACTTAGCACTTAAGATTTGCCCATTTTATGTGAATTATAGCTGAATTAAAAACAAACAAACAAACAAACATATGACTGTAGTGTTTGCTGAGGAAATCAGGGTACTTGATTGTACTTGATGTGGAGTGAGCAAGGAGGGATGTAGCATATGATGCAGCGAAAGATATAATAGGGAATGAAGTACATCATGTAAGGCATATGGGCTATCATAAGGCATAAATTGGTCTGACATGTGTTTTAATAAGATCACTCTGGTTGCTGCGTTGAGAAAGACTGTGAGCAGATCCATTGGAAGACCATTGGAATAATCTGGGCTAGAGGTAGTGATGTTTGACATGAGAGTGGCAGCAGTAGAGATGGCAGGAAGAGGATACAAGTCTGAATAGAATTGATGAAATTTGCAGAAAGATTGAACATGGGGATAAGACAGGAAGAGAGGGAAAAAAAGTGACTTTAAATTTTGGTCTGATCAACGAGAAAGATGGAATTGCCATTAGCTGAGAGGGGAAGATGGCAGGTGGAGAAGGCTTTGTGGACATAGTAAGTTTAAGAAGCCTACTGGGCATGCAAGTAAGGTGGTGATTAGGCAGTTGGGTATTGGGAGTTTTTACTATACAGATGTTATTAAAGGCCACCAGATTGGGTGAGATCAACAAGGAAATGAGTGTAAATAGAAAACAAGAAGAGTTCCAAAGATATTTGGATATTAGCCACACTGAAGGGATTGCAGGCCTGCCCATGTTAAGCAGGAAAGGAGAGGACACCAATAGGAAAGAGGTGGAAACCTCAGCATGGGCAGGTACAGGAGAGGAGATGTAGGCTCTTCTGCCTTTCCTTCCTTTCTGCCTCAAGTTTAGAGGAGGATAGAAAGCAGGATGGAGAGAGGTAAAGAGGAGAGAAGACACAACCCTGTTTTCTCTCTTTGCTCTCCTCTCAAGTTTTGAGAGTAATGAGTTTAGCCTGTGCTAGGATGAAAAGAAGGAGGCTTTGGATCAAATTTGAGATTGGAGCTAAATGAACAGCACTCAGTTTTAAAGATCCAAAATGTGACTATTTTAACAACTGAAAGTGACTACAAAGTTATGGAGCCAAATGATACCTTAAGAGATCCTGCTTCCAAGCCTGGAAAACAGTAAAGACTGAAGAATGCTATTGGTGGGGGGATGTGTTCAACAGAGTACAGGGGTACTTGTTATTGGAAAAAAACTCAAAGCTTTTACTGTTTATCTCCCTGTGAGTTGAGATAGCTCACAAAACTGGGCATGTCGGTATTTGGTGCTATGAGATCTATGAGAGCGATAGATTTTGGCTTTAAATTGCTCACATTAAAATAAGTAGGTTGGGCAATATGATAGGCTACATGATCATTTATAAATCTCAAATTCTGTCATTTGGTTTGAAGCACTTGAGATCAGCGGTGGCACGCTGGCTGCTGCTACGTCAAAATTTTGGTAAAGTTTGATTTTTTTTTCTATGAAACTACATTTGGAAGAACAGGATTGGACCACCTAAGTTGCAGTGAAACTAAAGAGCTTTTTAAATCAAGTTGTTAAAATATTTTTAAGATTCTGTTTTTAAGGAAAGCATTACCAATAATAAGGAGCAATATAATTTCAATCTATATGCAGAACAAGTATATCGATGAAATTTCAGCTTGTGCAGACACCTGTTTTACTGGGTTTAATGAGAATCTAAAAATAAGAACTGATGTCCTATGTGGTGATAAACACTCTGACAGATTTGTTTGACACAAAGAGTTCCCAACATTGAGGAACATGTCATTCCAACTCATGTTTTGGCCTCTTTAAGCCCTCAAATAGCAATCTTTTAGTAAACTTAATGACAGACATGTTCCAGACATGATTCCCTATAGTTCTTCCACATTAATGTAGAAATTAGCTAAGGTCACAGAATGCAAATCAGTGATTTTGCCATACAAAATTTATTCTAATTTTCTCTTGGGAAAAACTTAGCAATTGACATGCATTGGTTTTGAGTAGATTTGGGGCCTATTTTTCAACTGCAAATATATCAAAATTAAACCTTAAGCAGAAGCTAATGGTTATATCATCTGTGTAACTACATATTTTATAAAAGAGGAAAGGCCATCAGCAGTTGACTCTGGGAATTCATTGCTATTTTGAGCAAACTCTTTTCCAAAATTTAAAACATTAACATGAGGATAAAAAAATGTGATTTTGAAGGAAGCTAGTTATATAATTCCACTTGGGGAAAAGCTCTCAATAAAATCTTATCTGATATGCTCAGTACAGTTCTGTACCCTTGGTGGTTCTAACTGGCCAGTTGATTGGTGTATTAGTCCGTTTTCACACTGCTATAAAGAACTTCCCCAAGACTGGCTAATTTATAAAGGAAAGAGGTTTAATTGACTCACAGCTCCATCTGGCTGGGGGGGCCTCAGGAAACTTACAAGCATGGCGGGAGGTGAAAGGGAAGCAAGTCATGTCTTACAGGGCAGCAGGCGAGAGGTAAAGAAAGCATGAAATGGGAAGAGCCTCATACTATCAAACAACCAGATAGTGAGAATTTACTCACTATCTCAAGAACAGCATGAGGGAAACTGCCCACATGGTCCAATCACCTCCCGCCAGGACCCTCCCTCGACACCTGGGGATTACAATTCGAATTACTATTCAAGATGAGATTTGGGTGAGGGTACGGAGCCAGACCATATAGGGTTTTCATAGAGATGAAAGGACTGAATATAAAAAATTTGCATCTCATTCGTTTATTCGTTTAGAACTGTGGTGAGGCTGTCAACCTTAAGCAGTAATAGTAGGTTAAGATACTAGTTTCAGTATAATTTAAAAATGGTTAAAAGTATAAATTTAATAGTTATTATCCAGAATATTAGAATTTTTGATGGTTGACTTGACTGGGTTGCATAGTTTTTTTTAACTTTTATTTCTGTATATATACTTTAAAAATTCTAGAAATGTCATTCTCTTCAGAAACAAAAAAAATGGTGTTTTATATATATATATATATGGCTAGATATAGATGTAGGGGCATGTGTATACACATGCACAGATATATACATATATGTCTCCTATGTTGCAGATAGCAGGGACTTTATAGCCAAGACACCTGCAGTTTGATCTTGGGTCTATCACTTTTTGTTGCATAACTTTAATTCTTCAGTATCTCTGAAATTATTTCATCACCTATAAAGCAGACAGTGACATAATTTTATGAAAAGGCATTAAAATATAGTCTATAAATGTAAAGTATTAATTTTAAAAATAGTAAACAAAAGAGCATTGAGAGTTTTGTCCCAGTATTTCTCTCCATATCTACGTAGAGAGAGAAACATATATATATATAGAAAAAATTTAAAACGTACCAGCTATATCCGTATCTAGCTATGTCTATCTACTATGTACAAGTTCTTTACATGGTTCCTCACAGTAAATTGTGAGATCAGTAATAGCCCTACTTTACAGATGAGAAAACTGAGCTCAAAAGTCTAAGAAATGTGTTTAAGCTCACACAGCTAGTTAATTGTAGATAAAGATCTATTCTTAGTCTATTTGGCTTGAAACCCATGTTCTTTTCACTCTGCTATATTCTACCCTTTTCTGCAGATCTGCTATGGAGGCAATACAAATCTACAAAGAAAATTAATGAGAAGTGATTATTTCATTTCAAATTAATCTGCTACAGAGTTTTTTTTTAAATCAGTGTTTAAATACCATCTGCCTTTATATACATTTCACTGCAACATATCAACTTTTTAGGAATGTAAGCATTACATAACATGGACATGTCTTTTAAAATGAATGCCAATCAATGTATTCTGGGCTTCAGAAGATCTTTGTTGCTATCTTCCATATGTATAACTTCCTGACATCTTGACTAGTGTCATGGGTAAAATCCTTTAGTGAAAGTAGAAATGACATGGCAGGGATCACATGTTTGTGAGGCATCAGGACTCTCATAGATAGATTTGATTTGAATTCCTACATTGTGTCAGAAGGTGTTCAGGAAAGGGCAGACAAATGCACAAAATAACTTCCCTACCATTAAGTACCATACCATGACACAGTATGGTAAAGAGGCAATACTCAGAGAACTCCATAGATAGAGAGATAGAAAGATATTCACATATATCTAGTGATATATACAGCATGTCTCCCAAGCCAACAGCATCAGAATGGCAGTCCAAATATGGTATTCCTTTGGCTTTGCCTCGTTCACACCAGACTCCTTTAAAATCTTTACGGATTACTTCTGAGTTATTCTCAGCGTATTTCACCAGAACATCCCCGCCCCCAGACACTATCATTTTACTTCTTTCCAGCCCCAGCTTTTCTGCCTAGGGTAGGGTCTGCTGCCAAATATCCCAGTGCCAAAGAAGCAGATGCTGCTGCCCAGGGCTCTTGCCTTTGCTCCCTCCTGCCTCCTGCCCCCTGCTTTCCCCAGGATTGAAGCGATCTCATCGTGCCAAAACCACTGATGCGGGCAGCTTTCTGCAGAAATCTCATGTTGTGTTCTTTCCACTGGTGTGTGGAGGACTCCCCCTCTCTTTTGTATCACACCCCTGGTATCTGTGTAACCCATGTCCTCAGGCCTCACCAGTCTGTTGGTAGAAATGGAGTCACGTTAGCATAATGCCCAAGATTGGCTCACTCCTTTCCTCTCATTTATAAAGCTGCAGTGATTTACCAATCCCCATATTTGCCCGAGATTCCTTACTTAAGTGGGAATCCTTAGAGAGCATCTCTGTGCATTCAGAAACAGATCTGTTAGCTGTTTCTACCCACTGAGTCCTCCTTTGAGCTGTCTCTTCTTTCCTCCAGCATCTTCCCTTTTTCTTAGATTCCTGCGAAGAATGCTTAAAAATAGTCTTTAGTATCATGAGCCCTAGACATACGATCCTTTTAATACATTTCCATGTTTTGCTTAAGCAGGCTTAAGATAGTGTCTATTACTTCCAAGGAAAAGAAATCTCAACTGATACAAGTGCAGCAGGAAGGGGTGGGCTATTTGTCTCTGAATATAGTCACTTTTTAATGTTCTGAATCATTTCATTTCTTCAGAATACCCAAGATTGTCCCCCAACACTTCATTACTAGTTCTATTCTACACAATGAAGCTCTTTCAGATTAATTAATGTTGAGAGCTCAACTCATTTCTCTGATGTGATTTGTTGTCCACATTGATTGAGTGAACAGATTGGTAATTTTATTTCCCTCTGATATTTCAAAGTTGAATTCTCAATCTCATGATTTGTTTTATATTTTATAAATATGTAAATTTAAAAAGTTATTTAGATAAATCACTCTCTTTGCAGCTGTGCTGTTATGTTGCAGATAGCACGGACTTCATAGCCAGACCTGCAGTTTGATCCTGGGGTCATCACCTTTTGCTGTATGACTTCAATTCAGACCCTTATTGTCTCTGAAATTATTTTATCACCTATAAAACAGATCAATGATGTAGTGTTATGAAAAGGCATTGAAAAATGTGAAGTCTATAAAATGTAGTGTATTAATAGTAAAAAAGTAAACGAAAGGACATTGTGAGTTTTGTCTCAGTTTTTCTATGGGAGATAGGTTTGCAATATTTTTTGATTTAAATTCTTTTCTTAGTAATTTTGGAAGTATTCTAAGAAAGAATTTCAAATAGCATTTAAGCTAAACTTGATACAGAAAAAATGATGATGTAATTGAATGAATAAAAATTTATGGTAGAATAAAATATATATTTATAAATGTATAAATGTGATAAAATGTGTATTTCTATCAGAGTCTTCTCTGTAGTCTTTTTAGTGTTTGATACAGATGATTTTTTTTTCTGAATATACTACCATTATAGAAAGCTTATTTCTAGACTCCTATTATGGATAAATATCCAAATTTATCGGTGTCAAACCTAGATAAATAGTCATTAACTCAGCCAGATTTCAGGATGGAGAAAGGGGAGACAGAGGTAATGTTTAATTTTTCCTTTGCCAAGGGCTGGTGAAGTTATTAAAACATCCATTTCTTCAGCAGGTGCTAGACATCATCACCTGAATTAGACTAAAATTAAGATTAGACAGGCAATGTTAGCTTCCTGACTAAATAAACACTAAACAATGTTTGGATTTTGGACTTAAATATATTTTTATGACTTGCTGATTATTGTTCACCCAAGGACATCCTCTTACTTGGAGTTCTAAGCATTGCTTTCTCCTTTCATTCCTATTCTAACAACATTGTCTTCAGCATTATTTTACACATAGTTATTTGTTTGTCTGCTTGGGTTCAGTTACAGCAGGCTTGGTAATACTAATACAATATAGCATCATGTATCCAGAAAGACTGTGTCTAAATTAGCCAATACATAAAAAAACTTAAAAAGCATGCTTTTATATATTAAATATAATTTAACATGGGCTTGTTTCTATCAAGTTAATTAATATAATTAGAATATACCACTAAATATATTGCATTGGAGTTGCTAGCTTTTATTTTTATTCAATAGAACCATAGGGAATTCTCTCTGAATTGTCAAAAATTCTGAATTACTGGTGTACAAATTGAGATAGAATCTTGTAGATTTTAAATTTAAATGTTCTCTCTAGTTTTTTCTCTTTCTCCACAGCATATTCCCAGCTTCCAGAAATAAACTGGATGAAACTTCCTTTCACCCTCCACAAGATAAATTGAGTTTCCTTGTGTGAAAGCAAAGCAACTAGAAACACAATTTTTCTGTCTTGGGAAGATCTGTTGAGTTACAGCGTCATCGTACACAAGGCTTTTACTGATAAGGAAGTGAGGTGGTGGGAGACAAGAGCTCTTAAGGAGAGAGAGGCATATTTAGAGGGAGAGGGGAAACTATATTCAAAAAACTTATAGTTTGTGAACTTTCTGAGAAAAGAGAACAGAGCATGTTGGAATAGAACATGTTCTGGAATAAATGAACAGATTTGTGTGAGGTTCCAGCTAAGCCACTGAAAGTGGACATTACGTGTGCTTGGTAGTTTATACAATCACATTTAATCTTCATACCAATTCTGCGGGGTGGGTATTGTTAGCTAAATTTTACTGGTGAAGAAATTGTAGCTCAAAGAACTGGTATGACAAACATGAGACAGAACATGGAATTTGATCTTTCATCTTCTGATTCTAATGCGTTGAATTTGATCTTGCATCTTCTGATTCTAATGCGTTGATTCAGTCCTACCCAGCACCACCTTCCACAGAGTCTCTTTTGTCATCAACAAAACTTGTTTTCTGGCTGGGTTCAAAGGCAGCCTGTGGCTCTGAGGCCTAGAGTAAAGGATTTGGGATCAGTCTGAGGACACCACTTCAGCATTTACATCCATTCATCTTTATGAACTCCTCAACATGGGTTCATTCCTTCCATTTTATTTAGTTGCTGAATGTGACTGCTTCAAATTAGACTATAAGCTCCCTGAAGGCATGGGCCAGGTTTGTTTTACTCATTGCTTTATATGAAGTGCAGCCCAGCACAATGCAAAAGCATAACAGCATTTGTTCAATGCATAAAGAATAACTTTTAAAATAAACTTTTATTTTAGAACAGTTTTAGATCTACAGAATTATTGTGAAAATAGTTCCATCTTTCCATATACCCCACACTCAATTTCCCCTATTATAACTATCTTACATTCATATGTCACATTTTTCACAATTAATGAACCAATGGTGATACATTATTACTAACTAGACTGTATACTGTATTCACTCCTTAGTTTTTTGTTTTTTGTTTTTTGTTTTTATCTTTTGAGACAGAGTCTCGCTCTGTCGCCCAGGCTGCAGTGCCGTGGCTTGATCTCGGCTGACCACAAGCTCCACCTCCCAGGTTCACGCCATTCTCCTGCCTCAGCCTCCTGAGTAGCTGGGACTACAGGCGCCCGCCACCACACCTGGCTAATTTTTTTTGTATTTTTTTAGTAGAGATGGGGTTTCACCATGTTAGCCAAGAGGGTCTCGATCTCCTGACCTTGTGATCTGCCCACCTCGGCCTCCCAAAGTGCTGGGATTACAGGCGTGAGCCACCGCACCCGGCCAGTTTTTGTTTTTGTTTTTGTTTTTGTTTTTTTTTACCTTATGTTCTTTTTTTTGTTGTTGTTCCAGGATCCAATCTAGCGTATCACATTATATTTAGTAGTCATGTCTTCTCTTAGCTATGACAGTTTCTCAGATTTTCCCTGTTTGGATGACCCTCATAGTTTTTAGGAGCAGTAGTTAGATATTGCTACCATTTAAATGTCCCTTCCAAAACTCATGTTGAAATTTAATTGCCATTGTAGCAGTATTAAGAGGTGGGATATTTAAGAGGTGATTAGGCCATGAGGGCTCCCCCATCATGGGTAGGATTGGTGCCATTATAAAAGGGTGAGCTTGGCCCCCTCTTACCCTCTCTTGACCTTCACTATTCCACCAGGGGAAGATGCAGCAAGAAGGCCCTGGCCAGATGCCAGCCCCTCGATCTTGGACTTCCTAGCCTCCAGAACTGTGAGTCAATAAATTTCTGTTCATTATAAATTACCCAGTCTCAGGCATTCTGTTGCAGCAACAAAAACGAATAAGTCAGATATTTTGCTGAACATCCCACAATTGAGATTTGTCTGGGTTTTTTCCCCGTGGTTAGACTGGGTGATGTGTTTTGGAAAGGATGACCACAGAGGTAAAATGCCATTCTCATTACAACATATCAATGGTACACAGTATCAATATGATTTATCACTGTTGATGTTAACCTTGATCTGGCTTGGTAATATTTGTCAGGCTTCTCCACTGGGAAGTTATTTGGTTTTGTCCTCTTCTGTATTGTATTCTTGAAAGAAAGTCACTGTGTGCAGCCCACACTTAAGTAGTTGTATATTGTGCTCCCCCTCCTTTAGGGTGGAAAATCTATAAATTATTTGGAATTCTTCTGCATAGGACATTTGTTTCTTCGGTTTCATTTATTTATTCAGTCATTTATATGAGTGGGTAGTCATAAATATTTATTTTATACTTTAACTTAGAATCTAATGCTACTTTATTTATTTTGTTGCTCATATTATTCCAGCTTTGGCCTGTGGGAGATATTTCAGTTGCCTCTTGTTTTGTTTTGACATACCCCCAGCAGTGTGGGGTTTTGTTTTGTTTTGAGCACTTTTTTTACTTTCTGTAATTGCAAGGTGTTCCAGGCTCATCTTGCATATTTTCTGCTCAAGTTCTAGAACCAGCCATTTTGCCAAGGGGCCCTAGTTCCTTTTATTGGAGAATGGTATTAGAAACCAAGATCTGGGAACCAGCTGTGCTTGTTGCAACTGGGGTATAATGGTTTCTAGGCCATCTCAGATGACAAAGCAAGGAGACAGATGTGTGTGTACCTAATGACATACATGCACATATCTATAAACATTTCTATATGTAACTATCTGTATCTATATTAATCTAAACATGAGTTTATACTGATATTTCAAACTCTAACCTATCGACACATGGATCATTCTAGGCTCCTCCCATTGCTTATCTGTACCCTCTTACTCCAACAGTAAGAAACTTGGCACCTACCATACACCATCCATTTACTTAATTGCTCAATTCCAATATCCATGTATATTGGTGTCAGAATTATTGACCCACACTCTTGAGGGAAAAAACTTTGTCAACTAGAGTATACAGAGTCACTTTCATCTTTGGACTTACAGACTATACTCATTTCCAAAGTTATTTGAGTCGACACCTAATCCCCAACCCCATTTAGTGAGGTTATTTAGTGTATTTAAAATATTAGAGACCTTTGTTATACCTGTATTCAATTCTGGGATCCTCTGACTTCCTAAATGATTTTTAAAACATTTGCATAACTTACAGTGACACTTTAAGCTGTAATATTCTATAAGGTTTGAGGAATGCATGGTGTCATGTACATATCATTACAGTATCATACAAGATAGTTTCATCCCCCCAAAAATCCAACACACTTCACCTGTTCAGCCCTACTCACCTATCTTCTGGAATATACGGCATCCACTGAACTATTTACCATCTCCATAGTTTTACCTTTTCCAGAATGTTATATACCTGGGATTATACATTGCGTAGCATTTTTAGACTTGCTGTTTTTACTTAGCAATATGCACTTAGGAGTCATGAATGTTTCTGTGGCTTGATAACTCATTCCCTTTATCACTGAATAGTATTCCATTGCATGGATATAGCAAGGTTTGTTATCCATTCATTTATTGAAGGGCATCTTTATTGCTTCCAGTTTTTGGCAACTGTTAATATTAATTGAATTGCTATAAACATTCGTGTGCAGGTTTTTGTGTGGACATATGTTTTCAAATCAGTTGGGCAAATACTTAGGAGCATGATAGCTTTTAAGACTGTATTAGTTGCATAAGAAACTGCCGAACTATCTTTAAAAGTGGCTATACCATTTTTCATTCCCACCAGCAATGAATGAGAATTTCTGCTGCTCTGAATACTTGATAGCAGTTAGTATCAACAGAGTTTTTAGATTTTAGCCATTCTAACAGGTGGTAGTGGTACATGTCCCTGTTGTTAAATGGATGAATTTTTCACAGACAAGAGTATCATTCACTCATATTCCCTTGGAAATGCACAACTTAAAGATCATCTTTTGGATTCTAAACCCTTGTTTTACAAGTCAGTAAACTGAGGACCAGAGAAGAGCAGTAATTTCACAAAGTTCCAATAGAGTTTGGTAGAACAAGAAATCACACTGAGTCCATCAGTGTGACAATTGTTCCTTTTTCTTACCATTGTTATTTTACAATAATAGAGCAAACTTTATTGGGTAGAGTTTGAAAAACTTACATTGACAAGAGGTGTTTTTAAAAAAGTTATGAGGCTTCAGAACCAAAGGCAGGTACTGTGGGGATGAGCAGATCATTGGGGGTCCAGGCACTGTGGGACTCATGAGCTCAGGTGATACAGGGCCATGTTTATAAGGCTGGGGTGGAAGTCATTCTATGTCCCGCTCTGGTAGCTTTGTACTAAAAGCAACCCTACTTCCTGACCATGAGATTACAAGATTACATCCTTAAATGCCTACAATAATTACAGCAAATCTATGGATCACTGGAAGAGAAAATATATCTTTTTATTTATTACATTTGCTGTTTGTAAAACACAGAGCTAGGATAAGAACATCTGCTGCTTATCTATCCTTTTTGTCTAGATACCAGAATCTTGACTGCAAAATTTAGTGAAGTTTCATCTCAGTCCAGAAATCTTTTTATATACCTGGAGGAATTCTTTAACTTTGATTTTCAGTAAGAAAATAAAAGAATTAATGAATGGTTAGCAAATCTATATTATGAAATGAAAATTGTATGAACTTTACTATACAGTTAGCATGAGTAAGATAACAATAATATGTAACAAACTTAAAATCCTATATTCTTGAATCTATTTTGATTCCTCCATCCCAAGGAACTGGTAAAATCCTCTGCCAGAGGTGACCAAGGGAAATATTTCTATTTTGGGTCTTTATGCAGGGCTTGACTTGTCTACTCTGCTGTACCTCACATTATTTATGTCACAGACTCACTGTGCAGATAGATTACTTTCTTCATGGGTTTTCATCTAATTGTATAGAATGCTCTGTATTTCTTCTTGCTAGTTCCTAAAGTTCAGATGCAACGTTTTGAGTGCAAAGATGTTTATTATCTCTAGCCATCTTTTTCATATAAATTTTCAGCTACAATCAAAGCTCTGCAAAATACTGTATTCAGCTTTCTGTATCTCTGTGTACCACGCATGCACTTATCTATGCTGCAGTGATGGGCAGAGTACGAATTTTTGCCTCGTAGAGGGAAGGGAGTGGTTGCCCAACTAGGTATGACCTACAAATGTTCCGCAAAGGCACAGAATTGGTGGATTCTCTAGACTGATAGAGTAGACATTTGTGGTTTCCTGATGTGGCAGTTGAAATGGGTACTCCCATTATCATTTTTTTTTTCCTGCCCAGAATTGGCCAAAGGTGGCTCTGGGCCCCAGCCCCTCTTAAGGGCAACACTTTCAATTTTAGTATATGTACTGCTGAAGAGAGCACTGGGCAATAGTTTCTTTCTTTTTTTTTTTTTTTTGACGGAGTCTTGCTCTGTTGCCCAGGCTGGAGTGCAGTGGCGCGATCTCGGCTCACTGCAAGCTCCGTCTCCCGGGTTCACGCCATTCTCCTGCCTCAGCCTCCCTAGTAGCTGGGACTACAGGCACCAGTCACCACGCCTGGCTAATCTTTTTGTATTTTTTTTAAGTAGAGACGGGGTTTCACCGTGTTAGCCAGGATGGTCTCGATCTCCTGACCTCGTGATCCGCCCGCCTTGGCCTCCCAAAGTGCTGGGATTACAGGAGTGAGCCACCGCGCCTGGCCGGCACTGGGCAATACTTTCTAATGGCAAAGTATGCCAGACCTGCTGGATCACGTTGGCATCTGTTATTTCTGTGTACTTGTCTGTGTACATGAGATAGATCTCGGTTTAGCTACAATATTTTCTGATTTTGTTCTATTGCCTTTCAACAAATGGGGAACTGGGGTGGTAGCAGTCCCAAGAGTGTCTTCTCCAAAGATTTATCTCTTCTTCAGTGTTCTCAGGTATCTTCTCTTCAGCTCCCCTTTCTACTTTATTCCCCTAAAGATCCGTCAGAGTCAGGCAAATATTCCACTGTTACTGTCACTTACCAGCTGTGGCATGAGAGCTGTCAGTAAGGTCGGCAGCGTGCGCCAAGAACAAAACTCCTGGAGGATGAGGAAGCCCTTACCTATAAGGCATGGTTAAAGAGGTTTTAAAAACGCGTTTGACTTCCTAACTCAAGTATTTCCCTTCCGGATTCTGCCAAAGTGCTTGGAATTTCCCACAGTTCCTTATCCCTTGGTTTAGGCACTGAGGTCTTATGTAAAGCATAGGTGCTGTTTAAGTATAGGAAACATGAAAAATTTAACTCCGATTAGTTCATTGGTTGAGCTGCAGTAGTTTAGCAGAGGAATAGGATATTCCTGAGAGAGTAAGACATGAGACAGATGAGATTTGTTATGGGAAGAGGAGTTGTTCTTATCTTTGGTGGTTATAGGCTCCTCAGAGAGTATTTCAAATGCTATAATTTTCTCTCCAGAAAAATGTATTATAGTAGAGATGACCTTTTGCAGCTGGGCATGTTTAAAAGTCAAAACTAGATGAAAATTTTGCAGAGACAAAATTTTACTTAAAAGCCCTTAAATCACTAGCAGGGATTGGTTGTGCATGCCTGTAATCCCAGCTACTTGGGAGGCTGAGGCACGAGAATTACTAGAGTCCAGCAGGTGGAGGTTGCAGTGAGGCGAGATTGCCCACTGCACTCCAGCCTGGGTGACAGAGTAAGACCCTGTCTCAGAAAAAAAAAAAAAAAAGCCCTTAAATCACCTATGATTTATAGTGTAAATGATTTTGTGATATTTACTCTTCAGTAATTATTAAGCATATTGAAACTTGATTACCACTGATCTAGACCAAAGAAAAAAGAATGTGTATATGCTGGTGTCTGGCCCTTTACAGCATTCTGCCTTTGTAGTAACTATTAATTGTCTGGAAGAGAATGGGGAGTAGTGTCCATTCTCAAGCTTGCCTGCTGGTTATAGTCCAGTCTGGTTTTTTCCATAGCCTTAATACATGCTAATAGATGTGTCTGTGGTTGAGGATAAAGAAAACTAGTGGCAAGACTAGGTTCTAAAATCAGAACATGACTTATATTTGTGCAAAATGAGGCTCTACTGTAAACACAAAACTAACTCTTGGTCTGGAGCATTTGTTGTTTCAGGTGGATGGGAGGATGGGAATTAGAGCAGCTGGGGAATTAGAGCAGCTGAGGCTAGGAGCTGAGGGTGATGAAAACACTGTAGGGAATAGAGAGGGAGATGGAGAGGGTTGTGTTAAAACCCCTCTGCTGACCTTCAATTTTTTCCTTGGGCCAGCCCCGGCCAGAGACCTTTCCTCTTTTTAAAATTCCCTTTGCTCCCATATCTGTTCACTGCTTCCCGCCATCCTCTCTCTCTCCTATGTTCCCTAGTGCTCCTCCCTGGCCTCTTAGCATTCAGCAAGTGAGGCCTAAAGGAAGTTCTCAGTTCGGTAAAAGGAAAGCATAAAGCAGCCTTATCACCACTTCCCTGATTCCTCTGGGGTTTATTGTTATTAATTTTCTTATGCAGTGTTTCTATGAGGCAGCTGTATTTTCAGCTGGAGAAAACTTTGAGACCTTAAGGACAGAAAAAAAAAAAAGAGAATCTGTTAAGAAAGAGAGTGGAGAAATTTAAAAGTCAGTATTTCTTTATATAGTATCAACTGTAGCCAGTTCCCATTTTTTCTACAAAATCTTCCCTGGGTGAATAGAAGGTAGATGGCCACTCTCTCTGATCTAATGGTTTCCCATTTCTTTTTTTGGCACAAGGTTATGAACAACAAAATTCCTCAGTATCTAGTGAAACCATTTATTCACTTGTTATGTCAGCCTATAAATTTGCGAGGAAGTTAATTAGTGATTTAGGTGCTCTGACCATTACAAAAGCCATAAATCTCTCTATAGATCCATAAAGGTACATCTCTACCTCTTACCCTATTTCCTCATTTGGTAGAAAATAAAAGGGGGGCATATGATGTACTTTGTTGTTTGTTTATTGCAAAGATTAAATGAGACAATGTATGTGAAAACCCTAATCATTACTTAGCACACCAAACAGTTCAATGCATGCTATTTTCACTTTTTTTCTTTAGATGAACACTCCCACGCTCCAGATGTTTCTGTTCTTATCAGAACCTGGTGCCTATTCCTTCAGAACCCTGAGAGGTGGCAAGAAACAATAGGACATGTGAATTTATGCTAAAGCTATTGGAGAGCTTGTAATGCCAGAAGCAGAAAGGTGGGGATGGAGTGGTACACAGTTAGCTTTCATAACCATTACAGCAGATTTATATTTCTTTAAGTTGTACTTTGCAGGTTAAAACTCTTCTTGTTTATGGGGACAATCCCCACCTGATTAAGATAGAAGAAAACTTGTGAGATCCTTAGCAATGTTTTTGAATTTTAATTAATTAACTAATTTATTTATTTATTTTTATTTTTTTGAGACAGAGTCTCGCTCTGTTGCCCAGGCTAGAGTGCAGTGGCATGATCTCGGCTCACTGCAACCTCTGTCTCTTGGGTTCAAGCGATTTTCCTGCCTCAGCCTCCCAAGTAGCTGGGATTACAAGCATGTGCCACCACTCCTGGCTAACTTTTTTTTTTTGTATTTTTTTTAGTAGAGACAGGGTTTCACCATGTTGACCAGGCTTGTCTCGAACTCCTGACCTCAGGTAATCTGCCCGCGTCGGCCTTCCAAAGTGCTAGGATTATAGTCGTGAGCCACTGCGCCCGGCTGTTTTTTAATTTTTAATTTTATTTTTCTTCTACAGACCCAGGAACTTGAGTTAGCAGTGTTAGGTAATCTGCAAACAAAATGATTTTTGTAGTCAAAGTACCTGGGTTTTTTTCAATTTCTTTTAAAAATATATTGATGCTAACACCCTAAACCCATAAGGATGGGAATTTTTTTTGTTGTTCTTTTTATTGCAGCATCCTGGTCATTTAGAGCAGTGCCTGACACATGATATAAACCCCCGAAGTTTTGTTGAATAAATGAAGAAATGAACAATCTTGTTTAAGTAGACTAATACACGACAATCTACGCTCTGCCTCTCTAGTATATCTGAGAATGTCTTGTAGGTATTCTCAGGAGTGCTGAGAAAAGATGTTTCTGAGAGACTTCTATGTATCTTGCATTATGTTGGGCTCTTGGGATTTTGTGGTTAACAAGTTAGTCATGCTCCCTGCCATGAAATGAGCATATAGTTTAGTGGGGAAAAGAAAGACTTAAAAAGTGAATATAAGAAGGATGGTTTTTATGGAAAAAAAAAAAAAAACCAAAACGTACAGAGAGTGGAGCAATGTGAGCACTGTAGGAGACCCAGCATGTGAACAGAGGCAGCATTCTGAAAGCAAGTCCCAGAGAACATGAAAACATCTTAAAAACAAAAACAACAAAAATTTCAAATGAAAGGTATTATCAGCAAAGGCCTTGTGATTAATTAGCTGCTCTATCTCTTTCCTGGGGTACAAAGTGAGGAGGACAATTGTCTCAGTGGTTCTGACGTGTGTATGACCCTGAGATGCAGTTAAGGAATCAAGCCTGAATAGGTCAGCAAGCCACTTGTTCTAAAATTCTTCTTGGGAGGAAACATCTGTCTCTCTTTCAGGATGCCAGCCATCACATGGGTCTTTCAACATTAGCATATTTTTCAGCCATCTGCAGTGGTTGCCTCCCTCCCACACAAGCTTAGTCACTGCACACAAACACACCTTTGTCCAAACTTCAGTACCAGGCTTTACAATGAAAGTCTCTGTGGCATCTCCGTGGAACCACATTTCCCAAGAGTGATGCATAGCTATTTTACTTGCAATGCATTTATCACTTTTTAGCTCATTTGAATGCATGGGAAAACACAGAAGACTGTTGTCGTAGGTGGTGGTGTTTTATGGTTGTTATTGTTTTTCCTTAAAGTCATAGGATAAAAGAAAGCTTGAAATATCATTTGTTTTCACTTCATACTAGGCAATTAGGTCGACCCACTCTTAAATAAAACCTCTAATTTAGTATCCTTTCATTTTCAACTCACCTACAGTGATGAAGTTCTACAGGCTTCCTATGTTAAATTATTCTAGCGTTAATAAACCTTATTTTTGAAAATTTCTTTTACTTTTAGCTAAAGTATCTTCCATTGTCTCTGGAGGTAAATGTTAAGTTTCAGTTGTAGAACTACATCAGTTTATAATATAGTTAAGAGCAAAGGTCTTGGAATCAGGCAAATGTAAGTTCAAATTTGACCTCTGCTTCTGATGAACTGTGTGATTTGAGACAATTATATGACATTTTGCATACCAGTTTCCTTTTCTTCATCTGTAAACTGAAGAAACTAACACTCATATCAAGAGAATAATGTCTGCGACCATGATATTGACCCAGTTTCTCCCCCGTAATGAGTATTTGATATATAGTGGTTATCATTATTGTAATGTTTAAAGTATCTAATAATAATATTGGGAGGAGGAACCATGAATGTTTTGGATTTGTTCCCTTCACAGCCCTTAGTGCCATGAATATGGTAGGTACTCAGGATTTGTGTATAAATGATTAACAAAAAAGTAAGATAGTAAGAGTAAGGAGCAACCTGCTCTTCTATTAACTAGCTTCATGCCGGGGTAAATCATTTACACTTCCTGAATCTTAGTTTGCTCATCTGCAAACTGGTAGTTTTATAAATGCAAAACTGGTAGTTTTGCACTTGGATATTTATGATGAGTATTTAATTTGTTCTTTCAGGTCTCCAGAGAAGGAAGTTCTTTGGGCAAAATTTTTGAGTTTAAGAATTATTTCTTAATGATAATCTGATTTTTCAAAGCTTTCAGGTATTCTCAGCAAACTAGCACAGGAACAGAAAACCAAACACTGCATCTTCTCACTCATAAGTGAGAGTTGAACAACGAGAACACATGGACACTGAGAGGGGAACATCACACACTGGGGCCTGTCAGGCGGTAGTGGGCAAGGGAATGGAGAGCATTAGAACAAATACCTAATGCATACGGGGCTTAAAACCTAGATGATGCGTTGACAGGTGCAGCAAACCACCATGGCACATGTATACCTATGTAACAAACCTGCACATTCTGCACATGTATCCCAGGACTTAGAGTAAAAAAAAAAAGTTTTTTGAGAAGAGATATCAGAAATATTGTCATATTTTCTTGATTAGAGTCGAGATAAAAAGAAGTAAATGTTGAGTGTCTGCTCCCTTTGTTATTATCTTATGGACAGCATAGGACCAGAATTGAATCCTGATGACCACACTGGAAGAAGAAGTGGAAAATGAGGTGAAGGAGCCCAATTCTAGAACAATTCAATTTCATTTGTTATTCTGGTGATTAATGTCTTCAGCTTTATACCTGGAGTGTTTCCAAAGCTTTTCACTACATGCTCACCTTGACTCTGCCCAGTATTCTCAACCTCAGCTAAATAAAACTAGTTTTTGACAGCTAAAGAAATGGAACTTGTAAAACGTGGACATAATTCTACTTAAAGGACAATGATAAACCCATACTTACATTCATTTAACTGTATTGATTTTTTTCTCAGAATTTAAGTGGGTTGAGGCAAAGAGGTACGTGACAGGGAGGAAGGGGAAAATCTTCTGGGGCACTTATATACTCTTTAGAGTTTCTTTCTATACCTAATTCTTCTCTGGGGTTCTGAGGGTTCCAAAATAAATATTAATTACATCACAAAATTCTAAGAAGATGAATTTTTTTTGTCAGGTTCACCAATGGTCACTTTGGATTCCTAAAGAACACAATAAACTTTAATTAGGTGATTAAACCATTAGGTGAAAAAGGAGTATTTCAGTATTAGAATAATCTTCTCATCTGATTCCCCAATCAACAAGCCATATGGAATCAACATACCAATATTGACTCTAATACATATTAGTCAGAATATAAAGTTGAAAGAGGTAAATAAGACTACCTCCCTAGGTGTGTATGTGGACTTACAGAACCTAGTTATATGGTGGTATTATACAATGGAATTACGTCACATTTATTCATTTTTGATGGGCAGGTGGCATTCCTTAGGCTTTTGAGTAGACTACATTGTAATGTGGGAAAATTGTTTGTCTAACTTCATTAATTGACAGCACCAATGAGAATACAATTCAGGTTGGTTGGTACAGTTTCACAGTTTTGCTCTATTAATGCTGGAATCATATCTTTATATTTGGCAGTTTTACTCCGAGCCAATGACATCAGCAAAAAGTTCATCCTAAAAGAAATTTCCAGGTTGAATCAAATAACTGTAAGAATGTTATTTCTTCTTAACTTCCTAAATTTTGTGCCAATGATTCCATTGGATATAGAAGAAAGAGTCTTTCCTTTGAGAGCTTTCTTTCTACAAACATTAAAAACATACAATCCAGGAAATCCTTTTAGTACAAACCAGTGGAAGGTGATATAAATGAAAATAAGGGGAAATGAAATAAAAACAGTGGGTAGAATCTGACATATTTGTTTGCTAAAATAACATAGATAGTTATGAATGGCACAATATTATTCAAATTTTACAAACATTTAATATCTTTATCACATAAATAATCTTATTTAATGTTTAAACTTGGGAATTAGCTCTTATTGTCCCCCCTTTCCTTGAAGATGAGGAAATGGAGCAGAGAGGTTAAATAACTGTCTGAAACAAAGAGCTAGTATGGGTAAGAACCCAAATACAATTCCAGTTCCACCGGACTGTAGTCCAGTGGTTTTTCCTATTTTGCTGATGGTTCTAACATTTTTTCCTCACTCAGTGCACCTGATAATTTGTGTCTGTCAGCAGCACTGTGCCTCTGGAGGGGTGGGAAGGTGGGAGGTTTCCCTTAAGGGCCCATCAGCATCTATGGATGGGTGGGTATGTGTAGTTTGGGAAAGATGCTAGAGACAATTCCATTTTCCCACCACCCACTTTGGATTCCCAAAGAACACAGTAAACTTTAGTTAGGTGATTAAATCATAGGTGAAAAAGGAGTATTTCAGTATTAGAATAATCTTCTCATCTGATCCCTAATCAACAAGTCATATGGAATCAACATACCAATATTGACTCTAATACGTATTAGTCAGAATATAAAACTTGAAAGAGGTAAATAAGACTACCTCCCTAGGTGTGTATGTGGACTTATAGAACCTAGTTATATGGTGGTATTATATAATGGAATTGTATAATTGACATTCTTTGCATTATCCCACACTCTACCATTTTGGTTTGATTTTATTCTATTGACTTTAGCACAGAACTTCTCCCAGCTTTCCTGTTTAATATCTCTGTGTTATGTGTTTTTGCACACATTTATCAAGCAATTAGTTTCATGGAATATTTCTCAGTTGGCACATTTCCTTTGTTCAGAAGTATATCTCAGAATATATGGGGCAAGAAACTCTTACCACAGAGTTATATTAAGCTTTAATTAGGATAAAACATCAATTCGGGCGTTACTATGTGAAGCTGGAAATCTCTCTGTCACATCTCTGTATTTCTCCTCTTGTGAGAGTCCTTGACCTTGCTTGCCTGTAATGGCTTAATATTACAGGAATCATTTTGCTTGGGCTCATTCTGATACCCATGACTCAACTGCTCCCTAATATGCTTCAGGAGGAGGATTTAATCACTTTCACTACCTCCTACCCACAGGTCTTTTTGTCTTCTAGCCGCAGTTATCTGTAGTCTCCCTTGAGGGTCTCTACCCAGCCATTTTCAGCATCCACCACAACTCTACCCCTTTGCCTGTGATACTCTGGTGTCCCAGCCAAGTGACATGCACACTTAATATTCTGTTGTGCTTTATACAGATTGCCTTAGTTTTCCTTCATGGTCCCTTCTAAGTCATAACTCGTTTTTTCTCATTAACAAAATGAGCTGGTGAGTTTTGTGATTTTGAATCAGGCATGAGAAATACACAATATTAGACTATTAGGACCATGGAGCTTACTGAACTTAAGTGCCCTTAGCCCTCTGGAAATAATAAGTATGCTGAATTATATACCTTTTTGTCCAGTCTTTATGTGCCACATTGCTGCTAGAAGGGACATTTCTGCTTTCTCTGTGTTGGTGGTTTCAGTATCAATATTCTTTCAAACTCATTGGCCAATTTGGATTTTACAGAGAGCACAGACTTTTCAGGTTTTAGCTAAGGAAAAGGAGCTGTTACTTTTCACAGAAAAGCTGCTGTCTGTTGGAAGCCAAACCATGAGAGGATTTTTCACAGCTGGCCTTGATTGTTCTAAAACTTTCTTGGAGCAGCTGCGAGCTGATGACTCTGCTTCTAACCTCAGAGGTCATGTGAAAGAAGAGAGCTACATATTTTACATACTCACCTCAATCGTTCTATTGCTTACTGTCTGCTTTGTCTGGGCTCTAACTTTCGTGGAGGATGGGGTAAGTGAGCCCACAAATGATGTAATTTCAGAGACAGGTGTAATTTTCAACCTTTTTCAAGATATCTGAATCTTACCCTGAGAGAGTCATTCTTTAGGGGCTTTCTTTCAATAGTCCCATATAAAAGTGTAAATACCATTGGGAGGTATTGTATTTTAAGCCTTAGACTCTTTTTGCACTTAAAACACCTTAAGGCAATGTCAGTCCACACCTGAGGGATATTCATTGACAACTGGCTGAAAGCAGAATAATAGGGAAAGCAATGAATGTCAGAAACAGTTTCCTAAGGAATGGTGTTAAAAGAAACCAAGGACAAGCTTTGACAATTTCACACCTTTTGGTCCTTCATATGTGTGTAATAACCATTCCATTGCAAGAGGTTTTGGCATATCACATTTGTAGGATGTGTATTATGGGTTGCATTCAAAATTTAACAATAGTTAACATTAGTCTCTAACAGTGGACAGGCTAATGTGCAACATTAAAATGTGGAATACTTTATTTTCCAGCAACCAATAAAAATATGATTACAAAATTGAATATGTATTTATCTCTCAAATTGATAACTGATATTTTTGCTTTTCTTAGCTAGTTAACTCATTTGAATGAGTATGGCCCATCTCTCTCTCTCGGTGAGATCAGAAGGGCTTCCCTGGACACAATGGGAACAACCTTTACCCAGAGTCAAAAGTGTGTGGACCCAGAATATGACTGACTGTTCCACTGGGTCTAGGAGCACAAGCGTCAAACCAGAGGGAGATGTCCCACTGGTTAATCGAAGCAGAAGAGGCCAGAAGAGGAAACTGGGAGAAGAGTTTAGGAAAAAGCCAGAGAAGGTGAGAACACGAAGAGCAGGTTATCATAAGTGAACTGTTTGGACAAATGCTGGACATTGAAGACTGAGGCCTAAAGATGAACATTTACATATTCCTAACATCCATTGCTTAGTCAGACTAGGTCTGTTTATGGGGTCTGGGATGGGATGGAACTATTCTTGTCTATTCTATTTTCTTTCAACATGTGTTTATATATTGAGCCCTTCTTGTGGGCCAGCTCCCTGCTAGGCTTTGTGAATCTAAATGCGACTACCAGTTACCCTTACTACTTGGCACTGCGATAAGTGTTTTACACATGTTACTCACTTAATCCTCACAAAATTCCATTAGGTGAATGTTATCTTGACTTTGCAGTTGAAGAAACAAGTTCAATAATACCAGGAGCATGACTAAGGTTACATGGGATATAAATGGTGAAGTGGGAATTGAACTCTGTTCTCTCTTTCTGTAAAATTTACGATCTTAAAATTTTATGTATGTTTTATATCTGGCGATATTCATTAACCTGTTGCTAAACATTAATGAAAACAAGAAATTCCAGAATTTCCATAATATAGCTGGGTAATTGAAATTAAGCTCAGGGTTATTAATGGTGAGGAACCTCCAGAAACAAATAAGACAATTCCTGTGCATCAGCTCTTCCCACTTTTGCCTATACTCACTCCATCAGGCCAGGCACTGCATAAGGCATGTGGGGGATCCAGTGGTAAACATTTGGATATGATTCTTGCCCTGAAGGAGCTCACAATGTATTAAGGGAGAGAAGCAATAACCAAATCAACAAAGAAACAAACATGATAATTTTGGACTGTGGTCATTTGTATGAAGGAAATAAAGAGGGTGATACGGTAGAAAGGAGACATCAATAAGATTCTCTTGTGTGAGGTCTTATTTGAGCTATGAGAAGGAACCAGCCATTTGGAGAGCAAATGTCCACTGTTTAGTGAGGCTAAAAGCATACAGGATATGTGATTAACAACTGAATTCAGAGCTCTCTTATAGAGATAAGTTCCTCTCAGGAATTATGCAAAATGCAATGAGAGAAGTCATGGAGAACAAATGATCAGATCAAGAGAAAGGCCTATTAGGCCCAAGGCCTTGTTCTTGGTGCTGTGTGATATGAATAAACATCAGCTATCACTACTTGCCCTCCAGGAGCTTAAAAATCTGCTGGGGATGTTACCCCCAAAGCATGCGACTACTTAGAGAACCAGGCATGAATGAAATAATAAAACTTACAAGAGAAATAAATAAATACATAAACTTACAATTGAACAACTAGGTAGTTTAATTGATGAGTTATTGGTATTGACCACGAGCGATATGAAGCATTGTAAAGACTCAAAAGAAAGCATGCCGGAGAGATAAAAACATTTTTAACTAGTCCCTGAAAGATACGTGGGTTCTGGCTAAGTCATGAAGCCAAGCCAATGGAAATGGAATGAGCAAAACTGTGAGAAACAATATAGGAGATGGTGAGGAATCCAACTTGGTGCAGGCTTTGTACAGAGGATTAGTGGGAGATAAAGCCCAGAAAGTGGGAGGGGGTAGAGTGTGCTGGGCTTCAAAAGTCATGGCAAAGAATTTGAATTTGCTAGGAATTGTGAAGCCATTGCAGCTTTTTAAAAGAAAAGATACTCTTAAAGGACATTTTAGGAAGATAAAGCAGGGGGTGGGTAATAGGTACTGAAAGAAGGCATGGAAGAGGAGGAATGTGCTCTGGTAACATGCTAAGCTCTTCCCTGCCTATGGCTTTTCATCCTGCAGTTCTCCGGCTGGATCATGCTTCTCCTTGCTCTTCAAATGGCTGGTTCCTTCTCACAGCTCAAATGAGACCTCACCTAAGAGATCCTCCTTGATGCCTCCTTTCTACCATATCGCTTTATTTCCTTCATACAAATGACCACAATCCAAAATTATCATGTTCATGTATTTGTTGATTTTGTTACTGTTTCCCTCCCTTAATACAATGTGAGCTCCTTCAGGACAGTAATCATATCCAACTCTTTACCACTGGACAAACCCCCACCCCCCAACCCCACCATGTCCTAAGCAGTGCCTGGCTTGTGTTAGACAGAAAAATAAAATAAAATAACTTATGAACAAAACTGTAATCTGGACATTATTTTTGATGGCTATTATAATATTTCAAGCAGGAGGTAATAAAATATAAAATGTAATTTATTAGGAATAGACCCAGAATGGAAAAGATAATCATGTGCATTTTCAAAAAGTAGACATGAAAAGCAAAAGAAAGATTGATTCATTCTGTCATATGTCTAGTTAACTCATTGCTTTTTTTTTTCTCTCTGAATAGGACTGTATGTCTTAGTGTCTGCCAGAATTAAGAAGGCCTCACTTTTCTAAGACCTTTATAGATTTTTTTTAAAATAATAAGAACAGAAATTAAAAGATACTGAAGAACATACATTCATAAAAGTGTTTTAATCTTCTTTATTCCAAACAATTCAGTGCCGAGTAGATCCAGCTATTGTATGGTTCCCTGCTGTCTACCTAAGGGTGGAACTTTTCTCCTGTCTTAAGAATCTTGGTTGAAAAGCTGCCATGGCTTTTTTTGCAACAGCGGGAGGTGGCAGTGGGTTGCATATAGAGTAGCTGAGTGTCTGAGCCTGAAGAAGAAACTATTCTTAGGGACTGAAAGTACTCCCATCACTCTCACTGATGCTCAGCACTGAAATTGTGAAGTCCACAGTGACAGTCATTCTTATTCTTCTTGTACTTTATTTGAGGTATTGCCAAGATGATCTTTAGTAGGGTATGATACTCCTAAACACATAAAATATAACAGTAGGTAATACTTATTAAACCCTATTCATGCATCAGTTCATTTAATTCTTGCAACAATGTTATAAAGTAAATACTATTACTATCCTCATTTTATATATGAATGCAACACAGAATATTTTAAAAATTTGCACGAGTTCCCAGTTAGTAATGGCAAAGCTGGGCTTTGAAACCTACGTGCAGTTGGGCTCCAGAACTGACACACTTCACCCTATCCTGCTTGTCATGGTACTTGCTACAGGCTCTCTTCCTTGATGTGCACGTGCAGTCTAATTCCAGTGATGGGTGCGCGGCCCTTAGTGCTGTTGTATGCTGGTGCCAGCTTGTGTGGGCTCACAAGAGCTAACTAAGCACAATTTTCCCCAGTTCTGCATTCAGTGATGTCATATTAGTAGCTTATATTTTGCCATGGTGGAAATATTTACACCACAGAAATCAGCAAACACTGGAAGTTAGGGCTCCCGTATTCCCGACAGAGAGCTGCGTTATCAGCACCTCACCAGCACTCTACTGTCTTAGTGTACTTTGCATAAAAGATGATGTCATCTGCTTCCCAGGAGAATAAAAAATGTCTGTTTTCATATGATTTCAGGATTTTTGTAGGCTTGTTTCCAAAGGATCACTCATAACACTTATATGGTAGTTGTGCTTACATGGTAGTTACACTCTGTCTACATTTACATTATGCAAATTTGAGTACATGTGCCTATTAAAAGGAAAACCCAGAGACATAACAATTTCAGTAGTGTGGACAGTTCTATGAACTCTTGCAAGTGGGGAATATTTCTCTTGGAGTGAGCCTAGATTGGCAGGGCTACAAGAGCTCTGGGGCAGTGTAATGTAGGGAAAAGAATGAACTTTGGGATCCACAGGTTCAAATCCTGTTACTTACAAGCTGTTTGACTTTGGACAATACTTTAGTCCCTCTCAATTCCATATTTTATTAGGTATATTAAACAAGAAAACCTATGATGGTTCTGTTCCCCAACACCCTCAATAATTTTTTGTTACCTGCCCCTTTCAAGAATCACTTGGAGGGGCCGGACTTCACCACCTCACAGTGCTTCTCCAGAGGGAGGGAAACCTGTTTAGGCTTGGGTCCTGATATGTAGTCTTGGAAAGATGTCAGTGAGGCAGTGTGAGCAGTGACATGGATCCAGAAGTGGAGGACAGACAGCAGCAGAACTGCCTTGCAACAAACACAAGCTGATGGCAAAAACAAACAACAAAACGACTAAATGATGACACACAAATATCAGTGCAAAATCACAGCAGAAATGAACAATGACAGTTGAGCCTCAGCTCCCGACACCCAGCCCGCAAAAGTGCTAAACTCTGAAAATTGTAGCAAAGGTAAACAAGTGCGCTCAAAAACTTTCAAATGAAACTAGATGCTCATTAAAAACATTGTTTTAAAAAGAGGAGGGAGTGAAAAGGAAATAAAGACTATTCCATTATTTTCTGCCTGACTCCTTTTCTGTTCTTCTCTCCGCTTCTTTTCCTTTGGGGTTCTTTCTCTTGGTTCTCCTTTGCTCTGTCTCTCTGGCTTGTTCTTTACTTCCTTCTGATTGTCTCTTGTTCTTACTTCTATGTGTGACAGGAGGTAAAGAAATTCTGGTGATAGATTCTTCTGCTCTTAAATCAAGCCATGTCTGATCTTCCTGGAAGGCATCCTAGGACCAGGGGTCTGGGTGGTGAGGAGAAATCCGAAATTCTCCTTCCAAACCTCCGATGTGATCCTCTCTGCCCAGCTCCAAGGCTGGCGCTTTCTTCCTCTCAATTTATTTCACAGTCCAGGATACACTTGTCCAATTGGTGCTTTGTAACTGTGAGTCGGCCTGGGTATTGGCAAGCTTGGAGCCGACAAAGAGGAGAAACAGTAGGGGGCGCTCTCTAACCAGGGCGGGAGCTGCCAGCAATGCCTGACTAGGCAAGGTCGGACTGCGGCTGTATCTTTCTTAAATTCGAAATCAGGAGCTTCCCAGCCCATTAAAGGAATTGACATACCTCAGTTCCTGTATCACTTGCCACTTTCACTTTATTTAGCTCTTTCATGATGTTTTGAGGAGTGAAGGCTGGGAAATTTATGTCCTAAAGACATTATGCAAGCTTATCTTGGCAAATGAAATTGAAAACTTGATTAAGAGCTCTTCATATTCTGCTCAGATGTCAGGTAAGATGCTAGTCTTTCAGACAAAAACACCTGGCATGCCTGATGAAAGTATATTTTCTTTCCTAGCACTTAGTTTTTGCATCATATTGCTAAACCTTATGGTAATAAATAAACAAATAAATACAGTCCTTTCTTAGAAGTGTGAAGAAAAATCTATTTCTGCTTGAGAGGAACCTTGGGAATATTTAGAAGACTCAGTATAAGTGGGGCATGAGGTTGTTCTCAGTAGCGTGTCGCTATGGTAACACGTGCCCAATAGCCTGGTCCTTGGCCCAGTGAAGGGATAGCACCTGGCTTAGGGGTTGACACACAGTATAAACTCAGGAAGTGTTGGATTGAACATCCACTTTCTCCTTATTTTATGTTCAAGGGCGTAGGATATTTTATCTTTGTTTACTTTTCCTTTACTTTTTTTTTCCCCCGTGAAGAATGCAGTAAAAATATTCAGGGCTAAATGGAAACATTAGGGTCACCTAGGGCAGCCCTGTGACATTTTGTTTTTCAGAAGCAGCTGTTTCCTTGTCCTTTCCTATCTTCCCATTCCTCTGTGAATTCCATGATGTTCTCTTGCAATAATGGCCCTGAACTATTCCATTCCACCTGGATCCATTGCCTTTCCTCCCTCTCCTCTCCATTAGAATAACACTTTTCCATGCCTATGAGAAATTAATATGTCAGTTCTCCTGGTACTGTTATAAATTCAAAAATTTTAAAAGTTCATAGTTACATTTTTACTTGTCCAACCACTTGACCCAATTTTAGATTTGTAAAATATGTTCACTATATTCAAGATCCCCTGGTAGTTAATCTGAAGAAATGTCCTGATCAGTGTTTGAGTAGAAGCTAATGACTAAATTCGTAATCACCCCTTTCCCTCTAATTGCACTTTAAAAAAGGGAGCGAAGAATTTCAGGCACATGGTAGCCTGATGAAGGAGGTGATTTGGGGGTGGGGAGGCCATTTAGTTCTGTCAAATCACACCCTCTGTGAGGAGAGTTACATACTGCAACAAAATCTCCTGGGACCCTTCTTCTGCAGCCTGGTGCCTTCCAGTATATAGTAGGGCATATTCAGATAGGAATAATCCTGCTAAAGCAACATTCTGGAAGGGCTGTTTCTAATATTTGCTTACCCTGATCACCAGAACCTTGGTTGTGATTTTCCACTGGGCAGATCCAGTCCAGATAATTATCCATCAAGATATTTTCTTAGTGGGGGATTTATATGAGGTGTTACACAAATGAAGGAGAATAATTAAACCCATAACCAAGGAATATACTAGGTTCAACTATGTACTTAATGAGCAAATACAAACACACACACATACACCACCACCAGTCCTGCAAATAATATATAGTCAAGCAATTGCAGTATTTCGTATCTTAAGTTATTACAGAACTGATAAAAAGTTTATCCAGGGATACCTAAAGGAAATGTCTCTGCCTGGCCCATGTATAGATCTTTACTTCCACCCCACCTTTTCATCTAATTCTAGTATGTGATTTTATTGTCTTTTATGTGACACTATTCCACATTCCCCATAAGTTTCTATTGGAATGGTTACTTCTTGAATCAGAGCACTTAAACTACTTGAGAAGTCTCAGGCTTTCTATCTGCAATTGCTTCGAGTTTACGCCTTAACATGAGTTTCTATCAGCTGTATCTCTTTAGTTCTCATTACTCTTCTTCTAAGCACAACTGCCTGGATCTGTGTCATGCTAGAATTTTTAGAGATTTTCTTTTTTTCAGTCAGCTCACAGCACTGGTCACCTAGGAATGACTTAACTCTTTCCTGTGCTTCACTTCATTTTTTTCAGCTCTCTCATTCAGTGGAGGCAGTGTGAGTAGTTATATAAATAACTCTAGCTTTTAATTGAGAAGAGAACAAATTCCAACTCAATAACTACCTAAAAGTCTTTCCATTGTGAAAATGCCCTCAACTTAGGCATCTTCCTCCATCTTTTTGGTGTGCATAGAATAACCATTTTTGTTTTTGCCTAAAACATGCAGTTTCACAGTTATGCAAACCTGGGACAAGGTCTTTTCTCATATTAGGGTGGGAATGAGGCCGAGAGAGCAAGCAGTGCAGCCTGTGTCATTGTCTATCTGCTGAATGTTGGTAGCCCTTCTTCTAAAGAGAAACCAACACAGAGAAAACAGGCAGTATTGCTAAAAAACCATCTGTGAATGGTGCGGTAGGTCACAGGAAACGGAACATCTTTTGGGGCTCCCCCACCCCCATAGAAAGAATGCAAGACTTGGGACTATTCTATAAACTTTTCAGCGCCTTAATGGGTGGTTGCTGAGGACCCTGGGAATATAATCCCGTAAATTTTCGCACTTATCCCCTCCCCACCAAATAAACAAGTTGCACTGGTTTTCCTAAATCTCTCTCTGAAGACTTGGTTGAAATTGAAGTGGTCAGTATTATGTTGGGTCAGAGGTTAAATTCTGGACTAAATTGGGGGAACACAGAGACTTAGAAGGATTGAGGATAAGTGATAAAGTTTTTGTTAAACTGTAAAATGCATTTAGGATTTAGCATTTAAGCACCATTGTTTAGAAAATGCCATGATTCAAGCTGACATGAAAATGTGTGTGTGTGTGTGTATTCATATGGCTCCTTTCCCAGCTCTTAAAGCCTTGCCATGACTCACTGCTCTCTTTCCCCCAGTAAATAATCTTCACCATGAATTGAATTAACTGGAAATGACAGATAGCAATGTTTTATTTTATTATTACTATAAATCAGTAGTAGCTAAAGGATGTTGGCTTGGTAGGTCTGGACTCTTTAGTCTTTGAGTTTCCTGAAGGTCAGAGGTTTTTAAAATTCAGAAGGGTATTAAGTGTGGGTCCTGAGGTTATCTTTCTGTTTGCGAGAGGGATAGACTAGAGATAATACTTTTTAAATACTTATTTTTTTTTTTTTTTTGACAGAGTCTCGCTCTGTCACCCAGGCTGGAGTGCAGTGGCGGGATTTTGCCTCACTGCAAACTCTGCTTCCTGAGTTCAAGCAATTCTCCTGCCTCAGCCTCCTGAGTAGCTGGGATTATAGGCTTGTGCCACCATGCTCAGCTAATTTTGTTTTTTTGTTGTTGTTGTTTTTTTTTTTTTTTGAGACGGAGTCTCACTCTGTCACCCAGGCTGGAGTACAGTGGCGCGATCTCGGCTCACTGCAAACTCCAACTCCCGGGTTCTTGAGATTCTCCTGCCTGAGCCTCCCGAGTAGCTGGGATTACAGGCGCCCGCCACCACGCCCAGCTAATTTTTTTGTATTTTTATTAGAGACGGGGTTTCACTGTGTTAGCCAGGATGGTCTCAAACTCCCGACCTCAGGTGAGCCACCCTCCTCGGCCTCCCAAAGTTCTGGGATTACAGGTGTGAGCCACTGCTCCTGGCCTTAAAAGACTTCTTATAACCCAGGAGAATTTAAAACATAAAAAAAAAAAGGACTTCTTATAAAAAAAATTTTTTTTTAAGTAGAGATGGCGTTTTGCCATGTTGGTCAGGTTGGCCTTGAACCCTTGACATCAGGTGATCCACCTGCCTCGTGGTGGTGGACGTCTGTAATCCCAGCTACTGAGGAGGCTGAGACATGAGAATAGCTTGAACCCGGGAGGCGGAATTTGCAGTGAGCTGAGATTGTGCCGTTGCACTCCAGCCTGGGCAGCAGAGTGATTCTCAAAAAAAAAGTTTCTCCTGGTTGCTTTCTGAATGAATGGCTTGAGCGTTTAGGTTCTTTTTTGTAGGGAAATTTTTCTTTATTGCAGTGAAAGAAGTTAAGATGCTTCAAGAACTGAGGCTGCTTTATGCAGCACTTAACACAGTAGTAAGAAAGTACTCTGGATGCATTTGTTGATTAAATGATTGAAAAGTCAGCTGCTCGACTCTTTTCTCTATTAATAAAAACAAATGTAATCCTGGCACACAAACTGTAATCTGAAAATGGGTTTTAGAAATCCACTCTACTGAATAAATGGGCCATTAGAGCCTTTCATTATTGAGGTTAAGAAGGTACATTAGACTAGATGGAGGTGGGAATGAGGAGGAGGGAGAGGTATGTTTAACAATTTCTAAATGTTGATAGAGAAGACATTTTAGCTCCCAAGTTTTCATCTACCTAATATTCCTACTGACAGCATAAAAAATCATAATGTCTGGAAATTATCAGGAACTGTGAAGGGTTGAGATTTTATCCTACTTGTAAGTTAATACATTAGCCTGCTACAGTTTCATAGATGCTGACAGAACTCCTGGGTTGGAAACAAAGAATTTTATTACTCAGATTGACAGCAATAGGCAGAGTATCAATTTTCTTGTGGCAGTTCCTTGAGCCCCATTTTCCATAGGGTGATGTGAAGAAGGCCAGGTGACACCTGCACATGGGCCATATGACAAGAGAGGAACTCTGAAACCAGGGAACTGAAATCCATTACAATGCACAGTAAGCATGCCTACCCTGTTGCTGGAGGTAAATTCTGTATCTTTCAAGGCTACTTTCTATGCAGAATCCTTGAAAAGATATTTCAAAACAAAAGAAGTCAGTGCCTCAAAGAAGGTACATTCTGTGTATTTCAGGGCTACTTTCCATGCAGAATCCTTGAAAATATATTTCAGAACAAAGAAGTCAGCGTCTCTGATTGTAAGATGTTCAGAAAGTGAGAGTCCCACGGAGAAACTGTCCTCCAACGAAGTTCTTGGAAGAATGTGATATCTATGCCCAATGCATGCTGTTTCTTTTCCACTGCTATCGTTAAGCCACCATCTTAAATGTAGTGGTTTTCTCTGCTTTCAGTTTCTGCTTTCAAGTCTGGTTTGGAATTACCCTGGGTATCTTTATTTTTCTTGAGTCTTCCCCTTAAGCGTTCCCAGGAATCTTCGCAAACAAGGAAGGTGACAACTCAGCTAGGTCTCAGGAAGGAGGAAGTAACTTTTTCTGGGACAAATAACGACACTTGATGGACCCAGGCATGCCACAGTGACACTTGATTGATCTAGGGGAGAATAAATAGGAGGGGAACAAATGCAGTGTGGGTTAGAATGGGCAAATAAAGGAGAAGAGAGAAAGGGAGAGAAGGATCAAATACGACTCCTCCTTCTCTCAATAAAAGGGCTATGTAGTACAGTGTGGGGGATGAGAAATGAAGAGAACAGAGTTATGTGACAGAGCTTGACAACCACTGTTTATGACAAGCAGGTTGGTGAGCAGAAAACAAAAGAGAAAGAGAAGGAGGAAAAAAAGGAGACGTGAGAAATTGATGGAGATTTGCATAGTTCAAATCTAACTGCATTAGTTAAAATTTTTCCTTGAATATTTTTATCTGCCATTTCCAGTAGAATCAGGGATGGTATTTAGCATCTATTTATGAAAAGTAACACAGTGAGTCATAGAATACTGGTAAGGCTAAAGCCCCAGAGGAAACTGTGTGGGTAGCAGAGAAATCAAGCTTTCATACATTGAAGTAGCTGCAAAAGATAAAGATTCTTTTTTTTTTAAGTCCCTCTATTTAGTATACTGAACAATTTAAAGGAAACTTGAAGAAAACATGTTATGTAAGTAAAAAGTGAATGTTTGATTTCTACAACTTACAGAGAAAGTTAAATGAATTCAGACTTTTTTATAGGTGTAAGTGGGACTCCACCAGCACCACCAGACTTTGTGAATGGTGTCTGTGTCCGGAAGGCACCATCTTGCAATCAAGCTTTTTAATCTTCTCAGCATCCATAAAGACTTCACTAAATTTCTTTAACAGCAAAGCAAACAATGTGTCCATCAATGGGACAAAAACATGAACCAGATTGCCTCACTGCAAGCCCAGATTTGGACCCACGGTGTTAAACTATAATGGAAATTAATAAGGTGGAAAATCAAGAGAGAGAAAACATACCATTTCTTCCTCTCTCTCTTTGATCAAAGTTGACTCTCCTCTCTAAGATAGTGGGAGGTGATATGGCAGGTAGTTCTTTTCACACTGACTCACAGAACTGCTCTGTGCAAGAAACAACTCCCTCTTTGTGAAATCCAGGAACATCATGGCTGAGACAAACAGAAATGCATGAGTAAAGGGATGTGCTGTTCAAATGGGCAGAGAGGAGCAGCCTACCCTTGTGATCTTTCATACAGAAGGACTTCTGTTTGTAAAAGGCAGGGAAGGAGAGCTTGCTGAAGAAGCTGCCCTCAACAACAATATTTTTGGATTCTTACATGCTGATCTTTTAAGAAGTAGCTGAATTTCCTCATGAAACACTGTGTTTTTTCTCATCTTCAAATGACTCAATCTGCTGTGCTGGAAATTTCACTTTGTGGCCCAGCTTTCCTGCAGAATAGCTACATGGTCTTGCGCAAGGTTTGCAATCCGTGGAGAAGATAAGATAATGGGTATAAAATGTTAAGTCCTAGATGAATGAAAATAATAATTATTATGTAAGGAGTATCCCAAATCCATTTTCCTTCCTAAGGAGAAGACTTAAATTAGCCCTGTCCAAAAAAGAAATTCTTGCTAATTTTCTTTTTATCTCCAATCAACCAGCATCCCGACCACAGGTCTTAATCTAGCATAGTATCCTTCCTCTTTCTTTGTTTCTTCCTGTAGAGTGTGAATACTACTTTTAATCTTATGTAGTTATTATTCGATGATTATTATTCTACTCTTTCTGTTCTCTACATATTGATCCTGCAAATATTGGCTGTTTCAGAGTGGAAATCTCTCAAGGGCATGGAATCCTAAAAGTGAAACACAACTAGGTGTTGACTAATACTTTGTGTTAACTTGAAGACAAGGTTGATGATGATAATGATGATCTTTTTCACAGTTTACTAAAAGTAAGGGAAGTGGTAAATTTATTCCCAAACATCCCTCAGAGAAAGAGCCTAAGATGTATGCAAAAATCATGGAAAGAGAAAAAAATAATGAAGAAAAGGAAGAATGACCTAGTCTTGTCCTTTTACATGTATAGAGAGCATTTCCACTTCTACATTTCATCATTATGTGAAATTCAACATGTCTTAAACCAAACTCTCTCTTTTCTCCCTCAAAGCAGCTCTCCTGATTAGCGTCCCCATTTCAGGTTTATTCTCGTAGCTTCCTAAGCTCAAAACCCCTGAGTCATTTATTACTGCTGCCTCTTCTACGCACTCATACCCAATCAGTAATCAAGTTCGTTGTTTCTGCCTTCAAAATAATTTTCATATTTTTCCCCTTCAGTTGCCATGGATACCGTAAAATTTCCCTTTTTGCTTCATGCCTGGACAACTGTGGTAACTTCCCGAGTCTCTCGGCTCCAATCTGCCTTGCAGACAGCTGCTGCTGGAATAATTTCTTTTGCCATGTCATACCCCTGCCCAGAACCCTGCAGTGGCTCCTCACTGTTCTTACTTAAAATCCAAATCCTTTAAAGAAATTTGCATGGCCTTCTATAATCTGACCATATTTAAAGAATCCCTGCTAATTTACACGATGACTTTGTGCAAAATTGAGAAGTCACCCCCTCTGGGCATAGGAAGCCTTGCGATCTAAGGCTCAGCTAAAGAATCAAGCCTTTTTGCATTCTAAAGGGTGGTCTCATCCTTAGGGTGTACCCTGTCCTGCTGTAGAGTACACAGGGCCCTTAGAGAGCAGGGCAAAGGCTGTTTTTCAGCCTCCAACCACTCAGAGGTCCTAGGAGTAACCCTCATGGCCATAGGCAGGCCCTGGAGCCTTCCTGTTCAACCTGATTTCTTTTTGCATGGAAGCTCAATCCTTCTCTCGGACAACTTTGCTTTCCCTGAACAAGCTGTACTTAAGTTTACCAGAGTCCCTTGCCTCATGTTTTTTGCATTTCTTGAAATACACTTCTGTTTCTTCATAGCTGGATAATTCTTGCTTGCCCTTCAAAGTTCACCTCCAATGTTACTCCTGTGGGAAGCCTTTTCTAACTCCATCATCTGAAAAAAAATGACCTTCTTAGTTCCTATAGCAGTGTGCATACTCAGTTGTAGTACAGAGGAGTCAAATTTGATAACCTACGATGCAGATGGGCCAGAGTATGTACTTTTCAAATTTTGGGTGGCTGATTTTATGTGGCTCTGGATTTTAGGGTAACTCTGTGTCTTTTGGATAAATAATCAGACACTTCAAATGTTCTAACTGCCCTCTCTAGGGAGTAGATGGAGTCTGGAAGCAAGGGAAGGTTTGCGTGAATTAATGGTATCCAGGAAGCAGGGGAGAGGTGGGCAATTTATGTGCTGTCCTTCTTTGCTTGTTTCTGGGGCTCTAGTTAAGCTCATCCCACCTGGTCTTTGGGAGTCAGCCTCTATTCACATTAAAGCTGCTACTGAGCAGCGTATGGCTGTTGAAACTCCACTCAGGTTGTATTCTTCCAGGATGGGTGAGGCATGATGATGGCTCTTGTGATATGATTACACACACACACACACACACACACACACACAGGTTTTCATCTACAGTTCCCAGCTCAGAAACCTCATAATCTTTATTATATTCTTTTGTCACAATGTTGGGGTACTTTAGGCCTTAGGAACAGGCCTCAGAAAATGGAATCTCTCTCTCTGACCTTCTCCTGCCTTCTTTTCACCTGCCCAAGGCAGGACTCTCATCTGATTGTGGGTCATAAGAACCTCATTCCAGAGTGGGTTCTACCCCATACTCCGCAGGAAGGAATGCTGCACAGAGAGATCCAGAAAACCCTGAGCAGGCAGGCCTTGCTGGGTTTATTCAGGTCATATCCTTTCTGTACAGTCACATTGCGACACAGTTGTCCATGCTTCCAGACCTTCCCTATGTATCTCTTCATTTGGCTGTTTATTTGTATTCTTTAAAATATCCTTCATAATATACCAGTAAATATGTTTCTGTAAGTTCTATGAGCTGCTCTAATAAATAAATCAAACCCAAAGATAGGGTCATGGGAACCCCAACTTGAAGCTGATCGGTCAGGAGTTCTGGAGGCCTGGACTTGAGGCTGGTGGGAGAAGGGGGCAGACTTGTAGGACTGAGCCCTCCATATGTGATATCTGTTGCTGTTTCTGGGTACATAACGTTAGAACTGATTGGAGGACACCCGGGGAAAAACCCCCACACTTTGGTCACAGAAGTCTTCTTCTATGTTGATGATTGTTGTTGTGGTATGAGGGCAGAGGAAAACATGGTTTGCGTGTTGCTGTGAAACAGTTTCCAAAGTGTTTGGCCATCACCTCTTGTTGATCAGGCCCCACGCTGGCTCTCGCGGTGCTTCAGATTCCCAGTGACTCCATTCCATCCCCAGCTTGGCCCATTGTTGCCTTGAGTAAGTTCACCAGCCAGCACTCATGGTCCACATTCCCGGAGGCATTCAGGAGCTTCTGGACTCCTTCCACATCATATGAGCACCATGGGAGTCAGTTGTCCCATAGCAGGCCTGTCTCTGTGGACACTTCCCTTTGTTGTTCTACCACTCCAAGGCCAGCTTGGATAGCCTAGGAAAGCAGGGCACTAGCATGGAAAAAATGCTTGTGGGTTCTGTCTCAATGTGCCTGGAGTTTTGTGGCAATTTCTGCTGCTGCAAAACCCTCTGGTCTCTATATACCTGGCCCCTGTGCTGGGGATAAACTCAGGGACTCATGATCATCTTCTCCCTTGTCTAGTCTTCTGTAGCTCTCCCTGTCTGATTTCTATCCCTCAAGTCAGAGGTCCTTTCCACTTTATTTTTACTCCTTGGATAGATGGCAACTTCCCTTAAATCATAATCCTTAAATTTCTCTAAAGAAAAATTTTTGTCTTTATTATCTAAGCTTTACTTGAAACTCAGACAATTTGGAGGTTTATCTTTACTATCTAAGGTTCACTTAGACAGTAAAGATAAGAGCTTTACAATATAGTAATATAATATAATATAATATAATATAATATAATATAATATAATATAATATAATATAATATAATACAAGCTTTACTATCTAAAGGTTATAGTAAAATCATATGTTTCAAATTTCAAGTTTTGCTCCTGATATGGAAAGAGAAGTTGTTTACCTTTAGAAGTACCTTGATTTCTGAGCAAACCCTGGTTTTCATGACCACAGCTTTGCCATGGGCCTCATGATTCTCTGTTGCAAATCAAATGCTGAATGGTGGCCTTTTCTTTGCATTCTAGTTAAAACAAAATCTTCCTAGAGGTAACAGTGTATCTGGTTTAGTAGAGCACACAGCCTTATGCAAGCAAGAGTGAAGAAAATCATTAATAAATTAAAAAATATTATCCACTGCCATAAAAACTCTTAAACTTTTATTGTAACCACAGGTTCACTGGACTGTCATTCCTTCTTAACTGAAAGTCTTCCAGGGGACTCTGTCTTACTCAACTTTGTGTCCTAATATAAGAAAAACAAAAGCAAGGTTTAGGGCCACCTTCTATCCTCTTCTGGTCCAATGGAGAAGACAAGAGAGGATCTCAAAGGCAGGGAACAGCACATACAAGGTAGAGAGGATAGATGAGCATTATTCTGGAAGCTTCTGAGTTCTTAAACAATTGAGTTCTACAGTGATTGATCAGGCAAGAATTTCCAGTCCTGCAAGTGGATATCCATAAAGGCAAGGACTAGATGTATGCTTTGTTGCTTCAGGCTGCTAAGAAGAGAAAACCATACAGCTCTTATTTTTATGGAGCTGGCTAGGAATAGTGCTGGCCCTTATGAATAATACTATACGTTCAAGGATTGGGATGTCCATGCGTAAGTAATAATAATGGTACAACAGCTATCAATTACTGAGCTCAGTACTATGTGCCAAGGGCTCTTCAGAAAGCTTCACATATATTAACTCATTTAATCCTTACCACAGTGCTATAAAATAGCTTCTGTTATTAACTTCATTTTACAGAGATGGAACTAGAGGTGCACAGAGATGAACTGATTTTTCTAAGGTCACACAACTAGAAATTAGCAGAGCTATGATGTAAACACAGGGAGGGTAACTTCAGGGCCACTATTCTGTAGCTCTAACCCAACTAACGATCCTGCGGAGACAATTCAAACATATTAGTTGTGCCTAAATTCAAAGTATTGCATTATAATAAAACTATAAATCTATTTTCTATTTCAGGCTTATAGTCCTCAGCGAATCGCAGAAAGAATCTCGTGAACAAAAGAAGAACAACCTTGTTTCAAGTAGCAGATGTGCAAGGAGGGTCCACAAGGAAATTTCCCAAAAGGAAAATAGGTTCATACACAGATCATAGAAAATTCACTTTTATAATCTAAATAGTTTTCAAACTTTATTTCAAGTAAAATTTTTTTTCCCCAAATAACATATTCCAAAGCAGTAAGATAGATCAAAGTGATGCTACAAAGCTTGAAACGGGGATGAGAGCTCAGAGTCTTAAATGCTCAGCTTGCTGCACCCCACTGAAGCATTCGATAAATTCACTGTACTCCTTCTAGTACCCTTTTTATGTGTCATTCTGCCACAAATTTTAAAATTCCAAGTATGATTAAAAGAAAGAGCTACTTTTCAAAACAGAGCCTGAAACTAGCTTTATGATATTTTATTTGAACATTCACATGTGTAAGCGTTAGAATTGCTGGGAAGATAACTGCTTAATTGACCAGGTGTGCACATCAGTTGTTGGGAGAAAGAGAAAATACCATTGATTTAATTTTTTAAAAAAAATTTCAACTTTTATTTTAGACACAAGAGGGTACAGGTGTAGCTTTGTTACATGTAAATATTGCATGATGATAAAGTTTGGAGTATGGATCCCATCATCCGAGGTAGTGAGCATAGTACCCAATAGGTAGTTTTTGAACTCCCCCCTCTAGTAGTTCCTAGTGTCTATTGTTCATCTGTTGTTCCCATATTTATGTCCATGTGTGCTCAATATTTAGCTACCACTTGTAAGTGAGAATATGCAGTGTTTTGTTTTCTGTTCCTGCATTAATTCTCTTAGTACTATGGCTTCTAACTGCATCCATGTTGTTGCACAGGACATGATTTTATTCTTTTTTAAGGCTGCATAGTATTCCATGGTGCATATGTACCAGATTTTCTTTATCCAATCTACCATTGATGGGCACCTGGATTGATTCCATGTCTTTTCTATTGTGAATAGTGCAGCAATAAACATATGAGTGAATGTGTCTTTTTGGTAGAATGATTTATTTTCCTTTGAGTATATACCCAGCAGTGGGGTTGTTGAGTCAAATAGTAGCTCTGTTTTAATGTTTCAAGTTCTTTGAGAAATCTCCAGACTGCTTTCCTCGGTGGCTGGACTAATTTGCATTCCCATCAACAGTGTTCCCTTTTCTCTGCAGTCTCGCTAGCATCTGTTATTTTTTGACTTTTTAATAATAGCCATTCTGACTGGTGTGAGATGGTATCTCATTGTGGTTTTGATTTGCATTGCTCTGATGATTACTGATGCTGAGCATTTTTTCATGTTTGCTGGCCACTTGTATATCTTCTTTTGAGAGCGTCTGCTGGTCTCAAACTTCTGATCTCAAGTGATCTGCCCCTCTTGGCCTCCCAAGTGCTGGGATTACAGGAGTGAGCCACTGTGCCTGGCCCCTTTGCCTATTTTTAATGGAGTTATTTGTTTTTTGCTTGTTGAATTGTTTAAGTAGAATAGATATTTCAAGGGAATAATAACTAAGCTAAAATTTGAAGAATGAGTTGGTAATTATGGATAAGCAAAACATGTCCAAAGGAGTGCAGATAACAAACAGCTTGACATATTACCAAGTTGGTAAGAATTTAGTATGTCCCAAGTATGTACATAGACAGAGGGATAGTTTGTGAATTAGGCAAGTGCCATATCTTGTAAGGCATTAGATACTAAGAAAAAGAATTTGAGCTTTATCCTGAACAAATGCAGAGCTATTAAAGGAATTTAATGAAGAAAATTGCGTTTTAGAAAGATTGCTCCAGGGCGGAGAATGAATTGCAGTGGGGCAAACTGAAAATAGGGTGACAATTTAGGAAATAAGAAAACAGGAAGCAATTGCCATAATCAAGTGTGAAGTGATTAGATCACGGACTAAGAAAGTAACAGTAGATATAGAAGGGTGGGATGGGGACATATTCAAGAGACAGTTTGGAGGTGGAATCTCTTAGAATTGGATAAGTGGATGGATTGTGGCAGAGGTTTTGAGGGGCAAAGAGGAGTACAGACAACACCTCTTGTGTTCTAGTTTGAGTGATTAAATTTGGAAGACTGATATTCATCAAGATGGCAAATGCAAGAAAAGGTGCAGCTTTGATAAAGAAAGAATGATTTAGACATATTAATTTGAAGATCTTTGGGGTTTCTAGGTGGAGATGCTCCATACACAGTTGGATATACAGATCTGGAGTTTAGCCAAGAGGTACAAGCCAGAGAAATATGTTTGGAGCCAATAATAACATACATAGGTAAGAGTGGAAGTTGTGAATGAGGATAAAAATCCCCAGAAAGAGTACATGAAGGAGAGAAGCTAGGGTAAATAAAAGAGCCCTGGAGGACAACAAATTTGAGAGTTAACTAGAGACAGTAGAATCTACAAAGGAGCTTGGGAAGAAACAGCAAAAGAGGTTAGAGAAACCAGAAGAGTGGGTTACAGAATCCAAGGGAGAAAATATTTCATAAAGGACAAAGTAGTCAGGAGCATCAAGTACCACAAAGGTCAAGTAATAGAAAACGTTTAGAATGCCCATTGGAACTGGGAACTAAAGAAAGTCACTGACATTTTGGGGGAAAGTATAATCAATGAAAGAGATGAAGTAGATACTGAATGTCAAATAGTATGTCTGTAAAGGAGAAATGAGATGGTAGCTCATGGGAGAGAGGAGCTTGAGGTTAAAACAAGGGATCTTTTTTTTAGTGGTGTAAAATGTCCATTTATTTTCTCACAGATTTGTATATTACTCAACTGTGTTCTCTGCTGGGGGTCTCTCAAGGCTGAAATCAGGGTGTTAGACTGGCTCTTATATGCAGGATCTGGGGAAGACTACATTTCCAGGTTCTTTCAGGTTGTCATAATTCAGTTCCTCATAGTTTCTCATGTTTACAGGACTGAGGTTCCTGTTTGCTGGTTGAGCCCACCCTACAGAGGCCACATGAATTCTTCATTCTGCAGACTCCTCCATCTTCAAAGCCACAGCGTGTTGAATCCCTTTTATGCTTCACATCTCTCTGACTTGCTCTTTTAGCTTTAATAATTAAAAAACACCTCCAAATTGTGATTTCACATAAAATTTGCCATTTTAACCACTTTTCGGTGTGCAGTTCAGAAGTGTTAAGTATATTCACGTTCTTGTGCAACCAATCTCCAGAACTTTCTCATGTTGCAAAACTGAACCTCTGTTACCTTTGAATAACAATTCCTCATTTCTTTCTCCTCCCAACCCCTGACAACCATCATTCTACTTTCTGTTTCTAGGAGTTTGACTACTCTATGTACCTCATCTAAGTGGAATCATACAGCATTTGTCATTTTGTGATTTGTTTATTTCACTTAATATGATATCCTCCTGGTTCATCCATGTTGTAGCATGTGTCACAGTTTCCTGGGGAAGGGAATTTTTAAGATGGAAAATACGAAAAAAAATGGACAGAGCAGGCCACAGGAAAGGAACCAGCCCATGCGTTGAGATTAGAGAGGTCCTACTTGAAATCCTACTATCTGAGAGTCATTTATTTGATCTTCAAGATCTGTTGCCTCTTCAGTCTCCCAGGTAAAAAGCAAATATATCTCGAGATGAGTAAACTTTTAACATCCAAGGGTTGACTAGGTGGCTGTTGGTTGAAATAAAGACAGATAGGTTCCTCAAAAGGGAAAATAAAGAGTGCAAGTGGTGGATGAAGAAGAGGTGAAGACTGGTGAAAGAGTCAGTAGGTCAGACTGTTGTTGGAAACAATCCTTCTTAAGAACTCTGTGGATGTCATCTAGCTTGTCTTAGAATGCAAGTTATCATCTCACTTAAGAATACTTGCAACTTCATTCTGTTTGGTGTAGGTGCCTATTCTGTTTGCATTTAAGAAGACCCTGGTAACAAAGGAAGAGAGCTTATAAAGACCCCATTTAGAGGGAAATCAGATGGAGACTAAGTACTTTAATGGAGAATTAATACTAAGATAGGATCAGTTAAACTCCAGATTTCAAACACAGTCTTTCCCGGTTTCCCATTACGCAATCTTTCCCAGCTTCCCATTCCAGTTTCCCAATGCGAAACTGGGAAAGACTGTGTTTGAAATCTGGGGTTGGGCTTTGCAAGGGGTGTGCCCTCAGGGGTCTTATGAGATACTCTACATATCTTCAGCTATGAACCCCTTCTTTGACCTCTTGTACAGTCAGCTTCTTGACATCTCTGTTTAGATGACGAATAGGAATCTCCAAGTCAACATTTCCAATACTTCACTTGATTTCCCATCCCTCTCCCAAATCTAGTCTCTCCTAGTCTTCCTGAATTCAGAAAATGTCACTAGCATAACAATCCAGTCCCATTTTTTTTTCGTGCAATTTATGAGCACATTCTGGCTGTTCTATCATGAAAGACATTTACTTCCCCCCATCTTCGTGGACTACCTAGTCCAGGCATTGTAATTTCTCACCTGAACTACTGCAGTTGCCCCTAACTGGTCTTTCTGCTCCATTTTTGCCAATATGTAATCAGCTGTCTAAACAGCAGCCTCAAAATTCTTTAATGTCTTTTCACTGCAGTTGGGATAAAATTAAAATTCTCTACCACAGGTGCTGGGCCCTAATAGCATCTCTGACCTCATCAACTGTTTTCTCTTCCCTTACCTCTTTCCAGCTGCATCTGCCTCCTTTCCATTCCTCATCCCCACCAATTTTGTTCTCATCTTAAGGCTCTTCTGGGACTCTTCCTCCAAATCCTGTCATTGCTGTCTCATTAACATTCTAATCTCAGCTCAAATGTTTCCTCCTCAGAAAGCTGTCCCTGACCACCCAATCTAAAGAAATTTTTCACCTGACTCACTCTGTGCTATGCCACCCTTTTAAATTTTTCTTTATGAGTGTTTTCACTATCTAGAATAATCATTTTTATTTGTATGTTTTTCATTATATCTCTCATTAAAGTAAAAACTCTAAGGACAAAATGTTGCATCTATCTCATTTCTGTATTCTCAGAATGTAGAACAGTGTCTGGTACAAAGTAGATGCTCAATAAATGTGTTGACTGCATAAGTGAATCCTTTCCAAACAGGTTGGTTGAAAATTGCTGGTGGATAAGCAGATGGCAAGCAGGGAGCCCTATTCTGAGAGTGGATTTCTGCTCTTGTGAAAAGATGAAACAAGAACACATTATTCAACGAATTAACAAAAACAGTTCTGGACTCTTCCGGTTACAGGGCAAGTGTTTTTGAAGGTGAAAACAATGTGGTCTTGATCTCTTTTCCTGGCTTTGCAAAGAACAAGGAAGATGAAATCAGTGATTTCAAAATGAGTCACTGGAAACAAGTGTTTTTCAAAGAACACACCTTGAAGTTTAAACCAGGTGACGATGAGGGAGGAAGAAAAACATGACGGTATTTTAGACCTCGTAAACTTTTCAGCAGTTCAGAGGAGGTTTGTCAATTCAAATATGTACATGAAACCATGGGCTATCGTACCCTCAAGGAATGAGTGATTCTGGGTATCTGTGGATGGCTGTTTTCCTGATAACTGATGGTTAACTTGTAATTGCTGTAACTGATTTTTTTAATGGAAAACATTCTAAAAATTTTCCCTTGATTAAGGGAGGCAGTGGAATAAACATGGGCTGCAGGGCAGGATAGACGTAGGCTATGTCCAAGTTCTGCAACTAAAAAATTCTATGACGTTGGCACTTACCCACACTGAGATGCAGGTTCTTTATCTGAAAGATGGGACTAATGATAGCTCATTGAAGGGTTGTGTGGATGACATAAAACAGTGATTGTAAAAATGTCACTATACTAAATAGAAATTTCAGACATGGTAAATATTATTGAAGCTACTAGAAAAATACGTGCTTTAAAGATATTGATCAACATATATCCTTTTCTAATGCCTCATTGTCAATATTATGAACAGATAAAATCTGTAACGTCTTGTTAAAATAGCTATAGATCCATGTGATGTAAAATATGAGCTCAAATATGTGTCAATACCACTAGCAACATTAAAATTGTGCTTTTCTGGAAACACCTCTGATGTCAGATTGTTTCTACCCATTTGCCTTTCTGTCATGACAGTTAAGTGAGATGTGGTGAAATTCATGACTTCCAGGTCAGCTTTACATGGCCACTTTCATGCAAAATCAATTAGTCAGCTAAAGACTGTCTTTCAGAAGTAGATTTGTGATCCTCCAAAAAGCCTCTCTTGTCTGTGTTGATGCACTCCTTGGCAGGATGTAAGGTAGTGTTTTCTAGGTTTCTTCCATGGACCCAGTGGAAAAGGATTCTGTGATAAAATACTTTTGGGAGTTAGATTGTCAATGCACGGTGACAGCTTCAAGACTCTGAAATGTCATAAAGCAAGACAAAATATTTAATTTGGAACTAATATTTCTTAAACAATTAGAGTACAATTTTTCTTTAACATAACACCTGTTAACAGGAAATTCACTTGCTGCAGAACACATTTGAAGTAACACTGCTGTAAGAAAATGTTATGTTTCTTAAGAAAATAAAACCAAGAACTTTAAGGTCGTCCTTGGAAGGAGAGGCTCTTGTAGAGAAGGAAGAGACATCATTCTGACCCTGAAGTTTTATCACTTTCCAAGGTAGGAAAATGCCATATCATATAGGGCATTGCATACTATACATTCCCTGGGGAGCATTTTGAAAATGTGGGGGCACTTTTGTCTTCTAGCATGATCATACTTGAGCATTTACTTGTGAAAGACCATTATCATCAACTATTTTCCTTTTATTTTTTCTTTTATAATATAGTTTAATACTTATATTGATTTCTTCATATGTGCAGATAGGTTATATTATTTTTGAATTTTATTTTAGTATAGCAAAGGGATGATCACAAAATATTCGTTCTAAGAAGGTGTTGTTCGTGTAGCAGGGGTGGGAATTACTCATTTAGGGGTTTCTTGCTTATTTCTACTGTCACCCTCACACAGGTATGCCAGTGTCAGGAGGCTCTTGTCCTTCTTTTAATTTTGTCCCTGGCAAAACAAAACAAAATTTTGCTAACTGCTCAAGGAGAAAAGCAGGGAAATAAATATGGAGAGTTGGAAGAAATCACAGTAGGAAGAATCTAAACAGTTTGGCCCACAAGATGTGACTTTCTGCAGCATCTTACAGAATCTGTCCCAGCCCCTGTGTGTCCCAGAGATAAAGAAATGATTTATTTGAATCTTCAACTTTCTAGTACTTGGCTTATTTCCATGAGTTGATTATTAATTTTTGAATGTATCATCCAAGAAACACTTTCTTAGAAATTGACATCCTCCAAAGCTCAGGTCAGGAACATGAGACAGTTTTACTTTTCCCCTTGTATTTATTAGAATTGGGTTCAGTGTCTTGTGGAAGAAAACCCAAATATGGCAGCTTAAATCAGAACTTTTTGTTGTCTCATGTAAAAACTGGAGATCAGCATCCAAGAGGGATATGAACAAGTTTCCTCCAGTTTTCTTCTCTGCCATCCCTTGGGGGTGTTGTATATGGTCCAAGATGCTTGTTGAAGCTCCAGTTATTATCCATATCAGTTAAGAGAAAGAAGAAAAGGAAGGAGAAAATCATGCCTTTTCCCTTTTTAAACACTGTTCCAAAGTTGTACACACTACTTCTTTGGCCAGAACTTGGTTGTAAGGTTGCACCTATCTGCAAAGACGACTAGGAAATGTAATCATCATTCCAGGAACCCACAAGCCCAGCTGAGATTAGTGGGTTCCATAATAGTTGGGATAAAATTTCACCCCCATTTTCCAAAGTAGCCTCATTTATTCTGGATTCCATATTTCCAGATTTGCCTGTTACTTATATAACTGACTTTAGAATTGACTTCAGACACTTCGGGTGTCCCTTTTATAGGTGCAATAGTTACGCAATAACTTATTTTAATATAATAGGAGCATTTATATGATAGAAAATGTTTCTGTACTTTAATGGTGTATGAGATGTATTCTCATGTGAGTACAACTTACTCTTCCTCTGATTTCTCCACCACCGACAGTGAAAACATCTTCAAAATACTCATCTTCTACTTGCAGTTTTTCTTATGAGATGTGAATTAATAATTCTTTTTCCAACTATATTTAGCCTTTTGATGCCAAACCTTGGTATGAAACATCAGAATTAGCCCTGATAAAAATGTACATGATTCAGTCAGCTTCAATTATTCATAAAACATTATAATTTTCCATTGAGCATTGAACCAGAAATGGGATAATTATGATGTTATATGGCTGAACACATAAAAAAAGTAGTGTAAATTTTTCAGTTTATGGAAGATGCATCTTTACTATATGTCTGCATGCTCAGATAAATTGTTGTAGCTTCCTCTTCTGAGCATCAGTGTCACAGAGAGTAGATAAGCAATATTGTCTGGATGGACTTGGATTTGTCAGTGTTCCCTGGCTTCTCAATGTAAACTTTATATCCTCAAGTTCTCCAACCTTTAAGGCCACACTTACTCTGAATAATAATACTAATGATGATGATAATAATAATAATAATAATAATAATAATAATAACAATGTGGGCATCCTTTCCACATGTACAGAAAATGTAGTATCTTCTCATAATCCCTCCCCACATATTCCTGAGAATCCCCAAGGAACACTCACGTGCCCCACAAATCTATCCTGGTTTTGGCTTCTCCCTTCAGCTGGTTATTTTGTCCCAGATCACTTATCTGTGCCTGGGCACCTCTTGCTGTTTTGTAACCAACTTCTCATGGCTTCTGCTGATTTCCTTGCACTGATTTCTCTCATCGCAGAAACAGGCCCCTCTCTTAATTCCCAGAAAGCATTACCTGGGCTGGAATAGTTAACTAAAGTGGCCAATGACTTGGGAAATACAAAGAAAAGAGGGAAAGGAAAAGCTTACTCTTTTCCACCATGTATTGCTACTCCTGGAGCCCCTAGCTTATTGCCCCCACAGAAGGAAATGCCCTCCCCTCACTTTCTCAACAGGCCTTTGGGAGGTCTTTCTTTCTCAAAACAGTGACTGCTCATACTCCCCTCTGCCCTGCCCCTCCCCAAGGGCAACAAGCAAGCAAAAATACAGCATTCCAGTTCTAGATAGAGCAACTGGGTACATATAATATGTTTTCTCTTTTAAGATTTTCAAATACATTTTAGATTTGTACACTTTGGCTTCCATTTAAAAAATGCAGTTAAAGTCAAGGAGTGGCTTCACTGAGATGCCAAGTTTTTTTGTTTTTCTCCAATACGGTGCCAGCAAAGTTACTGTTATGGCTCAGTTTTGTCATTTAGTTTTGCCTTGATGCAGTGAACAGGGAACACCCCCACAGACTGCTAAGCTGTGTACCAGGTGTTGTGCCTTTGATGAGGCCCAGGAATGTTTCAAGGAGTGTGTGGTATAGGGCAGGTGACTGTTGGCTTCTCCTATTTTCCCACCACATGTGGGCACACATCTGCTGTGTCCTGCTGGCACTCTCCTTGGGCTCCCATTGCCTTGGCCTCATTTCTTAGCTCTTTTCCCCTGGCAAGCCTCTTCCACAGTGTGGGGGTGTCTGCTGCTAACCAAGCTGGTATCACATCTAAACTCCATCTTTACCACTGCCTCCACATTTACTCATATTTGTCATTCTCTCTCTCTCTTTTTTTCCTAATTTCCTAATTAGCCACTCACATTTCCTGTTATTTTACTCATGTTTCTTGGATAATGAGATGTATAGGTATTGCCATCCAATGAGAGTTTTTATTCCATTTCATAGCCATGCGATGACTTAGATCCTCAGCATTTCTGACTCTTTCATTTGATGTGGGCTGTTTTCAGAAATTGCTCCTCTACCACTGAGAGATTTTTGCTTTGTTTCGTTCAAATATTTCAGCCATTTTTTGAACCTGGAGCTGTTCCAGAAGTCTAATGGATTCAGAAGGCTCCACTTAGGCAGAGTTTTTCTGTTTATCAATTATTATATGGTGCTTGGTATTCAACATGTGCTGTGTATCAGAATGTACAGACCTGAATTAGAGGTGATGTTTTCCAGGAAGGTCCAATTCAATCATGAGAAAGAGTATGTCTTTGGGTTGTTAATTCTCCAGAAGAATGCATTTCTGTTCCTCCATTATAAATCGGGCAAGGGTGGGTTCTCAATTGGTTAAAAGTGATTTAGGGTTTAAAGCTAGCGTGAAGAAAATATAAAATTGTTATGAAACATTCTGGATATAAAAGGTTAAAACAATGAGGATTGGTAAAAAACTGGCATCAGTTGGGGATTTTTTTATTGTAAATAACAAAAATCCAAGTAAAATTGGCTGAAGGAAATAGGAGATTATTTGGTTCATGCAAGTAGAAAGAATGGGGTGCGGCTGGCCTCACTTTCAGCTGGGTACCAGGATTCTCTCTGCATCTCTCCTGTCTCTGCTCCCCCTTGCCTGATGGTGCCCTTTTCTTCTGTGGCAGATAGATATTCTCTATGCAACATGGCCAATGTAGCTTATGTGGCTTATTCCATTGTTCCAGACCCTTGGCTTAATAAAAATCTTCCCAGCTCAGTGATTATGGAGAAATAAGCAGTGAAATTTTCTCTTCCTGTTTCAATCCATACAAATCATAGTGAAAGGTTCTCTTGGCACAACTAAGGTCCTGAGCCTGTCACATGGCTATATGTAGGTTAAACCTGCCCTGGCTCTGATCACTGGCCCAGCCCCGTGGCAGGTGGTGTGTGTATATGCATGTGTGTGTAGGGGGTGGGCTTGGGTGGGTGGGTCACTATAATTGGCAGTTTCCACAGAATTGCATGCTCTTTTGAGGGGGTAGAAGCAGTTACCTGGAGAAGGAAAAGGGGATTTTAGATAGACCAACATCTACATTCACTGCAAGGATGAAGAAAGTAACTAAATTGTTCAACTTTGGAAAGAATGTAAATAGAAAGTAGAATAATGATACAAAAATACAGGAGGAAAAAGAACAAATTTGTGGGGAGGATAGGAAATAAAAATGATTATCCCAATGATAAAATATTTCAAGATTATCCTGAATATTTGAAGTTTTTTGGCATTGTAGAATGTAGTTAATATTAAGACGTACTATTGAAAGTAGGATGAGCCTGGCATGGTGGTGCACACTTGTAGTCCCAGCTACTCGGGAGGCTGAAGAAGGAGGAGCCCTTGAGCCCAGGAATTTGAGGTTATAGTGAGCAAGCTATGATTGTACCACTGCACTCCAGCCTGAGTGACAAAGTGAGACCCTGTCTTTAAAAAGAAAATTAGGATAAACTAAGTAAAAATGATTCGTGGACTAAAGTAATGTGTATTCATAGAAACATAAATGGTCTCAATTACCTGGTTTAAATTTTATCTACTTACTGGCTTAGAATGACATTGGGTGGATTTCCTGGAAGACTGAATCTTCAATGTGGATTTTCAGTGGATTTTTAGTAAAAGGGTATTCCATGAGAAAGAAAGAAGGAACAGAGCTGGGAGTTTGATCTGATGAGATATGGCTTCAAAGCTTTAAAAGCTGGCAAGCATGATGGTGAACTCAACCAGAATGACTAACTGTGATCCCACATAGCCAACCACAGGCATCCTGAGCACCAGGGGAAATTTCCAGAGAAGACACAAAACAGCCTCATTTAGACTGAGGCTTATGCTAATGTCAGGAATTATACAAGCAGCACAATACAGGGAAGTGTGGCCTACGTTTGGTACTGTAAGGTCCAAAAGTTCATGGATTATTCTTTCCTGAGGAAATAAACAGTTGGAAATCAAATGAGGTAAAAGGAAAGTTACTCAGTGAGAGCAAAGCTTAACTTCTTTAGGGTTCCTCATTAAGTAAATCCATATATATAACCTCTGGAGATGGTAAGGCTGTTATAAATATCCACTCCATCACACCCTCTCTACTGATACAAGATACCGACATCAGTTCTTATCCTAAATCAAGATCTTGACCTACCTTCATAATACAGTAAAACACCACCACCTGTCTATGCTGATGAATTAGTGTACTAAAATGGAAACAGAGTGGGTTCCAAATCCTAGCATCACCACTTGGACATGACACAGTCATTTAAATGCCCAAGGCTCAGTTTTCTCATTTGGAGAATGGGGAAACCTAGGACTAAGAACCTAGATCTTCTATTGTTAATCCAGTGCACCTTCCCCCAAATAACAATATTTTTCTCTCAACATGACAATTGTGCAAACTGAATGAAGCATACACAAAAGTGCTGCATATAGACAGAAAGGGGACTGGCATTTATTGAGCAGCTACTATAATGCAGGCATTTAAGGTTCAAGAATGACTAAGACATGGTCTGCCCCTGAATGTTATGCTAGACAGACTGACACCCTTTCCACCATCAAATGTCCACATCCTAATCTCCCAAATCTGTGAATATGTTAACTTACATGCAAAAGGAACTTTGTAGATGTGGTTAAGTTAGGATTTTGAGATTGGAAAATTATCTTGGATTAAATCTGGGCAGATTCAGTGTCATCACAAGGGTCCATATGAGAGAAAGAGGGAGTGAGGAGAAGCAGAGGCACAGAGAAGGAGGTGTGACAATGGAAGCAGAGGTCAGAGTGAAGTGAGAAAGAGGCCAAGGCTAAGAAATGTAAGCAGCCTATAGAAGCTAGAAAAGGCAAGAAAATGGATTTTCTTCTAGAGCCTCCAGAAAGAATGTAATCTTGCCAACACCTTGATCTTAGCCATTAGACCCATTTTAGACTTCTACCCCCATGCCCCCAAATAGTAAGATGAATTTTTGTTGTTTTAAGCCATGAAGTTTGTGGTAATTTGTAACAGCAGCAATGGGAAGCTCATAACAGTGGCTTGCAACGTATGAGATGAAGGAATCCATAAACAGAAAATCTCAATTCAGTATTGTAGGTGCTATGACAGGGGTGAGCACAGGGTGCTATGGGAGAATAGGGCAGTGCTCCTCACCCAGCCCGTGTGTGTGTTAGAGTTCAAGGAAGGCTTTCAGACTTAGATGAGCTTGGTCATTAAGACATTTTTCTCTTGCCTGTGTCTTCAGTATTTCCCTCTCTATTGTTTTTTCCTATCAGCCTATCAATAGGATCCCAAATATATAATCTCCCATTGTAAAAACTCTTTCTCTATCTTGGCTCTCCTTTTAGCTGTCTCTGTAAGGAGCTATGAGTAAGGAGGATGGGGAGGCAGTCAGGCCTTACATGTTGTATAATGTGCTTGGTTTTTTTTAGGTAAGCAATGGGGAGCCATGGAGGGATTTCGAGTAAGGGGTAGATATTTAGTTTTAGAAATATCACTCTGACAGCATATGGAGGAAGATTTAAAAGGAATACTGAGTCTGGGAAGCCTGTTGGAAGCATTCCTCACCTGTAAAACAGGCATGATAAATATTGCTGTCTCTCAGGGTTGTGTGAATTAAATAGAAATTGGAAGAAATACCTTCAAAGACTATACATACAGGACTGTGCAAACAAGGGTTCTTTTGTTTTACCAAGAAGTGCTTTGTTACTTCTCAGGAAATATATATTTCTATTCACCCTCTTGTGTAGAATCATAGAATATTTGAGCTGGGAAGTATGTGAGCTGGAAAGAATCTGAGAGCTCTTAGATGATGCAATCATTTTATTTACACATTGGAGCTTGGAGGCTAAAAGAATTTAAAGCAACCTGCCAAGAGCATAGAGAAGAGTCAGTGATAGGGTGGGAGCTGGAACTTAGAACTCCTGATGTCTAGACTAGGACTTTTCTCAGTACACCAAGGCTTCTCAGGCTGTTTTTCTCATCCCATGAGATGATCCTGCAGTGGAGGGAGAAACTATTATCAAAAAATTTTGAGATAACAGGAAAAGAGAATGAGAAAATCTCAGAAAATGCAAACGGTTGCATCTTTTACTTCACCACGTATATTAATATCTTAAAAGTTTCTAAGAACACCTGTCCTAAAGAAACTTGTTTAACTTACATTTCTCAAACTTAGTTGACTATAGAAACCCACCTTTTTGTTTTCATTTTCGCATAAGTTCTATCAGGAGTTGCATGTGTCACTTTTTAGGGAACCCCTTCCTGCCCTCTCTGCATAATTTCTTTCAATTTCTCCCTTTCATTTTCTTTCCTTCTTTTTCATTGTTTGTTCACAAAATTCCCAGCAGGGGTTGAGCCAGCTTATATAACTTGTTTTTCAAAAGACCTAAGTGAGGGGGATGAGCATGTATTTATGGTGTTTACCACTCTCATTTTATTAATGTGAATTCTGGCTTTCATTTTATTTAAGAAAAATCAGTGTTTACTATTTTCTCTCCTTCCTCTCTATGCACACTACAGGATTCTCTACATTGATCACTAAGCTGGAGAGACACTGACTCCAGTTAGAAATGAGTATGCTTTAACTCAGTCTGATAAATAGGATACATTTTTTTGTGGGGGAATATTTCCTAATTATATATGTTTACAATTTATAGTAAATATAATAATCAGGCATACCTTATTGCTGTTGCTTAATCATACCATTTATACAATACTTCCACATTTTTTTTCCATGCTCCTAGTGCCAATATCCTAAAATCAGCAGAATAGCTACTTTATATGCTCATGTTACAAATGGAAGTCTGTGGCTCAGAAGGATTACTGACTGGTGCTAGTGACCAGAGTGTGGCATGAGGGGGAGAAGATATGTCTTATCCATATTGATCTAATGGTATTGATTTGAATACCTACAAAATGGTTCATAAAGGAGTTTTAAAATTTAACTTCCTAAAGAATTGACTCACACAATTGTGGAGGCTGGGAAATCCAAAATCTGCAGGGTAGGCCAGCCAGCTGGTGACCGAGGGAAAAGCTGATGTTGCAGCTCAAGTCTGAGGGCGGTTTGGGGCAGAATTCCCTCTTCCTTTGGGATCTCTGTCTGTTTATTCTTAAGGCCATCAACTGATCGGATGAGGCCCATTCATGTTATAGAAGGTAATCGGCCTTACTCAAAGTTTACTGATTTAAATGTGTAATTGACTTAAATCTCATCTAAAAGTAGCTTAACGAAAAGCATTTAGACTTGTGTTTGACCAAATGTCTGAGTACAATGGCCTAGGCAAGTTGACACGTAAAATTAACCATCACGTCAAGTGACTGATGTTCATGAGTGACACACTCCCTCAAACTAGACCGAGTGAGTGTTGTGTCTCCTGAGGGCCAAAGTCCTCTTTGCTGTTTCCCAGTAAAGAACCAAGAATGGTGAGGAAATAATGCCGACAGTGAACAGGATAGAGAGAGGCTTATTCTAAAAGCTTGAGTCAGAGTGGTCTAGAATGAGATATTTTATTTTAAGGAGACCAGATATTGTCTAGTAAGGTTGATGGTTACCACCCAGTTTCAAAAACTATCAGAGCTGGGGTGGACCCTATAGTTTTCTAGCTCTGCCCCTTCTACAGAAAGATGAAGTGAAGGGACTGAGGCCCAAGCCAAAGGCCTTCTTTAAAGAAAGACTGAGGGAAGTCAAGTCCTCTGAGTCCTTGTCCAATGCCACTGATTTTAAAATACTGAATTCCATGGGACTCTTCAGTGACATTCTGGGGCTGGCCATTCACTGGTGATATATTGCAGTCAGGCAGATCTTAATGGAAGGGGAGTCATTAGAGGATCTGGCTAACTGACTATTTGAATTAACAATGTCTTCAGTTGGAAAACTAATGAGAAACAAGGGGTGTTGGAAAAGGGTCTGGCTGAGCTTTATTTTGTGTACAGACTAAAATGAGGTTTTCCCTAAATGATATTTTCTTTACCAGAATCACTGTTCACATGGCAATCTAAAAGTTTCTAAATATTAGCTAAACTAAGACGTTAATAGTTGAGAAATTAGGAAAAGTGTGATAAAAGCCTATATATAATTTTTAGGGCTGAGAAAATTATTTAAAAACCACTGTAAACAAGTGTTTTTGAGTCTGTATATAAGATTACTGAGTTATTCAACTCTATTTCATGCCACATAGCAACACTGGTCTTTTTTTCCCTATATATTTATTGATCATTTATGTTTCTTTCATATGACTTTCTTACTTATGGCTTTTCTTAAAAAAACTAAGAAGTAAAAATTGTACATTTTTATGGCATACAATGTGATATGTGTGTGTGGGTGTATATGTATATTTATATGTATGTATATACACACCCATGCACACATTGTGGAAAGATTAAATCAGCCATTTATCATACGCATGATACCCACATACTTATCTTTTTTTGTTTGGTGAGAGCACTTAAACTCTACTGTACTAGCAATTTTCAAGTACACTGCATATTGCTGTTAACTACAGTCATCATGATGTACAATATATCTCTTGAACTTATTCCCCCTAACTGAAATTTTGTGTTCTTTGACCAGCATCTCCGCAGTTCCCCACCTTATGGCCTCTGATAACCACAATTTTCTCTCTGTTTCCATGAGAGTGACTTTTTAAGATTCCACATATAAGTGAGATCATGCAGTATTTTTGTCTTTTTATGCCTGGTTTATTTCACTTTTTAATGTCCACCAGATTCATCCATCTTGTCACAAATGACAGAATTTCTTTGTTTTTTAAGGCTATTATTCCACTGTGTACATATACCACATTTTCTTTATCCGTTCATCTGTTGATGGACACTTAGGTTGATTCCATATCTTGGCTACTGTGAATAGTGCTGTGATAAACACGGGAGTGCTGATAGTACTTCAAGACATTGATTTAATATCCTTTGAATATATACCCAGAAGTGAGATTGCTGGATCATATGGTAGTTCTATTCTTAATTTTTTGGGGAATCTCCATATCATCTTCCATAATAGTTGTACTAATTTACATTCTCACCAACTGTACAAGAGGTTCCTTTTCTCTACATCATCACCAACACTTGTTATCTTTTGTCTTTTTGACAGCAGCCATTATAACAGGTGTGAAATAACATACCTTTGTGGTTTTAATTTGCATTTCCCTGATGATTAGTGATGTTGAACATATTTTCACATACTTGTTGGCCCTTTGCATGTCTTCTTTTGAGAAATGTCTATTCAGGTCCCTTGCCCATTTTTAATTGGGTTGTTTTTTTACTATTGAGTTGTAAGATATATTTCTTATATATTGTGAATATTAACCCCTTATCAGATGTATGATTTGCAAATATACTTTTGTATTTTGTTGGTTGCATCTTCACTGTGTTGAGCAGAAGCTTTTTAGTTTGATGCGATCCCCTTTGTCTAATTTTGCTTTTATTGCCTGGGCTTTTGGGGTGAAATCCAAAAAAATCATCGCCCAGACCAAGATCATGGAGCTTTTTCTCTGTTCCCTTCTAGCAATTTACACCTTCAGGTCTTACATTTAAGTCTTTCATTCATTTTCAGTTGATTTTTGTAGATAGTGTGAGTTAAGAGTCTAATTTTATTCTTCTGCATGTGGATATCCACGTTTCTCTGCACCATTCATTGAAGAGACTGTCCTTTCCTTATGATGTGTTTTTTGGCATCTTTGTTGAAAATATTCAATTTCTTGAGCACTAAACTCTCTCCTATCTCAAGGCCTCTGTAAACTCTTCCTTCCTTGCCTAGAATCCACTCTGGCTCCTTCTCATTCTCTAGGACTTAGGTTAAATGCCATCTCCATCCTATCTAAATTAGGCCCCAAGTTGTTATTCTCTTTCACACCACCTGTTCTGTTTCCTTCATGGATCTTATCACAATTTGTAATTATATGTCTGTTGGTTGTCTGTCCCCTTGCACCCGACAGTAAGTTCCCTGAGAACAGGAACTTCATTAGGCAGGGAAAAGATGACACACGATCGAAGGACACTTTGAGCAAGGCTTAATTTTAGGGGAAGTTACACTGGTCGGGGCAAGATATAGAAACACCCACAGGGGATGATTCAGTACCTTAGAACTAGTAAGAGTGGGGCCATTGCCACCCTAGGTCTCTAGGGGTAACACAAGAAGGCAGTCACTGGATCTGGATGGAGAAATTCATGTGCAGAGGAGCATCCTGGGCAGAGCAGCCCCTTTTGAGAGATGTGTCATGGTTGGCTAGCAGAGTTGGCTGTAGATCAGCCAACCAAGCTGACTCCACGGAGAGGGGGCCGGGTTCACAGATACCCTTACTTCATTTTCCTTTCTCCTTCCTAATTTCTACTGGGAACCTGAGGGCAAGGAAACCCACTGATGTCATCTGGCAGAGAGGAGGGTGAGAAAGGTGGAGAGAGGACATGAAAGACGTCTAGTACAAGAATCATGCCTACTTAATTCACCTTTACCCCCAGTGTTGAGCACAGGGCACTGTTTATCATTCTTTATCTGCATTTATTCATAAATGCTAATAGATGAAAAATAAAACAAATTTGTTTCCTAGTGTCTGTTTTATTACATGTTCCTTCTCCAATTCTCATTATTTTTAAGAAGATGCTGCTGCTATTGGCCTGATTCAAGTTAATTTGAGCACTTTTAAGTAGATGGGTCTTCAAGGTTTGTCTTTGTTTGAGGAAGGAGAACTTAATGGAATAGAAGGTAGCAACCACACATTAGGGAGCCAGCCAGAGGCTGCCAAAGCTAGAAATATTCTTTGAGGCTGCCAAGGCTAGAAATATCCTCGCCCTTTAGAGAACAATAGCTGGCTTTTAAATATTCTGGTATTATACTAGGAAATGAACACACCACTGGATATGGAGTCAGGATGTACACCCTTTGCATGGGAAGGAGGAAAGAGAATGACTGTTATTACTTTTGCTCACATCTTCCCAGTTCCTTTCCTCCATCCCAATGACAAGGAGATGATGTAAACTGAAGCAGCCACTTGGGACCCATATATGCATCCTTGTGTTCAGGATGGCAGACTGCTTACCTTTGGACTGTCCCATGACAGAAATAAACTTTCATCTTATTTAGGCCATTATTTTGTCTCTTTGTAACAGCATCTGAGTCTACATCCTAACTAAAGTAGAGAGATTGCAGGGGATTAAGATAGTCAGGCTCCCAGCAGGGTCTGTTTTGAGTGAGTTTGAAAGTCTTTCAAAGAGGAATTCAAAATAGGAGAGAGAGTGAAATAGAAGTGGTGTCACTGGGAGTTTTAGTGTGAAGTTAAAAGGATGTCAATTACCATTGCTTTGTGGTCTAAAATGGACGTGAAGGAAGCGATTCATAGTGAAGGTGGCATGTGGATACTCTATGAGATGGCATTGGCACCCAGATATCACTGGAGCAGTTGGGGGTATAATGTTGGTGTCAGGAGTCAGGTGGCAAGTAGGAAAAAGGGTAGATGGTGGCATATCTGGAGATAGTTTATTTTGAGTAGGAGGGCATGGTTTCAATGTTCATTGAGCAGATTCTGAGTCAAAAAATAACTACATAATTACCTAGTTTCTTACTCTATTGTACCCCAGAGTGGTGACCTTGGAAAATTCCTGTCACTTCACCTACTTATGATAGAAGAGGTATAGGCCAAATGAAAATCATCGTGCTTTGGTTAAAGAAGGCTGAACTCAGATGTTGATGAGAGAGGAGGAAGCCTGGTTGCCCAGGGAGGCCTTGCTGGTTGGAGGGGAGGAGCAGAGTGCGTGTCACTAGGAACTTAATGTGCTCATTGCCTCAGACTTGACTGATTCTCTCTGGGGCTTAATCAAGATAACAGAACTCACAGGAGATGAATATGTAAATCAGAATTTGAGTTATTTATTTGTAAAGTAGCTATTCCTTTCCAGTGTCTGAATTTTATATAATTATCATCCATGCCCCCTGTTTCTGTTATTAAAGTACATATGAAACTGAGTTGCTGTATTTCTATGATTTAAAAATGTTACTGATAATTAGATTACACCATGGGTTAATTGCTACTTTTTGGAAAACAAAATTAATACCACATTAAATGTGCTCGTTGGAAGATGCTTACAAATGTTACAAATGTGAAAATATATACATCACTTTTTAGAAATGACAAAATGCTATAATAATACAGTTGTTCTTTCATGAAAAGAGGTTCAGAGGAAATCAGGTGCGCTATCCAGTCTGTGGCCCCCAGACCAAAGGACCTTGGGTGGCATTTGGAAAAAGGAGTGAAGGCTTGCCTTCCTGGGAGAGCAAGTGAGCTCCAGTGTAGAGAGGTAGGGTGTGTGATATGGACAAATAATATTCAATTTGGAATAATTTGAATTTCATTTTAGTAATATAGGACATATAATTTCATTTTAGTTTCAAATTAACATAAAGGAGAATGAAATTTTAATGTTTAAATAAATAGAATATTCTTTAATTCAATGAATATTTTCTTGCATACCTGTCTCATGCCAGCCACCAGGCTAGATGCTGGGGACACCATGATGAACTAGACAGTTTCTACCTCTATGGAGGTGAGAGCTCAGTGATAAAAGTTGAGATACTCTAGGGCAGGCCCTGAGGCAGCTCAATGAAGAGTGATGCCACCTCATCAGTGAATATTCTAGTGGCTACATTAAGTTCCTCTACTTGGGACAATGCTGAACCAACATTGACAAGTTTTTGCTCTCTGGCCTTTTCCTAGGCTCCATGTGCATTGACTTCTTATGTCTACACATTCATTCTGTTTCTAAAATAAATTAATTGAGATAATTGATTAGGTTTCAGGGTTTTTTTAATAAATGCAGTCATTTGTTTTCCTGTCTCTGATCTTCTGTTTCCACAATATAATGTTTTATAAAGTGTTTTTTGGAGATAACAGATCATACCCATTCAGAAATGATTTACTATTTCAATCTTCAAAGAGAAGTCTTATTTCCAAGCTCTGATGGGCATCTCAATGTCCTCTCAACTTCAATGGTAGAATATGTCACTCGCCATCAACAACATTTATTAATCACTTACAATGTGGCCAGCACTGTGCTAGACAGGCAGGGTACAAAGATCAAAAGAGCATGTTTTTGATCTCAAATAGCTTAAGGCTGAGTGTACATGCATAAAATAATAACTAGCCCAATGAGCCAGCTTATGCCAAATCAGGACCATTGACAGGAAGTACTAAAGAGTCCTGTGGATGAGAATCATGTTGGCTGCCAAGATTTTGGTAAAGATAGGCTCTTGTTTTGCCTCATTTAAATCCTTAACATTACTCCCATTACCTACAAAGTAATAATCTATCTGGTCTTACCTTACTGCTATATGAATAATTCTTTTAGTGTGGATTAAATTTAGCTTTTATCCAAATTGGCTCTCAGTGAAGTAAAAAGGTATCTTTTGAAGACACTATGCTAGGCACAACTTGAGAATACTGAAATGTAAGACATCTCTTACATCTTCTGAGCAGCTTTCAGTCTGATTAAGGAGATAAAAGTCCTAAAGTTAAGATATGAAATAACATAAAAATCTATAGTTAAATACTAAACTGTACAATGCATTTAGGGAAACTACCAACCTTGTTATTGGAAAATTTTAATTTAGCTGTCAAAAGCAAAATATTTCTATTCCAATGGAGTAAAAGACAGTTTACAAGTCCAACAGGTCTCTGCACAAAGTGAGCCTGGGCAAGGAAAGGTTGGTTTGGCCATTTTTGGTGATAAGTTGTGGCAGCTGAGGAATAGAAAGTAGCCGTGTCAGGACTCAGGTTATGCTGGGGAGGGGGTTGCTCTCCTGATGTTCAAACAACCTAGACCTCTAAAGTGGGAGAGTGCCCTGCAAAGGCCATATTATGTGAGTCCCCAATGTCATGTACTTAGAACTCAGCTCTGCTTTCTACTTAGGTCAGTCAGGGTGGAGGGAAAACTGAAACCAAAGAAAGTGAAATAAAGAGTAACATTTATTGAGCATATACTACATTCCAAATATAGTATCTGATAGTTATTTTATTTGTATGTTATCTTATTTTCGTAAAAGTTTTATATGATACATGTTGTCATTCCCCTTTTACAGGTGAGAAAAGCAAAGCTCATGGAGTCTGAGTGACTTGTCTCAGGTCAAATGCCTAGGCACTAGTATAGCTGGGATTCAAACTCATATCTTTGTCTCCTAAGCCTGTGCTTTTCCTACACCTTACTCAGGTGGGACGCTGAGGGGACAAGTGTCTCTCCAGCGGCAACGTCTCATAGGCCATGCCTGCTCTGTAGGGCAGTAGCCCTGACTTCTGCCGTGCAGAAAGGAGAAGGAAGAAAAAGATGTTTCAGATCGCTTCCCTACTTCCCTACAGTCTGGCTCATTTTTTTTCAAACTATAGGTTTCTGCCAACAGAGAGTACCTCCCATATCACCCATATGCACCCTATTTAAAATTGGAAAGTATTATTTAACTCCAGCAGAGCCAGTGAAGCAGCAGAATACAACATCCCCTTGTACGTTGCAGGCATACAGTAAACATTGAGCAGAAAAAAAAAAAAAATCTCAACATACCCAGAAGATGAAACAGCTGGTGTTCATCAGGGCATTCCAGTGGAAAATTCATGAAACTGCAAAAAATTCTGTTTAATTCTCACTGTCACCTCTTGCCCCTCGGCAGTAACTCTTGAAGAATAATGACATGAAAGATACATTCAGTTTAGAGTTTTCCTCACTCTTTACCAACACTCCCCAAATTAAGAGTTTTTCTGCCCTTCTTCTTCCTTCTGATACAGGGCAGAAGCAGAACTGTGTAGTAAAATAAAACACTGATAGAGTTAGGAAGGTCGGGATTCTACCTCTAGCTTGCTGGTAATAATTATATAATTTTGGGCAAGTAACTTTTGATTCTCTGGTCTCTCTCAATTATATCACCAATGAGACTATTGTTATGTTGGGACCAGTATTCACTTATACACTGCTGGTGGGAATGTAAATTAGTTTAGCCACTGTCGAAAGTAGTCTGGAGAGTTCTCAAAGAACTTAAAATAGAACTACCATCTGACCCAGCAATCCCAATACTGGGTATATACCCAGAGGAATATAAATCATTCTACTATAAAGACACATGCAAGCGTATGTTTGTCCAGAACTATTTGCAATAGCAAAGACATGAAATCAACCTAGATGCTCATCAGTGGTGGACTAGATAAAAAAAATGTGGTACATGGAATATGTTCAGCCATAAAAAAGAACACGATCATATCCTTTGCAGCAATATGGATGGAGCTGGAGGCCGTTATCCAAAGTGAATTAATGCAGGAACAGAAAACCAAATACCACATGTTCTCACTTATTAGTGGGATATAAACACTGAGTACACATGGACACAAAGAAGGGAATAGTAGACACCGGGCCCTGCTTAAGGGTGGAGGGTAGGAGGAAGGTGAGGCTTGAAAAGCTACCTCTCATGTATTATGCTGATTACCTAGGTGACAAAACTATATGTACACCCAACAGAGACACTTAATTTACCCACATAAAAAACCTTCACATGTACCTTTTGAATCTAAAATAAAAGATGGAAAGAAAAATAATTAAAAAATAGTAATAATATTAAGTCTTCCAGTTCATGAACACAAAATGTCTTTTCATTTATTTAAGTCAACTTTTGATTTCTTAAAGCAATGTTGTAGTATTTTACCTCTTTGGTTACGTCTATGGCCAATTAATTTATGATAAGGATGCCAGGAGCATTCAATGGAGGAAGAATGAGCTTTTCAACAAATAATACTGAGATAACTTTATATCTACAGGCAAAGAGTAATATTGAATCTCTACCTCATGGCATATATAAAGATCAACTTAAGATGAATTGATGATGTAAATATGAAATGCAAAAGTATAAAATTCATTAGCAAGAACATAAATCTTTATGACTTTGGGTTTGGCAATGGTTTCTATGATATGACGCTAAAAACACCAAAAGAAAAAAAATAGCTGAATTGGAACTCATCAAAATTAAAAACGCGTGAATCAAAGAATATTAGCAAGAAGATAAAAAGACAACCTAGAGAATGGAAAAATATTTGCAAATAATATATCTGATAAGGACTTAACATCCAAAATATATAAAGAACTCTTACAATTCAACAACAAAAAGATAACACAATTTTAAAATGGACAAAGGATATGAATAGACATTTATCCAAAAAAGTTATACAAATGACTAACAAAAGCGTGAAAAGATGCTCAACATTATGGAAAATGCAAATCAAAACTACAATGACTTACCACTTTGTACCCACTTGGATAGCTATTAAAAAAATGAAAAATGGGCCAGGCATGGTGGCTCACGCTTGTAAGTCCAGCACTTTGGGAGGCCAAGGCAGGTGGATCACGAGGTCAGGAGTTCAAGACCAGCCTGGCCAATATGGTGAAACCCTGTCTCTACTAAAAATACAAAAATTAGCTGGGCATAGGCACGCGCCTGTAGCCCCAGCTACTCGGGAGGCTGAGGCAGAAGAATCGCTTGAACCCAGGAGGCAGAGGTTGCAGTGAGCCGAGATTGTGCCGCTGTACTCCAGCCTGGGCAACAGAGCGAGACTCCATCTCAAAAAAAAAAAAAAAAAAAAAAGGAAGAGAGAAAAAAACAAAAGAAAAATAAAAATGAAAAGTAGCCAATGTTGGGGAGGATGTGGGGAAACTGGAATCCACATACATTGCTAATGGGAATGTAATATGATTCAGCAACTGTGAAAAACAGTTCCACATAGAATTATTATATGACCCAACAATTTACTCCTAGGTATATACTCACTAGAATTGAAATCATATACTCAAAAAATTACCTGTACATAGCAGCACTATTCACAATAGCAAAATGTAAAAACAACTCTAATGCCCATCAATGGATGAATAGATAAAAAATGGATAAATACATATTGTGGGGTATCAGTATGATGAAAAGTTATTCAGCCACAAAAAGAATAAAGTACCACAATAAGAATGCACCTCAAAAACATGCTAAGTGAAAGAAGCCTGACATAAAAGGTTACATATTGTATGATGCTACTGACATGAATTATCCAGAATAAATAAATACATAGAAATAGATAGATTGGCAGGTGCCAAGGGTTGCAGGATAGGGGGAATAGGGAGTAACAGCTTAATGTATATAGGGCTTCATTTTGGGGTGATAAAAATGTTTCGAAAGACGATAGAGGTAGTGTTTGTGCAACATTGTGGATGTACTAAATGCCACTGAATTTTCACTTTAAAATTATAAATTTTATATTATGTAAATTTTACTTTAAAACTGGTAAGAAATAAACAGGTCTTCACTTATGTAGTTTTTTAATTACAGGAAATATATTTTGATATAATTCTATCTTCTTTAAAATCCTTGTCATATAGAATTTATGGTTACAACTCTTAAATTGAAAGTTAACACTCTCCTGTAGATTTGAAAGAATCCTGGGGTATATCAGGAACATGTTGATTCTTTGACATGTATATACCTGCTCATCCTGTACATCTACTATTTATAATACCTATTTCAGTCTTGAAGCCTGCAACTTTTCAATTCTATCACCCCCAGCTGTCTGACCTCAGGTCTCTTTTGTTTCTCCATTTTTCTTTTTCCTTTAGTATTGTGTTTATTTTTCTTCTTTTGTGGAAAACTGTAGTCTGTATAACTGCTGGGGGAAAAAAGACCTCTGATGGTGAGCTACCAAAATGATCAGGGTGGCAAAGACTGAGTGTAAAAAAGGAATTGGAGTTGGAAAGCCCACGGAAGAGTGTCTAATACTTGACATTGTAGAAGACCACAGCTCATGTGGTCCTGAGTGCATATAAGGCTCTGGTAAGCACCATCTACTCTGATTTATTTAGTCTCAGTTTATTTTGATTTAATCATGTAGTAAACTTCCAACATGACTGAAAAATTCGATAGATAGATTCTACTATACCACCAAAAATTGGACTATTCCCAGCTTGGGAACAGTCTGTCCAAAGAGCAGCCATCTTGGTCACACACTCTCTTTATTCCCTCACTCTGGCCTGTTAGTGTGATTAAACTGTAAAGTCATTTTTCTCTGTGAAGCTTTCAATGGCCACACCAATTGACCTCCAGCAGTGTGCAATGTTTAGAAATGTTTTTCTCAAGTCAAGTTTCCATTTTCTCGTTAAGTGCAATAAACTTGCCCAGAAAATGCTTCCATCAAACCCTAACTTTTATTCTCTGGGGCTTCAGTGTAGCACATTGTGTTGCTTATGACATCATAGTCTCCATGGCAACTCCTCAATGAGACTTCTCATGGTCAAAAGTAAAATAAATGCAAACGAAGTTCTGTTCAATCTTAATAGCCTTGGTTATTTATTATTGAGAAAGGAAGGAGTGGGAAGAATTGAATTGTATTACTTGAGGATAACCACAGTAGTTTCAAGCCAAACTTTTAAGAATCTCAATCAGTAATCTCCATTCTTTCAATTTCTTCTTAATAAAAACTGAACCTTTTGAGGCTTACTTGGACAGGTATTCTGGGCATTGAGAAGTGAGAGGAAACTTGACTGAGCATGTGAAAGAGGGCCCAGCTAATAAGATTAATACCCCTGCCATAATAAACAGGTTTCAGGCTAACTGTGTGATCTTCAGCCAGTCAGTCAAATTCTCTGTGCCAATTACCTCAGGTGCTGAAAGGAAGAAAGTACTTGTTCTGGCACTTTTAGATGGTATATTCTGAAGATAAAATACCTGATTTTTGTATATTTGAGACTATGGATATTTTTGGAGCCAACTGGCAAGAATTATAGTTATCTTTGATAATCAATTGTATAACACATTTCAATTGTGGTGACTGCCACACCCATAATCTTTTCTAAGGAAATATACCTCCTGCTAAAAGATGGATCTAGACAGCTGTATTTACTTCTATGTGACTCTGCCCCCTGCTATAGCCATTGACTACAGGTGAACACCTAAAAAAATCCATAATGTGTCCTGGTATGAAGAGAAGAGGTGAAGAAACCAGATTCCCTCTATTTGGAATTTGCACTAGAAAATTGTTACAAGCAGAATACAAAACCGAGAGTGTAGATAGAAAGTAGTCATGAAGAAGGATCAGGGCCATGGGGGATGGTGTCCAGTTGTAAGGAAAATAAAGAGAAGTATCAGGATAGATAATGGCTGAGTAGATATTATAAAACAGCAGATACCATGAATTCAGTAAAACTAGAGAGAGGATAAAAACAATAAGTCAGTCGGTAGCGAGAGAAAGACAGTGATTGTTCCAGAGAGAAGTAGAAGCATGAGAAATTATTTATTCAGCAAACATTTATTGAGTGCCTATTGTACAAGGCTGGGCGTTAGAGATTCAATAGCAAGACAGACATGGAGCCCAAAACTGAACAGATTATTAATTTTTAAAATGTTGTAAGTGCTCTGATAGAAAACATATGGTGTACTGCAGGAGTACATAGCAGGTACTGCTAACTTAGTCTGAACAGTTCAAGAAAGACTTCCCATTGGAATTGGTCATTTAAGCTCAGACCTAATTAACAAGTAGGAGTAATTCCGGTAAAAAGAGTGTTTCAAGCTGTTGTAAAGAAAACATGGTAAGACGTGGTAATGAGATGTCAGCAGCTTGCCAGCACCAGGATACGTGTAATTCTGCAATTAATTCCATTCTTTTAAGATATTCTAAGCAAATCTATCTTTCTTCCGACCTATATGGTCTGACTAAAGTAAATGCCTGCAAGATTTAAGACAGTTCACATGAAGCTTAGGTTTATAGAGGCATATGAAACACATAGTCCTGCTCTCAAGAAGCTCAGAACGTCGATGAGCCAACGGGCTGTCAGCAACAAAGAAATAAGAAAACTAATAATTAAAAATGCTGTTTTAAAAGTGCCAAGTTGTAAGTATAGACAGCAATGGTATATGAATTCAAAGTTGGAAAATCATAATTTTCAAATGATTAAACGTTAACTTCTTTTCAAAAGAGATCTTTTTCTTTGTGGTTAATAGAAGTTTTACATATAATAGCTTATAGTTGTAACAATTTATTTTATGCTGATACCAGCTTAACTTCAACGGGATACAACGACTCTGTATTTTTATTTTTCTCCCACCACACTTTTTAAACTGATGTTACACTTTACATATTTTATTAATATATTGTCTATCCATTAACATTTTTTATAGTCATGATTATCTTAAATATTTTTGTATTTTATCTTTTATACTAGAATTAAAAGTGATATATGATCTATAGTTACAGAATTACAGTATTCTGTATTTGTCTATATATTTGCTTTTATACTTTCATGTTTTCATCTTGCTGTTTAGCATTCTTCCATTTCAACTTGAATAATTCCCTTTAGCATTCCTTGTAAAGTAGGTCTAGTGGTGACAAAATCCCTTAATTTTGTTTGTCTGGGAAACTCTTTATCTCTCTTTTATTTCTAAAGGGTATTTTGGCTGGGTGTAGTATTCTTGCTTGGTAAGATTTCTTTTCTTATTTCAGCATTTTGAATATATAGTCTCACTCTCTTCTGGCCTGCAAAGTTTCTGCTGAGAAATCTTCTCATAGTCTTATAAAAGTTCCTCTATATGTAAAAATTTGCTTTTCTCTTGCTGTATTCAAAATTTGCTCATTATATTTGATGTTTGACAATTCAATTATAATGTATCTCAGTGTGGATTTCTTTGGGATTATTTTATTTGGGATCATTTGGTATTCCTATACATGGATGTCAATTTTCTTTCTCAGACTGGAAAATTTTGGCCACTGTTTCTTCCAATAAAATTTTTGGCCCTTTCTTTTATTTTTTCTGGGACATCCATAATGCACCAATATCCACTTGATGGCATCCAATAAGTTCCTTAATATGTTTTCACTACTTTTCATTATTTTTTCTTTTTGCTCCTCCAATTGAGTAATTTGAAATGAGTAATTCTTTCTTCTGCTTGACCTACTCTGCTGTTGAAACCTTTTCATGAATTTTATAGTTCAATTTTTATATACTTCAGCTCCAGGATTTCAATTTGTTTCTTTTAAAATTATCTCTTTGTTAAAATTCTTACTTTGTTGATGATGAGTTCATGAATCATCTTTATAATTGTTATTTTGAATTTACTGTCAGGGGATTCTTATATCTCCATATCATGAGGATTGGTTTCTGAAGCTTCATCTTGTTTCTTGTTTGGGATATGTTTTACTACTCCTTCATTTTCCTTAATTCTTTGTGTTGGTATCTTAGCATTAGGAAAAAACTCCATCTCTCCCAGTGTAGAACACACAAAATAAAAAGAGGAAGAAATTAAAACATATCACTAAAAAAAAAAAATCAATGAAAAAACAAAGACAGCAAAAGAGGAAAAGTAGGACAAAAGAGCTACAAGACAGAAAACAATTTTTAAAAATGGAAGTAACAAATCCTTTCCTATAAATAATTACTTTAAGTATAAATGGACGAAACACTCCAATCAAAAACATACAGTGGATGAATGGATAAGAGTAAAATCCAACTGTATGCTGTCTATGAGAGACCCACTTTATTTTTAAAGACACACATAGGCAGAAAGTAACAAGATATAAAGATATTTCATGCAAATGGTAACCAAAAGAGAGAAAGGATGACTATACTTATATAAGAAAAAAATAGACTCTAAGTAGAAAATTGTAAAATGAGATGAAGAAGTATTTATGTGATAATAAAGTGCTCAATTCATCAAGATAATATAATAATTGCAAATATATATGCAACCAATGTCAGAGCACCTAAATATATAAGCAATCATTGACAGAACTGAAGGGAGAAATAAACAGTAATACAGTAATACAAGGAGACTTCAATACTCAAATTTCAACAATGGATGGAACACCCAGAGACAAAGTCAATAAGAAAACAGTGGAATTAAACACAATAAATCAAATGAAACTAACAGACATAAACAGAACATTCCACTCAACAGCAGGAGAATACATTCTTCTTGAGAGCACACAGAACAATCTCCAAGATACATCATGTGTTTGGACACAAAAAAAGTCTTAATAAATTTCAAAAGATTGAAATTATCTCAAGTACCTTTTCTGACCACACTGGAATTAAACTAGAAGTCAATGGCAGAAGAAAAAATTGGAAAATTCACAGTTATGTGGAAATTAACACATTTTTGAACAACCAATGGGTCAAAGAAGAAATATAAAGGGAAACTAGGAAATATCTCAAGACAAACAAACAAAAACACCATATTTAAACTCATTTAATGTAGCAAAAACAGTACTAAGAGGGAAATTTATAGCTTAAATACCTACATTAAAAAAAGAAAGGTCTCAAGTAAATAACTTTACACCTCAAGGAACTAGAAAAAAAAAAACTAAGCCAAAAGTTAACGGAAGGGAAAAATAATAAATATTAGAGCAGAGATAAATAAAACAGAGAATATAAAAGAAAGATAATACTCAAAAAAATCAATGAAACTAAGAGTTAGTGTTTTAAAAAAGATTTTAAAAATTTCACTAGAACAAAAAAAGAGAAGACACAAATACATAAAATCAGAAATGAAAGAGAGGACATTACAACTGATGGTACAGAAATAAAAATGATCATAAGAGACTAGTATAAACAATTAGATACCAACAAATTGAGTGACTTAGAAAAAATGGATAAATTTCTAACCAAACAACCTAACAGGACTAAATCTTAAAGAAATAGAAAACCTGAACAGACCCACTCAGTAACAAAACACCTATCAACAGAGAAAAATCCAGGACCTGATGGCTTAACAGCTGGATTTTACCAAACACTTAAAGTAATATTAACACCATTGTATCTCAAACTCTTCCAAAAAGTTGAAGAGGAGGGAGCAATTTTAAACTTATCCTGTGAGGCTTGTGTTACACTGACATTAACTTAGATAAAGACACTTGAAGAAAAGAATATCCTTGATGAACAAAGATGCAAAAATTATCAATAAAATACTGGCAACTGAATTCAACAGTACATTGAAATGGTCGTATAGTATGATCAAGTGGGATTTATCCTTGGAATGTGAGAAAAATTTAACATATGAAAATAAATTAATGTGATACATCACATTAAGAGAATGAAGATTGAAACTTACATAGTTATCTCAATAGACACAGGAAAACATTTGAAAATTCAACATTCTTTCATGATAAAAATGCAACAAACTAGGAATAGAAGGAAATTACCTCAACATAATATAAGCCATATATGATAAGCCCACAGCTAATGACATACTCAATAGTAAAAACCTGAAAGTTCTTCTTCTAAGATCAGGGACAAGGCAGGGGAGCCTACTGTAACCACCTTGATTCAGTATATTACTGGAAGCCAGAGCAATTAGGCAAGAAAAAGAAACAAAAGCATCCAAATAGAAAAGGAAGAAGTATAATGTTCTCTGTTTGCAGGTGACATTATCTTATATGGAGAAAACCCTTCAGACTCTACAAAAAGCTTTATTAGAATAAATTATGTAAAGTTATAGGATACAAAATCAACATACAAATCTCAGTTGCATTTCTATGTAGTAATGACAAACTATGTTAAAATAAATCAAGAAAACAATTCCACTTACATTTCCATGAAAAAGAATAAAATATTTAGGAATAAACTTAATCAAGGAGGTGAAAGACTTGTACATTGAAAACTATAAAACATTGATTAAAGGAATTAAAGAAGACACAAGTAAATGAATAGGTATCCCTTGTTCATAAGTTTGGAAGACAGTAATGTTAAAATGTCCATACCACCCACAGAAGTCTACAGATTTAACACAATTTCTATCAAAACCCCAATGGTATTATTTACAGAAACAGAAAAAATAAAACCAATACATGTGGAGCCACAAAGGACTCCAAATAGCCCAAACAATCGAGATAAAAGAACAAAGCTGGAGGCATCACACTTCCTGTTTTCTAAATATATTACAAAGTTAAAATATTCAACACAGTATGGCATTGGTATAAATATGGACATATAAACCAATGGAACAGAATATAGAGCCCAGAAATAAACCCAAGTATGTATGGTCAACTGATGTTTGACAAAGGTAACAAGAATGCACAATGTGGAAAGGATAGTCTTTTGACAACGGATGTTGGAAAACTTGGATATCTATATGCAAAATAACAGAACTGGACTAATATCTTACATCATACTCCAAAATTAATTCAAGGTGGATTAAAGAATTAAAGACAAGAAACTGTAAAATACTCCTAGAAGAAAATATAGGAAAAAAGCTTCATAACATTAGTCTTGGCAGTGATTTCTTAATTATGATTTAAAAAAAGCACACATGCAACAAATGCCAAGATAGGTAAGTGGGAGTGCATCAAACTCAAAAGCTTCTGCACAGGAAGCAAAGTAAAAAAGCAATAGAAGAAAATATTTGCAAATCATATACCTAATAAAGCGTTAATATCCAAAATATATAAGGAACTCCTACAATTCAATAGCAGAAAACCAAAGAACACAATTAAAAAATGTGCAAAAGACCCAAATATCAAAATTGATATTTCTTTAAATGAGACATACAAATGGCCAAGTATATGAATAGATGTTAACATTACTAATCATCAGGGGAATGCAAATCAAAACCACAAAGATATATCACCTCACCTGTTAGAATACCTATCTTTTTTAAAAAAGATAGTTGTTGGCAAGAATGTGGAGAAATTGGAACCCTTGTAAACTGTTGGTGAAAATGTAAATTGGTATAACATTTATTAAAAACAATATGGAAGTTCCTCAAAAAATTAAAAATAGAACTACCATGTGATCCAGTAATCCCACTTTTGGGTATTTATCCAAAAGACTAGAAAAATCAGGATCTTGAAGAGGTATTTGCTCTTTCATGTTCATTGCAGTATTATCCACAATAGCCAAAATGTAGAAACAAAATAAATATCCATCTATTGATGAGTGAATACAAAAAGTGTGCTCTGTGTGTGTGTGTGTGTGTGTGTGTATATATATGTATATATTATATGTAATACACATATACAAATATTTTTAAGCCTTATAAAAGAAGGAAATATTGTTACATGAAAGAATATGGATAAACCTTGAGGATATTATGCTAAGTAAAATAGACTAGTCACAAAGGGACAAATGCTGTATAATTCCACTTATTTGAGTCACCTAAAATAGCCAAACTCATAGAAGTAGAAAGTAGAATGGTGGTTTTCAGTAGCCAGTGGTAGGAGGAAGTAGAAAGTTGCTGTTTGATAGGTGTAAAATTTCAGCTATGCAAGATGAATATATTCTAGAGATCTACTAAACAATGTTTTGCCTATAATTAGTAATACTATTGTATACTTAAAAATTTGTTAACAGGGTAGCACTCATGTTGTGTTCTTACCACAATTCTAAAAAAGGAGATATTTGGCATGTGTCAAAATTTTATTTTAGTGATTAAAGGGCCTTCAGAATGGCAAAGCTACTTCAGTGAGAATATGAGAAATTAGGATTTACATAGTCAGTGGAAATAAGAATGCTGAAATAAGATTACTAAGTTAGGTAAAAGAACATCTGGGCCCTAAAAAATTGTTAGTGAAAAATTACATTTCTCAAGAGACTGAGACAGCTCTCAGATGCACCAGAAAAATGATACTAGGAGGACATTAAAGGAATATGTTGTCTTTTTTTGGCCCTATTTTCAAGTTCTAGATAAACTATCCTGAACATTGCCTGTACCATCACAAAAAGCTTTTATTATTCTTGATAATGCATGTATACACGTGTACTTACACACACATAAAAAGATGATTTCATGTTTTGTGCTAAGAGCATTAATCTAACTTGTTTAGTTAATTGCTTTCTACAGTTTTTATAGTTAATTGAAGTTAGACATAGGCTTAATATGTTGCCTACATAAAGACCCATGGTTCTAATACTAATGCTACAATGATTTATATATTACTATACCAAATTCAGTGGTAGTTACTGCATGTAGTACATTGTATAAGTTCTGTTATATTTGGACTGATTTATTCACATGTAGATAGCAAGAACTGTTGTATCATAAACACTTTTATTGTATTTTCAGCAAAACTAGAGAGAAACTCACCTAATTAATTTCTGCCTGGAGGTTCTGTAAAGAATGTAAGCATCTAGGGTTGCATATTCAACAGTCTTTATTATTTTAGATGTTTGTTTCTACTATTATTAGCTCATTTTTCCTGAGGCTAAGAGACTAAGAAGTTTTTCTCCACTAGGTTTTACCTGCAGTACCTATAACTGTAATGAACTTTGCCTCTGCAACATCCCCCAGTTCAGTGAGATTCCTGGCCTGGCAGGAAGTGACCTTCTTTACTGTCAGCTGAAAGCCACAGACCTCCGAAGAGGGCTTTGTAGGTATTGATTCCACATACAAAGCACAACCCTTGCTCCTTAATGGTGGGCCCTTCATAGCTGATTAAATGGGATTTATTATCCAACATGGCATTACAAGCATGTCTGTGTTTTCCAAGTGATCTGTCCATTTATATACTGGCAAAAGGACTGATTCCTAAAAATCCTGCATAAATAATTACACTGCCATAAAAGGTAAAGAGGCTCAATTCTGGTTATTGTAATAATATCCATTCACTGTTTTAAATACTTTTGTAGACAAGGCAATTAGTATCTTACATATTTTCTGTAGGATCGTTATAGATTATGCCAGAGATAACATCTTTCAGTATAGTTTGATTCTTTACAGATGAATTAAAACTTGGAAATTGTAAGATCTGATTTTAGTAGGATCTTACCTCTTTCTTTTGTGTCAAAGGTCAGTTATGACTTTTCTAAGCTTAACCTGAAATGAAACCACTCTTCTGAATTCTAGGAACCAGAGTCATTAACATCTTCAGGTTTCTCCGATGATTCGTTAGTTTAAAATATATATTACAAATTCCAGTAGGATATTTTTACTTAATTTTCGGGGCCAGTGGGAATAAGCAAACATTCAAAGAGTGTTTCCTTTCAGTTTGCACAAATATAGCCTGCTAAACTGAGCATGAGAAATAGATCAAAAAGAAAGAAAAAGGAAATCTTGTATGCTTATCAGAAAAACTAACATTAAAAACACTACTAACAATGTTTTAAAACAAATAACCACACATAGATTTTCCTCATTGATTTTCCTCAGGCCTATTTAATTGATCTACGTTTTGTTGATCCTGTGTGAACTACTGTCTACTTTCATGAAGTTTTTCCTTCTGGATTAAAGTAGTCATGTAAAGCCTGACTCAGGCCTGTGGTAAGATTCTGATAGGTGCTGCTCATGTTGTTGATGTCAGCTCACCCTAAAAATTCTATACCCATGAGTCTTTTCCTTGCAGCTTTGGTAGTTAGGAGTGCTTGTTACAGTTCTCCTCTCTAAAACAGTAAGCTGATCCTTCTTTGCTATTTCTTCTTGAAGGTCCAATTTCTGACCTATTGCTAGAAAAAAGAAAAAAAAAGTAGAGGTCTTCATGCAAGATGAGAGATGAAAGCATCTATTGACGTCAACAGTGAAAAATTGGGATAATTGTTTTTGAAGAAAGAAATCAGGAAAATTATGAGGAAACAAACGAGTAAGCTATGTCAATCAAGAAGTGTAATAGAGTCCTAAAAAATAAAAGGACGAAGACTTTAAGGAATAACAAAAATATTGAAGCCTCAAATATGAAATCAGTCAGGAGATTTACTGGATAAAAAATGAAAGGTGAAAGTAATGAAGGAAAGTAATGACATCGAGGCCACTTAGAAGAAATAAGGTTATGGTTTGTGAAAATAGTTTCAGATTTGTTGGAAAATGAATTCTAAATATGTCAGCCAAGGAAGACTTTATACAATTAGAGATAACCTGTGAGCATTAAGCAAGATTAAAAAATATTTTGAAAGGTGGCTATTCTAAAGCAGATGTGGAGCAGACAGTATTTCTGTTGATTGTAGCTCTAACAATCCCAAAGAGTGGTTTATTCATTGTGTTGGTGTTGACTTGGAAATTACCATGAAAAATGAGAAAAAGGGGAAAAAAGACATGTCAAAAATTACAGTTAAATAAAGCCATGTGACCTGCTCACTCATTTTAAGGAAACTCATTAGACCCCAAGGCAGGTTTTCTAGTTATTTTTAAATATTTTCCCTAATCTACTGTCCATTTGGCTGCTAACCTATGACTAGAAATCTGGCTAAGTACTCAATTACATTTTAGTGAAAAGTTTTCTAAACTAAAACAAATTTAGAAAAAAATCTAAAGACGAAAGACACTGTCATCCTTCTTTCCAAGATAATACATAGGAGGCCCATCAGCTCTGTAATAAGAGAGCCAAGAATAAACTCCAGTACTTGCCTTTTCTGTTTCTAGAAAACTCCACTGTGTGGGTAACCTAGCACCTGTCCATGCCCACCTCCGGAGTCTGCTTGTTCCCATGTTGGTATCTTTGTTCTTCTAGAAGTCCTCACCTCACTCTCTGTGCTCATCCTAAATGCCATCTAACTGACAAGATTCAACTCCAATCCCACTGCCTCTGTGAAGTCGGTTCTCCTCCCTCTGGCTTTTATTCATCTCTGCTTTATGGTCCAAACACATTTTTCAAAGGTTATGCTATAGTACCCAGCACTTTTGAGTCAAATGATGCACTTACGATGTTAAAAAAAAAAGTCATAAACTCTCACAGGATAGTGGTTATAGCCTTGTGTGATGGACATAAAACCTCATAGAACGAGTATTCCTTGCCTTTTACCTCCTTCTGACTACTCAAATGGCTTATAATTTTGTGTTTTTGGTAACTTTTTCTTTTCAACACTTCATATTTCCAGGTGATTTCTTTTGGACTTTTTCATGGAAAATCAAGAGAAATAGGAGGAAAGGGAAGGAATAAAGGCACTTGATCTAAGTCTTGCAGGAGTGTTATCTGGAGGGGATAAGAACAGTGGATGCGAGGACAAAAACATGTTAAAGAAGTATAGCTTCAGACTATACATTTTATTCATGGTATTCAAGAAATTCTAATCACAATTTTAAATAATTTTGAAATTACCCTTCTTGCTTGCCTATGTTCTTTTGACTATGACAAAAAGGGGTGAGGATTTCCTTACTTCTCCATTTTGTATCAATTTATTGAGAAAATATGTGCCAACCAAAATCAAGAACACTCTCTTGGAGTGAGGAGAGACAATATAGCATAGACTTCTGAGGCAGTCTGAGAGAGGTTTGAATTCCAGTTCTGTAGTTTACCTCTTGTGCGACTTTTGGCCAATTATCTAAATAATTTGAGCCTTGAATACCACCTCTGTAAAAGGAGAATTATCATACTAATAATAACAGTGATGATAATGATACATAGCTCATAGGTGAGGTTAGTTGTGGGGGTTAAATAATGAGTCTAAAGTACCTAACAAGATGCCAGACACTAAGTAAATGCTCATTAATATGAACAACTATTATTGCAACCCATACGTAATTAGTTCCTTTGGGAAGAAAAGTGATGAGAAAGGGATTAGTTAATTTAGCTAAGGTAGTTCAAGCAAGGTTCTTCACGGCGATACGTCTCATAGTACTAAATTTTCATTCATTTATACTTTCAAAAATCACATAAAATGTGCATATTCATTGCAAAAAATATCATAAAATGTAAAAAAAAAGAAAAATCCATCTGAAACACCATCTCTAAAAATAGTTGCATTTTTTGTATATTCTTTTAGATTGTTTTCTGTATGTACTTGTGGTCAATTTTTGTTTTAGAACAGAAATAGGATACCATTATATAAAATGTTTTGCAAACTACGCTTATGTTGTGAATCTTCTTTCATGTCAATATCTATATCTACACTTCCACTTTAAATTCCTGTATAGTATTAGTTAAATTTATTTAATTAATTCTGAAGATACAGTTTTGAGTTGATTTCCAAATGGTGAGAAAGAGGCAGTCACATGAAAGTAACGGCAGAGAGAGCAGCAAGTTCCAAAACTCTGATACGGGAGTAGGCTTTGTCAAGGACTAGAAGAGGGTCAGCATGATACCCAGGTATGAAGAAAATATTGGAGGATTTTGAGCAAAAGAATGACATAATCTGTTTATTATTATTCTTTCAATCAATCCAACAGCTTTGGGAGGATTAAAATAAAGTTGGGGGCTGGGAAGAGTGGTAGCAGAGAAACCAGTTAGGTGGGCTGTTGCAGTATTCCAAAAGGAAATGATAGTAACTTAAGCCACAATAGAAAGTCTGCTGTTGCCATCTTGAAAATGTTTAATAATTTATCTTTGAATTTGAGTTTTTTAAGGTTAAGTTTGATGGCACAATGAACCATGCGCATGAGCAAAGGAGATACATGCCATATGTGTGTCCGTCATTCTTGCCATCCCATTTGCATACAGAATTTTCAGTGCCCCATGAACACAAAATTCTGGTGGACCCACAGTACAATACATGGGAGTTCAGCAAGATTCACAACAATATTTTTTTTGGCGGCTTTTAAGATTTTTTGTTTATTACTAGTTTTGAGCAATTAGATTGTGATATGCTTGGGTGTGTTTTCCTTCATGTTTCTTGTGCTACGGGTTTGTGGAATTTCTCAGATTTATAGTTTTCATCAAATTTGGAAAATTCCTGATCATTATTTCTGGCACTAATTTTTTTTTTTTTGCCTTTATGCTCCTTCTCTTTTGAAGACTCTAATTATCTACACATTAGGCCATTTGAAGTTACAAGTTACTTGTTAAGAATTTGATCTTTTTAGGTCTTGCTTTTACGCTTTGTTAGGTGGATCTGAACTAGGACTCAGTCTAAAGCTAATTATTTCCTACTGCTGAGGAAAGGCCTTCCTGAGTGCTTTCCCACGTGGCCCATAAATTATGAGTTTTTCCAACCTGGCTGGTGAGAACACAGTTTCTGTGCACTGTTCCATTTAATCCTTTTGAATGGTTCTTTCTCCAACATTAAGTAGATTCCCTCATATGCATGTACTGAGAAGTACCCTGCTGAATAGTGGAGAGGGATGCTCTGAAGCTTTCCTGAGTTCTTGCTCTGTGTAAATTTTTCTCCTCAACTTTGCTCTGTTTGGAGAGCTGTAACTGTCTAGTCTTCCTCAGACTCTTAGCTTTATCTCTTTAACTCAAGGAGAACACTGGTCTCTACCTGGTTTCCCCCTCTCTGCTCCACAACCTGGAATTAGTCTGTAGGAAATAAGCTTGGGAAATTGTAGGTTTTACCTCATTTTTTTCCTGTGTCTTAGAGATCACTGTGTTTTTTTGCCTGATGTCAAATGCTTTAATGCTTTCTTTCTTTTTTTTTCTTTTTTCTTTTTTTTGAGACTGAATTTCTCTCTTGTTGCCCAGGCTGGAGTGCAATGGCGCAATCTCGGCTCACCGCAACATCTGCTTCCCAGGTTCAAGCGATTCTCCTGCCTCAGCCTCCCGAGTAGCTGGGATTACAGGCATGCGCTATCATGCCTGATTCATTTTGTATTTTTATTAGAGATGGGGTTTCTCCATGTTGGTCAGGCTGGTCTCGAACTCTCGACATCAGATGATCTGCCCACCTCAGCCTCCCAAAGTGCTGGGATTACAGGCGTGAGCCACTGCGCCTGGCCTTGAATGCCTTCTTAACAATAACAGCAAATATATATATATATATATATATACACACAGATACGTATACATAGGCCAGGTGCAGTGGCTGATGCCTGTAATACCAGTATTTTGGGAGGCTGAAGCAGGCTGATCACAAGGTCAAGAGATCAAGACCATGCTGGCCAACATGGTGAAACCCTGTCTCTACTAAAAATACAAAAATTAGCTGGGCGTGGAGGCACACGCCTGTAATCCCAGCTGCTTGAGAGGCTGAGGCAGGACAATCACTTGAGCCTGGAAGGTGGAGGTTGCAGTAAGCCAAGATCGGGCCACTGCACTCCAGCCTGGCAATAGAGCGGGACTCCTTTAAAAAAAAAAAAAATATATATATATATATATATATACACACACACACACACACACACTATATATATATATGTTCATCATATATCTATATCTATCTCTATCTACCTATCTATTGAGAGAGAGACAGTCACGATTAGTCTCCGTTATTCCATGTTTACTGGAAACGGAATTTTTTCTTTCATCTTAATATACAGAATTTTCCCAAAATTTCCAATATTTTGACTTCCCCCATGCCCATCCATTTCACCCAAACCTTCCACACTCGTTTCTTTGTTTTCTTATACCGTTTGGTCGGTGATCCCTCTCAGAGAGCATTTACCTTTTATTGAACAGTTTTTAAATATATTAATCTGATTTTTAAAAATTAAATATGTGAATGTTTTCCAGATTCTGCCTAGATCACTGGTGGCTTCGTTATAGAACCATGGACTCTTGGCTTTGGGAAGCTCCTCATAATTCATCTGTTCATGGAAATATCTCATCTACATTACACCTAAGAAGTAACCATTGGTTTCTAAATTTCTAGAGTTAGGAAATGTGTCTGTTTATCTCACAGAATTGTGTTTTTAACTTATGAGTACATTTTGTTGTTGTTGATGATGATAATTCATAGGGAACCCATAGGTTTTATTGATTTGCTTAAGTGATGGAATACTGGATAAATGTTACTTTGAAGAAGAATTATCTTTGTTCTATGGCTAGTTTAAAAACCATTCAGTATGCGTGTGTGAGTTGACACACATGCACATATGCACACAAATTCAAGTTCTCCAGTGAACAAATTCCTTGCTTTATCTACCAGCTAATCTTCATAGCAGTTTACTGTGGGAGTTACTTTAACATACTGTGCTCTTACCTCCAAGCCTTTACACATGCTGTGCCCCATGCATGGAATGACACCTTCATATCTATTTAGTTAACTCTTCATCCTTCAGTTATTAGTTTAACTGGTATTTATTTCCTCAACAAACCTTCATTCCTAGAACTAGTTTTGAACTCCTTCCTCTGTGTTGTCAGAACTCTTTTCTTCATATGTAAGTTTTAATTTCTTACTTAGAGTTTGTTTTTTCCACTAGACCATGAACTCTATGAGGGGAGGGACACTGACTGTGTGTGTGTGTGTGTGTGTGTGTGTGTGTGTGTGTGATTTTTTTTTTACAATGATGTATATTCTGTGCCCAGAACAGCATCTGGCTCATAGTAGGTGACCAACGAAAATACATCATACCAATTTAAATTCCCTTTAGATTTGTCAAGTTAATAGACTACCGAGGCACCAATTCTCAGCACTTACTTCAAAATACCCTAATGATACGTGAACATTCTCAAGGGTGAGATGGAAAGTACACCTTGATGGGCTTTGACATCAGACAATGGGTTTAAATTGTCACCAATTACTGGTTGAGTGATATGAGGCAAGGTTTTTTTGCATTCTCGGAGTCTCAGATTTAAATATATATATATTGAGACAATAAGAGCCTCTTTTTGAAATTGTTATGAAAATTAAATGAGGCTACGTATGTGCAAGTTCCCAGCGCAATGCTTAAAATACGGCAGGAATCCATAAATGTTAGCTTTTCTTTCCCATCCATTTATAATTCCACTCTCCTCCCCATTCCCCTTTCTTTTTCTTTATTTCAGTGATCCTTCCTCCTAGGAGACTCCTAAGTGAACTGTTAATACTAACTACAGTATAGGGATGACACAGTAGAAAGCATTTTCTCCTCTAGGTCATTAGCAGGAATGTAGATAACATAGATGTGGTACAAAATCAAAAAGTCAGAACTGGAGGAGATTTATGAACTTAAAATCCTCCTTTAGGCATTGAAAGACAAAGAGGAAAAGTAACTTGGCTAGGGTTCTAGCAAAAACCAGTGCAGTGCTACTGGAAATAACATGCCTTGGTATTTCAGGGTAAATGAATTCATAGGTTTGTTGGTTCTGGATTAATTATTATCAATTGATAGTCTTAAATAGACATATATTGAGTACTGCTGGGTGGTATTCATGGAGCTAAAACTGGCAAACAAAATGCAGATAGATATTGGGTCAAATTCTATCCTTTTCCTTATTTCTAAAAAAGACTTCTTGTATAAAAAGGGTAAGGCAGGGGTTGCTTTCAAATGGAATTCTTGCTAAGTATTTACTGTTTAGAGTAGTCCATCTGTTTAATAATTACCATTAGCTGTACCTAATTTTATGGTGTAAAACTCATATTGCAGGCAAGCAGGTAGCATATCTACAAAGGTTGTGTCCATATGTTGTACTGTTGGGGTGTGCGGGTGGTGGTCAGGAAGGGAATGTTGAACTTTAGTGTCAGATAGCCCTGATAGAAATCAGGCCGTTGATATCTTGTGACTGTGTGTTGTTCCTTTGAGTTGATCTCTGGGACCAGTGCCAGAAAAATAAATGAGAACCAGAGACCAAATTAAATGTTGCCTGATCATTATGTCAAAGACAAAAGCAGGAAGATAAAAATCTCAAAGCCAAATAGATCCAGGACAAAGGGGAAATAATGGCAGCTGTAGCCGCAGTTTGGAACTAAGATGTGGAACAAATGAGGCTGAACTTACTGACCATCTGTTCAGAAGCAGGGGGAGCCTCAGAAAATACACTGGGCTGGAGGTCTGGTGATGAGCTTCCACTTTCTTGCTCAGTTTCTTATTGGTGGGGTGACTTGGAGAGAGTTCTTTCAGAATTTCAGTCTCCTCATCTGTTAAACGGAGATGATACCCCCCTTTATACAAAATCAGCATGTTAGTTCTTAGATGCTTTACCAATTTTACCAACTACCTCCCATCATGAGCACCCAACTTCCAGCTTCAGTGACTTTCCAGCACCTCCCGTCATTGCTAGATTCCTGTCCATGGTAGGCATTACTGTGGTACCTTAGCAGAAAAATACAATGCAATAACAAGAATACAGAATTCCTATTAAATCATCCCAGAGTTGTAATCCTTCCTCTGCTCAAGGATGATCTTGACAAATTACTTATTTTCTTTGGGCCTCAGTTTACCCAAACTCATGGATTGTTGTGAGGATTAAATGAGATGCTGTTCACAAAGTACTTAATACAATGTCTGGTATATATAGTAAGATACTGCTAAATATGTGTTATTAGTGTTGATAATATTGTTAAAGTATTCATTTTAAACATTTAAAAACATATTTAAATATATATTGAGCATGTGTCAAAGATTTAACCAGCAAAGAGAAAAGCAACAGGATTGGTAAAGGAGACTCTGAGAGAAAGAAGTATATATAGTTTGTGAAAGAATGAATGCTCAAATAAGGTTGGTAAGTTACATACAAAACTATACACGTCCTAGGGGGCCAATAAAATGGTAGCCTCTGAGGTTATCTTTTTCACTGGGCAATTATTATTTTTATCCTCACTGGACAAAAATATCTCACAACTGATCAATCTTCTACAAATTAACAACTATACACAGAATATGAGCCCTAATTAATAATAAATATTAAGTCGAACTAAATGACAGCCCTAGAGAATCAGATAACTCGCAGCAGGGTTGTTAGAAAATTCTCTAATAGATGACAAGAGATCTTGCAGTGCTCTTCTTGTCTTATTTTAAAGTTCTGGATAATTATTTTTGCTTTCAGTGTGGCCAATGGGTCACTGGCCAGTCTGAGATGTTGGTCTTCTGGAACCTAAGCTTTGGATGTCAAGTTAAAATTTCCTACCCCGTGAGTCTTTGTAACCAAATTAAATCACCGTAAGTATTGTTGGATTTGAAACTTTTGCTGGCATTGGGAAATGAGGAATGGAAAAGCTATAGGAGCCTGGAAATTAAAGGTGTGACCTTTTCTCTTGGGCTTTTAGAAATGGAGCATGTTTCCCATCTGCATGTAAGCATAAAATAATAATGTTACTATCTGACCAACATATTACTTAAACCTCAGCTGTTATCCTTCTCTCTCTATCCTCTTTAGATGAATTTCCTGTTTGCTTTTTAAATCCTTTCATTTCCCTTTATCTCCCTAGTTCATCTTTCCCTCCTCATTTCTATCCTTCCCAGGTCATTATATTTACTTCAAGCAGCTTCTCTTGTTTTATGACCCTTACCTCTTAGAGTGGTTGAAGGCAGAAAAAACCTGTTTTCTTTTCCCTCGCTTCTCTGATTCCTTCCTTCAGTTTGCTTTTATGGTATCTAACCCCCAGCTGTTTCTTTGGTTGTCACTACCCAGGCCCTTTGTTCCTCAATTCCTTCCTTTTGGCCATTTCACACATTCTTAGGCCATACAGGGTGGACAAAGGGGGAAATGAAATCAACATACATTTTAGAGGAGAATCTTTGATTATTCTTTAATCCAGGATGCCACATTTAATACATTAAATGAATTAAATTATTTTATTACTTTTAAAATCTGTAAAGACAGTGATTCCAGCATAGATTTTTAAATAAATGCTTTCCCATAAGATTGCCTCGTTAATATAAGTATTTTCATTTCTGTATTGTTTGTCTGTTTTCGTCTCCTGATATACACGCTTTTTGCATGATTGTATTTGTCATGTACCTACATATAAAATATCTATTTAAGCTTGTGGCATATCTTGTAGATGTAGTAAGGAGTAGCCTGTGGGCCTGGAGACCTTTTGGTATGAGAGGCAGAGACCAACCAGCAGAAAGCTGAGTCTATCCTCATGGAGGGTGTCATGGTGTTTGAATTACATTGCTCTGCACACATGGTCGGGATACAGGTCTGCCTTCCACAAGTGTGGCAATCAGCAATGGACTTGTTTTCTAATTCATTTAGAGCAGAAGGGCAAGCTAGTTAATAAAGAGCATTCTAATACATGAAGAAAGAAGCTCCATTGCTTGAATAAAAAGTGGCACGTGTTGTATAGCAGTGAGAGTCTGAGTTCTGGAGTGAGATCCAAGTTTAAGTCCTGCCATTTGCTAGTTGGGTAATTTTGAGTAAGATACTTAACTCAAAGTTCTCCAGGCTTTGATTTCCTTTTCTGTAAAATGGAGATATTAATCGAGACATTAATTACTATTTTGGGGATAAATTAAAGATACTATTTGTTATATATACTTTGTGACAGGATACATGTTATCATAAATGTTAAGGAAATGTTGTAAATCTTAGGTAACCACTTGCTTTTCTGTTCTTCGATGTTTGCAAGGAGGAAAACATTTTTCAAGATATGTTACTAGTCTGTATTATCATTTTCTTGTTTTTCACAATCCTTTCCAACTTGCAAGTGGATATCTGCTGGGCAAATGGGAGTAAGCGAACCAATAATTAATTTTAAAAAATGTTACTGATATAGAAATAGATTGATAGCTTAGTGAGGCAGCACAAAGCTCAGAAATAAACCTACATTTGTACAGAAGTTTAGTATGTGATAAAGGTGACCATTTGAAATCAGACGGCATTTGGTTGAAAGTACACTTTTGTATGATGTATGAAATCCCCACATGTTCTGCCACCATTATTTAAAGAAGAGACCTGAATTTTGTCTTTAAAAATTTAATAAATTATTACAGGATGGCAAACTGAATCGTCTTCTTAAATCCTCAATATAATCAGAGAAAAGAAACTTTGAAGTCAATACATCCATAACAATGCTGAAAATTGAGAAAGAGTGATATAATGAATAGAAACTTAGAAGAATTTCTGAATAATTGAAAGAAAATGGAGATCAGATTAATGAAAATATTAAGACTATCCAGATATTTGAGGAAAAGCAGCGATAAAACATAAAGAACCTAGAGGTAGAGGAAAAAATCAGAACCAGTGACCCAGGAAACAGAAGAGAACTTTAAAAACATTTAATGTTATAGGTAGAGACATTTAAGAGAATATTGCCACCTCCAAATAAAAACAGGCTGCAATGAAGGAGGAAGAATAAAGAACAGCTCTTATAAATAAAAATCAAGATTGCTAAATTTTTAAATAGAAGACCTGAAGACCAAATTATAGATCTCAAAGATGAAGATGATAAAATTTCCAAAAATGTAGAGAGCAAAGGGAAAAAAATTATGAAAGAAAAATTAGAAAGCAAGGAGATCATATCTAGAAGTTTCTGTCTGTTCATAGTATTTAAAATGGTTAAATGCTCCTGGGAATAGACTGATAGATTAGTGTGGCAGCATGGAGTTCAGCAACTGATCTGCATTTATATGGAGATTTATATATGATAAAGGTGGCATTTTTAATCAGTGGGCATTTGGGGAAATAGGGCTTATTGGTCTTTTGGAACATTGTTAGTGCCCTACTCCACTCCTAAGTTATTTGATTGAATGGAAAACTGATGCAGATATGCCAGAAGCTCTTGTAACCAATGCTTCCAGTTTGTAAAATTTTAATGTTTATTTTCTTCCATCCTAAAAGTAGACTTCACATTCCAAGGGAAGGGGAAAATGGAGTAGAATGCAAAGGGAGGTTTAAGTTCTGCTTTAGCAGGCATGAGTAGGGAAAAATAAACAGTTGGGGAATTTTTCCAGTCCTGTCTGCTGTTCTGCTCCATTAATGATAGGCTGTTGCTCTTTTACAAAACTAAAGAATAGGCACTAGGATGCAAATCTCATTCTCTTCCAGTTTTCAGCTTTCCTTGAGAAGATGGATCCACGAATATTCCCCAGACAACTTACATAACCTTGCTCAAATAGAAGCTCAGAGTTGCGGAGTGCAAAATGAAAGAAAAAGGCATAAGGTTGCCTCAACCATTTTGTGAGCTGAGAGCAGAAAAGAAACATTGATTTTATGTCTTACATATTTCATGTGCATTAGAAGGAGGGAGTGAAAGCCTGACATGATGCTCAGTCAAGGGACTAGATTTACCATTTACTTAAACTAGCGTGTGTAGGTTCTCCACAGTAATTAAAATTACATTTGTGTTTAACTTTTAGCACATTAATGTAAATACATTCTAAGTCATCAAATGCCTACCTTAGTACTGCCACATAATTTCTGTGTTGGAGTTGGCTTTTGTGTTTACAACTTTATTGGCCTCAAGTGGAAAGGAAAAGAACAGACAAAAAAAAAATATATTAGGGAAGGCCAATGGCATCATGATGCAAGCTATGAGTAAAAGTTTCACAGTAACTTAAATAAAGAACTGTGATGGGAACATTAAGTTCTCTCAAGCACACAGTAGCATAGGCTGCCAAACCAAAAACATTCCTGCTCGGGCATTCAGGACCATAGTCACAGAGAAAGGAGTGATTTTATTTCAGCAAGTAACATCCTCTGTCACATTAAATTAATAGAGGTAATGTGAATTATATTGGTTCTGTAAGTTCATAGTTGGGTGTGCATAAGAAATTTATACCTAGGTTTATGTTTGCACTTCTATTTAAATAGCATTATGATAAAAATAATTTAATTAAAAGTAAACGCTAGTGTTATGAGTACTAGTATTTTTATTAGCCAGGACACACATCAAATTTGATCATCACTGACCTTAGTAGTTTTGCCAGGCTACAAAGGTGGTTGCACAGGGCTGAGCTGGAATAGAAACTAGGGCTCAGGTAATTTGGTCTCCCTGTTTCTTCATGAGACAAGCCCTCCTTAGGCTGTTCTCTTTAATTTCTAGCCCATTCTTTTTCAGGTTTTAATTTTCTTTTCAAGAGTAAGTCTCTCTTTCCTTGGTGTTTACTTAGTAATGTGTGCTTCTTAGCAGATGGGAGAACGGGGTTTTTTGAAAGAGCAGGGCTTGGGGTTTCTGGTGAGAAAAAAATGGGAGCTAGCTCAAAACCAAGTAGACCTAGTGGCACATAAACACGATCCCAGACAGTTCCAGAAGCCTCTAAAATGACCCAACCATTTTGTGGGCAAGACAAGTGCTCTGGTGAGAATTATGACCACTCCCAGACAACTAACGGTTGGCAAAAATCCTTCCCTTTAAGACAAAGAACCCATGGCTCCTGGAGCTCGTATGGGGTGAGTGTTAATCAGATGGAAAGATGGTGCATGGTTCAAATTAAACTAGAAAAACGATCAGTGAATTTATGATGAGAATATAAGTATATTAAGCAGATAAAGAGCGCCTGGTTGCTGATTAGTGCATTCCCTCCCTATAGTCAATTGTGATAAAAATGTTACGTGGTGGACATGTAATCAGAATCAGGGGAGTTAGATAAGTTGCCCGTCTAGTTAGATCAGAACATGATGGACTGAGGCAGCCATCTGTTTTCGGGGTGCACACTTGGCACAGAGACCTAATACTCTTCACAAACCAAGGGGCCCTCTCTTCTAGACAGGGGTTGAGTGAGCACAGCCAAATTTGCTTCTGTGTCATCTTTTTTTTAAAATATTTTCTTTTCTGAACAGTCCCTTTCTGATTGGTGTATGTTTCTCTGAATATGCTTATACTCTAAATCTGCTTATAACTAGGGCTTGCCAGCCTGTGTCTTAGTTTTTAAAGCAAACTTATATAAACCAGCTTTGAGACAGTGTGTTCATTTTATTTTTCTCTCAGAAGGTTCATGTTTGCTGTTATAACAGAATACCTGGGACTGGGTGATTTATAATAAGCAGAATTGTATTGCTTACAATTCTGGAGGCTGGAAAGCCCAAGATCAAGTGGCCAGCACCTTGTGAGGACCTTCTTGCTGTATCATCCCACGGTAAAAGGCAGAAGGGCTGAGAGAGAAAGAGAGAGAGAAAGCAAAAAGGACTCAAACTCTCCCTTTTATAATGAACCCACTCCTGCAATAACAGTATTAATCCATTCACTGTGCCCTCATGGCCTAATCAACTCCCGTTAGGCCCCATCTCCCAGCACTGTTGAATTGGGGATTAAGTTTCCAACACATGCTTTTGGGGGACACATTCAAACTATAGGAGTAATTTTGTTAATTTTTTTTTCAAGTTCTTGGCATCCCACTGTTGCTTCAATGTACTACTTGTTTCTTTCTTTTACTTTATTCACAAGAGATAAAACTATCCTTGAAATTCTGGAGAGCTTTGGCACCTCCAGAATTTCCATTTATGAAGGGCTTGGGGGCTATGATCTAGTGGGAATCGGGGGTGGGTAGAGTACTACTCCGAAGCTGATTTTGGGGAAAGGCATACTGCTTTATGCAGAAAGTGTATTTATTTGGCAGTAGCTTGAAGCTGTGTTTACATAGTAATCATGTTTTTACTTGAGTTAGATGTTTATTTAGAGTTGATTTGGGTTATGGGGCTGATGAAGACTGTAGGCATTTCTGCCTTCCTAAGCCACCCCTTTGTTGCCAGTGTGTGATTTTGCTTTTTAACCTGGATCATAGATTGGCTTTGCAATATTCCTGGAGATGGAATTAATTAATTGGCTCTCTCCCAGCCATCTCAAATTACTTGTTTAACTTTTTTGGTTTACAGATATTTATTTGCACCTGTGTGTATTTTGTGTCCTAGTTTTGCAAATCTGCAAATTACCAACTTTGTCAGCAAATGGACAACTTTCTTCTGAAGCTATCCCCTTTGCCAGAGAGTAAACACGCTTTTCTCTCTCCATTTGCCCAATTTGACTTTAATCCCAGGAAATGTAGATAAAACCTGTGTGGGCTTTCTGGTATCTCTCAATTAACTCTTGGTAACTGCAAGCAATCCCTTGTGGCCCAGGTTTATCCTTGAATTCTGATAACAAGATCAAATGAGAAGAGGAATGCCATGAGGAAGTGACTAAAAATTACAAGGGTGTGTGTGCATGTGTAGTTTTGGACGTATATATGTTCCCTTTAATTATACTTAGAAATCAATATAAATTATATTGTCAGTTGCTTGAGTGACTCATGGCCTTTTCTCAATACATCAATATAGTGCATAAGTTACTATTGCTCTTGTTACAAATTACTACAAATTTAGTGGCTTAAAATAACATATTTATTATCTAACAGTTCTGAAGGTCTGAAATCCAAAATAGGTCTCATTAGGCTAAAAGCAAGATGCTAGCAAGACTGTGTTCCTTTTGGAGGCTCCAAAGGGCAAATTCATTTTCTTGTCTTTTCTGTCTTCTAGAGGCTTCCCATAGTCCTTGGCTCATGACCCTCTTTCTCCACCTTCAAAACCAGCAATGTTGGGCTGAATCCTTCTAATGTTGCTGTCTCTCTTGTTCTCTTCTACCTTCCTCTTCTCCTTTTAAGGACTCTTGTGATTACATTGGGTTTGCCTAGATAATCTAGGATAATGCCACTATTTTAAAGTCAGCTGATTAGCAACCTTAATTCCTTCTGCAACTTTAATTACCACTTTCCTTCTAACCCTCCATACTGACATGTTTCAGAAATTATAGCACAGACATCAGCCATCTTTTGGAGGTGGAGGGTACTATTGTATCTACCACATGTGAAATGTCAAAACAATCTCTAAACATTTCAGTGTTAGTACCCCTGCTTCCACATTCTTTAACCTAAATGTATATCAATGTCTTTGTATGTGTGAAGAGCCTATGAATGTGTGATATGTTTTCATAAATACTCTCATTGAAATTCTTTCCTGCTGTTGTAAGTGCCATAGTAATGTGACTTCTCATCAAAGGCAACCCTTTTCAGTGTTTGATTTGAGTGTCACTGAAAATTCTCCTTGCCCTTTTTTATATTTCTCCCTTGTAGGCCTGCCACAAGTACATAGAATTTCTAGCATTACTTCTTTGGGTTAGAAAACTGTGTCTTCAGTTGACCCTTTCAAAATTCAACTATGAAACTTGGTAGCATATAAACCTCCTGCCACAGTTAAAACCTTGGTATTTATTAATGTGTCAGAAAAATTAGATGGCTACCCGATAGGATGCAGGGCAGGTAAATTTGGAGCTTGGGAAGTTGGAAAGACGTAGATGTGCAAGGCTATTGCATTACAGAATGATGTGTATGGTTGGTACGGCCTTGGGGAGAACTATTGATTCATAAATTCAACAAGTAGTGCTTACTCTGTGTAGTAACTGTGCAACATATTGGAGTTTTAAAAGTCAACAAAATATCTAGTTGCTTCCCTCTCAGACATTAATTTATGGGCACTCATTGGGTTACAATGAAAATACATTTATTTATCCTGGGCTTAAGCCCTTATTCCTTCATTAAGTATGGGGTTTTTCCACAGTTGCATAGAACTTTGCATGCAGTAGTTATAGGCTTACCACATATCGTCATGGACTGCTGACTTGTGTAGCACGAGTGAACACAGTATAAGTGCACCTCGGCTTTTATCAGGAACATCTTACATTAGTGTTGTGTAAGCTGTACACATTATTATTATTCTGTTGCTGCTATTTATTTTGCACACTACTTTTATTGATATGTAGATAATCCTTTGTCATAGGAGGTTGTGTGGTTGTGCTATGTATTACAGGACGGTCTCTGTCTACTAGATGCCAGTACACCGTCTAGTTGTGAGATTCAAAAATGTCTCCAGAAATAGCCAAATGTCCTCTGGGAGGCAAAATCAATCCTAGTTGAGAAACAGTAATGTGTAGCATACAAATAGAAATATGCATAAATCTCAAGTGTGCAGCTTGACTAATTTTTATGAATACATGTCACATTCAATTCAAGAAAAAGGACATTACTAGCATCTAAGATCCTCTCCTTTTAACTGCTATTATTTTTCAACCAAGGATAACCACTGTTCAGACTTCTAATACCATAGTTTTGCCTGTTTTTAGACTTGAAGTGAATGTAAATGTGTGGTACAGACTCTTTTGTGTCTGTGAGGGTCATTCCTTGTGCTGTATGTTGTAATGGGTTTGTTCATTTTCATTCCTTCATACTATTCTACCATAGTCATACCACTATATATTTATCCCTTCTTCTCTTGAGAAACATTTGAATTGTTTTCAAATTTTAGCTATTATGAATAATGCTGCTATGAAGATTTATGTACATGTTTTTTGGTTCAAATCTGTTGCATATATACACACATCAAAACAAAGTTGCTGAGATTTGAGTCCATGTATTTCCAGCTTTAGTAGACACTGTCAAGGTTTTCCAAAGTTGTCCTAACAATTTTATTTCCAGGAGCAGTATTTGGGTCCACTGATCCATCATTGCCACATTGCCAATTACTTGGTGTTGTCTATTTTTGTTGTTTTCAAAAATTTGGCCATTCGGGTACATATGTAGTCTTACGGCATTGTGGGTTTTGTTTGCATTTCTCAGATGATAATTGAGATTCAGCATGTTTTCATACAATTATTAGCCATTTTCATGTTTTCCTTGTGAAAGGGTATTTTTTTTTTGTCTATTTTTGTGATTGGGTAGAAAAATGATACCATCAGCTCATGTGATTATCAATCTCTTTGGCATTTTTATCTCTAAGCTTAAACTAATTTTAAAAATACGCTGATTTTGTTCATCTCTCTCTTGTGAGCTTCAGCAGTACAACTCCATTCACCAGTCAGAGCTCTCCTGGATGAACTGATCGAATGGAAGCCACGAACTAGCCAAACTAAGGACATGCCTGTAGGCCTGACAGTCCTGCCAAGGAAGGTCTTGGCTGAGACAAAGTTGTAATCCTTCCTCCTCTCTCTCTTCCTTTTAGCTACAAAATCAACAGATAAATAAACATTTCTAGAATTTTCTGTCCTGGTACCATAGCTTAATACATGTTGGCCGTTGGCATAAATGTTTTCCACGATGTTTATTTATCAGATTACTTTATGAACTAATTTGCTGCTTGAAATGACTACCTAGTGAAGTAAGAATTTAATTTTAGGGAGTCTCACAGATAATAGATAAAAGGCATAGTCTTCTGTTCTTTTCCTTCATGCCATTGGTAAGAGCTGTAAGACCAGTATTTTCCTTCCTCATTGGTTTTTGGCCACCTTTGCTGGTGCAACATCACATGCAATATAAAGCCTAAATCACCTTTCTTACTCTCAGGCTTCCTCACGAAACCAAAGCCTACTTGTGCGATGTTTCATTTTTACTTTGATGTGCCACCTCCTCCTCCTGCCCTTATTACATAACTGTTGAGAGCCCTATGTACTCGTTCCACCTCAGGCTATGTCATCACCTCAAGCCTTGGATGTTGTCCATGTTTGGATGGGCAGCCTCCAAGGTGCATTTCATCTGCCCATGCTGTGCTTAGTGCCGCCAAATGTAGGGCCCCTGCCAGTGATGCATACTTAGGCTAATGGCCTATGGGCTTCTGGGAAACAAAAGGGCAGGTAATGGAGGGCAGCCATCAGAAATTGGCAGGAAACAAGGCTCTTTTTGAGCAAAACCTTTAAGAAGAACATGAATCAAATAGAAAGAATCTCAGAGGCTCTGGAAATATGATTGTTCTCATTTATATCTCTCAAGTAGAAAGAAATTGAAAGAGATGGCTGGGATCCCAAATTTCCAAGTCCTTGACCTCCACTGTTGCAGGAACAGGAGGAAGAGATAACAGCAGGGACACACAGGGCAAATGCGCTCTGTTGCCCTTTATAAAACTTTAGTTTCAAACCTTATGTTCTGAAACAATAACAAATAAGCCAATTTTTCCTTCTATAGAGCAGTGCTTTTTGAATTTCAAGTTGGTGATTATGACTTCCTTGAGTTGTCTAATGAACATTTGAAAGTTGAATTGGGAATAAATTCGGAGATTCTTTGACCAATCAGTGAAATGTATGAGGCATGTATTAATAGTAAATTCCTCACATTATGTGCTTAGGGGTAGAAAGAATAATAACAGCCAACACGTGTATAGTGCTTACTTTGTGCCAAGCACTGTTCTAAAGGCTTAATCCTCAAAACAACCCTTTGCTGTGTATACTCTTATGATCCCATTATACAGATGAGAAAGATAAGGCTTAGAGGGGGTAAGTAGCAAAACCCAAGGTTACATGCTGAAGGAGTCACGGAGCTAGGATTCATATCCAGGCACTCTGGCTCCCTAGTCTATGTTCTCAGCCCAATAAACAATAAACTAATGCTGCCTACCTAAAAAGAAGTAATAGATTTCTTCTTTGAGAATATTGCAAATGAGATAATATTAACTATACATAATACATGTAGCTATGTCCTAAGAGAGATAATGGTCTGGGCTAAAATGGATAAAGAAGATGAAATACGAAGGAGCCAAGCCTCAGAAATTATGCAGAATTTCAATAGGTGCAGAGGAAGGTGGAGGTTTAGGATGTTTGTGGACCTTTAGCATCCCTACCCCCAGTAATTGCCAGTAGGAATCATCAAGCTTGTTGACTACCAAAAGCTTCTCTACATGTTTACAAAAGCTCCTCACTGAGAACAGCTGAGCTATAGGTACAGTGGTTGGAACAGTGGTACTCATGTGCATCAGGATTACCTGGAGCTCTTGTTAAAATTCGGACTGCTGGCCCTCACTTCCAGATTTTCTGATTTAGTAGGTCTAGGATGACGTCCAAGAATTTATATTTCTGACAGATTTCTAGGTGATGCCGTTGGGAACAGGCCCCCAAATCTGGCCATAAACTGGCCCCAAAACTGGCCATAAACAAAATCTCTGCCACATTGTGACATGCTCGTGATGGCCTTGATGCCCACGCTGGAAGGTTGTGGGTTTACTGAGGGCAAGGAACACCTGGCCCCACCAAGGGCGGAAAACCTCTTAAGGCGTTCTTAAACCACAAACAATAGGATGAGTGATCTGTGCCTTAAGGACATGTTCATGTTGTAGATAACTAGCCGGACCCATCCCTTTATTTCGACTCATCCCTTTATTTCCCATAAGGAATACTTTTAGTAAATCTTATGACTGGCTTGCTGTCAATAAATATGTGGGTAAATCTCTGTTCAAGGCTCTCAGCTCTGAAGGCTCTGAGACCCCTGATTTCCCACTCCACACTCCATATTTCTGTGTGTGTGTCTTTAATTCCTCTAGCACCGCTGGGTTAGGGTCTCCATGACCAGCTGGTCTCAGCATGATGGCTGATGCTGTGGGACCTCAGCAAGGTCTAAGAAAAAGAAAGATGTGGGCTGACAGCAGAAGAAAAAAAATGATTCTTAGACTCATTGTCTAATATTAGCATGATTATCTAATAGCAATAGCCAACTTCAGTGATAACTTATTCCGAGCCAGTGCTGTGCAAAGCACTTGATATATACATTATATTTTTTAATCCTTAAAACAGATTTTAAATGCTATTATTATTTCCATTTTGCAGATGAGAAAAGTTAGGATTAAAAATACATTATGAACTTTTCCAGGTCATGTATGTGTAAAATTATACCCACATCCAACCAACTCTGGGGTGCAGCCACTAATCAGTACTGCTGTTCCATAGCTCTGGGAGGTGTTTTGATGTGATGTGTTCAGAAGTCCATAATCTTTGAAAGTATCTAATCAGCCATGCAACAAGACAAAAGTAATAATTAGGGTAAATTATTCTGGTAGCACTGCGCAGAACTTAAAGCCTGAGAGGCTAGCTATGGATCTATTATAACAATACAGGCATGATCAAAATTTCAGCAACATAGCTTTTCTTCCTATCCAATTTTCAAAGTGAATAACATGTCAAATGCTGCTATCAGGAATTTCATTAAGAATGCATTTCATTTTGTTTGCATACCTGATATTTAAAAACACAGATTTTGGAATCTTCAATCTGTTGCTACAGTTCATTCATTTATTCAAAAACTTTACTAAAATCTACTAAAATAACATTTTTTGGGGAAAAACTTTGATTTACTATCAGTTTATTTTGAGGTGACATACCAAATCCAAGTTAAACTTTTCTTACAGGCTGCTTTTTAAACCTCACCTTTGTCTTCAGTGCCCTAAAATTTTATGATTATATTTCTAGATATAGATTTATTATTGTTTATACTGTTTGAGTCTGAGTGGGCATCTTTCTGGAAAATTCTTCATTATAATCCCTTCAAATATTGTTTCTTCCTCATTCTCATTGTTATTTCCTTCTGGAATTCTGATTAGAGTATGTTGGACCTTCTCATTCTGCCCTCTAATTTTATTAATCTTTCTTTCATATTTTCAATATGTATCTTTCAGAAACATTCTGGATAATTTCTTTGATCTGATCATCCTTTCATCAAGTCTCTCTTCACCTCTTTCTAATCTGCTATTTAATTCATTTAATGTTTAATTTCACTTACTTTGTTGTCACTTTAATTTTCAAGTTATTTCTCTTCAGATCCTTTTTACAGTCTTGTTTCGTGCTTATATTTTTAAACCTCTCTCCTTCAAGCATATCAGACATTCTTAGTTTATGTTTAGCATCTGATAATTCCAATAGTTAGAGTTTTTTGTTTATCTGATTCTGCAATGTTATTTCTGCTGGTTCTTACTCATGGTTCTTTGTTTGCTTGTGTATTTGCAATTATTGGCTATTAGCTCATATCCCTTGGATTGTTACCTGATAGAATTCTTTTAGGTCATGTTGAAATTGAATTTTTTTTCTGGGAAGATTTTAAATGACTTCATATCACCTGGGCATAGGCACTAAAATCCAGGACCACGTTATATTAAAATTTCCATTGGAATTTTTTTTTTGACCACACAGAAAGTTCGAACTTGGGTCAAGATTATAGTTCCAAATTCCTTAAAGAGATTTTCTTTCTCCTCCACCCAGTGCAAAAGTGAAAAGAGAAGTCTCCTTCCTGTCCACTTCTGCGAGGAAATTATATCCCCAGAGGGCCTCAGCCTTACATGGGAGACTACCATTGGACTTTGTACTTTGCATGTGCTGTAGGTTTTGTCTGCTTTCTTATGTGCCATACATAGTCTTCTATATGTTCAAGTTTGCCAGGGTTCAGTGGATTCCCTCAGGGTTAAAGCTGGCTTCTGCACTTGCTTGCCTCTCATCTTCCAATATCACTTTGTTTTGGCTCTGACATATCAATGCTTTTTTGCCAGATTAGTGATGTACTTAAAACATTCTAAATATACAAATACAGATCAGGCTCACACCTATAACCCCAGCACTTTGGGAGGCCGAAGCAGGTGGATGGCTTGAGCCTAGGAGTCCGAGACCAGCCTGGGCAACATGGCAAAACCCTGTCTCTAGCTGGTCGAGGTGGCACCCACCTGTAGTCCCAGCTACTGGGAGGCTGAGGTGGGAGGATCCCTTGAACCTGGGAGGTGGAGGCTGCAGTGAGCTGAGATTGCACCACTGCACTCCAGCCTGGGTGACAGAGTGAGACGCTGTCTAAAACACACACACACGTGCGCACACACACACACTTATACATAATGTTTTAGCTATTTTCATCAGAAAGTTTGTTCAGAGTATCAAATTAGTCTAATATATTGCAAAGAATGCAAGTCCCAGTAAACTGAAAATGTGTTACAAATTATATTAAAATGACAAAGAGAAAAGCAGAGATTTGTATTTAAAGATACTATTAAATGGCAAGTGAAATCCCTGAGGACAGGAACAACACATTTTTTACTTGTTTCTTTAAAGCTTCATACTATGCCTAAGACCTAAGAGCCCCATAAATAATAAGTGAATAAAATAATGCAAGCATTGAGATAACTTTGGAAGCTTCAAGTGGATAGATCATTAGAACTCATTATTAAATGTGTTTCGATATATGCTTGACTGATTCCTAAAAATACCTGAATATTTATACATATTTTAACATCCCTAATCCAAAAATTTGAAGTCTGAAATGCTCCAAACTCTGAGACTTTTTGAGGGCTGACATGACGCTGCAAGTGGAAAATTCCAGACCTGACTTCATGTGATAGGTCACAGTCAGAATACAGGTGTACAATACACAGTGTACACAGTTTCCTCAGCATCCCCAAAGGAAAAAAGACCCTCTCAGCCGTCTTCAGCTGTGATATATTTTTCTATGCCCTCCCTGATTCCTCTACACAAGTACGCTACAAAGAATAATAAAATGGCACATGTGCAGGCTGGATGCACCAATGGCAGGTTCCCTAAGATGCCTCACATGGGTCCAAGACCTATGTTCGTTACTCACTGTGTTTCTTGCTTACTCTCTGTTCTTTAGTAGAAGGATATTGTTTAAAATGTTGAAATAAGCCTGTAGATACCCCTATGGTTAACAGTGATGAGAAAATGAGGAAGGATTTATGTTTACCTGTAGCACAGAGAGTCAAGCTGTTGGAGAAAGTGGACAGTAATATAAATGTGAGACACAGAAGAGTGTAGTGTTGGAATGACAACCGTATGTTACCTGAAGAAACAGAATGATAAACTGTTGAGGTTTTATGCTGCAAGTGATTAGCAGAAGTGAATGAAAAATAGAAAAACACTGCATAAAGCTAAAAAAATGAAGATTTTGATTGTGTATTAAAAGAGTGACTCCATCAGTGTCATGATGAACACATACCACTTAAGGGTATACTGATCATAAAACAAGCAAGATCTATTAGAATGAACTGAACATTGAAGGGAACTATATTCAACAGGCTGATTGCAGAAATTTTTAAAAAGACATAGAATTAAATTTTAAAGATTTGTGGTGAAAAAACATCTGCTGATTATGAAACAGTGGAGAAATTCATTGATGAGTTGCCAAGATCATCCCTAATGAAATTCTGAAGACAGATTAAGTCTATAATACTAATGAAGCATCACTATTTTGGTGTTATTGCCCCAGAAAGATACTGACTATAGTTGAAGAAACAGCCCCTATAGAAATTAAGGATGCCAAAGACAGAATAACTGAGCTGGGATGTGTTAATGCAGCAGGCACATATACTTGTAAACTTACTGTGATAGGTAATTGCGTCCTTGCTGTTTTCAAGGTACGATTTTTTTTTTACCAGTCCATTATTATGCTAACTAAAAGGCATGGATCACCAGGGACATCTTTTCTAATTGGTTTCACAAACAATTTGTACCAGCGGGATGTGCTCACTACAGGGAAGGACTGGGTAACAACTGCGAGATTTTGTTATACTTTGAAAATTGTCCTGCTCATCCTCCAGCTGGAATTATCATAAAAAAAAGTTTATGCCATGTACTTTCCCCCAAATGTGACTTCATTAATTTAGCCATGTGACTAGGGTATCCTTAGATCAATGAAGTGTAAATATAAAAACACTTTCTTGAATAGCGTGCCAGCAACTGTGAACAGAGGCGTTGGTGTGGAAGGTTTTCAAAAGGAGTTTAACATGAAAGATGGTGTATATTCTGTTGCCAATGCTTGGAACACAGGGACTAAAGACACAGTGTGCATGCCTGGCACAACCCTGGCCTGTGACTATGCTTAGTGATGATGATGAACAAGATTGTGACTTCGAAGGATTACATCTGTCAAGTGAGGAAAAAAGTCTGCCCTCCTTACATATGCAAAAAATATACTTTCAGAGTCCATCAGTAAGCTGGAATAAGTGGATATCAAAGAAATTATTAACATTGATAATGATGCTCAATTGTTTACTCATTGACAGATGGTGAAATAGTTGAAATGGTTCTGAATCAAGGTGATTCTGATAGTAGTAACGATGAAGATGTTGTTAATGCTGCAGAAAAAATGCCTATAGATGACATGGTGAAAATGTGTGATGGGCTTATTGAAAAACTAGAACAGCATACATTTATAATAGAACAAGAAATCATGTCAGTTTATGAAGTCAAAAGGAATCCCTAAGACAAAAACCATTAATAAGACATGACTCCAGAGGAAACATTTTAAAAGTATCCAGGGAATTACTTCTGATTCTTAGAAGACTCATTTCCTAGTTGCTCAACTGCTTCTGATGTTTCTTTTTCATCTACAAAAATAAAATCCAGTTTACGGTAACCTTTTAATCCACATACAGTATCGCAGGTGGTGATGGAAAGCCTGGTGTTGTTTGTTGTTGGACAGCTAACACAGGTATTCTGGCGATGTTACCATGCTACTTACTTATCCTCAACATATTATTTTTTCACTATATTAAAAATATGCCATATTTTTTACTGTTAAGTACTTAAGCGTGAACAGTGTAAAAAATGTTTGCTGTTGGTAGCATGTAAATTCAGTCAGAATGATGGTGATGCCATACAATCACAGGTTGTCCACATGGATGAGTGGATGAGAGAGTGACACCTTTGCTTTCTGATGCTTCAGTGCACACAAACTGCGTTTCATGCACAAGATTATTTAAAATGTTATACAAAGTTACCTTCAGTTTAAGTGTATAAAGTATATATAAAACATAAATAAATTTCCTATTTAGGCTTGGGTCCTATCCCCAATATATCTCATTATATATATGCAAATATTCCAAAATATAAAAAAATCCAAAATCTAAAACACTTCTGGTCCCAAGCATTTTGGAAAAGAAATACTCAACATATAAATATATACATATTTATGTATATACATATATATATGTTGAGTATTATATGTTTATATGTCAAATATTTATATACTCGACATATAAATATATACAGATGTGTACATATTTATATATACTCAAGTATATATACTCAACATATAAATATATAAATATATATAATATATAAATACTCAACATATAAATATATACATATATAATATATACAAAGTATATATACTCAACATATAAATATATGTGTATATATATACATATATACAAAGTATATATACTCAACATATAAATATATAAATATATGTATAATATATACAAAGTATATATACTCAACATATAACATATAAATATATGTATATACATATTTTTATATATACTCAACATACAAATATACATATATACATACATATACATATACATATATTTGTATGTTGAGTATATATACAAATACTCAACATATATAAATACTCAACATATAAATATATACATATATGTATAATAAATATGTATATATGTACATATGTATATATACATATATAATAAATATATAATATATGTATAATATATACAAAGTAAATATACTCAAGTATATATAATTACTCAACATATAAGTATATAAATATATGTAATATAAATACTCAACATATAAATATATACATATATGTATAATATATACAAAGTATATATACTCAACATAAATATATGTATATATAAATATATGTATATACATATATATGTTGAGTGTATATGTATATATTATATATGTGTGTATGTGTACAAATATAAATAAAACATTCATTTACTAACTAGTTCTAACATTATAACTTAGTCACAGTTATTGCTAAGCCCAGCACATTTCTAATTATCAGGCAGCCCCTATTAACAGACATGAGCTTAATTTAGCAACCTTATTTAGAGCTAACCCATTTTAGATTCTGAATTTCAACCTTGTCTAATATGGTGAATCACTTACTTGCATAAATTTTATCCATGGAACTTCCCCTTGAGTCTACTTCTGTGAACTGAGGGGAGGGTATGGGTTGAACATAAAATCACTGAATGCAGGAGAACTGAGGAAAGGATGGTCCCTACCAGTGGCATTCCCCTTACAACTGAGAAGCTCTTCAAAACTTCATAGAAAAGGGTGATACGGAAACCAAAAGAATATCAAAATTCTCTCAAATTCTGAGGTATATTGCTAATTCTGACTGCCTGGCAATCTAGTGGGTAGCTAACTATACTAAAAAGAAAAAATCGAGGGAGGAGCCAAGATGGCCGAATAGGAACAGCTCCGGTCTACAGCTCCCAGCATGAGCGACGCAGAAGACGGGTGATTTCTGCATTTCCATCTGAGGTACCGGGTTCATCTCACTAGGGAGTGCCAGACAGTGGGCGCAGGTCAGTGGGTGCGTGCACCGTGCGCGAGCCGAAGCAGGGCGAGGCATTGCCTCACTCCGGAAGCGCAAGGGGTCAGGGAGTTCCCTTTCCTAGTCAAAGAAAGGGGTGACGGACAGAACCTGGAAAATCGGGTCGCTCTCACCCAAATACTGCGCTTTTCCGACGGACTTAAAAAACAGCTCACCACAAGATTATACCCCGCACCTGGCTCGGAGGGTCCTATGCCCACGGAGTCTCGCTGACTGCTAGCACAGCAGTCTGAGATCAAACTGCAAGGCGGCAGCGAGGCTGGGGGAGGGGCACCCACCATTGCCCAGGCGTGCTTAGGTAAACAAAGCAGCCGGGAAGCTCCAACTGGGTGGAGCCCACCACAGCTCAAGGAGGCCTGCGTGCCTCTGTAGGCTCCACCTCTGGGGGAAGGGCACAGACAAACAAAAAGACAGCAGTAACCTCTGCAGACTTAAATGTCCCTGTCTGACACCTTTGAAGAGAGCAGTGGTTCTCCCAGCACGCAGCTGGAGATCTGAGAACGGGCAGACTGCCTCCTCAAGTGGGTCCCTGACCCCTGACCCCCAAGCAGCCTAACTGGGAGGCACCCCCCAGCAGGGGCACACTGACACCTCACACGGCAGGGTACTTCAACAGACCTGCAGCTGAGGGTCCTGTCTGTTAGAAGGAAAACTAACAAACAGAAAGGACATCCACACCAAAAGCCCATCTGTACATCACCATCATCAAAGACCAAAAGTAGATAAAACCACAAAGATGGGGAAAAAACAGAACAGAAAAACTGGAAACTCTAAAAAGCAGAGTGCCTCTCCTCCTCCAAAGGAACGCAGTTCCTCACCAGCAATGGATAAAAGCTGGACGGAGAATGACTTTGACAAACTGAGAGAAGAAGGCTTCAGACGATCAAATTACTCTGAGCTACGGGAGGACAGTCAAACCAAAGGCAAAGGAGTTGAAAACTTTGAAAAAAATTTAGAAGAATGTATAACTAGAATAACCAATACAGAGAAGTGCTTAAAGGAGCTGATGGAGCTGAAAACCAAGGCTCTAGAACTACGTGAAGAATGCAGAAGCCTCAGGGGCCGACGCGATCAACTGGAAGAAAGGGTATCAGCAATGGAAGATGAAATGAATGAAATGAAGCGAGAAGGGAAGTTTAGAGAAAAAAGAATAAAAAGAAATGAGCAAAGCCTCCAAGAAATATGGGACTATGTGAAAAGACCAAATCTACGTCTGACTGGTGTACCTGAAAGTTATGGGGAGAATGGAACCAAGTTGGAAAACACTCTGCAGGATATTATCCAGGAGAACTTCCCCAATCTAGCAAGGCAGGCCAACATTCAGATTCAGGAAATATGGAGAACGCCACAAAGATACTCCTCGAGAAGAGCAACTCCAAGGCACATAATTGTCAGATTCACCAAAGTTGAAATGAAGGAAAAAATGTTAAGGGCAGCCAGAGAGAAAGGTCGGGTTACCCACAAAGGGAAGCCCATCAGACTAACAGCTGATCTCTCGGCAGAAACCCTACAAGCCAGAAGAGAGTGGGGGCCGATATTCAACATTCTTAAAGAAAAGAATTTTCAACCCAGAATTTCATATCCAGCCAAACTAAGCTTCATAAGTGAAGGAGAAATAAAATACTTTACAGACAAGCAAATGCTGAGAGATTTTGTCACCACCAGGTCTGCCCTAAAAGAGCTCCTGAAGGAAGCGCTAAACATGGAAAGGAACAACCAGTACCAGCCGCTGCAAAATCATGCCAAAATGTAAAGACCATCGAGACTAGGAAGAAACTGCATCAACTAACGAGCAAAATAACCAGCTAACATCATAATGACAGGATCAAATTCACACACAACAATATTAACTTTAAATGTAAATGGACTAAATGCTCCAATTAAAAGACACAGACTGGCAAATTGGATAAAGAGTCAAGACCCATCAGTGTGCTGTATTCAGGAAACCCATCTCACGTGCAGAGACACACATAGGCTCAAAATAAAAGGATGGAGGAAGATCTACCAAGCAAATGGAAAACAAAAAAAGGCAGGGGTTGCAATACTAGTCTCTGATAAAACAGACTTTAAACCAACAAAGATCAAAAGAGACAAAGAGGCCATTACATAATGGTAAAGGGATCAATTCAACAAGAAGAGCTAACTATCCTAAATATATATGCACCCAATACAGGAGCACCCAGATTCATAAAGCAAGTCCTGAGTGACCTACAAAGAGACTTAGACTCCCACACATTAATAATGGGAGACTTTAACACCCCACTGTCAACATTAGACAGATCAACGAGACAGAAAGTCAATAAGGATATCCAGGAATTGAACTCAGCTCTGCACCAAGCAGACCTAATAGACATCTACAGAACTCTCCACCCCAAATCAACAGAATATACATTTTTTTCAGCACCACACCACACCTATTCCAAAATTGACCACGTACTTGGAAGTAAAGCTCTCCTCAGCAAATGTAAAAGAACACAAATTATAACAAACTATCTCTCAGACCACAGTGCAATCAAACTAGAACTCAGGATTAAGAATCTCACTCAAAACTGCTCAACTACGTGGAAACTGAACAACCTGCTCCTGAACGACTACTGGGTACATAACGAAATGAAGGCAGAAATAAAGATGTTCTTTGAAACCAATGAGAACAAAGACACAACATACCAGAATCTCTGGGACGCATTCAAAGCAGTGTGTAGAGGGAAATTTATAGCACTAAATGCCCACAAGAGAAAGCAGGAAAGATCCAAAATTGACACCCTAACATCACAATTAAAAGAACTAGAAAAGCAAGAGCAAACACATTCAAAAACTAGCAGAAGGCAAGAAATAACTAAAATCAGAGCAGAACTGAAGGAGATAGAGACACAAAAAACCCTTCAAAAAATTAATGAATCCAGAAGCTGGTTTTTTGAAAGGATCTACAAAATTGATAGACCGCTAGCAAGACTAATAAAGAAAAAAAGAGAGAAGAATCAAATAGACGCAATAAAAAATGATAAAGGGGATATCACCACCGATCCCACAGAAATACAAACTACCATCAGAGAATACTACAAACACCTCTATGCAAATAAACTAGAAAATCTAGAAGAAATGGATAAATTCCTCGACACATACACCCTCCCAAGACTAAACCAGGAAGAAGTTGAATCTCTGAACAGACCAATAACAGGATCTGAAATTGTGGCAATAATCAATAGCTTACCAACCAAAAAGAGTCCAGGACCAGATGGATTCACAGCCGAATTCTACCAGAGATACAAGGAGGAACTGGTACCATTCCTTCTGAAACTATTCCAATCAATAGAAAAAGAGGGAATCCTCCCTAACTCATTTTATGAGGCCAGCATCATTCTGATACCAAAGCCAGGCAGAGACACAACCAAAAAAGAGAATTTTAGACCAATATCCTTGATGAACATTGATGCAAAAATCCTTAATAAAATACTGGCAAAATGAATCCAGCAGCACATCAAAAAGCTTATCCACCATGATCAAGTGGGCTTCATCCCTGGGATGCAAGCCTGGTTCAGTATATGCAAATCAATAAATGTAATCCAGCATATAAACAGCCAAAGACAAAAACCACATGATTATCTCAATAGATGCAGAAAAGGCCTTTGACAAAATTCAACAACCCTTCATGTTAAAAACTCTCAATAAATTAGGTATTGATGGGACGTATTTCAAAATAATAAGAGATATCTTTGACAAACCCACAGCCAATATCATACTGAATGGGCAAAAACTGGAAGCATTCCCTTTGAAAACTGGCACAAGACAGGGATGCCCTCTCTCACCACTCCTATTCAACATAGTGTTGGAAGTTCTGGCCAGGGCAATTAGGCAGGAGAAGGAAATAAAGGGTATTTAATTAGGAAAAGAGAAGTCAAATTGTCCCTGTTTGCAGACGACATGATTGTATATCTAGAAAACCCCATTGTCTCAGCCCAAAATCTCCTTAAGCTGATAAGCAACTTCAGGAAAGTCTCAGGATACAAAATCATTGTACAAAAATCACAAGCATTCTTATACACCAACAACAGACAAACAGAGAGCCAAATCATGAGTGAACTCCCATTCACAATTGCTTCAAAGAGAATAAAATACCTTGGAATCCAACTTACAAGGGATGTGAAGGACCTCTTCAAGGAGAGCTACAATCCAATGCTCAAGGAAATAAAAGAGGATACAAACAAATGGAAGAACATTCCATGCTCATGGGTAGGAAGAATCAATATCATGAAAATCGCCATACTGCCCAAGGTAATTTATAGATTCAATGCCATCCCCATCAAGCTACCAATGACTTTCTTCACAGAATTGGAAAAAACTACTTGAAAGTTCATATGGAGCCAAAAAAGAGCCCGCATCACCAAGTCAATCCTAAGCCAAAAGAACAAAGCTGGAGGCATCACTCTACCTGACTTCAAACTATACTACAAGGCTACAGTAACCAAAACAGCATGGTACTGGTACAAAAACAGAGATATAGATCAATGGAACAGAACAGAGCCCTCAGAAATAATGCCACATATCTACAACTATCTGATCTTTGACAAACCTGAGAAAAACAAGCAATGGGGAAAGGATTCCCTATTTAATATGGTGCTGGGAAAACTGGCTGGCCATATGTAGAAAGCTGAAACTGGATCCCTTCCTTACACCTTATACAAAAATCAATTCAAGATGGATTAAAGACTTAAACGTTAGACCTAAAACCATAAAAACCCTAGAAGAAAACCTAGGCATTACCATTCAGTACATAGGCATGGGCAAGGACTTCATGTCTAAAACACCAAAAGCAATGGCAACAAAAGCCAAAATTGACAAATGGGATCTAATTAAAGAACTTCAGCACAGCAAAAGAAACTACCATCAGAGTGAACAGGCAACCTACAAAATGGGAGAAAATTTTCACAACCTCCTCATCTGACAAAGGGCTAATATCCAGAATCTACAATGAACTCAAACAAGTTTACAAGAATAAAACAAACAACCCCATCAAAAAGTGGGCGAAGGACATGAACAGACACTTCTCAAAAGAAGGCATTTATGCAGCCAAAAAACACATGAAAAAATGTTCATCATCACTGGCCATCAGAGAAATGCAAATCAAAACCACAATGAGATACCATCTCATACCAGTTAGAATGGCAATCATTAAAAAGTCAGGAAACAACAGGTGCTGGAGAGGATGTGGAGAAATAGGAACACTTTTACACTGTTGGTGGGACTGTAAACTAGTTCAACCATTGTGGAAGTCAGTGTGGCGATTCCTCAGGGATCTAGAACTAGAAATACCATTTGACCCAGCCATCCCATTACTGGGTATATACCCAAAGGACTATAAATCATGCTGCTATAAAGACACATGCACACGTATGTTTATTATGGCATTATTCACCATAGCAAAGACTTGGAACCAACCCAAATGTCCAACAATGATAGACTGGATTAAGAAAATGTGGCACATATACACCATGGAATACTATGCAGCCATAAAAAATGATGAGTTCATGTCCTTTGTAGGGACATGGATGAAATTGGAAATCATCATTCTCAGTAAACTATCGCAAGAACAAAAAAACCAAACACCACATATTCTCACTCATAGGTGGGAATTGAACAATGAGATCACATGGACACAGGAAGGGGAACATCACACTCTGGGGACTGTGGTGGGGTTGGGGGAGGGGGGAGGGATAGCATTGGGAGATATACCTAATGCTATCTGACTATGACGAGTTAGTGGGTGCAGTGCACCAGCATAGCACATGTATACATATGTAACTAACCTGCACAATGTGCACATGTACCCTAAAACTTAAAGTATATAAAAAAAAAGGTCAAAAAAAAAAAAAGAAAAAATCAAAAAAAACATTGCTTTGAGATTAGGAACTGCTTTGTCTCTTTTAAAAGCGTTTAGAATAATGTTTAGACACTGGAATTAAACAAAACTAGTTTCCAATCCTGGCTTTGTCACTTATTACATTTTTGTCTCCATTTAAGTCTCTATTTTATCATCTGGGAAATGTGAATAACACCTACTCAAAATATTGTATTAAAATTAATAAAATATAATACACATAAAATCATTAGCACAGTGACTCATATATGTAAATGCATAATAAATTTAACAATAGTAATTGCTGTTATGTTTGTCCTTCTCTATGAAGCCTAGTGCAGTGTGCTTGTTGTACATTAGGATACTTAATAAATGTCTGCAAATTAACTAATAAAGCCAGGCATCTTTACTTGTTTCAGTGACTGCTCACAATTCCTCCCTGCCTTGGCCTTCACCACCGGAAGAAACAAGAATCAGGATGATTCTTTGTTCACTGAAAAGAAAGCCATGTAGAGACGTATTCACTTCAACTGCTAATGGACTTGTTAAGTAGTTATTCAAAGAAGGAGGCAAGAGCTGCTTTCTTGCCCCATCGAGGGATAGAAAAAATTTCCAGCACCTGATTCCAGCTTCGCCCTGGAACCAGCAGCCTCCTTTCTGTCTGCTTTGCCTTGGCAAAGCTTGTGTACTTCCACTGAATCAACATGCTGACATGCAGCTCTGCCGCCACTGCAGCCACCACCCACATACGCTGTCTTAAGAAGCACTCTTTATTCTTGCCAATCTTCAAAAAGAGGTTAGAGATAAAGACCAATCTTCTGGAGGGCCTGCTTTGTGACCTCAGTGAGGGTCTTTCCAACTATTTCATTTGTTTGCTTGAGAAACTCCCACCTTGCCTCTAACAATTCAGCTCGTTATCAGAAAGAAATATGGAGTCTTGAGTGAAAATCTCAGTAGACTGCCTGATTCAAGAAGGATATACAAAACAGGCACACACTATCAAATAGAAAGCAGGGGAATATTTCTATGGCTACATTAAAGAAGGAAAGAGGGTTTGTAGTCAGAACACAAAACGGTAAATGAGATTACAGTATTTCTCTCAAAACTCACCATATCCTCCTCCCTCTTATTTTTTACTTGATTTGTGACATTAAGCAAATTAATTAGACATTCTAGACTTCAAGGCTGTCCTCTGCAGTTTTAAAGTGAGAGTGAGATATTTTTACAGAGGTATTTTTGTTTTCCCGCAATACCGTGTACATTGCTTATTGTATGAATTTTTGCTTCACACAATTTTAGAGGCTTCTACAAAACCTTAATATCCAGGTAGTGAGTATAAAGTGAGGTGCTTAATCAGAGGGGATCTTTAATAGTATTACACAGAGTATAACGTGGAATCCATGATTCTGACGAACAGGTTAAACTGTTTTTATCTTGAACCCCAATAATGATCTGATGCAAAAATCCTCAATATCCATGTTGTGGCAAATGGTAGAATTTCTTTCTTTTGTTTTTTATTTTGTTTAAGGCTGAATAGTATTCTGGTATGTGTGTGTGTGTGTGTGTGTGTGTGTGTGATATGTATACACCCATACACACTGTATTTTCTTTATCCATACACCCATTTAAAGGTCTTACATTTAAGTCTTTAATCCATTTGGCGTTGATTTTTGTATATGGTATGATATTAGGGACTAATTTCATTATTTTCCTCATGGATACCCAGTTTTCTTAACATCATTTATTGAAGGCACTGTCCTTTCCCCATTGTGTGTTCTTATCAGCTTTGTTAAAGAGCAATTGATTGTAAATGAATGGATTTATTCTGGGCTCTCTATTCTATTCCATTGGTCTATATGTCTGCTTTTATTCTAGTATCATGCTGTTTTGATTACTATAGCTCTGTAGTATATTTTGAAATTAGGAAGAACAATGCCTCTAGTTTTGTTCTTTTTGCTCAAGATTGCTCAAGAAGACTATTTGGAGTCATTTGTGATTCCAGATGAATTTTATGAATTTTAGGATTTTTTTTTTGAGACAGATTCTTGCTCTGTATCCTAGGCTGGAGTGCAGTGGCATAATCTTGGCTCACTGCAACCTCCACCTCCTGGGTCCTCATTCAAGCAATTCTCCTGCCTCAGCCTTGTGAGTAGCTGGGATTAAAAGCACGCACCACCATGCTCAGCTAATTTTTGTATTTTTAGTAGAGATGGGGTTTCACCATGTTGGCCAGGCTGGTCTTGAACTCCTGACCTTGTGATCCGCCCTCCTCAGCCTCCCATGGTGCTGGGATTACAAGTGTGAGCCACTGTAACCGGCCAGGATTTTATTTTCTATGAAAAAAAAATTCAGGATTTCATTTTCTATAAAAAATGTCATTGGAATTTGAAAATGTTTAATAGAAATGACAAGGGAAGGCATCCTTTTCTTATTCCTGATCTTAGAGGAAAAGCTTTCAACTTTTCACCATTTGAGTATGATTTTAGCTTGGGCTTGTCATACATGGCCTTTATTGTGTTGAGGTACATTCCTTATATACCTAATCCGTTAAGAGTTTTTATGATGAAATGATGTTGAATTTTGTCCAATCTTTTTTCTACGTCTATTGAGATGATCATATGGATTTGTCCCTTATTCCGTTAATGTACTATATCACATTTATTAATTTGTGTATGTTGAACTATCCTTGCATCCAAGGGAAAAATCCTACTTAATCATGGTAAATTTTTTTTTAATATGCTGTTGAATCTTGTTTCCCAGTACTTTGGTGAGGATTTTTGCATCTAAGTTCATCAAGGATATTGGCCTGTAATTTTCTTTTCTTGTAGTGTCCTTGACTGGCATTAGTATAAGGATAAAGTTGGCCTTAAAAAATGAGTTTGGAAGTGTTTCCTTGTCAATTTTTTGGAAGAATTTAGGAAAGATTGGAATTACTTTTTCTTTAAATGTTTGATAGAATTTACTAGGTTATAGGCTTTTCTTTCATGGAACACTTTTGATTACTAATTCAATCTTCTTACTCATTACTGTTCTGTTCAGATTTTCTGTTTCTTCATGATTCAGTCTTTGTGGATAGTATGTATCTAGGAATTTATCTATTTCTTCTAGGTTTTCCAATTTGTTGGCATATAATTGTTCATAGTAGTCCTTTATGATCTTTTGCATTTCTGTGGTATTAGTATATTGTTTTCTCTTTCATTTATAATTTTATATATCTGAATTGCCTGTCTTAGACTAGCTGAAGATATATCGATATTATTTATGTTTAAAAATCTAACTTTTAGTTTCTTTGAATTTTCCTATTGTTTTTCTGTTTGATCTATTTCTGTTCTGATCTTTGTTATTAATACTTATCTTCTACTGACTTTGGGCTTAGTTGGTATTTCTTTTTCTACTTCTTTGAAGTATAAATTTAGGTTGTTTATTGAAGATTTTTTCTCATGTAGGCATTTATCACTATAAACTTCCCTATAAACTGCTTTTACTGCATCGTATCAGTTTTGATATATTGTATATTCATTCTCATTTGTCATCTTTCTCATCAAGATGATGATATCAATCTCATTAAGTTTTTTAATTCCTTATTTGATATTTTTATTGACTGACCCCTTAGTTGTTCAGGAGTGTGTTGCTTTGTTTTCATGTATTTGTGAATTTTCTGTGTGTGTTTGAGAAGAATGTGTATCCTGCTGCAGTTAGGTGAAATGTTTTGTGTATGTCTATTGGATTTATAGGGTTGTTCAACACTGTATCTTTATCAGTTTTCTATCTGGATGATCTATTCAGTGTTGAAGGTGAGGCATTGAAGTCTCCTGCTATCATTGAATGCTGTTTGTCTATTCATTTCTGTAGTGTTTGCTTTACATATTTAAGTGTTTTGATATTGAGTAGGTATTTATTTATTTATAGTTACATCATCTTGATAAACTGATCCTTAATCATTATATAATAACCTTTTTAGTCTTGTTTTACAGTTTTTTGACTTAAAGTCTATTTTATTTAATGCAATTACTGCCATCCTTGCTCTCTTTTGGTTACCATTTGCATGGAATATCTTTTTCCTTCTGTTCACTTTCAGCTTATGTGTGTCCTTACAACTAAAGTGATCTCTTTTAGGCAGCATATAGTTGGATCTTGCTTTTTAATCCATTCATATACTGTATATCTTTTGATAGGAGAATTCAATTCATTCATATTTAAAGTAAGTATTGATAGGTAAAAATTTACTACTGCCATTTTATTAATTTTCTGACTGTTTTGTAGTTTCTTCATTTTATTCTTTCTCCCTAGGTGTATTCCTTCATGATTTGATAATTTTTATGCTTTAATGGTATGCTTTATTCTCTTGTTATCTTTTATGTATTTACTGCTGGTTTTCTCTTTGTGGTTACCAAGGGGCTTACATAAAACATCTTATAGTTATAACAGTTTATTTTAAGCTAATAACAAATTTAACTGTACACAAAAATGCTACACTTTAACATCTTCTCCCACGTTTTATGTTGGATGTCACAATTTCCATTTATATATATTATGTATCAATTAAAAATTATTGTAGTTATAGTTATTTTTTAAATTTTATTATTATTATACTTTAAGTTTTAGGGTACATGTGCACAACGTGCAGGTTTGTTACATATGTATACATTTGCCATGTTGGTGTGCTGCACCCATTAACTTGTCATTTAGCATTACTATGCAGCCATAAAAAATGATGAGTTCATGTCCTTTGTAGGGACATAGATGAAACTGGAAACCATCATTCTCAGCAAACTATCGCAAGGACAAAAAACCAAACACCATGTGTTCTCACTCATAGGTGGGAATTGAACAATGAGAACACATGGACACAGGAAGTTACAGTTATTTTTAATACATTTGTCTTTTAACTTTTATACTAGAGTTAAAAGTGATTTATGCACCACCATTACAGTGTTAAAGTATTCAGGATTTGACTATATTTTACCTTTATAATGAGCTTTATATTTCATATATTTTCATGTTGTTAAGAGTGCTTTTATTTCAACTTGAAGAATTCTCTTTATCATTTCTTGTAAAGCAAGCCTAGTGGTGATGAACTCTTGTAGCTTTTTGTTGTTGTTCTGGGAAAGTCCTAATCTCTCCTCCAATTCTGAAGGACAGCCTTTTCAGGTATAGTATTCTTGGTTAAAATGTTTTTTTCTTTTTGTATGTTGAATATATCATTTCTATTATTTCCTGGCCAGCAAGGTTTCTTCTTATAAATCTACTGATAATCTTATGTTCTCTCATATGTGATGAATTGCTTATCTCTCGGTGCTTTCAAAATTCTCTGTCTTTGGCTTTTGAAAATTTGATCATAATGTGTGTTGTTAAAGATCTCTTTGTATTTAATCTATTTATATTCCTACCTTTATAATGGGTTATATACTTCATATATTTTCATGTTGTTAGAGTCCTTTTCTTTCAACTTGAAGAACTCCCATTATGATTTCTTATAAAGAAGTTCTTCGGACTTCATGGATCTGGGTGTTCATTTCTCTCTCCAGATTTTAGAAGTTTTAGTCATTATTTCTTTACAAAAGACTTTGCCCTCTTTTCTTTCTCTGTTCCATCTGGAACTTCCATAATGCGTATATTGGTTTGCTTGATGTTGTCCCATAAGTCCCACAGGCTTTTTTTTTTTTCTTTTTTTTACTGTTTTTCATTCTGTTTTCTTTTGGTTCCTCCAACAGATTAATTTCAAATGTCCTGCCTTTTGCTCAAAGATTATTTTTTCTGCTTAATTGAGTCTGTTATTGAGACTCTTTATGAAATTTTAAAATTCAGTTATTGTGCTCCTTAGCTTCAGAATTTCTTTTTTATTTCTTTTATGGGTTTTTATCTCTTTATTAAATTTTTAATTTGTTCATATATTGTTTAAGATTTGTTTAGTTGACTGTGTTATTTTGTAGCTCACTAAGCTTCTTTAAGAGGATTATTTTTATTGTTATCAGGAAGTGCATAGATCTTCATTTCTTTAGGGTCAGTGTTAGGTGCATGTATGTTTAGCATTGTTATATCCTCTTGCTGAATTGATCCCTTTATCATTATATTATGACCTTCTTTGTTTCTTTGTAAGGTTTTTGGCTTAAAGTCTGCTGTATCTGATATAAGTATAGCTACCACTGCTTGATTTTGGTTTCTATTTGCATGGAACATCTTTTTCCATCCCTTTACTTTCAGTCTATATGTGGTCTTACAGATGAGATGAGTATCCCGGTGGGTCATATTTTTTTAATCCATTCTGCAAGCCTATGTCTTTTGAGCGGAAAATTTAATCCATTTATATTTAAGGTTATTATTGATATGTGAGGGCTTATTCCTGTCATTTTGTTGATTGATACCTGATTGTTTTGTATATACTTTTTTCCTTTCTCTCCTCTTGTCTATCACTGTGGTTTGGTGGTTTTCTGTAGTGTTATCATTTTCTCTTCCTTGTTTATATATTTGTTCTATTAATGGGTTTTATGTTGTGTGTTTTTATGATGGTAGATATTTTTCTTTCACTTCCAGACATAGGATTCTCTTAGGCATTTCTCGTAGGTCTAGTGGTGATGAATTCCCTTAACATTTGCTTGTCTGAGAAAGTCTTTTTTTCTCCGTTATTTATGAAGGATAATTTTGCTAAGATTAGTATCCTTGACTGACAATTTTTTTCCTTTTAGTACTTTGACTATATTATTCCATTCTCTCCTGTCATGTAAGGATTCTGCTAGAAATTTACTGTTAGCCTGATGGGGATTCATTTACAGGTGACTAGATACTTTTCTCTTGCTGTGTTTCAGAATTCTATTTGTCTTTGACTTTTGACATTTTGACTACAATGTGCTGTTGAGAAGACCTTTTTGAACAGTATATTTTTGAAGATCTCTGGGCTTCCTCAATCTGGATGTCTACATCTTTTGCTAGGCTTGGGAAGTTTTAATCTATTATCTTGTTAAATAGGTTTTCTAACCCTTTAGTTTTCTCTTTGCCTTCTGGGACCCCCAAAATTTGAATACTTGGTCACTTTATGGTGTCTCATATGTCATGCAGGCTTTGGTCATCCTTTTTTATTCATTATTTAAAATTGTTTTCTGGCTGGGTCATTTTAAGAGACCTGTTTTCAACTTCTGAGATTCTTTCTTCTATTTGGTTTTTCAGTATTTTCTTGGACCTCCCAGAGCTTCTTCAAGATTAATATTTTGAATTATTTTTCTAGGAATTTGTAAATTTTTCCAGATTGAAATCTCTTGCTGAGAATTATTGTGATCTTTTGGTGGTGTCATATTTTCTTGCTTTTTCATGTTTCTCTTGTCCTTATATTGATATTTGTGCACCTTATGTAACAATTGCTCTTTTCAGTTTTTGGATTAACTTTCATAGAAGAAGGATTTTTCCTGAAGATATGTTAAAGTTGTTGGTTGGCAAAGGTACTTTAGCTTTGATTCTGAGTGCATGCGATAGTGTAGTCTCTGTATGATTTCTTCAGCTGTGAATAGCATCAGAGGAATCTGTGATTTCCTCAGTGGCTTGGCTGAGGTTGTTAGTAGAAGCTGTGGTGAGGCATTGATGGGGATAGGTATGCCATGTGGGCCAGTTCTCAAGCCCCAGTGTATCAGTGGCAGGCGGAGTGTGCTTGACCTAGGGCCACTCAGTGGCATATACAGGCACTGGTGTTACTGGATCCAGGTGGGCCAATTCTTGGGCCTCCAAAAAGCTTGTTTGTGTATTGGCAGTTGTAGCAGTGTGCCAGTTGTGTGGGTGGGTCCTGAGGTCCCTGGACATCATACCCCACATGGGTGATGGGAGTAGCAGTGGTAGGATAACCCTTAGGCTCCCAGGTGGCACTTACTAATGTTAGCAGTGGCAGTGATGGGCTGGGCAAGGCAGTCTCCAGGTTCGTAGGTGGCACATGTGAATGGGTGTATGTGGCAGTGTTGGCAGCAGAGTGAGTGGGCCCATCTCCAGTTCCTGGGAATTAGTAACTTTTATAGTTCCTTTTCAAATGCACTTATGATTTCTTAGTTAAATCTCTATTTCATTTATTTATTTGTTTACTTATTTTAGTTTAGTGCTTGCTCTAGGGTTCACAAATTGTATATTTGCATTACTACAGTCTACCTTTAAATAACATAACCATTATGTTATAATGGTCTGAGAACCTTACAACAGTGTGCTTTTGTTTTCTCTCTCTCATTTTTTATGCTGTTTTTGTCCTACATTTTACTCTACATGTGTTATAAACTCAACAATATATTATTATCCTTCATATTTACACAGTCAATTTTCTTTTTTAGAAATTAAAAAATTGAAAAAATCTTATATGTTTACTCACATATGTATCATTTCCAGTGCTTTTTGTTCTTTTATGCAGATAAAAATTAGCATTTGGTATCATTTCTTCTTGCTTGAAGAACTTGTTTTAATGTTTTTTCCAGTACATGTCTGTTGGTGGTGAATTATCTTAGATTTTGGTTATCTAATAAATTATTTTATCTTAATTTTTGAAAGATATTTTTTTCTTGGAATAGATTTCTAAGTTGATAGTTTATTTCTTTCAATACCTTAAAAGTATTGTTCATTTGTCTACTGACTTGCATAAGTAGCTAATGAAAAGTTTGCATTCATTCTTCTCTTTGTTCCTGTCTATGTAACTGTTTTTTGAAGGGAAGTTCTGAAGTTCTGAGTGCTTTTAAGACTTTTAAAAAATCACTAGTTTTCAGTATATTGATTATGATGTGCTTTGGTATGGTTTTGTTTATTTTTACTCTGGGGTTCTTGGATCTATGCATTTATAATTTTTATCAAATTTGGAATAGCTTTGAGTACAATTAATTCAAATCTGTTTTCTAATCATATGTATGTTAACTGCTTGATATTGTTTCACAGGTGGCTAATATTTATTTTGGATAGCCTTTTGCTATGTGCCAAGTTTGCTGATCATTTCTTTTTTAGTGTCTAATTTTGTGTTAATGCCTCTCAATATATTTTTCATTGTAGCCATCTCTAGAAGTTTTACTTGGATCATTTTTTATTATCCTCCATTTATCTCTTCATTACTTTCAAGTTTTCCTCTATCTTCTTGAACATGTAGAGTTTATTTATAATATCTGTTTTTATGTCCTTGTCTGCTAACTTTATCACCTCTGTCTTTTTTGTGTCTGTTTTTATTGGATGATATTTCTCCTGGTTATGTGTCAGACATTTCTACTTTTTTACATTTCCAGTATATTTTTATTGCATGCTAGACATTACAAATTTTACATTGTTTGGTGTGATTTTTTTCTCATTCTTTTAAATAGCCTGAGACTTTATTTTGACAACCAGTTAAGGTATTGAAATCAATTTTATTATTTTGAGACTTGATTTAAGCTTTTAAAATTGCCACTTTAGAGCAGCCTGTAATCTGGGGATAATTTTGCTCTTATACTAAGGTGATGTCCTAAGGATTCTACTCAATGATCAAGGTATTATAATATCTTTCCATTCTGGCTAGTAAGAACACAAACTATTCTCAGCTTTTTATGAGGAGTTACCGACTTCTTGCTTTCTGGTGATTCCCCAGTCTTTGTGGCTTCATTCTCAGGTCTGCAGCTAAGTACTCAATTAAAGATTCAAGGATACCTTTATGCAGAGCTCCAGGGCTCTTTGATTCCTCTTTTCAACTAAGTGAGCCTCCTAGGCTCTGGATTCTTCCCTTTGAACCACAGTCTGCAAAGTGAACATCTGGGAATCTGTAGGGCTTACCTCATTTGTTTTACTGCCTATTGTCCAATGTCTAAAAGTCATTGTTTCAAATATTTGTCCATGTGGTTCACTGCCTATGGCTTATGAATATCTGTTTTGCATTTCCTACATTTGGCCCTGTTCAAAGTTGTTTTATCCTCAGTGTCCCAAATGGATCTCTATTATCCACTCAGTCATGGTTTAGACGTCATTGACATGCCATGTGCTGGAAAGTTTGTGAGGCACTAGGGAAACAGAGTGAGTGAGACAGAGTCACTATCTTGGAGAGCTACCTGAGTGTGTGGGAAACAAACTTTTAAAATTACAATTGGGCTATACGGCTACAGTGTCTGCTATTATGAGAGAATTAATGATGTGTCGTGGGAAACCAGAGGAGGAAATAATTAATTATAACTGGGTTGGGCTAGGATCAGGGAAGAGTGGTTAAAGATGATTTCACATAGGAGGTGACTTAACTGTGGTACAACTCAATAGTCTATGTCTCACAAAAAACTAATAAGCAATGAAACAACTTTTTGGCATAAGGGTTATAACTGTTGGAATTCCTAGTAAAGTTAACAAACTTGAGCACTTAAAACTTATAATAAGTATAATATATAATATATTATAATAATATAATATAAAACTTAAAATAATATAAAACTTATAATAATATAATTTTGTTCTCCCATACTTAAAATGGGAGAACAAAATAGATGAGAAGTGAAGTACCATGGCAAATTTTAAAACCACAGTTCAATAGCACTAAATAATTTTTGTTTGCTTATTCCTTTGAATGATCATTCCATTTAATATTCATGACAGTTGTAGGAGATAATGTCTTTATTATCAGCTCTCTTTTGCAGATAAACTGAAGTATAGACAGGTTAAGTAAATTGCCATAAGCCCTGCAAATGCTATGTGGCAGAGTTTGGATTCAGGCTGAGGAGATTGTAGGGTACCAGAACTGTAGTCTTAACTGTTGTTAAAGCAAACTAAGTATGGGTCCTGAGGACTCCCTACTTCCATATTTGAGTCCTTGTGGATGAACTGTAACCTAGGTTAATAGTCAGACAAAATTGAAAACCTGACTTAATAGTATGCACCTGTAACAATGGCTGAGTGTTGGCCAATCACAGCAGCCAAACTTCAACCACTCACAGACTGCTGGATGTCCAAACTGCATTCAAATAAGGCAAATGCTGAACTGTGACCAATCTCACCGTTTCTATACCTCACTTCCGATTCCTGTATGTCACTTTACCTTTTTTGTCTATAAATTTGTTCTGACCACAAGGCACCCCTGGAGTCTCTGTGGATCTGTTGTGATTCTGGGGGCTGCCCGATTCACGAATCGTTTATTGCTCAATTAAACTCCTTTAAATTTAATTCAATTGAAGTTTTTCTTTTGTCAGTTGATGTCAGAAGCGGGATCCGAAGTGGAACTTCTAGCAGCCCCCAGGACCACTGCATGACCCACTTGTGTCCATTGATCTCTCAGAGCAGTTGGGGATCCTGGGTAAGCTCCCTCTCGGATTTCTGAGCTCCACGGATTTGTGTTTTGAGCTCTCCAAGTTTCTTTGAGCAAATTTCTAATCCAAACTGGGTTTGGAGTAGTTACAGAAACTGGATTGGGTCCAGGAACAGATTTGATCTGGGAATTAGCTGGCTTGGATCCAATTAGAGGCCTCTTACATCTGACTGGGTCAAAAAGGACCTGGTAGTAAGCAGTAATATTGCAGGGGTTACAAAATTTGGCTTTTGAAAATTCACAGGGATTTTTGTGTTATACCCCTTTGTTTCATTTTTCTTGTATGCTTAGGTAGGAAAAAATCATTGGCTAAGTTAATCAAGAGAACCTGAGTGTGAAGCCAATATTTTAGGTAAAACTGTGCTCCTTAATTTCTGGAAGACTGAATTCCTTCTGGCTTATATTTTAGGCCTGGGAGGCAGCGAAATCTTACAGAAATGGCAAAATCTTACTAAAGATAAATTACAGTGGAAGTGAACAACAATGCATTGAAGTACATTTAAAAAATGAGGGCTCTCAGTAAAGTCCGTTTTGGCTAAGAATGGATTTGGCATTACAGCATGTCAACTCAACTGCTATTCTCTTTGGGAGAATCTGCCTTGCATTCTTTGCCAATGGCTGTGGGTGTCAGGATGAGACATGTACAGGTTTGTGGAATATGGGGAACTTTTCCCTCCCTAAAAGGGGAAACTTGAGAGATGATGGGACTGCTGGAAAAGATCCCTTTGCTACTGAGAAGCAGCCACCTGAACTTTTCACTGTCACTGCAATGGGTGACTCTTTCTCTGGCCTCCCTGATCATATCGCCTTCCCCACTCTGCCACAGGCAATGCTTTTCTCGCTCTTCTTTCCCTTTCTTATCTTTTCTATTACTCAGGGCGACCATATTGCCCAGAGATCACAGGTTAAAACTCCTGGTCAGAGGTTGGATTAACAATGATGGGGCCCAAGCAGGGGCAAGTTTGAGCCTTGCCAGTTTGACATTGGGTGCTAATCAGAGTAGCTAATGACTATGTTTTGTCGCACATATTTTACTCTGGCCAGAACAATTTTCCTTTATGATGCGGCTTGGCCCCAGTAAGATGGTGTAGCAAGCTGAGTCACTAGGGCTGCTCAGGAAAAGGGAACCCAGAAGCCTGGTGTGCCAGCAAAAGGGTAAGAATTTCTTACTAGTCAGGTTTCTGGCTTCTCTCTCTCTGTGCAGATGTTTGAATGAATGGTAAAAATCACTGTTTATCTGTATCTTATTTTATGTCCTCAGGAGCTTGACTCTGTAACCATGAGGCAGTACTTTCTTTTGGTCTCCACCTTCCAGGGAACAGGAATTTTAGGTTTTATGTCATAGTTAGCTCTAAAAATCATCTTGAGTAGTTAAAGGCCTTTGCAAGATCAAAATTAACTACTATAGATTTCTTCTGGGAAATATAGTAGATATTACTCTGTCCTGTAGTTAAGGTTTTCACTCTTCACGCTGATGGTCAGGGTTTGATTCCCTGCTTAGGAAGTAGGTCCTTTTTGGTTTAATATCTGCATGACTTTGTCTAGTCTCTTCTCCTCCATGTACTATCTTAAATTTTCCTTTCTCTGAGCACCTGGGAGGTTACCTTTGGTAAAGTTCAACAGCCAGAAATATCGGCTGTTTGGCCTGGCTAAAATGGGGTAATAAAAAATTTTTAAAGGATGTTATTAAAGAGTGCTATGGTTAAAAGTCAGCTTAATTAAAAGCAGATATTCAAGCTCTAACAGCCTGGTCTCCTTGGGAAAAACAGGAGGAACCAGAAACCCCTTTCCTGGCCTTTTTCTTCCAAGGGCTCCAACCTAAAGCCAATAATCAATTAAGAAACTTAAAAATTGACAAATGAAAAATCTTACAACTACTGTAGTAATATTCTTCTGTCTGTCTGTGTAATTATATATGTGTTGTGCGTAATGTTTATATAAAAGAGCTCTAATTAATTGACTTAAACAAAAGTAAGTACTTAAATATTTCAAAAACAAAATAAAAACAGCTTTAAAGATTGTGGATAAAATGAAGACTTTTTTCTAAATTATGCAGTTCAGATAGTAGGTTTGCTGAATGCTTTAAGGTCATAAACTGCTTTGACTTTTGAAAATTGTTCAATTTCTTTTGGAGACATTAAATTCTAAATAAGGCCTGGGGAGATATAGAATTAGCCATGCCCCATTTCTATGCAAAGAAAGTTATAAAGAAAGGAGATTTTATATGAGAAAGGATGTTGTATGGTAAATTCTTGTCCTAAAGTAAAATGACTGGTTGTTTAAAAAGAGGGATGTTCAGGGCAAGTCAGAAAGTCTAAACATATCATACATGGTCTGTGTAGGTTGTGAAAGAATTTATGAAAATAAATTTATGCCAGAAATGTTGTACAATTTAAAGGTTATTAGGCCTCCTAAATGCTTCACAAAATGCCACTATGACTCTTAACTATACAGCTTGCCTCTTTTTACAGCTAGGTAAGGCCTGGGACATGTGAAGTTAGATGCTGGAAAGAGTCAGACCTTATCTCTATTTCTGTCTGGGTCCTAGGCTCCACATCTAATACGTAATTAAAATCCCTTACTTACCAAGGTTTTCACCAAAAGTAACAGTTACTGAGAGTTAACATTGTAATATGTAATTGAGACAACTGAAAAAAATAAGGTTATATACAAGGTGTGTAAGGAGAATAAAATGCGTTTTTGTAAGAGATTATAAGAAGGTATGGGAAAGTAAATTTTTGCCTAGGTTAGAGGGTTAAAAAATTGTTTTAAATTAAATAAAGCTAAAGGTTTGAACAAGTTACAGAATGTTTATAAAAATATTAATTGTAAAAAATTCTATGTGTGAACCTATTGGCTAAAGTTAAAATGGCATTATTCAGTTTTTTCCCATAAATTGGACTTTGGAAGAAAAGGACAACAGAGTTTGCTTACAACATTGTCCTGCTTTGAAAAAAAAATTGTAAAGGGTTATAAAAGGTTTATAAAAATCTCACCATATGGTCAAACTAACTAAACTGAATAGATTTATAAAATGTTATTAAAAAACAAACTAGCTTTACGACTACAAATACACTAATGGAAATATAAAATTTTGTTTTCTCTTTTAAAAAGGATTTTTATGTAATATTAAAAGATAATGAAACATTTTTGTTTACCTTTTAAGTAAACTACAAAAGAAAAAGGGGGAAAGGGAAAGAAAGGAGACAGAGTCAGTTGGCCTCATGCTATCTCCATTGGGTCTTGTTTGGAAAGCTGAGTCTCCTATCTATCAGAATAATGTTTTTTCCTTTAAAAAATTTTTGAGTTATCATTTTGGCTAAATGAATGACTTATAGTAACCTAAGATTCTATTTTGTAATATCCAATGTTTAAAATTTTGTTATTTAACAAACCTTTCAAAATCAAACTCTAGATTATCATGCTAAATCGGTCAATACTAAAATTGTTTAAATAAGCAGTTTGAATGAACTCCATGGTCTAAGTCAAATTACCTCTGATAACCCACCTAAATTGAAGAAACAACTGGTATTCAAGAGGACATAAGTCTAGTGTTAAGCATCCACTCATGAAGAACCAGGACAGCCACCTTGTCCTTCCTGATTCCTTAAAGCTTTTGCTATTAAAGGTTCTGCATTCCACAACTTGTCATGGAAAAGATAAAATAACCCAAATTGAGTATATTGATGTGGTGACATAAATTGTGGAAATAGTTTAAAACCAATGTTTGGTTCCATAGTCCTCGGAAGACAATCAAAGCTTCAGGTACATTTGGCTACCTGATGGACCATTTAAACATTTATAAAAGGATTTCATTCAATTGTCATTTTTAATGCATGTTTTCTGTTTGTATAAAAGCTTTCCCATGCAAGAGGGCTGATGTTACAACAGTAGATTATTGTGCAACAGTGTATTTTCACCTAGTAAAAAAATCTTTTCATGGTTCACTAAGGACAATCCCTTCATGATCTAGAGCCTGAAGATAGGATCTTCTGAGAACATCAGAAAAAGACTATCTCTACCATCCACACTACAGCAAAACTTTGGAGCCTTGAACTTTGGGTTCATAATCTCACAACAGAGAAGGGTCCCTCCACACTCCTAGAACTGTACACCCATTGGAACCCTTAAGGTAAGACTAACCAGGAAAGTTTCTCCCCAGAAGAAGATGGCATCCTTGATGTGAACTGCTTTTCCCGAGATCACTAATCAAGACTTCTACTATTGAGAGACTTATCTTTGAATATATTTTCCTTGTTTATGTCTCTGAACAATAGAAATGAAAAGGGGGTCTATTATGTGCATTTATAGGGTGTATTTTTATTTGTGAAGGATTTTGCAGCCAGCCTTACACATGAATAACCATATACTTTAATAGATAAAAGATGAAGGCCCAATGTAGGTGAGAAACTTTGGGGGTACATATGTTGCCTCATAATCAGTCAAAACGCCTCTTAACCCACATCATGGATTACAGAGAACATTGCCAGGAGGCCTTCACTCTTCTAGAAGGACATCATTTGTTAGGTCCTTTTTTCATGGTTTAGAATAAAATAGGCAATAATTAGAAATGTCACCCTCACAATAAGCTCTAGTAGAATTTACACATCAAGACATCAATACACAGACAACAGATTTTAAATTCTCTTGTGAAAGATATGCTAAATAATAGAATTGGCTAAACATAAAAGTACTTGCACAGCTACTGACATCAAATGTAAATTATACAATTTCAGTTGCAGAGGATTAATGAAAAGACCACTTAGTCAAGCGAGTAGACTCTTCATCTAGCTCATTCTTTAATCTATTTAATTTTATGTGGTTTGGTTTATGGGGACCCTTGGTAAGGAGCATACTCCGAACTCTTGCATTATCCTCCCAATAGTTATAATAATAGTCTCTCTGGTGCACTGTACTCTCTCAAAGGTTTTAAATGTTTGCAAGCAGCCATCTCTAGAATGTCAAATGGTTTCTTTTAAACTGGAATGACAAAAGCTGAAAGAAATGTGTGACCATGAGGACACCATAACCTATGAATGACATGCTTAGACCAGAAACCCAAAATGATGGTAACTGAGAGTGGCGCTAAGGCCCTAAGTTTTGGTCACACTGTCACCTACGTGAGAACTTGGCCAAGGCCAAAAGGGGGATTTTTTGTTTTTTGGACAGAGTTTCACTCTTGTTGCCCAGGCGGGAGTGCAATGGCACAACCTCCGCTCACCACAACCTCTGCCTCCTGAATTGCTCAAGCAATTCTCTTACCTCAGCCTCCTGAGTATCTGGGATTACAGGCATGCACCACCATGCCTGGCTAAATTTGTATTTTTGATAGAGACAGGGTTTCTCCTTGTTGGTCAGGCTGGTCTCGAACTCCCGACCTCAGGTGATCCACCCTCCTCAGCCTCCCAAAGTGTTGGGATTACAGGCGTGAGCTACCGTGCCAGATCGGGGATTTTTTTTTGTAAACAAAATTATGGGAGACCATTATTTTGGACTGAGCTCATACACTAGACCCCAACAAACCAAACCAAACTAAAATGGAGTCACTCCTGCTAAATGTGACATAATCAAACTAAGGCTTTAAGAAAACACATAGATTCTAGAACAGACCAGGTTTTGTTTTTCTCCTGTAAACAGGATGTTCCAGCATAAGGAGGTACCCTCTACTCAGTCCTTATTCCCTTCTTGCAAAACCCACTGTTCTACTGTTTCCCAGTGGATTTCAAAACCATTTAAGTACATTTACGATAGTGATAGTAACATCAATGGCCAAGATTTTGGTCAATCTCTCAAAACTGAGAAAATGACAAAAGGAGGGAATTGTTAAAGCAAACTAAATATGGTCTGAGAAGGACCCCATACTTCCATATTTGAGTCTTTGTGGATGAACTGTAACCTAACTTAGTAGTCAGACAAAATTGAAAACCTAACTTAATAGTATGCACCTGTAACAATGGCTGAGTGTTGGCCAATCCCAGTGGCCATACTTCAACCACTGATAGACTGCTGAATGTTCAGACTGTGTTCAAATAGGGCAAAAGCTGAGTTGTAACCTATCTTACTGTTTCTGTCCCTCACTTTCGATTCCTGTATGTCATTTTACCTTTTTTGTCTATAAATTTGTTCTGACCACAAGGCACCCCTGGAATCTCTGTGAATCTGCTGTGATTCTGAGGGCTGCCAAATTCATGAATTGTTCATTGCTCATTTAAACTATTTTAAATTTAATTTGGCTGAAGTTTTTCTTTTATCACTGTCGCATTAGCTATCTTTGCTCTCCAAGTTCAATAATGGTTCATATCTTCTTTCTCAAACATCTGGTAAAAATCTTATAAAATAACTCGAAACAAACACATTTTAAATAACTAGCTACATAAATAAAAACTTAAATACATATAAAATAATTAGCCATATAAATACAAAACTCAATGGAAAGACTCAGTAACACATAGAACCATAATCTATTATTCATTTATGCTTCATGGAGTGGATTTCCTTTTAGAATTATCCTTGGGAAAACTGTTACATATGTGGTGCATGAGTAATCAAAGATATTCAAATAGGATAAATATGATACACTATTTTCTATTTTTCCATCTATCAAACTGATAAAGATCTGGACAATATTAATAACTAATGTTAAAAGTGTGTGAGAAGAGATACTCTTACATATTCATCATCACATTGAAAATTGATAACATTTGGAGGCTAATTTGGAAATATATAATAAAAGTCTTAAAATGTTATTTCTTTTGACACTATAATTTATCACCAAGGAATATATTCTAAAGAAATGATTATAAATGCACACAAAGAATTATAAATTAGAAAGTTCATAATAGTGTTATTTAAAAGTGAGCAGTCATAAATTAAACAATATTAAAACTATAGAATTGGTTAATTATTATATAATACTTCTACTTGATTAATATTATGTAGTAAAAAACATTTATATGTCAATACAACAAATAGGGCATAATTTCAATTTCATACAGACCTACACACACAAGTGACTCTCAAGGCTTGTGCTTATCATATGTACTTATTTGTTCTCTTTTGTTCTAAAACTACAACCATGAATGTGAATTCTTTTTACAACCAGAATCACACACAAAAAATAAAAATAAATAAATCCAGCATCTAAGAACAGATTTGAAAATTTTTGAGCTTAGATAAGTATATTCAAGAAAAAGCAAGGAGGGTATTACACAATATTCTGCTACATTTATGAGTCTCAGGATGTCATGGTTAATTCAGAAATATCAGAATTATTAGAAATTTTCTTCGGTAACTTGCCCAACTTCTTTATATTTCTGTAAATGTATCTATGTAGATGGTTAAGCATCTTGATTTAAAAGATAAATGGTTTCATCAATCACATGGAAGTTTCATTCACATAATTTCAAACATTCAGGTATTTGGAAATCTATTGATATTAAATGATGAGGTTTTCTTCTGATGACTCCTTTTGTCCTCCCTGCCCATCCGGATTGGGAAATCCCCATTTCAGGCATTTGTGGAAAGAGGGCTGTGGCAGAACTCCAGATAACAAGGGAGTCAATTCTTAGCTTCTGAATTCAAAATAGAGTTTTGTTGAGGAGGTTGAAAGAAAGGGCTTATGTGTATGCCACAAACAATAGTTTGGGGAAGAATGCTGTGCAATCTGAGAGCCAGTTTTCCTGCCTTTGACTTGCAGTAAGATTCCCTAGGCTGAGAGAGAAGGTGTAGGAAAGGAAGCGATACCATTAGGTATGAGGAAAGATGGGAGTGACAATAGTAAAACTCAGGTTAGAATGAATATTGGAAAGTAGAGGAGACCAGGGCTTCCCAAGGGGATATGTAGCAGCCCCTCGGAGACTGTAGCGAGACTAGACAGGGTGGAGGGGTAAAAGGGCCAGGAGGAACTGGGACATGCACCCACGCAGCCCACAGCACCAGAATGGCAGGAGACATCATCTGAAGGGGGCAGGGGTGGACCCAGGTCTTGGGGAACCTGAAGCTTATAGAATTTGGGGTATGCATTTTAGGAAAAAAGATAAAAGTATAAATAATACATTTAGAAATGGGTGCGAATATTTATTGACGTTGAAAATAGATCACGACAAATTATTAACTTTAAAAAGCTGACAAATACCATTAACATCACAAAATCTTGAAAAGCAGCATAATGCTTTTGTTAATAAACTGTTTGACATGTCCTTTATAATAATTTATTTTTACAGTTCTTGACTTCATGTACATTCATTGCCTTTTCCTATGACACATCTTTTGATGTTATTTCTATATCTTTCTATACAAAGATATATATCTCTATACAAAGATAATTTAGTCTCTCCTGTACAGACTTATTAAAATTAAAAAAAATTTAAATTTGTTTTAAACCTTGGGGTTTGTTCAGTCAATTGAGGAACTTAGAATTTTATTTTTGGTTTACATTAGCAATTTTTTTAAATTTAGAATTTAATTCTAATTAAAATTAGAATGCTACTTTGGCTAAGGAGATCCCAAAGAAACCTGAAAAATCAGTTCTGGCCTGACTGGAAGGGAGGTTGGACACATCTCATTATGCCCCCTTTCTTTGGAGTCTGGGCACAGCAAACAGCATTAACATAAAAGTAGAGATCATAAGACTGACAAAACAGACTCTTTGTAGCAATAAGATACCAAATTCCAACCTGACTCCGGTATGGCATCACATGACAGATAGCAGACCCAGAAAAAAATTCAAGATATTTTACCCCAAAATATATTTCTTTGACATGTTTTGAAATGGCCCTGCAAAGCGATGTCTTGTAGTGGAAATTTGCATTCTGCAGAGAATCTCCTTCGCTTTCTAGGTCTTTTCCTGATCTAGGCAGGATTTCACTAAGAGTCTGACACCCGTTAAAGTCCAAAAAGAGTCATTCATCATTTATCATCTATTATCTCTGAAGCCTCATGCTTAGAGGCTGTATCTGCCTAGTGAGAAATTTGGCTTCTACAATCCCCCTTATTTTAACTCCAGCATTTCTTTTTGCTGACTTCAACTCTTTAGGCAAAGAGTTTTAACCAATTGCCAATTAGAAAACCACTGAATACACCTATGATCTGTAAAGCCCCCTGCTTTGAGATGTTGCCTTTCCAGGCTGAACCAATGTATGTATACTTTATATGTATTGATTTATTTTTGCCTGTAACTTCTATGATATGGGTTGGCTCTGTGTTCTCACCAAAATCTCATCTCGTGGCTGCCATAATTCCCATGTGTTATGGGAGGGACTCCGTGGGAGATGATTGAATCGTGGGGGCAAGTCTTTCCCCTGCTGTTCTCCTGATAGTGAATGGGTCTCATGAGATCTGATGGTTTTAAAAACAGGAGTTTCTCTGCACAAGCTCTCTCTTTGCCTACTGCCATCACATAAGATGTGACTTGTTCCTCTTTGGCTTCCACCATGATTGTGAGGCCTCCCCAGCCATGTGGAACTGTAAGTCCAATAAACCGCTTTCTTTTGTAAATTACCCAGTCTCAGGTATGTCTTTATTGGCAGTGTGAAGACGGACTAATACATTCTGTCTCCCTAAAATATATAAAACCAAGCTGTAACCTGACCACCTTGGGCACAAGTTCTCAGGACCTCTTGAGACAGTACTCTGGGCTGTCATCGTTCATATTTGGCTCAGAATAAATATTTTACAGAGTTTGGCTTTTTTCATCAACACTAATGTGATGTCACATACACATATACTTGCTATTACAATACTGCTATAGATCTGTGTTCTACAAGGAATTCTGATAATAAGAATTCTGATTAGTTTTATTTTCTCAAGTTCCATCGAAATGAAAAAATGTAAGTTGTATTTATCTTTTTATATGCTGCATTATTGTCTATATTCCTGACAGGAGAGAGTTTCCATTTTGACCAGGTATTGATGAGAATCAGACCTTCTGCTTATGATTTTTCATATCTGATTACTGGAAGAATTTTCCACAGACTAGATTCTGTTCCACATATTTCCAACTATTTCTCCTCCACTCTACACATATTTTTAATGCCAGGCACTGCAGGATATATTTTATGTTGCACCTTTGCGTCATGATAGATGAGTTGGCACAGCAGGTTCTAAGAGGATTGTTAGAAGACAACTTGGGACAGCCAGAAATAACTGTACATAAAAGTGACTGTGAATTACATAAACACTGAAGTAAATATATGACTAACTCAACTTCCTCTATTCTGGATATTAAAAATGCTGTTGACTACTCTAATGCGTCTTAATAATAGGGAAAGTGTAGGAGAGCACACGGTATTGATAAGAGGCAGTGGTTTTAGTCAATTTTGATTAGACTATTTTAGCTTTGCAAATTTTACAAAACAAATGCTATCTGAACACTTTGCTAGAGCTCCTCTCAGCATCTTGAATGGTACCCTATGCAAGTGTGTGGAACATGAGGGCTGAGATTTGCTAGCTTCATAGTAAACCTGTCTCTGACTGGTAGATGGATGAGCCAAGATTCTGGTACATCATGAAAAGACTATACAGGGACCACACACACTTCCTCTGAGTTACTATGCAAACCTCTATGAACATAGATACCACAGCAGAGAAAAAAAGTTCTCTGATAACATAGGTGGGAATGTGTAATTCCCTGGGGTTAATTGGCAAAGTTACTTTATGAGAAAGACCTTAAAATATGATAATTTTACAAAGTAGAGAAGAGAAAAACTAGCTTAGTGAACCAGTCATTGTCTAAGTAGATTTCACCATTGTATCTAAATATTTTGGAAGCTTAGAAATAAAGTCTTCGACTCCTTTGCAAATATTGGTTTTAGTGAATAAAGGATAACATTTATACTGTATTTTATTCTGAAAGAAAAATCCTCTTTGCCACATTCATGTGTAGAAATATTGCTTGGACATATATGAGATTATGTCATTGGACAACCTCTAGGGCTGCCAATGCCTCTGCAAAAGCATGCCTGGAGAAATGTGTGATGTTTTCTCCACATTAAATTGATCCTTTTAGGGTTAATTAAGAATTTAAGGACCAGCCATTTCCTTTAAGCCTAAAGGGATTTATGTATCCTTCAGAATTTCAAGACAGACTATGCCCACCAAAGGAACACTGTAAAGGAAATTTTCCCAACAGTCTTGGCTTTGGGAGCAAAGCTTCTATATTTTAAGATGATTTTTAAACCCAAAATGTATCTGTTATCAATGAGCTATTTTTTCTGGATGACATATAGAAGTAGAGGCAAGTGGGGTGCCCCTCAGAGCAATAGCAACTCAAAGTAAGGAGAAACGTACTCCAAAGTAGAGGCATGCAAGAAAAAAATGACAGATAAAATCAAAACATGGGAGTTAAAACATCTGAGAGATAATAAGGAAAAAATATGGTGGTGTGAGAAACATGAGCAACATGTTAGACTTCTCATTGATTGTTATAGTTTAGCAATAATTGTGACTTGCTTCAGTGTGTGCAACAAGCTGAGTGTTTTCAGAGAACATTATCAATATTCAAAAAGAATTAGCTATTATTTTTCGGTGCCTCCTTTGGGTGAAGAAACTAATACACATTAGTTCTAAATCTCCTGCTAATCTTGAAAGTGAGAATCATTTTCTTTATTTACTAATCTAGGAAAGAGACTAAAAAAGTAAGCAATAAGTAAGTCATGAGGGCTCATCTTAAGCATACGTCACTTGTGCTGTATGGATTTTATGAAATTACTGACACTTTCATATTTCACTTCTCAACAAACGCCACGTTCTCTATTTCATTGATCCTTCAATTATCCATAGTTTTAGGATGATTACTTGAGCCCAGGAGCTTGAGGTTGCAATCTGCAGTGAGCTGTGATCCATGCCACTGCACTTTAGCCTGGGCAATGGAGTGAGATCATGTGTCAGAAAAAAAAAATGTCAAAATTGGTAAGTTAATACATAGCAGAATCAAAATGTAGAAGTTTTAGAAGAAAGGGATGACAAGTTTACATTAAAAACATTTTTAGATGAAAAACATAAAAAGTTAAAAAAGAAAAAAACGCTGTAATTTTTATCACAAAGTGATACTCTCCTGACGTGTAAATTTCTCTTTCCCTTAAGGAAAGCTAAAAATCCTCAAAAAGAATCAAATTTATGAATAAATAGTTCAAAAAATAACTATAAATGATTTCTAAGCATATGAAAGTATGCTAAACTTTTCAGATAGTAGGAGAAATACAAATTAAACCCAAGATAACATTTTGACAATCGACCATTATCAAAAAATGTGATAACAATCTGTAGACAAGATTGTAGAGAAAAAATTGTTCTAATATTTCTAATGGAATTGTAATTGATATAACCTCAATGGATGACAATTTGACAGCAATTATTAAATATAAAATGCACATGATATTTGACACAAATTCTATTTTCAAAAATATATCCTACTGATATATTTGAATGTATGCGCAGTAATATATACATAAGAATATTGATTGCAATGTGTTTTTGTGAGAGCAAAAGATGGAAACGAACTAGTCATATAGTTTGTTTAACTAGTCGAACTAGACTAAATGTTTAGTTCATTTCCAAACTTTTGCTCTAGATTTTGTGCATCAGCATTTATTTTCTATTAGAAATATACAGGTTTTTTTTTTAAAAGAAGAATTTGGTGGAAGTAAAAATGCAGCCATTTAAGCATATTGCTTAGAAATGTGAGGGTCAATACCAGGTTTAAAAAAAGCTGTTACAAAAAGCTGGAAAAGGTGAAAGTGATTGCCTCTTGAAGGTGAAGAGGGCTAGAGCTCTTTTTTATTATGTTTATTGTGCTTATTATGAATTATTTTATTATTATGCTATCTTTTATTATGTCTTTGAGTATTTTTAAAATTTTGCTCTTATGTGCAGATATTAGTTTGATAAAAATACCAATTAATTTGAAGGAATTCCCAAGGTCAAAATGTCTTACCATCCTTACTTTATTCCTTCCTTCCTAGCCCCACATCATACTTCTCTGTAATGTATATGCTTATTCCCCCCACCCATCCCTCCAAAAAAGACAACTGGGTTTTGTGATTTGATTTTATCAGTCCCTCTTTATTCTGTATAAATGTAATTTATTTGTTCAGAATATGAATGCTTCTATCAGTGTTTACAAAATCAATGTGGAACACCCTCAAGCTTAAACTCACCTTTTAGAAGCTGCATTGTCATCAGGATAGTGTTATTCTTAGCAAAGACCCATCTTTCCCTAAAAAAGATCTCAGAGATTATCTGATTATCTGAACATACCTTGTGTCTTATTACCAAAGCTTCTTCTCCAGATATAAAAATGTTGTTCTTGTAAGAATATTATTTCCAAAATAAGGTTTATCTTGTAAAGAAGACCTCCTTTGCTCCACTCAATATTCATTGAGAAGGTAACGTGAGGACCTCATCCTCAAATCTCCTTAAAGAAGGGAAATATTTGTGGTTTTTGTTGACTAAATACTGTAGGAGAATTCACATTGTTCAGAAGCTGTTTTGATCCTTAAAAATGTAGTGCATATCCATAATAATGATATGCTGAAAATAATACTTTATTATTTGTTTTTACTCTACAAACATTTGATAAGTTATTTGCTGACTGTTGATATGATCTGAATGTTTGTGTCCCACCAAAATTTATACATTGAAATCCTCACCCTCAAGGTAGTAGTATTAGGAGGTGGGAGCTTTGGGAGGTTGTTAGGTCATGCAGGCAAAGCCCTCATGAACGGCGTGAGTGTCTTTATGAAAGGGCCAGAATGAGACCCTTCACTATCTCTACCATGTGAGGACACAGCAAGAAATAGGCAGTCAAATCTGGAAGGCAACCCTCATCAGAACTCAACCTTGTTGGCACCCTGATTTCAGACTTCTAGCATCCAGAACTGTGAGAAATAAATTCCCGTTGTTTCTAAGCCACACAGTTGATGTTATTTTGTTAAAGCAGCCCAAATGGACCAAGACAGGTGCCCTCTCTGTGCCAGGTAAACTGGGATATAATTTGAATAAAGGATATAATCTCTTAATAAATCAATCAATATTTAGAGACTATGTCTGCTAAGAGGAATAAAAAAACAAGGAAGGAAGAAAAAAAGAAAGGAAAGAAGGAAGGAAAACATATGAATTTATTGCCTACTATGTACAGGGAGCTCATGTGCTTTTCTACATTATCTCCCGAATGCTCTCACAATAAGCCTGGAAAGTCTATTATAAAGTTTAACATATAAACAGATATGCTAAAGGAACACACACCACACGCACACACACACGCACAAGCACACACCACACACACATATACATACACTCTTCCAACTTAATTGAAAAAAGTATACAAAAGCAAATATATCTATATATATGTCTACACAACACCACACACATTCACATATACACACATACATATATTTTACAAGTTAATGGAAACAGCATATGTGTATATATGTAAATATATATTAACTTGAAAGAGTGTGTGTATGTGTGTATTAAAATGTAGTATTTAGTGTACAATGAATAGGGCAGACAGAAATTCAGGAGAAAGCTCATTAATTACAGAATAGAAAGAGATAACATACTAATGTTTTTGAGTAGCAGGAACTTCACGTATTTTATCTTATTCTACCTTCTTAGTAACTCTGCAAGGTAGGTATTATTATTCTCATTTAGAAACGTTGAAACACAGGTAGTTAATGATCCCTAGGAATTTAAATTCATACCTGTGTGATTCTAAAACACTTTTTCATCCTACTTCAGCAAATGTCAAGACTTAAGGGTGCCCTTAAGGATGGTTGAATGTAAGTACTATTTAATATTTTCAGATCTTATTTAGCATCACTTAGGAAGTTTAATATATAAAAGGAAAATTGGGATTTCCTTTCATCATCCATTCATTCAACAAGTATTTATTGAATTCCTACATTAGGCCAGGCACAGAGTAGATAGGATTCACCTCTGCACCAGACATAGTCCTTGCGTTAGGCACTTACAGTGTTGGGGATTGGGGAGAGAGAACATAGACCGTGGAAGTACAATGCAGTAAGTACTGTGATGGGAGAGTACTGTGTGCAGAGGTGTACATGGATGGATCTGTATCCAGGCATCAGAATTCCTGAAGACTTCCAGGACAGCTTGCTGGGACAGGAGAAATGAGCACATGCTGGCCAGATGAGTGGAGGCCAGGAGCAGAGGCTGTGTTGGTGAAGGTGGTGGGGATGGTGGGGTGGGTGGGAGATGGAAATGTTCTAGGCAGGGGGATCTAGTTGTATGAAGATGACTGATGTCATAGGAGCCTCAAATGGCCTGACACATTGTCTAATAATTGTTGGAACATGGGTGGGTAGGCAGAGAGGCAGTTATTGGATAGCAGAATAATTGGGGAACATAATCCAGTAATTACTGTAGGAGCATGAGATGAGAGTTATTGACCCAGAAATTCCCTGTAAAAGGGCTTTCTCTGTCCTTTCAGGTCCCAGAGACAGATTGTGCTGATGTCCAAGGGAAAATGTGTGCTTTTATCCTCATATCTAAGTAGGTCAGTATTTGCTAACACTCAAGGAGTCTGCATTATTTCCCATTCAGCTAGAACATTGTGCTAATGAGGAGCAGGTCATAGATTTAATCCCCTTATGGGCCTCTTAGCTTCACTGCATTCTGTAGCCACAGACAGCCCCCCAACCCTGGGCTGCACTTTCTCAATTGCCAGTTTCTGATGAGAGAAACCTAGGGAAACTTTTTGGACAGATTAAAGAAAGCTCATCACCACTCAGTCCCTCGCAGGGGTGTGACTTCCAGTGAATATTCCACTGACAGTGCGTAATCAATGTAATTGTGGTTTTCTAAGAAAGCTTGAAACATTTAGTGTTACTGCCACTAAACCTCTAACCTCAGCTCCTGTGGAAAATTTGCAGCCAAGTGGCTACAATCGACTAATATTCTCTTCTTATTCCTCTTCAGAGGAAACTAAAAAATATCTATCAAGCATCTAGTGAATTGGTGGGGGTGCTGTTGGGGGTCCTACTAGTTGCTGTAGCGAGAGAGCCAGAGACACCATCTCTTGTGCATTGACTTTTAAGTTTAAATACCATATATTTATTCAGGAATAATTTTACAGCACAATCTATAAACCCAGTCCTGTGCTAGGCATCTGGAAGAAAATCTGCACTAATTAACATTTATTGAGTATGGCCTGAGTGCCAAGCACACAGCTAAGCACTTTACAAGGATTATTTCATTTAATGCTCAAAATAGCATGTCAAGACTCAAGCTGGTGAAGCCCCCTCACCCCCAATTCCAACCCATCGCCTAGGATAGGTTAGAAAGTACAATATGTGTCACCACAGGAAAGGCACTATTGTCAGAAGTTCTCCCAGGTGAAATCTCCAGGCAAGGAGGTCCACATAATTACAATAACTATAACCAACTTACTATAGGATAGGCATTTTCTGAGCACTCCGTATCATTCAAACTCTAAATTTAGTACTTCACCAAATCTTAAGAAGTAGGTTCTATTAATATTGATAATTTATTTGTGAGGAATTTCAGTCAGGACTGAAGTCCAGGTCTGAACTTCGCTATACTGAGCATGTTTTACTGTGTAGATTTGCTGTTCATGTATTTTCTTTGGATGTCTATGCAAATCTTTTTCCTTTTTTCAGATCAGGTAGTTTGTGTACTAATTACTGTATTGTAGAGAGTTTTTATTTACTTTTATTATTGCAGTGGCTAGGATCACCAAGACAATATTGAATAGAAATTGTGGCTCTCCCTCTCCCTCTCCCTCTCCCGTCTCCCGTCTCCCCTCTCCCCTCTCCCCTCTCCCCTCTCCCCTCTCCCCTCTCCCCTCTTTCCACGGTCTCCCTCTGATGCCGAGCCCTCTCCCTCTCTTTCCACGGTCTCCCTCTGATGCCGAGCCGAAGCTGGACGGTACTGCTGCCATCTCAGCTCACTGCAACCTCCCTGCCTGATTCTCCTGCCTCAGCCTGCGGAGTGCCTGCGATTGCAGGCGCGCGCCGCCACGCCTGACTGGTTTTCGTATTTTTTTGGTGGAGACGGGGTTTCGCTGTGTTGGCCGGGCTGGTCTCCAGCTCCTAACCGCGAGTGATCGGCCAGCCTCGGCCTCCCGAGGTGCCGGGATTGCAGACGGAGTCTCGTTCACTCAGTGCTCAATGGTGCCCAGGCTGGAGTGCAGTGGCGTGATCTCGGCTCGCTACAACCACCTCCCAGCCGCCTGCCTTGGCCTCCCAAAGTGCCGAGATTGCAGCCTCTGCCCGGCCGCCACCCCGTCTGGGAAGTGAGGAACGTCTCTGCCTGGCCGCCCATCGTCTGGGATGTGAGGAGCCCCTCTGCCTGGCTGCCCAGTCTGGAAAGTGAGGAGCGTCTCTGCACGGCCACCATCCCACCTGGGAAGTGAGGAGCGCCTCTTCCTGGCCGCCATCACATCCTGGAAGTGAGGAGCGTCTCTGCCCCGCCGCCCATCGTCTGAGATGTGGGGAGCACCTCTGCCCTGCTGCCCCGTCCGGGATGTGAGGAGCGTCTCTGCCCGGCCGCCCTGTCTGAGAAGTGAGGAGACCCTCTGCCTGGCAACCGCCCCGTCTGAGAAGTGAGGAGCCCCTCCGCCCAGCAGCCACCCCGTCTGGGAAGTGAGGAGCGTCTCCGCCCGGCAGCCACCTTGTCCGGGAGGGAGGCGGGGGGGGGTCAGCCCCCTGCCCGGCCAGCCGCTCCGTCCGGGAGGGAGGTGGGGGGGTCAGCCCCCCGCCTGGCCAGCCGCCCCGTCCGGAAGGGAGGTGGGGGGATCAGCCCCCCGCCCGGCCAGCTGCCCCGTCCAGGAGGGAGGTGGGGGGGTTAGCCCCCCGCCTGGCCAGCCGCCCCGTCCGGGAGGTGAGGGGCGCCTCTGCCCGGCCGCCCCTACTGGGAAGTGAGGAGCCCCTCTGCACGGCCAGCCGCCCCGTCCAGGAGGGAGGTGGGGGGGTCAGCCCCCCGCCTGGCCAGCCGCCCCGTCCGGGAGGTGAGGGGCGCCTCTGCCCGGCCGCCCCTACTGGGAAGTGAGGAGCCCCTCTGCCTGGCCAGCCGCCCCGTCCAGGAGGGAGGTGGGGGGATCAGCCCCCTGCCCGGCCAGCCGCCCTGTCCGGGAGGTGAGGCGTGCCTCTGCCCGGCCGCCCCTACAGGGAAGTGAGGAGCCCCTCTGCCCGGCCAGCCGCTCCGTCCGGGAGGGAGGTGGGGGGGTCAGCCCCCCGCCCGGCCAGCCGCCCGGTCCGGGAGGGAGGTGGGGGGGTTAGCCCCCCGCCTGGCCAGCCGCCCCGTCCGGGAGGTGAGGGGCGCATCTGCCCGGCCGCCCCTACTGGGAAGTGAGGAGCCCCTCTGCCCAGCCAGCCGCCCCGTCCGGGAGGGAGGTGAGGGGGTCAGCCCCCCGCCCGGCCAGCCGCCCAGTCCGGGAGGGAGGTGGGGGGATCAGCCCCCCGCCTGGCCAGCCGCCCCGTCCGGGAGGTGAGGGGCGCATCTGCCCGGCCGCCCCTACTGGGAAGTGAGGAGCCCCTCTGCCCAGCCAGCCGCCCCGTCCGGGAGGGAGGTGAGGGGGTCAGCCCCCCGCCCGGCCAGCCGCCCCGTCCGGGAGGGAGGTGGGGGGGTCAGCCCCCCGCCTGGCCAGCCGCCCCATCCGGGAGGTGAGGGGCGCCTCTGCCCGGCCGCCCCTACTGGGAAGTGAGGAGCCCCTCTGCCTGGCCAGCCGCCCCGTCCAGGAGGGAGGTGGGGGGGGGTCAGCCCCCTGCCCGGCCAGCCGCCCTGTCCGGGAGGTGAGGGGCGCCTCTGCCCGGCCGCCCCTACTGGGAAGTGAGGAGCCCCTCTGCCTGGCCACCACCCCGTCTGGGAGGTGTACCCAACAGCTCATTGAGAACGGGCCATGATGACAATGGCGGTTTTGTGGAATAGAAAGGGGGGAAAGGTGGGGAAAAGATTGAGAAATCGGATGGTTGCCGTGTCTGTGTAGAAAGAGGTAGCCATGGGACACTTTTCATTTTGTTCTGTACTAAGAAAAATTCTTCTGCCTTGGGATCCTGTTGATCTGTGACCTTACCCCCAACCCTGTGCTCTCTGAAACATGTGCTGTATCCACTCAGGGTTGAATGGATTAAGGGCGGTGCAAGATGTGCTTTGTTAAACAGATGCTTGAAGGCAGCATGCTCGTTAAGAGTCATCACCACTCCCTAATCTCAAGTACCCAGGGACACAAACACTGCGGAAGGCCGCAGGGCCCTCTGCCCAGGAAAACCAGAGACCTTTGTTCACTTGTTTATCTGCTGACCTTCCCTCCACTATTGTCCTATGACCCTGCCAAATCCCCCTCTGTGAGAAACACCCAAGAATGATCAATCAATCAATCAATCAATCAATCAATAAAAAAAAGAAATTGTGAAAGCATAGATCTTTGCCTTATTCTCAAGTATAGATGGAAAGTATTCAGTTTGTCATTATATATGATGTTAACTATAAGTAATTTGTAGATATCTTGTTCAGTTTGAGGAAATTTCTTGATATTCTGTTCACTAAGTTTTTTTATTATGATGATTTGATATTACATTTTTGTCAATTGCTTTTTTAACAGCTATTGAAAAGATTGCATGAGTTTTGTCTTACATTCTGTTACTATAGTGAATTATACTGAATAAATTCTCTTTGAGTATTAAGCTAGTGCTTTATTAAAATAAACTTGGTCATGATATATTGACTTTCTTATAAATTGTTGGATTTGATTTTCTATTATTTTGTTAATAATTTTTTGCTTATATTCATGAGGAATTTTGATTTTAAATTTCCTTTTTTGGGGTAATGTATTTGTCAGTTTTTAATGTTAGAGTTATACTGGCCTCATAAAATAATTTGAATGATGCTTTCTTATCCTTTATTTCCTGAAAAAGTTTCAGTAGTATTGGTGTTATTTATTTCTTATATTTTAATATAATTAATTTACTAATGAAACTGTCTGGAACCAGAAATTTTATTTTGGAATATTTTTGATGGATTCAATTTCTTTAATAGATATATCATTATTCAGATTTTTTCTTTTAGTTGTCAGTTTAGATAAATTGTGTTTTCAAAGAAATTTACCTGTTTTGTCTAAATTGTCATCTTTTTGGCCTAATACTGTTTACAGTATTCTCTTATTATTCTTCTAATATCTGTCAGATTGGTAATGATGATTCCATTTTCCTTCCTTCCTCTCTGTCTCTTTCTTTCTGTCTCTTCTTTCTTGTCTACCTAGGTGTTTGAGAGTTTTATTGATTTTTTTAAAGAATAGCTTTTGACTTTGTTAATTTTCTATAGTGTTTGTTTTCTGTTCTTATCTTTAATATTTATTTTCTTCTATTTATTTTCTCTCCTTTTCCTAACTTCCTAAGGCAAAAATTTGGTTTATTGATTTTAGATATTTTATTCTAGTTAAGCGCTCAAAGCTGTAAATTTACTTTTGTGCTGTATTTGAGCTGCTTACTTCACCAGCACTGTGTCTGAGGAAGCCTGTTAAATCAGAAGACGAAAAAAAAGATTCAGAGTCTCATGACATAGCACCCAAAAGGTCCAGATTTTAACTGAAAAAATCACTTACTATACCAAGAACCAGGAAAACTACACCTTGAATAAAAAAAGACAATCACCAGATGCAAACACCAAGAAGACACAGATGTGGAATTATTTAACAAGGATTTTAAAACAACTATGATAAAATTCTTGAAAGACCAGTTACAAACATGCATAAAATAAAGAAAAAGAAGTAAAAGCAATTATATAAAAGACATAAAGAAGAATCAAGTAGAAATTTTAGAACTAAAAAATTTTAAAACTGAAAAAAAAAACCCTCAGTGAATGGGTTTAACAGTAGAATTAAAAGGACAGAAAGATGAATCAGTGAATTTTTGGATAGAACAATGGCATTAATTACTCAATCTGAACAACAGGAAAAATAAATTACACGAAAACAAATAGAGCCCCAGGGACATAAAGGCTATAACTGAATATCTAACAAGGATATCCTTGAAGTCTCAGAAGAAGAGGGAAAGAATGTAAGGCTGAAAAAAATGTCAAAGACATAATGACCAAAATTTCCTCAAATTTAGGAAAAATATATTCCTAATCCTACAGATTCAAGAAGCTGAGTGAAATCCAAACAAGATAAACCCAAAGGTATCCATGCCAAGACACATCATAGTCAAACTTCTGAAAACTAAATACAAAGAAAACATCTTGAAAGCAACCAGAGAAAAATGAGACATTGCCTACAGGGGAAAAACAATTAAAATGCCAGAGAATTTCTCTTCAGAAATCATGAAGTTGAAAAGAAAGTGATACAACTTTTTTTAAGTGCCAAAAGAAAAATTTTAAAACAGAATTCTCTATCTAGAGAAAACATCCTTCAGAAATGAAGAAGAAATCAAGGCATTCTCAGATGAAGGAAAACAAATAGAATTTATCACAAGCAGACATACCCTAAAAGAATGGCTAAAGAAAGTTATATACACGGAATAGAAATGATAAAAGAAGGAATCCTGAAACATCAAGAAAGAAGAAAGAATGACATGACATGATAGTTTGTGTATCTCTTCACAGAGCCATCTCTATGGCTGGAAAGCTCACTTTGTTTTCCCTGGGTATCCAGTGTACATTAGTGAGTTCTACGGTGGAGATCAGTTTCTTTTTTTATTTTGTTTTTTGTTCTTTGAGCTACAAGTCAACAGAGCTACCCTAGGCAGCCATCTTGAAAATTCATTCAGGGTTCAATTTTTTTGTTTAATACCAACTCTATACAAGTGTATTGCTACAGACTCTGTAGTAGGGATACAGAGTTACACAACATAAATAACTGCCTGTAAAGAATTCACAGTCTTGTGGGAAAAACAAAATATAACTTAAACATAACATAGTAATAGGCGTAAGCCACAATGTAGGGGAGAGTCAAGAAGAGTGCCTTACCCAACTGGGAAAGCAATAAAAGGCAACACTCTGAAGTGGTCCCAGGGAGGGTAAGTTCTAAAAGACTGAATACAAGCTCAACTGGATTCTGAAAGATAAATAGAAGCTCATCAGGGGTGGAAGTAATGGCAGGGAGGGAGGTTCTGTGCAGAGGGAGGGGAAGCAATTGTGAAGCCCTGGAGGTATAGGGAGTATGGTGCCTTCTGTATCTGTCATTTGTTTTGACTGGAGTTCCAGGGAGATAAGGCGGGACTGGCAGGCATGGTTCAGACAATGAAGAGGCTATTAGGCCTCTTGGTCATAAGGAAGTCTGAATCTGAGAATGTGGGTGAAGAGGTATTAATTTATATCCACACTAGAAAAACAACTCAAAGTACAAGGCTGGTTGCTGACAAATCAGTTGCCTAAGATATGTGTCTGATCCCACATGGGGGATGATGCAGAAATACCAGTGACTGACTGGGCCTGAGCTCTCAGACAGAGAGGAAATCTGCTGAGTGGAAGCCTTTAGAGCCTGACTATGGGATAAACAGAGGTCTGCCCTCTGGGCAAACAGTGGAATATTTCTGGGGGGAGGTAACTCAGCCGGAGGTGGATGGGGTTGGCTCCCAAGGCAGAAATAGCACTGCTTGGGCTTGTGCAGGCTCTTGAGTTCTCAGGCAGACCTGAGGAAGCTGACAAATCCAAAGAGGCATGAACATGGTGGAAAGAGCATTGGCAAGGGCCAAGGAAATGTTTAAAGCCAAGCAAGAGAGTAAGGAGAGGCATATTCTATGTTAATACCAACCTTAGTACAGGGGCCTAGTACTTGATATTCCCTTCTCAGCTCCGTAATTACAGCTAGCAGGTGCCAGGCTTCAAGCTAAGCACTTTTCGTGCATATTTAATAACAATAACAGACACAGCCCTGTCTCACATACTGTTCCAGATAACATTCCATATTGTTACTCATTTAATTCTTATGTCTTCCTTACAAGAGAGTTAAAAATACTATTTTCATATTACAGATGAAAAAGCAGTCTCAAAAGTAAGCTCTACCTAATATTACACAGGTAGGAACTAACCGCTGGATCTGGGATTTGAACCCAGGTAGAGAAACTTCACAAGCCCGTGGTCCTTCTCATTATAACTCCATAAACATCATTTTCCCCGATCTATAGATGGAAAAAGTGAGGCTCAGAGTTGTTAAGTAAGTGGTGAAAATGCAATGGACCTCTGTCTCTAACTACAGTGCTAATTGCCTCAGCTACTGTATTCCACAGCTCACGATGGTGACGTGTTCAGAACTAGTTTCTGCCTCTATGGGACTCTTTCCTGATTAGAACAATGCATAGACCTGAATTGTGTGAGGAAACTGGGCTGTGTGGGGAGACCTACCAGACCCTTTAAGGACTAGATACATGTACCCTCCAGGGGCCAAGCGTAAGTGTTTGTGCCACACAGAGGATGCCAGCCACACGGTCAGTATGAGTGAAATAATTCCTCCATCAGGCAGGGACCACCACCAGGGGCTCCATTTTCCTTGCTCTCACAAGCAGCCTCAAACACCATACACCTTAAGCCGTGAAAAGAGAACTAGGAAAGGTGTCCTGGAACCAGATATTGACTACCCTTTCCCCCAATCTCTAAGGAGACAGAGTAGGAAAAAACAGGAATAAGCAGGCTTGCTTTCCACTCCAATTCCTCAAGCCCAGCTCATGGAGGAGATGTGAGGAAGAGACAATGAGTGAATTGGTTATGCTTTTCAACTGAACTAGATAAGTCTTTTTGTTTTTTTAAAAAAATCAACCTAGGAAGCTTTGAAATCACTCAAGGAATCATTAAGGTAAGAGAAAGAGAGAATCCACAGAATTAACATTGTTAAGCAGGCTTCCTGAGACCTTTCTTGTTCATCATGGATGGACAGTGCAGTAACTGAGCCAAGAGCCCCAACTGTGTTAAACAGAGAAAATGGTCTGCATTTCCTTCTACCAATGGGAATCAAGATCTTATAGGGCGAGGGCAGAGGTGGTTAGCCAAGGCCTTGTCCTTCTTCCTGAAAGACATAGCCCTTGGGCAGAGATAGAGTCAGCGGAGCATCTCTCTGCCTCAGTGGGTAAAATGGAAACTATCATAGACACTTGGGAAGACCATGAGACTATGAAAGGGAAGCTCCAGGCTTTTCTACTGAGATGTTGATTGGAAACCTAATTCTTCTGAAAGTTTGACTCCCACCAGACCTCAGATGTGGCCCCTAAGGACAGAAAACTGGGCGTGTTAAGTCAGGCCAATGGTTGGAGCTGTGTTGAGACTCTTAAAATGACACCAAAAGAGAGTGTGTGAGATGGCAGGGCATCCTCTGTGTTGCTCCCCATACCACGGACACACTTCCATGTTGCTCTTTATGGTCTAGAATTGATCTGTCATCTAAGAATGGGTACTTCTATGCTACCTTTATATTATTTTTTATTTTTATTTTGTATTCTATCTCAGGGAGAGCAACCTTTATATGATTTTAGGTAGTCATTATCGTAAAATATCCAAGATGATCAATTCATGCATTCATACATTCATTGTCCAACAGTCATTTATGGAGTACCTCTTATATGCCAGGTACCCAAACTTAAATTCTTAGGTTCTTATATTTCCAGGCCCCTCAGGATATGTCTCAGAAAACAAAAGCATTTATTCAAGCTACAGAAAGTTGGCTGTGAGAAGAATGAGAAACAAAGTCACACATTTTAGGACAACCAAAGGCTTTCTGCAGAAAAGAATATGAAAAAAGATGTGACTTTCACTTTATGTTTCCATTTTTCTGGATACTTAAATCACAGAAACATGTCAACTTTCAGTATGGAGACTGCAATGTGAAGCAGGTAGTATAATCTACTCCTTTCTATCCTGGTTGGGAATTAGTACACCTGAAAGGGGCTTTGTACATGTTCAGGGAGATCCGAGTGTTTATTGGAGATTACTTGAATGTTGCAGCAGTAGTGGTTTTTAGTTTCTATCTGGATAAGAAACATATCATTTTTATGTTGTTTCAGAACAAGATAGAAGTGGATTTTATAATTTACATACTTACCTTCATATCCATTAGATAGTTTTGTCATGTTCCACCACTTAAAATATTTTTTCATCTGAAATGTTTCGGGAATGGCATGGAAATTCCTATCCTATGCCTTTGGATGAGGAGAAAGGGTGTGGGGTGGAGAAGCAATTATAGTTTTAAAGAAAGACTGGCTCAGCCTCACACTCTCATAGCCTATTTAGTGAAGTGATTTGGATTGCATTTTGCTTTTAGCTGCAGTCTTGTGTAGGTAAAGAAATTACTGCATGAGCTCACCCTTGGCGCCCAGCCCTGGGCTATCATGCCAGTAAAGTCAGCACACCAAATGTCTATACCTTTAGTCTAATCTCAAAATGAACTTGACTCAGAAAAAAATTTTCCATATTATTTTTATTCTTAACCTTTCAAGCCTGTTGGTTTCTTCTGAGGCATTTCTTTTGACAGGTAGGAGAAGACAAAGGAGGAGAGAAAAAGGTGAACAAGGGAGGAAATAATCTTCCCTAGCATGCTCAGGCTAAACTGCCTTTCTTACATGAGGTAGGAGGCAGAAAGAACCCATGTGCCCTTGTCAATGGCATTGTATGGATGTGCGTGGACCTTTCCAAGCATGTTTTAAAAATTATAGCCGTAAGGGAACACAGTAAGTATTTGCCATGGCTTGAGCAAAAGACATACCAGAGCTCTTTTAATGATGCTCCCTGGGCTTCAGGACCCTCTGCAAAACCTCTGGCCTGTTTTACTTACTTGAAAACAAGCAAGTGATTTGGTGATTTATCCTGCAAAACAGCCGTACAACCCTCACCCTTGTTCTCCCTTAAGTGAATGTGCCAGACAGCATGTTTGCCTTGCCCACGGCCTCCCCACGGGACAGCAGCTCCAGTTCTTTATTCAAGCATCTTAAGTGAAACTTGAGCACTCAGCAGAGCTCCACAGAGCCGCACAAGAAGAATCTGGATGGGATCCTAACCCTGGCCCCTCCCCTCATCTCCCACTGTAACCCTTCCCCCACAGCCCTGACACTCTGCTGAGTTGGTAGCTGCAAGGAGAGCTCTGAACCTTCCTATCCACAGTTCTGGCTTGGAGGCAAATTGCAGATACCAGTGACACCTCTCCTAAGGGAAGGACTTGGTATTGGGCAGCTGGATGAGGCACCATGACATGTCCTTTAAAAACTCAGGATGGTGAGAGATCACTTTTGACTGGGGAGGTGGGATCTGAGAAGGGCATTAAAAGTGAAGGACAATGGCTGGAGAAGACAAGGGCAGAGACACTTGGAGGGGGATGGAGACTCAGGTCAGGAAAATTCTTCAGTGATAATCCAAATGGCTAGGGCACCCTCATTAGGACTCTCACCAAAGCATGTATCTTCAGGATTGTAACCTTTTGCTTACTTTTTAGACAGCTAGACAAGAGGGTGGCCTCAGCAGACATCAACTATGTCAATGGATTCAACTCCATATGGCCATATCCAGCACAGGCATGTCATGGAACAAGCACTTATGTGCTTGTTGACCTGAGCTGAAATGGCAACTGCATAAGCCAAGCTCAGCAGGTGCAGGAGAGAATAAAAAGGCAGGGGAAAGGTGGGAAGAAAGCTGGAAGGGAAGTGCGTGTTTTCTCTTCCTGTGGGTCATATAGCTGAAACTCTTTTGGATAGTCAACAAGACTTCTGAGAGCCTTTGCATAGGCACCACTTTCAATGCAAGAGGTAAGATGGCAACTGTGACCTCCACAACTCCTTCCTCCCTCTTAGCCCCCCTTAGCTCCTAAGAGAATGGAAGCCATCAAACCTCTCTCATCTACTCACCACCAACTGGCAACCTTGCCTGCATTCAAACCCACATATTCTGCCTGTTTTTCTGTTGGATGCAGAAACAGTTCCTGCCGCTACCAGGAGCCAGGCTCTCTCCCTATGAACTGGCTCCTGTCCTCTTTCATCTTCTCCAGGACTTTGCTCCTGTAGCTGTCCTGAAGTTATTCCCTCTCTCTCCTGCAGAGACAGTTTCTCCTTCTCTACAGAACCATTCTCAATTACAGACAACTCACTTCAGTAGCTCCCATTTTAGCTATTGACCCATTTCTCTGCCTCTGCTTACATCAAAGCTCTCCAAAACAGTGTATTATATAATATGGTATATCTGTCTCTAACTCCTTCCCTCCCATATTCCCTTTAGCTGACACCAGTCACATTTATATCCCCAAACTCTGTTAGAAATGCTCTGGTCAAGGTCACCAGTGATTTCCATCTTGCCAAAACCAACCGTTTGATCACATCTCCCACTTTGCCCAGTTTGTTTCACCAGTTCTGTTCATTCTTGCTATTCTTCAAAGCACCAAGCTCTTTCCCCCTATGTACTTGCTCCTTCCTTTTCTGGAACATGCTTCCTTCAGACCTTCTCCATATTTTCTTCCTCACTTCATTCAAATCTCTGTGCAGAGGAGCCACCCTGGCATGCTTGCTGCTGCTGAAGCTATCCCTCATCCTCCTCCGCATCCTCCCCTGCTCCCTTATGCTGCTCTGTCTTCCTTCTTACCGCTTATTATTGCTGAAATTATGTATTTATTTGCAAACTAGTTAATGTATGATTTTCCAGTAAAATATAAACTCTGACAACTTAGAGACTTTGCTAGTCTTGTCCCTTCCATATGTCCAGCACCCAGGACAGAACTGATACACAGCCAACTCTCAATAGACAGTTGTTGAATGATGACTGAATGAAGGCCTGCCCTGACCCTAAGGAGCTCATAGTCTAATTGGGGACAGTGGTGAGGATGAGAATGAGGGTGATGAGAAGACATAATGCTAAGTGTCATATATACACACATATAATCATTAACTCCTTGCAATACCTATATGAAGTTATGAAGTAGTGGGTGTTTTGTCTACTTTATAGATGCAGAGACTGAGGATTTAGAAGAATTACATAACTTGCATCGGGTTCTACAGCAGTCAGCAGGAAACACAGCAGCTTAAACACAGGTTCTTCTGACTCCCGAGACATACTCTTCAACCTCGAGGTCTTTGGCCTCGCAGTCTGACAGCATGTTAAAAGGTCACCTCATCTGTTCAGGTTGTCTCAATGTGGATACGGCAGTTCCGCCTACTTGTGAACGGTGAACAATCATTTATGCTTACTTAGTAGAAAAGAGTGCTGACTTTACTCATTTTGCTATAGAAGCAGTCTCTATGCCAGAAGCCAAAATACACAGGATTGGTAAATATTTTGTACTTGGTTGCAAGCAAGTTCCCAAATCCAATTAATGTTGGCTCAGTGTGACACGGTTGTTCACTAGTTTTAGGAAATATGTAGGTAGGTTCAATTCCAATCCGAAGGCATTTCTTGGTCATATTTCAGCTGAGTATTTTAAGAAATTGAAGCCTTTTAATCTCTTTGGGCTTGTTTCTGAGTTCAGCACAGTTTGTTCCCCGTCATGGTTTATAGTCAGGTTTGGTGCAAGGCCCAGGCTACCGGGTTTCATGGTCTGATTTTCCTGTAGGCCCATAACCTGCCCCAGGGAGTGTGGAGAAGCCTAAGAAAAGCTCTATCTCAAGACTGTGCATGTGGGAAGTGATTTTAACTTGAGGCAAGCTGGGAATAATGGTCTCCATTCTGGCCAGCCACATATGTAATTTTAAAGTTTCTAGTAACCACATTAAACAAATAAAAAGAAACAAGTGAAATTAATTTTAATAGTATATTTTATTTAACTCAAATACATTCCAAATATTATTTCAACATGTAATCTACATAAAGAATTATTAAATCTGGTCTGTAGTTTACATATACAGCGTAGCTCACATTAGATCAGGTATATTTCACGAGCTCAACAGTACTTGCGGCTAGTGACTACTGTATTGGACAGTTTCTCTCCAGAGAGTAAAATGGATTTTGAGCTTTGTTGTTTTTGGTGATGATAATAATAATGATATTGCTATTGTTATTTTCTCTGAATATACCAGACAAATATACATGATATACATTATATATTTGTCTGGTATATTCAGAGAAAATATGTTATAAAATAATAAAAATATACAAATATATAATGTATATTTATCTGATATATTCAGAGAAAATAATGATATTGTGATAATAATGATATTGTAATTATTATTTTCTCTAAATATACCAGCATCTTTGATTGGGAAGAAAACATAGAGTTTGTATAGTCTAATTATTCATATGATGCTAGAATTTTTTTTTATATTATCACCTAAGATGCTAAGATCTTATTGAATCTTAGTATAGGTAGACCTATATCTTATAGGTTAGTATTGAATCTTGGTATAGTTATCATCATCCCCATCTTACAGATGAAGCAACTGAAGTTCAGATAATTTAGTAAGCTATCCATTATCTGCTTACACAGTAATAGAGAGCTCACCCTTTATAAATAACTTATTCCATCTCTGGCCGGATTTCATGATTATAAAGTGATCCTTTTAACTGAGCTGAAATTTTTTCATTAGTATTTCTCCTGTGGTTCTCTGTGACACTTCACAGCCACAGAGAGTAAATGTGCTTCTTTTCATATGACTGTTGCTTTTCTATTTGAAGACAGATATCCTGTCTTGTTATGTTCATCTCCTCCAAATAAGCTGCCCTTTTACTTCCATCATTACTCCTGAGACTGTCAAGTCTTCTCTACATCCTGACGGTGAACGGGTTCCAGGTCCTCAATAGCCCTCTTAAAGTGTGATACCCACAGCTGAATACAATATCTGGGTAGTGCCACTACCTCAAAATAGAGTGAGACCGGGAACTCTTACTCCTATATATTACCCTTCTACCACACCATTGTCACAACTCACTGTTGTTTTATAATGAGCTTCCTGGCCACAAAACGCCTAAAATATGGCCCCCATGCCACGTCTTCCTTGTGTTTTTATGTGTGCAGTTGTATCTGGCCACAAAGCAATGCTGTAAAATGGGCATGGCCCATGCATCATCTAACTCTGGGCAGTTGGAAGCAGCAAAAATAAGGAAAATGACTCAGGATGACAAGAAACTTAAAAAGATGTTGCTTATTTTTTCTTTTAGAATCTGAAATACCAAGATATCTTCGGATACATTATTCAATGTATTCATAGGCTCTTTCCACTACCCATTATTAGCAAATTTTGACAAATAAACATTTTGCATCTTTATATGTCATCAATTAAAATTTTGAGTATGTTATAACTTAATACAAAGTCTTATAACATTAGGGCCTTAGTAAGTAGTACAGTTTGGGTACATGTGTTCTAGTACAGTTTGGATAAATGTGTTCAATCACTTTAAAACTACTTAATTTCCATTAAATTTACGTATTTATTTATCCATTGTTATTTGTAGGCCTTAGAATATATTTTTTCAATTCTCCTGGGACTGTCTTCTGCCCATCTTTGCCTAGAAAAGTTCTGCCCATACTCTGTCTTTTATTTTAGATATCACCACTTCTTTCGGATTAGTTCTCATTCTTATGTATTCCTACAGTGCTTCATTGCCACCATCATAGCAATTGCCACACTTGTAATTTTCTTTGTATCTGCCTATGTCTCCTACTAGACTGTAAATTGTGTTAGGACAGGGATTGACACTATTACACCCAAAGTGTCTAGCACAGTGCGAAGTAGCTGCTCAGTAAATACTTTTTAATTAAATGAGTAAATCTTCAGGACGACATGCTGAGGTAGTTATCATCATCCCCATCTTACAGATGAAGCAACTGAAGTTCAGATAATTTAGTAAACTAGCAAAACAGTGGCTCAAGGCCCAGGATTCTGAATCTGTATCTAATGCTGTTATTATAAAACCAGTTACACACAACTTCCATATACTTACCAATGTCTGAAGTTTCTTAACAAATGATAGAGCCTTTAGGATCTTACTGGAGATAAGACTTAAATGCAAATACCAGAAAAAGAGAAAGCATAATAGATTGACTTCTGGTAACACTAGGGAATTAAATACTAATGCCAGACATTCTTCTAGAAGTAGGTCCTGACTTGAAGAGAAAGTGAGCCTTCTGTTCTTGCCATGCAAATCTATACAAATCATTTTTTGTCAGTGTCTCAGTTTCCCATAATAAATTCTTGCTGATTGTTTGATTTACTTGGTTTCCAAGAAGTTAGACAAGAATAGTCCCCTAAACTTTGTTCTTTTTCATATGAACCACCATAATCAGAAATGATTGATTTATTTTACATAGTATTATTTTTCTGCTTATAAAAATTAGACAAGCTTATTGTTGACTATTTGAAAAAATAATTTTAAAATCAAGTAGAAAAAAACTTCCTACCACATATTCCTTTTTCTTTCCTTTTGCAAACAATTGCATATTTTCTATGATTTGGGATTAGCCACTACATGTTCTTATGTTGAGAATTTTCCTATATTGTTAAATATTCAATACTACATGATTTTAAATGATTGCATAAATTCACTGTAGGTATGTTCCACACATATATCTAATCAATTCCATATTGTAGATATTTAGGATTGTTTCCAGTTTTGGAGTCTATAAATAATATGGCAGTACTTATCCTTGGGCATTAATCTTTGCACACATGACTGATTAAGAGAGATTTCTTTTTTCTCATCTAATTGGTTGTATGCGATTCGGGGCCTTATTAGGATAAGAACTCCCCATAACTGGGCCTCACCTTAAAGTACTTACACAATTTTGACCCTCAGCAGCGATCAGATTGAATCAAGGATTAGAATTCCTGATCCTGAGTACCTAGATTAGATTTGGCTCCTTGAGACTCTTATTGCTCTCCCCATTTTCCCATGGTATCGGGAGAGCTGAGCTCCAGGGTGGGACTGGAGGACTCTCTGTTTTCAAGCTGGGCTCATCTCTGCCAGCAGCACTGCCCCTGGGCCCCAGCGTCAAAGTAAGAAAGAAAAGTTAGTATTGAGAATGAGGAAGGCTGAGGTCATCACTGTCCCAAAGGCAGTGGCAGGAGAGAGAGACAGAGAGAGAGACAGAGAGAGAGAGAGAGAGAGAGAGAAAGAGCAGAAGTGAGCAAAGAAGCAAGATGCATATATACATTCTTCTGAGTCTTTTTTTTTTAAAACCCAGAGAAGGAAAAAAGCAACTGCCTAAGTTAATACTGCCCTGGGGGCAGCCTGAATGGGCATGACTTGAACCAAGTGGCTTGTCACCCTGTTGCCTTTATGACCCTTGCGGGGTCCAAGAAAATGCATACATGAACTCACTGGGTTGAACAACACACTCAGTGTCTTGAGAACAAATGGACTTTTCTTTGGTGTTAGTTACAAACATCTTTTCTTTCCACTTATTCAGTTATCCAAGAAGCAAAAGCTAATCTCCTGTGAAAGTTCAGGAGAAAGGCATGTGATGTGGCTCCAAGCTGCCTTAGCCATGTGCCCAGGAAAGACTGCTGCTGGGCTTGGAGGGGCTCTGCTTCTGTGCCTGCCTACCCTGTTCTGTGTCTAGAGGAGTAAACCAATTAATAAACTACACTAATTTACAGTCCTTTTATTTCAGGTAGGTTCATTCATTTATCTACTTTCTATCTATCATCTATCATCTATCTATCTATCTATCTATCTATCTATCTATCTATCTATCTATCTATCTATCTATCATCTATCTACCTATCATCTCTATCATAGTCTATCATCTATCTATCTATCTATCTATCTATCTATCTATCTATAGTCATGCGTTCCTTAAAAACAGGGACATGTTCTGAGAAATGCATTGTTAGGTGATTTCATCATTGTGTGAACATCTTAGAGGGTGCTTACACAAACCTAGATAGTACAGCCTACTACACAGCTAGACTACGTGGTATAACTTATTGCTCCTAGGCTACAAACCTGTACAGTATGTTACTGTGCTGCATACTACAGGCGATTGTAACACCATGGTAAGTATTTGTGTATCTAAACATATCTAAATATAGAAAGGTTCAATTACAATACAGTATAAAATATTCAAAAATGGTACACTTACATAGGGTAGTTATCATGAATGGAGTTTGCATGACTGGAAGTTGCCCTGGGTAAGTCAGTGAATAAGTAGTGAGTGAATGTGAATATCTAGGACATTACTGTATACTACTGTAGACTTTATAAACACTGTCCACTTAGGCTATACTAAAATTTATTTTTAATTTTTCTCTTTTAACTTTTATTTTAGGTTCAGGGCTACACGTGCAGATTTGTTTTATAGGTAAACTTGTGTCATGGTTTTTTTTTTCTTCAGATTATTTAGTCACCGAGGTAGTAAGCCTAGTGCCCAATAGTTATTTTATTTTCTCTGCTCCTCTTCCTCCTCCCATCCTCCTCCCTCAGGTAGGCCCCAGTGTTCCCTCTTTGTGTCTGTATGTTCTCATCATTTAACTCTCACTTATGAGTGAGGACGTGTGCTTTGTGGTTTACTCTCCCTGCATTAGTTTGCTAAGGATAATGACCTCCAACTTCAACCATGTTCCTGCAAAGGACTTGATCTTGTTATCTTTTATGGCTGCATTGTATTCCATGTACAATATGTACCATATTCCATGTAAAATATGTACCATATTTTAAATTTTCTTTTTCAATAACAAATTAACCTTAGATTACTATGACTTTTTTGCTTTATAAACTTTAAATTTTTTAAAAAAAATTTTGACTCCCTGGTAATAACACCTAAAGCATAAATATGATGTAGTTGTACAAAAATATTTTCTTTTTATATCCTTTTTCTATAAGCTTTTTTCTGTTAAATTTTTTTTAACTTCTAAAAGATTTTGTTAGAAAACTAAGACACAAACACACACATTAGCATAGGCCCACACAAGATCAGGATTAAAAATAACATCACTGTCTTCCACTTTCACATCTTTTTCCATTGCGTGGTCTCTAGGGGCTCTAACATACATGAAGCTGTCATCTCCCATGATAACAATGCCTTCTTCTAGAATATCTCCTGAAGTACTTGCCTGAGGCTGTTTTACAATTAACTTTTTAAATTTTTTTGTAAGTAGAAGAAGGGTATTCTAAAATAATAATTAAAATTACAGTATAGCAAATACACAAACCAGTAACATAGTTGTTTATTATCCTTATCAAGTGTTGTATGCTATACATAACTGTATGTGTTCTGCTTTTATATGACTAGCAACACAGTAAGTTTGTTTATATGAGCATCACCACAAACACATGAGTAATGCCTTCTGCTACGATCTTGCTAAAGCTACAGTGTCGCTAGGTGCTAGGAATGTTGCAACTCCATTATAATCTTATGGGGCCACCATCATTTATGCAGTCAGTCTTTGGCCAAAATGTTGTTATGATTCTCAAGATTGTACACACACACAAATACAAACACACGGACACACACGCACACGCAAGAAGGTATGTGGTGATTGATGTTCCTAGTATGACTAAGATAGATCAGAAACTTTAATACTGCCAAGAACTTCTTAAAATGAAATAAAAAATTTTCAAAGAACCGTACTTTCTCTTTAATAAGGCATTATTCTTTTCCTTTTTTTTTCTTTTGAAGACAGAGTCTTGCTCTGTCACCCAGGCAGGAGTGCATTTGCGCCTAGCTTACTGCATCCTTGAACTCCTGGGCTCAGGCAATCTTCCTGTCTCAGCCTTTCTGGTAGCTAGTACTACAGGTGTACACCATCATACCCAGTAAATATTTATTTTTATTTTTATTTGTGTAGAGATGGGGTCTCACTATGTTGCCCAGTCTGGTCTTAAACTCCTGGCCTCTGGAAATTCTTCCATCTTGGCCTCCCAAAGTGTTGGAATTACAGGCGTGAGCCACTGAGCCCAACCTGCATTATTTCTAATTCGGTAATTTATCTCCTTGAGAAAAGCATTTGGAACAGTAACTCCTAGAGTAGACTTGGTCTTTAAGCTTCAAATTCTATATCACCTGTTAGTTATGTGTTCTTTGCAGCCTAGGAAAGGCAAGAAATGAGCAACCTTATTTTGAAAACCATTTCTCCTGGATAAACACCATACATGCATTTATTTAGGTACACACAGGGACTATTAAACAGTTTCAAAGCATCTATGGGCCTTGCTCCGTCATTCAATCTCTCTTTCTTGTATCTTCTTGCTCTAAATCCCATCTGATTCTAAGAAATTTACAAATATGCTCTACTATCTCCCATTCGATGTTGACATTTCCTCGAATCCCCAAATTATATTCTAATCTCCACCCCACCTTACTCATTCCATGTTCCAGAATGTAGCTACCCATCAACTCGTTGTAATCCGGCTTGCACACTCAGTATGAAGCTTGAAGGCTACTTTTTCCCCCCACACACCACACTCAGTAAATCCTCTGGCCCAGCCTGTTTTACTCCTAACACTTTCTTGAATCCGTAGCTCCTCCTTGTTATCCCCTGTGCTACAGTCCTAGTTCAGATTCTCATCATCTCTTGCCTGGACAATTATAAGAGTTTCTAATGTGTCTCCCGATAACGCAGCTTGACAGTGTTGGGACAGTTAGAATCATAGTCTTGTGTATTTTGTCAACAGTCATAAAACCCTACTATGTTCCTGGTGTCCTGGTCAAGGTAATAGTAACCCTGTTTACCATGTGATTATAAAGTAATGAGGCAGGTTCTTTAAAATAGTCATGTTAATTCATATTTAATTCATCCACAAAATATTTATTAAGCACCTATCATATGCCACACATTGATTTAGAGCTGGAAATGTAGTGGTGAATAAGACAGATGGTCCCGCGATTATGGGATTTCATGAAGCTGCATGAGAGGCATGGGCAGAAGCAAGGACTCTGTAATCAGATGATGCTGTGTTCAAATCTTGCCTCCATACCTTATGAAGTTCTCAAGATCATTCATTCATTCATTTATTCATCCAGTCATTAATGGATGCTAAATACCTACCGATTGTCTATTATGTGTCAGGTGGTGTATCAGTTCCTAAAGAGATAGGCAAGTCCTGCCCTCAAAGAGATTATTTTCTTGTGGGAAAGAAAGGCTAACAATAAATACATCATACATCATAAGCAAGGTCATTTCATATAATGTAGAAGGTATGAAGAAAGTAAAATAAGGTAATAGGATGGAGTGTGATTTACTCTGACTCTTGTTTAGAAGGATCTGTCTTATATTGAGTAGCCTGGGAAGACCTTTCCGGAAAGGTGACATGTGAGCCAAGATGTGAAAATGGCCAGGGAAAGCCAAGAGCTGAAGGAAAGAGCAGAGGAAATAAAACAAGTGCCAAAAAAGTGAGATGGCCATTGGGTAAGGAAAAATGAGCAAGTGTAGCTGGAATGGAGTGAATGAGAGTGAATGTTGCATAGGTGATGTTGGAGAGGCCAGATCATTTTGGGTTTTGTGGACAATGTGGATGCTCAGATTTTATTCCAAGTTATTTAATCTCTCCAAGACTTAGTTTTCTCAACCAAATAAAGAAATCTCATAAGGTCGTTGTGAGAATTACAAATTATAATCCTTTCAAGCATTAATCAGTTAATTCAATAAATCTTTTTCAAATGGCTACCATATGCCAATTTTAGGCATTGAGAATAATGTGGTGAGGAAGTAATGGCTTATTCTCAAGGATGTCATAGTTGTTATGGGAGATGGGCCCATAGGAAAAATATTATAACATAGTGTGACAATCACAACAGTAGATGTGTGTGTGTTTTTCCAATTCTATTCATCCTAATATCCACAACTGGGTTAGGGACATCAACACCTCTTATCTTGAGTTACTTCTAGAGCCTTCTAACTAGTCTCTTCATTTCCAATCCTGTTCTTCTCCAAAACATTCCCCACATTGCACCAGAGTGATCTTTCTAAAATTCAAATGGTAATTCGTTCACTCAAAAATATTTACTATGTGTCTGCAGTGTGATGGGTTCCCTTCTGGGTTCTTGTGAAATATCAGTAAACCAATAACACTTGTTTGACTAAAATCTTTTAATATTCCACATTGCCCTCAAGATATAATATAAACTACTTAGTTTGGTGTAAACAATCTTCAGGCCTCTTGAAGCTCCCAGGATAATAGTAAAAATAGAGCCCAAATGCCATATGTAAGGTTATAAATCAAGCTATCAAACTGTTCTTAAAATATGCTCTACCTGAATGCCTTGACAAATATAAATGTATAAGGGCTTAGAAGGCCTGCTTCAACTTTTGAATTCTTGAGCTCCTCAGAGTTCCAGGCCGGAACACTGTAGTACTGGGAGACCTGCAGCTCTTGCCTTATCTCCTATCTCTTTACCTAACACTGCAGAGGGCCTTGTACACCAGCACGAGGACACCCCAGCTGTCATGTCCAACTTCTATCTACTGTCCTCCAAAATAGCTACCTCTTGGTGACTTCCTAGGTTTGTGCAGTCACTGGGCAAGGGAATTTCAGGGTCTCGGTTATTTCAGCGTCCTAGTCTAGAAAGGGACATCATTTCTAGGTGGCCAAGTCTTCTTGACTCTAGTATAGGACTCCTCATATCAAGGAGAGAGCCATGGATGAATGAGTATCTAGGAGGGCTCTTTCAAGTGTGCAGTCCAGCAAAAGAAACTACCATCAGAGTGAACAGGCAACCTTCAGAATGGGAGAAAATTTTTACAATCTATCCATCTGACAAAGGGCTGATATCCAGAATCTACAAAGAACTTAAACAAATTTACAAGAAAAAAATCAAACAACCCCATCAAAAAGTGGGCAAAGGATATGAACAGACACTTCTCAAAAGAAGATATTTATGCAGCCAACAGACACATGAAAATATGCTCATCATCACTGGCCATCAGAGAAATGCAAATCAAAACCACAAAGAGATACCATCTCACACCAGTTAGAATGATGATCATTAAAAAGTCAAGAAACAACAGGTGCTGGAGAGGATATGGAGAAATGGGAACACTTTTACACTGTTGGTGGGACTGTAAACTAGTTCAACCATTGTGGAAGACAGTGGGGCGATTCCTCAAGAATCTAGAACTAGAAATACCATTTGACCCAGCCATCCCATTACTGGGCATATACCCAAAGGACTATAAATCATGCTGCTATAAAGACACATGCACACGTATGTTTATTGCAGCACTATTCACAATAGCAAAGACTTGGAACCAACCCAAATGTCCATCAGTGATAGACGGGATTAAGAAAATGTGGCACATATACACCATGGAATACTATGCAGCCATAAAAAATGATGAGTTCATGTCCTTTGTAGGGACATGGATGAAGGTGGAAACCATCATTCTGAGCAAACTATCGCAAGGACAGAAAACCAAACACTGCATGTTCTCACTCATAGGTGGGAATTGAACAATGAGAACACTTGGACACAGGGTGGGGAACATCACACACCAGGGCCTGTCATGTGATGGGGACACACGGGGGGAGGGGGGGAGATTATTAGGAGATATACCTAATGTAAATGACGAGTTAAGGAGTGCAGCACACCAGCATGACACATGTATACATGCGTAACAAACCTGCACGTTGTGCACATGTACCATAGAACTTAAAGTATAATAATAATAATAAGAGTACAAGCAATAAATAAATGAATAAATAAATAAATATTTTCTGACAGAAAAAAAAATAAAGTATGCAGCCCTGAGTAAAGTCCTCTCTTGCCCATATGTAAGAGCAAATCTGGTAACTCTTTTCCATAAGGCTGTTGCTTACACCTCCACTGCAGTCTCATATACTACAACTCCACAAGGCCTTTTCAATCCTTCATGGTCTATGCTTTACTTCTGCCTTCATCTTTGCCTTGAACATCCTTCCCCATCCACCCTATCTCTTCGCCCAATTCCTGTTCTTTTCAAGTCTGTGTTTAGAAATCCCTTTCTCCAGAAGGCCATCCCTATAGACTGCTCTGGTAGTTTTAAGTACGTCTTCATATTCTTTGACACTCCTGCCATTGAAAGTAACAGTAGAAGTGACACCATGTGACTTGTGAGGTTAGATTATGAAAGACCATGCATCTTCTGCTATGTTTCCTGGAATGCCTTCTCTGGAAACTCTAAGCTGCCATGTAAGAAATCTGGTCACTTTTTTCACAGCAACCTGGGAGAAACTGGAGAGTATTATTCTAGGTGAAATAACTCAGGAATGGAAAACCAAACATTGTATATTCTCATTCATATGTGGGAGCTAAGCTATGAGGATACAAATGATACATTGGACTTTGGGGACTCAGGGGAAAGGGTGGGGAGTGGCGAGGGATAAAAGACTACACATTGGGTACAGTGTACACTGTTTGGGTGATGGGTGCACCTGAATCTCAGAAATCACCACTAAAGAACTTATTCATGTAACCAAATACCACCTGTTCCCAAAAACCTATTGAAATTAAAAAATTAAAAAATTAAAAAAAATTTCTTTCATATTTTCTTATAAGAACTAAAAAAAAAAAGAGAGAGAAAAGAAAAAAAGAAATTTGGCCACTCTGAAGCTTCCAGGATGGAGAGGTCATGTGTAGGCACTTGGGACAACAGTCCCAACTAAGCCTAGTATTCCAGCAATCTCTGCCAATGTAACAACAAGCAAGTGAAGCCATCTGAATCCTAAAGGTCACCCAAATGAGCACCACCAGATGACCTTGTCTCATGCCTTATAGATCCCCAGAGTTAAACAAAAAGGTCTCTAAGAATCTTAAGGATGTGTCTCGTGGGCCCTCTTCATTAAACTATTGTGGTTCTAAGACTCTTTTTTTTGAGACGGATTCTTGCTCTGTTACCCAGGCTGGAGTGCAGTGGTGCCATCTTGGCTCACTGAAACCTCCACCGCCCGGGTTCAAGTGATTCTTCTGCCTCACCTTCCCTAGTAGCTGGGATTACAAGTGCCTCCCACCACGTCTGGTTAATTTTTGTATTTTTGGTAGAGACAGGGTTTTGCCAAGTTGGCCAGGTTTGTCTCAAACTCCTGATCTCAAGTGATCCACCCGCCTTGATCTCCCAAAGTGCTGGAATTAAAGGCATGAGCCACCGCACCCAGCTGTGTTTCTGAGACTCTTCAGGGCATTGTCTCACAGTAGCCCAACAAGAAACCCAAAGTTGAGAAGCACTTATGAATTAAGATATTTGTGACTGTGGCTGTTTGTTTAATTAAATAAATTTTATAAATTGATACATAAGAAACTACTATGGCTTGACTGTGTTTCCCCCAAATTCATATGTTGAAACTTAATGGCCAGTGTGATAGTATTAAGAGGCAGTGCTTTTAGGAGGTGATTAAATCATGAGGGTGAAGCCTTCATGGATGGGATTAAAACACTTATAGAAGAGCTTGAGGGAGTGGGTTAGTTCTCTTCTGCTCTTCCATCAAGTGAGGGCACAGCATTCATCCCTTTTTGTCCTTCTGTCCCTCACCATGTGAGGATGCAGTGACAAGACGCCATCTTGAAGTGAAGAGTGTCACCCTCACCAGACGTCAAACCTGCTGCAACTTGATCTTATACTTTCCAACCTCCAGGATTGTAAGAAATAAATTTTTATTGTTTATAAATTACAGAGTCTCAGATATTTTATTATGGAAGACAAACTGACTGACAGAAACTCACCAACTTTTTGAAGGAATTAAAACTGTAGACTGAAAGATTCAAAAGCAGTACAAAAAAGAGGAAGATGTGAATCTCTACACTTCCATGATCAAGAAACACACAGAGAAAATTACTCAGCTGAAAACATAGGCTAGAATAACTCAGAGGGTGGACCCAAGAGCCCAGAGAATGAACCAGTGAGTCAGAGAGCATGAGTAAGTCTTAGTTAAGGAACAGACATGTTCCTGATTGAATTTCAGAATTGCCATGAAGCAGGGGCTGACATATGCCTGTATCATGTCTTGCCTGTTTTTAATATCTTGGGTATTTGTGGTGTTTGTAAGAATGATAGAAAAAGTGTACCTTTAGTTTGTAAGTATTCAGATTGAGAAGATCCATATCGAAGGAACTGGACCTATGGAGACTTATTTGCTTCTGGATTTAATTTGGATGATGAGATTCTGAACCTCAGACCTAAATCTGATGGTCTTCTGAAGGAGGTTGGAGGTGAATATATTTACATGTATGAGACATTAAAAAAATTTATGATGGTAGAGATGACTGTGGCAGTTTAAAAACATAGCTACAAATTCTTTGGCACTCCTTCTACTGAGAGGTAGGGTCTAAGTCCCCTCTTGTTGAACCTGGGAAGACTTGTGACCAATAGAATTCAATTATCCCCAGCAAGGAAACAGACAAGTTACTGAAGCCATCTGGGATCTTACAGATGAATCTGTCCCCTAGCTGCATATTGCCCAGTGATCTTTATTAACACCATGTGAAAGAAAAGAATTACCTAGCTGACCCCTGCCAAAATTCTCGACCCATGAACCAACAGATATAAATAAATGGCTGTTGTTTCAAGCCACTGCATTCTGGAGGTAGTTTGTTACACAGCAATATGTAATTGGAACACCGTCAAGACTGGCTTTAAATGCCCTGTCTCTGTGCTTCTATGAAACCCTGTCTTTTTAACCACATTGTAGTGAAATTACCTATTCACTGGTCTTTATCATCTTCCTAGTGAAAATTCCCTGAGGGTGAGGATGATATCAAGAACAGTGGATTTCATAGTAAGCACTCGATATGCTGGGGTTTTTTTCCTTCTCCCACCCAATGACTTGCTCTAATTAGCTGCATAGCCAAGGCCGTAGTAAATGGAGATTCTTAAACATGTTTAGCTTTGTTTTTCTGTTCTTGCTAGGCTGAGTTTGGTTCCTCTGACTTTCACAGTTCCTGTAGGTCTGCTCTGTCTGTGAATATTTATGTGAGGGGCACCCACTAAAATAAGAAACAGGTCCAGGGTTGTTAATTCCTCTAGAAATACACATGGATCTGAAACCAAAGTGGATAATTACCGTGCAGAAACATGTTTTGAGTTTTGCCTCTCCCAGAACCTTTGAAAAATAGAACATAATGTGTAGCCAAACCCCAAACACCCCCTGGTTTGCACATCTCTAGTAATCCCATCCAGACACACTTACTTTCACATAATGGATTTCTGGTTCCAAGATTTTTCCAGTTTGAAAAACAACTCCTAGGAAGAATCGCTCTTCTGTGAGCAGTAGCCTATCTGATACTCCCACAGCTGCATGGTCACCCCAGAAATTTTAGGCCTGACCCTCAACCTTCCTGTCTGAAAAATACTCTGTTTAAATGTGTGATGAGTCTACCTACTCAGAAATCCTGGGATCAACCAGGCTTGGATCCAGCTCTGTGACTTACCAGCCATGTGACTTTCAGCACGTTTCTTAATCTCTCTTAGTCTGTTTTCATATAAGGAGAGAATAATGGTGTCCTCTTACAGGATTCTTGCAAGCATTAGATGAGCTAATGCATGTGGAACACTCAGCCATGTACTGGCACATATAGTCTCTCAATAAACTAATGAATGCTAGCTAGTTGTTGCTATTACTCACACATCCTTCCCTGCTCTGCTCGCTCAATAGGGAATTATCAAACTAGATGGAGCTGAAATCTCCTGAAAATTGCCTGACTTGGTTCAAAGATATGGGATTGGTCACAATGACCCTGGAAACCTATTAGGTTGCTTTTTAGAGGAAAAGTGCCAAACCAGCACTTGGTATTAAGTGTAAGGAGAGTGATAATATAGAGGAAAAAAAAATCCCAGTTTATTATTCTGTAGTTCATGACCTGCTCCCATTTTCCTGTGATCTCTTCTTTTACCCGGTCAAATACAAACTTCTGTAGTGACAATGACCGTATTTTCTGAACTGCAAATAAAGATCCATGGTCTCACAAATACAACTGTTCCTAAGGGGGCAACATGACTCAATATTTTAAATTGTGACTGCTCTAGAAAAATGTGGGACATATGGTGACCATACCCATGGTTCTCAAAGCCAGATGCTGACTGGCTCCAAGAGAAGAAAACCAAAACAATCAGAAATCTCTTTTATTTGCCAAAACAAATCTTGTGTCTCTCCCGGTGTTATTCCTGTAGCTATCTTTGTTTGAATTGGGCCTGTTCACCAGTTCCATTTCTGCTACCATCTCAGGGGAGGAGGGAAAGAAAATAGCTTCACGTTCACTCATGTTAGCATGGAATTCTTTTTTTGGGTGAATTTTAGGAGAAAAGGAAATTTGAAAACCTTTTTTATTTTGTGTTGTTTTTTCTTTCTTTTTTTATTTAGAGAGTCTTCAACTATAGTTTTCCTTTTGGTCCTTCAATAATGAATAACAATAATAATAATGTTGCTATTATTATTAAATGTAATGGGCATTCATCATGCATTTGCTTCCAAATACACTTAATCTTCACAATGGACTTGCAAGGTAGATGCCATTGTTCTCAGTTTACAGGTTAAGAGCCTAATATGTTGAGCGGCTAAGAAACTTATCCAGGTTCACATAATTAATAAGTGACAAACTAGGAATTTGAACCCAGAAATTTCTGGCTCGTACATTCTCTATATTCTGTGTTGTTTCCTCTCATAGAATGCTTTGCAGAAATCAGACTTAGATTCAGTCAACATATATTGAACATCCTCCAGGTGCTGTGCTAAAATATTTAATAAATTGTTTAATATAATCCATGATCTGGGTAACATTACTATCATTTTTGATAGTGAAATATCATACAAACAAATTAAGAAATTTTTCTAGGTCATCTAATTTGTAGTTAGTGGAGCCAGGAATCAAGTCCATTTTTTAAATTGCAGGTTTAAAACTTTTTCTAAATCCCAGTAGAGCATCAGATAGCAGAAGTGCAAAATAGGCTGTGTTTAGAAACTTGAGAATCAGGAGGATATTGAGTGAGAAAAGGAGCATTGCAGTGTGATCAAATATCTGCACAGAGTCCTACCCCTTAGTGTGAACGAGTTTATCATTGGTAAGTGGAGGGAACAGAGCCGGTGAGTGCAGAAAAGAATAGAAAGGGGCAGGAAATTGGAGAAAGGAACACCAGAAGTCAGCTCAGTATCACATTAAGCCTTAGCACTGTGTAGGGCCCTCCTTTGTCATTTTTAATTATCTCCATTTTAGTAAAGAGTATTAACTAGAAAATATAGCAAGTGGCTCTTTTGATTTTTGGAGAAAGTAGAATCAAAGTAGAACCAAAAGGCAGAAAAAATTGGTATCAGAAGGGTAAATGTCAGAGGGCAAAATCATTTTGATTTTGGTCTGAGAAACAGAGTACCTATTTTTAAGTGATCCTGCTCTAAATGAGAGAAACAGTAAAATGTGAAAAGTTAAAAATCTTAATTTCCAGTTAAGATGTGGAGCTATTTCACAATAGCTCCTTCCAATTTACCTCCTCCAACATCTTGGCTGCTCAGATACATTCGACTTGGTGTGGACAGATTGTGGGGAAACAGTACACTCCGTTTGTTAATTTTAACCTTGTGGTCTTTAATTCTTATTTTCTAAACAAATTTTCACCAACCCCCACTTACAGGAATAATATATGCTCAACAGAGTAAATGTGGAGTATACAAAAAAGTTAGGAGATCAAAATTAAAATCTCCCACAATCGCACTATCCTGACATTGCTAACATCTTGACATATTTCTAATCTGCTTTCTTATCTTCCTTTCTATAATAGAGATAATAAAGGTATACCATTTTTACTCAAAGTATATCATAAGCATTTTCCCATGTCATTAGTGTTTGAGAACACAGATTTTAATCAATGTCTAAACTTGCATCTACATCATATGATGTATTTAAGTAATCCTCTGTTGTTCAATATTTAGACTGATTTCAAATTTTCACCATTATAAATGTGATATTATCTTTGTACATAATCATTCCATAGTCCAGGCCTCTTCTAGCACACCCTTTGCTCAGAATTTCTTACCTTCTTTTTTTTTCTAACAGATATGATTAATGATATTCACATATGTAACTTTTCCTAGAGTTACGTCTTAGACTTACATAGGGTTATATCCAGTTTCTTGTGTTTTAATAAAATGTAATACCTTTACATTTTTCTTCCCTTCAAAAAGATGATAGAAGAGTGAAGATGAGTAAAAGTGCTATGAGATGTCTTTGTATCCACTGTATTTTATAAAACAATTTATAAATTTCAGTTCTTTATTATTAGTGATAATGAGTTTTAAACATATAATTGATCATGCCACTTAATTGGCAAGCCATTGTTTAGCTGGCCTTGGCAAGCACCCTTGTGCTCTGAGTGGCTTTGGCATACGTTCCTCATTGAAGACCATTTCTAGCTATGATTTTTGCTTTTAGGAATAAATAGACTGGTAGTAGAAAATTGTAAACTGTAGACAGAATTAGGTTTCCATTTTGAGAAGGGGGTAACATAAACATTGGGAAGGGCCAAATAAGTGCAAATGAGTATTTCTTAAGTGTGCACCTCTTATCCCACCCCTGTCCAGAGATTCCAATACAGTTTTCCTGGAAGTGCCCTTTCCCTAAGCCCTCTGGCTCTGAATTACTGTTTTGGAAGGTGTTAATTACCAAGCCATTTTTTTCTTTCACTGACATTTAGGATTAAAATTCTAGTTAATTCAGCTGCCTGCTTCTTCAGCTTTGAGTGAATGATGCCAAGATAGATTTTTTCTTAGGTTAGGTGATGTGTGACCATTTAGAGAAAGGAAGAGTAGATGAGTTGAGGCACATAGGTGTGACTTGACATAATCTCCTCCAGGGAAAATGTCCTGCTTGAAGCATTTATAGAATGGAATCTTTTCAAGGTTGAGAAGGGCACTGTCATCTATGTGTGGTATTGGCAAATCTACCTGATGGGTCCAAATGTTGCATCGTAGGAAAATCTAATCATAGATAAAATACATTTTCCTACTGGAAGAATTTTAATGTTGTATTAGTTGGCTCTTTTGGCTGCAATGACAGTACTAAAACTTGAATTAATATTTAAAGGGAATTAATTTTGTTCATTAAATCAAAGAGATTATTTAACAACCAAATTATGGGAAGAACAAGGATGTCAGTAGTCACTAGACAAGACGACAACTAGAACCAGAGATATATGATATCAGATCTCTCTCTCTTTTTCTCTCTCACTCTTGCCTGGGCTTCTCACAGGGATTTCATTCTTTTTTGTTCATATCACTGAAAACCTGGGGTGCGGTGGGCATGATATTTCCGAGTTTTATATCTCACAGTATCTACCTCTCAGGAGGATTGGCAGACTTTTCTACCTTCCTAAGTACAAAACTACAGGGAAAAGACTCATTGGCTAGTTGGAGTCAGGTGTTCAGACAAGGACCAATGAATTTCGGAAAAAGAAATGTCATAAGAAAGATGTTGGAGAAATGGGGAAGGAAAAATTATTCCATAAGTGTTTACTCCATCAGGCTGTACAGAAGTCTTATTATATTTTAGGTGATTTATTGAAGATTGGAGAAAAAAGAGCACAAAATAAGAGTATTGTATCTATACATATGTGAGTAACTTACCTTTCTTGGTGGTCGTGAACCTCTTACTCCCCACTCTGTAACTAAAGTTTGCAAAGAGAGGCCAGAGGTCATTTTTTCCGGCCTAGGAAAGCAGGATCTGGGTGTGTTTCACAGAGTGTCAGCTTTCCCTGGCCAGTTCTGACTGCAAAACAACAGAACGGTTTATTCTTTCCCACACCCTGGCATTCAGCAGACCGCTACCTTTCACTGCAGCAATTGGAAATTACACACTAATAGGAAACATATATGTGAGCATTCAAAGCAGGATTTTAATCAAATGATCACAGCAGCACTGCTTGGTATTCATTTGAATAGTTTACTGGAGTTGTCTGTGGACTGTGTGCATATTCAGGGTTTTCTATGAATGTCAGGTTTTTACTGAATTCCCAGCTTGCCACACAATTTTGTTTACCACAGAATCCAGACAGGTTTCTGCTGAACTTTGGGTTGAAGGGTAGATGTGATACTCATCCCTTCACAGTTAACCCACTGGAGCATGTGGTTGTTAAAGAAGAATAAATTCTAAAACAAATTCATATTTTCTCACATATGACAAGGTTCAGACACCATGTAACTGAATAGAAATCACCTTGGAAAATATTGCATGCACTGATAGGAGTTCCCCAGAAAAGCTGCAATGTAAAAGGCAATAGGCATTGAAACAGGCAAGCAGGAGACAAATCTCACCATTTCTTCCTAGGCTTCAGTATGAGAAGTAGTGGTTGACATGCACAGTCGCAGTCTTTCTTCAAGGAGCATCTGGCCCACATTTCTGCCATGGAGAACAGGTGTGATCTAAGTGCAGAGCCCTGAGCAGCTGACTTCTGCTTGGAATTCTAAACTAATGGTATTCATTTGTTTTTACTATTACCTTTGGCAGAGATGAGAAGTCCAAAGGCTATAGATGTGAGGCAAATGACAAAAACATGATGCAGACAGGATGAAGGAAAACCCCATCTACAGCAGAGAGCTTCTACTCATCTCCAGTAGGTTATTTGCTACAGGATATTTAGCTCCAAACAGCTCTCTTCTTTCTTGTAAAAGAACCTATAAATTCAACCTTTACAAACACTGATTAAATATTCCACCCATCACCCCCACCCCACATATGCATGCACGGATGGTTTGGGGTTCCTTTTCCCTGTAGGACTCAAATGTCCAGCTGTCTCTGCCTCTATTTGGAACTATGGGCTTTCTATTCCATTCGGCATTGTATGCTTCTATTCTTTCTTTGGTTGACAGAGAAGTTACTTTGTTTTTGAGCAAGGCTGTGTCTTTTTAACTTTCATGCCATATTTTGTTTTTCTTTGCTGTGTTTGAACAGGGAAGGGAACTCACAACACCATTTTGACAAGAAGCCCTGGTTCATACTCTTTCAACTAAATAATATACCCTTAGTTGAGATGCCTTTCTCTGGTATAATTTTGTCCATTCTTCTCTATCTCATCTGCAAGAAATGAATCTGTTAAATTCCCTGCTGAAATTCGCATAGCATATGTCTACAGCAGTCCTCTCCTCTCTTAGTCTCTAGCAGCACCGGGAAGGAAAAAAATTAGGTTAGTCTGGCATATTTTTTCTTAGGGGGTTTATGCTGTTTTCAAGCAATCAGCACTTTCTTTGCTTAGGCTATCAAAACATCTATTTAATAATTCATTTTAGAATTTTGCCAGAAATTAATAGCAATCTCATTGGCCTACCTCTCCTGAGATCCTTCTATTACTTTTTAAAGTTAAGATAGCATATGCCTGTAAATTTTTGAAATCTTTCCTATTCGTATAATTATTAAAACTATAGCTTGTATCAATGGAACAAAATTGAAGGAAAAGCTAAAATATATAGGAACATCATCCAGATCAAAATGATCTTGACAAGTTAAAACAGTGAACTCAATTACATGAAATTTTATACGTTTTAAAAAGTATATTTCTAAATATATATTAAATGTATAAATTATATATTTATAGAGTATATTATATAATATACTCCTAGATTTAAGCAAAAAACAAATGAAAAAATTATGAAAAGAAATAAAAACCATTGCTCGATGGCCAATTGAGCAGGTTTTACTGGCATCCCCCCAGGTGGGGGAAAGAAGTTTTAGGAAGGAAAGCCACAGATGTATAATGTAACTGAGGGTAAGTGTGGTCATTTTACACGTGGGTGCTGTAGATGGCTAAACAGTTAGGATGTGGGGTGCTGGGTACAAGAGGCAATGTCCCTGTGCTAGCAGTGAAAATGATTTTTGCTTTCTCTTTCCTGCACCCCAGGACCAGACACATGACCCAGTCTAACCAGCATACTCCACCTGATACAGGGAGAGGTTCGGTGATGGACATGTAACTCTGAGCCCAGCAAAGCTCTCCCTGTGATATTATGTTGCTAAAAGAGGACATTTCTGTCCATGCCGAGAATTCCAAGGTATCTGAGGGTCATATAATCATGCTATTAACAGGACTGAAAATCTGAATTCTCTACCTCAAATAAATGTTAGTAGGAGCCAGGCGGAGAGGTGGGAAAAATAGCAGAAGATAAGATTGGGACCCAGGAAGATCCAGAGAAATACACAAAGACCATCTGATGTGTATTTTACTCAAATTACTTGTGCCTTATCTTGTCTGGTATATTGTTTTGAGTTCCTCTGAGGCAGGGACAAAATGGAAGCAGTTCTTTGAGAGCTAGAAGGATGATAAAGAGCAAGGTCTATTTCTAAGACACAGAAACCCTAAGAACAGGGTACATATTGTTGGGAATAAAGTTTTTGATGTCGCAAAAAAAAAAAAAGAAGAATTAACATGGGAACAAATGATCTCTCAGCAAGGCAAGCTTTACTTTCTGCAGAAAGGGTGCTACTCAACAGCTCTCCAGTCACGAGAGCACACCAAACAAAGGAGACAAAGTTATTTATAACCTGATGAGTCTACCCTATTCTGTGTCCAGTTTCCATTGGCTGGAATAGGACCTCACATTTTACACTTTATCTGGTTGGCTATTAGTTTAAAACTTTTTTTAACTGGGTAAGGGGAACAGAACAAAGAAAGAAAAGGAAGTTGCCCAGGGATAGTTAAAGAAGCATCTCCAAATAAGGAATGGCATGTGCTATGGGCTGGGGCTTGTCTAGTTCTGTCCAGGCATGCCAGAGCAAGCTAGGACAGCTGATTTTGAATATATATATATATATATATATATATATATATATACTAATAGTGGATAGCAATCTTATAGTAGGAAATTATAACTTTTTATAATCTTTGAAGAACTTTCCTATTTCTCACAATCTTTAAATACCATGGCTCAATCAATAAGATCTTTGGCACTGTTTATTAGCAAATTGGCCACTTATTGATTGAATTTTTAAGGAAGTTGTACTACCAGAAAAACCCCAAGCCTGTAACTTCTCAATCCAAAGAGCCCATAATGCTTCAAGTCTGCACCCTTAGCAAGTGAACTGTTAGATTTGCTAAAGGAGGGTGGTTCCACACAGAGAAATCATACAACACTCTTCTTGGACATGGCCACAGATGACAAGGAAGAAGCAGAACTGGGAATGCTGGGTTGGCCGTCTCAGTCCACTGCAGGTGGGGATTCCTCACTAATTCTGTCCATGCATGTGAGATATGATGTAGATCTCTGCATGTTGCCTTAACTTCTCTCTTTTTCCAACTGGGAGTTTGAATTAGTCATATTCTATTTCCCCTTTATATTGAACACACTTTTCCTGTGGGGGAATGCTTTAATAAATCATCACTTAGTAATGGGTTAAAGTCCATAGGAGTCACATCTGGTTCTGCACTAAAAGAATGCTTGTCATTTGGAGAGCCTCAATTTACAGCTAGATGCAGGAAACATGGGCAGCTAAGTATCTCCTTTGGTAGAAGAGGCATGTCCTTTCTTTCCTGTCATAGATGGGAGGAATTGGCATCATGTGAGGGGAGTGCATATATGGGGCAATTGAAACATTTTTTACTATCCGGGGTCCCTTTTTTTGAGTAAATAGTCTTATTTCATAGTAATTCTGTTCGGTCCTATAGTTCAAGGGGAGCTGATTCCTTTCTCCCTACCTACTCAGTCCCTAGGAATGAGTGTTCGACCAAGAACTGGTGGGTCAGAATCCCCCATGCTCATAGCTACAGTGATTGGTTGACAGATGTATGTGTGACACACATCAGGTCAGGTAGTCTTCCCAGGGTCACTGAACTGCTGGATTCAGCTGTGCATAAACATCTCTGGTGGACTTTTCAATTACTCCATTCTTAAAAATCAAGGGAATTTGAGTCTAAGAGCTGTGACTTGTTACTGAAAGTTTCATGACTAATACTCAGCTTCTTATAATGAAAATATTTCCTAACATTCAGAGCTTACCAGGAATGAAGTGGTCTATTTTGAGTTCCCTTTCCCTGGAGGTGATCCAGTAACTGGATGGCTGTATCTCTATATGAAATGCGTTTGTTTGCTACTTAAAGGGATACATCTCTAAATTTCATCCAGTACTATACCCAGCTCTAGGTCCATTGCTCTAGGTGTATTGCCCTAGGAAAGAGTAATTCTTCCCGTCAAGTCTGACATGACTCTACATGGTGCCGAGGGATATATTCCCATGGGTTCCTGAATGAGAAAGAATGGATGGAAGTGGTTTTAAGTAAACCAGCAATAATACGTGCCATACCACCAAGCAGAGATTTTTTTCTTTCTTTTTTAATTTTAAGATCCAGGGTACATGTGCAGGTTGTGTAGGTTTGTTACACAGGTAAACATGTGCCATGGTGATTTGCTGCACTTATCAATCCATCACCTAGGTATTAAGGTGACATGCATTAGCTATTTTTCCTAATGCTCTCCCCGCACCCCGGAGAATTTCATAGAGAGTATTTGATTCATTCTTTAAGGTTCCATTCAGACCTTATATGTTCTCATTCTATAAAATAAAAATTAAACAAAATCAGCCAGGTGCAGTGTCTCACACCTGTAATCCCGGCACTTTAGGAGGCCAAGGCAGGAGGATTGCTTGAGTCCAGGAGTTTGAGACCAGCCTGTGCAAATAGTGAGAATTTGTTTACACACACACACACACACAATAAAATAAAAAATCCAGGCATGGTGAAGCGTGCTTGTAGTCCCAGTTGCTCAGGAGGCTGAGGTGAGCGGATTGCTTGAGCCCAGGAAGTCAAGGCTGTAGTGAGCTATGATTGTGCCTCTGCATCCCAGCCTAGATGACAGAGCGAGACCCAGTCTCAAAAATTAAATAAAGTAAAATAAAATCAAAATTAAAATTAAACAAAATCAACTTAAAAGTTCTTTTTCCTAGTCTATTTTGTTTAAATGATATCTTCTTGCCTATTCCATCCTAGAGTTAGTACGTAGTTGCTCTAACCCCTTTTTCCACTGGGCATTAATCTGTCTTCATTTCATAAATAGTAAGTGGGTATTGGGAATTCTCAAGCTTTATATAAATTGATACAGTTTGAGTTTGCCTGGTTTTAGTGGAGATTACTGCCATGGAGTACAGATTTTTGTTATGAGGCATCTATATAAAGACATTTTAATTCCTGGAGCAACTTAGATTGCAAAAGGTTGAACATTTCCTTCTGTTACTCTTTTAAAAAATAATAATCCTAGTGCCTGTGGTTTGTGAAGTTTTATGAGAAGCCACGAAGAGAAGCTGTAGTATGAAAGGATGCTTATTAAAACCTACATACATTATGTATGAATTTGCACTTTTTTTGACCTCCTCTGCTGGAACTGTCCCAAACCAGATTACACCAGGCTGAGCTGCAAAACTCAGAGAAAACTACAAACCTTTTTAATTGGGGCATTAGGAAGTTTCAAAACACCAGTTCAAGAAAGCCTCTCAAGGCTTTAAGTTTCTCAAAATATATAAGCCAAGTTCTTGTGCAAATGCCATGTTCCACCCTGAGAAAGATAGCTGCAGTAACATTGAGCATGTCAGGCTGGCAGCCTCTCAGAAACAAGGATAGAAAGCCTGATTTTGTAGTCTTTATTAAATCAGCAAAATTAGGAAAATAATAAATGCATGGAATAGGGTTCTTCTTTGAGTTTATAAACTATAGATTCTCTGTTTATCAGCCTTAGTGGACATAAATGAATAGTTGGTTAGTATAAAGGGAAGATAAAAGTAACATGGAAAGAACAGATGCTTTTTTTCAGGCACATTTAAAATTCTCAGAACCAGCTGGTTTGGAATTCTGGAAGAAGCCTTAATCTTTTAATCTGGTGAAAGGCATCTTTGCAGCTTGAAAGGTACAGAGACAAAAGGGGCTGCTTGTCTTCTCTAATAGCTGAAAGCTCCCATTTGGTGAGAAGGGGATGGTTTAAATCAGGCACGCAAAAATAAATTACTGAAACACCCACCTCTTCTCCTACTCAACTGCCTGAGCCAGGAGTTCAGGCTGGCAGGCACCCTCAGAGAACAACTCAGAGAAGACCTAACTATGGTGGGGCATTGATAGTGGTGGTAGAGGAAGGTCAGTCAGGGCTCAAGGCATTTTGCACATAAACATGTCCTCACCCCTGGGCAATAGGAAACTTTTCTTAGAGACCTAAGCACATATGAGTGAGTCAAAGATAAGCATCAAATCTCTGAAAACACAGTTTTGAAAAATGCATTTTGGACTTTCTGTAGATCCCAAAGCATATTTGACCCAATTCCTAACATCATTTTCTACTCTGTAATCATTATCTGTCTGAACTTTTATATATAGCTTACATTCTGTTCTAGGTATTAGCTTGGCAAAAAGACTCTTGGAGAAATTAATTCCATCTTTTTTTTTTTTTCAGTAAGAATTACTGAAAATACTAGGCACTGCACAGAGTGGTCAGGACAGAAATTAATCAACCCAGTTCTGCCCTGAAGGAATTAAAAGTTCAGTGGAAAAACATAAGCACAAAATTAATTAAGGATTCCGGTTAAAAATTCCTGATGGGTACCACTGGTTTATCTCCTCTCCTTCCTCAAATCCTGCTAAAATTATATAATAATAAAGGAATAGAAACAGGTATTAATCCACAGGGGAAAAAGGAATAGAAGAAGAGACAACAGTAAATGAACAAATTCTCAAACTAAAGAAAGTAGATAGAAGAGAAGTAGCAGATTTAGAGGAATGGAAGATATTACCACCCGAAGGCCTGCTGAAGCTGAAAGGAAGGGAGAGATTTTCCCATACATTGTTACGGATACATATTGGGAATAGGGAGTGGGGACATCAGACATGACTACTGATTGCACTTTATTATTATTATTATTATCGAGACAGAGTCTTGCTCTGTTGCCAGGCTAGAGTGCGGTGGCGCAATCTCGGCTCACTCCACCTCCCTGGTTCAAGCGATTCTGCTGCCTCAGCTTCCCGAGTGGTGTGCACCACCACGCCCAGCTAATTTTTTTATTTTTAGTAGAGATGGGGTTTCACTATGTTGGCCAGGATGGTCTCGATCTCTTGACCTCGTGATCTGCCCGCCTTGGCTTCCCAAATACAGGTGTGAGCCACCACACCCAGCCACTGACTGCACTTTAAATGTATGACCACCAACCACTACTTTGCACTTTTTATAATGGTACTATTAGCCTTGGATGATGGCTAATCACATACCAAATGAATTTCACCCATTCTAGGCACAATGGAGCAGAGAGTGGAAGGAGGCTGGTGAGAAAGCACTTTCATTGGTTTGTATGGCAGAAGACACCCAGCTTCATTTGTGCCTAAACTGAGAGTGAGCTGATTTGGCTTTCATCTTCCAAGGGTCCCAAGGTTGCAGCAAGCCTCAAAAAAAAAAAAAAAAAAAAAAAAAAAAAAAAAAAAGTAACTATGGAGAAACATGCTCTCTTGTTAGCATAAAATAATTAGCTAAGTACAAAGGGGAAGCAAACCAAATGGTGGAGGAGTTCCTGTTGTTTACCTCCTTTCCAATTCTGGATGATAGTTTCCAAAAGCAACAGGAAGGCAGTTTTGCCCCCAAGAATTTTCAAACCACATAAACCATTCCAAATTCCCTTTGATATGCCCCAGCTACCCAGCATTTTCGAAGAATGCAGCTCAGCTTGCTTTGCTTCTAGAAGTTATGAAGCACAGTAGCTTTAAATGGAAAGGTACATTCTCACCCCATGAGCCTGTGGAAGGCTCTGAAAAAGTAAGATAAAGGACTCATAGTTTTGCTTTGACTTTTCTCTTGTGACTCCAACTGTAAAATGTGAGAATGTTGAGTTGTGCAACTAGGGCAGGTCAGTGGGTGGTGTTTCCATTCCTGCTTTTTTTTTTCTTTTTGGACAATTCAGTAAGAAACAGATTAAATATTCATGGCTCTGTCCCTAGTCCTTTTTTGCAGAAGCCAAAAACTCTCAGGCTGTCCACAGAGACAAATGCAATTTTGCCAAATGTCTGTGGTAAGTTTTCCAAAGATGTGGAGGTGATGTGAACACCAAATCCAAATGAACATTAAAATATTTATTTTTATTAATTAAGATATTTTTCTGATTACATATTCATTCCCAGCAATTTGGGAAATTTAGAAAAATATAAAGAAGGTAGAATTGATGGTTGCATGATGATTAATAAAATGTATGTGATGAGGTAAGACAGAAGATTGAGTGAATTCTCAGGCTTCTAACTAGAACAAACTGGTGGATAGTGAAACCATTGAGATAGTGAGTACTCCAAGAGGAACATATTGGGATGAAAGATAAATTATTTAGGATATTTGGGTTTGTGGTATAAAAAGAACATCCAAATGATTAGATCTAGTAAGGAGTGGGAGAGATTGTTTAGAGCTTAGAAGAGTTGAACTTCAGACACAGATTTGGAAACACTCTGAAAGCATATGGTAATGAAAACCATGGGAGTGGATGTGATATCCCAGAGCTAACGTGAACGGTAGGAAGTAAGGCAGAGATGAGCAAGTGAAAAGGAATTCACAAAGAAGACTAAATGGAACATCCAGAGAACTAAGGTGAAAACTCAATGGGAAATGAGAAAACGAAGCCAGTCAATGTAGACAATATTTCCAAGAAACTTAGGAGCAAAGAGGAGCAGCAGGGTGGCAGGGTGCATATATGAAACTGACTCAAGAGATAGGATCCGAAATCCTCTATTCAGTCCCCTTTCACAATACAGACTAACTGAAACACGATAGATAATTCTATAGCATCAGGCTTAGCTTCTACTTCACACCCACTTGGAAAAAACACAATTTTGTTTAAATCCAACACTCTACCTCCTACACACCAGCATTCATGCAGCTCCACATTGCTAGAGAAAAACACAGAATCGTAGTGATCAGCTTTACTTTAGTCTCATGAATATTAACCTCAAGCAGGTTTTAGTCCTGTCCCCACCCCATTGTATGCCCTGCTTGATTTACCCTCCCTTTCTCCTACATGACTACGCCATAGCTTCTTGTCCCTCAAAAAACCACCAACTTCTCCTACTCCATCCTCACTCTTAGCTGGAGACCTGGCTTCATATTTCACTGTGGAAAGAGAAGCAATTAGAAAAGAATTTCAGTGAGCTCCAGACCACATCTCCCTATGGGTGTATAGACTCTGTGTTCTTTCTGGTTACTCTAGATGAATTTTCTAGGATTCTGTCCAACTCCCCCCTTTCAGCTCAAGATCCCATTCCATCTAACCCAGCTCCACCGCAAAGCTCCGCAGAATTTCTCCCATAATCAAGCATCTGAAAAGGTAATAACACCTGTCATCATTGGGTGTCTCCTGGACCAGCAACTGTTCTGAAGCCTGGTGCCCACACTGCATCTCCTGTCAATGATTTCTAGTATAAACCCTGAATATGACCCAGGCTTATTTCTCCAGCTCCATCTTGTTTCACTCTCATCTGTGTGTTTTATGCTCCAGTGATGTAAGACTAATTATAATCTCCACCCAAGCTATCTGGTTTCTTCCCTGTGTGTCTTTGCTTCTGCAGTGTCCTTTACCTGGAATAATATTATTTATGCTCCACTCCCTGAGCCCACTTTCCCAAGCTTTCCTTCTTTGTCTGGGTAATTCCTCCCGAACATTAATACTGAGAGCTCATTCATTCATGCGTTCATTCAACTATCCTGCAAATGCTTGCCAAACATATTAGGAATAAGGCATTATTCTAGGTATTTGTGAAATAGTAGCGAGTAAGATAAATATAGTTTCAACTTCTCCAATAAGACTTCCAGACCCTCCAGACTAGGTTCAGTTTTCTTTCTTTGAGGTCTCTGAATATCCTCTCTGTATATTTACCCTTCATCTATCTTATGTGATATAATTATCTGTTTATGTTCTGGTCTTTCTCATTCAGTAGATTTTGAGCACTTTGAGGCTGAGAACAGCACATTATTCATCTTTGTTGGAAAAAAAATGAACATATAAAAATGCACAATTTTAACCATCAACAGTACAGAGCTTTTAATTTCTCTGTTATTGCAGTTGCCACATTTCCTGAATTTTCTATGGCAATTCTTATATTTTATGTATTTATTTATTTATTTCTGAGATGGCGTTTTGCTCTTGTTGTCCGGGCTTGAATGCAGTGGTGCCATCTTGGCTCACTGCAACCTCCACCTCCCTGGTTCAAGTGATTCTATTGCCTCAGCCTCCCGAGTAGCTGGGATTACAGGCATGCACTACCACGCCCGGCTAATTTTGTAGTTTCAGTACATTCGGGGTTTCACCGTGTTGGTCAGACTGGTCTCGAACTCCTGACCTCAAATGATCCACCCACCTCGGCCTCCTAAATTGCTGGGATTACAGGCATGAGCCACCCACCCAGCCTCATGGCAATTCTGATTTAAACTATTCTTTTCTCTTTCATTATCAGAATATGGAACTTATCAAGTAAACTGAGTTTCATTTGTGAACACACGGAGTTGTCTTATATATCACAATTTTTCATGAGGGGCTTCTTTGAGTACTGCCATCTCTTCTTAAGTCTATTAGTTCTTCTGGGGTATATTTTATACTACTAAGTTTTGTAAATTCTCTGACCTTCAGTTTCTTAACCTGTAAAAATGGGGATGATAACACCTCAAAGTTCTGCAGTAAGTATTAAATTAGATAATGTATGTAAAGCAGTTAATTAGCATCCTACCTAGTACACAGCTATTGGTAAATAAATGTTAGTTACTCCCCCCTTACTCAGCAGCTAAATTATTCATCCAAAACTTATGAAACCAACAGTAAGTTATTTGTGTGTATGTAATCTGGCTGGTACAGTGAAAGCTATGGATGCAGAAGAGCACATTAAGATCCTTACACTCTTGGTGCAAAGCCTTAGCATAAACAGAGGTCAAATCAATTCTAAATTGTGTGGAATGCTGAACAGTCTCAGGTAGAATTTAGAGAGGAGAAATTATTAATAGATAATCAGTGAAATTTGGCTAGACTAGGAAAAGTTTATACTAGAACACAAAAGAAAGCCATAGAAAAGCATTCTAAGAGAAGAATTGTGTATTAGCCCATCTTCTGTTACTTAAAACAACATACCTGGAACTGAGTAATTTATAAGAAATGAGATTTAGTTATTACAGTTATGGAGGCTGGGAAGTTCAAGGTTGACAGTGTGCATCTGGTGAGGGCCTTCTTGCTGGTGGGGGACTCTACAGAGTCCCACAGTGGTGCAGGGCATCACATGGCAAGTGGGTTGAGGGTGCTCACATGCTATCTCAAGTACCTCTTCCTCCGATGAAGGCATCAGTTCTCTTCTCCTGATAACCCATTAATCCATTCATCTATGAATGGATTAATTCATTTATGAGGGCAGAGCTCTTATGATCCAAACACCACTTAAAGGCACACCTCTCAATATTGCCACACTAGGGATGCAACATGAATCTCCAACAGCAAGTTTCAACATAAGTTTTGGAAGGGATATTCAAACCCTGGTCAATGGGTTTCATTTCACGTGCCTCCTGAAGTGTTTGGCTGTGATGAGAAGGGTGGTGAGCCCCAGCTCAGGTCCTGGGAGAAGGAATGCCCTGATGGATTTTCAGTGCCTGTTGTGACTATGGAGTGGGCTTCTGCAGGAGCAAGGCAGCAGGCTATTTGCTAAGCCTGCCCCCGAGTATCACAGAATGGTGAAGGAAAGCTATTTTTAGCTGTCCTCCTCAGAGGCTTTCCCTTCTGTTTTGATTTTTGGTTCCCTCATACTCTGGCTTATAAATCTCCTCACTCTCCGACAGGCTGGTTGTGCAGGACTTGCTGCATTCTGGGAGCTTGGCAAGCTCACTGTCACAATTCTTGCAAGTTACAAAAGGTGAGAGTTCTGGCCAGTGAAGAGGTAAGGCTTGGGAGGGTGTCAGTGGCCTTATAAAGTAACGTTATAAAGTGTCTGACTATTCCTGTTTTAAATATGCCACATTGTAAAAAGTAATGGCAAAATTATTAATCCCAAGAAGGCTTGCCTGTGGTCTTTTGTGTGGAATAAGCTGGCTTACCTAACAGTGGCTATTGACTTTCATGCTGACAAGCCTGGAACCTGGAATATTCTGCCATCTTTTAAAGCCTGCCCTAATGGTCTTTGAAATTATGATATCTGATTAGGCAGCTTTTGTGAGGAGGATCGAGTCACTTCAAATGCGGCTAGAAGGGAACTCAAAGGGTTACTTAGCACTGAGCCATAGCAGTAAGAAAAGAATCTAAATTAATCTTGTTAAAAAGTTCCAGAAAATTTTAAATTTTGATATCTCTCTAAAAGACATTTATGCTCCATGAGGAATACAGAGTTGGGCCTCTGAGAAAACTGAGCAGAAAATCAGGTCACAGAACTTGCTATAGGACTTTATGAAGGGTCGATATTAATTCTCACATGTATGCATGTCTATGTGTAGGGTCTATGACACATCAGCTGCAAGGAAGGAGCTGCATTTTTCTTGTCCCTTCACAGATGGCATCATAAAACAATTTATTCAATATACTATTAGAACCTATCAAGGTGGCCTAATGTTCCCCAAGCAAACCTACAAAAAGTAATCGTCACTCAAAGAAGAAGAAAGAGGAAGAGGAGGAGGGGGAAAGAAAAAAAAGAAGAAGAAAGTTAAATTGCTATGGGAGCAGACAGAAAAGAATGTCTGATGCTCTGCTGGGAGATAACGTTTCCAGATGTGAAAGTACGAACTTACCAGGTGGATATCGGAGTGGATGGTGTGGGTCTGAATTCCAGAAAGAGGAGCAGCTGGTGCAAAGGCCTGGATGTGTGATGGAGCCCAGTGTGTTTCGCAAGGCTGGAACAAGGGGAATAGCAGGGAAATTGTGAGAGACAGAACCGGAGAAGATATTCTGAGGCTCAGGCCTACCATAGAAAATAGGAAATCCAGAAGCCATTCCTGCTCTGTTATACAGGTAGCTGACTCTCTTTTTCCTATTCTTCTTGCTCTTTCTCTGCTCTTCATACCAACAGTGCTTTCAACACTGTTGAATTTTCACGACATTGTCATGACAGCTGCCCAGTAACCATTGTTCTTTAGTAACAGTGACCTAATTTCCCCTGGAGAACCATCCATTTCTCACTCTCTTACCATGGAGTTTGGATGTAGCTGGGCTCATCTCCTAACTCTTAAGTTGGGTCCTGAACCTAATGTTGGGAATCTTTCTGCCTCTTTAGAGGAAGAAGTACTCCATAAATCACACCACCCTCCTGTCTTTGGGGTAGGTGTACTGAAAGATGTTAAGCCTGGAGCTGCTCTTAATTATATTTCCTGCCATTTGAAGAACTGGCCCGAGAATAAAGCAATGTTGAGGACAATAGAGCCGAGAGATGGAGAAAGACAAATGACATTTGTTTTTTGAGTACCTGGATCTAGCTATGGATGAAGCCACTTCAGCTCCTTGTTTTTCTGTAACATGAAACAATCCTGTTTACAATTAGATACATGTTACCTGCAAACACAGTGGCCTCTAAGGCCCTAGCTCCCTATCACCTCAGTGACTTACAGTGCCTTGGAGCATTTGATAACTTGATTCAACTCAAGAATCTCAGTCTTAGAAATCATTAAGTGCTCCGAGGAGAACAGTTACTCAAATGGGAAATGTTTGGCCTTTATGGCTCCAAGTGCCCTCAACTGTTCTGACTCCCTACCCTGCATCTGTTCTTTAATAAATGCTTGCCGGGGACATTCATATGAAAGAAATGTCCAACTCTGAGGCTAAGAACTCCAGCTGTAAGTGATGAGGTTCCTTCTGAGGATGCATCCAGAGCATGCCAGCTCTAGGGGTCTTGCTACTTCCACCATGCCCTCTGGTCACCTTAGTTCTAGGCAGCTACTCTTTAGTTTACTCATCCTAATTTCCTCATCCTGGTTAAAAACATCATTATTCTTGCTGGAATATCAACTACTGGCTGACAGCAGTTATCACTCAAGCCTGCTTAACCACTTAAGCTAGAAAGATTAAGAGGAGTTGGAATCCAACAGACTTTAGTTCAAATCTGGCTTAACCAAATAATTCATTATTTGACTTTGGGCAACTTCTTAGCCTCTATGAGCTTTAGTTTCCTTATCTATAGAATGGGGCTTATAATCAGTACCCAATGCAAGTAATTGTTGTTTGGACTAAATAAACTCTAAACAACAATAATAATGGTACACCAAGCCTGTCACTCCAGTTTATCATAATGTGACTTCTACTTGATTTTCCCATCTTTCTCCATGATTCCTTCCCCATTCTTATGGAAACTTCCCCATTCTTATGAAACTGCATCAGTTCCAGCCTCACAGATGCAGTCACCAATCTGAATGTGCATGCACAGCTCCATCACTGTGACTTTGACTCTATAGTTCCTTTCACCTGAAATGTCCTACTATCCTTCTTCAAGACTCAGCTCAATTTTACCTCTTCTATGAATCGTTCTTTTACCAGGTCAGCTCCTAACTCTTTGATCTCCTGGAGAACTTATGGCTGAAAGCTATCCATTTATCATCCCGTTTTGAACATTTGCTTTCTTTAATATTTTGTATCCCCAACTAGATTGCACCCTCTGACCCAGTGTCTTACACATAGATGGCACTCAACAAATATTTGCTAAATGCTTTATTTTCCTTTTATGTCATTGGGTAACACTGAAATTCTAATAACTAAATGTAAAAAGACAACCTACCTCCCCAGCGCCATAACCCCCACAAAAGGCTGTACAGCTTAAGTTAAGGCCTGTCTTCTGCTTTTGAATTTGCAATTGGAAACATATGGTGATTTGGAACATAGCCATTTTTTTTCTTTTTTTTCTGTCTAAAGAAACCTTTAAAGCCTCACTAAATATGTCAAGAAACAGCAATGAAAATGTCAAGAAATTGTAATATTGCTTATTGCAAAACACACACACACACACACACACACACACACACACACACCCACTGCTGATGTGTTTATGAAGTTCCAAGTTGAAAAAACAAGGGCTAATTTTAGATTCTGGTTTTTTCCTTCAAGTCATAATAGGAAAAAATACAAACATCAACTGAAACCCCAGTGCACAAAACCTCTTAGTCATACCCACTAGGCACTTTCAAAAACCAATTTTCTAGAGAAAGGATTCTAATTCGTAGCTCATTGAATCACGAATCCTGCTGCCCTGATGAATAGAAGGGATTGAAAGCACCACCACTGGAGTCCTGTGGCCCAGTCTTGAATGCAGATGTCAAAAATGGGAGCCACGCCTTGGATGTTGTTTTCTCACACATTTTCCAGCTCGTTGAAACCCTGCAGTGCTTAAGATGACTTTGAAGACCCCAACTCAGGAGAAAATGAGCAACCCAGTTCTTAGTGACAGGAATGCCAATCTTTTGACATCCTGATAATCATCACAGCAATCAGTGGGGAATCAGGTATTGAAACTTAGACTTCACTGGGGAAATTTCCAACCAGTGCAGATGAGTCTTTATTAAGAAAGCTCTGACTTTCTAAACACTCTGGTATCAATAGCTCAATTCTCATCGCGGAAGACAGAGTGGGGAGGCAGAGTGATTGTTTCTGGATAATCCTGCTTTCTCCAGGAGGAATTCCTGACTTCTGGGCTACTGGTGTCCCAGAAGCAATGCCATCCTCTCCAGAACCATCTCAGAAGAATGACATCATCATGCCCTTACTCTTTGTTCTCTCATTTCCCTGCTTTCTTATAAACATCAGTAAATATATTAAAGCCAAGGCAAACAGAACCTTCAAAAAGATGTCTGTGTGTCATAGAATCATGGATCTCTTACGTCTTTACTGGAACTTGTTTTTTTGTTTTGTTTTGTTTTTGTTTTTTACTGTAATCACTGGGGCTTCAGTGATAAGAGACCTTCATCACTAGCCAAAACATTATTCAAGAACCAGTCGAAATCTCGGATTTTTTATGAGCCCCTCCTCGGCAACTTTGGTCCTCTGGGAACCTTCTCTCCTCTCAGCCTTAGAAAACGTATTGATTAAACCTTCATTTGTTATTCACTGTGAACTTCTTTATTTTTTTGTGTGGGCAAGACTTTTCTTCTCAAATCGGTAGTGTCTTGTCTTATTTTATCATGAAGTTTAACAGAACCCTGAAGCCAGATGATCTGTGTTCCAGTGTGGCTTTGACACTTTCTAGGTGTGCGACACTGAGCAAGTTACCTAACTTCTCTGTACTTCACTTTCTTTATCTGTAAAATGAGGCTAGTAATGATATCTACCTCATAGAAAGGTAATGAATATTAAAGCAGTTAATCGATGTGAACTGTGTGGAACAGGCCTAGGAGACAGTAAGCACTAAATAATGCTATATATTAACTCCCTCAATACCTCTCACAGCAGTCCATACCATAGCTGATTCATTCATTTAACAAATGTGTATTGAGTGCCTACTATATTTCAGGGACCATTTTACAAGTTAGTAATGCAGAGGTGAACAAAGTTGATGAAGCTATTTCTCATGGAATCTACTCTCCAGAGAGGCATTTAATAAATAAATAAATAAATAAATAAATAAATAACATGGTAAAACATAATATAATACAACATAATAGGATATGGTTTCAGATAATGATGTGAGCATTGGAGAAGCAGCACAGGGGATAAAGTGCAATGGGGGACTAGTCTACGAGAGGGTGGGGACACATTTTAAGTATTCATTTAATTGCCAAATCTGGAGAAAGAGGCTCACTGGCAACCCATCGGAAAGCTCGAAGCTGTGCATGACATGTTCCTTTCTGAATGTCCAATTAGAAAGAAGATTGTGAAGAAGGAAGTAAAATGGTAAAGTAAGCTAAATGTGTCCTGGGCAGCACATCTCCTGACTTGACATTATGTGTCCCTTCCTCTAATTCTACTTCTAAAAGCATGTTTGCTAATTATAGCTGCCCAGAGATGTTCGGTGAAATTTAATCAATGATTTAATCTTCAGAACTTTCCTTTCATTTCCTAATCAAAGTTGACCAGTAATCCTAAATCCCCTTTCCTGAGGCCTCTGATTCTCTGCGTTTCAGGATTAGACCGATTTATTTCCTAAACTATTCCAGGAATGTTTTCTAGTGGTGCTTGTGTGTAAAGGGGGAAAAAGCCTTGTTGCTCTCAGGCTATATTTCTGCTTTAGTGATAGCTATCTAATAATACGGTCCCAACTTAAGTAATTTGTATAATAACATCAATTTTTGAAAGCAAGACTGAGAAAAGATATCTTAGGGGCAGGTGAAACCTTGTGATACCTGAAAACAAAATCTCAAAATATAGGCTGCATTCTTGTTCTAGAAAGTATAATTTTGTGGTTAATTATGATTCTGGAATCATACAGATCTGGGTACAAATTGTGGCCCCCGCCAATTACTTGCTATGTGATTTCCAAAAAGTAACTGTTTCTCAGCTTCCTCATCTATAGACTGGGCAGACTAATGCTACTTCTTTTCTGGAGTTTTTAATAAGAATTAAATGAGTTCATGCAAGTAGCACATTTGGTACAGTATCTGATGTATTTCAAATGCACAATCATATCTCCTAAAAATCTGTTTGTACAAATACAAAGTCTCTTTGTTTGACCAAAAGAGAGATTAATTTACACAGCTGCTCTTCAGAATGGAGTTTTTCATAGCAAATGTGAATATGGTTCCTTTCTTGACCTAACCCTAGGCAGGAAACAGTTTCCTTAGGTTGGGCACATTGTAATTGTGGCAAAACTGTGTAACCTTATTCATAACATGTCGTGTTTTGTTTGATGGTTTACAAATATTCTAAAGAGCTTGACCCATCACAGAAGCCAGAGGTTGCCAGTTAGAGGAAACAGTCTGTAACTGAGACACGTTCGAGTGAATAGCTTAAAAGAAAGAAAATACAAAGAATTTCTTCACACCTCCATTAAAGGAGAGGCTCAACTCATCCGGGAAAGATGGCAGCAGAGTTCAAGGTGCCTTTGAAGAGAAATTGGGAAGAGTTTATGTACTGGGTAACATGGTGTGAATGGGGTGGGTGGAGACAAAAGATTTCCCTGGAGTGTATCGGGGAATGGGCTACACCTGGAACTGGGAAAAAAGGCTTGTAACTTTACTGATGAGAGAAACATCGCTGCCATTCTCTACATAAAAAGAAACCAGTGTTTGCAGCAGTTGAGTGAAGATGCAGACATTTAAATGATACTGAGATGTTTGTATTTTCTTTGACGGAGCCACCTCTTGTACCAATCTAGCAGCACCATTCTCAGGGGAGAGAATACAACATGAACGGGACCTCTGGAGCATAACTCCACTGTGTTTTTGTGAATGGAGTCCCCAGGAGTTGTGAAAGGCAAAAGCCTTGTCTTTAAGCTATTGCTCAAATTACATTATTTTTATTGCTCATAAGAATCCATCACTGAGAGTGTTGTTTTATTAGTAAAATAGTGTTTGCCAGCCTATGAAAGCAATTAGTGATTCTCAAAGTGTGGTCTCTGGGCCACCTACTTCAGAAATCATCTGGGGTGTTTTCTTCTATTTTCTTTTCTTTTCTTTCTTTCTTTTTTTTTTTTTTTTTGAGATGGAGTCTTGCTCTGTTGCCCAGGCTGGAGTGCAGCAGAGTGATCTCAGCTTACTGCAACTTCTGCCTCCCGGGTTCAAGCAATTCTTCTGCCTCAGCCTCTTGAGTAGCTGGGACTACGGGCGCGCCCCCCATGCCTGGCTAATTTTTGTATTTTTAGTAGAGAAGGAGTTTCACCATGTTAGCCAGGATGATCTCGATCTCCTGACCTCGTGATCCACCTGCCTCGGCCTCCCAAAGTGCTGGGATTACAGGCATGAGCCACCGCGCCCGGCCTTGGGGTGTCTTCTAAAATGCAGATTCCTGGGTCCCACTTGAATCTTCTGACTCTATGGGGAATGGGGTCCAACAATCTGTTTTCCAAAGCATACCAGCTTATTCTAAAACACATTACAGTTTGAGGTCCAAAGAAATAGAAATTGTCAGAGACATAAGAGTGAATTTAAGGAAAAGAGCAGAGCAAATAACATGAGTAAGGAAGGTTGATTTAATTACTTCCTTTTATCGGAACTTTAGAAGTATACTCATCATAGATTTTCTCAGGTCGACTCCTGTAACTAGTTTGGTCATTCCTGAGTTTAGAGAAAGTATTCCTTTTAGATACACTCTTTTGTGTCCTAGAGAACCTGAAGTAACCTAGCTTAGTATGGATGGAAGAGAGTCACTTTAATGAGAAGACTCAATTTTAAAGACATGGATTTAGATTGAAAAGAGCTTAGCTACAGTCTGAAACAGCAAAGAGAAAATACTTTCTATGTCCTAAAGGGAAAACAAACAAGCTAAAATAAACAAAATCAACAGCAACCAAAAACAAAGTAAGAACAAAACCTCTCTTTTTAAAAGCAGCTGCTGGAAGTTTGTACCCTTTGACCCAAATCTCCCCATTTTCCCTATCATCCAGCCCTTTCAGTTTTCTTTTTGTTGTTGTTGTTGTTGCTTTTTTGAGATGGAGTCTAGCTCTGTCACCCAGCCTGGAGTGCAGTGATGTGATCTTGACTGACTGCAACCTCCGCCTCCCAGGTTCAATTGATTCTCCTGCCTCAGCCTCCTTAGTAGCTGGAATTACAGGCGCCTGCCACCATGCCCCGCTAATTTTTGTATTTTTAGTAGAGACAGGGTTTCACTGTGTTGGCCAGTCTGGTCTCGAACTCCTGACCTTGTGATCTGCTGGCCTCGGCCTCCAGCCCTTTCAGTTTTAAGATGAATAAGTACTGGAGACCTAATATATAGTATAGTAACTATAGTTTACAAATAATATTTTGTATATTTGAAATTTGCTGAAAGAATAGATCTTAGGTGTGTGTTCTTAACACACACACCAACATGCACACACACTAACTATGTGAGGTGATAGACGTTAATTAGCTTAACTGTGATGCATACATCGAAACATGTTGTACTTCTTAAATATGTACAATTTTTATTTGTCAATCTCAATAAAGTTGCGGGGGGATGATACTTCTGAAAATGAAAGGTAAGAAAAATTCCATCTATATTCTTAAAGAAAAACAAAAGTTTAAAAAAAAATAAAAGTAGCTGCTAAATGTCGTATGTTAGGATGTCCCCAGACTGCTATGTGTCTCTGTAATGTTGGTTCAAAGCAGGGAGCAGAAATTCTTCATTCCTTCTGTGCCTGGTGAGAGAGGATTAAGTTCAGTCCTTTCTGGGATTTGGGTCTCTGATGGACATAGTGATGCATCACCTAGATTCCCCCATAGAGATGACTGACTGACCCTCCCAGCTGCTGGGAATGCTACTGGCTGGGATACCCAGCATCCCTTATGGGGATTACCTCTGCTCGAGAGGGCTGTTTGGCCCAAAGTTGTGCCCCTTTCCAGAGCAGCTCACATTTAATGACTGCTCCAAGTAGAAATATAAAATCTTGGCTTCCTTGTCCTTCAGGACAGCCCTGAAGGGTCAGTCCAGCTTCAAAACTCCCTTTAGGGTTGGCTGCGGTCTCCAACGAAACTGAATCACAGCTCAACTTCTCCCCCCACACAATTCTTTCTTCTCTTCCCTTCTGCAGGTGTTGATCCCAATAGCAGTCCTTAATAAACCTCCCACATATTTACCCTAGACTTTTCTGTCTGCTATAAAAACATAGCTTAAACTAGGTGGCTTATAAACAACAAGAACTTAATTCTCATAGTTCTGGGAGCCAGGAAGTCCAAGATCAAGGCACTGGCAGATTTGGTTTCTGGTGAGGGCTGCTCTCTGGTTCAAAGATGGTGCCTTCAGGTTGCGTCCCTCCCTGGTGGGAGAGGCCAGGCAGCTCTCTGGGCCTCTTTTGTAAGACTTTCTAATCCCATTCATGAGTGCTCCACCCTGATGGCCTAATCACCTCCCAAAGTCCCCATTTCCTAAACATAATCACATGGGTAATTAGGCTTCAACATTTGAATTTTTGATGGACACAAACATTTAGACCATAGTGATGCCCAACTCTATCTCAGAATCTGTTTCCTAGGGAATCTACCCATGTCTCCTCTTCTGTAGAGTCAGATTAGGGCAAGCATCAGGAGGAGGAAAGGACTCATTTATATCATTTTTTTCCATCCCAGGCTCTGATCCTGGAGGTACATAAGCATGTTCCTGTTAGTCCATGAAAGGTTCTATCCTGTTATGGGAGCCTGATTGAAACTTCATTCTTTCCTTCAAATTATCTGAATGATTTCATCTGTCACTAGAATTTTGCCCCTAAAGAACTTGTCCCAGAAATATCACATTGCTACTCTAATCACCATGTTAGACCTTTTAAATTAAAGATGATAGGGTTTTTTTTCTGTCAGAGAATCAAAAACAGAGTTCCAGTTGATTAATTGATTCATTCATTCATTTATTCATATATCCATTCAACAAATGTGTTTCGGGTGCCTATCATGTCTCAAGCACTGATCCAGGCTGCTTTGGAACTAAAAACTTGGCCTGTTGAAGTCTACTTTCTAGACAGAAAAATAGAGAAGAGACAGAAAATAAATGCAAATAAATAAGTAAGTTGATTTCAGTTAGTGGTAAGGGTTATAGAGATAATAAAAGAGGATAATATAATATAAAATTATTCTGGACAAGTGTGTCAATAAAGTCTTGGGCAAAGAAGCAATCTTTGAATAAATTTCTAGATGGGAAGATCTGGGCAGAGGCAATAGAAAGTGCAAAGCCTATGAAATGGGGAAGATCTTGGGAAAAAACCCTGTATGTCTAGAATATGGCAAAAATGGGGGCAGAAGATGAATTCAGCAAGTAGGGCAGAAGTGAGATTTTTGCAGAGCACTGTAAACCACGGTGAGAACTATAGATATTATTTGAAAGGCATTAGGTTCTTAAGCAGAGGAGTGACTTGATCCAATTTACATTTCAAAAAGATAACTAGCGGAAGATGAGGAAGATGTATCCTAAGGGAGCAAGAGAAAGAATCAGAGTAACCATTGAGAAGGTAGTTCTAGTACACTGATAAGAAAGGATAGTGCTTGTATCATGGTGAGATCTGCAAAGGCAAAGAGAAGGGCTTGGACTCAGGGTGATTTCAGAGATACAGAAGACAGGACATGCTTGTGGTTTGGATATGGTGTATGAGGGAGAAAAAATGAAAAAGGATCATGACTCCTAGATTTTTCAGCCTAAGTAATTGGGTAGGTTCTGGTGCCATTTTATGACATGAGAAGACAGAATTTGAGTCTCTCTATAAATGATTAATGTGTTTTGCCTTGAGCAGCCACTGTCTTTTCCTGACAGAAAGACTGACAAAGACACTGCCGGATTTTTCATCCTTCTAACAGCCTCACCTGCCACCCCTTGGGTATTGTATATACCACAGAGAGCCAATCTGTACTCCTGCCAGAATTTCTCCTGAAACTTGTTATGCTTCAGTGTTTCAGGACACTTTATTATAAATGAGTAGCTAAAGGCAAATTGTAATTAGGGACAAAGGTAGTGGGGCATGCAAAGTTGGCATCACAATGAGCTCAGCATCCCTGTACAGGTGCCAGTTCTGTAGAACACTGGCATTGCTGTTCTATTGCCAAGATGGAACCACCTCCCACCACTCATCCCAGTGGGTAAAGGGAGAGGTGGACCAATCAAATATGACACTTTCAAGATCCCAAACCGGGTAATACTTATTCTGATTATGGACCCATCTTTCATCAGGTACCAAAGAAGAAACAGATGATTAATCAGTTCAACCAGGTTCAAGTGTTTTTTTCTAAGGACAGTAGCAGAAAGTAGGGCTTTAGTTGAGAGTTCATTAGTGAGACTAATAGCGACTTTGAGAGTGCTCTATATTTATTTAACATCAAGACCTTTTATCAAATGGGATTTGCTATCTTAACTGTGGAAAGTTTATTAGAAGTTTTTGTGACCACTTTTTTTTTGTTCAGAAAAGTACATTTTCTCTAGGTTGTTATTGAGAATCTCTTCTCTATTATCCCCTCACATTTTGTGCTGCCCTGGGTTTGATTAAATTTTCTCTTTTTCTATTGCTGTTCATGCCAGTGCATAAGTCTTGGAAACATACATTTCACAGACTCACTTCACTGCTGGCTTTATTATTCCCTTTTTTCCATTTTTCTTATCATTTTGATTTCATATATATATATGTGTGTATATATATATACACACACACATATATATCTTTGGAAACTTCCTTGAACAAAGGAGAGTTTATATCCTGCATACATTTATATTTATATGTGCATTCATATATCTCCTGGCAAGAATTCACTTTCTCTTTGGGCCCCAGAGAAAAGGTCTTGGGGCAAGGGAATCTTTCCAACACAAAACCACAATTCTCAAGCTGGGATATGCATTAGTGTTTGAGGGAAAACATGAAGTCTTAGAGAAACAAAGCACATTTTCTGAAATATCAATTTTAATTGGTGATCTTTTGGATATTTTTTCCTATTAAAAAAGAAACACTATATTAAAATGAAAGACCTTCAAGAATTTTAAGGATGAAGTATGTGTGAAAAATAATCATTTATTCCACATACTTCCAAGCTACATCTTAACTAGATTATTTTATTCACAATAAAGTAGAAGCTTCATGATTTCAAGAGCTACAGACCACCCCTGCTTTTTACCAAAGGTAGGATTTATTTGCAAATTGAAATGGTTTGGATGGCTGAGCAGACATAGTTCCTTGGTCTTTGAAGGAGTTCAGAAGGGTTTGCCACAACCTGCAGACAAGGCCATGGGTGTGGCAAGGCAGTGGTTTTAAAAGGTAGGGGGGTTATGTCTCTGTTTGAACTTGCTAGAAGGCAGAAGATTTAAGGATGTCACCTTAAATGACATCCAATAATAACTTATTATAACTCTAAAAGAAGCACAAAGAAGAAAAAAATCCACTAAAATAAAAAAGATTTTAACAAATAACCATTTGCAGAAATTACTTGTTCTTGTTCTCTTTAAGTAGCTATCTTTTAAGGGAGAGATTATCTTTGTCTGGGTTTCTCTAAAAGCTGCCTCTGAGACAAGCATTTGGGTGCCAGTATTTTATTTGGAAGGAGGTCCTGGGAAACATGTAAGACAGTTGGAAAGTTAAGCAGTGGAGATAGAAATGTTAATAAAGTATGTGTTAATAATCAAGTCACCATTAGGGCAAGTGAGACAAACCTATCAGGGTTCATCTGAGAAACTATGTGTTAGCTGGGTCCTGCAGGAAGCAGGCTCCAAGACAGCAACAGATGTGCAAGAGATTTGGTAGAACAAATGCCTCTGGGGGGAAAAGAAACGTAGTGGGTGGAGGTGGGGAGAGCGATCAGACCACAATGGAGGTGTCCCCTGTGAAAGACAAGGAGAAGTAAAGAGGATCACACAGGATGACTCTCAGCCTACAGTGCAGTTCTAAGAAAAGTTCAGTCCAGCCAATAAGAAGCATGGGGCCAAAGCCATCTGCCAGAGGAGATCCACATCTCTCAGAAATGGGCTTTGCTTCAGTGTTCTACCTGCTTTTAGTCATTGGCTAGGAGCTAATGTGTGTGAATTGTGACTTCAGCATAAATGCAGCCTTTTCCCTCAGGGGCATTTCCCACAACAAATCTCTTACAAATGTAATCCCATGTTATCGTCTACTTCCTAAATAATCTAAATGAACACAGTGGTACTGAAAGCTGTCCAAGAAGACAGACAGTAAAATGAGGCCTCAGGACTGGCATATTCATACTCACTGGACAAAGAGGATGCCATCCTGAATGGTAACTGGGGCCTGGGTAGTCCCAGGCACAAAGTGGCAGCTCATTTACTAACAATGTCACCAATGGTGACATGGAAAAATGTCCTAGTGGAAGAGGTCACCACTGTGGGTGCAACCATTCAGGTATTTGAAAGATCTGGGGAAAAATGCCTGCAATGACAGTGGAGTTGGCTGGAGACTGCTAAATTATATTGATACCTCAAAGAGCATGAAAAACAGAAGGTTATTGACAAGTAGTAAAAGGCTAAATGTGAGAGCCAGAAAGCCTTTTTGGTAGCTTACAAAGATTCACTCATCTTTAGCAGTAGAAAGCACACACAGCTGAAGAGCAGACTGAAGTTCTGATAGAGTTACAGGGATCAAAGGACATATGAATTCTAAGTTAAGGAAGATCTGTTGTTTTAAAGTTACGATCCTGGTTAGGAGAACTTTGGGACACTGAAACATGGGATAGGGACATCTGAATGAAGGTTTTGAGGGCATGGGTTCTGCAGACCTCTGCATATCCTCAGAGCCTGCAGAGGTGGTTCATTCATCCCTAGCAAGAGCTAGCATTTCAATGCAGTGGAAGACACTGCAGAGGCCTCTTTCCTGCAAGGCAGCAAATGCCCTCCTCAGGAGCTTCCCCAGTCTCTTATGTTGGCTGTCAGGCAGATAACTAGGGTTAAACCCCACCATAACCCAATAGGGAGTATGCCGAGCCTGAAACAGATGGACAGAAACTCTCTACCTAGGAATTTTCATGAATTAGCTGGCACGTGCCAGCAGAAGCAAATGCGGTATCATTGAGATTGAATTTTGAGAGTACTTGATCAAGAGAGCTGTAAAACTGCACAAACAAGAATTCATTCATAAGGGGGCACTTTCTTTGGACATAGGCTTTAACATCCCAGAAAGAACCCCAGAGAATGGGATAAACTTGCTGCTAGGGTGGCTCTTAGAAGCTCAGAAAAAGTGATAGCTAATGTTGAATGAAGCAGAAGTGCCTAAGTTGCCCTGAAAGAGCACAGAGGAAGAAACAAAGAGGTTGAGGAAAGTGAGAATCCTGACATGGATATATTCTGTGAGACCAGAAGATGCACTAGAAGAGTATGCTTCACAGGAGGGACCAGAGGACATACCTTGCATGAAGGCTGCCAGGCACGCACAGGTGAGAGGCCACCAGCATGAGCGAGAAGTTCAGTGGTGGCTATCCTCTGCAGGCTGATGGTAGTAGAGGTAATCACCGAGTTTTTAATAGCTATGGGAATGATATAGTCCCCAAATAACAAATATCTGGTACAGCACTCAACCACCAGAAGGCAGAAGCCCACAATTACCATAATGACAGGCAAGGAGGTTGACACAGAAGGAATCATGGAAATGGTTAAAAGAGCTTAGCATCCATGTGAGCAAGATAGACGAACAGCCAACAAAGATGCTGCTAAACATCTATGACCAAAAAGAAAAAGAAAGAAAGAACAAATGAACGGAAGAGCAGGACACTGACTGAGGGTGGTCACCCAGTAAAATGTCATGATCCTGGACCTGAGCCAATTTTCAGATCAGAAGCTCGTTTGCTGAAGAGGAGGTCAGCTTTCTAGGAGACAGGGCCCTATGATGCCACAGCAGATATAAATTATGATGATTCTTTGAGTTTCCTCCCAAAGGGATTTATAGCTATTATTAGATGACTGTACATTGTGAAAATGGAGGTACCCAGATTTTTTTTAGGACTAATGGACAGAGGGTCTGAGTCAACATAGTTAGCTGAAGACCTAAAGCACATTATGGCCCCTGTGTTAGAAAGGGAGCTTAGGGGAGCCAGGTAATATGGAGTCCTGGCTAAAATGTGGCTCCCAGTGGACTCAATAGGTTCAGGAACCCACCTAGTGGCCGTTTCTCCAGTCCTAGAGTGTATAATTAAAACTGATATACTGGGCAGTTGGAAGATCCCTGACATTGGGTCATTTGCTTGTAGGGTAAGAGCTATTACAGTGAGGAAGTATAAGTAGATACCTATGAAACTGCCCATGACCCTGGCCTAGCTAGTAAATCAAAAGCAATGTTACATCCTCTGTGGCATGGCAGAGGTTAGGGCCACCGTTAAAAAGCTACAGGATGCAGGAGTGGTGGTAATCATCAGGTGTCCACTTAATATGCTAGTCTGGCTCCTGCAGAAACCAGATGGATCATGGAGAATGAATGACTTCACTGGCATAACCAATTCACTGAAGGCATAGCCTAGTAGTAGCCCCAGTTGCAGCTGCTGTGCCAGACATGTGTTGTAGCTAGAAAAGATTAATAAGCCTTTAAATCCATGGTATGTAGCCATCGATTTGACATATGTGCTGTGTTCTATTCCAATTATAAAAGAGGATTAGAAAGACTTTGCATTCATGTAGAACAGACAGCAATATTCATAAGATCTGTTGGATCATATGGCTGAAGTTGCAGGGTTTTGCCTCAGGGATATGTTAGGTCTCCTGTCTTGTGTCATGATATATTCATAAGAGATATGTACAATCTGAATATCCCATAGATAACCACTAATATACAATATGGATGACCTCATGCTATTCACACAAGACAAGCAAAAGTGACTCATTTGCTTGAAGCCTTCTAAGACACATGAGCTGCAGAGAATGAGTAATGAACTTTATGAAGATTCAGAAAAACTGTCACTTCATTGAAGTTTTTAGGGGTGCAGGGCTAAGGGACATGACCTCCAAAGTAAAAGGCAAATCAATGCATCATCTGTCTTCTACCACAAAGAAGGGAATACAGCAGCTATCAGACCTCTTTGGAATCTGGAGTATTCCACAAACTAGGAATACTACTATAGTTCACTTAATGAAGCTGCCAGCTTTAGGTCTAGAACAGAAAGGGGCTGTGCAGCGAGCCAAAATTGCTGAGCAAGCAGCCCTACCATTTTGGCCATATGATAGAGCAGTCTTTGTGGTGCTGGAGGTTCCCGTGATGGGAAAAGACCTAGCATGCAGCTTATGGCAGCTTCGGGGAGAGAATCACAACCTTTCCATCTACAGCAAAGGATGATGCCTTTTGAGAAACAGCATCTGTTCTATTGCCCTGGTAAAGACAGAATACTTAAGTATGGAGCATCAAGTGACCGTAGCACTGGAATTGTCCATTATGAGGTGAATTCTGTTGGACCTCCCTAAGTCACAAAGTCAGACAAACACAGCATTTATTTATTGGAAGATGGAAGTGGTATGTTCAGGATAAAGCCTGAGCAGGATCTGTGGGCTTGAGTATCTGTCTGTCTTAGCAGGTAGCCCAGACTCCCATGTCACTGCCTCAGTTGTACCAGCTCACATATATTGGGTCAAGAATGCCCCATAAAACCAGCTGACAGAGGAGGGATAAGGCCGAGCTTAGTTCACGGCAGGTTGGTACATGAGTACAAGCAGCTGCATTATAGCCACATTCAAGGCTGGTCTTGAAAGACAGTGGAGAAGGGGACAATCTTCTTAATGGGTGAAGCTGTGAGCAATGCATCTGGCCATCCACTCTGTGTGGAACGAGAAGTGGCCTGAGGTGAAAACACATGCAGGTTCTTAGTTCATGGTCAATGGCTTTGATGTCTGGTCAGGGGCCTGGAATGAAAAGGGCTGAAAACTAAGGACAAAGAGTTCTGGGGTACAGACTGTGGGTGGATGTATGCAGTGGGCGTGAAGTGTAAAGATTTTGCTTTATATGTAAACATCTGCCAGAAAGCATCCTCCATGGAAGACATGCAGAATAACCAGTAGACAAAATGACTCAGCTAGTTGACATTAGCCAGCCTTTGCTATCAGTCCCTCCAGAACTGACACTTTGTACACGAGTAGAGTGGCCAGTGGCACAAAGTTACATGTGGGCCCAACAAGTGACACTCACTTACCAAACCACTAGCTCCTTCTGCCTCTGCATATCCAACCTGCTAGCAATAGTGAGCAAGGCTGAGTCTCTGATATATCCCTATTGCTCGAAGAGACCATCTCAATGTAAGACAACTATATTGGAGCCTTCTATTCTGAAAAGGCCAGTGCTTTGCCCTCACAGGGACAGATACATATTCTGGGTATGGATTTGCCTTTCCAGCCCACAGAACCTCAGATAGCACCACTAGCCAGGGCTTATGGAATATCTGACCCACAGACATAAGCTCCGCACAGCAGAACAGCCATCTGGGAGACTCTGTCATTGCAAAGCAGATGCAGGGGTGGAGATATGAGGGATGTATTTTCATAGCAGCCACAAGAACATAAGTTAGAGTTGTCCCACTGAGGGGAGAGAAAGCTGGGTTATTAAGCACAAACACCAGTTCCTCGCTGGCTCAGTGTTGCTCCTCAGGTACCAGCTCTTAGCCTGTCCTGCCCTACTCAAACTGAGCATGATTTCATGGCTGTTTGAAAGCCATCAAGCAAAGAGACACAGGAAGATATCCACAGGCCTGGAAACTGTCTGCCTGTGACCTCCAGAGTAGGTTGAGAGGGTATGAACAAGGCAGCAAAGGTATTTTCTACATGTTCCCAAAATCTGGGAGTCATTTGTGTTGCATGGTGGCAAAAGTCAACCATACCCCAAACTGGATGTGAGAGGGAAACATATTTTTATTTTACCTGTAACTAATCTATACTTTTCCTGACCCTACTCATGGTGAGTGGGAAACATTATTAGCTAAATGTATAATCTGGCTTGAGCCTAGTCTGATTCAATAATTTTAATAATTTAAAGCAGGACTTTCAGGTAGTATTAAGTCTTTCTGTGGTATACATAGCCTCTCCATTACCTGCCCAAGCATGCTTACGATAGTGGAAAACAGTTGACATCTCATGCCTCAAGGCCTCTTCTCCTCTGGTCTCTGAGGTGATATCCCTTGTCCACCTATACTCTGATGGCATTTGAGTCTGGAGTCTGAGGCTGGGGTAACTTCTAGATTGCTGCATTCCTAGTCATAACTCTGAGGCTATCTTGACCTCTCCATTGCTCCTGCAGGTGCCATAGATCTATCTGGTGATTCTCTGTGACTATCACTCAAACTTCTACCATAGCAAACCCTTCAATGAAGGCTCTCAGCTATTGTCTTGCCAAGGCTCCTCCAATGAAAGCCACGGATGGCCCAGAAACATTGACCCCAAATGCTTCTCTCTGCCTCCCCATTCTGTACCACCCAGTTTACTTTGATGGGGCTGCAGACCAGGCTGGTGATGGACTGCTCTGTCCTCAGTATTGCTCAGTCCAAAGCACTGCCCCTCCTTCATCTTCCATCCACAGGATGTATATGGATGCCATTGGATCCTTACCTTGTCTCTTCCTTCCTATCATCACTCTAGGATGAAAGGGTGATTTTTCCCCAAAGTTGTATTTTTCTTCCTCCTACTTCTAACTCTGGTCAAGCCTTAGGTGGAAATCAGGCTGAGAACACTATGCACTGATGCCTCCAGGCTTGGGCTTTGAGAGGCTAAAGTTCAAGCTAAAGGAATTTTGGAAGTCTTCTCTCAATAGCCTGCTTGCAAGTCTTCCTGGTCTTGCAGCACAATCCTATTTTTTAATGTCAGAAATGGAATTTTAATTCAATGTTTGTCTTTTTATGGCTACTCCAGCAAGTCCTAACCTTCTCCCAAGTAGATGAATGTTGGAGAGTGGACCAAGGCAAGAGATAAAATAACATTGCTAATATTACAATTATTACTCCTATTATAATTACTCAAGAACAATGGCAACAGTCTATTAACCTTAATTTTTCTTGTGAGAAAGAGAGAAAAATACATCATTACTCAATGATGTTGGAGGGTCCCAGAATTTTCCCAATGGTCTTTCACAAGAGACTGACTTCAAAGGAATTTAGGGTTTGGAGCTAGCTGCTTTGGGCTACAGTCCCAGAACCCCTACAGATACATGGTTGGTTTCCCTTTCAAGTCAGAGAAAAGAGAGATAGAGAAGATGCTGTATTACAGATTCAAACCCAGGCCATCTTTCTCTAGGATCCCCATTGGACACATCTTTACATTCATGCTGGCTGCCATGGTAACTCCTGGCTACACGTTTCCCTATTCTAACCAGCCTGATGGATACTATGCAGGCAATTTATTTTTTTTTTAATTTCAACTTTTATTTTAGATACAAGGGGTACATGTGCAGTTTTGTTACATGGTTATACTGCACCCAGATAGTGGGCATAGTACCCAACAGGCAGTTTTTCAACTCACATCCCTCTCCCCAATTCCCTTCTCTAGCAGTCCTCAGTATTTATTTTTCCCGTGTTTATGTCATGTTTGCTCAATGTTCAGCTCTCACTTATAAGTGAGAACATGTGGTGTTTGATTTTCTTCTCCTGCATTAATTCCCTTAGAATTATGGCCTCCAGCTCCATCCACATTGCTGCAAAGGACATGATTTCATTCCTTTTTATGGCTATGTAGTATTCCTTGGTGTATATGCAACACATTTTCTTTATCCAATCCACTGTTGATGGACACCTAGGCTGATTCCATGTCTTTGCTATTGTGAATAGTGCGGCGATGAACATATGGGTGCGTGTGTCTTTTCGGTAGAATGATCTATTTTCCTTTGGGTATATATCCAGTAATGGGGTTGCTGTGTCAAATGGTATCTCTATTTTAAGTTCTTTGAGAAATCTCCAAACTGCTTACAGTGGCTCATGCCTGTAATCCCAGCACATTGGGAGGAAAAGGCAGGAGAATTGCTTGGGGCCAAAAGTTCAAGTGTAGGTGACTTATGTTTCCGACAGAGGCAGCCCCAATTTTATAGATCCCAAAGCTTATACAATTTGCAGGGTCCTCTTTATGAAAAGAAATAGACAATTACCAGTACAAAATTAGGTATAGTTGTGTGTATCTATTTAGAATAAGAAAAAATTACAACAAATAGCAAGTTAAAAAAAAAGCCTGACAAATACCATAAGTATCACCACATTTCAAAAGCATACTAGTTTTATTAATTATATTCTGAATACACTCTCCATCATAATTTTTTCTATGTTGTTCCCTGCATACTCTGTAACTGACTCTTCGTGACATAACAGTTGGGTAATATTATTCTTTATAGAAAGAACAGAAAAATAGTTCAGCCTTTCCTATAGCAGAGTTTGTTTAGGAGAGCTTGGGGGAGGGGGAACATACAGGTGGGAGGACTCAGGGTCGTATGGTTAGAAAACGTGTTTTTTGGCATGGAAGTATGTGGGGGACTAGAAGAGATACAAGAAAGACACTGTAAATAAATACATTTATCCCACTCAATGCAAATTAAAAGTATCCCCAATTCAGCTTCTACAAAATGCCTGTGGCCACTCCAACACACCTGACAGAAGAGGATGGGTGATAGAGGGAATGTCAGAGTAGAAAGGGAAAAGATTCTTAATCTGTTGGAACTATGATATCTTACTTTTGCAAATTTTGGAAAAATCATGGCCATGGGAACATATTTCAGGGTCTTGGAAAGGACCTGTGTAAGTGAAAGGCTTTGGCTTTGAGTTTCCTCATCTTCCTTCAAACCCACTGCGCTCTGAAAATATATTTGATGTATCCAATCTGTGCTCAGTTTCCTGATTCCTAATTCAGGACTCACTTCAGGAGTTACTCCTTCAGGATGTCTTTCCTGATCCTCCAAGCCTGGATGGGTTTTGTCATGGAGGCTTTGAGCAGGACCCTTTCCATGGTCACAATGTACTGAAATTGACCCTTATCACACCTAAATTTTACTCCATCCCTACTCCTCCAGGGATCAAAATCTTTGAGGGCAGGGGCCACATTTTATTCATCATTGTATTCTCATCATTTAACACACAGTCTGGCATACTGGAGATGCTAAAAAGGATCTGATAAATTTATAAAAGGAACAATGATTTGGGAGAAAAGGCATCTACTCCAGTGATTCCTAAGGAAGAACTCACTTCTTGACAAAGGGTCACCCAATAGGAACAAATATTCTTAAAATACAAAAATCCCTTCTCTATGATGGTTCTCCGTTTCCTTCTTTCCAGACCTCCTTCTGTAACTATGTCTGATAGGGATCAAACTATTCCTATAAAGTGACCAATATATAAAACTTGTGACTGTCCTAGCAGGAGTCTTTTAAATCTTTAAAAATTTTAACCATGTAACCTCTTCCTGTCTACTACTATGAATCACAGAGAGAAACAAATTGTAGTGTTGGAATGAAAAATTTGAATTCTATCCTTAAATAATCTACATTAGATCCTAACCTGTTACTTTCACCTTTTAATTCCTAATGCTTAGAAGATCATCTTCACCTGTCATTGTGCTAACATATTTTTGAGACTATAAATATAATTAGGGAGATGGGATAGCATATTAATGGTGCAAATCTCTGTAATCAGAGATTTGGATTAAAAATAAAAGCATGGCTTCATTTTATATTATCTAGGAGCAGAAACTGGGAGGCTGTGGAGTAGAAGACCAGAGTCAGCCCTTATCACTAATGATACTTCTCACCACATGTTGCAGCAGGCAAAAATTAGTATCCTCTATGCTGACAACACTCCAAGTCATTCTCAAATGCCTCTGGACTGATTTTGAAAGGGTCCTTTTGTTCTTAATATATTTCACAGCTTATGGGAGGATGTCCATAGCCAATTTTGACTTTTAATGACAAACAAAAGCACAAAAGGAAGAAGGTTTTGTAAACAAAGCACAAAAGGGGGAAATTTTAAAGTGTAGTGATTTGGAGTCAGAGGACCTGAGTTTGGATCTTGATTGTGTCACTGAAGGCCAATTTCTGAGCTCGAATTTCCCCATCTATAAAATTTTGATAATAAAAGTACCTCATGAGGTTGTGAAAAATTGTCAGATAATGAAGGTAAAGGGTGATTTGTAAAGTATAAAGGGCAAAAGAATGTTGGCTCTGATTTATGATGTAATATTTTGTGCTATGTATTACATATCCAGAAAAGCTATGTAAAGGTTTCTTTGAAAGTTCTTATTATTTAGAAAATGGAATCGTTTTATAGTCCTTTGGGTATATACCTAGTAATGGGATGGCTGGGTCAAATGGTATTTCTAGTTCTAGATCCCTGAGGAATCGCCACACTGACTTCCACAATGCTTGAACTAGTTTACAGTCCCACCAGCAGTGTAAAAGTGTTCCTATTTCTCCACATCCTCTCCAGCACCTGTTGTTTCCTGACTTTTTAATGATTGCCATTCTAACTGGTGTGAGATGATATCTCATAGTGGTTTTGATTTGCATTTCTCTGATGGCCAGTGATGATGAGCATTTTTTCATGTGTTTTTTGGCTGCATAAATGTCTTCTTTTGAGAAGTGTCTGTTCATGTCCTTCGCCCACTTTTTGATGGGGTTGTTTGTTTTTTTCTTGTAAATTTGTTTGAGTTCATTGTAGATTCTGGATATTAGCCCTTTGTCAGATGAGTAGGTTGTGAAAATTTTCTCCCATTTTGTAGGTTGCCTGTTCACTCTGATGGTAGTTTCTTTTGCTGTGCAGAAGCTCTTTAGTTTAATTAGATCCCATTTGTCAATTTTGTCTTTTGTTGCCATTGCTTTTGGTGTTTTGGACATGAAGTCCTTGCCCACGCCTATGTCCTGAATGGTAATGCCTAGGTTTTCTTCTAGGGTTTTTATGGTTTTAGGTCTAACGTTTAAATCTTTAATCCATCTTGAATTGATTTTTGTATAAGGTGTAAGGAAGGGATCCAGTTTCAGCTTTCTACATATGGCTAGCCAGTTTTCCCAGCACCATTTATTAAATAGGGAATCCTTTCCCCATTGCTTGTTTTTCTCAGGTTTGTCAAAGATCAGATAGTTGTAGGTATGCGGCGTTATTTCTGAGGGCTCTGTTCTGTTCCATTGATCTATATCTCTGTTTTGGTACCAGTACCATGCTGTTTTGGTTACTGTAGCCTTGTAGTATAGTTTGAAGTCAGGTAGAGTGATGCCTCCAGCTTTGTTCTTTTGGCTTAGGATCGACTTGGCGATGCGGGCTCTTTTTTGGTTCCATATGAACTTTAAAGTAGTTTTTTCCAATTCTGTGAAGAAAGTCATTGGTAGCTTGATGGGGATGGCATTGAATCTGTAAATGACCTTGGGCAGTATGGCCATTTTCACGATATTGATTCTTCCTACCCATGAGCATGGAATGTTCTTCCATTTGTTTGTATCCTCTTTTATTTCCTTGAGCAGTGGTTTGTAGTTCTCCTTGAAGAGGTCCTTCACATCCCTTGTAAGTTGGATTCCTAGGTATTTTATTCTCTTTGAAGCAATTGTGAATGGGAGTTCACTCATGATTTGGCTCTCTGTTTGTCTGTTGTTGGTGTATAAGAATGCTTGTGATTTGCACACGTATGTTTATTGCGGCATTATTCACAATAGCAAAGACTTGGAACCAACCCAAAGGTCCAACAATGATAGACTGGACTAAGAAAATGTGGCACATATACACCATGGAATACTATGCAGCCATAAAAAATGATGAGTTCATGTCCTTTGTAGGGACATGGATGAAATTGGAAACCATCATTCTCAGTAAACTATCGCAAGAACAAAAAACCAAACACCGCATATTCTCACTCATAGGTGGGAATTGAACAATGAGATCACATGGACACAGGAAGGGGAATATCACACTCTGGGGACTGTGGTGGGGTGGGGGGAGGGGGGAGGGGGGAGGGATAGCATTGGGAGATATACCTAATGCTAGATGACGAGTTAGTGGGTGCAGCACACCAGCATGGCACATGTATACATATGTAACTAACCTGCACAATGTGTACATGTACCCTAAAACTTAAAGTATAATAAAAAAAAAGAAAAAAAAATACAGCACATCCAGTTAAATTTTAATTTTAAATAAATAGCATAATTTTTAGGATAAGTATATTACAAATATTGCATGGAATATACAAAATAAATTATTGGTTTTTGAAATTCAAAAAAAGAAAATGGAATCGTTTTGTGAAATGAAAGAAGTCTGATAAGTCCTGAACTGATTAAGACCAAGTATATCCAGGGAGGGTGCCTCCAATTAATTTTAAAAAAAGTCTTTAAGAGATGAAAGTGATTGAGTTTATATGAAAAACTCACCAAATGCCCTTAAAGTAAAAATGGGCATACATTTTTAGAAGTCTGTCAGAAATAAATTGAGGGATAAATGAGATCTATTTAACTTCATCAGAAATCTGTGCGAAGTGAATGGATTATTTAAATAAACAAGAGTTACATGTTTCTCCTTGGCCATCAACATGTTATTTGTTGTTGATACAATAACATAGTAAACTTAAAGTGGTTTATTTGTCTAAAGGAAACAGCTTATCTTTTATTTGGAACATAGATGCAAGCTGAGTCCTGATCTGTGTTATTTCAGTGTCTGGTTGATTTGTACTTGAGGTTTCCGGAGCAAAAGCTTTGTTACTAAATACCTGGCAGGATCTCATAGCCATGGCTAGTGATCAAAAGGTGGAGTAAAATCTCCTGTTTGGTATTGAGAAGATTAATTCAGAATTGCCTTTTCTCTCATGATACATAATTCAGTTCAAGAAATAATTATTGAGACCTACTATATGCCAGGCATTATTCTAGGCTCTGAGAGTATAAAGATGAATGAAGAATATGCTACTAATTTTGCTATTAATTTTGTTCTTGTACTGTAATTTTCTTCTGCCCCTGTGGCCCTCCCCTCTTTTATTCAACCTTGCCGTCTTCCTTCACTACTTCATGAAGGGAAGACAAGAGCTGGAAAACAGGGAGAGAAAAGTTAGCCCCTGAATTTTAGAAAAGAAGATCTCAGAGGAATGTAAAGGGACATGGAATCAATAGCAGGAAAGCCTACACTGGAAGCTCCATCCATCCTTCACCTGCTAGATTGGTTGTTTTTTCTATTAATGTTTTGTGAAAACTACAAAAATATATAGAGCATTTCTGGTTGGCTGGCTGATTGATGCCACCTGTGTCCTAAGACTGTGCTCTATCTGTACTGACTTACTGGACTTACTAGTATGGATAACTTTTTCAACATGACAGGACACAGATAAATTTCTGAGTTGGAAGCAAGGTCTCTCTAGGGAAATGGTGGTGATCTAGAAAATATAGAAAAACTACTGTCTCCTCCATATCTAGTGTCTCTTTTATTCTTGCATTCATCATAGCCCAGCTATAGAGCTAGAGACTGCATTTTATCAACTGCCATATAGCCAGGTAAATCCATGTGTCAGGAGGTGAGTAGTTGTGCCAGTTGGGGGCTTTGATATAGACTTAGAACATTGGACAAGTATTTCTTCATCCATCATTCCCTTTCCCACAGGCTGTAACGCTGACTTGGCAAGACCCACACTGAGGATGGCAGAGCAATAGAAAGGAGGAAACCTGGGTTCTTGGAGCACAGCATCTCCTCCAATTGCACAACTCACTGCTGGACTTACCTTCTCTTTTACTTAAGTCATTGTAATTTCTGGCCTTATTTTTGTTTGTGGAGTAAAATAGCTTTTACCCAAAAAACAGAAAGAAAAGCCTACTTCACCAATATATGGGTAGGAATGAATGGAAGCAGCTTGAGGTCTCTCCTTAGAAGTACTGATAGTTTATTAAGGGAAAGATGCATGGGAACAGAAGAGGGAGCCATCTGTCATGGCTGAAAAGTGAGAAGACAGGTAATATGACAGATCCAGAGGGCAAAGGGTCAGGGTAGGGCTGGTTAACTGAGACGCAGTGTCTATGTCTCTTGTACAGTTCTGGGCAAACATTGACAAATTCGTGCTGCTTGGACTTTCTTTTTATTACTGGGCCTTTCATTAGCACTCTTTCTTCAGGCAAGACAGTGTAATTGATTAGATATGAATGCAATTTATGCATGCCCCATTGCCACACAAGATTATATGATTACTCATGGATGTTCTCAAACAATTTTAGCCACAGAGTTGAGCTCATTTTTTTTCATTCTCAGAAGGTAATCGAATTTCCATGTTCTTGCAATGGAAAAACTAGCTTTGTAAAGTGTTGGTGGTTTTATCATCCAAAACTAAATCTCAGGGCCGAATATTGTTGTTGACAGAGCATGAGAACATGCTCAGTCATAAGAAAATGGAGTCTTTCTTGTGTGAAAAATGTGACACACTCTTAATCCCCTTTTTCACCCTCTCCACTGCCCCAGCATTGAATAGCTATGATGATACATTTGGCTGGTGGTTAAATCTTTGTGCATGATGATGTTCTGGGGTTTGATCCAGTCAAACTCAGAGGCAGCCCACTGGCCTGTGAGAAATTTTTATTTTTTTACTGCAAGCAACTTCAAGTGCTTAGCAGTGAAGGGAAGGCACTGAATACCCCATTCTCTATTCAAGTTTTTAAAAATAAACTCAAATTAAACCTAAAGGGAATTATAAGTGTTCAAAGTTTCACTCTCAATCCTTCCTTACTGGATTTTGAGCCAGGGCACAAACACAAGCTCCCTTACTTGCCTCTATTTTCTGTACTAACTTTAAAAACAAACAGCCTGGGTGTGGTGGCTCAAGCCTGTAATCCTGGCACTTTGGGAGGCCGAGGCGGGCAGATCACAAGGTCAGGAGTACAAGACCAGCCTGGCCAACATAGGGAAACCCCATCTGTACTAAAAATACAAACAATTAGCCAGGTGTGGTGGCAGGTGCCTGTAGTCCCAGCTAGTCGGGAGGCTGAGGCAGGAGAATCGCTTGAACCCGAGAGGCAGAGGTTGCAGTGAGCCGAGATTGCACCACTGCACTCCAGCCTAGGCAACAGAGCGAGACTCCCTCTCAAAAAAACAAAACAAAAAACAAAACAAACAAACAAACTTTTTTACTTTGAAATAATTATAGTTTCACAGTAAGTTGCAAAGATAGTACAGAGAGGTCCCTTGTCTCCTTCACCCATTTCCTTCCACTGGCTGTATTTTACATAATGATACTACAGTATCAAAGCCAGAAAGTTGACAGTGGTATGGTGTGTGTGTGCAGTTCTATGCCATTTTATCACATGTGTAGATTCATGTGACCACCACTCAGATCAAGATACACATAACATCACCACAAAATCCTCTTGGGCTACTCTTTTATAGTTCCCTCCACTCACCTCTTCCCACCTTCCTTAAACCTTGACAACTACTAATCTGTTCTCCATCTCTTTAATTTTGTCATTTGAAGAATGTTATATAAATGGAATCATAAACCATTTACATTTAATGTACTTATTGATATGTTAGGGCTTAAGATAGCTATTTTATTTCTTTTTATCTATTTTGTTCTTTCAGTTTTTTACTTCTCTATTCTTTCTCCTGCCTTCCCATGGATTACTTCAACAGGTTTTAGAATTCCATTTTGATTTATCTGTAGCATTTTTTATGTATCTTTTGATACAGATTTTTGGTGGTTGCTGTAAGCATGATATCATACACATGTAACTTATCAAAGTCAACTGATGTCAACACTTTACCAGTTTGAATAAAGCATAGAACTCTTACCTGCTTTTAACTACCTTTTACCCTCCCTTGTTTACAATGTAATTGCCTTAAATATTTTTCTACCTATACTGAGAACCACATCAAAAATTGTTATAACTTTTGCTTTAATCATCAAGCACAATTTAGAAAACTCGAGAGAGGGAAGACTGTTGAATGTATTAAGATTTTTAGATCTTTTTGTTTTTTCTTCTTCCTTCCAGATGTTTGAAGATTCTTTTAAAAAGTCCTTTCCTTTCTGTTTCAAGAACTTCCTTTAGCCATTCTTTTGAAATAGGTCTGTAGTGAAAAATCCTTTTAGTTTTCATTTCTTTGGGAAAGTTTCATTTCCTTTTCATTTAGAAGTATATTTTCACTAGATATAAAATTCTATGCTGATAATTCTTTTATCTCAGCACTTGAAAAATGTTCTAATTCCTTCTGTCTCCCATAGTTTCTGATGAGAAATGCATTGTCATTGGAATTACTTTTCTCCTATAGATAACATGTCTTTTCTCTGTCAGTGCTTTCAATACTCTCCCCTTGACTTTGGTTTTCAGAAGTTTGAGTGTGATGTGTCTTGATAGATTTCTTTGAATTTATCCTGTTTGGAATTTGCTCACCTTCTTGAGTTTGTAAGTTCAAGTCTTTCCCCAAATTTTGGAAATATTCAGCCATTATTTCTTTGAATATTTTTTTATCCCTACCATCTTCCTCCTTTTCCTGTGTCTAGTGACAAATGTTAGATCTTCTGTTATAGACCCACAGGTCTCCAAGGGTCTGTTTATTTTTCCCTCCTTATTTTCTCTCTGCTGTTCAGATTGGGTAATTTCTATTGTCCTACCTTCAAGCTCATTCTTTCCTTTGTCCTCCTCATTATTCTGTTGAACCTATCCATTGAGTTTTTATCTTACTTATAACATTTTTTAGTTCTAACATTTCAATTTGGCTCTACTTTATACCTTCTATTTCTTTACTGAGACTTTCAATTTTTTCCAATTGTTGCAAGCATGTTCATAATTGCTCACTGAAGCATTTTTACGATGGCTGCTTTAGAGTGCCTTTCAGATAAGTCCAACAACTGTGTCATCTCAGTGTTGGTGTATGTTGGTTTATTTTTCTCATTCAAATTAAGATTTTCTTGGTGTTTTGTATAATGTGTGATTTTTAAATTGAAATCTGGACATTTTTAGTATTTTGTCACGAACTTCTGTATCTTAATTAAATCTTTTTCTTCAGCAGGCTTCTGCTGACATTGCTCTGGGAGGGAAAGTGGTGGGGTGAGCATGGGGGGCGCTTCCTCATCATTGTCACATTGGAGTGAAATTCTTCCTCTTACACTATCCTAGATGGGAGAGGTAGAAATGCCTTGTTAGTGCCAGATGTGGTCTCCATGTGGCCTCCACTAAAACTGTGGTGGGGATTTGGGGGAAGGTGTCTCATTATCATGGGATGGAAATGAAAGTCTCAGCTCCCTACTCTGTCTTCTCTGATACTACAGGGTGGGAGGTAGTTTAAGAGTGCCATGTTACAGAAAAGCAAGGGTGGAAATCCTGGCTGCCCAACTCTGCCTTTGCTGATGAGGGTGAGGCTGTGTGCTTTCTCTACGGTGTTTGACTAGGAGAGGATGGATTTTGGCTAAAAGTTTTCTGTCTAGCTAGGCTGTTCCTTTAGCTAGAAACGGCATGCTTTTCTTGGGGCTTTTGTTGTTGCTCACATTGGCATTTCCAGGCTGCTAGCTTCTTGGTTTCATGTCCAGGATATATGAGACAAAAAGAAAACCCAAGAAACTCGCCATGTTAGATCTCCAGTTTCAGGTCCCTAGCCAGTCTGCTATCTTTGCCCCACCTTTGAGCCTTCGCATGTTTATTTTATACCTAATGTCTGGAGTTTTTGCTTGTATTTAACAGGAGGAATATAGAGAAGTATATGTATCCACTCACTTGGTTTTATCCTTAGTATTTTCAGAGCTAATAATAACAATAATGACTGCTATGTTTTTAGTGCTGTTTACATGGCCAGTATCATGCTAATTTATTTACTTATGACAGTAATCTTATGAGGAAGGTACAATAATTACTAATGCCATTTGATACACGAAGAAACTGAAACTCAGAAATAATTCATGTAGACATTTAGAACAGTGCCTAGCACATATACTAATAAAGGCTAGCGAATATTATTGTTAATTATATTTTTAGCATTGTTAACTTGTCTGAAGGACCTAACTAATAACAACAGAGTTAGAATTCCACCCCAGTACAGTCTAAACTTGTAAACTGTAGGCAGCAATTTCTCTCAATTTGACTGAAACCATTGGGATTACTCAATTTCTACTGCATCTCGCATTATACCTTTACACATCTCACTTATGTTACCACCACTGTTTTCTTTTCGGTTTTTTGTTTTGTTTTGTTTTTGTTTGTTTGTTTGTTTGAGATGGAGCCTCACTCTGTCGCTCACGCTGGAGTGCAATGGCGCATTCTTGGCTCACTGCAACCTCTGCCTCCCAGGTTCAAGTGATTCTCCTGCCTCAGCCTTCCGAGTAGCTGGGATTACAGGCATGCACCACCACGCCTGGCTAATTTTTGTATTTTTAGTAGAGACGGGGTTTCACCATGTTGGCCAGACTGGTCTGGAACTCCTGACCTCAGGTGATCTGCCCACCTTGGCCTCCCAAAGTGCTGGGATTACAGGCATGAGCTAGTGCACCCAGTTCTTTTCTTTATCTATAGCTATAGTTTTCAAATTTCCTTCAATTTATAACCTGATAATAAAATAACTAACGTTTGTGTAATATATATGGGAATGACAAAATGCTCTCACATTAATTACATTTAATATTTATTTCAAACTTCAGTACAACTTCAGAGGCAGGTATTCTTAATTATAACACTCTTTTAAAACTGAAATTCAGGGACAAGCCAAAAACCACATGGTTAGGAAGGGGTTGAGATATAACTCAAGCCCAGTGCTATTTCCACCATCCTGTGGTGCATCCGTAACCCACATCTCACTTTCATATCTTCCCTATAGCTCTCTGGGCTCATAACTTACCTCTCTTGGGATCTCCTGGCAGAATATAAAGGACTTAAGGGAGAGAAGTTGGGGGGAGTTGGGGGAAGGTCCAGCAGATAAAATGGTGCCTCTAGAATTACAGATCCTTTCTAAGGGCTGTTGATCCATTAAAGATGTGTTGGAAATTCTGCCATATAATAGCACATTGCCTTAGTCCATCTGTGTTGCTATAAAAGAATACTTAAGAATGGGTAATTTATAAAGAAAAAAAAGGTTTGTTTGGCTTCTGGTTCTGCAGGCTGTACAAGAAGCATGACACCACCATCTGGCTTTGATGAGAGTTTGAGGCTGCTTCCACTCATGGTGAAAGGGAAAATGGAGCCAGTATGTGGAAAGATCGCATTGCAAAAGAGGAAGCAAGAGAGAGGAGGAGGTGCCAGGCTCTTTTTAACAACTAGCTTCTGGGAGAACTAATAGAGTGATAATTCAGTCCTCTTTCCCCCTGGTGGGGAGTATTAATCTGTTCATGAGGTATGTATTCCCATGACCTAAACGCCTCCTCTTAGGCCTCATCTCCAACACTGGGAATCAAATTTTAACATGCGGTTTAGAGGGTCAAATATCCAAACTATAGCACACACCTTTCTCCTTTTGCTTGTGTCTTCCATGGAGTCATGTTTTGAGGTCTATTGAAGAATGGAATGGTTGGGAGCATGGAGGAAAGATAGGTGGCTTAGAAACAAATTAGACATGTAGGGGGTTGTTGCAACAGATTTCGTTCAAGAGAGAGACTACAAAGGCAGAGACAGTTGAGATCAAGAACAGGGGATTAGAAGGATATTTAGAAGACATATTTGACCCAATAGTCAGTGCTGTGTGTGTGTGTGTGTGTGTGTGTGTGTGTGTGTGTGTGTGTGTGTGTATTTGAAAGAGAAAGTTAGAAGAGGGGTCATTAATAACAGTGATGCTGCCAGGTTTCTGATTTGAAAAACTGGATAGGTCATTTTGTTTACAATCAAGGTTAAGGAAAAAAAAGTTTCAGGGAGGATGGAGTAGTGCATGGTAGAATGCTAAAGAGCAAACAAAAAAAAAGATTGTATCAATGTAATTGGATTTGAAAATTAGAAGGTAATTAATGGCTTTGGAAAAATAGCTGTCATAGATAGAGAGAGAGGCGAGCAGAATAGTGGAGTGGGATGGCTAAGCTGATAAATTATTTGGAAATGAGAAGTAGAGAGACCGTTTATGCAGTGACACTGTGGAAAAGTCATGGAATATGAAGAACCAATTCCAAAACCTGGTACTGCTTACTTGCTTGCTATGCGGCCTTTGGCAAATCACTTTACCCACTTGAGTCTGTTTCCTAGAAGATGAGCAACAGTTTGCTCTATTCCTTTTCCTGTGATTTATTTCCTCATTGTGTGTCAGTGGGTAAAACCATGGCTAAAATTGATGCTTTTTTTTTGCTTTTTGAAATTGATTTCCCTGGCCCCCCACCACCACTCAAACAATGGCATCTTCCAGTCTAAATCAACTGATATTTATTTGAGATTTGGTACAATGATGGCTAAATGTTGTAAAAATATATAAAACTACCATGGTTATACATGGAGAGACTGCACATCAGTAAAACCTTATTTCTAATCATCCCATGATTGACAGATTAAACTTGTCATTCAAAAAGTTAATGCACATAATTAGTAGATGTATATAAAACTGTAATGTATTTTCTTCTTTGGCACCTGTTAAAATGTTTTTAAAAAGCATTTGTGATTCCTTTAAAAGATATTAAATGAATAGAATGTCTTTCATCTTGCATTTTCTAAAATATTAAACTTTATTGAGTACTAACAATGTGAATATTATAAAATTATTTATTTTATATAAATAAAATGTACAGAAATATGGGATCAGCTCCCATTTAATTTCAGGTCAAGATACTAAGTAGGGACTATATTTGATATTTCTTCTATATCCCGTTTCAATTTAATTCAATAATAAAAATTACCAAAATTTATTTTTAATATTCACCAAAACCTTGGGAATAGAATTAATTGTCTCCATTTTACCAGGCAAGGAACCAAGCTTTAAAAAACAGCAAGACAAATTTAAATGTCCACTGCATGGAAGCACATACCATGCTCATGGTTGGGTCAAATCAATATTGTAAAAATGACCATACTACCAAAAGCAATCTACAAATTCAATGCAATTCCCATCAAAATACCACCATCATTCTTCCAGAGCTAGAAAAACAATCCTAAAATTTATACGGAACCAAAAAAGAGCCCACATAGCCAAAGCAAGACTAAGCAAAAAGAACGAATCTGGAGGCATCACATTACCTGACGTCAAACCATACTATAAGATCATAGTCACCCAAACAACATGGTACTGGTATAAAAATAGGCACATAGACCAATGGAACAGAATAAACAACCCAGAAATAAAGCCAAATACTTACAGCTAACTAATCTTTGACAAAGCAAACAAAACCATGAAGTGGGGAAAGGACACCCTATTCAACAAATGGTGCTGGGATAATTGGCTAGTCACATATAGGAGAATGAAATTGGATCCTCATCTCTAACCTTATAAAAAAACAACTCAAGTTGGATCAAGGATTTAAATCTAAGACCTGAAACTATTTAATTCTAGAAGATAACATCAGAAAACCTCTTCTAGACATTGGCTTAGGCAAAGGCTTCATGATTAAGACCCCCAAAGCAAATGCAACAGAAACAAAGATAAATAGATGGAACTTAATTAAACTAAAGAGCTTCTGCCCAGCAAAAGGAACAGTAAGCAGAGTAAACAGACAACCCACAGAGTGGGAGAAAATCTTCACGATCTATACCTCTGATGAAGGTCTAATATCCAGAATGTACAAGGAACTCAAACAAATTAGCAAGAAAAAAAAACAATCCCATCAAAAAGTGGGCTAAGGACAGAAAGAGACAATTCTGAAAAGAAGATATACAAGGGCCAACAAATATGAAAAAATGGTCACCATCACTAATGATCAGGGAAATGCAAATCAAAACCACAATGCAATACCACCTTACTCCTGTAAGAATGGCTATAATCAAATAATTTTAAAAAAAAGATTTTGGTGGGGATGCAGTGAAAAGGGAACACTTCTACACTGCTGGTGGGAATGTAAACTAGTAAAACCACTATGGAAAACAGTGTGGAGATTCCTTAAAGAACTAGAAGTAGAACTACCATTGGATCCAGCAATCCCACTACTGGGTATCTCGCAGAGGAAAATAAGTCATTATACGAAAAAGATGTTTGCATATGCATGTTTATAGCAGCACAATTCACAATTGCAAAAATATGGAACCAGCCCAAATGCCCATCAATCAATGAGTTAATAAAGAAATATATATATGATGGAATACTACTAAGACATAAAAGGAACAAATTAATGGCATTTGCAGCTGGATGGAACTGAAGACTATTATTCTAAGTGAAGTAACTCAGGAATGGAAAACCAAACATCTTATATTCTCACTCATAAGTGTGAACTAAGCTATGACGATGCAAAGGCATAAGAATGATACAGTGGACTTTGGGGACTCAAGGGAAGGGGTGTGAGGGAGGTGAGGGATAAAAGACTACAAATTGGGTTCAATGTATACTGCTCAGGTGATGGGTGCACTAAAATATCACTGATCACCACTAAAGAACTTAGTCATGTAACCAAATACCACTTGTTCCTCAAAAACCTATAGAAATAAAAAAAATTAAAAAATTAAAAAATTAAATGTCCATTGCACAGCTAAGTAGAGTGGGTGCTGATTAAATATGTGATCACAGCTATCCTATAATAGCATCTTTACTATTTTAAGATTACTATGTAAGTGAGTGTGCTGTCATTGTAGGCATGCAAACTAGCATAGGCCGATAGCCATATCATAGAAGATTCCTGGAATGCCCTACATCTCTGTCATATTTTTTTCTGTTTGTTCACTTATTTATCCATGTATTTATTCCTCAAAGAGAATAAACTAGTCACTATATTAGTCGATATTTCTATTATTCTCCACATACTATGACTACATATGTATAGTCTAACAGTATTTGTAGGGATCTGGTGTCTTGTTGCCAAAACACAACTGCAAACAATAACAGGAGAACCTAACAGAGTGAGGTGGCAGTGGGATCTGGGTGTGAGATGTCCTATGACCCTTCTAATAACTTGAGTAGTAGAACAAAATTCTTGTCACTAATCAAGTCTTAGGCCATCAGGTCTTCAGAAAGCTAGTTGAAGACCTAGACTTGATTCCTAAGAGTTGAGCATATTGAATAAAGAATAGGGCTAGGCGCGGTGGTGGCTCAGGCCTGTAATCCTAGCACTTGGGGAGGCTGAGGCAGGTGGATCATAAGGTCAGGAGGTTGAGACCATCCTGGCTAACACGGTGAAACCCTGTCTCTACTAAAAATACAAAAAAAAAAAAAAAAAATTACCCAGACGTTGTGGTGAGTGCCTGTAGTCCCAGCTACTCGGGAGGCTGAGGCAGGAGGATGGCGTGAACCCAGGAGGTGGAGCTTGTAGTGAGCCAAGATTGCACCACTGCACTCCAGCCTGGGCAACAGAGCAAGACTCCAACAACAACAACAAAAAATGACCCCCAAGCTGGGCTTTGTTTCCTATGCAAACTATCTGGTAAAGGCTAGTCCAAGAACATTTTGGAATCTTGCCATTTTCTGTGCTAATGTGGACCAAGTCATTCTTCAATCCTTTGTAGAAGGGTTCAGTGGGAACTAGGGTAAAGCAAGAGAGGCACTAGCTTTGGGCACAAAATTTAAAGGGGCACCTTAAATCAAAATCTAAATTAATTCTCTATGACGAACATAAGTAAAGGTATGATCAGTACTACAGATGTTTCCTTTTGCCTCACATTCCAATGGCATGGCGTGGCACTGCAGAGGGGTGAACATATGGTGGTACCCTGACATGCAGCTAAAAAGGAGAGGAAGCTGAGTCCCACCAGCAGAGACGCTGAGAAAATAAATTCAGATAATGAATGCTGGCTTCTAAAGGCTGACTAGAGCCAGATCTACCCACAGATGTCATCCTAGCAAGGAGGACTCTTCCCAAACCTTCACCCCTCTAGTGTTCACATCAGAAGCAACATTCAGACATATTGGAATGTCTACCTGGAACCTCCAAGTGCCAACGTACTCCCATTACATTCTTCTAACCTTCCCCAGAAGTGACCCAATGTCTTCCAGGTCTGAGTGCGCACTTGAGCATGTGTAGCCCGGGTTCCATTTTCCTCTTGAAGCTAAAAAAAGTACAGAATTCTGAAAAAAGGATATTCTTTCAAGCTTTAACCCATTCCAGAAAACAGGGCTGGAGCTGGCTTGGAGACTATTTACCCGAGATAATAAATGGAAGGAAGAGATCTAGATTCTGTAACCAGTGCTCAGTGTTTTACACTAACAGGAGGGGAGGGGTAGGAGTGGGAAAAGCAGTTCCACAGAGATTCTAAACTTCCCAACTGTGCCAGAAATTTTTTTTTAATTTCTCTTCTTTTTGTCCAACTTTTCTATTGAATTTGATGATGACAGGTAGCAAAGAACCCTGCTTCGTTAGTATTTGCCCTCCCCAATGTCAAGAAACCTTTTTAACCTCTTGATCTCTCAATCTCTCATTCTCACATCTCAACTCAAAAGCTGAATCCTTTATGAAGGCTGCCTTGATTAACCACAATTTGAATTATTTCTTCCTTTCTTGGTGCTCACATAGCACGTTTCTTGGATATGCTAAATCATCTATTTATCTCTGCTTTGGATTATGGTTATGCTTGACTGCTTTTTAATGGCTGAACTTGGGCAATTTGCTTAATCTCTCCTGCCCCCATTTTCTTATTTGTAAATGGGAATAATAATTATTTTGCCAGGTTATTATAAAAGACCTTGACTCAAATTGCAAATTTACCAGTTTCCAATTCTGCTTTGGAGATATTATTTCTCTGTTATTTAAACCATTTTATTTATCTGTGAAATGAAAATAAAAGTTGCATCCACCACAGAGGTTCTTGTGAAAACTGAGAAATAATCCACAAAAAGTAAAAAATAATAGCTGTTATCATTTTATTCTTGTAACTTTTGTTTTCTTGATCAGACTATAAAATCTTAAAGGGGAAAAAACCTTATTCACCTTCTTATCATAGATAATCTTAGCTGATGGCCAGTAAATTTGTAAGACACGAATATTTTCTGTACTTCTTCTATCTCAATTAGTTCATACTGTTTGTAAGGCCTTTATCATGTTCAGCTTTGTATTGGAGTTTATTAATGTATCTTATCTTTCCTTCTCCTTTGCAAAGTGCTTTCTGAAACATCACTCAAAAAATACCATGTAAGTAAATGGAATAATACCAACTACATAAGTAAATGGAAAAATACCACGTAAGTAAATGGAATAATACCAACAAAATCAAAGGTTCTTCATAGCATAGAGTCAGGATATCTCTCTTGATAACTGACTAAAATGTTGCATTTAAGATTGACAAATTCAATTCCCCTTCTTGAGAAGTGATCCTTTAAAAATTTGAAATCACCAAAGGAGCAAATTATGAGCAGAAGCCCTTTTCTTGCATTACATGACATACGTCCTTATGTTGCACTGACTAGGCCATGTGCAAGCCACATCTTGTGACCACCATAGTCCCTGTCCTCTCCATCTAAAGAAACAAAGCAGGCAGTTAGAAACAGGTTTCTTTTTTGTTTCAAATGATGTCATACACGTCCAGCACCAGGGATCTGCTGTCTGTTCTCATTTTTTCCTGTGCTGAGAAGATCTCTTGGCTCTCTCTTGACACTGGCACAACAGAGGCTGAGAGCTGGGAGGGAGATTGAAAGGGCTGATATACCACCAGCTCTAAAAACACATGACAGCAGAAAACCAGGCTATTACTAATGCTGATCAGCTCAGAGGCAATGCAATCAAAACCTTCAATTACACCTGGGTGATTTAATCAACTCCCTGTCAAACTCAGGCTGGAACTCCTCTGGTACTGTACAAATACAGTAATTACCATGCCAGCTTGCAATAAGATATCATTTCAGAGGATTAGAAAACACATTCTGTTGTCAATTACCAACAGCCAATTTATAGGCCCCGAAATAAGCAATATTTTTTAATTGCTGCCTTTGTGTCATTATCACAAAATTACTTCTGTTATGAGGCATTAAATCATCTCAGCAATGTTGATAGTGGGGGTAGGGGGGAGATTAAAAAGTTTTCACTCTGTTCTTTCCTGATAAAATGGGAATAGAAGCATAAAACTTGTATCCTGCTGTGTTGAATTTTGTAATGAAAAACAATCAAAAAACCCCAGAGATTCTCAACTACGCAAACAATCATAAACAAATCTTGAAGCTACATGAGCAGATCAGAGAGCAGGAAGCCAGGAGTCAGATTTATTTTGACTTGTACTTTTTCTGTATCCCTGGCCTCATTTTTCCATATGCCTATCTTCCAAGCCTTATTTTTTAGAGGTATTTATTCCTTTTGAAAGTGTGTTTCAGGTCTACTGCCATACCACCCTGAAAGCGCCCGATCTCGTCTGATCTCCGGAGCTAAGCAGGGTTGGTCCTGGTTAGTACTTGGATGAAAGTGTGTTTCAGTTGATCCCAAATGTGGCAACTGTCACTGGAGATGTGCAGATTTGAATTCTTCCTACTTTACCCACCCCCTCCCAAGCCCATGTATTCAGACCAAAGAATTGGGCCTTGCCGGCGCCACTCAGCTCCTTCACAATGTTCCTAGGATTCATCTTTTCCTGATGCAAAGGCAACACCGGACCCACCCCTGCTGATTCCTTCAACCTACCCCATTCTAGCCCAAATATATCTTGCTTGAGTTAGTTTAAAATGGAGGCACTTTTATTTTACCAGACAGCAGAGTGTAGGAAAAATGTTTTTAGTGTTTATTATTGCTATTACTTACTACTAATAATAGCAACACTTGACAGCACATAAAATGTCCCAAACATTGTTCTAAATGCTTTATAAATATTATATTAACCCTATAAAGTACATATGGTTATGTTCCCACTTCACAAATGAGGAGTGATGCATTGAATGGTTGAAGTTTTTGGCTGCAGTGATATAGTGGAAAGGACATTAGATATGTCTCAGGAAGAATTGGACTTGAATCTCAACACTGCCACTTAGTAGTTGTGTCACAGTCAGCCAATTATATACCCACTCTTAGCTTTATTTTCCTTATCTTTGAAAAGGAGAAAATAGTAACGATAATGTTTATTAGAAATGCCATGCATTCTTTTACATGGACTACATTATTTAATCATCACAATGACTCTGTTGGGTAAAAACTAAACAGTTATTTTATAGGTGATGAAGCTGAGGTGTAAAGAAGTAGAGTAACTTGGTCAAAGTTACACAGCAAGAAAGTGTTAGAGTTCCTAAAGTCCCTCTCTTAACCATTACCCTACACTGCCTCTTCAGTGAGCCGTTCCCCCTCTAATATTGACTATCTCTTGGTAAGTCCTCTTTGTTAACATCCAGATCTAGATCCCTAACTTCCTACTATGCATCACCACTTGGACAGTGTCCCAGCCATCTCAAAGTCCACATGTCCTAACTTGAAGCTATTATTATCTAGGCCTGCTCAGTCTTCATTACTTTCTCTTTCCTGGAATGAATACCTCCATCTCCATCTTCCTGGTTGTCCAAGCCAAAGACTTAAACATGCTCCTTGGCCAACACCTCTCAGTTGGATAATAGTTATGGTCGACGATTGGTACCTTTGATTCTAATCATGCCACTTTCAATTACACATAGATACCTCACCAGCCACTCTCTGCTCCTGGTCTATCAGTGAATTAGAAATTATCATCGAGATAAACTCTATCATCTAAAGTCCCTGCAGACCACTTTGCTTACTTACAAGTAATGGCTTTATCTTTTCTTCAAGTTTCTACATTCTCCTTTCTGGTTTGGTCTCACAAACCAAGGTGGTATATTTGGTTCCCCCAGGATTGTATACTTTTCCTCATGGTCTGCTTTCCTCCCTTAAATTTAGGAGGCATTCAAAGGAGAAAAACATTTCTGTGATCCACCTTGGCATATATTCTGACTTACTTAGACACTATCCAATTAGGGGTTGAAAGTGTTAAAAAAAAGTAAGAAGTTTCAAAGATTTGCATCAGAATGAATGAACCATAGAATTTTAAACCTGGAAAACATCATATAGCTCAGCTGGTCAAACCCACTCATCGCTTGGAAGAGGAAAAGTGACACTAAGGTTAGGCTGGGATGAACGTGATAGGTGAAGTTGGTGGGATGTCAAAGTTCCTCAAAACCACACGAACAGGTACATAGCAAGGAAGCTGAGTCCTAACTCCCTGCAGCTCACAGTCCAGGGCTCTGCTTTTGAGACACATCTTCTCTCAGTAAAGGCATAGATCTCGGTGCTCTCTGCCTGACTATTGTTTCCTGGTCCTTTCCAAGTGGAGAGTTATTTCCCAAATGGTATTCCTCAAGATATCCTATGGAAACAACAAAATTTATTCTGTGGTTAGGTATCATTGTTAAATTGCCTATAACATCCCCTTCTGAGAAAGACAAATTGAACATTGGCATGTTAAAAATTGCGCAATATAGAATGATGTTAATTTTTTTAAAATACCTAATTTCTCAAACTTACAGACCACAGATTCCCCACTCTGTTTTGGGATTTAGTATTAATCAAAATCTCATGAAATTAAAATGAAAGAGACGGTGATGATTTAGTCACTAGTCACATTTCAGGTGCATAGTAGCTACATGTGGTTGGTGACCACTCAATTGGACAATACAGACTTAGATAATTAAGCCAATTAAACTAATAGTTAAATGATAAAACTCATAGCACTATTTTGCTACTACTTCCATATAGTGATTTTGCCTATTCGCAGTTCCTTCAATGCCAGGCCCCAAAGAAGGAATTATCATGGAAGATAGTTCAGGCACTGTGCCATGCTGGAAATATTTTGAATAGAGCCTGTAGGTGAATCTTAAAACTGTAACAGGTAGATACCCAACAAACACATGGATCTGGGACACCCCTCCCGGGATATTTATGTTTAAAAGGAGTGTCTTATCTGCTCACCCCCAGTTCCTAGAATCTGCCCTGGTTACTGGTTGTGCAAATAGCTGGCTCCATCCATCATGTTAATGCCATACCAAGGAGTTGGCAAGAGCAAAACATGCTACTTCTTGCCTCAGGATGATAGAACTTAGATTTGCCACCGTGGCATCTGGCCAATTCTGTGAAGGATGCCCTTGAAAGTGCTCCTCCCCACAGAGAAGGAATGAAAGAGAACAAAAATAAATAGCACTAGGTGGACTCATAAAACTTGTCAAAATCTTTCAAGCATGGCATATTTGATGATTCATGGGGTTTGCAAAGCATTACCAGATTAAAACAAGAAACGTCACGCAGAGCCGTCATTCTATGGCTTCAGAACCCTGCATGGCAACAAAATCCTAATATTGGAAGTGTTGGTTAGGGGAACGGTGTGTACCTTCCTCACCACCCACACCATTCTAAGGCAGGACAATGCTCATCAGCAGAGCAGTGATAGTTACCAGTTTTCCTTTATTCTTTATCCAGAGACAAAGACTTTACACACTTCCTCTGGAAATTTGTCGAGAAATAATTTGCTCAAATTTCTCTCCCTGAAGATTGAACCCATTTCCTCTCATGCAGTCATCAGCGGGAAGTGAGAAGCACAGATTCATCATCCCACTTATTCTAACCCTTCACAATTTCAGAGACAGTTGTGATAAAGCAATTTTCCTAGGGCTGTCTCTTTTCTGTAATTTTAATGTTAACCCCTTTATTCACACACAGTTAAAATACACTGCATTTCCACTCTCTGCACATTCTCACTCAATATGATACCTTCGCTTTTCTGATCTGTGACCAGCCATTGCACTTAATTAACCAACGGAAAACAATAGGGCCTTTTCGCACCCAGGCTTTGGACTGAGATGATTCTTGGAGAGACAGATTAATCAGCCCATGAATTCAGCCTAATCAGCTGCTAGAGAAAGACTTAACACTCTGATGATTCCATGGCTGCCACATGGAGAGTTTATTATTAATTTACAACTGCATGCCTGACTATGAAGTCAGTGGGTGAAGCCTCTTCTGTGATTCCAACGCTTACAGCCAAACCCCTCACCCACAGCCATTTTTTACAATGTTATTTTAAAAAGATTTTCTATTTTCCTTTCCTTTTAACAAGTATTTATTGCATATCTACAATATGCCAGGCACCATAGTAGGCACTGGAGAGAAAATAATGAACAAAACAGAGTCTCTGCCATTGATTATAGCCTACTGAAGGACATAGAGAGTAACCAAAGATCACAAATCTATTATGTGTATATACTAGGGGATTAGACCTAGTAAGGACTAACGGTAGAGGTCACGAAAAGCTTTCTCAAAGAAATACTTAGCTGAGATCTGAAGGAGAAGAAGCTAATTAAGTAAAGGGGAACAGGTTCACTGAAAGATGAAACAAACTGTGCAAAGGCCCTGTGGTGGGGAGTGGCATGGTGTGATAATACAAGATCACTGAAGTCCACATGCAGCAAGGAAAGGGAGACATTGCAGGTCCTTTGAATCCCTCTTAAGGATTTTGGTCTTAAACCCATGAATAATGTGAAGCCATTGACATTTTTTAGGCAATAGGAGGCCAATGGAATGCTTTATGCTAAAATAGAAATTGACCATGCCCTTTTTCAACTCCAAACTATTAATGACTTATTATAGCCCACATAATGAACTTTAAACTTATTACTGCCGTATTAACATCCTCTGTATTCTGTCCCCAGACTTTTTCCCTGCCTCGTATTCCCTGGTACTTTCCTACTTGCCTTCATACACAGTGGACCCTAGGTCTTAGCCATATTGTTCACTGAACTTGCCACATACCTCTGGAACTCTGTGCCTTTGCTTACATTGTATCTTCAGCCCAAGATGAATGTACTGCATGCCCTTTGAAGGCGGGAATGATGTCCTATTCACACACGTCCTTGGTGCCTAGAACACCTTGGTGCCTAGACACATAATAGAATCAATAAATGTTGGTAGAATGGGTGAAATAATGAATGCCTTTACTGCTTCATTCACCTGTTGATATTCTGCCCATGTTTAAAAGGCCTAACTGCACATTTACTGCTTCTGTAAAATCTTACCTTATTCTCTAAGTTGGAATAAATTGGTCCTATCTTGCTGCTACCATAGGTCATTGTTTCTATTGGTTGTATCACTATTTTAACAATTATGTCCTGTATGAAAGAACAGATGCAGGGAAACACAAGCTGCATACCCATCTCAAGAACTCTGCAAAGATGGATATTTCGAATGAGGGTCCTCAGGTAACTAGGGAGAAAGCAATGTGGCTAGAGACTTTGAAACTGTCAGACATGTCTTTTGATACTAGTGAGGTTCTATCTAATCTTACTAGTCTTCTTAACCTTGACCTAAATTGTGTCTGGTGAGATTAAGACATGTCAAAGTATATTTGGCAGGTTGGATGGAAGACTCTGCCAACAATCTATTTGCATGAAAGACTATGAGAGAACTTAGGCCAAAGGAAAAGTCAGACTGACAAATGGACTCTAAGGTACTAGAGGTAGAGAAGAGGGATAATTCTAAGAAGAAGGTGATATTTCTCATAGGATTTATCTCCTGGCCCAGTCCTCATGGCTCCTTTCTGAGTTCTATGGGGTGCGGGTTGTGAGGGAGTGTCAGGTATCCAGATAATCAGGAAAAGCTGTTTCATGGATGCTTTGCAAGGCACAGGGGTATGGAAGCTTGCCGTGTGGCAGCACCAAGAGCTACGGAGGTCTGTATGCCTGAGGTCGCTCCTCTCTTAATTGTCCTGATCACCAACAAAAAGAGTCTAGCTCCAGGCACGCTGAGGTTGAGGGAGCTTTTGAAGTTGGAGTACAGGCAACAAAAGATATGGGAGGGCACCTAAATCTCTCTGATTATTACCTTGGGCCTGGTAGGGCCCTTAACGTCTCCCATGACCGATGTTTTTTTATAACGTTGATGAGAAAAAATATCAATTCCTGGTTGGCGCCACTGTCTGTGTGGAGTTTACAGGTTCCCACATTCTCCCCATGTCTGCCTGAATTTTCTCTGAGTACTCCAGTTTCCTCCTACATCCCAAAGCTGTGCACATCAGGTTCACCTGGTGTGTCTGAATGGTCCCAGTGTGAATGAGTGTGAGTGTGTGTGTGAATGTGCCCTGTGATGGAATGGCATCCTGTCTGAGTTGGTTCCCGTCTTGCACCCTGAGCTGCTGGATAGGCTCCAGTCACCTGCTACTCTGAACTGGAAAAATTGGGTAAGTAATTGTCTCACTTGTTTTTATCAATCTTTCTTAAATGTATATATAATTCACATTTATTTCAATGTTTAATATTAGAAGTATTTTGGTCTTTACTTAGAAGTCCAGTGATGTTTTTGTGACCAAAACTATGTCATAGGAATTAACTCTTCCTTTTATCAATTAGCCTATGATACGATGGGTTTTGTTACATGTTGTCTTTCTTAAAGTTACCATTTCCAGGAGGCTGTGAATGACATGAAGTGAGGACTTACTGCATCTGAAGAGTCCCTGAAGGAGCTTCCTGCAGTTTTCCTTATAAGGGTCTGTTAGCTGTAGTTACCACGTAGTATCAGCTCAGTCCTTTCTCTTTGGCCCCAGTTCCCTTCTGTCCCCCACTGGCTGCTTGCAAAGCAGGAGGAAAAAGGCTTTCCACACTCATAGCCCGTCTTGAGAATGCCAATGTCCACATCTGGACTACTTCCTTTACACTCTCCCAAACCTCCTGATCCTCCAGGTGCTGGAGTGTTTCTGGAGTTAATTGTACCTGAGGCCTGAGGTAGTGATATGGGGGTGGGGATGGAGCATACTACTCTTTGTCACAATGTGTCACTCAGGCCCAGCAACAGCTGTGCTTGAATTCAGTTGCATGATGAAATTTCTCTTGAACAGTTGAATCAGCTGCTTTTCTGACTCCTCTCCACATGAAGTTCAAAAACCCCCAAAGTGAGCCAGAGAAAATTCCTTTTTGAGAGGGCTGCTATGCTGAGCCTGTGAATAATTACTCCTTACTTAATTTTTTTCTAGACTGTTTTAACAATAGAACTATGGATTGTTCTTTATTGCTACATGGCATGAGAATCGAAGGAAAAGGCTCTGTGAGATTTCTTTCCCTAGAAAGGAGGTTTTTGATCAAGCCATTATGAGGGTCTAATGGCTGAGTTCAACACGTGCTTTTAAGCTGACCAGTATTATCCACCCTCGTTCATATATTGAAAACACACGTACATGCATGTAAACACACACGTGCACACACACACAAACACTATCTGGCTGTGCCTTGTACAGAGGAAGAATAGGCACAATTCTATCCCCTTCATACTCTGCTTTCTTTCTCTCCCCTGCCATCCCTGACACAACCATAAAGATAAAGTTCCTTTCTCCTTCTCAGGTATAAAAGAGTGGCTCTTTTTTGCACGTGTCTAAATAGAGACAAGTGGAAACTAGGGTAAGTATATGTTGGGTAATGCAGCTTTTACGTTCCTACTGATCCATACCAGATGCTCTGCACATACTTGTGTTTATGTGCATGTGTAAGGGGGAGGAGTGTCTATAGATGTTTGTCGAATTATGCATTATGGTTAGGAAATGGGTTAGGATGACTAAGAGTTGGGCAGATGTAGCTCAGTACAAAAGGCAATCTTTCATATCCTTCAGAGTGTTTTTGGAGTTATAAAAGATATACTCCATAGGCAAAATCCCAGAACATTACATGGCATAAAGCAGGTGGTCAATAAACATTATTTCTCATTTTAAAGTTCCTCTTACTTCAAGGATCTTGGGGTTTCTTTTCCCTATTAAAAAAATAGCTCTTAAGAAAAAAGATCTGATATTAATTCACATCTTTGTATGAATATATGCTACCCAGGCTCCCCCACTCTTGGTTTGCATTTTAAGTTCTATAACAAATTGCAGACTAGAGGACTTTATCTGGTATTAAAGGAATAGTAGGAGTCAGAACAAAGCTGGAGAGGTTATTTTAGGAACAGAAGGGCTCTTCCTCCATGTTTCTAAATTATGCCAATGTAAGTGTCTCCTTCTCCCCCCATGCATACAAAAAGGGATTCTTCTGATGTGTGATGAATATGAACATTTATGTATGCATTCCATGTGGGAACAAGACCTAGACACCGGTGGACAGCAGCATGCAGCTTAAAAGCACGTGGTATGCATCTTCCTTTTGAAGCTAATAAATAGCTTGGCCATAATCCTTCTCACTATGGAAAGAAGTCTCACAGAGCCTTTTCTATCCATCTTGGTGCCAAGTAGAAAGAAGAACAATTCAGAGTTATTTTATTTAAATGGTTTGGAAAGCCAAAATAAGAATGTTTCATATTGCTTGCAGATTCAACATGTCAGTCCTTGAAAGAGTGAGCTTTCCATGAATTAATTAAAGATTGGAGTCACTTTTCAGTGAACTATCATACCTTTCCAAACATATCTGTAAAGGTTTCAAAACAATTATTATCTTAGCGGCTTTCTTTATTTAGTACTTTTCTTTGGGAAAGAACTGCTTTTATATAGGAAAATACCTTAGTAAATCACTGGGGTTGAGAGGTTGAAGGTGTGGTCCATGTGAACATAGACTAGCAGGAGACAATCAAAAGGAGAAGAAACAAAGAAAAAAGAAAGAAAGAGAGAACACACAATAAATCATCCATAGAAGTAGCTAAGATAGGAGAGGGGAAAGGGTAGGGTCTAGCGGCATGGTAGGAAGATAGTGTCCAAGTTGGAGGATATCTAAAATACTTTCTAAAGGGCAGATACAGCTGGTAAGGAAATTTCAGTTGCTTATGCTGCTTTATATTTATTTCTATGCCTTCACAAACCTTTAAAAAGGCCCATGTGAGTGGATTTTTTAAAAAATTAGAGAAAGAAGTTATGTTGAATACATGATTCAGAGTGAGGTCAGCTTAGGATTCATGAACTGAACTGAAATTGAGTGTAAATTGTTCAGCTCAAAGGTGATCATGAGTGTATAAGTCCCCTGGGGATTTGCAGAAATTGTAGAAAGGCACTGAACTTTTCACACAGCGCAGAATGGGGAAATCAAGTCAGTCGTATCTAAATTACTCAAGTCATACCTTAAGTCATCATCTGAGTTATAAATCATTTGTGCAAAGTGAGGACCACATTGGTGTTCTCAGTTCCCTGACCCTTAATTTGCATTGCCAGACTGACTCTCAATGCTCTTCCAATAAATCTCAAGGAGGCTCTTGGAAGAGCAATTGTGATTTTTAAAAATAGTTCATCTTACACATACTAGAAAGATGTGCCTTTGAATGAATTTCTCGGATTAAAATATATTTTCCAAGTCTCCTGAGGTTAGCAAATGGTACTCTTTCTTTCTGGCTCCTTTCAACTTTTACACAACACAAACAAATGAAGATCTGTCTTGTTCACTCCACAGATCCTTAAATGAAGATTTTGAAAAGAGTGGGGGAGGAAAGGCAGTGAAGAGGGAAGTCAAGACGGACTTATTCCTGCTTGATTTCAAGATGAAAAGACTGTTCATCCCTGAAAATTCCACGGGGAATCAGAGGGAGGGAGAGAAACAAGTCCTTGTTTGTACAGAACTGTTCACAAATGTTATATCATGGGGTCAGATTCACATACTGGGTAAACCTTGAAGAAAAAATTCCCAAGGGATTCCATAGGATGTGAAGCAGGCCAAAAACTTTGTTACTTGTCTTTTTGTCCCGTGAGACCTACACATCAACAGTTTTAAAACAGAAAAGTAGGATAGTTAGTACCTTTGAAGAGCCACTCCAGATGTCTAGGTCCAACTAAATTTGTCTACAAATTTCTGTGGTTATTTATAGCTTCTTTTTTTATAGCTTTAGGATCTTCAGTAAGGCTGAGACTTAAGGGAGCTGTTTCAGATCCAGGAGAAATCATAGAAATGTGTACGTGTTCCTACTAGTCTAATCCTATCCCCAAGGCCAAATAGGGTGGTGCAGTATGTGTGGCTTATTTTTCATAGCTCGAGGAAGGACAAGTGAAGATTCAGGATGAAACAGAACTAAGTCTGGCTAGGCTAGTGACAAACACTTAAATTACCTAAGTCATAGATTAACCAGTAAAAAATGATTTCTGCTCCCAGCTCACACCTACTGGGACCAGATGATAATGATGGTGATGATGATAATAATGATGATGATGTCAATATTTTTTGAGTATTTGCTATGTACCAAAAGTCTTTTGCACTACTCAAAAGACTTGACATACATTGTTTTATTAAATTCTCACAATAATCCTATATGGTAGCCTTTGCTATTCCTGTTGTAAAGATGAAGAAACAGAGGTTCAGTAAATTCAATTAACTTGTTCAAGGTGGTACAGCTAGTAGATAAGCCTGGAATGTGAATCCAAAAGCGTCTGACTTGACCATTGTCCTACAGTGCCTCTCTATTAGTAACTCAAATCAGGCCTCCTAGTTGAAGTGTAAAGTAAGGCTGGGGATAGAACTCTCAATAAAATGGTGACTTTACTGAGGGTGACTCTCAATAAAATGATGCATTACATAAGGGAATAGCCAGCATTTCTCCATTTCATGAAAGTTCCTTCTCACAGTGGAGCAAGGATTCTCTTCTCTCTTCCATCTTTTGCCTGTCATCAAAACTGGCTGTCAAGTAAGAATTTAATATACTCATTCAAAGTAGGCAAACTGTAATAAAAATGGTGAACTGGCTCATGACAAGATTTGGAATCTCCACAGGAAGCAAAATCTTGAGTCCAACAAATTAATCCACAGCAGCAGATTTTCAGGTTTGCAGAGTTAAGTGAGTAAAAGAGACATGTTTTCAACTTGGAATATGGGGAGTAAGTGGGGAGGTGGCTTTTTTCCTTCTCGAATCAACTCAGTAGGTGAACTCTTCATGCAACTGAAAAGTGCATTGTGAGTTGAAAACCTCTAAAATATATCAGTATACCCATTCTGAGCTTCCTGCAGGCTGACTTTAAAAATTGCTCAACTTCTTTGCTAAGAATGCAAAGAATAATTTGGATATGCCTGGGTACTGTCCTGCCCCACAACCTCTTCAAAACAGCCTTTGAAATCTATTAGCGTCAAAAAATGCCCTTCGGGGTACTAGGCCTGTTTATCTTGAAAAGTTCCTCTCAGACATCCTGGCAGGGGATGGGAAAATGGTTCAGCCACTCACAGTTCTTATGCCCTTCGAATTCTAGTATTTGTATTTGTCTGAGTCGATTCTCTTCTGGATGTCTTCCCTAACTAGGCTTAAGACCCTTTCTCACAAACCTGCTATCCTTTTTTTTTCCCTTCTTCTAGTTTTTATAATGATTTGTTTGGTTTTAGGTCATCAGCCAGAGAAGGGATAAATGCCCTGTAAATTAAATATGCAGAGAAAGCTTTCTTTCCTCATCTCCTCAATGTCAAGAAAAATCTTCAATCTTAAAAAAAAAAAGAAAGAAAGAAAGAAAAGAAAAGAGTTGCTATTTCTGTGGGATCAAAGAAAAATAATTATGATTTCGTAATGCCTTAAACAAAACTTTGGGTCCTATGTATTTGTTCAGAAATTAAAACTCAAAGATCATTGATTGCACAATGCCACTGTTTTGTAAATAGCTTTAATCCACTTTACAATTCTCCCAGTTCTAAATTTGTGCTCCTATCTTCCAAGGCCCATCATTTTCATGAGTCACCAGTCGTGAGGAGTGCAAGTTTTTAAAGACTGAGATCCAGCCAAACAACGCCTGGGCTCCTCAGTGTTTACACAGACAGCCCTGGCTAGTCTAGTAATCATTGTCTTGTTTCCTTATAGGAAAAGCTAGAAACGTACAGGGTAAACAGGGCAGCAACTAATATATACTGAGAATCTACTATGTGCTAAGCACACTGCTGTGCACTTTAAAATTCAATCTTTGTCACAGTCCTACGTGGTAAATATTATTTCTCACTTTTTTCACATGAAGAAACCAAGATTTAGAGAGATGAGGTAATTCACCTAAGGAAACAAAAGCTAAGGGTAAGGTCAAAGTCACTATTCCTATGCTTCGCTCATCCTAACCCATCACACTGCTTCCCTACACTGCAGAGCCTCAGCCAAAGATGGCTTTGGGAATAAATGAATCATTTGAAAGGTCTCTGCCTGGCCATGATCCTCATATTTCTGCAAGACCTAACCAGCTAATGATGCCCAGAGCATGTGTCAACTAAGCCCTGGCTCGGGATAACGTTTCTGGGCTTAGTTACAGTATGGAGTTCATTCTTGATTCATGAGCTGATGCTAAGCACTGTGTCCTCCAGGCTGGAGTTACCTCTGGAACCACAAGATCATTGCTCCTTCTTTCATCACTTGGACTCAGTGGTTACTAACTCCTTCTAAATGAAGCAATTAATTGAAGTCTATTAAAAGAAATTTCTAAAACCAGTGATTTCAAAATCCATTTACTGCACCAAATTTGGAGAGAGCGTTTCCTTCCATTACCTAACTGGAGCTCAAGTGGTAGAGACAAAATAATAGTAATATTAATAATAATCATAAAGAAGAAGAAAGAAATTACAATAACCAAAACCCATTGAGTGAGCTATTTTCTTTAGTCTACAACTTACAATAACCAAAAAGGAATCAGCAGCCCCAACATTCAAATCCCTAGAAGAGCGCCCTGTAAGAATCTATACAAAGCGCATGTGAGATCTTCAGCTGCTACTAGGAGTGGGGGTGAGATGATATAAAATACTTCAATTTAAAAGACAATCGAGTTATTTCAGCCAGCACTCATACTTCGCAGGTGACAAGGGAGAGGAGCAAGAACTGATAACAGTTTAGTTCTTTCTGTGATGTAGGTATTATGCTGGGCAAGTTCATACATTTATGTTATCGTTAAATTCTCATAAAAATCATCAAAGGCAGCTATTATGATCTGCATTTTAGAGGACATGGATGATCACGAAATTTTTTTTAAGTAACCTATTCCAGGATGAGTCCAATCACTTCAAGCTTTGTTGATATCATACAGTTCTGAGTAAAAGAACCTTCCAGTCATTAACCTCATCTAGGTGTACAAGACAAATAACTGGAGATCTATGTGATTCACATTCTGGATTGTTGAATATTCCTATGTGTCTATTGCCTCTTTTTTTCAGAGACTCTATTAAAAGGATATATTTTCAAAAAGCAAAACAGCCTCACACAACAAAATGAATAGGAGAGCGCCATGGGGGATTTTAATAAATGTGTAGAATTCAGAAGGTGGAAGGAATAATGTCAAGTGATGAAGGAGAGGGGAGAAAGACACCACCTTGAAAAGTGGGAACTTCAAGCTTGAATGTGAGCAGGATACTGCAGCACAGGAAGTAGCTGACCTGCCTGGTAAAATCAAGAAGGGCTCTGGATTCAAAAAGGAGGTGGGAGAAAGGTAAGCTGAAGTCAAAGATGTATATATAGAAAGAGTTGGCCCTAGCCACACCTTTCTCTCACCTCTACATGCTATATAAATCCAGGTCCTTGCCCATAAGCAAAATAATTGGAGAGTTCTCTAATGGAATAGAATGTACTGCTTGGGGAGGAACTAGGATAGCCAATGTGGGTGTTAGTGACCCAGCATAAGGCCCTCCTCATTCATTCCCTGGGGCTCCCCATCATCAAGGCAGGTCCCATAGCACTCAGCTTGGAGTAAACCTACCAGTGGACACACCTACAGGCATACACAGAGCTCCTGGGCAGTCTGCTTATTGCTCATTTTGATGTCTGGAGAGACAACCAAAAATCACCAGACACTTGAGGAAAACCTACAATAAGAAAGAGAAGTGCCAAGATAAGCACACCAGCTATTCCCTAGAGGAAAAAGAGAACTTGGGGAATAGAAGAAAACTTACAGAACATAATTAATTTAGTGTACTCAGAAGTACTGAAGAATCTGTGGCATGGATAAAACAAGAAGAGAATGTTTTATTTTTAAAAAAGTATAATTGAAGAACAAAAAGGATTGTTTTAGAAATTAAAAATACCCTGACAACATTGAATATTCAGAGTAGATGGAGTACAAAGCCGAGTTGAGGAAAGCTTCTAGAAAATAGAACAACGGAGAGTTAGGAAGAAAATATAAACAAAAAAATAAGAGGCATTAAAGATCAATCCTAGGAGATATGACATGTTATTAACTACAATTTTAGAGATAACAGAGGGTGGGAAATGATCAAAAACAAAATAAAAAAGAATTTCCTGAAGATGATGGGAGGGTATCTTTAAATATAAAGAGGTTGCACAGTGCCCAGCATGATAAACAAAGTATTATTCACACAGTATTTTAAAATTTCAGAACACCAAAGATTAAGAGAATAACTTACACCTTGTCAGAGACAGAGAGATGGAGGAAAACAGGAGCTAAGTCCTCATAGATCATAATGTGAAGCTATTAGCTAAAACTCGAAAGTCTACAACAATTGCGACAACAACATAAGCTTATTATTTAGGATAACCAACAGAGGACCTAAAAACAGGGACCATTAAAAATTAGTTATCTCTGAGGAGCAGGACTTAGGGACGTGAGTGGGCCGTATGGTGGGATTGTGAATTTTTATCATCAGTGTGCAAGCATTACTTTGGATAAATATCTATGTCTATATCATCTATATCTATATCCACACATATAAAATAAATAAAAAATATGTATATCAATACATATTAGAGTCAATACATAATATAACCTATATATTACATAAAATACCATATGTAGTTATTATATATATTACATATTATCTGTGTATGTGTCTTTAAAAGTAGTATTTGCAGGTTGTATGATTATTACCCATTGAGAATAAACCCATCAAGCAATGTCTCTTACGTCAAACACTTAAACAAGGTTTAGTCTTGCCAATACCTATTGCAGTACATGCATAATTATTGATGAATTTAATACAGAGTTATAAAATTATATCCTGAAAAGGTCTTCTAGTGGGCGAGAAAATAAGCCTCCTACCAATACAACTTTCAAATAGTCAGTGGCTCCTAGCAGTTTAGGAGGCTGAGGCAGGTTGATTGCTTGAGCTCAGGAGTTCAGGACTAGCCTGGGCAACACTGTGAAACCCCATCTCTACTAAAATACAAAAAATTAGCCGGGTGTGGCGGTGTGCACCTGTAGTCCCAGCTACTCAGGAGGTTGAGGCACATGAATTGCTTGAACCCAGGAGGCGGAGGTTGCAGTGAGCCGAGATCATACCACTGCACTCCCGCCTGGGTGACAGAGCAAGACTCCATTTCCAAATATATATATATATATATACACATGATAGTAATGGCTTAGGCTGAGCTAATAGACTGTAAAAATAGTTGGTTGAAAAGTGAGAACATCAAGCTGAAAACGCTTGTGATTTTCTGATCTTAACTGGAATGTTTTTTAAAACCTTAATTTCAGCAAACCTGTTTGTGTATATAGGGAGTGAGCCATAGGCACTGTGGAACATTTGACTCTTCCTGCTGCTAAACATGCTGGGAGAAAGAAGCTTCTGGAAGCTGGTTGAATTATTTTAAGCCATGACAAATTCCTTTACAAGAGGAAGGAGAAATAGTTTTCTAGTTGGTCCCTTTGCAGCTTAAAGGATTGGTCTTACGTGGGAGATGCCACCAGGTAATGGATCAGAGTCCTTGCTTCATGGTAGAGACTGGAAAATTCTGATCTATGGGATCTAAAACATTTGGCCAAAACTAAAGACTATGATAAAGTGGAAAGAAGAGAGTTAAACAAATGCATGAGAGAGAAAAAAAAGTAGGAGTAAGAAAGATTAGATTCCTGCTCAGTATGTGAGAAATGCAGACGTGCTATATAATCCCAGCGAGCACAGTATTCATTAGGCTCACCAGCAGCTGTCTGGGGCTTAAGTTGCCATTGGTGGTGTTTTTCTAAGCCTGCTACCTTTTCAATTGACTATGTGAAAAGCATTCCTCAGAGTTACGGTATGGTGCAGACTATGCTAAATTACAGAGGGTAATTTCCCTGAAGGGAGATGAGCTGCAGAAAGATAAAACCAAGGACTCGCGAGAAAAAAGTATTGATGGAGAAATGAAGAGTGCAAGGAGATGGAGTAAGCAGCGTTGGCCAGTAATGTAATAATTCAAAGACCGCAGGTAAAAAACAGCCTCCTGGGATGGGCCAGCTCGTCATGCACTCAGTCAAGAAAGGAAAACAAGAAGCCAAATAATGTGGTGAAATTGTTTTTCTGAGAGAGGAGCTGCTATAAATACAGATGCTTTGGGATAGAAGGAACAAGAGACAAGAGAGCAAGCCTGGATTCGGAATGAGATGCAGATTCCAGCTCCAAGTATTATTCCCAGGTATTGAAGGGAAAAACACTAAGGTGATGGGAGCTTCTAATATAAATGCCTTCATGTTATAAGATGATTAATTCAAGCTTATGTGTCAGGCAGAATCATAGACTCGGTAATAACATTGCCTTTTGGTCTGAAGATCTTTCCCTAGGGGTGGAGGATAAGAATGCAATTAAGAGGAGAACGTTAGGAGGAGCCACCCCAGGCACAATTCTGAAGGTGGACAGACCTTATGATGGCTCCCTAATTCCTGCCCCCTGGTGTTCACACCATGTATAATCCTCTTCACTTATGTGTGGGTGGGGCACACTCCCACCATTGACTTGCTTCTAGGCAATAGACTCTGGGAAAGGTGGTGGTGCCACTCCCAGGATTAATTTAGGCTATTTATATAAGACTCCATCTTAGCAGACTGGAGCAAGAGATTCTCCTTGCTGGCTTGTTAAAGCAAGCAGTTGGCTTGTTGAAGGAACTACAGGTGATCTCCAGGAACTGTAGGGAAATTCTAGGACCTGAGGTCATACAGCCACAAGAAAATGTTCTGCCATCAACTTGATGAGCTTGGATGTGGAGTCCCCAGTTGAACTCCAGATGAGAACGCAGGCTGGTTGAACCCCTTTTCTGCAGCTTTGTGAGACCCTGAAGCAGAGGACTCGCCTAAGCCATGCCCAAACTCCTGATGCACAGAAACTGTGAGATACTAAATGTGTGCTGGTTTGTCACTAAATGTGTAGTACTTGGAAACAGGTGAAAAAGAATAAAATATGGCATCAGATAACCTCTAAACCACAAATAGGAAAGTGGGCATGATGCCAGGTGTCACTATTAAATTACATTAAGACTTCCCTGATGTTCACGGCCCAAGGCCCACCTAATGTTAAGCTCTTGTCACCTCTGAATGTTCCTACTTTCCTTGAGATAGAATCCATTTGTTGTACTACTGACCAAAGGACGACAAAACATGTTCCCAGTCTGTCAATATGGAAAGTTGCCCTATGCAAAGTTGTGAAGTGGGAAAATTTGTTTTCCTACTCTTTTGAGAGTTTCTGTCCCCGTGCAGAACCTTTCGCCCAAAGGACATAAATAGCCTCTTCCTACCCCTTACCTTCCCTGCCCTACCCTATGCTCTGTACCCTTTTGAATTACCTTCTTTAAATCTTGCCTGTTTCTGTATCCTATTCCTCAGATCTTGCCTGGTATCAATGAATCCGTGCTTAGAGTAACCACAAGACACCAGCTTAATGAATCATCTCACCCCAATAGCATCCGTACTTTTTCACAGATGTCTTCAAAACTTTAACCATCAAGGAACTCAAGAAACTGATGAGCAGATATATGGTCTAGGCAAGTCTTCCAGGGCTCCACAAACCACGCCACACAGGGACAATAGGAAACAGAGCTTTCTACTCTCTTACAGAAATCTGCCTTGCATTTCCTTCCCACTGCAGGCCTCTTGCTGGTTGGAGCCCATGTTGAGTGGCCATTGTGTGTATTCCAGAAGCAGTAACGGCAGCATCTGTGTAGTGCCTGGCAGGTATCAGACTTTCCTCCATGTGGAAAGGGCATTGGACAACTTGTCTTATCACAATATATTTCTCACATCTGAGTTTTTTTCAGAATTCACCATTAAAGTATATAATTTCTGAGCTGCAGTGAAATGTGCCTTCCTTATGGAAGCAATGGGAGAGAAGCTAGGCAGTAGTCCCCCCCTTACCCATGGGAGATACATTTCAAGACCCCCCAGTGGATGCTTGAAACAGATGGTAGTACCAAACCCTTATATATACTGTTTTTTCCTATACGCACATACCTATGATCAAGTTCAACTTATAAATTAAGCATAGTACTCTTGTGCTGGGCCATGATTAAGTAAAATAAGGGTGACTTGAACACAAGCACTGCTATACTGCACAATCAGTCTGATAACCAAGATGGCTGCTAAGTGGCTAATGGGCAGGTAATATACGTAGTGTGGATACACTGGACAAAGGGATGATTCATGTCCAGAGAGGATGAAGCAGGATGGAATGAGATTTCATCACACTACTCAAAATGGCATGCAATTTAAAACTTATGAATTATTTATTTCTGGAATTCTCCATTTCATATTTTTGGGCCGCAGTTGACTTCGGGTAATTGAAACCACAGAAAGTGAAACCACAGAAAGTGAAACCACAGATAAGATGAGGGCTACTGTACATGGAGCCCAACCACAGACTAGCTGGGCTTCCAGGAGGAAGTGGAATCTCCATACCAGGGAAAGCCCCCTGCTTCCTTCTCCGGGGAAGACTCAGAGAAGTTTTTTGTCACACAAGGAGATTCAGAGAAGTTTTCCACATAGACAATATTCTCTTGGTCTCCGAGCCCTGTGCAACCCACTCCATCTGCCTGAAATGTTCTTCCCTTCGTCCCTTTGAATCCAGATTCAATTTGCATGTACACCTGGACCCCCACCTTGACTGGCTCCAGGCTGGTTAGGGTGCCTACAATGAACTACGCTAGTGATATTTAATACTCTGTCTGGGAAGGACCTGAATTGCCTTCCTCTTCTACCAAAACAGCAAGATTCTTGAAGATATGATCCGTGTCATATTGTTTTTTGTTTTGAGACAGGGTCTTGCTCTGTCACCCAGGCTGGAGTGCAGTGGCAACATCCTAGCTTACTGCAACCTAGAACTCCTGGGCTTGAGTGATCCTCCTTCCTCAGCCTCCCAAAGTGCTGGGATTGCAGGTGTGAACTACCATGCCCAGCTTATTGTTTTATCTGCAGAGCCTAGCATGGGTCTGGCACTAAATAAGTGGTTTATAGGTGAGAGAATGAACAAATGGCCAGATAGGAAGTAAGGACCTGATCTCTTCAGACTCTGAAAATGAGGGGAAAAAAGGAAAAAGAAGATGACAATTCCACAACTTTTTTTCCAGAGCTGAAAATGAGGTGGTTTTATTAGGTGTTCTACATTGAGATCAACCCTCAACTCATCTATTCTATCCTGTCCCACATGATTATTGGGCAACGAAGCCATTTTATGACATTTTCCAAAAAGGAATGGGGGAACCACTCAGCTAAGGGCAGGAGGCCAGGGTTTTATTCACAGAAATGTGGATGAGAGAAAGTTTTATTAAATAGTAGTGTAAGTGGGTTTCACCTTCATGGAAGTTTCTGATTTTTTTTTTTTACAGTTAAAGTATGTTATAAATATTTATCTATCATATGCTTATACTTTGATGTTGGTAAGGCCTAATTTTCCCCTCCATTTGACTTCATGTAATATGTTATCATTTATGGCTATTAAATATGATGTTATGTGATTAATTCTGTGTGTCTTATGCTACATATCTTTGGCAAATATTAAAGTTGTATTAAAATATAAGTAACTAGTGAGTGTTCACTTATTTAAAAACAAAAAGAAATTTCCTTTCTCCCTCCTGGTTGCTTTGCCTTCACCATACTACTGGAATGAGTGTGTGGGAAAGGGCTACCCTCACCCCACCCCAGGTGAGCAGGACCAGGAGGCAGGGGGTGGGTGCCCTTCCAAAAATGGCTCTCCACAGCACTCTCCTTCCTTCTCACCTGCATCCTCCTCACGCCCTCTTAAGGACCAGGGCCTCTGTCTTCACTAAAGTGCATACCCTATCCTTTCTTCTCAAGAAGTTCCTCTTGTTTGGCAAATATTTTTCTTAATCACAGGGACAGACATGCCTCAAAGGGCAGCACACACCAGCCTTTACATGGAAGATAATCTCTATTCCCCCTGGACACCAGCTCACTTTTCCTAGATCTCCAAGCCTCCTATACCAGTTTAAAGTCTAGACTCTAGACTTTAAACTCACTGCCCCTAATCTCTGATCTTCTAGTTTCTTCTGAAGAATTCTGAAATTTAACTTGTGCTCAAACCATGCATCTAAACCATTCTGTTTAAGGTTCCCAGTGAGCTCCTTCTCACAAAAAGCAGTGGCCAACCTTTCCCCATTCTTTATTCTCCTCAATATCTGTCATGTTGGAGGCTGGATACCAGGGATCTGAGCCCCACATGCTCTCTGGGAAGACTGAGGTAGAGTTTTAAAGGTGCGGCTATATTAGGAATCTTCCTTTGGTCCAAGCTCCCACTGCTTCTAGATGAGGAGCCCTTCCTATCACTTCCAAGCACACTTCTACCTTAGTGCCTTTGCACCAGCTGTTTCTTCTGTCTGGAATGCCCTTCCCTTAGATATCTGCATAGTTGACTGTCTCACCTCCTTCAAGTTTTTGCTGGCACCATTTCCATGGCAATGCTCTCTACTTGCTGTTGCTCACATCCTGGGCTTCAGTTTCCTGCTCTAATCCAACTCATTGCTTTCCATCTTTCAGAAAGTACTCACTGTTTCTGCTGTACTGAGAGTTCCCCTTCTATTTTCTTTTTTCTTTTTTTTTTTTTTTAGTCAAGGTCTTGCTCTGTTGCCCAGACTGGAGTGCAATGGTGCAATCTCAGCTCACTGCAACCTCCACCTCCTGGATTCAAGCGATTTTCCTGCCTCAGCCTCCTCAGTAGCTGGAATTACAGGTGTCCACCATCACGCCAGGCTAATTTTTGTATTTTTAGTAGAGACAGGGTTTCACCATGTTGGCCAGGCTGGTCTCGAACTCCTGACGTCAAATGATCCACCTGCCTTGGCCTCCCAAAGTGCTGGGATTATAGGCATGAGCCACCATGCCCAGCCCCCTTCTATTTTTGAGAGCAGTGATATACATTTTTATTAATTCAGAAGTACCTCTACTATAATTTCTATGGACTTAGTGTGAGAATGAGCTTGTCATCTTTAGAATTGAGAAAAACTTGAAGGAGAGGGTTAATTGTGTGGATATCTATAGGAAGAACAATCCAGACAGAAGAAACAGCTGGTGCAAATGCCCTGAGTTAGAACTGTGCTGGATAGGAATAGGCAGGGGCCTAAGGTTGGAACAGAGTCACCAAGGGAGGAAGATGACCTCAGAGAGGGAAGGCAGCCGCCAACTCTGAGGAGGGCTATAGCATGTGGAGTCTTGAGGCCAGTGTGTGTGTGTGTACTTTGGCTTTTACTCTGAGGGAGACCAAAAGTTACCAGATGGTTTTGAGAAGAGAAGTAAGATGATCTAACTTAATATTTTAAGATAATAACTCTGACTGCAATGTTAGGAATAGACTCAAACGAGAAGAATCAGGATGCTAGTTCAGAAATCCAGGTGTGAGATCTTGGTGGCTCAGACCACAATGGGATCAATAGCCGAGGTGGGAAGTAGTTGGATTGTGGATTTACTTTGATGGTGAAAGCAGTAGGATTTCCTGACTATTGGGGGAGGAGCGGGAGAGAAAGAAAGGAGTCCAGGATGATTCCAAGGTTTTTAGTCTGAAGACTGGGTCAAGGAATTACAGATAAATTGGAAGTCACTCTTGATTTTAAGGAAAACATTGGATAAAATATTGGCCTAGCATATGATGCAAGTGCTTCAAAAATTACGCACACAATATCCGTCCCTCACAACCCCAACACAGTACCAGACAGTCTATAAAGAAAGCTCCCATGGGTTTTTCTAGTTGTTTTGAAAAGAAAGTTACTATCAGTTACTTTAAAATGAATGAAAATCAATTAGGTTTGTTTGCAGGGATGAGGAAATTGCTTCGATGCTGTGATTATGCTAGGACCTGGCACCTTCTGTAACTCAAATAAGGAAGGTTCTTCCTAGGAAGGATTCCAGACTGGCTGGGTGCAGGTTCTATCTTTTTTCCCCAGACTCAGTCTGTGCTGCAGGCAAGTTGCTTAATTGACGCCTCCATTTTCCTACCTGTAAATTCAGGGCAGGATGAATGATACTAAAGCTTTGAGGTCCTTTCAGGAAGGTGTTCTGTAATGTCAAGGTCTTATTAGAGACCTTAAGAAGAAGTTAGCTTCCTTCTCCTGATTTCTGGGAAGTCAGCTGCAAATGACTGGGATTTAATGAGTTAGCAAGACAGTGAGTTATTTAAAAAGCAATGAGATCAGTGTTTCCACATCAATAAATGTGTGTGATTGCCCCAGGAGAGATGTGCCTGCCTACATTCATCAGCCCATAAAGGTGACTATACGGGCATGGGGCTTGAGCTTAGGTCTCCTGATTTTTGACCCTGATGTCAGAGCTGCGGAGACTGTCTCCTGGCTGCCTGACCTTGGGGCAGGTGGGATGAGCTGGAGTCCCTCCACCAGCACGGGTCCTCCTTCCAGGGCCCATAAATCTCCTGTGGGGTAGTGAGGTAATGCTTAGATCAGTGCACCAGTCTTCCTGACATGACCCCAGGCAGTAGGGTTATTCTGTACATAAAGGGCAGACAGCTCACTCTGTTAAAAAGCACTCTGCCTGCTGACTGATGACTGGTGAGCAGGATGAATTCAATTCCTTGCCTCACACTTTCCACAGCTCCTCCAGCCAAGTTCTTCAAGTGTTGGAGGGAAAGGAGGGTCAACTGAACTAATTATTTTTTAAGAACTGTCTCCAGTCTCCCTGCTCAGTGAATTTCAAAACTCAAGGCCACAAGTTCTCTAAGTTCAAGTGTGACTCCAATCAGATTCCCGAAAGGTGGCTACTGCAAGAGAAAACAAGGCAAATAGGACCAATCAGCTCTGGATCTGTCAGGAAATCCAACACTCCCATCAAAATGTGGATGGACCTGGCCAACATGGAGAAATCCCTTCTCTACTAAAAATACAAAAATTAGCCGAGCATGGTGGCACGCACCTGTAATCCCAGCTACTCGGGAGGCTGAGGCAGGAAAATCGCTTGAACCTGGGAGGCAGAGGTTTCAGTGAGCCGAGACTGCACCACTGCAGTCCAGCCTGGAGGACAGAGCGAGACTCCATCTCAAACAAACAAACAAACAAAAACACAAAAATATTGATGGAGTAGAGGAATCCTTGTAAGCAAACTCTCATTGTTAGCAAAAGTTCCACACACAGTTCTTCAGCATGTTCACCCTCATTATGGCAGCAATATAAGTTTCTATTTTTCTAATACTTGTTGTATAAAGGTTAAAAAAAAGGTGTGGCTTAAGCTCTCCAGAAAATTACAGTGAGTGTCATGGAACGATTACGAACTGGATGTCCTGTGAGATAATTGTAACTTTGCCACTTAATTAATTAGTTATTCTGGGCAACTTATTTAACCACTCCAAGCCCTGGTTTCTTTATCTGCAAAATGTAAAACAATAGTGTGTGACCTGGTATCCACAGTTTTCCAGTAGACCCCCTACTGAAGGTCTTGATGCATAAGATCAGAATTAAATAGGCTTGCTAATTATCCTACTTATGTCTTTCCTTGTCTTGCATCTCTCTCTGCAGTAAGAATGTAAGTTTCATGAGGGTATTAAATTATATAAGCAGTACACCATTAGCCTGAGGCTGTCTCTGTTCTTTGAGCTCCTACATAATGAACTGCAATCTAACTTGTACATAAACAAACCAAAAGCTAATTTAGGAGTATAAAAAACAGCCAAGTTTCATCCAGTCACAGGCAGCTAACTCAGCACATCATGCCCAAATAAGGCAGATGCTAGCTGCAAATAATCAGGTGATTTCTCTACTGTGTTTCTGTGTCTGGCCTATGAAAGCTCATCACTCATACTGCTGGGTGGAGCTTTCTGAACCTCTCCTGGTTCTGAGTGTTGCCCAATTCATCGATTGTTCTCCACAGAAATAAACTCTTCTAAATTTAATTTATCTGAAGTTTCTCTTTTAACAAGGGCAAGGACTTGGCTTGATTCACCTCCTTATTCCTCAGCAACCAGAAGAGTAATACCTCCTCTTATTTTACTATTTTAAAATAACTTTAGTTAAATATTTTTCTCTTAATTAGAAAGAAAACCAACATATAGATGTTTATCAGTCATTTGTCTATCACTATAAATTACACAATAAAATAATTTGACACTAAGTAGATGTTAGCCAGTGGGAATATAGATATGTTGAGGGAGTGGAAGAAGGGAGAAACTTTTGAACATGGATCAATTAAAGAGGAAAGGTAAGACTTTAAGCTATAAAGCGCAGCATCAGTTTCTTAGATGACAAAAGAGGGGATGACTCAGAACACAGGATAGGGGCACTGAAAGAGATAGATGGAGCCCAAAGATTCACCTTCTCTCCTTTGCTATGTTACTGGAGGTCCTGATAAGGTTACATGGATGCCAACTAAATCATCCCATGTGCTTCCTTCAAAAGTGTGGCTCCTCCTTTGTCATTCTTAGGTGTGTGATAGCTATTTATTAAATTATTTGTGGTTGGAGGGAAAAGCTAACTGGAGCATCAGCACTTATAAGCCACATGCCCAAGATCAAATTGCATGTGGGGGAAAATCCATTTGTTCATTCAACAAGCATTTTTAGAGCACCTACTCTGTTCTAAGCAATGTGCTCAACATAAGGCATGAGTAAATAAAGCCCAGTCCCAGCTTTTAAGGAACTCAGAGTCTGGAGAGGGGAAAATGATAGATAAAATGAGTCATTGCAATGGTAGTACACACTCCTCTTCAACACCTTGTTCTTGGGCAGATTTATCACATCCTGTAAACATCCTACTCAGCATTCCAAAGCAAGGCAAGCTCTTTAACAAGGGCATCCAGGAAGGTAAGAAATCCAGATAGTTGTTCTTAATGGTTAAGGAATTAGGCATGACAGGGAGACTTGGCTTCAAATCCCAGCTCTGCTACTTGCCAGTTGCGTGATCTTGGGGAAATTATCACTTCTTTCAACCTATTTTGCCATCTGTAATAATATGTGTGTTCTTGTGAGGTGCAAATGAAGTAGTGCAGATAGAGAAATGAGGATAGGGACAGACTTACAGATAGGCCCCAGAAGTGTCTGGTGCTGCTGTCCTGTGTTCCTCAGCTCTGATGAGCTAACCAATATGGGAAACCTGCTAAAGCCTCTGAGACAGCCCAAGCCATCCGCATTTAGAAGGTATTTTGTAGTCAGGGAATTGAGGAAACAATGGGAGGAGGGCAGTGGGCAGAGCATGCTGATCTGGGATCTGAAGAATGCAGCACAGCTGGGGGCAGTGGGATCTCAGGCATCAGGAGTGCAGATTGACAAGCAGCTTCAGGAGGCAGGGAGAATACATCATGGGACAATGCGGACAACCTGGAGACCAGGGGCTCAGCTTCAATAGCAATCAACATGGGCTAGGTGCTGGCAATAGAAAGGTAAGGAAGACCCTGCCCAAGTTCACCAGCTCCTTGTTCACTGGGAATGATGAGCACATATACAGGTTTGTTTACATAGTGTGTTAAGTGTAGTGATACAGTGCACACAAGTTTACTCAACTCATTTTTTAATGCCTGCAAAATGAGTAATGATAATACCACTTACCCTAGAGGGTTTTCGTGAGAACTAAATAAGAGATATAATGCATACAAATATGTGTGCATGATACATATACACATACATACACACATATAAATGCAATTCATAAATTATGCAGTGCTGAAGAAACATTAGTTTATTTCATAATTAATCATTCATGTTTGTGTAGGCTGTGAGGAAAATCATGGGACTTATATTTCTCTTTATCCTAGAATAGTGCTGAGCCCAGCTTTAAACACATGTGGGTCCCCAATAAATATTTGTTAAAATAAATATAAAGTCCAGACTCTCAAGCCATTAAAATTCCCCCCTTTTTTCTGTTAATTCCAGTTTGTACAACCCTTTCCTCTTGAGAGCTATTCTTTGCAAAAAAATCTTCTGGTTTTCTATGTGCATGAATAGGTACCTTTCCTACTGGCTTTAGCAAAAGCAGAAAGTCCATCCAAACACAGAATTTGGCCTGGGGCAACTGCAGTGGGCCAAGTGCTCTGCTCCAAAGATCAACTGTGACTAGAAGATTACCTGGGGATTAATAAATGGCTGTGTGAAGTTGACAACCAGACCCAGCCAAAGAAATGCAGGGCACTGCACTTCTCACTCACATTGTATCCTGAAAAGAAAAATCATCTAAAATGGTAATATGTTTTCCCCTTGAACTGGTTATATAAGGAATCAGAACACATATATAAAAACAATCCATATGACTGGCTCAGGTTTCCGGAAATACATTGGAAGAATTTCTTTAAAATAAGCTCTGCTTTCTATACAGTCTGCATGTGGGCATAAATAGCTTTACAATCAGTTTGTTTTGACTACAGAGTTAATAGTAATATAGAAAGAAAAAGTGCTCTCACTTAAAACTAATCACTATAATTATATTACAGTCAGGTTCTGATTATCTGCTCCAAGATTTTTAAAGGTATTTATAATGAGATTATTTTATGGATGCTGAGGCCCTATTTTCCATCTGTGGCTCTGTGGCTACTTTCATTAATTCTTTAAGTCAAAGCTTTTTTGACCCACTTAATTTGCCTCAAGTAATGGGAATTTTTCTGTAAGGATATATCTTCATGGGCCCTAAGAAAAGATGGCAACTTAGTTTCAGGAAGAATAGGTACACTTGATTCAGCCTGGCTCATGGGAACAAGAACAGAGTAGCCATCCATACCCTAGAGATATTTTGAGACTGGCCTTTCCATCTCCAGGATATCTCTACTCTCTCATTCTTCAACTTGACTATCATGGAGCCATCTGTAATCCGTGGTATCACACCCAGTTTCAAACATCCTTGTTCTTCTGAGAGAATCTGATCAAGCGGACTTGTTTCGTATCACACAGGACACTGGCTAGTTTATTGGTTGGCGGCCTTTGGGTCAGGTGCTCATCCCTGAAGACAGAGATATAGTGGTCAAAACATGGTAAGCAAACTCAGTTACATGGTCAAAGGTTGCCTTTTCAGGAAGGACTATATACAGGTTTCTCAGAAAGTTTCAGTGGGATTGAGCCCCACATGCCCCAAGAAGCAATACAATCATTTACTTGCACTGTAGTGATTTCTTTCCTTTCCCTCTTTTACTTTCCCCACTTCCTCACTTATGCTTTCTGAGGTCACCTCCAAAATAAACAGTCTAAAATTATGTCTTTGTCTCAGAATCTGCTTTTGGGGGAACCCAAACTAAAACAAAAAGACTCTAAGTATGGGAGACAATCTGCCCTAAACTAGCTTGTCTTTGGCTTCACTGTAAGAGCTTCAAAAAAGTACAGAATCCTGGCCTCCACAACATGAGTCAGAACCTTTGGATCCCAGAGATCTCCATTCGTAAAAGCATTTAAGGGAATTCTGATAGTAAGCCAGCCTGAGAACTACAGTAATACATAGTAATAACATCCAAAACTTTTTTAAAAATTTCTATTATTCTATATCAGTAAACTAGCCATCATTTATACATATCGAAGCCTAGAGATGCCTTTTGATAAAAAGTAAGTTTATGGTGGTGGTGGTTGGTTGGTATACCTGAATATTTTCCTTGCCTTCTTAGGAAGTCATTACCCAAAAATAAAAGATAAGGAATTAAAATAATGTTACTTAGAAAGCAACTTATAAGAAAACCTTGGACATTCATCCTGTGTGAGGTTCTTCTGAAACCATATATATCCTGCTTAAATTTCAAGATATAACTTGATGGTCATTTTCTACCATCTCTACCCTGTGTGCCAAAATGAAATTTCCCTTCCTTAATTCTCCCAGAGCACTCTGCTTGGATATTCATTTATAGCCTTTACACTGAATTTTGTGAGTTATTTGTTACAGTCAGTAAGACAAATCTGCTTGATTATGAACTATTTGAGGACACTCTTCCCACTATTTTAAAATTTATCTTGGAAACCTCAGTTCCTGGCATACAATGCAAACCCAGTAAATATTAAACTTGTGATTTTAAAAAATACAAATCCAGGCCAATCAATCCTCTGCTTAAACCCTTCCTTGGCTTCCTATTGCATTTGGGATAAAATATAAACTCTTTAACATGGCTTAAAAGTTCTACATGAGAAGGCTTCTGGCTTCTATGTAGCAAGTAGAAATTGGAGAGTCACTCCCACACTTACAAGAATAAAAAACTATATAATCTACAGAACCATAAACGCTCTTGAACTCATCAAAGAACTGAACTCATCAAAGTCACAGGGCAGCCAACTATCCTGAAATCTACGAAAAGACAGGAGAAAAAACCATGAAGAGATGAGATGGGAGCTCTTGCTTACCACACAAGCTAGTGAGAAAATTTTGGTTAAGTTGAAAATTTTAACAAATTAAAAAAGGCCAAGTATGAGCTAACATTATTATTTTTATTTTTAACAACGACCTCTAGTCCAAATGAGCTAACATTAGATTACAGATCTCCTAGTAGCTGTAGACACAACTGGAATTTGCAGCCATTTGCAGTTTTTTCCTCACAGCTCTCACTGAGTGTTCATGTGAGAGATGAGGTCAAGGCAAAAGACTAGAGAAAGCTTCCCTTGTGAAGGTTTAGGGAAGGAAAACAGCAGACACTGCGAGAAAAGCACAAGACCGCTCCTGGATAGTTCTTCCCTGTCTCCCCCATGGCACAAAAAAACCCTTAAGCTTCTGGTGGAAGCAAAACAAACTCTGTCACCCTCCGGACACAGATGAAGACCCTTTGCAGCTGGAGTAAGAACACAGAAAAAAAATTTACGTCTCAAGTAAGCATAGGAAAATGTCCTGGGCCCAGAACAGGGCCTTAGAGATCCTTTGCCAATGAGGAGGGGTAGGATAACCAAGAAGCCCCCACCACTGAGACCCAGGAACACAGTGTCTGCCTAAGACTGAGGCTAAACCAAGACAAGAGAAAACACCTACATCCTAGCCCCTAAACAAGACTGGAAAGCACTAAAAAACAAATAACAGAAGCCTACTACTGGGTGTGAGGCCAGAGCATGGAGAAAAGCTTTCTCTTCAAGGCATAGGGTCACAGGGAAAATCTAAAGCTATACGTAGAACAGGAGCGTTGAGAAAAGTCCTCCAGAAACTAATCCCTGACCCTAAATACAAAATAATGCTAGATGAATTTGAAGCCTGTGATACACCAAGGTAAACACATCAGCAACAAAGCCAACTTAACTCCTGATTAGATTGATTCAAACCTCCACACTTAATACTTAGCAAAAGATGAGTTATGCCTATTTCCAAGGATAAATAGGATTTTCCACACTCTCTACTGTCCTACATAAGATGTCGGGCTTTTACCCCAAACTATGATTCACACAAAGAAGTAAGAAGAAATATACTGTCAGGAGAAAGAGTTACTAATAGAACTAGACTCAGATATGATTCAGAAATCCGAACTATCAGACAGGGTAACAAAAGTAAATATGACTAATATGATAAAAAACTGTAGTGTAAAATGTAGACAACAAGCATGAACAGATAGGTAATATCAACCAATAGATAGAAATTGAAAGAATAAATGAAATGGAAATGCTAAAAATGGCAAACTTGGTAACATATATGAAGAAAGCCTTTGATGGTCTCATCAGTTGCCTGGAAAAACCAGGAAAAGAATCAGTGAACTTGAAGACAGATAATTAGAAATTACCCAAGTGAAATACAAATGGAAAAAATATTTTTTAAAAATAGAGTGTTCAGGAGCTGCGGTACAATATCAGTCTATGTAACTGGAATCCTAGAAGGAAAGGAAAAAAAGAAAAAGCAATATTTGAAGATATATTGATAATTTTCAAAAATTAATAAAAGATACCAAACCACAAATCCAAGAAGTTCAGAGAACGCCAAGCAAGATACATTAAACACACACATACACACACATACACATACATGCACACACACACACACACACACAGCTCTAGACATATCATATTAAAATTTCTAAAAACAAAGAAAAAGGATTAGCCTTGAAATCAGCCAGAAAATAAACATGAGTGCACGTGCGCACACACATATGCACACACGTGCACACACACACTAACATATTACATACAGAGGAATAAATAAAAAAATTGCAGATTTTTTGTCAGATCTATTCAAGCCAGAAGACAGTGGAATGGCATCTTTAAAGTGTATTTAAAAATTGACAACCTGGACAATTTCATACACAGCAAAAATATCTTTAAAAACTGAAGGAACAGTAAAGATATTTTTCCAACAAAAATTGAGACATTTGTTGCAAGAAGACTTGCACTAAAAGAAATGCTAAAAGTTCTTAAGGCAGAAGAAATATGATACTAGACAGAAACTTTGGTCTACACAAAGAAAAAAAGTAATGTATGTGACATTAATAAAACTAAATATGAAATTATTTTAATTGCTCTGAAAAATTTCTTACTCTTCAAAGTAAAAATAATGGTAATATATTGTGTATTTATAGGACAGTTGGACCTCTGTATCCATGGGTTCCATATCCATAGATTTAACCAATTGTGGATTTAAATATTTAAAAAATACAACAATAAAAATTAATGCAAATAGAAAACAATATACTATAACAACAATTTATATAGCATTTACATTGTATTAGGTATTATAAGTAATCTAGAGATGATTTAAACTATATGAGAGGATTTGAGTAGGTTATATGCAAATACTACTTCTTTTTGTACAAAGGAACTTGAGTATCGATGGATTTTGATATTCATGCAAGGTCTGGAAACCAATCACCCATGGATACCAAATAACAACTGTATGTACAAACTTAAAATATATTATAGGATATCTAAAGTAGCACAAAGGATAAGAGGGAAAAATTAGAAGTATATGGCTGTAACATTCAAACATTATACTTGAAGTGGTAAACTATTAGGTAGACTGTGATTAATTAAATTTGGATATAGTAAGCCCTATGGCAATCACTAAAAAGATTATTTAAAGGTATAAGACAATAGTGGAAATAAAATAAAATTATAACAATATTCAATTCAAAGGGAGACATTATAAGAGAAATACTTTTTAAAAATAGAAATAGTCCATTTTGTTTCAAACATATTAATAATTGCATTAAATATAAATGGTCTAAACACACCAATTAAAAGAGATTGCAAAATTGGGTTAAAAAGCAAGACCCAAAACTATACAATGTCTGTAAGAAACTGCCTGTAAAGAATTATATGTTAAATATAAAAGAAAATATATACATATAAACCTATATACATATACTATAAAAATCTCTAGTCAAAAGAAAGTTGAAGTGGACATATTAATATCAGACAAAGTAGACTTCAAAGAATTTTAGGAGAGATAAAGAAGATGATTAAATGATTTTAAAGAGGCTCACTTCACCAAAAAGACATACCGATTCTATTTGTGCATATGCCTAACAAGGAGCTTCAAACGACATTAAGTAAAAACTAATAAAATGAGGAGAAATAGAGAAATTCACAATTTTAGTTGGAGACTTTAAGATTATTTTCACAATAATTGATAGAAAAAGTAGGAAGGAAATTATTAATAGGAATACAGAAGACCTGAACAACACTATCAAATAAGTACCTGAAAAGATGCTCAACATACGAAAATCTTGATTAGGAAAATGGAGATTAAAAATACAATGAGATAGCACTACACATCTATTTCAATGGCTACAGTTTTGTTTGTTTGTTTGTTTTTTGACATTAACTGGCTGGGCACCATGGCTCATGCCTGTAATTCCAGCACTTTAGGAGGCCAAGGCAGGCGGATCGCTTGAGCCCAGGAGTTCAAGACCAGCCTGGGCAACATAGCAAACTCCATCTCTACAAAAAATACAAAAATTTGCTGGGCATGGTGGCAGATGCCTGTAGTCCCAGCTACTCAGGAGACTGAGGTGGGAGGCTCACCTGAGCACAGGAGGTTGCAGTGAGCCGAGATTGCACCACTGCACTCCAGCCTGAGTAACAGGGTGAAACTTTGTCGTAAAAACAAACAAACAAACAAACACACAAACAAACACACTTTTATCAGTTGCTGGTGGGAGTGCAAAATGTACGGCCACTTTGAAAAATCGTTGCCAAATACATATATTTACCACATGGTCCAGAATTTTCATTCCTAGGTATTTACCCAAGTGAAATGAACATTTATGTTCACACATAAATCTTAATTTGAACATTTATAGTGGTTTTACTCATAATTACTACAAACCAGAAATAATCCAAATGTCCTTCACCTGCTGCATGAATAAATAAACTGAGGTACATCCACACCACAGAATACTACTCAGCAATAAAAAGCAACAAGCTGCTGATACACACAACATGAATTTCAAAAGCATTAGGATGCCCACTCTCACCATTCTTATTCAACATAGTACTGGAAGTGCTACCCTAAATGATCAGGCAAGAGAAAGAAATCAATAGGAAAAGAAGAAATCAAACTAGCTCTCTTTGCTGATGATATGATTCTATACATAGAAAACTCTAGACTCCAACAAAAGGCTCCTGGAACTGATAAACAACTTCAGTAAAGTTGCAAGATACAAATTTACAAAATGTATAAAAATCAGTAGCATTTCTATACACCAATAACATTCTAGTTAAGAGCCCATCAATAACACAATCTCATTTACAGTAGCCACACATATAAGAAAAGAAATACCCAGGAATATATCTAAGTAAAGGTGTATTCCAAGGAGATGTATAACCAAGAAGGTGAAAGATCTTTTCAAGGAGAACTATAAAACATTGCTGAAAGAAATCAGAAACAGCAAAATAAATGGAAAAATATTCCATGCTCATGGGTTGGAAGAATCAATATTGTTAAAATGGCCATGTTGTCCAAAGCAATTTACAGACTCAATGCTATCTCTATCAAAATACCAACATCATTTTTCACAGAATTAGAAGAAAACTATTCTAAAATTCATACAGAAGTAAAAAAGAGTCCAAATAGCCAAAGCAATTCAAGCAAAAAGTACAAGGCTGGAGGCATCACATTACCTGACTTCAAATTATACTATAAGGCTACAATAACCAGAATAGCATGGTAATGGTACAAAAACAGACACATAGACCAATGGAATAGAATAGAGAACCCAGAAATAAATTGCACACCTACAACCATTTGATCTTTGACAAAGTCGACAGAAATAAGCAAAGAGGAAAGGACTCTCTATTCAATAAATGGTGCTAGAATAGCTGGCTAGCCATATGCAGAAGAATCACACTGGATTCCTACCTTTCACCATATAAAAAATTAACTCAAGCTGGATTAAAGATTTAAATGTAAGACCTCAAACTATAAAAATCCTCTGAGAAAATTTAGAAAATATCCTCTTGACATCAGCTTTGGCAAAGAATTTATGGCTAAGTCCCCAAAAACAATTGCAACAAGAACAGAAATTGACAAGTGGGACCTAATTAAGTTAAAGAGCTTCTGCACAGCAACAGAAATTACCAACAGCATACACAGGCAGCCTACAGAATGGGAGAAAATATTTACAAACTGTGCATCCAGCAAAGATCTGATAAGAAAATCTACAAGGAACCTAAACAAATCAACAAGCAAAAACCAAATAATCCAGCTTAAAAATGGGCAAAGGGCATGAACAGACACTTCTCAAAAGAAGATATACAAATGGCCAACAAACATATGAATAAATGCTCAACGTCTCTAATCATGAGAGAATTGCAAATCAAAACCACAATGAGATACCATCTCACATCAGTCAGAATGGCTAAATAACCAAAAAAATGACAGATGCTGGCAAGGCTGCAGAGAAAAAGGAATGCTTATACATTGTTGGTATGAATGCAAATTAGTTCAGCCACCATGGATAGCAGTTTGGAGATTTCTCAAAGAACTTAGAACTACCATTTGACCCAACAATCCCATTATTGGGTATATATCTAAAGGAAAATAAATCATTCTACCAAAAAAGACAATGCATTCGTATGGTGCATTGCCATGCTATTCACAATAGCAAAGACATGGAATCAGCCTACTTGTCCATCAACAGTGGTTTGATAAAGAAAATGTGATGTTTATACACCAAGGAGTACTACTCAGCCATGAAAAAGAATGAAGAAATCATGTCCTTTGCAGCAATGTAGATGCAACTGGTGGCCATTATCCTAAGCAAATTAACATAGAAACAGAAAACCAAGTACCACATGTTCTCATTTATAAGTGGGAGCTAAATATTGAATGCACATGGACATAAATATGGGAGCAATAGTCGGGAGGGAAAGGAGCATGCATTGAAAAACTACCTACTTGGGGCCGGGTGTGGTGGCTCACGCCTGTAATCCCAGCACTTTGGGAGGCCGAGGTGGTGAGATCACGTGGTCAGGAGTTCAAGACCAGCCTGGCCAACATGGCGAAACCCCGTCTCTACTAAAAATACAAAAAAAAAAAAAAAAAAAAAAACAAATTAGCCAGGCATGGTGGCGCATGCCTGTAGTCAGAGCTACTCGAGAGGCTGAGGCAGGAGAATCTCTTGAACCCAGCAGGTGGAGGTTGCAGTAAGCTGAGATCACACCACTACACTCCAGCTTGGGCAACAGAGTGTGACTTTGTCTCAAAAAAATAAATAAAAACTACCTATTTGGTACTATGCTCACTACCAGGGAGATGGGACCATCCATACCTCAAACCTCAGCATCACACAATATAGCCATGTAACAAACCTGCGCATGTACCCCCTGAATCCAAGAAACAAACAAAACAAAAAACAAACAAACAAAAAAATACATTGTACCAAGTGAAAGAAGGCAAACTCAAAATGCTACATATTATATACCCCTTTTCTATAACATTTTTGTAAAGGCCAATTCATAGGGTCAGAAGACACGTAAGAGGAAGTGAAGGGGAGTTTTGTTAAGAAAGGGACACTAAAGGATTTTTTGAGGTTCTCAAACTCTTCTATATCTTAATTGTAGTGGTGGTTACATGACTGTACAGGCATATAGAAGCTCACAAAGCTATACACTAAAAATGTGACTCTGACTCTATGTAAATTATAATTTTTAAAAGCAAGAAGAAAAGTTACATGATCTGGCCCCAGTTTACCTCTTGTCTTGTGATTGTCCTCTCAGTCACTACAATCGCTGGACTTCTTCACCTCCTAAAATGCCCCATGCTATCACTGCCTCCTTCACACATACTGTTCTCTTTGTTTGAAAAGCTACACACTCTTCATCTGGTTCAATCTTACTCATTCTTAAGCCTCGAATACTGGGTTCAAGTCCAGGGTCTACCATTTACTGGTTGTATGACCTTGGGCTTATTAATTAACGTCTTTGTAGGTTTCCTCATCTGTAAAATGGAGATATTAATAGTACGTATGTTATAAGGTTTCCTTGAGGATTACAAGAGGAAATATGTATGCCTAGCTCATAGTAACATTATATAAGTATAAGGTAGCATAATAGTTCATCAGGGAGGTCTACCCTAACTTCCTTTTTATACTATCTCCTGTTATTTTCCTTCATAAGCATCATAAAATCTGTATGAATATATTTATCTGTGTTTGTTTAATATCCAGCTCCAGAGAAAGTAAAGTATTTGCTTTGTATACTATGTCCGTCTACTGTATGCTATTTTGGCATGTTTGGGCTGCTACAGCAAAAATACCACAGGTTGGTGGCTTATAAAAAAAAAGAAATATATTTCTCATAGTTCTGGAGTCTGGGAAGTCCAAGATCAAGGTACCAGCAGATTCAGTGTCTAGTGAGGGCTTGCTTCATGGTTCAGGGATGGCTGTCTTTTTGCTGTGCCCTTACATGGCAGAAGGGGACCAAGTGAGTTCTCTAGGGTCTCTTTTATAAGGGTTTTGGTCCTATTATCTAATCCTATGCAGAGCTCTCATGACCTAATTACCTCTCCAAAATCTCATCTCCAAATACAGTCACATTAGGGAATTATATTTTGACATACGTATTGGGGGTTTAGTGGGAGAGAGGGGGATAAAACATTCGGTCTATAACATCTATCTATATATATATACTCTATATATTCACACTATGTATGTCCCTTGCAGGGGTTCTACCCACAGACCCTGACCCAGCGATGGATGAGAGACATACACTGACGCAGATATTTTAACTGTCTGGCTGAGGGTCCGGGCCACTCACAGACACCAAGGAGGGTGCTGTAAAGAGTCACAACTGCAGCCACAACTAGCTGGCACTGCTGGCACTTATTCAGCACACACTAAAAAACAAAGGCTTTGAGTCCACACCACAAGAGGGTAACTAACCTGGTTGCCCTCCCCGACCCCCAAGACAGCCATCCTGCCCGCAAATGATCAAAGGTTAGTTTTAACACCACATGTGTAAACAAGCTATTTAGATAAACTTCCTTACATGCCTTTGTACCTACTTTAAACTATTTACTTAAGGTAAAGATTAGGCTGCCTTCAGCTGATCTATTACTGGAGTTTAAGCAAACCCCTCCACCTTCCAAGAAGGTTTGTGTCTATTTCTTATAACTATCTTTAAAATTTTTCCCACCAGCCTGACTGAACTCCCACAGTCCCTGACACAATGTAGGCATTTAATAAATACTAGCTAAATGAATGAATGAATGGTTAAAAGAATGGCATCCTAGATGAGCATGTTTCTCATAATCTCTTGCTGGGATGCAAATGCCATTGTTATCCTGACTACATTCACAGAGTGAATGAATGATGAATACCGGTGCAACTTGGTGGCTCTTTTGAGTCAAAGCTCAGACTCAGCTGCTGTTGCCTCACTCCTCTGCTTCCCCCAAGCCATGCCTCACTGCTCTCCTATTTCACCTGTGACTGGGTAGAGAAGTCAGGCAACCTCTAACTTGCAGGCTCAGTCATCTTCAGTTCAACAAGTAGAGAGTGGGAAGCCACACACTGGCCTCAGAGGTTCAATTCTCTACTCCACCTTTACCAGAAAGCCATGCATTCTGAAAGTTCTTGAACAAGCCTCACTCAGCAAAGTCCCTCCTTTGATACCCTCAGCACTCAAGTGTTAGGGCAAGTTGTTTAAATACTGTATGAGGCTGCGCTCTGTGAAGGAGAAGACTTACTAAATAGAAGAGAAACTTGTCAGCCAGTGCCCCATTCGTCTCTGCTCTGGGATTGTTCCCTGAGAGAGAGAGGAACACGAGAAAGAAAAGTCAGTTCTCTCATTGGGTGGAAAAAAAAAAAAGATCACCAGACACCCAGATGGAAGAAGCCCAGAGTAGGTGGCTCAGAGGAGGCTGGCAGCTGCATGGACCACTGTGCGTCGGGACAAGGAGTCAGGGCTCTGGGCAGGCACAAGTGAACAATAGACAAGAGCAACGCTAGGGGTTGGAGGGAGCAGTGGATGGGTGGCCAACGCCAGGGGTTGGGTTGGGGGGTGGGGGGCGGTGGGTGGGTGGCGGCAGTCTCCCAAAGCAGAAGGTCTTGAATGAATGCTGTAAGCAGTGGTTCTGCTTCAAGGTAAGGCAGGCTACTCCTCCTCCCATAAAGGCTCTTGAGGAAACAGTGAACATTCCCAGGACTATACAATTTACGGGACTAAGGGATTTTCTAGCTACTCATATAAATCCCCTTAAAAAACTCAGAAATATCTAGAGGTGGGCACCTCTGAAATGAACTGGACTACCCATGTGAACATGTTGGGGGCAGGGAACCAGAGCTGTGGAAATGTAGGAAACATTATTGTAAATGTTAATACTTCTCACCCACCAGCTGGCAAAGCTGGATGGATGTCAGTTATGCTCACTGAGTGACTGAGCTGCGATCCCGTCATCGTGACCACTGCACCTCTCCATCTGGCATTTAGTCTCTGTGATTGGGATAGTTTGGGAAAATGGCCAAAATGATCATATCCTGCTCTCCACAGTCTGCTTCAACAGCTGCATGTACACCCAGCCTATGCCCCAAAATATATTAATCTAGACAAAATAAGTTTTACTTTGGATTTGATTTAGAAGAGATAATATCAAAATGAGAACATTTTCCATGAATAAGTGAACATAATCAGGGTGCTCAATTATAAAATTCAACTTATGCTATTTAATTGAAGTCTGTTTAAAGTTATGGAAATTCTACATGGGATCATGTCTCATGATTATCATACAAAAATATAAAACCAAACTGCAGTTCACACTAATAAATGCTGGGTTAGGTAAAGACACTCTAAGGTCATGAAATTTAGCAATGTGTAAAATTTGACAAGACTAAGATGAGACGGTGGACTTCTTTTTGTTTCTTGTAAAAAATAACTTTTATAGACCATGTCACCAAAGGAGCAATTAATAAGAAAGAACACATCATTAAACTCTGCTTTCAGGTAATTTATATGCCAGTGTTCATTGTTCATAACCCAGGCTCTTCTTAGTGAATCATAACATTGTCTTAATTATCACTACCATTCCCAGGTAATTGGTTTCCTTCCCTCTCATCCAGTAATGGGCTTTAAATCAAACTTTTGAACTCTTTTGCAAAGCATGTACCTTAGATTTCACATGGATTGTCATCTTAGGAGCAAATTAACTGAAGTTTTCCCTCACAATGTGGTCGGGTCATAGAGTCCCAAATGCCCGGAACAATGAAAAAAATGACTTCTACCACAATTACCACAAATTCTTCAGACACTTACCAATCCACAGCTTTTTGTTCTGGGTTTTGTAAAGAAGTAATTCAAAGTTAACATTTCTGGAATCCTTGGAGACACAGAGTCTCATGAATATGATCTATTCTGGAATTGCCTCCTTAGGCAAACAAGCTACAACCAGTTGATGCAAGTCTGACTTCATGCTGGGTTAACCTTACAGTGGGAAAAGGCATGACAGGCATGGAGTCATCCTCTGGCCTATTCTTTAAGAAAGATGCTAGTTGTTGCTGCTCACACAACTACTGTGAATTATGTGCTTTATTTGGAAATGTAGACTTTTTCTTAAAAGAGTCTTTTTGGACAACTATGGTACAAGATAATTGGCTTGCCTGAATTGCGCACTTTTCAACCAGTTGTTTTAATATCATATACTCTCAGTCCAGTCAGAGAAAGAAATGAATAAATTTTGCATTAGCTAATCCTTCCTCAAAGCTGTGAGATTATCTCAGACAATGAGTCAACTAATGCTTTTATACCAAATGGTTATATTTGAAAGGTATCTGGACAGAGAAGATGAATACAACATAAAACAGTGCTTCCGAGACCTTAACGTATATACAAACTGCCTGGGGAACTTGTTAAAATGCAAATTCTGATTCAGTGGATGTGGGGTGAAGCCTGGGATGCTTCATTTCTGACAAGTTCCCAGGTGGTAATAATGCTGCCACACCAAGGCCCTAGACATGGGCCCAGTTATCCATTTAAACTAGAATTCCACATGACCTTGAGACAGGTGAGAAACGCTGGAGAGTGGTTTGGAGCACAGGTTCATAGCTGGAAATACCTGAGTTTCAATCCCAACTCAACTGCTCAACAACTGAAGTAACTTAAGACACTTAAACACTTAGAGCCTCATCTGTAACATGGGGCTCATTATACCTCCCACTCAGAGGGCTACTGTTGTACAAATGAAATGTATAAATAATTTAACATGTTGCTTTTCATAATTTTCAGATGCTAAAACATTCATGCAGTCACAAAATACGTGAATTTTATGTTGATATATATTTGCTCCCATAAATATACTTTTAGAAATTATGAGTTAACACAATTTCTATGTATCATTCTATGAATATCTTCATGCCCAAAAGAGCTCAATGCATTTGAAGCACAGCGTTTTTGGAGGCCTGTGTCTCACATACATAGCTGAACACATGAGCCCTCATTCTTGCTCCCAGATGCAGCTCTCCTACTATGTGCACCGAGGTCTCCTCTACTGCTTTTCAGAAGTACTCTGCTGGTGCCACTGCTGATCCTCCACATCTGTTGAATACCCATATTTTTGCTGGACCTCCCACCCGATGCTCTGAGTTCTTACAGTGCCAGGACTGTATTGTTGGTTGGGTGGCAGGCGGCAGGGGGAGGTAGGGAAGACAGGGAGGGGGACATGGGATGGGTTGCTTGGAAGAGAAAGAGTGACTTTAGTCTTCTTGTGCCACAGTCTGCTGAAAGTGACCTCAAGCAGCATGCCCATCTCCAAATGAGTTACAGAATTTAGTGAAAACCAATTTCTGCTTTTTAATATGCCCTTTGTTGTAGGATTCAGATATTGACTAGGAAACAAAACAAAACAAAACTGTGATGTACATTTACTGTAACAAACTTCCCCTGGGACGATGAACTCCGCGCCTGCAGGTGTCTCAGTGTCGGACTGCTGTTGTCCAAGCCCCCAAGCACCGTGGACATGTTCAGTGGTGTCTGATCCCATCGGCACAGAGCTTGGCTTCTCAGGAGGCTCCTCAGAGTCGTGTAAATAGGGTTTCCGATGCCCGGCCTCACCAGCTTGCAGACGTGTCTGAATCTCCTTTTCACTCAGGCCACACTTATATTCACTCTTCCCTCCTGAACATTCGTTAGTTAAAACAAAAAATGTGTGAGGTTCTCAGAATTTCTAATGAGGAAAATCAGGGGAAAGGAAATAGAGGAAAATGGCATGTATTAATAAGTGAAGGCACATTGCTCTTTACCTATAAATTTTATCTAAACAGCAATCTATTGAACGAGTTTGGTTTCATAGATGAAGAAATTGAAGTTTAGAGGCATCAAGTAACCTGACCAAAGTTACCGACTTAGTAAGTGTCCAAGTTGTGATTTCAGTCCACATTTGGCCTCTAAAAACATGCTATTTCTACTACCCTACAAAGCATTATAAATTAAGAACAGAAGTGCTCACAGAAGGACAATCTACTAATGTGTTGAATGCTAATGAATATTAGTCAGTTGATGGACATTAGCTGTGTCACATTTTCCGGGAATATGACCCTCTTTTTGCAAGGAGTGCTTGCTATTTCTGGAGCATTTTAAAATTGCTTCATTGAGTTCTGGCCGCAGGATATGTTAATCACATTTTGCCACAACATTGCTAGCCACTAAATTCAAATGTTATAATATCCTATATGCATAATGCCACACAACTGGTTAGAACATGAAATAATGAAGACATTTAAACTAGTGTTTGCCCTTATGTGAGTGTTAAAAGGTTTAACCTGACTAAATTTTTTACAGAATTGATTTTTTAAAAAATAAATAGATTAAATCAACTGGCTGATTTAGCCTTTGAAATTCCAAGAACCCAAGCTCTTCTCAGTTTCTATGAAGCATGAGAAAGACTAAGATCTATGTCAGTGGCCGCCACTTATGAAAGAAACAGGATTTCTTAAAATTTTATTTTTAAAAAATCAAAATAATACAAGCACATGGTGTTTGAAGAAAATCAATGGAAGCTGGGAGAAAATGGGAAGATGTAGTTCAAAGGATATAAAGTAGCAGATATGCAGGATGAACAAGTTTAGAGATCTAATTTAAAGCATGAGGACTACAGTTAATAATATTGTATTGTATTCAGGATTTTTGCCAAATGAGTAGATTTTAGCTGTGTTTGCCATAAAAAATAGATAACTACGTGAGATGATGAATATGTTAATTTGCTTTACTACAGTAACCATTTTACTATCTCATAACATTGTGTTGTATACCTCAAATATATACAGTAGAATTTATTTTTTAAAAGTTGGTTGGAGAAGATTATAATGAGAATTAGTATTCCCCCATCTTACTTTTTACAGTTAGAGCACATTTGGCTTTAAGTGTAAGACACACAGTTAAAACTGGCTTAAAATATTAAGAAATTTATTATTAAACATACCGAAGTCCACATGCAGGGCAGCCTCCAGGTATGTGTCTCAGGACTGTGACTCTAGTGTTCTGGAGCCCCTGAGTATGGAGCTTCCTCTTCTTCTAGTCACAAGATGGCTGCAACTGCCATCTGTTGAGAGCAGTGCGAGAAAGAGATGGTGTCCCCACTTATGGAACAGACACCCTTCCTTCAGCTTTATTAGGTTATCTTAGATCATGGCCCCCTCCCCACCATGACTAACAGTGGCCAATGAAATGTCAGGCATTGACTGACCAAATCAGTGATACTCTATCAAATTGAATGCCCCCCAACCTTTCGTTTTGAGATGGAGTCTCACTCTGTTGCCCAGACTAGAGTGCAGTGGTGTAATCTTGGCTCATTGCAACCTCTGCCTCTGGCCAATGCTCCTTTTATAATAAGTTTTTCATAGTCTCCTCTGTCTTAGCCTGATAACATGTGATGGGCACCATAATCCATCTACACATTGCAATTTCAGGAAGAACTTACATTTACAAAGTTTCCCCAGACAAGCTCAGTTATGCCTAGACCTTTGGACAAAAGATGAATAAAATATGCTTCTTTCCAAACCCAGATCCACCATGAATAGATAAGCTTATGAATTGAATATCTTAACTATTTGTCTCAACTTTTACTTTGCTTTCTGTATTTTGAACAATACTGGGAGGTCTGTGTTGCCATCCTTGTTCACTGTTGCTGCCTAAGCCTTAGGAGAAGGGATACCCTTTCTGAGGAATATTATTGAGCTCCTAACCCTCTCTTCTTTTCTGTAAGACTTGTTAGTACTAACTGATTCTTACCCATTTAAATTCAGGCCATTGCGATGGTTCAAGAAATTGCTATTCAAGTGAGTGGAAGAGCTCCAGGATCTCAGGCCCAGGAAAGGAAATACAATATAAAAAATGTAGAGGAAGGTCAACATTGTTTCCCATATAAAGTTACTTCTCAGAGGCGGTTCTTAGAGATTCCATAGCTTTGGATTTTCTAAAGTCAGCCTTTCCCTGGGCCATATTTCTCTATCTTGCTAAAACACACTTCTGTGTGTTAGGACAATTTCCATGAGATATACCACTTAATGCTCACTGGAACATTGTAGGATAGCTGTGACTATACTGTTTTATAGACAGAGAAGAGACTGAGTCCCAGAGAGTGTAGAAAACAGCGAGGGCCCTTGGCAAGTAAGTGCAGAGGTGCAATTTGAGCCAGGATCTGTATCTGTGTGGGTACAAAACCCAGCCTCTTCCTGCCACTTATTTTTTGTTTGTTCGTTTGTTTGTTTTTTGATACGGAGTCTTGCTCTGTCACCAAGGCTGGAGTGTAGTGGCATGATCTCAGCTCACTGCAACCTTCACCTCCCAGGTTCAAGCAATTCTCCTGCCTCAGCCTCCTGAGTAGCTAGGATTACAGGTGTCTGCCACCACGCCAGGCTAATTTTTGTATTTTTAGTAGAGATGCGGTTTCGCTATGTTTGCCAGGCTAGTCTTGAACTCCTGACCTCAGGTGATCCACCTACCTCTGCCTCCCAAAGTGCTGGGATTACAGGCATGAGCCACTGTGCCTGGCCTAGTTTTTATTCTTACTTTAAACTGGAGAGTTCTTGAGTTCTCCTGGCCTCAGAAAAATATAGACTACTATAATCTCCAAGTCTCCAAGTCTCCAAACCTCCACATTTATTGCTTACATTCCTTTTCCCACAGCCCTGACTCTGCCTGGACAATTTCAGCGCTGGGAAATTCTCTGCTCTGGAGGCAGCCAGCTCACCTTCAGATGCAGTGATTGTTAGAAAGCTCTTTCAGATACTGTGCCAAAGTTTGCCTCCTTGGAGCTTGGCACACTGGTGCCAGTTCTCCTCTCTGAAGCCTCCTTAGAAAAGTCTGATTCCCGTTTCACATAGAGGCTTACAAATATTTGAGCCAAAGTCTATTTGACTTTTTTCAGGTACAATGAATATGTCTACTTCAGATCAAGTAATCAACACTTAAGGTATTATCGTATTCCTTGGTGCTCAGGTCTCTCCACTTTCTTCCTTAACTTTACTAGCTTTGTCTCACATACTCCTTTGCAAATGGTTCCTATTTTCTAGCTTCCTGTGACCTACTTCATCCTTATCCTGGCCTCTGACTAATTATTTCTTGTATATGAAGGTATTATTTTTCTTCCCATTAGTGTTAAACTCTACAGTGGCTCTTGTCCATTTACACATTTCCATTTATCAACAGGAACATTTCATTGAGTACACAAGAAGCAAGACCTGACAGTAGCAGAAAAATATTCACAAAAACCAGTTTGATTCTCTCTTCCTGCCCTCAAGTTTATTCAGCAGAAATAACAGATAACCATGGACATTCTGTATCCAGGGAGTCTTTTCTAGATAATTCTCTATTTAAGCCTTACATGGTGCCCTGTAGCCTGGGTATTGCTTCCCAGGTTGTGGCAAACAACGAATTTCAGAGCATGGGAATACCTGGGCTTGTTAGCAGCCTCTATTCTGAGAATCTTGTCCAGCAGAGCAGTTCTGTCTGATTTCCCCCAGCAGCATGCACAGAAGACTCACTGGGCCAAGAGCTGAGGATGCTGGAAGACAAGGCAGGCTCCTTTCATGTGTTGGCCCCTGCCCAGGGCATCAGGGCTACTGCCTGAGTGATATTACTAAAAATGGGGCAGGATAACCCCACCTGTCTCTAAATACATCACTCACTGGACTTGTCTCTTTATAACTCATTACTCAAATGAGATAATGACATAATGCATGCAATATCCATGACCTAATTTATATAAAATGTTAGCAGTGTCTGACACATAGTGAGAAATCAATACATTTAACTCTTAGGAATATTATGTATAGTTGCTTATATGAGGTGAGGCATTGAAGCTACTTCAAACAAGGAGCAACATATTGTGCCATAAACACTACTGGCTCTTTAGATTCAATATTAAGCTTGGATAGGACCACTAGGAATAGGACATGGAGGAAAGGGGAGGTGGTCTGATTAGAAAGATGAAGGGAGTTGATAAGTGCTGGCAAGATCAGTAGGGCATTGTAATAAGGACCAGATAAGGACATCAGGGTCCTGTTGGAGAAATATCTAAAAGCAAAAGAAAAAGATGAAAACCACACAGGGCAATAGAAAGATTCCTGCTTAAAGAACCGAGAAACATAGTCTTCATCCAAGCTCAGGCTTTAGCTGTGTGGCTTTCACAAGTCACTCACTCTCTCTAGGTATTTATTCCATATATTTATTCAATATAAAGTGATAGGTTGGGATCAGATTACCCCTTAGGGTCCATCCAGGAGTGTCAAAGACAAAGGCTTCCTAACTTTCCTTAAACCAGCCTGTATATGTAATAAGTTTATAATATAAAGAGAAACTTTGATAAGTTCTGCAAGTGTAAACATCATCAGAGCTGCATAAGGTGACTTGCAAATAAGTCAAGATAAAAATCTACATTTTATAAACCCATGCACAGTGTCTGTTGTCCCAAGGCACCAGTCAATCATACCTGTATTCTGCATTATTTTGTAGTTCAAAACCAGGAAAGCTACCTTGCACGTAATCCTTTAAAATCCATGTGTTTCAACTGGTAGGAGAGGGGCATGTCAGAACTTTTGTGATTACTCAGAGTTTGAAAATGTTTATTTTTTCAACCATTGTATGGTTTGTTTTTATTCCCAGCATAGAATTTATTTTAAAATTTTGAATCATGTTAAGGAAGGACATGAAATTTTGTTTATCAAAATAAGAAGGTAAGTTACCAAAAGAAAGAAAAGAACTGGATGTTTAATATAAGAGTGTTTTTATTTTTTCTTTTATTATTTTCTAAGGAAATTAAAAACTTTCTATCAATCTCCCTGCTTTAGTAAAATAGTAAGCTTAAAGCTGAAAGTTTTGGATTGTTCATACACACAAAAACATGCAAAGAGGAATTTGGAAATTCTCCCAAGCTCAACCTAATAATTTATGAAGATAGATACACAGAGGGCAAAATGAAATATGATACAGAATTATGAGGACCCTAGCTAGATTCTTGAGCCATTACCAAAAAGTTGGGATGGAAAAAATGAGCAGCTGATGAAAAACTTGTATAAATGAGTACCCTCAGAATTCTTTTGAGCTTCAAAAATATATATACAGGTTGAGTATCCCTAATGTGAAAATCTGAAATCTGAAGTGCTCCCAAATTTGAAACTTTTTGATCACCCACATGACCTGACACGTGGAAAATAAGACCTGACCATATGTGATGGGTTGCAGTCAAAATGCAGGCATGCAGCACATCATTTATTTAGCATCTCTGAGGGAAAAAAGACTCTTCACGCCCCTATCTCTTCTGATGATGCCCAGATTCCCCCATGCAATCATGCCCACGAGGGATAATAAAATGGCATTGAGATAATCAGGCACACCAAGGGTAGGTTCCCCACAATGCCCCACATGGGGCTAAGACCAACATGCATTACTCACTGTGTTTTTGCCTATTCTCTGATATGTATTGTAAAATATTGTTGAAAATGTTAAAAAGGCTGTAGATACCCCCAAGGGTAACAATAATTTAAAAAAGAGGAAGGATTTATATTTATCTATGGCACTGAAAGTTAAACTGGGGAGAAACTGGACAGTGATATAAGTGTGAAATGTCTTACAGAAGACTATGGTGTTGAAATGACCACCACATATGACCTGAAGAAACAGAAGGACAAAATGTTGAAGTTTACACAGAAAGTGATAAACAGAAGTTAATGAAAAATGGAAAAACACCACAAAACCTAAAAATGGAGATTTCAACTGTGTATTAAAAGAGTTGATCCATCAGTGCTGCAAGCAACACATGCCACTTAAGGGTGTGCTGATCATTAAATAAGCAAAGATCTGTCATGATGAACTGAAAATTGAAGGGAACTGTGAATATTCAACAGGCTGGTTGCAGATATTTTTTAGATATAGTATTACATTTTTAAAGATTTGTAATAATAAAGCACGTGCTGATCATGAAGCAGTGAATAAATTCATTAACAAATTTGCCAAGGTCATCACTGATGATGACCTTCGTCATTACTGATGAAAATCTTATGCCAGAACAAGCTTATGATGCTGATGAAGCATTACCGTTTTGGCATTATTGCCCTGGAACTACACTGAGTAGAACTGATGATACAGTTCCTACAGAGAATAAGGATGCCAAAGGCAGAATAACTGAGCTGGGACGTGCTAATGCAGCAGGCGCACATAAGTGTAAACATACTGTGATAGGCAACAGCTTGCATCTTCACTGTTTTTAAGGAGTGAATTTCTTACCAGTCCATTATTATGCTAACAAAAAGGCATGGATCACCAGGAACATCTTTCTGATTGGTTTCACAAACATTTTGTACCAGCTGCTCAGGCTCACTGCAGGGAAACTGGACTAAATGACTATTGAAAGATTTTGTTATTCCCTGGCAACTTTCTGCTCATTCTTCAGCTGGAATTCTCATTAAAAATAATGTTTATGCCATATAATTTCCCCAAAATATAACTTCATTAATTTAGCCATGGGACCAGAGCATCCTTCTATCAATGAAAAGTAAATATAAAAACACTTTTTGAAAAACATGCTAGCAGCAGTGAACAGAGGTATGAATATGGAAGGTTTTCAAAAGGAGTTTAGCATGAAGGATGTCATATATACTACTGCCAATGCTTGGTACACAGACTAAAGACACATGCCTGTCACAACCTCCAGCCTGTGACTGTGTTCAGTGATGATGAAGAAGATGGTGACTTTAAAAACTTTGTATGTCAAGTGAGAAAAAATAAAACCCAACCTCCTTACTTTTGCAAACAACATACCTTCAGAGTCTATCAGCAAGCTGGAAGAAGTGAATATCAAAGAAATTATTCACACCAATAGTGAGGCTCCAGTTGTTCATTCATTGACTGATGGGTTCTGAATCAAGGTGATTGTAGTAATAGTAATGATGAAGATGATGTTGACACTGCAGAAAAAGTGTCTATAGACAACGTGGTGAAAATGTGTGATGAGATTATTGAAGGACTAGAGCAGTGTGTATTCACAACAGAACAATAAATAACGTCAGTTTATAAAATCAAAGAGAGACTTCTAAGGCAAAAACTGTTGTTAACGAGGAAAATGACTCTGGAGAAAACAACTTCAAAAGCCATCTAGCAAAATACCTCCTCTTCCTTAGAGGGCCCACTTCCTGGTCCCTCAATTGCTTCTGATGCTTTTTCTTACCTTAGAAATAAAATTCAGTGTACATTAAACCTTTTAATGAAAACGCATCATAGGTGGACCTGAAAGCCTGCTGTTATTTGCTGTTGCTGTTGTTGAACAGTGGATACAGGTATTGTGGTGATGCTACTGTGCTGCTGAGTTACCCTGAACACATTGAGTTTTCACTGCATTAATGGTATATCACTATATTAATGGTAAGTCATGTTGTTTACTGTTAAATACTTATGTGTGAATAATTGTAAGAAAGTGATTGCTTATTGGTAGCATATAAATTCAGAGTCAGGAATGATGCTGCTGCCAAACAACCACAGATCATCCATATGGATGGCTGAGATAGTGACGCCTTTGCTTTCTAATGGTTCAAGGTAACAAACTTTGTTTCATGCATAAAAATTATTTAAAATATTGTGTAAAATTACCTCTAGGCTATGTGTATAAGGTGTATCTGAAACATAAATAATTTGTGTTTAGACTTAGATCCCATCCCCAAGATATCTCATTATGTATATGCAAATATTCCAAAATTCTAAGAACATCTGAAGTTTGAAACACTTCGGGTCCTAAGCATTTTAGATAAGGGATATTAACCTGTAGTCCCTCATACACATACACTTCACCACACCCAACTTATGTGCAAATGAGCTTTGGCACTGAGTGCAATTTAAGAGAAGTGTTCAACCAATCTGATGAGGAGGACACTACTGTGCTTCCATTCGTAGGATGTACGCTTTGAGTTGCTTTGCCATTCTGAGTGATGGATGGGTTTGCAATCAGCTATCCACATTCTTTGGCCCAAGAGCTAACACAATTGACTATGAGAACAAATGTATAGGCAGCAACCACAGGTTAGAACTATGATCTGTGATTATGCCTCACGGTAAGGCTCATGTATCCTCCTGGGACACATCTAATCAATATGTCAGTGAGCAATTCTTCTGCTCGGTTTTTTCTGAAATACCTCTTTGATCATTTCATTGCACTAGTCAAAACACTTCCATGGTCACAGGATAACTGGTCAATATACAGCAGTAAAATGTATTCTTATATGCTGCAGCAAAGAATAAAATAATGGAATTTACAAAACACTATTTACAGTAACATCAAAAAAGCATCAAATACTTGGCAGTAAATCTTTAAAAAGACATTCAAGACCTAAAAATTGTAAAATATTGCCTAGAGAAATTAAAGGGAACCTAAATATGTGGAGTAATATATCATGTTTGTGACTTAGAAGATTCAATATTGTTAAGATGCCAGTTCTCTCAAAATTGCTCTACAGACTCAATGAAATTCCAATAAAAATTTAGAGTTAAGGCTGGTCTGAAAATAGTGAGTTATCTCAATTGATTGTTCACAGTCAGTCACAGATTGAATTCCTCGCTCCCCCTTCTTACTAATACACTTGACTACTCTGAAAAATAAAAGAAGTATTAGAGTTGATTCCAAAGTTTATATAGAAGTGTGATATAAATACACTTGGTAAATGTTTGGATGCGAATAGCCAAAAGAATTTTGAAAATTGGTGACAAGTTTTGGGACTCACATTACCTGAATCCAAGATAAATTACAGTGCTATAAAAATCAAGCCAGTTTGGAAGTGGTGTAAAACTAGATAAAATATATCAATAGGATAGAATTAAGAGTGTAGAGATAGATCCAAACATATACAGTCAATCAACTTTCAACAAAATATGCAAGTGATTCAATGGGGAAAGGTAGGTCTTTTTAACAAGTATTGCTGGAATGACTGGATAACCCCATGGAAGAAGAAAACAACAACAAACAATAAACCTCTACCCCTACCTTATACCACACACAGAAGTTAATTCTACGTGAATCACAAATGTAAACATAAAGCTAAAACTATAAAACTTCCAGAAGAAAACCTAGGAGAACACCTCTGTATTTGGGGGTAGGCAAAGATTACACAGGATCCAAAAATCTATACTCTTACCAAAGTAATGTTGCAGTTCATCAAAATTAAAATTTCTGTTTACCCAAAGTCACCATTATAGAAATTAAGAGGCAAACTGCAAACTGGTTAATACTATTTGCTTTACATATATCTAATAAAGAATTTGAAACCAGAATATATAAGGAACTCCTACAGATAGAGACACAAAAAAACCTTCAAAAAATCAATGAATCCAGGAGCAGGTTTTTTGAAGAGATTGACAAAATTGATAGGCCACTAGCAAAACTAATAAAGAAGAAAAGAGAGAAGAATCAAATAGATGCAATAAAAAATGATAAAGGGGTTATCCCACCAATCCCACAGAAATACAAACTACCATCAGAGAATAGTATAAACACCTCTACGCAAATAAACTAGAAAATCTAGAAGAAATGGATAAATTCCTGGACACATACATCCTCCCAAGACTAAACAGGAAGAAGTTGAATCCCTGAATAGACCAATAACAGGCTCTGAAATTGAGGAGATAATTAATAGCCTACCAGCCAAAAAAAGTCCAGGACCAGATAGATTCACAACTGAATTCTACCAGAGGTACAAGGAGGAGCTGGTACCATTCCTTCTGAAACTATTCCAATCAATAGAAAAAGAGGGACTCCTCCCTAACTCATTTTACGAGGCCAGCATCATCCTGATACCAAAGCCTGGACACAACAAAAAAAGAGAATTTTAGACCAATATCCCTGATGAACATCGATGCAAAAATCCTCAATAAAATACTGGCAAACCAAATCCAGCAGCACATCAAAAAGCTTATCCACCATGATCAAGTGGGCTTCATCCTGGGGATGCAAGGCTGGTTCAACATACACAAATCAATAAACGTAATTCATCACATAAACAGAACCAACAACAAAAACCACATGATTATCTCAATAGATGCAGAAAAGGCCTTTGACAAAATTCAACACCGCTTCATGATAAAAACTCTCAATAAATTAGGTATTGATGGGACGTATCTCAAAATAATAAGAGCTATTTATGACAAACCCACAGCCAATATCATACTGAATGGGCAAAAACTGGAAGCATTCCCTTTGAAAACTGACACAAGACAGGGATGCCCTGTCTCCCCACTCCTATTCAACATAGTGTTGGAAGTTCTGGCCAGGGCAATCAGGCAGGAGAAAGAAATAAAGGGTATTCAATTAGGAAAATAGGAAGTTAAATTGTCCCTGTTTGCGATGACATGATTGTATATTTAGAAAATCCCATTGTCTCAGCCCAAAATTTCCTTAAGCTGATAAGCAACTTCAGCAAAGTCTCAGGATACAAAATCAATGTGCAAAAGTCACAAGCATTCCTTTACACCAATAACAGACACACAGAGAGCCAAATCATGAGTGAACTCCCATTCACAATTGCTTCAAAGAGAATAAAATCCCTAGGAATCCAACTTACAAGGGATGTGAAGGACCTCTTCAAGGAGAACTACAAACCACTGCTCAACGAAACTAAAGAGGACACAAACAAATGGAAGAACATTCTATGCTCCTGGATAGGAAGAATCAATATTGTGAAAATGGCCATACTGCCCAAGGTAATTTATAGATTCAATGCCATCCCCATCAAGCTACCAATGACTTTCTTCACAGAATTGGAAAAAATTACTTTAACGTTCATATGGAACCAAAAAACAGCCCGCATTGCCAAGACAATCCTAAGCCAAAAGAACAAAGCTGGAGGCATCACACTACCTGACTTCAAACTATACTACAAGGCTACAGTAACCAAAACAGCATGGTACTGGTACCAAAACAGAGATATAGAACAGTGGAACAGAACAGAGCCCTCAGAAATAACACCACACATCTACAACCATCTGATCTTTGACAAACCTGACAAAAACAAGAAACAGGGAAAGGATTCCCTATTTAATGGTGCTGGGAAAACTGGCTAGCCATATGTAGAAAGCTGAAACTGGATCCATTCCTTAAACCTTATACAAAAATTAATTCAAGATGGATTAGAGACTTAAATGTTAGACCTAAAACCATAAAAACCCTAGAAGAAAATCTAAGCAATACCATTCAGGACATAGGCATGGGCAAGGACTTGATGTCTAAAACACCAAAAGCAATGACAACAAAAGTCAAAATTGACAAACTGGATCTAATTAAACTAAAGAGCTTCTGCACAGCAAAAGAAACTACCATCAGAGTGAACAGGCAATCTACAGAATGGGAGAAAATTTTTGCAATCTACTCATCTGACAAAGGGCTAATATCCAGAATCTACAAAGAACTCAAACAAATTTACAAGAAAAAATCAAACAACCCCATCAAAAAGTGGGCAAAGGATATGAACAGACACTTCTCAAAAGAAGATATTTATGCAGCCAACAGACACATGAAAAAATGCTCATCATCACTGGCCATCAGAGAAATGCAAATCAAAACCACAATGACATACCATCTCACACCAGTTAGAATGGCGATCATTAAAAAGTCAGGAAACAACAGGTACTGGAGAGGATGTGGAGAATTAGGAACACTTTTACACTGTTGGTGGGACTGTAAACTAGTTCAACCATTGTGGAAGACAGTGTGGCGATTCCTCAAGGATCTAGAACTAGAAATACCATTTGACCCAGCCATCCCATTACTGGGTATATACCCAAAGGATTATAAATCATGCTGCTATAAAGACACATGTACATGTATGTTTATTGCAGCACTATTCACAATAGCAAAGACTTGGAACCAACCCAAATGTCCATCAATGATAGACTGGATTAAGAAAATGTGGCACATATATACCATGGAATACTATGCCGCCATAAAAAATGATGAGTTCATGTCCTTTGTAGGGACATGGATGAAGCTGGAAACCATCATTCTCAGCAAACTATCGCAAGGACAAAAAACCAAACACCGCATGTTCTCACTCATAGGTGGGAATTGAACAATGAGAACACTTGGACACAGGACAGGGAACATCACACACCGGGGCCTGTCGTGGGGTGGGGCGAGGGGGGAGGGATAGCATTAGGAGATATACCTAATGTAAATGACGAGTTAATGGGTGCAGCACACCAACATGGCACATGTATACATATGTAACAAACCTGCACATTGTGCACATGTACCTTAGAACTTAAAGTATAATAAAAAAAAAGAAGAAAAAAAAGAACTCCTACAACTCAATTGGAAAAGACGAATAACCCAGTAAAAATGACCACAAGACTTAGACACTTAACAACAACAACAAATTCTATGTGAATGACTAATAAGCCCATGAAAAGATACACATTGCCATTAATCATGAGGGTAATGAAAACTAAAAGCATGATGAGATACCACTTCACACCCACTAAAGTGACTAAAATTAAAAACACAGACAACACCAAATGTTAGCAAGGATGAGAAGCAATAAGAACTCCATATTGCTCTTGGGAGTGTAAAGGAGTTCAACCACTTCGGGAAAAATTGCAGTTTCTTACAAATTACGCCTAATCTTTGACCAGTAATTCCATTTTTGAGTTATTTATCCAAGAGAAATAAAAGCATATGTTCACAGAAAGATTACACAGAATGTTTATGCCAGCTTTATAGTTAACAGCCCCAAACTAGAAACAACTAAATGTTCATCAACATCAGAAAGGATAAATAAATCATGGTACAGTCTTACAATGAAATACTAGTCAGCAATTAAAAAAACAAACTACTGGCACATGCAAAACATAAATGACCCTCAAAAGAATCATGGTGAATGAAAAAAGGCTGACATAAAAGAATATTTACTGTATGCTTCCAGTTGCATGAAGTTCCAGAACTGACAAAGTTTATTTATGGTGATGGAAAACACAGCAGTGGTTCTGTTGGGAAGTGACGATTGACTGGAAGGGGTATGAGGTGATAGAAAAATGCTCTCTGTTTTGTTTAGAGCTGGTTACATGGGTATATACCTTTGTCAAAACTCAGAATTTTATACTTCAGGTCTGTGCTTTTGACTGTTCACAAATTTTTCCTCCAGTTAAAAGCATAGTCTTTGAAATCAGACAGACCTCAGTTCAAATCTTGAATTTGTCACTGACTAGCTGTGTGATCCTGGACAAATTCCTTAATCCCTCTAAGTATTAGTTTCCTCACCTGTAAAATGGAAATAATTTCAATTTCACAGGAAAGATACAAGTATAAAAATGGGAGTATGTTTTAAAGAGATGAGCACAGTGTACACATTCAATACATTCTATAGCTATTTTTACACACGATAAAAATCAAACTTTTCAGCTTTGCATTTAAGAGCTTCATAAATATGGCCTCTATGCATCTTGCCACTCTTTCTCCCACTATTCTACTAACTTTATTGTATTTAGATACTTTGTGTTAGTCTTAATTTTTTTTGCCCAACCAAACTACAAGGTAGTAGAGGATAGAATGCATCTCCCCAATTCTTTCAGTGCTTCTCTTATTAATTCTAGAAAAACAATTTAAACTCTATGAATTTCAGAGTTCTCACTTTTAAATTAGGGTCATGGTTCCAACCCCATAGAATTGTTCTGGGGATTAAATTATATATATATATATATATATATATATACACACACACACACACACACACACACACTCTATGATCTATACATAGAATTCTATATATGTATCTCATACACACACATATGATTTGATTATTTAAAGAATAAATCATCTGAGCATGACTCATTAGCTATTGACTTCATGCAGGTGTCTAAGAATCTAATTAAAAGTTTAATATATTAATTTACATGTCCCTGTATGTGAATGTTACATATATATATATATATATTTCACATATCCAATAAAATGCAAACATCACTTCAGAAAAGCTGAAAAATAATTTTATCAATAAAATAATGCAACTTTCTGTTTGAAAACATGAAGCAGACCTGTCTAGGTACTTCAACATTGTAGTAACTAGTATGCTAATGGAACACAAATAAAATATTCTTCTTTGTTTAACAGAAATAGGAGTCACCCAAGAGATATATGTGCTTTATTGGGTGTGTGAAGTTTATATATAGTGAGATATATATATATATGTTTGTTTAAAACGAATAAGAGTATTTTAGATTGTCCTGGAGGTGATAACCCTGGTAAAAAGAACACTGGTGGGAAGTTAAGAAACCTTTTTCAATGTTCTGGCCCTGCTACTAACTAGTAATAGTAACTTAAACAAGCCCCTCACTCTCCCTGGACATCAGTTTCTTTAGAGGTTGCATGAATTTGTCTCCCACCCTTAACATTTTCGTGATAGAACTTCCACTCCACTGATAATGAATAAGTGTTGAAGGATTGATATAAATTAGATCAAGTTTTTTTATCACAGCAAAATTAAGTGAGAAATTATAACACATTACTAGAGAAAGACTATACATTTGGAAATTAAGTAATGTATAGGCCAAAGAAGAAATAAAGATGTAAAAGTTTAGAATATTTAGAATGAAACAATAAGTAAAATATTGTTTTTAAGCATAATGAGATGTAAAGTGATTTGGGGAAAAAATTTTAGCATTAAACTTATTCATTATAAAGCCAACTATTCAAAAATTAATGAGCTAAACATTGAAATTAAGGATTAGAAAAATAAAATCAATGAAGACAAAGAAAACAGAAGAAAGAAAATTATAAAGAGCAGAAATGAAGGGAGAATCTACAAAGCAAAAATTTAGTACTTGAAAAGACTAACAAAATCAACAAATCATCAGCAAGACTGATCCATAAAAAAGAGAGAAAGTACATAAAGGAGCCAAAGCATTTATCTGATAGAGATTAAAAAGATAAGAAGATATGAGGAACTTTTTGTGTCAAAAACTTGACAACTTAGATAAAATGGACAAATCCCTAGAAAAATATAATTTACCAAAACCTACCTAAGAGAAATGAAAAACCTGGCCAATAACCAAAAACCATGTTAAAAAAAATCTTCCCATGCAGATAAAGCAAGCTGAAAAAGTTCTACTAAACATTAAAAGAAAAAAATAATTATTAACATTTGCAAACTAGTTGAGAGCACAGAAAAGAGGAACTACTCCCCAACTCAGTTTATGAGGCTAGCATAATCTTGAAGGTTAACTGATGACAATATGAGAAAAATAAAATTATGGGTCAGTCTCATTCATGCAATTAGTTCCAAGAAATCCTAAGTAAAACACTGAAAATACTGGCAAACTAAATTTAGCCATGTTTAACAATGCTTAAAAAGATGATACATTAAGATCAATTCTGGTTTTTCCTATTTACTGGATAGGGTCGGCTAACTGCTGCACTAAATTTTAAAACGTATACTGACTCATGAAAAGTCCAAAATGAGTGAGCCGTGTAGAGAGACTGAGAGACCCAGGTACCTGTCATCTTCTGGCTTTACTACCTTCAGTAAGTAGCATCCAAGTCCTGTGCTCATGCACATCCGCTGTGGAAGAAGAACAAGGAGCTAGGACCGCACATAGGAGGTAATTAGCCCAAGCCTGGAAGTGGAGTACATCGCTCACAGTCCCCCGGCCTGAACTCAGTTGCATGTGCCACTTGACTGCAAGAACAGCTAGGAAGTACAGCTTTGCTGTGTGCCCAGGAGGAAACGGAATGTATTGGGAAAACAGCTAGCCAGTATTTGCAGCATCCTAATAACAGGCTGTAATTTCTCACGTTAGCTTGTGAAAGGAGAGAATGCATCAATCATCTTAACAGATAGAGAAAACAATCATGTAAGATTTATCACACACTCATGAAAAAAATTTATCAAACTAGGAAGAAAACTGTCTTAACCTCATATAGAGTGACAGCAACAAAACTAATTGCAAACATAATACTTAATGGTAAAACACTAAAGCTTTCCCTGTAAGATCAGGAGGACCAAGCCAAGATAAGAATTATTATTACTATTTACATTCAATGCTGTATTGGAGGTCATAGTTGATATGCAAATAACACAAAATTAAATAAATGTAAAACATGTAAAAGATTAGAAAGTAACAAAACTACCATTTTTTCACATTTGATGTAACTGGCTATATAAAAAACCCAAGGGAAACTAGAGAAAAACATTACAATTAATAAGAAAATTTAGCAGGCTTTATAGATAAAAAACTAATATAAAAAATCAATTGTATTTTAATATACCTGGCTATACAGATCAAAATACATAACTGAAAATGCCTTTTGTAAAATCTTCAAATATAAAAACATACCTAGGGATAAATCTAATGAATGATATAAGAACTTTGTGGAAAAAATTATAAACTTTATTAAAAGCGAAATAATTAGATCAGGAATACTCACTGTGGCAAAGATGTCATTTCTCCTTAGTGTATCTGTATAGATTTAATGCAATTCCAATTATAATCCCAATTGGATTTTCATAAACCTTGAAAATGTGATTGTAAAATTTAAATGGAAATACAAAAGGCCAAGAAGTTCCAAAAAGTCCTATAGAAGAAGAATGTGGTATGGTGAGGGATTACCCTACTCTATAAAGGTATAAATTGTATAAATATATGAAATTTAAGACAGGGTGGTATTGACCAAGCAAGAGACAAACAGTTCAATGGAGAGGGCCCAGAAGCAGCCTTGAATGTATAGGTCCTCCTTACATAGAACAGAAGGGTCACTGCAAACCAGTAAGGAAAGGAGAGACTAGTCAGTAAATGGTGCAGACAGTGAATTATACTTATGGAAAATAATGCAACTGAATTACTACCTAACCTAATCAGTTCTAAATTGATTAATGCATGAAGGTAAATGGCAAGTGCATTTAAAACTAAATTGATAAATGCATTAGGCAAAATATAAAGGCAAAATATAAAATTTTAGAGTGATATCTAAGGGAATACACCTTCAGTTTAGAGAAGGACTTCCTATGATACATACCAACTGTAAAAGAAGATTGATAAATTCAATTATGTTAAAGTTAAGAATTTTGTTCCTTAATGAAAAGAATGTCTTTTCCGTTCATGAAAAGACAACACAAAGGGAATAAAAAGAAAATCCAGAAGCTGCAACACATCACCAGTGAAGTATTATTATTCACAAAATATACAAGGAATTGCTAAATTTCTTGCATCAGAATTAAACAAATTATGCAATGAAAATGGGAAAAACAAGTGGTAAATAGGCATGCAAATATTTTCATCCTCCTCAGTAAAACCGCAATGAGATATCATTTTATTCCCACCAGTCTGGAAAATATTAAGAAGCCTGAGAATACACAATTGGCAAGATCAAGGAACAATGGCAACCCCTACACTCTGTCGTAGGAGTTTAAATTGGCACTATCATCCTGGAACCTACCTGGCATTACCCAGTAAAGTTGAGCATGTCCTACTGAAGCCTGACAGTGTCACTACCAGGACTAAGACCTTGAAAAACTCTTGCTCATATGCATCAGAAGACATGAAGAAGAATGTTCAATACCACGCTGTTTATAATAGAAAATATGGAAAACAACCCAAAGTTTTACCAACAGAAGGACAGTAACCAAACTGTGGTCATACAATGCAATGCTATGCAGAATCGAAAATCTCTGGAGTGAGATGACATGCAGCCATATACATAAATCTCACAAATGTAAAACTGGGCCAAACAAGCAGGTTGCAGAATAACACATTCAGCAGCAGTCCACTTATAACAAGTCAAATAACATTATCACATGTGGTTTTAAAAAATGCTCTGGGAAAGACAAATACAATGTTCACCAGTTAGAGTTTAACTCTGGGGAGGGAAAGGAATTAATCAGGGAGGGCTTAATAACCTACTGCTAAATATTTCATTCTTACACTGTGGTGGTGTGTTCAGATGTTCATTTTTGTCTTTTTAAAAATACCTTACTTACATGCTATTAATATTCTTTTGTATGTGTAAATATTTAATTTAAATATTTTTAAAATTCTCTACTTCTCTGTGCTTATTAAGAGCTAGAGATGTAAAAGAGGTCACCTAGCTCCTGCCCTACAGTTTTATAGTAAAAAAGAATATTCCTCTCAGCATATCTCTCTGATAACTAAATTTCTTTTCCTTTCCCTTCTTGCTTTGACAAGGGATAAAATAAATATCCTTTAGGGAAAACAAAAAATCACTCTGAATATCACCTCTATATTTTGAGACATATTTGCTCTTTATTTAAATAACAAATCAGCAGTAACTTTTGAGCCTTTCTTTGATCTAAAAGAAAGTAGATTGCAAAAAGAAGAATCAAGTCCCAGCCATGAAAACCAAAGACCAGCTCTAACATGTCTCTTACTTTTGCAAGAGCTTTTACCCCATTAAGGCAACTATTATTATGCACATTTTACCAATGAGGTTTATGAGAAACTGGGAAGAGAAATGACTTGGACAGAATTAACAGATTTTTATGAGAGCATCAAGGCAACATTTGATTTTCTGATTGCCAGTCGTGCGTCCTGGGTATTTTTTTTTCGTTACCACATTTATTGGTACAAGAAGGATAAATTCTCCAATGGTAAAACAATTTGGGGCAGCTGACAGGCCAATGAGAGATATTTTTGGATGAGGGATATTTGCCAAGAGCACCCATATGTAATCATTCTCATTATCTCCCTCCCTCCACCTCTTCCTTCTACACACCCCCTCCACCTGTTCTCTCTCTCTCTCTCTCTCTCTCTCACACACACACACACACACACACAAGGTATCTATCTGTTCATACATCATTTTGGCATAGAAAAATTAAACTTTAACTAGACATAGGAGGTTGTTTTAATTTCCAGAACTAAAAGATTGGCACAGCATGGCGCATGAAGGTCCTTGTGATTGGGCCCCTGCTTATGTCTGCCACAAGAAGGTCAGATCCACCTTATCTCAGCACACCTTTCCAACATGGTCTCATAATCTTTTACTCTAGCCTTCTCTCCCAGCTAATGCTTTTCTCCTGTCCCTCCCTGGAAAAGTAATTTGGTATAAACCTCAGTTTCATCTTCTGAAAAATAAAAATATTCTAATATCAAAATTTTGTTAAACATGTTAAAGGACATTGCGTGTCTCCAAAGGAGCAACTAGAGACCATAGACCAAAAAAAAAAAAAAAAAAAAACTGAAAAGAGACTTTGGTATGAGGTACAAGGGAAATATCAAGGGTGATGAAAATGTTCTATATGTTGAATGTGGTGGTAGCTACACAGTCACATAAATTTTCAAATGCACACTTAAATACACACTTAAAATGGGTTCATTGGATTGCATATAAATTGCACCTAAATGAAGCTAAAAGAGACTAGAAGGGTGTACCTCTAATTATTGAAGTAATCCATCACCCTTTCTCCTCTAACTCCTAGCTTTCTAAAGGGAAGCAGGACTGGCATAGGAAAATCCAACCGTTAGCATTGTATCTCATTATCCCCCTTGGTCTACGCAAAGAGGATGGGGGAAAAGGAAGAGAAAAAAGAGGGAGAGTCAAGTCTGTGGCCTTCTGTGCAATCAGTGGTTAGGAACAGGGAAGGGTAGAGAGGTGTACTTCCCCAAAAGGTAAGGGAAACACTGATGTTGTAAGAGAATCACTCACGGATATGAGAGTACCTACAAAAAGAGGAAGCTGGTATCTTATCACCTTGCTAAATTCTTGCTGAAATGCAAAATCTGCAGTCCACCTGGTACTGCCACAAGAACTAAGCAGAGAACAATGAGGAAGGGTTTGCCATATATACCCTGAAGTGTTGAGATCTAAATAAACATAGAAACTGGTGCTACTTCTTTCTGGAGATTTCTGAAGGAGGTAGGCTTGCTAGGGAGCCTGCCTCAGCAAGGTAAGAAGGGACCCTGGTTTACTACACCAGGGAAGAAGATGGAGGAAGCCTTCATTCTATCCTGTTTGACCACTGGAGCACGGGAATGATGACCCCTATGGTTCTCCGGACCTACTAGAAGGGGTCCATGGCTTACAGTAGAACATAGGAGTCATATAGTGGCCAAATAAGGCAAAGCCCTACATGGAGAAAGGGTTGGGAATGTGGACATATGGGAGGGGTGGATAGGAAGCATGGGTCCCCTCTCTGAAGGGTCCTTGATCATGAAGAGTCAAGGTGGAGTGTTTACATTGGCCCATCCCACCCTCATATTGCTACTCTACAGCAGAGTCAGTAGGAGCAGACAGAACCAGAACAAACTACCATAGGGCCTAGGACACTTGGCCACCACCCTATGGCCAGTTACAGAAGATCACATCTCAATTTCCCTCATCATCTGCCCCCATTCCTACCAGAAGAACTAGCCCTTGAAAAGGAGGTGGTGGGGAAGCATCTTAGAGCTGGGCCATGCCCTGCCTGCCCCACCTTATCCCCAGGTAGCCTATGCTAGATGAAAAGGAGAGTGAGCTTCAAACTGAGTTTCAGGTTTGAAACTAGACAGACATTTCAATAACAAAGAGCAACCCAAAAATATACCTTGTGCCCAAAATATCATTGAGGAATTGGAAGAAATGGCCACCAAGCCCTGTTGAAACAGTGGTTTTAAAATAATAATAAATTCATCTCATGTTTATAGCCTACTGAGATGAGATGAGATTATTACATAAGGAGAAGAAATAATGCTTGGCAAGTCCTTAACCAAACACCTGGCATGTTGGTAATAACCAGCATTTACCCAGATACAGAGGAGTCATCAAATATGATTATTTATTAATTTTTTATTAAGTAGTTGTCAAAATGTTTTCATATTTTTCTTATCTTGTTCATGAATTTAAGACCCATTTGTTCTTCCATTTATCCAGCAAGTATTTAGTGAGCACACAGTGGGTTCTGGGACAATAAGACGATGTGGCCCCTTCCTCGGGGAGCAGGCTGTGTCCCTGGCCCCATGAGGACTTATGCTGACAGTTTTCGGCAGCATCATTTGCACCCTTGCGGCACCTCTCAGACCCTTGCCCTCCTTCTTCCTATCCCACCTCTGGGATTCCTTCTAGCCCACCTTCTTTGCCCAGTAAAAGTCTCAGCCTTCTCAGTAAGACAATTCTCCTCTCATTTTATTTTATTTACGTTTTATTTTTATTTCTTTTTTAGAGACAGGGTCTCACTATGTTGCCCAGGCTAGTCTCAAACTTTTGGTCTCAAGCAATCCTCCTGCCTTTGCCTCCCAGAGTGCTGCGATTACAGGCATGAACCACTGCGCTCAGTCTTTCTCATTTTAAACAATGCTTTGGAAACATACATCTTCCCTCATGTATTGGGAAGGGTACAAAATTTCAACTTATGCTGGGCTCTGAGTGGGGACTCTGAGTTCTTGCCCCAGCTCCACCTCTTCCCAGCTGGTGACTTGGTTGTGGGCAGGCACCTCTGCTCAGAACCTTGTGGTCCTGGGGAGAAGAACATCTCCACCTCATGGGGAGCTGTGAGCATTAAATGGGATAATGTATATAGAACACTTAAGCACTCCATAAATGATACTTACTATTATAATAATACAGGTACATTTGAGCAAATCATTTAACCTCACTGAACCCTAGTGCCCTTGCTTTTAAAACAAAGTTATTAATAACACACTTGTCTACCGCATAAGGTTGGTGTCAGATCCATTGAGATAACAGATGTGAAAGACGTTTTAAATGTTACAAAGCGCTATTCAACGGTAAGCTGTTGTTAGTGTTTTCAACGATACACTGAGCTGAAAGCATCTTTTAAAAAGGACTCAAAAGAAAAATGAAAAAAAAAAAAAGAGGGATTACAGCCATGTTGTTGCCTCTGCCTTTCTATGACATTTATAAGGAATCTGGAAACCATCCAACTCCATGAGTTAATTAGATTCTGCTTTGAATCACACAACTGCGGGTTGGCACACTCTGGCTTGCCCTTCACATCTCAGTCCTTGCTTGACATGCCCAGAGTTCATCAAGAAGGTGTCATGTTTGCAGGGGGCTTGAGCCCCTCCATTTATGCCGTGCAGCAGGACCTGTGTTGGCTTCCTTTGGAAATCACCCTAGAAAGTTCCATCTCCTTCCAAGAGTTTCGAATTTTCTCATGTGAGAAACATTAGCTCTCATGAAATGAGGCCAGAGTGTAAGTATTGTTCTACTGGATATGGGAACTGATCCCACAACAGCAGCCTCATGCTCTCAGCCTAGAAATTATCATGTGGTTGATTGCTTGAGAGAGAAGTGATTATCCGCTATGGGAAAACACTCTTCCCTGGCTAGGCCTCCTGTCCACTAGAAACATGTTTTTCAGGAGGTGGCAGGAGGTGCTCAGCCTGTGTTGCATTCCTGAAGGCTCCGGGAAATGAGGCTCCGTTGCTTATTTACCCAGGCACTGCCAAGGTCTAAACTTGTTGATTCCCAGATTACCAGACCAATCTTTTTAGCTTCTGTGGTTCCAGCGTGAGTGGAGGTAATATTTGCCCTATGTACAAGGTGTCAGTGTCAAAAGATGTGTCAAGTGCTTAGAACAATGCCTGATGCATTATAGTTAGGGTGATCACATAATTTATCATCTACTATAATTTTTTTTTTGAGACAGGGTCTCACTCTGTAGCCCAGACTGGAGTGCAGTGGTACAATCATGGCTCACTACAGCCTCAAGCTCCTGAACCCAAGGGATCCTCCCACCTCAGCCTCCCAGTAGCTGCGACTACAGGCACATGCGACCACGTCTGGCTATTTTTTCTTTTTTCTGTCAGATAGATATGGGGTCTCACTAGTTGCCCAGACTGGTCTTAAACTTCTGGTCTCAAGCAATCCCTCCACCTCGGCCTCCCAAAATGCTGGAATTACAGGCATGAGCCACTATACCCAGCCACATCTTCTATAATTTAATAGAAAACTTTTTAAAGTGAAAGAGGCACTGCCAAGATGAATGGCACTGTAAGGACATGATATTATCTAATATTGTTCAGCAGTTGGATATGCAGACACCAATGACAGAGAATCTGTTGCTGTTGGTGTGCCTGGGACTGGTTCCCTGTGTCACCAGAGTCGGTGAGCACTGCCTGAGACACGTGTGGAGGTGGGTCTCTGCTGAGCCTCCTGGCCTCATAAGGACAGTGGAAAGAACAGTTTGAAGTGTGGGCTCTTTCTGTGGTTGTAGGGGAGTCATTCTGCAGCATGAGCTCCATCACAGGCATCCCTAAGGACTGGAGCTTAGAGAGCCTCAGTATCACAGAGTTCCTCTTCCCCCCCACCACTGGTATTCCACAAGGACAGGCCAGAGAAAATATTCTCTTCTGCCTAGGCCATTTGTCGACTGGTTGGGGTGAGCATGAGAAATCAATACATCCTGATCCAGATATGGCATCTTCCCCTACTCATTATATCCCACCAAATTGGGAAGCTGGCATGGGGAGCAGGTGAGAAGGCCACCTTTGATGTCCCCCAAACCACTCTCCATTACAGTCACAGCCTTGAAAGGGCACCAAAGCATTCGGCATGGACACCTCCTCTTGCAATCTACTGCCCTCCCACCCACCATTTTCATTCATTCTTTCAGCAATTAAGTATTTAAGAACTTCTAAATGCCAGCATCTGTTCTAGGCACTGGGGATATAGTAGTGAATAAAAAATTTTTTTAAAGTTCTTACTGTATGAGACTTACAATCTAGAGTTGTGCTGTCCAGTATGGAAGCTACTAGCTAATGTAGCTATTTAAATTTCAAGTAATTAAAATTAAATAAAATTAAAAGCACAGTTTTCTCAGAACCACAACCTAGGTGCTCAGTAGTCACATGTGGCTATGGCTACCCTATTGGGCAGCTCAGAAATAGGACATTTCCATCATTACAGACACTTTCTTTGGATAGCAGTCTTCTAGAAAGAGGAGAAGTATAGAAAAGTAATGAGAAAATAAATAGAAAAATATATTATAAGTTGGATGGCAATAAAAAGTGCTTTAGAGAAATATTAAGTAGAATAAGGGACCCAGAGAGCACTCTGGGATAAGGGGGATGAGGCCAGAGTGGTGGAGACACCACCCTGATCATCAGAGCTGATCACCACACTTACTGTTGAAATCTTAAAATATATCCTTACCGATTGTTAGACAAGCATGGCCTGAAGCCACTCTACTGCTGCCCTCTCCACTACGTTGGCTGTCCTGGCTCCTGTTTTGGAATACTTCCCCCAGCTCAGCCATGAAAAGATAAATTCCTGGCTCAGGAGGGGACAGCCAGGTCCCTGATCCTGCCCTGTACCCTTGGCTGTTGTGATTGGTCAGTTCTCATGCCAAAATGTTTAAAAGATACTACAAATATCACTCTTGCTGGCATGTCATTTAAGCAGGTCTCCAAGGAAGTGAGGCCAGAAGCCATGGGGGTATGTGGAGCAAAGTATTCCAGGCAGAGGAAACATCAAATGCAATGGCCCAGAGGCTGGAGCGTGCTTGGTGTAGTCCAAGAAGAGCAAGAGGCCGCTGTGGCTCCAGCATGGTGACCAAGCCTTCCAGAATGTAGCAGATAAAGTCAGAGTTGTAAGGGGAGTTGTGGATCACATGCCGTTTATATCCATTATTTCTTGCCACAATAATTCTGTATTTAAAAAAAAAATCAAGCGGCTTAAATCAATAAGCATCTTCTACTGCTCATAAGACTATCTATGGTTCAGCTGAACTCTGATGATCTTGACAAGGTTCAGCTTACCTCAGCTGGTCTTGCACATTGAGGATCAGGTGTTGGCTTGGCTCAAAGCTGGCTAGTCTGGGGTGGCCTCATTCCCATATCTGACTGTTGACTGGCTGCCAGCTAGGACATGTGACTAGACCATATGTCTCTCATCATCCTGAAGGCTAGCCCAGGCTTGTTTACATGGGGACGGCAGGGTTCCAAGATGCCCAGAGGTGGCACATTGTCATTTATGCTGCATTCTGCAGGTCAAAGAAAATCACAGTGCCTGCCCAGATTCAAGGGGTGAGGAATAGACTCCACCTTTTGCTGGGAGGTGCTATACAGTGGCTTTGCAAGGGAGGCAGATACAGGAAGGGGTGGATAATTGCAGCTGTTTATGCAATCAATTTACTCACCATTGTAAAGACTTTGACTTTTATCCCAAGTATTAAAGGATGCCATTAAAATTTGGAGGAAAAGTGGGTTGTCATATGATTCTCTTTACATGTAAAGTGATTCCTCTGGCAATTGTGTTGAGCATAGAGTATAGGGGGTAGGGACAGAGGCAGGGACACAGGTTAGGAAGTGTTGTGACAAACTGGGAGGGAGAATGGTGACCTGGGAAGTGATGCTAGTGGTGGAGTTGATAAGAAGTAGCATATTTTGGATTAGGTTACAGTTGAGCCAATGACTTATGTGTTAATTAGAGAAAGAGAGGTGTCAAGGACGGCTCTAGGGCTTTTGGCCTAGAGTGGCCATCAACTGAAATGGAGAAAGTGATGGGCAAAGTAGGCTTGTGAGGAAAAACTCAGAGCTTCTTTTGGACATACAGAACTTCATATATCTATTAAACATCAAAGTGGCAATGTCGGCTATGCAGTTAGACATGCTAGCCTGGATTTGGGATGGAGAAATAAATGTGGGAGTTGTTGGCATGTGGGTGGTGTTTAAAGACATGAGAGCAAATGAAATCACCGAGGGAGAGAGGGTAGTTAGGGAAGAAAAGAAGACAAAGGACTGAGCCCTGGAGCCCTCCAATGTGAAGAGGAAAAAGCTTCAAAGCCTCTGAGCAGCAACAACCAATGAGATTGAGGGAAAAGCAAGAGGTGTGGTATTGTGGAAGCCATGTGTGGAAGGCACATGAAAGAGGAGTAGCTGCATGACCACCACATTGAGCTTCCGGCTGAGGAATTCTTGGAAGACGGAGGGCTCTGGGTGCTTCTCTGGAATGAAGATACGTCTTTCGTCAATCTTATGTATATTAATAGAAAAACATATGGTCTTAATCTTTGCCAGAGGATGTCCATGAAAAACAGGGAAGTTGATCTGCTGCAGAGGAGGGGCCCTTTCACCTCCTTTTGCTAGAATTCTCCACGGGGCTGTTTCCAGCTCCCAGGACAGGAACCTCAGCCCCACTGCTGTGCAGCGGCCTGTGCTTCTCCACAGGAAAGAGATGCACCACTGCTTGGAATGTTGTAGACACCAGGAAATGTTGGGTAAAGAGCAAGGGAATGAATGAAGGAATGAATGAGTAAATCAAGAGTAACCATGGTTAGAAGCTATGGTTTATAAAAGAGAAAATGAAAGAAACCAGGCAAATATTGGGGCCTGAGAAAGAAAAAAAAAATGTGGGTGGCTTGAAGTAAAAAGTTTTCTGTAAGATTTGCATTGTTTTAGCAAAGACTTGGAACCAACCCAAATGTCCAACAATGATAGACTGGATTAAGAAAATGTGGCACATATACACCATGGAATACTATGCAGCCATAAAAAATGATGAGTTCATGTCCTTTGTAGGGACGTGGATGAAATTGGAAATCATCATTCTCAGTAAACTATCGCAAGAACAAAAAACCAAACACCGCATATTCTCACTCATAGGTGGGAATTGAACAATGAGATCACATGGACACAGGAAGGGGAATATCACACTCTGGGGACTGTGGTGGGGTGGGGGGAGGGGGGAGGGATAGCACTGGGAGATATACCTAATGCTAGATGACGAGTTAGTGGGTGCAGCTGCACCAGCATGGCACATGTATACATATGTAACTAACCTGCACAATGTGCACATGTACCCTAAAACTTAAAGTATAAAAAAAAAAAAAAAAAAGATTTGCATTGTTCACCACCAAGGCCTCTACCTGCTGAGACCTTCTCACCCTCTACCCCACCCTCAGAGACCCAGCTCCCCATTCCCTGTCCTAACTCTGCAAGAGTTCCTGGTTCTTCCTGAGAGGTAGATGGTCATTAAACATGGGGGAAAACAACCTAGATTTAAAGTGCAGAAATTAGCTGGATTATAATCTGAGTTTCATGAGATCGTTGTAAAGATTTTTCTACAATGAGGTTTATGAAAACATCTTGTAAACTCTAAAGTGCTATCCAAATGGAAGGACATGTATTTATTTTCCAGAGGTTAGCACAGGAAATATTCACCGTCAAAGAGTGTCAGAAGGGAAAAGAGAGAGTTAAAAGATAGCTTCACACCAAGGGAAATGCAAGAAGGTGGAGGCATAGACTTAGGAGAAAGGTAGAAAAGTCAAAAGAGAAGAGCTAGTTGCAAGATTGCAGCCATAAACTGTGTTGGGATAATGCCTTTACTCCCAACTCTTTAGTGAACTCACTGCATTGATGAGATTCGTGGCTCAAGTGGATTTGATTTACCCCCAAGTAAATTGGCAGCTTTGAGGTAGATGACATGCGATAAGGGAGGCCACGTAGTCTCAGGAGTGGAAGCTCTGAGAATCCTTAGGAAGTGAGGCTGGGAGACAGTATAGCAAAGAGCTTTTGATGGACACTCACTGTGAAGTAGAATTCAGGCCAAAAAGTAGGAGAATCTCTGAGGGGAAAGCAAGCCTAGAGCGGAATTTAAGTCACACACTTGTATACAGTAGGGAGTGAAAGATTTGGTGTATATAATAGATGCTGTAGGACCTCAAATGAGATGACTAGAGTAATATCTAGAAGGGATTCATTGAAGAAACACTGTCTCATTTTCTACCTTCTCTCCTATGCCCCTAAATCTATTACCATCTTTGTTTCCCTGGCATCCTCTCTCTTTTCCTTTTGTCCTGCCTGTGCCTGAAGGTGTCTATGGTTTTAAAGATTGAGTCTAAACAGCAGTCTCACCAACGCCCTCCCTGGGTCACTCCCCTCCTTTGCCAGGGCTGGCATTGGCACTGCTGGGAAAGAACTCTGCGCAATGCAAGGCAGACTGCATGGACTCGTGCCTGACCCTATCCCCACCCCATTCCCATGCCATACTATTCACCCTGTCAGACAAAAAGGAAAAATGCTGGCACCATGCAGATGATCCAGAACAATGTCCACAGTTTCCAATATAAACTGTGCAGCTCAGGGCTCCCACCCTGCCGAGCGTCCAGTAACTTTTGCTGAGCCATCCAAGCCCAAGGGAAAATAACCCACTATGAAAGAACAAAGGCAGCCTTAGCTCAGGCCTGTCCCCACCAGTCAGGAGAGGCAGGCGACAGCACCTCTGGGCCAGTGCGGTCCCTGGAGGGCGGCCAAACAGGCTGTTCTGAGCATGACAAGGCAAGGGAGGGGCCCAAGAGGCCCCAGTCAATGAGAAACAGATCTGCCTGAGAAATAATAATGAATGAAAAGGCGCAGTGACAAAGCCTTGCCTCCGAGCTGGTTTGGCACACCCTCAGATCTAATGATATGTTCAGAAAGAAAAATCCACAGGCAAGATTTGGAATCCTTTAAGCCAACTAGTCATCCACAAACAGGCCCAATGATCTTGGTTTTACCAGCAGGCATTCCAAGAAAGGGCTCTTGGGCCTGACAGCTGTCCTTCTTCAACAGGCTCAGCACTTGTCAGTGCTGGAATGTGACATAGCCTATTTGGGAGCAGAGGGATGGACTAGATGAACCTATGAGCTCACGCAATTCCAGGTCAAACAGGCAGTGAGAATGAGACTAGTACCTGTGACTGTGAAAAGACATACTGGTGAGGGAACAGAAGCAAAGATCAGAAGGAGGGGTCAGGAGGAGCAGGGTCTTTTTCAGTTCTCAAATATTTGCTGAGCTTTCCTTGAGACTTGAGAGCTGAGCACAGTGAGGTTAGGGGACAAAAATAACAGATGCCACCCCACTCTCAGAGTGCTTATGAGATTATCTACCTAAAAGTGCCTTAAAAAACGTTTTAAGGGGGTCAGAGAGTATTATTGTCATTACCAAAGATGCCTGGAGATTATCTGAGTCTGGATCCAAGTCTGATAGCTTGGTGGAGCTGCCTGGAAGTGGGTATTGAGTTTGTGAAGGCTTGCGTGGGTTCAGGCTCAGCAAAAGGAATGCATTGATTCGTTAGTGCTGTTTGTAATGGATGGAAGGGAATGCTACATATCCAATGACCTGAGTTCCAATCTAATTTGGCCTATTTTACAAATAAAACAGCTGAGTTCCGGGAAGAGGAGATGGCAAAGTTGAACAAAATGGGCACTAGATTGTCACAGCTAAGCCTTCGCTCACCCTGCCCTGGGAGAGCAGGACAGATGAGCACACTCCAGGAGATGCCGGCGATGCCGCACAATCGCACAATCGTAGGGAGGAAGACAGAAAGGAAGGGAGGGGCTGGGAAGGCTTCTAGAGGCCACAAAGCAGCACCATGTAAACACATACGTGGTTTCCAATGAAACAACAGCTCCCACTTAACCCTCCTTCTCTTTTCCTGACCATGGAAAGTTGAGGTTAGGTTGCCAGGAAAGTGGCAAAACTTTCCCATAGAGCCTACCCTGGGTTGAACTCTGAAAGAGTATTACAGATTTCTTAAGAAGTGAAGTGTTACAGGCCACAGTTTATGATGATTAGGTGAGAGTTAAAGCACACATTTTATTCTACATCATAATAGAGCTAGTTGTATACCAGTCCCTCTTTGTGAAATTAAAGATTTCATGAAGATATTATCCCTGCATTACCCAGCAACTAATAAAATTGTATAAAGAGTAGGCATGCAGTGAATATTTATGAATTAGACAAATAAATGAAGACATTATTAATATCTTTTTTAGGGAATCCAAAGATTAGCAGTTAATCTTCCAGCCAGGAGAGAAAACAAAAACACACTTGTAGTATTAAGTTTATTAAATTATGGAACTGCTCACTCAGCCATTCCAGCCAAGGAGCAAATAATCATAATCATAATCACTAACATTTATTGAAGAATTACCATGTGTTTTATGAGAATAAATACGTCAGGACAGATTAATTGTTTTAACAAGCAATTCTAAAATATCAGTAGTTAAACCATAATCCAATACAGATTGAGAGGGGCAGAGCGGGGAGTGCTATGCTCCAGTCATTCAAGGACCCAGGCTCCTTCCATACAGTGGCTCTGCCTTCTCTGAACCCTAGAGTTCTCTTCTGGATCCTCTGAATCTACCAGTAGATGAGAAAACAGAGGGTATAGAGGATTGTAAGGAAGGTTTTGGGGATAAGCCTTCGATAATGTAGCCTATATCTCTTCTATCCACATTCCATTCATCAGAGCTTAGTCACAAAGCCTCACTTAGATGCAAGGAAGCTGGGAAATGTGGTCTATTGGTGACTCATGAAGAAAAGGGAAAATGTTGTTGGGTATCTAGCAAGTCTCAGCCACAAAGCATTATCACATTTAGTGCTCAAGACAGCCTGATAAGGCAGATGTGATTTTTATTCCCATTTTGCAGATGAGAAACTTGAGGCTCAGAAATTAAAATAATTCCCAATATCACACATCTAATAAATGACAGAATTGAAAGTTGGTCCTAGATCTGACGCTAAAGCATATATTCTAGACCCACTAAGTTATGGACCTTCGTAACTGAGGTTTTTCTCTTTTCCTTCCTATTTTTCTCTTTTCCTTCCTTACACAGACTCTCACCATGTTGATTTTGGCTCTCCTGGATCTAAACTGCTGATAATACTTAGCTATTTGGCATCAGAATATACATTATCTTATCTATTTTCCATTGCACTTCCATGTGGTAGGTATTATTAGCTCTATTTTACCAGAGAGGAAGCTGAGATTAGATGGGTTACATAACTTGGCCAAGATCAAACAGCTAATGAGAGGCACATTTGAACATAGTTGAATGCTGTACTGTGTCTTGCTCCTTGGCCTGGAACTTTGGAAGGCCTTTCCCTAAAAAAAATTTTTTAATGACAAAAAATAAAATTGAATCCTAAAAAATGCAACAATCCACTTTCCCACAGAGCATCCCAGAGTGGTTGGCATCTGCAAGGTCAGAGGCCTCAAAACTGAGGTCAGACAAGCTTTTGATTCTTCAGGTCTGAATCCGTCTACAAGGTGGGAATATCAAATACATTTTTCAGCTTCTGACCTTATTAATTGTAATTAGACTAGCATATCAATGCTTAGAGAGGTTCTTCCCAGCTGAAACCATCCAGGAAATGAAGAGTCAGATAAATAACAAGGCTGACGCAAGGCTAGGGAAATACTCCAGACTCAACTAGGGGGTGGTCTCTCCAAGCCAACAGCATTATTCATGGCTGGGTCACTGGGTGCTGATGTGGAATCAACAGCTAGAGCAAGATTTGCCTGCTGGGCTCTCTTCTTTCCTCTCCCATCCTCACCCCTATCCTGACCTGCCTACCCTCCTCTCTCCTTGAACTATCCACTTGCACAGAGTTTATCACACCCTCTCCAGGCACTCAGGAGCCATCAGACATCATGTACTGCTCCCTGAGAGGGGAAAACAGGAAATGAATCTAATTAAAACTGCTGCACTGTAAAGAAGGAATTAATGATAAGAACAATAATGCAATCTGAGGACTTGGGCAAATTGGGCAGATAAAAGGAAAAAAAAAACAACAGCAGATTATGAGTCTTTGAGGCAGTTGACTCTACAACATCTTTAATCATGCAAGCTGCACTGGTCATAAGAGCACACTGCAGAGCCTCAGAGCCTCGGAACTCCAGCTCCCTCCCTTCCCAATACCATCCCAGGCGGAATTTTTCCCTTGACTACAGCCTCAGATCTTTCTTCCTAAGGATCTTGAACCCCATTATTTACTCTCAGGCCAGTCTTCATGAGATTGACTGTCACCAGCAGTGACAATCTATGAAGATGTAATAATCCTCCCTGTTGGAATCTTTGAGATCATCTACTCCCATACCCAGGGAGGCAACCAGGGCCAGACAGTTTAAATGACTGGCCCAAAGGCAAACTGCTGGTTAGGAAGGGAGCCAGGACACTCAGGCCTACAGCCTTCAAGCTTGGAGAGTCTTTTTGCTAGGCCACACTTTGGTGTGCAACTCCAGGTACATGAATTGGTAACAGATTCTACTCTATTATTCATTTTTTTAAAAATCCTACCAAGATGTCTTGGTCAAAGTTTCCCTTTACTGCTTCTTGCTGGATGCCCAAGAAGTTGGTGGTATCTTTTTCTGTATCAGGTGAACTATAAACCTGTTCTCCTTCCCTTTCAGGCTCTTCCAGGAACCTGGGTTTTGTAATTTCCCATTTCTCCCAATCTAAACTACCTACCTATTTTACCACCTACCTAAAGAGTCTGTCTTCTGACCTAATTCTCACAGTAGTGAACTCATTTTACCTCCCTCTGTATCTTTCTCATGCCCTGCCAAGGATCCATGGTCCTTATATTTCCTGGCCTTCCATGGCCTTTCCCCATTTTAAATCCTTCTAATGGAGACAGAAAATTGTCCTTTATCTGCACATTTAAAAGTTTTCAGAATAAAAATAGAGTCACAGGTGATTTCTGAGGTCCTCCACTGCCAAGTTCTTTCTTCCCCACTATCCCTTGCTGCTCCTACCACATTGGCCTCTGTTTATTTTTTAGAAAACACCAAGTGCTTTCTTACCTCATCGTCTTGAGGATGCGATTTCCTCTGGCAGAGTCTTACCACAGAGCCTATTCTCCCACTCCCACTTCCTCTCGTGGCAAGCTCCTTCTTATCCTTCAAGACTCACCTTCTGTATTATTTGCTCTAGGTAATCATCCCTGACTCCCCTACTTAGGTAAGGTCCCCCCCAACTAACTGTGCTCAGATAATCCTGTATTTACTTTTATATCCCTTATCATAAATGGGATTATACAATTGTTTTTAATGATTGCAACTTATTGTCAATGTCCTCCAACAGACTGTAACTTCCATGAGTAAATGGCCAGAAGGGATTGATGTGTTGTACGTATATATTCTAAACACAATCATCCCTCGGCATCCAAGGACAATTGGTTCCAGGACCTCTCACAGATTCCAAAATTTATGGATACCCAAGTCCCTGGTATAACATGGTGTAGAATTTGCATACAACCTACACACATCTTCCCATATACTTTAAATCATCTCTAGATTACATATAATACCTAATACAACGTAAATGCTATGTAAATAGTTGTTTTACAGTATTGTTTGGGAAATAATGATGGGAAAAAAGTCTATATTTAGTACAGATGCCTTTTCAAAAAATATTTTCGACCTGTGAGTGGCTGAATCCACAAATGCGGAACCCACAGATACGGAGGGCTGATGGTAGTGTTCTCAGGACACTAAAGGTGACACTGCTTTATCTGTAATTATTTGCGTATATGTGGAAGCACCCACCAAGAGTATAAATCCCATTGTGGCAGAAACCCCTACACTGATGGACATATAATAAATGTTCATTGAATGAATGGAGGGATCGATGTCAATAAAGCTCTTCTAACCCTTGAGGGTTGAGGGAGTGGTGCTAGTTTGCTACTGAAATATTGACAAAAGACATAAAAGATTGTCAGTGTGCAAGTGTAAAGCTATCTGTTATTTCTCTTTATCACATCTCCATTTTTGTTTCTCCTTCTTTCCAGGAGTCTCTGTATTAGTGCTTCCTACTCCCAGCTACTGAAATCTGTGTTAGTTTCCTATTGCTGTGTAATAATTTGCAACAAATTTAGCAGCCTACAACAATGCACATTTATTATCTCACACTTTTTGTGGGCCAGGAATGTGAGCACAGTTTAGCTGGGTCCTTAGCTGGGCCAGGAATGTGACCATAAAGGTGTCACCCAGGGCTGGGTTTTCATCAGAGGCTCAAATAGGAAAGGATCTATTTCCCACCTTCCTTGGATTGTTGGCAGAGTTTATTTCCTTGCAGCTATAGGTTTCATGGCAGCTTACTTCTTCAAAGTCAGCAACTGAGACAGAGAGAGAGGCCCTAGCAAGATGGGTGCTATGGGGTTACATAATCCCGTGCACATAGTCATGTGCATCTCTTTACCTTTGCCACATTCCACTCATTGAGGCAAGTCATAGGCAACACTCAAGGGGAGGGAATTATACAAAGGTATGAATATCAGACATCAAGGATCATGGGATACCTTAGAGTTTATCCACTGCAACCTTCTAAGACAATGGGACATGGATATGGATATGAATATGGATATGGATATGGATATATCTCCATCCATCCACGAAGTGGATCATTTCTTGGTACTGTAGCTTTTCCACACAGGTTCATAGGCTAGCATCACTCTCCAAAACCAAACTTAAAACCAAGAGTCATTTGGTAAGAAGAAGCACATATACATATGTTTACATTTGTATGTATTTGTGTTTTGAGGGGGCTAGTAAGAGACAGGCGATGGGAGGGAGAAGAATCATTTAGATCAAAGGGAAGAAAGGAACCAGTGATATTTCAGAGAGGGGGTCAGCTTCTGTTGGAAGGAAAAAGGAAGAGGTATTTCCCAGCAGAGAGAAGCCCAAGACAGAATTTTTTACATAGTAGGGTTCCCATCCTACAACATCCCTGGTACTGTTCAAGGTTTCCCCAAGCCCCTTATCTCTGATGTTACCCCCATTCCACAAGAAGCTTAGAATGAGTGCTTCCCCTGAACTGACCTTGAAAGTACTCATCCAGCCTGATTTGTACCCCCTGCACCTGTCCTCTGTCCCCAAGGCTGCCTTAGGGTCCCATCTACTTGACCTAAGCAAGTAAAGTACTGGCCCACTTAGCCAACTCAGGCCCAAGTCTTCATTCCCACAAAGCACATCCTATGTACTATTGATGGCAGCAGTGGCCCATTAGAGCAGCTGCTGCCATGACACTGGCTGCAGTGGGGAAGATGTGACCCGGGCTGCGCGCTCCATGGAGCTGTTGGGGGCTGGAAGCAGGCAGGAGCCCCACCTTCTTAGGCACAGCTGCAGCCAGCCAAGCCATGGCTGTGGACCTGGCATCTCTGCACTCTTGGGGGCTTGGGAAGTTCGGAAGGTTTCCCCTCACTGCCCCTGCAGGCTCAGAGGTGTCTGCTCCCTGCTTCTGGTACCCACTCCAATACCAGAGCAAGGTTGGGGCCAAGCACAGGCCCTGTCACAGCCCAGCTGGGTGTCTGCCTGCCCTCTGCTGCCTTGGTCCCCTCCGGACTTTGGGTGCCGATGAGCATCGGAGGGAGGCCGAGGTGGGAGCTGAGGAAAGCTTGGTGCTGGCCTGCAGGCACCCCTCAGCATGAACAGCCTGGGTGCCATGAATGGTGGCAGCAGGCAAACAGGCTCCTGGGTGGAAAGGGGACAGGTCCCTGGTGAAGCCCCACTTTCAAGCTGGGGAGGGCCTGAAGCGTGGGTACTACAGTGGGGGACATGTGGCCTCGCTGTGTGTTCCACAGAGTTTGGGGACTCCCAAAGACCAGAGTGGGAACTTGTGGTCCTTTTTCTGGGCCAGCCCATGGCCCCCCGTGGACCAATCAGCACACACTTCCTCTCCTCTGAGACCCATAGAAGCCCTGGACTCAGCCAAACTTGAGGAGATGATGGGACAACCAGCTGTGGAGAGAAGCTACCCACTCCAAGGTCTCCTCTCTGCTGAGAGCTGAACACTCATCAGGACACCTGCCCGTGGAGAGGAACTACCCAATGTGGGTCTCCTCTGAGCTGCTCTGTTGCTCAATAAAGCTCCGCTTCACCTTCCTCACCCTCCACTTGTCTGTGAACTTCATTCTTCCTGGAATCAGGACAGGAACTTGGGACCCGCCAAATGGCAGAGCTAAAAGAGCTGTAGCACAAACAGGGCTGAAACACACCCCTGGCTCCCCATGTTGCAGGTGCCAAGAAGGAGAGCAAAGAGAAGGAGAGAAGAGCTGTTGCCCTTCAGGGACCCCAGAGCTAGGAGCTCCCTGACTAAGCCAGGGCAGTGAAACATCCTTTCTGGGGCTTTGAAGTTCCTGGCGTCTCCAACCTTCCAGGTGTTACTGCATTCCCTGGTGTCAGCTGTGGAAATTGCTTACAATACGCCTGGTCCAGCTGCAGCCTCGCAGGGAGCCAGTGCCTGTGCCGGCACCTGAAGCTGCCTTCCCTGCCATCGCCAGCATGCCTGGCTGTGCACAGTGGCTGGACCCTACACTTGCTCACACACCCCTTGCTGCTCTGCCCCTGGCTCCCCCTTGGCAGGCATGGGGTCCAGGCCGGTAGCGCAAGCCAAACGCAGCCAGCCAGGCCGAGTGGGCAGAACGAGCTCTGTGTTCCTGAGCAAAACTTGGACAAGGGCGCCACTGGCCACAAAATTTCTAGCTGGTGAAGCGACACTCCAAGAATCCTATGACACTGGGGCCTCTCTCCTTCCTGACCAGGAAGGCTGGATTCCAACCCCCTCCAGAGCTATCTGCTGTGGCTTTAAGAGAATGACTCTGAGTTAAACAGTGAAAACAGGACATTCGGCAAGAAGAATCCTTCTCAGGCCTGGGAAGCGCCATATCTATTATTAAGGGATGAAGTCTCTGGGTACTTAATTTAGGAAACTTGCTGCAAGCCAGATGGATAATGCCAAAGGCCAGATGTAGCCTCAACTAGAGTTTCCTTAGCACAGCCTTAATTCATTTTTGATAGTTTTTTCTTTTTAATACTTCAAAATCTCGCTCTTTTAAAACTGTCAAGATTAGTGACCATTTCCAAGGACAGACCTTGAATTATCATTACTGCCCATATTATGTCTTCATTATATTTTCCTTATTTATTTTGATATACAAGAATTGGTAAGTGTACATGTCTAAACTTCTATACTAGATGGTACACTTTTGAGGATGGGATTCCCTCTTTTAATTAATTCAGCTCTCTCCCCAAACTCCCAAAATACAGTGAAATGTACAGAGAGAAAACCGATTTGTTAACCAAATAATCTATCTCAATGAATAGTGTGAAATAGGATAAGACATTAAAACTTTATAGTCCCTCAGTTTCCCCTATTATCTTTAACATGATTTTTAAGCTCACTTTCTACTCTAGACCATAAATGCCAAGAGGTTTTGTTAAGCAAATTAAGAGAGCAAACAAAAAAGAGGAATGTTTTTAACCTATTTTAAGAGAACAAAATGCTTTCAAGTGCTTAACGGTATCTATTTTTACACATATGGGATCATTAAAATATCAGGGGAGCCAGCTGCCATCAGGCAAATGCTTTGGATGTTCTCATTGCAAACCCTTCTGACCCACTGTACTTAGAAAGCCCCTTCTCTGGTGAACAGAACTTCCCTTGAAGTAGGTAACTTCAAAGAGGCAACGTGGTAAACTGGCAAGCCCTCAGATCTCTTATCTGAAAAACCAGTAAATGAATTTAATGATACTGAGGAAGTCTAATATAATAGTAGAAGCAGCTCCCACTCAATCAGGCCTTTGCTATTCTGGTAGATCCCTAAAGAACATTGCACTCCTATACCTGGTGTGATGGGGGAGCGCCAGGATCAAGAGCCACAGATCTGGGTTTAAGTGTTCCTTTCCTCTGTCACTCACTGGCTATGTGACATGGACCAATTAACTTGCTTGCTCTGACCTTCGGTTTCTGTCTAGATTTGTCCTTCCATCCTGACAAGCATATTATAAAGATCAAATGAGGAAATGAGGTAATGAGTAGGCAAGCTCTTTGGGTACTGAAAAGAGATACAGATGTTAGCTCTATATTTTAAAATATCCCATCAATCACATTGTGATTTAATTAGCATAGGCCATTTCCCACAAGCTAGTGCAAGTCATAGGAATTTGACTGTATTGTGTTAGCATGTTACTGGATTCTTTTGCAGACACACTGTGAAGCAATCAGGTACGATAGTTAATAGTATGCCATTAAAGGCAACTAGACTTGGATTTGAATAACAATTTTGTAATTTACTAGCTAAGACTTTGGGAAAGATACTTTACCTCTCCTAGCCTCAGTTTCCAATTCTGCAAAGCAGCATTAGTTGAAAAATAATAATAGCTGTGTTATGGACTGAATGTTTGTATCCCTCCCGAGTTCATATAGTGAAGCTGTGACCTTCAGTGTAATGATATTTGAAGATGGCATCCTGGGAGGTAATTGGGGTTAGAGGAAGTCTTGAGGGTGGGGCACTTATGATAGGATTAGTGCCCTCATAAGAAGAGACACTAGAGAGCTTGCTCATTCTCACTTTCTTCACCTTGTGAGGACATAGCTAGAGGGGGGACATCGTGTAAGTTAGGAAGCGACCCCTTTCCAGAACCCAACCATGCGGGCACCCTGATCCTGGGATTCCAGCCACCAGAACTGTGAAAATAAATTTCTGGTGTTTAAGCCTTCAGTCTGTGGTATTTTGCTTTGGCAGCCCAAGCAGACTAAGACAATCTACCAGAGTAAAAAATAATCAGAAAGATAATAATCACTGAATATTAAAACCAGAGGAACTTTAAACCAAGAAATTAATTACCCAAGTGCTAGAAGAACTGAAAACTCAGCAAGGGCCAGTGAGGCAACTCAGAGATCAAGAGCAAGGCACTGCTGCTACCCCAAGACTGCAAGGACAAAGGGAGGCTGTGGGGTTACGAGAGCTCAAGGTTCAGGTCACCCATCGGAAACTGAAACCACAGTGAGGCTGTCTGGGGTAATCAAGAGATTCAGAGGAGGTGTAGCTGCTGATGCAAGCAGAGAGAGAGAAATGCCCTTAATTCTCCCTTCCTCCCACCCTCAGACTCCTCCCAGTGCTTCTCATTGGCTGTAGCAACCAAGTTCTAGTGACATCAGAACCTGGGACGCACAGATCTTGATGATGAGGACACCCTGTGTACATAGCATAACAGGGAGGAGAAGATTGGCTTCAATAGCAAATAGTCCAAGGACCAGCACAGTCACCTTCTTGGGATTCATATTAGTTAATTGAAGATTAATATTAATTGTATGAGCGATCCTGGCTATTCAATTAAGTATTTAATTTAGAAACTCAATGCTGACTTATACCATGGTTCCGTTAGAGCCAGATCTTTCTCTTACTATATTAGACATCCTGAGTGTCAATAGGCTCTTTCACATGTTCCAGGCACTTTCACATATGTAATCTCATTTAACTCCAAAGAATTTATGCTTTTCTCCATTTTCCTTCCTATCTGCTCAGTGGTCTTATCCCTAGCAACTGAGGGGTGCCAGAATGTGGGGTTTAAAAGTTGGCCCTTCTCCATGTAGCTCCAACCTAGTTGTCCAGGGAAATGCCCGCCACCTCTTCCCTGTGAACCCTATGCTGCAATCACTTTGGAGAACCCCCTACCAGTTCCCAGAATGCTCACTCTTTCCTGCTTCCTAGATAGCATTCATACTGTCCTTTGTATAGCCTTCTTTTCAGGACCAGCTCATTGTCCCCTCCTCTGTGAAGCCTAGAAACTCAGCTCACTGGCAGAATGCAGCACTTCCTCCTCCATCTCCCTAATATGCCCGAGGCTCCTGAGATTATTGTAGGGATTATCTGGTTGCAGGAGTAGCATCCTCTTCTGTTAGATCATGAGATTCTGGTTGGCAGCTCAGAGAATCTGGAGGCTGAATCCTGGAGGAAAAGCTTACACCCTGTGTGGCACAAGGATTTAGAGCCCAAGAGACTTAAGTCTGAGCTCTAAGTCTAAGTCTGATCCCAGGAGACCCATTCTGATCTCTACCAATTCCTAGCTGGGAATTTAGACAAGCGAATTAATCATTGAGCGGGTTTTCCCTCTGGCTAAAATAGGGAAGACAAGTGCAAACCATCTCTCAGGGTTATTTTAAGAATTAACTTAGATAATCCATGTCAAACGCTGGTAGCAGTAGGAAATTTTTACCAAAGGCTGATTTCCTTCCCCTTCCTTCTCACCTACAGTTAACCTCAGGGTAGTGAGGCCCAGGAGTCATATCTGGCCTGGTGTAGGAAAAAAGGACAAGAGAGTAAATATTTTAGGCTTTATGGGGCACATTCAGCTCCTCTCACATATTCTTCTTTGTTTTATTTATAATTATTTTTTTACAATTCTTTAAAAATGTAAAAACCATTTTGCAATCCAAAAACAGGTCATCAGGATGGATGTGACACACTGGCAGCAGTTTGCTGACCTGTGTTCTACTACATGGCTTAGCAATCTGTTTAGCCTTAGCCTGAAGCTTCCCCCTCGCTGTTTCCTTTCTTCTTTTACTTGTCTTCTTTTTTCTTTCCTTTCATTTTATCCATGTTCTTTTAATGGAGAAGTTAAAAACCCAAGTGTTAAGTCAGCCAAGCCTGGGTGCAAATCTCAACCCCAATGCCAAATGTTGAATAACTGCAGACAAGTTACTTAATATCTTGTAGCCTCTGTTCCGGCACCTTTAACATGATCCTGTAAAAACATCCTCCTAAAACTGTTGGGAAGTTTGAGAGAGAGGATGTGCCTGCAGTGAAATACTGGAGACAGTTCCAAAGGCTTCTGAGAGCTGATTGTTAAATTCTCAGGAAATTTACAAGCCAGCTCTTAGGCTGTTGGTAGCTTGAAATAAGCCATGGTGCACATACTTACACTACAGAAATTGGCAAACACTACAAATCAGTCTTCCTCCCCACTCCCCAGCCAGTTGTTAAATGTTTACAGCACACCACTGTATTCTAAGCACTTTTCCCCCCTCACTCTTCTTACCTCCTTGGATCTCCCTGTTTCCAGTTTCACACTGCAAGGAATTAATGATATACCAGGAGAAATCTTGAGAGAGGAAAACATGCAAGCCTCCCAGGAAACTCTTAACAATAAGATCTTCACAATTCACACATCCTTTTAACCACTGTTGTGTTTTTCAGGCTGCAGAGTGCTACCCACTCAGTTAACACCCGTTACGTTGAAAAGCATTTGCTTTTCACAAGGAGGCATGTAGACTTTCCTATAAGTGCCAATAGAGAAAAAAGTAGATTGCTCCGTGATTTCCCAAATGCTAAGTGCAGCGAGACTGAGAGCTAGTAGAGTTTCTGAAGATGCCATGTACAATTGATAGATTCTGTTAATAAACCTAAGAGGAAGAACAAATTTGTGAAAGGAAAACACTTAACTAAAATGAATGGGCATTTCAAACCAGAAAATCTTCTGGGAGATATTCTTCTTCCTGAGTGGGGCGTTAAGTTTTAATTATTTTTTATGGTAGAATAAAATATTCTTATTTTCCTTGACTTATAATCTTTTAGGTTCACTGTTTGACCCAGAAGATGAAGATACAAGATTTAAATTCTTTTCAGAGAATCCATTGTTTTTTGTTTTGTTTGGTTTTGTTTTTATTCAATTTAACAAACTATTGAATACTCTACCAGCTAGGAGTTGTGCTTGGCTTCTAGCCACAGAGACCACAGGACAGTGGTTTCAAGGAGATAAAAGTTTGTTTCACTGAAATGTGAAAGAAGTCTAGAGTTATGCATCTAAAGCTGACATGACACCTCTTTCTATTTTTGTCTTCCTTAAACTATAGCACCAGGCATTCATCCTTAATGTTCCTTCATGGTCCAAGATGGCTGCCAAAGCTGTATTAACCATATCCACATGCTCGGCAGAAAGGTGGGAGAGGGTGGGAGAAGAGCTGTCTACGTTTCTCTCCAGAGATTTTCCAGAACTCCCACCCATCAGCTTCTGCTTGATCTTATGGACCACTCCTAGCTGTAAGGAAAGCTGAAAAACAGCCCTCAAGCTAAGCACATCACCACCCCAAATAAAGTCAGAGCTCAGTCACTAAAGAAAAAGGGAGAAGGGTTATCAGATGGGTAACCAGCAATGTGCATTTGCTATAAGTGTTCCTTGCTCAAACATTTGTGTGTGAAGGAGAGAGAGGATGAGGTGGGGGGCGTGGGAGAGGTGTGTTGAATTTTGGGGACAAAGTAAAAATACATTTTTAAAAAGAGATTAAGACATTCCATGGTCTCAGACAATGTGTGATTTGGTCAACAAAACTCACGGTCAAATACCCACAAATACTCACGTGCACATGCACAGCCACAAACACATGCATAGCAGCCTTTGTAGATGAAGTAACTAAATGAATTTTAAAAAGCACAAACAGCCATGGAAACACTATGTTAATTCATGCTGCCAGTGTTCCAGAGCATATGATGCCTAAACTCTTTGCTTGGTTTCTCCCTATTTGGTCTAGAGTTGAGTGAGTTTGTGTGTGTATCTGTGAATGTACTCATCCTTTTTTGTAAAAATGAAAGTGGATAGAAAATGAAATAGAGAATTCTTTCCCAATTTATTTCTACTTCTCTCCTTCATTTTCTATGTTGAACTAAGAAAAAAACATTGTAATGCCATCACATATGTATATATGTATTTTTCCTGTGTCTTCTTTTAAAAAATATTTAAGATCTACAGAGATAGACATAAAAACAATTTTAAAACATCAGGAAATGGGAGTAAAATGAAAATCATCATGAAAAAAGGCAACGTAGAAAGTAGTTAAGAGCTAAGATTCCAGGACTTTGTTCCAACCTGGCTCCCTTCTTTTCTTAGCTACACAACTCTGGGCAAATAATTTTGTGCATAAAACAAAGTTTGTGTTAAGTACTTATTTGTGGCATTTTCCACTCGTGGCATCATATCAGCACTCAATAAGTTTCAGATTTTGGAGCATTTTGAATTATGGATTTTCAGACGGGGATGCTCAGCCTGTAGCTATATGAAGTAGGTAATGATTTTATCACCATTTTGCAAACAAACAAAAAAAACCCTGAGGCTCAGAGAGGCAAAGTCTCCTGCTGAGCTTCACGGCTAGTTAAATGCTAGAATGAGGATTTGAACTCAGGATAGGATGTATTTCGCTGCTGATGTCTGAATGCCATCACTGACAGGTCTTCTTTGAGTGGACAGAATGTGTATGGGGGACTTGTTAGTTTGGTGTGGACTCAGTTTTCAGAGGAAGGAAGTGAAGGGTGATTCACAGCCCAGGGCATCCTGGAGTGAGACAGATCTGGATGGCAGCTGGGAGGAAAGTTGAGATCAGGGAGAATGTGGGAAGCTACTGGGCAGACAATGGCATAGAACAAGGAGGTGCAAGCATTCATTCATTTTTGCAATTTGTAAATGTTATCTACGAATTTCCTAGGTGCTGGGAATAGTAGTGACAGTGAAAGAAAGAAATGGTCTCTGCCCTTGTAAAGCTTACAGTCAAATGTTCAGAGATACTATTTATAGACTATCACAAGTAACTGTAGAATTACAACTGTGATAAGTGAGTGCTTCAAAGAGGTTGAACATGGTGACATAAGATCCAGGTCAAGGACTTTGGATTGTGGGTAGCATGTCATAGCAATTCAAGCTCGCTGAGCTCCCACCCCATTTGCAAAGGTTTCCAAAGCAGGCACATGTCATTTACTAGGACTTGCTGGTAATTCAGAAAACTCTAGGAAAGCTAGACCAGTCCACCACTTCTGGAAAGAAAGAAGAGACACTCTCTACACAGGGTCATAGACTGCGTGAGTTCTTCTCATGAATGCAGGCTCAGGGTGAAGTCACATGGAAATATTCAGGCACTGTAACACAAAAAATGCTCAAACCAATGCTGGGGACAACCATGCCCCCATAAGCAGCTGGGCATATTTCCAAGTAAGCTGACCTTTTGTTACATGTTTCTGGAGGCGAGTAGAAGAACAGCAATGAGCAGAAATCACACAAAAGTGCCTGACCTTGCTTGTTCTGGGGAGATTGTTTGACTCCAAAACACCTGCACTCAAATTATTTCAGGCTGTTGCTGACTGAAAATAGAGCTCTGGAGATAAGTTCTCTTCAATCCTGTGATTTAAAATCCTATCAAAAAAGATGCCTGGGAAAATTACACTGAGCAGCACAAATGACTTAAGAATCTAGGTCAATCTGTGAATGAGGTATTTACAAAGCACAGGAAGCTTGAGCCTCCCCTGGCCACCCGTAATCCCCTGGATGTTCATCCCCTGGTATCTTTGCATGTCCATGGATCTGACCTTCTCACCCCTTCTTGGGGGTCCTCTGGAACTCATGCTGTGTTATCAGAAAAATGTCTCTGCATTTTCAACTACTCTGAATTTGTCCTTTCCACTGTGGATGTGTCGCACACCCTAGGAAGGTACCACTTACGTCATCTTCTATGTAAATGGTATCCTATCAAGTTGGACAACGCCGGCAACACTGCCTCTACTTGTTGCCCTGCTAAATCCTTACTCTTCTAAGTGCAGGCTATTTTTTTTTTTCTCTCTCTCACAGCTCATCCTTGCTTCCAAGTTTAACTTCAAAATAGTTTTCCTCCTGCCTTCAAAATCCCTAAGCCCTTCAGTTACCCAATAGCCCTCTTTGTTACTGTGAAACACAAACCCTGGAGAGCCCCCTTCTCCAGTGGCTTTAGCACCAGACTGTCCTTTACTGTACTGCTACTCACATCATTCTTGCACACTTCAATATTCATGTGTATAATCCATCCATCACTCTGGCCACCCCGTTCCTCAATCTCCTCACTTTCAACTATCTGTTCCTTCATCCCACCTCATTTATGTAACCCTATAATCATGTCCTTGACCTTGTAATCTTCTCAAAAATCTCAATTTTGAGTGCCCTGTTTTGTTTTGTTTTGTTTTTTTCTTTTTTATCACCAGCTCTTGTACTTTAGGCTCACTTCCTCTAAATATTTTTAATCCAAAAATTCCTTAGTCTCATCAAGATGACCCATCCATTGGAGCCACATTGAGAGAACTAACTCCACTTTCCTTCTTCCTTGCCCAGTGAAGAGTTTATGGTCATTATGATTATTTCTTTATAAGCACTCTTAAATCACCAGCTTCCATTTCTGCAGAGCCAACAAGACTAAGCCCAAACCGATTAAACCCTACTATCTCTTACTCTAAACGTGCAGTCCACACAGCTGAATGTTTCTAGACAGAAACACACCACATGATTGCAAATCTCAAATAGGCACTAAAGTAGACATCTATAATTTTTCACTCTTCAAAACTGTTTCATAGTTTTTTCTCTCTTCTCAAATTTCATGCACCTGTGCCCTTCCACTCTTGACCTTGTGTTATATTTCACTAAAAAAATAGAAGCAGACATTAAACAAAGAACTTCTTCCCACCTCCAAATTCCCACCCTGTCTGCACTGGAGATGCTCGGTTTCCCCTCATGTTGGTTTGAATGAAGCATCCCTGCTCCTGGCAAAGGTGATCCCTATGCCTTTGCCCTGGACCTCAACTTCTCACCTTTTCCTAGAATCTGCTCTGGTAATTATCCTTTCGACTCTTTTGCATTATGGATCTTTCCCTCTCTACTAATTTATCCCAATCAGCACACAAGAATGCTGTAGTATCCTTGTCTTAAAATGAATAGCAAAAGAGCTCAAGCCCACATTTCTTCCAACCTCTGCCTTATTCCCAGTTTTCCCTCTATAGCAAACTTCCTCCAATATAGTAACCACTAGCCACATACTTGTGCTGTGTATTGAGATGTGCTGTGTAAACACACATACCAGATTTCAGAGCCTTTGTAAAATAAAAAAGTAAAGTATTGCCAGGCATGGTGGCCCATGCCTGTAGTCCCCACTACTACCAAGGCTGAAGTGGGAGGATCACTTGAGCCCAGGATTTCTAGGCTGCTATGAGCCATGATCATGCCTCTGCACTCCAGTGTGGGTGACAGAGAGAAACCTTGTCTCTAAAAAACAAAATATGTGTCTCACAAGCAATTTTTATATTGATTACATATTTAAATTATAATATATTTTATTAAAATTAATTTAGCCTGCTTCTTTTTACTTTATTAATGTGCTTAATATGGCCATTTATTATGTAGCTACTAGAAAATTTAAAATTACATACATGGCTCACATATGTCACTTGCATTATATTTCTATTGAACTGCACCCATCTACACAGCCTCCTCTGTGACCATTAGTCCCACGGCTCTAAATATCCTAAATATGATCTATAGGAAGATAGATGTCCTTTGACTCTCAACATTTTCAGCTCTGGTCTTTCTTCAGAACTCCACTTTGCTATGCCCCATTATCTATTCAATAGTTCTACATGGATGTCTAAAAGAGATCTAAAACTGACCAAGGACGAAATAGAACTACTGCCTATCCTCTACCCTAAATTGTCTTCTCCAATTCTCCTTATCTTAGTAAATAGCACTACTGGTAGTGCTAGCTAAAAATATAGGTGCTATCCTCGATTCTTTCAATTTCTTCTCTCCTTTCCTCAAAGTCACCTGCAAATTCTATTGACTCTGTCTCCAAAACACATCCTGAATTCGTCTATGTTTCTCCTTCTCCACTACTGCTAATTTAACACAAGCCCCACTTCATCTCTCCCTAGTAAGCTTGGAACTCATAACCCTGCTTCCACTTTCCCACCTTTCCATTTTGCACACATTATTCAGAATGGTATTTCTTAAACATAAGTCATATAAAGTGCCTCCCTGGTTAAAGCACTCCAGCAACTTTTGATTACACTCAGAAACGAACACCAATCCATTCACTCTGACTTCCAAAGCCCTGGCTGATCTGAACTCTACCTACCTCTCTGGTTTCATTTAATTCCTTCCTTCCTTTCACCCACCACATATCAACTGCTTGACCTTTCATGTCCTCTAACCGGCCAAGTTTGCTTCTGCCTCAAGGCCTTCACAGCAGCTGGTTCCTCTATCAAGACTCTGCCTTTTCCACCCCACTCCCATTTGCATGACTGGTCTGTTATTCACAGCTTAAATGCCAGTTCCTTAGGCAAGTCTTCCTTAACCCTTCAAACTAAAATATTCCCTGTATTATCACTCTACTTCTCTAAATAGCACTTACTGCTCAGACATTTCCTTGTAAATTCATTTATTTCTATATTGTCTCTTCTCCTCTTAGAATACAGATGCTCCTTGACTTATGATTAAGTCTTAAGTGGGGTTACATCCCAATAAACCCATGGTAAGTTGAAAATATCACAAGTTAAAAATGCATTTAATACCCCTAACCTACTGAACATTGTAGCTTAGCCTAGCCTACCTATTACCTTAGTAATATAGGTTAGAACAATACTCATCTAAAGTTTTTTTTAAGTTTTAAAATTGTGGGAGTTTGTGTTCTAAGAAATCTGCAACTACTCCCAAGGTAGTAAAAATATTCTCCTAGAAATTTCGTAGTTTTCTTTTAAATTTAGGTCTATGATCCACTTCAAATCAATTTTTATGATTCAAGTGAGGTGGGGGTTAAACTTCATTTCATCCTATATGAACTTTCAGTTGTTGCAAGAATGTTTGTTTAAAAAAGACCTTCTCTTTTCCCATTGAATTATCTTGACATCCTTGCCATTGGTATTTAGTTGTGAAGCACTAAAAAGGGGATGTGAAGTCTTCTGTGCATTAGAATGGCTTTTTGACCAATAGGCTTCGTGGCAGAGCCACTGAGTAGCAAGTCAGCTTTTTTATTAGTGAGTGTCCTAAATGTTATTTAATCCATAGGTCTTGATTCTGAGATCTTCTGGGTTCTCCAGGGAAAGACTCACATTCTCTTGCCTAATAGTACAAGGCTAGCCTAAGACATTCTGGGAGCTGGTCTGGAGAAGCAATGTTGGGGATTCACCATTCAGTATGAACTTTGTGTTCAGTACAGTCTCTCTCCTTCTTCGTGTCTGGTAAGTTGGGTCTATTTTGGTTTCATTTCACAAAAGTATAAGCTTCCCATCTCTCTTGGAGTTAGAGGAAAGATTAACATCCAACTCTGAGTTGCGAAGTATTGTTTTAACTTTTCTCGGACAGATTTCGGACCTGAGGACCATAGGGCTTGCTTATTTGGATGTTTCCCTTTACCATCAAGGCTTATTCCACTCTGCGACGTTCTTGCCATTCTACTTTGTCTTTGGATATTATGTAGTTGTATTACAAGTCTCTTAATTTTATTAAAATTTCTGTTATAATTTCTTATTGTCTTTGTTATTTTTGTGTGATGTCTGTGAGGGAAGAAGAAAAATGGTCCCATCACTTAAAAGTGTAAGTCATGATTTCACATTTATAGAGGTTATTGGGCTTAGAGGGTGATGAATTGGAGGATCCTATTGTGACTCAGCTGAATTTGAAGACATTAAACACAACCAATATGTTGATATGTACAAGATGTTCCATTCATTTTAAGTATGCTTTTTTTTTTAAAGAGATGGTCCGTTACTCTCTGTCACCCAGGCTGGAGTGTAGTGGAACAATCATAGCTCACTGCACCTTGAATTTCTGGGCTCAAGTGCTCCTCCCATTTCAGCCTCCCAGGTAGCTGGGACCACAGGCAGATGCCACTATTCTTGGCTAATTTTTTAAACTTGTATAGAGATGAAGGTCTTGCATGTTGCCTAGGCTAGTCTTGGACTCCTAGCCTCAAGTGGTCCTCCTGCCTCTGTCTCCCAAAGCCCTAGGATTACAGGTGTGAGCCACCACACCCGGCCATAAATATGCCTTTTTTTTTTTTTTTTTTTTTTTTTTTTGAGAAGGAGTGTTGCTCTGTCCCCAGGCTGGAATGTAGTGGTGTGACCTTGGCTCACTGCAACCTCTGCCTCCCAGGTTCAAGTGATTCTCCTGCCTCAGCCTCCTGAGTAGCTGGGACTACAGGCACGCGCCAGCACGCCCAGCTAATTTTTGTGTTTTTAGTAGAGACAGGGTTTCACCATGTTGACCAGGATGGTCTTGATCTCTTGACCTCATGATCTGCCTGCCTCGGCCTCCCAAAGTGCTGGGATTACAGGCATGAGCCACTGCGCCCAGCCAAATATGCCTTTTAAACCTAAAACAATATCACACTGTTGCCTGTTGGGTCAATCTTACTGATTCCCTGCATAACCTTTCTGATATTTTGCCCTTACCATCTTTTAAGTAATTCTCCTTTATCTTTCTTTCAGCCAGCAGTTTTGAGCACTTATTATGTATTAGTCACCGTACTAGAAAATGGGATGTAATGATGAACATGATAAACATGTTTCCAGCACTCAGCGGATTATATTCCAGTAACAGACAAGAATAGCAACCAGACAATTATTATATGAGTAGGTAAGTGCTGTCATAAAGGCACATCAGACCATTATAAGAGCGGCTGGAAGGTACACTTAATGCTAGACTTGAGAGCTTGAGTTTCAAGAAAATCACACAGAGAAAGTTCATCTATGAGAACTGAAGGGAGAGGGGTAGTTAGCCAAGCTGGGGAGCAGAGTGGAGGTAGAGAACTGGTAAGGAGAAGAATGATTCAGCCTGAGACAACCACCTGGGAAAAGATCCAGAGATGAGAACATTATCATTTAAAAGAAGGCATTGAGAGCAAATTCTTAGGCTTCAGTGCTTCATTTGCTATAAAGCACTTCTCTAGAAGTGGTCTGCGGAACCCTGCTTTAGAATCACCTGAGGCCACTAATTAAAAAGCAAATTCCTGGGTCCCATTCCAGATGTACTAAATTCTAATCTCTGAGGATGAAACCTGAGAATCTAAATTTTTGATTAACTGCCCAGGTGATTCTTCTACATATCAAAATTTGAGCATTTGTGGGATTTGGGGCTGGAAACTGGTAAACAAGATCTAGATAAAAGAGCGTTGTAAGCCACATTAGGGAGTTTAGAAATTATCCTAAGAATACAGTCATTGGAAGTATCTTCTGATCCATTGCTAGAAGAGTGACCACTGCATATTTTTACCTTGGATACACAGCATGTAGCATAAAGCCTTTCAAGAATTCAGGTCATTTTATGACACAAAAGTATAATAATTTTTTAAAAAGTGTTGCCAAGAAAAAGGAAAAAAGAGAAATCAAGGTTTGAAAAAAGGAGGAAGGGAGCAAAAGAGAGAGGAGAGAGAGAAAGAGAGTTGTTAATAAAAAGCCTAGATACCTATTTTCCCTTTACCCTAGTGAAAATCATTGCCTCACATCACAGTTAATCTGTTCCCAGAAACACTTCTCACTGAAATGGAGCATCTGTAGTAGAGATTGCTAGTGCTTTCCCATTTTGTCTTCCTCTCCACCAGGGCACAGTGGACATTTTTGTTTTTCCACAAACGATCCTGTGCCTGCAGTTGGATAAGACCATATGACTACTTCTGGCCAATGGACTGTGGGAAGGGGCATTTAATTACCAGTATAAGACTGTATCTCAGCCAGGCACGGTGGCCTGTACCCATGCCTGGCTGAGAGTAGCCGCAGCTACTTGGGAGGCTGAGGCAGGAGGATTACTTGAGCCCAGGAATTTGAAGCTGCAGTGAGCTATCATTATATCACTGCACTCAAGGCTGGGCAAAAGAGCGAGACCCAGTCTCAAAAGAAGAAGAAGAAAAAAATAGATTATATCTCACTCTCTTCTCTTGCTGTGTTGATCATGCATGAAGGAATTCTCATGTAAAAAAGTTGATGAAACTCTAAGATCAAAGCAGCCGAGACTGCTGAGCCCACATGTGGCAGTTTTCTTAGGGAGTCTCCTGAAACCTTAATGGATTTGGTGTGAGAAACGTTTGTTGTTTCATGAAACAGAGTGGAGGACACTTGTCACCACAGCATAGCTGGGCATATTCTGCCTAGTGTAACATCTATTCTTTATTATGTACCTCTGTTAACAACAGTTCTATTTCAATTATGATCCTCCTCTCTCCACCCAATCTCAACTAAAATTCAATGGTGCTTAGTGGAGTTAGGGAGTCATTCAATTTCCATTTGCCCAGTATTTCCTGATTGCTCTCTAAACTTTCCCAAGGCATCAATACCATGAAACCAACTATTTAATTTCAGCGAAACGGCTACTCAATTGTATCAGAGTCATTTGAAAAGAAGTATGAAATAGAAAACTGTTATGTGATAGCTAATGTTAAAGATGTTTGGAAGAGAGGAAATAGAAGTGTAAATACAAGGACATGCAACCTGAAGTCCTAGGGAAACAAAGCACATATATTCAATCAGCTACTTTGTGTTGAGTTCATCCAAAGTCCTATTGCCCTTTCTTTAGGAGGGCAATTCCCACATTTCAGTGTGCATAATAATCACCTGTAGAGCTTGTTGAAAACTTAGATTCCTAGGCTCCATCCCCGGAAGTTGAAATTAAGTGCATCTGGGGTGGGCCTAGGAAATCACATTTTAATAAGTGGCCTCAGGTGATTCTAAAGCACAAGTCTACAGAAAAGTGCTCTGCAGAATTGAAGCACTGAAGCCTAAATATTTGCTACCAATGAGGTCTTATTGCAGCAAACCCAAATGGGCTCAATAATCTCATTGAGTTTAACTCTTAAGGAGATGCAAAGCTCAGCTAAACAAAATAACTTAATCTTAGGGGGTTCCCTTGTGGGTCAAAATGACCCTCCCTTGAGGATTCCAGAGAACTAGTGTTTGAGTAATTGCTCAATGGTGTGGTCTCAATCGTATGTGCCATAGAAGTTCAGAAAAGAGAGATTAAAATCTGGGGTTGGGACTAATCACAGAAAAAGTTACTATGAAGATTCTAGGATATGAAATACCTGTGATAGTTTTTAAAAATAGGGGAATTTTTACTGATGAGTGGCAGAAAATTGAGTGGCCAGAAAGTCCATTTGGATAAGCCAGTGATTTTGGCCAGGGCATGAAAAGTAATCAAAAGAGAAATACTAATGAAAATGAATAAGTATCTGTTTCCACAACTAATCTCCTCTTCCTTACTCACAAACTATTTCTCTGCCATGTGGTCCTTAGACAAGGAGTAGACTATAACTCAGGCTACTGACTTCCCAGAAGATGCTAAATAAAAGGATCTCAGTCCAATGCAACCCAGGTATCAGATCCAGCCCCAGCAGAGAGAAGATGCTTCCACTGGAGACTGGAGGAAAGAGAATGCCAAGAGTCAACTCATACCACAGATTTTCAAGTATTCTGGGAGACTCAATCTAGAAGAAAGTATACTTCAAGACCTCATTTGAATGCCCATTTGCTTTAAGTAATAATCAATGGTTACACGTGAAGTATTAAAACAATGGTCTCCGGTGACAAGGACCTCCTAGAAATTATCATGTATAAATGAACTGTTCCCACTTAAAATTTGACATTGATAAACTTCTAACTGTAACTCTGACAGAAGAATATTTGCGCAGTGTGCCAGCTATTCCCAGGAAAGCTTAGTGCTCAAGAAATTCTTTAATGTCTGAAGCATTTCCATTGGTGAAGAGTACCTACTTTAATGATCAATTTATAATTACACAATATAATGTATATATACACATATATGTGGGTATACATATGTGTGTGTGTTTTTAAGATACATGAAGAAAACATTTTTTTCTTAAAACATTGTGAAAGTTGATCATACGAATTGGGCCATCTTGCCATACCCAACTAAAACAAAGTTGAGAAGCCGGAGGCAAAAAGCACTCAGCACACATAGCATCGCTCCAAAAATACAATTATCTGCAAGCCTGGCTGCTGAAACTATCTGCTGTAACCTGGAACCAGTTTTATCTAATAGCTACTGAAACAATCTGCTACAACTCCAAGACAACTTTTGCCTACAGTGTCACTTACCAGTCAGAGATTGCCAGCTCCCAAAACTTTACTAGTGCCAATGAACTTTCTCAAAGTATCAGAAATCTTTCTAGATACAAAGAAAAAAAAAAAAAAAAAACCTTTTCAGGCCACTCAAGCTTATAGGATCTGGCTTATTTCCCAACTCTCAGGATTTTGTTGTTTCTTCCAAGGTGATTCAAACCCAAGCCACTGTTCAACAAACTGAGCTTCCTTTTTTGTTGTTAAATTTAACTTGTTGGCCAGGCACAGTGGCTCACGCCTGTAATCCCAGCACTTTGGGAGGCTGAGGCAGGCGGATGAGGTCAGGAGTTCGAGACCAGCTTGACCAACATGGTGAAACCCCATCTCTACTAAAAATACAAAAATTAGCCAGGCATTGTAGCACACGCCTGTAATCCCAGCTAATCAGGAGGCTGAGGCAGGAGAATCGCTTGAACCCGGGAAACAGAGGTTGCAGTGAGCTGAGATCACACCACTGCACTCCAGCCTAGGTGACAGAGTGAGACTCCATCTCAAAAAGAAAAAAAGAAAAAATGTAACTTGTTACATCAATAAAAATTTTAAGGTCCCCACTTTGACATAGATTCTATTGTTTTGTAACTTATGTCTTGCCATGAAACAATACATTAAGTCTTACTTGGCCATTGTTGCCAAATCAAATATTCCATCATCGCAATATATAGTTTTGATAGCATTATAAAAATGTTTATACTCTTTATTAATATTTTCTTATAATTTAATGGAATCTGTCAAGCATTTTTATCTTCTATGAGATAAGAGATAATATCTACATACTTATCTTTTCTCCCAAGGGCATTTGGTTAATTTATCTTCTTGGAACACAATGTTGAACCTATTTTTTATTTAATGATGGTACGTGGCTGCTGGCACTATTTACCTGTTCAATCCCCTTTCTACTTGATTATTAGGTATGACTACCAATGTTGATCAGTCCCTCCTGTTCTTGATACAATTTCTACCTTTGCTTGGTGTTCTAAGAAGTAACTCTGTTTACACAAATAGAAACAATTTCACACTTATATTTTAGGAACAACCATATGCTTAACTGAAGATATGAAGATAGAAAATTATGTATACACATGTGTGTATGTAGTATGTATGTATTTACTTGTAAATTGCCCCCTTTGTCATTTGAGTACCAATCCTAACGACTTTCAAGATATTATAGTGTAGTTTGGAAACCATAGATTATAACTGGGATCTACAGAACTTATAATGCCACTTGCTAATTGAATGTGATCTTTACCATGTTTGGAGTTCCTTATCTGTAAACTGAGAATATAAAAGTAGACCTTCCTCACCAGGATACTGTAAGGATGAGAAGTAAATTGTTCTAATTCTGAAAACACAAAGTCAAAAAATAATGTAGATGATAACCAAGATGAAATTCCTTTTTTTCTTATATCCCAGAAACTTCTCCCACAAGCCCAGTATTCAACTCTCTAAGTTAGTGAATGGCCAACATGAAAAGGTCTCAAAGACAGTGAACCTAATGGCTAAGTTTCCAATCAATAGAACTCACTAGGTATTCTTAAGAAAGGAAGGCCACGTTTGCTTTTGTTCCATGTATCCAGGCTGGACTATCTGAGAGAGCTGTCTGGCCTCTCATTTCTGTTTTTATTGTGGTGGAACTCCAGAACCCATAACAATGAAAGTCAGCCCCAGAAAGAGCATCAACTGACTTTGCCAGAGAATTACAGCAATGCAGGTCTCAGAATTCTTTGACTCCTTCCCATTTCACTTACAGTGGAAGCCAGCATCTTCATGATGTCCTCCATGGTCTATCATGCTCTAGGCCTGTGTTACCCTTCCAACTGTTAGGTCTTAGTTCTCTTCTCCTTGATCACTGGACTCCAATCACTTCAGCCTCTTTGCTAAGCGTTAAATGCTCCAGGATCCCAGCTTAGGGTCTTGGCACTGCTATTTGCTCTACCTGAAATGCTTTCCTCCAGACATTCACAGCCTTTGAGTCTTTGTACAAATGTCATCTTCTTAATCAATCCATCTTGACCACCCAATTTAAAACTGCAACAAGCCTTCCAGCTCTTTGCACTGCTGATCTCCTTTACCCTGCTGAAGTAGACACTGTTGATATCCTGCCCATAATCCTTCAGCCCATCCTTGGCTATCACCTGTGGCTATGGTGAACAGTTCCCCACAAGTTGACAGCTTTCCCCATTAGGCATCTCACATTTCTGTTTCACTTTCTGAGGGTTTTCTCTACCACTGAAGATTGCAAGGCCCATTGGGGCAGTTCTGAAGAGGAGAGGATTTAATGTCCTTAGAGGTATCCCTCAGGTAATGAGGGATGGAGTTGGTGGATAAATAACCTAGATTTCACAGCCCTCAGGGTTGGGAATTATTACACTATTTTAACACTATTTTTCAGTGAGTCTCCGGAAGGATTGAGCTCCCTGCTCATTAACAAACAATTAACTGGCTTTTCTCCCTTTCCTGCCTCTATTTCTCTTCTCCCTTATGCATGCTTTCTGGGATCATCTCCTAATAAGCTAATTGCACCAAAGCCCTTGTCTCAGGATCTTCTTTGAGGTGAACCCAATCTGAGACACTGCTCTACATTTTTATTGTTTCATGGCACTTATCATCCTCTAACATAATATGTAATTTACTCATCCACTTATTTATTGTCTGTCTGTTTTCCACTAGAATATAAGTCCCATTGTGCTATCGTGATACAATAGTGATATTGTAATATAATAAGAAATAAATATTTGGATTTTATTCTGGGTTCCTGACATAAGAGCTTCTAAAGCCCTTAGAATCTCCACAGTAATAGGAGTGTCTTTTTGCTAATGAGATGGCTGATAGTCCCTAGATAGCCTCAAGATGGGAGCTGGTTGCCAGAAAGACCAAGGCAGGATTAGAGGGTTAGAACTTTCAACTCCCACCCTCTGACCTCCAGGGAGGTGAGAGGAGCTGGATATTGAATCAATCACCAATGGTCAGTGATTTAATCAATCATGCCTATATAATGGAATTGCCATTAAAAACTCTAAATGATAGAGTTCAGAGAGCTTCACTATCTTCTCATTCCTGCGCACCAAATAACTTCCTGATTCCTGACTCAGCTCCCGGAATCTCTCACCACTGCTAGGGGCCACTGGCATTCTGCTCACTAGAGAGGTAAACAAATGAGCCATGCATCTTACTCAGCAGTCTCTTGTGAATTCTGTAATTCTTGTCTTCCACCAAAAGTCTAGTCATCTCTGAGTGTATTAATTGCTCCAATTGTGGTTTCTGTAAGGATAGGTAAATTGTGTAGTAATTAAGCACACTAGCTTTGGAGTGAAAAGACATTTGTTTGAATCCCAGCTCTACCAGGTATTAGCTATGGATCTTGAAGCAAGCTGCCTGACCTTCTGAGTCTCATGTAAGTTGGAGCTAATAATACTCATTTAACAGGTTTGCAGTCAGGTTTAAATAAAATAGTGTGTGAAAGTGCCTGGCATGGGTGGCAGAAGATGCTGAATGAATAGATGCTCTTCTGGTCAAGGCTGAGAACCAGAACCTTAGCCCTTTATCAAGTCACTATCTTGCCAGGCCATGCTAGTCAGACAGTCAATCAGCCTTCCCCTGGCAGTTCTCCTACCCCATCACATAGATCCTTTTAAGTAAATTCAGCATGTTGATGTAATAGAGTCTGTTTAAGGATGGTTGGGCCAATGGAGTGTGTTATTGCTCCAATATCAAATTTGTCTTGGCAACTGACTACAAATCACAGCAGCAGGCTCTGTCCCCAGTTTCACACAAATACATTTGCAAGCACAGTACCCCACTGCCCGCAGAGATAATCCATGCAACCTCTAGGTTGGACAAAGACCTACTCGACACCGGGATAAGAGATGGATCCTTGACAGCAAACAAAGGAAACTGACTGCATGTACTGGCTGACCTCAGCACCTTGTTGTTGCTATGCTGATTCTGAATAAGGGGGTAGTTGCCCTACAAACCTATGCTGGCTCTCTCCAGCATTTAAAGAAAGAAAAAAAAATCACAATCCTACAGTATCTTATTATATGATACTGAACAAGTGACAGTTCCTCTGAGATTTTCAGACAACCTGATAAAGTATGTGCAGTTCTCAAAAAACAGCCTCCCACAGTCCCCACCCTTCATTGCTGACAGGTGGCAGAAGGAGAGAAGGAGGCAGGAGGAAATAGAAAGGCCATAGGATTTCTCCCTTCTATTTCTTTGGGCTCAGGCTCAAGTGCCTACAACTTTTGTCAGTTTGGAGTTGTCAAATCCACTGTTTCTATTATGTTAGAACCAAGAAATTCCTTCCAAAAATCACCTTTGTGATAATTTTCTGGGTAAAAATAAAATATAGGAGCACCAACAAGTAGCAGTAATTCTGTTCTTTCCTCCTTTCTCACCAAGCAGATAATCTCCACCTTCCTCCTAACTGCTCCTTCCATTCCTTCTTCCATTATGCCCAATCTGTCCCCTGAGCTCTTAAACTCATAGGATTCTCTTTATCAGAACTATACTTTCTGACCTTCATTTGAACCTGGGCTTCAGAAAACCCTAGAATCTTTGATTGGAAAGACCCCTCATTCTGACAGGACCTTCCATCTCTCAGGGCAGGTCCAGTAAAGCATGGCTATCAGGACAGCGGATGGGGAGAAGGAGGCCAGGGCCCAGGGAGACCGCAGGCAACCTGAGTCAAAACCGAGGTGAGACCAGAAGCTTTGCTGAAAGGGCCATGGTTATAGTCAAAAGCAGAGTCAGCGGCCAAATACGAAGATTAGGGTGAGACTAAAAATGAGGAATAAGAAAATAACACAGTGAGTTGGAACATTCAGAAGGCAAACAGAATCAGTATTGGAAATGGGCATATGTAGACCATCAGGGCACTGGACCCCTTTTATGGGGTGCATTTGGCCAGAGGGGCCTGGACAGTTTGAAGCAGCTGGGTAAGATGGAACCAGTTCTTCAACCCCTGATAGATCAAACCTTACATTTTAACAACACTTGCCTATATTTTCCTCCCCTGGGTAATTGGGGCCCAATACTTGCTCTGTATGAGGTTCCCCACAATGTGGGACTGATGAAGGGGATGTGTTCTTGGAAACTGGAGAGTGGTGGGGTGAAGGCACCCAAAATTCAGATTTGCAAATCCTGGAGACATGCAAGATCTGAGCCCAATACACCTGAAAATAGAGTCCAGACAGTTTTCCAAATTAAGAGTCCAGAGGTAACTATCAGAAACCCATGAGCAATAGCCTGTAAAAGGAGTGAATAACAGAGTGTGGTACTGGAAAATTATTTTAATTATCTGGGCAGGTAAGGAATGAGGTCTCCAGGGCCCATAACAAGTCAGGGGAGCTCAAAGTGTAGAGGGTCTGTGCCAGCAAAAGGGCCAGGGAATAGATGACTTCTCCTTGTCCTCTCTACAGCTTGTTTTAGAAATAAGGAACCAGGATTAGGGAGTTTAAAGTAATCTCCAGGTCACTGGGATTGTGAGGAGAAGCCCGATGATCCTTAACCGGTAGCTTCAGCTTGAGTACTAGGAATATGACAATGTCTTCCCTCTGAAACTAATAAAATCCCTATTTGATTGTATTAAAAATAATGATAATAACCATGAAAATATTAATATTGAGCCTGAAGTTTTAGGCAGGCAGTGTCATTCAGACAGTAAAAGTCACGGTGAGTTGTTTCCACAGAGGTGCACGAGGAGTAGTATTTGGCTGTGTTTCTCCCCAGCAGGTCCAAGGGTCCTGTTTTGTTCCGTGGGGTTGCTGGGAGTGGACAGTCAGGCTGCTGTAATTAACAAAGAGCAGCAATACCGAGTGCTGAGAACACTGGGCCTGTGCACAGCCCATAACTGAGGTCTCTAAACAAGCCATTCTTTCACTTGAGTATTTACTAAGGACCTAATAGGAACTGGAAGGGTATTAAATAGTGAAGTAGAATTCTCTGCCTTCAAGGGGTTGTCACACACAGGTAAAACAGTGGGAAGCCTTCAGTTCTACCATTAGGAAGTGACTATAAATACAATTGTTCAATGAAAGCAGAGATAGTATGGGCCAGTACAGTTCCTTCCCTCCCTTGCTCCCTCCTTCCTTCCTTCTTTCCTTCCTTCCTTCCTTCCTATCTAAACTTAAAATATCTATGGAGAGCCCCGCCAGGCACTGGATATTCAGTGAACGAGGCAGATAGAGCTCTGCCCCAGAGGAACTTACAGTCTTGGCTGGAAAGCCTATAGCCTTGAAGAGTGGAGAAGGCTTAGAGTTTCTAAATGGAGGAGGGAGAGCATTATGGCAGGGTCAACTATAGGAACACAGGCAAGATTGGGAATGATGGTGGAGGAAGGAAAGGGAATCATGGCATACTCTGCAATATCATGTTAGGACATTGGAGCCCTTTTACAAGAAGGGTGAGCCAAAGAAACTATTGAAGTTTGTTCATCCACTTATCTTTTTTCGGTCTTCACTTCTACCTTCTTCAAGAGAGCGGTTTCTTTCTCATAGATTTGAATTCCCAGCTGGGTTTTTACTTTCCTTGCACTATCTGATTTATGTTCATTGCTTACAGTAAAACATTGTAGTTCAGGATGCGGCTACCCATAGTGGAAAGAGCCCAGCCTGAGAACTGGTTGACCTGGATAAACGTCAGTGAGTGTGGGAATATGGAAATGCAGGAAGGGGGAGTCACCCAGGCACTAGAACCCAAACCTGGCAGTGCAGCAGTTAGGTACCTCCTCACTCGCAGACAGTTGCCAATGATGACTCAGGCCCATCAAACTACATCAATTAATCTACATTATGTACTGTTATGCTAGACCCCTATTGACTCCAATAGGGATGGCACCATGTCCAAGAGGCTGAAGAAGAGACCAGGAGCCAGCAAACAAGACATGGGGTTTATTGTGGACTTACATATGGGGCCATTCAGTGGCTGCGGAGTGGACAGGAGAACCACTACCATTTGTAAAAAGCATGTGGTTTGTATAGTATTTTCACTTAGCTCCCTCTACCTAACAACCTTCACCTAGCAACCCTCATTTAACTCAAAACAAAGGGCCTTGATCCCCAGTACAGCCTGTGTTCCAAGAAATGGGTCAGGGGTTTGAATGTCCGTCATAGATAAGGACTAAATCTCTAGGTTGGCTACTCCCAGGTTCCTTAGCTCGTAACTCCGAACACACATTCTGCTTAGACCATAGGGTCATTTTCAGGGTATGCATAAGTTATTGCTGTCAGTTGCATCTGCCATACATGTACCAGGGGCACTGCTAGGCAGGTTAGGAGAGAATCACTGCAGCCTGGTTCCAGTCTCCATTTTTGCAAAACATAAGCACCTGCAAAAAGATGAAAAGTGTTTTAAAATCTGAAGTTTCTTTGTGGGAATAGAGACAGGGAAGTCTGTCCACTTTAATCATGAAGGAGACTAAGTGTCTAGGCCAGTCTGGTCTTTGGGCTAGACTGGAATCTGTAGCCATTCTTTGGGCACACCATGCATCCAGGCAGCACTTAAGCTAGGCCACCTCCTAGGCACAACTAGTATGTATTCTATCCTGGGTGCCTTACATGTGTAACCCAAATGTCAGTTGGGATCACCTAACCACTTAAAACACACACAAAATTTATTGGAATGACTACTTCATGTCTTGTAGAAGTTCAAAGGCTTTTAACATATTTCTGCCAATTCTTGGGCGACTTATGTTGCCTCCAAAGTACTCTCTTTGTTTCAAACTAGAATAATCCAGAAACAAACCTCATGACCTTCCTTTAATTAGAAGACAAAAGCAAAATAAAATAAACTCCTTAAACACAGAAACATTTGTGAATACCATAATTATGATTCTAATATCCCAACTAAAGAGCCAACAAAAACAATTTTAAATTGAACATTAGTCATCTCCCTTCTTAAATTATTCTTTAGCTTCCGAACTATCAGGAATTTGCCCATGGTAGTCTCCCATAATCCACTGCTTTCTCTCAATATTGACTGCTTGCTCTTAGGTTCTCTCTCTCTCTCTCTCTCTCTCACACACACACACACACACACACACTCTCTCTCTCTCTCCCTCTCTCTGTCTCTCTCTCTCTAGTCCTTGCCCCCTCTGTTCCATGTTTTCTTCTGAGCCCCTTTTTCTGATTCTCCAAAATTCTGATTCTCCTAAATTCTTCTTTCTTCCCCTCGTCCTCCTCTTCTTCTTTCTTTCCTCCTTCCCTCCCTCTCTCCTCTGTCTCTCATATGTCCAGAGAAATTTACTTTTGAAAGCCCTGGCTATTTATAGGGACAGGTTATAAAAAGAGGGTCCTGGAATCAGGGTGAGAGTGGCTCATGAATATACCCAAAAATGTTGACTTCCAGTTGCTGTGTGCTGGCCTCTAGCATGTTTACCAGGTTTAGGTGAAGTGTTTAAAATAAAAGATGCCATTATTTGACAGTAACCCAAAATATATTTATGCTTTTACTTCTTCCCTCTTCCAAACCAAAATTTCATCATCTCAGATCCCACTTTCTGCTTTCTTTTTCCTGATAATGAGTGAATAGGCCAAGAAGTCAATCAGACACTGAATCATAAAATGTGAAGGTGGGAGAGGGAAAGGAGAAGCAAAGACCAATCAACCCTCATCAAATACCTGCTGTGTGCCAGGAAGTTTATTAAGTTACTTTTAAGGGGTCTTGTATGTCCTCTCCAAACTTCTGGTTTGACAGTTGAGAAAATAGATTCTCCAAAGTGAAGAGAGTCATCCAACATTTGGTTGCAGTTAGTTGGTTTCAAAATGAACACAAGTAACTTTTTTTTTTTTAACTCAGACTAGTGTTCTAATAGGACTCATTCTCAAGAAAATCTCTAAAAAGGACACTGAGGATACGATTTTCAGATGATATTATTGGGTGGCTTGGATAGTTTAGGGAAGGGAGAGGGAAATTTCTTGTAACGTTTGAAATCATACTATATAGGTGACTGTCCCTGGTAAAATGAAAATAGTAGACGCCCATTGAGAATGATTTGGTGTGGTGCTGGTGATGAGAACAGACAAGATCTAGCCCATAGAGATAAGAAAACTCCAGTAGGTTACTGTGCCTGTGACGCATTGGCTTGTGCAGGAGCATGGAGGCATTTGGCCGTTTATGACATTTCCCTTTTGTCTAGTGTTAATACTGGCACATTTGACTTTTGGCTCAAGGGAACACAGCTCATCTTCCCTGAGTAAGCAGTCGATGAAATTAGGTCTCTCTCAAATAATTGCGTAATGGAGTTGGATGGGCTACTCAAGTCTATAGCCTCCTCCAAAGTAGTAGTCTTTGTACAACAAAATCTCCTTAAGGCTAGTGGCCTCACTGAAATTTGGAGAATCAGTGAGGTTTTAGACAGTCTCAAGAAGCTGATTTCTTCTCCAGGAGTTTCAGCTCTCAGTTCTTTGCAGTGGATATCCAGCAGTCACATGCTAGAGCACCATCAATAGTTAAACTCAAAAAAAGAATACAAAGTGTTGCCTAGCCATCTCCGCCCCACTCCCCCAACCTGCCTATCCACACTCCCCTGCTTTCAGTTAATGCCCGCATGCTGCCCATCCACACTACCCTGCTTTCAGTTAATGGAGTTTTCAACACATCCTTAAGCATATAACAAACCTTCTCTGTCACATGCCTGCCAAGGCCTGTATTACAACCTGGAGGCTATTGTTTCACTTACTGCATTTGCCATAAACATTGCTGACTTCATCAGCAATTGAGAACCTGGGCTCAGGTCTCAACAGGTAGGAAAGCTTTGAACTTGCCATCTGTAGCACTGCAGACTACAATTTTCAGGCATTTCGACTTTCTGGCTGCAGGGGCTTAATTATTGATTCAAGTAGTTGAGGGCAAGGGGGCTGGGGCTGGAGGTGGGGCAAGCCCTGGCAAAAGCAGGATGTGGAAGAAGAAAGGAAAGGCGCTGCCCAAACTGTTGGAATGTTGGAAAGTTCCAACTCTTTGGGAGGAGTCAAGCTTACCATTTTGCCATTAACCAATACAGTCAATCTCTAATTTCCCAATGCTCTCTCTTTTTTTTTTAATTATACTTTAAGTTCTAGGGTACATGTGCACAGCGTGCAGGTTCGTTACATGGGTATACATGTGCCATGTTGGTTTGCTGCACCCATCAACTCGTAATTTACATTAGGTATTTCCCCTAATGTTATCCCTCCCTCAGCCCCCCACCCCCCGATAGGCCCCAGTCTGTGATGTTCCCCTCCCAGTGTCCAAGTGTTCTCATTGTTCAATTCCCACCTATGAGTGAGAACATGCAGTGTTTGGTTTTCTGACCTTGCGATAGTTTGCTGAGAATGATGGTTTCCAGCTTCATCCATGTCCCTGAAAAGGACATGAACTCATCCATTTTTATGGCTGCATAGTATTCCATGGTGTATATGTGCCACATATTCTTAATCCAGTCTATCATTGAAAGACATTTGGGTTGGTTCCAAGTCTTCGCTATTGTGAATAGTGCCGCAATAAACATACGTGTGCATGTGTCTTTATAGTAGTATGATTTATAATCCTTTGGGTATATACCCAGGATTGGGATTGCTGGGTCAAATGGTATTTCTAGTTCTAGATCCTTGAGGAATCACCACACTGTTTTCCACAATGGATGAACTAATTTACAGTCCCACCAACAGTGTGAAAGCATTCTTATTTCTCCACATCCTCTCTAGCATCTGTTGTTTCCTGACTTTTTAATGATCGCCATTCTAACTGGCATGAGATGGTATCTCATTGTGGTTTTGATTTGCATTTCTCTGATAACCAGTGATGTTGACCATTTTTTTCATGTGTCTGTTGGCTGCATAAATGTCTTCTTTTGAGAAGTGTCTGTTCATATCCTTTGCCCACTTTTCGATGGGGTTGTTTTTTTCTGGTAAATTTGTTTAAGTTCTTTGTAGATTCTGGATATTAGCCCTTTGTCAGATGGGTAGATTGCAAAAATTTTCTCCCGTTCTGTAGGTTACCTGTTCACTCTGATGGTAGTTTCTTTTGCTGTGCAGAAGCTCTTTACTTTAATTAGATCCCATTTGTTTGTTTTGGCTTTTGTTGCCATTGCTTTTGGTGTTTTAGTCATGAATTTTTTCCCATGCCTATGTCCTGAATGGTATTGCCTAGGTTTTCTTCTATAGAGGGTTTTTATGGTTTTAGGTCTAACATTTAAGTCTCTAAGCCATCTTGAATTAATTTTTGTATAAGGTGTAAGGAAGGGATCCAGTTTCAGCTTTCTACATATGGCTAGCCAGTTTTCCAAACACTATTTATTAAATAGGGAACCCTTTCCCCGTTTCTTGTTTTTGTCAGGTTTGTCAAAGATCAGATGGTTGTAGATGTGTGGTGTTATTTCTGAGGCCTCTGTTCTGTTCCATTGGTCTGTATATCTGTTTCGGTACCAGTACCATGCTGTTTTGGTTATGTAGCCTTGTAGTATAGTTTGAAATCAGGTAGTGTGATGCCTCCAGCTTTATTCTTTTGGCTAAGGATTGTCTTGGCAATGCAGGCTCTTTTTTTGGTTCCATATGAACTTTAAAGTAGTTTTTTCCAATTCTGTGAAGAAAGTCATTGGTAGCTTGATGGGGATGGCATTGAATCTATAAATTACCTTGGGCAGTATGGCCATTTTCACAATATCGATTCTTCCTATCCATGAGCATGGAATGTTCTTCCATTTGTTTGTGTCCTCTTTTGTTTTGTTAAGCAGTGGTTTGTAGTTCTCCCTGAAGAGGTCCTTCACATCCCTTGTAGGTTGGATTCCTAGGGATTTTATTCTCTTTGAAGCAATTGTGAATGGGAGTTCACTCATGATTTGGCTCTCTGTGTGTCTGCTATTGGTGTATAGGGATGCTTGTGATTTTTGCACATTGATTTTGTATCCTGAGACTTTGCTGAAGTTGCTTATCTGCTTAAGGAGATTTTGGGCTGAGACGATGGGGTTTTCTAAATATACAATCATGTCATCTGCAAACAGGGACAATTTAACTTCCTCTTTTCCTAATTGAATACCTTTATTTCTTTCTCTTACCTGATTGCCCTGACCAGAACTTCCAACACTATGTTGAATAGGAGTGGTGAGAGAGGGCATCCTTGTCTTGTGCTGGTTTTCAAAGGGAATGCTTCCAGTTTTTGCCCATTCAGTATGATATTGGCTGTGGGTTTGTCATAAATAGCTCTTATTATTTTGAGATTTTGAGATATGTTCTATCAATACCTAGTTTATTGAGAGTTTTTAGCATGAAGGGGTGTTGAATTTTGTCAAAGGCCTTTTTTGCATCTATTGAGATAATCATGTGGTTTTTGTCATTGGTTCTGTTTATGTGATGAATTACGTTTATTGATTTGCATATGTTGAACCAGCCTTGCATCCCAGGGATGAAGCTGACTTGATCGTGGTGGATGAGCTTTTTGATGTGCTGCTGGATTCAGTTTGCCATTATTTCAGTGAGGATTTTCACATTGATGTTCATCAGGGATATTGATCTAAAATTCTCTTTTTTTATTGTCTCTCTGCCAGGCTTTAGTATCAGGATAATGCTGGCCTTATAAAATGAGTTAGGGAGGATTCCCTCTTTTTCTATTGATTGGAATAGTTTCAATAGGAATGGTACCAGCTCCTCTTTGTACCTCCGCTGGAATTCAGCTGTGAATCTGTCTGGTCCTGGACTTTTTCTGGTTGGTAGACTACTAATTATTGCCCCCAATGCCCTCTTAATGACACTCTATATATTGGATGGCAACAATGACAAAAGGAGGAGCAGTCGAGTGAAGGAAGCAGAAAAGTAATTTTAGGATGAACTGATGCTCATGCTACTCTGTAGTAAAAGTCAAAAGAAGGAGAAGGAAGAAGAGAAGGAGAAAGAATAAAAGGAGGAAGAGGAGGAGAGGGAAAAGACAATAAAGCACAATTTCCCTTTGAATCTAAATTTTGTGTAAATGATCTCCTGGTAACACTGTCAGTGCCAAAAATGTAATCCCAAAGATAGTAATCCCAGCTTCAAAGGAGATTACAAGGAAATAGGAGGCCTAGATCCTACTTAGATATTAAGTAGCCAGCTTGGGTTGTCTCTTCACCTCTTTGGGCCTTGGTCTTCATCTACTACGTGAAAAATAAGGCAAAACTAGCTCTCTGCAAATGTTGTTTTTAAGTTTGGAGAAATGTGTTTTGTGAAGCAGCACAAATAAATTAGGTAAATAAACCTGCACTACTTTCGCCAGAGTAGGGATGAAAGGCTGACATTGTCCTGGATTTGCCATACTCATTTAACCTTCCAACCACAGGGGCTCTTGAAGGGTTCCAAAGAGGAGTTGAAGTCTTCTAGTTTAATGATTTATAATGGCCCTCCCAGGGATAATATTCTATGATTAGTGATCTGTGTCTGGGATCTCACAATTCTTTGAGGAGGTGTAGTCTAGTTGTAGTGTTTGGAAAAGCCTGCACTCCCAGCCTTGACCTAGTGTAGAAACTACCCTGGCTGAGAAGTAGGTGGGAAAATGGACCAGAAAAACACCCTCATTACAAATACTGGAATAAGTAGTTCCAGTCCTGCTCTGCTGATCCATCACAGATTATACACAGAGCTCAGTTTGTTTCTCATTGAGCATGCCCAATGGCACCATTCAGGGCCTGGCTTATGAATATCTTTGAGAGAATGAATAAACTACAATAAATTAACTCCCAAAGGCTGTGCACACTTGCCAATTGGGCTTACTCTGTGACCAGTGAGGAGACGCTTTGCTATGTGCAGTGACTTGGCTGAGTATGTGTGTGCATGTGTGTGTGTTTGTGTGCAGACATAGTCCCTATTTAATCCCATAAGCAATCTTCTCAATTACTTCTCTTCCACCTTATAATTCTCTGAATAAATTCCAGCAAATTCTCTAAATATCTAAAAAAATTCCCCAAAATACATGTTTTAAGAGCAGCTGAAATCTCATGTCTCCCACAAAGCCTCCTGTAGGCATTCTGCTCTCTCCTATAAACCTAGCAGCTGCCACAATCATTCTATGCCTAATCTCTTCAGCAATGTAATTTTACACTGTTGTTTAATTTTCCATCAAAGTCAACTTCATCCCCCGCAAGCAAAATTAAACCTTCACAAATTCAAGGAAGTGATGTGTTTTTCAAAAATTCATAGTGCTATGCACAGAGCAGATACTGCAGTATAATAGATAGAGCACAGTTTTCTGAATCCAAAAGACCTGGCCCTGCCATTCTCTAGCTGTGTGGCTTTGACTTAGTTTAAATTATTCTGACTTTCCCTGAATTAAAAATTAGTTATTAATGCCTATTTTACAAGGATCAGGTAAAAGTAAAAAGATAATGCACATAAAGTGACTAAAACAGTGCCTGGCATATAGCAGCTGTTGTTATTATTTTTGAGTCAATGCACTTGTGGTAATATTTAAGTACTGCCATGAGGAACCAAAGAAAAAATGCTGAACAGATGTTAAGCTTTGTGTCGGTCTCCCATGAAACTAATTTTTACTTTCTTCCCTGTGAAAAGAGGGCTTCCAGGTGTGACATAAAATTTAAGATGCACATAATGTGATTAGTCAGAGGTCCCTGGAAAGATATATCTTCGATAGAACTGGAATAGGGAGCCAATCTGAAGGCTTTTCTAGAGGAAACAAGGTGTAGCTGGGATATACCGTGAGGAGAAAGGATAGTCTTGAAATATTTCAGTACAAATTGGCAGTTCTTGAATCCCAGGGATTTGTTGAAGATCTGGAAGGTGATGGGGAAAACAGTATGGCTATGAGTAGCTCATGACAGAGCAGGTTTATCTATGTTAAAATCAGAAAGGGTCTTACGAGCCATTGAATCCAATCTTCCTTCCCTTGTTCCAGGATCCCAGCACCTTCTTCCATCTTAGTGAGTGTAGTTATAGCTTTGAGGCTAAGCAGATGCTGATTCTAGAAGTTTCATGCAGGCTAATGTCATACTGTCATGAATTCAGGACTGAAGATGTTCAGGGTTCTTCCCTGTCAATCTCTTTAACCACTGGGCCAGAAAACCACCAAAATTCTAAATGATTTGACATGACAAGGCTTAGGTTTGTATTGGATTTTTAGTGATGATAACAGTAGTTGTGGTCATCACTATTATAAGCCCTACTGACTCAGAAGGCTGGAGATCTGCTACATTGCTGATTTTTAGATATTCAAAAGGCCTATCACTTGAGGCAAACAGAGAAACTTTGCTTCCTTGTAGCCACCTGAAGTTGGTAATTGCAATAGTTTGTACTGTGATAGTGATCAACACATTCATTTAGAAGGGCAATGTCACTGGTTTTTAGAGTGAAGGCATAGGAGTTAGTTCTAAAGATCTCAAGAAATTAGGAAATCCAGGAAGACTGTATGTGTGTGGCTGAGGGAGGTGAGCCATCGGTTAGAGAAGAGACTGCGAGTTGTTACAAGGGAGGTCTGTGCCTTGGAGTCATTGGTTCAGCACATTATCTCAGTGGAAATGAGGAAATCAGCCAACAAACATGTAAAGAGCTGCTAGGCTTCACTCATAACTAAAGAAATGCAAATTAAAACAACAAGATACCAATTTTTTGACCTATCAGATTGGCAAAAATCTCAACTTTGATATACCCATTACTGGCAGGGATATGGACCAAAAGTCATTTTCATATGCTTTTCATGAAGTGTAAGTTGATGCAAACTTCTAGAAGATAATTGAGTATTATCTATCATAATTAAGCAAGTACATATCCATTTAGCTGGTAACTTTCTTGCTAATCATTACCCTATGTTATGGTTGTATTTGCAAGAGTCTGTTAAAATAAATATATTAAGATAGTCTTAGCTGTAATTAATAAGACAACAACAATAGAAGAAACCCAAACATCTAACAATAGGGAAATGATTAAACAAATTATAGTGCATCTATAATATTTGATACTTGAGTTGAACAGATGGAGCTGAGAGTATTGGGAGGAACCAAGGTGGCCATAGTTCACAGCACAGGGTGTAGGAGATGTAAGAATTTTGCAGAAAGAAAACTCTGAAAATCATCTGCAGTTTCCCCTCACGTAATGATCAAAGAATTGATCAATACATGTGGGCAAAGATACTACCCAAGGCTGGGAAAAGAACCATTCAAAAGGATTAGAGGAAATAGTAACAGCATTCACACAGGGCTTGGAATAGTGCCACTAACTAGACTGAGAAATCTCACAACTCATTTTAGGTAGATTTTTTGGAAAGAGCTTGTAGTAGTGGGGAGTATTTAACCCTAGACTAAACATAGGTCTTATCCCACCTAACAATCTTTACAGGAAGGCCCAAATGGATCAAACAGTCTCTAAGAAACTCAACTATGTCCCAGAATAAAACTCAAAAGTATTTACAAAAATATAAAATATGCAGCACCCATCAAGGTAAAATTTACAACGTCTGGCATTTAATCAAAGATTACCAGGCACACAAAGATGCAGAGAAATACAACCTACAATAAGGAGAAAAATCAGCCAATTGCAGCAGAACTGAAAATGTGAGAATTAGTGACAAGAACTTTAAAATAGTTATTATAATTGCTTTTTATATGTTCAAAATATAAAAGACATCGAAGATGTAAAAAAGAACCAAATCTGACTTTTAGAGACATAAACAAGGTGCAGAGCAACTGGAAGTCTTGTATACTACTAATGAAAATGTAAACTGGTATGCTACTTTAGAAAGCAGTTTGGCAGTTCCTTAAAAAGTTAAACACATATTCGCCATGTAGTCTAGTTATTCTACTTCTAGGGATTTACCCAAGAGAAAAGAAAGATGTGTCCACACAAAAGTTTGTACACAAATGCTTATAGGAGCTTTATTTGTAATAGAAAAAATTTGAAACCATCCTAATGTCTATCAGTGGGAGAATGGATTGACAAACTGACATATTCATACAATGATATACTGTCAGCAATAGAAAGAAATGACTTGTTGATATACTTGTCCACCCCTGAACACATATCCTCACTGGGGATCCTGTATGTCCAGATCACAGGAGAAGGATTAGACCTTACCTGGTGCTGAGATGAACTTAGAGAGCTGCATGAAATGGGAAGAGCTCTGTGGACACTCTCAGTCCCCAGAGAAGCCATTTCTGACTTTGTCTCACAGGGGTCCTTGGGGAAGGCTGCCAGTGAAATTGGGAAAAGACCACATGGAGAAGGAAACCTTCAGCTGAATTTTGTAACAGTTTTGACTGAACACCAAGTTTCCTGGACAGAATCTGGGGGAGAGGTGAACCAGGAGTGCAGACACAGCACCAAAGTTGTGGCAGGCTGAGAAGTGCGAAAACTGAAAGCCCTGCTTGCTTTCCCAGTGGGGATGCCTGGTGCCTGGGGCAAGTCCTCAGTCCTGTTCAGGCAACCATAATCCCCCTGGGAACTCATTGGCCTGAGAAGCACAACCCCCATCTCCTACAGCAGCTGCAGCAAGTTCTGCCCAAGGAGAGTCGAAGCTCAGACATGCCTAACTTTGCCCCCACCTGATGGACTTTCTCTACTCGCCCTGGTAGCCGAAAACAAAGGACATAATCTTTTCGAGGCTGTATGGCCCCACCCACTGACTGAGAAACTTATCCAGGCTATCCTAGGGCAAGCTTACATCCTCCCTATACTACTGTAGCTGATGCTTCCTTGAAAGTGCCACCTCCTGGCTGGAGGCCAACCAACACAAAACTATCAATACAATAATCAAAAATACAACCAAGGCCCTCACAGAGTCCACTTCACCCCCCTGCTACATTCACTGGAGCAGTTGCTGGTATCCAAAGCTAAGAGATCTGAAAATGAATCACATCACAGGACTCTTTGCAGACACTCCCCAGCCCAGAGCCTGGTAGCTCCACTGGGCAGCTAGATCCAGAAGAGAAACAGCAATCACTGCAGTTTGGCTCTGAGGAATCCACATCCCTGAGCACCCACATCTAGGGAGCACCCCATGGGATGAAAGAATCTGAACAGCAGCTCTTGAACCCCAGATCATCCCTCTGACATAGTCTACCCAAATGAGATGGAACCAGAAAAAACAATTCTGGTAATATGACAAAACAAGGTTGTTTAACACCCCCAAAAGATCACACCAACAATGGATCCAAGCCAAGAAGAAATCTCTGAATTGCCAGAAAAAGAATTCAGAAGGTTGATTATCATGCTACTCAAGGAGGCACCAAAGAAAGGTGAATACCAACTTAAATAAATTTTTTTAAATGTTACATGATATGGATGGAAAAATCTCCATAGAAATAGATAGTATAAATAAAAAACAATGACAACTTCTGGAAGTGAAGGACACACTTAGATAAATGCAAAATACACTGGAAAGTCTCAGCAACAGAATTGAACAAATAGAAGAAAGAGCTTCAGATCTCAAAGGCTTTTGAATTAACCCAATACAACAAAGACTAAGAAAAAATAATTTTTAAAAAATGAACAAAGCCTCCAAGAAGTTGGGATTATGTTAAATGACAAAAGTAATGTACACAAACCAGTAGCTCTCCTATACACCAGCAGTGATCAAGCTGAGAATCAAATCAAGAATTCAACCACTTTCACAATAGCTGCAAAAAAATAAATAAATAAAAAAGAAAAAGAAAGAAAGAAAAACATTTAGGAATACACCTAACCAAGGACGTGAAAGACATCTATAAGGAAAACTACAAAACACTGCTGAAAGAAATCATAGATGACACAAGCAAATGGAAACACATTCCATGCTTATGGATGGGTAGAATCAATATTGTGAAAATGACCATGCTGCCAAAAGCAATCTATAAATTCAATGCAATTCCCATGAAAATATCACCATCATTCTTCACAGAACTAAAAAAAAAAAAAAAAAAAAATCCTAAAATGCATGTGGAACCAAAAAAGAGCCCACATAGCCAAAGCAAGACTAAGTGAAAAGAATAAATCTGGAGACATCACGACTACCTGACTTCAAACTACACTATAAGGCCATAGTAACCAAAACAGCATGGCATAAAAATAGGCAAATAGACCAATGGAGCAGAATAGAGAATGGAGAAATAAAGCCAAACACTTATAGCCAAATGATCTTCGAAAAAGCAAACAAAAACATAAAGTGGGGAAAAGATATCCTATTCAACAAATGGTGCTTGGATAACTGGCAAGCTGCATGTAAAAGAATAAAACTGGATCCTCATCTCTCACCTTATACAAAAATAAACTCAAAATGGATCAGACTTAAATCTAAAATCTGAAACCATAAAAACTCTAGAAGATAACATTGGAAAAACCCTTCTAGACATTGGCTTAGGCAAAGACTTCATGACGAAGAACGCAAAAGCAAATTCAACAAAACAAAGGTAAATAGATGGGACTTAATTAAACTAAAAAGCTTCTGCACAGCAAAGGAAACAGTCAGCACAGTAAACAGACAACCCACAGAGTGGGAGAAAATCTTCATAATCTATACATCTGACAAAGGACTAATATCCAGAATCTACAAGGAACTCAAACAAATCAGCAAGACAAAAACAAATAATCCCATCAAAAAGTGGGCTAAGGACATGAATAGACAATTCTCAAAAGAAGATATACAAATGGCCAACAAACATATGAAACATGAAAAAATGCTCAGCATCACTAATGATCAGGGAAATGCAAATCAAAACCACAATGCCATACCAGCTTACTCCTGCAAGAATAACCATAATCAAAAAAATTTAAAAAAAAATAGATGTTGATGGGATGCTGTGAAAAGGGAACACTTCTACACTGCTGATGGGAACGTAAATTACTACAACCACTATGGAAAACAGTGTGGAGATACCTTAAAGAACTAAAAGTAGATCTACCATTTGATCCAGCAATCCCTCTACTGGGTGTCTACGCAGAGGAAAAGAAGTCATTATATGAAAAAAAAATACTTGCACATGCATGTTTATAGCACCACAATTTGCAATTACAAAAATATGGAACCAGCCGAAATGCCCATCAATCAATGGGTGGATAAAGAAAATGTCACACACGTACACATACACACACACGTGTGTGTGTGTATATATATATAGTACATATACCAAATTTACCACATTTTCATATATATACTACTTTATATATCTATACACTAATATTATACTACCTTATATATATATACACACATACACACATACCATGGAATACTACTTTATATAGAGAGAGAGTATATATATATGTATACACACATACCATGGAATACTACTTTATATAGAGAGAGAGTATATATATATGTATACACACACCATGGAATACTACTCAGTCACAAAAAAGGAACAAAATAAAGGCAGTCATAAAAAGGAACAAAATAATGGCATTCACAGCAACCTAGATGGAATTGGAGACCATTGTTCTAAATGAAGTAACTCAAGAGTGGAAAACCAAACATCGTATGTTCTCACTCATAAGTGGGAGCTAAGCTATGAGGAAGCAAAGACATAAGAATAATACAATGAACTTTGGGGACTCTGGGGAAAGGGTGGGAAGAAGTGAGGGATAAAAGAGTATACATTGGGTACAGTGTACTCTGCTCAGGTGATGGGGGCACCAAAATCTCAGAAATAACCACTATAGAACTAATCCATGTAACCAAACACCACCTGTTCCCCAAAAAACCTATTGAAATAAAAACTTTTAAAAAAACAACTTATCAAATTTTATACTTTAAATATGTTCAGTTTATTACATGTCAATTACACACCAATAAAGCTATTAAAAATTAAAGAAAGAGGTGGGGCTATATATGCGGCTATGGGAAAACCTCCAAAATATATTATTAACTGCAAATAATGCAAAACAATGTGTATTGTACCATTTGACCTGTATCTAAAATATATAATTGTATATGCCTAAAATTTTTTGGAAAGATAAAAAATTACCCAGCACTTTGGGAGGCCAAGGCGGGCGGATCACAAGGTCAGGAGGTCAAGACCATCCTGGCTAACACGGTGAAACCCTGTCTCTACTAAAAGTACAAAAAAAATTAGCCAGGCATGGTGGTGGGCACCTGTAGTCCCAGCTACTCAGGAGGCTGAGGCAGGAGAATGGCATGAACCCGGGAGGCGGAGCTTGCAGTGAGCTGAGATCGTGCCACTGCACTCCAGCCTGGGTGACAGTGTGAGACTCTGTCTCAAAAAAAAAAAAAAAAATATTAACGGTGGTTGTCTTAGGGAGATAGCCTAGGGATAGAAAGAAGTCTCTTGTTTAAAGGAAAAAACAAACAACCCCATCAAAAAGTGGGCAAAGGATGTAACAGACACTTCTCAAAAGAAGACATTTATGTGGCCAAAAAACATATGAAAAAGAGATCATCATCACTGATCATTAGGAAAATGCAAATCGAAACCACAGTGAGATACCATCTCATGCCGGTAAGAATGGTGATTATTAAAAAGTCAGGAAACAATAGATGCTGGTGAGGCTGTGGAGAAATAGGAACACTTTTACACTGTTGGTGGGAGTGTGAATTAGTTCAACCATTGTGGAAGACAGTGTGGCTATTCCTCTAGGATCTAGTACCACAAATACCATTAGACCCATCAATCCCATTACTGGACATATACCCAAAGGATTATAAATCATTCTACTATAAAGACACATGCACACATATGTTTATTGCAGCACTATTCACAATAGCAGAGACTTGGAACCAACCCAAATGTCCATCAATGATAGACTGGATAAAGAAAATGTTGCACATATACACCGTGGAATACTACGTAGCCATAAAAAAGAATGAGATCATATCCTTTGCAGGGACATGGGTGAACCTGGAAGCCATCATTCTCAGCAAACTAACACAGGAACAGAAAACCAAACACCATATGTTCTCACTCATAAGTGGGAGTTGAACAATGAGAACACATGGACCAGGGAGGGGAACAACACAGGGGGTAGGGGGCAAGGGGAGGGAGAGCATTAGGACAAATACCTAAGTTATACAGGGCTTTAAAACCTAGATGACGGTTTGATAGGTGCAGCAAACCACCATGGCACATGCATTCCTATGTAACAAACCTGCACATTCTGCATATGTATCCTGGAACTTAAAATAAAATTGTAAAAATATTGGAAAAAATACCTTGTTTAAATATCGTTTTTTAACTATTCAAATTGTCTTACAATATTCATGCATTTTGCTTAAAATAAATGTTAGGGTTTCATGAGCAGTAGAATTAGAAAATATTTTTGGTTTTGTTTTATTTTTCTGCATTGAAATATTTAAAATTTATTTTCAAAAAAACAGAGGTGCAGACTCTTTTGAAAATAGTTTAGTAGTTTATTAAAAAGTTAACATATACTTACAAAGCTATCAATTTCACTCCTATGAATTTACCCAAGAGAGATTAAAATGCATATCCACACAAAAGAGTCCATTGAATGTTCATAGCAGTATTATTTTTAATAGCTGAAAATATCTATCAGCTAGTGAATGCATAAATAAAATATGGAATGGAATGCAATGGAATATATTTGCACAGTTGAAAGAGACAAACTACGAATACATGCTACGACACAGATGAAACTCAAAAACACAAGTTAAAGAAGGCTGACACAAAAGACTACATATTACATTTACATGAAATTCCACAAAAGGCCCAAAGGATCAAAAGGCAAATTTATAGAGACAGAAAGTACATCAGTGGTTTCCTAAGACAGGAAGCGAGAACAGGGAATAACCATAAACAGGCATGATCAAAATGTGATGCCTGTTTGGGGTGATGGAAAAAACTAAAACTGGTAGCAGTTGTACAGTTCTATAGAGTCACTAAAATCATAGAACTATAGACTGTAGACTTACAATGGCTGGATTTAGTGGTATGTAAATTATACCTTGATACAGGTGTTAAAAACAAAAGCCAACTGCCCTGAAACCAGGAATAAAAGCAATAACCGCAGAAAATGCTTGCTTTTCTTATTCAAGCAGGTGGAATTATACCTACATGCTAAGATGTAGAGGTCCTTGGTGTTCTTGGGGCTAAAGTCAGTGGCTTCTGGATTGCAACACACTAACATGGCTGCTCCAGCTGCGAGGTGGGTACGGACAGTTGGACATTGTCTTCTTTGGTGGACTGCTCTTTCATTTTCATTTCAAATGTTGCACAGAAAGGACTGGCATATGTCCAGTATAAGCACAGTGGCCCAGAGTGGTAACATATAGTAGTTAAGAAAGCACGCTCTGGATTCACACAGATGGGGCTGCAAGCCCATCTTTGTCGGTCACTACCTCATAGGGTTCTTGTGAGCCTGAAGTGAGGTGATGGATATGGCACATAGCAAAATCAAAAAGTAAGATCTTTTCATCTGTATATTCTTCAAGCAACAGGGATTGGCTTGTGCTGACTCATCTGCACTCTTTAGCTGGGTCCTGCTATCACCAGATCACTAGCAAGTTGGTGGGAGCTAAGCAAACAGACAGATGTCCACTCTGATTTAAAACAGGACTCTTTCCCCAAGATCACTGTTTTATGTACTTTAGGTCAGGAATTCTAAGATATCTGGATTTCGTCTGGATAAATGGTTAAAATAATTTGGAGGACTAAAAATATTGTCAACATTTTATTTTTTAATTAAATTTTTACTTTGACATACTTATAGATTCACATGCGGTTGCAAGAAATAATACAGAGAAATTCTGCCTACTTCCTATCCAGTTTATCTCAATGAGAACATCTTGCAAGCTATAGTGTGTTTTACATTAAGTCCACAATCTCTTTTGAGTTATTTTTTGTAAAAGATGTAAGGTTTAGATTAAGGTTTATTTTTTTCCCTATGTATATCAAATTACTTCAGCACCATTTGTGAAAAGTCTATTATTTCTCCGTTAAACTGCATTGACATCTTTGTTGAAAAACATTTAAGAATATTTATGTGGGTATCATTCTGGGATCTCTATTCTGTTCCATTGATCTATGTGTTTATCCCTCTGCTAATATGACATGGATTTGATTATTGTAGCCTTAATATCATGTAGACTGATTCTTCCCCCTATATTCTTTTTAAATATTATTTTAGTTTTTCTAGGAGGTTCATGTTTCCATATAAATTTCAGAATGTTTGTCTGTATCTATATCTACAAAAACCTTGCTGGTGATTTTTACAGGAATTATATTAAACATAGAGATCAACTTAAGGAGAATGACATTTTACTACGTCTAATCTTCTAATCCTTGAATATCCTATGTCTCTTCATTTATTTAGATCTTCTTTGATTTCTCTCATCAGCATTTTGTAATTATCAGCATACAGATTCTATCCATGTTTTGTTACATTTATACCTAAAGTATTTCATTTTCTTTGAAACAATTATAAACAGTATTATGTTTTTGATTTCAGTTTCCCCACGTTCATTGTTAGTATATAGAAAAGTGATTGATGCTTGCTTGTTGAGCTTCTATCCTACGACCTTGCTGAACTCACTTATTAGTTCTAAAGTTCCTTGGGATTTTCTATGTAGACCATTGTGCCATTTGTAAATACAGGTAATTTTATTTCTTCTTTTCCGATCTGAATGCCTTTATTTCTTTTTCTTGCCTTAGTGCACTAGCTAGAACTTCCAGTACTATGTTGAATAGAAAGGTGAAAGACATCACTGCCTTATTTTTGGTCTTAGGGAGAAAACATTCAGTCCTTCACCGTTAAGCATGGTGAAAATCTTCCTTAAGATTACCTGTAGGCTTTTTTCTGTGGATGCTCTTTATCAAGTTGAGGTAGTTCCCTCTATTCCTAACTTGCTTAGCTTTTATCATGAATAGGTGTTGGATTTTGTTAAATGCTTTTGCTACATAAATTGATATGATCATAACATTCTCCTTCTTCTTTAGCCTATTGATATGGCGGATTAGATAGATTGATTTTTAATGCTGAGCCAGTCTTGTGTACTTGGAATAAATCCCGCTTGCTCTCTCTCTCTCTCTCTCTCTCTCTCTATATATATATATATATATATATATAATCCTTTTCACATGTTAGTATAAAATTATATCTAATTTGCTAATATTATTTTGAAGATTCCTGCATCTAAGTTCAGGAGAGGTATTGGTCCATAGTTTCCTTTCTGCATATGCTTTGTTTGACTTTAATATCAAGGTAACACTGGTCTCATAAAATAAGTTCAGCAGTATTGCCTCATCTTCTATTTTCTGGAAGGGATTGTTAAAATTGATGTCAATTCTTTTTTTAAAGCTTGATAAGATTCTCTAGTGATGCCATTTGGGTCTAAGTATTTCCTTTTCAAGACTTTTTAAATTAAAATTTTAATTTCTTAAGTGGCTATAAAGCCAATCAGGTTATTTATTTCATCTTGGTTGAGTTTTGGTAGTTTGTGGGTTTTGGTGAATTGGTCCATTTCTTCTAAGTTGGCAAACTAATGAGCATTAATTTGTTCTTAATATGCCCTTATTATCCTTTCAATGACTGTATGATCTGTAGTGATAGGCCCTGTTTAATTTCTGATATTAGCAGTATGTGTCTTCTCTATTTTTTTAGAAGTTTATCAGTTTGTCAGTCTCATCGATTTTTTTTTTTAAAGAATCAAGTTTTGGTTTCACTGATTTTGTTTCTTACTGTAGTTTTGTTTTCCATTTTGTTGATTTTTGCGTATTATTTTATTACTAGTAGTATTCCTTTCCTTATGCTTGCACTAAATGTATTTTACTCTTTTTTTCTAGTTTTTTAAGGCATGAACTTAAATTATTGCTTTCTGATCTTTCTCATTTTGTAATGTGAGCATTCAATGCTATAAATGTCCCTTTCTGCACTGCTTTAGCTGCATCCCACAAATGATATGTTGTATTTTCATTTTCATTCAGTTTTAAGGGCTTCTTTATTTCCTTTGAGACATCTTATTTGACTCTGGATTATTTAGAATTGTGTTAATTTCCAAAAGTCTGAAGATGTTCTTGTTGTCTTTTTTTTTAATTGATTTCTAGTTTGATTTCATTGTGGTGACTTAAAGAAACTCTATATGGTTTCAATTATTTTAAATTTGTAGATTTGTTTTATAATTCATAATATGGTCTACTTTGGTGAATGTTCGATAGACACTCGAAAAAAATGTGTATTCTGTTGTTGTTTGGTATAGTGTTCTATAAATGTCAGTTAAATTCTATTGGTTGATGGTGTTGTCAAATTTTTTTATATCTTTGCTAATTTTCTGTCTAGTAGTTATATCAATGGCTGAGAGTGGGGTGCTAAAGTTCCCAGCTATAATTGTGGATTTGCTTATTTCTGTTTTCACCTTTATCTATTTTTGCTTCATGTATTTTTAAGCTCTGTTATTTGGTGTATACACATTTAGGATTACTGTATCTTCTTGGTGGATTGATCCCTTTATCATTATATAATGTCTCTCTTTGTCCCTAGCATTTTTTTGGCTCTGAAGTATGCTTTATGTGATGTTATTACAGCCACTCCTGTTTTTTTAAAATTAATGTTCGTATGGCATATCTTGTTCTATTCTTTTACTCTTAACCTACCTATGTCATTGTATTGGAAATAAACTTCTTATAGAGAGTGCCTAGTTGGATTTTTTTTAATTCCTCATGCCAATATCTGTCTTCTTATTGGTATTTAGACCATTTACATTTAAAGTAATTATTTAATTATTGATATGTTAAGGCTTAAATCTGACATTTTATTATTTATTTTCTGTCTTTTCTTTTCTCTGTTTCTCATTCTTCTTTTTCTCTTTTCTTTCCTTCCTTTAGATTACTTTACTTTTGTTAGGATTGTATAATGTTTTATTTATATTGTTTTTGAATATATTGTTTTTAATAGTTTTCTTAGCAGTTATCACAGATATTACTAGGTAGACATGTGACTTATCACAGTTTACTAATATCTGTATTTTATCACTTCCAAAACTAGTATCTATATTTTATCACTTTCAATAAAACATTAAAACTTTACTTCCATTTAAAATTTTTTATCATCCTCACACTTTAAATATAATTTTCTCAACTATTTCTTTAACATATATTGAGCACCACAACAGGTGTTGTTGTCACATTATTTCAATAATCATATATGATTTAAGAAATGCACGAGAAGGATAGGATAGTCCATTATATTGATCCCTATCTTTACCCACTTCATTATGTCCCCCGCCCCTCAAAGGCTTAATCCTTCTTCTGCTATCATTTCCTTTCTGTTGTAAAAACGTCCTTTAGCCATTTTTCAAATGTAGAACTGCTAATGACAAATTCTCTTAGTTTTCTTTTGTCTGAGAATGTCTATATTTCCCCTTCATGCCTGAAGGATAGTTACAGCAGTTACAGAGTTTGCAGCTGGCAGTTCTTTTTTGCAGTACTTGAAAAATGTGCTTCTTTCTTTCTTTCTTTCTTTCTTTCGAGACAGAGTCTTGCTTTGTCACCCAGGCTGGAGTGCAGTGGCTGGATCTCGGCTTGCTGCAACCTCCACCTCCCAGCTTTAAGAGATTCTTCTGCCTCAGCCTCCCAGGTAGCTGGGACTACAGGCGTGCACCACCACACCCAGATAGTTTTTGTATGTTTAATGGAGACAGTGTTTCACCATGTTGGCCACGCTGGTCTTGAACTCCTGACCTCACGTTATCCACCCACCTTGGCCTCCCAAAGTGCTGGGATTATAGGCATGAGCCACCGCGCCTGGCCTGTGCCACTTTTTTTCTGAATAAGAAATCAAAATTCTGATTGGTATTCCCATATCAACAATGCATGATTCAATTCTCTTTAGTTGTTTTAAGATTTTTTTCATAGTTTTTAGTTTATACAAGTTTTATGATATGTCATGGCATGGATTTCTTTGGGTTTATCTTATTTGGGATTTGTTCAGCTTCCTGAATCTGTAAATTCACATCTTTTGCCTAATTTGGGAAGTTTTCAGCCATTATGTTTCTAATGGTTTTAAACCCCACATCATTTCTCATCCTGGGGTTCTGATGATATGAATGTTAGATATTTTGTTGTCCCACAGGACCCTGAAGCTCTGTTTTTTTAGTCCGTTTTCTCTCTGAGGTTCAGAATGAGTTAATGCTATTGACCTGTTCTCAAATTCACTGATTCTGTCATCTCAACTCTGCTATTGAGCCCATCCAGTGAATATTTTATTTTGGCTATTGCATTTCTCACTTCTATAATTTCCATCTGATGTGGAGTGAGGCAATATCGGCTCACTGCAACCTCTGCCTCCCAGGTTCAAGTGATTCTTCTGCCTCAGCCTTACAAATAGCTGGAACTACAAGGTGTGTGCCACCATGCCCAGCTAATTTTTGTATTTTTAGTAGAGACAGAGTTTTGCCATGTTGACCAGTCTGGTCTCGAACTCCTGGTCTCAAGTGATCCACCTGTCTTGGCCTCCCAAAGTGCTGGGAGTACAGGCATGAGCCACCAAGCCATTTGATTATTTTTTATGATTTATATTTTTTTGCTGAGATTTTCTATTTTTTCATTTTTTTTCAGGAGAATTTGTAATTACTTGTTGAAGTACTTTTATGGTGGTTGCTTTAAAATCTTGGTCATTTAGTTTCATCATCTGTGTCATCTCAATATTGACATTAGTTGATTATCTTTCCTCATTTTGGTCGTGATTTTCTTGGTTCTTGATATTAAATGATTTTCAGTTATATTCTGCACATTTTAGATATTTAGAAGATTCTTGACCCTATTTAAACATTTCATTTTAGTTGGCAGTCACCCTATTTAGGTTTAGCCTGCAGGTTGTGGCCTACTTGTGTAAGCTACAGTTCCAGCAACAATTTATTTTTCTGAGCCCTTGCCATGCTGTCTGGGACTGCTTTGTTCTTCTGGCTCTGACTGAGCTTCCAATTAATGCCTGCTGGTGCCACCTATGAGGCATACTTCCATGGACAACTTGATGACATTATGTAGAGGCTGAAAGATAGCAGACTGATAAGATGGAGCATTTTCCCCAGCCTATTCTCTAGCCACATGGTGCTGGTGCTCTGCTTGTCCTCCCAGAGGCAGGAAAACCTTACCTCAATCTTTTCCAGCCACTGGATGGTGGTCCAGGAGCCCCCAGGTGTGGATGGCTCTCTGGTACTGAGAATGAAGAGACACCAAGCCTGCTGGTCCAGGAAGAGGTGTGTCTGCTGTGAGTTATGTGAGGAATCCCTCCCCACCTCCCAGCTCCACCAACAACACTGGATGTGGATCTCCCTGCTAAGTCCCTTCTTGACTTTCCCTTTCTTGGGCTTTTCTTCTTTTGCTTTATCTGGCAGTATTTGTCTATGCCTGTTGACTCTTTCAGGTTCGAGTCTCTTGAGTACCAAATCCAAGATATAAGAAGTAAAAGGAAAACCCAGATGCTATGGTTTAAATGTAGCCCCCAAAATTTTCATGTTGGAAATTTAATCTCCAGTGCAACAGTGTTGGGAGGTGGGGCCTGATAAGAGGTAATTGGGTCATGAGGGCAGAGCTCTTATGGACAATTTAATGTAGTTAACGTGGGAGTGGGTCAGTTATCATGACAGTGAGCTGTTATAAAAACAAACCCAGCCCCTCGTGCTTTCTTATACTTCTTCTCTTGCCTTTCTGACTTCTATTATGGGAGGATAAAGAAAGAAGCCCCTCACCAGATTCCAGCACCATGCTGTTGAACTTCCCAACCTCCAGAACTGTGAGCCAAATAAACTTCTATTCTATATAAATTACCCAGTCTGTGGTATTCTGTTATAGCAGCAGAAAATAGACTAAGACATAAAATTGGTACTTAAAGTGGATTTGTTGCTATAACAATATCTGAAAATGTGGAAGCAACTTTGGAACTGGGTAATGGATAATGGGTAGAGGTTGGAAGAATTTGAAGAAGGAGGCTAGAAAAAGACTATATTGCCATGAACAGAGTACTGAGGGCAATTCTGGTGAGTTCAGAAGAAGACCCCAGAACTATAGAGCTGTGATTGTGCAATGCCAACCTGAGAGGGCTGAAATGTGGACTGAGCCCAGCAAAGCCATGAGGTTTGGGATGTCCAAGGCCCTGATGGTCAAACCCCCATATCAGTGTGCTCAGGTTGTGGGACATAGAATCAAAGGAGATTATTCTCCAGCTTTAAGACTTAATATTGTTTTCCTGTTGGGTTTTAGACTTACTGAGCACGAGTTCTCCCTTTCTTCTTGGCTCTTTCTCCCGTTTGGAGTGAGAATGTCTGTCCTGTGCCTTTCTCATTATTTTATTTTGGAATGAGATAACTTGTTTTGATTTCACAGGCTCACAGCTGGAAGGAATTTGCCTTAAGATGGGTCATGCCCAAAGTCTCACCCATATCTGATTTAGATGAGACTCTGGACTTTGAACTTTTGAGTTGGTGTTGGAATGAGTTAAGGCTTTGGGGACTTTGGGGATGAAATGAATGCATATTGCATTGTGAGGACGTACATTTTGGGTGCCTGAGGCAAAGTGCTATGGTTTGAATGTGCCCCTGAAAATTAACATGTTGCAAACTTAATCCCCAATGTAACAGCATTGGGAGATAGTCTCCAATAAGAGATGATTGGGTCATGAGGGTGGAGCCCTCATGAATGGGTTAATGTAGTTAATATGGGAGTGGATCTGTTATCAGAAGAGTGAATAGTTATAAAAGCAAGCCTGGCCCCTTATGCTTTCTATTTCATATGTGCTCTCCTGCTCTTTTGCCTTCCATTTGGGAATGACCCTTGCCAGATGTCAGTACAATGCTCTCGGACTTCCCTGTCTCCAAAACAGTGAACCAAATAAATTTATATTCCTTGTAGATTACTCAGTCTGTGGTATTCTGTTATAGCAGCTGAAGAGAGAAAATAGACTAAGAGACCAGAGAACTCACCTTGGTGTCTTTCTTCAGGACCTGAGGTCTCTAGCAGGTTCACTTTCTTAACACCTTTCAGAAACCTTTTATGGCTCTATGTTGAACTATTTACAGGGTACTTAGTTGTATTTAGAGGAGAAGAGCAGGGAAATTTGAGTCTATGGCATCTTCTCTAACATTTTATTTGTGAAAAAAGAGTCTCATTTTAAAATAGGACAAAAAAGCCTCCACCTTATATCATTATTTTGCAAAATAAGGTACATTTAACACCTACAAAAGTTGAAAGAGCATAATCTCAGAATAAAGAGGAATTATTTAAATTGAATGAATTCATTTTTCTCATTTGTCCTTGGACCTATAAAAATTGCATTACTTTCTCAAGCTAGACATCAGCACAGTGTTTAGGAAACTGTATCACAGTTGTCTTTCTTGAGTTGGAAGCAGCAGTGCAGTGGAGAAGAATGAGCCTAGGTTGGAATCCGAGGTCATGGGTTGAAATCCTGAATTCTCTACCCACCAGGTAGGCGACCTCAGCATAAGTCGTTAGTGGAGAAATGAAAAGAGTTGGGCTTTGATGTCCACAAACCTAAGTAGACATCCTAACCCTGTTACTTAATAGCTGTGTAACCTTCAACAAGTTATTAAACTTCTCAGTGGCTGTTATCCCATCAGTTACATGGGAATAGTGTGAAAGCTAATGAGGAATAAATGGGAGAATGCACATAAAACACTTAGTACAGTGCTTTACATGGGACAGTGTAAACAAGAGTTGATAGTGCTCTCTCTCTCCAGGGATGCATGCACCATGTTATCTAAATTAACATACAGATATTAATCCTTAACTTCCTAGAGGCTAAGTTGTGAGGATTTAGTAAGATGATATATAAAAGCACCTCACAGTGCCTGGTACATAATAAGCCTATGAATAACGTTGAGTTCTTTTTCCCCACTCCTTACCTCAATTTCCAAATATGGTAAGGCCTACTTCACAGAGTTGATACAAGGATTGGCTATAACAATATACATAAACGTGCTTTGGAGTCTGAGGCATGCTGTCCAAATTCCAGTTACTCTTACACTGATGGGCCCTGCCCACATTTGTATAGTTGCACAGGCCTTTCAGAGTACGTGATGAATTGTTCTAATGATAAATAGTCACCTCATCAAGAAAATTCATCCAGGCCTAGAGCTAGAGCTGAAGGCAGAAATAAATAGCTCTGGGAACCAAAAAACAAAATTAACAAATATTTCAATGCAACCCACAGTAGCTGGCCTATGTCTTTCCTGCCCTATATCCCCATGCATTGTCTCATTGTGAGAAAAGTTTGTGGGAAAAGTTTGTGGGAAATGAAGCCACATATCTTTATAGGTTGATAGAGGTAAAAACAAAAACAAAAACAGGAAAAAAAAGGAACCAGCATTTACAAAATCAAAACTCAGCAGCACTCTACTGTCACTGTCACTCTTCTATGTCTTCTCTGAACAAACTCTCCTTACTCAATAAAGCTGGAGTTTGACCCACACTCTCTGGAAACTACACTAATTCTTTGGGATATGTCAGGACAGCTGTCCTGATTAAAAGGACCTGGAATGTGACTGCCCAAAAGCTTGATTAGGCCAGATCTTGTCCTCCCCAAAGTAGCCTTTTAGAAGGCATAAGAAGGGTGGAGGAAAAGAAGCAAAGAAGAAAAGTCATCAAAGAGAATGAGAAGGGCATCAGAAGCAAAGAGTAAGATCATCAGAGCTGCATATTTGGAAGATACCCTGTAGTGTTGGGAGAGTTTTATGAACAGAGGATGGAGGGAGTAACTACTTAAGTAGCTACTGTGGCAATTCAGGGAGACACTTCCTCTGGATTCAGGATTCAGAACGGGACTGTCATTTTCTACTGACTCTGGCCTTGAGCATTAGCTAGTTAGATGTTTGACCACGATGCCTTAGAAAGTATTCCTTTTTGGTTCTTTATAAGTCACTAGCTTATTTTGATTGAGTACCTACAGTGCACCTAGTTTTTATGATAGACACAGTTGGAGGAAGGGAATTAGGGGGAAATTCATGTTCTTACCTTCAAACATTTACCAAGTCTCAGGGAAAATGGCCTTACCTGTGAAAAAGGCAGCCAACATTTTCAGTGGTCTTTGCTCAGTACAGACGTACAAGTACAGAGGGGCCTCCAAAAAATGTAAGAACATTTTCAACTGGTGACTAGGGGGTGAGTTATGGTAGGAGGGGACACAGAAGAGTATCTGAGAGAGGATGGCACAGAGGCCATGAGGCAGGAATGCTCCAGGTATGCTCTGGAGGTGGCAAGTAGATCAGTCTGCATGAAATGGAGGTTTCATGTTGAAAAGAATCATGAGAGATGAGAGAGAAGGGGTGGGCTGGGGACTCACTGCAGAGGCTCTTAAATGTCAAACTAGGGATTTGGGATTGTTTGCCATTGTCAGGGAAGAGTACTGAAGATTTTGAGCAGGGGAGTGGTAATTTCAGAACACAATTTTAGGAAAATCCTTCTACAGTATGAATTACAAAGATAGAGACTGAAAAGAGGAGGATTACATAAGCAATTATTGTAGTTATTTCAAGAGAAAAGTCTGAGCCAGCAGGGTGTCAACAAGGATAGGTTGCAAACAAGGGAAATGCAGTGAAAACAGAAATGCCAGGACCTGAAAACTGGATGAGGATAAAAGGTTTTAATAAAAGGAGGAGCTAACAGGTTTTAATACTGGATGACAAGTAGTAGGATGGAGGTCATTGGGCAAAAGTAGTAAAATCTATTGGGTAGACTAGGGGAAAGAGGATGGAGACGATTTGGAGCTCAAACACCAAATCTGCCACTTTCTACCAGTGGGATAATGGTCAAGGTATTTATTTTTCCTGAATCTCTATTTGCTCTTACATGAAACAAAGGTCAGAATACACAACTCAAAGAGAGGTTATGAGGATTAACTGAGAGAATAAATATAAACTATCTGGCAGAGTGACTGGTTCATTGTAGACGCTCAATAACTAGAAGTTCCCTTACCCTCCTTCCCCTCATTCCGCCGCAGGAATGCACATGCACTGTATCCTGAGCTGTAATATCTCCCTCTTCCTATTAGAGCTCCAAGAAGTGAAAGAGGCCTTGGTAATTCTGGCAACTTGAACTCTGTGGAGTGAAGTTGAAAACTGAAGAAAAAAAAAAAGTTAGGCAATCACAATTCAGGTCAGAGTCTAAGTGAAATGATATTTTGTTCACCTGCCTCTTGTTATAAAATGGTCTTTGACTGAAAACAAAAATCTTATAACACGTATTTCATCAGAGGGGTTTAAGCCCCTGGGGCATATAGATTCCTGGGCCATCTAATATCAGAAGCTACCAGAAAGAAAATTCTTGCAAATTGGTTACTGAAAGTTTTTAAAAGTAATAAAAATGATGTTGCAAGCCTTTCAGACCTCACAGATTGTTAGGGGATATCGACAAATCTGGTCTTGAAACCCAAGGCTGTCAGGCAGGTGTGGGCTAGGCAAACTTCAAATAGCAAGAGAAGAAAAAAGAAATAAAAGTAATACAGGCCCCAGAGTCCACTTGTGCAGGTAAGGGTCACCTGATCCTTTCATCTGGGAAGGACAGCCTGACCCAGGTCAGTGACAGACTGGCTGAGCATAAGCTGGAACAACCTTGTCATTACTTTCAGGTTTTAACAGGGGAGTGTGTGCTACATTTGCTTGGACACTACCTGTATGAAAAGGACTTGGTAAAGAACTGATAATGCATGGAAAGAGCGGAGACTCCCAGCCTGAGGACCAGAGCAGGCTTTCTATCTATAGTGCCAGCTGATAGCAGGTTGGAGGTGCCATCCCTGTGATATCATAAAGCCACTGATGGCAAGTTCCCTTTGGGCATGCATTGCTGCTCCCTGACTCCTGGAAAATGAACAGAGGATAGTTTGGCAGATCAGGCTGTCTGTGAACTGGCCAGCTCACATCTCCAGCCTCAGAGCTACCCTCAGTCCCATCAAACTTTGTACTATAACAAGTAATGTGCTTGGGCACGGTGTGCCTCTGCCTTTCTAAGTGGTCTATAGAGATATTATGGGATTTTATCACTACAACTGCCTATGAGGTAGGTACTACATTCTTCCACATTGTAGATGAGAACACTGGGGCACAAAGAGGTTATAAGCTTTCCCAAGGGCACGGAACTAGAGAGTAGAGAGGTTTGCATTGAAATCCATGCAAAGTCTGGGCTCTTTACTACCACACAGGATGGCCCCTGAGGAATTTCTCCCTGAGCCCTGCTCCCCCTCACCCAACACTGGGCTGGAAACCACTGCCTCTGTACTTCATGGCACTTGTTACACTAAGCTGTGACTGCTTAACTGTCCCCCACTAGACTGTATGCTCCCTGAAGCAGATGCCATATCTTTCTTGCTCACTCTTGTGTCCCCAGGGCTTAGAACATGTTTATCATGAAAATATAACATGCACCTCTTAGCAATCCTACTATGAATATACAATTGACAGGGGTCCTCCAGTCCCCCAGTGGCCACATCCACCACTCTGTACACATCAAGTCTCCATGCTTCCCATGGGCTACACTTTCCACAGGTTGACCCCAACCAATACCAATAATTGTATCAGGAATATTAAGACACCCATCCCTGAGAGCTGCAGGACTTTCTGTCAACCTTGACAACAATTTCTGACAACTTCCTCCTGCCTGTCCCTTATCCTTCACAGAGATCAGACCTGCCTCACAGTCTGAGGGCTCCCCCAGCCTCCTCCAGTCTATCCTCATTTTCCCTCACAAGGGTTTTCTGTAACAAATGTCTTTCATAGCTAATTCAGGCATGATATCTGGTGCTAGGAAGAAATGGACTAAAGTAATTGGTACCAGAGTGGGCACTATCCTTCAGGATGCAGTCTATGCAGTAAGTTTAAAATCTCTGCATGATGCTGTATTCCTAGTAGGAAGAGACATAAACCTGGGAATCAAGGAGTGGAATCAAAAGTGATTCACCTATAATCATTCCCTTTAATCCATTTGGAAATTTTATTTTCCCCATTCCTGTAACTTTGGGATCTGCAGCGTTGAAGATCCTGGGTCCCAAAGTGAGCACACTCTTACAAGCAGATACAACAAGGGTCTCATTGTATATAGACTTCATCACCAGGATATTTTTGGACTTCATGTGTCCAGCGACCAGCAGGAGAAGAGTCCTCATACTGGCAAGGCTAATTGACTCTGATCAGCAATAGAAGAAAGACTGATTTACATACTGGGGAAAGGGAGAAATACATGTGTAACCCATGTCATCCACTTGTGGCCTAAGGGATAAAAATGGGCAGAGATTGTGGGAAATGATAAGGATGAGAGGAGCAATCTATCATTGTCTTTGCCACCATGTTAGCACTATTGGTTGTTTCCTTCCTGGAAGGACAGGCTGACCCAGCTCAGTGAGAGACTGGCTGAGTGTAAGCTAGAGGAGCTTTGTCATTGCTTTCAGGTTATAACAGGGGAGTGAGTATTACATTTGCTTGGACATTTCCAAGATGGAATGACTCTGTTCTGGGTTCAGCAGTTCCTTAAGCATAATCTATTCTTAAAGAATAGATAGTGTGTCTTACATACAGTACCTGGCATATATGTGATCAATAAATATTGGATGAATGGATGAATGACTAAATGAATGTTGCTTTGTTTACAATCATTTTATGACTCATTCAACAAACCAGATTTCTATTTCCATGGAAAGGAAAAAAAAAAAACCTCATTTTTCCAAATCTTATACCTCTGCACTGAACAAGACTAATTTATATGCTTCAAAGAAAAATTATATTCTTTCTTTGTAAATGCTACCCAACACATTCAGAACCATCTGAGTTTCAGAAAAAGTGATAATGTTGATCAACATCCAGCCATCTAAGATTTATAGTTTCTTCATGAGTTTGGGTTTGAGTTAATTACTGCTAGATACTGAAGTCCCTCACCTTACTCTCGGGGAAGAGTGGGATCTTGGGTTGGACAGAGGAAGCCTGGACTTGCTGTTTTTTAGGAACCTTGCTGACTCTACCTTATGATGCAGACAACACGAATTTTTCTGTTAAATGCAATTATAAAATTTCTAGACCTTGATTTGGAAGATGTGAATTGATATCCCAGCTCCTTCAAGTCCTAGCTGAAAAAGTCAGTTTACAATATTAGTCTCCATATTCCCATTTATAAAATGGCAATAATGATCATTGTCATCATCATCTTCTTCCCACGTTGGAATATTGTTATGAGGATTAAATCAAGTGACATCTAAATGTATATAGCAATATTAATAGCCAATATTTGTAAAGTGCTTATATTGTCCTAAGCACTATTCTAAGTGCTTTGAATAGTTCATTTAACTCTCATAATAATTGTATGAGTTAGGAACCAATATTGTCTATATTTTACAAATGAGAACATTGAAGAACAGTGAGTTTAAATTACTTGCCCAAGATCATACAGCTAGTAAATGGCAGAGCTGAGATTCCAACTCAGAGCCCATGTTCTCAACTATTCTACTCTGTTGCCTGTCGATGAATGCAGAAAATTTAGTGTGTTGGAATTACAGCATAAATATTTAACAACATATTATACATGCTGGAATCAACAAGAAATATACTATAGAACAGGAATTAAAAATATAAATACCAATCTGCTTTTCCTTAACTTCAACTACTACTTATATTGCATCACATTGCAGCCCCTAGCAAAGCTCTCCTGAGTTTCTTCTTGGAGTTGGAAACCTGCTGAACTGTCTACTAAGGTTCTGCTCCTGAGTCTTCTTTTTTTTTTTTTTTTTTTTTTTTTGAGATAGAGTCTTGCTCTGTCTCCCAGGCTGGAGTGCAGTGACCCGATCTCCGCTCACTGCAAGCTCTGCCTCCTGGGTTCACTCCATTCTCCTGCCTCAGCCTCCCGAGTAGCTGGGACTACAGGCGCCTGCCACCATGCCCAGCTGATTTTTTCTAGTTTTAGTAAAGATGGGGTTTCACTGTGTTAGCCAGGATGGTCTCGATCTCCTGACCTTGTGATCCACCCGCCTCGGCCTCCCAAAGCGCTGGGATTATAGGCGTGAGCCACCGCACCCAGCCGTTCCTGAGTCTTCTAAGGAGTGTCCCAGCTCCCTGGAATAACTCAGTGCTTCATCGCAACCCACTTGTTTCATGTGCACTGTTTGGAATCTAAAACTTCTAGTTGATTTCAATTAAAGTTTTTAATAATGTTCTTTGTTTTTCAGAGCCTAAGTCCCTCTTTATACCGAGAGCAGAACCCCATCAATTTAAGTGAATTTCTCACACACTTGTGAAGATATTGGAGCATTCTTGTTAAAAGCCTGGGCTTTGTACCCAGAAAGTCTGACCTGAGAAGCTCACACAGAGAAAACCCCCTTGACTTTTTACTTTCTGGTTCCAGTTATTCTCTGAAGCCAGCAGCCCCTACTCTGGGGTTCTGTGTAGTAGTCCTGGCTCCTTACAATTAGGGGGGCAAGACTGATGAGTAGAAATGAAGGTGAGGGACCATCCCAAAAAAGGGAACTGAGTTAACAAAGACTTAGTGGTACAAGGGAAGAGATCATCCTGAGAAAATGGCATAAATCATGACTTAAACACAGGCAAATGAAGGAGTTTCAAGATCAGTGCACAGGTGAAAGTCAAACTATAGAGTGTCTTGGCTGTCATGCTAAAGAGTTTCAACTTTTCTTCTTCAGGCATTGAGAGGCCAAATTATTCCTCAGTAGCAAAGTACTGAAGTCAGATAGGCAGTCCAGAAAGCTCTCTTTGAAGCAGAGTGATTGATTGAGCAGAAGCAGGCAGACCAGACCAGCTTTTGCAAAAATCTAGGAAGTAGAGAACATGTAAACTTAAGGCAATAGAAATGGAAAATAAGAGCTAGTTCAAGAGATAATCATTCATAGAATCCAGCAGCCTGTAACTTGGAGGTAGTGATGTCATTGACTAAGGTATAGAACAGCCTATGTGAAAATGCTTGGTTAAATCTTATGATAGGCATCTAACAGGGTATTGTCACTATTGTTCTTACATTCACCCTCTTTCCAGAACCTTTTTTAAAAGATCAGGTAGTTTCTACTCCTAGCATTTTGTTTTGTTTTGTTTTCCTTTTCATTTCTTTGAGCAGAGAAGTTTGAGAGAACTGTACCTCTGTCTTTCACCTATCAAAGAACCCATGATTGTCAGTTATCTAATAAAAATTGATTATGCTTTTACTGCACAATTCAAATAATTTACTTTATGCACATTTCTTTGCATCTTATACTCCAAGTTATCTTTTGCATTAAATTAGTTATAATTGATTCTTTTTGCATTATATTTATTATGTATTTACCTTCCTCCCCTACAGGGCTATGATGTCTTAATGGAAGGTATTCTTTTTTGCCCTTACCTATAAACTTTTCTGTGCCACACATACTGCTGGCTCATGGGAAAGGCTAAATAAATATTCAATTAATTGATAATTCAGCTCTGCCAAAAATCCCTAGCAGAGGTGTACTTACTCTTACTCCCTTTTGGCCTTTGGAAAGTATTCACCTAAATATTAATGCCCTAAACATAAATATGCATTGGGCAAATAATCTCTTAGAGACAGGCAATATGAAAAGAAAACAATAGGCAAAAAAACAGTTTGATGTTGTTTTGATGTGGTAAGGACAGTGAATGAGAGAATTTGTCTAAGATAAATGAAAAAAGAAAGTACAAAAGGAGACAAAGAATGATTTGGAAACAGTAGGAATTAACCTCTGAAAAAGTGGGAACAAGAATAAAATCATGGAATCATAGGATCATAGAATATTCCAGCTGAAAGGAACTTTAGAGATCATCTCATCCAACCCTTCATTTTACAGGTAAGAAACTGATGCAACTAGACCCAAGAAATTCCAGATCTGGGAACCAGGAAGGATAAAGAAAACAACTCAGATATCATGAGACTAAAGAAAGATCAGATTTAAACTGATCTCAGAGTTTTTTATACCTATGGCTATAATTTCTCATGTCTACACACTTTGGCCTGGAATCCTCTTTTGATATTTCTTTTCCAGGCAAACTTTTCCTCATCCTTCCAGCCCCATTTCAAATGACAGCTCTTCTGTGAAGCCTTCTCCTTATCCCTAGGTGTGCCCACCTTTTCTCTGGGTTCTCTGAGCATTTCTATACACATCCATTATACCTCAGTCATATATTACTGTAATCATAGTTTACATGAGAGCACTCCTGTGAGAGTCTTGTAGGCAGAAATTGTATGACATTTATCTTTTATCCATCTCCAGTGAGTAGCACAGTGGTTGTGGCTTCTTCTTAAAAGTTGAACTAATGAATTAATGAATGAGCCATTTGAAATTTTTTCTCTCCTCATGAACCATAACAGGGGTGAGTAGCCCAATCCATATTAAATAGAAAAGACTGGATTTTCTAATAATCCAGTAGATTACATATACTAGAAAGTCCTTTTATTTAGTGAAATAAAATATACTATTCCCCCAATAGTGATTACCATATTGAGAATTGCTACCTGTCTCCCATGATAAACCTCCTATCTCCATTTTTCCCATAGCATTATCATCTTAAAATCTACAATTTTATCTACTAATATATTGGGTTTATTGTTTATTTCTTATCAGTAGAAAATAAGCCATAGAAAGCCAAAGATCTGTCTGTTTTGTTCACTGCTATATCCTAGGCACCCAGAACACTGGCTGGTATATATTTAACACTCAATATTTGTTGAGTGAATGAATAGTTGGATGAATCAATACAAGTCTAAACTCTTTAGCATGGTGCACCTATTCCCCCATGGTGTATCTGACGTCCCCCTTTCCGTCTCATCCTGCTGTATTCCACTGGTTCTCAACTGTGGGCAATTTGTCCCTCAGTTTGGAGACATTTTTGGTTGTCACAAATGTAGGGGTGGGAAGGGGAAGGATACTACTGGCATCTAGTGGGTGGAGGTCAGGGATGCTGCTAAACATCCTACCATACACAGGATAGCCCTCATCCTGACAAAAATGTCTAAGCCCCAAATGGCAATAGTTTCAAAACTAAGAAACCCTCCTCTATGCAATGCCCCATACCACCTACACTGACAGCACTAAATTCCCTGTAGTTTGCCCAATATTCTCTCCTTTTTTAAAAAACTTGCATTACATGGTACATGCTATTTGTTCTACCTAGAATGCCCTTTCTATTTTGTTGATCTGTTGAATGCCTACTCATTTTTTGAGCCTCTGCTCAGGTATCACTTTTTACTAGAAATCTTCCTGGCCCCTGGAGGCCGAGTGAAGTGCTTCCTCTTCTGTGCTTTCTGGGCATCTTGTTGATACCTCTATTTTACCATTTAACCACATTACTACAGTTGTAATGTCCTTTTCATCTATCTTTCTGCCCTAAACTGTGAGCCACTATAAGCAGAGACTATGTTTATTGTCAGAATCCTCTTTAATGAGCACAGGTTCTGGGAAATAGAAAGTGCTTAATCAAACCTTGTGGAAAAAAGTAAGTAAATCCTTGAGGTGATGGAGGCATCACAAGAACCTCCTCCAGATGCCCCTATCCCAAATTATCCTCTCTCATCTCTGAATTACTATAAACTCTAATCATCTCTGTCACAAAACGTACTCATGACAATCCAATATTTTCTAGTTGTTTCCCAGACAAATTACCTAAGCTGTTGGAGCACTTGGGATCATAGCTTCTTCTTGTTTCTCTCCCTCCCAAGAGAAGAAGGTGATCGGCACTAAGGTAAGGAACTCAGTAAGCAGCTTGATTTGCCTGGACTAACTCCTACCAGAAGACATCAACAGAACCAGAGGAAATTAAACTGGTTTCACCTAGTCACACTGAGAAACCTGTCAGGCAGCCTTGCTCTGGACCTGCTACCTAGGCATTGGTAGTTGTTTCAAGTGTATATTACTATATCCGTCAAGATGATGAGAGGGTAGACTCCCAGCTATGGGGAATCCATTAGTCACTTCACTAAATCCGGTATGAAATATAGTCTTCTCACATCAGCAGCATCAATTTAAATATGGACTCATTATTTTGTTAAAATTCAATAAGAAAGGCTCAAATTGAGCTTCTGAATATAGTATAGTCCTCAATTCTGCATGTAATAAATAAAGCACTGAGCACAATATTGATGCTTATACAATATTCATTATAATTAACAGAAATATTTATGATTTGCTTCTGAACTGGGCAAGTGAATTTTGCCAGCAACCAGATGCAAGCACTTAACAAACATTGATTGAAGCAATACTCAATGCAAAACTCTGTGGGAGGGTCTAGGGAGAATGTTACTCAGTGAATCAGCTTATATTTTAAAGCCTAGCTGCTTTTCAAGATATTACATCTCCAGCATCAATCTGTTTATTGCCTAAGCAACCTACATGCCTCTGTGACAAGATAAACAGCTGGCTTTATTGTCACTCCTAATGTAATCATCTCTTTTGGCCATTGCCTACTCATTTCTCATAACATTCTAAGATAACCTCTGGGATTTGGATTTGTATGTTATGTGGGCTGGTCTATTGAAATGTGTTTATATGTTCTAACTCTTGATAAATGGTCCAGATTGTGAAAATCTCTGGTTAGACCTGCCTGATAATAATAAGGCTCTTACCATTTACTAAACACTTAACCTTGCATCAGGCACCATCACATTTGAAGATGTGATCTCATGTAATCTTCACTTAGGTTTGAGGTATGACTCTACTGCTTAGTAGCTAGGCCACACTGAGCAATTATCTAACTTTTCTGAGTCTCAATTTCCTCAACTATAAAATGGGAACAAAAATACTACTTATGGGGTTGTCATGCAGATTAAAAGAAATAATGAATGAAAGATGTCAGCACAGGTTTGGGAGACATTGTAAATTTCTTTATTAACTATTATATCAGATAAAATGGCGGGATTTGGATTGGGTTCCCTGGGAAACAGACTGTGAGGCAGAGATTTGCATGCAGGAGCTTTAACAGTGCCTTTGAGGAAGGAAGTGCAGCAGGAACAGGTAGAGGGAGAAGTTGAACTGCAATTCAGTTGCAGCAAAAGCTTCAGCTCTACCCTCAGGGTGCTTTAGAGCAGGGATGACCCTTTAGAATGACTGAATTGAGCCCAGCTGGCAGTCCTTTGTACCCCCCACGTCAATTGGCCATTGGGTGCAAGCTACCCACAGGGAAAGTGCATAACTTTATGCATCCATGTGAGGCATCTCCATTGTATTAAGGGTAATTCCTCACTCAGCTGTGACTAGTCAGCAGGCAGCACTCCTGACAGCTGAGGGGATAGTGCCATCCTGAAGAAGGAAGCTTGGTGATACCATAGTGTCCACTACCACAGAGCTTGGTAGAAACCTGAAGTAGAAGGAACATTAAATTTTATGGTTTAAAAATTATGGTAAATTTACTAATCATGTTTGTAAAATCCTTATGGTGAGGGTTAGGCTCTCTTTCTTCAATATGTCAAAGTCATTGATTTTATTTACTGCTTGTTTCACATGTTTTTATAAATAACATTTTTTATATAAGGTGCCTTCAGGCTAGAGGGAACTGAACTTTCTGTTTGATTGGACTATTCTGTTTGTCCTATTTTCTTCTATTCTGTTGCTTGGTGTCCCAGAAATTCCTCCTTGGGAAGCATTCATCCCTTTCTTTACAAGCTGCCAAGCTGTTCTGTGAGGTGTCCTCTCTAATTTTGGAAATAGATGTGTTCAAGAATTTCAGGAGGCTGGGCCTTGAGCAGGAAATGTACCCTGGCCTCGATTTGAGGCCCTACCACACAGCCCCCAGGGGATCACATTCCTCATCCGAGTAGTGACATTTAGGGGATTTTCCCTCTGGCTCATCAAGGTGGCTGAAGAATTACTAACTTATTGGGAAAACAAGTTTTACAATGAGAGCTTCTTTTCTTTCTTTCTTTTCTTTTTTTTTTTTTTTTTTTGAGACAGAGGCTCACTCTGTTGCCCAGGCTGGAGTGCAATGGCGCATGATCTAGGCTCACTGCAACCTCCGCCTCCTGGGTTCAAGCAATTCTCCCTGCCTCAGCCTCCCTAGTAGCTGGGATTACAGGGGCCCACGCCTGTTAATTACAAAAATTACCACTCATGGCTAATTTTTGTATTTTTAGTGGAGACAGGGTTTCGCCATGTTGGCCAGGCTGGTCTCAAACTCCTGACCTCAGGTGATCTGCTGGCCTCGGCCTCCCAAAGTGCTGGAATTACAGGAGTGGGCCACCATGCCCGGCCAAGGGCTTCTTTTTCTAAATAGGATTGGTATGTGATTTGAGAAATCAGAGTGTGCGGGTCTTTTGCTATACTGAAAACAATAACTGCATTCCACTGGCTCTAAAACTTGAATGTAGTGTGTCAAACGCCTCAAGGAAAATACAATTAGTTTGTTGGTAGAAAGGGAGAGGTTGCTGGTCACATGTTGAGGGTTTAGATGATTTTTTTTTTTTTTTTTAGAAATGGTGCTATTTAAAATGGGACTTAAAAGAGAGGATTTTATCAGGCAGAGATGGAAGAAAAGTGCAATTTATCTCTTCACATGTTACTCACACACATACATCCTTCTCATATCCTTTCATATATCCAACATGAAGAAATATTCAAATCCTAATTCTGTGCCATACAATCAAAGAAAATCACAAGTAGGGGGAAAAAAAGAAAGAAGAAAAAGGAGAAGGAGGAGAAAGGGGCAGGGAAAAAAATGGCAAAGTGTGTGGGTTATGGTGGCAAACAGGATGTAATAAAGAAGGAAGAATCATTGCCTTTGCTCTATCCTCTCATAGCTTTGTCTGCAGTGATATATGGCATTTCAGACACAGCAAGCACCTTTGGGACATGAAGAGTTAGAACACTAATAATGCTGAACATTTTTGAGTACCTTTTGTTTATCAAGAGCTGTCAGTGCTTTTCATGCTTTAACTGGCTCTTCATAATGATCCTATGTGGTAAGCATTGGTGGTTTTCTCATTTTATAAATAAGAAAACTATGTTGCAGAAAGCTTCAGCTAAGATTACCAGCTAAGCGGCAGAACTGAGACTCTTCTCTAGGTTATTACTTTTTAGAATCCAAATGCTTATAATCACTTACTATATTATATCACAAAAAAGAGCCAAAGATGGGTTGTAGCAAATTTTTAAAAAATAAAAAGAAAGAAAGAGAGGGAGAGAGAAAGGAAGAAGGAAAGAAGGAGAGAAGGAGGGAAGGAAGGAAGAAAGGAAGGAAGGAAGGAAGAGAGGGAGGGAGGGAGGAGGGAAGGGACAAATGTCCCTGGGTCAGCCCAAAAATTAGTTAATTAAAAGGGAAGCCTTCTGACCTACCCCATTCTTTAACCAGGAGCAAAAGCCTGGGATTCCACAGAACCTCGAGAGGCCAAGCCCCAGGATAAGACTTAAGGTACCACAGATCTGGCAACATCAAAGAAAGTGCTCTAGAAACATGGTATATTGTGGCCTGTGAACCCCTGTGTTTTGGTAGGGAAATTCTATTCATCCAGTCTCTGGAGAGCTTAGCCCAAGAGAAAGTAAACAAAATGTCAATGAGCCAAGAATTTACATAATTCATCCCAGTGGCAGCAAATGCCATGATTTTGTTGGCTTACAGGTGGTTGATGAAAGGAAAACAACAGCACTTCTCTCTGTCCAAATAGATCCACTAAATCCTTTCCCCTGTATAAACCAAGTCACCAGAATGGTAGGTACCTTCTTAATATCACCTCCTGATATTCAAGCTTTTGTATGATCCCCTCCTCTTGGATTTACTGACTCACTTCTAATAAAGAAAATACAGAAGAAGTAAATAAGATTATGGCAAAATAGTGACTTCCAAGATTGGTTTATACAGATGCTGTGACCTCTGTCTTAAGTGCTCCTACTTTCTTCGCTCACTGTGGGGAAAGCCAGCTACCATGCTGACGCAGCCCTATGGAAAGCTCCACGTACGTGAACTTGGAAGCAAATCTCCTGAGGCTGCCAACAACCAGATGAGTAAACTTTGAAGCAAATGCTTCTCCAGTTGAGATCATAGCCCCAGACAAGAGCTTAACAGCAACCACATGAGAGACGTTGAGACAGAGGCATCCAGCTAAGCCACAGCTGGATTCCTATCCCGTAGAAACTGAAACAATAAATGTTTGTTGTTTTAAGTTACTAAATTTTGGAGTAATTTTTTATGCAGCAACTGATAACTAATACAGTTCTCAAATTGGGAGAAATCTTGGTTAAGAATACAACTTGTTTTATCTTCATTCAACAAAACTCCCCTTTTCATTTACTTCTAAGAATTCACGACAATAGGTTGTGCATCAGTAGTCATACTCTTGGGGTTGTCTAGTATCAACAAACAGTCCTAGCTTTGTGGCCAGATGTTACTGAGTTAACATAATTTGAGCTTCAGAATTAAATAAGCCCTGATATAGACATAGGTTCTTATCCCTTTGTATTCATTTAACCAACAAAGATCCAGTTAAATGAAGCAAATTATCTAAAATCACAGCTAGATAGCAGCAGATATTAGTCATAAGTATTTACTGAAAACCTACCCATTTTTTTTTACTTGGGGTCAAAACCCACTTCTCACTGTTCCATGTTCCTTCTGGAGATATGTGAGCCCATCTGTTCTATCTTTAGAAACTTGATTGTCCTCCATCTCAGTGACTGATGCCGCCATCCTCTTAAACATGCACCCAGAAACTGAGGAGTCCTTCACACCTCCCTTTTCCTCACAACTCCATCTCAAATTTATATCCAAGGACTGTTGAATTGCTTCGAAAACATCTCTCAGTCAAATCCACCCACTTCTGTCTATCTCCACCATCTACAACCTATATTACCCAAAAAGGGCTATTTTATGCTTTCGTAACAAGTAAGCCCCAAATCTCACTGTCTTAACAAAAATTTATTTATCTTTCATCACAACTCAATACACATCAAGCATCCCTCCTCCATCTTGGAGTTCTGCCCTCTGGGAGTCAGGATCCCCAGTGTCACTACAGCAAGGGAAGAGAGAGACAGAGCCAACTCACCTATTGCCTCTACCCAGAAGTGACACACATCAATACTGCTCCTATGCCACTGGCTAGAACTACTCACATGAACCAGTTTAATTCCAAGGGACACTGGGAAATGCATAGGAACAACTGGATATTTGGTGAGTACCAAATGTCTCTATTTCATCACCCTAAGCAGAGCTACCATCATTTCTGGCTTGGACCTCTGCAATACCCTCTTTACTGGTATGGCAGCATCCATTCTTACCCATCACTTAGCTCTTCTTTCTAGAGCAGTCGTTTTGACTGAAGATCCGAAAGGTCATCATTGGCTTCCCATTGTTCTTCAGATGTAAACACAATTGCTTAACATAGCATGCAAAGCTATGCTGTGGCCCCTGTGTGTATATCTGGACTGGTCTTGCTTCACATTCCCTCTCAAACCCCACTGCTTTGCCCATCACAGCCACACTGGCCTTCCAGTCCCTCCAACTGGCTGTGCTCTCTCCTGTGCCAGCCTGCTCAATAAAGGCAGATCTGGGTTTGAAGACTGAAATAGGTGATGAATCAGTCTTGTGTTTTTTTTGTTGATGGTGGTTAAACATCAGTTTACTACTGGCTCAGCAAAAAACAGTGTGAAGTGTATACACAAGATAAACCCAGAGGAGGATAGACATTGCTATCCACTTGCTTCCTAATTCCACCTAGGAGGCAAAGAGGTTGTGTTGTTAATTTAGCCAGTTAGTGAGGAACACGCTAGGTCAGAGGGGCTCAGCGTGAGGCTCACTGCATACTATACTGTTCTTCTTGTGGAGGACCACATTAGCACACAGCATCTGATCTGTTACTATATAAAGAAATTTTTGCTGCCCACAAATTACTCCCATTTATTTCTGTGTTGTCAGGCCTTGCATACCTTTTGTCACAGGATCTTTGCATACCTTCTTTCTCTTTCCAGAAGATTCGTTCCTTCTGTCTTCAGTCACTTCTGCCCTCTTTATCCCCCATCATATGTTCTTATAGCACCAGTAACCACTCTTCCATAGCATTGCCACATTTGCAATTCTGTAATTATTTGTGTGTTATTTAATTGTTCACAATCTTTTCCATCACACTATAAACTCTTGAAGGCAGGAATCAGTTCTGGTTTTGTTCGTGTTAGAGGCCCCTGTATAGTGCCAACACATGGCAGCTCTCAAACAAGATTTCTTGAATAAATGCATCAAGAAGATAGAGCTTTCCCTGTATCTAACTCCTTTTTTTTAAAATCCAATATACATGGATCTATTATTTAAAATAATCTTTTAAAACTCAAATCTCATTATGTCATTTTTTTGCTGAAAAGTTCTCAATGATTCCCCGTCACTCAATGACAAAGTCTAAGCTGCGTGACATGACCTATAAATAGGGTGGCCATATGTCCAGATTTACATGTTTGAACCTGTGGTTATGATATAAACTGTCCTCTTTTAATTCTCAAAAGCATCCCAGTCTGGATGATACATTTTATGGTCACTCTATACAAGTGACTTCCAATATCTGGCTCCTTATTGACTTCTTAAATCTTTTTGCTTTACGGTTTATGCACATGCAACACTGAACTGCTTACAGAATTCTCTGCCAACCACCATGCTGTTTCTCACCTCCAGGCCTTTGCTGGCATAGTTCCCTTGGGCCAGAATTCCCTCTCCTCCCTGCTGACACATTTTGTATAATTTAGCTCATTTCCTAACCCCTGGAGAAAGCCTTCTCTGACTCTCACCTCCAAGGCCAAGTCAGGAACCTCTTTCCTTAGATCTTCCCAGTCCCTTAATCCTCTATACATTATGCCTTCATTGCATTTTCACATTGAATTATAAATGCTGGCATATGTCTGTCATCAATCCCCACCCCAATGCGCATGCAACACCTGCCTTTGAGGAGGGACGATATATTACTCATCTTTGTGTACGTGCAGCACATAGCTGATGCACAGTAATTATTGATTGAATGAATACGTGTTTTTGAAGATTTTATTTATTCAACAAATGAGATTTTGTGGATAGGACATTTATTTTTCTAACTTTATTAATCTAAATCATTTAGAACTTTTCATCTGAATTTCTCTTTTTCTTTTTCTGAGACGGAATCTCTCTCTGTCGCCCAGGCCGGAGTGCAGTGGCATGATCTTGGCTCACTGCAAGCTCCACCTCCCGGGTTCATACCATTCTCCTGCCTCAGCCTCCCGAGTAGCTGGGAGTACAGGCGCCCGCCACCACGCCCGGCTAATTTTTTGTATTTTTCGTAGAGACAGGGTTTCACCGTGTTAACCAGGGTGGTCTCGATCTCCTGACCACGTGATCCACCCGCCTCGGCCTCCCAAAGTGCTGGGAATTACAGGCGTGAGCCACTGTGCCCAGCCCTTTTCATCTGAATTTCTACTTAGCATGAGCAACCAGTGATACCCCCACTGAGTTAATATAATTACAGCCAAAACAAAGAAGCCTGATGTTTTAACTACCCCACGTATCCTTATGATGGACTTTTTAAAATAATGAAACTAGCTCTCGTACTTCCAGGCTTGTCAACCTGATCTAGTCCAACTACTACTGCTACTTGTTCTACTTCTTTTTCTTCCTCTTCTTCCTCCTTCTCCCACTCCCTCTCCCCTCCCCTGTCCACTCTCCCTCCTTCTCCTCCTCTTCCTCTCCTTCTCCTTCTCTCTCTTTCCCTGATGAGAATACTTGGACTCTAATTCTAACTCTTGCCTCACCCTGTCCTGCCCTCCTCCTTCACATCCTCCTGTCTGCTTCCCCCAACCCTGCTATCTCCTAAGTTTCATCTGCAAAGCACATGAGGGCACCATATCACTCAAATAACTTACACATTTTTTTAACCTTTATAGTAAATTTAATTTAGATGCTGCCTGTTTTGTCAGCCTTGCTAAACTAGATTTTTCAGAGGAATTATTTTTTAAATCCTGAAGTTTGAACATCATTGCCCTAAGAAGAGATATAATAAATAACATTTCTGCTGAAAGTGTGAAATAGTGTCTCATTGCTAAAAAGAAGTTGTTTCTGGGAAACAGCCTTAGATTTTGATTCAGACCCTGATTTGTTTCTGGCCTTGTCACTGTCTACATCTGCTCTAATGGGCTGTCCACATACCTGCTTGAGCCCACATTTCTTGGTCTATAAACTGAAATGAGAAAATATGCCTCACAGAACTGTAGGGAGGATCCAGAGGGAAGCTGTATATCAGTATTTCTCTAAATAATGTCCTTACAAAGGGAAATATTTTCAGGGAATCTGCAATGTTGATGTAGATTGTTTTTATTATAGTGTTACATACATATGAACAAAGTTAACACTGGGTATAAATTTTTAAGCTTATAGCTCTTATAAAACTAGAAATCAAAATCAATTTGTAAATTGTACATATAAACCAAAGAAATTGACAAGAAAACATTTACACATTAAATGTAAGTCAAACTACAAACTACAACGAATGAAATGATCAAGGATAATTTACTGAGATAGCTGATTGTTTACCAACTCTAAACTTTCATTCCTAACAAAAATTGTAAAATCTGTACCTCAACACCCTGCCTCGTTTATTTTGTAAAATCTCTGAGCTTCCATGTATGAAACAGTAACACAGAAACAATTAAACTACATAACAAAGGGCCTGATAATAATACCATACAACAAAGACTTAGAAGTCGGTTGATGCATCCGATAAAAAGGGGAAATGGAAGGCCCTGAGCTTTACCATAAGGAATTGTTCAAGCCCTTTGGGGCAAGACTCCAGGGGGAAGTGGTTGGACTGGCACTCAGATGAAGTTTGTGCTAGGATCCTCCCTGTCCCCCCAGATACATTTCCACAGGTAAGAGCTCAGACTGTGGAGTACAACCTAGGTTTTAATTAGATCACTGTCACTGTTAGCTCTACAATTTACTTCACCTTTCTCAACCTCAGTTTCTTCAGCAGCAAAATGGGGGAAAATTAATTCTATCTTATAGGATTGTGTTGAGGACTGAATCCAATAACGTATATGAGAGCCTCAAGAAGTTGCATTAGTATCGTGTGTAATGAAAAAGGCTCAGTGGTTCCTAGACAGACATGGAAGTAAGTGGACCTCCCTCTACCACCTAGTTGCTGGAGTCCCTGTCATAGCTGGAGAGAAACTTCCTTCCAGCAGAGACTGCTGGAGGGAGCAGAAGCCCACAACACCCTGGATCTGAGCTCCTGGGAAAATTTGGACCTGTGAATTTTGAAACCTTGCTGAAGAAGATAGAGGTAGAGAAAACCTATATTTCTAAAGATTCCAGCTGTTTTTAGTGTTGTAATAGGTAGAGATTAACCCTCCAAAACAGTTCTTTCTCTGATCTGAGAAAACTCAATCAGGTTTTTGGTTTTTATCTAAATAAGCAAAATAACTTTCTGCTCTAATGGAGCTCTTTAGTGATCCTGAGGCTTTCAGGAGTTAAAAACACAGATTTTAACTCTTGAGACAGGGAAAGTTACACTTTGGAGAAACTACGTTACTTTAATTTAGGGGTTGTGGGGATGGATTTGAGCTAAGAGGAAAGAAAAAGCTGTTCTGGCTTCTGTATCCACAGCCAGGAAGGTTTGGAGAGGCTCTGAGGAGGAGCAGGAACAAGAGCTGATGGAACTGTGCAAGCACGACTTTGGAAGATTCTGAGAACAAGCAGAGTCATTTGAACTAGGGGATGAGATGTGGTATGGAATTAGGGAAAAGGCCATTCTCCCTGCCTCTCATGGGACCCAGAACCATTTGGGCCCCCTGAAAATGTACAGCTTTAGAAGTCCCTGGAGATGGAGGTCTGGAAATGGTGTTATCATGCTTATGATGGTGCCTCTGCCGTGGCAACAGCGAGGCTTCCCAAGTTGCAGAGAGCAGCAAGAGAAAGTCAGAGCTGGAGAGCATATGCCTGTCAGTAAATCCAAGAACAGGCAGGAAGCACAAAGATGCGTTTCTGTGAGTGACTTGGCGACACTTTGAGAAGGGTTGGAGTCATGACACCATGTGGGGAAGAGCTCAAGCCATTATAAGTTAGGCGTTAGAAGTCAGCTTGATAAACAACCCATTCACAATATCAATACAAATGAAACGATCCACAAATCAATTTAGCAAGAAAGGTACAGGGTCAATGATAAAGAAGACTATGAAATCTCATTGACAGATATGAAAGAAATTCTGAGCAAACGAAAAAGATATACCATTTTCTCAATAGAAATTATTTATCTTTACTATAGCAATCCTTCCAAAATTAATGCAATATCAAACAGAATCCCAATTTTTATCAGCTGCATAAAATAAGTTTAAATTTCTAATGAGAACATAAATATCTGAGACTAGTTTAAAAAAAAAGAACAAAGGATCATGAGGGTAGATTTGCCTTATCCAATATCAGATGTTTGATAAAGCCATTACAATAAAAATATAATGACATTGGCTCAGACTGGTAAAATAGAATTAAGAGTTCAGAAAATAAATCCAAGTGCATGTGGAAACTTAATATATGACAAAGGGAACATGTTAATGAGAAAATGAGTGTTTATTTTATTAATGCTGCTGACATAGTTGGCTATCTAGGAGAAAACATAGAGAAATTCTTAACTCTCACCATACACAAAAAAAGATTCCAAGTAAATTAAAGAGTTAGTGAAAAAATTATACATTAGAACAAAATTTAGGATAATACATAGTGTTGAAGTAGGAAGACTTTCCCATGTAAGATAACAGATCCAGAAGCCATAAAGGAAAACACCAATATATGATATTTGATTACATTTTGTTATTGTTAAAAGATTAAGTAGACAAAGTCAAAATACCAATGATGTCCTGGGGGAAAATTTTGTCACAGATATGATAGATATAAGGTTAATCTTCCTAATGTACAGAGCTCTTTTAATTTGTAAGAAAAGACAACTTCAACCCAGTACAAAAATAGGCAAAGGATAAGAGAATTCACAGCAGAAGAAATAAAAGAGTCCATGAAAAGATGAGCAACCTCACTTGTAATCAAGAAAGCATAAAGTAAGTTTAAAGACATCATTTTTGCTTATCACATGGGGGAAAAAGAAAAAGAAGAAGAAAACCCAGAATTGGTAAACCTGGAGGAGATTTTCACTGTCCTATATTCTGGGAAGGCTTGAATTGCTACAGCCTTTTGGAAAAATAAACTAGAAATGTCTACTAAATTGAAAAATATGCAAACCCAATAATCCAATTCTGAAAATTCATCCTATAAAAATAAAATTGCCAGCACATAAATATTTATGTTAAGAATGCTTATTGCTATTTTTGTTTATTTTTGGATGCATATTGATAGAGAAATAGTTCAAATTATGGTATATCTTTAATAGGAAATATTATGCAGCTATTGAAAAACAAAATGATGAACATCTATTAACCCAGAGCGAATTCCATGATGTCTTGTTAAGAAAAGCAGGCTACAGAAAAATAAATATGGTTCTATTTTTATAAAAACAAGTAGTAACCATCCTCCTCCTCATATAGGTATATGCACATTTTCATAAACAAAAAAGTGTGGAAGGTGTAACCTTAGGGGGCGGAAAATGAAGGAGATGGCAGGGACAGAAATCATTAAATTCTATGATGTATTTTTGATTATTTTATTGGGTAGACTGTTTATGTAGTGCTTCTCTATTAAAAGTATTAATAAATAAGATAATATTTTTCAAAGAAAACGTGACCTCAGAAGCTAATGGGACCTGGGCTTGTGAGTCAAGTACTATTGTTCTTACAGAGGAGTTGAGAGGAAATGAATCTGATGGGAAAGAAGGGAAAGAAACAAACTAGCGACTTTCCACTCCTGTGCCACATGCTTCCATTTCTCCCTCTAGGAAACCCTTCTAGGGATGCTGCACTTGCTCTGCCGGTGGGCTGGCTTCACGGACTGCTGCCTCTCATTATCCAATTCCTTTCTTATAATTTTTAGGCTGGACACCGCCTACTTCGGTGGTCTAATTTAGGCCATGTGCATGCATTTGGGGGATGTGTCTGTTGCTGGTATACAACATTTTCACATTTAGATCTCTTTAATAATCTTCATTTGAATAGTAGTTCAGGCAAAGGAAAAAGAGACCATGTTTGCGTTGATGTCTTTCAGCCAAACTCTACCACCCAGGAGCTAGCCAGTGTCTGGGGAAATTCGCCAGCCTGGACTCTGGCAATAAAACAGCCATTTATCCTAGGCCAGAAACAAACCTTTCCAGGCGTGAGGTAAATTTACATAGAAATAAAACTTAAATGAGGAAAATACTACTGGGGCGATGCTTTAAATTATTTACATTTGTTCATCTCCAACAGTAAAACAAAGCTTCAGGGATGCAGACCCAGAGACAGTATCTTCCCGCTGAAATACAGAAGAAACATTTTGATTTTACTACTATTCCCAAATATTCTAGAAACCTAGCCAGGCGTTAGAGATAATGGAAAACTATTCTTGCTTTTAAAGATATAGTTAAGTTAATTTGGCTGCTGTTAGATTGTAGAACTCTTGAGTTTTTAGAAAGGCAGGGGTGGGGACCAGGGAACGTGACCAGGAAGAAATTTCACTTGTCCCTTCTTGAGATCTAAGAAAGGAAGCACATCCTTCTGAATGCCCTGTTTCTTGGGCTGACCACCTATCTGTTCAGAAGGTTGTCTCTAGGGAGCCAACTGTTCCTGCTGTGATTTAAGTCTGTCTTCTCCATTCCAGCAATGGGAGTTAGGGAGAGTTAATTAACTGGTATGGTTTGGATCTGTGTCCCCATCAAATCTCATGTTGAAATGTAATCCCCAGTGTTGGAGGTGGGGCCCGGTGGAAAGTGTTTGGATCATGGTGGCAGATCCCTTACTAATGGCTTAGGGCTATTCCCTTGGTGATGGGTGAGTTCGAGTGAGATCTGGTTGTTTAAAAGCGTAGCACCTACCACTCTCTGTTTCTTGCTCCCACTTTCACCATATAATCCATTGGCTCCTCCTTTGCCTTTCATTATGATTGTAAGCTTCCTGAGACCTCCTCAGAAGCCAAGCAGATGCCTGGTGCCATGCTCCCTGTACAGTCGGCAGAATCATGAGTCAATTAAACCTCTTTTCTTTATAAATTACCTAGCCTAAGGTATTTATTTATAGCAAGAATGGCCTAATACACTGGCCTTATTATTTTTTCCTCACCTGAAGCTTGAGCTGAGTAAGGAATCCTTGACTGCCAATGAATCTATAGAACTCTGTTCACAGAGAAGTACATTTGAGAATCAAGAAAAAATCATTTTTAAAATGCAGGGGACCCAAATTATTGAGACTTGCCCAGAGACAGCAGATAATCAATGGCAAAACCAGACCCCAAACTGCTGGCATCCTGAGTTAGTTGCTTCTTCTTGCTGCTTAGAATCGTCACCTGACTTTGCTAGGTGAATGGGGATGAGCATTCTGAGCAGAAAGAACATTGTATACCTAGAAAAAGGTCTGAAACAGCATAAATGTTTGGAGAGTTTTAGAAATTTAATACAAGCAAGACAGAGGCATAAGGACTGTGACGGAGCCATTGGAGAGCAGGCTAGAAATCAGCCTTGTAAGCAGGATACAAAGTTTGGACTTGGTATTTGTTGTGACTCTTTCAATTACAAGCTAAAGAAACCCAAGACCAAACTCAGCTAAGTAATGGTAATAATAATAATGGTTAACACTTAGCAATGTTCTAAGCTTTCTGTATGCATTAACTCATTTGGAACTCATTGCAATCCTGTGAGGGTGTTATTATTATGCCCATTTTAGAGATGAGGATATTGGTATTCAGAAAGGTTAAATAATTTATCCAAAGTTACATAGCCATTAAGTGCCAGCACTGGATTCTAACATGGAAAATATATTGACCCCTGTGACTGGTAAAGTCCATGAGTAAAGCCCACTTCATGGGCAACTAAATCATCCAGGAGCTCAAACAATTTCCTAAGGCTCTGTCTTGACTGGATCAGCTTCTTTTCATGCACTGCCTTCATATTTGGAGAGATTCTCCCAATGCGGAGAAAAAGAAACAATTCGTATTTCAGAGCAAGAGTGAGACCCTTTCCTTCCCAATACTTATACATGACAGTTCTTCTTGGCCTCTTCTTGCCCATTCTGAAACTCATCACTATGGCCAGGTGCATGGAGTACATAAGAAGGCGGTTGGAGCTGGGCCAACCACATGAATTGGGCTCTCACGAAAAGAAGATCCATTATCACAAGAGGTGGGGTGTCGCCAGTTAGATGCCCCACCGGAGGATATAAAGAGGGGAGGGCACAATCGAGTTTGCACTTTAGAAAAAAATGGTGTCGCAAATGGATAAGAGGCATGTAGAACTGGAGACAGGGAAGCCAGCTAGAAAGCCGACCAGGTTTTCCAGGTGGGAAATGAACCCAAGCCTGTGGTGATGGCAAGAAGGGAACAGAATCAAGAGGTATGTAGGAGATACACTTGGATTTAGGCCTGGAGGAAGAAGAAGGAATTAACGGCAACTCCAAGGTTGTGGTATTAACTGAAATTGAGAAAACAGGAAGTTGAGTAAGTATTCAAGGGAGAGGAAAGACAGTATTTAAGCTCATTTGGGGATGTCTTTGCATTTGGACTGTCTTTCCTGCTAGAGAGTAACTTCTGTGAGCCAGAGACCCCATCTGCCCTGTTCACTATAATATCTGCAATAACCATGTAGCACCTGGCACATATTAGGCACTTCCCTATTAAATGCACAAAGAAAGGTGTCTACCTGATATCCAAGTGCATGCACCAGTCAGGTTGTTGGAAAGTCAGAAGAGATGCCCAGCCTCACAGTGTGAATTTGGGGGTCACAGGGATATGGGCAATAGAGAAAAACGGGGGCATTAAAGAGATGGTTCAGAGTGAGTGTGGAAGGAGAGACTGAGCATAGAATGCCTGCATGTAAGGGGCTAGCAGACGAAGATGAGCCTGGGATCTGTTGGAAAGTGAATGATGAGAGAAGAAGTAAAAGAAGCCTAGGGTGGTAACAGGGAAACTTGGTGTGGAAAGGGAGAGTTGACAGTCAGAAGAATGTCCACTCTTCTACTTGCTAGCTGTGTGAACTTGAGCAAGTTATTTCACTTCTGTGTGCCTCAGTTTCCCTCTTTTAAAATGACAAAAATAATACTGCCTATCTTAGGTATAGTTGTGAAAAATTTTAAAAATAAGTTATTTTTTAACTTGTAAAGACACAGTACTTGTCTCAATATTTACCTAAGGAGTGAGTCATGCGTCATACTGAATACCACAGAGGGGCCAAGCAAGACAAAGACTAAAATGTGCCCTCTAGATTTGGCAAGTTGGGTAGAGTTGGGCCCATACAAATGAACAATCTGCAAAGCTGGGAATAAAAGCCAGATTGGATAAATTGAGAGTGGGAGGTAAGGGAGTAAATACATTATCCGCTGTATTTTTTTCTCCTGGGCAAGTAGCAGCAGCTAATATGTTTTGCTTATCTGTCTTATTTATTGTTTATCTCCCCAATTAGAATGTAAGATTTATGACGACTGCGACTGGATCTGTCCCACATGCTTAAGAGCATGTTGGCACATAGTCTATGTTCAACAGAATCTGTTGAATGACAGGACAGGACAGATGGATATGGTGGAGTGGTGGGACAGGAACTAAGACTATTTATCAGAGCATCCCCTTCCCCCAGTAGGTTCTCCCTTATGGCTACATATCAAGATTGCCTGCAAAGTAGTAATTTTTAGCACAGATTCCCCAGGTCTCCCTCCCCAGACACCCTCTGAAGATACATCTCTGGTTGGGGGTGGGGATCAGGCCCAGGGGGTGTTTTTTTTAAAAGCTCCCCTAGTCATTAGGATACACATCTGACATCACAACTACTACCCTGTACCATAGTTTGTGATGCATAACTTAATATGGAAATAAAAAGAAAAAAAGTTATTCGAACCCTCAGTCATCATTTCTCTCCTCAGGATCTGAATCAAATTCCTATTTTTTCAAATGTGTTTATATTTGACAACTGAACAACTTAATAAAAAATTCCAAGGGTAACAACCCAAAGAAATTCTCTTACAAGAAAGTCTGGGCAGAAGGAATGGATTGGGCCTTGAGGAGAAAAGAAAATGCCCAGAGCCAGTTTCTCTGTGGCCGTGTAAGCCAGCCGTCAATCACAGCTCACACCTGCCTTCCGCTCTGCACAAAGAGGCCAATTGAGATGCGTCTGCGCCCCCCGTGGGAGGCATGGGAGCCTGGACAATGCAGGCTCGGAAAGGCAGGAAAGCATGACAGATGTGACAGAGAATTATACCAAGTTGTCTAAGCGGCTAACAGAGAATTCTCAGAAACTTTGGGCTAGTGTTGAATTCTAAGAACATACAGAAATACATGTTCAAAGAATGAATAAAGTGAAATTTCTCAGGGAAACAGAAAAGAAAAATTTTTTTGCCAGCGAAAATCATGGAATCTGGTCACTAAAAATAGAACATTCAGGAATAAAATGAAGAGGATCTGTTTTATTAGGACTTCATCTTACGTACGTCTCTATGATCAGTCTGTAACTGATTGCGCCCTCTGGCCTCATCTCCCATGATGTGCCCTGGCCTCACCTGGTCACAGAGAGCCTACACTCTGATAGCACTGACTTTCCCACCTTTCCCATGACAAGAAGCACATGCTGTTTCATGTTTCTGTACTTGAAAAACGTTTCCCCTTCTCCATCCAACAAAAGCTTACTCATCCTTCCAGACCTACCTCTGAAGTAGCCTCCTTTGGGGAGACTTCCCTAATTGCTTGGGAAGAGGCAGTTAGCTCCTTGCTCTTCTCTGCACTTCTTCTCCTTTGCTCAATGTCAGTTTTGTGCAATATCAAAATCTCATGTTGTAATTATTTGTTTATTCCATCCTTCATTAGGATGCGGCTTTTCACAAATGGAAATCATGTGTTAAGCAATTTAATGGGTACTGTCTATGTGCTAGATGATAATATTTATTTCTTTTCCATACAATAATCCTGCAAAGCATAAGATTTCCATTTTACAAACAAGAAAACTGATTCTCTGAGTGTTCAGATAAATTCCCTGAGGTTAAGTAGTTGATAAGCAGTAAACTGCATGACTCCAAAGTCAGGACTTTTTCTACTATAATAAACTGTCTTTCTTTACCTTTTTTGTATGGGCACATGCTTGGTACCAAACAAATGAGTGAATTTTATTTATACTAATTTTTATAGGAATTATAAGTACCTTGAAAGCAGGACCATGTCTTTTCCTTTCAATCCATCCCTGGGACTAGTTCAAGGTATATACACTCTCCCTAAATATTTTGAATGAGATGGCCCAAAACATGTATAAACAGATTCCATGCTACCAAGCCTATATAATTAGTATGTGATTGTTGGAAACAAGTGGGTATATTAGCCAGTTGCTACTATATAAAGAGCAACTCTGCATCAAATATATCAAAAGGAAATCCCTTCCCAATATTAAAATGCGTAGTCATCAACAACCGTATCCAACAGGCAAGCCATTTCGTACATATTAGTAGACATTTCAAGTATCAAGTTCTAGCTGGCTCGCTAGGATATGGCTTTACTTCACATCAGATACTCCATAGCCTTACAGAGACTCTGGTAGAGAGGAGACAGTAGTAACAATCTTTCATGTCCACATCATCTTTCTCAGTTTTCCTGTGTAGATATCTGGGGTCTTGCCCAACTGTATGTGAGAAAGCTTGGTAAGAGTTCACATTCTTTTGAGGAAAACATTGACTCCAACATTACCTGGTAACCTTTCCGGTGACTCCATATGCTGAAGTTGGTTTGTTTTTAATGCAGCAAACACTTACCTAACTTCTCCTTCTTTCTCTCTTGGAAGAGAATATAAATCCAACTCAGCATTTCAAAACAAAATGACAGCTTAGCTCCCATGTAACTGCATATACTTTAGATACGGGATTTTTATGCCAGGCAGCTGGCCCATTCACCCCACAGTTACCATGGTCATTTTTTAAAATATAACCCAGTCATTTTAATTGCCTGTGGTTTGGCCCTGGCCTAATGCTCCGTTAAGTAATCAATTTGAGAGCTCAGAGAAATCGGTTAATTGTGAAATGTAGGGTTCATTCTCATTTTTCAGATCCTATTTCTATATTAAGTTAGATGATAAGAAAGCAAAATTCCTGGGCCATATTATCATCTGAATTCATTCCTTCATTCAACAGATATTTACTGTGCATCTCCAAGGAGCAGCAAAGCACAGGGGTCAGGAGGTCAGACTCTGGAACCAGACTGTGAGTTTACCTTCTAGCTTCTTTATCTGCTAGTTCTGTGACCTTGGACAATTTACCTAACCTTAGAGCTCCACCTCTGTCCCTCTCCTATGAAAGGAGGGTAACAACAGTATCCACTACAAAGGGCTATTTTGAAGCTCAAATGAATCATTAGATATAAACACTTAGAAGAATTCCTAATGTTTAATAAATTTTAGTTATTATCATTGTATTATCCTATTATTATTATTACCATAAGTCAGACGTGGTACAGACTTGGTACGAGGTGCTGGGGATACAGAAGTGAGAAAAGTACATCAGTTCCTGGCCTCAGGGAGCTTATGTCTAGTGGGGAAGACAGACACTAAATAATGACACCAGTGAGTGAGTAAATGTAAACTATGGTAGGTAACCATGTGATAAGTTACTAAATGTAAACTATGGTAGGTAAACATACCTACCATATGTTTACCATACCTACCATAGTTTACCATACTCACTCACTGGTGTCATTATTTAGAGTACAAGGTGCTCTGAAACCCTATAACAAGGGGGCCTGTCCCAAGCTGAGTGGGAGATGATGGCTCTTTTGATGGAACAGAAACTAAAAGGAGGAGCAGGGTTAACTGGATGAAGGTGAGTGGACTCCTGAGACGACCATTCCAGGCAGAGGGAACAGCGTAGCAAAGTGACTAAGTGAAAGGCCAGTATGGCTGCAGGCCCAAGGGGTTGCTCGCAGTAAGTGTTATATGCACAGACTTCTCTTGAGGTTGTTGACAGAATAACTATAGTGTCTTTTTAAGCTATAGCTCTAAAAAAGGGTTTAGTTCTACAAATCATTTCGAACGGGACTTTTCTTTTTCCACATCGACACAGCACTGAGAGCTATGTAAGCACAGTGTGCTCCCTTTTGGTCTAACCACAAATAAAGCCGGGATTTAGTTTACTGGCTATAGCTGCAAGAATTAGGTCAACTCAGGTGCCTTGTAACATCTATTCCCTTACTCATTTTATAAGGTTCTATTTTTATCCCTTATTTCCTCATTTTATTTTGAAATGTTAAAGGGCTCTTAAGTCCTTTTGGAAGTTGGCAGGATATAAATCCCCAAATACGTAAAATAAAATATATTGATTATGAACAGCTTAATTGGCTAAAGCCTGGTTCAGGAGAAAGAATGTAGTTGCAAGTATGCGGGGCCCACAAGGAGAAAGATCTCGAAAGGGTGTTCACAACCTTTCATTGGGATTGCTTCCTATTTGAAATTGCCAATGTCATGACTCAAGAGGAGGGAGTTGTGGAAGAGGAGGCATCCAACATAACTCACTTACATTGGCTTTCTTCATTTGAATGTCGCCAGATTTAAACGTAAATGTTATATTAGCACTTCGGAGCTTCTAGAAGAGAAAAATGTATATGCTGAGCCTCCCAGATTTGTTTGGTTTGTCAGTTGTTTTCTGGGCTTGCTTTTTCAAATAGCTGATGCATTTGTCTGCAAGACAAAGAAATGAAAACAACAGGGAGTTTTGTTTGTGGTCCTGTGAATCTGGCCTCATCAATTACAGCTTCCAGAGCAGTCTGATGTTAACCTGTCTAAAAGCAACAGGGAGAATAGCAAAATTCTTTGGCCACACTTCATGCTTTTCCATCAGCTCTCTACATCTAGCCCTTCCTCCTGCCACCAACTTTCCACAGTCATTCATTCAACAGGTATTTACAAAGTACCTCTTAGGATGCCAAGTACTTCACTAAGGGCTGGGGATAGTATGAAATCAAACCTCCCTGCCCATCTCTCCTTTGCCTTCATTCCACATCCCCCCAAATGAAGGCTTAAAAACTTACATCTTCTCCAGTACTTCCTCCTGAAGCATAAGAGAGACAAGAACAGGCTTGCCCAGCTTGAAGAGGAGGGTGGTGTGAAAGGTCCCACCATGAAGAAAGTCCCAGAATACACGATTGCAAGAAAGAGGTAGGGAGTAGTGAATGGGAAGCACGTTCATATCTCTACCTTTTCTTTCTTTGGTAATCTGCTGCTCCTAGTAGAGGAGAAAATGGAGACCTCATGTGAACTTAGAAAAGTCTAAGCTGAGAGGCCTGATTTGGAAATAATGAGATTATTCTGATAATGAGAATGAACATCTATACGATTATTTAAAATCCACAGAGGGCTTTTATATGCACAATCTCAGTGAATACCCAAAGCACCCCTAGGAAAGGTGTTAGGATCACCTTTTCCTAGACAGGAAAGGGGCTCAGGGAGACTTGGCTTTACTGCTGGAAATTAACCAACTGGGGCTTTAACTTCTCCCTCCAAGAGCTTTGCTTCTCTCTCTCTCAAATCCAGGGCTTAGAGCAAGCACAGTGCTGCCACAATTGAGAAGAGGCTGCCTTGTACAAACTTGCACATAATATCTTAACTCAGTCTTTTTCCAACACAGGCAGCCTTCAGCTTTATGTAAGGGAAGGAAAATCCTGTGAAAAGGAATCATGAGCCTAATCAACAGAGAAGGAAATGGAGGTTGGGAAAAATTAAGCAAGTTGCCTCGGGTCACATAGCAAGAAGTAGTGGAGCTGGAATTTGATCCCCAGTCAGTCAATCTGACGCCAAAGTACAGAAGCAGGAAAGGCCCTGCTGCCCTGGCAGTGAAGGTAGAATGAAGCCTGCATCTGTCACCATGCAACAGACAAAAATACTGTGCTTAAGCCAAGAATCCTGGGTTAGAATTTCAGCTATGTCACCTCCTAGCTGTGTGACCTTGGCCAAGTCAAGTAACCTCTCTGATCCTTTAGCTGTAAAATAAGGAAGACAGGGGTGTAATGTGGATTAAATATAATAATGTGTCTGCATCCAGTGTACATACACTAAAACTCTATACCGGGTATGGAGGTTCCCAGAGGATGATGAGCTACAGCTTACAAAGAGAGAATACAGCAAAAAGTACAGATACCTGTGGACAAGTGCCCTTTGGAATAGGCAAACATTGACTAAAATAAATGAGATGCTTTAATCCTGGGTCTGGCCAAACCACCTAAGTCCTCACAAATCAATAGGTGCTTTCAGGGCTAAAAGTTAGCTGCAAAGCCCCAGGCCAACACTGATTACTAAAACAGGTGCTTAGTGCTGTGGCAAGGGAGTGGCCTTTCTTCTTCTCCTGGGAACCCAATATGGCTTTTCTGGCTGCATTTCCCAACAGCTGCTGAAACTTCCCAAGTGCTGACATTTTACCCAGTCCCTTATAACATACTTATGTAACTTTTCTGATCTATTTATTTTGCTTACGTTTTCACCTAAAGCTTCTGATCTTTTAAAAATTATTAGATGCATGAGGATTCCACTCATCCCCTCAACAAAATATCAACTGAGTCCCTACTATGTCCCAGAACAATTTAGAAAAGAGGAACTGGCACATGACACAACTTTAAAAACACCAGAAACTTACATTTTGTAAAGTAGTAGGACACAAAGTGCAACACTGTGCAACGCTGTTTTCTGGGTCATTTCTTTGCAAGCATATACAATTCTTCCCTTGTGTTTGCATAGTTTACATCTAGGATCAGCTTGATTATTTTACCCAGTCTTTCTATGGCCATCAACATTCTCAACTTTCCTGAAGTCTAAGTTAAGTCCCTTTCGAAGACAGTTTTATTGTCCTACTTCATTTTAGGGAAGAAAATGCTAGAAAGCTCTCAGATTACTGGTGTGTTGTGTGGCTTTCTTTCCTCAAATGTAGTAATATGGAGTACTTTATTTAGTATCCACATAAATACAACTAAATCACACTGATTCAAACAGTTTTAACAAAGTGCATCCTGTCATGCAGGTAACTTTGCTCTTGCAGTCTTCCACTTCTTTGGTTAAATTCAAAAGCGCAAACTCAAAATTCAGCTAAGGGCTTTCATCAAGAAAAGAGCTTCTAAGTACTCACGACATTCAAATTGTATAGGATACAGCTTTTGAGAGTGGTGTACTGTGTTTTCAGTAGCAGTAAGATTTGTTCCTTGAGAATACATCTTGTACCATGTTCACTAAGCCATCGAAGTAAACCAAGAAGAAGGAGGGAAAAGAAATTAACAACAGGACCGGGTAAAGTTGAACATTCCAAAACAACCAAGTCTCCCTCAGCATTTCCATAGAGGCTACATCCCTAGACTCTAGCTCCAGCACTCCCTCAGTGTGAACAAGTGGTTTCCCACAGGTCTAGCTCAGATCATTCATTACAGCCACCCTCCCAGGCACCTGAATGAACACATTGTGTTATCTTCATCCTCAGAGTCACTTAAAATGTTTGAATCTCTTTTTCAAGAACTATTCTCATCAAAAACCTTCAAGGTTCAACTCCTTCAATATGATTCTAACCATCTTTTCCTATCTCCCATTCCTTTCCCATTGTTACCCAAAATTTTGGTCCAGCTAAACTATTCAGCGTTTCTTGACCATGGCCCAAAGCTCACTGCTGCTAATTCTTGGCCTTGCTTCTCCCTCTGTCTGGAACATCCCTCCTCCATTCCTCTGGCCTTTGAGCCTATAAAATCCTATCCATCCTTCAAAGGCCATCTCAGTGCTACATTCTGAACAAAATCATTTGAAATCCTTTGAACCTGATGTGATTTCTACACTTTTATCACTTCATTCCAGCCCTATAGCATTTTGCCTTTTCTTGTGACATTTCTCATTGTGCTTATGATATTGTAATTCCCTTGAGAGAAGAAGCAATATCTTATCAAGTTTTTAACCTTCTAATACATGGCCTATGATCCTGGTCCAGGATAGAGTCCAAGTTTTATGATATTAGATGGTGCTACAGTACACCTTTCCTACTAGAACATGTACAAATACAATCTTTTTCTGTTCTCTGGTATTCTGGAGAAAATAAAGACTTGAGTAGGACATAGAGGAGCTAATTAGATAGCCTTGGATAAGTCCGACTGGAGAAGTGAGGGTATAGGAAGCCTGTTACAGCCTTGGGGTAAACTGTTGGCTCTGCAGATGTGCCTCTAGGAATACAGGTACATGGAGTTGCTGAGGCAGATGACACTGCGTGTGCCCAGTGGATAAAAGACTTTAAAAATGGCTACATCCAGGTCTCTTGGCCATGCTGGAAATTTGGAGTCAGTGCAGTTTTCGGGCATTCTGACCAGGAACAGAATTGTCAGAAGTGATTTTATGACATGCTTTGATGAAAAATGCACCAAAAATATTGCCCAGGAATATATATATATATATGACACCGAAACAGTCATAATCTTAAAATTAAACCAGGAAAACTGCCTAGACTGATCAGAAGAAAAGAAAAGATGGCTCCACCTCATTCTGCCTAAATACAGCTTTTTATTTTTTTAACGCTATCTCCAAACTCCCAAATATACTTAGGTGCAGAGATGGTGATCTGAACTGGGCTATAGAAGTCTGGGTTCTAGCTTGAGATCCTACATTAAATAGTTAGGTTACTTTGGGAAAATGACTTTACCTATCCAAGTCTCATGTTCTCAGCTCTAAATTCTAATAAACTGACATAAAATTTAGAAATGCTACAATTCATCTCAGTTCTACTCCTAATTCATATGTGGCTTGGTGTAGTGTCAGCCACTCATTCCTGAAGTATTTTCCTCCTTTGGCTTTTTTCTTGTATTTAATTATTTAATACCAGAGTTGCTCCTCTCACTTTGTTTCTTTTAGCGCACTAGAACCCTCAGGGACTATGACTGCCGACCCACTAAATTCTGTTCCTGGTTACAATTCCGCAGGGAACTCTCACCCTTTCTGGGACTCTTCAGATCAACACACCATATGATGAAACTGTTTCTTGTGTTTCAAATGAACAAGAAGAAGAGAAAGGATTCCATATGTTGAGGAATATCACATAAGTGGGAAACCACAGTCCAGGTCCCACCACCCCTTTCTCTTAATAACAAAATACAGGGAAGCCCAGTACTTGAAGAATGGTTAACCTTCATGGGCATTTGGCGCAAGAATAAAAATCCACATGATTAGAGGATAGTTCTCACTTATACCTAAAATGCTATTATTAAGTGAAATAGGCCTTCAAAAATCTAAGGACATGGATGGTAGTGTATTTGCAAAAGATCTACTTTTGTATATTGCATGATGGTGACGCATTTAACTTTTAAATGAAACCAGTGCTCTTTAGGTGTCAACAGCTAACTAAAAGAAGGCAGAAAAGAGAAGTACATGGATTTGGAGCTCAGAAAAGTGAAATTTTTAAAAGAAGCAATTGCTTTATTACGGCATTCAAACATTGTAAAAAAACAAGGATGCGTGCTAACATTTTTTGAATGTCTAGTTACATGATCAATCTTGTGATAATTGTTTTCAATAAGTTATGGTATTGAATAGCCACAAAACCATATTTCAACCCCATTTTGAATTTGGGGAAACTAAAACTAAAACAAACATCCAAGTCCATACCACCTGACTTCAGAATCTCTCTTGTTTTTTCAACAGCATATTCTAAGTCCAGAATGTGGCCTCAAGAAGTCTTCGATTTCAACCAGCCCTCCTTCTTCCCTCATGTTCGTCCCTGCTCCATCATTACTGTTTTTATATCATCATTGAGCTATGTCTGTCCTGTTCTTAGAATCCCACATTTAAGACTTTCCATTACATTTGTTGATAATCCACTTCAAGGGCTAAAATCCTTTATGATGAACAGCCATTTCCATAAGTACCTAAATCCCTTTTGGTGCTATTTCAACTCAGTATTTTTACCCCCAGGTGTGATTCATCTATCCACTCATTTATAGCTGACCCAAACATACTTTTCAAACTTAAATCTTGCTGCTCCCTTTCATGAATGTTTTAACATGTTTTGTTTAAAAATAACCTAAGAGACCAGGCGCGGTGGCTCACGCCTGTAATCCGAGCACTTTGGGAGGCTGAGGCAGGGGGATTACTTGAGGTCAGGAGTTTGAGACTAGCCTGGCCAACATGGTGAAATCTCGTCTCTACTAAAATTACAAAGTTAGCCGGGCATGGTGGCGCGTTCCTGTAATCCCAGCTACTCAGGAGGCTGAGGCAAGAAAATCGCTTGAGCCCGGGAGGCAGAGGTTGCAGTGAGCCGAGATTGCACCACTACACTCCAGCCTGGGTGACAAAGCAAGACTCTGTCTCAAAACAACAACAACAACAACAACAAAACTAAAAATAGAACTACCATATCCTCTAGCAATCCCATAGTTGTTATTTATCCAAAGGAAAGGAAATCAATATATCAAAGAAACATCTGTGTCTCCCTGTTTATTATAGCCCTATTCACAACTGCTGAGATATGGAATCAACCTGTGTCTATCAACTAATGAATGGATAAAGAAAATGTGGTATATATACATAATAGAATAGTATTCACTAACGAAAAAGAATGAAATCCTGTCATTCATGGCAACATGGATAAAACTGGAGGATATGTTAAGAGAAATAAGCCAGAAACAGAAACCTAAACACTGCATGTTCTCCTCCATATGCAGAAGCTACAAGAAGTTGATATTATAGAAGGAAAAAGTAGAACAGAGGATACTAGAGGCCAGGAAGCATGAGGGAAGGGGTCATAGGGAGAGATTTGTTAAAAGATACAATTACAGGTAGATAGGAGGAATAAGTTAAGAGTATTCTATACTACTGTAAGATGATTCCAGTTTCAAATAGCTAGAAAGAGGAAATTGAATGTTCCCGATACAGAGAACTGATGAATATTTGAGATGATAGGTATACTAATTACCCTGATCTGATCACTATACAGTATATGTATGGAAACATCATTATGTACTCAATAAATATGTAAAATTATTATATGCAAATTTTAAAAATAAAATTTAATTTAATAAAAGGAAAAAATAAAATCCTAACAATCCTCAAAAGCCACCTCAAATAACTGCAACCTTTGCAACTTCGTCATTTTTCCTATGTCCGTTTCCTCTTCCCTCCCGGTCTGGAGGTTCTGTGAGAGCTGAATTCACATCTGGTTCATCTTTGAATGCCCAGAAAATGCAGTAAAATATTTAATAAATGGTAGAGAAAATAATTTCTCAGGGGAGAAGATGTTTTCCTTTCTGTTAAAAACTTAAAGATACTTTTTAAATTTTGCTTTGCAGCTTACTTGCTTTCTCTTTTCAAAGATAAACTTTTCATACACCCTTTAATAATCCCTCTTGAGCTCAATTTTAAAATAGGTGGTTCTTTTCTGTGAAATTGAAGAGGCCCTAAATCTGTCAGAGTAGTAACTGGGGAAAAAATGAAAATAAAATCACAGTATGTCAGAGTTAGAAGAAGCAAGGTAGCTTTACAGGAGGTGGGGGAAACTGTGTGGAATCACCTAGCTGGTAATGTTTCAGAACCAGGGCTTTAGCCTGGGCATCCTGACCCTCAAACAACCCCAAGAATCATATTTGACATGAAGGTTGCATGTGTCACTGCATATATACAGTAAGAGTCATTTCTTTTGCTCTCAATCACTTGTAATTTTAACACAAAATTCCAATTTGGCAAAGTAGTGGCCAGACTGGTAGAATAAGGCCATTTGAATCCTAAAAGCTTATGTGAGTCCAATCCCAAAATGAAATATTTTCATCTTTCCTCCTTGGCCTAGGTTAGTGGGGCTGGATCAGCTACGTGACCATGTCTATTTTGAAGGTCTATAAACCAAGAAGTGGAGAGAGGGCCTGTTTGCACTCCCCCATCCGATCTTTACCCTACTCCATTCTGTCCTGGGAGGCTGACCCGTGTGGACTTCGTCACCATGCTTACTTTATCCCCTGTTTTCCTATTTGGTTTGGTCACTGGTACGTTTTGGCAAGTGATCAGAGGGAGGGAGAAAAGTAAGTTTGGGGTATTTATTCTTGTTGCTTCCTCCCCCTTGGGTTGCGGCACACTGTCCTTACCTTCTGAGGGCTCCTGTTAAGTGGCTGTCAATATGCAGCTACCTTCTCTGGGTTCTAGTGACAGCTCCCTCCCTTTGTGCCCTCAGGGTGTAGGGTAGTAAAGTCTCTCCAATAAGGCAAGCCCAGGAATACTGCACCATCCTTTGTTGGTTTCCTTAAACTCTGCCCACAATCCTATGAGTAGATTCTTCATCAAAGTCTCCTCCCAGTTTGAATATGTCATTTTTTCCCACAGTCACTACTCTGAAAGATACATGGATTCAATTTCACAGAAAATAACCAGATATTTTAAATTGAGCTCAAGAGGAATAGTTAAAAGGGACATGAAGAGTTTATCTCCTTATATATTCTCGTTGTTAATCCCTTGTCAGATGGGTAGTTTGCAAAAATTTTCTCCCATTCTGTGGGTTGTCTCCTCACTTTGTTGATTGTATCCTTTGCTGTGCAGAATCTTTTTAACTTGATGTGATCCCATTTGTCCATTTTTGCTTTGGTTGCCTGTATCTGTGGGGTATTGCTCAAGACCAAGACCAATGTCCTGGAGAGTTTCCCCAGTGTTTTCTTGTAGTAGTTTCATAATTTGGGGTTTTAGATTTAAGTATTTAATCCATTTTGATTTGATTTTTGTATATGGCAAGAGATACGGGTCTAGTTTCTTTCTTCTGTATATGGATATCCAGTTTTCCTAACATTATTTATTAATGATACCGTCTTTTCCCCAGTGTGTGTTATTGGCACTTTTGTCAAAAATGAGTTTACTGTAGGTGTGTGGATCATTTCCTCATTTCCAGGTTCTCTATTCTGTTCCATTGGTCTATGTGTCTGTTTTTATGCCAGTACCATGTTGTTTTGTTTACTATCCATCTGTAGTATAATTTGAAGTGAGGTAATGTGGTTCCATCAGTTTTGTTCTTTTTGCTCAGGATAATTTTGGTTATTCTGAGTCTTTTATGGCTCCACATACATTTTAGGATTGTTTTTTCTATACTTGAGAAGAATATCATTGGTATTTTGATAGGGGTTGTATTGAATCTATAGATTGCTTTGGGACATATGGACATTTTAACAATATTGATTCTTTCAATCCATGAACGTGGAACATTTTTCCATTTTTTGGTGTTCTCTTCAATTTCTATCATCAGTGTTTTATAGTTTTCATTACAGAGACCTTTCTTTTTTTTGGTTCAGTTAATTCCTAGGTATTTAATTTTATCTGTGGCCATTGTAAATGGGATTACTTTTTAAATTTCTTTTTCTCATTGTTCACTATGGGCATAGAGAAATGCTACTTATTTTTGTATGTTGATTTTGTATCCTGCAACTTTACTGAATTTACTTATCAGTTCTAATAATTTTCTTGTAGAGTCTTTAGGTTTTTCCAAATATAAGATCATATCATCTGCAGACAAGGATAACTTGAATTCTTCTTTTCTAATTTGGATGCCCTTTCTATCTTTCTCTTGTCTAATTGCTGTAGCTGTGACTTCCAGTACTGTGTTGAATAACAGTGGTGACAGTGAGCATCCATGTCATGTTCCAGATCATAGAGGAAAGGCATGCAGGTTGTTCTCATTCAGTATAATATTAACCTCGGGTCTGTCATATATGGCTTTTGTTATGTTAAGGTATGTTCCTTCTATCCCCAGCTTTTGGAGGGTTTTTATAATGAAGTTTTTATGTTGAATTTTGTCAAGTGCTTTTTCAGCATTGATTGACATGATCATAAGATTTTCATCTTTCATTTTATTGATATGATATGTCACATTGATTGACTTGCATATGTTGAACCATCCTTACATCCCAGGAATAAATACCACTTGGTCATGATAAATGATCTTTCTCATTGTTGAATTCAGTTTGCTAGTATTTTATTGAGAATTTTTGCATCAATATTTATCAAAGCTATTGGCTTGTAGTTTTCTTTTCTTTTTCCTTTTTTTTTAATGTGTCTTTGGTTTTGGTATCAGAGTAATACTGACTTTAGAATGAGTTTGGGAGTATTTCCTCTTTCTCTATTTTTAGGAATAGTTTGAGTAGGATTGGTATTAGTTCTTCTTTAAATGTTTGGTAAAATTCAGCAGTAAAGCTATCAGATCCTAGGTTTTTCTTTACTGGGAGACTTTTTATTACAGCTTTGATCTCATTACTTGTCATTGGTGTGTTCAGATTTTGGATTTCTTCCTGGTTCAATCTTGGTAGTTTGTAATATCAAGGAATTTGTCCATTACTTCTAGATTTTCCAACTTATTGGCATTTAGTTGCTCATAGTAGCCACTAATGATCCTTTGAATTTCTGCAGTATCAGTTGTAATGTCTCCTTTTTTGTTTCTGATTTTTTTTTTTATTTGGATCTTCTCTTTTTCTTAGTTAGACTAAAGGTTTATCAATTTTGTTTGACTTTTCAAAAAACAACATTTTCCTTCATTTGCCTTTTGTATTATTTTTAAAATTTCAATTTTTATTTATTTCTGCTCTGATCTTTATCATGTCTATTCTTCTACCAAGTTAGGGTTTGGTTTGCTCTTGCTTTTCTAGTTACTTAAAATGCATCACTAGATTGTTCATTTGAAGTTTTTCTTCTTTTTTGATGTAGACATTTATAAACTTCCTTCTTAGTACTGCTTTTACTGTGTTCTATAGGTTTTAGTATATTGTATTTCCATTATCATTTGCTTCAAAAAATTTTTCAATGTCCTTCTTAATTTCTTCATTTACCCACTGTCACTCAGGCTTATTGTTTAATTTCCATGTATTTGTATAGTTTCCAAAATTTATCTTATTAATTTCTAGTTTTATTCCATTGTGGTCAGAGAAGATGCTTCTTATTATTTGAATTTTTTGAATGTTTTAAGACATATTTTCTGACCTAAGATATGGTCTATCCTTGAGAATAATCCATGTTTTGAGGAAAAGAATGTGTATCCTGCAGCTCTTGGATGAAATGTTCTGCGAATATCTATTAGACCCATTTGGTCTATAGTGCGGATTAACTCTGATATTTCTTTGTTGATTTTCTATCTGGAAGATCTGTCCAATGCTGAAAGTGGGGTGTTGAAGTCTTCAGCTATTAATGTATTAAGGCCCATCTCTCTCTTTAGCTTTAATAGTATTCCCTTTATATAGTTGGGTGCTCCAGTGTTGAGTGCATATATATTTAAAATTGTTATATCATCTTGATGAATTAACCCCTTTAGCATTATAAAGTGACCTATATAGTGACCTTCTTTGACTCTTCTTATAGTTTTTGTCTTGAAATCTATTTTTTCTGATACAAGTATAGCAACCATTGCTCTTTTTTGGTTTCCATTTCCATGGAATATCTTTTTCCATTCCTTTCTTTTCAGTCTATGTGTGTCTTTAGAGGTGAAGTGTAATTCTTTTAGGCAACAGATCAATGGGTCTTGTTTTTTCATCTGTTCAGCCAGTCTATGTCTTTTGACTGGAGATTTTAATCCATTTACATTTAATGCTATTATTGATAAGCACTTACTCCTGCCATTTTGTTCTTTGTTTAATTATTATTTTATTGTCTTCTCTTTCTTCTTCCTTTCTTTCCTGTCTTCATATAATGAAGGTGATTTCCTCTGCAGATATGATTTAGTTCCTTGCTTTTTATTTCTTGTGTATCCATTGTATGTTTTTTGGTTTGAGGTTATCATGAAGCTTGCAAATACTATCTTATAACCCATTATTTTAACCTGATAACAACTTAACACTATTTGCATAAACAATCAAGTGAAAAGAAAACTAATAAAACTCTACATCTTAACTTTGTCTTCCTTTTTTAACTTTTTGTTGTTTCTATTTACATCTTTCTGTACTGACTGTGTCTTGAAAAGTTGTTGTAGTCACTGTTTTTGATTGATTTGTCATTCAGTCCCTCTGCTAGGATAAGAGTAGTTTACACTTCACAGTTACAGTGTTATAATATTCTGTGCTTTTCTGTGTACTTACTGTTACAGTGAGTTATGTACCTTCAGGTAATTATTTGTCACTCATTAATGTCCTTTTCTTTCTGATTGAATACTCCCTTTAGCATTTCTTGTAGGACAGGTCTGGTATATTGATGAAATCCCTCAGTTTTTGTTTGTCTGGGAAAGTATTTCTCCTTCACATGTGAAGGATGTTCTTGTCAGATATACCATCCTAGGTATAAGGGTGTTTTTTTTTTTTTTCCTCAGCACTTTAAATATGTTGTGTTACTCTCTTCTGGCCTATAAGGTTCTCACTGAAAAGTTAAATCTGCTTGGTGTTCTGCAACCTTCTTGTTCTTGGATATTGATATCTTTATCTAGGTTTGGGAAGTTCTCTGTTACTATCCCTTTGAATAAACTTTCTACCTCTATCTCTTTCTCTACCTTCTCTTTAACTCTTAGATTTCCCCGTTTGGGGCCATTTACTAGATCCCGTAGGCATGCTTCATTGTTTTGTATTCTTTTTTCTTTTGTCTCCTCTGATTGTGTATTTTCAAATAGCGTGTCTTCAAGCTCACTAATTCCTTCTTCCGATTGCATTATTCAGTAAGCCAATTGCATTTTACAGCTCCAAAGTTTCTGGTTGATTCTTTTTAATTATTTCAATCTTTTTGTTAAATTTATCTGATAGAATTCTGAATTCCTTTTGTGTGCTATCTTGCATTTCTTTGAGCTTCCTCAAAATAGCTATCTTGAACTTTCTGGCTGAAAGTTCACATGTCTCTGTTTTCCCAGGATTGGTCTCTGGTGCCTTATTTAGTTCATTTGACAAGGTCATGTTTTCCTGGATGGTGTTGATGCTGGTGGATGTTCTTCAGTGTCAGGCATTGAAGAGTTAGGTATTTATTATAGTCTTTGCATCTGGGCTTGTTTGTACCTATCCTTCTTGGGAAGGCTTTTCAGATATTTTAAAGGACTTGGGTATTATGATCTAAGTTGTATCTGCTTTGGGGGGCTTGCCAAGCCCAGTAACACTCTGGTTCTTATAGACTCAGAGGTATTACCTTGATGGTCTTGGACAAGATCCAGGAGAATTATCTGAATTACAAAGAAGGGACTCTTGTTCTTTTCCCTTACTTTCGCCCAAGCATACAGAGCCTGTTTCTCTGTTCTGAGACACCTAAAGCTGGGGGTGGAGTGACACGAGTATCCCTGTGGCCACCACCGCTAGGACTGCATTGGGTCAGACCTGAAGCCAACACAGCACTGGGCCTCACCCAAGGCCCACTGTAACCAGGCCCTGGCTACTGCCTATGTTTCCTCAAGGCCCTTGAGCTCTACAATCAGCAAATAGGAAAGCCAGCCAGGCCTGTATCTTTCTCTTCAGGTTGATGAGGTCCCCTAGTCCCCATCTGGCTCCAGAAGTTCTGTCCAGGAGTCAGGGAATGGAATAAAAACTGACACATCTACCTGGTGTTCTATTGTATTGCAGCTGAGCTGGCACTCAAACCACATGATGCAGTCATTCCCATTCTTCTCTCCCTTTCTCAAAGGTAGAGGAGCCTCACCCCATAGCCACCACCACCCCAGGCCATGAGGAGTACTGCCAGACTACAACTGGTGTTCCCTTATAACCCAAGGTCTCTAAAGGCAGCTTGTCATGAATGCTGCCTGGCCTGGGACTCACCCTTCAGGACAGTGGGCTCCTTGCTGGCCCAGGGTAGGTCCAGAAATGCTGTCAAAGGGTTCAGTCCTGGAATTGGGGACTGCAAAAGCCCTCTTGGTGCTCTATCCCCGCTGTGACAATGCTGGTACCTAAGGTACAAGTCCCCTTTGCTTTTCCCTTGGCTTTTCTGAAGCAGAAGGAGTTTTGCCCCATAGCCACCACACCTGATAATGTGCTGAGTCTCATCTGAAGCCAGCAAGTCTCAGAAGTTCACCCAAGGCCTTCGATGTAGTACCTGGGTATGCCTACTCGTTATTCAGGGCCCAAGGGCTCTTCAGCTAGCAGGTGATAAATGCTACCAGCACTGGACCCTGTTTTTCAAGGCAGAAGTTTCCCTTCTGGCCCAGGGTGTGTCTAGAAATGTCATCTGGAAGCTAGGGCATCACGACTCTGCCCAGTGCCCTGTCTTACTGTGGCTGAGCTGGCATCCAAGATGCAAGACAAAGTCCTCCTCATCCTTCCCTCTCCTCTTCTCAAGCAGAAGGAAGAGTTCTCTTTTAGAGTCACAAGCTGTGCAGCCTGGGGTTAGGGGAGGGATGAGACCAGAGCTCCCTTGGCTTCCCCAGCTGGTGTCTCAGTATGCCACATGCTCCCTTAGTCCACTGTCCCTGGGCCTAGTTCAGCCCTAGGCCTCGCCTAAGAGAGCCTGTCCTTATGGCATAGACTGCCTTTCAAGTTTACTTGGAGACACAGAGTGCTGTAGCCCTCAGTAGCAAGGTTTGTAAGCACTCAAGTTCAGCCCGCTGGGATTGGCAATTCCCCTCTAGCTAGGGCTCACTTAAATGCTCCTTCTGTGGGTGGGCATCAGCTGAGTTTGATCCAGTTTTCCTTTCTGCTCTAATAGAACAGCATGGAGTTCAGTGACTCACAGTAGCTGTGTTCTTCCTCCCGCAGCACCCAGAGAGGCTCTCCACACCAGGCCACCACTGCCAGAGGATGGGGAGAGATGGCATTGGTGATTCAGGACTGTTTTCTCTATCTCTTCAGTGCCTCTTTCAGCCATATGAAGTTAAAAACAGGTATATGAGTGCTCACCTGAGTTTTGCTTTTTATGAAGGTTTTTTTTGTGTGTAGATAGTCGTAAAACTTGGTGTCTTGTTGGGGAGGACAATTGGTGGAGGTTTCTGTTTTGCCATCCTGCTGCACCCTCCAGGATTCAATTTATTTGATTTTTTAAAAATTATTTCATTTTGATTTTTAGAATTTCAGAATAAGCACCAAAGAAGAAAATAAATAAGGCAAAGAGAAAAAAAGTAATGGATTCACAACTATGTGCCAATTTTTATAAGTCTGTTATTACTTCTAATCCTCCCAGCAACAAAGGTTTTATCTATCAAAGGAAATAGATTTTGCTATAGCCCCATTTTACCAAGAAGGAAACTGAGACACAGAGAAAGTAACTTGTGCAATGCTAGGGTTGAAACCACAACTGAAACCCTACTCTTGCTGAACCTAATGCCATACTCTTTCTTTCATCACTTCACACAAGTGTTCCATGTAGATGTTCTGGAATTAATGCTTTATTTTTTAACCTTGTCTTGCTTGTCAGGACAGCCCAGTAACCTTTATAAACCTGCATCAGCTCCAAACCTGCTGCCTGCTCCTATTCCCAGTGAAGTCCCTGGCCCTCCAGCCCTACCCACCCTATGTTCATGATCTGCATGACAGAAAGAACACATGAGTTGTTGGGCCTGGGCACAGCCCTCAACATCTCAAAATGATTTTACTGGCTTTTAAAAGGCATCTCCTCACTAACCCTTTGGGCAGTAACTCAGCATTTGGATCCCCAGGGTAAAGATTCGAAAATGGAAGAAAGCTTGGCAAGGTTGTAACTTGCCCTTTAGTCAGATGTGAGCTGGTGCCAAAGCCTCCTGTCAGCTGCTTCTCCCTCCCCCTCTTCCTTGTCTCAACAGGTTTAAATATGCCCAACACTCAGGTGGAAGTACGGCTTGGGTGGGAGGACAAACTAAGGAAACGAGAAGAATGAGTGGAGCAGCCAAGTACAGAAGACATTGTTAGAGAGGGTTGGATGATTATTGCAAAGAAAATATCTAAGAGCAGAGACCAACAGAGCCTTTTAATAAAAATTGCTAGAAGAAATAATCTGGCAGCAACATGGCAGGAGTAGCTCAGTTGCTCTGGTCAATCACTCAGACTTCAGATTGCAGAGTGAGGTTAACAGCAACTCTGGATCAGAATGATGTAAGTGTTGGGATGGTTCAAAGCACAAGGCTCATATCTCAAATATGTATAGATTGAAACACTCCCCACTAACCATTACCACTTAGCCTGGCACATACTTATGTAACCAAAGTACCTTCTGCTTTGATCGTGCCTGCCTGCATGACAGTGGTATTCCACTCCACATAACGCATGTTATTTCTGGGTATCTCTAATAGGATGCCTCACATGTCTACAAACCAGCCTGTTGACCTCAGTATCTTCAGTGGTCTTCCTCTCTTGAAAATGCTTCCTCTTGTTCATGATACTGTCCACAAAGTCCCCAAGAGCTTAACCCTACCTCTGCCCATCTTGAGAACAACAGGGTCCATGCCACGCCATTGTGTGTGGAGGCTCCCAAAGCCTCTAGCCGTCTAGGTACCAGACTAAGCCTCTTCACCAACATTATGCTGTACATTCTCACCCAAGCCCCAGAGAAAGTCTGCTTGGCTCAGAGTCTCATCAAGTCTGTCTTGAATAGCACATGTTGGCTTTTATGTTCACCTGCAAGGCACAATACCAAGACCCAGTCCACTGGAACTTACTGAGAAATGCAATGAGATGCTATAGACCAGGGGTGTCCAATCTTTTGGCTTCCCTGGGCCATATTGGAAGAAGCATTGTCTTGGGCCACACATAAAATGCACTAACACCAACAATAGCTGATGAGCTTAAAAAATTCCAAAAATCTCATAATATTCTAAGAAAGTTTACAAATTTGTGTTGAGCCACATTCAAAGTCATCCTGGGCCGCATGCTCCCTGCAGGCAATGGGTTGGACAAGGTTTCTGTAGACTTTCCGAGAAGACATTTCTTGAGCTCCATGTTAAATATTTGTTACTTAACAAACATTTAATAAATAATAACTGTGTTCTAGCCCTTGGTCAGTGTTACCCTTAGGAATGCAAAAGTTAGAACAATATATTTTAATTTTTTTCTCTGTATCCACAAATCTAATAGCTGTCCCCAAATACATGTATATATAGGATCAGTTCACTATAGGTACCGTAATTCTTAACTGAAGAAATTGTTCCTGCAAGAGAAAGGGGAATGTATTCTAATTTGAAGATGTCTCCCAGGCAATTCTAATGAGAAGGAATGCCTTTCTCCAGCCTGACAGCCTCCTCCCACTGTCATAATATTGAGAATCACAGTGTTTCCCCAAATCAAAAGACCTGTTTTAATGAGCATTATTAAGCTCATTTGTAATTGGAAAATAATGCAAAACCAATGAAAACGGAGCTCTGCCTCATTTCAAAAACACACATAGCTCTGCCTCGCTGTTGCCTTCTTCATGAAAAACATTAAAGAAAACTTAACCCTCTCTCAGAGAAAGCAGAGGATTCCAGAGAGTATGTGAGCACCTCAGCTTAGCCCTCTGCCGTGCATGGCAGCTCATCTAGGTCCTTGCTAAGAGGTATGGGGGAAAGAGCAAAAGAGGCACACATGTGGTGCCACAGATTACCTTTCTTGCTCACAATGCCATTTTAGATGGCTCAGTATTTCAAAGATGCTGACTGTGGTCACTGTTTTCCTGTACTCTGAGATGATCCAATAGAGATTGTCAGTAGTTGGCACTGTTTACGTGGAGTAGCATTTCACCTTTTCATACCACAATGTAAAGCTTATGTAGAGTAATCAGAAGTGAGGATGATTGTACCACCTTTATCAATTGAATAGTGGGCTTAGCCTGAGTGATTACACAGAAAATCATACCATGGAAAAGGGGAAAACACAATCTCCTTTTGGTGTCTGACCTCATAGATCATGACATAATAAAACAAATGTCACCTATGCAAGAACTTTACCACTGACAGGCAGATCACTATAGGTCTTCAATTTTTTAAAGAAATCGTAGCATTTTAATTTCCCTTAAATTCTTAAATAACTGGTAGGTTGCCTTTGCTACTGTACTAATAGTGTGCTTATGGGAAGTCAATTATAGAGAAGAGTGGGAAGCAATTTTATCAGCCCACTCAAAAAATTGAAAGATGTCAGGGGAAAGAAAGCAGGCTTTGGAGTTAAGCAGATGTGCATTCAAATCTTAACTAGGCCACTCTTTAGCTGATGATCTTCAACAATTCGTTAGCTTCTCTGTGACTGTGTTATCAATACCTAATTTACAAGGTTGTAGAGGCTAAATAGAAATAATGTACATAAATTTGCTGGGCACAGTCTGGGCACAGCAGCTCATGCCTGTACAGTAGATCTCCAAAACTTATTCATCTTGCATGACTGAAACAACTTTGTACCCTTTGACCAATACCTCCCTATTTCTCCCTCCCTCCAGCCTGACAGCTTGGGAGGCTGAGGCATGGGGATCACTTGGGCCCAGGAGATCTAGGCCAGCCTGGGCAATATACTAGGATCTTGTCTCTTCAAAAAATAAAGAAAAATTAGCTAAGCATGGTGGTGCATGCCTGCTGTCCCAGCTACTCAGGAGGCTGAGGTGGGAGGATTGCTTGCTTGAGCCCAGGAGGTCAAGGCTGCAGTGAGCCATGATTACACCACTGCACTCCAGCCTGAACAACAGAATGAGACCCTGCCTCAAAAAAAAAAAAAGAAAAGAAAAAAAAAAGAAAAGAAAAGTTGGTGGGAACATTGTCTGGCACACAGCAAGGACTCAATATACTACAGTAGTTAGAGGACAAGGAGGAGGAGGAGTGATAGAAAGTCAGCAAGCACTTGCTTGTAATAGTAGTGCTAGTTACCATTATTATTAACCTTAGAGGAAAGGCAATGTCTAGGCAGAACTGAGATTCAGATGGCAAGAAAGGCCAAGCTTCCATGCCTTTCTCATGCCACATCTTGTCCTAGGAAGGAAATAATTTATCCAAGATCATACAGACAGAGTAGCCATCTGAGTTGAGATTTGAATGCGGGACTGTCTAACTCCAGAGCAAGAAGAGGGGAAGTAAAGGCATAGTGGAAAAAGATAGCATAGTATAATAATTAGACTAGCTCAGAGGTCAGACAGGCCTGAGTTCAAATCCTCACTCTGCCATTTTCTGGTTGTGTAACCTTAGGAAAACTACTCAGTGTCTGAGCTTTAGTTTTTTTCACTCTTAAGATCAGTTTACTGATACATCACTCTAAGAACTTTTAAGATAATCGAACAAGATCACGTAGTTTTTTTCCCCCTTACCATGCTTGGTACACAAAAAGTTTACAATACAGGGTATATATTATCATGATCATTACATAAGAAATAAAGTGCCCAATCTGGTGCCCAAAAAAAGTATCACTGGGCATAACAGGGGAGAGGTGAGGGAGGACAAGTACTGTAACGACCAAGGGAATTGAAGAAAGCCTAGAGGAGACGGGATGACGGAGAGGGTGCCGCAGCACTGGAGGGCCAAAGCAGGCTGAAGGGCCCATTTAACTTAGGCTGGTTGACCATATTGTGGCCAGAGGGAGAGTACCAACTGTGGTCCAGAAAAGGAGCCAAAGGTCAAAGCGGAAGGCCTTTGTAGGAGCCTAAGAGGGAAAACAGGACAAGGAGACAGATGGCAGGAAGATGAGGAATGAGTCAGGGAGCAACATCTGAGGCAGATTGGGGTGAGCCGTAAACTATTCAACCCAGAGGCTGCGACCCATGTGGGCGTGTCAGGGCTCCATTTCCATGTGTGCCAGCTGTGTGGTGTGGGAAAGGGCTGACAGCTTGAAGGCAGCGAGCAGGACAGGGCAGGGAACCATCCGCTCAGCAATAGTGCCGATGGGAGAGGCAGTGTCAGCATGTCAAAGGCAACAATTCCCAGCCCACATCATCAGGAATGAGCTGTGGAAGCCAGAAAGCAAGGGCATTGGGGATCGGCACCAGCTGCTTAGGCCATAAAACTGGGCATTCAAGGATAGATAGCGTGAGATGCTCCGGGGTCCAGCCAGGGAAACAGATGAAGAGAAAGGAGGGGTTTGGGAGAAGCTGAACTGTTAGTTTTTGACCTGCTTCCTATTGATATCTCCCTTCAGGCTTCTGTTACCAAGCAATGGGGGATTCATTTCCTCGGCCATTTAATAAATCTTCATTGAATAATTACTCTGTGCTGGACACTTCTAAGCAGTAGGGATACCACAATAAAAAGAAAGACGTGGTCCTTTTCTTCAAATAGTTTTTTGGGGAGAAGGGGAGAGAAATTACAGACAATAAATAAGCAAATAGGTAAAATCATTTCAGATGGGGAAAAGTGCCATAAAGACAATTAAGAAAGGTGATGTGAGAGAAAGGAATGGCAATAGGTGGTGAGAAAGTTTCTTTAGACAAGGTAGTCAGGAAAGGTCATCTGAGAAGGTGATAGTTAAAATGAAAACTAAATGACAAGAAGGATATGGCTCTGTACAGATCTGGAGGAGACACATACCTGCATGCACCCTCTCTCCCCTAGTTCCCCGCATATGGCCCCCTTCCCCCTAGTTCCCTAAAGTCAATGTCGGAAGATGAAGCAGAAAGCAGCAATTCTATGGTATTTCTTTTCTTCTTAGATTTTTCTCCCAGCCTGAAAATTGATCTAGAAACTATTTATCTACTTGTCTCTTTATTCATTCAACATGTATTAGGTGTCTACCATGTACCAGGTACTTTGATGGACACAGGGAATGTGATATAATACAGGTACTGGCATCTGACCACAGACCAAGGACCTAAGAACAGGATTCAATACTTAATGTGTATTGCATTTAGATCAAAATTAAACTAGGGATTATTTACAGTAGCCAAGATATGGAATCAACCCAAATGTCCACCAACAGATGAATGGATAAAGAAAATGTGGTGTATACATACAATGGAATTTTTTTTCTGCTGTACAACATAGTACCTGTAGTTAACAATAGAGTGTTGTACACCTAAAAATTCACAAAGAGGGTAGATCTCATTTATGTAAGTGAAGTTACCACCAAGAAAGTGGGGGTGGGGGCACACAAATAATCTTTGGAGGTGTTGGATATGTCTATTACCTTTATTTTGGTGATGGTATCATTGGTGTTTGCATATGTCCAAACTCATCAAATTGTACATATTAAAATATATATATATATGTATTCCTTTTATCGATTATGCCTCAATAAAGCCGTTTTTAAAAAATTAAACTAGGGAGAAGTATGTGTGTGTATTTGTGCATGTGTGTGCTATGTGTATGTTTATCTGGATAAACATATACCTGGCAGCATATGAGTTCACAAACAAAAATCAATGTCTCAATGTATATTTGGCTGAAGCAGGCATAAAGGAATCTTGTTGCACAGTGAAAGTTACTTCCACACACTCAGCCAAAACAAAGCTTGCTAAACTCTGAAAAGCAAAGACTAGATATGAGACAGTCATCCTGTTACAAGTTTCATAAGGAGCTAAAAATACAGAAGAGGAAAACAATGATCTCAGCAAGGTAACTGCCAATAGGTGAACAAATGAAGCAGACAGAATATGAGCAGCAATTCGGCAGTCCTGTGGGGAGGGGATGAGTTTGTGGGGCTAATGTCAGTGTGGCATACCACCAGTAGTTACAGTCCAGCAAAACAGTTTGAAACTAGTTATCCAACTACTCCTGACACTGCACTCCTCACTGCCTTAAGACACGCTTAGGGGATAGGGGACAACAGGAGAAAGGTGACAAGCTGACAGGAAGGAGAATATGGGTATCTTTTTTCCACACCTTCAAACATTCCAATTGATCTTTCTTAACTAACATTTTTCCTGTGTGGACTTTATGCGCCAGTGGTAAGCAATGTCCCTTGGACATTCCTTCCCAGGCAGGAAACTTTGTTTTTGTTTGGGCTCAGCCAGGATCTCTGGGCTGCAGGCATGTTGTTTTATTTTAAGAAAGTGGCTGTATTTTAGCTAGGGAGCATGTTTTGAGCAGAGGTTTTAAAGTGCCATCTTCCAGAATGACTTAGGCCAGACTGAAAACAGCGAGGAAGCTGGATAAAATTAAAGACCTCGAGGGATCTTTCCAAGAGCTCTGATTCGGTGAAAATAATTTAGTGATTAGTCCCTTCAGCATCTTTAGATCCTTATCAACCCAATGAGTGGGCTAATGCCTGCAACCTCTACAGTTTGCCGGGATTCTGAATTGATCAAGTTACAGTGAAACCACACAGGTAACAGAGCTGCTGGCTTGCAAAGGATTCCTCCCTCAGAAAGTTCTTGGCTCCGGCCAGAAAAGAACACTACCACATTTTTCTTGGCTTTTTATAGGGTGTTGATCCAAGGATCTGTTTTTACATTTGAATGTGGCAGTCAACTGTAGCATAATAGATTGCAGACCTTTGTGAAAAATCACTGTGAAGGCTTCAGCAGAGAACTGTGGGCTGGCTGCAGAGAACTGCACTGTCAGCAGGTTAGGAACTGGGCGCTTGTCCATGTTTTCCTTATTTTTAAAGGAGTCATTGACCTTCCACAGGCCTGTATCAAAATGGGGGGAACAAAAATGCTGCCAGACAGGGCGGAATTGGAAGAGGCCTCTTTCAGGGGCTGGAAAGGCCTTCGTTTAGTCTATTTACTGTCATGGAAATTCTGACTGTGACTTAGAGGCCTCCTTGGCTCTGAGCCAGGTGGAAAGGTTTGGAAAAAAAAAAAAAAAGCAGAGACTCAACTGGGGAGTGAGCTGGGTGGGAAAGCAGCTGCCCTGGCACAGCCCCCAGAGGGATGTGAAGAGCCCCAGTGCCTATTGTGCAAAGGCAGATTCAGAAATCCCTGCAACTTTGGACATAGGTGACAGCCAATGTCACTGTTCCAGAGTGGCCAGGTTTGATAAACATGCTGAGAAGTTGTTAGAATTTGCTCTTGATGAAGGAGGCTTCACCCGACATGCCATTCATTCCTTCATTTGTTCTTCAAACAGTCTTTAAGGGCCTACTGTGTTTGAGACACACCACGTTCAGCACTGAGAATACAGTCATGACAAACACAATCTCTGCCTACTATTCTGTAGGAAGACAGTCTAGTAAAAACAGCTACTGTACTACAATAGTTAGGCAGACCAGAGCCACCATAGGAGTATTAGAACAGTCTCAGATCTACCCTGCATGGCCTCTCTCCAGGGCACCTCAATTCATTTCATCAATCATCACTGGAATTGCTTTCAACCCTGTGCTAAGAGTTTAGTCCCTCCATATTATGGGCCCACAGGACCCAAGTGAATTGGTACTCTCCCAGGTTACAGAAATTCGCTCCCTGTCTAGTGCAAAGGATGCATGAGCTACAACTTGTCCCCTCTCCCAGGGGGATTTGCATTTTAAAGAGGATTATCACCTCAGCTAAAGGCAAGGTTCCCCCAGTGCAGGCTTTTAGGCCAAAGCAGGAAGAGTAGAGAGTGTCTTAGAGAACCAGAAGACTGCCTTCCTAGAAACACAGATGTCACTCCGGGGAGGCAGCCTGCCTGCCCTGGGCTTTAGGCCGTTCTGAAACTGAAAGGGGGTTGGAAACCATCTGGCAGGATACGAAAGAGAAAGCCCGTGGCGAGCAGCCACCGGAGCCTTGCTTTCCTGGGCTGGCCTTCCTAAGCTCCCCACAAGCAAAGACTTGTTTACTGCTAAGCTCTCAGGGAGTCTAAGAAGGGGTTTACGTGAGTGTGTGTGTGTGTGTGTGTGTGTTCTACAACCTAAAGAGAAACTGCACATAGGGGAAGCATGTGAGGTAAAGAGGTCAGAGAAAAGATGCAAAGAGAACAAGCAAGAGAGCCGGTTGGGGCAGGTCTCCAGAGCTGCTATTATTTTTTTCTGGTTGATTATCACAGTGCTTGAAAATGAAGAATAACTTCAGAGCTTGGTGGGGAGGAGGGGCCTGGCTTCTTGGAAGCCTTATTAACACCAGGCAAACAAGACTGTAATTAATCATCGGGGTGAACTTGAGCCACTAGGATGAACGCTAACCCGTTAACCGGCTCTGCCTGGTATTTTTATTTCAGCAAGATCTGAAACTTTAAGGATGTTCTTCTGAACACGATTCCCACCACCACTGCCCTTGGTAACTCAAATGAAGCTTCTGGAGTGAAGCCTTGCAACTGTATTGTCATGTTTTCAACTTTATAATTTTATTCCAGTGACTTCTAGATCTTAACTTTGACTTATCCACCGTGGTAAAGACAAACTGAAAGAATTCGAAACATCAGACAACTTAGATTATGATTTTTATGTATACCAGAATAAGCATTATTTTTTTTTCTTCCTACTGCTATAGCTTTCTTCTTATTGGGCTAGGGTTAATAGAAACAATTCTTATGAAAAGGAAATCTATTATTTTAAAATATATGCGATTTCAGACATTGTCTGAGATGAAGGTTACCTTCATGCTATCTGTGAAGAAAAGTTTGCTAAGTAAATGAGGACAATAAACAAAATCTCAGCCCAAATTTTTTACCTTACTTGAAGAAACATATTGTAAGAACCATAGCAGCGTCCATTTACATGTAAACATTTTTATACTAATTACAAATTATTGTCATCTTTCCTTAAAAGCTGACCCTCAAAGAACCTCTAGTTGGTAACGTGCTTCTAGCTTCATTTTCATCACCCTACGTATTGGAAATTCATGAAAATGCTTTTCTTCACAAGTATTCCCCCAAAGCTAATTTGAATTAATGATGTTGGTGTAGTTAGAGTTTGTTTATGGTCTGGTACTGCTAAATTCATGATTGACTATATTACCTGAAAAAAATGGGGTTCATTTGCCTGGCAAGTAACAACTCTCCACGAGAACACAGGTTTTTTCTCAATAAGCATTTTATTATTTGTCACAAATAAGAAGAGCACTGGTGTGTTCTCCAAGGCAGTGTCTCCCTGAGGGAAAGTGACAGGAGGGTTTTATGGGGCAATGGAGAGTAGAGAGGAAGTGTCAGCGCATGTAGAGGAAGGGTCCCACCAGTGGTGCAGATGCAATGAGTCATCACACCAGCACATAGATCACATGTTATGGTAATGACGCTATAGCTCCCCTGGGGGTTGGGGGGGAGTGGACTCTAGCATAGTAATGAGGAAAGTTCACTCAGGTTCATTTATAATTTGCCAGGGTCTGTCAGGAGCTGGTGTCAACCAACTGAGTGACCACATTCCACATAGGGCTTGGGACCAAACAGGCTTCAGGACAAGAGGCTGTAAAACAGGCTGATTGCTCAAGTTGATTAAATTCCTATAGTCCCTGGAGATCCTCCCTGTCTGCTTACAGATAGATGGATGGGTGAATCTTCAATAGAGTCCACCGGACTTATGTCTTTATTTCCTTCAAACATGGGCCTCTGGGTCTCAGGGGACTCCCTGGGAAGTAGAAAGGATGTCCATTCCTCTCAAGAAGTCTTCACTGGCAGGGCGTGGTGGCTCACACCTGTAATCACAGCACTTCAGGAGGCCCAGGTGGGCAAATTACTTGAGGCCAGGAATTTGAGACCAGCCTGGCCAACATGGTGAAATCCTGTCTCTACTAAAAATACAAAAATTAGCCAGGCGTGGTGGCGTGCACCTCTAGTCCCAGCTACTCGGGAGGCTGAGGGAGGAGAATCGCTTGAACCTAGGTGGCAGAGGTTGCAGAGAGCCAAGATTGTGCCACTACACTCCAGCCTGGGCGACAGAGCAAGACTCCATCTCAAAAAAAAGAAAAAGTCTTCACCGTCCAAGACACACTTCCACCTATCACTGAAGACCATAGCTCACCAGCTTCGGGCCTGCTTCAGGGTCCTGAGCTGCCTCCTGTTCATCCTGCCACTTGTGCCTACCTTGGCTGTTTGGTTGCTTGGTTTGGCAGCTTGACCATTTTCCACAGCCCTCGGTAAGTAGTGCTCCCCATTTGCTCCCACCAGCAGAGGCCTATTTCCCCTCCCCTCCCCAAGGCCAAATTGCCAGAGAGAGGGAGCAAGATTGGACAGCCCACTCACAAGCTCTCTCGGGTTTCCATATAGGTAAACTCCTACTAGCTGCTGGTCTCAGTTCTAGATAGCTGTGGACCCCAAAGGATGTAATTAATGCTATCAAAGAAGACACAGTGCTCTGCTACTTGGCTGTGAAAACTTCTCTTCCAAAGTGAAAGGTTGATGATTTCCACAATAAAAATCTCCCCATGTTCCCCATCCCATCTTTTCCCTTCAAAATATTAACATTCTTTGAATTTAGTCAACAAAGTCTACTTTTTCCTTCGACTCTTAAATTGACCCAAACATTTTCCATTAATCTAGTTCTGTCTTTAATTGAATACCTCCCCACATTTTCCAGTTTCTTTTTAAAGCATTTTTTATATTCTATTTACAATACCAGAACATAAAAAATAAGTATCCATAATGAAATCACTGTTTTTGTATACAAAGTATGAAGTAAGTACAACAAAAATTATATTTGGGGGTATAAAATATGAAAGGAAGCCCCTGCCCTCACCATGACTCCAGGCAACTTCTTGGATCAGCTCCGATAAAAGTTTAGTGCCTTTCCTTCCAGACTGTTTCTGGGCTTACACAAACATGAACAAATGTTTTCAAGCCAATTATCAAAGTTTCTTTGATTTCTCTTTCCCTCTTACCACATGTTATGGGCTGAATTATATCCCCTTGAAACTCATATGTTGAAGTCCTAAACTCCAGTTACCTCAGAATATTATGACATTTGACAATAAGGTCTTAAAGAGGTACTTAAGTTACAATGAGGTCATTAGATTGGGCCCTAATCCAATATGATATGTGTCTTTATAAGAAGGATGAGAAAGAGGAAATCTGAACACGGACATGCGCACTCATAGCAGGAAGACCATGCAAAGACACCAGAGTAAGATGGCCATCTAGAAGCCAAGGAGACAGGCCTTAGAAGAGACCAACCCTGCCAACACCTTGATCTTAGAATTCCAGTTTCCAGAAATGTGACAAAATAAATTTCTGTTGTTTAAGCCACCCCATCTGTGGTACTTTGTTATGGCAGCTCTAGCTGACTAATATACAAACCACCAGGAAATTCTAGTGCCTATTCCTCCAACACCACCTTAAATCCATTCCATTTACTTCTTTCCATCTTCACTACCATACTCAATCCAAGCCATCATTTCTCACTGGTTGACAGTGAAAACCCCCACACCAACCAGTCTCTTCACTGTCGATTGCAAGCAAACAATAGATACCAACTCCAGTAAGCAGAAAAAGGATTATTGGAAATCTATTGAGGAGTTCACAGAATTGATGAGAAAGCACTAAAACTAGCCTCAGAGATAGGCAAGTAGATCAGGTTACTCCTGTTTTTAAACCTTCCAATGGCTTCCCATCACCCTTAGAATATAGTTCTAACCACATGCCCTGGGATGCCAGATGCCCTGTGGCAGATCTCCGGAGATGGAAACCCATCACCAGAGAGTCAAACAGAATCAATATAAAAGTTAAGCTCATCATGCCTTTGTTGTCATCGATGCCGACAGAGCCCAAGAACTGAAATGCCCTTCACACATGCCTCTTCATGTGCGTGGAGGTTCAGATGTCTGCATGTGGGCCCTGCTGCTTCTGAATGACTTAGTTAAAAGCATTTTAAAGCTCCAACTTAATTAGCTAATTTAAATCCTGTTCAGTTTATCGTCTGTGTACAATGTTCTCTGCACAGGTCCAGAAACTAATGACCATCTTCAACATAATCACTAACATTTGCATAGTGGTTCACAGTTTACAAAGTGCTTTCACTTACTTTAAACCCTCGGATTCTCAAAATGCTCCTGTGAATAGGTAGGATAGGCATTATTACCTCATTTTAACAGGTGAGAAAACTCAGACTCAGAGGTCAAATGCACTTTTCAAGCACACCAGGGATAAGGAAGGGGGAAGCTTGGATTAAAACCTACCACTTTTAAACTCTAAATGTCACTTATAATCACCTAATTCACCAGGCATTTTAAATAATCAAGGTTTTGCTGGCGGAAGTGAGGGGGTAAAACAAACAAAGGCCACGGGATCCTAATTCAGAAGCAGGTAGGGGGTAAGATGAAGACAGCTGGGTTTTGCCATGGACATGGGAATATCCAGCTCCTAGGTATATGCCCCGCCAGGTTCTAGGGCCTAGAGCAAACTATACACTGAGCACTGCACCCCCTCTACTAATAGCCAGTCATACATACCACCATGGAAATGGTGAGAGGAGTAAATGAAAATGGAAATCAGGAACCACCTAAAAGAGGAAAATTAAGGAAAAGGAGGCCAGCCCACAAGGTGAGGCAAGCGGCACTGGTAATTGTTTAAAAGCTGATGTTTATGAAACTTTTATCTGCCCGGCTGGAACCTTACCTAAGTATCTCTCCAGCTTCCACCTAGAGACAGTCACTGCAAGTGGTCATGGAGATTAGAAGGAGAAGTTAGGAAGAGCAAGAGCGAGAAATTAGGAAGAGCAAGAGCAAGAAATTAGGCAGACCTGGGGCTATCCCCTTGATTACCAAGACGCCAGGGAGTTGCTGCACTAGGTACAATCTTACTGCTTGGAGAATTTTTTTTTTTTTTTTTGCAAATCAGAAACAAGAGAAGTCACAGCTCCTGCACCCTTTAGTCTATCAGAAAGTAAATCTCCTGGTTGAGGCACCTTCTCTTCAGTGTTGGATTTCCCCCAAGGTGACAGACCCTTGCTTCAGGGGCATGGCCTACGGCACCCCATCTGCTCTCCTGACCTAACCCTACATGCTCCCACTGCATGTGCCAGGTCTGGTCTCAGACAAGAATCCAAAGTGGCTCATGACCAAATGCAAATCACCAAGTACAATACCTCTTTGTAGTTTCTTCACACCTTTCATCCCAGAGTTTCAAAGCACAGTGCAAATGTTAACTTGTCCTCAGACACCCCAGGAGAGGCAGGTAGGTGGCACATGCTATTATCATCTCCTGTTTATAGAAACAAACCAGGCTTTGAGCCATGAACTCTCTTGCTTGACGCCTCATGGTGAATAATTGTATGTCCTGGGGACCTATATCTAGTCATTAACTATATCATGTTACGGCTGAAATACCACAAATATCAGCCCTCTCCTAACCATTTTCTTACCTTACTTTCTTCTTTCTTTCTTCCTTTGGACTCTAAGGTCTCATAGCTTTATAAGGAGATCCCCAAAATTGCCACAACCACAACCCATCTTCAGTTGCCCTTCTCTTAAAAGAAGCCAGAAGATAAATCAGCCCTTTTGCTACATGCTTACGATAAATGATCACTTGCCTAGGGAAACAGTTTTGGCTAGGTCAGTGTGTTATGTAGAGTGGAAAGTCACTCAGAGGTATCTACCCTCCCTAATGTCCCTTCCTAAGGGACTCACCATTTTTGGCTGAGAAGAGTAGCCTCTAGCTGTGACTTAAATGATGTGGCCATCTTTTGTACCACATGACTGCACCCTCACTCAAGCCACACCTGAAAATGAACCAAGGACCAAGGTGTAATTATTCCAGAGACTGGTCTGTGGATTCGTAAGAGGTCCTATTTCCAAAGTGCTATTCAAACAATGGAGTTTGATGGGAGGAAAAAAGGGAGATATTCAATCAGATGGTCAAACAGAGAAGTGGGCAGACTGGAGAGTAGTGAATAACACTAAGGGCAGAGAATGAGAGTTTGAACTTCTACTGTTGTGAGAACAAGAGTTTAAACAAGTCCTTGGAACTACTGTAGATTCTGAATGACCTTGAGGTTCTGGTGTCTGTGAGTTTTGGCCATACCTTGGTCATATTCTTTGTACATTCCTACATGCTTTATTGCTAGCCTTTGTAACATGCCCTCGTTTTTAGCCTGAGATCAGAAATATCCAACTAAGGACTTCATTTATGGTCTGTGACTTACATGCATGAACCAATATAATGTTGGGCAAGCCACTTGGTCTTTGTGCTTCAAAGCTTTCATCAGCAAAATAGGGATAATTATTTCTTAGGCCATGCCTTCAGAGTTGATTGGACCTCATAAATATATAGTTGATTTGAAGTGCGGGTTTTCCAGCCATGATAACTTCCAACTACCAAGCAATCACTGAATGTCCACCTGATTTAATTATTTAGATATTTGAAGTAATGACATTTTTTTAAAGCCCTGTCACATGGTTCTCTTAAGAATAGGATAACGTCAGTTTTGCCGATCAACCCCTAAATGTCAGACTACTAAATATACTGATCCTGATGGGCCTTTTGAAATTCTGGGATGTGACTTGTGAGATAGATTATAGAAGACATCAATTATGCTGCCCAAATGGTACAAATGTATCTCATCTAAGAGAGAGAGAAATTCAAATAGACACTGTGTGCTTAAGAGAAAAAAATGCAGCACACACAAAACATTTTTGAGAAATGAGATAGTTGACATTTTGATCAATCAACCATAACTACTAAATACCATCATCTCTGCCATTAATTACCTGCAAATGAAGAGCCAGCCCTGGCCAGGAGCAGTTCTGCAGGCATCCAGCTCTGCAGTCATGTTAGGGAAAGGGAAAGGCAGAAACTAGAGAAGATCAGGGCAAAGCCCAAAGAAACAAAAATTGCTAAGTGTGCTGAGTAGTATTTTCCTAAAGGATGATTTCCCTCTCAGCAGTTCAGCACCCCTGCTGCCTGAGGGAAAGCTGCCAGCAGGGGAGGGGCCTAGCTGTCCAATGAGCTTGTCACCTTGCCCTCTCCATACCCAGCTTGTGTCAGTGCATCCCTCAGACAGCAGCTGGGCAAAGTGGCAGCTCCTCCAGAACTTCCTTTGACTCCGGTGGCATCCATCCTGGGCTCTGGCTCCATGCTTGGCTCAGGAATAACTGCCAGGACCAACCAGCTGTGCTAAGACCCTGAAGCTGCCACTCACTCATGGAAGGGGAAGGAAAGTGAGGTCCATTCCATGTAGGTGGACGAAGATAGGGCAAGAGGAGGAACCACTGCCTTTTATGCGGGGTATGGTAGCTGAGGCATTTTACTTAGGCAAGACTTGGAGAAAGCAAGCCCAGGTGAGCCTTTGCTTCAGAAATATATAAAGTAGAGGGGAAATTCTTTTGTCCTATTTCAGCCACATCCAAGCATTTTCCTTAGAAGGAGGGCAGATCCAGGTTTTGAGTAGCCTGGATTTTATATCATTTGGGGGAGGGTCCCTCTTTTACAAAAACATACAAAATTAAGTACAGAGCTTTAAAAAAAAAAAGAAAGAAAAGCTCTGAAAGCTTAAGCTTCATTGCCTTTGTGGCAAATCTGCCTTTATTTAGAAGCAGGTTTATTTCCTGTTGCTCTGCCTCTCTCTCACTTCATTTCTCTCCCTCTGTCTCTCTTGCCATGATTTTGGGTTCATTTGCTCTAGGAGGACCTAAAACAGCACAGGTTATATAAATATTTGTCTGCGTCTTCTGGAGTGTCCTCAGCATCTGTCCCTCTGAAATGCTCCAGTAGCATAATGAAGTCGTACTGAGGTTAGGGGATGGACTCAAGGCAGAGGCCCACACTTCACTGAAAATTGCCTGTCATTCCTGCCAGGCTGGCTTTAGAACTCTGGGTCTGCATCCACTCAGCTAGCAATTCTCAGGGTCACTGTTATAAGTGGTCTTGTGTCCCCCTAAAATCATATGTTAAATTTTCTAGCTCATGGTACCTAACATTATGATTTTATTTGAAGATAGGGTCTTTATAGAGGTAATCAAGTTAAAATGAGGTCCTTAGGTTGGGCTCTAATCCAATGTGACTAGTGTCTTCATCAAAGACAAAAATTGGAGACCTACAGAGTGAACATCATGTGAACATAAAGGCAGAGATCAGGGTAATGATTCTACAGGCCAAGGAATGCCAAAGACTTGACAGCAGACCACAAGCCAAGGGAGAGGCATGGAACAGAACTTCCCTCACAGCCATCAGAAAGAGCCAGCCTTGCTGATGTTTTGATCTTGGGCTTCTAGTCCCCAAAACTGTGAGACAACAAATTTCTATTGTTCAAACCACCCATTTTGTTGTACTTTCTTACCACACCCCAGTAAGTGAATATATAATCACTTTGCATATATCTCCCCTCCACATCATTAGTCAAAAAACGAAGATCAATATAATGTCCTTCATAATACCAGCTGTAAAAGCGCAACCAAAACAGGAATGTAAAAGTGCTTCTGTCTATACCATCTATAAGGAATAACTCATAACCAGAGAGATTCTGTAAGCACTGCTGCCCCAAGAATCTCTTTCGCTTGCCTTGATTGTGCTACTAATGATTTTGTTCAAGTCATAACATGAGAGAAACGTTCAAGAGAAAATGTCAACAAATGTTTCTTTTCTTTCTTTTTTTTTTTTTCCTGAGACAGAGTTTCACTCTTGTTGCCCAGGCTGGAGTGCAATGGCGTGATCTTGGCTCACTGCAACCTCCGCCTCCCGGGTTCAAGTGATTCTCCTGCCTCAGCCTCCCAAGTAGCTGGGATTACAGACACCCGCCACCATGCCCAGCTAACTTTTGTATTTTTTTTAAGTAGAGATAGGGTTTCCATGTTGGCCAAGCTGGTCTTGAACTCCTGATCTCAAGTGATCCACCCATCTCGGCTTCCCGAAATGCTGGAATTACAGGTGTAAGCCACCACACTCGGCCATGAGTTGGGCTTTGAAGGATGAATAAGAGTTTGCCAGGCTGAGAAACAAAAAGAAGGCAGAGGGGCAAACGGCCAGTTTGAGGTATGTTGAACAAATTCACATGGCTGTAGTACCAAGGTCAGATGAGAGAGAGGCATATTAAAGAAAGGGTGGGCCAGGAGCATGTGGCAGGATGAGGGAGTAGGAGGGCAAGAGGTGACAACAGAAACTCGAATGTCAGATTCTCTCTTCTTGATCTCTCCTGTGTTCTGATGTTGATGTACATCTCTAGAAAGCCTGCCTTAGGTATAAGTCAGAACCCAGGAAAGGTCCTTGACAAAGTTCTGCGGTTTTCCTTAGTTTGGACGTATCTATAATGAAAAGACATTTGAGCAAGTAGTGAGAAGAGGGAAAGGAGCAGAGGAAGGCAGAGGACATGGCCCTTTGTTGTTCCCTTTGCATCTGACCCCTACTAAGTGCTGAGTGTTTGATTTTGACTTTGTAACTTGTTCCAGCAGATTCTCTTCTACTCTGCTTCAGATCCTCAGATAACCAGAGACCCTGACACTGGATCCAAGGTACCTGTAGAGATCTCTCCTTGCTTTCACCCCTTAACCTAGTCAAATTAATTCAGCCATTTATTTAGTAAACACTCTGGGCACTGTGCTAGGCACCCGGTGCACAACCAAAGCATCCAGGGGCAAATGTCACCTTTTCCTCCCAAGGCCAGTGTAGGGGTTGTGGCCCAGTAGGCAAGGAACACAGAACCACGAGCCAAGGGAACTGGTTTTGAGGCCTGGCTCTGCCAACTTTTAAGCTGTGTGAACTTAAGCTCATCACTCAACATCTCCAATCTTTGGCTTCCTCGAGTTTAAAATTAGGTTTGTGACACATTCCTCTGTTAAAAGGGTAGAATGAAACAATGAATGTGAAAATACTTTGTCATCTGGGAAACCCTCAACAAATCTTATTTGTTACTGTGACCAGACCAGTTAGGTGAGTAGGAGCCAATTTGTATTCATCAGAACCTCTCTCTGTGGGAAGTAATAGGAAGCCAAGCCAAGCTGGTCAGAGGAACAAAGACGTTTATTGATTCCTTTACCTGGGAAGAGCCTGGAGAAGCTCAGTCAAAGGAAAGTGATGGGATCTAAGGCTTCAGGCAGCTGGGACCTGGCGCTCCCTTTGACTGCCTTTTGTGTCTTCTTGCCTTTGCTTCTCCTTAAATCATGGCCTCCTTCTCTTGGCCCAAGAACCCCTTTTTCTTTGTGGTGGGGAGCATGGGCTCTGGCAACTCAAGCCTGGTGGGCCCCTGTGAGAGTGCAGGGTAAGGAGGATAGTCTGTTATCAGCAGGAGTGGGAGAAGCTCATGGGCAGATGGGCAACAGAGCCACGCATGTGGTTTTACAGCAACGAATGAGACAGACATGGATGAGACCCCTTCTCTTCTGTCATGGAGGGGGACAGAAAAATAAGCAATGAAAACAAGCCAGAAACAACACAATGACTATCAACTAATAAAAAAGTACAAAAGATTTGGCAGGTCCATGCAATGGAACAGTATTTGGCAATAAAAAATGAGACTGATTCATGCTACATTATGAACATCAAAAATTTGCTAAGTGACAGGAGCCAGTCACAAAAGACCACATATTATATAGTTCTATGTTTACAAAAGATCTAGAATAGGTAAATCAATAGAGGGAGAAAGTGGATTAGCAGTTTCCAGCAGCTAGATGTTAAAACAAAGAGTGAAGGATGGGGAAATGGGACACTCTTTCTGTTAATGGGTATAAGGTTTCTTTTTGGGTGATGAAAATGATGGCTGTGCAACTCTATAAATATGCCAAAATTTTTTGACTCTTATTATTTATTCTATTTTATTAGTATTATTTTGGGGGGCAGGGTCTCACTCTGTCACCCAGGCTGAAGTACAGTGGTATAATCACGTCTCACTGCAGCCTCAACCTCCCAGGCTCAAGCAATCCTCCCACCTCAGCCTCCCAAGTATCTGGGACTATAGGCATGTGCCACTATGCCCAATTAATTTTTTAGTTTTGTGTAGAGATGTAGTCTCACTCTGTTGCCCAGGCTGATCTCAAACTCCTGGCCTCAAGCAATTCTTCTGCCTCAGCCTCCCAAAGTGCTGGAATTACAGGCGTGAGCGACCCTGCCCAGGCCAACTTGCATAGTTTAAATACATGAATGTTATGGTATGTAAAGTATATCTCAATAAAGCTGTTTTAAGAAAAACAAAAAGAAGCGCTGTGTAGAAAATGTAAATAGGGTGATGAAATGGGAAGTAACTTAATAGTCACCCTAGCCTAAATGGAGACGTTACAAAGACTGCTCTAAAGAGGTGACATAAAAACTGAGGGCTGCGTGGTGGGAACGAGCCTGTCCTGCAGGAATCTGGAAAAATATTATTCTAGGGAGAGGGGACAGATAGTCAAAGGCTCTGAAGCAGAAACAAGATAAGTATATTCAAGGAATCTCTAGATAGGTTGATGACGCAGGTAGGGGAAGATGATTTGACTTTGTAAACACCAGTGGGAGGGGTGGATTTTATTCCAAGTGCAGAAGAAAGTCCCTGGAGGATTTTAGCAGGGGAGCATCATGATCTCAATTATGTTTTCAAAAGATCATTCTGGCTGCTATGGGAAGAACAGATTGTGGGAGGCTGGTATTAAATTTTCTTTGGCTGATTAAGGGCAAAGTATTGAAAAAGAAGAAAAAGTAAATAGGATTGAATCTCTGCCTTAAAAGAGCTAACAGAGTGGTAGAGGAAATGGTATATATAGACACACACAAATCTCAGAATAAATGGATTGTAGAAACCACACAGAGAGAGGGTAGGAAGGGTTATGGGGACTCAAATGAAGATACAACGTTAACTGGCAACGAAAGAAGCTTGTCAGCAAAGAAAATGTCTAAGTGGAGTGTAAAAGATGAGCAGAAAAAGAAAGGGGGGTGGTCTCCTGGCAGCCAAAATCGCGTCTTACGGTATGGCAGTGATAAGGTGCAGGGAGTATTAAGAAACAATATGCTCTCCAGTTAATCTACAGAGTAAAAGGCAAAATAAGAAAGTGATGAGGGACAATGCTAATAATAATCACATTTAATAAAAACTTACTATGTGCCAGGCACTGTTTTAACACAAAGCATAAGTGAAAACATTTAATTCTCAAATCAGGAATGTGAGGTAGCTGCTATTATCATTCTGCCCCCATCAGTCAAGGCCCCAGTAGGAAGAAATGGTGCATTCACTTTAGAACAATTCAATGGATGTTTATTTTTAAAAGCCTATTTACAAAGCGTGGGCAGAAAGTTGGGGAACCACAATGGAAAGTGCAGGAACCCATGGCTAGCAACCACAGAGCACTCAATAAATGATGGTGTGGTTCATATAGGTTGGCCTCTGTATTAGTCAGGGTTCCCTACAGGGACAGAACTAATAGGAGAGAGAGAGAGAGAGAGAGAGAGATAAATATATATAAGTATATATTATATATTAATATATATTTATATATATAATGTAAAAAATATATATATAAATATATATATACATAAAATAAGCAATAAAAACAAGCCAGAAACAACACAATGACTATCAACTAATAAAAAAGTATGAAATATTTGGCATATACATATATATGGGAGTTTATTAAGTATTAACTTACACAATCACAAGGTCCCACAATGAGCTGTCTGCAAGCTTGGGGAGCAAGGAGAGCCAGTCCGATTCTCAAAGCTGAAGAACCTGGAGTCTGAAGTTTGAGGGCAGGAAGCATCCAGCATGGGAGAAATATACAGTCTTGGAGGCTAGGCCAGTCTCACCTTTTCACATTTTTCTGCCTGTTCATATTCTCTGGCAGCTGATTAGATTGTGCACACCAGATTAAAGGTGGGTCTGCCTTCCCCAGCCCACTGACTCAAATGTTAATCTCCTTTGGCAACACCCTCACAGACACACTCAGTATCAAGACTTTGCATCCTTTAATCCAATCAAGTTGCCACTCAGTATTAACCATCACCACCTCCAAGGATGGAAACCCTAAGATAAGAATGCAAAGGTAGATACTTAGTTACTGTCTCAGTCCATTTGTGCTACTATAACAAAATGCCTCACTCTGGGTAATTAAGAACAGAAATGTATTTTCTCACAGCTCTGGAGGGAAGTCCAAGATCAAAGTGCTACCAGGTTCAGTGTCTGCTGAGAGCTCCAGACTATCCTTCCCAAGATGGTGCCTTGAATGTGGTCTTCTCACATCGTGGGAGGAAAGGAAGGACAAAAGGGATGGAAGGTTGTGTCCTCACATCACAGAAGAGCAGCAGAGATCAAACCCACTCCTTCAAGCCCTTTTACAAGGGCCCTAATTCTATCCATGAGGATTCCACCCTCATGACTTAGTCACCTCTTAAAGGCCCCACTTCTTACTACTATATCATTGGCCATTAAGCTTTAACACACATTTTGGGGGACACATTCAGACCACAAGAGGTAAATAGTCAAAGAAGACATGAAAATTCAGGTGAGAAATATGATATTAATTCAGTGCATAATGAACAAGCTTTGAAGATCTTTGATGGATTGGAGGAGAAAATAACCAGAAGCAGGAAAATCAGTAAGGAATCTTTAATTGTCTCAGTAAGAACCAGTGAGCCTGAGGTGATGGGAAGAATGGAAAGAAGTGACAAACTTAAGAGCGTTTTTTTTCCTCAAGAACAATATGAAAAATAGACTCCATTGGACATGATAGGTAATGGGATATAATGGAGAGGTTGGAATGAGGTAAGCAAAATGCCAAAGATAATATGGGAGTTTTCAGGGTGAATACTGAGAAAAGAGCATTCTTATTATTAAGGGAAATAGAAATGCAATGAAGAGGGTATGTCTGGGCTTGGGGGTGTTATACCTAAAGTGCTTTCATTTGAAGCCCCACTTACATTAACTTAAGTAGAAAGGAATAATTTATTATACAAATATAGGATTATTTCCCAAAACTTAAGTGCAGAAAGTATAGCTGAACCTCACAAGGGACCAGAATCAGGAATTGGCAGAACCAGGAAGAAGCCACATCCCTCCTTGGTGATGCTAAGTTATCCCAAGTCTCACAGTCTCACATCCTGACCTCTATTTGCTGCATTCATGCTTCTTTTCATGAACAAGCTTTCTCTGCATCGCCATGCCCATGATTGAAGATGGCCATCCCACAGTGGCAGCTTCACCTCTGAGTTTGTATCACTTCCCAGTTAAACCACAATGAACTAGTGCTTGCTACTATTCCATACCCTTAGGAGATCAGATCTAGCCAGCTACAGCCAAGGGTGCAGGATTATGTAGTTCACACCCACTCTGGGGTGGAGAAAGTTCTCAGAGGAGGTCCATGTGCTGAGGGGAAATGCCTAAGAGGTGAGGAAAAGATGAGCTCAGTTTTGGACATTGTGAGTGGGAGGTGCATGTGAAATATCTTAGTTGGATATCTATCAAGCTACAATTTCAATCCAAAATGCAAGAGCAAATTGGAAGGAGGGGAATCAAGGCTAGAGAAACAGAGGTGACAATTAAATGCAAATCTTGAAAGAGGGGGTGTACAATGAAAGAAAGGGGCCAAGGACTGAACCTTGGTGAATCCTTCCATTTCCAGAACAAAATAAGGGGTATTAGTAAAGGATGCCAGTAAAGAATACAGAAAAAGATTTGTCTAAGGGTATGAGAAAAGAAAGAGGAGAATACAGAGTCAGGGCATCAGGAAGAAAGGGGAAGAGCTGATCCACATGACCACCTGATTATTTTATCCTCCAATCCATGGAAGACCTTCAAATCCTGTTCTTTGACTACAGAGACTGTGATCTCCCGGAGGACAGGGATTGAGTCTGTCTCTCTGTGGGCTTGGTGCCCAGAGGGGAGCAAGGAGCTCAATATATATCTGTTGAATTGAATAAAGATGGTGAAGAAAGAGAAGGTTGTAAGATTTAGCTAGAATGAGATCCTTAGTAACTTTAAAGAAAGCAATTACATTGGCGTGTAAAGGAAAAAGCCAGGATAAAAGGAAGGCATGGGTGTGACCTAGTCATTCAGCCATTATGGTGATAGAAGGAAGAGAGAAATGACTTGAGGAGTAAGCAGAGTCACATGAATAGTTTGTTATATTATTATTATTGCTTCTGAATTTTGTTTTTAGAATGAGACTTGAACACATGTGAAAAAATAGTCAAGATATATGCGTTAAACATATACTCAAGAGATGAGCAATTAATAGGACAACTTTAATGGAGAAGGTAAGAGATGAGAGGAACTTTAGAAATCAGATAGAACTCTTCTCAGAGAATAAAGGAAGGCTCAAGATACAAAGAAAATTTGAGATAGAAAAAAGCAAAGATAAGGAAGCATCCCCACCTGCCTTCACTTCCCAGAGAAGGAAGAATCCTCTTGTTGGCCTGCCCGGGGCAGGCTGAAGATAATGAAGCAGTTTTGGAACTGTGGCCTGAGCAAAATGCTACGTGCAGTTATCAAGACATAGGCTATGGTATTACCCAACGGTAAGAGCCCAGCTACAGTTAGTGTGAATGTGTTAGCAGCCTCAGTTCACACAACTGCAAGACTTGCTTCAGTAAAGCTTAGCAATTTGGGAGCTGAAGCAGAGTCCAGTGGAGATCTCCAGGAGTAGAGGGATAAAAGATCCCAACGTGGTGGCAAGTACAGTGTTGAAAGAGCTTAGTCAAGGGTCAGACTGTGTAGGCAGCAAACGAGCAAGAGGCTGATGATGAGAGTGAGATAAAAGCACAAAGGGAGGAAAAATGGAAAGCTGTCTCAGAGGAGGAAGTGTCTGCTCTCAAACTCTAAGAGGACAAAGTCATGGTGAAGGTCAAGATACCAATGTGCCAAAGGGTGGCTCCCGCTCTGAGAAAGCAGTTCAAGGTCACTCACAAATGAAGAAACATTTAGCAAGCTCCTACTCACCATGCAGGCAAGGCCCACGGCTCCCAAAGGGCCGTTGCCACCTAGGCTTCTAATTGCTAGGGCAGTTGGTTCCCACAAAACCCAGTAGTAGGAAAGTAGACATTAAAGCTCATCCTAGCATGAGACGAAAAGTGGAAAGGAAATCCTTAAACAAGTTATATATACAGTGTGATCACAACTATCAGGAAAATACTTCATAGAAAGAAAGAATGAAATGGGGGAATGGGAAAAATCACTACATAACTAATGATTTTGGTTTTCAGGGGAATGCAACAATGGATGAATGGATGATTTGATGGTTTTTCTTCCTTTCTTTCCTTTTTCTTTTTCTTTTTTTCTTTTTACATTTCTGCAGCAAGGGTATTGTCATTTCAAGGAGAGCTCAAAGCTTTTGGAGTCAGGCAGACCATTTATAATCACTACCAGTTATGGACCACCCACCAAGAGCCAGGCATTGAGCTCAGTGCTTTACATATATTACTTCTAATCTTTACAACAATCCTTGTAGTAACTATTATTCTCATTTTGGATATGAAAGTGAAACTCAAAAATAATAAGGAACTTTGCCAAGTCCAAAACCCATCTGTATTCTGTCCACTTTAGCTGACAGCTACTTTGATTGTATCTCTGACTCTTACTTATTAAATGTTGGGCCTTGAGTGAAATAACCTCCCTGAGGCTCAGTTTCTTCAACTGTAAACTGGAGATTTTAAAAACAAAAATAAATAAATAAACCATAGGAAAATGAATTTGCCATCATCTCCAAATTTGTATCAGAATCACCAAGGTAAGAGGGAATTAAATCAGCTCCTAAGAGTGAACTGCAGAGAAAAAGGCTTTTCAGAGCCCTAGAAAATGAGGCTTGTTCTATAGCCTTGGTTATGCTGTTCGGCTCACCAACCAAGTGAGTCCAATGTTCGTAAACATTCTCTTTACTAGAAATACAAAGGTTAGTTTAGGCCGGGCGCGGTGGCTCACGCCTATAATCCCAGCACTTTGGGAGGCCGAGGTGGGCAGATCACGAGGTCAGGAGATCGAGACCACGGTGAAACCCCGTCTCTACTAAAAATACAAAAAATTAGCCGGGCGCGGTGCGGACGCCTGTAGTCCCAGCTACTCGGGAGGCTGAGGCAGGAGAATGGCGTGAACCCAGAAGACGGAGCTTGCAGTGAGCCAAGATCGCGCCACTGCACTCCAGCCTGGGAGACAGAGCGAGACTCCATCTCAAAAAAGAAAAAGAAAAAAAAGGTTAGTTTAGGTTTTCTATGATGATGTTGTAATCATAAGCCCAGGTATAAAAGGGCAACGGTGAGGCAAGAATTGAGATGTTTTCCCAACTCTAACAGGATAGGACACCTGACCCATGCGAGCAGCATCACTGGCAGCTGAGCGGCCCACAAGGAAATTTGGGGCAAAGGAAAAGCCCACCAAAATGGGCTGCATCTTTCACACGTGTCCGTGTGAAGAGACCACCAAACAGGCTTTGTGTGAGCAACATGGCTGTTTATTTCACCTGGGTGCAGGCGGGCTGAGTCCTAAAAGAGAGTCAGTGAAGGGAGATAGGGGTGGGGCCGTTTTATAGGATTTGGGAAGGTAATGGAAAATTACAGTCAAAGGGGGTTGTTCTCTGGTGGGCAGGGGTGGATCTCACAAAGTACATTCTCAAGGGTGGGGAGAATTACAAAGAACCTTCCTAAGGGTGGGGGAGACTACAGAGTACCTTCTTAAGGGTGGGGGAGATTACAAAGTACATTGACCAGTTAGGGTGGGGCAGGAACAAATCACAATGGTGGAATGTCATCAGTTAAGGCTGTTTTTACTTCTTTTGTGGATCTTCAGTTACTTCAGGCCATCTGGATGTATACATGCAAGTCACAGGGGATGTGATGGCCTGGCCTGGGCTCAGAGGCCTGACATTCCTGCTTTCTTATGTTAATAAGACAAATAAAACAAAATAGTGTTGAAATGTTGGAGCGGCCAAAATTTTTGGAGGGTGGTATGGAGAGAGAATGGGCGATGTTTCTCAGGGCTGCTTCGAGCGGGATTAGGGGCGGCGTGGGAACCTAGAGTGGGAGAGATTAAGCTGAAGGGAGGTCTTGTGGTAAGGGGTGATATTGTGGGGATGTTAGAAGAAACATTTGTCATATAGAATGATTGGTGATGGCCTGGATACGGTTTTGGATGAATTGAGAAGCTAAATGGAAGATACAAGGTCCGAATAAAAGGAGGAGAAAAATGGGTATTAAAGGACAAAGAATTGGGAGGACCCAGGACATCCAATTAGAGAGTGCCCAAGGGGGTTCAGCATAATTACTTGCTTGGTTGTCAAGTTTTTGGGGTCTATCCTTGAGTTTTTTTATGTTGTCATACACCAGGCCAGATTGATTTAGGTAAAAACAACACTCCTCATTTAAGAATATGCAGAGTCCTCCTTTTTCAGCAGTAAGTAAGTCAAGGCCTCAGCGGTTTTGGAGGACAACTGCAGCTAAAGAGTCAACTTGGGCCTGGAGGACTGATAAAGTTTGTGATATGTCTGTGATGCTAGCAGAGAAGTCATTAGAGAGGCTACAGAAGGTCGTGACAGAGGTTGAAATGCCTGCTATTCCAGTACCGAGAGCAATAGTGGAGGCAGAAAGTCCTAAACCGACCAGCAAGGGAATTAGTGGAATAACTCTTTTTTGTCGTGTCGGAGTCATGAGGGGAACAGGGAGCTCTTCGGTCCCATTTGCAAATTGAATTTTGGGGTTAAGGAAGACTAGTGTGCATGTGCCTGTCCAATTAGCAGGTAGACACATGTAGGTAGAGGATCCACAGAGGAAGAACAGACCTTATGCGAGGCAAAACTGGAGATGTAAAGTAAAAAGATGAGAAGGAGTGCTGAAAGGGGTGTCTTGTACCCAGACTCCTAGGGATCCAGCTAAGGCAGCAGCTGTCAGAGATTGTAATGGGGACTGATGGGGTAACTGCGTAGAGGGTGAGGTTCGATTTTCATGGTGTATGAGAAAACGTTGAGTATCTGTGAGCAACCTTTCACTGTTATTTTCGGGGCTGGGTATAAGTAAACAAGAAGAGGGCCTGGGAGGAGAGTCTGATGAGCAAGGGGAAGGTAGCCAAGGATGGAGCGAAATACAGTACCAAGTGTCTTCCTAAGCAATAATTACTGTTAATGTTTTTAAGTTTGTCAGTATTGATAGAGGGCTTGTCTGTAATATGGAGCTGGAAGGCTCCAATTATTTCAGTGATGTGTGTAGTTGGACTTCAGAGATGAAGAGTAAAGGAACATCCAGAAGGTGAAAGATTACCTAGGGGAATTCCAATGGGTCTTTGCTGAGAGACACATAAAGGAGCGGCCACAGGAATAGTAGTTTGTGTTGTGAGAGGTCCAAATATGGGGGGAGTAGAGTTAATATACGGAGAGAGGTTTTTTAAATAAGTGCGAAGGAGGGTGGCAGCTTGCTGATGTGAAATGTCTGAGGAAGTCTTGCTGGACCTGTCTAGGAAGTAAATGAGTTCTTCAGGAGGGTAAAGGTAAGGGCTGTTAAAGGAAGTTCGGAGGTGTAGGGAGACGGGAGATGTTGCCCAGTCTGTCTGTAAGGCGGGGACAGCTGTGTAGGCACTGGAAGAAAGAGAAATGCAAAGCCAGCAGTTGTTCACTAAGGAGGGATTAGAAGCGGCTAGGACAGAATGGGTAAGGTTGATAGTGTGGTGGAGATAGCTGGGGAGAGGTAGAGGGTGGTATAAGAATGGGAATGAGAATAAGAGTGAGTATAAAAGTAAAGAATAGAACTTCATCAGGGTGGAAGTATTGGAGGGTGCCTTGCCAGCAAAGATCATCTACCCACTCTAAGAGGGAATTAAGAGTGGCAGTTTGGGGATAGCACCAAGAGATATCAGCTGTGATGGCTTGAAGAAACAGTGTAAACCGGTGGTGTAAACAGGAGTAGGGCATTTATAAATAGTTGAGAATGGAGAATAGGAGTATAACCGGACAGAAGATAGTATAGATGACTAGTTTTTGGGGCTCGGCCTAAGTGGTGGGGGTGGCTTCGTAAAGCCCTGTTGCAAAAAGTAGGGTAAGGACGAAAAGACCTAATAGAATGAAGTGATGTATTAGGCTCATAAGGGTTATTACTATTCTTCAGAAATACGAGTGAGTTTAAGGGAAGTAGGGGAGAGTACTTGCGACTTCCAGGAAGAAGAGGAGAGATTAGGCTGGCTGTCCGATGGACACAGCTTTATTCTGGAATGGTGAACCCAGTGGGGAGGATCCTGCAGGTGGACGGCAGTCGGGGTACTATAGATGACTAAGTAGGGTCCTGTCCATCGAGGTTGTAGAATTTGAGGGGTCAGATTCTTAACAAGAACTGATCGTCCAGCTAGGGTGTCTTCATATGGCTGGGAATCTGGAGTAGGCAAGAGAAGATTAGCAGCCTGACGAATTTTCTGTCTAGCCTGCTGGAGGACTGGAAGATAGTCACCTAGAGGGCTGGTGTCTGGGATGAGGTTGGGGCCAAGCAAGAAAGTGCGTCCATATAAAAGTTCAAATGGACTGTACCCTGTAGCATCTCGAGGACAGGCTCTGATTCTGAGAAGAGCAAGAGGTAAAAGTACTGTCCAATCCTTTTTAAGTTGGAGGCTGAGCTTGGTGAGGTGTGCCTTTAAAAGACCATTAGTCCGTTCCACCTTTCCTGAAGATTGAGGGTGGTAAGGGATATGAAGGTTCCACTGAATACCAAGAGCCTGAGAAACTGCTTGGGTGATTTGGCTAGTAAAGGCTGGTCCGTTATCAGACTGTATAGAGGTGGGAAGGCCAAACCGAGGAATTATATCTGACAGAAGGGAAGAAATGACCGCAGTGGCCTTCTCAGACCCTGTGGGGAAGGCCTCTACCCATCCAGTGAAAGTGTCTACCCAGACTAAGAGATATTTTAGTTTTCTGACTCGAGGCATGTGAGTAAAGTCAATTTGCCAGTCCTGGGCAGGGGCAAATCCTCGAGCTTGATGTGTAGGAAAGGGAGGAGGCCTGAACAATCCCTGAGGGGTAGTAGAATAGCAGATGGAACACTGAGAAGTGATCTCCTTGAGGATAGATTTCCATGATGGAAAGGAAATGAGAGGTTCTAAGAGACGGGCTAGTGGCTTGTAACCTACATGGAAGAGGTTATGAAATGATGACAGAATAGAATGGGCCTGTAAGGCTGGAAGGAGATATTTTCCTTGGTCTTAGAACCATTTGCCTTGTGTGGGAAGAGATTGATAGGTGGAAGTTTCAGCGGGGGAGTAGGTGGGAGTGACTGAAGTGGAGAAAAACTGGCCGTGAGGGACAGAAGTTGGAGAGCTAGCTGCTTGTCTAGCTACTTTATCAGCATAAGCGTTGCCTAGAGCAATGGGATCTGACGCCTTTTGATGCCCCTTGCAGTGAATGACCCCAGCTTCCTTTGGAAGTAAAGCGGCCTTCAGCAGAGTTTTTATTAAAGAGCCATTAATGATGGAGGACCCTTGTGTAGTGAGGAAACCTCTTTCAGCCCATATGACTGCATGGTGGTGCAGAATATGAAAGGCATATTTAGAATCAGTATAGATATTGACGCGTAGTCCTTTTGCAAGAGTAAGGGCTCGAGTTAAGGCAACTAGTTTGGCTTGCTGAGAGATAGTGGAGGGAGGCAGAGCGGTAGCCTCAATGATAGATGTGGAAGATACTATAGCATAGCCTGCCTTTGCTGGTGAATGGCGATTAGGCCTGGTGGAACTGCCATCAATAAACCAAGTGTGATCAGGGTGAGAAACAGGGAAGAAGGAAATCTGGGGAAATGAGGTGAACGTCAGGTGGATCAGAGAGATGCAGTCATGAGGGTCAGGTGTGGTATCCGGAATAATGTGGGAGGCCAGATTGAAGTCCAGGCCAGGAACAATGGTAATTGTGGGACTTAAAGAGTGAGTACAGCTGAAGGAGCTGGGGAACAGAAAGTATATGTGTCAGGTATGAGGAAGAAAATAGATTTTGGAAGTTATGAGAAATGTAGAGAGTGAGTTGAGCATAGTTTGTGATTTTTAGGGCCTCTAACAGTATTAAAGCAGCGGCAGCCGCTGCACGCAGACATGAGGGCTAGGCTAAAACAGTAAGGTCAAGTTGTTTGGACCGAAAGGCTACACGGTGTGGTCCTGGCTCTTGTGTAAGAATTCTGACCACACTAACCATGCCTAGGAAGGAAAGGAGTTGTTCTTTTGTAAGGGATTGAGGTTTGGGAGATTAATTGGACACGATCAGCAGGGAGAGCACGTGTGTTTTTATGAGAATTATGCCGAGATAGGTAACAGATGGAGATGAAATTTGGGCTTGACTGAAGTAATGGGGGCTGTCTGTGAAGCCTTGCGGCAGTACAGCCCAGGTAATTTGCTGAGCCTAATGGGTGTCAGGGTCAGTCTAAGTGAAGGCAAAGAGAGGCTGGGATGAAGGGTGCAAAGGAATAGTAAAGAAAGCATGTTTGAGATGCAGAACAGAATAATGGGTAGTAGAGGGAGGTATTGAGGATAGGAGAGTATATGGGTTTGGCACCATGGGGTGGATAGGCAAAACAATTTGGTTGATAAGGCACAGATCCTGAACTAACCTGTAAGCCTTGTCTGGTTTTAGGACAGGTAAAATGGGGGAATGGTAAGGAGAGTTTATAGGCTTTAAAAGGCCATGCTGTAGCAGGCGAGTGATAACAGGCTTTAATCCTTTTAAAGTGTGCTGTGGGATGGGATCTTGACATTGAGCGGGGTAAGGGTGATTAGGTTTTAATGAGATGGTAAGGAGTGCATGATCGGTCACAAAGGAGGGAGTAGAGGTATCTTATACTTGTGGGTTAAGGTCGGGGGATATAAGAGGAGGACGCAAAGGAGGCTTTGGATTGGGAAGAAGGGCGGCAATGAGATGTAGCTGTAGTCCAGGAATAGTCAGGGAAGCAGATAATTTAGTTAAAGTGTCTCAGCCTAATAAGGGAACTGGGCAGGTGGGGATAACTAAAAGGAGTGCTTAAAAGAGTATTGTCTAAGTTGGCACCAGAGTTGGGGAGTTTTAAGAGGTTTAGAAGCCTGGCTGTCAATACCCACAACAGTTATGGAGGCAAGGGAAACAGGCCCTTGAAAAGAAGGTAATGTGGAGTGGGTAGCCTCCATATTGATTAAGAAGGGGACAGGCTTACCTTCCACTGTGAGAGTTACCCAAAGCTCGGCGTCCGTGATGGTCTACCGGGCTTCCGACGTGATCGGGCAGCATCAGTTTTCAGCCACTAAGCCGAGAAGGAGTCAGTCAGAGAGCCTTGGGCCAGAGTTCCACGGGCTCTGGGAGTGGCTGCCAGGTGAGTTGAACAGTCCAATTTCCAGTGGGGTCCCGCACAGATGGGACACAGCTTAGGAGGAATCCTGGGCTGCAGGCATTCCTTGGCCTGGTGGTCAGATTTCTGGCACTTGTAGCAAGCTCCTGGGGGAGGTTCTGGAGGAACACCTGGCCGCTGTGGTTCAGGCGTTTGGAAGTTCTTGTGTGCTGGAGATGTGGCTGGGGTTTGTCTCACAGTGGAGGCAAGGAATTGCAACTTTTTTCTATTATTGTACACCTTGAAGGTGAGGTCAATTAAATCCTGTTGTGGGGTTTGAGGGCTGGAATTTAATTTTTGGAGTTTTATTTAATGTCGGGAGCAGATTGGGTAATAAAATGTATATTGAGAATAAGATGGCCTTTTGACCTTTTAGGGTCTAGGGCTGTAAAGCATCTCAGGGTTGCTGCCGAACGAGCCATGAACTGGGCTGGGTTTTTATATTTGATGAAAAAGCCTAAACGCTGTCTGATTTGGGATAAAGAAAAAGGAGCATTAACCTTGACTATGCCTTTAGCTCCAGCCACCTTTTTAAGAATAAATTGCTGGGCAGGTGGGGGAGGGCTAGTCACAGAACGAAACTGTAAGCCAGATCAGGTGTGAGGAGGGGAGGTGATAGAACGATTATAGGGTGGAGGAGTGGAGGCTGAGGAAGTATTGGGACCTAGCTTGGGCTGGCGAGGAGGGGAGAGGTCAGATGGGTCTGTAGAAAAGGAAGATTAGAAAGACTCAGCAACGCTTGGGGTTGGGACTGAGGGGACAGGCGGGAGGGAAAGAAGGAAGATTTGGGAAGAGTTGCACTGGGCACAGAGACTAGGAAGGGACTGATGTGTAAAAGAATGCCTGGATGTCAGGCACCTCAGACCATTTGCCCATTTTACGACAAAAATTATTTAGATCATGTAGGATGGAAAAATTGAAAGTGCCGTTTTCCGGCTATTTGGAACTACTGTCGAGTTTGTATTGGGGTCAAGCAGCATTGTAGAAGAAAATAAGGCATTTAGGTTTTAGGTCAGGTGTGAGTTGAAGGGTTTTAAGTTTTTGAGAACACAGGCTAAGGGAGAAGAAGGAGGAATGGTAAGTGGAAGCTTAACCATAGTGAAGGAGGCAAGCCCAGAGAAGAGAGTAGAGACACGGAGAAGGAGTGGGGGGGTCTTTGCCCTCCAGAAAAGCAGAGAAGGGGTTGGGGCACAGAAATAAGAAGTCAGGGTGTGGAAATAAGGGATTGGGGCACAGAGATAAGAGGTTGGGGTGCGGAAATAAGCGATTGGGGGGTTCTTGCCCCCTAGGAAAGTGGGACTTGCCGCTAAGGGTGAAGGAGAAGGGGTTGAGGGGTACTTGCCCCTGCCCCAGGAAAGCAGAGAAGGGGTAGAGACAAGGAGAGAAGGGGTTGGGGTACTTGCCACTTCCCCAGAAAAGCGGGACTTGCCGCTAAGGGTGAAGGACCAAGTCAGGCATCCCTGCGTGGTCTGACACCCTTGAAATGTGGGCGTATAGAGAGGCGTCCCTGCAATGATTAAACACCAAGGGAAGGCTGCCTTCCCAGTCCGTGACCGGCACCGGAGTTTTGGGTCCACGGATAAAACGTGTCTCTTTTGTCTCTACCAGAAAATGAAAGGAATTGAAATTAAGAGAAGGGAGAGATTCAAGTGTAGCGCCAAGATTGAAAGGAGAAGGAGGTTGAGGGATAGTGAGGGAAGTTGGAGAAGAGAGTAAAAAGAGGCCGCTTACCGGATTTGAAATTGGTGAGGTGTTCCTTGGGCTGGTCGGTCTGAGGACCTGAGGTTGTAGGTGGATCTTTCTCACGGAGCAAAGAGCAGGAGGACGGGGGATTGATCTCCCAAGGGAGGTCCCCCGATCCGAGTCACCGCACCAAATTTCATGTGCGTCTGTGTGAAGAGACCACCAAACAGACTTTGTGTGAGCAACATGGCTGTTTATTTCACCTGGGTGCAGGCGGGCTGAGTCCGAAAAGAGAGTCAGTGAAGGGAGATAGGGGTGGGGCCGTTTTATAGGATTTGGGAAGGTAATGGAAAATTACAGTCAAAGGGGGTTGTTCTCTGGTGGGCAGGGGTGGATCTCACAAAGTACATTCTCAAGGGTGGGGAGAATTACAAAGAACCTTCTTAAGGGTGGGGGAGACTACAAAGTACCTTCTTAAGGGTGGGGGAGATTACAAAGTACATTGATCAGTTAGGGTGGGGCAGGAACAAATCACAATGGTGGAATGTCATCAGTTAAGGCTGTTTTTACTTCTTTTGTGGATCTTCAGTTACTTCAGGCCATCTGGATGTATACGTGCAAGTCACAGGGGATGGGATGGCCTGGCCTGGGCTCAGAGGCCTGACAGCACCTGCTCTGCCCTGCTTCACTGTGGGCGTGCAGTTTCCTATTCATGGAGAATAAATGAGAAGCTATGGTAGAAGTGTGCACAGTGATGGTGTTGGGAAGGAGATGTCCTCTCACCAATCTACAATTTACTTGAAATATTACCAATGCCTCCTTCAAAGAGTCATGTAGATTAAAAAGAGTATCTTTAAAATGCCTAGTAGAGGGCCCTGCACAAAATATGACCTAATTAAATGGTAGTTTTTATTGCTGTTTTTCAAATTTTTTATACTGAGCTTACATTACCTTTTATGAGTAAGCCAATGAATTTTCAAATTCTACATTTCAGCTGGAGTCATTATGGCTACAGAGTAGACATGAGATGGAGTAGTTACATTAAAGGAAAAATGTTCACTTTTTACTTTATACATAGAGCACATATGAATTGTTTGGTGTCATTTTTTTCTAAATAAATTTTTTCTTGGGAAAGTTCACTAGCAAGATCATCCTTAGGAGGATGAGGTGTCTCTCAGGCATTCTCTTCCAGGATGTTCCCTACAGAAACCTGGTTAAACTGAAACACAGGCAGCAGAATTAGAAACCCAAACGTAAACCACAACAGTAGGTAAAAGTGGTGCCAAGTCACAATAGCCAAGAGGCAGAAGGATGGATGAATGGACAAACAAAATGTGGTACATACGCACATGGGATATGAGTGAGCCCTAAAAAGAAAGGAAATCCTGTCACATGTTCTGCTGAGGATATTATGCTCAGTGAAAGACACCAGTCACAAAAAGGCAAATACTGTATAATTATACTTACATAAGATACCTAAAGTCATTAAATCCATAGAAACAAAAAGCAGATCGTGGTTACCAGGGGCTGGGGTGGGGAGGGGGAAAAGAAGAGTTGTTGTTTAATAGGTATAGAGTTTCAATTTTGGAAGATGTATTAGTCAGGGTTCTCCAGAGAAGCAGAACCAACAGAATATACATATATATATATATATATATATATATATATATACACACATATTATGCACAATTGGCTCATGCCATTATGGAGGCTGAGGAGTCCCATTATCTGGCATCTACAAGCTGGAGACCCAGGAAAGCCAGGGATGTATTTCTAGTCTAAGTCCAAAGGCTTGAGAAACAGGGGAGCTGATGATGGAAATCCCAGGCCAATGTCAGGAAAAGACTGATGTGCCAGCTCAAGCAAGCAGGCAGGAGGGGGACGAATCCTTTCTTCCTCCACCTTTTGCCCTATTCAGGCTCTCGATGGATTGGATGATGCCCATCCACATTGGTGAAGGAAATCCACTTTACTAAATCCACAGATTTAACATCTAATCTCATCTGGAAACACCCTCAAAGACACTCCCAGAATTAGGGTTTAATCTGGGCACCTCATGGCACATCATGGCCTAATCAAGTTGACACATAAAATTAACCATGACATAAGATGAAAATGCTCTGGAGATCTGTTTTGCAGCAATGTGAATATACTTAATGCTGCTGAACTATACTCTTGAAAGGGGCTAAGATGGTTTAAGAAAAATTAATGGACACAATTACTAATAAATCATGTCAACAGGCCTGTACATAAAAAAGGGATATTTCATTGAATATGTATAAATATAAATTTGAACCATTAAAAATAAAGTGATGTCAAGGGAAAGAAGCCACAAAACACTTAAAGGGACATTTCTGAAGCCGAAGGGAGGGGAAGTGGGGAGAGAGCTGTTGAAGCAGCAAAAGTTCTGGGGGAGGGGGACTGGGTACATGAAAACTTTGTAGGGGAGTTCAGGCGTTTGCCAGAATAGTTGGCCTAACAATCGCTTCTCCTCTTCCTGTGCCCTGCCTGACTCCTGAGTTCCAGCTGCCTGGCTGGTGTCTTCAGCAGGCCCATGTTCAGCCCTTCAAGCACTGCATTAACCAGCCCCACTAGAACATCAGTCCACAGCCGTCCTCATTTGCCTAAACCAGATGAGTCTTGGAGATGCTTTTGTGCTTCTCTAATGTACCACCTGCTGCCTCAGACACTTGAGTCCAGGACAACTTTACCTCCACTCTGAAAATCTAAGTTATGTGCCTTCATCAAGGAAATGACTAAATATGTCAGTGGGATAACCATGTGAGAAGATTAAAATAGGAAATTTTATTAGCCAGGATACTTCTAACTCCAAATAACAGAAAAGTCTGCTTAGAAATAGTTAAAATATAAGGAAATGTATTATTACATAACAAGAAGTCAAAGTTAAGTCAATAGCTAGGACAGCCTCCAGGTGTGATTAATCAGAAGCTCAATGTTGTCATCAAAGATCTGGGTAGCTTCAGTCTCTACTCTGCCATCTAGGTATTGGTTTTATCCTCAAGTTGTTGGCCAGATGGCTCTACAGTTCCAGCCATCACATTTAGAGAGAATATCTAGAGGAATAAGAGAAGCTACCTCTTCCTTTTTTTTTTTTTTCTTAGAGCATGAAACTTTCCCCTAAGTCCTTAGCATATTTCCTCTTTCAACCCACTGAAAATGGAGCCTCATGGCCACAGCTAACCCATTCACTGCAAGAAGAATATTTCTCCTACAAATGACTGACTGAGTCTAATTATTACGGGAGACCATGGTGTCCACTACAGAATGTAAATAGGCTCACGAAACAAACACAGCTATTATTTGAAAAGCTAGCCCCTATATTTTTAGAGCAGAACTGTGATGCTTCCTCTGACCTACTATTGCCCCTACCCTCAATCTCAACTCAGTTACAGTGCTGTAAGTTCTCAGAGTTAAAATCACACATCTGGGAAAGATGGAGGGAAAAAGATTTTGTAGTCAAGTATGATGGGGCAAACATCCACTTCACATCTCTCTCAGAAGTTTATGGTTACCACTAGTACAGTTATCAAAAGCTCTGCAAAATCCTAGACTGCTTACCCAACCATTCCCCAAATTTATCTGACCATCTATGCTTTCTTTTTTTTAAAAAAAAAAAAAAAAGATTTAAATTAACATTCTGTAAAATTAATGCTCCTCAAACTTTGAGAAACTGCAGGTAAGACATGCCTTGCTTGGAAATAGACAATATTTCACTCTTCCCTGTCCCTTCAATCTCAGCTTTAACAGCAGGTCTTCCTGGAAGCCCTGCACCCAGCAGAGGGGGATCAAAGCACTTATTCTACTGCATTGTAATTGCCTATTTTTTGAGTTTTCTCCCCAACAATCTGTGAGCTCTTTGAGGTTAGGAACTGTATCTTGTTCCGGACTATATGTCCAATGCCCAGCACGATGGCCAGCATAGGGATGGGACCGAATATTTCTTGAAAGAATCCCTTTGATTTTCCCCCAAAGGCAAGGGAATGAACTAGAATGAGCCAAGATAGACAAATACTGATTTCAGCCTTTCTAATCCACTCTGCTTCTATGTAATCACTGAGCACTTCTCCAAGATTGTTGGAGAGCTAACTTTTTCCAGAAACTCCAGTCAGCACAAAGGAAACCTTTGTTAACAGACCACACCTCTGCACCCAGAGCCATTCCCATGGATGGAGTCTTAGTCCTTCCAGCCTGTCACTCCTTTTAGAAAACCCAGAGCAGGATGTGTTCTCCTTCCAGACTGGGCCTTTGGGGCTGCCTCGTGACCCTCACACCACCTCCATAAATGGAAGATAATAATTCTCAGGGCAGAGGTCATCAAGTCTATAAAAGTGCCTGGAGCTTGTTGGAAGAAAGGCCTTTCCCAAGTACAAAGTAAGATTATAACTATCATTAAAAACAGAACAAAATAAAAAAACACACACACAAGCCTCCAGCTGGCACAATCCAAATGCATCAGATGTGGGGACCTCAGGGTAGGGCTGAGTGAGGGAAGACACAAAGGTAAGTTGCTTTCCCTCTCTGGAGGCACTGAACCAGTGAGAGCCACATGTCTAGCTGTTGAGGCAAACACTCCTGGTTGCCTATCCAAGATCTGTTGCCCACTTCTCTCCTTTCACCTGGATAGAGATGTGATTTGGTTCAGGTATCCACCTCCTTCACATAGCCATGGGCTTCAGGGGAAGCTGATGTCAATTCCACCTCCAGATTGTGATTCTGGTTTGCCTACAAAGTCAGCCATAGTAGCCCCATTCCTTTTGGCAAGGCTTTGTTTAGGAATGGGCGTGTGGTCTAATTCTGACTGATCCAACGCGAGGGTGAAATCTGCTAGAAGGCTTCTGGGACAGTTTCCTTGTATCTAAAATAGAAAAAGAAAATCTTTCTTCTTCCTCTGGCCATGACTGGCCCAGCAGCGATAGCTGGGAGTACAGCAGCTGTTTTATCAGGCTGAGGATGAAGTCAACATCATGGTGGCTGGATGGAAAGTAGGAAGCAACCTAGGTCTTTCAGGATGGTGTTAAGCCTCGGTCATACCAGAACCATAGTCCACTCCAGACTGCTTACTGTATGAGCAAACACTTGTATCATTGTTTCAGTTGTGGTTTTACATGTACTGTGGCCAAAACTTCCTAATTTAAATGTACAGGGCTCCAAGGCCAGGGCTCGTGCATTCTGTGTACAATCAGTTTGGCTTTTCCTCCCCAGTGTTGGGCAGTGGACACCACTGACTAGTGTGAACTTCCATGGCTCTAGAAGAAGCTAGTTGGACTGTTTCATGTCACAGATGAAACCCTCAGACCACAGACCCCTGAGGCCTGCATAGTGCAAAGCAGTCATTCCTCTTGCCCAGGAGGAAAGCAAGATAAAATTCTTTTCTATCCCTGTTCTTCTTAAGAAAAAACAAAGCTTCCACCCAAATGTGCAAAAACAGGTCTGTCCTTTCTCATCTGATGTAGGGGAGGGACGTGGTCAGGGGTAGCCATGAGGCCACTGCCCCTGGTGAATGTGAAGCACTGGCAACTCTAAATAGGTAAGCAAGGACAGCCTATAGAGTCCAGACTAGAGTCGAGGATGGGCAAGAAGGATGGCCTTAATTATAGCTGCGGTTATTTTGATTTGCTCTCAAGGCAGCTAACAAATAGTGCAAAATATCTAAACTAAGTAAGGTTAAAGGTGGATCAACATAGCTCTTCACTAACTCCCCTATTTCTTATGGACTCTTAACTGAAATTTGGTGTCTTGGCAATTAATCAGGAAGGAGATACATGACTGATTAGACTTGCATAGAGCTGTGAGCACGCTGCCGATATATCTCTGCTTATAGAAGCACCCAGAAAAACACATGAACTCCAGATAATTCAATAATTCTGTCAATCAGGAAGCCAGACTATCTGTCCTCACTTCTAGCATCTGGGGTTTTAGAGCTCTTATGTGCCAACACTGGACAACCTTTCCTCTTTTGTGGCTGCCTTGCAAGGGAGTTTCCCATTTGTGTCCACATGGGAGCTCAAGTGGGCCTGACCACAGCTGACCACAACAGGTACATTGCTGCCCTCATCTTGCCCAGCACACACTAGCTGGGGGGATGTGCAGGTACCACATCTCACTAAGTCCTAGTTTCCTCATTTTAGTTTCCCCACTAAAAGGTAAGCTCCACAATGGCAGGGACTTATTCCCCCTGTTTTATTCACTGATATATCCTGGATGCCCAAAACAGTGCCTGGCACATATAGTAGTCACTTAATAAATATTTGATGAATGAAATCATCTCCAAGGTGGGCACAAAAGTAGTATACCTCATGGGACTGCTTGAATATTGAATGAGATAGTGTGTAAAATATTGGCTCAGTGCCTAACACATAGTAAGTGCTAAAAAATGGTAGCTATTATTATTACTATTATTATTATGCAAACTTTGTCTTTGCCCTACTAAACAGGTGACTTGCTCCACCTGAACCAGTAACTGGTAATTCAAGATCCATAAAAAGGATTTGTTGAGTGACTTCTGCATACTCACCTGGAGGTGTGGACAAAATGGGCTTTAAGAAACCATTTTGAATGCCAGATCCGCCCCTCCTCCTCTTCACCTCTCCCTATCTAAGTCAAAGACATCATCTTCCCTCTCACTCATCTAATTTCTCTCTTGCCTTCGCCCACCACATATTGGTTGTCACCGAGTCTCAAATCTCCTTGAGTGATGTCTCTCATGCGCACCCTCTCCTCTCCATCCTCACTAAGTTTAGCTCAATTTACCGCTCATCTGGACAGGTAGGTGCAGCCTCCTGTCTTCTGTGCTCACTGTCTTGCTTTTCCATTCAGATCTCCAATACTCCTGCCAGCTTCTTCTGTCACTCTCCTCCCGAACCTCTTGCTCTCTAAATTATCTGCAAAATCAAGACCAATTTATTAGCAAGGTATTCAACACAGCCCTAAACTGCCTTTCCAGACACTTCTCGTCCTATGTCCCTCTACTAACTACATCCTGTGGCCACCATTCTCCAACATACCCAGGCAGAGTCACACCACCGAACCTTTGTTCAAAGGGGTCCCTTTGCCTGAAGCACTTTCCTCTTATCTCCAGCTATGCTGTTGAAAGTCAAAGGGGATATTTGGCATGTCCTGATTTTCACAAGTTGGGTAGAGTGTGCCACTGCATGTAGTGCATAGGGATGCTGCTACACATCCTACAATGCATAGGATAGTCCCCTACAACAAAGAACTCTCTGACCCCAAATGTCAACAGTGTCAAAGTTGAGAAGCCCTTGTCATGCAAATGCTCCTTACCCTCAAGACCTACCTGAATGCCACGCCATTTCTCTGCAAAGGTCTAAAGTGGGAGCATGGAGGCCTCCCCTCTAATATTGTTCCAGCTTTGGCAACCCCATCAGTCCTCTCTTGGCTTTCCAAAATTAAGGGCTCATTCTCTGGCTTTCAGTTTTTCTCTTCTTGCCTAGCAGAAAGATCCCAAATTTACTCACATCAAATCACAACCAGACAAAACAGTCTTTATTGTAATGGGTCAGAATTCATTATAACCCCAATTTCCCTCTCCAAATCCATTATTTCCATTTATTTGATTCTGCTTCATGCTAGCAGTTAACAAGTTTGTCTCTACACAAGGAAAGGACTGTCGATCTCTCACCCCACGCACCAAGTACAGTGTCTGCCCAAAGAGAGGCGTTTGATCGATGTGTAGTGGATGTTAATTGTCATTGAAAAAATCTTGACTGTGTGGTCTGATTGCAGCTTCTGCAGAAGATGTTCTGACTGAGTAGCTTTTGTTCATTTCTTTTGTCTAAATCAACCTGTCAGTTATATTTTAACATGGAAAGGATTGAATAATTTTTGGGTGCCCTTTTTTTATTTCAAAGAAAAGAATGTAGGATAATCCAGCTAGTTTCACTCCTATTTCAGGTGAGTCCTACTTCAGAGTTAACACACCCATTTCCCCGACTTCCTACTTTTGCTGGACCAGATGGACAGGATATCAAGTCTTAAAGAGCAGAATGTTTCTAACAGAGCCACTTACCTTTACACTGATCAAAGTCATAACCTCTAGTTTTCTGTAAAGTCCAGCTAGCAAATATGAAGTTAAAACTTGGCATCTCAATAATTTCCCCTAGATGACACTGAACAAGATTACCCTTAACAAGGCAACTTTGGACTCTGGGGACCAAATTGCTAATCAGGCCATGAGCCTCAACTCCCCTTCTGACTGCGGGTACAATCTGCTTCTGTCTTTGGAGGTGCTGTGTTGGGGTTGTAGCTTGTCACCCTCCCCTCCCTGCTCCTCATTCTTCTGTGAATGTGTGGGCAGAATGCACTCAGGAAGCCATTAAGAGAAAATCTACTTGACCTCAACATGCCACGTTTCAGAGTACATGATGTTTACTGATAAGTAAATTATAAATATTTTCCCCAGGTTAGTCACCGATTCCCACCTGGCACAGTTCCACTCAGCAGACTAGCTCCTGGCCCAGCCAGCTTCACCCCCGGCTGGCTGGTTACTTGATGGATGCCATATTGCCTTGGCTTAGCTGCTTGGCTTGGCTTTTTGAGCTTCAGGTTCTTTCTGACAGGGTTCCAAATGCAAATCTCCTTTTTAGACCCAAACTACAGAATCCATAACAGTTCCTTGCTTTCCTGGATTCCATTCCACCTTTCCCCTAACAAGTCCCAATTCTGATGCCTCACTGACAGACTGAGTTTAATAAATAATTGCTTAAGTCTCCTTTTGTCTTACCTCTTGGAAAAGGGCACTATTCCATGGCTTCATGTTAGGAAAACAGTGGTATGGGCACGCAAAGTTTTTTAGATAGATAGGCCTTGATTTCGTTAGATTCTCAAAACCTCTTTCTGCTTTAGATCTCCCCTTCTGGGAGGAGATCTATCCACTCCTGTGCTTTTTACCAAGTAACGTGTCTCCAATCTTTGCTTTTAGTCAGCCTTCTCACCAAACCTTTTTTTTTTTTAAACCGAATGAGACTTTTGAGTGCAGCACACCCCTTCACACCTTGCCTTACCCTGCCTTGTCCTTATCCATTTATTGTCTGATCCTGACAACCCACTTCAAGTTCATTATAAAATCATCACCCCCCAACCACATTTGCATAGCACATCCATAAAGCTACCTTTGTCTTCAGTAGGAAGGGACTTAATTGTGCTGCACATAATTAGGGCAAAAGACTCTTCATTACAATCCTATATTTCTACAGAAAAGTAGATGAAATTTTCATTAGTTTCCTACTAAAGACAATGGATCCAGATAATTCAGGATAGCAAAGGGCTGATGTTCTTTATTTCCAGATTGACTTTCCAATATCCAACAAGGTGACTTAGAAAGAATGCTGCATTTAGGATCAGAAGACTTAGGTTCAAATCCAAGCTCTGCCACTTATTAGCTGTGTGACATTGGGAAGGAGGTTTAAATGCTCCAAAGTTCAGTTTACCCATCTGTAAAATGGAGACAATAACATCTACTTTGCTCAGTTACAGTGAGGATTGGATGACCTGCAAGTACCAGCTCTGTGCTTATTCAGTGATGGGTTTAACCTTAGCCTGGTTAGTTTCTGTGAGCAGACTGGAGTATGACAGAAATACTGGCTTTGAAGATTTCCTTTTGCCCCTTAGTATTAATAGCTGTGTAATTGTGGGCAATTAATTACTGCAGTCTCTCAGAGATTTGATTTCCTCATCTATAAAATGAAGATAATGTCTCCTTCCGGGCTTATATTATACAGAACATTTTAATCTGAATTTGCTTTGTAAACTAAAGCACGTTGTATAGTGTTATGATGGTGCATCTCCTTCCCAGGAAGACTGAACTAGGAATTTTAACCAAACTCTCCTCCTTCCCTATCTCCCAGACCCTCAACACTCCCCACTACCTGCACCCCCAGGTCTCCCCTGACTCGCTACCTTTCTGTGGCTAGTGTACTTCCCAGAAGATCAAACAAGGAGATCTTTACTGGCTCCTCTCTGGGAAAGTAGGGCAGATTCTATTAGCCTGGAGGGAGTTGGGCCTGAAATTAAACCCTGAGGCACTCCTAGGACTTGGAGATGCTAAATCATCAACCTTCCATTGGTTGGCCTGAGTGACAACTAAGCTCCTTAAAGTCCCCTAGAGAAATTCAGCAAGAATAAAGATTATTCATACTATTATTTTCATCCAGTACTTGTGAAAAACTGATGTGCTTAACAATACGGTTTTTATTCAATGGTGTGTTTAACCCTAGCTTATCCATGCAAATATTTTCCATTAGTGTATGTGTTCCTGGTTTATCACACCCCCTTCGATCCTGGAGCCTCTAAGGAACCATGTTTCACCCGAAAAGCTGAGGATGATCACAATGGATGCCAGCTCTGTTCCCAGGAGACAACCAGCTGGGGTTAAATAGCAAGCCATAATAATTGCCTTCAGGAATGCTTTCTTCCGAGGGGGAAAAAAAAAAAAATCACAAAACCTGTAGCTCTCCAGGACTCCTCCCAGGCCCTAGACTCTGACCCGGCTCTGCAAATGTCCACTCTCAAAAGGTTCTGGAACGGTCTACCGGCATGTTCTTTGAGGCAAACAGCCTGACTTCCGCCCTCCCTTTATGGGGCCCAAATTATCAAAGGCTTAGATGTCACAGAAAAGTGCAGGAAGAGGTGGGAGGAGAAAGGGATCATGTTTTGTTTTCTGATAACCATGAATTTTCGTTGTTTCATCTGGCTTTCAGCTTTCATCAAAACAAGTTGTTTACCGAGATTAATGTTGGGTATAATAAAGGCCCCAGACAGTTCTACCTGTGGGTACTGAGTCTCAATAATGCCGTTCTCAAATTACACTCTTCGCTTCCATGGGGCAGCTTCAGCGTGTTATTGTGAGCTGCTTTCTGCTGATTTAAAGTGAGATGACATGGAAACAGATTAGTGAGAACCACAGACATTATAAATTGCAATTTGGCCTCAAAAGATGAATGAAGAAGAAATGCTTTGATGTGTGATTCAGAGCTGAGCTGCAGTATTTACAGAAAAACATGTCTGCAGGGAAAGAGAGAGAGAAAAAGAGAGAAGCACAGAAAGGAGCCTTTGGGTATGGAAGAGGATATTTTCTCAAATTATAGATGACCTAAATAAATCTGAGGGCTCAAGTAGAGAGTGCAGGGGTTTTCTTGCAACTTCATTAAGCCTGTAAGGGTTGATATTGAGGGGATTTACACAATAGGACATCTGGTCTGAGAAAACATTGCAGTACCTAATCTAATTCTTACCTGGCAATCCTGTAAATTCAGGGCTGCAGAGAGACAAATGGCTGCAGGGACCCCCTGCAATATTTCTTTATACTTGCCCTGCTCCCCAATAGATGTTTCATGGCCACTGCCTGACCAGAACAGAGGCCCGCTGGGACATTCATCCCTCTGCCCTTCTCCCAGTGCAGGATATACAGCCATTCGGAGTACTCTCTGGAACTCTGAGACTGAAGACCGCAACCATGGCAGCTCCCTGACCTTACAAGCAACTAGGATGTCCCCAGCCAGTGCCCACCTCTCCCCTGACTCCCACCTCAGGCCTTGACTGATTTAGACTTAGTGGCATCATGAAATGTTAGATAAGAAAGGCCATTAGGGAATCAGAAAAACAATCCTCCTAAACTTACAAATGGTGATCTAAGGCTCAGAGAGGTCACTTCACTTTCCCAGGGATACGCAGTTGGCTCTTGTGCACCCCACTGGGGAACACAAAACTTCATAACAGAATGAACATAGTGAAGCCCTAATAAAAACAATGCCTAAGAAGTGTGTAATGCTCTTCCCTCCAGCTTCCTATATCTGCTACCTATAGAAATAAGGGGTGCTCAGAGGCCCTTTGGGCTTTCCCCTTTCTTGGGGTAAAGGGCACAGAAAAACATGGAATCTGTGAGTCAGATATCAAATTAGATTTTACATGTAATTATTACTGCTGATATTTATTGAGCATTTACTCTGTACCAGGCACTGCTTATATATATTAACCCATTGATTTCTCACAACTACACTAAGAGGTAGATACATTTATTCCCATTATACATATAAGGAAACTGAGATTTAGAGATATGACGCAACTTCCCCAAGGTCACACATAAGGAATGGCAATGCAGACCTTTACCCTAGGCAGTTCTATGTGAGCCCAGAGTCTGAGTTCTTTAACCACTGCCAGCAGATTTCAAACCCTGGCGCATCTCTGAGCCACTTGGGTGCTTGTGAGCAACACAGTCAGCTGGGTCTCTCCCTTGGACTCCTCCCAGCACCTCCTGGTTCAGTGCCGCCAACTCCCAGTTCTCTCCCCTCTCCTTCTTTCACCCCGAAAACATTCCCTTGCCATTTGCATAGCTTATCTGACAGCTGATCACTCGCCCCTGAAACCTAACCCTCTTGACTCCTCATTTCTTGTGTGATCTCTATTTTAAGGCTGCTCTGGCTCTCTTTTCATCTTTTTACTATACAGACAGTAATGCTTTGTAAACACCAGTTTACATTGACACCTGTGCTAGCAGTATGCTTACTCTATTTGGAGGCGAGGAGCTGCGATAAGGGGAATTTGTGCCAAAGCCTATCTCCTTTTGATGTCTCCTGTTCACCTAGCAAATATTCACAGAACAATTTCTGTCTGCTGAGCACCTTGCTGCTGCCCATATAGAATTGAGGAAAATATAGCTCCTAGCCTCAAGAGCTTATAGTCTAGCTCTTCTACCTGAAAAATAAGAATACCACCTCCTTCTTCATAGAACTATCCTTCATTCATTTACTCACTTAGCAGATGAGTATTAAGCATCTTCCTTTGTGCCAAGCAACTTTTAGGAACTAGTAAGAGGAGCTTTGGTCCCTAGGACCTCATAGGGGGAGAGGTTCTGTAGAGGATTATACCTCAGTGTAACTGTGGGAACCAGAGGAATACTTATCACCTGCCAAAATGAGCCAGAAATATGCTCCCTGAGGCACCCTGGAGCTAAATCTTGAAGGACTAAATGGCTAAATGAGGAAAGGAGAAGGGAAGGACATGCAGGGAATGACAAGGGCAAAGGCAGAGAGAGACATTAGAAGCAGATTGTGTTAAAAGAATGCATATTGACTTCTGGGGCTCTAGGTGGGGCAGCAGAAGGGGAGAATAGGAAGTGAAAGTGCGAGGGTTGTCTGGGGCCGAAAATAGGAAGACCTTCCCTTTCTGTTCAGCCTGCTTCTTGACCTTCCTTCACTAATCTAGGATGCTAACGTTGCTTCTCATAGGTTTGCGGAAGTGTGAGGCTTTCTCTCTACTTACCACTTGCCCTGTGTATCACTTACCCATCGCTTTGACCACCTCTATGGGCATCCCTCAAGGATCCTTCTGTTTAGACAGTGACCTTGGCATCACTCTGCCCAGCACCTCTGTATGAGTCATTAGCTCAGCACACAGACCGCCAACCATTTAGAGGTCAACGCTAGTTTATTACAGCAGAAAGAAGTCTCAGAGCCCAAATGCTATACAAGTATTTAATTATGGGTGCACAGTTTAATTACTTAGTCCAGCTTTATATGACTTAATTTATAAATATAATTTACAGTTCCCTTGTTTCTTTCTCAAGCCATTTAGTTCATTAATAGTGCTGACTATAAGAGCTCTTCAGTCCTTTCCTGCTGGGCTACAGGCCAGTGGTTACCAAGGTAAGGGGAACGGGGGCAGGGATGTTGGGAGAAGTCTGCTCCTGCAAGAAACACTTTATCACTGGTGTTGCTAGGAATTTCCAGTGCATGGTGATAACAAAAAGCAGACTGACTTTTATTTGGTTTTATTATTGCTTTCAAAACCTGTAAATGCTAACACCCCCCTCCACCCCATTGCCTGCACCCAGAGTAGACCACTTGCCCCTCTGCCAACCCCATGCCTCTTCTCTAGGTACAACCTTTAGTTCCTCATTGAAGCCATTTCTCAGCAACAACCTTCTAGGGCTTCCTCTTAGGTCTCCCTAAGTAGCATTTGTTCATTCAACCAGTGTTTATTCAGTACCTACTATGTGCAAGACATTATTAGCAATGAATTGAAAAACCAGGGTAAAATATAATACAACAATTAACAGTTACTGCACACTCACTATGCACCAGGAACTGGGCCAAGCTTCTGCAAACATTGCATTTAATATTTAGAAAAACCCTGGAAACAAAGCTCAGATTGTTTAAAACAGTGGCTGTTGACCCTGACTGCATAGTGGAGTCACCTGGGGAGGTTTGACACTGGAGCCGACCCTCTAGAGTTTTTTATTTAATTGGTCTGGGGTATTTCCTGGTCATCCAGATATTAAAGAACAAAACAAAACACCTTTTCAGGCAATTCTAATGTGCAGCCATGTTTAAGAGCCACTGATATAAGTAATTTTCCTAAGATTCCACGAATAGAGCAGGAAAGACAGGCGGGCTGGCCAGCTGGCCACCTGAGCCCTACTGCATGCCAGACTCAGCAGCACTAGGTCCTTTTACTACTAAGGATATAACAGAGGACATGTGCCATAAAAAAGATAAGACGGTATTAAAGTTCAAGGGACAATGAACTCGGACAATTCTTCATGAAAGACCTAACTTATGGGTTATCGTTGTAAAGCATTTGCAGGCTATGCAGAAGTAGTCAAATGGTAGGGCAGGACTTCTAGTCAGAGACAACCACATAAGCAAAGGTGTGGAGGTTGAAAAACATGGACAATGTATAAGGATCAGTGAGCAGACACCACGTGCACTGCGACAGCTGAGGGCAATTAGGCAGGAAAGGTAAGTCAGGGACAGGTCGTAAAAAACAGTTCTTCCCAAACTTCAGATTAAGGCACATGTAGAATAATGATCATATGTGTAGCGTACATCAGGGGAAAAGGACAAGGCTGCTGTGGTGGATCAGCCTCTCCGCATATCTGGCACACCCACTGGGAAGTTTTGGTATAAAGCCTTGAATAGAATCCAAGAAGTGTGAGCTTCATTCTGTGGGTAACAGGGAGCTGATGAAGATTTTATACTGAAGTAGGAGATTGTGATGGGATCCAAGCTGGATATTTTTAATACAAATCTAGGCATTGTCACAATGGCCTTCAAAAGACAAAGACTTGACTTGGTAAGTTTCTGCCAAGCATGACTAATAGAATACTTTCATAATATGTTATGATTTGCTATACAGGTAGTGTCTTTCCTGCTAGACTCTGAACTCTTTAACAAGAGACACTGTTTCATCTCTTCAAAAAAAATTCCAGTGTATAGCACAGGGCTTGGCACACAGGAGGTATACAATTAGTATACCACTCATTAAATTCCATTCAGCAGGCAGCCATCTATTTCAGAGTCAGGGAGCAAAAGATGATGCAAATGCATGTATATTAAAAAGAGAATAGAGACTAGAAGGCCCTGGGCAGACAGAACTGGTTTTCGGGGGTAGTTTCCTTCCTCAAGCCTCTGCTCCTCTTCTGTAACAGCGACAATAAAAACTACCCAGCAGGAATGTGGTGAAATAACACACAAGGGGTGCATGGCAAAGGCTTGGCACCCAGCTGTCCCCCATAAAGGGGCATTTAATATTTAATTTTCAAATGCTTTAAGTCAAATAATGAGGATCATATTAATAGTTCCGATTTGTATGAGTTACATTTTCCTCTGTAAATGTATGTTTTGTTAGATGTGTGTGTGGCAGGGTTGCTGAGTTTATAAGCCTGAAGTTCTGGTTGTTGCCCTTAGTTAGCCTTCCACAAAATCACCAGGTATGAATAATCACATTGACTGCTTGTTGAGAATTCACTATGTTTTAGGTCCAATGTAATGGACCAATACATAACATGTATAGATAAAACATTAGGTCCAATGTTATATATTTTATCTCACTTACTCATCTAACCCTGCACAGGGGACGCCAAGTATGGCCCTGGGACTGCTTTGCATAGCCCTCAAGATAACTGTATATTTTTGAAGGTTTATAGAAACAAAAAGAATTTGACACAAAGACTATCTGTATTGTAAAGCCTAAAATATTTACCCTCTGGCCCTTTTCAGAAAAAAATTTGCCAATCCCTACCCTATAAGATAGGTACTAAAAGTGTGTCCACTTTGCAAATGAGTAAACTGAGTTTTAGAAAGGTAAAGTAATTACCCAAGGCCAGACAGATAAATGGCAAGTCTTGGTTCTAAATCTAATCTCATACCCATGGCCTTAAACACTAGCTTTATTGCCTTAAATTACAGTAAAATGTTTCCTTTCCCTTTAATGTAAGCCCAAACTTGACCCATCCATAGCTTGTTCCTAAAGAGTTTGTGACGACTTCTCTGTTGCCAGCATCCCTGAACATGCTGCATCTCACCTCTCCTTATGTTAAAAACAAAGAACAGGCCAGGCACGGTGGCTCACGCCTGTAATCCCAGCACTTTAAGAGGTCAAGGCGGGCAGATCACCTGAGGTCGGGAGTTCGAGACCAAACTGACCAACGTGGAGAAACCCCATCACTACTAAAATCACAAAATTAGCCAGGCATGGTGGCGCATACCTGTAATCCAAGCTACCAGGGAGGCTGAGGCAAGAGAATTGCTTGAACCCGGGAGGCGGAGGTTGCCATGAGTTGAGATGGCACCATTGCACTCCAGCCTAGGCAACAAGAGCAAAACTCTCTCTCAAAAAAAAAAAAAAAAAAAAAAAACCAAAAAACTGGCCCCAACTGTCTATCAGTTTCCTCTCCCATACTCCTCACAGAGTTTCCAAAGCAGCAGAGGGTCAAGGGCTTCCAGGAGAGTTACAATCCACAGGAGAGCCTGCTGAGAAGGAAACAAAGTTCATTGTCTTCAGGCAGTCTGGATTCTAGCTGTGGGGGAAGGAAGAGAACTAAGGGTTTCCTTCCAAAGGAAAGCATGGCCAGGATCTTTCAGTAAGCACAAATCCGAGCCACCTCCTTGTCACTCTGTCTGGGTTTTGGGGGAAAAAGACACCTGAAAACCACACTGGTTCAAGCTCCAGCAGCTCACCAGCTGAGAAGAGCAGCTGCGCCCCTTTCATCTGTTACATATTCAGCAGGGTGATTAGCTTCATGTTCTGACCCCGAAAGAATGATAGAATGATGCCTACAGTAAGCGCTGTGCTATCTTGTCCAGCTGGGAAGTGAGGTGCCCTGTTTTATCAAATACACTGTTTCATGGGAAGCTGCCACATATACCATCAGTGGGCAACCAGGATGCAAGGACACAGAATTCATAAAATACACTTTGTACCTAAACTATGCAGAAGGTAATTCCATTTTTTTTTTTTTAAGATGTTTCAGCAGTCATGGTGCCTCAGAGCACTGTCCTGGAAGGAAGAAGGTGCATAAAATGGAAATCACATTTTTCAAGTTCTATGCTGCTGCTAATGCTGAACAGGATACCTTAAATAAATATGCCTTTTAACACTGACAATCCCCAATGCTTGTTACATCTACTTTATAGAAGAAAAAAACTGAGGTTCGAGGTGGGTTCCTTCATTCATATGATATTTAAGTGCCTCCTAGGGACCTCAGTACTGGGGACACTAAAATGAACAATAAAGACCCTGTCCCTGCCTCACAAAGCTTGCATCCTTGTAGGGGAGTGTCAATTCAACAACCACACAAGTAATTAATTGATTATGGTAGGGAAAGTGAAAATGCTGTGAGAACAAGTAGCAGAGGGAGCCAACCCAATCTGGAGATCCAAGAGGACCTCCCGGAGGAAGCGAGATTGAAGTTGAGACCCGAGGAATTACTCAGGAGGGGGGCAAATGAGCACTCCCCACACCAGCACCATGGAGCCCCAACAGCAGAAGGAAGCACGGCCTTTCAAAGAAGAGAAAACATGCCAGGACAGGTAGAGCAGAGGCCAGAGGTGGAACCATCATAAGGTGAAGCTGGTGAGATTAGTACAGCCTCAGACACCAGCGCCAGCCTTGCAGACCAAGCAAGGATGTTGGACTTTATTCTAGGAAGCGGCGGAGAAACACAGCAGTCCTTCAGGAGGTCAGACTTTCTAGTCAGAAGCAAGTGATCAAATCGAGGTTGGAGTCTAAAGTCCATGCCTTTTCCACTGTACCCAGCACATTTATGCGATGGAAAAAAAAAAAAGTCTGCGGGTGTGATTGATTGATAGGATCTTCTAGCTCACATAAAGAGTCTGGAGTAGAAGGAAAGCCCTGGAGTAAGAGTCAGAAATCTTGGGTTCTAGTTCTGCCTCTGGCCATTCCTGATTGGGCAGCTTGGCTACGTCTTTTAACCTCCACAGACCTCAATTTCCTGACTTCTAACGGAAAGGGTTGGACTAAAGCCATGCATACCCCATAGTAAATACTCAGTAAATCTTAGCGGCTACTTCTATCAGCCTCTTTGCTCTCTAATATTCTCTGACTGTCAGTATAAATTCCGTGACTATGATTGTACTTTCTCAGATTCTCACTTACCAGGCATGGTCATCAACCTTAGTTATCTCTAGAGTAAGGTGGTATAATTATTCTTTTGACATAATCCTGGAATTCTCAAATAACATTTAGGAATTCTCATCTCCAGAAGGAATCCTGGATTTTATGGCTCACTTAAATGTTCACATAATTGATTTGCCCCTCTTACAGTATTTATCCATATAACCCACAGGCAGAAATTGAATTATGGTTCTGAAGGGACTTACTGTTATAATATTGGCAGAGTTTTCATAGGTTAAGTGATAATTAAAGTTTAAATTTCACAGAGGTCACACAGCTTTTAAGTGTGATTCCCCCCACCACTACATTATAACAAAGACAATTTGGTTTTTGAAATGCAAGATAATCTTAAACAAGAAATTATTTTCTACATTATATGTAAAGTTGTGCTTGCTTTTATTTGGTTTCTTGATTTAGCAATAATAAATTTTCACGTGGGTGTGTGTGTGTATTTGTGTGCTACAACATATTGATATGATTTGGGAAGAGCTAGGAGGGCTATATTTTATTATTATAGCAAATATTTAACCCTAGACCCTTTCCTTTATGACTACCCCTATCCCATCACTCACCATGTTTTTGGACCCTCTCTTTTCTTTCCCCAGCTGATGTGTGCTTTCTCTGGGAATGCAAACTCATTTTAATATTAGCTTAAGCAAGGCATAATTAGGAACACAAATCTGCTGCTGCAAGAAAACAATGCAATTCATTCAAAAGCCAAGATTCAGTGACTTTTGGATTGTCTGTCGTTAGGCTTTCTTTCTTTTTTTTTTTTTTTTTTTTTTTTTTTTTTACATTCTCATCTCTCTCCATTCCAGTAATTGAAAGCTGTCTGCATATTTAAGTATGGAGCTGTAATTGGCCCACTAATATACTCTTCCCAGGCAAGCTCTGTTATTTTGCAAGAAGAAATAGGATAGCTCATCTCCCTTTTGCAATCTTAGTAGAAAATGAGGATGAGGTCCTATCTAGATTCCTCCTGTGACAGACACAAGAATAGAACTCACTATATGCTGGAGCTGAGTCACACATCAAGGGTAATTTTTATACTGGGTACTATTTCTTATCTTCCATAATAATCTTTTCTTGAGCTTTGTCTTCATATTTAACCATTTTCCCTCTCCTTCAACAGATTCATTTTGTCTTAAGACCTTGTGGCTTTACTCTTTTGTCGACATTACAAAGTAATCATTCACCCCTGAATTGTCCATTTTTGTCATTGGAGGACTTCATAGTCTGCACAAAAGGGATCATGTCAAGTGCTCTTTCATAAAACTTTGTATGTGTATTTGCGTGGATGTCTGTAAATGTGTATGTTAGCAAAACCTAAAATCAAAAATGAATTTATAACAACACGTCAAAGTCATAGAGAGTGTCACACCATGATTGGGCATTATGCAGGCAGAGGACCTCTATTATATAACACCAGCAGGGTAACAAAATCCTACATGATTTCACTTCTGTGTTTCCAGCTTCATCTGCTGACACTCCCATACTGTCTTCTCTATGCTCCTGCCATACTGACAGAATAGAGCCCTTGAAATCCCTGCTCTCTGCCTCCTCTAGGCCTCCACACATGTTCTTGGTCTATCTGGAATCCTCTTGTGCCCCATCACAATCTATTCACTCCTTATTCTTTAGGCCGCAAGTTCATTAACGCTTCCTGTGAAACTTGGCTGTGGACCTGGATCCACATACAGTTGCATAGGCTTTCAACCACAGCAAACATTTTAAAACTCTTTCATTAGGCAAGTATGCATGCTAGGCACTGGAGGTAGAGGGAGCAGGGGAAAAGGGCTTCAGGGGATCATCCAAAGGCCTCTGGTATGCCCATCTATCATACTTCCAGACAAACTGATCCCTAAGACTCTCTAAACTGCTAATGTCCTTGTATTATGAACCATCTGATTTGATGACTCTTTATGACATTTTGTACAGGACTCTACTAATTTTTACATTCTAAATTCTTTACAGAAAGGATCTACCTACAAAGCTTAGCACTGATATGAACACATAAGAAATACCTGACAAACACCATTGACTAATTATCTATTGACATGCCACTGGGTTGACTTCCACATGAGTCACTTGGCAACCTGGTGAAATGCCCAGGGGATTGTAAACTACATAAAGACAGAGACCTCTTCTACCATATTTAGCATTTTCCTTAGGACTGAAGCAATGTCTGGCACACCATAGGCACTCCCTAAATATATATTCAGTAAATGGATGAATGAACAAATAATACAAAGCCAATGGTGAACACAAGTTCTGCCCTAAGGGAAATTCTGGCAAGAGACATAGTCTCCTCTCTCCTCCATAACTCTTACCTTCATTGAAGATTATTTACATTTTCTCTCTCATTTATTCTTAAAGATCTTTCAAAATGGAGTCTTTACTCTTTTTATAGGAAGTCCTTGTAAGGAGAAATAATAATCTCCGCAGAAACACAAAAGCAGGAACCTTCTCCTGCACAATTTTAGAAAACACCAGGAATGGTGGTTGGAATGACTGCTCTCCCCTAGAAGGCTTCATAGAGGTAAGGTTAAAGACAAGCCATTCAGTTTATGGCCTTGTTTTGCTTATGTACGGTCAGAGACAACCATTAATAATAATAAGAGAAAAATCTGCAATTCAATATAAGCCAACAAGTATTAATTCTGCATTGGGTATTTGAAATTTAAAAAGTGAAAAGATAAGTAAGAATAGAGTGCAGTGAATGAGAGAGAATGTAAACAACAATCATATAATGTGGTAATTGCTATGCTAGAGGGATGGACAGAGTGCTCAGAGAATAATGAAGATAGTGCAATTAATTCTGTCTCACAGCATGGGGAGAAACTTTACAAAGAAATTGATCATTGAGCTAGACCTTCAAAACAGTAGGATTTTGCAAGTAGAAGAGGTTAGATGGGCATTTGAAATGAAGAAGGCATCATGAAGGCATCAAGCATGCATCATATTCCAGGAGTCACCCCCAGATGGTTGACAGTGTAACTAAGAGGTTCCTTGTTGAGAAATTTTAACACCAAAGAGTATTTTTAACCTCTACGTGAAAACAGTTGTAGCTTTAGCGTCCACCAATTGAGAATGCACATAACAGCAAAATTTACTACATGTTTAGTAAAGTTTTTGAACAAATGTGTGTTTTATTAATCACTCTAACACCTACATACAGTAAAAGAAAAATGTGGTATATAATGTAAGACTTAATGTTCACATCTATTTCCATCCTTTAAATGTTTCACTGAAACAAAAATGAACAATGGTTGTCTAAGGAAAGTATTTCTAAGGAAATGGTTGTCTAAGGAAAATATATATAATATATAAAATTATATATATTTATATATTATATTATATATATTTATATATAAATATATATAAATAGATAATTTATATAAATTTAATAAATTTATGTAAATATAAATTTATATATAAATATAATATATAAATATATACTATAAATAATATATTTATTTACAAAGTATATTTTACATATAAATATATAATTAGACATAATATATAATATATAAATTTATATGAATATAAATAAATAAATATAAATAAATATGTCTAAGGAAATGGTTGTCTAAGGAAAATCTTCCTGGAAGATTCACCTTGTGAGAGTATCAGAAAAGAAAACTAGGGCTTTAGGTAGTTCTTGAACCTCCCACACGGACATACAATAGTGTGTTTAGGGAGAAGAGGAGGAGCAAGTTGAGAAATTACAATGAAAGGCAACTCTGCCCTTAAGTGAAATACTATCTTCCTAAGTCCTCTGCCACCAAAAAAAAAAGCCATCCTCCTTTGCAAGTGTAGGTAGGAACCCCCAAACTGCCTTCTGGAGGAAAACCTACTTATAAAGAGCCTAGAAGTAGCTCTTTAATCCAAGGATCTATACAGTTGCAGAAAAAGTATAGCTGATGGCATAACCCTTGCTCATAAAGATAAACTGAAAATTATCAACAGATATTGGAAGAAAACCAACAGCATATAAAGAAAAGGACTAAAATCACAAAGGAAACAGAGATAATCCAGGGAATAGAAAGAACCTTTTCAAAACATTTTAATTAAAATCCTCAGATATTCAAGATGTTGCATCAATTAAATAAGAACAGAATGCTATGTAAAAAGGAGCAACCAGTCCAAAACAGGAAATTAAAAGTTCTAAGAAGTTTAAAAAGTGGACAGGAATATGCTGAATACAGTGGACCCCAAAAAATACCTCAAAATAATTTAGATACTCAAAAAAATAAAGTCAAAAAAAGCTCCCAAAATGTGGATCAAAAACGTGTTTTAAAAAGTAAAATATGAAAGAAAAAATAGTAGACAAGCAGGAAGAGAGTGGGCAATGATGTAGTGTTACTTTCTGATCTTTCATAGTCAATAACTCTCTCCAGCTGATGATAACAAGAAACAGAAGGGCAAGTATATTTTCTGAAGTTGAGTGGTTACCAGTAAAATTAAAAACACAGCCTGTCAATAGTGACTGCTTTCAGGACATGAAACTGGGAAGCTGTCTTTGGGATGAAAGAGTTCATTCTATGGACTCATATTTTCGTTGGGGAAAAGAATACCACATTACATTTATTTTAATGTTTTTCATAAAGTTATCATTAGAAATTATAAACCATTGAAAGAATTGAGACACCATTTCCACATTCTCCAAATCCTCACCACCCATGAGAATTACCTAAGGAAGGCAAAAATCAATCTATTCTCTGCCAAACAAGGGGTCTTTTGTAACAAAAGAAAGCCCGGAAAGAAGAGCATATCCTGCTGTGTGTCAGGGGCTTTTCCAGGTGCTTTGGATAAAACAGTTAATAAACAACAAAAATCCTGCCCTCATAGAGCTTACCTTCTTCCCTTAGCACATAAAGCCATAGTTATTACTTTGCAATTAATAGGCTCAATGTCGTTTTAACTGAGGAGTATTTCTCAGGTGAGAATAGACCATATGATATTCAGAAGAAAAAAATTAAATATTTCACAATTGTGAAATTATAATTTAATATTAGGTAAATTCAGGTGGAACCCATCATCTCCCAACCCCGTTCCCTACAACACTCCATGCCAAGAAGAGACCTTCCCAAGATATTGTCCTTTTCCCAAGGAGAGGTTGGGGTAGACCACCTGTGTGAAGGATTTTAAAGAGGAAGTTTCAGGAAAGAGACGACATAGGGGAAATCAAGGCAGAGAATGAGAGAGCTGCCATGAGGGACTAGAAATAGGGGCACCTTTGTTTGGTGTAGGGGAACAGGTTAGGAAAACCACCACCATCACCACCACCACCACCACCACCACCACCACAACCACCACCACCATCACCACCACAACCACCATCACCACCACAACTCCCAATTATCAGGCTCTGTGCCCTTTAAGGCTGATTAACTGAACCCTTGAGTAAAAGAACTGCCTGCTCCTCCTGAAGAGTTTGCTGAGGCATGGTCCTGGGGCAGGTTGACATGGAGACACTCAAGAGCAGTCAGGCTCTCTTATCACAGGGCATCTTGCAGGTTCACACATCAGGGATAGTTTGAAGGATGCTTGTTTGGAGAAGGTGAGAAATGAGGCCAGAGAGGTATATTGGACAGATTTTGAAAACTGCCTCTTGTGTTACACCAGAACTTCAAAAGGAAGTCGAGAAACATACAAAGGCACAAAATATACAAATAAGAAAGGAGTAAGGGAGGAGAAGCCTTTTAAGAAAGAAAGAATATAATCAGATCTGAATTTTAGAAACATGATTCTGGTAGAATATTCACAGTGGGCTTGAAAGAAAACAGATTCACAGGGAGCTCAGTTAGGAGGTTACTGTAATTATCCAGGCAAGAGATGCCCTAAACTAGGGTAGTGACAGTTGGGAAAAAGTTATATACCCCTTTTGTGCTATTTCAAATTCTTCCTGCCCTACCCTTTACTCTGACCACTGTGGCCATCACCATTTCTGCACAGACTTCAACTAGCTCTGGGCAGGTGCAAACAGAGCATGGAGCCAAGACCATGTACTCCACGCTTGACCTGATGTTACTGCATGGAATGCCCCAGGAACCCGCTCTGCAGTCTCACATGCACAAGCCAGAAATATGATGGTTCTAATCCCCATGGGGCCATGGTTGAGTTATGGTATGGAGGAGTTCTCTGCATGGACAATGGTGATGCATTTCACAAGACTCTTTAAAAGATCCCACAGGATCAAAGATTTGCAGCGGTGGCCAACTCAGTAATACAAACTTGATTCGGCTGTTTGCTCCGTGTCTGTTGATTCTGCTGTACCTTTCACTGTTCCCTGGGTCCACTCTCATATTCAACCACTGTATACAAGACTTGTCTCAGGCTTTGTTTTTGCGGAACCTAGGCTACGGCAGATAATCACAGAATCTGGTAAATTATACCATGTTGGGGAAAGGAAAGAAGGAACTTCTAAAATGGCTGAATTTCCATTGCAGGTGATGGAACTGGCATGTGCTGAAGCTATCTGATATGACTGTGTCTGTCTCTGACATATGCATACACACACACACACACACACACACACACACGTACACAAACCCACAATCCCCTTTTTATTTGTAGATGGCTAGAATCTGGCTTCTGGCTTGTGAGTAGCCAACTTCATTGTAGTTCTGACTTCCTTAAGGCTGTTTGCTTTCTGATTTAAATTATGTTGTTCTTACCCCACTCCTTCTTCTCCTCGTCCTCACTCTGTTCTCTTTTCTCCTTTCAAGTTTTTCTTTTTTACTCACATCAAAACCTAGTTTTGTGATATGAAGCTAGTGGTAAAATCCTAACTAAGCCAAATTTACATAGTGAGAGAGAAAGCAAATAATTACATTTTTATTAAAGACAGGAAAGCAAGAGTAAAGGTAATCCATCACTTTTCAGGGTAATTTGTTATCATCTTCTGGTTATTTGGGATCTACTGGGGACTGACCACCTAGGTTTTTGTGTCATGAAGTCATCATTTCATTTGTTTTACCACTCACCGGATGTGAAGGTGGCCCCTGTACAGGTAGGGTTTGCAAGCAGCCTGAACTCCCTCATCAGAGGCTTTGTCAGTGTGCAATATTGTGTTGAGGTGGGTGGTGCAGCAGTGTATAATTTTGTTTGTCAGTGAGTCATGTTACAATGAGACTCACATTACGCAGCCATAGTGACAAAAATGTGAGGCTGGAAATGTGAGCATTTATCTCAGTCCAATTTGTGTTATAATAACAAAATACCACAGACTAGGTCATTTATAAAGAAAAGAAATGTATTTCTTACAGTTCTGGAGGCTGGTAAGTCCAGGATCAAGGGGCTGCCATCTTGTGAGGGCCTCTGTGTTGTATCATCCTATGGTAGAACATGAGAGGCTAGAGAGCACATGTGAGAGAGGGCAAGAGGGCTGAGCTCATTCTTTTATCAGGAATCCATTCCCAAGATAACTAACCCACTCCTGCTTTAATCCATTCGTGACGGCAGAGCCTCATGACCACATCACTTCTTAAAGGTTCCACCTTTCAACACTGTTGCATTCGGGATTAAGTTTCCAACACATGAACTTTGAGGGACTCATTCAAACCATTGCAACATTCAATTCAACAAATATTTATTGAGCAATACTTTCTTACTCTGCGTAATCAGACTCACTGGTGCAAAATCTTAGGCATTTTTAATTACACAGAGAACCCATTTCTTTATAACTCACACCCCAGAACTTGAAGTAAAGCAAATCAAAGTGGAGGCCAGTATCCTCCATGTGTAAGCCTCCATTCCCTTACAAATGGTCACAAAATTCCACCACTGCTTCTTTCCAACCCCTCTGCCACATGCTCTTCCCTTTAGTTTCTCTTGTCCAGGTTACAGAAATCCAGTTCCTTTCTTATCATCTATAGAGTAGAGTAGTTCCCCCTTATCTGTGGTTTCAGTTACCTGCAGTCAACTTCATTCAGAAAATGTTAAACAAACAATTTCATAAATGAAACGATTTACAAGTTTTAAATTGCATGCCCTTCTGAACAGCACAGTGAAATCTCACACCTTCCCATCCTGGACATGATCATCCCTTTGTCCAGCGTATCCATACTGTGCACACTACTCACCTTCTGGTTACTTAGTAGCTATCTCAGTTATCAGAGTGACTGACACAGTATATATATAGGATTCAGTACCATCTGCAGTTTGAAGCATTCACAAATTTATCCCCCACAAATAAGTGGGGGCCCACTGTACACACCAGAGGCAAGTATTATAAGCACCTTACTTAAAACAAAAATTCTGTGTTTGTAGCAAGCTCTCATTTTTCATTTCCTTCGAAGTCAGACCCCATCTCTGAGATCTGCCCATTTTCATTGATGTCAGCAGGAGCCAACCTCTTGTCCAACTGTCCTGAATCCCTTACGGTCAGTCAACCTTTGACTAGAAATATTTATATAACCAGAGAGAGAATGAGCACATTTATTCTCTTAAAAAATTCCATGTTCTATATTTAAGGCCAGTTTCCCAAAGATCCACTCCGGGGGTGGGGGGTGTTGGTATTGAGGTAGCTTGCCAATGGAGCTGGGTAGAAAGTGGTCTGATGAGATGCCATTTTTTCACATGCAAACAGTGGCAAAGAGATTTGTTTATGCCTTGTCATGACTAGACAACCCAAATACCACCACGCCTGCATCAGCAGTTGAGTCTGGATTTTGTCATTGTCAGTCCCTCTGGCATTCAGAAGAGATGCTGGCTCAGGAGGACCAGCAGAGTTTAATTTCCGAATGCATCTGAAATCCTTTAAGCTCTTTGTTGGAGCCATTGCAAAATCGTAGTGGGTATAAGCCTTTTTTTCCCTTCAGTGGTTGCATCACAGTCACTAAGACAAGCACAACTGGCTCTTTCTCCAGAGAAACGTAGGCATCCGTGGTCCAAAGGTTAAGTATGCTGGGGCCTGGCTTGTTCAATTGCATTTCATTAGAGAGCCCAAGTGAGTGCAGGCTGAGCTCAGCAGCCTTGCTGGGGAGGGGGAAGAAATTGCTGGCTGTTCTTTCTCCAGGGAAGGGGAGCAGCATATGGTGCTCCGCCTGTGACACAAACGGTTAATTTCTACTAGCTTTTCTGTAGTTTCAGCAACTCTGGGATTAGAAAGGACAGTTTCTTTACAGTTCTCTGCAATATCTCTCAAAGTTACTTTCCAAGTCTCTGCTTTTGTTCTGCTGATTCTCTTTCAGCAGCTTTGTTTTGCTAAGGAGTAAACACTTGGTTTGGGATTGAGGGGGATTTAGCTGCTTTGATTTTTCACTGCTTTTGCCCAGGGTCTCTGGAACAGTTATTTTGAATCTTGAAATAGCCTTAGATGTTTCTCCCTTATATGCATACACAAACACTTCTCTCTTTCTCTCTCTCGCTCCACCTGCCCTGTATTGTTTATTAATCACTGTGGAACCATACTGGTCCATATGGAATAAAAATCAGCTGAAGCAAAGACAAGGTATTTGATAGATTTAGTGGTAGTGGTGTGTGGATATGAGAGAGAAAGAGAGAGACTACTATTAATAATAACTGTTTATTGAGAACTTTCTATGGACCAGGCACCACGCTGCTAAGTACTATACAGGCATTCTTTAGTTAAATTCTCTCCAAGCTTATAAAGGCAGGTGTTGTTACTATCCCCATTTTACAGAGAAGAAAATTGAGGCCTAACTTGCTAGAGACACAATTTTGAAACAAAATTTGCTCTTAATTATGATGTTATAATGCCTAGCCCACTCCCATCTTTCTCAGAATTTTGTTTTATAAGAAAATTATATCACTGTTTTTTTTAATGGCACAAAATCCTGAGACCAACAAGGATAATGACAAGAACTATAAATATTGAAACTCTTACCTATTAGACACTGTGCTTGATCTCACACAAACTTGCCTGTATATAAATAATAATACGTATTATTCCCACTTTAAAAATGAGAAAACAGAATCTAAGATGTTTTAAGTAACTTGACCCAGCTCTTTCCAACTGACCAGTAAATGGCAAGTTGGAGTTCAAATACAAAGCTGCTGATTTCAATGTCCAAAATCTTCTCAGAGCCTCTTTCATTTTTTCCTCATTGTTTTCTTAGGGAAAGAGCCCGCCCAACCAGAGAATCATTGTTTGATCATTTTCTAATTTATCCATGTGTGAGCACCAGCACTTCATTCCTAATGTATGTACAGATTCATGTATTTAACATACAGTATAAGTACATTGGGAGAGATACAGTCCTCAGAAAAAACAGAAGCCAGCATTTATTGAGGTTCTATTACAAGCCAGGCACTATGTTAGGTGCTAAGATGTGATCCCTGCCTTTAAAGAACCCTCAATCTTACAGGGAGATAAATTCTTAAGACATGAACTTTCAACAGAAGGTAGTGAGTCTAGTGAGGGGCTGTCATATACACTCCCAGATCAGGGGCATCTAATGTAATTGCGCCTCTGAGAGACCTTGGTGCCATCTACTCATTGTTTTCAGATGTTCACATTTGCCCAGTTAACACAATTCTAGAGGGAACCAATGTTGCTAGCAGTTCATAAAACTGAGAAACAAAGCAAAAATAGCAAAAAGTAATACTACTACTAATAAGTGAACTGGAAACTCCTACTCAGAAAGTTTCCTAGGCTCTCCACTTCCCTGGAGCTACTCAGCCAGGCCATCTGCATGACAAGTCCCCAGTCCTGCCTGCCCTGCCAGAATTCCCCTCCAAAGGCACCCAGCCCAGAATCTGCTGAGTGGGCAGCAAGTTCCCGATGCCTGCCTTCCAGTGCCAGGTGACTTGGCTCAGGTATCTCCCAGAAACTTTGTACCACAAGACCTGGAAATGATTGCCTTTGCTCATCGCCAGACATTAGAAACGAGTATCTGTATCAGAAAAATAAGTAAATACAGGAAACCAGTAAGGGAAAGAGAAGGGTGAAACAGACAAATAAGGAGAAGTGAAGACAAGAACTAGAGACAAAACATCTCACAGGAGACACAGAGAGCTTTTGAAACTTCCTAATTTCCTACAAGGTTCAATGAGCCTAGTTGTACTTTCCCCATCTTGAATTTTGTGCAATCTCTCTATTTTATTTTACTAAATCATTTTAAATGTGTTAACTCAAGTGGGTTTCTGTTTCTTCCTACCAAAAAAAAAAAAAAAAAAAAATCTTTGACTAGAACACGTTCAAATTCTTCTCTTTTGAGTCATACATTTATCTTTTTAAGGCACTATTTTGCCTCAGGAGTGAGACCCAGCCAGAGCTATTCATTATCTTGCAAATGCATTTAGCCTTTTGTTGCCTCTATTTCTTGGTTATAGGTTCTCTCTGCTCCAAAGGCCTGTTACCTTCATGTCCAAGTATCTATATGTCAGCCAGGCTTTGAGCCCCAGGGGAAATCTCCTCCATATGGCTTCTCTGAACCTTGCTGGCCACAAGTAATCTCTCACTATTCCATAGGGCTTCATATGTAGGTCTCTTGATTCCAGTGTTTTCTTCCTTATAGTAGAGCTATTAGTATACCCAACTTACGTTTCCTAGTATATTATAAGCTCCTAAGGGCAGAGATTTTTGTCTTACCCTTTACAAACTTTATCGGTGTTTTACATATAGTAGACACTAAATTCTCTTTACAAAATGAGTGAATAAATAAATGAATTCAAAATGCCAGAAAGCATAATGAATTGAAAAGTGTCAAAACTCCAATTTTGGAGGAAATAAAAACAAATCAAAAAATTAGATCCTATCAAAGCTATAGGCAAAAAGCAAATTAAAGAATATATTGAGATCAGTGCAAATTCAAGCAAACCTTGAACTTAATCTCTAAGATTTCTTCCGCTACAAAATAAAATAAAATAAAAATCCATGCCTATGTTATTCTATACAACAAACATCTACAGCACTCCACAGGGAGACCAGAGTTTAGGAATCAAGTCTTGAGATGGTGCACATTTTTAGTGATGAAAAGACAATCCTTTTATCCATTTACCATAGTACTTATCATTACATAGTATGATATGTAATTATTTATATACCTATTTGCTTATGATTTCTCTCCTACTGAACCTACTGAAAAGTGAGTTCCATGTGGAAGTGATCTTTGTTTCATCCAGTGATGTAGCCCGTGTGCCTAAAGAATGACTGGAATAGAGGTGGCACACAATAAATAATTGCTGAATGAATGATTGAATGACGAATGAATAGGAAATATAAAAACACATGAGCTATAGCCTCTGTCCTCATTAAGCATCCAGCTGTCTTTAGTATAGAAGACACTGCCCTGCCCATATCCTTCACCAGACCAATGCCCTCAGCCCCCAGCTGCTATAAGGGTTGTCTGCTAACAGCTCAGAGCTGCCCACTACTCCGGAGAATTGCTCTCAGTGACTGGAAACATCTTTCCCAGAAAGGCATGGGAGGTTGCACATTATCTCCAGAGGTGGCCAGTAGCCAATGACTGGTTGATAAAGGGCTCCAAAATGTTGCCTCCACACCACTCGCCCACAGTACCTCTCAGTGTGGGAAAGTTTTGCAATGTCATTTGCCATCTAGAGTTCCTCAAGGGATCAAAGGGAGTGCACATCTTTATTTGGTGCCTCCTCATTCTGCTTCTCTCATTCCCTCCCTGACAAGTTTTTCTGAGAGCACTCTCTCAATAAATCACTCACATAAAAATCCCTGTCTCAGGCTCTGTGTCTTAAGAACCCAACCTAAGACATTTGGAGTTATCTGTTATCTGTTATGTGCCATGAGCCATTTTTAAGACTTTGTATTCAGTTGGAAATTTAATTACTCTAACTTTCATAACCAATTTGCATGACAATTATCACCCTGGATTTACTCAAGCTCACGGAGGCTAAAGTCAATTGCTTAATACATTCTACATGATCAAGGTAGGATCTAAACATCAGTCTTCATAAATCCAGAATCTCAATTGCTCACATTATTCTTCATTAGTACAAAAGTCCATTTATATATCTCAGAAACATTTTGAATGACAATAAGAGAAGTAAAAGAGGTTTTATGGCTGATCCTCAGTTAACCAGGATATGCAATTAATCCCAACTGCCCCATCCCTAAAATTCAAGGTAATCAAGTAGTCTCACCTTTCCCAAATTGGCTCTCTCCCTTCACATTCTGATGAAAGTCTGACTTAGGAGTTCACGTATTAGGGAGTCTTTCAGTACTTTTCACTGCCATCAGAACTTTAAGTAAATTCTCAGCACTGTGGGGAAGCAGGTATCTGTTGACCTTTTCTGTTGATTGATGAAGACATCCAGACGTTGAGTGATATTCCCCAAGGCCACATAGCACATCTTCATCAGCCACAAGCATTTCAAATTCCTTTCCCATGCTTCAGACTTTGGAATTGTTATCTTGTTCAAATCCACAGCTTTCACTCTCACTGAGAGCAATGAGCCACTGATGGAAACCTGTTTTGACTCCTGTCTCTTACTAGCTTTGTCTGAATCCGCTAGTCAAGAATATGGTGGAATCATGTATATGTGAAGAGGGATCAGCTTTTCCGGGTAGCCTTTGCAGACTCATAGACAAGATTAAAATGGAATTTGGAATAAATAATATGTTGAATTAAAATCTAAAAGAACTTAATATCAAGCGAAATGGACAATTCGGATACTAATTTTCTACTTGGGTTACTTGGACTGCTTTGCTTCCATGGCCTGTGTCTTTTGGAAATATATTGTGTTTTCATAAAGGAGATTTTGAACATGTAAATACTTTTAAAATTTCTTGCCTAGCCTGAGTAAGCAAGGATAAATAGTAGGTAGATGTATCAGAGACCAAATGTGGGTTAGAATGATAAAAAACAAACATAATGCTTATAGAATGGGAAATTATAGTGAGATTTTGGCTCATAGATGCCTCTGGTTCTTTCAATGGAATTAATAGAAAGAAACATGTTAGATTATGAATTTCTATATTTTTTCTATCACTGGTATTATTTGTTTTTATCGAAGCAATGCTCCATATTGTCAGGCCCTATCTAGATTTGATTTGCATTTGGCAACAATAGACTTTGCATCACAAAATAAAATACAAAAAAAGGAGATTTCAGATAGGTCTCTAATATAAAAAGGAGAATTGCAATGTGATCTCCAATATATAAAAGATAAAATTTATAACTACATTCTACAGAGGGATATACTTTTTTCTTTTTTTTTTAACATGGCAAAACCATTCATTATTATTTTATGTACTCAATCATTCATTCAATGAATATTTTCTAAGCTTAATATATAAATGACAATAGGGTGAATGCTGTAGAATATTTCAGGTATTGGTGTTGTATACAACTCACTTAAAACATTATTAGTAAGATATACTTTTTTCTTATTTTGAACAACTCCATGCTCTAAAGCTAAATCTCCCAAACCAAAGATTTCCAAACACATATTTGCACTGTAAAAAATGAACACTTGGATATCAACATCTTGAGTAATGATGATAATGTGAAACCCAAAGACAACATCATGAAATGGACACACCAGTGCCCTGGGCCTAGGGGCCTGGCTTCTAGCACAATACAAGTTAACTTTGTAATATTGGACATTTGGCTTATTATTTCTTGGCTTCAGTTTCCTCAAAATTGTACATTGAGAGAATAAAGCTAGACAATCCCTAGGGTTTCTTCCAGCTCTGTATTTATGTGAATTCACATTTATGAAATTAAAGTTCTGTGGTGAAGAACCTCAGAACCTCTGTAATAGCTTTTTGAAATTAAGTAAATTATATTTCTCAGAATATTTCGGTCTGGGGTATGGTGATATAATGGAACATAGTGTTCTCTCCAGAAACGTATGTCATGTTGAGACCTGCATGTATAAAATATACTGGTATTATTAGTGAAAGCATGTTGAGGACACATACGCACTCAAGGAAAATAGAATGAATGAAGTGAAATGAAATTATATAGAAGAAAAACTCTGAGTAGTGACTCTGGAGAAGTATTCAAGACTAAAAAGGTTGGACAGACAACATAAATCTACAATAGTCAGAAGTCAGATCCGAATGAATCAGCCAGTGCAGGAAGGGTGGAGCAAGTACTGTAAGTTGAAGCAAACAAAGTCCAAAGTCTGGGATCAGAGAATAGATAATAATAGTACTGAAGGACAGAAAACATCACAGAGAGGCCAGATTTTAGGGCATAGCTTATTTTCCTCTCTATGCTGCTAATATTTCCCTCTTGGTATAGGTAGCTGTGTCCATAAGGCTCATTTTAATCCGAATACTATGAGAAGTAATATGGATGAAGTAAGATACTGCCTCAATTATCAAGTAAGATACTGACAAAGATTTTGGAGGATTGCTTTCCATCACAAAGCATTGGAAGATTCAGATAATTTTTTAGTTACTAGAGGCAGGAGATTAGATAAGAAAGAAGAAAGCAATATGTGCTTGTGTTTCTTCATCACTTATTTTGCCCTTGCCCTGTACGGAGGGAAAACAAGCCACTCCTTACTTCCCTTATATTCTCATACCAAGCTGAACTAGTAGAGCTAGCACAGGGAATGTGGTCCGGGTAATGAAGGCATGGCCACAATCCTCACTCGTACGAAGGACTCCACACAATAGCTGACACACCTTCGCTTCTCTCACAGCAACCCCTCATGTGCTCTCCACAAAAGAACAGTGTAGAAGGCCATCCTCTATAAGGATTCCCTCTTTTCTACTTCCATCTGGTTCTGTGTGAAGACGCTCTGACCCATTCCTCATTCAAAAAGAAAGATTTAAGAAAATAGGCATCATAGGAATACATGGCAACACAGAAGATACTGTGGACACAATAGAAGTTTCCCTCCGCAAAGGAGAATTTTTATGTATCAAGTGACTAGATGGAGAGAGATGTTTTGATTTATATTTTCAATAAATTTTCTAGTTGCCCTATGGAGAATGTACTTCAGGGAGGCCAGAGTAGAAGCAGAAAAACTAGTTAAGATGTTTTAGAAATCCAGGTGAGAGATGGTAGTGAATTGGAAATGTAACATTCACCTAGGTCTGTTTTCCTCACCTTCCAGGCCCATCAAAGAATTCTTTTTTATTCCCTTTACAGTTAAGTGGTGCCCTGTAACTGGTTCTGGCCAATGGTTTGGGGGCAGAAATGATGCGTATCACTTCCAGATTAAAGGACCTGATTGCTAGGTGAGATTTTCCTGTGCTTGCTTACTCCTGCAACTGTCACTGGGGACATTGCAGATCATGGAGCCTTTCCAGTGAGGGGCCTAGAGTGAGAAAGAAGTGGAGAAGAGCTTCCTCTTGATATGCAATGGACATGAGTGATAAGGAAACATTTATCATTTAAACTGCAGAGATATGGGGATTTGTTGCCACAGAATAACCTAGCATATCCTAACAGATATAGAAATTGTGAAAATTAATCAGAGTCGGGATATAGTTCAGAAATTTAACTGATTGGACTTTGAGACAGATTGGAGATAAATAGCAAAAGGAAGAAGAATCAAGGATGACCACAGAACAGTAATGAGCTCTGTGATTAGCAATGGGTGGCATGGTTAATCAGTTATAGCGCTTGCTCCCACTGAGCTCAACACAGCCTCACAATCCTTGTTAACGCAATGCTATAGAAATGAGCTAGAGTGAGAAGGAGAGATAAACAATATGACCTGCCATACCTGTGATTGTGTGGTTGTATTTGTCCATTTTCATACTGCTATAAAGAATTGACCGACACTGGGTAATTTATAAAGGAAAAAGGTTTAATTGACTCACACTTCAGCATGGCTGGGGAGGCCTCAGGAAACTTAGAATCATGGCAGGAGAAGAAGGAAGACACCTTCTTCACAAGGCAGCAGGAAGGAGAAGTGCCAAGCAAAGGAGGAAGAGCCCCTTATAAAACTATCAGAGCTCATGAGAACTCATTCACTGTCACTAGAATAGCATGCGGGAAACTGCCACCATCATTCAGTTATCTCCACCTGGTCTCTCCCTTGACACACGAAAATTATAGGGATTACGATTCAAGACGACGTTTGGGTGGGGACAGAAATCCTAACCATATCAATGGTCTCTTACATCTTCTAGCTTTAACAGTCTGATTCCATAACGGGCCCAGTGAGGACCAAATGGATGGAGATTTTTTTTAATCATTAAATTAACGGATTTGGATGAAGTGAACATAACTAAATTCCCAAAAGGTAAAATTAAGAACATTTCTACATCATCACTAACTATGGAGAAAGTCAGGAAATAAGCATTAGAAGAAGTCCACTTCTTTTTTTTTTCTTTTTTTTTTTTTTAATTATACTTTAAGTTCTAGGGTACATGTGCACAAGATGCAGGTTTGTTACATATGTATACATGTGCCATGTTGGTGTGCTGCACATATTAACGTGTCATTTACATTAGGTATATTTCCTAATACTATCCCTCCCTGCTCCCTCCACCCCATGACAGGCCCTAGTGTGTGATGTTCCCCACCCTGTGTCCAAGTGTTCTCATTGTTCAATTCCCACCTATGAGTGAGAATATGCAGTGTTTGGTTTTCTGTCCTTGTGATAGTTTGCTCAGAATGATGGTTCCCAGCTTCATCCATGTCCCTACAAAGGACACAAAATCATCCTTTTTTATGGCTGCATAGTATTCCACAGTGTGTATGTGCCACATTTTGTTAATCCAGTCTATCACTGATGGACATTTGAGTTGCTTCCAAGTCTTTGCTGTTGTGAATAGTGCCGCAATAAACATATGTATGCATGTGTCTTTATAGCAGCGTGATTTATAATCCTTCGGGTATATACCCAATAATGGGATGGCTGGGTCAAGTGGTATTTCTAGTTCTAGATCCCTGAGGAATTGCCACACTGACTTCCACAATGGTTGAACTAGTTTACAGTCCCACCAACAGTGTAAAAGTGTTCCTATTTCTCCACATCCTCTCCAGCACCTGTTGTTTCCTGACTTTTTAATGATCGCCATTCTAACTAGTGTGAGATGGTAACTCACTGTGGTTTTGATTTGCATTTCTCTGATGGCCAGTGATGATGAGCATTTAAGAAGTCCACTTCAATAAATGTTTTGCAATAACTAGAAATAAGGAAATAATTATTCTTGGATAATAGCTGTTGATAGATTTAGGTGTTCAAAATACATTACCCTAAAGCTAGTATTTCACTGAACTAGATTAAATGGAAATTTTAAAAGCCTTTTGTTGAATAATCCCTGCCTTTCAAACAGTATGTTGGCTCTGACACTAATTGTGTGACTTTGGACAAGCCACTCTATCCTCTCTGAGTCTTCATTTAGTCATTTGTAAATCAGGAGTGATTATGAGGGTTGTTTTGAGAATTAAATATAGTACAAAACTCTTGGTAACCCATGTAGTGCTAGTCTAATATGTGGAATTATTTATATTTTTAAAGAGTGAAATGGCCAGGTGTGGTGGCTCATGTCTATAATCTCAGCACTTTGGGAGGCCAAGGCAGGCAGATCATGAGGTCAGGAGATTGAGACCATCCTGGCTAACATGGTGAAACCCTGTCTCTACTAAAAATACAAAAAGTTAGCCAGGCATGGTGGTGGGCACCTATAGTCCCAGCTATTCGGGAGGCTGAGGCAGGAGAATGGCATGAACCTGGGAGGTGGAGGTTGCAGTGAGTTGAAGTTGTGCCACTGCACTTCAGCCTGGGTGACAGAGCAAGACTCCGTCAAAAAAAAAAGAGTGAACTACAACTATAGGGGCTTCTCTTTTATTTTTGAGCTCATATATAATCCTGATGAGGCTGCAGAGGAAAGATGAGAAGTCTAAATTATTATAAATTCAAATCACGACACAATGGCATTTTCAATATATCACTGGCCCTCTGATCCTACATATCAACTCATGAGGGAGAAAATTAAATCACTATTCACTATGAGCATTATTAGAACTAATGAAATCAGCAGAGCATGCTCTCATTAATTCAAGTATTTGTTAAGCAGTTTATGGTAATAATTACATAGACTAAGCTGCATTCTCCCCACCCCAAACAAACCCAATCTCTAAGAAGCTGATAGAAAAAAATGTCTCTGAACCTAGCTCCTAAGATGAATTTCTTAATTCCCTAGATTTTAACAATGGAATAAGAGCATGACAGCTGAGCATCAAAAATACAAAGATAGTGAAGGAAGTAGGGGAGACCACCAAAAAGAATCTCTGAGTGACCTTTCAGCTTAATGCTACAGCAAATACACAGTAGCATTTTACTTATAAGGTTAGACAGACATACTACAACTCTATTACAGACCTGCCATAGAAAACAAAATAAACTAGTCTTGGCAATAATTTGAGAGTGTAATTAAATCCAGTAATGGGTGTGATACAATTTTAAAGAGTTTGTTTAATGAGGTTTTAAACAAATCTGACCATATCTTGATTATTTTCCTTTGGGATATTCAGTAACTTGGATAAGACGCGTCATGTCTATTCTTTAAGTCATTAGTTTTAGTTAACAGCTAATTGAGTCCTGACTTTTGATATCAAGTTTCCTCTTTGCATCTATATCCAGGTCTACACAGCACAAGGCAATTAAGCAGAACAATTATACAGTAAATCTGGGGATGCTAACCGATTGGGCACATCAGACTATAGATCCTCCTGGAGTAAGCTAATTCAAAGTTATCTGAAGGCCTGTTTGTGGAGTATGAATTCACAAGATGATTTCTGGTTCTCCACTATGACAATGGTTTTAGGAAACACTTATTGAGTACTTATAATATGCTGGACACTTATGTTCAGCACTAGGAGCACAGAAATTGTTTAAATTTCTCAGCCCTTAAGATGCTTACAGTCTAACGAGAAAGACAGGAAAACAAACCACATTGACACAATATGGTAAATGTTTAAAGAGATTCACAGATAATATGGAACTTTTAGCACATCTTGGCTTCCTTAAAAAGGTGATAGCTGAGATGAATTTTAAAGACACATGAGGGTTAGCCAGGTGAATAAAGGCATGGAAGGGCATTTTAGATGCAGGTAACAGCCTGGTCAAAGAAATATAGGTACTGTGTATTTGGAGACAAGGATGAGCTCAGTTCGAGATGTGTTGTGGGAAAATTAAATAAATCTAGCAGGCATTTTGATATTATAAAAAAAAAACAAAGCTCAAGGAAGAGTTAAGGAGTGGGGATATAGATTTAGGAGTCATCAAGTGATGAAGAAAAGATGAAGCCAGGGAAACAGATCAAGGGAAAAGATCAGAGGGTAAGACTGAGACCCTGGGGAGCACCCAGGCTTAAGGAGCAGCAAAAAGATAAAGAATTCATGAAGGGGCAGCAGAGAAATGATCAGAGTGGTAGAAGAAGAACCAGGAAAGCAATCCAAAATGTTGAAAATTTCAAGCAGATGGCCAACAATGACAAGGAAACACAAAAATTCAACTAATATAGGCCTAAAATAATATGGATTCCATTGAGCAATGTGAACAGCATTTGTAACCTCTTAAGAAGCAATTTTAATGGCATGGGGGTCACAGGAGGAAGGAAGAAAAGCTATTATTTAGATTGCACTTTTTGACTAAGAACAGGAGTTGAAGAAAATCTAAGTTGAGAGAGGACAGTTTTAAGCAGAAAGAAATTAGAGAGCATTATAAGATGAATGAAAAGAATCACTAGAAAGTAATACATCAAATACATAAAGAAGATAGAAGATAATCAAAGAGAATTCTGTTGAAATGTGATAGGTGGGGAGAATGACCTTAAGTAGAATGGTGCTCTTAATAATTTTGGCTGTATCCCACTGTAAGGAAAATATCTCACTAAATACCCAGTATATTCACAAAGATATACATGTCTTCATATACATAAAGACAAGTTTACAAACATAATATTTGCCCTTACTACATATTTTGTACCCTGATATTTCCTTTTCTGTTCTATTTTATTTCATTAAAGCAGGCTAGTCACGACCCACTAAGTTGATTTCATGCTCCACTAACCAATTAAGGCTTACAATTTTAAAGAACACTGGAATGAGAAAAAGACTATTCAATCTCTAAAACAGAGCAGAAGAAATAAAGCTGGGTAGAGATGAGGCTAAATATACACTTATAGGGAGAAAATTGAGGCATTTCAGGCCTGATGACCTCACATTTCTTGAAGTAGGACTTGAGGTCATGTGTTAAATATGAGTAGAATGGAGTCAAGGTAGAGGGTCAAGTGAAAATGATGATGAATTGGAAAGGTCACTGAGGAAATTGAAGAGGACACTGAGCAAAAACAAGGAAAAGGCTACACTGCACTGAAGCTGGCAGCACTGAGGACCCATTGAAGCCAGAAATCAATTACTTATTATAGCACCAGCCCAGATTGTTCTGCAGATCAGACTCCCAGTTCCACCAGGTTTGTCAGTCTTCTTTGATACTCTTATACAGAGAATCTAGTAAACTCTCAATACTTAGTTACTGAATGAATGTTGAATCCAAGATATTCCATCCCTGTGAGCTGGTTCACTGCCTGAATTTGAAACTATACCACTGTCATTTCAATTCCTCTCTATCTCTCCCTTGTGTGGGAAAGGCATAGGGCACTTTCGTTAGACTGTCTTCCCCAATCCCTACACCATTAAGGCTTTCCTTTGGAGAATTTGAACTCAGAGAACTGTTCAACAGTCAAGTTGACAGCACCAAGCATGGCACTTGGCATTCTATAGGTACAAGTCATTGATTGATTGACATCTAGTTTGCAATGTATTGTAGAAGTATGCTATGTAACCAGCCTTTGTGTTTATACAGTTTGTCCAACAGATTAAGCAATTGTCCAACAATATTATGCAATGAAACTGTGACTGTTTGAAACAATCTGGCTCCATTCATTCATTCAACAAATATCGATTGAGCACTGACTACATGCCAGGTATTATTCTAGGTGTGGGGACAGAGTGTGAACAAGAACAACATGGTGCCTGCACTCAACATTGCTAACATCCTTTTTTCAGGGAGGAATGGAGATGATTTTGTTTTGTTTTGTTTTGTTTTTTGGTGAGGTGAGGAGAGGAGGACAATAAACATGCAGGAAGAGAAAAAAGCTTGTGCAAACTTGAGGATGGGTACAACATGAAGCATGATGCTGGCATGTCCCAGAAGCTGAGAGAAAGCCAATGTGGCTTCAGCCCAGTGATGGAGAGGACAGGGTCCAGATTGTGCAGGGCCTTGTGTCGCGTTAAAGATATTCATTTCTCTTCTAAGAGCAAAGGGAAGCCATTTAGACAGGAATATGATGAACAGATTGCCATTCCTGGATGTACCTCGGAGTCGGAATACTTAGCCAATTGTTTATCCTACTGAGGCATCTCTCAGCTGGCAGATTACTCAAAGCTCTGGTTTCCATTTGGCTTTGCTTTTGCCCCAAACACAAATATTGCTGAGCAGGGTCTGCATTTTGAGCCACTTCCCTTCCACCTTCACAATTCACTTTAATTGTCCAGGGCCGTTTCTGCTTCTACCCCACTCCAAACTTGAAGCCAAATGGTAACAGACATCTAAAATCCATACTATAAGAGCCTGGGGTTGACAGAACTAAAGCCACTAGCACTCAGAACAGTTTAAGAGAGTTTAAATTTCAATATCAACACATAAAACAGTACGAAAACATTTATCTTTGTTAGAGTAGAGGGTTTTGCCTCTATTCTACTCCACTCTGCTTACTTAATTACAAATTGGAAATCTTACAACTGCTAACTCTATTTTGCCTTTTCAGTTTCCTTCTTGATTGCCTGTTGCCTGGAAGCCTCAAGATCCACATGACCACCTCCCTTCTTTTCCCTGCATTCCAGAGGTGGCTGTAGATCTGGGCTGGTAGACAGAGCTGATTCCAGGAAGTGCACCACACTGGGTGTGACAGGAGAAGCGTAAGCTCCTTATGTCATGCAAGTGTCTGGCAACTTGGTGTGTTATGCCATTCTTGCATTGCTATAAAGAAATACTTGAGACTGGGTAATTTATAAAGAAAAGAAGTTTAATTGGCTCACAGTTCTGCAGGCTTTACTGGAAGCATTGTGCTGTCATCTGCTAAGTGTCTGGTGAAGCCTCAGGGAACTTTCAATCACAGTGGAAGGTGAAGTTGGGAGCAAGCGCATCACATGGTGAAAGCAAGAGCAGGAGACAGAGAGAAAGAGAGAAAGAGGGTGGGAGGTGGTGGTGTGCCACATACTTTTAAATGACCAGATCTCACGAGAACTCATCATCACAAAGACAGTACCAAGCCATGAGGGATCCACCCCCACGATTCAAACATCTCCCACCAGGACCCATCTCCAGTATTGGGGATTACAATTCAACATGAGATTTGAGCAGAGACAAATATCCAAACTATATCACTTGGCTTGTGTCTGGGAAGTGTGAATCCCCAGGCTGAATGATTAATTAGAATGACAATAGAGGCCTGCTCAAGGTGGATGCCCAGGATTCAAGTACGGCTGCATCACAAGCATAGGGAGGCCTGGTAGACTTGTCCCTGTGGCATGGGCCATGGAGCCAATGCACCATGTGGATTTTATTGAAAATATCTGCCCTTTACTAGAGAGACTATAAACCCCGTCTGAAATATGCCACCCACCCCTATCTGACAATGAGGGTGGGAAGCTATTTTTGCCTTACAAGAAAAAGCAGGAACTTGTTATTTTGTAATTATCTCTACTTCATTTGCTGCCCTTTGACTTCTACCCTTTATGCATACCGAGCCTCCCTTTTCCACCCCATTAAATCAGCCCCAATTTAAGGAAGTTTTGCATTGTCCCTCAGTTCTTTGTACCTAACACATACAATCTTATTTAATTTTTTCAAATCTCTGTGATTGCAATGCAACGCAATTAGCTCATCAAATAAACCTGGTTTTGAGGATAAGCTGTGTTTTACTTCTTAAGCAGTCTAATCTCACAGAACCTTATTTTCTCAATTATACAATAGTGGGAAGCCACCTCATTGGTGTTGGGAAAGTTAAATGAGATAATGCACAGTGTCTGGCACATTGTTTGTGTTCAGTAAAAGTTAGCTGTTATTATTGTTCCCACTAACCCAGGCAGGAGGAAACCATGTGGGGGTTGATCTTGTCACATAGAAATCTTAGACACTTGAAGACGATCCAGAGTTTCTCCACTGCAGCTCAGTTGAGTATTCTTTGCAAAATTTAGACTGTATTTGTTCTATGCTCTAACTACCAAGATTAAGAGGCTGAATGTCACCTGTTAGACACAGCTCTGCATTATACAGATGTTCTTTAGAACTGCATGCTCTTATAAACAAATGAATTTTGTAATAGAAGCACCAGTACTTTTTATTTAGAGTCAAAATGCAGAGACAGGCAGGTCTCAAGCCAATAAACCCAGGGTTCCAAAGTCCTAATTTCCTAGAATGTGGTGAAATCCTCCCAGACGCTACTGGTGGGTGGGTTTGGAAGCAACATGATAATCAGTCCCATGTTTCATCTTTTGTTTGCAGCGATCCCCATGCCGGAGACCTTTCTTTTCTGTGGCTAAGCAATCTTCTCCCTGGGCTTCTGGATGCTCATTTCAAGAGCACTCCATTTCAGTGACTCATAGCTAATTTACTGAACCTTGGATGAAGTTCTGGGCTCTGTACAAAGTGTTCTGGAAACACAGTCCTTGTCCTTAAGTTCCCTTCAATATTCTATTTATTAGTAAAATTGTACTTCTCCTTGTCTCCAAACATACCTGGCTCCTTCCTGCTTCTATACTTTTGCTCATAATATTTACTTCCAGGAATACCATCTCCATTCCCTACCCTCCCTCCCTACTCACATCATCTCTACTTCTCAATATTCTTCTTATCTGGTTTAGCTCAATTCAAATACTTCCTTGCAGCTTTTCTCCTGCTTTCCTATATCCCTCTTTCTCCTCCAAAGTCTCATCTTAGAGTCCTTATCTTATTCAAATTGTCATTTTGGAGTGTCATCTTCTATTTACATATTTGTCTTCCCTAATTTAGGATAATATACCAAAGAGAGAAATCTGTTATTCCCTTTTGGGTCTCCCACAACATTTACAGAACTTCGCAGTGGATACGAACCTTTGAGTGACTGATTGAATGAATTCATTCATTCAACGTATATATTGACTACCTGCCCATTGTGGACCAAGCACGTATGTAGGAGCAGGAGACATACAGATGATTAGATAAAGTTCCTGTCCCTGGAGAGCTCACATTCTATGTGAGTTAATTGCAAAATGGTTCTAATAGTAGACATGCAGGATGTTAAAAAGAAAAAAACTGATGTTACCACGAAACAAGAAAGTATTGCAAATATTTAACATCTTTGTTATTCCTATGCTGATTTTTCCCATCAACTAATACTTATCTTTTTTTGTTTGTTTTTTGAGACAGGGTCTCACTCTGTCACCCAGGCTGGAGTGCAGTGGCACAACCTTGGCTCACTGCAATCTTCACTTCCCAGGCTCCAGTGATCCTGCCACCTCAGCCTTCTGAGTAGCTGGAACTACAGGTGCATGCTGCCACGCTTGGCTAATTTTTTTTGTATTTTTTTTTTTAAAGATGAAAACCATGTTACCCAGGCTGGTCTCAAACCGCTGGGCTTAGGCCATCCACCCTCCTCAGCTTCTGGGGATTACAGTGCTGGGATTACAGGCATGAACCACTGCACCTGGCTCTATATGTTGTTTACTATTTGCTGAGAGCTAGCCACTTTAACAGATATCATTTCATTTGATCCTTACAACCAAGAGAAGAAGTAGGAGCTATTATTACAGTTGAGGAGACAACAGCTCTTGCAGGCTAAATAACATATCCGAGCATGAGAGTGTAAGTGAATGAGAAGGCTGAGATTTGAATCCCACTCCACCTAACTCCAAAGACGCTAGTGATCAACAACTGTGTCATACCACCATAGACTTTGGGACAAGAGCCTCAGTGCCAACAGAGGAAACAGCCTGACCCACAGCAGGCATTGGTTTTCCCCTCGGCATAGTTTCCCTGTATCAGCCTTCATTGCCACAACTTTACACACCACTTTTGATATATGTTATTAGCTGAAAACATTTTCTTCATAAATTTTAACAAATTCAATTTCTACATTTAGAAAACTGTGTTGCCAGCAGTTCCTTCGTCCAGAGAGTGTAGGTTAGGAGAGCAGTCATCACTAATTTGGGTTTTGCCGTGTCGCTTGCAGTGACAGCCTGACTTCTTGAAGGGATTGCCACACCCCACACACCTAATAGATCCAACCACTGACAACGTTTCTATATTCCACATACTCAACCAATAACTAACTGTAAATCATCTTCTAAAAACTCACAATTTCAACGTATGATGGCTCTGGTGACAGCTGTGATTTTGTTCAAGGTCACCCCTGGGGAAACCAGATTTGAATAGAATCAGTTGAACTTCGAGGCAAAGTCACACAGTCCTTAAAATAGGGAAGGCACTGAAGAGTGAGCTTCGTGAGAGGAAAAACTGTCTTGGAACTCTATCTCCACTATCGCTGGGACACACTCCTCATTCAATAGGTGTTTGTTAAATAAAATGAATACATAAATGATTTCTTTTTTAACATCACTCTGGAAATAATTTGTTATTATTATTATTGTCATACCACCACACTCCAGCCTGGGTGACAGAGCAAGACCCTGTCTCGGTTAATAATATAATTATTAATTATTAATGGCTCACTGCAGCCTGGACCTCTCGTGCTCAAGTGATCCTCCCACCTCAGCCTCCCAACTAGCTGGCACCACAGATGACTGCCATCATCCCAGCTGTTTTTTTGTTTTTTCGTTTTTTTGTTTTTGTTTTTTTTTTTTTTTTTTTTTTTTGGAGAGACAGGGTTTTGCCGTGTTGCTCAGGCTGGTCTGGAACTCCTGGGCTCAAGTAATCCACCATCTCAGGCTCCCAAAGTACCGGGATTACAGGCATGACCCATCTCACCCGGCTGAAAATAATTTAAAATGAGATGTATAGTGTGGCCAAAAGAATATTGACCTTGCAGTTAAAAAAAAAAAGTTTGATTCCTAGCTTCAGTACTTGATATTTATGCGTGGCATGATGCAAATAAGTAAACTGCGTTAACATTTTTTCATCTGTAAAATGAGCATAATGTTGTTACACCTGACTGTTGGCAGTGGTACAGTAGCACACAAGGGACATTAAAGTGCCACTTGAAGTATCTCCCGCAATATTCACAGGAAGGCTGTAAGTCCATTTAGCCCTTTAGTCTGAGAGCTTCATAATAAAAGGAGTTTCAAGGCACCAGAAGTTCCAATTATCCCAAACAGGTGAATGTTCCTCTAATTTCATAGAGGTTTTCTGTCCAGTGATCTGATCTGCTATCTCCAGATATCTTGGTTGTTGAGTTCTGAATGAAAGGGAGTAAAGTGAGCAAGAGCTTCAGAAAGCACTCAAGAATACTGAAGCATGAGAAGGTTATGTCAGCACATTTGATTTTTTTCACCTATTTCCGTAGGCTATGCCACCAAGAGTAGCTTCAAAAGCTGTTGGCATACAGCAAACCATTAACAAATGCCACTTCCTCTCCTCCTAGAAGAAATCCTCATATCACAGCCACAGTATTTAGGCAAAACCTCAAACCGGATCCCAGACAAACTAAGAAAGTATAGTGCAGTGGCTTTAGCAGCCACCAGGCAATGTGGCCTTGAACAAGGTTTTTCACTAGTGTCATCAAGTGACAACCACTTGAGTCAATTATCTCTTTCTACCCTATTATCAGTTCTGTGAGACAGATATTTTTATCCTCATTCTTAAAAATAAAGACAATGTCAAAAATGTTAGAAAGTTTCCCAAGGCCTCACAGCTTGTGAGTGGTTAAAACCTTAGATCCCTTTGACTGCAAATTACAGTTTTCACTGTACTTCTAGATCTTCACCTCTGAAATGTCATCTAGAAAAATCTTCCCCAGTTCTAAATATCTACATTTTTATTACGCAATTTAATAAAAAATTGAAGTTCTACTACTCAGGTTTTCCTATGCTAGGTGTAGTTAGGAGATATCAGGAAGAATAAAATGTGAAATCTATATTGACACACGCACACAATAATCATAATACAAGACTGAAGTGGGAACAGTCATCAAGAAGCACTAGAAAAAGGGCTGAGGGACTTCAGAAAAGTGAGGAATTGGGTCTTGCAATTGAGCGGGCCAAAGGAGACTTCCGGGAGGAGGAGGAAGAATATGCTCTAGACCTCTCAAATGTCCACTCAGTGTTCAAAGAAAGATACTTCTATTTCACAGGCACCAAGACTTCTGTGCTTTTTCTGCTTCTCCGTTTAGGTTGAGAGAACCCCTCTGTGAACTGAGAGCATGATATTATTATGGACAATTTAAAGACAAGAGAATTCCTAGTGCCCATAATAAGGCGTATTTCAAAATGCTTGCTTTAAAAGACTATGCTATTTAAAGTCCAGTTCATCTAAATCCTTTCACTTCATCATTATTGTCATTTCTTCTATAAACCATGCACACATGGACATCTAAATAATTCAGAAGGCTTACTGTCAAGCATCTCCTCTTGGTTCAAGGTAGGTGGGTAGAGGGTTTGGATTTCAAACCTTGGACAGTAAACAGAGCTCTGCTTGTTTAGAAATCATACAAGACAAGGGAAGACACAGGTTGCACTCACCATGTGCCGGGCATGGTTCTAAGTGCTTCACATGTACTATTCTCATTTAATATGTGCAATTATCCTATGAGATAGATACTATTAATATTCCCATTTTACAGATGAAAAAGCTGAGACACCAAGAGGTTAAATAATTTGCCAAGGATCACTCAGAAAGTAATTGTCAGAGCCCAGGTTTAAATTAACAAAGCCTTGTTCTTGAAAATGTGTTATTCATCACTGTTCCACATGGCCTCCCCCTAAGTGTACACAAATGGACTCACCTGGTTTAAAAATCAATAAAAGGAGAAAACTATCATGATTCTAACATTTGAGGAAAACCAAAAGAGTGTGTGTGTGTGTGTGTGTGTGTGTGTGTGTGTGTGTGTGTTTTACTGTAAACTTCTGGCTCAATGTATGATTCATAGTTTTAATGGTCTGAATTTTATAGGCTTAGATTTTTTAAATTATTGTTAAAATGTATATATTGCTACTTTTGTAATATTGAATGTAAATCAAGATCATTGTAGAAAAATGTTATACACAGTATAGTATAAAGAAGACAACAAAATCACTTAAGTGACTGCTACTTACATTTTTGGAGGATTTCCTTGCAAAAAATTTTTTTATATGTATAGCTATGTATTTGCCTTCTCTATGCACATATTGGGGACCCTGATATACCCAGTTTAATATATTGATCTTTGTCCATGTTGTCACATCTTATTGAAAAATTTTTGGCCGGGCTCAGTGGCTCACACCTGTAATCCCAGCACTTTGGGAGGCCGAGGTGGGCGGATCATGAGGTCAGGAGATCGAGACCATCCTGGCTAACACGGTGAAACCCGTCTCTACAAAAAATTAGCTGAACATGGTAGCGGGCACCTGTAGTCCCAGTTACTCGGGAGGCTGAGGCAGGAGAATGGCGTGAAACTGGGAGGTGGAGCTTGCAGTGAGCGGACATCGCACCACTGCACTCCAGCCTGGGCAATAGAGCGAGACTCCATCTCAAAAAAAAAAAAAAACTTTTTTTTAGGCCTCAATTTAAGGGCAGAAAAATATTCCATCAAATGAACATTCTATAATATATTTAATAAAATCTCTATTTTAGGCATTCTGGTTTCCACTTTTCTTGTTAAAATAAGTGTTTCAATAAATGTCCCTGAACACTTTTATAACTGAATATTACTTTCTTAAGCTTTGTTAGGTTTATATCTGATTTAATTAATTCCAAAAATATATACTAAATATCTATAAAGTACCAGCTGCAGTTGAGGGGCTAAGGACACTGTGGTGTCACTGGGTCAAAAGGGATGAATATGGTTAAGAATCTTGACACATATGACTAACTACTTCACTTGAAAGGTTGTTCCAGTAACTTATGCTACATGAGCTGCCTAAGATTTTGCATCTCACTAAATCCTATATGCATTAAGCATTATAGTCCCCAGTTTGAAAGTGAAAAATTGTATCTCATCATTGCCTTTACATTTCTTTTACTTCTTGTGAGGCTATACCTTTTTTGTATATTTATTATTCATAAATGTTTAATTTTTAAACTCTTGTTCAGGGCCTAGTCTAACTGAAAAAAATCCCATTCCATATTTCTTTATAGCTTGAGAAAATGCATATCAAAAATACCCTCAGAAAACCTTAATGTTGCCTTTTAATACCCATAAAAGTCAAGGTCAGGCTTTTAATACTTCCAGCTCTCAGAAATCTGGGTTATTGGAGAACATCAAAATGGGCTCACTGTCTGCATTGAGAGCTTAGAATGACCTGGGCAGGGACATTAAACCAAATTGGGTAGAAGACAGAAAATCTGTTGGCCTCAGCTCAAGGAAGTTTAGCAGGCATATCAATAGTTAGAAAAGTTCTTTCTACAAAATATTTTAAAAGACTCAGGTTTGTCTGGAAGGCAAATTGTTATTTAACATAACGTAAAATAATGTAATAATGTTACTGAATGTAACGTGCATCTCACTGAATCCTATATGCAAAAAGTGTTTCAAAATACAAAATCTCTTTGTAACCTGTTCTTAGAAATAGCATCCTTTCATCTTTGCCATATTCTATTCATTAGAAGTGAGTCACTAAGTCCATACACATCAAGTCATTATAAAAGGGCCTGAATACAAGAAGGCAAAGATTGTTGGGGACCATTTCAGAAACTGCCAATTACACTTTCTATCCTTTACCATATTTTATGTTCTTCATAGCACTTAGTATTCACTAAAATTATTTGTTTGCTTATATTTTTATCATCTATTTCCTTTCTCTAGAATGTAAGCTCCATGAGAACACGGACTTTATCTGTCTTGTTTGCCACATTATCCCCAGAACCTTAACTGTATCTGGCATATAGCAGGTAATAAATAAATATTGTTTAGTTGATTAATCAATTGATGAATCTGATAGAATACAATGGACTTGGAAAGCATGTTTATTGGTCAAGAAGATCTGCTGAGTCAAACAGACTTGAGTTACATTCCTGTATTTGCCACTCACCAGCTGCGTGACCTTGGGCACATCACCTAACAATTTTCTATCTCAATTCCCATGTTGCAGTTAGTTGACTTGCAGATTTAACTTGACCTTGACATAAGTCAGAGACAGAGAGAGAGAGAACTTGGCACATAGCAAGTGTCCAATACATAGTCATTATCCTTATAATTCAAATGATGGTTCTGATCTGTGTGTAAGACTAAGCCCAGCAGGCCAGCCTCGCGCTGGCACCAATTTGCATTGAAGATCTGCTGGGAAGAAGTGTGTGCATCATTCCCCAGGAGGCTTCACTTCTTCCCCACCCACCTGGGGTCTTGTTTGGCCAAACTTACCCATGGAGGAAGAGAAAGAGGGGTTACCAAAGCAGAGAGCCACATTGCGAGGAGCCCGTTTCCAGTCACCACCCAGCTCCTGGCCACTGCCCTCAGGCTGAGCTGCTGACCACCCTGCTGAGTTTGTGCTGAGCCCTCTGCACTCTTTCACTCCATCCCTATTCAAATGGAAAGGGAGGCCTTGCACTTCAGAGTTTCCCAGTACCATCTAGTTAGTTCCCAGCTAACTAACCCCAAATAAGAGCAGAACTGAGGAAACCAACCTTCTGCACACACTCTGATCAACTGAACTAAACCACTATGGCCAAAATCTGATTGAACAAGTCAACTTGGTTGAGTAGGGGTTAAACTTTTTCGCTTACCTCAGATGAGTTGAAGATTTTCACAGTAAACAACAGTACATACAAACATTTATAATAGTTAGAACTTGTTTATTATTTATTTGTCCATCCACACCACATTTATTTAGTTTAGTTTAGGGCACATTTATTTAGTTCATGCATTGATCTGGCAAGATTCACAGATGGGAGTACTGATTTAAGAAAATTGTGACAGAGTGCAGTGGGATCTGGGAGGGAACACCTAACTTGGGTATTCATATTTTTAAAAAAATCTTTGAAACGGATCTTGAAGAATAAATGATTCCTTTCTTCAACTCATACTCAAGTCTTTACTATATGCTAAGGAAAGTACTAGGTAATAGAGAAAAAACAGTGAATTGAGGTCAGGTGCAGTAGTAGCTCATGCCTGTAATCCCAGCTCTTTGAGAGGCTGAGGTGGGAGGATCATTTGAGCCCAGGAGTTCAAGACCAACCTGGACACCATGGTGAGACACCATTTCTACAAAAAACAGAAACCAAAAAATTAGCCGGGTGTGGTGGCCCATACCTGTAATCCCAGCTACATGGGAGGCTGAGGCGAGAGGATCACTGGAGCCCAGGAAGTTGAGGCTACAGCAAGCCATGTTCATGCCACTGCACTCCATCCTGGACAACAGGGCAAGACTGTCTCAAAAAACCAAAAATAGGCCAAACACAATGGCTCATGCCTGTAATACCAGCACATTGGGAGACGAAGGTGAGTAGATCATTTGAGCCCAGTTCGAGACTAACCTGGGCAACATGGCAAAACCCAGTCTCTACAAAAAATACAAAAATTAGCTGGGCATGGTGGTGTACATGGTGGTGTATGCTCAAGTCCCAGCTACTTGGGAAGCTGAAGTGGGAGGATCGCCTGAGCCTGGAAAATCGAGGCTGCAGTGAGTTGTGACTGCGTCACTGCATTCCAGCCCGGGCGACAGAAGAGACCCTGTTTCAAAACAAAAACAAAAACAGTGAAAGAAACACAGTTTCTTTCCTCAAATTGCTCCTTGTTTTGTGGAGAATAAAAGGGCAGGTGGGAAGTCCCTAGAGAGCAAGTGGGTGCAGGATTTAAGCAAAGAGAAGTTCATAGGTCGGGTGTGGTGGTTCATGCCTGTAATCCCAGCACTTTGGGAGGCCGAGATGGGAGGATCATGAGGTCAGGAGATCGAGACCATCCTGGCTAACACGGAGAAACCCTGTCTCTACTAAAAATACAAAAAATAAAAAAATTAGCCGGGGGCAGTGGCAGGCGCCTGTAGTCCCAGCTGTAGGCTGAGACAGGAGAATGGAGTGAAACCGGGAGGTGGAGCTTGCAGTGAGCAGAGACCGCGCCACTGCACTCCAGCCTGGGCGACAGAGCGAGACTCCATCTCAAAAAAAAAAAAAAAAAAAAAAGAAAAGAGAAGTTCATGACTTAATATTTTAGTATGGCTAGAACACATCAGATGTGGACATGAGAGGAAATGGGAGGGAGTTCGTGGGAGACAAACCTGAAGAGAGATGTTGGTCCAGATGTGAAGAGCCAGGTGTCAAGCTAAAGAGTTTCAACAGGATTCTGCAAGCAGCATCAGCTGTACAGGGGGTGTGTAGGGGAATTATATTATCAGATCTCTGTCTACAAAGATTCCACAGGCACCTATGTTGTACAGTGAGAGAGTGAAAGCAAGAAAAGTTTTACAGTTTTCCAGGCAATAAATAACTGGGCCCTGAACTAAGATACAGGCAAGTAGAAACAGAGAGATAGATAGGAGTCAAGAGGTGGATCAAAACACTGGGAGATACTACATACTCTCAAAGGAGTTTAGAGTCCTTTTAAGTCACCTACTCCACTCCTATTTCACCAGTAAGAAAACTTTCTTCCAGAGGGGTCAAGTTATTTACTCAAAAATCACACATAGCTGGAAGCTTTTCCCAGTTTGGTCATTTTGGTTATTGCCATATATATTAGTTTGCTAGGGCTGCTGTAACAGAGTTCTACAAATTGGGTGGCTTAAAATAATAGAAATTTATTGTCTCCTACTTCTGGAGAACTCCAAAATCAAGGTATCAGCAGGGCCAAGCTCCCTCTGAAACCTCTAGGGAACCCTGCCTTGCCTCTTCCTGGCTTCTGGTGGTTTGCCAACAATCTTCGGTGTTTCTTGGCTTGTAGATGTACCAGTCCAATCCTCTGTGTCACGCAGCTTTCTTCCTATGTGCACCTGCCTTCACACTGTCGTCTTCTTATAAGGACACCTGTCATGTTGGATAAGGAGCCCACCCTACTCATGTATACCTCATCTTAACTAATTATATCTGCAGTGAACCTATTCCCAAATAATGTGATCCTTCCAAGTAAGAAATGTATTTAATCCATGATACCATATCAAATTGATCTGTCAAAAAAGAAAAAGGACTCTCTTGGAATGAATTGGCTTCCCTTTGCCTAAATATAGGTAAAGATCTCTTAGAGCCCATATCCAGAGATCCAATTACCCAAAACTAGGCAGGTCTTGCACTCTTGGTTAAAGGTACTCATTTTAAACTTCTCCATTTGGACTTGAAGTGATTGGAATAATGGAGGTACTGTCTGAAGATCTCAACTTCCGGTTTCATTGTTTCCGCATTCAGTATCTCCATCCTGATGTCCTAACGTGATCTTTTGCAAGTCTCTGAGCTTACCCACAGGCTGTCAGTTTATCTTTCTGCACACCAGGAAGAAAGAGACCTTCTCTGTGTTGCAATAAACTAAGCCGTGAGTGGACCGCGAATCTACGAAGTTATGTCTTAGCAAATGCATTCCTCAGGAGAAAGGACCAGTAGCAATAGCAGAATGTTGCCATTTCTGTAGTCTTCTTGATTTCTGACTAATGAGGAACCAAAGAGTCCAAAATAGCTGATTTGCCCTCACCCAGGAAGTGCATCCCCTACCCGACTTCCTCCAGAAGTCTCTGGGTTCTACAGCTGCTATAACCTCATACCTTCCCAGGGCTTTCACCTCTGTACAGACTCCTAGTCTGCTCTGCTCTGTCAAAAGCTTTTCTAAACTTCTCTGTGCACCAGAAGCACCCCTTGAGGGAAGTTAAGCTAAGGAAAGGGAATGGTGATAACAGCATTGCTTCAGATACTTCATATTTACGTCTTTCTCGTAAAGAGTGCCAGGGCCTTATAGAATCACTCGAAGGCCCATGGCATTAATCTCAAGGCTCCCAAACAAGTGAAAGTTAGATCACACTAAAGCCACCTTCATTTAGAGTTTGTGGTCAATCAAACAGAGCCTAAACTGAAATTTAATTTTGCCCTAGCAGTGAGAATTTGCTAAGCAAATTAATGCTAGAGGGCAAACAAGGCTTCTTGAGTCTGCCTAAGAGCCTTTAAAGGACAACATGCTTTCAAGGGCTGGAAGCAGTCTTTTTACATGCTAATTACAAATCCTACAGTATTTGTGAAAGCAGGTCCCTCTGGGATTTCTATCAGCCAACAAGTTGTTTATTTCCAGTTTAAAGGGGGTGGAGGGTCTATGAATTATTGAGTAGCTACTATGTGTTTTGCCTGTGCTTGGTGGTGAGAGATTGTTTATCTTCACAACCGTCCTTGGAGCTAAGCATTGCCCCAGTTTGCACCTGTGGAATGGAGAGGTGGCTGGAAGTACAGAGCTGGGATTCAAATCCTGGGAAGCCTAAACTCTGGAAGCTGTGCTCTCTCCTCCAGCATATTACCAACCTTTGAATGTAATGTCGGCTTTTCTTTAAGGAATATTCTCAAATCCAGCCTTCTTAATATTTCAGAATAGCCCGTCCCTAATTAGCTCAAATTAGCTAGCTTTGTAAACCCTTTTTCATTTCAGTAATGAGGAAAACGAGGCAGTCAGCCAAGAAGCAAACTGTAGAAGGATAGGTTGCAGCAGGTCTGGGCTAATAAATTGCAGTACATGGTGCTTCCTGAGACCTACCAAGGACTCTGAAAGAAGACAAGATGAAAAATCACTCCCTCTCTGAGATATATATTTTCTTTTGGAAAGATGTGTTTTCACCACTCACAGGAAAAACTGCTTTCTGGCCTTAGATAGCACAGAAATTGTCCTCAGATAATGCCAGTGAGGAACCTGCCTGGGAGGTCTAATCGACCTGGGATATGTCATAGGTAATGCCGGGTAGGTAGGTTTAACCCTTCGATTGCACACTTTTCCAGTACTGCTGTCACTGCCTACTAAGATCAGAAAAACTGACAAAATATTAGGAAATAACTTCATGTTTTCAGAAATGCTACAAAGCCCTCTCCACTCCCACCCATGAGACAATGTCTACAAGTCACATCATATCCTTCCAGCTTAGACTTATTTTTAAAGCACACACAAAACACACTTTAGTGTAATTGGAGAATTAGCACTTTTGCCCCAGAAATGAAACAGCTGTTGATTTCCAGGCTGCTTGTCATTAGAGAGAAGACTTGAAACATCAGAGGCAAGTTCAAACTCCCTAAGAGGCAGTATTGAACTTTACTTGTAGCTCATGTGCCAAGAGCTGCCCAGCATCACAATGCATGAAACAAAACAGGTTTCAAGCAATTATAAGACACAACATATAAATCAAGACTTTAGAATCTTTATTAATGCTGAATTTTTTATTGCAAAAAAATACTTTCAGGAAAACAAATGTGACTCATGACTTATGAGACTGGCTGCTTGGATGCAAATCATCTTAACTGCTTGCACACTCCTTGGTACCTTTTCAGCTAAAGAGCCATTCAGCCTCAGCTTCAAGTGCAGAGGAAGTGCAAATAACCCCTGCACTTCAGAGCACAGCTTGCTTTGCTAAGAGACAGTTGAGCAAAATCCCAGCACGCTCTGATTCATTCTGCCTGCTGATTGGTCGTTCTCCCTGGCTGCTGACATCATCCTGTTGCTGGGTGGAAAACTTATGCAGCGCAGCCCTGATGCTGACTTCTGATTCTTGTGAAGGGGACATTGTACTCAACAGCGAAATCAGATTGTAGCTCAAATGGAATTGGAAGATATCTTTTTTGTGTGATCACTTCAGTCATCTTATGCCTCTTAAATTATAGCGCCCTCCCAACCCCCATGCCGTAATCTAGCAAATGCTATTGTGTGGCACTTTCTCTTCCAAGCCACCCAACCCCCAACAGCCTCTAGAATACAAGAGAATAAGAAAAAAACCTTATCGTTTGCCTTCGACTGTAGATGGAAGATGTCTTACACATCTCCTAGATGGGGTTGGCCTTCTGATTAGTTCATTTGCCTTTACCATCAGTATTAAACTATGTCTTCACTTGCTACAAAGAATTGTGAAGTAATTTTTAGGACTTTCTATAAAAAATGCCTTATTACCTCTCATTTATTTTCCCAGCATTCTGTAAGCCTTAGGTAAACTGGGGAAGTAATGACAAAGGCCAACTTGTCTGTTGCCCTTTACAGTGCTCAAAGAACTTTTTTATATGCAATGTCTCATATGTTCTTCACAGCAGTCCTATGCATGAGGTACTATTACTTCCCCTGCTCTATAGATAAGAAAACAAACCCCTAAATATTAAATCCGTTGCCAGCCATATAGCTTGCACATGATGAAGCTGGGCCTCAAACCCATGGTTTTTAATCCTAGTTTCTGAAGTCTTTTCACTCAGACATAGACTCTTTCAACCTTGGGAGGCTAAGAGATTTGCAAGAACCAGTGCAAATTAAGTAGCTAAACCAGTGCCAGAACCCAGCAATTCTTGTTCTCCACACAAGGCCTTTTCTTCTAAAGCTCTTGGTAGCTCTCAAGACAATGTTAGAGATGCTCTTAGATACACATTTATTTTAGAAATCTTTAGGCTTTCACAAGCTTTTACTGATTAAGTGCAGCTTTGAGGGAAAAAAATAGAAGCCTAATAATTCAGATGCACATTTGCATTTATTACATAAGGCTTCTGTAAGGGATAAGCTTATCCAGTTGCAGGCTTATTTTAAGTTTTAATGGAATGATTTTGACAGATCAGAAATAGCAGGCTTAGTAACCAGCTCGGTAACTTAGATGTCAGAGACATTTCCATGGTGGATAGCGGGGCTCCTTAGCTCTCAGGAGACACTAGATTTCTCTTGTTTATCTCTGGCTGGGATGATTAACCACCCTTTGCTTGGCTTTCATCTTTCCTGGCACAGCTTTGTCTTTCATCTCATTCATTGCTCCAAACCCTTCTTCTCTTTAACGTTTAATACACATACAAAATATTTCAGCTTCCCTCAGTTATTTTTACATAAGCAGAGCAGGAAAACATGGATATACTTCACGGAGCCTGCCACATCTGGTTTGCTCAGATACTCCCTTACCCATCTTTATTTTTAAATGAGACAAAGAATCCTTCAAAAAAGGCTTAGGAGACTAAAATGTTGGAGGAAAGGAATGAAAGAATGGGGGGCAAAGATTACTCAGACATGGAGGTGAATATTTGCATTTTCTATCTTGATCTTTGTGACTGCAGCCCCAAAACACATAGTGTGGTGACTTATATTTCACAACGTACATAGCTGCTTCTGTATACTTTGCATTCTTCTCTCGTTTTCCCAGTAATTGCCTTTTTTCACTGTGGGGCTTTTTGTCCCCTTGACCCCCAGGTCTCCTACTTCCTGTGTATGACTTAGGCACATGTAGCTCACTCTAAATTTCAGCAAAATGTTCTCTCTGAAAGTGACTTCTTTTCACACCACTCAGATCTTCACATTTTCACTGCCTGTGGAAATATAAACTTACTGATTTTTGTCTTTCTGTGTTATTTGAAGGTAACAAACAATTTGTTGTGCTGAAAAATAGAATTGTTGTCTCATAGACTCCGCAGAGTGATGGGCAGTTCCTACATCCAGCTCTCTGCCTCCCTGTTCAGTGGACCTACCACACCTTTGTTCCTGCTGTCTGTTTTGCCTGAAATGTGTGTCTTAAAATATGGCACAGTAGATGCTGAGCAAAAACAACAACAAAATCCTATGGTCACATTGTTAGCGGCAGTTGAAACTGAAATTAGACCCCAACCTCACATGATTATTAAACGAACATTTTAATGATAAAGAAAGACATTAATGCAGGCTAAAAAAAAATGTGTGCACCATCCAATTCCAAAACCCCAGACAGGCACAATGACTCACACCTGGAATCCTAGCACTTTGGGAGGCCAAGGCAGGTGGATCACTTGAGGTCAGGAATTCGAGACCAGCCTGGCCAACATCATGGAACCCTGTCTCTATTAAAAATATAAAGAAATTAGCCAGGCATGGTGGCAGGAGCCTGTAATCCCAGCTACTCAGGAGACTGAGGCTTGAGAATTGCTTGAACTCGGGAGGCGGAGGTTGCGGTGAGCCGAGACGGCACCACTGCACTGCAGCCTGGGTGACAGAGCAAGACTCTGACTCAAAAACAAACAAACAAACAAAAAGCAAAAAACAAAATTCCAGACATGAAAGTCCCTGCTGGGAGTCTGGGACTTGGAATCAACCCACCCAGCCCTCTCCCACTTCATCCATTTCCCCTACCTATTTTTCACTCTGGGAGATTCATTTTGCCCAGAAAGTAGGAGCAAATCAGGTCCACAGCTAGACATTATGTTCTAAGCTAGATGATCTCTAAGGATGCTTCCAGTATGACATTCTGTGACTTTGAGCCCTTTGCAAAATTGTGTGTGGGATTAAGAGTTCAGGCTCTGGAATCAGGTCCTATTCAAACCTCAGCTCTGCAACACACCAGCAGACTACAGGGAGAGACGGAAACCAAGATAAGAGTGGGGATGATTTAACCTCCCTCTATTTCTTTCTTTTTTTAAAAAATAAATCAAGCACAGTAACATACCTGCCTCTTATAGAAGAGGATTAAATAGGATAATACCTGTGAAATCCCTAACACAGAACTGCATGTGGGATGTTCAAAAATCCCAGTAAATGTTGCCAAGTATTTTTGCCAAACTGATAGAAACTCAGATACATTAAGAAAAAAAAAAAAAAAAGATGGAGAGGAATTAATGAAAGCAAATTTCAAAAATGAGAATCTGTGGTCCTCATAGTTTAGGTAATCAAAGATAAAGGTAAAACACGTGGGGACAGAACAAAAACTATAAATATCTCAAGATGGTTTACATCAAAAAGAAGAATTTTTATTTCTCTTTCAATGAGCTTTCTCAAATTAAGCTGTAGTTTTTATTATATTTATTATATTTAGTATACCTGTTCACCAGAGTTCTATTGTCAAATTCCAGGCTCTTTCTACATGTCCTGCCCATGAAATTGGAGATCAGTGATAAGGGGGTTACACGTCTCTTTTCTCCTGATTTCACTGCATCATTTGTAAAATCTCCGAGATAATCTGAAGACACTAAAAACTCCTATGACATATCAGGAAGTGCTCCAGAGACCAAAGTGTATGATTCTGTGGAGCCAACACCAAGGCATGAACGTGGGACCCAGTTCCTAACCACATAGAGCTAAACTGGGAACTGCCAGAAGGGCTAAATTTTATATTTCAACCCTCAAAATTTATCAAATAGCCTGGATGTTTTGAAAGTCCATAAAAAGCTGGGCATGGCGGCTCACACCTGTAATCCCAGCACTTTGGGAAGCCAAGGCGGGCGGATCATGAGGTCAGGAGATTGAAACCATCCTGGCTAACACGGTGAAACCCCATCTCTATTAAAAATACAAAAAATTAGCCGGGTGTGGTGGCGGGCACCTGTAATCCCAGCTACTCAGGAGGCTGAGGCAGGAATCGCTTGAACCCAGAAGGTGGAGGTTGCAGTGAGCCAAGATCACGCCACTGCACTCCAGCCTGACAACAGAGTGATACTCTGTCTCAAAAAATAAGTAAATACCTAAATAAATAAATAAAATAAAGTCCATAAAAAATCATGTAGGTTAGGTCACCGAACAATGTTTATTGAGTGTCCATCACATGTAATACAAATACACTGTGCTCAATTTTGAGACTATGGTGATGAATAAAATGACAAACCATACTGATAGATGCATAACAAAATTAAAATGTAATGTCACAAGTAGTGTGGCATAGGTATGCACAGGTGCTGTGGGTGCCCATAAATAGGGCACTTATTTCTGGCTATAAAATAGGGAGAGGCTTCCCAGGAAAAAACACTGTATGGTACCCTACATGTACTGACCAATCAATTAAGAACCACCTGGAAAGAAATCTCTACTTGTGCCATGCTAAAGGGCTTAAGGACCCTCTGAGACCTGTCACCAATTTTTTTTTCTTCTTTGGAGACAGTCTCACTTTATGGCCCAGGCTGGAGTGCAGTGGCACAATCTTGGCTCACTGCAACCTCTGCCTTCTGGGTTCAAGCGATTCTCCTGCCTCTGCCTCCCAAGTAGCTGGGATTAAAGGCGTGCACCACCACACCTGGCTAATTTTTGTGTTTTTAGTAGAGACAGGGGTTTCACCATGTTGGGCAGGCTGGTCTCGAACTCCTGACCTCAAGTGATCCGCCGGCTTCGGCCTCCCAAAGTGCTGGACCAATTTTTTAAGTGAGATCTTGAGTTAACAAAAAGAAGACATGTTCATCAGATCTGCATGTAGCATAAAGTTGGAAGAGAGAGCTAGTAGCAAGATTCAAAAAGATATAGCAGGCAGGGAGGATGGCCTGAAACCAAGAAAAATGTAAAAAATTGTATTAAAAAAATCAAATGTATAAGAACAGGAGGTGAAAAAACTGGTTCAGAAGCACTCCGTGTGAGAAGACACAGAATGATTAGCTGGAAGTTCTTGGTTTGACTATTAGCTTCTTTAATGAAACAAAATGTCATTACTAAACTGACATATCCTTAAGGGCAGGAGTCACATCTTAAATATTTTCATCTCTCTCCCTTGTCTAGTATAGGGCCTAAAACAGAGTATGTGCTCAATATATCTTTCTGAAACAGAGTCAAAACTAAGAATGCCCAAAGGAATAAGCTCCACTAATGAATGGGCTGTGGTCAGAACCACCAGAGAAGCCTGTTTCAGTTCTCCCCTCATGTACAGTCTTTCTGACACTGCTCTAGGCTCTCTCCTCCCATTTTCTTCTTAAGATAAAAGTCAAAATCTTTTGCATGATTTAGAAGGTGGGACCTTGTCCCCATTTGACCTAAAGCCCCACTTCCCACTGCTCTCTTCCTGGCTCACATACTGCTCCCACTCTTTCAGTTCCTTCCAGTCTGAACAAGTGCCAGTCTCTTTTCATGGAACACTCCTCCCCAGCCTCTCACACTCACACACATGCACATGCACACATACTTTCCACCTGTTTAATCTGCTTCACCGCAGCTTGTCTTTTTAACCTCCCCCTCTCTCTTTCTCTTTCTCTCCCTCTCCCAACCTTCCCTGTGAAGCTTCAGTGTAGGGGCCCAACAGGTCCAGCACATTTCTCCCCTAAAAACACAAAGCAAAGAAAGGACAGCTGGGAGTATGGATGAACAAAGCCTCATGACCGCAGGGAGGGCTGTTCCCTGGAGGAACAGAGAATCACATACCAATGCTAGACCCACTGTATGTTGGGGGAGGAGACTCCTAGAACAAGGACAGGGCTGAATGCAAAGGAGGGGGCAATTTCGCAGACCCAAGCTGGCCAAGAGTTACCCAAAGGATGACAAAAGTAGCAATTACTCACTGCAGCCTGAACACTAATTCCTATCCTGAAACTTACAACAATATTCAATATTACATTTACACATGATACATGATATAAATTCAGTTTACAACCACTGGTTATTAAAAACTCTTGAGTAATGCAACTTATATTTTATTAACCTGATAAGAATTCACTATTCTTGTAACATAGATCAGACGACTTTTCTGCATGGACTTTCTTTATTTATTTTCTTCTAAAACATTATTGTATTGACGATGTAATGATGAGAAAAAGCGTCCTCATGAAGCATATAATCTCGTGGAGAAGGCAGCCAAGCAAAAAAAAAAAAAAAAATTGCTGTATCAAGATGTAAAATGATAAAGTGAAACAGTTTAATCAAGCTCCTTCATGACTAAATATCAGTTTTCTGTGTTAACTTGATGAAGATGGCAGAAAGGTTATTTTTGCTAAAGTAATTTAAGTTTTTCCCTGGCATGTTTGAAGAAAAGGCATCTACTTGCTTGGAGTATCCAGTTTCAAACTCAGCAAAGGCACTACTGTAACACAGCAGACACTGAAACCGGCACCTTTGGAGGCACAGAAAACATAACAGATTAGTTCAGGTCAAACAAGTGGCTTCTATCAGTGGTTGGGTTGTGAAGAATAAAAAGGGGGAAAAGTGAGGAGATTGGCAATGTCTCGAATCCCACAACCCTCAATCCCTTATGTCATCCATAGTTCTGACGTGGGTCTTGAGTTTCACTTATTTTTCTCAGATTGATGCTTTCAGCTTTTCTAACAGGCTGTATGACCTCTCAGGTGTCACCTTTGCTGTGGATGTTCTTTTTTCCATCTGCAGTGACATGGCATATGACTCAACCTTCAGAATTTGAAGTTAATGAAAAGGTTTGGATGATCCTGACTCTTCTCTTGGGCAGAGAATAGCAAAGCTTTATCTTACTTGCCTCTCCAGCTTCCATCGTGTATTTCAAGTTATTTTGCTTCTGAATAATGGCAGTGGTAGCTGAATTAGAAAGTTCACTGGAATTCTGATCTCAGCTTTTCACTTGTTTTTAAAAATGCTTCCTGTTGCTTATTAAATCTTAGTTGCTATTGTTAAGTAGCACACTGTATTTACAGTCAGTTAAGGAACATCAAGAAAACTGCTCTGGATTACTTTGTCAACCCTTTCACAGAAAGCACAGATATACTACCCTCAGGTGACCTAGGAGACAATGGGTTCCACTGTCATTGCTGGCCCACATTGTGTACCCAGATGGACTGACATTTTAATTTCTGCCTCTTTTGTGCCTTCCATTATCCTGGGGACCAAGGTATAGACGTGTCTGGAATCACAATTTGTGGAAGGTTAGTAAAATTTTGAAACAGGGCCAGCACCATTCAGTGCTTGAGATGGATTTTTTGGAGTCTCTCCAAATGTATGGGTTGTCCATTTGTGCCATGTGTCCAGACTGAAGTCTAGAATAGACAGTTAAGACAAAATTATGCTTACTGCAGGCTAGTTTTACAATGGAAAAAAACTGAAGGGAGCAGTCTGGAGAGGGTTGCCTCTGTGCTTTAGAAGGCTTGTTCCATAGAGGAATGCTGCTTGAATGTAGTAAGACTTTAGGATCCTTAGGAGGCCATTACTATATAAAGGATGATTTAAATGGAAAATGATGGCTAAGACTGAAAAGGCTCTGGTTGTTGGCAAATGTTCTGTCTACTCAAAAGGAAGATAATGCTATGTAATAAAAAGGCAGGGTGTTTTTATTCAGCCTGAGTTGGTATCCCAGCACCACCATGTATCAGCTGTATGAATTTGAGAACGTTAACTTGCTTCTCAGAAAAGCAGTGGTATTATGAAGTTAGGGTTAAATGAGTTAATACGTATAAATGTTTAGCATGATGCCTGACACATTGAAAGTGTTCTGCCAAATCCTATGAAGAGACAACCTAAAATATAATACTCTAGTGGTTTATAAGGTTTTTGGGGTTCACTTTGGGAATTTGATGAAAACTGTAGATTCTTCCTCCTCAGGAAAATATATATATATATACAAATTTTTTGCACAGTTTTAGGAAATTCAAAGATCCAAAGCAGTACAGTGATAGGTTTTAGGTTAAGATCCTTTGTTCTAGGCCAAGACCCATTCTCAAAAGAAAGAATAAGGTCCTCAGTTTAATTTATATTTTATATATTTTTGATCATTTGTAATCATAATCTTTTTAAATTTGGAAGGGATCTTATCTAGTCTAAATTCCATATTTTATTTATTTTATTTTATTTAGGGGTAATGGTACTAAGGTCCTGAGAAAATACTTGGTATTTCAGTTAAGCTGAGAACTCTTTGTCAATTTTGCATTTCTATAATCAAAATTAAGTGCATTTTCTTTACCCACTACCCTTCATGTTTGAGATCTTCCTTAAATTTTACTTATTTCTACTTTGTTCCTAATCCTGTTCTCTGAGATACATTTACAGCCCTCAGAAATTCATGTTTATTCCAAGGTCCATGATGGATACAACAATCTTTTCATTTCTGTGTATTTAAATTAGCACATTAAACTCTGCCCTGCCATATCCAGTTGATATTGTGGTATTTAATGGAAAAGAACCTTGTGCTGTGCTAGAGTAATAACTTCATCAGGTAGGAATTTAAATTAACAAAGACTTATTGAACACCTACAATGGGAGAAGCTTCATTCTATGTCACCTGGAATACATAAATGAACAGAATCCAGACACAGTGGGTGCCCTCATGGAGCTTAGAGTCTAGCAATGAAAATGGTCTTTCTTTCAGAAGAACATTCTGAGGTTAGAATTCAGTTCATGGATGGGGCCAGAGATGAGCTGCAAATTTTCAGCCATGTGAATGCCACCAATGTCTCCATTACCACTCCACAAGGACACTTGCTTTCATTTGCTTAAACAATCCCTGATTCATCATGGGCAGCACGAAACACAGAATGACCAAAGTATGTCTAGGCAAAATCCCATAACTTCCCCCTGGCAGGAGCATGAACTACAGGTAGCAAATAGGACATATTTAGGTAAGTCATCTCTAGGCTTTTCACTGCAAAAAATATTTTTAAGCTCTTCTACTTTGCTGCCAGGATAATTCGGGTGACTTTTGAGGAGAATTTTAACAATAGAGCAAAGGTTCTAGGGTTTAGCAGTTTGCTATAGTTAGAAGGTCGTAGGAAGTAGGGCAGATGATGTGAAAAGAAGCAGATTAATAAAAGGGATGGGAGACTGGGACATGAAAAATTGGAAGTATATCAGATATACGTGACAGGGCCAAAAGCAAGAGACATGAAAAGGCCTTGAAATCATGTAACATTGTTGAAACTGGTTATTCCTCAGAGCCCGTGGATCCCAGTGACATGTTAGCTCTTCCGACTTTGCATCACCAGTGGTGATTCATAGGCTCTAAGGAATTCACCTAATCTCACTCCTGAATGGGGTTAAATGATGTTGCTGGAGCCCTGAAGACAAAAGGCAAAGAGAACAAAAAGCTGAGCTGGCTGAGAGCTGGTAGGGTGTGGCTCCAGCCTCTACTCACCCTGAGTTGTTGCCTCATCTAGGGGAACGGACTGCTGGTCTTCATTTCAAAGCTACTATGGGAAGCACCAGGGCTATGGAAACTATGATACCAACACATAAAGGCATCTACCTTCTCTTTGCTTTTTCCACTCAGAAAAATGTTACCCTATTTGGTTACCCTCCATATCTAGAAACTTATTCTTGTTTGGCTAAATATACCCTCTGGTTCTTTGGAAAAGGTGAGAAATTCTTCCCAATGTTCTTAGGAGGAATGAACTCAGACTTTGCTTCAGCCCCTCTTACCTGAGATGCCACTGCACAATGAGCTAAGCACTGTAGATGAAAGACGGAAATTAGGTTTATGATATCTGAGGAAGGTGAAATCAACCTAAATGAGTTGCATCATTAGCTCAAGGGAACAAAATCATTTACTTATGACCTGGTAAAGCAGGGACCTTTTCATGAGCATTCATAATTCATAGGCCGCAATATTTTTTAGCAGAGGAATTGCTTATCTCTTCTCCCGGTGACTGCTTTGATAGACAACATTATAAATATCCTATAGTATGGGTCTTTGGTTTTGTAAACAACCAGAAATAAATAAGGCATTTTGCCTGATGACTAAACCAGACTTACAAAGAAAGAGGCTTCTACAGACAGAAGGCAATCATAAAAGGCAAAGAAGACCTTTTAGAAGAACTGCGGTGCTTGGTACACACTTAAATACTTTTACCCATTTACCACCAAGGGGACCCTCTCAGCCCAGCCCCACATTTATAAAAACCAGACCTATTTATGTTTGGGTTCTTCCTTGAGTCATACAGAATACATTGGACATATTATCTTCTATATTTTGTTCATATCACAACAGGTAGTTGCTTCCTGCAGAGTGAAAGTAGGAATCATTACCTATGGCTAGTAGACAAAGCTCTAGAAGTATTCCAAAGCACTCGATCTCAGAGTTCCAGCTCTTAAATGGGAACAATATTTCCTTTTCATTAACTGGCAAACTGTAATTTTTCAGTTAAAAACTTAAAGAATGATCTTTAGCTTAGAAAAAAGAGAATTTGTTGGGAGCAGGACACATAAGGGTATATATACGTGTGTGTGTGTTTGTGTGTATACACATACACTCATCTGCATACACATGTAAAGCCAAATTTTAGAAATCATCTTTCTTCATCTAGAGAGAGGTTAGAATGAAGAATACATTCGTGTCATTTAATTTCTCCATGACCTTAGCTTCTTCATTATTCAACAGTATCACTGACACTGAGTTCTCTCAGAATCTGACTGGATAGACTAGCTAACAGAAGACAAAAATGTACTTTGCAAACACAAGTGCAATAAAGATGTTTAATGATAAACCCTGAGTGTTATCAAGCACTTGAGGCCCTTTTAAATCAAAACAAACTGTCTTGGTAAATGGTACTAGGGAACCCAAAACATTAAAATTCAAGTAAGTTTCGATTGCTGTTTAAAAATATATTTTTGTATAAAATCTTTTAAAAATAACACAAATAGCTAACATTTACTGAGTACTAATGATAGGGGAGACACTGTTCTCAGTGCTTTACATATGTCTTTTAATTTAATCCTCACAGAAAAACCCTATGAAGTAATAAAAAATGAAGTTTGAGGAGTTTTTGAACAGTGACTAGATTATACAATATTGAGGTTAAAAAAAAACGGAAAATTTTCAATTTCACCCTTATAGAAGTCTTAGGCAATATATTTTAGGTCACAGCTAAAGTTACACTTGCATAATGCGAATGTTTCCATTTGCTTCCATTCCTGGACACTCTAGTTCCCCATAGACATGTGGAATGTCTAGATGCTCGTGTCTTCACTGAGAAATAGAAAATGCAAAGTGACAGGTCTGGTATATACAGAAATAACAGTAGTGCTATCTCATCAAGAGCAAGGCCAGCACAACCACAACCCATCTAGTACTGCCCAGCGAGGCCATTTTATTTTCTTCACCATACCTGAAAAATGGCAGAGGGAAGTGCCTCGTTTATTTTCCAAATGTTTAGTGAAACCTAAGAACTATTTCACATGTCAGATAGAAAATGAGTTCAAGGGTTGCTGAGCTCAGCATGAGTCCAGGATAAACTAGGGGAGGAGAGAGCGAGAGAGAGAGAGAGAGAGAGAGAGAGAGAGAGAGAGAGAGAGAGAGACAGAGAGAGATTTAGAAAGGAAAGGAAGGAGCAGTGCCTTCCGCAGAGACGAGGAATACAATGCAAAGGAATGGAAAACCAGAACAGTCCAGCTCTACTGTGATTAGCTGAGGCTCTTCTAAAGCCAGCGATTGGCCCTAAAGAAATGTATCAGTTAGTCGTCCAGGGACATTCTACCTCTGGCAAGTTGAGTAAAATTAAAACATTTACACATATTTACATTTCTAAAACTAAATGACTTCCTAGTATACACCTGGTCCCCTTTATAACCACCCCACAGAGGCCACCACAGTGATCTTTAATTTGTATCCTGAGACAAAGTGCCCTCATTCCCTTTGTTTTTGTCCTGACTACTTCCTTCTTGAAAACTTTTGAGGAAATTTAACTTTGATTTTTGTTTTTATTGCTTTGTTTTTCTTTTTCGTTCATAAACTCTGGGAAATCATTAAACTGGACCTGCAGGCATTAAGTCTGAATGAAGGATAATGTGTGGAAAAGGAGAAAGCCTTTGTCTCTCGGTTTTCTGGGTAGGCAGTTGATAGCACACACATATTAGAATCACTCTAACATGAAACCTGGAAAGGAGAAGCACTTTGGGTAATAGATTACTGATTGCCGTTCTCTAACTTGGAACCAAAAAAACGTTCTAAAAAGTTTGAGGGTTTTGCACAGCAGACATTCTTAGTGAAACATAGACTGTAAGAATTTTTCTGTGTAAAAACTGAAATGGGGGTTTTCTGGCCCAGTGAGTTCCAGTTCTTTCTTTTGGAATGTCCTGACTTTCACATCCATTTACTAATGAGAACTAAGGGTAATATTTCATATGTATAAGTGCTTGACGTGGAAATGAAGGAAGATTATTTCCGTCAGTCTCTTTTGGATGAAAGAAACAGAATTAAGTTACTTCACAAAACCAGCAGTGGGAGGAGATTAGATCGGTGAAGGAAATTATTACAGAGATACACAAGGACTGGAAGTGGAAACACACCAGGATTTAAGGAACTCTAAATACCAGTGTCTTAGCTTCTTTGCTTTCTTTCTGTGCCTTGCCCCCTCCTCCTACCCCTCCCAGCTTCCTCACCCTTTACTTCCTATCCGTTCTGTTCCTTCTTCGTTTTAGTTTGCATATGGTTCATGACATCCTCTTACAATCTGACTTTGCTGCCAACTGGCTTAGTATCATAGTTTTCTGATGCCAAATTTCCAAGAAAGGAATCTGATTGGCTCAGATTATCATTTTGAGCTAGTCCATACAGATGGATGGCTAGGTTACAGAATGACTGTCTTTGAGTCAAATGTCTATTCCTCGGTTGACTCACATAGTACAGAGCATGATTATTTAGAATAAGGCCACCAGCAGAAAGATTTACTTAGAGGAGGCTGTGGATAAGACAGGTTGATATGAACATCTTGAATTTGCTGGCAGGTTATGTGGAAACCAGTTTATTCATCTTATTTCTAGAGAATCTAATCCCAGCTTATTGCAATAGACCTGTACTTGCCTTGATATAGCATGTGAAAGTACCAACAGCACCTCCTTCCTCTACCCTTAATTGTTAATTTTATCAACTTTATCTTCATCATGTCCATCACTTTATCTCCGTGACTAGCCAAGTGCCTAGGAATCTTCAGACTTATATCTCAGAACATTTGGAATTTTGACTTGGGTGCCAACAAAGGTAGTTTTCTTATCCAAAGATCACCCAAATATTTTTCACGTAATATGCCAGTGGGTAATAAAATACTAGAATAGAGAATAATGGGTATGTGTTTGCCTATTCTCATAGCATTTATTTCAATAGGTGTCCAGTGAGCTATATTTGGTAATTGTATGAGAGATTTAATCTAGTGGACTTTCTAGTTTGGTAACCTAACACAGATAATTAGTTCAAAGAATATTTATAAAAATGACTAACTGAATAATGCCAAAGCATGATTTTATAACACTGTAAATCCTGGTGGCATCAAGCAGATCTGGGTTCAAATCAGAGCTCTACCTTGTGTGACCTTGACCAAACTTTCAGTCCCTATAAATCACATTTAAATGGAGATAATAATAGCTACTTCATAGATGCCGGCATAGATGCCGGGCTGCCCGCCCGGCAGCCACCCCGTCCGGGAGGGAGGTGGGGGGGTCAGCCCCCCGCCCGGCCAGCCGCCCCGTCCGGGAGGGAGGTGGGGGGGTCAGCCCCCCGCCCAGCCAGCCGCCCCGTCCGGGAGGTGAGGGGCGCCTCTGCCCGGCCGCCCCTACTGGGAAGTGAGGAGCCCCTCTGCCCGGCCAGCCGCCCCGTCTGGGAGGGAGGTGGGGGGGTCAGCCCCCCGCCCGGCCAGCCGCCCCGTCCGGGAGGTGAGGGGCGCCTCTGCCCGGCCGCCCCTACTGGGAAGTGAGGAGCCCCTCTGCCCGGCCGCCACCCCGTCTGGGAGGTGTACCCAGCAGCTCATTGAGAACGGGCCATGATGACAATGGCGGTTTTGTGGAATAGAAAGGGGGGAAAGGTGGGGAAAAGATTGAGAAATCGGATGGTTGCCGTGTCTGTGTAGAAAGAAGTAGACATGGGAAACTTTTCATTTTGTTCTGTACTAAGAAAAATTATTCGGCCTTGGGATCCTGTTGATCTGTGACCTTACCCCCAACCCTGTGCTCTCTGAAACATGTGCTGTGTCCACTCAGGGTTAAATGGATTAAGGGCGGTGCAAGATGTGCTTTGTTAAACAGATGCTTGAAGGCAGCATGCTCGTTAAGAGTCATCACCACTCCCTAATCTCAAGTACCCAGGGACACAAACACTGCGGAAGGCCGCAGGGTCCTCTGCCTAGGAAAACCAGAGACCTTTGTTCACTTGTTTATCTGCTGACCTTCCCTCCACTATTGTCCTATGACCCTGCCAAATTCCCCTCTGTGAGAAACACCCAAGAATGATCAATTAAAAAAAAAAAAAGTATTAGGCAAAATAATTTATGTAGGTTATTGAATAATTATTGGCACATACTAAGTACTCAGTAAATGATAGTGGTTGCTTCTATTACCATATCTATGATGATTATCATCACTACCATGAAGGTTACGGGGATTACAGAATATGGATTAGAAATATGATGGTTATCTTCAAGTACTTTACTGTCTTAAGACAGATAATATCGATGTACTTGTTAGAAATTGTGCACACATATCACTTGCACATATACAAATGGAAATCAACAGGGTGGGGGCTAAGTGTGAAATGCTAAATGTTAGGTAATTAAGTGATATTATTTAATTCGGAAAAATAGATTAAAATTTTGGTGAATTTTTAATAGGGATAGTGCCCCTCAGAAAAGAAAGGAAGATTTGCACCCCTCATGGAAGTTTGCCTACTGCAATGTAAAAAGCCAGGATTCATAGGAGTTTTGCAATTGGAGCATGAACTATATTAAAATGGGGAACTGAAACACTGGGAAAGGACCTACTAGGTGGAGTCTCTGGGAGTTGCTGTTGGAAACCAGGAGGCAGACCACTTCTTGGGTTAACATTTCACTTCCTCGGGGAAGGCCTAGACCAGGGGAGACCTAGACCAGGTTTGATCACCCTGCTTTGTGTTCCCTTCCTGTGTTTTCCCCTACTATAACACTCATTACACACTGGGATTATTTGTTTAAAGTCCATCTTCTCTGCTAGGTTATAAATTCTAACTCTTATGTTCATCACTCTATCTCCACGACTAGTCAAGTGGCTGGCACATAGTAAGCACTCCACAAACATGGAGTGCTTGAACGCATGAATGAGTGAATTAATGAACATGGAATTAGGAGGTGATTTCATCATACACTGTTTTGTATTGTTCTCTGGTATCTATAGGGGTTAATCCTGTCTTCCTGTTGACATTGTACATTGCATCGAAACACAGCAAGAGTTCTGTATCATATGTCTTCAACACTACCACTGAGATGTATCCAGTTATAGGCATAAATGCTCAAAAGATCTTTCTGGACTCTGCTGATAACCCTTTTTACATTCTATTCTCCATTTTCTATTCATCTTCTGTAACAATGCAGAGATTATACTTCAGTCTCACTATTAGATTATAAGCCTGTCCTTTGTTACTTTTATCACCAGGACTTACTACTTGGTAAGGGTTCAATAAATAAATGACTAAATAAAGGATTATCTGGACAGCATATATTTCAAAGCATAATTTTCCAATTTTGCAGCCTTCCAGAATCTCAAAAGTTGCTGCTGTGATTCCAAGTTTGCAATTCATGTGAGAATGCATCATCTCAAGACATTTCATCTTTGAAATTGCTGTCTTTGTTGCTATCATTCACATACACTTTGTGAATGTGTCTTCTGGCTCATAAGGCAAATTTTACCTTTGTATAAAAATATATTTACAATTTTAAGACATTGGGAATTTTTTGGTTAAAATAATCTGTTCACTTGATTTCTAGCTAACAAACTCTAATATATCTAATCATGTCATTCAATGAGTTTTTTTGAGCACCTCTTAGATTCCAAGTACTAGAAATATTCATCTGAATATTGTCTGAAAGACAATTGTCTGAAAGACAAGACAATCTTTCAGTCTTGTCCCTAAAGATGCTCAAAGTCTAGATATGCCATAGTCACATCCAGAAGATCTGAAAGTAGAAGTATAAATTATTCTATTCAGAGGTCCCTTTCAGTCTCACCTCAGTCCTGTGTTGATTTCCTGTAAACTCCTTACAATAGAATACTACATTATCTAAGACTTCTAAGTCAACAAATTATAACTCCTCTTTACTCCCATTAACTATATCCTACTCCCAACCTGCCTTATGCTGGTGTAACTTTTTCTATTTTATTAATCTATTCTCATTTTTAACACCCAGACAGCCAGTATATTTTACAGTAATAATATATATATATATATATATATAATATTTCTGTCTTAATTTCCTCATTTCTGAAAGAAGGGTTGAATATTTGGGACAGTGGATTTGGAATATCAAGAAGACTGTGACTAACAACAACAAAAAATCCCTTAGAGAACAAATAAAAACCAACACAACTCTAGTGATTTTTGAGAATAGAGCTTCTTTTACATTTTCACCACCTACTTGAAGAAATTCTCCTACTTCTCCTATATGCTGTTTCCACTAGATTCTCATTGAAATATACTGAGACAAAACAAATCACAAAATTATAGAGTTTAAAGAGGGCTTTGAAATTCTCTACTCAGACATGGATTAATCGTGAATTTAATAAAGTTTAAACTTTAGGGTCCATCACTAGCATTGGCCCCTTCTGAGGTCCTGAGAGAGGTCCAAGCAATTTACCCACATGGTCATACTTTTAAATACATTTCAAAAGTAAGCTATTATAACCACCACTGGTAAAGATCACAGTTTCTTTGTATTCCAATTTCCATCCTTCACAATCTCCCTCATGCTGGAGGCGTTGGAGAAGCTGTGGGTATCTTTGTTGATCTGGCTAAGAGGAAGTTGAGATGGACATACCTTTAGCTTGGGTTTATGAGTTAAATTTATGGGGATCACAGTCATTTCAGTGTACGGTTATTATTTCCAGTAGTCTCAATAAAAGAATAGGTTCTAGGAATATTCCCACTGCCCACTGGGCCAATTCACCAGCCATAATACCACAAAGATGTAAGGTCACAGGCTATTTCATGACACACATGTGTCCTAGGACACTCAGAACTGGGAATGTGTGCTAGGGGAAAGATTGAATTCTCTTTCCATTCCCTCTAAAAAAGATAGTATTACAAAAATCATTAATAGGACAGGCATGGTGGCTCATGCCTGTAATCCAGCACTTTGGGAGGCCAAGGTGGGTGGATCACGTGAGTTCAGGAGTTCAAGACCAGCCTGGCCAACATGGCGAAATCCTGTCTCTACTAGAAAAATACAAAAATTAGCCAGGTGTGGTGGCATGCACCTGTAGTGTTAGCTACTCTGGAGGCTGAGGCAAGAGAATTGCTTGATCCTAGGAGGCAGAGGTTGCAGTGAGCCAAGGTCGCACCACTGCACTCCAGCCTGAGTGACAGAGCAAGACCTTGTCTCAAAAAAAAAAAAAAAAAGTCATTAACATATGAAGAGGAAAGTGGAATATACAGCCCCAAAAATGTAGGGAAAAAGTAATACAGGGTTGTGTCAGGCAGTTAATAAAAATTTGTTTTTTTTTTCTGGCTTCTGTGATTTTATAGTATTTTTCATCTTTTAAAAATTTATTGTGATTTTATTGCGAGTTTAAATACGTATTCATTTTCATAACTATTAATAATTTTGCATCCACAATTTTACATTCCTTTTTTCAAAGAAGCTTCCTATAGCATATAAGTTTTGGCCCCCACAAAAACTGGATCTGCTTGGACCCAATTTAATCACCCTTCCACATTTAATAGAAAAGGAAGTGATTCCAAGTGATAGATAAGCTGTGATTCCAAGCTTGCATATATCATATAGTTCATATATAGTTCACTGAACTAAACCCTAGGTCTCTTGACTTTCTGTCCAGTGCTATTTCTATTACCCTGTATTAACTTACTTTTGAGACAAGTATCTCAAAATCAAAGATCTTCACTGGAAAAAAAAAGACAAATTAAAAAAACCTCCTAACAACAGTATATAATAATAGAACTTACATAGCATTTCTTATAAGCTAGGCATTGTTTTAAAGTGTTTTATGTAGAATTCATTTAATCTTTAAAAAACTCTATGACAAAACTAATCTTAATATCTTCATTTCTGCAGATGACGAACATTGAGATACAGGAAAGTTAAGTCACTAGACCCAGGTCACACAGCATGTGGAGAGTATAACATCCTTTATATTGTGTCAGTTCACAGTAAGCATTTATTTAGGGCTTACAATGTATCAGTCACTTTGCTGAGCACTATAATGCATTATTTCAGTCCATCTTTACAATTGCCCTTTGAGTTAGGTAGCATTATTACTTCATCTTACAGATGAGGAGATTGAAAGCATAGAGAAATTTAGTAATTTGCCCAAGGTCATACATTTAGTAAGAGGCAAAGTCAATACTCAAATTTACGTCTAACTCCAGAACCAGGGCTTCTAGCCTCTATGTGATGATAATGCCTATCAAATAAAACACTTTCAATGCATCAGGCCTGGCTTCCTTGCTCTTCCAATATTGCCACATTACCTGTGGCTCCTTTATCCTAAAGCAACAATTAGAATAGGGATTTGAGCAGAATGAGGATAAGAAGCGGAGTTAGCAGCATAAAGGACATAGTAGTCTCTTCTTAGTTAGATAATTGTTCAGCCCATTGTGAGATATATATACATACTATATACAGTGTATATATGTATATATATATAATATATATATTAGGTCATTTTCACACTGCTGATAAAAACATTCCCAAAACTGGGAATAAAAAGGTTTAATTAGACTTACAGTTCCACATGGCTGGGGAGGCCTCAGAATCATGGTGGGAGGCAAAAGGCACTTCTTACATGGTGATGGCAAGAGAAAGATGGGGAAAAAGCAAAAGTGGAAACCCCTGATAAACCCATCAGAGCTCATGAGACTTACTCACTATCACGAGAATAGCATGGGGAAGACCAGCCCCCATGATTCAATTACCTCCCCCTGGGTCCCTATCACAACACGTGGGAATTCTGGGAGATAAAATTCAAGTTGAGATTTGGGTGGGGACACAGCCAAACCATATCAATATACATATATACTTTTTTCAGGGTACCTGACATCATCATACATCATACATCACAATATTGCTTGCATGTGACCCCTTTCCTTTTGTTATAGTAAAGAGGTGACAAATTTATTTTTAATTAATGTTCTCTGATAAAGTTAACAGTGATAACTAACAGATCAGTAATTTAGATGCTGGAGAAGGTTTATGGAGGTTGCAAATTCAAATCCCTACAAAGGGCAAGAAGATAATGTAAATAAAATGGCAAAATTATAACCCCTAGGGAGTGGCAGGGACCTTAGTAAACAGAAGAGTGCATGTCCAAACCAAATAGCAGGTAGTGAGCTCGACAGATGGTTGCCCTGTGGGAATATAAGCCCAGTGTAACCAGATCTGACAATTTTTCTAAAGAAAATGGAAATCTAGATTTTTGGTTTAAAAAAAAAATCCTGAATTGGGAATATTTGAAAGCAATTCAAAAATTTTTTAAAAAGCATCATGCTGGCTGACTTTGTGCAAGCCAAACAAATAAACCACACCCTTCACATCTGTAGGCCTTTTGTAGTCTGCTTTATAGTGGGGTTAAATACAGAAAACTCTGATCTGAAATGTTAGAAGAGCAAGCTGACAGGAATTTGGGTCCTGGTGGAATATTTGTTTTTTGAAAAATGAGCTTCGATAAGAATAATCTTCGTGGAGATGGGTGATTGAAGAGGTGGAATGGGGTGGGAACTAAAGTAGTGGCCTTTTGAGAACAGATCCTCTTATTTCTCCTTTGGAGTAGTATTGGTCTTGGGCCTTAGAAAAAAATAGCAGGAATCTAATTAACAGCTCTGAGGGAGCAATCAATTTACAATTGTGTGAAGTGTAAATTCCTTTGTGCAAGAAACAAATTACAGTATTTGCAAATGTGTAAATAATGCAGCACTTTCCCAGCAATCCAAATGCTTTGGGTGTCCCCTTGAGAAAGAAAAAGAAGACTGAAGAGGCAAAATGTTAGAAAGTGACCTATTGTCTCAAGAAATGGAGTTTTAAAAATATCTTTAGTAACTGATTTTTCTCAATTAACTCTTTATTTTGAAACTATAGAGGAACTCAGTTCTTTGGTCAATAGAATGAGAATATTTAAAGAAGTAAACAATTTCAAGTCCAAAGTCACAGCATATTATTAACAGGGTAACTTCAATCAAACGTGCTAAACACAAAAATTTTCCTTCAACTCTTCCTACACCTCTGGTTTGTGGTAACAACTTTCATTTTATAAAAGAGAGAATGATGCTCAACCCATAATAGCTAATACGTTCAATGTCAGAGAAGGATTGGTGACAGGTAAGAACATGAACCTAATCTCTCTGCTTCAAAGCAGTGGATTTTTCTGAACAATTCAATTCACATTTATTGGGGGGCTTTTATAAAGAGTGAAACTCATTACTTTCTCCAAAACTTTTTTTGAGCACTTCCGTATCAGTTGAGCTAGAGCCAAGGATACAAAGTAAATGTTACTCTATCCCTGCCTTCAAGGGGTTTGAAGTCTAATGAGAAAACAGGAGTTAAACCTATCATTTCCCTAGTGAGCTTTTTGGTAAAGAAGAGTTATAGAGGGGAACTATGGATGCTTGGACAAGTGCTTGATTCGGGAAGTGTTTCAACAGAAGATATTCACCAGGCAGAAGGAAGAAGGGAAAGGGATTAAGGTAGAGGTAGGTGGAATACTGATGGGCCTTATGCAGAATGATAGCTTTCAAATGATTGCTCTCACCTGTGTTCTTATTCAAATCTTTCCACAAAATATTATAGCAAGTTGCACCATGAGCCTTAAGACATATGTATACCCTTTTACTCAGAAATTCCAGGCCTAGGAATCAGAGATGCTACCAGAAACTTAAGTATGAGGAAGTTTATTTTGTTATTTACAATCATGAAAAATCTGAAACAACCCACATATTAAACAATAGCATAAGGATTAAGTAAGTTATGGTACATCCAAGCCATGTGATTTTCTGGATTCTTTGCTTAAAAAAATTACACTTTAAAAGAATAATTCAAAACAAGCAACATGATTATGAGATAACAGTTTTGAAATGATGTACAATGTTTAATGAAGTATCATCCTAATTTTGTAATAAAAAATTAAAAAGTAGTTCTCAACATTGGTTGTAATTTTCACTCATATCCTACTTTTCTAAAGTTCTTTCTTGTTTTAAACATACCAGACAACAAAAGGGGCGGAGTTTCTCCTTGTTCTATGTGCAATAAAAAGAACTGGCTTTTGTTTCTTTTCCTCTTAAGTGTGATCCTGGGTTTGAAATAAAATTCCCTTTATAATATTCAGGCTGGCCAAGAAAGGAAGGAAGGTCAGGTGAAGAATGGAAGAGAAAGGAGATGTCCAGAAACTGAACATTTCCATGAGAGAGGAGAATAACTATGATGGGAATGAGGGTGTGAGGACAGACCAGAAAGGGTGGTTGCTGTGTTAAGAATAAGGTACTGGCATTGAGTAGTTGAGGGCAGAACATAAACACATACATAATGGTTCACTGTAAGAAATGTCACAATGTAATACATGATTAACTGCCAAATAAATAGCACTACAGACAATACATATTATAATAGTTTGGAGGAATTTGGTGCAGAGAGCCATCATATGGTCAGATACATGTATGTGACCATGTATTATTGAAGATATTCATCTACTAAAATCTTCCTTTAGCGATCTTTGTTAGAGGGTGTTATTGTATAGGACTAGATTCTCTCAGCTTTCCTTTCTGGAGGATTTAGTTACTGAAGAACTTAAAGGAACTCATTTCAAAAGGATTTTAGCTGTCAAGTGAAAAAAGAAAAGAAAAGGTTATAAGAAGAATGTGCTAGAAAACAATATGAATTTAAAATTCTATTTGAGAAAATTCAATCTGCACAAAAATTCACTTCATCCTTCAATTTCTCCTTTCCTTTAAAATGTACTCACATAAAATCTGCTTTAAAAGCCAGAACCAGCCAGGAATATAGCCCAAGAAATTTACCACTAAATGGGGACACATATGTGTTTCTTAGAAAAACTGTGCCTTGCTGACTTTCTCCCTGCATTTCTTGGTTCTCTGCATCGAAGGGCATGTGGTAATTCCCTCTTTTTCTGAATTTACTTGCTTTTACAGTTTCTTCTAACTGAATCTTAAGCACCTTCCCCACACCATTCATTGCTCTTTAGTTATATATGTCTACACAGCATCAAGCGACCTTTAGCTAACACTGGCTAAATAGATCAACACCTTTACCCAACTACATAACTTAGACCCTTTTGGGGTTTTCTACTCTATTTTGATCTATTTAAACCTGATACTAGCAGATTTCCATTACCTTTGTTCCTTGTGTAGACTTGGTTTATATGTGTTGGTCTCTAAAAAGGGACAGAGAGGAGACAGCTGTTGAGAAATGAGAATGGCAGTTTTAACCGCACAAATTGGTCTAATAGCTTTGATATGCTAAACTTGCTAGCTCCTCCAAGTGTACCTTTCCGATTTTGCATGACACCACCCTGAATCCCTAAGGAAACCAGGGTTTTTTTTTTTTTTAATTAAAAAGAAAAGAAAGAAATGCAAACCAGTGAAACCGTTCTTTTAAATCATCTCCACATAGATTTCATTCTACGAACTGCAGGCCTTCACAAATCCTGGTACGCTGGAGACCTTGAAAAAAGGAGAAGCCGAGAATACTGATTAGGTTCTAAAAATCGAAAACAGGTGATGTCATAATGCATAGTCCTGTGGCCACGGCCACGGCCGGGTGGGGAGCTGGGCTCCAGTGAGCACAGAGCTCCTTGCCAGTAGGCGATGCAAGTTATCTCTGGGGCCCGGAGGACACGAGTGAGGACCGGGCACCAATCAGGTTCTCGCTCTGCGCCTGCCTTTGTTCTCACTCGGGAGCAGGTTGCGGGCGTCTAGCATCAGGAACCCGCATTCGACTCGGACGCGCATTGCTAGCCCCTTCGGGAGACCTGGCTCCCCTACCCGTCTGTCCCCCTACACTCGGTCAGCCTGCGCTTTCCCCAGTCAATTCTGCCTTCTCTCCGCAGAACGTGGATGCTAAAACCCTGACTTACCATTTTAAGCTTTAGAAGAGGTAGGTTTGTCCCAATAGTTTTAAACGGCAATTTGTTCTCTGAACCTTCCTTTCTGAGCAGGGCGCTGTGCTCTGCATGTATCTGAACAGCTGCCTCAGGAAGGTCTTTTGGGTGAGAAAACAAGCCCCTTTGGCCTTTTAGGGCTGGACAAGTAAATGAACTTACATCTCTAAGATAACTGCTAGAAGGTGCTTCAGAAACAAGAGGAAACCGCTAAACCAGAGGTTTTGTGTCTCTCCCCTCAAACTCGATTACTTGCGTAAATATATATATAACTCAGACATTTATCCCCTATCCGCCTCCCAAGACTCAAGTAACTGAAATCTTTGCAAAACAAGGTTCACAATAAATGATGCGTAAAGTTCTTTGAGATCCCTGGATACAAAGTGCTACATAACTGCAGTCTTCTTTACAGCTAAAGTTGGATTTTGGTGGAGAGAAAGCCTAACCACTGCCCTGAAGGAAGGAACATTTAATCCTCCCACTCCCCTCCCCCTTCCTCGAGAGATCAGGAAATATTTAGCTCAATCTTAGACTCTCTAGCGAGCTCTAGCTCCCAACTATTTATCTCATTCTCCTCACCACTTCTGCAGGGACCTAGAGAAGGGGGCGTAGCTTATCTTGGGGGTGGGGCTTGGATGGCAGTATATTTGCATATGACACACCCTCGTCCTCTTATTGGCAGAGGAGAGCAAACTGTTCCCTGCTACCCTACTACTTAGCTAACCGCCATCTCCCTTCAGTTCCGAGCCTCGGAGATAAACTTAACTTGCCCGGAGATTCAAGGCTTCCTCGCCCCTGCGATTGGCCGGCGCGACTCCCAGACGGGCTCTCGTTGCTCATTGGCTGCGGGCTGGCGCCCTGGGGGCGTAGCCGGAGCTGTCCGATTGGCGGGAGGGGCGGTACCGGAGCGTGGAGGTGGTGAAGGTGGTGGGGCGGCGGAGGCGGGGCCGCACTGAGGCGCTGCGGCGGCGGCGGTGGCGGTGGCAGCGGTGGCGGCTGCTCGTCCTAGCCTGGCGGGGGCGGGGGTCTGGAAGATGGGGGAGGGTGGAACAACGGGCCGGTGAGGAGCAGCCGCCGCCGTCTCCGCCGTCGCTGGGGCAGCTGCCGCGGTGGTCGCCTCTGGCAGTGCCGCTAGCTTTCAGGCAGTCGCCTCTCCTCCCGACATCCCGCCTTGAGGAGGCTGAGGCGGAATCGCGGCTGGCGGCGGGGGGACGGACCGGCCCTGCAGTGGCCGCAGTGACAGCCCGGACCCGACCCTCCGCCCGCTCTCGCCTCGGCGCCCGCAGCCACGATGAACCGGGGCGGCGGCAGCCCGTCGGCCGCCGCCAACTACCTGCTCTGTACCAACTGCCGGAAAGTGCTGCGGAAGGTACGGGTTCGGCCCGGGGTCCTGCCGGCGAGGGTCGCTTCCTGCCGGCCGGGGCTCGGGCGGCTCGTCCCCGGGCGCGCACTGTGGGGGGGCTGAGAGGGATCCCCGGGCACCGTCCCTCCGCAGGGACTGAGAAAGGGGGCGTGGGTTGAGGGTAGGAGGGTTTGGACTGCTGCGGCTTTTTATTTCCGCCGGGACAGACCCAAGTCTGAAGGGGTTGGGATATTTTTTCTTCCCTTGTTCCTTTTATTTGATGTCTTTGCTCTCCTTTACGGCTCATTTCCCTACCTTGCTACCCCGGGTCGGCTCCTTGGGCGGAGGGCGGGAGGGATCCGTTCGATCCTCCTCCCTGTGCAGTTTAGCTGTTGATGGAGGTCGGTGTGAAATCAGAGCAGCTGGGTCGGATCCCGAGGAACCTGGCCCCTCTTTGCTGTGGCTAACTCTTGCGAGTGTTGTTTTTGTTTATTCGGTTGCTTCTGCCTTGCGCGCCTTGCTCAACGCCCCCCGTTTTCAAATTGTTTGGATGGTAGTCCTGTGTCTGTAGTTCAGTCTCGAAAGGAACCAGTAAAGCATCTTGAACTTTATGCCCATGGGAAATGCAATTCGACCTGGCCAGTTCCTGAGGCTGGGGTTGGGGGAGGAGAAGACTGAGGTGGATGTGGGTTATTCCTCCTTAGCACCCCCCTCCCCCCGTGTTGATCCAGAAAAATGAGGCGCACCATCAGTTTATTGCTGCTTCCTAGAGTGACTGATAGAAAGTTTACTCCAGTATTGTTTAGCTTACTTGGCTTAATCGCCCCGTGGGGAAGGGCGAGAGGGATGGGGAAGGGAATGAAAAAAAAGGTCTCTAGACTTTTTGATCAGATTTTAACAGCTGCCCCAAAGTAATATTATAATCAGTTTATTCGTATTCAAACTCTATTTTTACATTTTATTAAGTGGAAACGTTAGGTGAGATGCTTCTGTTTGTTCACTACAAATGAATTAAAATTGCTGAGCTGTGCAAATGCATCGGGACTGAAAGCGGAGATGAATATGGTACCGTTTTTAGTCAACATCTCTAAATACGGTTCACTTTGGGATTGTTCTTTCTACATTTTTTTTTAAAAAAGGAAGAAAGAAAAAAGCACATAAGTAAGCAAGCTCAAATATTTGCGCTCTTTGTCCAAAAACTGTTTTTCTTCCTCTGTGGGTCAGGCCAAGTGCCAATCAAAGTTGTTTTTCAAGCCTCTTTTCCCTGCAGTAGGGCTGCTGCTTTTTTTTTTTCTTCCTATTTTATTTGAGAGCGTGAGAGCAAAGGGATTGCAGATTTGAGGTTAATTGAACAGTTAAATATGCCTTAAATTGTGTTTACTGGATATGTTTCTCTTGAAACAGATTTTTATTAAATGTGCATGTTGAGTATGTGCAGTTATTTTTTTCCATAAACTCTAGGATCAAATTACAGTTGATACTTGCTCAGCTCATTGTAGGGTAGCTTGTGAGAAATGTAATGGATCAGAAGTGCAGATCAGCTTAGTTGAATGTTAACTCTTTCACTGCAGGGCCAGATGTCATCTGAACTTAGCTTTCAAAAAAATTTATTTCTTAATTTTTAAATTTATGTTATGTCTTTGACATGAAAAAATGTGTCATTTAAGACATGTTTGATTAAAGTGCAGCCTGGTTAAAATGACAGCAAGTTATGTTTTTTAATTGAATAAGGAAAAAGAGCACTGTATTTACTTTGATAAAAAATTTTTTTAATGTCTCTGGCAATTTGTTAGGCTAATAAAATGTTTGGAGGTAATATTAGGCTTCAAAATGTATTTCATTTTTCTTTTGAGAGAGCTATGGCTATGGATCCATGACACTTTGCTAGCATTTAAGATATTACATCTTTCCTTTAGCTTTTAGGAAACTATTTCTGTTTACCTAGAAAGAACATCCTCATTTCTAGCCATTATTAAAAGAAACGTGGAAAAAGAGTATTCACATTTTCGTATTTTATAATTGCTGTGCACATCTCTGCCAGTATTCCAGTTTTTAGTAACTCCAAGGTATTTAATATTGATTCATGCAGTGGCATGAAATAACTTAATGGAAATAGGATTCTTTGAGCCAGTTATAACATGACTTGGCAACATTTGCAGCTTTTTAAAGAGTGCCACTTTGAAGTGCTCTTAAGAGAATCAGTATGTAGCATTTTAAATGTTTCATCATTCTTAAAATAACAATGAAAAGTTTATTTCTAATAAAGACATGTTTTTCTTGTTGATATAACTCTAAGTTAAAAGTTATCTATAACTCTCAAAATGTGATTCTTAGAGTTTATCTTGTTTTCCATTTAATAAAGTGTTCAGTAATGCAGCCAAGTGAGTCATAGCATTTTGAATGTTTGTTCAGTCTAATTCATAATGGAAGAATGAAACTCATGCTCATCCAGTGTGAATTACTTTTGCTTTTATATTTCTATATAATGATGGAAGAAGGGTCACCTTTATATGGGACAGAAAGTGTTATTCTCTCAGTAGGTGGCTTAATTTGTTGCAGTGTGTTGAATTTTAGGGGAACTTCACAAGGAATGGAATTCACCTTCAAATGAAATAATTTGGTTTAACCCAATGCCTGAATATTGAATTGTATATTGTATGAGAATTACATTTATTCTTAGAAGTCCGTTTACGGTTTTGATTTAGTATCCTCCAAAATAAAGAGACTTATTAAAATATTGAATGTACCTAATTTGGTAACCTTAGGTCAGTAAAAAGAATGGAGAGGTAAACCATATCCATAAATAAATTAACCATCAAAACTATCCTGAAATCCCTAACTCTTAAGTCTAACTTGCTCTATTGTCAATGAGGTAGTTCAGTAAAGTTTTTAATAAAAGAGGAAATGCTTCTATTTATTTTGTAAAGTTAACGAGTTTTTAAGTTTAATCTTTTACTTGAAGAAATTCTAGTGATAACTAGAAGAACATAATCCTTTAATTTGAAAAGTCATGTGTCAAACTGCATTGAGGAAGGTAGGTAATTATCAGTCCACTCATCTTCCAGTAAATAAAAAAGTGGCATATTACAATGTACTTTGGGTATTGAGCAGTTAGTGCTACTTAAATGAATAGTTTTGTGCTCTTTAGAGGATCTAACATTTAAACTTTTTTAATGTTAAGATAGTTATAGTGATATATCTTTGTGTTGTTATTGCACTTTTCACTTTGCTATATGATCATATATTTTGACAGCTTTTTGATGGTTTTATAAACAAAGATACTGTCAAAATGAAAAATACTAGATTGAGGACCGGGCATGGTGACTTACGCCTGTAATCCCAGCACTTTGGGAGGCCAAGGTGGGCAGATCATGAGGTCAAAAGGTCGAGACCATCCTGGCCAACATGGTGAAACCCCATCTCTACTAAAAATACAAAAATTAGCTGGGCGTGGTACCGTGTGCCTGTAGTCCCAGTTACTCAGGAGGCTGAGGCAGGAGAATCGCTTGAACCTGGGAGGCAGAGGTTGTGGTGAGCCAAGGTCGTGCCACTGCACTGCAGCCTGAACAACAAGAGCAAAACTCTGTCTCAAAAAAAAAGACAAAAAAAAAAAAAAAGGAAAATACTAGATTGAACTATATGAGCCTCATTTTTATAGTCAAAATTGTTAAGTAATAGCAACTTTATATGGTTTAGCCAATAAAATGTATTTGCTCTATCTGTGGACCACTACTTACATTATGCTTTGGTTAATCAGTTTTCTTGTGTTACATATTTTTGATTGTCAAAGGCAGTTTTTAACTTGATTATCTTAAATATCCTAAGCAGAGATCAAGTAGTTAATTAGTGATGGCAAACCTTTATGCAATGGTTTTCAAACTGCTTCGTATGGACCCTTAAGATTCTTCGGGGTTTTAAAATGCTTGAGTTGCATTAAATTTTTAAGTATGTTTTAACTTATTTTAAAATTGTAATTTAAAAATATGGGTACCCCCAAATATGTACACATAATTTTAATAACTGGAGTCTAACACCATTATCTTTCATTACAAAATTATTCTTGTGCAGGTCTTGAATTACAATTTGTTCTGCTATCTTTGTACAGATATTTGAATTTTTTTTTGTTACTGTGTCATGTATGAGAAAGATTGTCATTGATTGTGAAGGAACTGGCTTTTTAAAAAGAATTCCTTCCATATTTACTTAAGTTAAATGTTTACTTGTGAGAACACAAATTTATTGTTATCAGTAGTTGTAACTTTATTACTAAAATACTTGAAAGTTGCTTGGTATATTTATATGCTTTATAGTTCAGGTTCAATAGAAGATTTAATTTGTAAAAAGTGTTCTGCTGCTTCCCCCAACTCCCCACCCTAAATAAATACAAAACATAACTACTAATGTAGTGATACTGGAAGCCACAGATGTGGTTGCAGTTAGGTCTTTAACAGATCTTTTGATTTCAAAGCAGAGTTTTCTCTGTAAAATGTTGATAATTTTTACTTGCCTTACAGATTGCTGTATAGTTGGAGAGAGATAGATGTGTGTTAATGAACTTTATAAACTGTGTAAGAAAGAAAAAGGACAAGTCTATATATTTTTCCATTTTCCCAGACTATGTTAGTTCTTTCCGTCTTATGGAAATATATTTCAATACATACTGAGTAATTTGGTTAATACTCACTTTTCTGTCCTGTTTAATTATTGCCTGTAAATGAGAGGTAAAGATTATGCTTTTAGTCAGAATGACTTTTTTTTTTTTACTTATTTTTGATTTCCATATTTCTGTCTGTATTCCCTGCCCCTTTCCCACCCCTGCACTTAAATAGCAAGGCATTGACTTTTGATTCTCGAATAATTAAATTGCCTCCTTGACACTTCAGCAAATAAGGGGAATTGGTATTTAGTTTGAAAAGACTAAGAGTTAAGGAAAATTGTGCTTAATCAAAGGGGGGGTGGTAAATCTAGGGTAAAGCAAAAATTTTTAATTAGTTTAGGAGAAGAGATGGAAGTAAAAGTCTTTTAACCTTTTCTCCCCATCTCTTCAGCCTTTTCATTTTCTTCCTTTGAAATATTTGGATTATAATAACTTAAGTGTGTATTGACCTTCACAGTTTTTAGGGTGCTTTCACATTATTTCAGTTGATTCTCACAAACTGAGAAGATTTAAGTGGCCTGGTCTCAGTCATACAACTAATAACAAAGAAATCCATTTAATTCTTAATACTGCCTTTGTAATAAGCTGTTTCTAATTGTCCTCTGCAATATTGAGGCTGCTAGGGAATATCCCTACTCCCAGCTTCACCATCTGTGGAATGCCCAAAGATACCGAAGATTCTCCAGGTAATATTGGTTGGAAACACGAAAGTTAGCCATACTTTAAATACTATTGTAGATTAACCGAAGGAGTAGGAGAAGAGTAAGCTGGTCACTTTTATCTCTCTAACAGTTGTTTGGCTAATTCCTTAATAAGATAAAGCAGCAGTTCTCAAAGTATGGTCCTTGGATCCCTGTGGGTCCAAAACCCTTTCAGAAGGCCTGAGAGGTCAAAACTGTGTTCATAATTATACAAAGACTTTATTTGCCTTCTTCACTGAGAGCAAAAGCAGTGGGGGTAAAACTATGCTAGCCCCTTAGTATTAATCAGGTTAGTGGCACCAAACAGTTATCACTGTGTTCTTTACCACTGCACATTGAACAATGGGGAAAAAATTTCGGTATCACTGAATGTCCTTGAAGAAGCAGTGAAAATTTAAATTTTGTTAAAGCTTGACCTTTTTGTGTGCATTTTTTAATACCCCGTATGACAAAATGGAATGCGTATAAAGTGCATCCATTGCATAGGAAACTGGTTGGCTCAGGGAGAAAACTTGTGCAGTTGTTTTAGTTGCAAGCTGAACTAGCCACTTTTTTCATGTAACCCCATTTTTACTTGAGATAACACCTGTCAGACAAACTTTGGTTACTCAGACCTGGGCATTTGATAAACATTATCTTATAAATGAGTAGTATGACCCTGAAAATTCAAGAAAACTAATTGACACTATTTGCTGCCAGTGATAAAATTCAAGCTTTCAGGGAAAAGTTAGAATTTTTGAAAATATGTATCTGTCACCAGTAGCCTTAAAGCTTCCTGGTTCTTAAAGGCTGTCCCCTTGAGATCAAGTATGATATTAGTGGATGTAATTTTTTGATAATCTATAATAAAATTTGTCAGTATTTGAAAGATTTACATAACTCATTGAGCCAATATTTTTCAATTGACCAACAGAGAAAGACATTATTAATTGGGGTCTTTCTTTCCCTTTCAGCCAAGAGCAGCCAATTAGAGCATAATGGACAAGGTAATCTTTGGATCTGACCATTCTTTTTATCACTGACAATGATTGTTGTCAGTTGTTTTCCTCTAGTTTTCAGGATCATTTTGCTTATTTTTGAGGAAATGTTTATCAAAATCATATATGGGTAGAATCCATTTAAACCGCAAAATGTACAAGTGGATTTTAATATGATATAAACTGTTGAGGTCATGGATATGATTTCAGATACATTGCAATTAACCTTTAAGAAGCTATACTTGTTGAGTTTTAGTGTGGTATCAAAGAAAAATATTCACACTTATCTTCTTTTTCCAACTATATAGCTATCTCAGGTTCGATTTTTCACGCATAGTTCAATCAAAACACATCACAACAGATTGGGGAAAATTCAGCTGTCTTGTATTAAATAGACATTAAAGAGATTTGCAAAATGTAAATGTCACTCTTCTCACTTTTTATGTTTTGGAAAATACAATTATTCCAAAAAATATGTGATTTATATTATTTTGTAATAGATTTTATTACTATTTTAAATGAATTAAACATTTCAGAGTTTTCTCGGGTTTAATTTCTAATACAGTAAATATGGGCAGTTATAACCCACACATAAACAAAGGCTCTTTGGGGTCCCCAATAATTTTTAAGAGTGCGAAGGGGTTCCAGGACCAAGACATTTACGAACTACTGAGCCAGAGTTACTACTGATGCCAGTATCTGGTGTAATTCTATGGGGAAAATAAAAAGCTTAATACCACTGACAGAAAATATTGATAAAGTCAACTCAGTTACCTCTGTTTGGTGTGTGTATCACTTGCAGATGCTGCCTACCACCTTTTCAGTGACATCCTAGAAGCTTCTCTACTACCACAGTAACTGGCTAACTAGAAATGATCTTTCCCTAATTTTCATGAGTATCTTTTTTTTGATATAAACCAGGGAGGGAAAAAAACAAAGTTCCTTCACTTTGAAGGAATATTCTCCTTTAGTACTGTGCAACAGCTGAAGAAAGGTCAAATCCAAAAATTATGTCCATTATACCTAATTGATTGGTTCTTGGCTGCAAGGGAAAGAAGGACCCTGAGTAGCAAGGTTAGTCTGTTTGGCTTGAAAGCTGAGAAGTGTGGGAGAAGCAGCAGCAGAAGGAACAAGAAAAGAGAGAGAAGAGACAGAACTATTAATTCAGGGTACTGATAACAAGCATTGTTTGTATGTGGGAGTTCCTAAATAAATCCACAAAGGTATAGTGGACTTTCTATTGTGTGTGTGTGGTGGGTTTGCAGGGGTGGGGTCGGGGGGATTGTGGTACACTATACACAAAAGCTATGACAGCTAGCAACTACCTGCATTCAGTGTGGTCTTGAAGGCATAAGCATAAGGGTCTATTTACTGTGTCTGATTAGATCTGCTGAGACCTATAAGTGACTAGCTGTATCTAACTTGTCCCTTAGACATCACTGTGATAGGAGTACAGATGGCGGGGAGGAAGTGGAATTCACTATATAAAGTAAATACACTACCAAGTCAAAACGTTTAGTCATGTGTCCCCATAACAGTTTCCTTAAACCTGTGTGATTTAAACAATTTAAAATATATATCCTATATAATCTAAACCTGTAGTTACCATATAGAATTCCTATTTGTCTTTCAAAAATCTGAAGAAAGACTGTTCTTCAAAAGTCTGATGACATTTCCAAAAAGCCTTTTCTAATCTTCCAACTCTTCCTTCTCCTATCCTCTGGACTGCCATGATATTCAATTGCACTGCATTTATTGCACTTAGCATACTGAATTATAATTAACAATTACATAAACCTTTCTCCTACTAGGTTGCCTCTTATTTGGGATCTAGTTAATGGAGAGTTTATTGTTAGCAAAATAGGATTTTGATTTAAAGACATTTATTTTAAAAATATCAGTAGTATATTTATATTAGATACAATACAATATAGCCAATAATATGAAAACTTTTCTCATTTTCCAAAATATGTCTGTTCTTCTATGGCTTTATTTTGTTCTCTTTATAAGAAACACTTTCAGAAGTGCAATAGCAAAGATTATTTGAGAAAATAATCTTATAATGCATTTGTGCCTGGACTTCTTTGTTTCTTTGTTTTTGCTTTCGAGCATTTCATTATCCTTGTGGCCATGAAAATGTTTCAATTAAATATCATCACTTTTGAAGGAAATTCTAATAGGGAGCAAGAATGTCCCACCAAGAGACAGGGTCAAGACACCAGCCTTAGCTGCTGGTCTTTCTCAGAAATGTAAAGTGGCCATTGCTTTTAAATGGACACATGCTCCACTTCTTGGAATCTGTTAGTGTTTTATAAGGGATGGCTGTTTTTGAGTAGTTAAGGGTATACCTTCAAACTTCCAAGATTCTAGGTGAGCCTAGGGTTCCAGTTTGACTCTAGAATTCTGGCTTAGCCTTTCAGTCTTCCACTTCCTCACAAGCCCTTTACTTTGAAAGTCTCCCAAACCAGCTATGAACCCCTTGGCCAGCAGGCACTCCCTTGGTGAATGTGAAATAGAATTGTTCATAGGCCCAGACTACCCCATAACTAGCCTTTACTTTTTAGATCCACGCAGAAATGAGTCATTTATTGGTCTATGGACCAGTATATTGACTGCCCCTTGAGGGACACATGAATATTATGAGATATTTTATTCCTATTTAGGCTGGTTGAAATATCTTGCATTATGCTGCCCAACACTTCTAATAAGGTATGACAGGCATTTAACCTTATGTTTTATAAAGAATGTATTGAAAATATCATATGTGAATAAATATGACCAAAAATTAAAATGGCTGATTTAGGGCCGTATTATTTCTTGTACCATCAGAGACTTCTTAACAAGTATAAAATATGTATTTTAGTAAGACTTATTTTCTTTTTATTCTCTGCTAATTAATAGCTACTTGTAGTGGAAGGATATGTCCTTCTTTCTAGATACATATTTTATTTTTACATTGTCCTATACTGAAAAGATGGAACTAGTCAGTTGAAGAAATGAAATTTGTCTTTTCAGTTATCAATATATATGCTAAATATTAGAAAGATCACATTTACCTCATGGGTAACTAAAGCTGGGTTTTGTAGAAGATTATTGTAATTATCTGAAACTGTGACTCTTACTTCCTTTTTTTTTTTGGAGTCTCACTCTGTCACCCAGGCTGGAGTGCAGTGGCGCCATCTTGGCTCACTGAAACCACCGCCTCCCGGGTTCAAGCAATTCTCCTGCCTCAGCCTCCTAAGTAGCTGGGATTACAAGCACCCACCACCATACACGGCTAATTTTTTATATTTTTTGTAGAGACGGGGTTTCACCATGTTGGCCACGCTGGCTTCGAACTCCTGACCTCAAGTGATCTGCCTGCCTTGGCCTCCCAAAGTGCTAGGATTAAAGGCACGAGCCACCCAGCCCGGCTGTGACTCTTACTTTCAAAACACATTTTATAATATCTATAATGACAATAGCTTCTACTGAATACTACTTATGTGCTAAGCATTTAAACTCTACATATGTTATCACATTCAAGCATCACAATTAACCTGCGATGAATTATTACTCACGGTTTATGGATAAAGAAACTAGGGCTCACAGGGCATTCTTCACTTCTTAAAGGTTATATTACCAGTAAGTGACAGACTTAGGATTTGCAACCAGGTTGAACTCCAAAGCCTGGCTCATTATGCAGGTATAAACACTGCCTTGTCTTATATTTCATGTTTTTCTTTGTGTGAAAGGCTGTTATAAAGTGTAAAACTAATGAAACTTAATAGGACGTGATTATTCAAGAGTTTATAGGAGTGATTTCAAATTCATATGTATTGTATCTTATTTTTACATTAGAAATGCAAAAAATCATTTTATAAGATTAAATCTATTGAGAAACACATTAAAGTTCTTATTGAACAGTTTTATCCTATATAGTTATCTCTTTTATCTGTGTAAATCCTAATTATGTGACCATTCTTTCTTAACCTCAGGATTTTTTTTTCCTAACTTACCAGCATACTTTGCCCTCCTCCTCCTGCCAACCAGTCATTAATTAGTTTAATAACATTGAATCATTTAATACTGCTCTAGTGTCTGTGACAAAAGATATTATCTGGAAACATTTTAAGTATGTGTCTCGCGAATTGGACCTCTAAGAAATATTCTTACTTTTTGGTAAATTTTTTTCAGTAAAACTATTATTTATGAAGATAAATAATAACATGAATGCTCATTTCCACCACTCATTTGGCTTTCATTATATGTTGAGACAAAAATTTTGATTAAAGGAAGCAAAGAAACCCTTGGACTGTTATCATTCCCCTACCTACATCCCCTATAGTCTACAGAATCTACATCTCTAGAAGAGTTTCCAGTCTTACAAAGGGTTTGTGCTGGGGAGAGGGATTTATGGCGAGATGTGGTTCTGCTATTTATTTTAAGTTAGAACTCTTATTCTGAGAGTTTTCCATAGAAACACAGTAAGATATGTGGTTAAGTTCCAGAGTACTGTTAATATTACAGGTATGTTCAGGCATTTGTTAATTAGCCTAGAAACCTAACCACTGGGTATAACGTTTCCAGAGGAACATATATCCTGAAATTCAAGTAACTGCTTCACTAGAGACTGTCTTTCCTAACTTGTTTACTCAGCATTAAAAAGGTAATGATTTTGGCAAAAAAAAAAAATATTTTTTAATATGTTTACTCCAAGGATGTGCTTATCGGTTGTGCTGTGTCTAATAGGAAAACTGTGTTAATGAAGTTCCATCCAATATTTAGGTAGGAGTTGAAATGAAGAAAGAGATAAAGTTGGGTAATAATAAGCAGGGTGTTGGGACAACTGATGGCCAATATCAAGCTGGCTTATCCTTGTTCACTTTGTATTGACCAAGGTTTGGGCTCAGCATGGTGAATTTTAAGTGGGGTGGCATATTTGTTATTATTTATTTTTGTCTTTAAGGTAACACAAATGAAAAAGAAATCATATTTTACCTACCCAGAAAGTTCCTCTTTGATATAAAATTAGACATTTAATATGTATATCTTAATTTTTTGGTGTAAATTAGTAAAGTAAAACAAGTCAGTCCAGCAAATGTGCTCCAGTAAAGAAAAAAAAACTTAAAACTAATAAAAATAAAAGGCATTTAAGCTAAAGTAAGATGCCTTAGCACTAAATTCCATGTAATGTTCAAATTATTTTATCAAAACTGTTTTATATGTTACTTGAAATTAATGAATTCTCAGTTGGGGTGTGGAATACCTATTTGTGTTGTAGTTTTATTGTTTTAATAGAGTATGACCTATATAATTAACCTCATGAGATTAATTTTTATATTGTGTAGCTATTAAAAATAACTAAAGCTCTAGTTTGTAATATTCTTTAGGCAAAGTGCATTATTGAACACTCAAAATGTGCATAAACTAGTAAGTATTCTTTTGATTATACAAGAAACCTATTTAGTATTTGGTGCTCTTTAAAATAAGGGTAAATATGGCCGGGTGCGGCGGCTCACGCCTGTAATCCCAGCACTTTGGGAGGCCGAGGCGGGCGGATCACGAGGTCAGGAGAACGAGACCATCCTGGCTAACACGGTAAAACCCCATCTCTACTAAACAAAATGCAAAAAATTAGCGGGCTTGGTGGTGGGCGCCTGTAGTCCCAGCTACGCGAGAGGCTGAGTCAGGAGAATGGCGTGAATCCGGGAGGCGGAGCTTGCAGTGAGCTGAGATCGCGCCATTGCACTCCAGCCTGGGCGACAGAGCGAGACGCTGTCTCAAAAAAAAAAAAAAAAAAAGGTAAATCTATGTTTAGGTAGATGGGAATGTAGAAACAGTTTTTTTTGTAAAATTATACAGATTGCTATTTTATGCTTATCAGAATTCTACGTCAAATGCTATTACCTTTTATTGGCCTTCAGATTCTTAGGCAAGAAATGTTAAGGCTATAAACATTTATAAATCACTGAATACTATATGAATATCTTTAGTTTATGTATTTTGGAAACATTAAGTGCTCTCACCTGTTAGGCACTGAACAGACTTAGAATGAGAACATCAGAGTTTTTACCTACGTAGCGTGATGACTTGAAATTTATGCCTGGGTCTCATAGAGATCTTCAAGGTTATGCCTCCCAGTTGACACTACAGTCAAGAGTAGGATTTGGTAAACTTTCTGTAAAGGGCTGGGTAATAATATTTTGGGCTTACAGGCCATACACATAAGCACAGTAGTTCTTCTATAGTAAGTAATTGTAAAGCTTTGAACTAATTGTCTTATTGTCTTAAAATCCTAATTCTCTACCTACCTTCCCCAACCAACATTAGCATAGTGGTGCTCAAGAAATGTGTCATGTAATAAATGAACCTACACTTACTCCAGAGGGGACAAAGGTGGTACCTGATGCAGGAATATGTGAGTGTTGGTGTTGGAGAGTGTTGTGAGAGGAAGATTATTCAGCAGAAACAAACCCTTCCTCTGATGAGCAGAAGTGGTGGATGTCAGTAATTTAAAAATGGAAAATCAAGTCATTCAGAATACTTTTTATAGGGATAATCTTTTAAAATTGCACACTGAGCATTTAATCAATGTAATTAATATGGCACCATTATCTAGGTTGCACATTTGTGAAAGCATCAGTATATGATGCGTTCCATGGTTGGGATCTAATGATACCCAGATCAAGCCATGACATAACTAGTGCAGTGTGCAAGATTCAAGCCCTATTCAGTCAGAATTCTTCCTTTGAAATGAGGATTGACAATTAAGCTTTTTTTTTTTTTTAGATGGAGTCTGGCTCTTGTCGCCCAGGCTGGAGTGCAGCAACGCCATCTCAGCTCACTGCAACCTCCACCTCCCGGGTTCAAGCAATTCTCCTGCCTCAGCCTCCCAAGTAGCTGGGATTACAGGTGCCCACCACCATGCCCTGCTAATTTTTGTATTTTTAGTAGAGACAGTGGTTTCACCATGTTGGCCAGGCTGGTCTTGAACTCCTGACCTCAAGTGATCCACCCACCTTGGCCTCCCAAAGTGCTGGGATTACTGGCATGAGCTACAGTGGCTGACAGTTAAGCAGTTTAATAATGTATGCTTCAAATTATATTTGACAGGGAGTCCCCTGACTAACTCTTGTTATAGTTGTGCAGTTTTATGATTACATATGGGAGAATTAAATGCACAAAATGCATACATTGATATGGGTGACCTTTCTTATCTGTCTTTTATCTTGTGAAGTAATCACTAATCTAAACACATGTGGTTTTAAAAAACAAATTCACATGATGTATAAGCATATAGTAGTGGAAAATATTTTCCTTTTTTTTTTTTTTTTTGAGACAGAGTCTTGCTCTGTTGTCCAGGCTGGAGTGCAGTGATATGATCGTGGCTCACTGCAACCCCCGCCTCCAGGGTTCAAGCGATTCTCCTGCCTCAGCCTCCTGAGTAGCTGGGAGTACAGGCATGCACCACCACACCCAGCTAGTTTTTGTATTTTTAGTAGAGACAGGGTTTCACCATATTAGTCAGGCTGGTCTCGAACTCCTGACCTCATAATCCACCTGCCTCAGCCTCCCAAAGTGCTGGGATTACAGGTGTGAGCCACTATGCCTGGCCAGTATTTTACTCTTAATTGATGTTAAACTTTTAAACTACAAGACATCTGTGTGTGTTTTTTTTTATCTTGCCTCCTTTACTAATTATTGCTAATATCTATGTGATTTTATCTTACTTCCTTTACTAATTATTAGATTTTTATTAGAGCTGTTGTGGAGAACATATTTGTCACAATGGAAAATGGAATGAATTGATAATAAGCACCTCAATGATAACTCCATTTGTAGTTAGATATAAATTATTTATAGAAACAATTGGATTTTTAAAAACACTGAATAAGAAATTACCTAGGATGTTGCCATCAATGTGCTGAAGCATTTCATTTTTCATTTTAGAGTGCTACTAAAATTTGAACTCATTGTGACAGTGTATATTTAGTAAATTTTGCATTTAATAAACTACTGTGTTATCATTCATAAAAAGTGCCATGATGTCACAAAAATGAAGTAATATGTCCTCTAGCAGTCCTAACCTGTCCATTGCCTTTTCATTGATAGGTATACATTACATGACTGTCAAAGAGGTGTCCATTGTTACTATAAAAGGCCATTTCTTTTTATTCTACCTTTATAGTCATCTTAACACATTTTATTGTTTATGGATCATCAACTATTTGACAGAAGGTGTAGAGCACTTAGAAACTAAAATGCAGTGTGCTGTCTATTGTATATCAATCAATCTAAGATAAAAGATTTCTAAAATGAAGACATAAATCAGTGGAAAAGCTAGATTGTATTCACAGAAACTTGATACATACCTTTTCTAGAGCATATGTGACACATAATTGGTTTACAGTTATTTCTAGGAAAAATTCACATGCAAATACTAAGTTCCTCTTCATTATTTTATGATAGATATTTGTTTGTCAAGGCCAGTTGAATTCATAGGGGACACAGACCGCTTACTACATGTCAGGTATTTACTTTCCTGAATGTCATTGTAATTCAGCAGTTCACCAAACTAGATAACAATTTTTAGGAATTAACTCGGTCTTCATTGAATTAATATCTTTCCCAAACTGCTATGATTGACTGTTCCTACTTCCCCTCCCCCAGACCGGAGCTATTGTTTTATTTAAAATGTTTCATTTTGAGAAAGGTTGAAGTATTAACCAGCAAAGAATAACAATTCCGTAGGCGAATCAGTTTGTTTAATGTCTAGGACGATGGTTCTGCAGTGTGGTTCTAGAACCAGCAGCATCAGTATCAACTGGGAGTTTGTTAGATTATTACCCCACCCCCCACCCCTAGACCTGCTGAATCTTTTGAAATTCTGGGGATGGGACCGAACCATCTGTAGTGTAACAAGCCTTCCAGGTGATTCTAATACTCTAAGAATTTAGTACCCCCAGTCTAGTAGTATTAACCAAATGCTTCCACAAATGAAAATTGTTTACATCCACTTCAGTTTCAACATGCATTATCAGTTGTTTGAGATGATATTGGCAGCACCAGTGCTAGAATCAGGAAGATTCCTTTTGCCTATTTTAAAAAATGCAGATTTGAGACCTTCAGATATAATATGCTCTCACTGTAAGAAAAATATGTCTTATTTTATTGTTGCTACATTCTGAACTTTAGCTTGGGGAAAAAGGAATTGGGTTTTGAAAGCTTGTTTACGACTGAAATCAAGTGAAAATATCTCTTGGACGTGCTTGCTTACATAAAAATAAGCGTTTTGGCACTAACATTGGTAGACTCTGGTAGGTCTTTCCATCTTAGATTATTTTTATTTCAAGGAAGATTGATATTTTAAGCTTTCATAAAGAAAACTTTTTTTAATCAAAGAAGAAATGATAACATTTGTCCTGATGACAGATTTGGGATTGATATGTTGTTTTTTAAAAATTCTTTTGAATCTCTTGGACAATATTAAATACATATATATATATAAATTATGGATGTTCTGTTTCACCTATAGTAGCTTACTCTTCAATTAAAAATGGAGTGTCAGAAAGTCTCCATTTGGAGACAGGAGGCCTACAAATTGAAACAGAAGAAACCCAAGGCATGTGTATTATATATGGACCATAGGTAAGTAGAAGATTGCTCTTTGAAAAGCAAAGATTGTTTCAGTTAGTTGCAGTTCTATCTAGGACAGTAACTATAAGTCATTTTATTTTGTTCTTTGGTTGTATCTAATTTTGAGGTAATGGGTGTTTTCCTCATATTACCTCTAAGTTAATACTACAATTTAACCTGTATTGATGTTACTTATGTGAATAACGGGCTGTATTAAATTACCCCACTTTAATTCCAAAGTTCCTTACGCATGGGCTGCCCCAGAAGCATATGTAATTACTTAATTCTAAACCATGGTAGGTGATGCTTTTCTAGTGACCATTTTTCTATCCTTCTGTGAGGAAAGGGCTAATATAGTACCTTAAATAGAACTGTCTCCATGGCAATGGACAGTCAGCTTTTGACTTTGAATCTCATGAAAAAAGAACATTTAAAAAGCATTTTCATGGTCTAAAATAGCAGTATGGCAAAAGTAAGGTATGAGAATATTTCCTGTCAGTTATTGCATGACTGGTTAAGGTAGCAGAACTTTTATCTTTTTTTCTTTTTTCTTTTTTACATAGGACTTTTTATTTGAGTATTTTGAAATGTTACCGAATTCCTTCTCTGAATTAATGAATGATAATTATTATCTTCAGATTGATAGAGAACTTGAGAAGCTTAGATATAGGATTGGGTCCATGCCTGAGAAAAAAAGAGTTGCCTAGCTCTGGTTGTAATTTTACTCTCATAAAGAATAAAAATACTGACTAAATTATGGGTCATTCATAATTACATTTAAACAGAACTATCTCATGGAACACTGGAAGCAATAACAAGATTAAAAATAAAAGCTTAACAAATTATGCCAGTTTTTTTTCAGCCAACTCCTACGATTTGGGGTCTACAGATCACCTATCCTATTTAAAAGACTCCACTGGCAGCTTGCCTCCCTTGTTCCCTTTTGCATCCACACTTACTTAAAGGCAGAGCCCTTTGATTCTAGCTGCTTGTTCACCTAGCTTTCAGTAAAGGTCAATGACAGTGCTGTATATTAAAAGCTAGAGAATAAGACCACATTGTCATCAGTAATCTTACTTTGTCTTTTTCCTTTCTATAGTTGTTTGCCCCTTGACTAAATCTTATCTCAGTATAGGGGTCATTTTCAATTGAATCAGCTCTCATCTTTAAAATATCAGTAAATGCTTAATACTCTGAGGTTACTGTTAATGAGGGAATTGGTTAAACAAATTATGTGACATAAATACAGTGGAATACTGGGCAACTGATCTGTGTATAGAAGTGGACAGACATCCATAATATGTTATTGATTGGAAAAGACCAAGGTTTTTTTATCTTTTAGGACTATGAAGATTTTTGTTTTCATTTAAAAAAAGATAAATAAGGAATCCAAAATTAACAGTATTAATTTCTGGGTGGTGGGGTTACAGGAGATTATTTTTACCATCTACTTCATTGTCCTTTGTTTTTAACAACACATAATTTATAAAAGTTTAAAAAGCTATTACTGATTTGAAATAATAGAGAAGAAGAGATAAGTGATGGATAGTACAGAGAGCAGATTCAAATGAGATGGCAAATTAAAGATGCATTGAGATAAAGACAAATGTTCACAGGTTTAATAGATATCCAAAGTAGCTATGGGTAAATCACCAAGGGAATAATAATGTGTGTGTAGGAGGCTAATGAGGGCTCAGATGCGTAGACATAGATAAATACAATCTGGAAATGAATGAAGGTACTGTGCCTATCTATAGCATATTTTTTTATGTTGTCATATCAATCATTCTCTTTAGGAATCTGATGTGCTTATTAATATTTCATCAGAATATTAGTTCGTTTCCTTAATTATGAATTCAAGAGATAGCTGCAATTGTATTGCTCTACTTTTATACCATATGGTAGATAATAAAACTTACTAAATTTCAGGAACTTAAATATATAATCTGAGCACTGTGTGTTAATCTAGAGATATTATCTATTAGGAACTGAAATAGAAAAAGATGGCTACTTTATAAAATAATATAATTTTAGAATTATTTAATTAATATGTATGCTAGGATTTTTGAAGACTCAAAAAAGGTGTATGGAGTCTGTCCTAGGTTTTAGAGAGCTTACTGTGTGGTTAGAGAGAAAGATGTTTTCTAAATAACTATAAAGATAGCTAAAAATGGAAAACTATACCTTTTGACTTTTTGTAGAGGTTAATAGATTATTATGTATCTTCACTTGTGAAAGCATGGATAATGTTTCAGTTAATTTAATACATTACCGTATGGAAAAGAAGGGTAGTTAAATATTAAATACTTGTTCTTATGTTTAAGGCTTAGGTATGTGGTTTCAGTGGACTATTTTTAATGATTTTTAAAAATATATATTTGAATTCTCAAAAATGCAAAATGTGTTATAGATAACATTATAGAGTATCTATAACCAGTTATTTTATAAATGGGTGTTTTTTACTTAAGTGGCTTTACTTTCCAATTTTATTTTCCATTTCTAATAGGATGGGTCATTTGTTGAACAAAATATCGAATTAAGGACCTACTTTGAGCCAATTGATAGTTTTCTAAACCCAGCCTATTCTGTAAATCTTTTCTTTAGCTTGTAAGACAATTTCTAAACATGTTGTCTAGTTGTGTTATACTAAGGAACTCAGTATTGCATAATTCTAATAACAGCAGTTACTTTTTTTTTTTTTGAGACAGAGTTTTGCTCTGTCACCCAGGCTGGAGTGCAGTGGTATGATCTCGGCTCACTGCAACCTCCGCCTCCTGGGTTCAAGTGATTCTCCTGCCTCAGCCTCCTGAGTAGCTGGGATTACAGGCGTGCGCCACCATGCCCAGCTAATTTTTGTATTTTTTTTCGGTAGAGATGGGGTTTCACCATATTGGCCAGGCTGGTCTCAAACTCCTGACCTCGTGGCCCACTCGCCTTGGCCTCCCAAAGTGCTGGGATTACAGGCGTGAGCCTTTTATAGTTGTATAGATGATGTCACACTCTTAAGAGCTTTACAGATATTTATTCATATAATATTCTCACTGCCTATTTTAATAGCCTTCTATTCACCCACTGCTGTGGGAGGGACTGCCACTCTTGGGTCATGGGGGTGGCTGAACATATAATACCTAACACTGGACAGATGAGATCAACAGTGGTTTATTAGTCACATATACTCACAGTCCAGGGGAAGAGGACACTGCACACCATGCAGTGCACTTAGAAGTTGTATTCTGGAACAGAATGAACAATGAGGGGCAGTGATAGACAGGCTTTCTAGAATAAAGAGGGTGAGATGCCCCAAGTTTCTACATGAAGCTATGATTGGCTTGTTTACATAATTGCATGAACTGGAATACATTTCTATGCACCAGGAAGTAATTAATGATTATCTGGGATATTTATTATTCTTTTCCACTATAATTGTGTCAGAGCATCTTATCATTTCTCTTGATAAAACTGGGTATCTTTTTCTCTGAATTTTTCACATAATGCAAGTGTAATTGTAAACTAGCTGCTTTTGTTTTTTCCTTTTTTTTAGTCTGGCCAAACCTTTGATATAAAGAAGAAGAATGTTTATAGAGTATTATTTATAATGAACTCTATGTCCTAATTAAAAGCAGATTTACCAAGTTTGGGTTTTTCTCATTCCCTTTATCTTGCCTGTGAACTTTGTCAAATTAACTTTTTAAAAATACAAACTGTTTATTAAAGAGTCTTGAATCTAGTATATTGGAATAAGTTTCTTTAGTCTTCCTTTCTGTTTTAATAAGAGCTATGCTTAAGTGATGTAGTGGTAGAATGCAAAATGCTCACAGTTCTGCTGTAACACTTAATGAAAATTTGTTTTAATTGATGTATTAGGGAATGATTTGAGCATATCAGTGAATTTTGTGTATTAGGATACATACTTCAAACATCTACCCTCCACCTTAGTTCACCAGTGTATTATGAGCTCCATCCATTCATATCTGGTGTTACATTGTTCCGTCTTATTTCAGATCATCCTTCTGCTACTGCTTCATAATTTACAGGCTGTAGGCCTTGCAGTAACCACTTCCATAAGCAATTTTCTTTTTCAAGGTAGAGTGCCATATACATATATATTTTAATTGTACTTTAAGTTCTGGGATACATGTGCAAGAAGAACGTGCAGGTTTGTTACATAGGTATACATGTGCCATGGTGGTTTGCTGCATCCATCAACCTGTCATCTACATGAGGTATTTCTCCTAATGCTATCCCTCCCCTAACCCCCTACAGGCTCCGGTGTATGATGTTCCCCTCCCTGTGTCCATGTGTTCTCATTGTTCAACTCCCACTTATGAGCAAGAACATGCGGTGTTTGGTTTTCTGTTTCTGTGTTAGTTTGCTGAGAATGATGGTTTCCAGCTTCATCCATGTCCCTGCAAAGGGCATGAACTCATCCTTCTTTTTTTTTTTTTTTGAGATGGAGTTTCGCTCTTGTTGCCCAGGTTGGAGTGCAATGGCGTGATCTTGGCTCACTGCAACTTTCGCCTCCTGGGATCAAGCGATTCTTCTGCCTCAGCCTCCAGAGTAGCTGGGACTACAGGTGCACACCGCCACACCCGGCAGATTTTTGTATTTTTAGTAGAGACGGGGTTTCGCCATGTTAGCCAGGCTGGTCTCAAACTTCTAACCTCAGGAGATCCACCCGCCTCGGCCTCCCAAAGTGCTGAGATTACAGGTGTGAGCCACCACGCCTGGCCAAACATCCTTTTTTATGGCTGCATAGTATTCCATGGTGTATATGTGCCACATTTTCTTTATCCAGTCTATCATTGATAGGCATTTGGGTTGGTTCCAAGTCTTTGCTATTGTGAATAGTGCTGCAGTAAACATACATGTGCATATGTCTTTAGAGTAGAATGATTTATAATCCTTTGAGTATATACCCACTAATGGGATTGCTGGGTCAAATGGTATTTCTGGTTCTAGATCCTTGAGGAATCGCCACACAGTCTTCCACAATAGTTGAACTAATTTACACTCCCACCAACAGTGTAAAAGCATTCCTATTTTCTCCACATCCTTTCCAGCATCTGTTGTTTCCTGACTTTTTAATGATCATGATTTAATCATGTGTTTTTGATTTGCATTTCTATAATGACCAGTGATGATGAACTTTTTTTTCATATGTTTGTTGACCACATAAATGTCTTCTTTTGAGAAGTGTCTGTTCATATCCTTTGCCCACTTTTTGTTGAGGTTGTTTTTTTCTTGTACATTTGTTTAAGTTCCTTGTAGATTCTGCATATTAGCCCTTTGTCAGATGGATAGATTGCAAAAATTTTCTCTCATTCTGTAGATTGCCTGTTCACTCTGATGATAGTTTCTTTTGCTGTGCAGAAGCTCTTTAGTTTAATTAGATCCCATTTGTCTATTTTGGCTTTTGTTGCCATTGCTTTTGGTGTTTTAGTCATGAAGTCTTTGCCCATGCCTGTGTCCTGAATGGTATTGCCTAGCTTTTCTTCTAGGGTTTTTATGGTTTTAGGTCTTATGTTTAAGTCCTTAATCTACCTTGAATTCATTTTTGTATAAGGTATCAGGAAGGGGTCCAGTTTCAGTTTTCTGCATATGGCTAGCCAGTTTTCCCAACGCCATTTATTAAATAGGGAATCCTTTCCTCATTGCTTGTTTTTGTCAGGTTTGTCAAAGATCAGATAGTTGTAGATGTGTGGCGTTATTTCTGAGGCCTCTGTTCTGTTCCATTGGTCTATATATCTGTTTTAGTACCAGTGCCATGTTGTTTTTGTTACTGTAGCCTTGTAGTATAGTTTGAAGCCAGGTAGCATGATGCCTCCAGCTTTGCTCTTTTTGCTTAGGATCGTCTTGGCTATATGGGCTTTTTTTGGTTCCATATGAAATTTAAAGTAGTTTTTTTCAATTCTGTGAAGAAAGTCAATGGTAGCCATTTAAGTGAGGAATTACTACCTACCAGCCAACCCATATGCTCTGATAGTTATAAACACATTCCGCACACTGATGATCATGCAGCTCTTCTTTTAGAAGAAGAAAATGTATTTTTTGGAGATTACATTCTTGGGAAGGAACAGCTGTATTTGAAGTCCTGTCATGATTACATGAACTCTCTACAAAACAGTTACGTAAAGTTAAACCTCACTAATATATACAGGACCAGTAATACTTCATGCTGGAGCTAAAATTATTTAATATATTTCTAAAATAAAAATATGTGAGGACAAGTCCATACGTTATTTTGGAGGACTTTCAAAAGTTATTCATACTACTAGATTATAAAGGTTATTCATATAAAGATTATTTAAAAGACTACTCTCACCATTTACATAAAATACCTTAAAATAATCCCTTGATTCATTTTTTTTAAAAAACTAAGGAAAGAAGAAAATCATTGAATACCATAAATCCTGACAATAAATAGATTATTATTATTTCTTTTTTTTAGAGTATGGTATGCTTTGTTCACTGGATCATTTAAGAAGAACATATATTGGCTGGGTGTGGTGGCTTATGCCTATAATCCCAGCACTTTGGGAGGCCCAAGCAGGTGGATCACTTTTCGAGACCAGCCTGGGCAACATGATAAAACCCAGTCTCTACAAAACAAAACAAAACAAAAAAAACATATAGTATAGAACATTGAAGAGAATTTTAGACATATTTAAAATTACAGTTCTTCTGCTATTAAATTATGTAAATTATATGATATTATATGATATATATCTACAATAGACCTTTTTCTAATCTTGGTTTTATAACATTTTACCAAAAATCCAGAACGTATCAGTTTATTAATAGGTTAAGTAAAGTTATTTTTAAAATAAGAAAACATTTTTTAAACTAGCAAAATAATGGGAAAGTAATTTTAAAGCATTTAGCTTATTTTCCTTCTGAAAACTTTCTACCAGCATTTAGAATCTTTCACAGCATTCTGTATAACCATAGAATGTTAATGCAAAAAGGCCCCATGGAATGTCTCTCATTTTTTAAATGCGAAAATTAATTCCTTGAAAAATGATCAAAGCTCTGATCTTTTCAGTGCTAAGAAGGGAAAATAACTCAGGTTTTAGTACCTTTTTCATTGTATCACCTTACCTCTAGTATTCAGGTATATATTACTTTGTTTATTACTCTTTGGGTGTCTATATCTAATTTTACCAAGTAGTTTGTAAACCCCTTTAGGCAGTTTTTATACTTTCTGTTCTTAAAAGAGCTATTACATAAGCTGCTTAACAATGAATTTAGTTGGTACATACTGATTGGTTGGTTGATTTCTTTGATTTGAAAGTGTTTTAAACTTAGAATGCCTAGTGCAGGCCTCTGGTGTTCACTGATGTCCTTTCAGTACTTAAAAAGTAGTAATGTTGGCCGGGCGTGGTGATTCCTGCCTGTAATCCCAACACTTTGGGAGGCTGAGGCAGGTGGATCACGAGGTCAGGAGTTTGAGACTAGCCTGGCCAAGATGGTGAAACCCCGTCTCTACCAGAAATACAAAAAAAAAATGCCTCTGTAGTCCCAGCTACTTGGGAGGCTGAGGCAGAAGAAATGCTTGAACCCGGGAGGTGGAGGTTACAGTGAGCTGAGATCATGCCACTGTACTTCAGCCTGGGCAACAGAGCAAGATTCCGTCTAAAAAAAAAATAGTAATGTTTAGGTGATATGAATGACTGTTTATTTTGAGTTAACTGAAAAACTATTGATTTAGTACACTAACACTGAAACCTTAAGTACAGGCTAACAAATCCTGTTATCCTTAGTTAAGTTACTTAAAAAAGAAAGATAAAGAACAGAAAAGGGCCTGAATAGCATCTGTATGCAAACTAATCTGGAAAATGGGAGGAGATATCAAGAGAATGACAAATTAAAGGAAGTCTTTGTGATCATTAGAAGATAATTACTTTCACAGATCTTAATTATAGCATAATTATAGCTTTTTCTTTCTATCAAAAACTGCACTCTGAGAATTTTCTTGCCAAAACAGGAATTGAGAAACTTTGGATGTTATGAAGTAACTCTATTAAATTATAAGAGTGTGTTTGTGTGTGTGTGTGTGTGTGTGTGTGTGTGTGTTTATGTGTGTGTGTATTTTAGGACTGGCATAAATCCAGGATGCCAAAAAACATTTTAAGGTGGTTAAATAGTTCATAATATCATTAAATGTATAATAGGCTGAGTAATATATAGAAATAGTATGTTGATTATCAATCAACATTTATTGGGCACCTGATTTGAATTAGTCATTAAGATAGAACACTTCTTTTATAATTAAATTAGTGAAAGAGAAGATAAACCACTTTTATGAGGTTTATCTTCTCTTTCACAAAATGATACCAGGCATCATATAAATGGGAATCTGGAAGACGGGAAAACTCACTGTGGGTTTGAATGAGTCAATATACAGAATTTAGGAACTGTGTTGAGGCTTATGTGAAGTGTTCATATAAGGGAACACTTGGAAAACAAAAGTTGAAAAGTTAGGTTAGGGGCCAGAATGTTGGAGATCTTGCCTTTCTTCCTCTACTGTCCTTCCCCCAACTCCACCCCCTCAATAAACTAAGGATAAAATGATAGGCTAAACTGAGGTAGTAGTAGTAGAAATGGAAAGCAAATTAGACTCACTGAGAAGTTTGTGAACAGGTGGTGAGATAACCTAGTATAAAGTCGTTATTAAATATTAGAGTGTAATGTATAATAAAAGTTTGGGTCTTTAAATGCAAATTAAAATAATGAAACAGTTGATTCTTGACAGTGCTTTCATCTCCTTGAAACCCATATCCTTCCACGTTACTGTCTTATAAGCATAATCCCTGGATTGCGAGTATCAACCTAAATCTAAGCTGCCTTATTGTGTGAATTGCTTTTATATCAGTTGGTGTCACCATTATTCATCCATACAGTCATCTAATTCAGAATTCTGTGAGGAACCCTAGACTTTCCTCACTATTTTACCCTAATATTCCATTAGTCACTCAATTCTATTTAGTCTGCTAACTAGCTGTCAATATAATTCCTTTTCTTTAATCCATACTGCTTAATTAACCCAAATCTTCTCTTTCCTACATAATATAGTAGCCTACTAATAGCTCATATTTCCCCAGCCTCCCCCACCCCACTCTACTTTCTAATGGATGTCAGAAATATTTTCTTAAAAGACAAATATAATTATTTTACTATTGCCCATTGTTTATATAATATCAAAGCTCTTTACTCTGACATTCATGATGTGACTCTTGCCTATGTCTCTAGCCTTATTCCCTGAGAAAGTTTCAGGAATCATGTAGAACAACATAGTTCCCTCGATGTGTCATGTCTTTGTATTTTATATTTCTTTTTCCTGGTATTGTTGTATCCACATAGACTTAACTATCCTTTTCTAGGTATCCTGACAAATTTCTGCTCCTTCTCAAGATTTATCTCATCTGGAAGGCTGTTTTAGTCCATACTCTTGCAGGCAGAGTGAGGCTTTCCTGTTTTGGTTACTCCCGTTATAGCTCCTAACATACATTGTAATTGTGCATCCATACTTATTTACCTGGCATTTCCTTGAAGTCAGCACTTGTGCTTCATTTATCTTTGTATTTTCAAGTACTTAGTTCAAGACTTTCCAGAAAATGAGCTTGTCTTAGTCCATGCAGGCTGCTATAACAAAAACCAAAGATTGGGTGGCAGAAACAATGAATATTTATTTCTCACAGTTCCGCAAGCTGAGAAGTCCTAGATCAGGGTGCCAGCAAATTGTGTCTAATGAATGTCTGCTTCCTAGTTCATAGACAACTATCTTTGCACTCTGTCCTCAACAGGGCAGAAGAGGGCCAGGGAGCTCTTGGGGTCTCTTTTGTAAAGGGCACTAATCCCATTCATGAAGATTCTACTCTTATGACCTAATTACCTTCCAAAGGCCCCACCTCCTAATACCATCACATTGGGGGTTAGGATTTCAACATATGAATTTTGAGGGGGGGACAGGAACATTCAGTACATAACACAGGTTTAAAAAATAATCAAATGAATTAATAATTCTTCTTTTTAAAAGTTTACAGTGTTTAATTTCAATCTTAGGTTTATTAATATTTATTTTTCATTAACTTGTATTATAAATTACAAAAACTTTGTTGTAATAATTGTCATTTATTTAAATGCCTATTTATCTCAGGTACCTTGCTAGTCACTTAAAAATTATAAAAATTTCAAGTAACGCAAAAGCAGAAAAAATAGCGTAATGAAACTTCATAAACCCATGACCAAATTTAATATTGGGAAGGTTTTATCACTCTTAACTTCCTCAATCCTGTGTTGCTATTATTGCTGCTGAAATAATTAAATCTCAAAACTCATTTTCTTCTACCTGCTGTATACTTTAGTATACATTTCTAAAATATAAGGACACATTCTTATATAACTGCAGTGCCTCCCAGCTTTTTGAATTTGCAGCAAGGGGGTCAGCTATCAGCAGGATCCAGTCGTACTGGATGAGGATGTCTTTGATCTGCTTCTTAGAAGCCTCATTTACGTATTTCTGGCAATAGGCTACCAGGGATTTGGAGACATACTGCTGGATAGCACAAATCTGAGGCACATGACCACTACTTTTCACATAGACACAGATGTCCACACCAGCAAACCACTCCTTGCCCAGAAGCAGAGGGGTCAATAATTTTTAAGACTATAAAGAGGTCCTGACATCAAGACGTTTGTGAACTGTTTACTTAAATGAGCATAAGAATGGTTTTAACTCTGATTACAGTAGGTTTTAAGTTTACCTGTGTACATTAAAGCACAATCTTGTAGTTTTCTGCTTATAGACTCGAGGATTGACAAAATAAAGCAGAAATGATGTCTTCATGCATTTACTATACAGATCAGATCTGTTCATTCTATTCCAGGTAAAAATGAAAATGTGACTGCTCCTTTCAAAACTAGGAATAAAGACTTCTGTTCTTTTAAGTTTTATTAAAACTGAAGCTTAATGTAATTCAAAATAAAATCAAATATACTTGAATTTACACAGTTGTGATCCCGGGAGGCTGTGTGAAAGGTACTTTCTCAATTTAAATGAGAACATGAGTTCTTATTTCTGACTCAGTGCGTAAAGAAGTACTGGTTTCCATATGGCTAAATGCTTATAATTTGTTGTAAATCTCTAGAAATCAAATGCATTTAATATATTTCCCTGATTCCTCTAAGCTGAGTAAGTGACTTGTATTTTATCATTGTGTTTTGAAAAATGTGAAAACCATCCTGTCATTCTGTTCCATTGGAATAACCTAAAGCCTTTTGATTTTATAATACTGTAGTCAAGCTGGTAGATGCTGAATATGGAAGCTTGATTTAAAACTCCACTTTTCCCTCATACACCAAGATAACTACATTCACAGCATATTTTTGTTTCTCCAAAAGTACTAGTAACTATCAACTATCTACTGAGTAATATTAGAATGTTATATAACTATAATTGTCTCTAATGGGAATTTTACTTCCTAAACCTTCCAATTTTAGTTTCTTTTCATCTAATTGAGACATTATTTTAATAGGTAAAGCTTTCTAAAATTCAAGGTGAAGTTTTATTGTTACACAATACAGAAACTTTAAAAAAATTATTCATATAGAAGTAAAGACCTTCTTAATACTTTTTTGGGACCAGATCTTATAATTAGTGGTAGAAAAGCATATTGTCTTTATGTTACTAAGGAAGCAATAGTTAAGTGCTTATTATGGACTTGCATTATCTCAGCTACTAAGATTTATAGTTCTCTCCTCATTTTCTTGTGCTTTAGCTCAAAATTTTACTAGCATATTCAACAGCTATATTTTGTATCTCTATAGCTCTATAAAAAGTGTTCAACACTTAAAAGCTTATACAGGAGGCTTTGTTGCCCAAGATTAGTGTCACAGCATGGAATATTACTGATTTTTAAGAAAGTGGTACAAATTATGGGAAATTATAGATACTATTTGTTTTAATAACTAAGAAAATAAACAAATAGGCATCCAGAGGGCACGTGGAAGATAGTAAGTAGATTGATGTTTAGGACTGTGTTTTATATATTGGTTTAACTTATTGGTATTTCTAATAAGAATACAGAGAACATTAATTTCCTTAAATCCACAGGATGTTCTTGTTCTGTTCAAGGAGGAGAAATGGATGAAAGAGCCTACAGCCAGACTCCTATCTCCTTAATTCAATTCAAAAAATATATGAGAATCTATTATTTTCACTTTGCTGAGCTGTAATGCTACAGATATTGTGTTAGAAATTGATTCTACTCTTTAAGGAGCTTATAGTCTGAAAGGAGCAATAAGATAATGATATATGTTAATAGCTATAAGAGAGAGAAAAAATATAACTGAACCTTAAGAAAAATAAATTTAAAGCTTTCATAGGAAAGCTTGGGAGTTGGCAGGAGAGAAGGAAGACCAAAGGAGTTGGTATTTGAGACAGGGCTTAAAGGAAGTATGGATAGCATTTCAACAGAGAGAAAAAGGGAAGGCAGATCCTCAGGAATACACTGGTTCAAATATATCTAATTTCCACAGAGCACAGAAAAGACAAGTCATTTTAAAACTACCAATTGCCTTTTAAATTTACAGGTGACTGTAGCTTTGATTTACATCACTCTGTGGCATTACATGGAAAATGGAAAAAGTGTGTTCTTTGTCACTTGCCTCTGGGTGACACTGGACATGAATGTGATTTTAGATTTATTTCCAGTTTAAAGGACTAACTAGTAGTATAGTGCTAATGGTGTAGCTTAAAGACTGTCCTATAGCATTTGTTCTTAATTATTTCCACCTTTGTAGATTTGTATAATTCTGGGGTCATACAGGGTTCTAGAGCTACCTTGAAGTGGTCGTTTTGTTTTTAGAAGCTTGTCACTCCATAGTCAATGTATAAATATAACAACTTGTTTGCACTTAGAACAAGTTCACTATGTGTTCTAATGAGTAAAAATTAAGGGATTTTGTTACTAGCCAAGCAAAAGCTTATTTGGAAGCTCAGTTATACTGCACTGCAAATTAAACTCATTAGCTGCCCTTTGCTATATGGATATACGTTTTTAATTCTTCATTCTTTCAATTCTTTCAGTGCTGGAATGAATCCATTCATCTTTAAATACTTAACTGCTTCTACTACAATGAGTACTACTGCCAGTTTCCACTAATAATAGCAGTACTCATGGCTGCCATTTCCAGAGTACTCACTAGGTGAGCTTGTGTAGCTTTGGGCTCACAGTTAGTAAAACAAGTAAAATTTATGTAATGGTTCTTACCAAATGGCACACCAAGATTTTTTTTTTATGAAAGTTACTTAATCATAATATCTCATATTATTTGTTAGAACTCATTCTTTTGGAAAAGTGAAATAGAAAAACATACTACTATGCAAATGACCACTATTACGTAAAGCTGTAAAAACTAGACCAGAAGTTTACCTCACATGTACACCATTCTAAGGTTGAAGTAGTCAAAGATGAACAAGTTACTGACCGACCGCCCTACAAAGAACTGATGATTCAGTAGAGAGAGAGGAGGTAAAGAAATTGCTATAATACAGTTGATAACTCTAGTACTTTTGAGTGGAAATGTTTTGAGAATTCAAGTTAAAAATCGAATTTCATATGTATTGTTGAAGAAGGCTAGATTTCACACTATTAGTAACAAGATCTTTCCTATGTTCCTCAAATGACTCTATCCAGAGGTAAAACTGTTGCAGGAAGGACTTGATAGCCTTGGTTTTAATAGCTCAGTTAAAAGGAGTTCACTCTTAAAGTCTCAGGCCCTTAGGATTAGATGAGATTCCCCATTATGAAGGAGAATTTTGAGTGCTCTTTGGAGGGTCAGTGAATTTCTGACACCCCTGTAATATCTGCTGGGCTTCTGATCCTCAGTGGTTCCTTGAACCACTCTAGCTTCAAGTAAGAGAAGAGATGCTGGTGTAATTTAAAACATTCTCACCCCTGGTGCCATTGCCATTTTCTGCTTTTAGATCTTTTCTTATGGAATAATCTTGGATCTCAGTTATTATAATCTGGTGAACATCAATACATATTTTAATATGGTATAGAAGTCACATTTTTAAAAATTATCTCTTGGATTTTTCTTTTAGAGATAGTGGGAACTGAATTTATGTTCCAGTTAGTGACTGGCCTTTAAAGTTAAGTTTACTGTAAAAGTACCAATCCATTATAATTCATTTAAAACCTGTTGTTTTCTCATCTAGGGTTACATCAGCATTATTTCATAGCATAGAGCTGCCTGTTTATACCTACTTTTTTGTCGTTGTTGTTGTTGCAGTGTTTCTGCTGAAATGGAACATCTATAACAATAAAAGGAGGGTCAAAAACTGAATTTACTATTTGTATAGACCATTTCAATTGGCTTTCTTACATTCGTACCTAAAAATTTTGTTTGGGGCATGTGTTTTGTATTTAAGACATTTTGTCATTGTAGTGTATTTAAAAAAGAATGTTGGCACCATTAAATTATCTTCTAAGGATATCTTTAAAAATTGTGGGGTTAGTGTTCTCTATGGAGTCAAATTTTACTTTACCAGAATATTTTATATGTTGAACAGATTTTCCTTAAAAAAAGATCCTTAAGTATTTCTATGTAAATTAATTACACATTTTGCTCCCCTACAGAGATAAATTATAAGCAACATTTACATTTTAGTGGATAGAAATGTATGATTTTGCTTTTCCACTTTTAATAAAATACACTGAAAAATAAGTGAAAATTAATTTTAATAATTTATTTTAAAGCATTTAATAGCTTAAAGTGCTGCAATTAATTTTCTTTGGAAGTCAGTCTTTTTAGGGGAAAGTAATTTGCTGATTACTCCTAAAGACTCACAATTTTAAGAGTTTCTAACTTCCAAATACAAGTATCTTAATTTTCTATTGGGATCAATTTATAACCTTTAAAGGGATCTAATAAGTTGCTTAGCTGTTAAGTGTCAAAATAAGTGATTTTCTAAATATAATTCATCCTCATCCTTTCAGTGTTTTGTTTTCCAGCAGATAATTACTTAATAGGTATAATCTCAACTGATGAATTTCAAGCATAACTTTTTTCAGCTATAATGAGGTATCTGTAAAAATAAATTTTCCTAATGGTAACATTCTTGAGATTATAAACCTTACAAAATAATCTCTTAGAGCACATACAAGTGACACATAGAAAGTGTGAGTTCCTATTTTATAACTAGTTTTTTTCTTGATTAAAATTATAGGATTTCATGAAAAATAGCTAATTCTGAAAACAAATCACGATAAAGTTATTACTGTTTAAAATTTCTTAAGTACTTTTATATTCCTTTTTTTAAACTCAAGTCAACATTTTAGATAATTTATTTCATTCTTTTTAGTTAGTGATTGCAAAGTTGTCATCAAATTAAGACTCTGAAGAATGGTATCTCTCAACTTTTCTGTTATTAAGATTAATTGGTTGGTTTTATTGGGTTTTTCAGTTTTAACATTCAAATCAATCTTTTATTTCTATGAAAGTACTTTAGTACATGTTTATTATGCTATGTTTATTCCTGATTTTGTAGCCATTTTATATCTTTGCATTATCCTAGCAACTGAACAATATTAAAAAGCTATACTATACCATAGAACTTTTGGCAATGGTAGAAATAGCCTAGATTTGCATTGTCCTGAATGGTATCCACTAGCCACATGTGGCTGTTAAACACTTGACATGTGGCTAGTACAATTGAACTCTAAATTCTTAACTTTACTTAATGTTAATCAGCTTAAATTTAAATAGGCACATGTGGCTAGTGACAGCGAAAGAAACTCAAGGACTTGTTTTGGTTTTTCACAGAAATAAATAAGATTTATTATTTAAAAGCCATTGTATAAGATTCACTAGATCTTTGACTAAATGATCAAACTGATTTATTCCCAAAAATAAGATAGTAGCTTTAGCTTAAATACTTAGAGAAAAACATAGCAATATTATTCCTCAAAATTAGTGCAGCCACTGCATATTTTCACTTATAGCACAGAGCAATCCTTGAATTTTTCTAATCAGGCAGCATCTGTTGAGAAAATATAGCTGTTTTCGTTTTGGGTTCTTATTTTTTTTTTTTGACATTGAGGAAAATAAGCAGAAGAAAAATAAAAATATTTTATATTATGCTTTGTGTGTTTTACATTTTTATGCGGTATCTTCTCAAAGCTTCCCAACAATGGGGAAAGCTACAGTCTAGAATTGATATTATTCTCACTTGTGAGGGGAAAGGTTTCTTGGCATGAGAGAAATCTTACAACTGAGTAGGGGGTGTGGAAAGGATGACTTAAAGATTTAGTTGGTAAAAGACAGTTATAGGATTTAGCAACCATTTGAATGCAGGGCCCTAGGATAAAGAGTCGAAGATAACTGTGAATCTGAGCCAGGGTTGCTGGTATGTATGGTGATTTTATAACCTACAGAGGAAAGTGAGGAGGAACAGCTGGTTTGAGATAGAAGATTCATTTTAAACATGTTGATTTTAAGGTGCTAATGTTGCATCCAGGTTATGTCACAAAATACCCAAAGCCAGACTGGAGGGCGGAGAAGAACTAGTGAGTTCTCTAGATAAAAAAGATTCAGGAGGCAGTTCCATGGGTTGCTCATTTTCATATCATATGCCCTTATTTTTTCCTTCATCTGCTCCATCGTCTTCCCTACAATATAGTCACCGTAACAAATTTGAGTAGAATTTTGTTTTGTGTAAAGAATATGGTAGCCATAGAAGAGAACATTGACTTGAAAGAATCAATATTTATAAGGAAGGAGTTGCAAGGAACATCTAGGAAACATAAAAGTAAATGATCAAAGAAGTTAATGGGTTGGGTGGTAAAGTGTTATGGAAGCTCAGCAACTCGGGAGGCTGAGGCAGGAGAATCGCTTGAGCCCGGGAGGCAGATGTTGCAGTGAGCCGAGATTGTGCCATTGCACTGCAGCCTGGGCAACAAGAGCGAAACTCTGTCTCAAAAAAAAAAAAAGAAAAGAAAAGAAAAGAAAAGGAAGCCCAAAAAGAAGAGAGTTGCCCAGAAGGAGGTAGATTTGACTTGTGCAAAGAGGTAAGAAAGCAGGGGATTACATAGGGAGAATCTCAGCTGTGATCTAAAGACTGTGTTTACATAAAAAGCAAAAGGTAGAATGGTGGTTCCTAGACCTAGGGGTAGGGAGAAATGGGAGTTGCTGTTCAATGGCAATAAAAGTTCAGTTATGTGAGATGAAAAAGTCCTAGACCTCCTCTGTACAACATCATGCATATAGTTAACAATACTGGGGTTGTACACTTAATTTAAAAGGGTAAACCTTGGGTGTTATTTATTTATTACCACAAGAAAGACAGAAAGAAGGAAAGAAAGTGAGCGTGCCCTTGATACTTTTCTGGGGACTGTAATGTAAGCAGAAATTGAGACAAGGGTCCTTGGAACTGGCTGATAGTTTTTTTTCTTCCTAATTTGCCCAAATAGGACAAATAGGTTGATTGGTTCAGAGCATTTCTGCAATTACACTAAAATGCTTGGTTCTGGGATTGAGTAGGTGTGACCATCAAATGAATAACTCTGTGGAGCAGTCATTTAACATTTCAAAAAGTTATAAAAATGTCTGAAAATGCAATTTTAAAAAAGCAAAACCAAATGAGTCCAGAGCAGCACTGTCCGGTAGAACTGTCGGCAGTGGAAGATGGAAATGTCTGCACTGTCCTGTAGAGTACACGTGGTCCTATGTGGCTGCCGAGCATCTGAAATGTGGTTAATGTGGCTGAGAAACTGTGTTTTTAACTTTATTTAATTTTAATTCATTTAAATTTAGCCATATGTGGCTGATGCTTACCATGTTGGGGAACGTAGGTCTAGAGACTTTAGAAAAGTTAGTATGAGTGAAGTAGGAACTTGGTCCTTGGACGTTTGGGATTTGAAAGAAAGGCGGAGGAAAGGCATTATAATTTGACCGGAACTCTAGCTTATGGTCTTATCTTAAAAAAAAAAAAAAATCAATCTTTTGGATATAGTCCTATCCTATTTCTTTTGTATTTGATCTCACTGACTTTAAAAGCATGCAGAGATAGAAAAGTGGGTGGAAACAAATTTTCAGAATGAAATGTGTTTAGAGTAGAATTTATGAACTTTGATCATTTTTAAAATTGTATTTCACCTTCCTATGAATAGACAGAGCAGCCAACTGAGACAATACAGTAGTAGAGTCCTTGCCAGAAAAGATTCTCCTTATGCAGAAGCAGAAACTAGACTGATCATTTCAAAAATGGCAACATTAAAAAATATAATTGAAGAAGAATACATGATGTTAAAACTTAAAAATTGTGTTAGTTTTCTTTTATGTTCGGTATATAAACAAATATTTTAGGTCGGGCCGTATTTTCTCTCTCCTGGACTATCACCAGAGCTTCCCAGCTGGGATTTTTCCCTCTCAGGCCCAGGGTCTACATCACCCTCAACACTATTAAAAACACAGATCTGATCCACATCTCTGCTTAAGAACTTTTTACTACAAATAAGCATACAATAAAACGCTTCAAACACGTTTTTGAATGCTGCTTTTTACTTTTGAAATTAGTGAGTTAAGTGGACATTTTCTCAGCCGATGAAAATAAAATTGGTAAGACATTTTTGTTAGCATATTGGCAGTAAGCAACAAGAAGTTTAAAGATACTTATAACCCAAACCATAGTAAGTCCACTTCTGGGAATCTTCCTAAAGAAACTATCGTAAACACAACAAAATATGTCCCAAGTCTCTTTATATGAAGGTGTTCATCACAGGATTACTTATAATAGTGAAAACTGTATATAACTAAAATGTTCAACAGTAGGAAAATGACTTAGGTAAATGATAATTGATAAATGATGTCTTCTTTCATCACTTTTTATATGCATCTGCGATGGTATATGTCATACGCCGTAGCTGGTTGTATGCATTCTGCCAATCTAATTCTTATTTGTGTCCTCACTGCCTAGCACATTGTAGATGCTCAATTAATGTTTGCTAAATAAATGAGAAATCAGTGTTGACACAAATGAAATTGAGTTTAAGTTGCTTCTTTTCAATTGCTAAACACTAAGAGATGTTATATTCATTTAAGTGCAGTACCTTTCAGTTCCATTTATAATGAAAATGTTTTTTTCAGATTTAAATCTCTCCTGTTCCGGAAAATATTTAAAGTAATAATATCAAACATTTAAAGGTAAATTTAGTTGCTAACTATATCAAATTGTGATTTTTATCAACAAATTTAATAAATCATTTTTTGTTTCCAAAATCCCATTGTCCATCTTAACGTGAGTTTATATTTTGCTCCCCCTACATGTTCTCTAAATTTTATGTATTTTTTATTATTTAAAGATTTCGATTTATCTCCCTGTTGAAATTTTTTTCCTCAAACCTCATAATTTTTCCTCATAATCAGTTTTTCCAGCTGCTTTGTTCATTTGAAATGAATAGTTGTCCAGAAAATTGCTTTTCATATACTACTTCATTAAGTTTGTTGTTGTGGTGGTTTTGTGAGATGAGGTCTCACTCTGTCTCCTGGGCTGGAGTGCAGTGGTGCGATCATAGCTTACTTTAACCTTGTAGTTCATTGAGTTATACAGAGAGTGTTCGAAATTTTTTTTTTTATATCTTATGGAGACTAGCAAAAGGAAGAAACCTGTTATTTTCCTTTAAATTATCTTTCTGGGTAAGTCTAGATTTGGTTGACATAGACAAGAAATACCAATATTGGAATCCTGACTTCATCCTCTTAACATGCAGTCCTCCAGTGTACTTGACCAGGAGATTGAGGCCTTTGTCATAATTTTGTAAATATAACCTAGATGCCTAGTTATTTCTGAAACTTTACCAGGTTAAGAGTATTATTGTTTAATATATTTATTTCAATAGAACCCCCAAAATTGATGAAGATTGTGTGCAAAGCTCATGAGGGCAGAGAGCATATCTGTTTTCCTCACCCTGTATCCTCAAAGTCTATCACAGTATCTGATTAGGCTCTCAAAAAAATCGTGTTAAATGCCTGACTGCCTACTTTCACCAATTTGTTTTGTAACTGGTTCCTAATGAAGTAAAGGATTTAAGAGATTTAAATAACTATTTTGTGTTTGATAGGCTGTTTGACTGTAAGGACCAAAAAAGACTCAGGTTACCTAGTAATGGGGGGAGAAAGGGAGGGTGAGAAGAAGGACCCTATTCTCTGATTCAAATTTTTATGGCTTATATCGCACTTAATGAGGATACTAAAATATTTTTCAATTTAAAAAAGTTAACAAATTTTTAAAAACCTAAAAAAAAATCAGCATTCAGACATACCATTGACAATCTGTCAGTTGTTAATACCACCAATAGAATAGCAAGTGGAACAATAAGAATTACTGTATTCCCCATTCTTTATATTGAACTAACCTCTCCTTCTCTGATTTTTACATTTTTCTTAAAGTTTCAAAACTTCATATTAGATATGCTTATTGCTATTTTAGGGAAAAAAAGCAGACTGGGTAATTGCTTTGAAGGGTTGTTATGTAATCCTCTTTGAATTTAACCTTTTATTTAGTTTTCAAATTGATGTCTAACAGTATACTACTATAAAACACAATTTTATTATGGAGGTTAATGGTTTTCAGGCATGTCAGATGTGGGCTTAAAGTTTATGGTGTAGACTGTGACTAAGGGATACGACATTTTGAGGAGGCTGTGCTGCACTTAGCACTATGGTAGGTGTTTGCCCCATTATCTCATCCATACAGTGGCCCTATGGGTTTTCTTTGATCTGAAACCCAACACTTACTCTGGTCTCACATAATTTAATTTAATTATTTATTCTCTTTATTTTAGTACCTTAGCAATAAATGTGTACAAATTTAACATTTCTTAGAAGGTCATCATTGATACATAAAACTTTTCTTTTAAAAATAGGATAAAAGAATCAGAGTGTCTCAACCCTTGACAAGAGGACCAAGTGCCTTTATTCCAGAGAAGGAAGTAAGTTTATCTGTCTTAAAATATAAAAAGTAAGATTTAAAAATAACTTAACTGTATCAAAGAATATCTCCTGTTAATATGAAAGTAGGAATGAATTTTGCTTTTGAGTTTCTTGTTCACATGTCAGAAAACCATGGAGATATTTTCTTTTCAGCTTCACAAATATTTACAGAGTGCCAATTATTGTCTTAAAAGAAGGGACTAGTAGAAATAGAATAATACCAGATCATTGCCAGAGTCAACAGTTCTTTCATCATCAGATCACCTTTTTAGTGACCTTCCCACCTAAGTGCAGATCCAAAGTGACAGTAACATTTCGGGAGCTCAGTGACAATAGCTGATCTTGGTGAGGATGATGCACCATGCACTGGAGAAGCTGTCCTGCTTATGCCTATTTTCCTCAGATAGCTTGGGGCTGCTCTAAGTTGCCTACTACATATAAAGACTTCCTGAAGCATAGTCATTTTTCACAGTATATATTTGAGGATAATCTGGTTTTTAGGATCTATTACATCATATGAATCTATTAATGTATCTTAAGCATCCAGTTAGAACAAACTTATGCTGGGAAAGCAAAACAAAAATAACAAATATTCTACTTCTAATTATATGTGGTTCATCTGGATCCCATTCTATTTTTAACTGTCTTGGTCCCTGTAGTTGACAAAATGGTGGGGAAGTGAGCAAATCAAAGTATACTTGGCTCCATAATGAGTTACACCATTGTAGTTAACATTTCCTCACAATTTATACTTTTCAAACATTATGTTTCCTTTGGGATTAAATTTCCCTAAGTCAGTAGTGCCTTTGTATAATGTGTACTTATTTTTCAGACTGTGAAGCCAGCTCTGAAGAGTAAACAGTTTCTTAATAGCAGTGTGGATGTTTGGAAAGACCATTAGTCTGGGCTTTAGGGGATCTGGATTCTAGACCAGACTCTGCTATTAATAAAGTGCATGAGCTTGAATTTAATCTTAAATCTGTTTCCTTATCTCTAAAATAAGTCTAGAATTCCAATTCTGAAATACAAATAAACAATGAACCACTCTTAGAATTATGCATCTCATGTCCATTAACTCCCACAGGGTTGAGTCTTTCTACAAGGTGCTAATAAACTCTTAACACCTTCAGAACCAGTTCTTGGTGCGATGCCCAAACTGTCATTGTGTATGAAGCTATATATAAATAATCTATTTTTGAGAAAACTCTTTTGATTTCCTAGGATGGAGAATGTCCATTTCAATAACTTGCCTTGTTTTTAGTAATTATTATTGTTAGGCTCAAAATAGGAATGACAGTATTCTGGTGTCCTCGTTAATTTTTCAATTAACACTTTTCTAAAATTTATTGTATATGCCTTTGTCCCTGAAAAGACTTCAGAAAGTTTTTTTTTATGTTAAATCACAAAAGCAAGCAAAGGATTAGACTGAAAATATTAGTCTAAAAATGATGTGCTTATCTTCATAGGCTGATGAGATGAAATTGTAAATGTATGTAATCAGATGCTACTGCTTGTGCTTTACCACACATTGGTGTGACAATGGCCAGGCAAATGGACCCTGAAGAATCTACCTAATACGCCTAGCAAAACAGATGGAAGCTTCTTTTCTTCATTCATAGCTGTGTGTATAATGTTTGATAATTTAACATTTGTTGTTTAATAAATTGTGGTACCAGAGCCAAAAATGAATGGTGCTTTCTTTTTTTATTTCTGGTTCCAGTATGAGCAACTGCATAATTTCAGTGTCTGTTAATATCAAATGAATATTCATTTGCTTCAATAGTGGCATAATTTATGTAAACCAAGGGTGTGTTTATGTCTCAATAGTCATTTTGTTTTGTTTTTTTTGGTTATAAGGTTGTCCAAGCAAACACAGTGGATGAACGTACTAACTTTCTTGTGGAAGAATACTCCACATCCGGTCGTCTGGACAACATCACACAGGTCATGAGTTTACACACTCAGTACCTGGAGTCTTTCTTGCGGAGCCAGTTTTACATGTTGCGCATGGATGGTCCCCTTCCTCTACCATACAGGCACTATATTGCAATAATGGTGGGTGCTTATTTTCCTATGTTCACATAACACCTTCCTCACTTATTCTTTCTCCCTTCCAAAATAGGCATGTGTCCTTGTGTGTGTATAGAGCTACGTATAATTTATGGACATAAGAACTGAAGAAGCCTATGGCCTTTTGGATACCAAGTGTCTTGGGTACATTTGGAATATGTTAAGCCACTTAATGCACTGAATGTTTCTCATTTAATTTTCAGTAAAATCATTTTTCATATTTAATCTCTTACAAATAAAGATGCTTATAGCATGCAAAATAATACCCCACAAGTTTTGTCTTTGCCCTTGATATCTTGTTTTTATACAAACACAAGTTGTTTGTGACATTTTTCTTAGTAATTTTATACATAAAGAATATCACTAATTTGGCCAAGTAAGAGGAAAGTATCAGTCAGCATTAATGGAGAATCTGAATGAGAGAAGAATTCTTGAATGAATTATAACACTTCTAAGTATAGTTCTGATTACAAACTGATTAGTTATTCACAGGCAATAGAGGTCAGAGAGGAGAATTATAAAGTTTTGTGTGTGTTGGACGTTAATGGAGAAAAAGAAGAACAAGAACATAATGAAAGTGCTATATATTTGGAGAAGTTGGGGAAGAAACTGGGCTGACAGGGCTGTCATAACTAGCCAGGAGTTAGGAGATTAAGTTTGACCACGTTTGATGTGATTGTCTTTTTTATAGTCTCACTGAACTTTTACACAACAACAAAAAGCAACATTCCATGTTTTATTGAATGATGAACTTCACTGAGGCTGTAATTTTAGCTTAAGGTTTTGATGACACTAAGTCTGAAAGCAGACTTAGAATGCTTGTAAAATATGGAGAAATAAGATGTAGAGAATAGAAAGAATAAAATAATACTGTTTTACTGAGAAGCAGCCCTGAGGAAAAAAGAGGTCAATTGAGGGCTGATTCTGACTGCATAGGAAGAAAAGGGTCAGTGAGCTTCCATGTCATCTGAGTAGGAAGATGTGTACAAATATGACTGAAGTCATATTTATCTTAAAGAGGATAAGAGAAATAATCAAATTAGGATGAATCCTGAGTTGTTAGAATATAAGTTAATGAGATTTTATTATGTTTTAAGTAGAATGTAATAGGTATATTTGTCATATTGAAATGGACCTGTATTTCCTATTCATAGCTAGAAAGTGGGCTATGGCTTAAGCTATACCAACTTCCAAACAAGGAAATAATTGGCTTCATGTGGCAATTATTTGCTTATACAAGTATCAGCTTCATGTATTGAATCTATTACATTATTATGATGGATGTTTTAGAAAAAGGATTCTGTAAGAAAAGAGGTACTGGCTATAAAAATCATTAGCTCCATCTGAATTATTTGTTTAGAAATAGTGGAAAGAAACTCTACTGTGATTCTTTTATCAATGAATTTTTTTCTTTGTGCTTTAGGCTGCAGCTAGACATCAGTGTTCTTACTTAATAAACATGCATGTGGATGAATTTTTAAAGACTGGAGGTATTGCTGAGTGGTTGAATGGTTTGGAATATGTGCCACAAAGACTGAAAAATCTTAATGAAATTAATAAGCTGCTAGCACATCGACCTTGGCTGATCACAAAAGAGCACATTCAGGTACTGAATGTTTCTTTGAAATAAAAAGGAATTTGCTTAGGACTTAATTTTAAATATGTGTATATTAGGAACTTGGAACATAAATAATAGTGTCTTAGTATGTGTAGAAAAGATGAGTTTAGAAAGTCAGTTTAATTTAAGCACAAATGAATACTTCTCCTCTTTAAATGATCATTATCTTCTACAACTACTTTGGTGAATGGCTATGAGAAAATTTGGTTTCTATTTTTAAGTAGTAGATAAAGAAAATACACTAGCATGATAGGATGCCTGGGATCTAGTCTGTACTCTGTTACAAGTTTGTGTCCTTTTAGTAAATTAACTTCTATGGGCTTCAGTTCTCCCTTCTACAGAATGAGGGAGCTAGATTAAATGAGTTTTAAACTTTTTTATAGTTCTAACATTTCATAAGTTTTAGATTCTCAAAAAATGATTTTGCAAATAAAAAAGTGATTTGCCAGCTGGTGTGTGAATGCTTAAATGCCTTTTAAAACTAGAGCTTAGACGAGAAATAGAGTTGTGATTGACTAAGAGCACTTGTATTTCTGAAGGCGCTTCCATCAAAGGCCTGCAGGGTGAGGTCATTATTCAATATGCTTAGCACTATTCTTGGCACGTGGTAACTATTCAATAGATGGGACCTATCATCTAAATTATCAGTGGAAACCTTTGTTATTTAAAATCTCTGTTCCTAATGCATAGAAATGTCCTTGGTTTTTGGATCCTCTTGTTAGACTACATTTTTGTTATTTGCCCTTTCAACCAAACATAGCATTTATCAATCTGCATACTCTCAGATTTTGATGCTGTATCTGGGAAACTGTGAAGCATGATACTGTCTTAAGATTTATGTTCTGATTTGATGATATGTTAGCTAGATAGGGGAATTAATCATTGTTTTTAATGTCATGTCTTAATTACTTTGTGCCAGATACTTTTGGTGGGTAAAGATAAAGACCCTGCCCATAGATTTGCTTGGAGTCTAGGGGAGAAGAAGAACAGGGTAATGACAATAATCACAGTACAACAGTGCATGAATGTATGAATAAAGAGAATGGGACCAGAAAGTTTATTTTCTGAAAGAGGTAACATTTGAGCTAGGTCTTGAAGAATAAATAGGAGTTTTCAAGTACAGCAGGGCAGTTCAAAGAAAGAATAGAGTATTTAATATTATGGTATATTGGAAGAATAGCCAACAGTTTCAGATTATTGAAGCGTAGCGATGTTTATGTAAGGTGGGAACTGGGAAGAATTGAGATCATATTGTATGACCCAGTGAATACTGTATTAAATAATTTGTATTTTATTCTCAGAAAGTTATGGTCTTCAGGGTTATGTTATGGTACTCAGGAGGTACACAAGAAAATTTTCCAAAATATTAACAGAATATTTGTGTATGTGTGTATATTCTTATCTCATTCTTCTAAATTTTTGTATTTGTGTATTTTATGTTTTTATTACAGTACACATATAAATATTCTATATAAAATATATTTTATGTGTATAAATTTACAAGTAAATATACATAATATCTGGGGTTGGACCTTTCTCAGTTGTTACATTTGGAAGTACATTTGATCACAAGAGCTTGGAGATCAATATGATAGAGAATCGAGAATCATTAAAGGTTTTTGTGCCAAGTTGTAATATAAATATATTAGGTGATTTAGAAGATAAATTACAGATTGTACAGACTGGAAGCAGTAGACCAGTCATAGTACTACACCTGAGAGGTGATTTTTTTTTTTTTTTTTAAGCCATGGGAGACACATAGGAAGGATAAGATTCTAGTAATGATTCTGCATGAGAGTAAGTAGGACTTTGGTGACTGGCAGGATGTGAGGATGGAGAAAGTGGGTGGGACAAGAGAGTGACTAAGGTGTCCTTCTTCATGACATGAGCATATACAGGCTGACAACAACTAAAAATGACATCCACAAAGTGATGTCCACTTACTAAAGGAAATACAGGTCTGTAACTCAAGATAAAGTGTGAGTTAAAAGTAAAATTGGATAGTTGTTTACAGATAAGCAAAGGTCAGGTTGAAGGAATGAATGGCCCATCCAAGGAGATACTGTACAAGGAAGGAAGATTGTGGATGGAATACAGCAATAGAGAAAGATCTTCCTCAGGGTAGCAAGAGTACTTCCCTCCCCAAAATGTGGAATTGTTGAAGTCAAGAGAGATTAATGTCAAGAAGGGAGAAAGTAAACAATGTAAATTCTGCAGAGATCAAATAAAATAAGGACTAAAAAGAAATAGTCAAATTGGGCCATTTGGAAGGTCATGTATAATATTAGTAAATGTAGCTTCAGGAGTTTGCTTGAAAAAGAAACCAGATTGTAATGAATCTTTAAAAGTAGAAATGAATGTGAGGCAAGAAATTAGAGATGGTGAGTGTTGGCTGTCCTTTCAGGTTTAATGATAATCCTGCAAAGATTGGTGAGGGCATTGTAAATTCTAACAGTCCTTTTGGAAAGCTCTTTGGCAGTATTATCAAAAGTCATAAAAATATTAATACACTTTGTTCTAAAAATCCTATTAGGAAATGTTTCTAAAATAAGAACAAAACTATAGTATGAAGATGCTATTTATAGAAGCAAATAAACAAAACAAATTTAGAATATGAATAATGGTATAGGAAAGGAGAAGTAGTTATATACATCTGTTGATATACATGAGAGGCCTTGCTTAAAAATTAATATGGCACTGTGGCCTAATGAAAAATGAACATGTCAAAATGTCAAATTTGAAAATCAGAACAATATAGATACATGTGTGGTTGTAACTATATAATTGCTTATAAAAAATAAAAGAAAATATGTAAAAGAGTGGTAGAATTTTTTTCAGTCAATATTGCAACCATTTAGTATATTTTGTGGCTACAAGGTTAGGTACATACAGATGTAAAGCAAGTATATTTTTCTGGTGTATATTCTTTTATTATTCAATAATGACCCTCTTTATTTACATTATTACAGATTGTAATAATGATATTTTTGTCTTAAGATCACTTTTTAAATTTTATTTTTTAATTAACACATAATTGTACATCTCCATGGGGTACATAGTGATATTTTGACAATATATAATGTACAATGACCAGATTAATTAGGATACCCATCATCTCAAACATTTATTATTTCTTTGTGTTGGGAATGTTCAATATCCTCCTTCTAGCTATTTGAAACTGTATGTTATTGTTAACTATAGTCATCCTACAGTGGTATGGAACACTAGAATTTATTCCTTCTATCTAGCTATAATTTTGTTCTTTAACAGATCTTTTCCTATCTCCCCTGGCCGTAGGATGATAGAATTTGACTGATTTTCTTTTCTTTTCCCTGAGCTTTTGGTAATATATTAAATTATATATGGTGCGTAGTTAAATAGTGGGTAGTAAAGCAAAAGAAAGCAGTTTTATTTTTGTTTTGTTTTGTTTTGTTTTAGCCATTAAGTAAGCCAAATGAAAGTTTTAGATTTGGAAGGAGGGAAAGAGAGGGATGAGATTCCCCCTTACATACACCAGACACACACACACACACACACACACACACACACACACACACACACACACACACACACACACACACACACAGTGAGAGATAGAGAGAGAGAAAGGGAGAGAAAATGAACACCGATGGGAAAGAATCCCTGATGGATTAATTGGTGGAATTCACTCTTGGACAAAGTGGAGGAATTACTGTTTTTAATGACTTCATTTGTGATCCATCATTCAGCTGGAGGGTCAAGTGAAATACAGAATATGAAAAAGTGCTTGGAAATTTTTTAAATTCTTATTCAGATGTGAGGTAGTATTCTACAATTTCTGTCGTCTGCTGCAGGGTCTTTCTCCATTAGAAGGTATCTAAAGGATAACTGAGTCTTGACTTGCTGAATTGGGGTTTTTCGTGATTTTGTAAGATGAAGTTTCCAATACACCTTAAAATGAATGGTTTTGTTCGATAATCTTTAAAGTCCTATCTAGCTCCAGTGTTCTTTGATTCTCTAAAAGTATTTCATTAAAATAGCATACTATATAAAAAATGCTTTGGAAGCAGAAGATTTATTGTATAATAAGGGATTTAGAAGACACTACAATGTAATTATATTGTTAGGTATGATAGTTTTAATGGCACATTGGCCAAAATCATATCTTTAACATGTGAAACATTTTTAAAAGAGAGTTTTAAGTTTTATTACTCTAAGTGGATATATGAAAATTGGTAGATTTTCATTGAAATTGATTTGTAGCATTCTAGAATTTTTATATTTGCTCTGATTTGCTTTCTCATTTCAGAAACTTGTCAAAACTGGAGAAAATAATTGGTCTCTGCCTGAACTGGTACATGCTGTGGTCCTCCTGGCACATTATCATGCTTTGGCAAGCTTTGTTTTTGGTAGTGGTATCAATCCAGAGAGAGATCCAGAAATCTCCAATGGATTCAGGCTAATATCAGTCAACAATTTCTGCGTTTGTGATCTTGCTAATGACAACAACATAGAGAATGCATCTCTTTCAGGCAGCAACTTTGGGGTTAGTTTTCTTAGCTATTTTTCTTTACTATTTTTGCTTTAAACTTCTAATATTAAAAATATCTAGAGAGAATTTTTCTCCAATTAGATAGGATATTATATACTTAAAATATTTTTGCATAATTTTTATTACTGTAAAAATTTGGTACCTGAAGTTCTGATTTATTTTAAAGAGGCTTTTAAAGCAAATACATATTACTGCAAATCATAAAGACTAAACAGTGATGCATTCTAGTGATCATAGGCTTTTAATGTTAGACCCTTTGGACAGTAGATCCCAAAACAATATACTTGTATGTATAAGATGCTGGAACAACCAATGGAAAACATATCTTATGACAGCAAAAAGTAAAACAATTGTGCTGCCTCATTTTTTAAACTAAACTATAATATTTAATATATACCAAATGCTAGAATTGTAGATTTTATGCACACACATATACAGTTATAAACTTCTATATTTATAACTAAAAAAAATCATACTTCTGAAAATGTTGGAATCTGTCATGATTTCCTTTGAAATTGGTGAAAAACCGACTTAACTTCATAACTGTGCCTGTTCCGCTGTACATAGTAAGGTGACATTTGGAGATGGAGATATTTACTGGAACACTTTTAGTATGAATAGCACCCAACATTATCTTATCTGTTTCCAGATTGTGGATTCTCTAAGTGAGCTAGAGGCCTTAATGGAAAGGATGAAAAGACTTCAAGAAGAAAGGGAAGATGAAGAGGCGTCTCAGGAAGAAATGAGCACTCGTTTTGAAAAGGAGAAGAAAGAAAGTCTTTTTGTGGTCTCTGGAGATACTTTTCATTCATTTCCTCATTCAGGTGCTTTTTTGCACTTTTTGCCTTTTAGTTGTTCTTAGAACCCTGACAGGGCAACTTCAGTGTTTTCCATATGGATATGTAAAAATGATTCTGCTACCATCTTTCTCTTATTTGGTTCTCCTCTTCTATCTTACCCTCATGCTATTGCTTTCCCTCAGGCTGGTTCATCCTTGAATGTATTTCAGATTGAGTTGAGAGAAACTTTCAGCTTTGTAGTTCATACTCTATCCTGGATAAAATGTTATTTAAAGCAGATCAGTTACTTATAAAGTTAGATAGACATATTTAATTTATCCTACTTTTGTGATTTTTTAAAAATGATAAGTGAAATATTGTTTCAATAGATAAAATTTTTTTAAAAACTGCCTTTTTTGTAGGTGGGGTGTGTGTGGGAAAATTATTCTCACACTGCTGCTTTTCCAGATTAGTTCTAAAATTACACTGCATTTGCATTTACATTTCTTTGGAATTCTATAAAAATGTATTATTTAGGTCATTTTCTTAGATTGAATTTGGAGGAATTCATCCTGTGTTAAAAGCTGAGACTCTTTGCTGTAGTCTTGAAAACAGTTTTTCTAATACTCGAAGAGACTGAAATAGGAAATAAACTTTTCAATTACAACTAAAAAGATATTGAACACCACATAGTAAATGATATTAAAATAGCATAGACTCAATACAAAGTTTAAACTCTTTAAAAGTAATCTATGTGCATAACTTTTTTTTTTTTTTTTGAGACAGAGTCTTGCTCTGTCACCCAGGCTGGAGTTCAGTGACATGATCTTGGCTCACTGCAACCTCCGTCTCCTAGGTTCAAGCGGTTCTCTTGTCTCAGCCTCCTGAGTAGCTGGGATCACACATAACATATTTTTTAAAAATAGAGTTCTGTTGATCTAAAAGAGGCCTTCAAAACTACTGCCTGTCTTAAAACTCATCAATCTCATAAATTTTGAGAATTGTTTCAGCCGTAACTTGTTAATGTTAAACATAAAACATTGATCAGTAGTTCTCAGTTTTACCAGGAAGAACAAGAACTCTTTTTCTCATTTCTCCTGATGATCTTTTTTATGAAAAATTTTATCTACCAAATTGAGTAACAATTTTAATCCTTTCAATTAATTTAATCCATTGAAGATTACTGTGACTAAAATCAGAGCCTCTAGTCAGCAGGAAATTCCAAACAAAGAAACCTAGTATTTGGATTATTGGTTTAATATTCACTCTGCAAACACTTATTGAGTACCTGATAGAGTTTCAGCATGGTGTTAGGTACTAAGGTTTTAAGGTTAAATGAGGCATGATTCCTGCTCTCAGGGCACTCTCATTCTAGTAGCAAAAAAATAATTGTTAACTCATAGCAGAATGTGAAAGATAGGAGCTTAGAAGAGGGCACTGAACCCAGTCTTGATAGGCAAAGGGTGTAGGCAGAAGAGGAACCTAGAGGAAGAATGCCTGCAGCCCTTGGCTCTAAGATAAATCTTAACCCAGTTGAGTGTGAGGAAGTCAGGTAGTGACTGAGGGGCACAGGAGGACATGGTAAACAGCATCCAGGCCCAAGCAAAGGCACAATGGTAAGGAAACAGGATGCTGGGTCCAAGAACAGGTGGTTCTGTGTTGTTAGGACGTACATCATGAAACAGGTAGTGGAAAGAGAAATCTGGTTAGGTAGGTAGAGTCCCTACTGTAAGGATCTTGCTAACCTTAAGAAATATGTAACCTACCGTATTTTGGACATTTTGAGTAGAGATGTCTATAAAACAACCAGTCTGGAAATGTCTTGCACAGCACTTCTCAAACTTCAGTGTTCATGAGTCACTTGGGGAATCTTGTTGAGATGCAGAAGTTGAATCAGTCAGTTTAGGGTAGGGCCTGAGAGGCCACATTTCTATCAAGCCTCCAAGTAATGCCAGTGCTGCTAGTATGCAAACCACTCTTGGAATACAAAGGGTAGAAGAGATGGGAAATCAGGAGAGGGCTTTAAGGTCAAGGCAAAATTTTAGAAGTTATCAGCATATAACTGGGAACAGACATTAAAAGTTGATTATAAAATTCATCCAGAGAGAACAGGTGAGGGTGAAGGAAAATAATGACTCTATGATGAACCTTCTAGGTAAACTAATGTCTAAAAATGTAAACATTTATATTAAAGTTAGTAATATCTTTGTGTTTTCAGAAATTAATTTTTAAGAGCTTCATTAAGATCACTAAAGCTTGAAAAATATCAGTGTTTTATTTCTCTTAGGTCTTTTGAAATATTAAAAATATACTTTGGATTTCAGTCTCTACCTTCTTGGAACTTTAAGCTGGGACTACAGCCTTCAAAAGTGAATTTTGACTAGCAAGTCTTGGACCTTAGCCAAAAATTATGTTCTAATTTTAATAGAAGAGGCTATTTCAAGGAAATAATGTCAGTATACATACAGATACCCCTCCACATACATATATATTTACATATATACACACATATATATAAAAATACATATTTCACTCTTAATCATTGCCAGTACCAAATTTGCTGGCTGCACAAATAAAATGTAGAAAAAAGACTCAGTACAATAGCTAATTGAGTCATTTGTGTAGACTTACCATGTTTTAAAATAGAAATAAAAAGGGTTTTTTTTGGTATTAAAAAAGTCTTGGTTTGACCAGCGTTATAAAGTATTCCAGATTCTATGTAAGGATTCTAAGAATAGTTTTTCAAGTCTTTTGAAGAAAATAAATGTTTAAAGTATTCTACAGGGGTCATATTCTGTAGCTTGGTAACTGGGTTAACTAGCTTTTACTGTTTTTTGTTTTTTCAGTTAGGCATTCCATTACTGCAACAGAATGTTTCCCGTATTATGTCAGTAACTACTTCTTAGGGGCAAAATAATGCAGATAATGAACAAAATAATATTCCTTTTGAGTACAGACTTTGAAATATTTGTTTAGATAGAATTAAAGCTAGAGTTGTAGATTTAATAATCAGAATGCTAATTTTAACTTCTTAAGATAAATTTAGGAAAAAAGTATTTGTGGATTGAGGGACCTTTGTACATTTCTTTCTGTGAATAAAAATTGTCTAGGAAACAGGTGTTAATTGACTCCTAAGTTAAAAATTAATGCATAGAGATTTTTCCTAGGATCACTTCTCTTATTTGGCTGACTACTTACTTTTTACTGTTTATTTTAAAATGTCTAAAAGTCATACAACTTGAAAATGTATATGAGCAAAACAAAAACTAAAGAACCAACTATGGTAATAGTCAACTCCAGTATCAATATTTGCCAAATGAAACCATTTGGTTGTGCAGTGTCAAAGGAAAAATCACATCTAGAGAGACACTGTTTTATCAAGTTTAGTTATTACTTACCGTTTTTGGCTTTATTTTACTTTGCAAACCATAAACTTTGCAACCTATAAAACTACCTTTCATAGCAGCCTCAGTGATTGCTACTACATTTTATAATTTTGCTTCATTTATATTATTATGTAATGAACTGAATTAAGGAAAGTATAAGCTGGTTTGTAAATGTTAAGAGATAATGCATTGAAAATGCCACTTTAAAAGGGTTTCTGTTGACCTGAATAGAGTGCTGGAGGACAAGGAGAAAATAAAGTGGTTATGGGATTGGGCTGGGGATAAGCCTGAAAATTCTCTTCACAGGACTGAAAAATCACTTAAAAACTTCAGATCAATTTAAGCATTTAATGTTTAGAAGTTTTTCACATCATCTTATACTTAAACATCTACACATTGTATTTCTTCCTGACACAGTACTGACAATGGTGTTAGTAAGATACAGTTAATTTATTTCTTAAATGGATATTTCTTCCTGTATTAATGAAACAAAAAATAGTAAGTGTGTAGTATAGTACTTGGTATATGGTAAGTACTCAGTAAACACTGTCTCTTTTCTTTATATGAATGAAGTTTGTTAAGAATTTTAATAAGATTTATCTGAAATTGGGTAACCAGAGCACTTAATCTTTCCTGCCATTATCAAGCACCCAGTTAGTCCACAGCAGTGACCTAAAGACAGCTGAAAACTTGTGAGAAAAGAATACTTAATGTTAGGATGTTCATGCAATAGCAAAGATTAAAGATAATGAAGTATTACTACCAGGTCTTTCTTTTGGAAGAATTAACATAATTACACTTGTTTTTTAAGTCTCTCAAAAATTTTCAGTTAAGAATTATAGTTTGTCTTTTATTATGCCACAATACTGTTCTACTATTTATTATTTATGAAATATGACATTTAATACTAAAATACTTATAATGAAAATATTGTTCCTTTCAGGGAAATAGCTAGTTTGTTCTTTTATTTTGAGAAATATATGTTCATTTTCTAGACTAGAAGCTAGTAAATGAAGCTTGTTCATTCCCTTTTAATGGTTAAAATCAGAAAAAATAGTAAAGACAGACCAACCTAAAATAAAAAGTGAGATAGAATTATTTTCCATAAATTAATATGCATTGGATATTTAAACTTTTTCAGTGGTAAATTGTTAATGTCATCAAGTATGCAGAAATCAGTTTTCTTAAAATATTATTATTGCCTTGCTATCTTCCTGAATGCCGCTTTGGTAATATTCTAGTCACAGTCTCATTAGGACATTGTTTACTCCATATGTTGTATACTTTTTGTTTTCATATGCATAGAAAAGTGCACATATCTTAGGCATAAAGCTCAGTGAATGTTCACAAAGTGAGCCCCCCTATTTAGCTCTCAAGTGTATTAAAATAATGATAACGACATCAAAAACTCTGCTCTCCTCCCCACTGAGTGTCCTTTCTGATCTTTCTCCCTATATGCTTTTTTGCAAGCTAAAAATAAACTATATTGAACTAATTTTTACTGTGAATACATCCAGATGAAGCACCATGTAATTTTAACAAAGTTTATCTTGACCTCAGAGTGGTCTTTCACCTTCATCTCGTCTCCTTCCTCTCATCCCACTTCATCCCCTGGAGAGATAAAAACAAAACCAAAAGAATGGTTAAGCTGCACTTCGGGAGGCCAAGGTGGGTGGATCACGAGGTCAGGAGTTCAAGACCAGCCTGGCCAATATGGCAAAACCCTGTCTCTACTAAAAATACAAAAAATTAGCTGAGCATGGTGGCACACACCTGTAGTCCCAGCTACTCGGGAGGCTGAGGCAGAAGAATCGCTTGAACCCAGGAGGCAGAGGTTGCAGTGAGCTAAGATCGCGCCACTGCACTCCAGCCAGGGCGACAGAGCAAGATTCTGTCTCAAAAAAAAAAAAAAAAAAAAAAAAAAAAATTGGTTAAGCTTTATACTTACAGGCCTATGCTATCTTCCATTCCTAAATTAGTAAAACTAGCATATTGATCCTTTGCTACTACTGTTTAGATATTTCAGTTAGTCAAACTAACAGTTAGGAAAACTAGTTAAATGGTAAGATTGCCAGTATTTGGTAATGAAATTATATTTAAAACTTTAGCAGTAGATATTTTATATAAATTTAAGTCACAGAATCCATGTTTTCACTTTAGAAATCCATGGATAAGCTAAAAAGTGGAAGAAAATGGAGTTCCGTTTTATTGTCATAACCACGTACAGTATCCTTAACACTAGATTGTTCATTATTGTCCTTAGATTTTGAGGATGACATGATTATAACATCTGATGTCTCTCGATATATTGAAGACCCTGGTTTTGGGTATGAAGACTTTGCCAGACGAGGAGAAGAGCATTTGCCAACATTCCGAGCTCAGGTATAATATGTCTTTAATTCAGAGAAACTAGAACATACTGTCATTTTAACCGTTAAGTGTTTAAATTTTAAAAATTGGCACTAAACAATTTTTGATAGAATCTAGAAATCTTTGTATTTAACCTAGTTTCAGCCTAATCTAATTGGAGTTCCCAATAGATGGATAATTATTTCAACATTTTTCTCCCTAAGAAGACAAAAGGAAACGGTCTGCTTTATTCATTTACTTCGATTATTACGTGGTATTTGCATAATGTTTATACCATTTTTTTGAGGGGGAACAGAGAGGAAAACAAGTGACATCACTTTTTCTTGGAATAAAATCGTATACCAGTAGTCATGGGCTTAAGGGCTACTCTAATATTCACCCCTAGGAAATAGCCACAGCAGTGATATGACTCCTAAAGAGGGTATGAGATGGAATTATGACAGACTCATTCATGGTTATTTTAGATGATCTGCTAACTGTCCATGTCACTGGGTAGGTTTGTTCACATGGGAATATTCCAACATCTCCTGGGGCCCTTCCAGATAAAAGGATAGTGTGCGTAGTACCTGAGTGTAGGAGATGACCAGAGTTCATCACTAACATGGCAAATCCCATACCCCATGAAGAAACATCCAGACACTCTGATCTACTAACTGATGTGAAGGGTTATTGGTAAAGCCTTAGTAAAGATAAAAACCTAGAGCTAAATTAGAAATAGCCTCGCTTACTTGCTTCATTAGTTATATTTAATAAATACATAGAATTTAGATGGAAAGTGCCCACTTTGTAATTAAATACATTTTATTCTTCTAGGACTATACCTGGGAAAATCATGGGTTCTCCCTGGTGAACAGACTTTATTCTGACATTGGACATCTTCTTGATGAAAAGTTTCGGATGGTCTACAATCTCACATATAACACTATGGCCACCCATGAGGATGTTGACACGACCATGCTGCGCAGAGCTTTATTTAACTACGTTCACTGTATGTTTGGAATCAGGTATGTTCATTGCAGAGACAGTTTTTTACATTTCTAAGTGAAAATTCAAGCATGAGTCTTATTTTTGTCCTGTTTGGGAGTATATGACTCTGGGAAGAAAATATTACATGTAGACTTCTGATTTTAAAAATTAATTTCATTTTATGGAGAAGCATTTTTCTTTAAGTGTTATGAATCTTAACATTGATGCGCATATAAATATAGTGGTAAAAATTTACTGAGGGAAAAAAGCATCAGTAATGATTGGGGATAGGCTAGAATTAGACCAAATTTGAGAATCCTTCCTGGAAGAACAGGTGAGTTTTAAAAAAACAGGTGTAGTGTCCCTTTAGATCACTATAATAAATTCTGGTTTGTTTAGTTAGTTTGGTCTTTTTAAAACTTATTTTTTAAGGAATGGTAATTACGGTATAAACAAAACTATACTAGGTTGTGCCTTCATAAGCTTACATAAGGTCACATAACACTGAAATTAAATATATCAGCCAATATAAATTAATGACCTCTAAATTTAGAAAATTAGCATTGAGAGGACAGTAAGTACATGAGATTGAATAGTCTAATCAAGAAAGCACTTTTTGGAGAATGTGCCTTTTTGAGTTGTGGTTTTGAGGCTTTTATGGAAATAGATTAGCAGACAGAAAAACTTTCCAGTTACAAATTATTCAACTTGACTATATACATATATATCAGAAAGACTTCATGATAATTAGAATTTAATCTGTTAAGCAAAGTATTTTCTATAATTTTAGCTGAAGAACCCCAAAATTTACTGATAAATCGACTAATAACACGATATTCCATGTAATAGATTATGGTTGTATGTAATAACTGAGCTATTTGTCCATTTACCATGCTAGACAATGTTATCAAAGAATCAATACATTTTAAAACACATATATATCATATCTACCTACTTAAGAAAAATAAACACTGATAAAACTCAATTTAAATGCAATAAATATGTATTGGATACAAGGCAACAAATGTGGTGAATATATCTGTTGGATGCTACAAAATAAAGCTTACATAAATGCATCAAGATACTCTTTTTATTAAACTAAGCATTATATGGGTTAAAAATTAACTGAAAATGTAACAGAGAAATTCCACAAGTTCCCAGTACCACATTTACCTACCTGTCTGCATCTGTGCCCATTTATTCTGCTGTCATTACTGTCTATGTTCCTATATACTTATGCACAAAATCCCATTTCTCATTTTCTAAAGATCTCAGTTCTAGCAATGCTCCCTTCTCTCTCCAGCATAATCAGCTTTACTCCCTTTTTGGATCTTTCCCATCAGCATTGAAACACACTTAATTTCTCCCATCTTTAAAGAAAATTTCAGTTTCACCTTTCATTTCCGTCTGGCTACTGCCTCATTTTCTGCTTTCGTGCGAAGCAAATCTCTGACAAAATTGTGTATATTTACTGTCACTATTTTCTTATCTCCCATTCTCTCTTGAACCTATTCACAGTATCAGGCTTTTGTCCCTATCACCGAGGTTGCTAGTGACCTCCATATAGCTACTTCCAGTGGTCAGTTCCCAGTTATCTTATTTGACTATTTGGCAGCATGGGACTCAGTGATTACTTGCTCTTCCCTGAAACACTTGACTCCTACCTCAAGTCCTTTACACTTGCTTCTTTACCACCATCTGGTATTTGTTCAAATATCAAGGCTTTCAGAGAAGCCTTCCTGCCCACCCTATTTAAAATAACAACTCCTCTCCTCCCAGACCAAGTTCCATTTCCTCTCCATGGCAGTTATCACCATCTGACTACAATGTGTTTATCTTTTTAATTTTTTTTCCTTTTTTCTTCAACAAAATTTAAGCTCCATGAGACCAAGGATTTTTGTCTGTTTTGTTCACTAGTATATTACTACTACTGAGTACTCATGGCACATAATGGGTACTCAGTAAACATTTGTTGATTAAATTAATTAACGAGCTTTTAGTATTTAATTACTAGACAATAAATGTCATTAGTATAACTTTGGAAATTAAATATTTTGATTTTGTCATTATAAAGCTATTGTTGTATTGCTCGTAGGTATGATGACTATGATTATGGAGAAGTTAATCAATTACTTGAAAGAAGCCTGAAGGTTTACATTAAGACAGTGACCTGCTATCCTGAGAGAACTACAAAACGCATGTATGATAGTTACTGGCGGCAGTTCAAACACTCAGAAAAGGTAAGTGTTTCAGTATTAAGCATTATACCATAGACAGTTCTTCAGTACAAGAAGTAATAGTTATGAAAAATGACACATGAAAGTACTAATAAATTATAGCCATTGACATGGAAGTGGCATCATCTAGCTATCTGGGGTGTTTTTGTTTGTTTGTTTGCCAGGATGGAATGCAGTGGCACGATCTCGGCTCACTGCAACCTCCACTTCCCAGGTTCGAGTGATTCTTCTGCCTCACCCTCCCGAGTAGCTGAGATTACAGGTGCCCGCCACCACGCCTGGCTAATTTTTGTATTTTTAGTAGAGGTGGGGTTTCACCATGTTAGTCAGACTGGTCTCAAACTCCTGACCTCAGGTGATCTGCCCACCTCAGCTTCCCAAAGTGCTGGGATTACAGGCAGGAGCCACTGTGCCCAGCAGAAACCGTTGTCTTAATAGGTTAACTTTAGTGGTTAAAGAATCTCGAAATGGATGTGCCTTCTGGGCCAAAATACAATTACACCTAATACAACATTTCAGTATGTCTGATTTTTATTAATAGTTAGAACTGTAGACAGTTTTCCAAATGTACTTTGAAGATATCAGTACTTAGATCTAGTATTTCTAAGGCTTACGATAAACTTTTATACGCTGTATTGAACAAAGCATATAACCAAAATTGGGTTACTATTCAATAAATCTGAATTAAAAAAATATTTTAAAAACCCAGATAGTGGCTGGGTGCAGTGGCTCCCGCCTGTAATCCTAGCACTTTGGGAGGCCTAGGTGGGGGGGATCACCTGAGGTCAGGAGTTCGAAACTAGCCAGGCCAACATGTAGTGAAACCCCATTTCTACTAAAAAATACAAAAATTAGCTGGGCATGGTTGCGTATGCCTGTTGTCCCAGCTACTTGGGAATCTGAGGCAGGAGAATCGCTTGAACCCAGGAGGCAGAGGTTGCAATGAGCCGAGATCACTCCACTGCACTCCAGCCTGGGCAACAGAACAAGACTTCATCTCTCGAAAAAAAAAAAAAGAATAGATTTTTACCCAAACTTGGTAATTTAGTGTTTTGACAGTATAATTCAGGACCTTTGAGCCAAATATACTGTTACATAAAAATATTTATTTGAAAGAAATATATAGGAAACATTAAGTTAGAAAACCTAATAAATGTTAAGGATCTTTATCAACATCATAGTATAAGAGCTGGCCTTAAGTCCTAGGACTTTTAACCTTTAAGTTCAAGAATCTCCTTTATACAACAGTTTCTAAGCTTGAGAGTAAGAAAATATTTTTAGGAAACATTCACTAATAAACTGTATGATCTTAGCAGAGAATGTTATGGCTTCAGTACCTAACAGATTTTTTGAAGTCTTAGAGCCACTCACATCAGGTAAATACCCATTTTACATCCAGCATTTCCCCTTGATGGGTCTTTATCCCATATTTATATGTTTGCTCTAGATTTTCTTCCTTTTCTAGATTGTATCTAGAAATTCTCTTTACTCTTCAGGAGAATATATCCAACCACATATCCAACTGGTATAAATATATCAAAAGAATATAATATTAAAACATATTTTTGTAGTAAATTTTGAAAACCTGTGGATACCCATTTTAACTTATCAGCAGAGATGTAACCCCAAAAGAAATGTTCTGCAGAGTTTTATCTGAAAGACTCTAGGGAAACTATGTATGTCTAACAAGTATCAAACACTAATCAGAAACTTTAAACATCAGATTTTCACTTTAGTATCTTTTAAGTAAATACTAGGAAAAATTTTTTAAAGCTTTTCACAGGATAAGCATAAACTGTTAAAAAAAAAATGATGGCTGATTTTTAGCCATGTAAAATTTTATAACTAGAAAGAAATGTAATTTGTAGGAAAATTATAATTTATAAAAATTAGTTTTATTTTATAACCCAACAGATTGACTTTACAAAAATAACAACTTTAATAAAGTTATCAGAATTTTTTAGATTTTATGGGTTATTTTTACTGCTTGCAGAGCCATTAGACACAGGTTTGAGCGTGGCATCATGAACATGGATAAATATGCCTAGGTGTGTGTGTGTATATTGCTTATATACACATAAAAAAACCTTTGTGAATGTCTAATAAGATTTTCTAGGTGTTTATAATGGTTACTAAACTGATAACATTTTCACTTCTAGGTTCATGTCAATCTACTTTTAATGGAAGCACGAATGCAAGCTGAACTTCTTTATGCTCTTCGTGCCATAACTCGGCATTTGACCTGAAGTATCACCCAAGGAAAATGTCATACATGTGTAAAGACCTTTCACATAAGATAAACATCGAAGCTATTTGTGATATAGCATCAAAAATTATTCAGTTCTCTAGTGTCAAAGTTTAGCCGTTTGTTTTTTGTTTTTGTTTTTTGCGGCTGTAATGTGCAATGATGTGTTTTATTTTCCTTGATGCTTAACATTACTAACAATTGCAAAAATAATACTGAGGAGCACTACTTTGCATTGTTTATAGTTGGAGTTTTGGATACTGATCATAAATCATGAATCTGGCGTATTAATGCTTAACTTCAGCGCTTTTGGGTTGTGTGTATGTGTATTTTTTCTCCCCCCACCCCGCCCTTTTTTTTTAAGAATAAGGACAAGTGCTTACAATCTGCTCAAGCAATTGTTTTTCAGATATTGGAATTCAGCAAAGAGTGACCTCTCTGGCCATTCTAAAATTTTAATGTTGTGTCCTAAATCTGGTGGAGGAAAAGCATGCGCTGTTGAACCAAGCTGCTCACTGGACACATATTTGTGTCCCCAGGAGATTATTTGTCAGGCACTGTTTTTTTTTTTGTTTGTTTGTTCATTTATTGTTGTTTTACTGCTATTGGCGATAACATGAAATGTGATACAGCTATTGCCCATAATTTAATGTGAAATTAATCATGATGAATTCTATAGCATGCTACTGAAATGCCAAATTCAGCTATTTTCATTCTCTTCTAAAATGGAAGTTTCAGTTTTCCATATCAGATGTATATATTATAAGTGGAATTATACACAATCCTATCACTGACAGTAATCCTCAGTCACCTTAAATAGTCAGTGCTCACAGTGCTGCTTACAGTTCATTTAGTTGGCACATATAAACCTGTACCCACACAAGACTGACCAAAAATTTTCTTTGCACATTTTTCCTTTCTCATAGTTTTTTTCTATATTTCGTTAAGCAAAGGAAGGTTAATATGCCTATTTTTCCTGTTAGGCTTTTAGAAATTATTTTCCATGACTTTTGTTCTTATAATAGGTTAGACAGTTTATTATTCAAAGGTAAAAATTGTGTTTCTATGCATTAATGTGATTGAACTACAAAAACAGTGCAATATGTTCAAAAAATACTCAACTAAACTTTCCCCCGTCATATCACTGCAAAAGTGTCCTTTTAAACAGAGCCATAAAGAAATTTTTTTCAAATTTCTTTATTGCACAGGCTTTTTTCAGTTTTACCTTTCTGGGATTGAACAATGTTCCTTTCATAATGCCAAAGCATTCCCTTCCCCAGAAAAATCTCCTTGGACAACTGGTTTAAAAACGTTATTAAGTCATAGGGGAGGAATAAGCGGCCAAAAAGTCACATTTTTGCATTGGTTTACGTTGCTTGATTAGACTATCTTCAGAGAGCACAACATTATGTGTTTATAGCTTTAATTTGTATTATGTCAACGAACCAGTGAAGTGCCTAAAGAGATGCTTACAACTATCCAGTAGGACACAACTGCACTGCTTTTTAAACACTTTTTGGTTAGTTAAGGGTGACTTGAATTGTACACATACATGCTAATTTTTGAAAACTTATCCATTTTTCATAGTAAATAATATAGATAAAATTTTCTGATAGAGTTCCCGCAAATATTTCATTTTAGACTTACTTGTGATATAAGATTTAACTTTTCTTTTGTGAAAGAATCGTGAACTAGTGTTTCATGAAATCATTTTCCTCTTCCATTTATCATCCTCTTCTGGTACAATATATTGGGTTGCTTTCTTTTAGATTTTGTTCCAGATAGGAAAACAAATATGACTGTATACTTATTAACATAAGGTAGTTCTGCATTTTTGGATTCCAGGATCCTGTTTGAAATCTTCCATGTGAGGAAAAAATTACTAATATTTTTAAAGACAGGGTGGTTTATTTAAAGAGATTATTCAGAGAACTTGTGCCATATCTCGTCTGTTTTATTGCATATGCCATATGTTAACTTTTATTCAATATTACATTATGTAGATATGTAATACAAAGAAAATATTTAGGAGAATGGCAAAACACAAATGGCAACATAAATGTCCATTTGACTTACCTAACTTCACAACTTTCAAGTTGAGGATGTCATTTATTCTTGAATTTGTTTTTTTACTAGATGCTTTCAATTAATAGCCCTATATTTTTGTGCAGGTGAACTGTATAACAGGATAAAAAATGATTTGTATGTATTGAAAAGGAGGAGAAATTCTCACAGAACACCATATGAGCTTTAGACCAAAAGGGGAAACAAGGTTTAAGTAACTAAAATGGCCACTTAGTTTGTGTTTATTTTTTTCCCTGGAAATGTAAGTAGTTGGAGTTTAGGCTATGGAAATATTAGTGCCTTTAATAGATCTCTTTCCTTGCAAAGTTTCTTTTTAGCTCAGCATTGATCTATCTTATCAATAGGAAAATAAGTTGACTTGGAACTATAAACAAAAACAACACCATATATTTATGAACCTCAGTGAACCAGCCTAGAAAAATTGACTTCTGCAGGTGCTAAAGCACCTACTAATACGCAGCATGCACAGCATTTCAGGTTGTGAATACCATTTTACGACGAGTTTGCTGTTAACTCTCTTTATCCAATGCAAACTTGAAATTCTGATGCGGTTTTCCAGGGTGGTATTTTTTCAGAGTATTGAATTTACTATTTAGTAATTTATAGTATAGCTTTTTATATTAAAATGTGATATTTTTAAAAGAGATATCTGGTTCAATTGGTATAATGACGTGATTATGCAATATGCTGATCTACACCTTGCGCTCACATTGTGCCAAACTTAAATGTGCGAGTGTACGTGAGAAAAGCACATGTGAATGTGAATTCTTTAATTCTTTGCTTATTATGTTAAAATTAGTCTTCATAGTCCACTGATGTGTATGCTTGAATAATGTCTATTTACTTTGGAATTTCAAGATTTCCAGCTTCAATGGTAATTTATAATTTCTCAGATCACCTTAAGAAATATTGAGATACTCTCCCACCTGAAAATAATCTGTTCTTTAACCCACCTGACTATGGGAGTAGCCAGGCAGGTGCCTCACTGGCTTCTTCGGATGAGGCTTCCTCAGGTGGATATATGACTATTAGGGGAAAAGAGGCTTTTGAGACAGCTTATTACCTCCTTCACCTTTTTGAACTAAGTACATTGTCTCAGTCCCAGTATGAATTTGTCCCATTTGGGGTATTTTTAAAATAAAAGATGGCTAACATGGAATCTGGGGCATAGCCTTGGCCTCTAATTATGGTTGTAAGCCCAAATAATGGCAGAGAAACACAGGGCTGTTTTTACAACAGAAAACTCAATATAAGTTTTATAAAAGAATCCTATAAAATTTGAACCAGAGCTCCTATTTAATTGTTATAACGTCTCCTAAAGATTTTAAATGCTTCTAAAAGCTAATTATTATTCCAGAGCAACTTTTTCCTTTTCCCCCTTATGAAGTTTTTTTTAAAATCCAAAATCTTAGATTTCTGTGCCACAGCAAAATAAAATGATCAACAAACAAAGATCTGTACTTAAAATAGTACACCATTTTTAGTGGAGGGAGGGTGCATGCCTATATGATGGTAAGATTCTTTTGAACTCTAAGGACAATTCCTCATGGAAAAAATAAATTTCAGTGCATATTATAAAAATGATTTGCACTGTGTTAGCAAAATAAGGTGTTTTAGGTTGCATTTTAAAGACAATTCTAAATCATTTCTCTGGAAAGCAAGACCTTAAATTCTTCTCTTTAATAGGACTGCTTTTATGCAAAGAGATGGTCTTACATGGAGTAAACAGTACATAACAATAATGTTATGTAAATAGTATATCACATTTGCTTAGTAGCACAATTCAACAGCAGACTGAAAGTCGTGGCTCCTCTGCTCAGATTGAGTTTTAAGTTACCTAATTTATGTAATCAGAATCTATTCTAGGTGGCCGTCAACATAAACTGTGTTTCCCTGTTATATCCCTCTGGAGACTGAGAATCAAATTAAATAGTCTTTCTTCAAAGCAGTACTGTAACATGAATGTATTTATCTCAGTCAACAGAACTTATATGCCCACTGTATGTGGAGCTTATTTCAATGCTAATTTGGCTTAGTTAACAGACCTAGAATCTGCCCAGGTGAGACCTAGAACAAAAATAGCTGGGGTGAAATGGGTAAGAGAGGTAGAGGTATATGTCAAGGCAGAGCCCTATGAGGAAGGAAGAGTTTTCAAAGAATACGAGGAACATAGTGCTGAGAGTGTGGCTGCCTTCAGCACCGTACACCTAATCTAGAGAAAATATTTCCCATGTGGGAGGTCCTGTCTGCATTCAGTCCACCCTTTTCTGCCTGCTTCTTCTTCCTCCAAGTGCCTCAACCTCTACATGCTCACTCTCCTCCCCTTCCCTCAGCCCATCTTGGTCTAAGCAGCTTTCACAATCCAAACCAAACATCACCAGCCACCCGCTGATAAGTCACCAGCATTTACTTTCCTGAGTTACTTTTTCTCCATTCATTGAGACTATGGATTCATCCCAACTCCTTCTAAATCCCTCAACCATCCAGCTATATTTTGGCTAACCTTTGCCCTAGACACTCTACCAGATGTTAATGCAGTATCACTTGTAAATTGTGTCACCCTATTCTGTTCTACCCTTTTCCCTGCTGCCGAAATATCTTGCTCTCCTCTACCTCATCCCCAAAGAGCCTATAAATTCAGAGTATCCAACCTTTTCATGGATTCACTCACTGTTGTTCAGTAATACAACTTCCATATTTTAAATAAATCATAAAAGATTTTTGCCTTCTATCAAAGTAGGAAACTTTATATTTATACATGATACAGAAATTGAACTATTTCTATCGTTCAGAATTTAGCATATAACAGGATTTTAAAGTGATTGAATTGCCATCCTAACTTGGATTTGTATTAGGTTATGAATACTGTTGTTAGTCCAAGCTATTTGAATGTAAAGTTAAAATTCTCCAGCAATCCAGAATGACTTGTAACCCTTCAGTGGAATGGGAAATTTCTGGCATGCAAATAGGGTGGTGTTCCAGACATTTGTTTTATTGGTGGTGTTTGGGCCTTGAAACACATTTCTAATAGAATGACATATGGCAAAGGGTATTTAGATGGTCCTATGGGATCACAGAAGCCCATATGATTTATAATACAGATAAAATAACACAAAATTGGGTACATAAGGGTTTAACCAGGCTTTCCTGGGTTAGACTAAGCCTCTAACCTCTGTTCCTATCCTGTTCTTATGGGAGGAAAAAAAATGTTCCATGGGATGAAAAGAAAATGCATTGTCCTTGTAGTCTTTATTCTCCTAGCCGCACTTCGGGTATATCCAGAAGGAAGAGGAAATGCAAAGAGGAAGAAGATGTAATAGTTCTTCTCTCCAGCTAGGTGCACTTGAGGTTGTTGATAAATGTAAAATTATGTCAGGTTTCTAACATGGGACACTGCACACAGTTGTCTGACCTGATGAACCATCCCATTTGAAAGTATAGATTATTATTTCTTGTAGTATTTGGTTGTTTTCCATCTCATTCTTGAACAACTCAACCTGATAGTAGTATCCAATAAATGCCTTTCAGGGCTCAGGAATGAATTGACGTCCTAGTTAAGAAATGAGACTTAATAATGGAGACTGAATGAGGCGGTTTGTATTAAATTATATGCCATGAAGTGTTCATTTTAGCTTTAACCTAATTATGACTGTACCACCATGAAGTACAGAATGAAAAATATATTTATATATATATATATATATATATATATATGGGGGGAAACAGAATGAGTATCTGATTCTTTTGAATGCTTGTGGAAATCTTTGAAATAGTGCAGGGCATGCCACAAAATAGCCTTTAGAACAAATACCCAATTTTACAGTTCATAGGACAACATCAAACATCAGTAAGTCTAAATAAGATGAATAGAATTTTTGTTATGTAAATTTTGCTAGAACAGTCTATTTTCTTGCACCCCTCAAGTTAACCTCTTAAAAAAATGAATGTATAATTTCTACCGAAAGAATATCAGAATCTCTCTGGCCTATAGTGTTAAAATATTGTTCACAAATCCTGATTAGTTAAGTGCATACATTATGAAGCTTACAGAATAAAACTTACTATACATCTCTTTCTTAAATTAATATCTTTACACATTTTCAACTGGCTCCCCAAGTCTGATAAGGAAGGATTAAAAGAAAAAAGAAATGTATTAGTTGGGTGGCCAAGGAGTTTCCTTTGTAATGTTGAGAGACTTCCGCTTTCTGAATTTCGCTGGTTCTCTAAGGTAAAAGAGTTAAATAGTACCCTTGTTCACCAAGGAAAGTGATCCAAACTATATATCTAGTGCAGATATTTCGTTTGCATTATTTAGTCTTCTCTGGAGAGAAAATACAGTTTCCCCTTCCTCTTTCTCTTCACATTTACTCTTTTCAACCCATACTCTTTTCAACCCAAAATAAGAGACATAGAAAGCAAACCACAGCCAGTTTGGCATCTTCTCAGTGCTACTAGTATAGGCACATACACATACACAGTCTCAGCAAGGTTATAAAGAACCCTGTCAAGTCCACTTGGAACATGGCCTTGCTACTTGGATTAGCTCCTTTAAGCCTGAAAATAACTTTCCTGGTCATGGAAGAACTGGACGCATCTTTTAACTTATGAAATAGAAGTTGAACTTGAAAACTCTTTTTAAAAAATCCTGGTTTTGCAGGACAGCTACATAATGAATGTATATATTAAGACTGTAGCTGAATTGCACATGAAATCAGATTGCCAACTTCTTGACTTTCAACGTTAGACATTTATCCTTAAGTTGTGAGCGATATATGTAGCATGCTGTGAAATGTCTGTTATAGTTCTTTAATTCATCAGTATTAATACAGAATTATCTTTTGCGTTTCTTGGTACTTTTTATTCAATGTAATCAGAAGCTGTGATGTTTTGCCTTTGTAGTCCTGTGCTTTGTTACTGTAATTTTTTTTTTTTTTTTTTTTACGAAGCACGTGACTGGACTAATGTAAGGCAGATGACGTGATCTTTAAGACTGCTATATATATCAGTCTCTTACTCTATAAGGTTTTAAATTAGAATAAGCTTTTATCAAATAGATAATTGATGCAATTTAGGATTCACGCAAGTTTCAGTGTCAAATGGCGGTCTTATAGTTTCAATTCTGAAAATAGCAAACTTAATAAACAGCCACTTTAAACTTGTTCTGGCAAACCAGACCCTGCTGTAGATATAGTCTAAGGTAGTTAACCATATAAGCCTTTTCAACTCTTAATGCCCTCCACATGAATCAGCAGTTAAGAAGGTTCTAGAACCCATGAAAGCTTTTGTATGTATTACTAGGTTTTGTTTTTCTTATGTTGCTGATTTTACAGTTCTGACTAAAGCTGACCTAAATGGATCAGTTTATGTGTAATATTCTAGTGCTTTAATGACTCTTTTTTTTTTTGGAGGGAGGGTAACATTATTTGGACAGATGCAGAAGGAACTGTTAGTGAGTCAAGACAAACACATCTGAAATAAAGGAACTGTGTATTAACATGTTAACAATTCATAACTGCACTTTTTATGACATTTTGAAAATCTATTTATAGGTACAGAACAATGGGTTTTGTTAAACTGTATCACATTTATACTTGCAGAAATTTATTTCATTGTTATTAGTAGGAATTTTATTGGTTCAATAAAATTGGCAAAACTGAACACCAATCATTTGCCTACTTTGTTTATACTGGAGTAGCATTCTCGCTTGGTTTATTTCTGCTTGGTTATTGAGACATGCATTCTTAAAGATATCAGAATTATAGGAGTCATTATTTTCACTATTTTTTTCCTGACCCAGTTTCCTGGTGATATTTCTTATCACTCACTCAATATTCTATTGGTGGAATATTGTAATAGTGTAAGTTGTGCAAAATATATGGTTATTGTTACCTTTTAAAATATCAATTGTGACCTTAGCAAGAGGCAAATTAACTTTATTATTGTCTCTTGTTAACCAAAGCAGTTAGAATGAGGAAATAGGCATCGAACATAAGGTTGGATTAAAGGCCTGGATTAAAAAACCTAGTTTTTTTCATATTCTACTAGCTTTGCGACCTTGAAAGTAAATTAATCTCTATGATCTTTGATTTCGGCACTACATTCTATCAGGAGTAATAACTTCTTGAGATAGTTAAGAATTAGGTGATGTGTACTCATGTATTTGAAATATACAGCACAATAATGAGCTTGAATGGATAAACAAGCCCAGAGAATAGTGTTACTATTTGATATAAAGTAGAAAAAAAGTAATGGAGAGAGGAAGATGATATATGTGTAATGTGAAGTGGTGATAAGACTTCTAAGTAGGAATGTAAAATAGGCTTTTGGAAAGCTATAAGGGATGTGCAGTCTTTTGTGCAAGTTTTCTAAGGAAGGACCTGACTTTTCATTTATCTTAAATTCACATATTACGTAAAAATTTATACCAAAGGCAAGATTTCTTCCTTTGTGCCATGTGTCTAGCTATAATGGGAGATCAGTGGAAACCAGCTGCTTGCCGATTAGAGTCTATCTTTTGGCTGGGTGTGGTGGCTCATGCTTGTAATCCTAGCACTTTGAGAGGCCGAGGCAGGAGGACCTGCACTTAGGAGTTCGAGACCAGCCTGGGCAACATAGTGAGACCCTGTCTCTCAAAAAAAAAAAAAAAATCTTTTTTTCAATAATATGCAACACCAGGGGAGACAAAGGACAGGGTACATTGGGCCAAACTCAGCTAACAACCCAGTCCTTCTACAAGTTCTCCCCCAATTCAAAATCAGGCTTTTGACACTAGTTTCCCCATGAATTTATTAACAACTTCGAGCCATTTTTTAAAGTAAAATAATACTTCATGTTTATGTGTGTACTTTGTCCTTTCACGTATACAATTTCATGTAATCCTCACAACTTTGTGAAGAACAAATCCTCAATAATTTTGCAATGACGATATCTTCATTTTATAGATGAGGAAATTAAGTCATAGAAAGCTTTACTAGTGTAAGAAAGTTGGTACAGTTTTTAGAATTGGCACAGTAGAGATTCAAATTCTGGTCTTTCTGACATTTTTTCTACTGAACTTCACCACCTTAATTCAGCTAAAGTGTCTTGTTGAATGATATAAATGACCATGCTATCTGCATGACATTTTGCTGAAAAGTAAATGGATGATCCGTGCTTCAGACAAGGTTAGATAACTTTCCTTTCTGGCTTACTTGCAACAATTTTACTTTTAAAAAATAGATTTTTTTCCCTCTGGTCCTAAATGAACTTTTGATTCAAAAGATGGTCCCTAAGGGGAAAGTTCACAGACCAGGAGATAAAAATCAGCACCTGTGAATTTAAAGGCTAAAAATTCTAAGAGAACAATGGGCCTGATCCTAAAGAAGACTCAGGAAAACTTAAAACTGTGTTGCATTTCTATTTTAGGAACATTCTACTGTATGGTAAGAATTATGAATTCAAGTCATAGTTTTTAATACATGTAACTTTCTATCATAGGCTTCTCTTTCTGTGGATTTAGATGAACATCTCAGAAAATGTCTCTTCTCCCATAATCTCATGTACTTGACATGTTTCAAAACACAAAGGAGCCCAAAACCTTCCCATAAAAAACTCTTTAAAAGGAATTTGAGGCAAGAATTTTTTTTTTTTTTTTTAGATGGAGAATTGCTCTGTCGCCCAGACTGGAGTGCAGTAGCCTGATCTTGGCTCACTATGACCACCTTGCGGGTTCAAGTGATTCTCCCACCTCAGCCTCCCAAGTAGCTGGGACTATAGGCACTGCCACCACGCCCAGCTAATTTTTGTATTTTTAGTAGAGACAGGGTTTGGCCATGTTGGCCAGGCTGGTCTCGAACTTCTGACCCCAAGTGATTCGCTCGCCTTGGCCTCCCAAAGTGCTGGGATTACAGGCGTAAGCCACTGCACCAAGCCTTGGCAAGAATTCTTAATACTCCTTCCTACACAGGAATGCTCCTAAAATAAACGAACAAATCCGTCATCTTCACATCTAGGTGAAATTCAGGAAAACTCTCCTGGTTACAGTACTTTTCAGCACACGTTGACTCTCTCCTTTACTTGCTAAGAGGCACGTAGTGCACACCTCTTGTACACCCCTTCACAGTCACCTTGCCCATTTCTAACTTCAATGCTGGTGTGCTGGCAACCAGTTCTCTGCAAACTTTTGCCCAATTTTCACAGATACTGCTCTCGTGGTCCTGGACTGCTTATTTCTGGCCTCCTGCCTCAGAGCTTCCCTGAGTGCTTTTGGTAGGATGCCAGAGGGTACTGCCTTTCTGCTAAGTATGCACAACCAAAAGTGCAAGAAGTTAACTCTGGCTAACCCATAACCGGTGTTTCCTTTCATTGCCCAAGCCACAGTTTTGAAACTTAGAGGATTTGGTGGGATTGAGCACCAGTCCAACTCTATCAGTTGTCCCTCCTTTCCTATTTCACCCCACCTGTCCTTCACTCCTGCCCACCTCCTTCAACCCAGTGGCAAATAAACCTTGGTCTCAGGCTTTATTTCCAGGGGGAAGCCAGGCTAAGACAAGGCAGTACACACAGGGTAGGGGTTTAGAAATTAGTTCCTAAAATAAATTCAAATCTCAACTCCAGTATTGCTAATTATCTGCCTTTGAACAAGTTACTTACTCTTGTGGTTCCTCAGTTTCCTCATCTGTAAAATGCAGAGAAAAGCAATAAGAAGGAAGACATAACCCTTGTCCTTAAGAAGAGGGAAGTGCAGGGAGCAAAACAGTAACACAGGCATTGGTTGGGCATTAAACAATATAGAAAATAAGAAGATAATGGCTTGTACATGGGGTCATAAAAAAGCCATCATTTATCAAGGACCTTGTAAATGTTAGAACTTTTAATACAGTATTTTTATTATAATCATCCTGGAGGTGGATATTATCCCCATCTTAGAGAGTTAAGAAAAATAAGCTTAGCAAAATTAAGCACCATGTCTGTCTGAATCTAACAGTAAGTGAATGGTAGAACTGTTCTCAGATTTGTCTGAATTTACTTGCTATTTTTCCCCTCTCTTTGCAACATAAGGAGGAAACAAGCACACTTTTGTTTGGGGTTATCAGTGAAGGGTTTTTTAAGCAGAAGGCCATATTTAAGCAGACACCATAGGATTGTTAAGATTTGGATTTGCAGAGACTGAGGAACATCATGTTGAAGGTAAAAGAGACAGAGGAAACAAAAATCCAGAGTGTGGTGTTCAGGCCATATGTGTGGGACTTCACGTTACAAGATGAATTTGGAAAGTATAGTTTGGTCAAACAGTGCAGTGTCTAAAGGTTATAGGCTAAGCTATTTGTACTTCTTCACTTAGAAAAGGAAGTGAAAGCCAGATTGAGGCAGATTTAAAAAGGAGCCATTTTCAATAAGTTTTTAGCACAATGATGTGTCCCACTTTGAAACAACAGCAATCAGAGACTGTCTAGAATTTCAGGGCAGCATAAAAACAGGATCTTCAAGGTAACCATAAGGCATTCTTTGAGTATGTGGGAATTTTCTGAATATCTTGAATAATTTCCTGAATACATTGCACATCCCTCTTGATGTACATCATTGATAAAGTATAAGATACTCAAAGCAAAGTGTTGACATGCAAGGCCTTACCTTCCCAGGTATGTGCACACAAACTTTTTTGATGCCTGGGAGCAATATGATAACCTTCAGAACTTGATGCCTTGTAACTAAGCGTTAGGTAAACAGGTAAAGCTTGGGTAATGGATGCAGCTGATTGTTTACATAACTGGCCCCAGTGGATGTAGCTGATTGTTTGCATAAATCCATACTCAAACATTTTGGAATGTGACTTTACAAGTTCTCTCATCAAGAGGTAGAGTCTATTTCTGCACTCTTGAATCTGGGCTCATCCTGTGACTTGAATTGGCCAATAGAATGCAGCAGAAGTGACACTGTATACGCTGCAGACCTAGGCTTTAACAGAGTGCATGCTTCTCTCTTTCTGGATCCTGCCATGCCTGGGCTAGTCTGCTGGAGAATGAGCCACCTGGAGCAAGCTCAGTTGTCCCAGATGCTCTGGCTGAGGCTCAGCACATGTGAAAAAACCCATCCAAGACCAGTAAAGTCAACTAGCTTACCTAGAACTGACTGGAAACTCATGGAGGTACCCCATCAAACCCAGTTAGACCAGCAGAATCACCCAGTCAATCCACCGACTCATGAGCAAAACTTGATATTTACTGTTGTGCACCATTGAGGTTTTCTGGTTGTGTATTACACAGTACAGCATTGTTGTAGCAATAGATAACTGACAGGATGTAAATGCTGGAGGTGGCCAGTGCTTTATCCCTAGAGAATCTAGACTGGAAAATTTCTTCCTTATATCACAGTCTATTAAGGATAGCCTTGGATAGTCTTAGGGATTTTTACTTATATTACTAAACCAGAGTCACTATAGTTGGTAACTTAATAATCAGCCCTTTGCTCATCTCTGCCCTCAGAATGTTCACCTTTGTGGAGTTGAAATATATCACATTCCTGTTAAGCTTGTTCTTAGGCCTTCACCCTCAATGTTTTAGACCCTAAGCATGACTGTACCCATACCTGGACTGGTACAATTAGGACAGAAATACTCAAACTTTAGAATATAAGAATCACTGAGTGTGATGGTTGATTTTGTGTGTCAACTTGATTGGGCTAAAGGATACCCAGATAGCTAGTAAAGCATTAATTATTCTCAGTGCTTCAGTGGGCACTGAGCCCATCCCTCTTCTGCTGAAAGGGAAAATCAGGTGCCCTGGCATTTCACTAGAATTATTGGGCTGTCCCGGTTGTGTCTCCGAGGGTGTCTCTGAAGGAGATTGGCATTTGAGTTGGTGGACTGAGTGGGTAAGGTCTGCCCTCAGCAAGGGCAGGTGCCATCCAATCAGCTGGATGCCTGGATAGAACAAAAAGATGGGGGAAGGGCAAATTCTTACTTTCCCTTCTGGAGCGGGGATGCCCTTCTCCTGCCTGGAGTTCTTGAATGTCAGAATTCCAGGTTCTCTGGCCTTTGGGCTTCGAAATTTGCTCTAGCAGCTCCCTGGGTTCTTGGCCTGCCCCTCAAAGTGGGAGTTATGCCATGCCATTGGCTGCTTTGGTTCTGAGGCCTTTGGACATGGACTGGACCATGCTATTGGTTTCCCTGGTTCTCCAGCTTGTGTATGGCCTAATGTGGGACTTCTCAGCCTCTATAATCACATGAGCCAATTTCTCTAATAAATCCCTATATATGTATATACACGGACAGAGAGACAGAGAAAGGTTCTGATCTAGTGAGTACAGCACAAGGACCCAGGAACCTCCATTTTTTTAAAAAGCATCCTGTATAACATGGTCATACTCCAAGGGAAAATGGTTAGATTATAAAAGGACTAATGTAATAAAAAGGTCTAAATGTAATAAAAGTTCAATACAGGTACACACCACAGAAGAATAATGGAAGGCTGTAAGGAAAAGAAAAGAATTTTAAAACAGCAAACCGAACCACAGAAGGACAGGTAGACACAGAGGCAATCATGAAATCATGAATGGGGGTAGGGCACAAGAGAAAAACATCTTTTTCTCCTGACTGTTCAATGAAGGTTCCTGCTACACTTTTTTAAAATTAATTAATTAATTTATTTATTTATTTTGAGATGGAGTCTCTGTTGCCCAGGCTGGAGTGCAGTGGCACGATCTCAGCTCACTGCAACCTCCGCCTCCTGTGTTTAAGCGATTCTCCTGCCTCAGCCTCCCAAGTAGCTGGGATTTCAGGCACCTGAACCACGCCCCACTAGTTTTTTGTATTTTTAATAGAGACAGGGTTTCACCATGTTAGCCAGGATGGTCTCGATCTCCTGACCTCGTGATCCCCCCACCTCCGCCTCCCAAAGTGCTGGGATTACAGGTGTGAGCCACCGCACCGGGCCCCTGCTACACTTTTATTGCTACCCCGGGTGGAATTTAGGCCAAATTAATAGTTCTCAACCATACTGCACCTAGAGTCATCTGAAGACCTGAGAACAAACCCCAACCTTGAGATGCTGATGTAATTGGACTGAGGTGAATCCAGTGCATTCAGTTTTGAAAAGCGTTCCTGGTGATTTCAATGCATGATATATTTTGAGAACCACTGCACAAAATTGTATTATTAACTCCACCCAATAGATATCTTCCTAACAGCAAAAATAATTGCAGCTCTGATTTACCAAACTGGCCTGCAGGTGGAATGGAAAGTCAACAGCTGAATTAGGCAGAAATGAGAAAAAAAAAAATCCAGCTTTTTCTAAGACCACATCTTTAGGGTTGGGGCCTAAGAAGTGCTAGAAAGGTGAAATAGAAACAGGCACCCATTTGTCACATGACACCTAGGAAAGAAATGAAGTGCCTGTGCTTGCTAGTGAGCAGAATACTTTGCATACCGAAATCATTCTAGATTTTTCTGTGTCTATATGCATTTTGTGCACTTGAAAGTATGGCATATGGGTTATGTAATATTTTTTGAAATTACACTCCTCCCTATAATTTGGCAGTGAGAATGCTTGTCTAGTATTTCAGATATTTCTTGAATGCATGGATCCCATGTGACATACAATATTCCACCAAAATAAGATCTAGTAGCATTTCTTAAAAATGAAATAGACTATGGTAGATTACATTCTAAGCTGTGATTATCAGACCTCTATCTGAGCATCAAAATCTACAGGAAATCTTGTTAAAAATAGACATTCCTGGAAACCACCGTGACTTGCTGAATCAGAATGGGAGGTGAGGGGCTCATAAAATTTCCCGTTTTACAAGATCCCCACACAACGTTTATTCACTCAGCACCACACCAGTCTGCTTTTGGAAACCATATGTCTTTTGGGAGCAGCCTCTCTCTTCGACAACACTATTCACAGAGTTACACAGCCTTAAATCCACCTTGACTGCCTACACTCTCTTTCTGTGTTCCATATATAGCTGGGAAACTGACAGAGTTTCATGACGTTATTAAAGGAGCAAATCAAATAGAATTCAGAAGACGCGACATCAAAGATGGATTTCCCAAGGTGAAAACAAACTCCCATGACAAACCTGTTAGAAACTGCTTTTGAAATGGAAGTTACTGAAATGGAATTTCTCAAACGGCAAAAAACACCCTTAATACTCTTGATACACATTTCTGAATTGCTTTTCAGAAAGGTTGTGCCAATTTACACCAATGTGCATGAAATGCCCCTCCCCTTGGTCATGAGCACTTCAGACAAATTGCATCTCCTTCATGAATTTGTACAGTGCTGGCCGTGGTGAGATGAGAGAGAAATACTCTGTGAATGGACTAACGACTCAGGGAGGGGCAAGGCCCAGACAGCCACAGGACTCCTGGGCAAGAGAGAAGGACCCTTCTTACCACTTGATTGAAGTGGAGATTCTGGGTAGTGTTCAAGAGAAGTGCGGCTGTCCAACCTGGCCAGGGTGCAGCAGCACTTAGGTCTCCAGCTGTGGCCCAGAGTTGGGGGATGCCTCTTTTTTTTTTTTTTTTTTTTTTGAGACGGAGTCTCGCTCTGTCACCCAGGCTGGAGTGCAGTGGCGCGATGTCCGTTCACTGCAAGCTCCGCCCCCCGGGTTCACGCCATTCTCCTGCCTCAGCCTCCTGAGTAGCTGGGACTACAGGCCCCCGCCACCACGCTCGGCTAATTTTTTTGTATTTTTAGTAGAGACAGGGTTTCACCGTGTTAGCCAGGATGGTCTTGATCTCCTGGCCTCGTGATCCGCCCGCCTCGGCCTCCCAAAGTGCTGGGATTACAGGCGTGAGCCACCGCGCCCAGGCGGGGATGCCTCTTATAGAGTAATCTCTGACAGAAGCAGCTCCTCTAGGCTGAGGCCAGGAGCTATCCCTGGGGAGGGCCCCCAGATGGGGTACAGGGAATGACCGGGAGGGTAAGAGGTAAAAAGGAGTTGGGCCAAGTTAGGAGCTTCAAAAGACCTTCACTCTAACTTCAGGCATCAGGCATATCAGCGAAGAAGTCAAGTTAGCTCTTATGCCCTCGCATTCAGCTTCCTGGTGCTGTTATGATGCCTCTAACTGCTCAGGACTGTGCCCACCCAGCTTTTCCAAAAGGAACATGCCCCTTCTTGTCTGAAAATGGTAGATTCTAACTGACTCCTTCCATCAAGTGAGCATCTTCTCTCTCTAAAACAGGATTCTGTAAATAGAACTACTCAGTGCTGGCCGTGGCCCCAAAAGGATTCATTCAAGAGGTGGCAATGTGTTCCCACATTGCAAAGTGAAATGATGGCACATTAAGGATTTGCAAAAGTGGTGATCCCAAACCCGTTTTGTGAGCCTTACTTCAACCCCACTCCTGGCTATGAAAGAGTGGAGGTTGAAGAGGCAAAAAGAGAGGGTTTGTTTAGAAAGTGCTATGCTTCGAGTTCCTGCTCCCTTCAAGGAGTTCATTCTGAGGCATTTGTACAAATCTTGTGGAGTTTAAGAAACAATATAGACTGGCATTCAATTCCAATCTAAAAGAAAGCATTCAGGCAGCTTGCTGCCCATATAGGCATGCAAACCCAAGAGAGAGGACAGCCACAAGAAAAATTGCCCTTCCAGTATTTGGCAGGGCAAGGATATGTGAGCTCTCTGTAGGTCAAGAGAAGACCTTGGAAGGTAACCAGGCTGGAGCTGTCTCAAAGGAACACTGTCCAAGAGACTGGCTTGCCAGAGTGAGGTGCCTCCCAACACAAAAGCCAGAGACTGGGGGATCATAAGAGATCAGCCAGAGAGTGCATTGCCGAAGTCAGCCTACTGTATGGTCTGGGCTACAAAGCCTTTAAAGCCCACACAAACAAAGGATGTTGGCTTTTTTTTTTTTTTTTAGATGGAGTCTTGTTCTGTCACCATGTTGACACCATGTTAACCATGTTGATTCAAGCTGGAGTGCAGTGGTGCAATCTCAGCTCACTGCAACCTCCGCCTCCTGCATTCAAGCAATTCTCCTGCCTCAGCCTCCCGAGTAGCTGGGACTACAGGTGCACACCACCATGCCAGGCTAATTTTTGTATTTTTAGCAGAGACGGGGTTTCACCATGTTGGCCATACTGGACTCAAACTCCTGACCTCAAGTGATCTGCTGGTCTCGGCCTCCCAAATTGCTGGGATTACAGGCATGAGCCACCACACCCAGCTGGATGTTGGCTTTTATTGTAAGAGCAATGGAGGCTGTCAGAGAATTGTGTGTGTGTGTGTTGGGGGCAGGGGATGGGTAATGATAGTGAAATGATCAGATTTGCATTTCAAGGATGCTCTGACTGGAGCATAACAAATGGAGGGGGACCAGAACAGAAGCAGGAAGGCTCATTAATAAGCTAGTCAGGTGAAAAGAGCAAAAAGTGAAGGTTACAGTACGAACAGCAGAGATGAGGAGCGGTAGGTGGATTTGAACAATAGGTAAAAATCAACAAGTCTAACTGATTGGCTTGTGGGGAGGGTAAACAATAAGGAGGCATCAGGATGACTCCTTCGTTTCTGTCTTGCCCATATTGCTGCCTGATGCAGCCATTTACTCACAGAACACTGGGAAGGAGCCAAGTTCTAGGGAAAAGATCATGTGTATTGCCTTGATAACTTGGGAATCTGAGATGCCTTTAAGATCTGCAAAGATGTCAGGTAGACTAATTGAAGCTTTATACCTGGGTGAGGGTTTAGGAAAAAGCGAGAGATAAAGGTAACCAAAGAGCCAGTCTTGAGGGATCCCAATGCTTAAAGGCCAGGAAGAGGAGAATGCACTAGTGGGGATGAAGGAGAGAGAAAAGGAACTGCCAGAGTTGCAGGAAAAAAGACCATCTGCCACCCCGGTCCTCAATGCTGGCTACAACATGAAATAAAATGGATGTGGCCTCTGCCATATGGAGCTCACAGTCAGGGGAGTGAGAAGGTGGATAGTAAGCAAGAAAACCACGAGATTATAAAACTACAAATTGTAGTCAGCATTATAAAGGGAAAGACAGAGAATAAGAGTGAATTGTGGGCTGGGCACGGTGGCTCATGCCTGTAATCCCAGCACTTTGGGAGGCCGAGGTGGGTGGATCACCTGAGGTCAGGAGTTTGAGACCAGCCTGACCAACATGGTGAAACCCTGTCTCTACTAAAAATACAAAAATTAGCCAGGCGTGGTGGTGCATAACTGTAATCTAAGCTACATAGGAGGCTGAGGCAGGAGAATCTCTGGAACCTGGGAGGTGGAGGTTGCAATGAGCCAAGATTGCACCACTGTACTCCAGCCTGGGTGACAGAACAAGACTGTCTAAAGAAAAAAAAAATGAATTGTGGGGCAGGGAAGAGTTCTTTGTGGATCTGCATTAGGATGCTTATGAGTGGCAGCTGTCCCCAGGGAAGTGTTTGGAGAAAGGAAATTGCCTGGCACCTGTGGTCTGCTTTCCCACTGTAGCCCTGTTCTTCTCTCCCCAGTTACTTCCCAGGAGGTACCTGGGACCTAAAGAATAAGTGTCCTTGAGCAGTGAGTGTCTCTGAAAAGAAGGGAGCGAGGAACTTCAGAATGGACCCACAACAAAAAAGCCCAGCTGACCATTAATGGGTTGGAAAGATGCTATCACAGGGCCTGGTCCCACTGGAAGATGTTTGGGCTTTTCGCCAAGGCCTGATGACCTCCACCACCTGATCTGAGACTGCCCCTATAACAGCAAAGCCCTTGATCAAAGCAAAATGACCCAGAGAGTTTCAGGTATCCCACAGCTCTGCCAAGCAGATTTCAAAGAAATGCGAACTGAGGTTATCATGGGGATTTTGTGCTAAAGGAACCAGGGTATCAGGTGGCCATGCCTTCTCAGGGCCTGAGCCTTGGGGATACCACGCAAGTTCCCTACCCAAGCTATCTGAAATACACTCCAGCCTAAGGGTATGTTTATTCACCCAAGGTCCGTGTCAGATTCCTTTATTAGGTTTTTTTTATTTCTCTAGAAATAAACAGTGAAGTATAATTCATATACAATCCCATTTAACAAGGCAAATGGAAAGTGTTGTTTTAAAGCAGCAGCCATAGACATTGTGAGAAAGCACAAAGTCAAGGTTCGGGGCGTAGGCTGTGGAGTCAGACACACCTAGGCTCAACTTCCAGCTCTGCCCCCTACTGGTTCAGTGATGTTGAGACGGAGTCTTGCTTTGTCGACCAGGGAGGAGTGCAGTGGCAGCATCTCTGCTCACTGCAACATCTGCCTCCCGAGTTCAAGCGATTCTCGTGCCTCAGCCTCCCAAGTAGCTGGGATTACAGGCGCCCACCACCACATCTGGCTAATTTTTGTATTTTTAGTAAAGACGGGTTTTTGCCATGTTGTCCAGGCTGGTCTCGAACTCCTGACCTCAAGTGATCCGCCAGCCTCTGCCTCCCAAAGTGCTGGGATTACAGGCGTGGGCCACCACACCCAGTAAATTACATAATTTTTAATGCCTTCCTTCTTCATCTTTATGGGGATAATAGAGTTATATGAATGAATTAATGACACGGAGTTTAAAGCCTTTCTCAGTCTAGCCTGAACTCACCTTTCCAGACTCAGCCTGTGATTTTACTCCCTTCCCCCAAGCCACAAGAGAGTCCCAGGCTGCAGCCACACTGGCCTTTCTGCTACTGCTTCCAGCCATCACCTTCTCTCTGCCCGGACCACGCTTCCCACTGCCTGGGTTCCCTCACACCACCCCTGTCTACTGAACTCCCACTCATCTTTCAGAGTGCAAAGCAAATGTCACCTCCTCTTTGAAGCATCCCCTGCCTCACCCAAGCAGTCAGCTGCAACTTGCTCTCTATGCCCATATACTTCCTCTACATCTTCTCAACGATAGTAATAAACACTCAAAGTGCTAAGCACTGAGCTTAAGTACTTTAACTATTTTAACTCACTAAATCCCCACAGGAACCATATAACACAGATTTTATCACTAACCCCATTTTTAGGATGCGAAACATAATGCACAGAGAAGCTAAGTAACTTGCCCAATGCCACACAGCCCACAGCAGAGCCAGGAAACAAGCCAAGCCCTGTGATGACAGAGCTGGTGCTTCTAACCACAGTGCTACACTGTGTACTCCTTATCCACAGGGTGCGAAGTCCACTTCCCCCAACAGGTGGGAGGGCCAGGGATTGCATTTTCTTCATTTCTGCATCCTCAGATCCTAGCACGGTACCTGGCACATAAGCACTTGCAACTTTCTTCCTCTCACACACCAAAACTAGACTATTTAAGGAAAACCACTAATTCAGTAACACTCACCCATGTGTTCTGGTCTCTTCTTTTTGGCCATAATTTCTGATTAAAAAATACTGCTCTGTAGTCCTGGCCAAGGGGCCTCATATAGTCTCTTTGAAGTTGATGAATAACAATGAACTTCTTCTAGTTCATTCAATTAAAAAAGAGAAGCCATTTTTTCCCATGAAGAAGTTTGAGGCCTAAGGGTAAAATAGAGACATGGATCTGTCACGACACCTTTTCCCACTGAAATGAAGAGAATCTGTTTGTAAAGAAAAAAAAGAGTAAAAACAGAATTCAAAAGGCAACCAGGCTTCCAGAAGGGCCCTCCCTGGCTCAGCAGCTCCTGGAGGCAGTTGTGGAATCTAGAGTTGGAGGAAGTCTTGAAGAGAGAGCTCTTTGAAGGCACAGCTGGCTACAAACCAGTCCCGGAGCCGGCAGCCCAGCCCAGCTCAGCACATCTCAGCCAGAACATAGCTACGCAGGCCAAGGAATCCTAAGAAGGGGATGATATTTTTAAAATCTTTGGCGTTAGCAAAACTGAAGCTTGCCTGGCCAGTGCTTGTCTCTTTCTTTTTCCCAGCTCAGTGTCTAATTTGTGTATTTCCAGGATTCCGAACCTTTCCCCAGCAGATCAGGTCTAAGTGCAAACGGTCCCTAAGTCACCCATGTTCCTTAGGCTTTTTCCCTCCTTAGAAACAAAAGGTGGACCTTTGCCAAGACTAAATGGCATTCCATTCAAAGCTCCAAGGCTGGCTCAGTTCAACATGCTCATGAGGAGGACTTTGAAAGTGCTATGGATAATTTTCTAATAAGGCACAACTACCCAGCAGGACTGAGGCCAAAAAAAGAACCATCTTTCAAATGTAAGTTCTTATCAGCTCTGGGAAAAAAAAAAAAAAAATAGACGTTATTTAAGCAAAAGCTTAAATTTGGGCTAAAGCCTCAGACTTGAAAAATGCTTGAAGCCAGAATTGGGAGGTGACAGGGGTGTACGAAGGAAGCGTGGGGGTGGGGGAAGCACTGGTTTGTGATTTTACTTCCAGTCTGCGGTCATTGAGTTCATGAGTTTGTACACTCTTGGACCTGTCAGTAAGAAAGTGTATATTGAGCATGGATGTTATAGCAAAGCTCAATATAGCATTTGGAATCGTATGAGACAGGGTTGTTACCGTTGAGTACTTCACCATCTCACTAAGGAGAGAGGGAACAAAAGTAAGCAAAGATCTTTTTAGAGGACTTGGCATATGGTAGGGGCCTCTCAAAGTCACTTCCTGTATTCCGTTTCCGGTGTTGGAGAGAAAAATGATGTGACCGCTAAACGTGTCCCTGGGACAGAGAGGAGCCAAAATTGACCATGGAAAGGGAAAGATCACTGTGGACTTGAGTGGCCTGTGAGACTGGCATGGTAAGAAGACGGCTGTGGATGAGGGAGGCCATCCATGATGAGCTGGTGGAGGAGAGATGGGAGGGCCCATGGTGGAGAGTGGTGAGAGTGAAGGGCAGAAAGGCCAATCAGGGGCCTCCAATTCCAGACCAAGTGGTTTGGTTTAGCCCAGGTTTCAGATTAGAAGCCAGACTCTCTGATGGCTATGGATGTGTGAGTGTGAGTGTGTGTGTGTTTCTTTTTTGCTTTTATTGGAGTTGATTATATATGTTTAAAGTCTGAATTGGAATGTCTGGGGTCAGGGAACATTTGCTCTTCAATTTTGAATTTAGCTTCAGGCCCCACTTAACCAACTAGTCACTTAATTTGTATGTTTATGTTACCTACCTGTAAAAATTCGAGTTTGTGGCCCCTGTCCTTCAGGTAACAGGGAACTAATGGATATTTTTGGAATGATGGAAATGGTATTTCATGATTATCAGGGTTGCCATATAAAATACAGAATGCACAGTTAAATTTGAATTTCAGATAAACAACAAATAATTTTTAATATAAGTATGTCCCATACAATAAAAATTATTCATTTTTAAAATTCAAATGTAACAATGTAACTGAGTATCTTGGCTTTTTGTTTTTGCTTTTTGCTAAATCTGGTAATCTGGCTCATGTGGCATATATGAAATTAATGGGAGGAAAGAGAAATGAGATTAAATGAGGAGGTTGTACAATAGTCTCAGAAAGACATGGATAATCCACTCCTTTAACAGGATGGATGGCTGCATTGGAGGTGAGAGACATTCACAAAAAAGAACAAGCAGAGCATGCAGCTTTGGTTAGAGATGGGGAACAAAAGAAAAGAAGTAACCCCAGGGTTACAGAAACACAATTCACACTACAGCTCTGCCGCTTAATTACACAAGATACTCCCAGCCTTGGTTTCCCCGTTACCACTTCTAATGTGTCATAAGGAGTAATGAAAATGCCTCATAAATGCTGCACAAATGTCGGTTGTTGTAATAAATGCCCCAGCCCCATTCTTTTCAACACACACTATTACTAAAGCCGTGTCTCTTCCATGCTGTCCTTGTCTAATTATTTTGAACACAAAGGTAAAATGTCCCTTTGTTCCATTTCCCTATTGGCCCACACAGCTCGAACTTGTACAATTCCCTGTTCTCCACATGGGCACTCGCGAACACTCAGAGCTTCCTGTCCTTGGCAAATTCACGGACCTTTCCTCTGTTTTTTTCAGCAAGCCATTGGTAAAAATGTGTATTAGGACAGAGTTGGAGACACAATAAGCCAGAAGCTCTGACCCTCGAGGTGGCCATCAGTCCACGCATAAACACCCTCTGGGTCCTGTCTAATGCACTATACCTGGACTTTGTTTCTCTGTGCCCAAACATCAGACAGAGACCCCCTGTGCAGATAATATGAGGCGATGGGCCCTGATACTGACTACCCCTGCTACTTTCTAGCTCGGTATCTTGGGGCACATGGTGTAGCTTTTCCTGTAAGATAGTTTGTTATTTACTGTCCTTTTATTTCAATTGCTTTTTCCTTTCTTCAGTGTCGATTTTATGACTAATGGTTACACTAAAATTGTCTAAACCTTTTCTTTCTGGATTACAAATGATGGATGCATAAAATGCTCCCTCTGGCCTGGCTTTCTTCAACTCACCTTGCCCCTGCCCTCAGGGAGCTCAGCTTCTCATCTGTCTCCAGAACTTCTGCCAGAATGCGTCACCTTTCCTTGGCCTCTGTTGCCACCTGCAGGAGCATTTGGAGGAGGGTTCCAGGACCCTAGATGCCAGAGAGGGACGCAATAGGCATGTGAAATCTTGAGTTTCACCAGACATAATCTCCTCACCTCTCTTGAGCTCATGCTGCAATATTTATATTATTTATTTATGTTTATTTATTTGAGGCAGAGTCTCACTATGCTGGCCAGACTGGCTTCAAACTGTTGAGCTCAAGCGGTCACTGCCACCCACCCCCTCTGCCCCCACCTTAGCTTCCTGAGTAGCAGGGATTATAGGCATGCATAATCATACCCAGCAAAGCTCCAGTATTTAATCAGTTGAGTGACTTTAGGCAAATCACTCCTTTTAGCCTATTTCCTCATCTCTAGAAGAGTATTTGATATCCATAAATTTGCTTTGATAGTGATTGTAAATGGGTCATTCATTTATGTATTCACGAAGCAAACAGCATGTTGGATAAAAAGACATGAAAACATAAGAACCTGAGAGAAAAATCACAATATTACAGGGGCATCAGTCAAACCCACAGGAAATTGTCAGTTTGTTTTGATAGACCTATAAACAAAGTGTCACATGATCTAAGTCATGCCTCTTGTCTGGTGCAAGCAGGGAAAGCTTCACAACAGAGGTGACATATTAATTGGACTTGGAAAACCACATAGGAGTTCACCAGGGTTTGGAAGAACACATAGGAGTTCATAAGGCAGAGAGGAAGGGAAAGGACTTTCCAGAAAGGGGAAGCAATAAGCCAAAATGTTTTGACCTGCAGGTAGTTCCCAAGGAGTGACTGAACTCTTGTATCCTGCAGCAAGCAGGCTTGGTAGGAGAGAAACGTTAAGGAGAGAGGAATGTTGCCAATGTCAAGGGAAGGAGTGGTGAGGCTTGGCCCTGGCAGGAGTCTAGTAGGGGGATGAAGAAGAGGAGCTATGAGGCTGCAAAAAGAACATTGAATCAGGATGGGGAGGTCTGCTTCATGACCCAGACTCTTCCAGCCACTCACTATGGGACCTTGGCTAAGTTAACCACCCTCTCTATGCTTCAGTTTCCTCATGTGCAAGTGAAGATAATAATCCCCACCTCGCTGTGTTGTTGCCAGATAACACATGCAAAATCATTAACACAGTGCCTGCCGCAGATGTGCTCAAATAGGTCAGCCACTGGTGTTACTATTAGATATGCAGCTTCAGGGACTTATTTTGTCTCAACAATCCTACTTTCCTCGTCAATAAAGTGAGAACGAGAGTGTCTGCCTTGCATGCATCAGAAACTGTGAAGATACAATCAAGTAATACAAGCTGTACAGAATGAGATAATGAAGCCTACACTTTAAAAATATAGCAGGCATCTACCAATCATAACGCAGTTTCACTTTCATTACGACGTTTAACTTTTTCTGACAACAACCTTATGAGGTAGGATTATAATGATGTTTATTTTACATGTGATGAAAGTTGGGTTCCTTCATTTAATAGATGCTCTTTGAGCAGGTTCTGTGAACAAGACAAGACCATGGGAATTGTAGTTGAGAAGAGGAAACAGACTGCAGGTACATGTTGGGGGAACCGGGGCTCAGGGCTTCGCCCTGCTATGTCTCTACTCACTCTCTGATGATCTCTCCAGGGGACTGATGGGGCTTTCAGTCCCATGCCTGTATCATGGCAACCCATATTTCTATCTCCAGCCCAGCCCTCTCCAGACCTGCGTGTCTGCCCAATCAATCTCTCCACTTGTTTTTCTAATGAACAACTCAAACCTAAAATATATAACATTAAGCTGTCTTATCCCTCTACCCCAACATCTTCCAATCTCAGCCAGCAGCATCTCCGTTTTTCCAGCGGCTTGGAGTCATCCCTGATTCCTGTCTTTTTCTCATACCCCACAAACAATCAGACAGAAAATCTTATATATATGTAAATCTTCGCCCCGGTTGGAGTGCAATGGCGCAATCTCGGCTCACTGAAACCTCTGCCTACTGGGTTGACGCTATTCTCTTGCCTCAGCCTCCCGAGTAGGTGGGATTAAGGGTGCACACCATCACACCCAGCTAATGTTTTGTATTTTTATTGATTGATTGACTGAGACAGAGTCTCGCTCTGTCGCCCAGGCTGGAGTGCCGTGGCGCCATCTCGGCTCACTGCAAGCTCCGCCTCCCAGGTTCACACCATTCTCCTGCCACAGCCTCCCGAGTAGCTGGGACTACAGGCACCTGCCACCACTCCCCGCTAATTTTTTTTTTTTTTTTTTTTTTTTGTATTTTTAGTAGAGACGGGGTTTCACCGTGTTAGCCAGGATGGTCTCGATCTCCTGACCTCTTGATCCGCTCACCTCGGCCTCCCAAAGTGCTGGGATTACAGGCGTGAGCCACCGCGCCCGGCCTTTTATCCTACTTTCAAAAAACATACCCAGAGTCTGAGTGCTTCTCCTTACCTCCAGGGCCACTCCATGGCCCGAGCTCTGTTTCACCTGGTTCTCACCTGGATCGCGGCCTCCATTTTGCGCAGTGGCCCCTACAGTCTATTCTCCAAACAGCAGCTGGCGTGGTCATTATGAAAAGCAATGTCCACCTGCTGCTCAAAAACCCACGAATGGCTCCCCATTTCTTTCCCATTAAAGCCAAAGTCTAAAACATTTACAAAGCCTTATATGATCAGTTCCTACCTGCTTTCCTTATGTTGGAGGCTGTGAAGCTCCTTAATATATAAACAGTTCTCAGTAGAAGGAATAAAAGGACAGCCACCTCCTCAGCAGAGCCAGTTTACACTCTGCTAGAGACAAGAGGAGCTGGGACCTTCTCCCCTAACCCTTACTGCATATGTGAGAGAAGCCAGACCTGCTGGATCGACTGGAAATGCCCAGTGCCTGAGACGGGGAGGAAAGAGAAGCCGTGGGGAGGAAAAGACTGTAAACCTAAAAGGCATTGAAGTCCCACCTCACCAGTTAGGCAGGGAGGGGAAAGAGGCCTAGGGCGCTCAGGAACTTGGGATAAGGTTGCCCTCTGCGGGTGAAACGGTGAAATATCTCACAGTGGAGGAGGGCGGAGACTGTTCGCAGAGGGGCCCAGCGAAAACGTCACCCTACTGGAGGTACTAACGCATCGCAGACTGGGGGCGCCCGAGCGCATCCCAGACGCGAGGGCAAAGGCCCAGGAGGGCTGTGGGGCTCTCGGAAGTATCCGATCACCTTGCGAGAAGTCCGCCGGCTGTCCGAGCCTGATGTCACTGCAACTTCGATTCCTCCGACGCCCCTGCTCTTACTTCCCAGTCTTCCGGCAACTTCTCCGCTTCGGCCTCCCCTAGGCCTTGGCCCCAGAGAGGGGACGCACTCCACAGGTGGAGTCGCACGTGTGGGCCCTCGGCAGCACTTTCTCGTGCAAATTAACAGGTGGCCCTCATTGTGGAAGCACCGCCCAGCCTTTCCCGGAGAGGTCACCAGGGCGAGGCCGCTCAAGGTCTGCAGGCGCCCGGAGTTACCGGGATCCTCCCCGCGCGCTGGTCCGAGGAGGCCAGGAGAGGGCGAACCCGTCCCCGACCAGCGGCCCTTCCGGGGGTGGGCTCTGACCCCACCGAGCGGTCAGCGGGTCCAGGAGCTCCAAAGTGTAGGGCAGAATTGGGTAGATGAGGGTGCATTTTTCTGGGAGGAGTCTAAGGCGTCGCTGACTCTCAAAGGCCCGCATCCGGAGAAAGGGAAAGAGCCCCGTCCCGGGAGGAAGGACGAGAGGCTGGCCCGCGGGAAGAAGCCCTGGCAGTCCCTCCTGGCCTCTTTGATCTCACCGTCCCTGTGGCGGCGAGTGCCACCAAAGATGAGACAGGCCAGCGGGTATCGGGAGAGAGCTGAGGGTCGGCGCCGGCCGGACCCCAGATTGGAGCCGCCGTCGTCGGACGGGCAGACCCTGCTGTAATAGCTCCCGGCCGGCCACGGTAGGCAGGTGGGGCCCACCGCGAGTCCTAGTGAAAAACACCTTCCTCTTGATTCTCTCAAAGGAACCCGAGCCCTGGGAAGGGACACCAAGGCGCTCCCGAGACTCCGGAGACGGCCAACAGCCCCAAAAGAGAGTACTCGGCTATCCAGCCGCCCTTATCCAAGCGGAGAATCTCTCTCCACCTCCGCCCTCCCGGGACTCAAAGTTGTTTGTGGAGCCGCCAGGTTTCCTTGTAGATGGGCACGATATGCACTGTGCGCGCGCGCGCGCACACACACACACACACGTATATGTATTTTTCCAGTGGCCACTGCAGGATTGCCAGCTTTCGGAAATGAGCATCCGCTCTCTCTCTCGGGACTGGGCGTGGGGTTCACCGAAAGGAGAGGAAGAGACCTTGCGTTTGCGCTGGGCCTGCTCGGTGCCAGGCCATTCTAGGCTTCTGTCTATCCTGGTTTCTGGTCTGTGCGTTGTGGGTAGCAGCATTGGCGTATTGCGCCGGAGGGAGCAGGCTGAGCGAGGCTCCAGAAGGTGCGCAACAGCCGGAGAGGAAAGGGCGATGCTGTCACCTAGCCCCCTCCCTGAGACTCCATCCCGCCCAGAAAAAGGAGCTGCTTTCTCCCCCATCTACCCCAGGAGAAAATAAACGGTCGCTGGCATTTTCCTGCGTCTTTTAATTTTGCCAGAACTGTCTTGGGTTGGCTATCGTGGGCCAGCATGGAGGCCTTCTCCTCCCGGGAGCAAACCTGCCCACGCCCAGGCCGGCAGTGGAGTCAGCCTTGCCCCAGCCTGCCCTCCCGGGAAACAATGCCCCTTTGTCGCTCGCCCTCCCGGGGCTGATACAGCCCCTCCCCTTAGCTTAGGGCTCCCTCCCGTTAGAGCATTCCAATGATTGCCACAAGTCACACTTTTCTTTGAGGTCTCTGCCTGGGAAGAAAACAAAGCAGCTCTCCTAATCACACGGAGGGAGTGGAAGTTTTCCTGCCCTCTGACTATGTGCCAGCCTTGGCTCCTCCCTGAAGCCCTGTCGAGAGGGCTTATTAGGTCACTTATGTTTTGTACCTCGTGTGAAGTCCCACAATCAGTAGATTATAGAGGGGGGCACAAACCCAGCAATGTCTGACATAGAGAAATTACACATACATACATACACGCATACATACATACACACATACATACACACAAATACATACATACATATATACATACATATATATAGTCTTTCCACCACCCAGGATTGAAAATTAATGCTGTTTTTGGCATTGTCCGTTATCCACCCAAACCCTCCAAAAGGCTGGCTGGCATTTGCTTGGCTCTAGTTCTACCTGCCTCAGTAAATAACATCTTTCCACTCCATCCATCATCCACCTTCCTCTTTACCTGCCCAGCTCCTCGGTTGCTTGGTAGCACTAACAGTCACAGTGTTTTGGGGACCCAGCCTCATATGGCCCCTGCCTCCTCGTTCAGTTCTGAAAGGACAGTGCCTGCCACTTGGGTGTGCCTCCAGGATGGTCCTCTTCTTTTAGGCTTTGGCTTGTTAATCCTCCCTCGTTGCTTCCGCCAGAGTCTCAGTCCCACTGCCAGGACCCAGGCGGACTCTTCCCTCCCATCTGTTCTGCAGAAGGGCAGAACTTTAGGGGTGCTATAAATAATGGTATTTTCCCTTGATGAACTATTGGCAGCACCGATAAGGGTCCACACTGGCTAGAGCCAGTCCGGTTTGAGTGTGATCATTAAAGGTGCAGGGCAGTGGATGCTGGCTGTGAGGTCACTAAGGGACCATAGTCCAGGGACTTGGTTTCTCATGGTTTGGGTGCAGAGGGAGGGAACATGTGTTTTGGCAGCTTGCAGGGTGCTTTGGCAATATTTTTAAAATTATTGTCCCCCCTTTCCTGATAAATGTGCCCAATTCCAGTTCCCCCCTTCCCTCTTCCCTTCATTGTTTTTCTTCTCTTTACTATTTCTTCCCACATCCATGGGATTTCAAGTGGTCCTCTGGCATCTCAATTTCCTCCTCCAAAAAGCTTGGGATTATAGTAATCCATAGAGTGGTAATAAGAATTAAGTGACATAGCATGTATTTAATAAATTAGTCCCATCTCCTTACGTTTTCTCATTTTTTCCTCTTCCCCATTGACTTCGAATTCTCCCTATTTTTGCTTCTACCTGTTCGCAGAGATTGGAGATGAGGCTGCATCAGGCAGAGACATACGGGATGGGATCTGGGAAACGTATGGTTCCTCTACTTCATTCCACCCAATCTGGACTCTACCCTTTGAAGATGACGTCATTATGAATAGCTGTTAATGTCTTGTTAGCTAACTGTCTCCCACCACGGACCTCTATGAGTGACTAGCTCCTGAATTATTTACTTTTTGGAACTCATCATTGGGTATATGGTCACACAATTTGGAATCCTAGAGTAAACAAATTCAATACTGTAAGTTGATTCAATTTGGGGCCATGTCTAAACTCAATGACATTAAAAATGTACCAGCCTGCTCTGAGGATTCGTTTGGCAGGTTATATAGAGGCACTTGCAGCATTCATCTTAGCGCTTTGTCTGGGCTAAGAGACCTGGCTTCACCTTTGAAGATTGTATAGTAGTGAGGGCACTGAATATCCTAGTCTTTTGCAGGAAAGATTCTTCTTGTTGAGAGCCTGGACTGGCTTCCCTTACATGTCAGTGCTTTCTCCCCTCTGTGATGCTGCCTTCCTTTACAGTTCAGTCTTAATCGGGCAACCATTTACTATGTTGCTTTCTATGTTGAAAGGGGTGGAAATAAAAGTGCAAACTCTGTGTCCCTGGTAAGACAACTCTGAAGGGCTATCCCAGCTTCAGAGCTCCGGGGGCCTGCTGAATTACTGTTTGCATCACAGCCCACCTTCTCCTTTGCCCAATCCTGCGTTTTCCCCTTCCCCACATGTGTTCCCCTTGAGCACTTTTTTGTTAACTTCCTGCATGCTACTCTCATCTCAGAGACTGATTCCTGGGGAGCCCAACCTGCAACATGGAGCTCAGTGGAAAGCACATGGAATGTGGACTGAGACATGACTGTGTTCAAACCCTGGCTCTGTCGCTAAGTGGTTACGTGGTTTGGGGCAAGGCATTTAATCCCTCTAAAGTTCACTTTCATCTGGGGGAAAAAGATAACTGTGAGGATTAAGTGAGTTTATATATAGTGTATGAGTGCCTGGACCACTGAAGCAGTGCAGCAGATGTTAGCTCCTCCTTCAGTAATATTTATTGAACATGGCATCCCAAGTGTTACTAGAATTTATATTTCTACTTTATAAATTTTACTAGAATTTATGTTTTCATATTCTTGATACTAATACTGCATTTTTGAAAGGGGTGACTCCTTCCTTATTAAAGTTTTAGAACACTATCCTAAGTGAAGTATAATGGTTACTAAATTAGATGGCATCTGGATCTGGCTGATCTTGAACAAGCAGGTTAATCATATAACTTAGCTAAGTCATTGTGAAATTTTCTCCTGTGTAGAAAGAGATATTAATAGTAACTACTGTGGCAGATGGCATTTTCCATAAATGCCTACAAAATACTTTCCATCTCAGCTCCTCTTCAGAAATGACCTTGCCATTCCTCCATCAACAGATGAAATCTAATTCCCCTTCTTTTGCATCTGGGCTGGCCTCAGGGACTTACTTGGGCATTGGAATGTGGCAAAAGTGATGGTCTGGGACTTCCAAGGCTAGTTCATACAAGCTAAGTCATTCTGTGTGAGTCTTTTGGGATGTTCCCTCTTCCAACCCAGCCACCATACTGTGAGAAGCCTGAACACTTGGAAAAGCCATGTGTAGGTGCTCTGGCTAACAGTCCCAGCCAACAGCAAGCATCAACTGCCCACCGAGTGAGCTCTCCTGACATCCAGCACCTTTGGGCCTTCTGAAGACTGCAGCACCAGCCCACATCTGGGACCCCAAAAAGAATGGGAATAAACTGAGCCCAGTTAGTATACAAACCAAGACAGATAATAATAAATGGTTGTTTTAAGCCATTAAGTTATGGAGTGGTTTGTTATGCAGCAATAGAAACTAAATCACTAGCTCCTAGGGTTATGTGAAACCAAGTAAGACAATGCATGCAAACTGATTACTAACGTGCTTCGTAAATAATTAATACAGTTGCAGAAAAAAGTAAGCTGATTATATGGGGAGATAAAACATGGGCACAAATAACTGCAAAACTAAGCAGGCATCATCTGAATCAATATTTAGTGGGCACCTATCCCATGCCAGGCTCTCTATATAATCATAGAATCTCCAAGTAGAACAGAATTTGGGAGCTATTCTAGTTCAACCTCCCACTTAGTGAGGACATTTCTTCTTGAATGCTTGTTTAATACAACTATTACTTATTAAGCCTCGCTCCGCACCAGAAAGTGTGGTAGATGGTAATGTCAGGAAGTGGGATAGAAAGATAACTAAGACACAGCCCAGGGCCAGAGGCAAACACATGAACAGTTTCTGCCCAGTGTCATATGTGCAGGGAGAGAGGATACGAAGAAGACGGATGCATCTCCCCTGCATGGAATGGGGTGAGTCATCTCATTATTGGCCAGCTCTGCTGATTCAGCTTCCTGGTGCTCTGGATCCTGCTGATATATTTTCTGTGCATCAACTTGTATTCTGAGTGGCAGTTCTCCAGCTCTTTGCCTTCTTGCTCCATATACCTAAGTTGGCTGTTTACACATCCACTTACCCATCTTTGCTCAAAGCTGACCCTTGTCAAGGAAGGAGGGGTTTGCCTGGATCTTGAACACCAGCCTGTGGGCTCTTTAAGGCCAATGCCTGGATCTTGTTCATCATTGAGGCCCCAGCTCCTAGAGGCACCAAAATAAAACAAAACAAAAGAGAGAGAGAGAGAAGAAGAAAACAGCCACCAAAAAAATGCATTTCTTTTTGTGTGGGTTCAGAAAAATGCCAGGGATTCATTTAATTCAAATTTATTTCACACAACTACATCAGGGAAAATTAGCAGTGTAATCTGCTTTCTCAAGTTTCATGAACAAAGCTAAGTTTTTAATAGGCTGAGGGTTTAATAGGCAAGTAAAATCAGCCAACAAACAAACAAAAAAACGCTGAAGAGTTCGAGTCCATTACAGCCAAGTAGTTGGCAGCTGCTGCAGTTATTAGCTATCATAGTTTCCCACATGCAGCCATGTTTTATGGCTTCTTAAAATTGTTTTTAAAAATGTTTCACAAACCATGGGTTTCACACAAATATAAGGGTTAGAATTTCAATTTTAAAAAATAAACATAAGTTTGGTGTCACATCAGAGAAAGCTCTAGTTTTCTCCTTTTAAGAAAGAGGAGGTAACTCACCAGAGCAGAGGAGTCATCTGAATTGGGCCCTTTATTCTCAGCCTAACCTGCTGAGGAGCATCATCTACAACTCACAAGGTACTGGGAGCAGGAGAATTTGCATGGATAGACAAAAGTTTGCTTCATTGCTCAGTTTCCCTTTAATCATTTCTCCTCTTTATTCTCCTCTTTCTTATTTGAAACTTATTCCTTGTTTGTATTAATGTTTCTCTGCAGGGTTGTAACTGTAGTTTATTACAAAACAGTAGAGTACAGGGCTCTTTCATTTAGTAGCTTAGTATAGTTTTTGTTGCAACAGTGTATTCATATCATGGGGTGGGGGGCAGAATCTATTTAATCAACTCTGGGGACAGTACAGGCCCCTATACAAAATCACCAAAACTTCCCTATGGAGAAAAAGATGGGAAATTAGAAGAAAAAATAAAGCTTGAGGGGGAAAAGGGTAGAGCTTTTCATTTGAAAAAGAGGAGGAATGGGGAGTTGAGAATCAGTGTGTACTCTTGGGTCACCGGGCGCAACCTAAGAGGCTGGGGTGAATCCAGAAGCTGCTGGACCCCTGGGACCTGGGGGCAAATTGCAATGGTTGGTGGGTGAACTTCTGGGCCTGGATATGAAAATCAGCAATGAAAGGCAAACACTAGAAATTGGTAGTAGACCCCGGAAGTTGGTGGTGGATTCCTGGTGCCAGGATTAGAACCAGAGAGCTGCAGACACAACAGAGTAAGAGTAGCTCAGGGCTCTGAGGGTGTAGGACCACATGTGAGGGTGGCGGCAAAAATTTAGGGCAGTGATGGCCAAGGAGGAAAACTATTTCTCAGTAGGAGTGGAGCCTCTTCATGCCAGGAGGTCTGGTGGTGGTGCCACCCTCTTGAAGTGGAAGTGGAGAGAAACTGTTCCAGTGTGTTTGAAACTTGCCTGGTCAGCCTGTCTGCTCAACACCCTGAAGGTGATGGTCTTGTGAGACTCATTGCATGTCAATGTACTTTTGGCACCTGTCCAGGAACTTTTAATACTGTCTCTAAGCAGAAATGAAGCAATGGCAGGGCATGATGCCCCTGTCAACCTCTAAACAGTCAATCTGGAAGAGGAGGAGGCTCTGCCATTCGCCTCCAAATTTCTCTGCTTAGTCATTTTATAGCCTAAAGAGATTCTTCTTCATCTCCATCTTGTCCGGCATTGGCTGGGATGTATTCCTTTTGGCTTATCTTTGACCAATTCTGTTTGCTTTTTTCCTTGAGTATGTGTTACGTAACTCACCTTCTTGCTATAAACTTGCATTTTTTGAACCCAAGTTATTGCTCATAAAATGTGGGATCTTGTTGATGTCAGTGGTCTTTACAGCCAACTGCCAGAGATGCTGTCTGAGCTGCTGATTGCTGTCTAAGGAAGAGAACACTCCCCAGTTCTGGTCTTGCCTCTACCCCCTTATTAATGTTAGAAGTACAAATTAAGGGGCTTTGCACTTTTTCTAATAAATATGGATATGTTCAGCTACAGAAAGAAAAGTAAAATAGAGAAAAACTCTAAGCAGAATAAACTCTAGATGTCCTCAGGGTACTGAAAAACCAGTGTTTCCTCTATATTAGGATAGCTGAGAAGTTCATGGTGCCCCTAATTAGAATTTCCAGCCCCAAATTCTCCTAGGACCAAAGTTGGTGCCCAACAAATTGCTGCTGATCTGGGTAAGCCCTGATTGTTAGTCAAGATAGATGTAGCAGCTGAAGGTCCATCCCCCATGCTCATACCTTCAGTCACAACAGTGATTGTCTTCTTGCTTGCACGCCTGCAAATTGCCTTGGGTCAAACACACTGGATCTGTTCTCTCCATCCTTGCGGTGTCCCAGCCAGATATTGAATCCGTTGGAAGGAGGTGCCAGACCACTGCAGTGAGTCCTCACTTTCTTATCTCTGATCTCCTTAGGCTAATTCTTCTCAATCAATTTGGCCATGGGATTCCTCTCTCCTGTCCTCTGAGCATTCAGTGCAAGTGTTCATCCACATAGCCATCCAGGGGCTTCAGCACCTCCACACTCTATTGTTCTGGCTGGCTCTGTGCCAGCCCCTTTCCCCACTGGGAGGACTCCTCATCTTCTCTGCATTTCTCCTTTGGTCTAAATAATCCAGTTTAAAGTTACTAACATATGGCTTTGGCATTTGGAATTCAACTTCAAACTCTGTGGTTTCTTTGGCTCACCTAAGCTCCTAAGGTTTTCACTGCATGTCAGTTTGGGCCCAGGAAAGCAAGTACTTAGCCTTATTTGCAGGAACTTGACCCATCTGGAGCGGGGTCACATTGGAATCAGAAGAGTTGCTCCCCTGTCTCCAGAATCAGAGCTCCTTGGCCAAGGTCTATTCCACAGAGAGACGGATCTGAGTCAGAGGACTTCCTGTGCCCACTCTGGTGGTAAGGAGATCCAGAGAGTGACTTCTAGACAAAGAGCTTATCTGAAGTTTGCTATGGCTGGGGAAAGAGGCTTTGAAGGCATGCTATTTCTTACTTTCAGAATGGGATTTTGTTGCTTTTTTTTCATGGTGGAGAGAGGTCTGAATTGTATTTCTATTTGCTGCTTTTTGGAATAAATGAGAGGTTCCTGGCTCTTCCAATGTGGAAAAGACTTGCTGGAGGCTCTTTTTCATATCTCGCTCATTTTTATTCTGGGTAGAAAGTGACAGATATTGGAAGCCAACCTGGAAAATCATGGAAGGTCCTGCTGGATGGAGATGTCTCTGCTGGAGAGTTAAGATAGGTCTTCCTGAGGGAGGGAGGGGGGAATAGATCTAGGAAGTCATGATTATTTCTCCAGCAAGAGATGCACCTGGAGAGTGCCGATGTGCTCTCCTACTTTGCACTGCTTCTAAGGAGTCAATAGCCCTCCTAGATTGATGGGTCTGGAGGTTCATAGTGGATGCTCTTCAGGGCAGACAGGTCTGAGGAGTTTTGCTGATCACTCCTAGGATGTGAAGGATCTTGGAAATCATGACAGCATTCCTAGGGAGAGATGAATCCATGGAGTCATGGCAAGAATGCCTGTGGAAGGACAGGCCTTCATTCTTGCTTCCATGTCCTTGGTCCAAAAGGGCTCCATCTGTGTCCCCACCCATCTCATATCCACAGGAAAATTTCCATCATCATCTTCTTCATTTTCCAGTTTAGTGGTGAAGACAGATCATACCATGGTCCACGCACATGATGGTCCACAACCTCCATCCTCCTGCCACTGGCCCTGCCATGCTTGCTACTGAATCTGAAGCACTCATCAGTACCAGTGACAAGTGACATGTCAGAAGTGTGATGACTGAGAGTGGCAGAGTAGCTACTAGAGCAACAGCATGTCAGGCTCTGTGACTTAGTGGGCAGGGAGGAGAAACCACATTAACAGGTGCACCCTGTTTCTCAGGTCCCAGATCAGCGCTCTGAGGAAAACATAGCAGGGAGAGGTCCACTCGGGGCCTCACAACTTTGGGAAACTCCTTATTCAGGTCCTAAGGGGACCTGAATATTTTTGCAAGCAATTCATGTAATGGAATTAAGCTTAGTCATGTCCACAGTGTTTATGCCCATCCAGCTAAGCCTGACTAGATCTGGGGAAATGCCCAAGCAGTTGATGATGCTACTCACTCAAGGGAAAGGGTATTTGTGTGATGAAGATTAAAAATAAAATAGTTTTCAGGGGTAAGGCCTGCTAAAACAAAATCTAGACAGAGCCTGAGAGCTTCTTCACTGATCAGTTCCATTTTCTTTGTATTCAAAACACCATCTCCCTCAGTGGTGATGGAAGTAGTTTCCCACTATTTAATAGTTGATTTTTTCTGTGCTCTTCTCACATGATCAACCTGAGCCAAGCAAGGAAAATTGCTTTTCCTCTTCCTTGTGAAGAAGGCAATGTCATGTCCTTACATAATGTTAGCATTTGGAGATAACATCTACACAGTATCTAATTTCTCAAAGTGAGTAACTTTGCGAGTCTTCTATAAATGTACTGCAGAGAGATGTGTGTTGGTGATTAGATCACCTCCCCTGTCTTCTTTGTCCAACCCACGGCTTGGAGTTGGAGCCCTGAGTGGAGCTGTGTGGAACTCTTCTCCAAGGAATAATACAGCTTAAGCGGCTGTGGGATGTGAGCACTTTTGACAGTATCAGAAATCTGCAGCTGGACATCACACCCTGCCTCCACAGCCTGCCAGTAGAGTTAGGAAGGAGGGTGGTGACTGCCAACAACACCAATGGCATCACAGCAGCTATTACAGAAGCATTTTTCCTATATCCTCTCCCTTCTCACCACACAATGCAGTAGCTGGTACTAAATGAATCATTCTCCAGGGCCACATTGCTCTGGGAATGCAGAAGAAAACAAGCTAGAAGGCAAGGACACTTGAAAAACTGATCAAACAGAGGGACAACTTGATCACAAGTTCTGGACAACTTGATCACGAGTTCCTCAAGGATGGGTTCCTCATCTGACTCAGTCTCATCTCCACTGACCAACGTACTGGAAGATCAATGGATGGTTTCTGGGAAGTTGGTTAAACAGACTGAGGATGACGGGAGCAAAGAGAGCTGCAGGAGGCAGTTCAGGCTGCCAGTAGACCCAGAGTCCTTGATCCTTCTCAAAGGAACATTTGACACTAACCAGGATCAGCCTGAGCAAGAGAGAGTGCAGGTTTCCTGTCTGTGCCATTTTGCTGTCAAACTGGCAGGGCTGTGAGACTCCCTGGGCATGCCCCTTAGACGGGATCCAGCTCCAGCAGCTTGTGATCAGCATTACTCGATCTTTGTTTTCCTGAAAGAGACTCTCCACAGTCCTATGAAATCAAACCTCTCAAATAGGGGCTGGAATTACTCAGGGAAGCCAGGAGTTGAGCACCTATCTGCAATAATGGTATTTCAGGCCAGGGAGTGCAACAGATAAGACACCCCCATTCTACAACCTCACCTCTAGTCAGAGTGGCTGAATGCATTTATAAATCTGAATTCTTTCTTAAAGATAAGTTTTGTAGCAACTTCGCATTTTCCCTTCTCAAAATGAGAACTCATATTTTGAAACCCTTTGCCCATGAAATTATTTTTCTGACAATAAAAATACATATAAAGAAAGGATGTCACATGGGAAAGATTGCATTCCTAATCTGCCTTTCTATAAACTCATTCTCTTCAAAAAGATAAACTGTGACTTTATATAACAACAACACAATGGTGAAAGCATTCTTCTTAGGCATTTTTGTGAGCTCTATGTATATATTAAGGACATTAGTTCTTTGTCTACCATATTATTTGCTTATCAGTCTTCTCCCGACCTCCCCAGCCACAGTATGTAGGCATTTGGTACAAGCACTGTAATAGCAGGTACATGACTATGTTTTTGGTCTACTCTTTGTGCCTAATATACAGGCTGGTGGGCATGAAGGTTCAACAAATGAATATTAACCACAAACTCTACAAGGCAGATCACCCTAGGTTCTGCAACCTGCCTGATAACCCTACTCTTATTTCACTAGGTTTGTTTTTAGAAGCTAAGGAAAAACATCTGCATTGAAAACTCAATCATAAACACCCTCTGTCATATTCAGATAGCACAGAAGATTCTAGAACAAAGCACCTGTCTCCTAGCAGAGCTTTGCCTGCTTTGAGATTGAGAATACCTGCAGAAAGCACCTAAGTCATTTATTAAAATACTGAGCTGAGAGTCATTCCCTTGTAGGAGAAGGCTCATTTGGTTATCGCTGTGGGTTCTGGAGCAGGACTTTGGTATGTCAAGACCCAAGTCCAGTTACTGGCTGTGTGACTCTGGACAAGGTAGTCAACCTCTCTAAGCCTCAGTGCCCTCCTCTGTAAGCTCAGAATAAAATAGATGTACAATTTATTACAGTGTCTAGACCTAAGTGTACAATTCTTTGTAGATATCCTTATCATCATGATTATGATATTACTCAAGTCATGGAAACAGCAAGTCCAGTTTCTGGAGACTGCAATGATGTCATTCCTCACACCCACTCAGACTCCAGGAGGCTCATCCAGTTTCCCACCAAATGAGTCTATGCCTTTACTGCTCCCTTCTGTAAAACACTAGGATAATCATGGTACATAATAATGCCTTTGTGTTTATAGGGCATGATCACATTCATTTTCTCATTTGATCCCCACAATAACCTTGTTATGGTAAACAAGGAAGATTATGTTATCTCTATTTTAGAAGTGAGGAAATAAAGGGAAAACGAGCTTAAGTGACTAGCTTAAATTACTAAGAAGTGGAGTAGAATTTGTAACAAGATCTTTCTCGCTGTGTCTCAGGGTGGAGTAGAAAGACCGTTTACCAAAAGGGGCAGCCCCCTATTGGTCAAGTTTTGCGCCATCACTGGGACCACCAGAGTGGGGAGCATTTCTCCGCCACATTTCAGGATTCGGGATCTGCAGTTTGCTGCCTTTAAGCAGCTGATGTCAGTGTCTTATCCTGCCCAAGGTATACCGACAGGTGTTATTAGGAGATGTCTGCCTGGAGCAAGTCATACTATTTCTACACATACACACTGACATCTTTATATAGTTTACATATCATTGACATGCTCACCAGAGGAAGCTTTGAAGGGAAAATGAAGTCTCAAGAGGGCATTAAGCCAGCTGGAGTAGATGGATAGATGGCAGGGATGGAGGGGGCTTTTGCTCTGTGAAAGGCCAAGTAGCTCCATCTTCTAGAGGCCAGGTCTGAGCCTTGAACACTGAGGTGATTGACTGGAGCACTTTGCATGCATGAGCAGCAGCCCTTTTGCTCTCGTTAAAAAGTGCAGGAGGTTTCTCCCAAACTACCTGGCCCCGGGCAGTTATAATGATCTAAAATCACAGAACCAACCCTGGCTGTACAATAGAATCATAGGTGACGTTTTTAATACTTACAGATGCCAAGGCCCCACCTAAACCAATTAAATCAGAATCTTTGTGACTGAGAGCTAGGCATCAGTATTGTTGTTTACAGTTGTATTGAGGTATAACTGATATACAATAAACTGCACATATTTAACAATTTGATGCACAGTGACATAAATATACATCCTGACTCTTCACTATAATCAAGATAATGAACACATACAATATCTCATAAAGTTTCCTCATGCCCTTTGTAATCTTTCCCCTACTTCCCCATCCCATCACCAAGAAAACATTGATCTGCTTTTTGTCACTATAGATTAATTTACATTTCTAGAATTTTTTACAAATGGAATCATATCATATGTTGTCTTTCGTCTGGCTTCTTTAACTCAGCATAATTTTTTTGAGATTTACCCATGTGGTTATATATGTCAGTTCCTTTTTATTGGTAAATAGCATTCATTTATGGTTATACCATAGTTTATTCAACTGATGCTGGACATTTGGTTTTTTTTTCCCCCGGTTGTGGACTGTTACAAATAAAGTTGCTCCAAACATGCACATTGCATGGTATGTCTTTGTATTGATGTATGTTGTCTTTTCTCTTGGATCAATACCTAGGAGTGGAAAGCCTGAATCATATGGTGGACGTAAGTTTATCATTTTAAGATACTTCTAAACAGCTTTCCAAAGTGGTTGTGCCACTTTACATTTCCACCAATATTAAATGAGAGCTCCATTGCTGCACATCCTCGCCATCCTTGCATGGGTCTACTTTATACTATATAGTGAGTACAGTTGATCTCATTGTGATTTTAAGTTGAATTTCTGTAATGACTAATGAGGTTGAGCATCTTTTCATGTACTTTTTGCTATTTGTATATCTTCTTTATTGAAGCTTATTTTAAAACCACTAGAGATGGGACCCTAACATTAGTTAAAAAAATCAATAAAACCTCCCCGGCAATTCTAACGTGCAATCAGGATTAAGCATCATTGTCTCACTAGAAAACTGAGGGCAAACCTCTCATTTTGATCACATGGAAACTGGGAGATTAAGGTTATTTGTATAGCAAGAAAAATTTCAAGACAATAAAATCACTCCTAAAATAGTTGTGGACATTACAGAGCGAGTTCTCCACTGCAGACCTAACTATATTATTTGCATAAGTCAGACAAGTTTTACTATTGTCTCCGGTAAGACTTAGTGATATAATTAACTGAATTATTTGTTCCAATCTGATCATTTATCATTTTACTTAGTCACGAGTACTTGTTCTACAATAAATTTTGAAGGAAGTGCATTATTTCAACTAACTTTGTGACAGTATTATGACTATGGTGAAATGGAAGGGAAAATAGCCTCAGGGCTTCCACATATAGTGTTGACTACACAACCCTAGAGGGCTCCCTTCACATAGCAGATATGAAACCTCTGCATAACTTACAACCGTGTGCAGGGGACTGAACAACCTTCATCTCTAAAATCTAGGTTCTGGGTCTCACCTTCTAATTGTGTGACCATAGGAAAGTCAGTTGAATCTCTGAATCTTGGTTTAAAATAAAAATGGGAATAATCAGTGTTCACAGAATAGATGTGAATGACGTGAGATCACATCGGGGATCAGCAAACCCAAAAGGCTACAGGAGCCAGGTAAGTAAGTTAAATGAGCAAAGTGGATCAGGTCAGAGAGGCAACAGAGACACCATGGAGACTATGACAAACTGTAGGATGCTTGCCCTGTCTACTCAGCTCTAGCTTGTTATGGCCTTGAGGAAATGCTGGCCATAGCTTCTGTTTTTAAGAGAAACCAAACACATCTGTGGTTCTGATGCAGTCCACTGATAAACATGAGCTTTGCAAGTTAAAAGCCACCTAATAAATTTAAAGGGCATCATTATACGTCTTAAATAAAGCTGTAAGTTCAGTCTATGAGGGACTACTGTGGATGTCTATCTTGCGTCCTCTCCTCTGTCCTTCCTATGAGAACTACCAACACCATCATATGGATCCATAACCCAGTCTGGGTCAATCATCTTATTGCGCTCACTCAGCCACAGTGATTGACTCAAGGATTGCATGTACCCAACTAGGAAAAAGAAACCTTCCTGGGGATTCTCCCAGCCAGAACTAACACAGGAGCTTTCCTCCTCCATCCCCTGATATGAGACCATCAGGGTGAATATTCAGAGCTCCCTGTGCTTCACAGTGTATGAAGAAATATCATTTACTCTAGGTGAGAATGAAGACAACAAAGAGTTGTTGATAGCGGATAGAGTTCTGTCATTTTGTGAGTCCCTGATTCAAGAGGCCCCTTCGAAATTCTTGTTACACGATCCAGTAAATTTGGGACAAGGCTAGTTTGAGAGGGGTTTCTATTGCATGCAGGCAAAGGTATCCTAACTAATGCATTCTGCCATCCAATGGCAGAGGATGAGTTTTTATTGATTTTCAACACATCCTGTGACATTTGATTCACAGACAGAGGTTGCAGAGCTCAGAGCTGAGTCTGGGACAGGAGATGGAAACGTGGCAGTGGTATTTCAGGGAAAGCTAACCAAGGCTGTGCAGAATTCTCTCTGCTGATTTCAATACCACAACCTGAAATATTTTCCAGATTTGAAAGCCCAGATGTGGGCTCTGCTGAGCTTCTGGAAGCAATAAGACTCTAAGAAAGGGATTCATGCTAGGACACACAAGAGATTAAGGACAACACTACAATGAAATTTTATTAATTTACATTAAAAATAGAGCTGATATATAGACTAGAGCACTCCCATTATCATCTTATGTACATTATGTACTTAAGCTACACAGGAAGCCAAAACATAATCAAAAACCACTTGTTCAAGTTGCTTTAGTATAGCATTGCCAAGAGAGTTTGAAATCTGTATGTTCAGCGTACTTGGACCATAGAGGCAAACCAACATAGAAAGCCAGGTCATGAGCACTAGTCACAATAGCAAAGACTTGGAACCAACCCAAATGTCCAACAATGATAGACTGGATTAAGAAAATGTGGCACATATACACCATGGAATACTATGCAGCCATAAAAAAGGATGAGTTTGCATCCTTTGCAGGGGCATGGATGAAGCTGGAAACCATCATTCTCAGCAAACTATCACAAGGACAGAAAACCAAACATCGCATGTTCTCACTCATAGGTGGGAACTGAACAATGAGAACACTTGGATACAGGGTGGGGAACATCACACCCTGGGGCCTGTTGTGGGGGTGGGGGCTGGGGGAGGGATAGCATTAGGAGAAATACCTAATGTAAATGATGAGTTGATGGGTGCAGCAAACCAACATGACACATGTACACCTATGTATCAAACCTGCACATTGTGCACATGTACCCTAGAACTTAAAGTATAATAATAAAAAAGAAAAAAGAAAAAAAAAAGAAAGTCAGGCCATGAGCAGAAGCTTGTTTGACTGGAAAAGGATGGAAAATAAGGCATTAGATAAGTTATTGTTTAATGGCACTGAGCTAAAATAACCTTATGAATTTATTTTACAGGGCTGGGGATGTAGCCTTTGGATTTCAAAATATTTAAAGTTCAGATTGTCAAGCCTTCCTCTCTCCTGAATAGTACTCAAAAGGGCATGGTCAGCATTTTTTTCAGTGATTTTCCTTCCTCTGCCATACTATAGCTGTTCAATTCTTTTCTGCTGGAAATGTTCCTTCTGTGTATCTTATGCACTCAATTGGATGATGAAGTTAGTGGTATGGGGGAGCCAGTTCCCAGTGACTTTTACCAGCTCAGGAGCACAGGCTGTGTACATCTTTTCCCAATGCTGCTTTCAGTGATGTCACATTGGCAGCTTGACATCAGCTGTGGTGGAAATATTGACACCACAGAAACTGGCAAACATTACAAATCAGGGTGCTCTCCCCGCAAACACAGAAAGCTGGTGGTTCAACATTTACCAGCATACCACTGGTTATGAGTGCAATAGGCCCAACACGCTTGTTATTTCTTTCAGGTGTGCATTTCTACTTTGATCCATTATGGACTGATCTAATATTAGACATTTAGAGAGAAATTCTGTGGCCTGATTTCTAAGATCTTACAGGGTCTTTCACTTTGTCTCCAGCCCTTACAATAAAGGGCTCACTTGGGGTAAGGCTCCAGTTCCACAGGATGCTGGTCTAAGACAGGCACCTCCTGACTCTCAATATGGTATTCCCACCATACCTCTTACCAATCAAAACAATTACTTGTGGTCGGGCGCGGTGGCTCACACCTGTAATCCCAGCACTGTGGGAGACCGAGGCGGGCGGATCATGAGGTCAGGAGATCGAGACCATCCTGGCTAACACGGTGAAACCCCATCTCTACTAAAAATACAAAAAATTAGCTGGGCGTGGTTGCCGGTGCCTGTAGTCCCAGCTACTCGGGAGGCTGAGGCAGGAGAATGGCGTGAACCTGGAAGGCGGAGCTTGCAGTGAGCTGAGATCACGCCACTGTACTCCAGCCTGGGCGACAAAGCGAGACTCCGTCTCGAAAAAAAACCAATTACTTGCATGTAGAATTGTTCCCAGCTAGTAGGAAGGATTTCATAAAATCATTTACCCTAAGTTGCTAGCATTGACACAATGTGTTAACTTCTTTCAGATTATTTGTATTTTCCTAGTCTACAGGAAGCGTGCCAAGTGGTGAGATTTCTGGCAACCCTTCAGGCTACTGAGGGAGTTAAATAGAAGCCAGGGGCATTACTAACATTTCTTACTCTTAGGTTGGCCACCACCTAATGGCAACCCTGCTAATTAATTCTCTAAGTCTGGGGAGAAGAAATGCTGATGATAATAATAAAAATAACGATGTTTTCAGGATATATCAGTCCCTGTCCTTCCTGATAACGTCGCAGGGAATTTCTCTGACTTTTGGTAACCCTCAGATAGGAGAGATAAGTTAAGAGAATGCAATCAGAATCTCTGTGACCCAAATATATGAAAGTACTTGTTGAAAAGCAAGGATTTATTGCCTGTAATTTGAGAAGACCCTAGAGATGGTCCCTCTCTTGTTTTGCAAATATACCAGTGATTACATCCAGAAAATGGACAGTAACTCAGAGGAGGGAAACTCAGGGCTCCTGTGTTCCAGGTGCACTCTCCCCTTTACACAAGCCTGCCACTTCCTCACTTCTGAGACTTCTATTCCCCGGAAGTTTCCTTCCAGACGCAGTAAACAGAATACATCTGGATATGCCAAATCAGCAAGAATGCTGGAGACACACACACTTGGTGCAGCCTAAATAAAGCCCAGAAGCTGCTGTCTGATGTTCTCAGGGACAGATGTCAGTGGCAGGCCTGGGCTGGCCTTGAGTGTGCAGGCTGCCAGGGGCGGTCTAGGCAGCTTCTGCCAGTTCTCAGACTCACCAGGACTGTTCACCGTCTCGCACTTGTTTCTTTTCAGGTTTTACAAGATTCATATGGTGTCTTTCATTTCAGTGCCTATTACTCATTTCAATGATTCAGCCGACCCAGACAGCAAATGGACATGAGGTGTGTGGAGGAATCTACTGAAAATGGGATTGATTGGGTTTTAAGAAAGTAGGACTCAAGGCTGGATGAGGCAGCACTCTGAGAAACTTAAGTTCCCAAGGCATAATGTTCAACATTTACTGTCAAACCCAATTTCTGGCTAAGCCATTTATGCTTTCTGAAGAAGCACTTTAATTTTCATTCACATCTACTCACCTTTAAAAAAATGGAAGTATGCACCAATTTTTAAAGAAATAGGACCAACCTTGGAAACTTATAATTATGAATCTTTATATTTTTATGATAGTTGATAGTTTACAAAGCTAGTTTCACTTGATCTTTACAAAAACCCTATGGGGTGATATTTTTATTACCCACATTTTATAGATAAGGAATTAAATCTCACAAAGGTTTGAAGACTTTCCCAAAAGTGTCATAGGACAACTAAAATTAGTTAACCCCAAGGCCCTGTATCAGAATGATCACCTGCCTTTCCCCCACCAACCCACACTCACCAGGCACAGTGTCCAAGAGGCTCTGCCTCTTTCTCAATGCCATCTTTGGGTTGCCTCATCCTACCTGCAATGCTTACCTTCAAAGCAGATGCTGACAATGTGTTTGGATTTTGGAGGCTTGACTATGAGATAAAACTGAATAGTGCTGGACACATGTTGAGTTTCAGTTTTCTGACCCTTCTCTTTTGAGACTCCAGGTCCAACCCTCATCTGTACCTTCAGATTCATGGACACCACTGATGAGGTTCTGGCTTGCTTCATTTTCATTCATGACTTTGACTCCCAGACCACACTTTGATCCTGGTTCTTCCAGCGTTGATCTAGAAACATCCTAACCTCTAAGGCACCATCAAACCAATTTTGTCCAAGAAGTGTAAATATCATTGCCCACAACAGATCTAGCAACAATTAACATTTGCTGAGCACTTACCATGTGCCAAGCATGGTAAGTGATGAATGCTTTATGTTCATTAACTCATCTAATGCTCATAGCAACCCTTTGAGATAGGTACTCGTAATTGTATAGATGAGAAAGCCGAGGTGAGTAACTTGCTGAAGATCACACAATAAGTGGGGAAGCCAGGATTTGTGCCTACATCATTTTGACTCTAGAGCATGGGCTCTTAATCATTAGGAAGTACTGGCCTCCAGAAGTCATCTTACATCCACCTCCTCACCATGGATAATTGAGGATGACAAGTGGTTATAAGCATTTTCTTTGTTGAAATTTAAGCTTAAAAATTGATTTGGAGTTAGACATCAATCCATGACCTGCGGGAAAATACCTACAGAGAGAGACAATGGGAAGACTGAGAACCCATTAATGAAAGGCAAGCAGTCCACACTATATGGCTTGTAGTGTAACATTTGGACAAACACGTATTCTGTGGTGAGCTTAGGCAAGATGCTGCCCACACTGGGAAGGCAGCCAAGAATTACTGCCACCTCTACCCAAGAGGATCACCCTACTAAAGGCCACAGAGAGGACCAGCCCCCGTCAGAGACTGCTTGTAATTTCTCTCACTGTGGGAGCTTCCTAATGAATAAACAAACAAATAAAAGTATTTCTATAATTGTCTATGTGATTCAGATTCAGTGAAGCAGTAAGTCTTTGGTGCTTAATTATGAAAGATATCAAAAACACTTATTGTCCCAAATACTTTGCAGAGCAATAACATTAAAAAATAGTTCTAAGTCGTGTTTCACTGATCCAGACCTCTCTGTTTTCTCATGTATGATGCAAACATTTAAAGAAATGAACAAAAACCAGTCACTGGAAGCTGCTTGAATTAATGCGGATCAAGAAGAAAATGGCAACAATTCACAGTCCCCAAGCCTCATTTCAACTATTAGGATTCTCCCCTTTTAGATATTTTACAGAACTGCTAACGAGTTGTCAGTAATTACTTTATTGAGCATCTGCAAGGTGCACAGCATTGTACATAGCTTGAAAATGTCAAATTGAGTTTTGTCACACCCTCTGTAAAGGCTTCCCTAATTTCCATGGTTTCGTGGTTTTTCTTCCTCTGTTCCAAGGAACATGTTATTAGTACCTTTATTGCAGCACTTACTTGTCCTTCATGTGTTACGATTGTACCATGTGTTCTCTCCACTAGGTTTTGAACTCCTCAAAGATGAAATCCATGCATTGTTCATCTCTGCAACCTTGATGTCCAAATACGTGTTTGACAGATGACCGAATGACTGAATAAATGAAGGATGCTTCACTTTGGTTCCTCCTCCCAACTCCCTAGTCTGCATTTAGGTCGAAGTGCTGATGCTGAGTGAGAAGACAACATTCAAAAGGCACAATGGAAAAGAGAAGTGTTCAAAGGCATAGCTGATGCACAGACTAGAAAATCAGCTCCATAATGAGGAAGAGGCTGATCCCAAGGCCTCAGAACATAGCAGAGCCACAGCAAGATCTTTAAGCCAGAGTTGGGGTTCATCAACCCCAACCTCTACCTCAAAGCCCAGCGTAGCTCATTAGGAACAGGCCAGCAGTCCAGCCACCTGCTGTGGCTTCAGGTCCAATACAGATGGTTCCAGAGACCCACAGGCACAGCCACACTACTAGCTCAGGGCAGTGGGTCTCAGCCACCTACCCTTACTGATACTTTTTGCTTTATTGTCCCTTTTTAGGTTTCAAAACAGGCCACCCAAGAATAAATAGACACTAAACAATTGGATGCGAAAAAGAAAGACATTCCCTAATGGTTCTCAAGAAGCCGTTTGGATGCTGTGCTCCTTACATGGTGCTAAGGGGCTCAAGCTGCCATGGATGCCCTTTTCGGACCTTTCAGTATGCAAATATGTGCTAGGAGGGAATTAAGTTTCCATGGGATGCAGTAAGCATCATGTTGTACGTGGACGGCTAATTGTTTTCATCACACATGCCAAATCCAACTGATTAGTCAGGGCCTGGAGTCTGTTTGATGAATGAGGAAATCTTGCCACGGTCCAGAGAGGCAGTTGAATAATAGCACGAACTTCCCACGTCTGACATCTCAGGTGTGATGGGACATGTGCAAACAACGTTGGCTCCTAATCTGCTCTCAGCTAGCCATGAAACTAAGGGCTAGCCTGTTGCCTCCCTGGGCCTTGGGTTCCTTATCAAATAATAGTTTGGCTGGACTGTCCCTCTGGTCACTTCTAAAATTCCCTTTCTTTATCCAGCAGGATTCTTGACCAATCAGTACCAAGTCAAACCCTCACCCTTCCATTTACCTTCACACTGCTGAAATAAAGGGACATCCAAACTTTATGCTCCCTAAGACAAGAGTTGGTAAAATACTGCTTTAAGTTTCTTAGCTAAGCCTGGTGCACATCTCCCTAGCATGGACCCATGTGGTGCCCATACTCCCTAACCTTGCATCACAAATTGATCAGGATGGCAGCTTGCTGGCTGCTGTTCTATTCTGGGTGTGCCTCTGCTATTTTTCTGCAAAATGTAACTCTTGCTACGCTCATGTTTCTCATCCATCAACCCCATGCAAATGGTTGACATATTGTTCTCTCCTTGTTGGGACCCTGAATTTTTGCATATAACTTTCTGATTGATCCTGGGTGGTAGCCCCAAGATCAGTATTTCATACTTGGCTGTTTCTACCTCTCAGCAATTCTTTAAAACATTCAGAAAAATCCAGGTGATTCCATCCCAATTGTGGGAAGCAAAGTTTGGTCCCTCTTGTTACCATTTTTTAGTGCAAGATTTAAAATGACAAGTGCTTGATCAAAAAAATTTTGAGAATGAGCTCTCACATTTAATTTGTATTAATGGGGGAGTTATGTTTGTAGCCTCAAACACACTATAAAAATAATTTCCTAAGATATAATTATTCTTAAATATTTTATATATTTTTTTCAGAGATGGCCACAATAACTTTTATCTTTATTTTGTGGCTCTTTTCTATATAGTTGTATCAAAACAACCATTTAGGGACATAAGTCAGAGTATTTTTACTGTGCTGGGTACTTACTTGATGCATTAGAAAAATCTACTATGTTGCAGAATATGAATTTTCATGTTAGCTTAACATACAGATCTTTCAGTTCAACCTTGTCAGGCAGGGATACACGTCAAGTTAATCCAAGCTGGAAAAAAGATGTCCTTGGATCTGCAGCACCTACTAAGAGCAGGGCTGTCCACCTTCTCTTCTCTTCTTTCCACCGGAGAGGACTGTATTATACCATTCAAGAGGCCAAAAAAAAAAAAGAAAAAATAACTTTGCCCTTCAATTCAAACTCTGTTATGCCACATTTGGCATAAAATGCTTACCATTACCTAAAAATGATTTTTTAAAAAATGCTTATCATTACCTAAAAGAAAAATGTAGCAAAATTCAACTTTGGAGGAAAATGAAAACTGTACATATCCTTGAGAACCATGGAAAGCTAAGAGATATAGAAAATTGTACATTCCCACAAAATTATTTCAACAGGGGCATTATCTGCATTCCACCAAGGTCAGTCGAGTTGAGGAGAAAGAGAAGCAAATGCCAAGAAATTGGCTGCAGATTTTTTTTTAAATCTGTTTTGCCTTAAATCACAAAGAGCAATGGGAAGAACAAGCTCCCTTTCTCCTTTTCTCAGACACCTTTGGTCTAAAGTTGTTCTTTTTCTAATTCTTCCCTCCCCTGTAATTTTTAATTATCAGAAATAAATACCAGTGCGTTTCAGGTGGTCGTTTGTGTTAGAGTGCATAACTGAAGTTATTAGTGGCTTGGGAGTTTGCACATATAACTGGAGGTAAACAGCAGATTACTACACCTAATCTCACCCTGAGCATTTCTCCTCTGTCAAGTCTAAATTCTGCCATCTTCTTTTGCAAAAACAAGCAGACATCCCCACCAAAGGCCAAAATATAATGATAACTGACAGTGAACAGAAACCCATTGTAAAGACAAAATATTCCAGCTTTCAAATTCACTGTGACTGGATACTATTAGTTTTTTGAGTTTATAACTCCCCAGAATTGTCAAAAGTAACCTTGTAGCCAATCCGCTTGCAGACACTAAAAACCACCTGAAATAGGCCACCCAGGGTACCAAAAGCAGTGTCAAAGAACAGTGAGACAGTGCCACCAAGGCCCAGTGCAATGTCCTTGCAAACAATTGGAATAGCGCCCATGGTGTACACAGGGAAAGTGGCCACATCCACAAGGACACGGACAGGGATGCTCAGAACTCGGCAAATGGCCTTCAGCAGACAACAAAGGATCCGGAGGAGAGCCCTGATGACTTTGGCCACGACCTTGAGCACCTTCCAGGGAATGCTCACCAACTCTTCCCCAATGGCCATGAAGTATGAGATGGTGGCTGAGCCCAGGCGGTAAAGGCAACTTTCTACGCCATTAATCACCTGCTTGGTAACACACCACAGGAGATAGACAATGTTCTTCAGGATTGCTACCACAAGGTAATAAATTAATTGAAAAAGCTTGATGAATGGGGTAGCAATGAAGCCCATGAGCTTTCCCAAAAAGCTACTACTTCCCTCAGATGCCTCTGGAGGCAACGGAGCAGACCTCTTGCTCCTGGTGCTAGAAAGGGGACTAGAACTCTTTTGAGATTGCACCATTCGTTCTTCATCCTGGATTTGGTTAACCACTTCCAGGATTTTTTTCATTTTCTCTGTGTCTTGCTCAGTTTCACCACAGTTGTTCTGAAACAGCTGAGGGTTAAATGGAAGCAGTTTCTGAAGATCTTTTACCATCACATCTTCTATGATGTCACTGTCCCGGGTGTGCTTGACAAAGCCCATGGCCCAGCCTCCTCCAGGGACAGCACAACAGGCTGCCAGCCAAACAAACTCAGGGACTGCCACTTTGTCTTTAACTCTGTAGTCTGAGGGCACTGTGCCTGTGAGGATATATAGGTCTTCCCCACTGCCACACTGTGGGGTCAAAGCCCGATCCATTAGGCTGTGGAGATTCACGTACCACCGTTCCTGGAAGGACTGGGTCATTGGGGCTGAATTTGTGAGAGTAAGTGTGGCCACCTGGACATCACTGCTAAGGGAGAATGGGTAAAGCTGTCCTCTTTGGTAATCAGAATCAAGGTAATCTGTATTCAAGGCTTGCTTGCTTCCCAGGCTGTTCACAGAGGTGATGGCCTCTGCCTCATTAATTGCCTCCTCAAGGTTGCTGTTGGGGTCATCGATCTGAAAGAAGAAAACAAGTGGTGAGATGCATCCCTGCTTACAGCACAGAGGCAGCACTAGAATCATCCTGCCCAGACTCTGGAGAAGTCCCCACTGGTCTATTACTTCAAACGCTTGAGTTTGGAAGGACTTGGTTCTCTGGCACATGCACACTTCATTCTGATATACCAAAATCCTGGTGTTTCAAAGCATCTTTCAGATAGGCTGTTTCCTAGTCTATTACCTGTGTTTATCCCACCCTGCTCTACAGTAACACCCCTTCACTCACACCCACACCCACCATCGTGATGTTCTTTTTAAAATCTGTTGTAGTCTGGGCCAGGTGCGGTGGCTCACGCCTATAATCCTAGCACTTTGGGAGGCTGAGGCGGGTGGATCATCTGAGGTCAGGAGTTCAAGACCAGACTGGCCAATATGGTGAAATCCTATCTCTACTAAAAATACAAAAATTAGCTAGATGTGGTGACAGGTGCCTGTAATCCCAGCTACATGGGAGGCTGAGGCAGGAGAATCACTTGAATCGGGGAGGCAGAGGTTGCAGTGAGCTGAGATTGCACCATTTTACTCCAGCCGGGGCAACAGAGCAAGACTCTGTCTCAAAAAAAAAAAAAATCTGTTGTAGTTTCATGAACTTCGTAATTCTTTTTTGGAATACTTTTCCATGAGCTTCAAAGTAATTCTAAAAAAGAAAACAAGGGGAGAGTAGATCTCAATAGGCCCATAAAGCCAGAACTGCAACTCAGTTAATCAGCCACCAATGTTGGTTGCAATTTAATGCACATGTTCCTAATGAATGTTTACACATTTTCGGATTTATGAAAAATAATCAACTCTAATCAGCGCATTTAAATTACATGGGGGAAAATGTACAGTCTGGTGTCAGTTATTAGGTATTTATCAGGCAAAACTAAAATTCAAATTAGACCAGTTGCTGTTTGAACTTAATCTCCCCAATATTTGCTATGACTAACGATTCATTTTGTGTCTTGGTCAATCTGGACATGTGCTATGTATCAATTGCCATCAATATATACATCCTTTCTTGGTTCTGCTTTCTTTATAAAAAAATTCAATATTATTTATGATTATTTTCATCTTATCTGAAAGGACAAAAGGAAAGTGCTTAGGATTAATTTAGGATTATGTCATTATCCCCCAAACTAACTTGTAAATTCTTGACACCAGAAACCATGTATATTCCCCCAGAACCCAGCCCAAGGCCTGACACATACTAGAATCTCAAGGCATTCTTGTTAATCTTTATGTCCTGGGGCGGCAGTATTTATAACAGCAGCAAGTGGAACCATCTCACATTTTAAAAAACAGGGAAAGGTTTCGTAAATAATGTTATGTTATATCTATCAAAGAAATAACTCATTAAAAACCATTATGGCCAGGCATGGTGGTTCATGCCTGTAATCCCAGCACTTTGAGAGGCCGAGGCAGGTGGATCACCTAAACTCAGGCATTTGAGACCAGCCTGGGCAACATGGCGAAACCCCATTTCTATAAAAAAAAAAATTCAAAAAATTAGCTGGGCATGGTGGTACACACCTGTGGTCCCAGCTACTCAGGAAGCTAAGGTGGCAGAATCGCTTGAGCCTGGGAAGTAGAGGATGCAGTGAGCAGAGACTGTGCAACTGCACTCCAACCTGAGTAACACAGTGACACCCCCATCTCAAAAAAAAATCATTAAAAAGCACTTGGAATTATAAAGGGGTTCGTAATGATGAGAAAATATATGCTATAATGTTGAAAAGAAAGGGCAGGATATAAAATTAAATAATCACTTTTTTAAAAGCCTTCGAGTATGTAAGGAAAACTTTTGAAATAAACATATGACATGTCAACATGGTTGTTTGATTCCTGGGGATGCAAGTCATATTTTTTCCTCTATTTTCTTGTTTCTCTCCTTGTACCTCCCTACCCACATCAACCTATAATATGTGTTACTTTCAAAAGGAAATAAAAAAATACAAACCTAATTAAAATGAGTAAATTCTTGTTAACTGATTCCCTAAAACTGGTGCTACTCACTAAACATATAAAATAACCACCCAGGGAGTCAAGGCCATAGGAATTGTGTTGCACCTCTAGTTTGAGGGCAGTCCAACTGCACATCTCTCTGGCTCTGCAATGGCAAATGAAGACACTCTCTTGTAGGTATGCATACGGGTATTGAGGGCAATGGATGAGCAACTTGGTATAAAGGCAAGAATATTTGCTGAAGTCTAATGGAGTAATCTATCGGTTGACCCTACTCATTCACTCCATGCCTTCCCCCATTCTGAGAAGGAGCAATGATCCTGGGTGCTCTTCACCTGCTACCACATCCCTTGTAGGATAGAGGAAGTCGGTGTGGAGATTCCTCAGGGATCTAGAACTAGAAATACCATTTGACCCAGCCATCCCATTACTGGGTATATACCCAAAGGATTATAAATCATGCTGCTATAAAGACACATGCACACATACGTTTATTGTGGCACTATTCACAATAGCAAAGACCTGGAACCAACCCAAATGTCTAACAATGATAGACTGGATTAAGAAAATGTGGCACATATACACCATGGAATACTATGCAGCCACAAAAAATGATGAGTTCATGTCCTTTGTAGGGACACGGATGAAGCTGGAAACCATCATTCTCAGCAAACTATCACAAGGACAAAAAACCAAATACCACATGTTCTCACTCATAGGTAGGAATTGAACAATGAGAACACATGGACACAGGAAGGGGAACATCATGCACCGGGGATGGTTGTGGGGTGGGGGTGGGGGGAGGGATAGCATTAGGAGATATACCTAATGCTAAATGACGAGTTAATGGGTGCAGCACACCAACATGGCACATGTATACATATGTAACAAACCTGCACGTTGTGCACATGTACCCTAAAACTTAAAGTATAATAATAATAAAATAAAATAAAAAAGAAGCTCATTCATTTGGTTAAGCTGCTGTCTCTGCTCTCTTATATCTGAAAGATACATCCCAAGGAAACATCAGCCTCATTTTTGAATCATAAGATCAGGATATAGCAGAGCCAAGATCTATGGAGACTTGGGTGTAAGGTCGGGGATTTTAAGATGCACATTTCTCCATGGTTACTGGGGCATTTTGTATGCACTTAACCTGGTGCAGTGCCTTCATTCCTTCTGGGGGAATCTAAAGATTGTTTTTGAATTGATAACCCTGTGGCAGAGCATAGGGGGAGCATGCTGGAGTGTCTCTAGCCCAAGAGCCACCCAAGGGTGAAACGTGCCTACAGGGGTTGATGGAAGGCCTAAAAAAATGAGCAGAGAAGAGGGACTTGGATGAGGAAGGGGAGGAAGCAATAGAAAGAGGCAGAAAGAGAACAGGGGAGGATAAAAAAGGGAAGCAAATGAGAGAGAAGTAAATGAGAGAGAATGTGCATGGCATGTGTAAGAGACCAAGTGTCCTGTTGTTAAGCAGAAACCAGGACTTACAATGGACTTATAAAGGACTGTGGGAGTTCATTCACTCCCAAACTGCTATGCGTGGTCTTCCAGTGCTGCAATCAGAGGAGACTAAGCTGGGTGTTTCTGCATCCTCTTAGATCACTTAAGTTCATGGGGCTTCAGATTTCAGCCATGGCCTTGCACCTGACAACCAGGTAAGGCCTTTTCTGCCCAACTCCACAGGGAAATTTCCCATACACTTACATGGCAAATAAGCCAGGATGGAACCAAGGTGGCTGGGAAGGCCGTGGCCCAATTCTACACTGGGTCCTGTGCACCCCCCTGCCCTGGGCCTTCCAAGGCAAAGCAGTAACTAAACCATATGCTTCAGAAATACAGGCAGCTTGGGGCACATCTTCCCTCCCCTTCCCCTGCTTTCTTCAGAACCTCATATCCATGTTTACTATATTCTTATGAACTCCAAACCTGGTTCTATGGTTTGATGACAAGATAGAACATAGTGTTTAAAATTGAGACAGAATATCTGGCTATTATACCTGTATAGTGATGGGGAGATGGATTGGAGACTAATATTTTTTGAACTACCAATTTAATGCTTTCAATACAACATTATATGGAAGGCATTTTTACTTTATTTTACAGATAGGGAAACCAAGACACAGAATGATGAAGAAAATTTTCCAGTATTCCAATAATTAGTAGCAGGAATGGAACTTTTTCCATTTCAATGATTTTTTTTTCTAGCATCTCTGTTTTGTTTTATTTCAAATTCTCCTTTTTTTTCTCTCTTGGGAAATCCTTTTTTATCTTTTAATAGTTTAGACATTGATTTTTAAAGTTCCTTTAAGATTTCTCTATTTGGTTTTTCAGTTTATTTTGTTGCTTCTACTGGTTGACTTCAAGGAGTGTGTATAGTTAAGTACTTTGCAATTTCTGCTGATGAGTTTATCATCATGAGAGGTCCATGGTATTTTGTCAGAAAAAAAAAAAAAACCCAACAGGATTGCTTTCAAAGTTGCCCCTGCCAGACCCCTACAGCATTCAATGAATTGGGACCAGCTTCTGAGTTATTTTCTCAGTTCAGGGTTTTCACATGGAGAAAGAAGAGCAAATATGGAACCACCATGCCCAGCCAGAAAAATGCTACATTTTATCCAATATTCTATGTGTTTGCAGTGTGAGGAAAGGAATTCCACATCTGCTCAGTTGACCAGATGTTTTCTCCATTGTCTCAGGCTTAAAACGTTTCTCCTAAAGCAAGCCTTGTTTCCTTTCATAACTCATTATAGATTTATCATCCCAAAATGTATCTGCTTTGCTTAAATTTTTTTTTTTTTTTTTTGGTATTTATACTACCTCCTGAATCAATGTCTGGTATGAGTATGACAGTATGTTTCAACAGTTTTACTGATGGTAACAAGAACTATATAGGCTGAAGCCTCTTACTAACAATGGGCTACAGGAACTCTCAGCCCTTTCCTAAATCACATTGGCCACTTTGTAAACAATCTGATTCTGTTGTCTTACTAATTCCTTTGTATTAACTATTGCCCACAACTCTTTTGTCTGTTCATGCAGGTATTTCTATCTCCCTGAAATTCATTTCTGTCAATTTTGTCTTTTGCAACTTGGAGTTGTCAAAAAAAAAACTGGACATTACATTATGAAGTCACTTTAACATATCATTTATAAAAATATATTAAATCCTAGGACCTTTTATTTTTACTTTTATTTATTTATTTATTTATTTTGAGACGGAGTCTTGCTCTGTTGCTCAGGCTGCAGTGCAGTGGCCTGATATTGGCTCACTGCAACCTCCGCCTACCAGGTTCAAGCGATTCTCCTGCCTCAGCCTCTGGAGTAGGTGGGAATACAGGCACGTGCCACCACACCCGGCTAATTTTTGTATTTTTAGTAGAGATGGGGTTTCACTATGTTGGCCAGGCTGGTCTCGAACTCCTGACCTCAAGTGATCTGCCCGCCTCGGCCTCCCAAATTGCTGGGATTACAGGCGTGAGCCATGGCGCCCGGCCCCTAGGACCTTTTAATACCATGCTAACTGATTTCCACTGAGGGAAATGCCCATTCGCTCACTATGCTATCTCCCTGTTTAAGACCAGTTTTTTAACCTATGACAAAACTTTCTTCTGATCCCAAGATGACTCATGTTTTAATAGCTTTTGTTGAAGAATCATCTGAAAAATCTAAATAAAATCAGTATACCAGTCCCCATCATTACCATGCTCACCTAACTCTACAAAACAACTAAGTATGTCTTGGTAGGCTCTCATTTTCTGAAGGGATGCCAAAGTGTGTGTGTGTGTGTGTGTGTGTGTGTGTGTGTGTGTGTGTGTAACTTAAATGCCCACTTCATCTATAGGAAACTGTATTAAAAATAGTAATAGGCCAGGCATGCTGGCTCACGCCTATAAACCCAGCACTTTGGGAGGCTGAGTGGTTGGAACTTGTTCACCTGAGTCAAGAGTTCAAGACCAGCCTTGCCAACATGGTGAAACCCTGTTTCTACTAAAAATACAAAAAAAAAAAAAAAAAAAGAGCCAGGCATGGTGGCATGTGCCTGTAGTCCCAGGTACTTGGGAGGCTGAGGCATGAGAATGGCTTGAACTCAGGGAGGTGGAGGTTGCAGTAGCTGAGATCACGCCACTGTACTCTAGCCTGGGTGACAGAGCAAGACTCTGTCTCAAAAACTGAAAAAAATATATAGAAAAATAACAACGGTAATACTATTTGATTAAAATAGTCTTAGTATATTCTTTGATACATTGTCACTTAAAGGGTAGATGTATTTTTCCATGCTCTCTACAGACATGGTTTAATGATCTGGTTATTGCAATTATAGTAAATTACTGACAACATTGCTCCCTAAAGACAAAAATAAACCTAAGAGGTTATTTCAGATGGCAATTTCTGGATTATACCTGCTCATTTGTGCACACCACTGATCTTCCTCTTTAGTAACCCAGTGGAATCTCTAGATATAGGGGAACACACAAAGCTCTGTCTTATCTACCTCCCAGCTGACCTAATCCCCCTGGACTGTCAATGTAATGTGATACAGTTCCTGTATTTAATGGAAAAATTTCTTTCTAATCTCAACATGTTAAGTAGGTTTTAGAAAAATGAGCTGTCTTCACTCTACTAGCCTCCTGCCCCATAAATAATCCTATAATAAATCCCTTTTGAAATTTAGTACCAAGAAAAAAATTTATCTCAAAGAGCTGATCTGTTTCCTTATATCAGACAGTAAAACCTATTTAAATCTATAGGTAGTTTTTTTGTTTGTTTCAGAATTAAATGAGGGAAACTAATTTTTATGACAATATGCATGTAATGAAAACAATGAAAAATTGAAAAGAGTATTGGAGGGGAAACATTCACCCGTTCCACAATATTGTTAAGCCTATATTATGTATGACTAGCACTGCAAGAGGAGGCATTGAAACTGAAAATAATAACAACAATCATCATTTCTTAAGCACTGTATGCCAAACACTCTTCTATGAGCTCCACATGTATTATTAATAAATCAGGAAGGGGCTGAGCTAACTATCCTCTCATTTAAACTTGCAACAACTATGAATTATTACTACCACATACAAGACAGGTGAGGAAACTGAGGCACACTGAGATTCAGTCACTGAAGAAGAAAATGAAGAGGGAGCACAGCAAGATGGCAGAATAGAAGGCTCCACTGATCATTCCCCCATAAGGACACCAATTTAATAACTATCCACACAAAAAACTACCTTCATAAGAACCAAAAATCAGGTAAGCACTCACAGTACCTGGTCTTAACTTCGTATCACTAAAAGAGGTACTAAAGACATAGGAAAAACAATCTTGAATGATCAACACCACCCCTCCACCATCCCACAGCAGCACTAGCATTCTATGCAGATGGTAATTCTACGTACTGGGGAGAGGGGAGTACAGCAACTGCGAGGCATTGAACTCAGTGCTGCCCTTGTTACATAGCAGGAAGCAAAACTGGACCAAACTCAGTTGATGCCTGCCCACAGAGGGAGAGCATTAAACCAGCCCTAGCCACAGAAAAGCTGCCAATCCCAGTGGTTGGAACTTGACTTTCCACAAGCCTCGCCACTGTAGGCTAAAGTGCTATGGACCTGAAGTAAACATGAAAGGCAGTCTAGGCCACAAGGACTGCAACTCCTAGGTGAGTCCTAGTGCTGAACTGGGTCCAGAACCAGTGATCTAGGGGGCATGTGACCTACCGAGACACCAGCCAAGGCGGCTAAGGGAGTGCTGGCATCGCCCCTCCCCTAACCCCAGGTTGCACAGCTTACAGCTCCAAAAGAAACCCCTTCCTTCTGCTTGAGAAGAAGAGATAGAAGAGTGGAAAGAACTTTGTCTTGCATTTTGGATACCAGCTCAGCCACAGCAGGATAAGGCACTGGTCAGAGTTGTGAGACCCCGTTTCTAGGCCCTAGCCCCTGGATGACATTTCTAGTCACACTGGGCCAGAAGAAAATGTGTTGTCTTGAAGGGAAGGACCTAGTCCTGGGAGGATTCATCATCTGCTAGCTGAAGAGCTTTTGGGCCCTTAATAATCAGCAGCAATACCTAGGTAAGCACGTCATGGGCCTTAGATGAGACTCTGAGACTTCCTGGCTTCAGGTGAGATTCAGCACAATACCAGCTGTGGTGGCTACAGGGAGAGACTTCTTCTGCCCAAGAAAAGCGGAGGAAAAAGTAAAGAGGACTCTATCATGCACCTCAGGTACCAGCTCAGCCACAGAGAGCATCAAGCAGGCTCTTGGGGCCCCCAATTCTAGGACTTGGCTCTTGGATGGCATTTCTGGACCTTCCCTGGGTCAGAGGGGAGCCCACTGCCCTCAAAGGTAAGTCCCAGGCCAAGCAACATTTGCCATAAGCTGACTAAAGAGACTTTGAGGGAACACCGACGGGGTGTTCTGGCAGTACTCCCTGAAAGACTGTGGTGGCAGTGTCAGAGCCCACAGGGTGAGGCTCCTCTGCCTTTGGAAAGGGGAGGGAAGAGTGAGAAGGACTGCATTTTTGTGGCTTGAATGCCAGCTCAGCTACAGTGGAATAGAACACCAGGTAGACTTCTAACGTTTCTGACTCTAGTCCCTGGCTCCCAGATGGCATCTCTGGACATGCCCAGGGCCTGGGGGAACTCACTGCCCTGAATGAAATAACACCAGCCTGGCTGGATTTGCCACCTGCTGATTGTGGAGCCCAATGTCCTTCAGCAAACATAGGCAGTAGCCAGGGAGTGGTTACAGCAGGCTGTGGATGAACTAAGTACTGTGCTGGCTTCAGGTCTGACCCACCACAGTCCTAGCGGTGGTGGCCACAGGGGTGCTTGTGTCACTCCATCCTCAGCTCCAGGTGACTAAGACCAGAGAGAGAGACTCTGTCTGTTTGAGAGAAAGTAAGAGAAGAGAACAAAAGACTCTGCCTGGTAACCCAGAGAATTCTTTCTGATCTCATCCCAAGACTATCAAAGTGGTACCACTATGAGTCTGCAAGAACCACAGTATTACTGGGCTTGGGATGCCCCCTAAAGCAGATACAGCGTAGATCACAACACCCAAGTCCTTTCATATCTCTGGAAAGCCTTCCAAGAAGGATGGGTACAAGCAAGCCCAGACTGAGAAGACTACAATAAATACCTCACTCTTCAATGCCCAGACACAGACAAACACCTACAAGTATCAAGACCATCCAGGAAAACATGACCTCATCAAATAAACTAAATAAAGCACCAGGGACCAATCCTGGAGAAACAGAGATATGTGACTTTTCAGACAAAATTCAAAATAGATGTGTTGAGGAACTCAAAGAAATTCATGATAACACAGGGAAGGAATTCAGAATTCTATCAGATAAATTTAAAAAAGAGATTGAAATCATTAAAAAGAATCAAGCAGGAATTCTGGAGCTGAAAAATGCAATTGACATACTGAAGAATGCATCAGAGTCTTTTTAATAGCAGAACTGATCAAACAGAAGAAAGAATTAGTGAGCTTAAAGACAGACTATTTGAAAATACATAGTAACAAGAGACAAAAGAAAAAGAATAAAAAACAATGAAGCACACCTACAAGATCTAGAAAATAGCCTCAAAGGGGCAAATCTAAGAATTACTGGCCTTAAAGAGGATGTAGAGAAAGAGACAGAAGTAGAAAGTTTACTCAAAGGGATAATAACAGAGAACTTCCCAAACCTAGAGAAAGATATCAATATCCAAGTACAAGAAGGTTATAGAACACCAAGCAGATTTAACCCAAAGAAGACTAAGAGATTTAATCCAAACTTCCAAAGGTCAATGATAAAGAAAGAATCCTAAAAGCAGCAACAGAAAAGAAACATATAAAATACAATGGAGCTCCAATATGCCTGTCAGCAGACTTTCATCAGTGGAAACCTTACAGGCCAGGGGAGAGTGGCATTCCATATTTAGAGTGCCGAACGAAAAAAACTATTACCCTAAGAGTAGTACATTGGTGAAAATACCTTCATACATGAATAAGAAATAACCACTTTCCCAGACAAACAAAAGCTGAGAGATTTTAGCAACACCAGGCCAGTCCTGAAAGAAATGCTAAAGGGAGTACTTCAATCAGAAAGAAAAGGATGTTAATGAGCAATAAGTAATCATCTGAAGGTGCAAAACTCACTGGTAATAGTAACTGCACAGAATATTATTACATTGTAACTGTGGTGTGTAAACTACTCTTAATCTTAAGTAGAAAAACTAAATGATGAACCAGTCAAAAACTGTAACTACGACAACTTTCCAGGACACAGACAGTACAATAAGATATAAATAGAAACAATAAAAAGTGAAAAAGTGGGGGAATCAAGTTAAGGTGTAGAGTTTTTATTAGTTGTCTTTTTGCTTGTTTATCTGTTTGCTTATGCAAACAGCATTAAATTGTTATCAGCTTAAAATAATGATAGTATTTGCAAGCCTCATGGTAACCTCAAATCAAAAAATATATAGCAGATACACAAAAAATAAAAAGCAAGAAACTAAATCATATCCCCAGAGAAAATCACTTTCACTAAAAGGAAGACAGGAAGAAAGGAAAGAAGAAAGAGATGACCACAAGACAACCAGAAAACAACAAAATGGCAGGGGTAAGTCCTTACTTATCAATAACACTGAATGTAAATGGACTAAACTCTCCAATCAAAAGACACAAATGGGCAGAATGGAGGTAAAAACAAAACCCATTGATCAGCTGCCTACTAGAAACATGCTTCACCCATAAAGACACACATAGACTGAAAATAAAGGATAGAAAAAGATATTCTATGTAAATAGAAATCAAAAAAGAGCAGGAGTCACTATGCTTATATCAGACAACACAGATTTCAGGACAAATAGTATAAGAGACAAAGAAGGTTATTATATAATGATAAAGGGGTCAATTCAGCAAGAGGATATAAAAATTTTAAATATATAGGTAACCAACATTGGAGCACCCAGATATATAATGCAAAGTTTTTGTTTTTGAGACAGAGTCTTACTCTGTTGCCCGGGCTGGAGTGCAGTGGCTCAATCTCAGTTCGCGGCAACCTCCGCCTCCCAGATTCAAGCAATTCTCCTGCCTCACCCTCCCAGGTAGCTGGGATTACAGGCACATGCCACCACACCTGGCTAATTTTTGTATTTTTGGTAGAGACAAGGTTTGCCATGTTGGCCAGGCTGGTCTGGAACTCCTGACCTGAGGTGATCTGCCTGACTCAGCCTCCCAAAGTGCTGGGATTACAGGCATGAGCCACCGTGCCCAGCCTATAATGCAAATATTATTAGAGCTAAAGAGAGAGATACACCTCAATACAACAATAGCTAAAGATTTCTACACACCACTTTCAGCATTGGACAGATCTTCCAGACAGAAAATCAAAGACAAAGAAACATCATACTTAATCTGCACTATAATCAAATGGATCTAATAGATATTTAATCCCATTCTTGTCCTCAGCACATGAATCATTCTTAAGGATACACCATGTGATAGGTCGCAAAACATATCTGAAACCATTCAAAAAAACTGAAATAATGCCAAGCATCATTTCTGAACACAAAGAAACAGAAATCAATAACAAGAGGAATTTTGGAAACTATACAAATACATGGAAATTAAACAGTATGCTCCTGAATGACAGTGGGTCAATGACAAAATTAAGAAGGAAGTTGAAAGATTTCTTGAAACAAATAATAATGGAAACATATTCCAACATAACAAAACCTATGGGATACAGCAAAAGCAGTACTAAGAGGGAAGTTTATAGGCATAAGCACCTACAACAAAAAAGTAGAAAAATGTCAAATAAACAGCCTAATGTTGCATCTTAAAGAACTAGACAAGCAAGAGTAAGCCAAGCCAAAATTAGTAGAAGAAAAGAAAAAATAAAGATCAGAGCAGAAATAAATGAAATTGAAATGCAGAAACCAATACAAAAGATCAATGAAACAAAAAGTTGATTTTTTTGAAAAGTTGAACAAAACTGACTTAGTAGCCAGAGCAACTAAAAGAAAAAGAGAGAAGACCCAAATAAATAAAATCAGAGATGAAAAAGGAGACATTAGAACTGTACCACAGAAATTCAAAATATCTACTATGAGTGGCTACTATGAGCAACTGTATGCCAATAAATTGGAAAATCTGGAAGAAATGGACAAATTCCTAGGCATATACAACCAATCAAAATTGAACAAGGAAGAAATCCAAAACCTGAACAGACCAATAACAAGTAACGAGATCGATGCTATAATAAAAAAGTCTCCCGGTGAAGAAAATCCTGGGACTTAATGACTTCACTGCTGAATTCTACCAGGCATTTAAAGAAGAACTAATACCAATCCTACTCAAACTATTCCAAAAAACAGAGAAGAAGAGAATACATCCAAACACATTCTATGAGGTCAGTATTACTCTGATACCAAAACCAGATAAAGACACATCAAAAAAGAAAACCAGAGGCCAGTATCTCTGATGAATATTGATGCAAAAATCCTCAACAAAATATTAGCAAGCCAAATTCAATAATGTAATTAAAAAGATCATTCATCATGACCAGGTGGGATTTATTCCCGGGATGCAAGGATGGTTGAACATACATAAATCAATCAATGTGACACATCATATCAACAGAATGAAGGACAAATACCTTATTATCATCTCAACTGATGATGAAAAAGCATTTGATAAAATTCAACATCTCTTCACGATAAAAGACCTCAAAAAAGCGGGGATAGAAGGAACATACCTCAACATATATATAATAGACCCACAGCTAGTATCATACTGAATGGGGAAAAACTGAAAGTCTTTCCTGTAAGATATGAAACATGACAAGGATGCCCACTTTCACCATCATTATGCAACATAGCTAGGAAGTTTTAGCTAGAGCAATCAGAGAAGAGAAAGAAATAAAGGGCATCCAAATTGGAAAGGAAGAAGTCAAATTATCCTTGTTTGTGGATGATATAACCTTATATTAAAAATCTAAAGATGCCACACACACACACACAAAAAACCTAGTAGAACTGATAAACAAATTCAGTTAAGTTGTAGGACACAAAATAAACTACAAAAAAATCAGTCACATTTCTATATATCAACAGTGAATAATCAGAAAAAGGAATAGAAAAGTAATCCCACTTAAAATAGCCAAAAATCAAAGTAAATACCTAGGATTTAACAGAACCAAAGAAGTAAAAGATCTGTATAATGAAAACTATAACACACTACTGAAAGAAATCAAAGAGGACACACAAAAAGAGGAAAAATATTCCATGTTCATAGAAGAATCGATATTGTTCAAATGTCCATACTACCCAAAGCAATCTACAGATTCAATGCAATCCCTTTCCAAATATCAATGGCATTCTTCACAGAAACTGAAGAAACAATCCTAAAATCTATATGGAACCAAAGAAGACCCAGAATAGCCAAAGCTATCCTAAGTAAAATGAACAAAACAGGAGGAATCATACTACCTGACTTCAAATTATACTACAGAGCTATAGTAACCTAAACAGCATGTTACTGGTATAAAAACAGACACATAGACCAATGGAACAGAATAAATAACCCAGAAACAAATCCACACGCCTACAGTGAACTCATTTTTGACTAAGGTGCCAAGAACATACACTGGGGAAAAGACAGTCTTTTCAATAAATGGGGCTGGGAAAACTAAATATCCATATGCAGAAGAATGAAAGCAGACCCCAATCTGTTATTATATACAAAAGTCAAATCAAAATGGATGAAAACTTAAATCTAAGACCTCAAACTATGAAACTACAGAAAACATTGGGGAAACTCTATAGGACACTGCTCTGGGCAAAAATTTCTTGAGTAATATCCCGTAAGTACAGGCAACCATAACAAAAATGGACAAATGGATCACAAGTTAAAAAAGCTTCTACACAGGAAAAGAAACAATTAATAAAGTGAAGAGACAACCCACAGAATGGGATAAAATATTTGCAAACTACCCATATGACAAGGGATTAATAACCAGCATATATAAGAAGTTCAAACAACTCCATAGGAAAAAAATCTAATAATCCAATTTAAAAATGGGCAATCAGCCTGGGCGACATAGCGAAACCCCGTCTCTACAAAAAATTAGCTAGGCATAGTGGTGTGCACTTGTAGTCCCAGCTACTCAGGAAGCTGAGGTGAGAAGATCACTTGAGCCCAGGAGGTAGAGGCTGCAGTGAGCCAAGATTGTGCCTGGGCATCAGAGTGAGAGCCTGTCTCAAAATCAATCAATCAGTTAATTGATCAATCAATGAAACATAAAAAATGAGCAAAAGATTTGAATAGACATTTCTCAAAAGAAGACATACGAATAGCAAACAGGTATATGAAAAAGTGCCCAACATCATCAACCATCAGAGAAATGCAAATCACAACTACAATGAGGTATCATGTCACCCTGGTTAAAATGGCTTATATCCAAAAGATAGGCAATAACAAATGCTGGTAAGGATGCAGAAAAAAAGTAACCCTCTTACACTGTTGGTGGGAAAGTAAATTAGTACAACCACTATGGAGAACAGTTTGGAGGTCCCTAAAAAAACTAAAAATAGAGTGACAATATGACACAGCAATTCCACTTCTGAGTATATACCCCAAAGAAAGAAAATCAGTACATTGAAGAGATACCTGCACTTCCGTGTTTGTTGCAGCACTGTTCACAATAGCTAAGATTTTGAAACAACCTAAGTGTCCTTCAACAGATGAATAAAGAAAATGTGGTACATACATATGCACAATGAAGCACTATTCAGCCATAAAAAAGAATGAATTCCTGTCATTTGCAACAACATAGATGGAACTGGTGGTCATTACATTAAGTGAAATAAGCCGGCCACAGAAACACAAACATTGCATTTTCTCACTTATTTGTGGGATCTAAAAATCAAAATAATTGAACTCATGGAGTCAGAGAGCAGAAGGATGATTACCAGAGACTGGGAAAGATAGTGGGGAGTGTTGGGGAGGTGGAGATGGTTAATGGGTACAAAAAAATAGAAAGAAAGAATAATAAATAAGACCCAGTATTTGATAGCACAATAGGGTGAATATAGTCAATAATGCTTTAATTGTATATTTTAAAATAACTATAATAATATAATTGGATTGTTGGTAACATAAAGAATAAATGCTTCAGAGTAAGGATACCCCATTTTCCATGATGTGATTATTAGACATTGCATGCCTGTATCAAAATATCTCATGTTACCCATAAATATATATACCTACTATGTACCATTCCATGCCTATATCAAAATATCTTATGTACCAAATAAATATATGCGCCTACTATGTACCCACAAAAATATTTAAATTGAAAAAAAAAAGCTTCAGTAATTTGCCCAGGGTCACATGGTTAGTATGTGACAGGACCACGTGCCAACTTAGGAAGTCCAGCCCCATAGCTAATGTTCCTAATCACTGTTTCATATGCCTCAAAATGGGCCTTCGCATCAATAAAGTCACCATCTATTTATGGAAACAAGGCAGATACATGCAAACTTAAACAGAAAATCAAAAGAAAAGCAATAGCATAATCCAGTTTATATCAACTGCTAAATAAATGTTAGAAAGAAAAGCAACGGAATTTCAGAGGAAGGAAGGGCACAATGAGTGCAGTCAGGGAAGACACTGGAGGAAACAATCCTGAAGTGGAACTTGAAGGATATGCAAGATGTTGACAGGTTTGGTGAAACAGATAGGTCAGTAAAGCTTTAGCAAGATTTCTACACAAAGGCTTTAAGACAGAAACAGGCAGCCTGTGAAAATAGGACACTGGGTAAGGAAAAGTGACAGGTTACTTGGAAAGGGCAGCAGGGGATCAGACGAAAATTTCAAAAACATTGTTGCATCCCATTTACCCTTCACATAACCCTACAAGATAGGCATCATTATCATCTCCATGTCAGACATGGGAAAACTGAAACTCAGATGAATGGCAGGTACAAAGTCATCAAACAAGTATGTGGAAGAACCAGGGCCTAAGCCCAGCTTCTCTGATTTCAAAGCTCCTAAGTACATGCCAGTAGCATCCCAAGCATCCGAATGAGGAGGGGAATGCTGACAGCCACAGAGCAGACACTGTGAGAGAACAGGAGGATAAAGGAACAAATGAGAGACAAAAATGGTGCCATAAGGAGAATCAGTTGTCTAGGGTCATGCCAAAAGTCAAGGGAGGAGAAAGCTTTGGCTAGGGGATGATCAACAGTGTGTGCCACCTGCTGCAGAGAGGAAAGAGAAAGATGAAGTTAAGGCCTAGGCCTTTGGTGATTAGAGACCAGTAGTGACAGAGGGCTCAGGAAAGAAGACAGCTGGTGGAAGTGACTGGGTATGAGCAACAGGAGACTGCAGCAGGAGGCCTCTTGTTTAAGAAGTCTTTAGGTAGAGGCAGGAGAGAAAGAGGACCTCGGCCTTGAGAGATAAGCAGGTTACAAGGATAAACAAACATCGTCTTCCATGCAAGGTAAAGGGAACATTGGGAGGCTGGGGCTACTTGAGTCTGCATGACAGAGCATCTTAGGGCAGGTTACCTGAAGCTCTAGAGCAGGAGTCTCCAACCCCAGGGCCATGGACCAGTACTGGTCCACACAGCAGGAGGTGAGCAGTGGGCGAGCGAGCGAAGTTTCATCTGTATTTACAGCCATTCCCTAACACTTGCATCACCGTCTAAGCTCTGCCTCCTATGAGATCAGCTGTGGCATTAGATTCTCATAGGAGTGCAAACCTTATTGTGAACTGCACATGTGAGGGATCTAGGTTGTGTGCTCGTTATGAGAATCTAATGCCTGATGATCTGTCACTGTCTCCCATCACCCCCAGATGGGACCATCTAGTTGCAGGAAAACAAGCTCAGAGATTCCACTGATTCTACATTATGGTGAGTTGTATAATTATTTCATTATAGATTACAAAGTAACAATGATAGAAATCAAGTGCACAATAAAAGTAATGCTCTTGAATCATCCTGAAACCATCCCCCTGCTCCCCGGTCCATGGAAAAATTCTCTTCCATGAAACCTGTCCCTGGTGCCTAAAAGGTTGGGGACTTCTACTCTAGAGCATCCCAAGGGGAATGCTCAGAAGGCAATGGGTTGGAGGAGCAGGAAGGCACTGAATGGACTCCCATCCCTGAGGACTTCTGGGCTGCAAAATCTATGCAAATGTCAGGGGCCAGAGTCACCAGTGCAGATTTGCCATAGGGAGTTTGCCACTGAGGAGGGAGGAGGAGCTGTTTGTGGGAAGTGGCCTTCAGGGACATAAGCATGAAGATTTGGAGCCTGCCAGTACCAACACTGCTCACTGGCCTCCTCCACTCCTTTTCTGTCCTTCTTTGGCCCAAGCACTCTTTTCTCAACTTCTCTAGGGCTAGAATCATGTCATCTTCACAAGCCGTTTCTCTGAAATAGCTCAGAGACATCACAGGGACAAGGGAGTTCCTTTAACTCCCTTCCCAGCATCAACCTTGTGCAAGTGTTTTGATGTGACAGAGGATCCCACAGGGCCAGAAGACTAAGAAAGAGATCAGGTGTCCCAGCTGAGACCAGTCAGGGGACTATACCGTGGGACAATGGAGTGAGAGTAGCCCTGAGAGCAGAAAGGAAGTGACAGAATGTCTTAGAATGTACAGGAGGATAAGGAGTCTCTGCAGAGGGCTAGAATGACTGACTGGGAAGAATGGAAAAGGGGAGAGAGGCTTGTAATGTGTTAATAATGTTGGTCATTGGCTTTAAAAAGCACACACACACACACACACACACATACATACATACATACATGGACTTGAAAGTCAGCAAAAAAGAGTTGTCAGAGAGAAGGGAACCCAGTGTACCAGGGAGGGGGATCCTGTGCATTTGCCTCTGGTATTTTTTACAGACTGTAGGCTCCTCAAAAGTTGGGATCATCTCTTGTACTCCTTGTCTGCCTAAGTCATAATAGAGACTCTGTATATGGTAGGTTCTTGGTAGGTATCTGCTAATCAGTACACTGGTGACCATGATGGGATCAATGGAAGAAGAAGATGGGCAGAGCAAGGGGACGATATTGGGATCCCATGGAGAAGAGTCAGCCTCTTCTGAGAACCTCTTCTGAGAATGCAGGGGAGGATGAAAGGAGGGCAGATGAGGGCTGGTGTTGGCAATTACTCAGGGAAGTGGTGATCTGCTTCTCTGCCATGGTGGCCAGGAGCCAAGAGCATAGGGAAAATTCGGAATGTCTTTAGCCTCCTAAGGCCACCATGCCAGGGAATTTACAGAAGAGGGAAAAAGACCGCTGAAAAGAAAGGCCCCATGGATGTCAGCCAGGACAAGTGGGGCAGGGCAGCTCTGCTGAGGCCAAGGTTTGAGTTTTTGTACTTACACCCCCAGCAATGATCTGCAGTCCAGAGACAAGAACAGAAAAAGAACTGGCCTAGGTGTGGTGGATATGAACCCTGGCAGCCTTGTCCCTGCAAACAGATTGAAGTACCTGACCTCCAAATCCAGGTGGGCATGGGCCCAAGGTTGCAGGTGCTGACTAATGGCACCGCTGATGTGAAGAGACTGAGCAGTGCAGGTTCAGGTAAAGAACAAGACAGGCTCAGTGGTGATGGGGAGGGGAAGGGTGGATTCTCGAAGGAGCAGCATGGCAGCAGGTAGCAGGCCAGGTGTGGCCCTGCTGCTGATGGGCAACTGGTGTGAGTGGAGACAGCGCCTCAGAGTGTGGGACACAAGTGGGCAGCCGAGTTTGGCAGGCTGACCTCCAAAGACAAAGCAGAGGAGTCTGCCACTGCACTGAGATGGTATGTTTATCCATCAGTCTGAACCACTGAATTGAAGGGCCAGGGCCAGTGCCCAATTATCTCTGTGTTCCCAGACCTAGCATGATGGTCCCGCACACCAGGGAGTGACTGGCATTTGTTGAAAGAATGATCTCATTTGAGCTCCACAACAATCTTCTGATGCACATAGGATTTCCTCCAATTTGCAGATGAGTCTCCAGAGAGAACTGGCTCTCCTCTAATTCTGCTCCTCGATCTGCTGCAAGGAAAAGGTGGTCCTGACAACAGACCATCAAAGTGGTTATTAAACTCTCAATGACTCTGACTCATGGAGGGTGGAGTTTCCTTCCCCTGGAGAATTTTAAGCTGAGGCTAGATAAGCACATGTAGGGGATGATGCCGACAAGATCCTGTGGTCAGGAGATGACCTAGGGAGCTATCCAACTCCATGGGGACAAAGACGCTATTTCCTTAGGGGTTTGTTTTATTTTTCAACAAGAGTTAAAATAATAGAATGAGCTGAACAGTGGGTGTTCCCATTTTATTTCTGCTGTGTGAACTACAATATAGGCACACACCCACACACAATGGGATGTAAAAGGAATGCCACCACCCCTGCTGCCATCATCAGGTGGGTCAAAGAGCCCCTCCTTAGAAAAGATCTTGGGTGCAGCTGATAATGAGAACATCAGATAATCTTATCAGAGCTGCCTACAGGGGCCTAAAGGTCCTCTGCACAGTCACACACAGTAGGATGAACTCAATCTCAGGCTCGGGTGAGTCCTAGGAGAACCTACTTACCATGGAAAATACCCAGCGAGGGAAGGAGCTGCTGCCTTTCAACAATGGAGGGGGAGGATGGTGGGGCCACAGCAGATTAAGGACATTTGAGGAGGAATAAAGCATGAGTCCTTTTCAGCTCTCAGGAAAGAAAGTGCCAACCCACCCATTTCAGGAAAAAAAATCTTCCGTGCTTGGCATCTAAAATACTCTTTATCCTCTTGGGAATAGAAACCGCTTTAGAAGAATTAGGGGAATGCTCATTCTTCTTTTTTCTTTTTTCGTGTGTGTGTGTGTGTGTGTGTGTGTGTGTGTGTGTGTGTTTAGAAAAGAGAAATGCAGAGCTTTTCATTTCCTGAAAGGCCTTTTAGCAGAGCATGTCCTTGTCCTCTTGTCCTCTCCGCCTTCCTCCAGTGAATCACCCTTCCTCTGGGCTCCCAGCACCACTCACACACCTTCCTGGCTGTGGGAAGAAGGACGCATTTCCAGCTCTGGCCTGTGCTGTGCACACCCGTAGGTGTTGGCAAACTGTGGGAAAACAAAGACAAATGGCTAAAGAGCTCTCTCCCGAGTCAGAAGACGGTGGAACGGAAGATAAAACGTTCGAAAGGGTGGGTGTTCTACTTGCATTTCAGACTTCTCTTTTTCTTGAGAAGTTGAAAAAATAAAAATAAAAGGAGGAATTCTTTAAATTCACCAACTCCAAACTGGCAATAAATGCAGGCAAGAAAGCCCTGTGTGAAGGCCAATGGGTGGACTGGGGGCAAACAGACTCTCCCGGGGACTCCTCTGGCTGCTCATCACACACAGCGAGGAGTTTCAAGCTCCTCCAGGGAGCCTAAGAAAATGTGCGGACTCCGGCCGGGCGCGGTGGCTCCCGCCTGTAATCCCAGAACTTTGTGAGGCCAAGGCGGGCGGATCACGAGGTCAGGAGATCGAGATCATCCTGGCTAACACGGTCTCTACTAAACCCCGTCTCTATGAAAAATACAAAAAAATTAGCCGGGCAGAGTGGCGCGCGCCTGTAATCCCAGCTACTCGGGTGGCTGAGGCAGGAGAATCGCTTGAACCCGGGAGGCAGAGGTTGCAGTGAGCCGAGATCAGGCCACTGCACTCCAGCCTGGGTGACAGAGCAAGACTCCGTCTCAAACAAACAAAAAAAGTGTGCGGACTCCTTTAAGACCTTTCCAGACTGCAGTACCTTCTCAGGTTACATCAGCCCTGGTCTTTGGTTTCCTTCCACGTTACTCACAGAAGCCTGTTTTCCACTCTGCTATCCTTTCCAGAGCAATTATTCTTAGCATTGACTGTGTGGTACAGAATTCAGAGGAGTCCCTTACATTGAGAAGGCTCCATTTCTAATTTTTTCCACCTTCTGAGTTCAGACAAGATCAAAGGTTCTTAGGCCTGGCTGCACATCAGAATCACCTGGGAGCTTTAAAAATATCCTCAGGCCTCACCCAGACCTTTTTTTTTTTTTTTTTTTTTTTTTTGAGACTGAGTCTCGCTCTCTCGCCCAGGCTGGAGTGTAGTGTCGCGATCTCTGCTCACTGCAAGCTCCGCCTCCTGGGTTCACGCCATTCTCCTGCCTCAGCCTCCCGAGTAGCTGGGACTACAACCCAGACTTCTTAAACCAGTAAAAAAAAAAGTTCCCCTCCACCCAGCCCCAGCATCAGGGTGTTTTTAAATTTCCCCAGGTGATTCTAATATGATTGTAATAGGAACCATGGGGCTAGATCTCCATCAGGTTCTCATTGATCACTCTCTGAAGGAATTAAGCCCCTACCTTGACAGCCACTGCAGGAAATTAGTGATGTCTCCTTAAATCAATAGTTCTCAAATTCAACTGAATTAAGGAGACATCACTAATTTCCTGCAGTGGCTGTCAAAAATGCAGACTCCTGTTCTTCACCACAGAGATACATTCTATTCAGTAGGTTTGGGATGGGACCTCCATATGCATTTTCACCACCATCCCAGGTGATGCTGACAGGGGAAAGGGGGGGTGTCTATGAACCTCACGCTGAAAAACAAATGTTTAAATCATTTTGGGGAGTGCCCTGGCTAAGCTTAATTTATTCCCGTGATATTGAGAGAGGAATTATCCACAAATCGCCAGAGCTGTGATAATGCCAAGGTAGAGAACAAAATACTGTGAGTCCTTTGGATCCTCCACCTATTAGATCAGCTAATATTCTGATCATGTAACGTGTAAGCATGGACTTCCTTCCTCAGTCCTAGGTGGAGTGAGAAGTCTACTTTTGCTATGCATATTCCTTTGAACATTTCACTACTCTAACACCTTCAATAACATCCTATTACTTCCTGATTAAATGACAAACTGGCATATTCATAGGCCTCCCCGCCAAATTTCTCCAACCTCTTCTCTCAAACCTTCCTTTATATTCAACCAGAATAGGTCAATCCCCCCACTCATCCATGTCAGTTACATGGCTGTAATGTAAATGCGCCCCACTTCTCTCTACAACTGCCCCTGTCACTACCAGCTGGGGATGCTTTTACCATTCCTCTATGCTACCTAAATCCTATCTGGGTGCCAAGCCTCAGCTCTGACCTCACAGCTCCTGTGCTGGGTGTCCATCCTTTGTCTTCCAGATCCATCTCCCCTCTTCTCTGCCCTACTCTGCATCTGGGGAGGCTGATTGATTTAGATGGGAGGCTGACTTTTATGGGAGGCTGACTTGTAGGAATCACATCAGCTGAGCCCCGTTGCCCTCTGGCTTCTGACTGGAGCCATCAATGGGAAGGCGGGAAGAGAGAGGGACCAGATCATACATTCATTCCCTTGCTTCCCTGCCTGGTTGCTGTGGCTCTGGCTCTGGCTGAATTTTTCTACAGACACGGCTCTCACCAGGCTCCTACCCTTACCCCACAGGCTTAGGATGGTCACAGCTTCCTGCTGTTGCTAGTCCCTAGGTGCATCCCCATAACTGGTTGGCTCTCTTAATTCTTGTGCCTTCTGCATCCATGGATTCCACAACTGTGGATCAAAAATATTCAGGGAAAAAATTTAATAATACAACAATAAAAATAATGCAAATTAAAAAGGAATGAGATCTTGTCCTTTGCAGGGACATGGATGAAGCTAGGAGCCATTATCTTCAGCAAACTAACGCAGGAACAGAAAATCAAACACCGCATGTTCTCACTTATAAGTAGGAGCTGAACAATGAGAACACATGGACACAGGGAGGGGAAAAATACTCACCGGGGAAGGGTGGGCTGGGGGGAGAACATTAAGGAAACAAGCTAATGCACGTGAGACTTAATACCTAGGTGATGGGCTGTTAGGCACCGCAAACCACATGGCACATATTTACCTATGTAACAAACACACATCCTGCACATGCACCCCGGAACTTAAAAAAAAAATAGAATAATTCAAAAAAATAAAACAAGACAGTATTACAACTATATACACAGCATTTACATTGTACCAGGTATTATAAGTAATCTACAGATGATTTCAAGTATACAGGTAGATGTACCTAAGTTATGGCAAATAGTATGCCATTTTACATAAGCAACTTGAGCATGAAGAATTTGGTATCCACAGGGAGTCCTGGAACCAATCCCTCATGGATACCAAGAAACAACTGTAGTTTCCTCATTAAACCCTGTTGGTTAGACTATTTTGAGAGTGCCATCTGTTTCCAGCCAGGCCCCTGACTGATACGGCCCCAGTGAAATCTTTTCCAAGGCTCAACTCACCCGGTCCTGGGAGATATATCCACAACCAACTATTTCTGACACTGTCTCTGAAAGAGTAGCATTTCTTACACATGACCCTCTCCCACCCACCTCCATGCCAGTCACAACCAAGGGCCACCCAATCTGGCCAGCAACCAACCATATGGCTCTCTTGGGTTTTCAGTGTAAGAAACTTAGTGACTGACAACAGCCAGTGAAGGGTGTGAAGGCTCCTAGATGCACTTTGGGGTTGGCAGCCAGGCTGAGCCATGGGAAAGCCAAACTGTTTAAAAGAGAGAAGATACAGACAGGGTAGGAAAAAGACCCTGAAGACTCTGTGGGACCCTTTGGTTTCTAGAAGGCTCCCAAGTCTGGTTCCTTTGAGCTCAGTGTGTATCTCTTTTCCCGTGCCTGTGAATCTACCTGTGATATCCTTCAACAGCCCTGCCCTTCCCTTGAGTAAGCTTGGATAAGTTTTATGATTCATGCATCAATGAATTTGAAATATCAGAAATACTGTCCTTATGAGAACCCAGTAAGGCCTTTGAGGGAATAGGGATATGAATCTTGCAAGCAATGGAACCTTCTAAACTCCAGGATTAAAACTGGGGAACAAATGAAGATGAAGAGATAAGTTGTCTTTCTTTTTTTTTTTTTTTTTTTTTTAATACAGGGTCTCACTCCAGTTGCCCAGGCTGGAGTGCAGTGATGCGACCTCAGCTCACTGCAGCCTCGACCTCCCAGGATCAGGTGATCCTCCCACTCAGCCTCCCGAGGAGCTGGGATTACAGGCATGTGCCACCATGCCCAGCTAATGTTTTCTATTTTTAGTAGAGACGGGGTTTCCCCACATCCAGGCTGGTCTGAAACTCCTGGATTCAAGCAATCCACCAGCCTTGGTCTTTCAAAGTCCTGGGATTACATGTGTGAGGCACTGCACCCAGCTGGGACAAGTTGTCTTGATCCCGTAAGTCTGGGAGCAGATCAGAGGGGGCATCCCAGGGGACAAAGAGAAGAAATTTCTACCAAATTATTCTAAAGAGAAGAGGGGTAACAATAACAGAGGATAGCACAGAGTCACTGAATCCAGACTAAAAGCTGTGGGCAGTCACGAGCAAGGTGGTGACAGAGCAGGTGTGAAATGAAGGGCACTGCAGCAATAACACCCCACAGACACAGGAGCATTACACTCATCCTAGCTGTCCACAAGTCAGACACGGTTTGGGAAGCAAAGGTTACTTATTCATTCAACATGCTTAACATATATGCGCCGAGTGTTTAGGCACAATGCAAACTGCTTTTTGCACACATTGTCTCCCTGAATCTTAGCTCCTCTGTAGGAGAGGGACAATTTATTAGTCCCATGCCACAGATGGGGAACTGAGCTCTAAGAAATTTGGTAGCATTTCCAAGGTCACACAGCTGATAAATGGCAGAGGTGGGACTCCTACTACAAAACCCATTTTCTTAACCACTCTGCATGTTTAATCCTTGCCCCTTAGCGGCTAACAATCTAGTGAGAGAGAGTTAAGTAAACCAGTTCTTGGTCATGATCTGCCTTTCCGATTAAGTAATAAGACACCCAAGGGCAGGGACTGTGTCTTGTTCCAGGACGACATCTTGGATTCCTATTTCTTGATTTGGTCCTAAGATCTCAATAAACGGTTTTGATGCTGATGAAAATGACAACACTGATGAAATCAGTAGCAGCTGGATGTCTGAGGACTAATCCTTTGCAACACTATGAGTCTAGAGCTGCCGACCAGGAATGAATAAATAAATAAAAAGATAACCAAGCAAACAAATAAACAAGGTGAGTTTGTTTCCATTACTGAAGCTCCTTGTAATTCCATGCCTACTTCTTAAACCCCAATTCACTGGTAGAGAAGGGAACAAAGTCATGATAAACTCTTGTCTTTGATTGGTTGTGACCACATTTATTGTAGAAATGAATGGTTAGACTCACTGAGAGGAAACACACACACACACACACACACTCTGCCTAGTTCCTTAGCTTCCTCTTTAACTGTGGGAGAAATTGAAAAATAGAATGGTACCCAATATTGACAGCAGTGAAAGCAACAGCAGTAACAAGCCTGGCCAATAAGCTACCTGGGCATGGAATTGGAGTCTGAGAGACATCACTGTCAACTCAATTATGAGTCGCTCTCATCTGAAAACTGGGAAAGTCCACAGCCTGTCTCTATACAAGATTATAACCATAATAAATAGCCTTTCTCCAAAGCCAACTGGCAAAATTCACCCTTCATTTTAAAGATCTTAAAGATCATTAGAGAAGGGGACTTAACAGCCCTTAACTCTTTTCCGTAACATAATAACTCTCATTTTTGTATCCAACCTAAATCCTCCTCAAGTTATTTAAGCTTAGCACTTCTTTGTTTGTTTGTTTGTTTTTGTTTTTGAGACAAGTCTTGCTCTGTCAGCCAGGCTGGAGTGCAGTGGTGCGATCTCAGCTCACTGCAACCTCCGTCTCCCAGGCTCAAGGGATTCTCCTACCTCAGCCTCCCGAGTAGCTGGGATTACAGGCATGTGCCACCACGCCCAGCTAATTTTTGTAATTTTAGTAGAGACAGTGTTTCACCATGTTGGCCAGGCTGGTCTCGAATTCTTGACATCAGGTGATCCACCCGCCTCGGCCTCCCAAAGTGCTGGGATTACAGGCATGAGCCACCATGCCTGACCACCTTTTTTTTTTTTTTTAAGCAGGAAAGAGCCATCTGCTTCACGATGATATGTAATAAATATAATTTGAGGTTAATAAAATTTACCCTTAGGCAAAATAATTTCCCTTTTTTTCTCCTGGGTTTTCTCCTGGGCTTTATGAAGGTAGCTCTTCTTCAAGGCCCTCTAAATGTGAGGCCAAATGGCAGTAGGCTTTAGTAACAGAACACCAGATTAGAAATGTGGAGATCTGTCAGCTCTGCTGCTTACTGGCCTTGTGACTTCGGGCAGACCAGTGACTCCCTGGGCCTCTGCCTCCTCTTCTTTAAGAGGAAAAGGATAATGCCCTTCTGTGCAGGAACAGGGAAGGAGAAGGAAGGTTGGATTTTTTCAAGCCACCTGTGAGTTATATATTCTTGAAAGAAATATGCAATGTAGCTGGACAATTGAAAATGTCTGTGGAAGAAAAAAAAATTAAAGAAAAATTAAAAAGGAAAATATGAGGTAGACTTTATATTTGAAGTCCTGAGGTCTTCTATTTCTAAGTTAAAATGCTTAAAATAAAATAAATTGTTTACATTTATGTGCAAACTCACCTACTAAAGGGGTCCCTACACTCTTCTCCATTGGTATGGTGGTTGTTTGAGGGGCTTATTAGATGTGGCCTCATAGAGTTCAAAGAAATGCTGAAACTTGGGAACTAGAATAAAAGTTATGAAATAGTCCGTGTGTCTCTGGGTGTTATGGAAATTTCTAGAATGTTACATAAATACACACAAATTGTAAAGACTGAGTATCTTTTAGAAGTGGGAGCTTTTCTTTATACAGTTCTGAAATGCTAAAAAAAATTTTCACCATAAGCATATGTTATTTTTGTAATCTTAAAAAACTAAGTATTGTAAATAACAACCACTACCACCGAGACAATAAAAAGATTAGTTGAAAACTGTCTGTACGTGTAGATCTAGGCTGCTGTGCCATAATAAGAACAGGATTGCACAGCTCGCACATTTTACTGCCACTGCTCAATCCATATTTGCCAAGTGCTCACTGTTCAACAACATTTTTTTGATCACAAACTAAGTGCTGGAATTACGCTAGACCAGGATTTGGCAAACTCTAGCTCATGAGCCAAATCCAGCCCACCACCTGTTTTCATAAATTAAGTTTTCTTGGAACATAGCCATACTCATTCATTTATGTATTCTTTGTGGCTGTTCTGTGCTAAAATAGCATAGTTGAATAGCAGCAACAGAGACAATATGGCCCACAAAGCCCGAAATATTTACTATTTAGCCCTTCACAGAACAAGTTTGCTGTCTTTGTGTTAGACAACCAGGATTCAATGGTGAGCACCAATAGTCCTGGCCCCTGCCTTCAGGGAACTTAGAATCTAGTTGGGTGCCACTCAATTAGTCACACAAATGAATGTATAATTGCAACTTATTAGCAAAGAAAGGTGTGTTTGGTGCTACCAGAGAGTATCATGGGCAGTTGACCTACTTGGGAATATCACGGAAGGCAAAACAAAAACAAAAAAAACAACACCCAGCAGGTACAAAGATCTATGATAGGAGAGAACATGGACATTTTAAAAAGAAAAAAAAAAGTAGGCTGGGCATGGTGGCTCACACCTGTAATCCAGCACTTTGGAAGGCCGATACAGGAGGATGACTTGAACTCAGAAATTTGAGACCAGCCTGGGCAACATGGCAAAACCCCATCTCTACAAAAAGCAAAAAAAAATACATAAAATTAGCCAGACGTGGTGGCACATGCCTGTGGTCTACTCAGGATGCTGAGGTGGGAGGATCGCTTGAGCCCAGGAGGCAGAGGCTGCAGTGAGCTGAGATCACACCACTGCACCCAAGCCTGGGCAATAGAGCAAGACCCTGTCTCAAAAAATAATAATAATAAAAACCAGAAAGAAGCCAAAGTGGCCAGAGTTAAAGACCTGCAAGTTGAGTGAAACCAGATAAGGCTGGAAAGGGAAGGGACACAGATTATGCAGGATAAGGAGCTGTGTAGAGCACGATAAGGAGCTGTGTCCTTATCTGAAGAGCACTGGGGAGTCCTGAAGGGTTTCCAAAGAGGCCTTCAGAGTAGAGAAAGGCTAGAGGAGAACCAGGTGGAATGGGTTAACCAGTCAGGAAGCTGTCTTGCAGAGACTTAGATAGATGATGGGAACTTGGGCCCCAGAGTTTAGATAAGTCTGTGCAGGACTCGTATAGGAGGGAAGTCTGTCCACTAAGGAGCAGAAAGTAAGGTCATCAACCACCCCAAACACCTCATGTCTATGAAGGAGATGTATCTGGTTCTATGATGGATACTATGGCTCTAGATACAATGGAGATATCCAAGAATGAGAATAAAAGTTTTTTATGGTTCACAAACTTGGCTTTCCTTTCCCCGTGTTTCTGCGTGTCCCGAGACCATAGTGGATGCCCAATCTTTCAGAAACATCAACAGTAGCCATTTCATTATGGGGTTCCTATTTAACCATGCATCCTGGTCCATTTAATCAACAAAGTTGACTTGGATCAATTCCTTCCCTTAGTTATAAACACTAAGATAACAGCAAGCAGATTTCCTGAAACCAATGCTGCCATCTCACAAGCATAGAGGGAAGGCACATTTACCAAGCTGTGATAAAGTCGATATAGGGACAAATGCAAGAACTTGCAAAGGTGAAGGACTTTAGCTTACTAAACAGTCATAAAGAAAAAGGAATTTTGGCACGTTCAAGGAGGTATATGTTCTGAGTTAGAGCAAAGTCCCTCTTGTCCCAAAGTAAGACTTACTGCATTACTGGGTTATTAAGTTTAAGTGTTCTGCTGGTCTTCCTTCCTGGGAGCCAAGCTGGCTGCAGAGAAGGAGCTCCTGAACAGACTAGGGCTGGATGATGGATGTGTGGGTCTGCCACCTCTGCTCAAGGAGTGGAGCTCTGGAGGGTGTAGTTGGCCTGGGCACCTCCTTCCCACCCCTAGGGACAGCTGGCATTGAGACAGGAGATGGGCTCTCCTCAGGCTCATGCACCACATCCAATCCAACAGCCTGTCTGGCAGCAATGTCTCCATACTCCCAGAGATGCAAGACTCTATCCCCTACCCTCTTATCTCCGCTACTCACTGAGATGCAGGGGACAAAATCTGTTGCTCAACAGAGTTAACACAGTTTTTGGGTGATCCATTTTTCCCAGCTCTAACCTGGTGCCTTATGGAAAATGTCTGCTTGCATAAGGATCATAGGAAGAGCTCAAGATGGATCAGTATAGAACAAGACTGTACAAGGGGGCAGAGCACCCTCAGCCCAATGGAGTACTTGCAATAACCCCACCCTTCCTATAGCCACAAAGGTACACCTGGAGGTGGTGAGCCTCTGATATTCATGGGCGTGTGACTGCCAGAGCTAGAAACACACCCTCTATAAAATCCTGGTAAATGAACATGTGAACTTTTAAAAGATAAACTTCATTCAAGAGCATTCAATAGGAGCTCACCCAACACATCAACAGGTTTGTAACAGAAGCAGTCCATGTGTGCTCTGGTGTCAGACAGCTCAGGTTCAAACCCCAGCCCCACCTCTTCATAGCTGTGTAAAAATGCAATAGTAGTTTAACCTCTCTGGGCCTGTTTCCTCCTCTAAGAAGGATAATAATAGTACCTATTTCTGATGGTGCTGAGGATTACATGAAATTACATGTGAAAAAAAAACCACTAGAAAAGTGCCTCCTGCTATATGATAAGCATCCAATGAGCTCTAGACTGTACTTACTTGAAGGTCAATTGAATACCTGAAGGTATCTCGCACTCAGAGTGTCCAAAACTGAGTACCTTTTCCTCCTACAGCTGTATCAAAGTATAACTGATATACAAAGAATTGTACATATTTAATGTGATGAATTAAATGTGCAATAAATATGTAATAACCCATCACATAATTAATGTGCTGGGTTTGGATGTATGCAAATACCCATGATACAATCACAACAACCAAGGAGGGAGACATGTCCAACACCTCCCATACTTTCCTTGTGTCCTTTTGTTTGTTTGTTTTGTGTGCGTATTAAGAAAACTTAATATGAAATCTACTCTCTTAACAAATTTTGAAGTGCACAATACAATATCGTCAACTATAGGCATTACATTGTACAGCAGATCTCTAGAACTGATTTATCCCATATAACTGAAACTTTATACCCATTAAACAAGAGCTCCTCATCTTCCCCACCCCTCAGCCCCTGGTAGCCACTACAGGTTGAGCATCTCAGATCTGAAAATCCAAAATCCAGTATGTTCCAAAATCCAAAGCTTTTTGAGTACTGACATGACATTCAAAGGAAATGCTCATTAAAGCATTTCAGATTTCAGATTTCCAGATTTGGGAGGTTCAGCCACAAATTCCAAAATCCAAAAAAAAAATCCTCAAACTGAAACACTTCTGGTCCCAAGCATTTCAGATTAGGGATACTCAACCGGTATTATATTCTTGCTCTTATGAACAAAAGCGAGTTCTTGATATGGCCCCCAACAGCCCCTCCTTTTGTATCCTTGTCTTATTCATGACAACTCCATTCTTCTGATTATTCAGGCCCAAACCCTTGGAGTCATCTCTTCCCTTTCTCTCACTCCAAAGACTATGAGTTCTTTCTTCACAATATATCCAGAATATACAGTGCTATCATCTTGATCCAAGATACTACTGTCTTGTCAGATCACTGAAACCTCCTAACTGGTTTCTTTGCTTCTGCCCTTAACACCACATGTCTATTCTCAATGCAGCAGCCAAAATGGTCCTATTTAAATGTAAGCCAGATCACATCGAAACTCTCTGCTCAGAACCCTGCATAATTGCTTCCCACTTCACACACAGTAAAACCCCAATATTTTACAAATAGCTCAGAAGAATCTAAATGATCTGCCCTCTCCTTCCCCACTTCTCTGACCTCATCTCCTGCTACTCTCTTCATTTATTCTTCTCTAGCCAAACCAGCCTCTTAGTTCTTCCTCAACACACTCATGCCTCCGGGCCTTTGCAATTACCATTCCCTTTACCCAGAACGTTTTCCCCCTCTATAGATGCCTGCATAATTGGCTTTCTTACTTCTTTCATGTCTATACCCAAAAGTCATCTCCTCAGTGATCTCTTCCCTGGATGGAAACCTTGTTTTAAACTTCACCTTTTCCTTGATATCTCATAGCCTCCTTCCTTGCTTTTTCTGCTTAACACTTATCACTGTCTAATATGTGTTTTTTTTTTTTTTGAGACAGGGTCTTACTCTGTCCCCCAGACTGGAGTGCAGTGGCATGATCTCAGCTCTCCACAGCCTCTACCTCCCAGGCCCAAATGATCCTCCCACCTTAGCCTCCATGAGTAGTTGGGACTACAGGTGCATGCCAGCACACCTCGCTAATTTTTGTAGAGATGGGTTTTTGCCATGTTGCCCAGGCTGGTCTCGAACTCTTAGGCTCAAATGATCAGACCGCCTTGGCCTCCCAAAGTACTGGGATTATAGGCATGAGCCACCGCGCTTGGCACTTTGTCTTTTATTTATGTATTTTATAATCTATATTCTCTATTAGATATAAACCCTATGAGAGTAGGTGTTTTTGTCTGTTTGGTTCACTGCTCTCTTTCCAGGGCTTAGAATAGTGCCTCACACATAGCAGACGCTCAATAAAGATTTGTTGACTAAAATGAATCGACAGAGGGCTCAGGGCTTTCTTAAAGCATTAGGTGTCCCTGCCAACTGGAAGTCAATAAAAACTGAAGACCAATCAGCCCTTAAAGTATAAGTCAACTGAAACATGTAATTACATTTATATTTTCAAATAATATTTCAGCCATCTGTTTATTCTACAAAGTAAAATGTACCCATATTTTCAGCTTTGATTAAAAATATAAACTACCCTCTGTTTGACCTTTTGATTGAGCCACACTTCTGTTCAGCACTAGGTCAATGAAGCATGACTGGAATATTAAACGGTGCTTCTATTCTTGGTTCAGCCTATGAGTCAGTTTCTTTTTCATTTCTCCTTCCTTTCAGTGGCCAAATAGATATATCGACAGGCAATGAATTATTACTATGACAGATGTTAAGTTTCATGAAAATGAAAGGGTAAGTCACCATTCAGAAGATATAACATGCATCTTGAAGGAGGAAATTTGAAAGAAAAAGAAAAAGCTTTCTTGACTAACAGTAATTCTAGAAGATAGACCAGATAACTGAAAACAAATGCTACTGGCAAATAAGAGGATTTACTTTCTAAAATTTTCACTTTCAGAGATGAGAGTTTAAAAGGAAGAGAAATTTTATGCCCAAAGAATAAAATCTCAATTCCCCAAGGAAAGCTCCATTCAATCACCATGAATCACCAGTAACGGAGCTAAAAGAAATCTGAAGCTGGCATTTACAGAATGGTATGTTAGTGGTGAAACCATAAACCATCCAAAGAACTGGATTAAAAATAAAATAACAAGTCTAGTCAGCCAGTTTGGATTCTGGAGAGAAAAAACTAACATTTTAGTTAGAAAACAGTGTGATAGAGAATAAAGAGAGTTAAGAGCTTTGGATTTGGGCAGTCATAAACTCCTGTCCAGGTTTTGCCATCTAGAAGCTGTGTGACCTTGGATAAGTTACTTAACTACTCCGAACCTCAGTTTCCTAAACTATAAAACACAGGTCATAATACCTAGAGTTGTTATAGAGATGAGATGAGTTAGAATGTGAAGACCTTTGACATGGTAAGGGATCAATAAATGATAGTTCCTTGCCTAGATTGTCCAGATATAAGTCTAAACTGAAAGAATAGTATAGGGAATTGTCACCACTGGACTGCTTCAGGACAGATGTCCCTGAAATATTCTGCCAACGTAGGTAAATACCTTAGCTTGATCCTGAGAATGGCCTGCAAAACAAAAGGAAACCCTAAATCCAAAGATGAAGAAAAAGCCAGAAGGGAAAAATTCAACAAAGGATAGCATGTGTGGTCCATGTTTTGCTGTGTGCATCACAGTAAGGAAGAAATTGTGAGTGACTGCTTTTGGAACCATCCCCTGGGTCAGGCACTTCCCAGTCTTATCCAGTCTCAGCACAATAGACTGGAATGACATTGCTCACTGTTTTCTGACAACACACTTCTTGGTTTTCCAGGACAGAGAGGGTGGAGATGTCTTTGGTAACCTGTTTGGTTTGTTTTTGCTTTTAATCACTCAAATCCATCCTCCATCCATTCATTCAATCTTCCACACATTTCATCTCTCATCATGCATTTATGAAGCATCTACTGTATGAATGTGGGACATACACCAAGCATTTGAGAAGATACATGGATAGATATTTTACATTTTAGGAGAGATTTGCAGAATTGTAGGTGTCACCTATCTAATCCAACATTCCATTTGTGTGTGTGTGTGTGTGTGTGTGTGTGTGTGTGTGTGCGTGCACGCGCCTAGCACCTACTGAAGTAACACCTTATATACATATTAATATTTACTAAGAGTTTACCATATTCCAGGTACCATGCCACATGCTCTCATGTGTTATCTTGTTTATTTGTCACAACCTCTCTATAAACACTGTTACAACCTTTAATGAACAGATCCAAAAAATGGGGCTGGAAGTCACATAGCTTGTAAATGGAAGAGCAGGGATCTGAATTAAGTCTCTTAATTAAGGAGTAAGAATCAGGATTGTCCTGTTCACTGCATTCCTTACACAGAGATTTAAGTGTATGATGCTCTATATATCTGTTCTCTGACACAATGAAAAGAAGGCTGAGGTTGGAACAAATTGAACAGTATTTCTGTTTCAGGTTGTATAAGCCATGGATGGAAATTAAAAATCAAGGACTTAATCAAGGTTCTAACTTGAGACAACCGTTTGCATTTACTAAGATCTGAAGTAAGACCTCACTGTGCCCTCCAGGAAAATGTTTTTGCAGTTAACCAGAATATCCCCTTCATTCCAGAGTAAACTGACACTTCAGCAACCTTTACGCAGCCAAGTAAGTGCTCCCACTTGTCCTATGACTGTCAGGAAATAGAAGTGGAGTAGAACTTAGAATTCTCACATAAAAGACGAAAAATTAAAGTCCTAAGACCATTAACGCAGTGGATCCATTGTGAGATCAAAGAATCTCCACAGTGTATCAGAAGAGTAATCAGTAATGAGTTCAAAAATAAGCTGTGTGACCCTAAAACACCTCAGTTAACCTCCCTTAGCCAGTTTCCTCCTTTCTACAATGAAGATAATATCTACCTCACAGTATTTTTTAAGATTGAACAAATATACACTATTATTACTGAATATATAAATTATATATTATATAATTAATATGTATAATATATAATATATATTATATAATTTATATATTCAGTTCCTTCCATGTTTATAAAATGATAGAGCTTTATATGTTGGCTTCTGGCATAAATCAGCAATGCACTTTAGAAAGGTATCATTGGTATCTTATCTAAAAATTCTTCCATTAAGTGGAAAGGAGTCAACAAACTAAAAGGTTTGAGGCTTCCTGCACTAAACCAGAATCCAGTTCTCAGGTTTCTGGAGTCTTGACTAGAACTCCTCCAAACCATCTCCTGTAGGCAGAGCGGAGATCAAAATCATTTGGGATAGTTTCAAAGGCCAAAGCTAAGACTGATGGAGTGGCTGCAGAGCAGGGTTCCAGCTCTGCATAGGGAGCATGTTTGTAACAGTTGCTGCTGGCCAGCCATGGTGCAAGCTTCTGAAACAGGAAGCGCCCCACTGAGAAAACTGCAGCAGAACATCTCACCTGCTCCTGCCTGATTGATCCTCCCAACATCAAATTATTTTATTCAACACTTATCGCGTGCTTTCTATAAGCTGGGCACTAGGAAAAGAATGAGTAAGATGCAATCATCATTCCTCAAGGGCTCAAGTTGGGGAGACAGATACATAAGCAGATAATTACAAAACAATATGGTAAGTATGAAAATAGAAAAACTATAAGAGCACTGAAGGGGTGGACCTAACTCGGGAGGTGGATATAGTTCAGGTGGGGAATTCTTTCTGGAGGAGGTGACACCTCAGCAGAGTCTTAAAGGATGGAGTAAGGGCAGGAAGTGAAGGATAAGATGGGGTCTGTGTAGAAAGGGAATTTGGGCAAAGGGAATCAGCATGAGCTAAGAAACAGACATCACAAACAATCTGGTTTATGAGAGGAACTCCAGGCAGCTGGATAATGCTAGAACATAAAATATGAGGGTGGGGCATGGTGAGAAACTAGATTGGAGCTGGAGACAGGAGCTAGGCTATGGAGGGCCTGTAAACTGCATTCTGCAGTGTGAACTTTGTCCTGTAGGGGCTGGGCAAGCAACACTTTACAGATTTTAAGCACAAGAGTGACTAAGTTTCTGTGATCTTTGACTTAGGAGATTCTTTTCAAAGGGAAACTGCAGTGTGGCCTCAAAAGCTGCTGAACTGGGCTTTGGGAATTCAGTGTCACTGCTGCCCTGCCTGACTCATCACTGGAGGCAAGCACTGAGTTCCTTTGGTCTCCTGCCTCTTCCTCCCCTGTGTGCAGGTCCTCTTGGTAACACTGACCTCATAAAAAGGTGATGTGGGTACAAGGAGACTCAGCATTATAAAATGCTTGGAAGCCGCCAAGGGTACACATTGAGCCCTGAGCATCTTTCTGCAGTGGGGATCTTGGCTGGGAGGCAGGGCCTCAGGGAGCAGGCAACAGTGGGGGCAGGTTTGCTGCAGTGCACTCCAGGCCCAGCTGCACCTCACACCTCCTCCTCCCTCCCTCTCTCCCAATACTCTCTGGATCCTGGCTGACTTGACTTGAGGTTGAGGGGGTGGGTGTGGGAGGCCAACCACCTTGCAGGGAAAAGCATCCTGCAGTGCTCAGCCACAGTGACCATTCTGACCTCTCAGCACAGCAGGAACTCAGGCCCCTTGTACTCTTCAGAACCGCTGTACATCTTATCTCTCAAGCTGCCATTTGTAACTATTTCCACCCTCCCTTCCCATCTTCTTTAATCTCCACAGTCCCCTTCCTCATTATCTCACCCAGGGTCTCCATGTTACCTGGTTCCCTGTACTTCTTTCTGTCAAACTATGCTCCTTTACGACTCACTCCTTCCCTAGCTGCATAAATGGCTCTGCCTCCCTAAGCCTTGCTTGGTGGCTCCTCCCCACCTGATCCCTCCCTTCCATGATTCCTTTTTATTCTGAGCAATTGAGTACATTCATCTATTTGTATTAGTCTACCTGTTCCAACTTCTTCATGCACAAATCCCTGAATCTGCCATGCCTTTCTCACTCATGATGTTTGTTCCCTCTGCTTGAAATGTCCTCCTCCTTGCCTCCCTTCTAAACTCTGCCTTATCTTTCCACACACAGCACAAATGTCATCCTGACCCTAAGGCTTGCTTTCATCACCTCAAAGACAGATTAAATCTAATAGGACTTTGTTCACCTTTATTAAATTATGGTTTTTTGCTTAGGTCATAGCAACAGCTAGTACTTAGTTCTCATGTGTCACACACCTGAGAACTTTATATATGGTAACTCATTAAATCTTCACACCACCCTATGCTATTATCTCCAATTTAACCTGCCCAAGTTCATAGCTAGTCAGTGGAGCAACTAGGATATGAACCCACATAGCATGGCTCTAATCAGATACTACACCACCTCTCCACCCAGCAAACTCCACCTGCAGATCAGGTAGCCTTTGTTCCAGAACTGCACTCAGATCTCTTGGTATCCCAAATGTCTGGCACACAGCAGGAGTCACTAAATGTGTTCTGAATTTAACTGAAATTTGTTTAGCATGCATTCCCATGATTTCCTCAGACGTATGTTCTGTCTCCCCAAGCTGTCCATGAGATCAAGGGGAAAGAACTAGCTCATTTGTTTTCTTCGCAGGCACACAATCACAATGCAAGATGAGAGGTGGGGAACACCCTGTGAGCTCTAGGGGTGCAGCTGGTGGAAAACTAATTTTGGATTTAAATGTGTCTTGTGTGTGCAACTGACAACGTCTTTTTCACATGCCTGATCTCGACAAGTGTTATCAACAGTTGAGGTAGGTGGAAGGATGTGAGGAAGATAAGAAAACTAGGTGCAGATTGTTTGAGACCTGGCCAAGACCTCAGAGCTAGAAATATCTTAATGAGATTACAACCCACAGGCTCTGAATAAAACACCTGAAAGCCAGCCTCCTGTCCACTGGTGTGGTCCTGGGCAGCTGTGGCCGTCAGGAAAGGGAGAGCGTTGGGTCAGCTCCTCCCCCAGCAGCCTGGGCAGGGGTGGGAGGCTGGTGAGAGGGCAAAGGGGAGTCTGGCAGGGTGTTCTAGAGAGGAGGCCAACTGAGGAGAGGTATTAAGAGCAGGCCAGCAGGTTCGGAAGACTCTGAGGGCTTCTCAAGTGTTTGGTCACCTTTACCAGACGGGACAGAACACCATGAGAGGTGACATGATTTCCTAGTGGTATGATAATATAGATATGAAGAGTTAGGAAAAACTGGCTTATCTTTCCATCAGTTGGAGGTAGTCAATGTTTCCCTATCATTTTTAACTACCCCATTGCGTTTCTAAAAATCTGTATCTTTATTTCATTGTTCTAATTCAACACAACCGCAGATCGAATTTACTCAATGCCGTGGCAGAGGAAGGATTTTCAGGCTAGGATGAGCTCTGCAGAAGAGAAGCTTTACTTAGTAGAAAAGGCAGTGAATTTCTAGACAAAGACCTGCCCCATCTTACTAACTGGGTAGTCTTCCATATGTCTCTTCACCCCCTGGGTTTATCTCCTCTTCTGTAAAATGGGGATGAAAACGCCCACCTACTCACCTCCAAATGAGTGCTATGGCAATAACTTGCACGAAGGCCTGTGAGCGCCCAGCCTAGGCTTTCTGCGGATCTGAACGGTCTCCAGGGTCTCTGTATCAAGCTCTTCACCATTCAGGAATGAAACACTGCGGATGTCTGCTCAGAAATGCAGGGAGAACCTCCTCCCACAGGGGACCTCCCGCCCCTGCAGCTCATGAAGTGAAGGCTAGCAGATCACCAGGCTCTTATTGTAGCCTCGACAGGGGGCGAGGCAGGCTAAACTCCGGGGACGCAACAGGGTGGACCTGGAACCCGGGTTTCTCGGCCCAAGGCACCGAAGGCGTAGGGATTGCTGTTCCCGGCCCGCCCCTCGCGGTAGCTGCAACTGGGGGCAAGTCCAGCGGCACGGTCTCCGGCGCGCGCAGCCCGGCTCGGGAACCACTTCGCTTACCTGCGGCTCCACCAGCCATCGCTGCTCGGCGCCGCCGGGCGCAGGGCGCGGGGCACGGAACGCGGAGTACACGGGGATGCGGTCCCGGGTGCTGTAGAGGGTGGCAAAGCGCTCAGCACCCTCCGCTCGCTGACAGATCTTCACGTGGGAATCGGCCGCCAGCCCCGCAGGCGGGGTCCCGGCGTAGAAGAACTTGTCACATTCGCCAAAGCCGGCTTCCTCCTCGCCCACGAGCCGGCCTTCCAGCAGCCCAGCCAGGGCGAAGAGGCTGCCCAGCGCGAGCCAGCTCGCGGTGCCCATGGCGGCCTCTGCGAGCGCGGCGGGGCCGAGCGGCTGGGCTGCCGCGGCGCGAGCTCTGCAGGCTGGGCGGGGAGCGCACTACGCAGCCGAGCAGGGTAGGGAAGGGAAGTCGCAACCTGGGCGCGGCGCTCTGCGGAGCCGGGCGGGGCGGCCCGGGCGGCGGGGGCGGGTCCGCGTCGGGAGGCCGCGCCTCCCTCCCTGAAGATGGCTGCAGAGGCCCAGGGCCGGTCTCCGCGATGCTGTCAACGTCCCCTGGGCTGCGCCCGGGACTGGAGACACGGGTCACCTGCCGCCGCGCCGCCTGGTCTCAGCAGTCCGGGGGACGCGCGCTACCAAGAGTGGAGAATCCGAGTTGGGCGGGCCTAGTCCCGGGGCTGGGAAGAGATAGTCGCATGGACTGGGCGCCAAGACGCCTGCTGATCGCGCGCGCCCCACGGCCGCCCTGGTGATGCAGAGGGGTGGCGTGAGATGCTCGTGGAGCTGCGGCTGGTTCGGAGTGGATGGGCGGAGTTCCCCTCTGAAATTTCATGAAGATGCGTCTCCCACTCTCCACCGAAGTACTCAACGGCCAGCACACGCATGCAATTTTGATGCAGTTTTTTGTTTTTTGTTTTGTTTTTTTTAGCTCACCAGAAACTCAGAGAGTAAAGAAATACTGTTAAAGGAAGTTCCTAAACTAGGCAGACAGTATAACCCTGTGTGGTTTTCTTGGTGCAAGTGTTAGAAACAAAACCGATACCAAGCAAGGAAGGAGGCCAGCCAACGTCATTGGTCAACAGGTTGGCCAATTCTTTCCTTCATTTATCCCTCTGAATGCCTAGGTGCCAGCCTGAGATAGGCACTGGATTACCACAGGGGTAAACAAGAGCAGAGCTCCTGCGGTCACAAAGACAGCCTAGTGGGAAAGCTTGTCATTAACCGAGGAAACATGCTATTAAAGGGATAACTAAAAACTGAACACAGATCTGTGAGACCCTGACAGCTACAGGGGTTCAGGATGTAATCCGGGAAGGTTTACCTGAAGAAGTGGCATCTGAGCTGAGACCTGGAGGATGACATTAACTAGGCAAGGAGGAAAACCATGTGCTAAGTGGTCTCCCACAGAAGGGAACATGATGTATTGGAGGAATTTAAGGAAGGCTAGTGTGGGTAAAGAGCGGAGAACCGCGTGGGGGATGATGGGAAGTGGGGCTAAAGGAGGAGGCAGGGGTCATATTACTCAGGGTATTATAGGCCAGAGGCCTTCAAACACTTTTTGAGAAGGCCCATAATGAGAAAAGTTTGATGAAATAATTCTTATGCTTATGATTGGCATTGCAATTTCATGTTTCTGTTCTACTTCACTTTTTTTAAAAAGTGCTGGTGTTGACCCACTAAATTGTTTCTATGAGCCACTAATGGCTCATGACTGCAGTTTGGAAAAAATATTGTAAATCGTGTTGAGGATTTTCATCTTTTAAAGGTGGTGACTCGATTCTTTTTGCTATCAGGGAAGAGACTGGTAGATTGAAGTGGCACAGAATAAATGGGTGGCTCACACCTGTAACCCCAGCACTTTGGGAGGCTGAGGCAGGCGGATCACCTGAGGTCGGGAGTTCGAGACCAGCCTGGCCAACTTGGTGAAACCCGTCTCTACTAAAAACACAAAAAATTAGCTGGGTGTGGTGGCGGGCACCTGTAATCCCAGCTGCTTGGGAGGCTGAGGCAGGAGAATTGCTTGAACCCAGGAGGCGGAGGTTGCAGTGAGCCAAAATTGTGCCACTGCATTCCAGCCTGGGCAACAGAGCCAGACTTTGTCTCAAAAAAGAAAAGGAAAAGAAAAGAAAAACACCCCATAATTGCCACAATCCAGATAAGAGATGGTAGCTTGGACTAGGATGGTAGGATGGTGGCAGCAGAGATAGGGTCAAGGCAGCTACCCAGGGCCCGGGCCTGTGCTCATCTTACGATGTCATCTGTTTCCCCAGTGTGCCACTACAGGGACTGAGACCAGAGCCTGTTGATTCTTGCCTAAGCTGGCACAGCCAGTGAGTCCTAAGACAGATTTGAAACAGGTCTCTCTGCTTCCCAAGCTTGGCCTTTTCTTTTAACTCACAGCACATCTGTAAGGTGAGCCCATAAAGAAGGAAGCTCTTCAAGAGATTATACATTGGAACTTAAGAACAAATTTCTTACAGGTTTTAATTCTGGAAAATGTTGACTATGTTTGGTCCCAGAAATGAAACCAAAGTTTGTATCTTAGTTTTTTAAAAAAAGGAGGGGACACATTTAGTGTGATGTCACAGAAGAGGCTAGACTTGAAGTCCTCTTTGATCTGGATGATGACCCTGGTCATCTGGTACTAGTATCTCAGTCATCTCATCCTTGTAGGCTTCAATCAAGTCCTCCCACAGGGACAACGCTGCTCCTGGGATGCTGGGAGGATTATAGGTTTTACAGGATTTTAAAAATATTTACATTATTTTATAAGGTTGAATATAGGGTTCCCCAATGTTGACTTATGATGTCTACCATAAAGATATATAAACACAGTTGAACAACTAGAAATCCATCCCTCTCTTCTCTGAGTTCTTTAAACATTTATCTGTTATGATACTTATCATGGTAGAGTGTTAATGGTCCCTGTATCTGTGTTCTTTATTAAATCATGTGCTCCTAGGGACAAAGGTGGTTGTTGGATCCCAGTGGCTACCACAAAATCTGGAGTGATTAGATGCCAAATATGATTATGTTGTATTTTAACAAATGCAGAAAGTATAATACAATCATCATTGGCCTTTATGACTAAAGTATTTATAAGACTTTAATTCACTTTCTCAAAATTTCTTGATCCCTGCCCTCCACCTCTGATAAGCATAAATATCTCTGCCACTCAGTCCCTGTGGCAGACTTTAGTTTTTTCCCCAGCCCTCTATCAGTGACTGACACACATATAACACTGAACATTTGTACATCCCACAGCCAGGATGATTTTGTTTATTTTCTTTAGTTTATAGTACAAGACAATAGATTTTTCTTCCATGTGCTTGCCTTCCACAGATAAAATATTACTTTTGCAAATTACAAATGTTCTCACCCCAAGATTCTGGAACAACTACAAGGTAGGAATGCCTTGATCTAATTAAAACATTTGCTAACTGCTGATTTTAGGGGAAAACTGTCTTTAGCAGCATCTGTATGTGTAAAACATGTAGGTCCATCAATAATTCACTGCTATCTCTACATTTGGTCACTGACTCTCTTCTCACAGGGAAAGAGGTTTCAAACCAGATCCTCTTAGGTCTCTGCACTCAGACCCAGCCAAAGCTAACATCGTTCCATAGCCTTCAGCAAAGGCTTGAGGATGAAAAGTAATGGTTGATGTGGAATAAAACATTTGACATGCAATTCTGTGGTTTGGTTGGTTCTGTCCAAAGTTATTTAAAAATATGAGCCCAACTAGACACTTCTTTCCCCTGCCTCACTGCTCTGATGATAATTGCATCCCTACCATCACACCTTTGACCAAGCCATCCTCATTTGTCATGCCCAGTTTTTATCCCATCATCCCTTCTAATCCACTCTCCAGCTGGGATGACTTCCTAACATAAATCTGATGATGTCACCCTACCCTTACAGCACTTAATCACTCTCCATTTGCCTTGGGATGCAGCCTGACATACTAGCTGACTTCCATGACCCCAGAGACCTGGCCTTTCCCCCTCAGGCCTCATCAATCTCCACTCCCACCTTGCCCACACGCTCAGCTTCTTATATTTCCATGAATGCACAGTGTTCTCTCTTTTGTTTTGTTTTTGAGACAGGGTCTCTCTGTCACCCAGGCTGGAGTGCAATGGTGCAGTCACAACTCACTGCAGCCTCGATGTCATGGGTTCAATTGATCATCTCACCTCACCCTCCTTAGTAGCTGCAGCTACAAGCGTGTGCCACCACATCAGCTAATTTTTGTATTGTTTGTAAAGACAGGGTTTTGCTATATTGCCCAGGCTGGTCTGGAACTCCTGAGCTCAAGCGATCCATCTGCCTTGGCCTTCCAAAGTGCTGGGATTACAGATTTGAGCCACTGAACTCAGCCTGATGCTCTCTCTAGTCTTTGAAACCTTGCATCATAAACTACTTCCCTTGTCCTGGAATTCTCACCACCCATTCTCATCCCTTCACTCATTTCATCTAGCTTTTTTTTTTTTTCCCAATAGTCTAGCTGACCATCACTTCCTCAATCACTCACCTTCCTGACAAGCATGTCCTCAACTTTACTCCCTCCTCTCCTCTATGAGGTTAAGAGCACCTAATTATGCCTATTAAGCCAGTAACCCCGTTTCGTAACTGCTACCTTTCCCCTTAGTCATGAACATAGTGCCTACTATAGAGTAAGCATCTAATACAGTGAGTGAGTAGATGAATGAAAGAAACTTTCTTTATGAAACTTCATTTGGGTCTTCATTGCTCTAATTCATTCATTCATCCTCAGAATGTTTTTTGAACATCTACCATGAGCCAGCAATGGCACTAGATGCTGGGTATTTAAGGGAAGCAAAGTTTAGCCTAGTTCCTGCTCTCCTGGCACTCAGGCCAGCACCTCTCAGTGTCATGTGGGCAACCAGAAGAGAAAACACAAGCTAGCTAATTATTTGCAAGTGGCTTTGCCCTAGACTAGGGCAGAGCAAAGCAGAGAAACCTTCATGCAGCTAGTGAGTTCTGTAACATTGAGTTCATGCTATACCCATCTTCATTACAGTGCAAGACTGACACAGACCTTGGCATCACAGAACTTGAAGTATGGTACGGAGGACAGACAGACAAGCAATTACAATACAGCATGAGAAACGCTCTGATAAGGGAAGTACTGTGTGTTGTGTTGCAGAGAAGTATAATTTAGGCGGAGAAGCTCTGGAAAGACAATGGGAATGGTGGAAAATCATACTTAATTATGAGATAGGTTGAAACATCATTCACAAACTAGAATAACAATTTCTAGACCCCTAGAGCTACTTCTTTGGCTCTCCTCTCTTGTCTTTCTAGCACATATAAGGAATTGCCAAATGATTAGGAAGCTAATACAGTTTGGATTACCAGGAGAGGTGAGGAAGCTGAGGAGTAGTTCCTATTGGGGTTAGAATGCCTGATTTTTTTTTTTTTCTAATAATGACCAAATCAAAGAGAGCCTGCCTGGCTGAACCCATGTGTGGGTGGCAGACAGTGTTTTACTGAGTCAAGAGAGTTGCTGATGCATAAGCAGCAGGAGGTTGAGTCATGTTTACCTGAAATGTGGGCAGAGCTGTCTTCTTTCTAGTAAAGCTAAATGTGGATGATGTTTAAAAATAATAGCAGTTGTTGTTTAATGGGTATAGAAATTGAAATTTGCAAGATGAAAAAGTTCTTGAGATCTTTTTCACAACAATGTGAATATACTTAACACTTAAAAAATGGTTAGGATGATTAGTTTTATGTTTTGGGTCTTTTACCACATTAAATAGAAAAAACTAATATCAGACTTCACATCAATATGGATGTGGATAGAGGAGAAACTTATTCCTTCATTCAGCAAATACCGAGAGGACCCCACAGGCCAGGCTCAGTGCAGATTGCTGGGGCCACAGAGGGTATAAAACATGGTCTCAGCCATCCTGGAACCCACAATCTCAGCTTACCACCAGGTCATCTCTATTTTCAACACAGAACTTTATACATTTATTTCAGAAATACACCTGCCTAAGTAACAATTTCATTGTAATTACTTATGAGTTAAAACAATTGCTATTTATTTTAATTGGTAGAAAAAAATAGGGAAAACATTTAGTCCCATCTCTAAGTCTGTATGTGTCTGTCTTAGTTGACATGTAACAGCATCAGGGAATTATAAAAGACTCCCAAACAAAAAGACAGACAAATGGAAAAACCACAGGTCTTGGCATCGGGAGGTTTTGGTTTAAATTTGAGCTCGGCCACTTACAAGCTATTTGAGCTCTCTGAGCCTCAAATTCCTCATCTGTAAAATGGGAATAGTAATACCTATTTTGTATTATTGACATGAGAATTAAATGAGATAACCAATATGAAGCATCTAACCTACAGCAAAACTCAATAAATGCTAGTCCTTTCTTTCATCTCTATAAGTAGATGGGCAGAGTTTCACTTAGAGAAAACAGAATTATGAAAATGTGGAACTTACAAGACAAGTATTTTAGGGCTCTGGTTTATAATTTCAGAAAGAGTAAATTCAGTTTATAAACTGGTTAGCTTCAGGATGCAACCTGACAATTCAATTCCACATCAAGATAGGACCTCTGAAGCACAGAACCTTTCCAGTACAACTCCCTAAGACCAAAATACCCTTGATCCATTGACTTTGAATAAGTCTCAGGCAGTTTTCCAGTGCAATAGCAGTGGGATCATTGTGGGCAGAGGAATACTCCTTAAGAAAATGCCTATGTGTAGGAGGCGACAAAGAGAGATAGACACATTCTCTTTCGTGGTTTGCAATGTTAACTTCCATAAGGTTCAGGCAACTAAATAAAATTAGAAAAAAAAAAGCACATTGGTAGATATTAAGAAACACCTTCCCTTGTAGAGGTGAGATGACAGTATTCTGAAGACGAAGCAGGAGGGGAGCAGAAAATCCTAGTGGTTCATGCTTAGACCCAGGAGGTTCTTGGTTTGTAACCATGGAGGTTTACGATTTGTCTAAAAAGGCTTTATTAAGAAAAATGAAAAGGAGCAGAAGGAACCGTCTATGTCCTTTGACATATCTATTGAATTCTTAGGCTTGCTACCTGGTTCCCCTGGGTCCAAATTTTGGCCACCAGGGGTGACTAGATATGACTTGTCATTTTCACCATAGACCTGAATATTATTGCTTGTGACCCCTTGAAGATGCCTCTTCCTGGTTCTTCCTTCCACCTCCCACCAACAGCTCCGCCTACATTTCCAATGGCATCTAGATGGTGGACTCAGTTTCTGGGCCTTTTGCAGGCCTGTCCCCCTCACCTTGCCCAGTGCAGAGTGAGCCCTTGTCCCTTGCAGCAAGTTTTGCTATTAAAGTCACTGGGCATTTGAGGCCTTTGTCTTTGGATTATTAATCTGCTCTGCATGTACCCAGGACCCAACAATGAGGGCATCTGTTGCAAATCTAATATTAGCAACAAACTCAAGTCACATCATCTTGTATAAAGAGAATATTGAGGGAGAAACATTTGATCACTAGCAGAGACATGGCAGCATTGAACAAGGAGCTCTGTCAAATGCTTGGCTGTCTATTATTCAGGGGAGGGAGGAGAGGAGGGGAGGGAGAAGACTGAAGAGTGTAAGCCTTTCTTTCTTCCCATCTGTTCAGCTCTCCCAGGGCAATATGACATACTCTGCACAACTCCTACGATATTTGACCCCAGGTCAGACATAGAGGTCCACTGCGACCCCAGGACACACAGAGGACTTGGATGGTGCCATTAGAAACAGCCACTTATGGGCCTGGGCATAGGAGGGCATTCCTTTGGCAGAGGATCTGCCTGACTAACAAGCCCAGAACAAGTCACCTGAATTAAAAACTTTGGACACATGACTCAGAAGACGCCAGGTGTTTTACCTTTTCTACCAGTGCCAGAAGTAGAGTGAGATTATTTAAGTTAGTCTCCATGGCTTGGGGCAACTTCCCAACCCAAATGGGTCATTTAGAAAACAGGGAATGTTTCAGAGGTCAGTGGGTCAGCAGGTCAATTTGGCCAGTAGCGCTTCTAAGTTTTTTGAATTAGTTGCCAACGCTGAAAAACCTAAAGATTTTAAAATAAAATTCCAAGTTCAAAGCTTCTCTTGAATATTCATAAAATGGCAGCCACATGGCCCTCATCCCCACATAACAACAGTCACCCCCACTGCCCAAGTCCTTGGCCTTATGATGAGGCAGGAGCCATTGTCCTGACAGCAACATTCACTTAGATAACTTGCCAGAGCCTGCTGGGATTTTGGGTTTTCCACCAGGCATCAAGAGTCTCACATGAGAGGTTGAGAGAAGATCTCTGGTCGAGTTTCCTCCAACCAAGCAACCTCTGGGTGCTGTGAGCAGTGGGCAAAAACAGAAAAGCAAGAGAGGGACCTCATTTCAAGGAAAAACAAGCTTCTACCACAGAAAAGCCAAGCCCAGTTGGCACAGTGACTTGAGTGAGAGAGACACAGCCAGCCAGTACAGCTTGGATGCTGTGAAGTGCAACACAGAGAAACAGAAACGTTGGCCGACAAGCCTGTCCCAGCCTTGTCATGTGTCCTTTTAGCTGGAATGAAGACGGGGGAAGGGTGGGTGTGGGGAGAGAAGAATGTGCCCTCTTCATGTCCCTTTGTACTTCCACTTCCTTTAGGGCCTGAAAAGAAGGAAAACAAACCAGAACTCTCACTGGCAGTTGCTGAACAAACTAGACTCCCATCTGCGCCTGCAGCCAAGCTCCCCATGGACCAAATGCTAGATGGGTGGTTCTCAACCCTCAGTGCATGTTAGTGTCACTCAGGGAGCTTTTAAACCCTTGTACTCCTGCCAATTAAAACAGAATTTCTGGGGAGGGGCAAGGGGATGGAGGCCCAGGCATCAGTATGTTTCAAATATGATTCTAATGGGAAGCCGAGGCTGAGAACCAATGTGCCAGAGCAGTGCTTCTCAACCATAAACTTGTCCTTGATTTACCTGGGAGGATTAGTTAAAAATGCAGATCTGAGTCATAGGTCAGGGCTGAAGTCTGAGCTTCTGCACTTCTAACGAGCTTGCAAGTGATGCCCATGCTGCAGGATCCCAGCCCATACTTTGGTGACAAGGAGCTGGAGCACTTGTGCTTTGTCATTCTCTCTTCGAGTACTTCCATAGAGAAGATAGCGGGTCTATCACCTCTAAGCCTGAAAGTAACAATAGCAATAGCAATAAAAGTAATGATATTACTATTAAAATAATAAAATAATATCAATAACGGCAAGACTTTGATGTGTGTTTCTTCCTGCCAAACACTGTGCTCAAGTTACACTTTTTAAAAATATTCAACAAGAAGATGTAAAATAATTGCTCATTCTTACCTTGAGTTCTTTACTACTCAAAGTGTCTTACTTATATTAGCTTTTTAGACTTCACAACAACCCTTATTGTCCTGGGTGCCGCTGTTATCATTCAATTTTAGGGAAGAAGGAGCTGAAATACAAAGAGATGAAGTTGCTTGCCAAGGCCACCCAGTTTACAAGCACAGAGCTGGGTTTAGACACAGGATGTATACTAGTAATGACCCTGCTACTCTGTCTCTCCAGGCACTTGGGCCTTGGAGTTGTGAGTCACTTGCCCACAGTCATGCTAATCAATAGTGGAGCTAGGGTTCAAAACTCCATTGGCTTTACTTTACAGACTGAGCTATTGGGAGAGGAAATGAATGAGGTATAGAAAGTGCTAGACACAGTTCTTGGCACATCATGGATACTCATAATTTATTTCTTTATTCCTTTTTCCCACTCCCCTAGAGCATTCCTTGGGGGCTGTCTTAGTCAGCTCAGGCCTCAGTAACAAATTTCCTTAGACTAGGGGGCTTAAATAACAAACACTCCTTTCTCACAATGCTAAAGCTGGGAAGTCTGAGATGTAGGTGTCGGCTCTTGATGAAGGCCTTCTTCCTGGTTTACAGACAGCCACCTTTTTGGTATGTCCTCACATGACAGAGAGTGAAATCTCTCTTGTATCTCTCCTTTTAAGGGCATTAATCTCACTCATAAAGGCTTCACCCTCATGACCTAAAAACCTTTCAAAGACCCCACCTGCAAATACCATCACTTGGGGATTAGGGTTTCAACATATGAATTTTGGTGGGACACGTTCAGTATATGGCAGGGGGCTGGATAATGGGAAGAGAGAATGGGACATATCAAATGGCATTTAAATGACCCTGCTCCCTAAAGGAGCCAAGTAATGTCAGTGGCATGGACAGAGGAAGGGAGAGGGTTGACAGTAAGTCACACCCACTTCCTAGAGTGAGGCAGCCAATGGGGTGATCAAAGCCAGCCCCCATATCTCTGCAGGCTCATCCTATGCCTGGCAGAACTGGCAGGAAAGGAATATAGGTACCCTAAGGCAGTCGTTGCTACCAAGAAAGGTGATCTGTGTCCATTTGTCAAGCATGATTGGGAGAAAGTGATCAAAAGGGCTTCAGTGAAACCAGGAATGGACTGAAGCAGCTCTGAGAGTCCATGTAGCTTTGGCACTGAACTTGAGGCTGACTCTCCCAACAGAAGACACATTTCCCCAGGGGTTCTAAGATGAGCAGCATGGAGGAGAGCCTGGATATTGCTATGGTTTCTTAGAAGAAGCTGTAGCATGGTGAGAGTGCCTAACTCCTTGTCTGTGTCTCCATCCAAGCTGACTATAATCTCCGTCTTATGTTCTATCCTTAGCATCTAGTACAGTGCCTAGCATGGAGAGAGTGCTTAATTAACAATATTTGTTGAAAGAATTAATGAACGAATGGATGGATGAATGAATGAAAATCTTTTATTGAAATATGAGAAAGGATTTATTCTCTGGCTCTTCAAGTTATTTCAACCCCTGCTTAGTACTAGTTATATTATTTTTAAAAATAATGTGAAAGTAATAATGCCATAAGAGAGAACTATTTGTTTTAGCTGTTTCTTATTATGCTAGCCCTTTTTTTCACTTTTATTGAGGTTTTAGGTCATTTATTCATTTAACCAACAACATTCATTGACTTCTCACTGCACAGAAAAAAAAAGAAAGACAACAACCAACTGTATTAATCTGATCTAATCAACAATATGAAACTATAGATAAAATAAAGTACTTACAATTTTAGATGGCCACGTGTAAGTACAGTTAAGGTAATATCATCATGAGAGGCAAGGTTAGGCCACTCGGTTCCTAAGGAGTTTCTCAGGTGGGAAAAACTTATTTAGTAGACACTTGATATTCACAAGGAATGGATCTTGAGATCTTTGCAAATTCCTAATCCTAGCACTTTTCTAAATATTATCCTTATCTGGAGCCAGGGTTTTCCAGTGCATAGCCTTAATACTCCAAATCTATTGCCTGTTTGACTCTCATACCTGATCTCCCACCTAGTAGCTGTTTTTCCAGGAAATTCCTACTCAGGCTCTGATTTGAGATTGCTCATAAGCAGCTGAAATGACTGTTGTTAACTTAGTGAATGCCAGGGATCTGCTGTGACTGCTAGAGTCCAATCGTATTAGACAGTAGTATGAAGTGCCTGGTAGGAGTCAGATACATGTCATGTTAGCTGAAACAGCAGGGAACCAAAAAGTATAATTCCTTCTCTCATAAGATTTGCATCTGGTAGGAAAGAGAGCCATTCACAGGGTTGGTTGTGAATTATGAGTGCTTTCAAGGGCTCTGTGGTCCCCAAGTTCTTCCACCCCCTGCTTACCTGAAACATCAACCACTCCAACTGCTCAGGGGTTTCTGGAGGAGCATGCATTAAGTGAGTTAAGACATTTATGCTTGCTTCATCCCCACATTCAGATCCCTGCCTTGGCTCCTACTCCCTCACTCTTACATGCCAGCCCCTTTGCTAATCTGTGAGCACATGTTGCTATCTCAGGGCATTTGCACTTGCCCCTCTGCCCACATTGAAGCCCCATTCCCGCAGTCACAGGTTCAAGGACCACATCCCCCGGAGGTTTCTGTAGCTATCCTGTCAGATAAAGCAGCCTCTGTTACTCTCTAACCCCTCACTCTGCTTTATTTTTCCTCATAGCCCTTACAATTACTTGACATGTTATTATATATCACTCTTGATAATGAGAATAGATGATCCAAGAGAGTTGAAACTTGTCTTTTTCACTGTTGTATCCCCAATTCCAAGAACAGAGCCTGTAACAGTAGGTTCTCAGTAAACATTTATTGAATGAGTAAATGAATAAATGGGTCCTGAAATACATAGACAGACGCAATGTGAATCTTTTAAGAAGAGGCTCTGAGGGATGGGTCAAAAAAATAAAAGATTTTGGCTGGGCACAGTGGCTCACACCTGTACTCCCAGCACTTTGGGATACCAAGGGGGGCGGATCACGAGTTCAGGAGCTCCAGACCAGCCTAAACAACATGGTGAAACCCCCCTCTACTAAAAATACAAAAATTAGCCAGGTGTGGTGGCACGTGCCTGTAATCCCAGCTACTCAGGAGGCGGAGGCAGGAGAATCTCTTGAACCCAGGAGGCAGAGGTTGCAGTGAGCAGAGATTGTGCCATTGCACTCCAGCCTGGGTGACAGAGCAAGACTCCATCTCAAAATTAAATAAATAAATAAAAGATTGTGATGATAACAGGAAAAGATGCTCTCAGAGATCCACAGGCCTGGGTGTGGTACTTTTTTGGGTGGAGGGCCCTGAACTATTAGGACACAAGGAAACTGAATGCCGGGATACCAGTAGTACAAATATTACATTTTTGTAAGGTGGCACCTCTAACAATGACACCCTTTCCCTACAGCACTCAGGTTTTCCACTCCTTTGTCTACCTGAAACTGCTTATCTCCATAACATCCAGCACTTGCTGCGGATTAGTGAGAAGGGTCCCCAGGTGTTACCCTGACAGTTGCTACAGATCAGTGGCAATGAGGAGCAACAAGAGAATGTTAGAAATTTCATCTTGAGAGGCTGGTGAGCAGAGTGGGATCCGCAAGGCAGCTGGAGTGAGGGGCTGTTCATTAGCCTGGTTCTATTCAATTCATATGGGTTTCCTTCCCACTTATCTCTGCAGCCAATTCCTAGCAACTGTTTGTGGTTTTCCACTTAAAGCAACGATAGGTAACTAAAACACTGAACAAAACCCCAACTTCTAATTTCTATATGGTCACAGCTCAGTGAAATACATGTCAGGGTGAAGTTATTTCTAAATATCTGGAAAGGACTTCTCACACATACACAAAATAGTTAGTGTAATGGTTAATCTTTATGAATAATTTAGTGTGGCCCGGTAGTCAGTCAAAACCTATAGTTAAAATTTTAAAATAAATCTTAGAGTCAAGACCCGAACACCAACCTCTACAAGTGTGCATTCAAGTGTAGTTTCTAATGCACATCTTACAAATGTGGGCTTATAAGTAATAATAGCCAACATTTATTTAGCACAAATTGTGTTTGCTTTGGTCTGAATTTGTGTGCCAACTCTAGTACAGGTGCAAATAGCTAAGAGCTCCCTTTGCCCAAATAAGGAAGTGGAGAGCCAGAGGAAAGAGATGATTTACTGAAAGATTGCTCAATAAGCTAGTGAAGGAGTTCTGAAGAAAGGTTGGCTCTTCTGGCTCCTGATTGTTTTTGAAATCTTGACCTTGCCCTGGCAGCATTGCACCAAGGCCAAGTACAACAAGGAGAGGAATTTGCAAATAAGTATATGTGAACTTTTGTACAAATACGTGGGTAGATCATGAGAAAAAAAGAAGTTTCCTACTAGTGAAAGTAATAGAAGACAGTTTGGCAGTTTCTTATAAAACTAAACATACTCTTACCATGTAATCCCACAGGCGAGCTCTTTGGTATTTACCCAAAGGAGCTGAATATTTTCCTCCACACAAAAGCCTGCACATAAATGTTTACATCATTTTTATTCATAATTGCAAAACTTGGAAGCAACCAAGATGTCCTTCAATACATGAATGAATAAATGAACTGCGATACATTCAGACAATGGAATATTATTTGGCAATAAAAAGAAAGGAGCTTTCAAGCCACAAGACATGGAGGAAATTTAAATGTATATTACTAAGTGAAAAAAGCCAATCTGAAAGGCTACATACTCTGTGATTCCAACTATATGACATTGTAGAAAAGGCAAAACTATAGAGGCAGTAAAAACAGTAGTGGTTGCCAGAGGTTAAGGAGGAATGAATGGGTGGAACACAGAGGATGTTTTAGGGCAGTGAAACTACTCTGAATAATACTATAAGAGTGGATACTTATCATTATAAGTCATTTGTCCAGACTCAAAGAACGTGCAACACCAAGGCTGAATCCTAATATAAACTATGAGCTTTGGGTGATAATGGTGTGTTCATCAATTGGTTCATCAGTTGTAACAAATGCACCACTCTGGTGGAGGATGTTGCTGAGGGAGGCTGTGCATATGTGGGGACAGGGTCTATAGAAGAACTCTAACTTCTGCTCAGTTTTGCCATAAACTATTCTAAAAAATAAAACTCATTAATTAAAAAAGTAATGGGTAGGGCTGTGGGAGTGGTGGTGAGGACAGTGGTATACCTGAGCATCACAGAAATAAAGGATATGAGAGTAGGTCCTTGCCCTCGGACTTATCCTAGAGGTAGGGAGAATGCATAGATGCACATAATTCTTGCTCAAATCTATCGAGCACCTCCTACTTGCCTGTCACATTTACATCGCACAATATCTTCACAAAAATCCTGCACTGTAATTTTGGCTCAGAGAAAATCAACGATTTTTTTCTGAAAGTCACATGACCGCAAAGTGGCAAGGCCAGATTCAATTGCTGTTCAGCTGGCTCTACATCCAGTTTTCCTCTGTAACTAACTGCTGGAAAGGTAAAAGTGGTGACTAAGGGAAAGGTTTGCTTTACTAAACACATCACGCTTCAGAATCAACTTTGTATGCGTGATACACAGCATGCCAATGGATGGGCTGAGTTTGTGACGAGAGGGAAAACATAAAACCACATCATCATTTATTTATTTCACCATTAAAAGAAAAATAAGAGGCTGTGAAGGAGGAGGTGATGGAAGGAATAATTAACAGAGAATCGTTATTACTATCCAGAGTAACTGCCTTCCTGGAATTTCTCGTAACAAGGGTGCAAGGTCATTTGTAATGGACAAACAGAGGCACACATTCCTGGGAGTCACCCTCTCTTTGATAGCGAGGAAGGAAACCCTCGGCAGCTCTGGAGCCATGCCAGGGAAGCTTGCTGCACAGCTGGGTGCCAATATAAGGAGTGGCTTGGGCCCAGGGAAATCTATCTTGGTTCATCACAGTCACCACTTTGGCACAGGCCTCTTGACCCTTTCATGTACTGGTGGGAGGACTCAAGTGGCAGGAAGATGCAGAAATGCAGGGGAACAGAGGGGAAAGTAGTGGGAGAACTCGGAGTAGAAAGCTGCATGCTTTCAGGACTGGCCTTTAGCTTCATCTCAACACTTCTGTTTTGTGGCAGCCACTCTGAGAATCTAGTTCAGCAGTATGAACTGCTTTCATAGGGCCCTTCACTACAGTTACTGAAACCTTTTTAACTTTTTATCACAGATGTTGTTACAACAGAGTTTTCTCCACCCTTTGAATACCACCTAAGGGACTGATTGTCTTCTTTGGCCAATGGCAAGGCTCCAGTCCCCAGAGACATTACCTAACCCACTAACCTGAGGCCCATCTTACATCAGGAGGCCTAATAGGAGGTGGGCGGAGCTTCTCCCACACAGTACCCTAACAGTGGACGTTTTCCCCGACATCCAGAACCTTAATCCATAGTTCTAGTTATACGGTGAAAAGAGAAATCCCTCTCTGAACGTCCTTTCCAGCACTCAGTGAGGAATAGCACAGAGCCTTTGTTGTAACTAAGTTCCCCAGACCCCTCTAGAGCCAAGCAGGCTTCCTCAAGTCTCCTTTCGTCTCTGTAGTACGCGGCTGGGACTCCGCCCATCTTCTTCACCTCTTTCTATATTCACCCACCGTATTCTTTAATTTCCATCCTGGTGGAAGAGGGAGTTAAAATCTCCCTACCTGCCTACTTCCTTGCTACTCCAAAGGGAGAACAAAGGCTTCACTCCTTACTGCTGCAGAGAAGAAGAAGTCAATACACACATATACTCACACGCTTACACAGACACCACACAATTTTTAGTACCTTACAAAGCTCTTGTCTGAATGTCATTAGACTAATTTTCCACTCCCGTCTCAGATGGTAATTATAGGTCCTTGTTATGGTTTAGAATATTTTCCCCTCCAAACCTCATAGCTCACTGCAGCCTTAAACTCCTGGACTCCAGGGATCCTCTCACCTCAGTCTCCTGAGTAGCTAGGAGTACAGGCATGCGCTACCACGCCCAGCTTGGGAACTTAAAAATAGTGTTGATACCTATGTCCCACTTCCAGAGATACTGATTTAATTGGTTGAGAACCAGCAACCTATGGAGAACAGTGGTTTTCAAACTTTAGTGCATATTAGAATCACCTGGGGAGCTTGTTAAAACAGATTGCTGGGTCCTATCTTAGAGTTTCTAATTTGGTAGGTCTGGGAAGTGAGGCCCTAGAATTGGCCTCACCAATTCTGGGATTTTTTAACATGTTTCCAGGTGATACTGATTCTGCTATTGCAAGGAGGGGAATGACACTTTGAGAAACACTGATGTTTCATATCAAGTTCCCACAGGAGAATCACAATGGAGTTTTCTACATCCTTGCTACTTAAAGAATGGTCCATGACCAGCAGCCCTGATAATACCTGGGATTCCATTAAACATGCAGAATCTCAGGCCCCAGACCAAACTCACTGAATTGAAATCTGCATTTTAACATGATCCCCACAGGATTCAAATGTACATTTCTGTTTGAAAACCACTGTTCTGGGTTTCTGAAGCAAATCCATGCTGTATTTAGTAGATAATTCTCCTCTTGAGTAAATGACAGTTCTCCATTGGAAGCTCTTCACTTGCTCTTGGGCCCTGGCAGAGATAAAAAAAACTTGACCATAGGTGAGCATATGACCTGAGCCTCCCATCATGAGCTGGGTGATGACTGACCCAACAAGACACAAAGTGAGTCACACCTGCCAGCTCTCTGCCCTCAAGCAGAAATAAGCCAGAAATGACCAAGATGGGACATGTTCTGAAGACACAAGTAAATCACATAAGTAGGTGACTTATAGTCCCCAGTATGCCTGCTCTTGCCACACTGCTATCCTCTTCCAGTCTTCACATATAGCCTTGTAGGGAATTCTCTGGTAAGCAATTGATTGAGGAAGAAAAATTATCAAGCTCAGTTACAAATGGCTGTGCATAAGTGGCTACAACCATTAGCATGGGTCATGGTGGCATTATAACCTACACAGTATGTCCCTGAGCAATTCTGGAGAAGGGAAAAACCATGCAAGCGGTAGAACTTTCAGTATCTCATCTTGTTATCCACTTCTCCTGGAAGAGGAGCACCAAGAATAGCTAAGCCACTCTTGATGAAGACAAGATGAGAGAACTTGCTTTATTAGATATCAAGGTTTATTATAAAGCTGAAATAATTAAGACAGTATTAGGTGCAGGCATGGAAAAAATATACTAGTAGGGGCCAAGGCGGACAGATCACTTGAGCTCAGGAGTTCAAGACCAGTCTAGGCAACATGGCAAAACCTCGTCTCCACAAAAAATACAAAAGTTAGCTGGATGTGGTGGTGTGTGCCTGTAGTCCCAGCTACTTGGGAGGCTGAAGTGAGATGATGACTTGGGCCCAAAAAGTCAAGGCTGCAGTTAGCCAAGATCACACCACTACACTCCAGCCTGGGCAACAGAGCAAGATTCTGTCTCTCTCTGTCTCTGTCTCTGCCTGTCTCTCTCTCTCTCTATATATAATATATAATAACATTATATATATTTATATATTATATATAAGTATACATAATATATATGAAATATAAATAAAATATATTTTAGACTTTATATATAAATTTATTCTATTTACATAAAATTATATATATGTTATATATTATAGAGACTATATATCTTTTATATCTTCTATATATATCTACATCTTTATATATGTACATGTATGTGTATACATGTATATATACACACACACGGTATGTATATGTATATGTATATATCTCAATAGAAATAAATAGTGAATCCAGAAGTAAACTTACCCAGTATGGATACTAATATATGGTAGAGGTGGTAGATTGGATAGGAAAGGAGTTTTCGATAAATAGTGCTTAAAAAATTGATATCCAAGTAGGAAAAAAATTATGTTAGATTTTTACCTCACCACATGCACAAAAATCAATTTCAGTTGTGTTAAAGTACTAAACGCTGAAAGACAATACTATACTGAGTATAGGAAATAATATATGAAACTATCTTTACTACTTCAAATTAGAAAACAAGACACATAAAACACTAACCACAAAATGTTTGAAGAATTTAGCTACATTAGTGTAAAAATAACTCATCAAAAGACATCATAAAGTGAATTTAAAAACAAGCCACAGAATGGGAAAATATATTTATAGGACATAAAGACAAATAAGATCCAGATACATAGAAAATACCTTTAAATTGTTAAGAAAAGACAGGTGACCCAATAGGAAGGTGGACAAATTATTGAAAAGGCACTTCACAAAGGAGGATATCCAAGTGGCTAAAAAACAAACAAATAAAAAGCTACAACCTTTTGGTAATCAGGGTAAAGAAAATTAAAACCAAATGAAATACCACTATATACCCATCAGATTTGCAAATATTAAAAGGTCTGACGTTAACAAGTGTTAATGAGGATGTGGAGCAAGTAGAATTCTCATCAATTGATGATAATAGTATATATTGGTAGAACTACTTTGGAAAATAGTTGAAAATTATCTAACAAAATTGAATATGTGCTTGATCTATAACCCAGCAAATGCACTTTTGGGATTGATACCTGAAATGTATATACACATGTACATCAGGTTTTATGTATAAAAATGTTCATTGCTTCCTTATTCAGAATAACTAAAATAGGAAACAACCCAGATGTCCATCAATAGAACAGTAAAAACTGAATTATGATTTATTCATTAGTAAAACACTACACAGCATCAAAAATAAACTCAGCCACATGCAACAATACAGAGAATCTTAAAGACATAGTATTGAGCAAAATAATCAGTACACACAAAATTCCACTTACACAAAGCTCAAAAGCAAAATTAAGCAATATTTTTAGAAATGCACTTATAAATGATGACTGACCCACTATCAAGGAAAGTATTTAACATTGCTCTGAAAGTTCTGGAAATTCTTGATTTTCCTTTCTCAATTTCTACACCCATCACCACCCCCAGTCTTCCCCAACTCACTAAACAGCACCCTCATCCGTTTAGCATTTCAAGCCAGTGAGAAGTCATCCTTAATTGTGCTTTTTCATTAATTTCCCTACTTCTAATCTACTACGTGTCTTATTAGATCTAAGATCAATATATTTCCTGAATATGTCTATTTATGTCCATTTCCAACACTACCACTGAAGTCTAAGCCATTGTCGCCTTTCTTTCTGGATTACTGCAATAGCCTCACAGCTTCCACTCTTGACCACATACACTCCATTCTGCACTCAGCCCTCATAGTGATAATTATAAAGGATAAAATGGTGTGGCCAGTTAGCTCAGTTGGTTAGATCATGGTACTAATAAAATGTAAAACATGTCACATCACTCTTCTTCATGGGTTCATGTCCTCTGTGTGTCAGCTCTTCCACATGTAGAGTAGAGGTAGGGTATGTTCACACCTTCAATGACAACTACACATTTCTGCTCCAACAGGTCCAAAATTGTTCCTAGGTTTCAAAGTTGTTGTTTGTTTGTTTGTTTTTTTCCTTTTTCTTTTTCTTTTTCTTTTTTTTTTTTTTGAGATGGAGTTTTGCTGTTGTTGCCCCGGCTAGAGTGCAATGGCGTGATCTCGGCTCACCACAACCTCTGTCTCCCGGTTTCAAGCAATTATCCTGCCTCAGCCTCCGAGTAGCTGGGATTATAGGCATGCGCCACCATGCCCAGCTAATTTTTGTATTTTTAGTAGAGACGGGGTTTCACCATGTTGGTCAGGCTGGTCTTGAGCTCCTGACCTCAGGTGATCCACCTCCCTTGGCCTCCCAAAGTGCTGGGATTACAGGCGCGAGCCACCATGCCCGGCCACAGGTTTCAAAGTTTTTAAAGTATAAAGAGTTGCTGATTTTAACATCATATTTTGGTCACGTTTAAGATGTTCTACAGATATTTTTGCTTCAAAGCTTCAAACTCCAGCTATGCCTGGGTCTCATTCTATCCCCAGAAATTGACAATGCTCCCCTACCCTTAGGGCTGCCCCGTCCCCGTCCCACTCGGTCCCATTTAATAAATATAGCTCACCTCCCTTCGCCACCTGCTGGACGCGAGGGGCTACTACGATGCCATGGGTGTCCTGATTTTTTATTTCTCAGACAGGACTGCTCTGTGTGTGTCTTTGGATTCTACGTAGATTTATATTTGTAAAATATTACAGTTGTCATGACCAGAAGAAATGTCATTATCGTAAAATTTAGATTCTGGAGTCTACATATGAAAGCAATACTAACTACTAACTGTTATAACAACAAAATGTGGGATGTATATCTACAGACCACAGCCACCTTGCCAGTTCATTCAAGAATCGAATCCTGGGTTTAGCAGTTTCTGCACAAAGGGAATGAAATATTTTTAATTGATAATTCAGTCAAAAATATTAATGAAGATCCATATGATTGAAAGAATAAATTTATTCAATTGGCTCCAATGTAATCCTATTGTCACCAGATCATTGACACCAAATTGTTATTTTTCCCTTTGCTAGTAAAGGTATAAGCAGAAACAATTGCAAAAGAACACATAACATCTAGTAGGGATAATGATGAAAGCCAAAAATGGATTATTTGAAAATAATTTTAGAAGTAACAAAACCATAGGTGTGAGGAAAAAAGAGAGAAACTACAAATAAACTGCATTGTGATAAAACAATAAAGCACATAGCTAAAAGCCTATTAAGGATTTTTTAAAAATTATATTTTGAGAAACACTTGGTGCTAATAATTTTCTCAAAAGTACAAATATCCAAAAGTCATACAGAAAATAAAACAATCTACTTTCCATCAAAAGTTTCTAATTTTATTTTGAGAAAAGATAACACCAAGAAAACAATTTTAACTACAGAAACAATGGTTAGCGTAAAAAATTAATAATCAAAAAGACACACCATGTTATAAGTACTTAACAAACTTATAAACTATTTCTTCCATAACATTCTCCATATTTTAAGTTCATACATGTTGATATGATCAGATTTACAATTTTTCAGAAAAGATGGGGGAAAAGGTGTGATTATCATCAGCTAGATGTGCTCACTGCATGCTCCATTATTTATCTGCAAGGCCTGGGTGACTGGAAGTGCAGTTGACAGGCATTTTAATAAACTGGACAGCCATTTGTTCTTCAGGACAAGGCGTGTTTTCCCCAGGAGCAATCAGAAGAAAACAGGAAGCAGCTCAGCACTCTGCACTGCAACAGGCCACCTTAATAGCTAACCAGCATCACTCAACTGCTACGCAGCCGGGCCTGGTGCACAAAAACACAAAAGAGATTAGACCTGTGTTTGCTGAAAACCCAGTCCTTTCACATGAAAAATCTTTATACAAATTTGGGTCATACTACCTTTTAGACCTGGAGGTAAATAAAATTATCCATATTAATTTACACCACCTTTTGTAGGTTTTTAAGGAATGAAGGCAATGTTGAAGCAATGTCTTGACAGCGTTAGGCTGTGTGTAATGGCTGCACACGTTTCCTTAAAAGTCAGGAGGCCACAAATTAGGTTACCAATCTGTTCATTTCAAACCAAAACAGTCATCACTATAGAAATAAAAATAAATTTTTGCCTCAAATATCCAAACCCAATAACGTAATCTTAGGTCGTTCACCTCCTAAGTTACAATAAAATGTGAATAACAACAAAACGGCACATAGAATGAATTTTGCCACTTGATGCAAAGCTTCAAACTGGCAAAAAGGTAGAAAAGTGTGACACAACCTTTTCAATAGGCAGCCTCTTCTTCCAGGGACGTTGCTTCCATAGACTGAGTATGTGATCCTTTTCCCCAAGTCCTCCATCACGTTGCTTCCTGATGCATCATTTTCTTAAGAGGACATCTGTCCTTCCTCTTCAGGAGACTTGGGGGGCCTCTTGGATCGCGACCTTGACTTGGATTTCCTCTTGGATACCCGGGGAGGACTCCTGGTCATAGATGAAGACCTGGACCGCGAGCGAGACCTGGAGACCGAGGAGGACTTGGATCGTCGCGCAGAGCTCGATTTGGAGGTTGATGCAGAGCGAGAGCTAGTGGAGGACCCAGACTTCGAGTGAGACCGGCTGCTGTGATATCGGCTGTAGCGAGAGTTACTGTAACCAGATGAGCTGTAGTGAGATCCGCCGTAGCGAGATTCCCTGTAGCGAGATCTGCTGTAGGGAGAGCGGCTGTAGCGCGACCGGCTGTAAGGAGATCGGCTGTAGGGAGACCGGCTATAGCGAGAACCCCTATAGCGAGATCGGCTGCGGGACCTGGAGCAGCTGGGACCCCGGGATCGGCTGCGGTGTCGCCGCCTGGGGCTGCGGCTCCGCCGCCCGTAGCTGCGGCTCCGCCGTCCGTAGCCGCCGCCTCTGGACCTGCCGCGTGGCTCTCCCTGGCGGCTGCGAGGCAGGTCCCGGCGGCCATAGCGCGCCACCTGCACCCGCAGCTCGCGTCCGTCCAGCTCCGCCCCGTCCATGGCGGCCTCGGCGTCTTGGGCGTCGCGCCGGTCGTGAAAGCGGACGAAGGCGAAGCCCCGGGGCGCCTTGGTGTGGGGCTCCCGCGGGATGTACACGTCGCCAACGCGCCCGTACTTCTCGAACACGCGCCTCAAGCTGTCGGGAGAGGTGCGGTAGGTCAGGTTGTCCACCTTGAGGGTGATCATGCCGTCCACGTCGGGAGGGGGGCGGCCGCAGCTCATGGCTCCGAGAGCAGCCCGGGCCCGGAAACTGGCGCTGCTCTGGGCGCTGACGGTGCGACCTGCGTTTCTTTCTCGCGGTTGCGCCCCGCGTGGGGACGCCGGGAAAGGCCGGGCGGAGAGGCGGGCGGCGGAGCTCCGCAGGGAGCGCCCTGGAGCAGCAACTTCCGAGTTCCCAATTTCAGGCCAAATACTCCAGGACCCAGAGGAAGGTTTCCTTTTGGTAGCTGAACTCTAAATGAAGCCAGGTCCCGAAGATCCTGGCCTTGTACCTGGGCAACATCCTAACCTAATCAGCGCCCAGCTAATGTAATCACTGGGCTGGGTTTACATTAGACGTCCCACCCTCCCATGCCCCTCCCTATTATTCTACGTTTTAAACCAATCTTAAGAACAAAGCTAACTGATTAAAGGTCAATTTATGGGAACAGGCAATCCAGACAAATATTAAACAAAAGAAACCTACGGCAACAATATTAATATCCAGTGTATTGATAGGATCAAAGGAGCACATTTTATAGTTATTGAAAAGAAAATTCACTGGGAAAGCATTACAGTGATGAACTTAACGCACCTAAACACATAACAGTGACACATAGCCAAGACTGAGAGTTATAAGGTAAAACTGAAAAATCTGCACTCATGATGGAAGTTTGTTTTTTCCCCGTAACACCGTTTTCTCAGAAATCAATAGTGCAGAGAACAAAACTAGTAATGCTATAATAATTTGCACAACAAACAACAATTTTGATCTTATAACCTGCAACAACCAAAAATAGATAGAAAACACTCAGAAGAATTTCCCAATACAAGACTACAAAATAAATGTCAATTAAAATTTAATAGGTCAATAAATTCAGCACATCTGGACCTCAGTGAAATAATATTGAGGGTTAAAAATAAAAAACCTGAATCCAATCATATTTACTTGAAAATTAATAACCACATTTCTAAAACTTTTTTTATGTTGAAGTCAAGCAATTAGTAAAACAAAACCAAAACAAAAAATAAAACATTAAAATAAAAATAGAATTACAAATAAAAGGGACAATATGTTTTTTAAAAAAGATGATTAATAAAACTGAAATCTAACACTTTTAAGAAAAAAACAATCTAGCAATACTGATGAAGAAATACAGTTTCTAAATCTGGAAAGGAAATATACAGAAAGGGCCTAGAGCATCTTGGAGTGCTGGAAAATAAGGATGTGATAAATAGAAAACAAAAGCATTGATGGGGTAATTTTAGAGGGGTACAAAAACCAATAAAACAGCTCCCAATGGCCAAATCTTGAACAATTTAAGGAACAAACTAAAATACTACTATATCATATTCCAAAATATAAAATAAATATTGATCTGTGCTGTTGTAAATAAATGATTAAATAAATTAACACATTGGAGAAAAGAGAGAAAACTCTGCAGGAGAATTCTAAATTAATTAAATTAATTAAAATGTTGCTGATTTTGAAAATGTTATGTAACCTTATATACATAGAATTGTGCTTTTTATATTTTAATGTATTTTGTGTTTTATTTCCCTCATCTATGTGTTCCATGTAGCTGTACTTGATCCTGTTACCTTGCCGTAAGGCATTCAATGGTATAAATGTTTGTGCTGTTGATGGGCACTTGGGTTGTTTCCACTTTTGGCCTCTTACAGTGTTGCTCAGAACACGCTTGGACATGTATACTGGAGCTCATGTGTCCTCTTAGGTATGAATGGATCCCTTGTCACAGAATACAGGCAGCCCACTGTAACCTCTGGCTTCAGCATCAGTGAATTCAGCCAACTGTGGGTAGAAATTATTCAGAAAAAAAAAACAATAAAAATAAGTAGAACATAATACGGTAAACAATTATTTACATAGCATTTTCATCATAATGTAAGTAATCTAGAGATGACTTAAAGTATGTTGGAAAATACGTATAGGTTACATGCGCATACCAAGCCATTTTATATATGGACTTGAAAATCCTCAGAATCCTCAGGGGTTACTAAGGACCGAACCCCATCCACCTGCAGAATATCAAGGGACAACTGTATGTGAATTCAAACTTTACCATGCCTGATTGTTTTTCAACAGTTTTTATCAATTTACACACAGGATAGCCGTGTATGAGGGTGCTCAGTGCTCTTCACTTTTGCAAACCTTTGGTGAATATCAGACTTTTTAGTTTTAGCCAGTTAGGTGAGGGCATTAAGATTTGTTTTACCTGTGATTTCGTCCCCACACAACAGCCTGGGGTGACACAGTGAGATTTTGTCACTTAAAACTTAAAAAAAAAATTCATTTCCCTAACTGCAGATGAGAGTGAGTAATTTTTTCATGTTCATTGGCCATTTGGATATTCTTACTCATAAGCTGCCTATTATGTATTTTGTCCATTTTTCTATTGGGTTGGCGTTCTCTGCGCTAGCTCTTTATATACAATGGATATCAGCTCTTGGCTGAATATGAGTAATACAATATCAGTTCACACTCCTTGGTTTGTCATTTCTCTCTTTTTTTCATATCTTTTGATGAACAGAAATCCCTCTTTATTTCTAATAGTAAAATATTATTTAAAATAGCTAACATACCTGGTGACTATAACATGGCAAACACTGTTCAGTTTACTCTTGGTACAATAAATCATTTAATTCTTATGACCTATAAGAAAATTCTTACCTCTAATTTTCAGATGACAGAACTGAGTCATTGAGACATTAAGTCACTTGTTCAAGGTGGTAGAGCTAGCACTGTTAGAGTCAAATATTTAAATGACAACCCCCAAAATGATGCCTTAAAACAAAAAAAAACTTCTCCCTTATCAAACGGTAATATTTGAGCTGATATCAACAGTACCTCTAAGCACAGATACTGAGACCAGACACAGATACATGTACAGTTGACCCTGGAACAATGAGGGGGTTCAGGGTGCTGAATCCCTGTGCAGTTGAAACTCCTCAAATACTTTTGACTCCTCCCAAAACTGAACTACTAAGAGCCTGCTGTTGACTGGAAGTCTTACAGATATCAACGGTTGATTAACACAGATTTTGTATGTGACATGTACTAAATACTGGATTCTTACAGTAAAGAAAACTAGAGAAAAGAAAATGTTTTTAAGAAAATCATAAGGAGGAGAAAATGTATTTACTATACTGTACTATATTTATGGATACCTTAACCGTTTACAAGATGAATAGCCTGTCTGAAATGGCTGGCAACCTCACTGCAGACCTCAATGTACACTACACATCAAGCAATTCAACATTTTCTTATACTGTCGTGACTTTTCTCTGCTTCTTGGGAACATTTCCAGCATCACTAGTGGCACTTCGTATGGGCCCCATAGTATTATTCAAGCTTTAGGATATTGCCCTAAACATGATACTCAAGAGATCACTTTTTACTGTGACAGACAATTTACCAGAGAGAAAAAAATTTCTCAGGCAGTGATGATTAGCATCCTGCAGCATTTTAAGAGGATACTCACCACACGAGCTCACTGCAATGGCAAAAGGAAGAGGCTACAAAATTCTTACAGTAATACAGTATTACTATAGTTAATTTTATGCAGTTATGATTTAATACTATATCTTTGCATTTGTTTACATTTATCTCAACTTCAAATGGCATGTATGGTCTGTGTGTGTGTGTAAATTCTGATAAATTTTAACTTTTTGTAACAGGATTGTACATATTTTATGGTAGCAAATGTTAAAATACACTAATATCTATAAATATTTTATGCATTCATGACACACCTAATTTTTTCTTATATTTTTCAATATTTCTAGAGTACAAGATACATCTGGGAGTTTTTTCAAATTGTTCTAAATCTCCAAAAAATTTACCAATACAGTTGTGGAAAAAAAAAATCCCTGTATAAGTGGACCCATGCACTTCATTTGTTCAAGGCTCAACTGTATATGTGGGAGTCTGTATATAATAAAGGTGACTTACCAATCCCATGAAAAGCAATCGACAATTCAATAAGAGATATTGATATTGGGGGGAAAAATAAAATAGAGCTCTACCGTGCACACTTAGAAGAGTAAATTAGTGATGGATTAAAGACTGTATAAAAGAGAACTTTAGGGCTATTTGAGAATATATTGAAAAACGTGTTTATGAATTCAAGGTGGGAAAATTATCTTAAAGCAGAGCCAAAAGCACAAACCACGATGAAAATTTCTGACATATTTAACTCATTCCAGTGTAATGATGACATAAAAAATTGAGACAAGATACAGGCTGGAAGAACAGTTTTGTCATATGTAAAACAGACAATGAATAAGTATCCTGAAAACTTCCACAGATCAATAAAAACAATGAGTCAACCCAAAAGAAGGGATCGAAGCCTTAGAAAAGGCAACTCAAAAAAAAGGAAATCCAAATGGCCAATAAATATGAGGAGATGTACAAGATCACTAGTAATTGAGAAAATGCAATGAGACACTTTTTCTCAATTTAAATTAGAAAAAGTGAAACGATCTGACAGTGTAAAAATGGGCCAAGATATGGGGAACCAGAACTGTCCCACTGCTAATGGAGATAGAAATTGTAGACTGACCTAGCTATTCTTAGAATAATTGAAAACAAATATCAGTATAACCAAGGAACTCTAGTTCTATGCACACAGCTGTTCAAGAAAGTGTTGTTTGACATAACAAAGATGTGGAAATAATCTACATGTCCATCAGCAGGGGAATGAATAAAATAAAAAATTACACAGGTCTATTGACTCTGTTGGAGTCACTAGGATCTATATATGTAGCAATCTGTTCAGGCCTTGTAATATTGAGTTTTTAAATAGGTAGCAGGAGGAAGAGAAGTTGTTAAAACCAAACCTGACATATCGTCTTGGCTCTGTAGACTTCCGACTATAAACATGAAGAATATGCATCGAACTCATAATTGTTATTTCTCAGAAATGAAGAGAAGCCTTCAGAAATGAAGGAACAGAGGTCATGGGAGAGGACAAAGATGGCTCTACACTTGCTCTTAGACAATTTTCATTATCAATGTTCCTTGATTTTCCAAAACAAAACAGTACAGAATAGCAAAAGCTTATGATTGGACATGGGCAAACAGCTAGATATGGGCAAATTTTACAAAGAAGAGTGACCCAAATTGAGATTGTCAGATGAAGTAACATAGAATTCTAATTGCAATTGCTTGAAGAAGCCCTCCACAGCCACCCCTAACTCCCTGAACTTTCCAGAAGACTAATTTAGAAACAAGTTTAGCTGTACTATTGCTTGCTCTTATTTGGCAAGAGAATGTAAAATATTTATGAAAGCTGAATAGAAACAGGAGGACAATAGGAGTAATATTTTCTACAAATTATTTGTGTGTTTATGTTTCTTTTCTTTTACTATCCAAGATTTTTTTTTAATGATAGCCATTCCGGGGCATCTATCTGCCTAGGATAAGATTGTGATGCTGCTGAAGATAACAAGCAGAAATTCAGTTCTCACATTCCAAGTTGGAACGTGAGCCAAGCTACCATCTCCAGAAATTGTCAGAATCCCTTTCTTTCCTGCACTTTTATGTCCACAATCTGACTTCATCACCTAATTTTAGCAACCTCCAATTCTCACCTGGAATATAGGAGCAAGAAAGTCTCATTTTCCACTGAAAGATGAGTGGAAGTCGGTGGTGGAAGTAGTCATCCAGATGCTAACTTGATGGAGCTGACCCAAGGAACTAAAGAAACTTCTCCAATAGACTTGTATCAAAATCTCTGTGTTTAGCCTCACTTTTACTTCCAACTCTGGAGGTACCTGGTGTCACAAAATCTTGATTCCTTTTGGTTCTGCATTGGGGATTCCATTGCCCTCCAGGTTTTCTCCCTGCCAGCCTAGCATTCAGCTTTCCAGTGTTTCTTAAGATGGTTCCCACTTTTCCAGCTGCTCCTGTCTTGTCTCCTGTTCAGTTTTCTCCAGTTTAAAATACATGCAATAAAAATGCATACACCATAGGTCTCCACATCAGTGACTTTTAACATTCATATACACCCATGTAATCATCACCCAAAAGGAGATGTAGAACATTCCCATGGCCCCATCACATTCTCTCATGCCAGGAGCTTTCCAGTCAATCCCTGCTTCCCACCAGAGGCAATCATGTTCTAAACTCGATGACCACAGCTTACTTTGGTCTATATTTGCAATGAGTATGAATGAAAATATACAATAGGTTTTCACTTTGGATCTGGCTTCTTTTCCAAATCTGATGTTTGTAAGATCCAGCTATTCCTGTTGCATGTACCAGCAATACATTCCTTTTTGTTGCTGAATAATATTCAATAAGCTACAAGTTTTAATAAGCTATGAGTTTTTCTACTTATATATTCAGAGATATATGAATTATCCACAGTTCATGATTCTTATAAAATGTGTAGGTATTTAGGAGAGAACTGCTATGGATTGATGAGTGCTTAAGCTTATAGAACATTGACAAACGGTTTTTCAAAGGGGCTGTATGATGGTACATTCACAGTAGCAATGCATGTGAGAGTCAGTTGCTCTGGAAATGGAACTGTTTCTTTCAGAGCCAGAGTGCATGGTTCTAGTAAATCCAGGTGTAAAACTGGGACTGATCCATCATGCCAAAGGTCAGATGTTTGCTTCTTGTCCTTGTGACTTCTGGTGTTCAAAGTGGCATGTTTTCAATGGGGGTCACAACAATAGTTCCATACATTGGAAGCTGAGATTCTATCTCATGGCCATTTCTATCTCCTCACATCCCTAAATAACGATGCAAAGAAGGATTATAATTTCTCAGCAGGGGGACCAATCTTTATTCTCTCAAGGAAATTATGCCTTTGAAACACAAAGAAACCTAAAGTACAATTGCAGGTCAGGCCCACTACAGAGCAGACTCTAAGACTTCAGCACCAAGATCTTTAGAGTGCCCTTGGGTTCAATATCTGACTAAGGGAGGTATAGGAAGCAGGTTTGAGCACAGAGAAAAGTTGATCTGTGGTTTATGCCCAAAGATAGTCAGCCGATCCTGCAGGGACTCTGGAGCTCAAATGGCCTCAGGATTGTCCTGAGTTCAGCAGAGATGGCCAAGCTTTATGCTCCAGCACTGAGCAGTCATCGGATGTGGGCTACACTCGGAAGAGACATGGCCTTGGGTAAGGCAGCTCTCTGCAGCTGAAGGCTGTCTGCCTCCTGCATTCCAGGGCCAATGAGGCTTTTTCCTATCACATAAAAATTGATTCCTTGGTCACACAAGATGTACTGTAGGTCCAGCAGTTCTCTAGGGCTTCTCCCTTCCAGTGAGAAAGCATCTTGTGGTTCCACCATCTCAGTATTAGCTTTAGCCCCTTTTCAGCCAGGCAACTCACTCCATCTTCCTGTGTGCCTGGAGACTCTGCGTTCAGCCTCTCAGCTTGAATTTTATAGAGAATAAACTTCCATCTCTTATTACATTAGAAATGACAAAGTTGTCTGAATGAGTGAGATAGGCAAGAAAATTTGTGTTTTTCTGTTCTTTATTGAGAAGTTCAGGCAAGCACCAATTGTTTTTTACTTTGGCCCTCAAATTGCCTGGTGCTTCAACTTTGGAGCCTTAATAACATTCTGTAAGGGCAGTTAAGCAAGAGTAGTACTAAGGGGAGGGGTGGCTTGCTTCTCTGAATGTTTCCTTCTACATCCAAAACTATCACCTTCAATTTCGAAAATAAGTTTTGAATTTGTCCACTTCTGTGCATTTGCAATATGAACAATTGAGTCTAAGCAACTGTCACTCTCACTTTTAGATGGTCTGTTTCTCCTTCTGGCACATTCTCCACAGAGCAACTAAACTGATTGTTTAAATGTATAAATCACATCTTCACTGCTGTTTTACACTTCCAGTGCCTTCTCAATTCAAGTTGATAGACTACCCAATAATGCAATTAACATGAGTCACAGGGCCTAAGTGGTCTGATCTCTGCCTCTTCTTCTTCTGTGTGCCCCAGATATAAGTAAGCGTCTATCGTATCGCTGGAAAAACAAACTCACCAAGATCTATATTAGGCCTTTTGCACTTACAGTTCCCTGCAGGTGGAAAATCCCAGTATGGACCTTCTTATTTTTCTCAGTTGGGGCCCCAGAAGATCTCCTGTTCTCCGAAGCCTTCCTGGACCAGCGGCTTGGCCAGCCTCTGCCCATTCTGCCCTGTCGTCCAATCCTGCTTTAGTTCCTACACAACATACATTCCTGACTGAAACTGTCTTATTCACTTATTTGGGGGTTTATTTATTAGGCTGAGTCAATGAATTACCAGTGTGAAATATGCACACAGCTTGGAGCCTGGGAGAGAAGGGAGTCAGATGATGGCACTTTTATCCTAGGGCTGCTCATCTTTCCTAGCAAGTTGGGTCCTGCTATTTGGCTGAGTGCCAGGCTGGTCCTACCAAGCTATCCTCAAAGCATAACTGCAACCCAGTGCTCCCACACAACCAGACAGCCAGAACCTCATAACCATACGCTGAGCTCACTCACCACCACAAAATGTAACCAGCCCATAAAATATTCATAAGTGTTGCCTGAAGTGTTCTCAAATAACTGTGAAGAAAAATGCATGGAGAATAACCTCTTCCTGCAATGTTTTTGAAATTACAATATTAGAAAGAAAGTCAGATTTTACATGTTGGTGACCTTTAATATACTTGTGAACAAATACTGGCGATATCACATTTTAAATATCTCAATGACTAAATATGATGCTTTTTTTTCTGACTCTGTTGACCTAATTGGCCATAAAAGGCTAGTTTTGCAAGAAGGGGAGAGTTGAGGGAGGGAGGGAGAGATAAGGGAAGAAGATTGAAGGGGAACCACACTCCAAATTCTTCAGAAGTTCAGCAGCCTCTATAGTTGGTCCAGAGTTTGGGACACTGGGGTAGATGAGCTCTCGGCAAACCCAGGAAGACCTCGTTCTCAGAGATACTCATGTCCAGTGGATGAAATCTCAGCTGGTGACGCAGAAGTAGAAGTCTCAAGATATTACAGTGTCTGAGAGGATGAAGAAAGTATAGTGAATTTGGTAACCACCTTGGACTCAGCAGTGCCCGGGGCCCCACCACAGGAGCTAAGCACTGCAATTTTAGTGGCCTGAAAATTTGTGAAAATTCTGAGTTGTAAATGTGACCAATCTCAAGAAACCCCCACAGAGCAGATCAGTGGGATATAAAAGCTGACCATGGGCACAGGGGCGAGGCTCCAGCAGCACCCAGAATCCTTGGCAGGATGCTGGATCCTGGGCTCAGTGGTACAGGCCTATCCATCAAAGCTGCGTCTGTGGGCAGAGGCTTAGGTTCAGGGCCTGGAGGTGTGCAGTCTGTGACCACCAAAAGGCACCTCCTGGCCAGATGGAGCCTGGAGGATTGGCTTCTGAACCCCCGGTTACAAAGGATAAGGACCACAACCACATCTACCAGTTGAAAGGTTCAGACCAAGGTTGACAAAGCCAGGGTGGGCAGTGGGTCCAAGCTAAGGTCCTGGGCTAGGAAGCATCACTGCAGACTAAATTGGCCACAGGAACACTGGGCACAGAAATGTGAGGCAACAGGCACCACAGCTGGAGGTCATAGGCTGAGTGGGTCATGGCCCTGGTGACACAGGTGGTGCCTCAGTCCAGAGAGCCCTCTCAGGCACTTGGATCTTCTATGAGGTGGCCATCTCCAGGCTGGCTTGTGCCCTGGATTCCATGGGGTCTGCAACTAATCCCTCTTGCCTGGGTTTCCACAGCTCATAGCACTTGGGTTACAGGATGCCCATGACAGCATCCAGGGAAAAGATCACAGTGGCTTCCACACCACTGCACTGAGGCCACTTTGCTTATCACATGGTGGCAAAATTCATGGCCTCCTTGAAATTGAAGCCATGGCTGAAGTCAGCATGGTGGCCATAGGGAAGCCATTTAGATATTTAGCCCCCTCCTTGAGTTTTCCCTGCATTCAGCCTTATCAACTGCAACTACAACAAAATAAATTTTGTCTCTTCCCTTCCATTAATTATAGCTCTAAAAATTTTTGCAGTGGTTAACAGCACTAATTCCATAAATTATTGACTGAAATGCCTCAAATACCTCACATTGAGGAAAATGCTGGCTTGGGTCTAAAATAGCTAACTAGTAGATAGAGAATTTTTGAATTTTATTTTAAGGAAGGATTCATTGCTTCCTTGTGGGTGTGTGTAAAACAAGACTGTTGAATTATATCAAATGCCTATCAACATCTATAAACATGATCATATAACTTTTCTTCTGGTTGTATTTACAGGATAAATTATATTCCTAGATTTCCTTCTTTAACCCATCACTGCCTTCCTGCAATAAACCCCATGTAGTCATTGTATGTCATTCTTTTAATTTATTTAGATTCTCTTAGCTAATATTTAAGTTAAAATTTTTACATTGATGTTCATCAATAAGTTTTGTCCATCATTTTCTCTCATTCTGCAGTTCATCAGGATTTTCTGTCAATGATGTGCTTATTTTAAAGCTTGAATTTTTTCTCATTTTAAAGGCCTATTTATACTTGAAATAAAATTTTCACACAATTCCTCTGTGAAATTGTCTAATCCTTGGCATTTTTGAAGAGTCAGATCTTCCGCCATCTTTCTGTATTTCATACACAGAAATTTATGTCTTAAACTTTCTATGTAGTAAGTTAATTTTTCTAAAAACATCCATATCATTGGAACTTTATGTTGATTTATTATTTTACAGTTATTCTGACTCATTTTCTGTGTATATGCATATCAATTCCTTCTTGCTACTTTCATATAATTGATCTTTTCCTAACTTGTAAATCAGAAGCTTAATCCAGTTAATTTTATTATTTGAATGTGATGAAGAAAATAATTAAGGCTGCAAGTTTTCCCCTCAGCACTATTCTAAATGAATCTCGTATATTCCTTTTTGTATGTTATTAAGTTTTAAATTTAAAAACACTCCAGTAAATGCTTATTGCATTCCAGGCATTGGCATTAACAAATTACTATATTCACTCATAGAACTGTCAACTAAACACATGAGGTAGGTGCTATCTCCATTTTACATTGAGGAAACTGAGTCATTAAGTAATTTTCAAGGTCACACTAGCTGGTAAGAGAAGCTGGAATTCAAAATCAGGTTATCTTGCTCTACAGTTCATATTCTTAATAGATATTTATTGTTTTGTGGAAATTTGGCTTTTATGATTTGTGCTTCCCTCAAATCTGAGATCCATTCAATAAAAAAAAATTTAACCTACCAGGAAAAGGACCTGTACATTTTCTGACTTTCAAAAATATTTCAAATTTTATTGCATGATAATTCAGAATGTTTGAATTTTTTTTCATTTTGTTTAAAGAAGATATTGATATTTTCTATTCACACTGATATATTGTCAAATTTTGTGATTGATTCTTTGGCAGGATAGGTTGTCAAGGACCTGACATATACTTGGGATGCAGTGACCGTGGTGACCATAGAGCCAATACAATAAGCCTTAGCAGTCATATTGTAACTGAGCTCACTCAAGCAAAGCTATCTTTAGTAGGGACTTTCCCTTCCAGAGAGCATGCACATTTTGATTTTACCTGTCCTTAAACTGATCTTTTGCTCATTACAATAGTAAAAAACACACCCATGGGTGGAGATTTAAGATGCTAATGAGACATGGGATGTATGAATAAGCATGTACAGCTACTGTACATGTACAGAAGACCATCAGGACCTGCTTACTAGTAACACCTGTTACCACCTTCTTATGAATAACCGTGTAAAACTCCCATAATGGGGGTTTCTCCAGCAATAATCAATGCTGTCTCACCCTAACAAGCAGCCTTCCCTGAATTCCTTCCCTCTCAATGTTTACAGTCTATTCTGCACTTAACTTTCAAAATATTATTTTTCTTTCACAATAAATTACTCTATGCTGTTCTTCTTTTGCTGTATGTCTCTTGTTTAATTTATTTTAAACTAAGAAGAACCAGAGGTATCACAACAGCTGTCAACAGCACCTGAAGAGAGGAAGTATTTTCTATCAGCTGGTTTGTCAATTCTACCTTATTGTTAATGTTGTCTAAGTTTTTCATATCCTTAGGTTTCTCTGTTTTTTCTGGCTTGGATGAATAAGGTGGCTATGTTAGTTCATTCTCACTTTGCTATAAAGAATATACCCAGGTAATTTATAAAGAAAAGAGGTTTAATTGGCTCACAGGTCTGCGGACTGTACAGGAAGCATAGCAGTGTCTGGTCTGGGGGAGGACTCAGGAAACCTACAATCATGATGGAAGGCAAAGGGGAAGTAGGGACATCTTTCATGGTGGGAGCAGGAGGAAGGCCGGCGGGAGGTGCTACACACTTTTAAACAACAAGATCTTGTGAGAACTCTATCACAAGAACAGCACTAGGGGGATGGTGCTGAACCATTCATGAGAAACCACCACTACAAGCCAATCACCTCCCACCAGAGCCCACCTCCAAAACTGAGGATTTCAATTCTATGTGAGATGTGAGTGGGGACACAGACCCAAACCATATCAATCCTCCCCTGGCCCCCTCCTAAATCTCATGCCCTTCTCACATTGCAACATATAATCATGCCTTCTCAAATGTTCCCCAAAGTCTTAACTCATTTCAGCATTAACGGAAATGTCCAAAGTCCAAAGTCTCATCTGAGACAAGGCAAATCCCTTCTGACTATAAGCCTGTAAAATCAAAAACAAGTTAATTACTTCCAAGATAGAGTGGGGGTACAGGCATTGGGTAAAGACTCCTGTTCTAAAACGGAGAAATCGGCCAAAATAAAGAAGCTAGAGACCCCAAGCAAGTCTGAAACCTAGCAGGGCAGACATTAAATCTTATACTTCCAAAATAGGCTCCTTGGACTCCACGTCTCATATCCAGAGCACAGTAGTGCATGGTGTGTACTCCCAAGGTCTTGCATAGCTGTGCTCCTGTGTCTTTGCAGGGTTCAGCCCCTGCAGCTGCTCTCATGGGCTTGTGTTAAGTGCCTGCAGCTTTTCCAGAAGTAGGGTGGAAACTGCTGGTTGGTCTACCATTCAGGGATCTGGAGGAAAGTGATCCTTTTCTCACAACTCTGCTAGGCAGTACCCAGTGGAGACTCCGTGTGGGGGTTCCAACCTCACATTTCTGCTCTGTACCGCTATAGTGGAGGTTCTCTGTGAGACCCTTGCCCCTGCAGCAGACTCCTGCCTGCACATGCAGGCTTTTCCATACATCCTCTGAAATCTAAGCAGAAGCTCTCAATCCTCAATTCTAGCATTCTGTGCACCCTTGAACTTAACACCACGTGGAAGCCTCCAAGGCTTATGGCTTTCACACTCTGAAGCAATGGTCTGAGCTCTACCTGGGCCCCTTGAGCCACAGCTAGAGCTGGAGCAACTGGGATGCAGGCAGCAGTGTCCACAGGCTGTACAGGACAGCAGGGCTCTAAGCATGGTCCACAAAACCATTCTGTCCTCCTAGACATCCAGGCTTGTGATGGGAAGCATTGCCACTAAGGTCTCTGATATGCCTTCAAGATGTTTTTCTTAATATTTTGGCTACTAATACTTGCCTTCCTTTTAGTGATGTAAATTTCTGCAGCCAGCTTGAATTCCTCCCCTAAAAATGTGCTTTTCTCTTCTGCTACATGGCCAGGCTGCAAATTCCTTAAACTTTTACATTTTGCTGCCCTTTTGTACTCTGCTTCACTGGAACTGGATATAAGTTCCACTTTCAGGTCATTTCTTTGTTCATGAATGTGAGCCTAGGCTGTTAGAAGCAGACAGGCCAGATCTTAAACTCTTTGCTGCTTAAAAATTTCTTCTGCCAGATACCCTAAATCATCACTCTCAAGTTCAAAGTTCCACAGATCCTTAGAAAGAGGCACAGTGCAGCCAACCTCTTGGCTAACACATAACAGAAATAAACTTTGCTCCAGTTCTCAATAAATTCTTCTCCTCAATCTGAGACCTACTCACACTGGAATTCATTTTCCATATCACTATCATGATTTTGGTCACAACAATATAACAAGTGTCTAGGAAGTTCCAAACTTTCCCTCAACCTCCTATAGTCTTCTGGGCCCTCCACACTCTTCCAACCTCTGCTGATTACCCAATTCCAAAGCCAATTCTACATTTTCAGAAATCTTTGTAACAATTACCTATTCCTGGTACCAATTTGCTGTATTAGTTCGTTCTCTCATTGCTATAAGAAAAATACTTGAGACTGGGTAATTTATGTAGAATAGTTTTATTTGGGTCATGGTTCTAAAAGATATACAGAGAGCATAGAAGCTTCTGCTTCTGGAGAGGCCTCAGGAAATTTACAATCATGGCAGAAGATGAAGGAGAAGCAGGCACATCTTATATGTCTGGAGCAGAAAGAAGAAAGATGGGGGGGAGGTGCTACACACATTTATTTATTTATTTATTTATTTATTTATTTATTTATTTATTTATTTATTTTGACGTGGAGTCTCACTCTGTCGCCCAGGCTGGAGTGCAGTGGCATGATCTTGGCTCACTGCAACCTCCACCTTCCAGGTCCAAGTGATTCTCCCATCTCAGCATCCCAAGTAGCTGGGATTACAGGTGCCCACCACCATGCCCAGCTAATTTTTGTATTTTTAGTAGAGATGGGTTTTCACCATGTTGGCCAAGCCAGTATAAAACTCCTGACCTCAGGTGATCCACTCGCCTCAGCCTCCCAAAGTGCTGGGATTATAGGCATGAGCCACCACACCCAGCCATGCTACAGACTTTTAAACAATGAGATCTTGTGAGAATTCTAGTGGGAGAACAACACCAGGGTGATGGTGCAAAACAGTTCACGAGAAACTGCCCCCATGATCCAATCACCTCCCACCAGGCCCTAAATCCAACACTGGGTACTACACTTCCACATGAGATTTAAACCGTGTCAGTGACTTCAATGGGCCTGTGTTTAATGAGTCTCTTTCTGTTTTATATAAGTCATACTTTATCAAACTTACTTCAATATTCATGACTGCTGCAATTTCATTGTAAAATTTAGCCTTTTACATTGAAGAGAAGCCTTCTATGTACCTTTGGTCTTCATTCAGCTTAGACTTGTATTAAGATCTGTGACTCTACTTTCATGTTTGTTCTTTCCTAGGTATACTTTTGCCATTCCTTTGTCTCAATCACTTTTCTTCATCACTTTTTTTGATACATCTTTTATATAATTCTAATATTAAAAACATGTATTAAGAATTTTTTTTCTTTGCAGATACACACTAGAGATAGCAAATTTAATACATATCAAAAACATTACAAAGTATCTCTGGGGCCATGAATGGCTAGCAAACTCAGTTGGTCTACAGGTCTAGTTTTGTGCATGAACAGTGGATGGTGGCCTGGGGTGGAGTGCATGTTGCAGTTGAAGGATTGTGAGAAGCCCCAAAACTCACTGGGGCTGTAGCAATGTCCAATGGAATCCAGGGCCAGAGAAACAGAGGACCAAATGGAAGGTAAAAATGAGGGATTCAGTGAGATTCTCAGCATCATCCAATGTGAGTCCAAATTACTGTGGGATCTGGACCCATAGCACTGTAAGGGAGGTATCCTGAGGGCACAAAAGCAACAAGTGCTGTCCATGGCATCTGGCCATGGTGAAGGCCACAGGCACAATGATTAGGAGAAGACAGAGAGTTCCTGAGAGATATTACAACATCCTACGGCAACCTTTGGGGTGGGGAGTTCAATGACCTCTGGGAGCCCTGGTTGTCACAGTTGGAGACAGCATCTGGGGGCCTTGGAAATTCGTCAGTTATTGGAGGTAAAGAATCTTCACTGTGGAGAGGCCCAGGCCAGAATTGTGCTTGGCAGGAATCTTCTCTGATTCCTGGGGTTGGGATAAGAAGTAGATATCACTTGACATTTGACACCATATTCAATAGCCATGGGTCCAGAGGATTGATCATGCATTGGAGGAAAATATCTCCAAATTCAGTGGCGTATCTCTGTCTGGCTTTAGCCCCAGCAGATGAGTCAGGGGCCCAGGAGATCCTGGAAAACTTTGTTGGGACCGGAACCCTAGAGGCATAAGAATGGTCCATTGCTACAACCTTGGCCAGATTCACCGGGGATTTCCAGTCTCCACCAGTGTCCCCGGACAATGTAATCAAAGGCACAGTGACACTGGGAGGAGTCATAGGGACAACAAGAGGAAGACTACTAGCAGTGCTGTCGAGGGATAGCAGGCAGGGGCCAGGGTGCATGGGTTCATCAGGATCCAGTGGGGGCCCCAGGGGTTGAAGATCAGGGGCACAACAGCAGCCAGAAGCCTTGGCAAAATGCGGAAGGCCACCGCTCAAAGGTGCGGGTTTGTCTGTCAAAGCTTCATTGGCGAACTGGAGCTGAGGTTTGCGGCCTGGAGCTCTGCTCCCTGTCCCCACTGAGGGGCGCCTCTTAGCTGCAGACTGAACAGTTGTCTCCTCAGTCCCCAGTTCTCGAGGACGACGACCACGGCCTCGACCACGACCTCGACCACGACCACAGCCACGACAAGGACCCCCCCTGCCAGTGGAAGGGGGAAGAACCCAGGCTGACGTCTCCAGGGTTTGGATTGCAGATCCAGGCACAGCATCGGTACCACCGCCCTTTGGGTTGTAACAGAGCCTTGGGGCCACAGTCCGTGTGGGACAGCTGGTTATGTGGTTCCTGAGATGCCTCAGGCCCAGAGCAGCTCTCCTAAGTGCTATGTCCTCCCTCCAGTTGCTCGGCTCTTGGCTTTCTGCAACCCTGGGCTCCATGTAATCCACAACAGTCAAGTCTTGCCTGTGTTTCCAGAGCTCATAGCTCTCTGGTTGCAGGACGCGCACGAAGGCATCCATGGAAAAGGTCACTCTCGCCTCCCCGCAGCTACACTGTGAAGCCACTTTACCATAATCAATCCATCGTGGAGTGGCAAAGTTGATGGCCTCTGCGCAGTTGAAGCCGTGATTGAAGCCAGCATGGTAGCCATAGGGAAAGGTCACCATGAACTCTCCAGCCTCCTGAGTCATGCGATTGAAGGGGATCCCATTCTTTTTGAGAACTGTAGGCGAGATGAGGGCCACTTTGTGCCGCAGGAAGCCATCACAGCCCCGGGAATTGCCTGGGAAGAGCTCCCTGGCCAGGCATTCCAGGCGCTGACCATGTTCTGGGGGCACCACGTACCAAGTTTTGGGCTCCCCAAAGTGCAGGTAGTTGATGCTGTAAAGGTCCATGTCCTCCGTGTGCCAAGCAAACGTGGTCTTCCACATGCCAAAGTACAGGTAGGGTGTGTTGACACCCTCGATGACAACCCCACATTCCTGCTCCAACAGGTCCAGAATTGTTCCCAGGTGTCCTAGGTTCCATTGTTTAGTGCTTTCTTCAAATAAGGAGCTGCTGATATCAGCACCATAAATTGGTGGATTACCGGGATGGCTCTTCCAGTATTGTTGCTCCAAATCTGCGAAACTCTGGTGTGGTGGAGTCTGATATTTTTTACTGTTTGCCAAGTGGCGATACTTCCCCACGGTCATGGCTTTCTTCTTTTTATGGTATTGAGTAAACACACCTGCCTGCCCAGAGGTCACCTGCTGGAGGGGAGTGGCTATTAAGATGTCTTCGATATCATCATAAGTCTTTCTGGCTTTCCATTCCTTGGGTGGAATTACCTTGGCGAGGCCAGCTCGGTGTGCGCCTTGGGACTCCATGTAAGCAACATATTTGTTGAAATCTGTAAATTCTTCCATGGTTGGGTAAAACGTCATGATGGTATGACTTGTGTTCTGGGGACTGGAGTGCACAGACTTCATGGCTGCACACAAGAAGCAGCTGACTCCCAAGTTCTTTGGTGTCCTCTAAATGCCTGAGAGTGCTGGGGAGGAATTTCTTTTCTCTGCTTTGTTTTTTCAAAATACTTTGGTTTATCTGTGAGGGAGTAATTCACACTTGAACTTTTGAACAAGTGAGATCTTTCAGAGGCTTCTGACTTCCCAGGGGTACTCTGCTCTAGTCAGTATTTTTTTGTCCAAAGAAAATAGAATATGTGCCAGTGGGGCAGGCGCCCCAGCTGGAGTCCCAGCTCCACCTGCAGCTCTGTGAGTTTCCTCAGTTGGGGGTGTCACTGTGAGGCTTCTCTTGATTCTCAGGCTTGGGTGCCCCAGTTGCTGGTAACTCCACTGTACCCGGACGTCTCTTCTAGGAAATCAAATCAGTAAACCTAAACAACAACACAAAATACAGAATATTTGAAAACACATGTATAACCAGACAAAAGAAATACTCAGCTAGTATTAAGCTAAACTAAAGGGTATGCTGTGTTAACATCAGGATGTAAGGTCAAATAATAAAACAGAAAAAGAGCAGCATCTAATCAAACTAAGAGTGAAAATGATCAAGTTTGCAAAGGAATGAATTAAGCAATCCACTCAAGAAACTGGATGCATTAACATCAAAGGAAACAATGAAAATAAAGACACAAGCAGAAACCATTGCAAAAGGAAACAGAACCTCCAACAGGAATGATGACAAATAGCTAAAACTTGACTTTTCAAAAAGATGGTGAGAAGTAAAAAGCCATAGGCATGAAGAGAAAAGAAAATACAAATGAAACAATTGAGATAACTTAGGGGGCATAGCTAAAAATCTTGCTGAGATGTTTTAAAAATTTTAACTGAAACTTATGAGCAACTTTAGTGAGAATAATTTTCTCAGTAGGACAAATATCAAAAAGTGCTCCAACAGAGAAATAAAATGACCTGACTTCCACCAAAAACTCACAATTCCTGATGAAAATACTCCAGGACCCAGAGAGAAGGTTTCCTCTTGGTAGCTGAACTCCAAATGCAGCCCCACGTTGCAAAGACCCTGGCTTTATACCTGGGCGGCATCCTAACCCAATCAGTGCCCAGCTAATGTAATCACTGGGCTGGGTCCAGATTAGGCATCCCACCCATTTGTGCCCCTCCCTTTTGTTTTACATTTAAATCCTAGAACAATGCTAAGTGATTAAAAGTCAAGTTATGGGAACAGGGAATCTAAATAAATACTAAAAGAAACCGAGGGTAACAATATTAATATCCAGTGTATATATAAGATCCAAGAGGGACATTTTATAGTTAATGAAAAAAAATTCATAGGAAAATATTATAGGGATGAACTTTATGCACCTAACCACACAACAGTGACACACTGAAGCCAAGACTGAGAGTTGTTGTAAGGTCAAACAGTAAAATCTGCAATCGTGGTGGGAGTTGTGTGTGTGTGTGTTTAACATTATCCTTTCAGAAACCAATAAGGTAGAGCAGAAAATTAATGTTTAGTAATATGTACAAGCTTAAGAACTTTGAGGATAGAGATTGTAACAATTAAAAAGCAAATGTGAAATGCTTTTCGGTACATAGGTAACATTTATAATAGATAAATTTACCAATATAGGACTACAAAGTAAATATCAAATAAAAATTATATTAAATGAATATACTGGCCAAAATGAAATGAAATTGAAAGTCAACAATACAAAACCTGAATCCAAATTTATTTGAATCCATATTTATTTGAAAATTAATATGCACATTTCTAAAATCCTGTTGATCTTCACGTTGAACTCAAGCAGTGAGTAAAAGCAAAATGGAACAAAATTCCGCAGAAGAAAATGAAAGATAGAAGTAATGATAGAAAGATAAAAGGAAAAATGTATACTAAAAGGTGATTAATAAAACTAAAATCTGATAGTTTTTTAAAGAAAAAATACATAAGTGGAAGTATTGATAAAGAACACTTTCTAGACCTGGGCAAGTAATATACAGAAAGAGCCCAAAGCACTTGTAGCCAAGGAAAATAAAAACTCCGTAAATACACACAATAAAAAATGCAGTTACATCCAGTGGGACAGAAGGAAAACAATTCCCAATGGCCAAATCTCCAACAAATTGAGCAAGAAAATATGTAAATTGAATTATAATCCAAAATATGAAATAAATATCTATGAGTTCATACTGATATAAATTAAAGATTAAGTAAACAAACAGCTGAGAAGTGACAAAGCTCTCTTTCCTAAGAATTCTAAACAAATTAAATTAATTAAAATATTGTCTATTTTGAAAATGTTATGACCCTATATAAATATAAATAGAATTGTGTTTTATGTATTTTCATGTATTTTTTGTGTGGCATTTCCCTCATCTATGTTCTTCTGTGCAGCTGTACTTTGTCTTGTTTCCTTGCTGTAATTTATTCAATGGTATAAATGTTTGCGTTTTTAATGGGTATTTAGTTCCTTTCTACTTTTGACCTCTTACAAAAAAAAAATGTTGCTCTGAAAATGCTTGGACATGGATAGCGCTTGGGGCTCACATGTACTCCTGTCTATGAATAGATATCTTGGTCACAGAAGGCAGTCAGGCCTCCATATCCTCTGGGTTCAGCAGCAGTGGATTCAACCAACCGAGGATCAAATGCATTCATAAAAAGAAAGAAACGGTGAAAAATAATGGTACAATAAAAACAACAAAAAATAGAGTAAACAACTACTTGCCTGGCATGCTAACCCAAGATTGAGCTTTCTAGAATTTAGTAAGATGGTTCTTACTTTTCTAGCTGCCTTTGTCTTGTCTCCTATTTGCTTTTCTCCAGTTTAAGATACAGGCAGTAAAACACATAGATCTTAGGTCTCCACTTTAGTGAGTTTTAAAAATTATATACACCCATGTAATCAACACATAAAAGATGTAGAACATTAGCACAGCCCCATAGGATTCTCTCAGGACAGAAGCTTTCCAGCCAATCCCAACTCGCCACCAGAGGCAACCACTTTCTAAGTTCTATGATTACAGGGGAGTATGGCCTGATTTGGGAATGAATAGGAATGGAATCATACAGTAAGTATTCACTTGGATTTTGCTACTTTTCCCATATGGGATGTTTGTGAGATCATCTATCCTGTTGCATGCACCAGCAGTTCACTCCTTTCAATTGATGAATAATATTTTAATACACTATAGTTTTTCTACTCATCTTTTCAGAGATGTATGGATTGTTCACAGTTCTTCATTCTTACCAGTTGGGCAGATACCTAGAAGGAGATTTGCCAGAGACAGATGAGTGTGCAAGTTTATAGAAGACTGACACAGTTTTTCAAAGGGGCTGTATGATGTCATATTCCCACTAGCAATGCATGTGAGAAACCATTGCTCTGGACATGAGACTGTTCCTCTCAGAGCCAGAGTGCATGGTTCCAGTAAATCCAGGCATAAAACAGGGACTCATTCATCATGCCAATGTAAGATGTTTGCTTTTTGTCCTCATGACTTCTGGTGTTCAAAGGAACATGTTTTCAATGGAGTCACAACAATAATGCCACACATAGGAAGCTGAGATTCCCAAGTGGCCATTTCAGTCTCCTCACATCACTGAATAACCATGCAAAGAAGGAATATAATTTCAGCAGGGTGGTAATTGATCTTTATTCTCTCAAGGAAATATGCCATTTAAACACAAAGAAACCTGAAGTACACTTGCAGGTCAGGTTTACTACAGAGCATACTCTAAGATGTCAGCACCAAGATCTTTCTTAAAGAGTGTCCTTGGGATCCGTATCTGAGAAAGGGAGGAGGGGGAAGCAGGTGTGAGCACAGGGAAATGTTGATCTGTGGGTTAGGGCCAAAGATAGGCAGCCGATCCTGCAGGGAGCTCTGGAGCTCAAATGGCTTTGCAGGGTTGTCCTGGGTTGAGCAGAGATGGTGAAGCTTCATCCTCCAGTACTGGGAAGTCATGGGATGTCAGCCGAATTGGGAAGAGGCATGGCCTTGGGTGAGGCAGCTCTCTGCAAAGGCTGTCTGCCGACTGCAGTCCAGAGGCAATGAGGCTTTTACCTATCACATAAAAGTTTATTCCTTGGTCATGCAAGATGTGCTGCGGGTCCAGCAGCTCTCTAGGGCTACTCCCTTCCTGTGAATGCAGCATGCTTTCATCTTGTGATTCCACCACGTCAGTGTTAGCGTTAACCTCGTTTCAGCCAGGCATCTCACTCCATCCTCCTCTGTGCCTGGGGTCTCTGAGTTCATCTCTCAGGTTGAATTTTCCAAAGAATAAACTTCCTTCTCTTGCTACATTAGGAAAGACAAAGTTGCCTAAATGAATGGAAGAGGCAGGAAGGTATGGGTTTTTCTGCTGTTTATTGAAAACTTTAGAGAAGCACCAATTTCTGATTATTCCTACTTTAAAATTTCCTACTGACATGCTGATAGGGTAAGAAAGGAAGTGTCCTATTAAGGATAGTACTTAACAAGCAAGGTGGCTTTCTTCTCAGAATGTTTCTTTCTGTATGAAAATATCACTTTCAATTTCCAAAATATGTTCCGTCCACTTTTGTGCACTTCCTTTTTGTTGCTGGTTTTAAAGACAGTCTGGCTCTGTCACCCAGGCTAGACTGCAGTGCTGTAATCATGGCTGACTGCAACTTTGACCTCCCAGGCTCAAGTGATCCTCCTCTCTCAGCCTCCCGAGTAGCTGGGAATATGGTCATGTGCCACTACACCCAGGTAATTTTTTTTAAACTTTCTTCTGCAGAAACTGAGTTTCACTACGCTGATGAGGCTGGCTATGCAATTTCAAAACTAACAATTAAGCCTAAGCAACTGTCACTCTCACTTGTATTATAAATGGTCAAACGGCTTCTCCTACTTGCAAACTCTCCATAGAGCCACTAAGCTGATTATTTAAATGTGTCAATCACATCTTGTCAACTGCTGTTCTAAGCTTCTGATGCCTTCTCACTTCAAGTTGAAGGAACACCAAATAATGCATTTAACTTGAAACATGAGGCTTTACATGTTCTGTCCCCAGACTCTCTCCCTTCCCCTCTCTGCCCGAGACACAAGTAAGCTTCTTTTGTATTCCTGGAAAAGGAAAATCACTAATTTCCATGGTAGGTCTATTGTACTTGCTGTTCCCCGCAAGTGGAAAATTCTGCTCTGGACTTTCTGTTTGGTCAACTAGGTCTCAAAAAGGTCTCCTGCTCTGTGAATCCATCTGGGACCCGCAGCTCAGGCAGCCCCTGCCCATTCTACTCTGTTATCTAATCCTGTTTCAGTTTCTGCACCGCAGACATTGCTGACAAAAACTGTCTTGCTTACTTAGTAGGGACTTGTTTATTGGACTGAGCCAATGAATTAACAATGTCAAATAACCCACAGCTTTGAAAAGCCAGTGGAATTTGGCTGTTTTGGCTTGTGTTTTCGTCTTATCTAAAGCTTGCCCAATAAAGAATATTCACCTTTCAGAAAAAAGCATCTCTACATTTTCTATTTTTAAAACCAATTTCTAGTTTTATTGCATGGTATTGATTTTTTCTTTTTCTTTTGATAAGTTATTGATGTTTTGTTTTCATCCTAATATATTGTCCAATTTTGTGAATCATTCATTAGCACTTGAAAAAGGTGAGTATTCTCTATTACCAGGTGCATACATTGTACCTTGTTAAGCTTGCTTGTTTTCTATATCTGTATATGTGTCCATTTCTTTTCTGTCCTCAACACAATAAAGTGACTTAATTTCTCTGGTTTTTCAAACGCTACTCCAACTTGTTTCTTACCAACTATAATTTTTCCTTAATCAAACTCACATGGGTTCTAGGCTACATCTCAACCTTCTGGCCCTAAGCCTGCACCATGTCCTCGTGGAGCTTGTCTTGAGGAGGAAAAGAGGAGGGAAATGAGACTTTACCAGGACTTTCTTCTCCACCTCTGTGGTACAGTCCTCTCTGGACTCTGCAGCCCATGCCAGCCCCTCCCAATTTCCTCCTAGAAACACAATCCCAGCACAGAAAACTCCCTGGGTAACCCTCTCCCAAGCACTGCCTGAGCCCAGCACAGGGGCCTGGGAGACCCGCCTCTGGATTCTCTGGGCAAGTGCTCAACCTACGTGGATACAGTCAGGACTTTGGCAGCCTCTGAGACCAGAAGGCCAGGAAGAAGGAAGCCCACTAGAAGCAGTGCCCACTACCCACCCATGCTCACTCTGAGAGAAGCACACAAACTTTGCACTGCCCGTCCTGTGCCAGATAAAGGGATCCCGTGAGCTTCAGTGCATGTACAGTGCTGGCTGTGAGCTTGGCAAGAGCTTCCTGGCTCCACACAGCCACCTGGTCACCATGCCCAGCTTCCCACAGAGCCACATGGTACCCATAGTGAGTTACCACTAGCAGGAATAAAAAGATGTGGAGCACACCTTTCCCTAGGCTCTAACTGACTATTTGAAGAATGAAAATTCTGTTTCAAAGCCACGGAGACATCCATGATAAGGGGATATTGAAAGAAACTCTAGACTCCTAAACCTGGGACGTAGGATAGAACTGAGAGATCCATGAATTCTCCACCATAGTAATAAATGTTGGTGTGCATATAGTTGGTAGAAAAGTACAAGGTATGTTGCTGTCAGAAGTTTCCCCAAATTCATGAGAAGTGACACAATTAACTTTTAATCTAACATTTTAATTTCGTTTAAATTTAATTATAATTTTTGAAATTAAGATGATATTAAAAACTAATTTACCACAGATATATATCAGATCTCCAGTCAAGGCAGATGCAAAGGCATATTAATGATGTCCAAGGAAGAATATGGAACTTCTAAAAGATGATTAAAATGGTTTTACCAGGGACTCACACAGATACTTTTATACCAGTGTTCATAACAGCACCATGCACATAGCCAAAAGGAGGAAACAACCGAAGTGTCCATCCATGGATGATTGGAATAAGCAAAATGTGGTGTATACATATGATGCAATATTATTCAACCTTGAAAATGAAGGAAATTCTGACACATGCTGCAGCATGGATGCACCTTGAGGACACCATGCTAAGTGAAACAACTAGAAATAAAAAGACAGATATTATATCATTGCGCTTATATGAAATACCTAAAATTTATTCATTTTATGTTAAGATCTACCACCCCTCTTTTCTTTTGCTTGCATTTTCCTTGATCTAGTTTCGCCCATTCTTTTGTTTTTCAATCATTCGGAATCACTTAGCTTTAGGTTTATCTCTTTTATAATAGTGATTTTAAAATATGTTTTCAGGATATTCCTTTCTTTACTTGGTAGATACACACTAGGAAAAATTAATTTAATAAACAGGAGACAGCCCCTGGTAGCCTTGGGTATATATTAGTTCTTCAAGGTAAAAGAGACTGAGACAATCCCAGGCTCAAATTGTGCTTGGATGGAGCCTTCTTTGGCTAGTAGGGTTAGGTTATGGTCAGAGGGACAGCCACATTTGGCAATATATTCAGTAGCCATGGGTTCAAAGGATTAAGATAATGTAACAGAGGCACATAGCTCCAAATTCAGAGGTGCAGCACTGTCTTGCTTCAGCCCGGGGAGATGAGTCAGGGCCCAGCATATTCTGACAACATCAGTTGGGGCCAAGACCCCAGAGGTATAAGAATGATCCATTGCTACAACCTCAGCCAGGTTCAAGGGGCCTTGCACTCTCCAGCAGCATCTCTGGAGAATCTTCTCAGCATCATAATGATGTTGGGAGGAATCAGTGGAACATAGTCAGGGTGGTTCAGTGTCATGCTGTCTGGGGATGTCAGATACGCACACATCAAAGCATCAGATCCAAAGTCTCTCCAAAGGTTGAAGATGGGGGCACTGCAGCTCCTGGAAGCCTTGATGGGATACTGAGATGCAGGCATGAGAGATACAGGCTTGTCTATCAAAGTTCCATCCCAAGTAGGGGCAAAGCCCCAGGATCAAGAGCTCTGTGTGCTGTGCCACTTGGTGGGAGACTAGAGGATCCCCTCCTGAGCTCCTAGTTCCTGAAGAAGACCACCACGACCACCTCTTCCAGTTGACAGGCAGAGAACCAGGGCAAACAGACCCAAGATAGATGGTGGGCCATGGTGTGTTCTTGGGAGCCTCTGGGGTCAATGACCTTTGGATGGGCATCAGTTTCCTGGGCTGCCACGGGGAACCAGGGAAACTGCAACTGGTACATATGGGCTCAGTGGTAGGTCCCACCATACAGGACCACAGGCCTAGAAGAAGTCAGGTCCAGAGGAGCTTCAGGCCAGGTGCAATGTCCTCCTGCCAGGTAATGAGCTCCTGGCTGGCCAGTACCCTGGGCTCCCTTTGATCCACAATGGCCCCATCTTGCTAGCTTTTCCATAGGTCATAATGATCAGGTTTCATGATGTGCATGAAGGCGTCCATGGAAAAGCCCACCCTGTCCTCCCCACGGCTACACTGAGAGGCCATATTGCCATAATCTACCCATCCTGGGTGGTTAAATTGATGGTCTCTGTGCAGTTGAAGCCTGTGTTGTAGTCATAGGGAAATGTCACTGTGAACTCTCCAGCCTCCTGACTCATGCTATTGAAGGGAATCCAATTCTGCATGAGCACGGTGGGCACGATGAGGGCCATCTTGCGCCACAGGAAGGCCTCATAACCCTGAGAACTACCTGGAAAAACTCCCTGACTGAGCATTCCAGGTGCCGACTATGGTTTTGGGGCACTGCGTACCTATATAGGGGCTCCCTGAAGTGATGGTAGTTGATGTAAAGGTCCATGTCCTCCATGAGCTATGGAAAGGTGGTCATCCACATGCCAAAGTACAGGTAGGGTATGTTGACACTCTCTTCGATGAAAACCTCACATTCCAGAAAGTCCTAAATTGTTCCTACGTGTCCAGGATTACATTATTTACTGTTTTCATCAAATAGGAGGCTGAGGTTCTTCTGGTATTTTCTTTCCAAATCTTCAAACATCTGGTGTGGTCGAGTCCAGTATATTTCAGAATATTTGAAGACAAATGTGTGACAAACAAAATACTGAGCTTTAAGCTACCTTAGTAACTTAGTGACACCACGCAGGCTTCAACCACAGCTTTAACTGTACAGAGGCCATCAGTTCCACCACCCAGGATGGATCGATTATGGCAGATTGGTATGGTGTGTTAATATCAGGATTGAAGGTCAAATCATAACATATATAAAGAGGAGTATCTAATTGAACTGAAAGAAAAAAATCAGCAAGTTCAAAAATGATTGAATTTAGCACTCAACTCAGTAAACTGGATGAATTAAAATAAAGAAGGAAAGAAAATAAAGGTATAAGCAGAAACAATTACAAAAGAAAATATTACACCCAGTATAGGTAATAACGAAAATCAAAATCTGATTCTTTGAAAAGACCTTTAGAAGTTAAAAATCACAGGAAGAGGAAAGAAAGAGTGTACAAAGAAACTACATTGTGATAAAATAATAAAGCACATAGCTAAACCGTATAGAGTTTTTTTTAATTATAATTGAATCCTATGAGAAACTTGGTAACATAATTTTCCCAAAAGTACAAATAGCAGAAAGTATCCAACAGCAAAATAAAACAACCAACTTTCTACAAAATATTTCTAGTTTTATTTTGAGAAAAGGTAACACCAAGAAAACATTTTAATTCAATGATAGAAACATGGTTATAGTAAGAAATATTCATAATCAAAAACATACACCATGTTATAAGTACCTACAGTTACAAACCATTTCTTCCATAACATTCCCCATGTTTTAAGTTCATGTATGTTGACATGATCAGATTTGCCATTTAACAGAATAGGGAGGGGGAAGAGGTGTGATTATCATATCAGCTAGATGTGCTCACTGCATGCTCTATTATTTCTCTTCCAGGCCTGGGTGACTGGAACGGCAGTTGACAGGCATTTTAATAAACTGAACAGCCATTTGTTCTTCAGGACAGGGCTTCTTTTTTCAGGAGCAATCAGAAGAAAACAGGAAACAGCTCAGCACTCTGCACCGCAACAGGCCACCTTAACAGCTAACCAGCATCACTCAACTGCTATGCAGCCGGGCCTGGTACACAAAAACACAGAAGAGATTAGAATTGTGTTTGCTCAAAACCCGGTCTTTTCACCTGAAAAATCTTTAGACAAATTTGGGTCATATTACCCGTTAGATTTAAAGGTAATAACATTACACATATACATTTATACCGCCTTTTGTAAGTTTTTAACTTTAAGGAATGAAGGCAGTTTTGAGGCAATGTCGTGACAGCGTTGGGCTGTGTGTAATGGCTGCCCACATTTCTTAAGAGACAGGAGGCCACAAATTAGGTTACCAACCTGTTCATTTCAAACCAAAAATATCAGCACTATAGAATCAAATATACGCTGGGCGAAGGGGCTCACACCTGTAATCGCAGAACTTTAGGAGGCCAGGGTGAGCAGATCACTTGAGCCCAGGAGTTTGAGGGCAGGCTGGCCAACATGGCGAAACCCCGTCTCTACTAAAAATCCAAAAATCCAACAATTAGCCCTCCGTGGTGGCTGGCGTCTGTAATTCCAGCTACTCCAGAGGCTGAAGCCTGAGAATTGCTTGAACCCAGGAGGTGGAAGATGCAGATGGCGCCACTGCACTCCAGCGTGGGCAGCAGAGCTTGACTACATCTCAAAAATAAAAAACAAGCAAAAAAGACAAATATAAATTTTCCCGTCAATATCCAAATCCAATCTAAAGTCGTTCACCTCACTAAATTACAAGAAAATTTGAAAACAAAAAAAAGGCACATAAAATGAATCTTGCCATCTGATGCAACGCTTCAAACTGGTAAAAAAGGTAGACAAATATCACCCAACCGTTTCATTAGGCAGTCGCTTCTTCCAGTGACTCTGCTTCCATGGACTGAGTATGGAGTCCTTTTCCCCAAGTCCTCCATCACGCGTTAGCTGATGATCATTTTCCTAGGAGGGCACTTGTCCTTTTTCCCCTTCAGGAGACTTGGGAGGACTCTTGGATCGCGACCTGGACTTGGATTCCCTCTTGGATGTGGGGGGAGGACTCCCGGACGTAGATCTAGACCTGGACCGTGAGCAAGATCTGGAGATGGAGGACGACTTGGATCTTCGCGGAGAGCTGGATTTGGAGGTTGATGGAGATGCAGAGTGAGACCCAGACTTCGAGTGAGAGCGGCGGTAGGGAGACCTGCTGCGGGAAGACCGGATGTAGGGAGACCTCCTGTAGCGAGATTCCCTGTAGGGAGATCGGCTGTAGTGATGCCGGCTGTAAGATCGACTGTAGGGAGATCGGCTGTAGTGATGCCGGCTGTAAGATCGACTGTAGGGAGATCGGCCGTAGCGAGATCCCCTGTAATGAGATCGTCTGTAGGGAGATCGGCTGTAGCGAGATCTCCTGTAGGTAGACAGGCTATAGCGAGATCCCCCATAGTGAGATCTGCTGCGCGACCTAGAGTAGCTGGGACCCCGGGATTGGCTGCGGTGTCGCCCCCTGGGGCTGCGGCTCCGCAGTCCGTAGCGGCCGCCCCAGGAGCTGCCGCGTGGCTCTTCCTGGCTGCTGCGAGGAAGGTCCCGGCGGCCATAGCGCGCCATCCGCACACGCAGCTCGCGTCCGTCCAGCACCGCCCCGTCCATGGCGGCCTCGGCGTCTTGCGCGTCGCTCCGGTCGTGAAAGCGGACGAAGGCGAAGCCCCGGGGCGCCTTGGTGTGGGGCTCCCGCGGGATGTACACGTCGCCTACGGGCCAGTACTTCTCGAACACGCGCCTCAAGCTGTCGGGAGAGGTGCGGTAGGTCAGGTTGTCCACCTTGAGGGTGATCATGCCGTCCACGTCGGGAGGGGGGCGGCCGCAGCTCATGGCTCCGAGAGCAGCCCGGGCCTGGAAACTGGCGCTGCACTGGGCGCTGGTGGGGCGACCTGCGTTCCTCTCTTGCGGTTGCGCCCCGCGTGGGGACGCCGGGAGAGACCTGGGGGAGAGGCGGGCGGCCGAGCTCCGCAGGGAGCGCTCTAGAGCAGCAATTCCCAAATTCCCAATTTCAGGCCAAATACTCCAGGACCCAGAGGAAGGTTTCCTCTTGGTAGCTGAACTCCAAATGAAGCCAGGTCCCGAAGATCCTGGCTTTATACCTGGGCAACATCCTAACCTAATCAGCGCCCAGCCAATGTAATCACTGGGCTGGGTTTACATTAGACGTCCCACCCTCCCATAACCTTCCCTTTTATTCTACATTTTAAATCAATCTTAGAACAACGCTAAGTGATTAAAAGTCAATGTATGGGAACAGGCAATCCAGACAAATATTAAACAAAAGAAACCTAGGGTAGCAATATTAATATCCAGTGTATTGATAGGATCAAAGAAGTACATTTTATAGTTAATGAAAAGAAATTTCATAGGAAAATATTACAGTATTACAGTAATGAACTTTATGCACCTAACCACATGGCACTGACCATAGAGAGCCAAGACTCAGACTTAGATGATAAAACTGAAAAGTCTGCAATCATCATTGGAGATGTTGGTTTTTTTTTTTTAATGTAACAGCATTTTAATCGAAACCAATAGTGCAGAGAACAAAGTTAGGAATCCTATATAATTTGGCTGGGCGCGGTAGCTCACCCAGCACTTTGGGAGGCCAAGCACTTTGTAATCCCAGCACTTTGGGAGGCCAAGGCGGGTGGATCACCTGGGGTCGGGAGTTCAAGACCAGCCTGGCCAATATGGTGAAACCCCGTCTCTACTAAAAATACAGAAATTTAGCCGAGCGTGCTTGAGGGCACCTGTAATCCCAGCTACTGGGGAGGCTGAGACAGGAGAATCGCTTGAACCCTGGGGGTGGGGGTTGCAGTGAGCCAACATGGCGCCACTGCACTCCAGCCTGGTGGACAGCGAGACTTTGTCAAAAAAAAAAGCTATAGAATTTGCCAAACAAACTTAACAACTGTGATCATTGTAACCTGCAACTACCAGAAACCAAATGGAAAATGCTTTTCAATATGTAGAACACATTTACAAAAATTTCCCAGTGCAGCTACAAATAAATATGTTACAATTCCATAAGTTAATAAATTGAGCATAATCTTGACCTTGTTGAAATAAAATTAAAGGTCAAAAATTTAAAAACTGAATCTGACTATATTTATTTGAAAATTAATATCCATATTTTCTAAAACCCTATAAATCTTTGTGTTGAAATCTAGCAATTAGTAAATAAATAACAAAATATTAAAACAATGATAGAATTATAAACAAAAGGCAATCTAGACTAAAGATGATTAATAAAACTGCAATCTGATAATGTTAAAAAAAAAAAAGGTGTGGCAATACTTATAAAGAAATAAAGTTTCTAGACCTGTGCAGGAAATATAGAAAGAGCCTATAGCCATCTTGGAATGTTGGAAAATAAGAATGTGGTAAACACAAAACAAACAAAAGTATTGATGAGGTTATGTTAGAACATTTATGGGGTTATATTAGAAGAGCACAAGAACCAATGAAAACAGCTCCCAATGGCCAAATCTTAAACAAGTTAAGCAACAGAATAACTAAAATATTATTGAATTATAATCCAAAGAATAAAATAAATACCTGCGAGTTCATGCTGTTATGAATAAATGAGTAAATTTAACAAATTGGAGAGAAGAGACAAAACCCCTCTGCAGAAGAATTCTAAATAAATTTACTAAAATGTTGCTCATTTTGAAAATGTTATATAACCTTATATAAATAGAATTGTGCTTTATGCAGTTTAATGGTTTTTTTGTTTGTTTTATTTCCCTCATCTATGTTGTTCTGTGTATCTGTACTTGGTCCTGTTGCCTGCTGTAAGGTGTCCAATAGTATAAATGTTTCTGCTGTTGATGGCATTTGGATTGTTTCCACTTTGGCCTCTTACAGTGTTGCTCAGAACACGCTTGGACATGTATACTGGAGATCATGTGTCCTCTTATCTGTGAATGGATCCCTTGTCATAGAATACAGGCAGACTTCTGTAACCTCTGGGCTCAGCATCAGTGAATTCAACCAACTGTAGGTCAAAAATATTCAGAAAAAAAATAAAATGAGTTTGTAAGTAATTCCTCTTCCTCTACTTTTCAGAATAGCTTGAGTAGGACTGGTATGAGTTCTTCTTTAAATGTTTGGTGGAATTTAGCAGTGAAGCCATCGGATCCTCAGCTTTAATTTACTGGGAGACTTTTTATTACAGCTTGGATCTCATTATTTGTTGTTGGTCTATTCAGGTTTTGAATTTCTTCCTCGTTCTATCTTGGTAGGTTGTATGTGTCTAGCAACTTGTGCATTTCTTCTAGGTTTTTCAACTTATTGCCATATAGTTGCTCATAGTAGCCACTAATGATACTTTGAATTTCTGCAGCATCTATTGCAATGCCTGCCTTTTCATTTCTGGTTTTATTGATTTAGATCTTCTGTCTCTTTTTCTTAGTCAGCTAAAGGTTTCTCAATTTGGTTTAACTTTTCAAAACAACTTTGTTTCAGTGATCTTTTGCATTGTTTTCCTCATTTTGATTTCATTAACTTCTGCTCTGATCTTTGTTATTTCTTTTCTTCTACTAATTTTGGATTATTTTTGTTCTTACCTTTCTACTTCTTTAAGAGTCATCATTAGGTGGTTTATTTTAAGTTTCTCCTCTTTTTTGATGTAGGGACTTATAGCTATAAACTTCCATGTTAGTACTGCTTTTACTGTATCCTATAGGTTTTAATATATTGTGTTTCCATTATGATTTGTTTCAGGAAATCCCTCAATTTCCTTCTTAATTTCATCATTGACCTACTGGAGATTCAGGTGCATATTGGTTAATTTGTATGTGTTTGTATAATTTCCAAAATTCCTCTTATTTTTATTTCTAGTTTTGTTCCACTGCGTCCAGAGAAGACGCTTGGTATTATTTGAATTTTTGAACTTTTTAAGATGTATTTTGTTACCTAACATGTGGTCTATTCTTGAGAATGATCCATGTGCTGAGGAAAAGAATCTGTATTTTACAACTGGTGGATGAAGTGTCCTGTCAATATCTATTAGATCCATTTGATATAAGGCAGACTAAATCTGATTTAGAGCCTTCTATTATACTATCTTGCTCTGCCAATTCCTCCAGTTTAAACTTATATACACCCATGTAATCATCACTCTAAATGAGATGCAGAACATTCCCATAGCCCCACAACATTCTCACATGCCTAGAACTTTCCAGTTAATTCCCACTCTCACCAGAGGCAACCACAACCTAAGTTCTATGAGCACAGCTTATTTTGGCCTTTTTTTTTTTGAATGAATATAAAATGAATCATTGCTTTTTATAACTGAATACTATTTAATATGCTATAGTTTTTCCACTCATCTGTTCAGACACGTGGATTATTCACAGTTCCTGATTTTTAATGGTTGGGTAAATACTCAGGAAGAGAATGGCTATGGATAGATAAGTGGTCAAGTTTACAGAACATTGACAAACAGTTTTTCAGTGGGGCTGTATAATGTAACATTCCCACAAGCAATGTATGTGAGAGTCACTTGCTCTGAACATGATACTGTTTTGCTCAGAACAGAGTACATGGTTCCAGTTAATCCAGGAGTAAAACTGGTATTGATTCATCATGCCAATGGCAAGATATTTGCTTCTTGCCCTTGTGACTTATGACATTCAAAGGGACATGTTTTCACCAGGGGTCACAACAATAATTCCATAAATTAAAAGCTGAAATTCTCATGTGGCCATTCCTATCTCCTCACATCACTAAATAACCATGCAAAGAACTATGATTTCAGTAGGGGTGACTACTCTTTATTCTCTCAAGAAAATTAGGCTTTTGAAACACAATGAAACCTGAAGTAAAGTTGTAGGTCAAGTCGGTTATGGAACAGACTTCAGCACCAAGATCTTTCTTAACAAGTGTGCTTGGGATCCATATCTGAGAAAAGGAGAGGAAGGAAGCATGTTTGAGCACAGGGAAAATTGGAGCTGAGGATTAGGGCCAAAGATACTCTCGGCAAATCTGGAGCACAAATGGCCCTTCAGCAATGTGCTAAGTTGAGCAAAGATGGCCAAGATTTATGCTCCAGCACTGAGCAGTCATGAGATGTGGGCCATAGTGGGAAGAGGCATGGCTTTGGGTGAGGCAGCTCTCTGCAGCTGAAGGCTGTCTGCCTACTGCACTCCAGGGCCAATGAGGCTTTTATCTATCACATAAAATTTCATTCCTTGGTCATGCAGGATGTACTCAGGGATCAACAGTTCTCTTGGGCTACTCCCTTCCAGTGAATGCAGTGTACTTTCATCTTTGGTTCCACCATGTCACTATTAGCTTAAATCCCTTTTCAGCCAGGCATCTCAGTCCATCCTCCTGTATGCCTGGAGACCCTATGTTTTCCCTCAGCTTGAATTTTCCAAAGAATAAACTTCTTGTTATGTTAAGAAAGACAAAGTTGCCTGAATGAATGGGAGAGACAGGATGATAAGAGTTTTTCTGCTCTTTATTGAGAACTTTAGACGAGCACCAGGTTTTTATTACTCATGCTTCAAAATTTACAGCCTTCCTGAAATTCTGGATGGGAGTGGGGAAGTTAAGGAAGGGTGGTACTAAGGTGGGGAGTGGTTTGCTTCTCTGAATGTTTCCTTCTTCATCAAAACTATCATTTTCAATATGAATAATATATTCTGAATTTTTCCATTTCTGTGCATTTGCAATACTAACAATTAAGTGTAAGCAACTGTCATTCTCACTTTTATTATAAATAGTCTAATTGCTTCTCCTACTCACACATTCTCCACAGAACAACTAAGCTGATTACTTAAATGTGTCATTCACATCTTTCCCACTGCTGTTTTAAGGCCTCCTCATTTCAAGTTGAAGGAACATCACATAATGCACCTGACATGGGACACAAGGCCCTCCATGTTCTGCCCCCTGCCTCTCTCCCTTCCTCTCTGTGTCCCAGAAACAAATAAGCTTCTTTTGTATTCCTAGAAACACAAACTCACCACATTCTATGCTAGGTCTGTTGTAGTTGCTGGTCCCTGCAAGCGGGGAATTCTGCTCTGGACCTCCCCATTTTGTAATTGTGTCCCCAAAGTCTCCTGCTCAGTGAATCCTTCTGAGACTGGCCACTCAGCCAGCCCCAGCTCATTCTGCTCTGTTGTCCAGTCCTTTTTTAGTTTCTATACAGCACACATTCCTGATTGAAACCTTGCTCACTTATTTGGGGACAATATTGGGTTGAGTGAATGAGTTACCAGTGTGAAATATACACACAGCTTTGAAAAGGCAGTGGAGCCCGGGAGAGAAGATAGTCAGATAATGGCACCTTCAGCCTAGGGCTGCTCATCTTTCCCAGCAATTTGGGTCCTGCTATTTAGCTGAGAACCAGGCTGGGCATAAGGCCAGCCTCAAAGTATGACTGCAACCCAGTGCTCCCACCTGGCCAGACAGCCAGAACCCCACAACCATGCCCTGAGCTCAGCATCACCACACAATGTAACCAGCCCATAAAATACATTTTGCCTTAAAAGTTTTCAACTAACTATGAAGAAAAATGCATGGAGAATAACCTCCTTTCCAAGTTGTTTGAAACTACAATATTAGAAAGAAAGTCAGATCTTACATTTTGGTGACTTTTAATTCATTTGTGAGCAAATACTGGTGACATCACATTTTGAATACCTCAATGACTCAGAAAGATGATACTTTTTTTCTAACTCTATTGACCTAATTGGTCATAAGAGGCTAGTTTTGCTAGAAAGGGAGAGTTGGGGCAGGGGTAGGTAAGGGAAGAAGATTGAAGGGGAACCACATTGTGAATTCTTCAGAAGTGCAGCAGCCTCCATAGTTGTTTCAGCAATTGGGACGCTGGGATAGATGAGTTCCCAGCAAACCCAGGAAGACCTCGTTCTCAGAGATACTCATGTCCAGTGGATGAAATCTCAGCTGGTGACACAGAAGTAGAAGTGTCAAGACATTAAAAGGTCTTGCAGGATAAAGAATATATGATTAATATACTCAGCAGCATGCAGGTGCCTCACCAGAGGGGCTATCTCAGCACTGAGAGGCTTTATAATTGTAGTGGTCTGAAAATGTGCCCAAAATGCTGAGATGTAAATGTGAGCAATATCGAGAAGCCCTCACTTAGCAGAGCAGTGAGATATAAAGACTGACCATGGGCTCAGAGGCAGGGGCCCAGCAGCACCTAGAATCCTTGGCAGAATGCTGGATCCTGGGCATAGTGGTGCAGGCCTGTTCATCAATGCTCCATCTGTGGGCAATGACTTAGACTCAGGGCCTGAGGCTGAGGGCCTAAAGCTGTGTGCCCTGTGACCATCAAGAGACACCTCCTGGCTGGAGCCTGGAGTATTGGCTCCTAAGCCCCCAGTTACAGAGGGCAAGGACCATGGCCACGTCTGTCAGTTGAGGGGTTCAGACCAGGGTTGGTATAGCTGGGGTGGGCAGTGGGTCCAGGCTAAGTTCGTGGGCTGGGAAGCATCACTGCAGGATGGAAAGGCCATCGGAACACCAGGCACAAGGGTAAGGCAATGAGAACCACAGCCCGAGGCCATAGGTTGTGTGGGTGATGACCCTGTTGACATGGGTGGTGGCTGGGGCCAGGCTAGTCCTCTCCAGCACTTGGATCTTTCACCAGGTGGGCATCTCCAGGCTGGCATGTGCCCTGGACTCCATGGGTTCTGCAACTGCCCCAAATGACTGTGTTTCCACAGGTCATAGCACTTGGGTTACAGGATGCCCACAGTGGCTTTCCCACCACTGCACTGAGACTCCACTTTGCCTGAATTGATCTATTCCATGGTGGCAAAATTCATGGCCTCCTGGAAGTTGAAGCCATGGTTGAAGCCAGCATGGTAACCATAAAGAAACCATTTAGAAGTTTAACCTCCTCCTTGAGTTTTCCCCACATTCAGCCTTATCAACTGCAACCACAACAAAATAAGTTTTGTCTCTTCCCTTCCATCAATTATAGTTCTAAAAATATTTTCAGTGGTTAATAGTGCAAATTCCATAAATTATTGACTGAAGTGCCTCAAATACCTCACATTAAGGAAAATGGTGGCTTGGGTCTAAAATATCTCACTATTAGATAAACAATTTTGTATTTTATTTTATGAAAGGGTTCATTGCTTCCTTGTGAGAGCAAACCAAGACTGACTGTTGAATTTTATCAAATGACTATCAGCATCTATAAACATAATCATATAACTTCTGGATATATTTACAAGATAAGTTATATTTCCAGATTTCCTTGCTTTAAACTATTGTTACCTTCCTGCAATAAATCCCATGTAGTCATCATATGTTACTCTTTTAACGTATTTAGATTCTCTTAGCTAATATTTAAGTAAAAATTTTTACATTGATGTTCCTCAATAAGTTTTGTCCATAATTTTCTCTCATTCTGCAATTCATCAGGATTTTCTGTCAATGATGTATTTATTTTAAAATGTGAATTTTTTTTCTCATTTTAAAGGCCTAGGTATACTAGAAATGAAGATGTCACACAATTCCTCTGCAAGTTTGTCTAATCCTTGTCATTTTTGAATAGGCAGATCTTCTGCTCTTTCTATATTTCAGACACAGAAATTTAGTCTTAAATTTTTTGTGTCTAGTAAGTTAATTTTTCTAACAAAAAATCCATATTATTGGTGCTTTGTGTTGATTTAGTATACATTTTACAGTTATTCTAACTCATTAATTTCTGTGTATACATGTATCAATTCCTTCCAACTACTTTCAGTTTATCTTTTCCTAACTTGTACATTAGAAGTTTAATCCAGTTACTTTCATTATTTGAATATGATGGAGAAAATACTTAAGGCTGCAGATTTTCCTCAGCACTATTGTAAATGAATCTCATATATTTCTTTATGTATTTTATTAAGTTTTACATCTAGAAACACTCCAATAATGCTATTGTGTCCCAAGCATTGATGTTAACAAATTGCATATATTCATAGAACTGTCAACTACACACATGAGGTAGATGCTATCTTCATTTTATGTTGAGGAAACTGAGTCATAAGGTTAAGTAATTTTCAAGGTCATACAAGCTGATAAGAGAAACTTGGGAACAAAATCAGGCTTTCTTGGTGCAGAGTTTATGCATGTAATAGATATTTATTGTTTTGTGAAAATTCAGCATTTTTGGCACTTGAAGAGAGGAAGTATTTTCTATCATCTAGTATGTCAATACTACCTTATTGTTAATGTAGTTTAAATTTTCCATATCCTTATATTTCTCCATTTTTTTCTGCCTTGGATGAGTGACTATTTCATTCACACATTGCTGTAAAGAAATGCCTGAAGGCTGGGTGTGGTGCCTCACGGCTGTAATCCCAGCACTTTGGGAGGCTGAGGCAGGTGGATCACTTGAGGTCAGAAGTTTGATACCAGCCTGGCCAACATGATTAAACCCCATCTGCACTAAAAATAGAAAAATTAGCTGGGTGTGGTGGCAGGCACCAGTAATCCCAGCTACTCAGTAGGCTGAGGCAGGAGAATCGATTGAACCCAGAAGGCAGAGGTTGCAGTGAGCTAAGATTGAGCCATTGCACTCCAGCCTGGGCAAGAGTGAAACTACATCGAAAAAAAAAATCCCTGAAATTGGGTAATTTATAAAGATAAGAGTTTTATTTGGCTTATGGTTCTGCAGGCTGTGCAGGGAGCATAGGAGCTTCTGCTTCTGGGAAAGCCTCTGGAAATTTACAATCATGATGAAACGGGAAACAGGCACATCATAAATAGCTGGAGCAGGAGGAAGAGAGAGGGGGAAGGTCGTACACACTTTTAAACAACCAGATCCTCCTAGAACTGTATCACAAGAATAGCACTATGGAGATAGTGCTAAATCATTCATGACAAACCACCCCCATGATCCAGTCATCTCCCACCAGGCCCCACCTCCAACATTAGAGATTAAAATTTCACATGAGATTTGGGCAGAAACACATATCCAAACCATACTGGTGACTTAAATGTTCCTATTTTTAATCTGTTTCTTTAAACTTGTCTTTTATCTACTATAATTTCTACTATATCGAACTTGAATATTGATGACTGCTGTAATTTCATTGTGAAATTTAGTATTTTGCATTGTGAAGATCCATGCTATGTACCTTTGGTCTCAATTCAAGTTTGCCTGATATTAAGATCTGTAAATCTACTTTTATGTTTGTTCTTTGCTTGGTATAGTTTCCCCATTCTTTTATCTCAATCACTTTTCTAAATCACTTTCTTTTTGATATATCTATTTTATATTATTCTAATTTAAAAAACATGCACTAAGACTTTTATTTTCTTTGGAGATATACATTAGAGACAGCAAATTTAGTTAACATCAGTATAGTTACAAAATACCTCTGAAGCCATAACTGGCTAAGTAACTCAGTTGGTCAAAAGGTCTAGTTTGTACATGAGCAGTGGACGGTGGCCTAGGATAAAGGGCATGTTGCAATTGAAGGATTGTGGGAAGCCCTGAACCTCACTGGGGTTGTAGCAATGTCCAGTGGAATCCAGAGTCAGAGACACAGAGGACCAGATGAGAAGTAAAAATGAGAGGTTCAGTCAGATTCTCAGCATCATCCAATGTGGGCCCAAATTACCATGGAATCTGGACCCATAGCACTATAAGGGAGGTATCCTAAGGGGGACATCAGAAACAAGTGCTGTCCATGGCATCTGGCCATGGTGAAGGCCACAGGCAAATATGTGGAGTAGACAGAGAATCCCTGAGAGGTACTACAACATCCTATGGCAACCTTTGGGGAGGGGACTTCAGTGGCCTCTGCGAGCCCTGGTTGTCACAGTTGGAGACAGCATCTGGGGGCCTTGGAAATGTGTCAGTTACTGCAGGTAAAGAATCTTCACTGAGGAGAGACCCAGGCTACAATTGTCCTTGGCAGGAATCTTCTCTGATCCTGGGGTTGGAATAAGAGAGACACTGACATTTGTCACCATATTCCATAGCCATGGATCCAGAGGATTGATCATGTATTGGAGGAAAATATCCCTAAACTCAGTGTCTTTAGCCCCAGCAGATGAGTCAGGAGCCCAGGAGATTCTGGAAAACTTAGTTGGAGTCAGAACCCTAGAGCCGTAAAAGTGGTCCATTGTTACAACCTTGCCCATGTTCACCAGGCAAGTGTCCCTGGTGAACTTAATCAGTTCCAGTCCCCACCAGTGTCCCTGGAAAACTTAAAGGCACAATGACATTGGGAGGAGTCATGCAGACAACATCAGGGAGATTACTAGTAGTGCTGTTGAGGGATAGCAGGCACGGGCCAGGGTGCATGGTTTCATCACGATCCAGTGGGGGCCCCAGGAGTTGAAGATCAGGGACACAGCAGCAGCCAGAAGCCTTGGCAAGATGCGGAAGGCCACCACTCAAAGGGACAGATTTGTCATCAAATCATTGGCAAGCGGGAGCTGAGGCCTGTGGCCTTGAGCTCTACTCCTTGTACCCATTAAAAGGCGCCTCTTGGATGCAGGCTGAACAGTTGGCTCCTCAGTCCCCAGTTCTCGAGTACAACAACCATGACCACGACCACGACTGCAACCTCGACCTCGACCTTGACCGCGACCACGACCACGACCACGACCAGAACCCCAGCTTCCAGTGGAAGGGAGAAGAACCCTGGCTGACATCCCCAGAGTAAGTGACTGGGTCTGGGTATGATATGCAGAGCTTTGGAATGCGGATCCAGGCACAGCATCAGTGCCACAGCCTTTTGGGTTGTAACAGTGCCTTGGGGACACAGGCTGTGTGGGACATTGGGCTGTGAGGTTTGGGAGAAGCCTCAGGCCCAGAGCAGCTCTTCTAAGTACTATATCATCTCTCCAGTTGCTCAGCTCTTGGCTTTCTGCAACCCTGGGCTCTGTGTGATCCACAATGGCCAAGTCTTGCCTGTGTTTCCAGAGCTCATAACTCTCGGGTTGCACGATGCGCACAAAGGGGTCCATGGAAAAGGTCACTGTCGACTCCCCACAGCTACACTGAGAGGCCATTTTGCCATAATCAATCCATCGTGGAGTGGCAAAATTAATGGCTTCTGCGCAGTTGAAGCCGTGATTGAAGCCAGCATGGTAGCCATAGGGAAAGGTCACCATGAACTCTCCAGCCTCCTGAGTCATGCGATTGAAGGGAATCCCATTTTCCTTGAGAACTGTAGGCGAGATGAGGGCCACCTTGTGCCGCAGGAAGGCCTCACAGCCCCGAGAAATGTCCGGGAAGAGCTCCCTGGCCAGGCATTCCAGGCGCTGACCATGTTCTGGGGGCACCACGTACCAAGTTTTGGGCTCCCCAAAGTGCAGGTAGTTGATGCTGTAAAGGTCCATGTCCTCCGTGTGCCAAGCAAACGTGGTCTTCCACATGCCAAAGTACAGGTAGGGTGTGTTGACACCCTCGATGACAACCCCACATTCCTGCTCCAACAGGTCCAGAATTGTTCCCAGGTGTCCTAGGTTCCATTGTTTAGTGCTTTCTTCAAATAAGGAGCTGCTGATATCAGCACCATAAATTGGTGGATTACCGGGATGGCTCTTCCAGTATTGTTGCTCCAAATCTGCAAAATTCTGGTGTGGTGGAGTCTGATATTTTTTACTGTTTGCCAAGCGGCGATACTGCCCCACCCTCATGGCTTTCTTCTTTTTATGGTATTGAGTAAACACACCTCCCTGCCCAGAGGTCACCTGCTGGAGGGGAGTGGCTATTAAGATGTCTTCGATATCATCATACATCTGTCTGGCTTTCCATTCCTTGGGTGGAATTACCTTGGCAAGGCCAGCTTGATGTGCGCCTTGGGACTCCATGTAAGCAACATATTTGTTGAAATCTGTAAATTCTTCCATGGTTGGGTAAAACGTCATGATGGTATGACTTGTGTTCTGGGGACTGGAGTGCACAGACTTCATGGCTGCACACAAGAAGCAGCTGACTCCCAAGTTCTTCGGTGTCCTCTAGATGCCTGAGAGTTCTGGGGAGTAATTTCTTTTCTCCCCTTTGTTTTTCAAAATACTTTGGTTTATCTGTGAGACAGTAATTCACACTTGGACTTTTGAACAAGTGAGATCTTTCACAGGCTTTCTGACTCCCCAGGGGGACTCCACTCTAGTCAGTATACTTTTTTCTGAAGAAGTAGAGTATGTCCCAGCTCTGTGAGTTTCCTCAGTTGGGGGTGTCACTGTGAGGCTTCTCCTGATTCTCAGGCTTGGGTGCACTAGTAGCAGCTAGTGTCCCACTGTACCTGGGGGTCTCTTCTAGGAAGTCGAAACAATACACCTAAACAACAACAACAAAAGATACAGAATATTCATATTTTTAAAATAAGTATATAACCAGACAAAAGAAATATTCAGCTAGCATTAAGCTAAGCTAAAACATATGCTAACATCAGGATATGTTAACATTGTCAGGCCTCTGAGCCCAAGCTAAGCCATCATATCCCCAGTGACCTGCACATACACATCCAGATGGCCTGAAGCAACTGAAGATCCACAAAAGAAGTGAAAATAGCCTTAACTGATGACATTCCACCATTGTGATTTGTTTCTGCCCCACCCTAACTGATCAATGTACTTTGTAATCTCCCCCACCCTTACGAAGTTTCTTTATAATCTCCCCCACCCTTAAGAAGTTTCTTTGTAATTCCCCCAACCCTCTAGAATTTACTTTGTGAGATCCACCCCCTGCCCCCAAAACATTGCTCTTAACTCCACCACCTATCCCAAAACCTGTAAGAACTAATGATAATATCACCACCCTTTGCTGACTCTCTTTTTGGACTTAGCCCGCCTGCACCCAGGAGAAATAAACAGCCTTGTTGCTCACACAAAGCCTCTTTGGGGGTCTCTTTTCACACGGACACGTGAGACATTTCATGCCGAAGACCTGGGTCAGTGGGACTCCTTCGGGAGACCAGTCCCTTGTCCTCACCCTCACTCTGTGAAGAGATCCACATACGACCTCCAGTCCTCAGACCAACCAGCCCAAGGAACATCTCACTGATTTTAAATCGGGCAAGCAGCCTCTTTTTACTCTCTTCTCCAACCTCTCTCACTATCCCTTAAGCTCTTTCTCCTTTCAATCTTGGCGCCACCCTTCAATCTCTCTCTTCTCTTAATTTTAATTCCTTTTATTTTCTGGTAGAGACAAAGGAGACACATTTTATCCGTGGACCCAAAACTCCGGCGCCGGTCACGGACTTGGGAAGCAGCCTTCCCTTGGTGTTTAATCATTGTGGGGATGTGTCTCTGATTATTCACCCATGTTCCATTGGTGTCTGATCTCCGCATTCACCCACATTCCCTTGATGGCAAATCAACTGTGGGGACAGCTGCTTTGGCTGCTCCCCTATGTTGCAGCTCAGGGCTGCTCCCCACCCCCCTTCTCCGTGTCTCTACCCTTATTTTTTAAATTTGCCTCCTTCACTATGGGCAACCTTCCACCCTCCATTCCTCCTTCTTCTCCCTCAGCCTGTGTTCTCAAGAACTTAAAACCTCTTCAACTCTCACCTGACCCAAAATCTAAGCATCTTATTTTCTTCTGCAACACCGCCTGGCCCCAATACAAACTCGACAATGGTTCTAAATGGCCAGAAAATGGCACTTTTGATTTCTCCATCCTACGAGACCTAGACAATTTTTGTCGAAAAATGGGCAAAAATGGTCTGAGGTGCCTGACATCCAGGCATTCTTTTATACATTGGTCCCTCCCTAGTCTCTGCTCCCAAAGAGACTTGTCCCAAATCTTTTTTCTTTCTCTCCTGCCTGTTCCTTCAGTCTCCACCCCAAGCTCTGAGTCCTTTGAATCCTTCTTTTCTACAGACTCATCTGACCTCTCCCCTCCTCCCCAGGCTGCTCCTTGCCAGGCCAAGCCAAGTCCCAATTCTTCCTCAGCCTCTGCTCCCCCACCCTATAATCCTGTTTCCCTTGCCTCCATAACTGTTGTGGGTATTGACAGCCAAGCTTCTAAACCTCTTAAAACTCCCCAACTCTGGTGCCAACTTGGACAACATTCTTTAATGCACTCATTTTTAGTTATCCCCACCGGCCCAGCTCCCTTATTAGGTCGAGACATTTTAACTAAATTATCTGCTTCCCTGACTATTCCTGGGCTACAGCCACACCTCATTGCTGCCTTTTCCCTCAGTTCAAAGCCTCCTTCGCATCCTCCCCCTGTATCTCCCCACCTTAACCCACAAGTATGGGATACCTCTACTGCCTCCTTGTCAACCGATCATGCACCCCTTACCATCTCATTAAAACCTAATCACCCTTACCCCGCTCAACGAACGCCAATATCCCATCCCGCAGCAGGCTTTAAAAGGATTAAAGCCTGTTATCACTTGCCTGTTACAGCATGGCCTTTTAAAGCCTATAAACTCTCCTTACAATTCCCCCATTTTACCTGTCCAAAAACCGGACTAGTCTTACAGGTTAGTTCAGGATCTGTGCCTTGTCAACCAAATTGTTTTGCCTATCTACCCCATGGTGCCAAACCCATATACTCTCCTGTCCTAAATAACTCTCTCCACAACCCATTATTCTGTTCTGGATCTCAAACATGCTTTCTTTACTATTCCTTTTCACCCTTCATCCCAGCCTCTCTTCGCTTTCACTTGGACTGACCCTGACACCCATCAGGCTCAGCAAGTTACCTGGGCTGTACTGCCACAAGGCTTCACAGACAGCCCCCATTACTTCAGTCAAGCCCAAATTTCTTCCTCATCTGTTACCTATCTCGGCATAATTCTCAGGAAAACACACATGCTCTCCCTCCTCATTGTGTCCGGCTAATCTCCCAAACCCCAATCCCTTCTACAAAACAACAACTCCTTTCCTTCCTCGGCATGGTTAGGTACTTCCACCTTTGGATACCTAGCTTTACCATCCTGACTAAACCATGATATAAACTCACAAAAGCAAACCTAGCTGATCCCACAGATCCTAAATCCTTTCGCCACTCCTTTCTGTTCCTTAAAAACAGCCCTAGAAGCTGCCCCCACACTAGCTCTCCCTAACTCATCCCAACCCTTTTCATTACACACAGCCAAAGTGCAGGGCTGTGCGGTCGGAGTTCTTACACAAGAGCCAGGATCGCACCCTGTAGCCTTCTGTCCAAACAACTTGACCTTACTGTTTTAGCCTAGCCCTCATGTCTGCGTGTGGTGGCTGCTGCTGCCCTAATACTTTTAGAGGCCCTCAAAATCACAAACTATGCTCAACTCACTCCCTACAGTTCTCATAACTTCCAAAATCTATTTTCTTCCTCACACCTGACACATATACTTTCTGCTCCCCAGCTCCTTCGGCTGTACTCACTCTTTGTTGAGTCTCCCACAATTACCATTGTTCCTGGCCGGGACTTCAATCCAGCCTCCCACATTATTCTGGATACCACATCTGACCCCCATGACTGTATCTCTCTGATCCACCTGGCATTCACTCTATTTCCCCATATTTCCTTCTTTCCTGTTCCTCACCCTAATCACACTTCGTTTATTGATGGCAGTTCCACCAGGCCTAATCGCCACACACCAGCAAAGGCAGGCTATGCTTATAGTATCTTCCACATCTATCATTGAGGCTACTGCTCTGCCCCCCTCCACTACCTCTTAGCAAGCTGAACTCATTGCCTTAACTCGAGCCCTCACTCTTGCAAAGGAATTACACGTCAATATTTATACTGACTCTAAATATGCCTTCCATATCCTGCACCACCATGCTATTATATGGGCTGAAAGAGGTTTCCTCACTATGCAAGGGTCCTCCATCATTAATGCCTCCTTAATAAAAACTCTTCTCAAGGCCTAGCATTCCAACTTCTATCCCTCACGGCAGTTTTTCTCCTTCTTATCTGGCCACTCCCACCTACTCCCCCACTAAAACTTCCACCTATCAATCTCTTCCTACACAAAGCAAATGGTTCTTAGACCAAGGAAAATATCTCCTTCCAGCCTCACAGGCCCATTCTATTCTGTTGTCATTTCATAACCTCTTCCATGTAGGTTACAAGCCGCTAGCCCATCTCTTAGAACCTCTCATTTCCTTTCCATCGTGGAAATCTGTCCTCAAGGAAATAACTTCTCAGTGTTCCATCTGCTGTTCTACTACTCCTCAGGGAGTGTTCAGGCCCCCTCCCTTCCCTACACATCAAGCTCGAGGATTTGCCCCCACCTAGGACCGGCAAATTAGCTTTACTCAATGTGCCCCGAGTCAGATAACTAAAATACCTCTTAGTCTAGGTAGACACTTTCACTGGATAGGTAGAGGCCTTTCCTACAGGGTCTGAGAAGGCCACCACAGTCATTTCTTCCCTTCTATAAGACATAATTCCTCAGTTTAGCCTTCCCACCTCTATACAGTCTGATAACAGACCAGCCTTTATTAGTCAAATCAGCCAAGCAGTTTTTCAGGCTCTTGGTATTCAGTGAAACCTTTATATCCCTTACAGTCCTCAGTCTTCAGGAAAGGTAGAACGGACTAATGGTCTTTTAAAAACACACCTCACCAAGCTCAGCCACCAACTTAAAAAGGACTGGACAATACTTTTACCTCTTGCCCTTCTCAGAATTAGAGCCTATCCTCAAGATGCTACAGGGTACAGTCCATTTGAACTTTTATATGGATGCACTTTCTTGCTCAGCCCCAACCTCGTCCCAGACACCAGTCCTCTAGGAAACTATCTTCCAGTCCTCCAGCAGGCTAGACAGGAAATTCGCCAGGCTGCTAATCTTCTCTTGCCTACTCCAGATTCCCAGCCATATGAAGACACCCTAGCTGGACGATCAGTTCTTGTTAAGAATCTGACCCCTCAAACTCTACAACCTTGATGGACTGGACCCTACTTAGTCATCTATAGTACCCCAACTGCCGTCCACCTGCAGGATCCTCCCCACTGGGTTCACCGTTCCAGGATAAAGCTGTGTCTGTCGGACAGCCAGCCTAATCTCTCCTCTTCCTCCCGGAAGTCACAAGTACTCTCCCCTACTTCCCTTAAACTCACTCGCATTTCTGAAGACAGTAATAACCCTTATGAGCTTAATACATCCCTTCATTCTATTAGGTCTGTTCATCCTTACCCTACTTTTTACAACAGGGCTTTACGCAGTCACCCCCACTACTTGGACTGAGCCCCAAAAACTAGTCATCCCTACTATCTTCTGTCTAGTCATACTCCTATTCACTGTTCTCAACTACTCATAAATGCCCTACTCTTGTTTACACTGCTGGTTTACACTGTTTCTCCAAGCCATCACAGCTGATATCTCCTGGTGCTATCCCCAAACCGCCACTCTTAACTCCTTCTTAAAGTAAATAAATCTTTGCTGGCAGGGCTATGCTGAACCTCCTTGGGCACTCTCTAATTGGATGTCCTGGGTCCTCCCAATTCTTAGTCCTTTAATACCTGTTTTTCTCCTTCTCTTATTTGGACCTTGTGTCTTCTGTTTAGTTTCTCAATTCATAAAAAACTGCATCCAGACCATCACCAATCATTCTATATAACAAATGCTCCTTCTAACAACCCCACAATATCACCCCTTACCCCAATATCTTTCTTCAGTTTAATCTCTCCCACTCTAGGTTCCCACGCCATCCCTAATCCTGCTCGAAGCAGGCCTGAGAAACATCTCCCATTATCTCTCCATGCCACCCCCAAAAATTTTCACCGTCCCAACACTTTCCCACTATTTTGTTTTATTTTTCTTATTATCAGAAGACAGGAATTTCAGGCCTCTGAGCCCAAGCTAAGCCATCATATCCCCAGTGACCTGCACATACACATCCAGATGGCCTGAAGCAACTGAAGATCCACAAAAGTGAAAATAGTCTTAACTAATGACATTCCACCATTGTGATTTGTTTCTGCCCCACCCTAATTGATCAATGTACTTTGTAATCTCCCCCACCCTTGAGAATGTACTTTCTGAGATCCACCCCCTGCCCCCAAAACATTGCTCTTAACTCCACCGCCTATCCCAAAACCTATAAGAACTAATGATAATTCCACCACCCTTTGCTGATTCTCTTTTCGGACTCAGCCCACCTGCATCCAGGTGAAATAAACAGCCTTGTTGCTCACACAAAGCCTGTTTGGGGGTCTCTTCACACGGTCACATGAGACAAACATCAGGTCAAATCATAAAACAGAAAAAGAGCAGCATCAAACTAAAATGAAAAATGATCAAGTTTGAAAATGAATAAATTGAGCACTCCAAGAAACTGGATGCATTAACATCAATAGAAACAATGAAAATAAATTCATAAGAAGAAACCATTGCAAAAGGAAACAGAACACCCAACAGGAATGACAAAGAATGAAAACTGAGTTTTCAAAAAACATGATGAGAAGTAAAAAGCCATAGGCATGAAGATAAATGAAAGTACAAACAAAAACACATTGAGGTAAGAAACAAGCAGCATAGCTAAAAATCTGGTGGAGATGTTTTACAATATTTAACAAAATCTTAGAACAAATTGATGATAATAAGGTTCTCAGTAGGACAAATATCCAAAAGTGCCCCGACAGAGAAATAAAACGACCTACCTTCCGTCAAAAACTCACAATTCCATATGAAAATACTTCAGGACCCAAAGAGAAGGTTTCCTGTTGGTAGCTAAACTCCAAATAAAGCCCCAAGTTCCAAAGACCCTGGCTTTATACCTGGGCAACACCCTAACCCAATCAGGGCCCAGCTAATGTAATCACTGGGCTTGGTCCAGATTAGGCATCCCACCCGTCCAAGCCCCTCCCTTTCATTTTGCATTTTAAACCAATCTGAAAACGAAGCTAAGTAGTTAAAAATCAAGGAATGGAAAAAGGCAACCCTGACAAATACCAAACAAAAGAAAACTAAAGCAGCTATGTTAATATCCAATGTAGTTATAGAATTAAAAAGGCACATTTTACAGTTATTGAATAGAAAAATTCTCCAGAATAGTACAGTGATGAACTTTATGACCCTACGCATAGCACTGACACATGGAAAGCCAGGACTGAGAGTTGTTGTAAAGTCAGACAGTAAAATATGCAATTGTGATGTCGTTTTTAATTTTTTTAACATTATTCTTTCAGAAACCAATAGAGCAGAGTAGAAAATTAATAATGTTATAATAATATGTACAAGCTTAAGAACTTTGAGGAACAAAATTGCAACAATTAAAAAGCAAATGGAAAATGCTTCTCAGTACACAAGAAACATTTATAATAGATAAATTTACCAATACAGGACTACAAAGTAAATATCAAATTAAAATCCCATAGAATGCATATACAGAAAACAATCTTGACCAAAATGAAATGAAATTGAAAGTCAACAATACAAAAGCTGAATTCAACCATATTTATTTGAAAATTTATATTCACATTTCTAAAATCCTATTGATCTTCAGGTTGCACTCAAGCAGCGAGTAAAAATGAAACAAAACAAAAATATGCAAAAGAAAATGAAATATTAAAATGATCATGGATAAATAAGCAAAAGGGAAAATGTATACTGAAATAGAAATGATTAATAAAACTAAAATCTGATACTTTTAAATAAAAAATAAGTAGCAGTATTGATAACAAAGCACTTGCTAGGCCTAGGCAAGTGATACACAGACAAAGCCCAAAGCATTAGCAGTAGTGAAAAATAAAAACTTGGCAAATACACACAGTCAAAAATGGGGTTACTTTGAGGGGCACAAGGAAAACAACTTCCAATGGCCAAATCTCCAAGCCGAGCAAGAAAATATATAAATTGAATTATAACCCAAGCATGAGATAAATATGAGTTCATACTGATATAAATTAAAAAATAAATTAACAAATAGCTGAGAAGTGACAAAATTCTTTTTCATAAGAATTCTAAATGAATTAGACCAGGCACAATTAGGCTGGGCGAGGTGGCTCATGCCTGTAATCCTAGCACTTTGGGAGGACGAGATATCGGCTTCCAGAGATTGGAATGACTTGAGGTCAGGAGTTCGAGGCCAGCCTGGCCAATATGGTGAAACCACATCTCTAATAAATATACAAAAATTAGCCGGGCATGGTGGCACATGCCTGTAATCCCAGCTACTCAGGAGGCTGAGGCTGAGGCAAGAGATCACTGGAAGAGGTTGCAGTGAGCTGAGATTGTGCCATTGCACCCCAGCCTGGGTGACAGAGTGAGACTGTCTCAAAAATTCTAAATGGATTAAATTAACTAAAATTGAGAGCCTTACTAAAATTCTGTGGGGACAATTAAGGAAGGCTAGTATTAAGGGGAGGGGTGGCTTGCTATAATTTTAATTTACAAAATATATGTGAGTTTGTCCATTTCTGTGCATTTTCTTCTTTTTTTTTTCTTTTCTAAGAGTCGTGCTCTGTCACCCAGGCTGGAGTGCAGTGGTGTGATCTCAGCTCACTGCAACCTCTGCCTTCTAGGTTCAAGCAATTCTTCTGCCTCAGCCTCCCAAGTAGCTGGGACTACAAGCGTGCACCATGACGCCCAGCTAATTTTTGTATTTTTAGTGGAGATGGGATTTCACCATGTTGATCAGGCTGGTCTCAAACTCCTGACCTCAAGTGATCTGCCCACCTCGGCCTCCCAAAGTGCTGGGATTACAGGCATGAGCCACCGCGCCTGGCCACTGCTGTGCATTTTCAATGTTAACATAAATCTAAGCAACTGTCACTCTCACTCGTGTTATTTAGATGGTCTAACTGCTTCTTCTGCCTACACACTCTCCACAGAGCAACGAAGCTGATTATTTAAATGTATAAATCACATTTTGTCAACTGCTGTTTAAAACTTCCAGTGCCTTCTCATTTCAAGTTGAACACACACCAAATAATGTACTTCACATGAGACTCAGGGCCCTACATGCTTTGCCCCCTGTCTCTCCCTCTCTCCCTCTTTCTGTCTATGCCCCTGTCTATGCCCCAGGCACAGATGAGCTTCTTTGTATTCCTGGAAAAACAAAATCACTAAGTTCCATGGTAGGTCTGTTGCTCTTGCTGTTCCCTGAAGGTGGGAAACTCTACCCTGGACCTCCCAATTTTGTCAGTTTGATCCCAAAAAGGTTTCTTGTTTTGTGAAGCCTTCCAGGACCTGCAATTCCATCAGCCCCTCCCTATTCTGCTCTGTCATCCAGTCCTGCTTTAAGTTTCTGCACAGCACACATTCCTGATTGAAACTGTCTTGTTCACTTACTGGGGACTTGTTTATTGGGCTGAGTCAATGAATTAACAATATCAAATAGACCTATAGCTTTGAAACGCCAGTGGAGTTTGGCTGTTTTGGCTTATGTTTCCCTCTTATCTAAACTTGCTCAACAGAGAATTTTAAACTTTCAGGGAAAGTGCATCTTTATATTTTCAGAGTTTTCGAATCAATTTCTAGTTTTATTTCGTGGTAATTATACTGCATGTTCTCACTTATAAGTGGGAGCTAAATTATGAGAACTCATAGACACAAAGAAGGGAACAACAGACCCTGGGGTCTACTTGAGGGTGGAGGGTGTAGGAAGAGGGAGAGGAGCAAATATATATATATATATATATATATATATATATACACACACACACATATACATATACATATATATACACACATATATATATACATATATACACACACATATATATACATATATATATACACACATATATATATAATATAGTACTAAGCTTAGTACCTAGGTGTTTAAATAATCTGTACAACAGATTATTTGTACAACAAACCCCCATAACATGAGTTTACCTATATAAAAAAGCTGCACATGTACCCTTGAACCTAAAATGAAAGTTTTGTTTTTTTTTCTAAAAAGAATGTTTGGCCAGGTGCGGTGGCTCATGCCTGTAATCCCAGCACTCTGGGGGTTCAAGACAGGCAGATCACCTGAGGTCAGGAGTTCGAGACCAGCCTGGGCAACATGGCGAAATTCCATCTCTGCTAAAAATACAAAAATTAGCTGGCCACAGTGGCACGCACCTGTAGTCCCAGCATTTTGGGAGGCCAAGATGGGCAGATCACCTGAAGTCAGGAGTTCGAGACCAGCCTGGCCAACATGGTGAAACTCTATTTGTTCTAAAACTACAAAAAATTAACTGGGCGTGGTGGCACATGGCTGTAATCCCAGCTACTCACTCGGGAGCCTGAGGCAGGAGAATTGCTTGAACCGAGAGGCAGAAGTTGCAGTGAGCTGAGATTGTACCACTGCACTCCAGCCTGGGTGACAGAACGAGATCCTGTCTCAAAAAATATATATATTTTCTTATTCTTTTGAAATTATAAGTTATTCATGTTTTCTTTTCACCCTAATATATTGTCGAATTTTGTGAATTATCCATTGGTACTTGAAAATAAGGGGATATTCTCTATTACTGGGTACATAATTCTACCTTATTGTTAATGTTGTTTGTTTTCTATATCCCTATATTTGTCCTTTTTTTCTGTCTTCAATATAGTAAAGTTACTTAAATTCTTCTGTTTTAAAAGTACTACTCAAACTTGTCTTCTAGAAACTGCAATTTATACTTAATGAAACTCACATGGGTTCTAGGCTGGATCTCAAATTTCTGGCCTAAATCTGCACCATAAAAAGGAGAGCCCTATACCATAAAAGAGAAAAGAAATAATACTTTACCAGAACTTTCTTTTCCAACTGTGGTAAATTCCACTTTGGACCCTGCAGCCCATGCCCGCCCCTCCTGTTTTCCCCCTAGAAAGACAAGCCCAGCACGGAAAGCTCCGTGGGTAACCGTCTCCCAAGCACTGCTCGAGCCCAGCACAGGGGCCTGGGACACCCACCTCTGGATTCTCTGTGCAAGCGCTCACCCTATGTGGATTCAGTCAGGACTTTGGCAGCCTCTGAGACCAGAAGGCCAGGAAGAAGGAAGCCCACTAGAAGCAGTGCCCACTACCCACCCATGCTCACTCTGACAGAAGCACACAAGCTTTGCACTGCCCGTCTTGTGCCAGGTAAAGGGATCCCGTGAGCTTCAGTGCATGTACAGTGCTGGCTGTGAGTTTGGCAAGAGCTTCCTGGCTTCACACAGCCACCTGGTCACCATGTCCAGCTTCCCACAGAGCCATGTTGTGCCCATAGTGAGTTACTGCCAGCAGGAATAAAAAGATGTGGAGCACAACTCTCCCCAAGCTCTGCAGATTATGTGAAGACTGAAAACGCTGTTTCAAAGCCAAGGAGACATCCGTGATAAGGGGATACTGAGAGAAACTTTAGACTCCTAAACCTGGGACTTAGGAGAGATCCATGAATTCCCTGAAATAGTAGTAGATGCTGGTGTGCATATATTTGGTAGAGAAGTACAAGGTATGCAGCGTCAGTAGTCTCTTAAAATTCAGGAGAAGTGACACAAGTTTTAATCTAAAATTTTAATTAAATTTAATTACAATTTTTGAATTTCAGATGACATTAAAAACTGATTTACTGCAGGTATTTAATCAGATCTCCAATCAAGGCAGACGCACAGGGGTATTAATGATGATCAATGAAGAATGTGTAACCTACTCTAAAAGGTGATTAAATGGTTTTACCAGGGCCACATGAAGATATGTTTACACCAGTGTTCATAACAGCACCATGCACAGAGCCAAAAGGTGGAAACCACGTAAGTGTTCATCAGTGGAAGAACTGATCAACAAAATGTGGTATATACATACAGTGGAATATTATTCAGCCTTGAAAAGGAAGGAAATCTGACACATGCTGCAACGTAGTTGAACCTGGAGGACATCATGTTAAGTCAAATAAGCTAGACATGAAAGGACAAATATTGTATCATTGCACTTACATGAGGTACCTAAAATACTGAAATTATTAGAGAAATAAAACAAGGGATACCAGCAGCCGGGGCAGGCTATAATGAGGTGTTACTGTTTAATGGGTAGAGTCCTAGTCTGTGATGATGAAAACGTTCTGGAGATAGAAGGTGGTGATGGTTGTACAACAATGGGAATGTCCTTAAAGCAGCTAAACTATACACTTAAAATGGTGAAAATTGTAATTTATACATGTATACTATACCAAAACAAAAATAATTAAAAATTTAATGGAAGAAAAAGTTGCATGGCTATTTATAAAGGCTGTATTTTCATTGTGAAATTTAGCCTCTAGTATTATAGTCCTTCTATGTCCCTTTGGTCTACATTTGTTTGACATTAAGATCTACCACCTCTGTTTTCTTTTGCTTTTGCATTTTCCTTGGTACAGTTTCCCCCATTCTTTTAGTTTTCAATTTTTCTGAATCACTTAGTTTTAGATATATCTCTTTTATAATTGTGATTTTAAAATATGTTTTCAGGATTTTCCTTTTTTTACATGTCAGATACACACTAGGAGTGTCAAATTTAACAAACAGGAGGCAGCATTTGGTAACCTTGAAAATGTGTCAGTTCTTGAAGGTCAAAGAATCTAATAAACAGGTCCAGACCCGAACTGTGCTTGGCTGGGAGCCTTCTGTGGCTTCTGTAGTTGGGGTCAGAGGGGCAGCCACATTTGGCAACATATTCAACAGTCATGGGTTCAGATGATTGAGATCTTGCATTGAAGGCAAATATCTCCAAATTCTGAGGTGCAGCTCTGTCTACCTTTAGCGCCAGGAGATAAGTCAGGGGCTTAGGAGATTCTGGCAACCTCAGTAGGGGCCAGGATCCTAGAGGCATGAGTGGTCCATTGCTTCAGTCTCATCCAGATTCACAGGGGCTGTGCAATCTGGAGCAGCATCCCTGCAGAACTTATTCAAAGACACAATGACATTGGGAGGAGTCAGGGGAACAATGTCAGAGAGATTCTGAGTAGTGCTACCCTGGGTTAGCAGGCACAGGGGCCAGGGTGCATGGGTTCATCATGATTCAGTGGGGACCCCAAGGGTTGATGATCAGGGGCACAGCAGCACCCAGAAGCCTTGGCAAGCTGCTGAAGCCCCAAGTTCAAAGGTGCAACTTTGTCCATCAAAGCTTCATCTGCATACAGCGGATGAGGCTCAGGGCCCAGAACTAAGTGCACTGTGCCCACCAAGAGGGGCCTCCTGGCCTAAGCCAGAATGGTTGGCTCCTGAGCGCCCAGTTCCAGAGCACAACGACTATGACCACGACCATGTCTGCCAGTTTGGGGATGAAGATCTGGGGTGGACAGAATGAGGGTCAGCAATGGGATCCAGCCGGGCTTCTGGGAGCTGCAGGTCATGGTGGCCTCGCTATGGGAAGCAGCCCCTAGGGCCGCTGAAGGACGGAGGCATGGAGAGCACATAACGGCACCCACGGCCACAGGCAAACTGGGGCTTTGAGCTCAGTGAAGAGGGAGATGCCTCAGGCCTAACACGGCTCTCCTGGTCAACTGGGCCTCCCTCTAGGTGCTCAGCTGCTGGCTGTCTAGTGCCCTGGGCTCCATGTGGTCCACAATTGCCTGGTCTTGCCTGTGTTTCCGCAGCTCATAGGGCTTGGTTTACAGGATGTGCAGAAAGGCGTCCATGGGAAAAAGTCACCCTCGTCCCCTGGCAGCCACACTGGAGGCCACTTTGCTGTAATCGATCCATAGCAAGGTCACGAAACTGATGTCCTTCACCCAAGGGCTAGTTTCCTGATTTGACTTATAAAGATCCTTTTTTAAAAAGCAATTTTAAAACAGAGTTAACTAAGAGGCTGAAAATTAAGAGGTTGAAAAAGGCACAACAGGACAAATATTAAAAAAAGAAACCTGGGATAGCAATGTATTTATAGGATCAAAGTGGCACATTTTATAACTATCAAAAAGAAAACTTCACTAGAAACATATTACAGTGATGAACATCATACACCTAACCATATGGCATTGAGTCATAGAAAATGAATCCTGAGAATTACAAGGTAAAACTGATGATTCTGCAATTATGGCAGGAGTTTTGATTTTTTTTAACACCATTTTCTCTGAAAGTGACAAAGGAGAGAAGAAAATTAATAATGCTATAAGAGTTTGAACAAACTTAACAACTTTGATCATATAACTCACCACCACCATAAAGCAAAGAAAAATGCTTTACAACAGATATAAAACATTTACAAAAATTTAGCAATTCGGGGTACAAAATAAATATCAATTAAAATTCCATACAATCAGTATATTGAGCACAATCTTGACCACAATTAAATATAATTTAAAGTCAGCAAAAAGGAGTTGAACCCAACCATATTTATTTCAAAATTAATATCCGTGTTTGTAAAAGTCTATTCATCTCGATGCTCAACTCAGCAGTTAGTAAAAACCAAAACCAAAAAAAAACAGAATTAGGCAATAAAAATGAAAGATTAAAATAATGAGAGAATAATAAACAAAAGAGAAAACAGAGATACACAAAAAAAGAGATGATTAAGGTATTGAAATCTGATGCCTTTAAAGAAAAATAAAATAAAGAACTGGCAATACTGATGGAGAAAAAGAAATTTCTAGACCGAGGAAAGGAAATGTATTGGACAAGTCTGGGATATCTTGAAGTGCTTGAAAACAAGGATGTTTTACAAACGAACAAAAACCTTGATGGGGGTACGGCAACGGGGCACAGGAATGAACAGAAACAGCTCCCAATGGCCAAAGCTTGAACAAACTTAGCAAAAAAAAAAAAAGACGTAATCTTGAATTATAATCAACAGTACAAAATAAATATCTATGAGTTCATACTGATATAAATAAATGATTGAATAAATTGACAAATTGAAGAAAAGAGACAAATCTATCTTGTAGCAGAATTCCAAATAAATTATATAAATGCTATACCCTAAATAATAGGGAGAATAATACCCTGCTCCTTTTTAAATTGTTTTCTTCAAATGACATATAAAAATTGTGTATATTGATGGTGTACAACATGACAGTTTGATATGTGTATACACTGTGGAAAAAGTCAATAAAGCTAATTAACATATGCATTATCTCACATATCTTTTATAGTGAGAGCACAAATCTACCCTCTTAGCAATCGTAAAGTGTACAATACGTTATGATTAACTATAGTCACCATGCTGTATAATAAATTTCCAGAACCTGCTCCTCTCAAACTAAAATTTTGTACCCATTGACGAACATCTCCTCAATGTTCCCACCCTTCAGCTTCTGATAACTACTATTAAACTCTCTGCTTCTATGAGTTTGACTCTTTGCTCCCACATATAAATGAGTTCATGCAGTATTTGTTCTCTTGTGTGACTTATTTAACTTAGCATAACGTCTTTCAGGTTCACTGATGTTGTTGCAAATGACAGGATTTCAATCTTTTTAAGGCTGAATAGAATTCTATTTTATACATATACCACAGTTTCTTTATCCATTCATTCATCCACTGAGAGACACAGGTTGACACCATATCTTGGCTATTGTGAAAAATGCTGCAATGAAAATGAACATAGGTGTGCTGTTATCTCTTCAATGTGCTGCTTTCATTTCCTTTGGATATATACCTGTCAAATAAAATTCTAAGAGGATTTGGACTGGGCTCCTGCACAAGACTCAACAGACCAAACCAATATAGAGTTTAATCATGAGAGCTGAGCTTCAGTTAATCACAGAAGGTTCTGTAACCAATTAACCAACTAAGTTATAACTAATTAAGTTGTCTCTATACCTCACTTCTGTTTACTTTAAATGCTGCCAGATCACTTTTTTGGCCAGAGTCCTCTGAACCTGTTTTGGTTTTAGGGGCTGTCCAATTTGAGAATTGTTTTTTGTATTGTTTTATTTTGTTTTACTCAAATAAACTCCGGTAAATTTAAGTCTAAGGGTTTTTTTCTTTTAACAGATTGGCGTGGTCAGCGGGATCTGAAGCAGAACTCCAGTGATTGCCAGGGGCACTGGGTAACCAGGTATAGTTACCTGCACTGTGCTTATTTTTTCCTTGCTGCATCTGGGGCTCATGAGTAAGTTCTCTCTTGGATTCCAAAGCTCCACAGATTTGTGCTTTGGGCTATCTTTGAGCAAAGTTTTGATCTGGACTAGATTTGGAAGTTGATTCTAGAATCATGAATAAAGGATCTTTCTTTTTGCCTTGAGCCCAAATCCGAGGTTAATTTGTGCTATGAGAGAGCACATGAACTTGAGCTGGGTACCAAGGATTATCTTATGCTGTAAGAAGGCATATAACCTTTGGGGTTTGCAGTGTCTAGATCAGACAGAAACTGGACTACAAGATAGGGAGTTCATTTGGATTAAGGAGTCTAGAACTCTCTGTCCTAGGAGACCAGGAATCATGAGTTCATATGAATCTAAAAAGTCAAGAACTCCTCCATCTGTAACTCCAGTTAATTTTATATACAGTACAAGAATGCTTTTATAGATAAATGGATGAACCTTACCAAAGGTAAGTTAGGGTTACTGTGGCCACAGTGGGGAAGTTTTAATTCAGATAAAGTTTTTCAATTTTGAGGCACATTAGAAAAGCAAAGGTTAATTTCAAAAGGTACAGAAAAAGCATTAAATAAAATTCAACATCCCAAGGCCATATATGACAAAGCCACAGATAGCATCATACTTAACGGGAGAAAGCTAAAAGCCTTTTCTCTAAGATCTGGAACAAGACAAGGATGCCCACTTCCACCACTTTTATTCTTTATAGTACTAGAAATCCTAGTTACAGCTATTAGACAAGAATAAGAAATAAAGGGCATTTGTATTGGAGAGGAAGAAGTCAAATAGTCCTTGTTTCCAGATTATATACTCTTTTATTTAGAAGAAACTAAAGACCACCAAAAAACTGTTTGAATTGACAAATGAATTCAATAAAGTTCCAGGATACAAAATCAACGTGCAAAAATCAGTAGCATTTCTATATGCTAACTGCAAACAGTCTGAAAAAGAAATCAAGAAAACAGTTCCATTTACAATAGCTGCAAAAAATAAAATAAAATACCTAGGGATAAATTTAACCAAAGAAGTGACAGATCGCTACAATTAAAACTATAAAACACTGATAAGAAAATACAGGACACAAAAAATGGAAAGATATTTCATGTTCATGGATTAGAATAATTAATATTACTAAAATGTCCATACTACCCAAAGGGATCTACAGCTTTACTGCAATCCCTTTCAAAATACCAGTGATATTCTTCACGGAAATAGGAAAAAAATCCTAAAATTTATATGGAGCCACAAAAGACACCCAATAGTCAAAGCAATTCTGAGCAAAAAGAACAAAGCTGGAGGCATCACATTTCTTGACTTCAAAATATACTACAAAGGGATAGTAACCAAAACAGCATGGTACTGGTATAAAAACAGACATACAGACGAATAGAACACAATAGAGAATGCAGAAATAAATTTATGCACTTACAGCCAGCTCATTTTCAACAAAGGCAATAAGAATGTGCATTGGAGAAAGAACACACTCCTCAATAAATGGTGCTGGGAAAACTGGATATCCAAAAGTGGAAGGTTGAAATTATGCCCCTATCTCTCACCATACACAAAAGTCAAATCAAAATGGATTAAAGACTTAAATGTGTGACCTGAAACTATAAAACTACTAGAAAAAAATTGGAGAAATACTTTGGAACATTGGTCTGGGCAAAAATTTCCTGAGTAAGATCTTAAAAGCACAAGCAACTAAAGCAAAAGTAGACAAATGAGGTTATATCAAATTAAAAAGCTCCTGCATAGGAAAGGAAACAATTAACAAACTGAAGAGACACCCTGTTGAATTTAATTGAGTGCTTTTCTGTATCTTTTGAAATTAATCCTACAGAATGGGAGAAAAGATTTGCAAACTATTGGGCATTTTTATTTATTTCATTGGCATCTAAAAGATTAAATGTATCAAAAGTTGCCTCCTTACAAAAGGCAAACAGGTGCATGTTTTTACAGCTTCAATAGCTACAGTGTCCAAGAGGGTTCTTGTACATATTTTGAACCAAAACCAAGGATTTCTAAACTAAAAAATCCCTGTGCCCTGGTATGTGTGACTTTATTGTAAACAGTCATGCCACTGGAAAAGAAAGTGTCTACTTTATCCACTCATTTTGGCCTGGATTTCCCCTCTAAAGGAAACTCCTAAAGATTTTGCTGCTGGGGCAATAATCAACTTATTTAATTAGTCCTCTCTGCTTTTCTTTCTCTATTTGCTCCTGCTTCTCCCATAGGAACCTTTTCTCTAGTTGATCCTGCTTCTCCCATGGGAACCTCTTAGTCGACTAAAATCTCTCTTCTCAGTCCCCTGCTGACTATATGCACTGCTAACGATCTGTGTTGTAATGATCTTTGCTCTGCACCTCCAAACTCTTTCTTGGTTGTAAGAAAAATTTAAAAAGTATATCTCCATTTGTAAGGGAGTCTCCTTCTCTGCACCTGGAGGAGAAGGACGGTTAAATCACTGGAAGCTTTTTAGAATGGAGAAGTCAAAGACTTAGGTCTGTGTAAGGAGTCTCACCTTTGACCATTTTGTCCTAACTAGGCTTCCTATATGCTTTTCTTTGTCTCAAGAGGTAATGGTGTTTAGGCCTGAAATCTGATGTAGTGACAACCTAACCAACAATAATTAGGCTCATCAGTCAAGGAAATTACAAGGACCCTTTGACTAAAGTCTTTTGCTGAAATGAATAAAATGCTCAGGGGTTGAAGAAAATATCCTCAGATAAATAGATTTTGAGAAAGATGAATAGACCCTTAGAAGGATAGATGATGGTTTGTAACAAGGTCTGTCTGGGTGTGGTGAAGTCTCCTTTCCCGCAATGAGTTAATTTTCAGAGGATTAATGACAATTGAGTTCCTTTTGTAAAAGCTATCTTAAGGCAGATGGAGGGACCCTCAGATAGCCTTGCATCTTGTGTTTTTCAAGTTCCTGCAGCTCAAAATAATCACTATAATAAAGCAATATATTTTTAGGGTAGCATTACCTAAATTTCTTCAATGCTGGCTTTGTTTAATGAGCAATTTAAGCATAATTGTTAAGAATGAGTAAATTAGGAGGAGTATAAATGGGATGGAAGTTTGTGGATGAACTTGACATGGTTTCTGAGCCCTTTTAAAGTAAATTAAAATGCTGAAATATGCTGCTCAACCATTCTGATTTTGTGTTTTGGAAGAAGGGTCTCCGATGAAGAGAGGATAAATGTGATACTGACTAGTGGGGAATTTCTCAATTAGCTTTAATGATTGGGGTAGGCTACTAGAAATTGTAATGAAGAGAAAATAGCTGTTCACTGCTTTCATTCAGAAAATATGGAGTGTGTCTTGACTAGTTGGAAAGCACTGACTAATGAAATGATGAGCTGGTTGAGGCTGATAATCAATGCATGGCCATATTCATTTCTTTAACTGATATTTGACCATTTAGTATGTGTAACATCCTACCAGGGCCAGGGAAGTAATGGTAAACAAGGTAGATGTAGTTTCTTCCATCATGCAGTGTCACAGAAGAACTAAATGTACACATGTACGCAGTATAAGTCAGAAAATTAATAATTTTTAAAGTGCTATGAAGAAAAAGTATTATTCACTCCCTGTGTTCTGTGTTAGTATCTGCAAATAGATGAATGGTTGAAGTGAACTCATGTCAGCCATTTTTGTTGTCATTTATCTGTCATAGTGTCATTTATTAGACATAGTGCTATGACACTATGTCATTTATTAGACATAGTGCTAGTATCACAGGCTAATGTTTGAAAATAGATAAATTCTGCTAGTGATACATCTTTTTATAAGATGTAAAGAAGCTAGGTGTATCTGGGTGTTAATAAACATAAAAGGGATTGTATTATGAGGAAACATTTTTCTAAAATTATGAAATGGGCTTCATCTACAAAATGCTGATATAAAACAGTTCAAAATTGCTCACTCTGGCTGGACATGAGTCCAGGCTCATGCCTGTAATCCCTGAATTTGGGGAGGCAGACGCAGGAGGATTGCTACATAGCGAGACTCCATCTCTACAAATGTAAAAAATTAGCTGGGTGTGATGGGAGTAGTCCCAGCTACTCAGTAGGCTGAGGTGGGAGGATCACTTGAGCCCAGGAGGTTGAGGCTTCAGTGAACTATGATTGGGTCACTGCACTCTAGCCTGGGTGACAGAGCAAGACAAAAAAAAGAAAGAAAGAAGGAAAGGAAAGGAAAGGAAAGAAAAAGGAAAGGAAAGGAAAGGAAAAAGGAGAATGCTTACTCCCTAAGTTTTCACTAGAAACTAAAGTTACTAAGAGTTAAAATTCTAATTAACACTGGGAGGCCAAGGCAGGTGGAACACTTGATGTCAGGAGTTCAAGACCAGCCTGGCCAACAGGGTGAAACCCTGTCTCTACTAAGAATAAAAAAAAAAAAAAAAAATTAGCTGGGTGTGGTGGTGCATGCCTGTAATCCCAGCTACTTGGGAGGCTGAGGCAGGAGAATTGCTTGAACTCAGGAGGCGGAGGTTGCAGTGAGCCAAAACCGTGCCGCTGCACTCCAGCCCGGGTGACAGAGCGAGATTCCGTCTCAAAAAAAAAAACACAAAAAAACAAAAAAAACTAACATATGGTAATTAGAACTAGAAATAATCATTCCTTATTTGAAGAAAGTAAGACATGTAAGTGAAGCTGTAAGTCATAAAAGATGTGTTCTTGTCGAGGAAAAGAGTAATTATGTCTAGTTTGGAAGTTGTTTAAAGCTTGTTTCAGAATGAATAAAGGAAGGAAGGAAAGATAGAGATAAAGTCGAATGCATAAGAAGCCTGCAGAAGATGAATCTTGTGAAAGGAATTTTATAAGTAATCAAGCTGGCTACAATTAGAAGGGAATTATTTATAAGTTTTTCTAATAATTGAGCATTAATATCAAAAGTACATGAATGAAAAACTGGAATTTGGTTCCTGTGTTAAAGTTTTTGTCAGCATATTGATCTGCTCTGAATAAAAAATTGTGAGAAGTTTCATTTACATTTTAGGAAACTGGCCTAGGTAAACAAAGATTCTATGTTTACCAAGATAATTTCTTCTGATTCATGTTATTTGGTTTTCAGTCACTTAAGAAGACAGTTTTCTCTTAACAGAGCTGAGATTTTTCTGTGACTGTGTAGCTTTCTGCATTTGTCTTTGAAATATTTTGTAATTTTTGTTAAAAGAATGACTATTATTCACAGTGGCCTGTGTCTTCATTTTTATCAAGTGTTTTAAATTTTGAGATTTTTGAAAAACTTCCCAAAATTAAATTTTAAATTGTAAGTCTTTTGACTTTGAATTGACTTTGTTGCATTCCAGAAGGGCCCCTGAAATATCTGAAAGAGATATATTAAACTAATTAGGATTATTTGATATATTAAACTTTATGGAAAGCATTTTCAAATAGTAAGTGATGCTAGACCTTCTTTGAGTTATATTTGTATGGATGCTATTCATATGTATTTCAGAAATAGTATAAAATTTATATAAATCTGATCATCCTGGATGCTGTCAGTCATAATTCTAGTTATTACCTTAAGATGTTGTATACAACAGAAATAATGGAATTTCCTTGTCAATTGCATCATTATTGTAATGAACTCTCATCAGATCTTTATTTATGGACATTTCAAGTCCTGTCATGCAAAAACCTCATCCCACACTACTGTGGATGTTTGTTGCCTCAAGCCTTTGGTTTTCATCTCATAACTCAGGAGAATCCTTCCAGACTTCTTGAACTGTATACTTGTTGGAGACTTTAAGGTAAAGCTGACTAGGGACAAGCTTCCCCAGAAGTAGACAGCATCTTAGATGTGAACAGCCTTTCCCAAAATGCAAGAACAAGACTAATCATAACGAGACTCTTACTTTCCTTAATTTTTTCTTCGTTATGGCTACCTCTTTTCCTTGGTAGGACAATACTGTAATCAGACTTCTAGACTCACTTGTTCTCACTCTTTTTAATTTAACCAATTCACGGGATGCTAGAATACATACTAGCTGAACAAGGAGGAGTTTGTCTAGTTGCTAATACTTTTTGTTGCTTGTGAATAAATACTTTGAGCATTGTAGGGACTCAGTTACAAAAATATTAATGAACAGGTTATTAGGCTAAAATGAATAGACTAATCTGGCTCATTCTTTGGGTAATCAATTTTGATTGGCTTGGTTGATGAGGACCCTGGCTAAGGAACATATTTCAAATTCTTGGTATTATTCTCCTAAAAGTCACAATAGTCTCCCTCATGAACTGCATTTTCTCAAAAAGTCTCAAATGTCTACACTCAGCCATCTGATGAATGCTAAATTGTTTCCCTTCAGCCTGAAATGACAAAAACTTAAATAAATGTATGATTATGCGGACACCATAACCTATGAATGACACGTTGAGACCAGAAACCCAAGACAATGGTGACTGAGAGTAGCACCAATTCCCCTAATTTTGGTCACACTTTAGTTGCTAAGAGCATGACCAAAAGAGGGAAATTGTTAAGCAAAATTGTAAAAGGCCATTGATTTAGACTCAGCTCCTGCATTCAGCTCAACAGTCCAAACCAATATAGAGTTTAATCATAGTAGCTGTACTTCAATTAATTGCAAGAGGTTCTGTAACCAATAAACCAATGAAGCTGTGACCAATTAAATTGTCCCTAGACCTCACTAACATTTTTTATAAATGCTGCCAGATCACCTTGTTGGCCGGAGTACCCTGAACCTGTTTTGGCTCTGGGGACTGCCTGACTCAAGGGTTGTTTTTTGCTTTGTTCAAATAAACTATGTTAAACATAAAAGTCTAAGGCTTTTCCTTTTAACACCTAGTAGTGGGATTGCTGGTAGTTCTATTTATTAAAATTTTTTATTTATATTTAAGATATAAAACATGCTTTTACAGAACATATATAGGCAGTAAAAAGGTTACTACACTGAAGCAAATCAACATATCCATCGTCTCACATGCCCATTGTTTCATTGTTTTGTGTTTTTGTGGCTAGAGTAGTTGAAATCTACTCATTTAGCATGAATCTAGCACTATTTATTTATTTATTTATTTATTTTGCAGTGAGGGGATCTCATTATGTTACCCAAGCAGGTCTTGAACCCCTGTGCTCAAACAATCCTTCTGCCTTGACCTCCCAAAGCACTGGGATTACAGGCCTCTGCAACCACATCTGGCAAGACAATTTTATTATCTATAGTCTTCATGTGATACATGAAATCTCTCAACTTGTTCATCCTACATATATGTTACCTTTTATCCTCTGATCATTTCCTCATTTTTCCTCCATCCCACACTCCTGCTATTGGTGACCACTATTTTATTCTCTATCCCTGCATATTTGAATTTTTCTTTTTTTTTAACATTCCACAAATGAGATCATGCAATATTTTTCTTTCTGTGTCTGGCTTATGTCACTTAGCATAACATCCTCCAGGCTCATCCACATTGTGGCAAATGGCAAGATTTTATTCATTTTTAGCACTGAAAAATATTCCATAGTGTCTATGTATCAGGATTTCTTGGCTGAGCATGGTGGCTCACACCTGTAACCCCAGCACTTTGGTAGGCCGAGGCGGGCCAATCACTTGAGGTCAGAAGTTCAAGACCAGCCTGGCCCACATGGTGAAACCCCATCTCTACTAAAAATAGAAAAATTAGCTGGGCGTGGTGGCGCAGGCCTATAATCCCAGCTACTCAGGAGGCTGAGGCTGGAGGATCCCTTGAGCACGGGAAGTAGAGGTTGCAGTGAGCTGAGATGGTGACACTGCACTCCAGCCAGGGTGACAGAACGAGACTCCATCTAAAAAAAAAAAAAACTTTATCCATTCATCAGTCAACAGCCAGGCTGTTTCCATATCTTGGCTACTGTGAATAGTGCCGCAATGAACATAGAAATGCAGATATCTTTAGAAGGTGAGGATTTCATTTCCTTTGGGTATATGCCCAGGAGAGGGATTCATGGGTCGTATGACAGGTTTCTTTTTCTTTTGGAAACCTTCATACTGTTTTCTGTAATGGCTGTACTAATCTATATTCCCATCAACAGTGTATAAGAGTTCCCTCTTCTCCATACCATTGTCAACATTTGCTGTCTTTTTTGACTTTTTGATAATAGCCAACCTAACAGGCATGAAGGGGTATCTCAAAGTGGTTTGATTTGCATTTCCCTGATTAATGATGCTGAGCACCTTTTAATATACTTGTTGGCTCTTTTAATGTTTCCTTTGGACAAACATCTATTCAGGTCTTACACCTGCACATTTATAGCAGCACAAATTGCAATTGCAAAAATGTGGAAGCAATGCAAATGCCCATCAATCAACGAGTGGATAAACAAACTGTGGTATATGTATATATATATACGTGTGTGTATATATATATATATATACACACACACAATGGAATACTACTCACCCATAAAAAGGAATGAGTTAACAGCATTCACAACAACCTGGATGGGATTAGAGACTATTATTCTAAGTGAAGTAACTCAGGAATGGGAAACCAAACATCAGATGTTCTCACTCATAAGTGAGAGCTAAGCTATGAGGATGCAAAGGCATAAGAATGACACAATGGATGTTGGGGACTCAAGGGCAAAGGGTGGGAAGGGGGTGAGGGATAAAAGACTACAAATTGGGTGCAGTGTATACTGCTTGAGTGATGGGTGCACCAGAATCTCACAGATCAACACTAAAAAACTCATGTAACCAAACACCACCTGTTTCCCAATTACCTATGGAAATAAAAAATTTAAAAATATAAATAAATCAAATTAAAAATCTGTACCACACCAAAAAAAGGAAGTTTTCCCCGTTTTCTTCTAGTAGTTTTACAGTTTCTGGTATTATGTTTTAACTCTTTCAACTATTTAGAGTTGATATCTGTATATGGTGTGAGATGAGGATTTAATTTCATTCTTCCCCATGTGGATTATCCAGTTTTCCCAGAACCATTCACTGAAGAGATCGTCCTTTCCCCACTGTGTGTTCTTGGCACCTTTAACAAGATCAAGTGACCATAAATGCATGGGTTTACTTCTTGGCTCATTACGCTGTTCCATTGGTCTATGTGTCTGTTTTTATGCCACTGCCATGCTGTTTTGATACTACAGATTTGTAGTAGATTTTGCAATAAGGTACTGTGATGCCTCCAGCTTTGTGTTGGAGGTGGGGCCTGGTGGGAGGTACTTGGATCATGGGATTGGGTTTCTCATGAATGGTTTACCATCATCCCTCCTTGGTACTGTCCTTGCAATAGTAAGTGAGTTCTCATGAGACCTGGTCATTTAAAAGTGTGTGGCACCACCCCCCTCTCTCTTTCTCCTGCTCCAACCACATGAGGTGCCCGCTTCCACTTCGCCTTCTGCCATGATTTTTTTTTTTTTTTATAAGACGGAGTCTCACTCTGTCACCCAGGCTGGAGTCCAGTGGCGGGTTCTCAGCTCACTGCAAGCTCCGCCTCCCGGGTTCACGCCATTCTCCTGCCTCAGCCTCCTGAGTAGCTGAGACTACAGGCGCCTGCCACCACACCCAGCTAATTTTTTTGTATTTTTAGTAGAGACGGGGTTTCACCATGTTAGCCAGTATGGTCTCGATCTTCTGACCTCGTGATCTGCCCACCTTGGCCTCCCAAAGTGCTGGGATTACAGGCCTGAGCCACCGCGCCTGGCCGCCTTCTGCCATGATTCTAAGTTTCCTGAGGCTTCCCCAGAAGCTGAGCAGATGCCGGCATCATGCTTCTCCATATAGCCTGTGAAACTGTAAGGCAATTAAACCTGTTTTATTTATAAATTACCCAGTTTCAGGTATTTCTTTACAGCAATGCAAGGACAGACAAATCCACCATCCTCGAAGCATGACTGCAACCCAGCCCCCCTACCCAGCCAGACAGCCATAATGCGACAACCATCCCCTGAGCTCATTCACCACCACACAATGCCATAAATGTTTTCAAATAATTATGAAGTACATAAAGAATAATCTACACACACACACATACACACACAGGTTGAAAACACAATATTTGAAATAAAATCAGATTTTAACATTTTGGTTACCTTTAATATATTTGGGAACAAATACTTTGACAACATATTTTAAGTACATAAATAACTCAGAAAAGTCATATCTTTTATTCTGGAACTCTACTGACCTTATCTGTATAAAGAACCTAGTTTTATAAGAAAAAGGGGGTGAGGGAGGGGAAGAGAGAAATGGGTAGACTGAAGAGGAATCAAAGCTCAGGATTCTTCACAAGTGCAGCAGCTTCCACAGTTGGCCCAGAGGATGGTAGTTGCATATACCAGGTTACGCTAACCTCAACAAGACCTAGTTCTCACACACAAATGTGTCCAGTGGATAAAACCTCAGCTGCAGAAATAGATTTTAGCAATATCCAAAGACATTCCAGGGTCTGGTAGGAAGAACAAAAGTATGGCAAAATTGAAAACTACCATGGACTTGGCAGCATCCAAGGGCATCACCAGGGGGGCTCTTTCATGCATGCCCAGAGTCCTGCAAACTCAACCAAAGTTTTGGGATGTAAATGTAACCAGTTTCATCAAACTGTCACACAGCAGGGCAGTGGAATATAAAGACAGCCCGTGGACTTAGGGCACAGGGGCCCAGCTGCACCCAGAAGCCTTGACAGGATGCTGGAGCCCTGGGCTCAGTGGTACAGGCTTGTCCATCAAAGCCCCATCCTCAGGTAGGGGCTCAGGTTCTGGGCCCGAAGCTGTGCATGTTGTGCCCGCCAAGAGGGGCCTCTTGGCTGGAGTCTGGAGGGTCAGCTCCTGAGCTCTCAGTTTCTGAGGGGGGCGACCACGACCACGTCTGCCATTTGACGGGTGGATAATCTGTGCAGATGGACCAGGGGTGGATGATGGAGTTGAGCTGGGCTTCTTAGAGCTGTGGACAGCAGCAGCCCGGGGCTGCGTAGCAGTGCCACTAACTGCAGATCGGCGTGGGAGTGAAGAACACACAAGCGTGTGGCACTGTGTCCCACTGCGGGCAGCCATAGGCCAAGGGGAATGCCGGGCCCAGTGGGAAGGGAGTTGTCTCAGGCCCAGCGCTGCTCTCCTGGGTAACTGGACTTCCTTCTGGGTGCTCAGCTCTTGGCTGGCTGGTACCCTGGGCTCCATGTGGTCCACAACTGCCTGGTCTTGCCCACGTTTCCACAGCTCATAGCGTTCTGGTTGCAGGATGCGCACGAAGGCATCCATGGAAAAGGTCACCCTTGCCTCCCCACAGCTACACTGGGAGGCCATTTTGCCATAATCAATCCATCGTGGAGTGGCAAAATTGATGGCCTCTGCGCAGTTGAAGCCATGATTGAAGCCAGCATGGTAGCCATAGGGAAAGGTCACCATGAACTCTCCAGCCTCCTGAGTTATGCGATTGAAGGGAATCCCATTTTCCTTGAGAACTGTAGGCGAGATGAGGGCCACCTTGTGCCGCAGGAAGGCCCCACAACCCCGGGAACTGCCTGGGAAGAGCTCCCTGGCCAGGCGTTCCAGGCGCTGGCCATGTTCTGGGGGCACCACATACCAAGTTTTGGGCTCCCCAAGGTGCAGGTAGTTGATGCTGTAAAGGTCCATGTCCTCTGTATGCCAAGCAAACGTGGTTTTCCACATGCCAAAGTACAAGTAGGGTGTATTGACGCCTTCTATGACAACCCCACATTCCTTTTCCAGCAGGTCCTGAATTGTTCCCAGGTGCCCAAGATTCCATTGTTTAGTGTTTTCATCAAACAAGGAGCCACTGATGTCAGCACCATAAATTGGTGAATTATAGATGCGGTTCTTCCAGTATTTTCGCTCCAAATCTTCGAAATTCTGGTGTGGTGGAGTCTGATATTTTTTACTGTTTGCCAAATGGCGATACTCCCCCACAGTCATGGCTTTCTTTTTTTTATGGTATTGAGTAAACACCCCTGCCCGCCCAGAGGCCACCTGCTGGAGGGGAGTGGCTATTAAGATTTCACTGATATTATCATAGGTCTCTCTGGCTTTCCATTCTTTGGGTGGAATTATCTTAGCCAAGCCAGCTCTGTGTGCACCTTGGGATTCCATGTAAGCAATATATTTATCAAAATCATTAAACTCTTCTTTGGTTGGATGAAATATCATTATGTTACAATTTGGATTCTGGGCACAGTTGGCCTTAGACTTCATAGTTTCCATTTAATAAGCAGTAAACTCTTAGTGTTTAGGTATGTTCTAGATAGTTGACAATGTAGGAAAATGCTACTTTAAAAAAAAATTTGACTGGTGTTATCTATGAGGTAGCAGGATCTACCAGCGTACTTTTTTTTTTTGCAAATGAGATGATAATCTTTCTTGGGCTTGTTTATTCACTAGTGAGATTCCACTCTGGGCAGCAGCTTTGCCCAGGCATTGATGTTAGCTGACCCTGCAACTCTGTTATGTTTCGGTTGCTGCTGGGCTCTGTCTTCTTAAGTCTATTGAATTACTCAGACCTGGGGGTACGACCCAAATGTAGCAGAGAATGTCCTCAGTGTTTAGAACAAAATCTAAAGGAAAGAATACACAGAGATTAAAAATTAATATTTGGAAAAAAGTATTAGGCATCCAGAAATTAAATACCAGAATAGAATACTAATATTACAAAGAGAGGCTAAAATTGTATAAGATTGATAATTCAAGTGGAGGTGTGGATGTGGAGCAGTGGGAATTTTCATACCCTACTACAGAGAATATGAAGCACTATAATCACTTTGGAAAACGATTTGGACAGTTTCTTCTAAAACTGAACATACATATGTTCTGTGATCCAACTGTTCCACATGCCTAGGAAATGTGTATGGTTGTGAGCTGAAAGTCACATCCAGTAATGTTCATAACAACATTGTTTCTGGTAGCCAAACACTTAAACAACCCAAATGTCCATCAGCAATAGAATGAATAAGTACACTGCAGTATATTCACACAACAGAATACCATATAGCAATGAAGATAAACAAAAGCCACATGAAAATGCAGTTTTATAAAGATCAATATTGAGTAACATTATCAAGACTCAAAAGAATACCTACTACACAATTGCATTTATATAAAGATGAAAAGGAGGCAAAGTAATCTATGTTTGAATTGCTTCTTGGCCTTTTGGCTAAGATCAAGTGTAGTAATCTATGTTTGAAGTCAGAGTAGTGGCTACCTTGGGAAAAGAGGGGTTGTTGTGTAGGGGGGCTTGAGGGGATCTCTTGAGTAAAGTTAATCTGTTCAGAACCTGGGTGCTGCTTTCATACCCATCAGAATAACTCATTGTGTTAATTCATCAAGGTATGATGATTTTCACAAATTTCTGTATGTTCATTTAAAAATAGGGTTTAGGAGGAAAAGCGTTAAAGACAACTAAGAGGCATATTTCATTGTATTAAAAGGAAAAGAAAGAACGACTGAAAATAAACTATACATTCAAGTGATAAAGGCAGCAAATTAGAGTTAAGGGAAAGAAAGAGGAAAGGTACGGAAATAACAAAGAATAAAGATGATGTGTTTCCTTAACTCATACTGTGTGACTTTGCAGTATGTGTCTCCTATCTCTCGCACAACTGGTATCAGCCCTACATGGACCAATCTAGCATGACAGGAATTTTCCCCATAGAGAAGGGCCATTCAAAAGAGATGAAGAAAGCAGATAGTAAGGTTCCATCAGGGTTAGGATTTTTCCAGGCAAGTATACCTCAGTGAGAAAGGGATAAGGTTGTTGATGGGTTGAATGGAGAATGAACCATTATATCTATCCTGGATAAAAAAGGAAATAAGAACTTGAGGGAGGTTCGTGGGCTAGATTTCTCTATCTGGTCAAATAGTCCTGTTAGGACACTAGGAAAGGGAAGCTCAAAAGAGACTGGGATGCTCAAAACAGATTTTTTAAACTAGGGGCAGTTTTTAACTGAGTGCCTATTTTACTGATGTCTTGACATCTTCCTGAGTTTTGACTTTATGCTATTATTCAACTTCAAACTGTTTCTCCCCTCCCACATTCTCTCTCCCAAACTTTCCCTTCTTTGTCAGTTCTTAAGTTCCACTCCTTCCCAAGTAGATGAACTTGACTGTTCATCTTCCTTTACTGTCCCAACAAAACAGCACATCTTCTTTCATATCCTGTAGTTCTCTTGCCACTTATCACTTCTACCTTATATAATGTGAACAGTGTCACTTTTATTTAGCACTTCATTTAGACAGGCCCCTTATTAAGCACTTTATAGTATCCTATTCAAAACTCACAACTAATCTATGAAGTTGGTACTATCATTATCCCCATTTTATGAAGGAAGAAACCAAGGTATAGAGAAATTTATAACTAACTCAACAGCTTGTGTTTTCAGTCTCTACAATTATGTCTATCCTTGACTTATCTTCCATATAAAAGTATTGAGAACATGATCTGTGTCTTGTTCACTATTGTGTTTTCCAAGAATATTGGTTTTCTTATATATTGTAGGCACCCAAAACATTTTTATTAAATAATTAAATGAGTTGGCACACATTTCCCTCTGTCACCTATTGATTACACCCCATCTTTCTCACTGTTCTCCCTCCCCTCAGGAGAAAACACTGCTTTCTAGGGCTAATTTCTCCATTTGAACTCCTTAAATCAACATTTCCCACTTGGTCCAGGACTATGTTGAATTAAATAATCAGTTATTTTTCTCTTTATTAAATCATCAGTCATCAATCTCTTTCCTAATTTAAGCTACTGTCCTTACTCCCTCTCTCCCTCCTCTCAGGCTCCTCTCTCTCTCTCCCCCACCCAACCCCAGGTCCTGCCCCCACCTTTCTACTGACATTGTTCTCTATAAATCATCAAACTGCCTCCCAAATTCTGCTCCAGGGGTTACACTTCACCTCTCCACATCACTGGTTCACAGAACACCTCCCCCTTCCTCCTAAAACTCCTGCAACCTCCAGGGCACTGATACTTCTTTTAACACTGGTTCTTTTCTTTCTTCTGGGTTCTACCTCCTCTTCTACCACACACATGCAGACATCTCAAAGTTCAATTTTTATCCCTCTTAACTTTCTTTCTTTCTCTCTTAAAATTTCCTATTTATATTCAGGGTTTCTGTTAGTACCATGCTGTTTCCCTTTAAACATGTTATTTATTGTCATAACTTTCTCCAATAACTGACTCTCTCCTAAGCTTCTGCTCTCCTTCTCCAACTTGGATGGCCCAGTGAGCCCCTGAAAGTCAACTGGTTTAATACAAATTGATGATCTTTCTCCTGAAACTAAGTTACTCCTTTATATGTCTTTTATTTCTACCAAGGGCAATAATGTGTTATCGTAGTCACCACTGACTATTACATCTCCCTTTTCCCAGACATATGGTCAGTGCCTGTCAGAGGATCCAATGATAGTCTTCCATGAGGCCCCAAGGACATCTAGACACCCCAGGGTGTGCTCTCTTTATCTTCCTTATAGAAGAACCCAAGAATCCAGCTTATCTTCCTCTCCTACTTAAAGCTGTCACTACTCAAGCGAGACACTGAGGATGTACAAGTGACAAGATTACCTGTATCATATGATAGTCTCCCAATCTCATCCCAATTTTTTAATCTTAAAAATTATTCTACAATGATCTTATTATAAATTCTTTATATTTTTGGAATATAAAATAAAATATTTCATTCTTTCTATTAGAAAACTTGCTCTAAAGAAAAGAAAAAAGTGAGACAATTTAGAAGGATAATTAAATATCAGAAACTTAAATATCATGCTGAGGGTCTTTCCCTCAAGAAGTAACAAAATGCTGACTATGAAAATCACACAAACCTATATTTTTTTTGAATATACAAGTAAAATAAGCTTTGGGTTGAGCACTTTGTATCTGTTTTATAAACTGCGTTACTTCTTTTCTACATTTCTAAGGATTCTAGGAAGAATGATGCAATGTCTCCTTATATAGTCTTCAGATGTTGCATATCAAAAGAAAATACTACAATTTGTAAGTGTGACTGCGCTCCAAAAAAAAAAAAACTGCTTAGAATTTGCCAGGTACAATGATGGAGTGATCCTTCAGTGTTCTAGCCAAATGTGTCACTTCTCTATGAGTCTTCAATGGTTGCTTTTGTTGTGAGACTACTTGCTTCTTTCAACTGGAACCATAGCTACCAGTAGAGAATAATTACACTGTCACTTGATACTCTTCCATTTTACCCTTACCCACAGTAATCATAATAAGGCAGAATTCGTCATCTAAGAAAACTTGACAGTTCTGACCACCAAAGAAAAAGTATTTTCTTCTTATGAGAATAATTTAAAAATAATACTTGATCCCTTAAAATTAATGGATTTCTGGAAATTAGAAAGTCTTTCTTCGGGTCTTTTAGAAATAATGCCTCCTAAGCTTCTTGCTGTGTGTGTGTGTTGGGGGGTGTTAAACTGGGCAAGTTAAGAAGTGAAGCTGAGTAAGTTTAACAGTCCCTTTCACTGCAGCCCTTGCCCGAACTGTTTGTCTTTCTTGCTGCATATGTATTTCAAATCTATTACTTCAAGTGGGGGATTGTTAACAAAATGCCTCAGACATCAGCCCTTGTTTCTTCTGACAGTCAATATCTAAATGCTATGTTTAATCAAATTTTTTTCTCAGTTAGAAAATCTACTACTTATTTAAAATAATTTATAAGCATAATATATTTGATAACTGAAAAAATTCTACTCTGTGTAGACAAGTGATTAAACTTATCCTGTATTATTGGACAGCTATTTTGTTTTTACTTTCCCACGATTATTACTAATCACTTTTACTTAAATATGTAGTCCGTATTCCAGTATCTAAAACAGTACATCCTGTAAAATATTGGTTGAATGAATGAAATTTCTTAGATTAGATACTTATAAATGAAATTACATTATAGAATTTAAATATTTTAAGATCTTTAATACACGTTGCCAAAACTTTAAAGAAAAAACATATTTTACATCCTGAACACTGATCAAATTTACTTTGAAAAAATATATATTTTACTAATTTTGGTAAGTTAAAAAGTTAGATCAAGTTTTAATTTACATTTCTTGGACGACCACTAAGGTTGATTTTGATTTTTTTCATAAATATTAGTCTTTTGGATTTCATCTTATGTATTGGTTCATATCCTTTGCCTGTTTTTTTCTAATAGGGTCCCAGGGTGTTTTCTTACCTACTTATATAAACATTTTACATATTAATTACATGAATATTTTACATATTAAACCCTTTTGTTAGATATAATAGTTTTTTGCCAGTTTGTCATTTAACTTGTATTTCTTTAAATTTATTTAACAAAAATGTTTTTGACTTACAATATTTTATTTTCCTTTGTAATATTTTTCATGATTTTCATGTTTAGAAAGTTATAATACTTCTTCATCTAGATGGAGATAAATATTATCCTATAGTTTTTTCCTTTGTATATGCTAATTGTACCTTTAATTCTGATTTTAATTATACCTTTAATTCTGTATTTCGGAGAGGGGGGTTATTAACTTTTGAAATTATTGTGTGGGTATTGGTGTGAGCATGAGTATGAAGAGGATGTGAATATGATTCTTGGTTCTTTACAGATGACCTGTTCATTATGTGTGTTGTTTATTTTAGGTTGTTGTCCCTCTATCAACGTTTATAGACGCTTTTTTTGAACCCATATTCTTACATTTTATCCATCTCAAAAATGAAGTTCTTTAATTTTAGGATTTTTTTTTAGTTCTTTCTTTGATTTCCTCTACTCCTTTTGGTCTGTGTATTAACTCCTCTTATTTAGATATTGGACCTTTCATGGATTAGACCTCTAATTTTTACCTGTTTTCCCCTCCCCAAAATTTTCTATTCCTTTATCACTACATTTTATCTTCTAAAAAATTTCTTCATCTTTATCTCTAAACTTCCTTTCTCTTTGTCTTTTTCATTTCTCCAATCAAATTTTTAATTTCCAGTGATCATTTCTGTTACCTGAGAGTTCCTGCATGTATGTACATTGCTTTTATTTCTTTCTTATTGTCTTATTCTTGCTTCATGGGAGCATTTCTTCTTTTATCTCTCTAGAAATACTAAAATCTCAATGGTTTTTGAAATTCTGTTTTGTTTTTCTCCCTGCATGGTCTGTTTCTTTGAAATTGCCTTTTGTCCTTTTTATCTTTCTTTCTTTTTTTTGCTTTGGTCTCTTTCATATTTAAGGCTTTCCTCACATGTCTGGTAGCCTTTAGTAATTGCCTTATATATAAAAGTACAGCACAAAAAAGGCAGATTAGAAGCTCAGGGTACATGAATTGTTTTAGTGATTATGCTTCCCTGCATGATATTCTAACTGGGCTGTTTCCTAGGTGAACTCCTAACACTGATATTTCTAGAGCTGGTCATATTCAATGCAAAAGATGCTTCAGTCTTTCTCCTGGAGAGTACAGGTCTGACTTTCCTCCCAAATGGCAAAAGAGGCTACACATTTCTAAAAGTACCCTACTTGTACAGTTCACTTTATCAACTTATTTTCCCTATGACAACCACACTCTCAAAAGTATCTGGAAATTCCCAGTCCAGGGGCCACCTTTTTCCCTACTCTAGAAAATGAAGCTCAATCTTCTGCCAGGGTGTAAGAGGGGCAGTTTATCCAGCTGCTTAGAGGAGGGTGGGAACCTAGGGCTCTGTTTTGTTAGACAGATTTCAACAAATTCTCCTTAGCCTCATTTTAACTGTCACTCCCAGAGGTACCTAATGCCATGACATCCTAAGCCTTTTGGGTTCTGTAGAGACAATTGTGTTGCTTCTTGGCTTTCCTCATTGCCAATTTAGGACTCAACTTTCCAGTGTTTGATAAATCAGTTTACACTTGTCCATCTGCTTTCCAATTTCCAAAACTGGCCACTACCTGTTTTCCTTTACCATTTTCTGTCTTTGTAAGTTCATTTCTTACAACAAAAATCCTGTTACTGTCACTTTAGTGAGGTTTGGAAAGGGAACAAAGTAAATGATTGTGTTTAAACCACATCTTTATTACTTCTTGTTTCCCGAATTTCTCTCTCAATTTTCTTATACAAACGTAGTTCCAGTCAAATACTCCTAATCATTGTCCTTGACTCTATGCTTTTCTTCCCTTGCTTCACTTATCTCTTCCTTCTCTTTTCTAAGTTATAAACTCTGCCTTCCAGACCAATCTGAGGCTCTCCTACATCAGGGATCCTTCTATACCAACCTCAGACCTTGGTGAGAATTCTATCTTCTATACTCCATGAGTGCTACACTTATTTGGTGCTTAATACAAGCTGTTGAGGTGGCAGCTCTCCAGAATGTGTCTTACTTGACAAGCAGCTTTCATCTCTAATGGGCACTTGTCTTAAGGGAGTAAGTCTCTTCCATGAGATGTGCTTGCTTCTCTCTCCAAAATATCTGCATGTCTCTGACCCAAAAGCTTTGACAGACCCTTCCTGATAAGCTGCATGAGAAAAGGAAGGTAAGGCTGGGCATGGTGGCTCACGCCTGTAATCCCAGCACTTTGGGAGGCCGAGGCGGGTGGGACACCTGAGGTGAGGAGTTCAAGACCAGTATGGCCAACATGGTGAAACTCTGTCTCTACTTAAAATACAAAAATTAGCTGGACGTAGTCGTGGCCTGTAATCCCAGGTACTTGGGAGGCTGAGGCAGAGAATCACTTGAACCTGGGAGGTTCAACCTGGCGGAGGTTGCAGTGAGCTGAGATCACGCCATTGCACTCCAGCCTGGGCAAGAAGAGTGAAACTCTGTCAAAAAAAAAAAAAAGAAAACAAAAAAAAGAAAGGGAGAGAGAGAGAGAAAGAAGGTTAAAGGGCAACTTTTCCTGTACCTTTTGTGCCTACAAATGCCAATATTTGGTGTGGACTTCTTTTTATGAACATCTAGAGGAGTGTGGATATAAAGGAGAAAGACACACGGCAGCAAGTATCAGGCATGGACAGCATAAATTGTGACATAAAACCCAAAGTTTGGGACTTGGCCTTTAAATCCAGCATCTTAAGTGCAGCATTATTATTTCATTCTGACATATAATAAATTGAACATGGGATTATTAACCTCATTCAAATCATCTTTATTTTCATCTGTTGCATGGATACTGCAGCAGTAACAGTGGTATCTGGCAGCAGAGAGAGGCAGGAGCCAGAAGTCTTCCTGCTGAATCCATCTACAAGGACACACCACTCCATTGAGTTTTAAGGAATTATCTAATATATGCTTCTTTGGACTGTCAATACATTTTAAATACATGTCTTGAGTAGCATGTAAGTTTGGACTTACATGGACTCTCCCAGAGATTCTGTAAACTACTCAATAACTTTTTTAGCTTTTTTAAAAAATCCCCTTTGGCTTAAAGTGAATTCTATATACATGTATAAATTTTTCTTTATTCTGCAGTTAATAATTGTCTCATTCTTTCATTTGCTTGGCTTTACACTTTATATTAATTCATTCCCAGATTCATTTCCAGAAAGGTAAATCTCTTCTAAATGCATAAAACACATCTGGTACTGAATCAGATTTCTCTTCTCAGAAATATTCTTACTGGAGCCCTCAGATGCTTACTTAAATCTAGACTGATTAGTCTTCAGGTTGTTGCATGACGTGCATCTTGAGGTTTCTAGTCATTGTAATCCTGGGGGTTCCCTTTCCCTCTCTATTATGTTAGATCCTGATTCCCCCCATCTCAAGTCTCCTTCCTGGTTTACTCCCTTGTGTTGGTAAAGCATATCTACCAGGAGCATCCTTAGAAGCTTCATTAGAGATTATTAAGTAGCTCACAGAATCTTCAGCAGGACCAGAGACTAGGGATTGGAGCCTGTGTATCCAGGAACAATATCCAGATTATCCAACAAACAATAGTTAGATATTCCTATACATCCTCTGGTCAAAGGCACCAAAGACTCTGGGCAAGGGACATTTCCAATTAGAGTCTAAGCTACTGCTGCCTCTGAAAGGTCACTGTCTCTCACTACCCTTCTCCAGGAACAGATTCTTCATGAAATCTATTTCCTCATATTTCTTTACATTATAGTCCTCCATGGGAATGTCTGATTGGAAGAGTCTAGGTCATATCTCTATGTCTTCACTGCAATAGGTGCTGCATAATTGAGTTCCGGCTTTGACCTTGGTGAGGCAGGGGTCATAAAGTTGGAGGTTTACCGAAAAATAAAAAGGGAATTTTAAAGTTATTTGATGGCCACAAATATCACAACTCTCTCCCAAAGTATGCATGTCTGAGTCTGAAAATGTCTTTGTTCTATCCTCATGCTTTTCTTTCAGGATTTTCAAGACATTGTTCTGCTGAATTCTACCTTCCAAAAATCCAAAACCTGTTTTCTGTTCCTTTTTGTAATCTGTCTTTACTCTCTAAACAGTATTAGCATATTCTTCTGTTCCTTGTTTTCTGAGATTTCATTAAGATATAATTGGTAAGTCTTCTTTGTCAATTATTGTGCTAGAATTTTCAATATAGAAACTCATGTTGTTCCTTGCTGTGAAATTGCCTTACATTATTCCTTTGGCATTCCTTTCTATATTTTCAATTTTCTCCTTCTCTGGAAATACCATTAGACAGCAAATACCGTTAGACAGCAACCTCTTGATTGATCCTCTAATTTTCTTTACTCTCCATTTCCTAATGCTTTTTCTTTTGTTACTATTTTCCAAATCTTCTGGCAATTATTTTTAATTTCCAGGAATTTTTTTTGTTCTCTGAATATTCCTTTCATCATATATTTCTGAAATTTTCCATGGCTGCAGATTTTCTCTTCTCTAAGTATTATAAGAATTTTTAAGTTTTATTTGCTCTCTACATTGTGTCTGTTTCCTCTGAGTTTGCCCTTCCACAATGTCTTTGTTTCTGTCTTTCATGTTAAACGTTTTCCTCGTATGTCTAGTTATTCTTGGCTTGCATTTGAGTCAGGCACTGAAGAGTTGCGTTTGCTATGTATGACTAGTAGGCATCACTGAGAGTGCTCCTACAGGAACCTATTCATTTCCTTTGAAGATGGGGGCACCTGTCAGTAGTTGAAGATAAGACTATAATGAAAAGACTCTACATTTATATGTTTATCTCCTTTGATATTGGGGCCCAAATTTGTGGTGTCCGAGTTTTTGTTTTGAGAAACAAAAACCTGCATTCCAACCAGCCAGAACTGAAACCTTAATATTTTATCAAATTTGCTTCAAGTAGTTTTTAAACAACTTTATTGAGATATAATTTACACAACACAAAATTCATCAATTTTAAGTGTACACTTCAATGATTTTTCGTATATTTACAACGCTGTGTGACCATCACCAAAACCTAATTTTAGAATACTTCTATCACTTCAAAATCAAACCTTGTTCCATTTGCATTCATAGCTCATTTCCACCCCCAACTCCAGGCAACCACTAATCTACCTTCTATCTCTATAGATTTGCCCACTCTGGACATTTAATATAAATGGAATAATAAAATAGGTAATATTTTGTGTCCAGCTTCTTTTACTCCACGTTTTTGAGGTTCAACCATGTTGTAGTATATATCAATATTTTATTTCTTATGACCAAATCATAATCTATGGTATGGATATACTGCATTTTACTTATCCATTCATCATTTGATGGACAATTGGGTTGTTTTCATTTTGGGACTATTACGAATAATACTGTTATGAACATTCATGTACAAGTTTATGTGTGAACGTGTTTTTATTTATCTTGGGTAGATACGTAGGAGTATAATTGCTGAGCCACGTGATAACTCCATATTTAACGTTTTAAGAAATTGCTACACAGTTTTTCAAAGTAAATGTAACATTTATAACCAGCAATATATGAGGGTTCCAATTTCTCAACATCCACATCAATACTTGTTATTGTCTTTTTCATTACAGCAATTCTAGCAGGTAAAAAGTCGTAATTTCTGTGGTTTTTAATTTTTTGTTTTTTAAGACAGGGTCTCACTCTGTTGCCCAGGTTGGAGTGCAGTGGCATGATCACAGCTTACTGCAGCCTCGACCTTCCAGGCTCAGGTAATCCCCCTGCCTCAGCCTCCCAAGTAGCTGGAACTAACAGGTGCACATCACCATGCCTGGCTAATTTTTTTTTTAATTTTTGGTAGAGACAGGGTCTCACTATGTTGCCCAGGCTGGTCTTGAACTCCTGGGCTCAAGCAATCCTCTCACCTTGGCCTCCCAAAGTGTTGGGATTACAGGTGCGAGCCACCAAGGCTGGCCTCATTGTGATTTTCATTTGCCTTTCCTTAATGACTCATGATATTGCACATCTTTTCATAAGCTTATTGGCCATTCATATATATATTTGGAGAAATTTCTATTCAAATCCTTTGCTTATTCTTTGTTTTCTTATTACTGTGTTGCAAGAGTTCATTATGTGTTCTGGTTACAAGTCCTTTACTGGATATATGATTTGAAAATGTGGTCTCCAGGTCTGCAGGTCTTCTTTTCACTTTCTTGACTATGTCTTTCAAAGTGCACAAGAATTGAATTTTGATGAAGCCCATCTTATCAATTTTTGTTGTTGCTTGTGCTTTTTCGGCTTTGTGTCTAAGAAGTTATTGCCCAGCTCAATGTCACAAAGATTTTTCCTGTTCTCTTCTAGGTGTTTTATAGTTTTAGCTCACATTCAGGCTCACAATCAATCTTAATTTTTGTGTATGCTGTGAGGTAGGAATCCAAGTTCATTCTTTTGTATGTGGATATCGAGTTGTTCCAGCACCATTTGTTATTCTTTCTCCATTGACTGTCTTGAAACTTTTGTTGAAAATCAGTTAACCATAAACCTAAGGGTTTATTTTGGACTTTCAATTCTATTCCACTGAACCATGTTTATCCTTATAGCAATTAGCAATGTCTATTAGAGCTCTGTAGTAAGGTCTGAAATAGAAAAGTGTGAGCCCTCCAAATTCTTTTCTTTTTTTTCAAGATTGTTTTGGCTATACTGGTTCCTTTATATTTCTATATGAATTTTAGGACCAATTTTTAATTTCTGGGGGAAAAAAGCCAGTAGGAATGATGGTAGGATTGCATCAATCTGGAGATCAATTTGTAGAGCATTACCATCTTAATAATATTTTCTGATCCATTGACATGGAATGTCTTTCCATTTAGCTTAACAATATTTTCTAGTTCCCAATATATGTCTTGCACTTCTTTTGTTAAATTTATTCCTAAGCATTTTAATCTTTTTGACACTATTGTGAATGGAACTGTTTTCTAAATTTCGTTTTCACATTGTTCACTACTAATGCACATAAATCAATTTATGTATATTGATCTTGTATCCTGCAACCTTGCTGGACTTCGTTTTTAGTTTTAGTGGTTTTTAGCAAGCTACCTAGGACTTTCTATATATAAGATCATGCAATCTGTCAATAAAGATAGTTTTAGTTCTTCCTTTTCAGTCTGAATGTCTTCTTTTTCGTGCCTAATTACCCTGGCAGTGTAATGCTGCATAAAGTAGTAAAAACAGATATCCCTTAAAAATCTTGCTCCTGCTACAAGTATTTTTAAGTAGAAATAAATAAATATTTCAGATGAAATGGGATTCCTTCTCTGATCTGAATCTTAAATCCTGTTCTCTCTTCCCCTGCCTATAAGCAACTACAGTCATGAATAGGCTACACTGTCCATGTTTGGGTATCTTTTCGTGCGTATATGTGTTGGGTATCCATCAATAATACTGTTTTGTGTATCTGCTATTTTTTTTTTGAGACGGAGTCTTGCTGTGTTGCCCAGGCTGGAGTGCAATGGCACGATCTCGGATCACTGCAACCTCCACCTCCACCTCCCGGGTCCTGCCTCAGCCTCCCAAGTAGCTGGGATTACAGGTGCCTGCCACCAAGCCTGGCTAATTTTTTTTTTTTTTTTTTTTTTTAGTAGAGATGGGGTTTCACCATGTTTGTTAGGGTGGTCTCGAACTCCTGACCTCAGGTGATCTGCCCACCTCGGCTTCCCAAAGTGCTGGGATGAGAGGTGTGAGCCACCATGCCCGGCCTGCTATTTTTATTTCATATAAATAATTTTAGGCTAAATATGCCCATTTTCTACAATTTTTATTTTTATTCATTTATTATGAGAAAGGGACTGGTTCTGTTGCCCAGGGTGGACTGCAGTGGTGCAGTCTTGGCTCACTGCAGCCTCCCTCTCCAAGGCTCAAGCCATCCTCCCACCTCAGCCTCTTAAGTAGTTTGGACCATAGGCGCAGGCTACCATGCCCAGTTAATTTTTCTATTTTTTGTAGAGACAGGGATTTGCCATGTTGCCCAGGCTGGTCTCAAACTCCTGAGCTCAAGCAATCTGCCAGCTTCAGACTCCCAAAGTGCTGGGGTTACAGACATGAGCCACCGTGCCTGGCCTCATTTTCTGCAATTTTTAAATTCAACATTAACAGTTTCAAGATATATTCATATATACATACACGCACATATGCATAGATACACATATGTATATATACATACATACACATACATACACTATATATGGTCTGTTATAAAAATATATTTTATTAATGCACTTTCCTATTGGTGGGTATTTACATTACTTCCAGTGTTTCCTATTACTTTCAGTGCTGTGTGTGTTCTCTTTCTTATATGTGACAATTTATCTAGGGTAGATACTTTGAATTATCATTTCTAAATGATAAAGAAACAACATTTTAATTTTACTAGGCAATGTCAAATTGCTCTACCTAGTGGCTATCCTAATAAACCTATGTACTAATAGGAGTTTCTGTTTCTCCACACCTCCAAGTGCATTTGATAATGTCAACTTTTCAGTTGTTGGCAATTTGGTAAAATGATTTATCTCCTTTTATTTTATTATTGTAGTTGTTGTTGTTGTTATTATTATTGTGTGACTTGTTTACTGGTGAAGTCAAGTAATTTTTCACTGATTTATTTCTTTTGTGGGTTTCGGTTTTCTGAATTACCAGTTATACCTTTTGCCCATTTTTTCAGTTAAATTGCTTTCTTTTTCTAGTGATTTTTAAAAGTTCTTTAAATGTTTGGGATAATTTTATGTTTATTGCATTGTTGCAAATAACTTATCTCAGCACACCACCTCCATTTACTGTTCATGTTTTTTTGATATTTGAAAAAATTAAATGTAGTCAAATTTATTGATCTTTTCCATTATGATTTGTGCCTTTGTGTACTATTTAAGTAATCCATGTATTCTTTGGGGGTCAAAAATATCATATTTTCTTGTCATTGTTTTCTTTGCTTTTCACTTTTATTTGTTTTGCCCATTTAGAATACTGTGTTGTTATTGTAAGAAACAGAACTTTTTTTTTTTAAGAAATCCAGTTGTTTGCCACCATTTTCCCCATTCAGTTGGAATCCTTTTCTCACATATGCTAAGTTACAATGTAAGGATAGATGTCTTTCTAAACTCTTCATCTGGTCCATTTATTTATTTGTACATTTCTATGCCAATGTTAGATTGTTTTAATTACTAAAGCTTTATACTTAGGATAATTGGTAAGGCAAGTCTCCATGTACTTATTCAAATTTTTTCAAAATTATCTTGGGTATATTTATAGAGTAAAACTTCAGTATTCATTTTAGAATAAATCTGTCAGGTTCTGTCAAATACTGTTAATTTAAATTGGGAATGCATTGAAATTAAAGGAAAATTAGAGGTGTATTTTCATAGCTCCTGCATTGATCATTCCCACCAATTAACTGGTATATTTATACATTTATTCAGATCTTGTTGCATGTATATCAATGAAGCTTCAGATTTGCATCAAAAAGATAATGAATCTGTTTTCTTAGATAAAACCCTAGGAACTTTATAATTTTTTGAGTGTACTGTACATGGAAATTTTTTTCTATTAAGTTTTCTTATTATTTATTGATCTTACATCCCTTTTCAAACCTTGTACCTCTTATTTCCTATTAGTACTATTAGCTTGGCCATTAATTCTAGAATTTTCCATGTAGATAATATTTTCTAGGAAAAAAATCATAAAAATTATATCTCTTCTTTTTTTAATAGTCATGTCTCTTACTCTTTTTTTTTTTTTTTTTAGAAATAGGGAAGTCTTAAGTAACTAGATATGATCTCTAGCAAAATGCTGAATGTTGGCTGAGTTGGTAGAAATTCTATACTCATCTAAGATTTTAATAAGAGTGGCTCTAAACTTTGACATTAATTATATCCTATCATTTACCATCTAAGCTGAGACACTTTTGAGAATAACAGAGACCCAAGGATGACAGGCATAAACCCAGACCCTACTGATCAAGCAGTTAAAAAGCAATAGTCATATAAAATTAAGTTTTGCCGAGCTGAAGAATATGTATTTTTCCAAGTTCTATAAAAAATTTACAAAATTAACCATAACTGTGGCCATAAAACAAGCTTTAACAAATGTCAAACGGTTGAGAACAGTCAGAATATGTTATTTGACCGCAAACAATGAAGTTAGTAATATCAAAATGATAACTAAAAAATTCCAAAATTTATAAAATAAAAAGTATATTTCTAAATAAATTTTTAATGAGAAAATAAAAAATGGAAATTAGAAAATATTTTGAACTAAATGAAAATACTACATTTCAAATCTTGTAGGATGCAGGTAAATAGCATTAAAAGGGAAATTTATAAATTTAAATAAATATTTAAGAAAAGGAAAAAGGTTAAAAAAACTAAATGAGCTAAGCATCCATCTGAGGAAGTCAGAAAAAAGTAACAGCAAAGAAAGAAAAAGAAGAGAAATAATAAAAGACCAGAAACTGATGAAATAAAAAGCCAATATAAAATATGATGAACAAAACCAAAAGTTGGGCTTTTTTAAAAAACTCTAATAAAATTTAAAAGACTGGTGAAAATGGGGAAGAACAAAAATAGAAGGCACAAATAACCAATATCAACAAAGATAAAGAAGTCATCACTACAGATGCTGCAGACATAAAAGAGACAACAAAGAAGTATGAACAACTTTATGCCAATACAGTTTAACATTTCAATGAAGTAAATACATTTTTAGAAAAATATAACAGTGATACTGACAAAAGAATAAACAGAACAATAAATATATCCATAACTCTCAAGGACACTGAAGCAGTAGGTAAAACTCTTCCCAGAAAATATACTCGAGGCCCAGATGGCTACACCAAGAAATTTTAGTCAACATTCAAGAAAGATATTCCAATCTTAGATAAATTTTCTCAGAGAATAGAAAAAGAAAGAATACTTCCCAATTCATTTTATGGTACAAATCCCCAACAAGGATACTATGAGAAAAGAAAATAGGTCAATCTCGCTTATGAACATAGATGAAAAAATCCTAACTGAAATCTGAGCAAATTGACTCCAGCAATATATACATCATGACCTAGATGGGTTTATTCCAGTAATGAAAGGATGAAACTTTAAAAAATAATAGTGTAATAGCACATATTAACAAACTAAAGAGAATCTCATTAGATGCAGAGAAAGTATTTGATAAAATTCATCAATTCATCATTCTTTCAGCAAATTAAAAATAGTAGGCAAAAATCTTAATAAAGTGCATCTATCCAAAACCTTCAGCCAAATCATACTTAATAATGAAAGTTATAAGTTTTCCCTTGCAGATCAGGAAAAAGACAACGATGCTTGCTATCAGCATTTTTATTCAACATTATCTTGGAAGTCCTAACCAACATAAGAAGGCAAGGAAAAAAGAAGGAAAACAGAAAAGGAAGAAACAAAGCTGTCACTATTGGCAGATGACATGATTGTACATGTGACAAAATCTGAAAGATCTCTGAATAGACCCTTTGAATTAATAAGAGAGCTTAGCAAGTTCTCTGAATTTAAAATAGCTATATATAAAAATCAATGATATTTCTACACACCAGCAACAATGAGACAACCAAAATTTAAGGAAGACGCCATTTATAATAGCATTAAGCATTAAGTAACAAGACAAATGCTAACAAAAATTTGCAAAATTTCTATGAAGACAACAATATGAATGTACTTAGAGAAGCATATTAATATAAACTAAAGACATCCTAAACAAATGGAAAAATATAACCTGTTAATAGATTTGAAGGCTTAGTATTGTAAAAATGTCATTACATTTTTAAGAATGTTTTCTTAATCTGTAAATTAAATGTTATCACAATTAAAATTCCAAAAGTATTTTTGTGGAACTTGACAATTGGCTCCTGAATTTTATAGTAAAGTCCAAAGGGCCAAGAATAGCAAAGCCACTCTTATAAAAGTGGAACAAGGTAAGAATATCTGCTCCATCGGATTTCAAGGCCCCTTCTCCAGCATGCCACGCACAAAAATGAATTTCATGTGCAGCTATGAAACCTTTAGAAGATAATACCTGAGAATATCATTATGACTTCCCAAGTAGGGACATTCGTAATCAAGAAATACCATGCATTAAGCAAAAAGGAAAAGAATGATAATTGAACCACTCTAAAATTAAAGATTGTTGTATATCAAAATACACCAAAAAGAGAAGCAGAGAAGTGGCGAATTGTATATGCAGCACAAATAAGTGACAGAGAACTATGCCTAAATTTAAGAAATCATAGAAATCCATAAAGAAAAGATGCTCCAAAAGAAAGATTTAAACAGATACCTCACAGAAGAAGAAATCCAAATGGACAATTAACATGTGAATTAATAGTCAGGGAAATGCAAACTGAGACCTCAATGATATATCACTATATACCCACCAAATGAGCTAAAATTGAAAAGCCGGACAATCAAGTGTGGTGAGATTATAGAACAAGAACTCTCATCTCCTGTTGATGAAATATATATATGAAAAATGCACACACATGCACCTTTGCACATTTACAAAAATGTTCATTGTGGCATTATTTGCAATTATCACTACAATGAAAAGATAATTACTAGAATTAACAAGTTATGGTGTGTATTTTTATACAATGAAACTCTAAATAGTATATCAGAGCTACAGATAGCACACATTAAGTGGGAGGAATAAAGCAAAAACAAAAAGGAATACATATTCATTTACATAAACATTTTGAACGTTTATATAAAATTTAAAAATTGGCAAGACTATTATCATTTAGAAATGCACACATTGGGCCAGGTGCGCTGGCTCACACCTGTAATCCCAGCACTTTGAAAGGCCGAGGCAGGTGGATCACTTGAGGTCAGGAGTTCGAGGCCAGCCTGGCCAACATGGTGAAACTCCATCTCTACTAAAAACACAAAAATTAGCCAGGCATGGTGGCACGCACCTGTAATCCTAGCTAGTCGGGAGGCTGAGGCAGGAGAATCCATTGAGCCTGAGAGAAGGAGGTTGCAGTGAGCTGAGATTGTGCCACTGCAGTCCAGCCTGGGTGACAGAGTGAGACTCTGTCTCAAAAAAAAAAATAAATAAATAACAAAGGAAATGCATACATTGGCATTTGTTGAAATTTTGGGGGGGCTTTATACTTGATTACTTTTTGTAAATATTCAATGTTTATTGAAAAGAATATATATTCTGCTCTGATTACAGTGAACTTTTTACATGCACATAGAAATACAATAAGCATACATATATAATGCACACATATATGTACACACATATAACTTATATAGTAGATCAATGTTGTTGTTTGCTTGATATGCTCGTCTGAGAGAAATTTATCTTAAAAAAATTCCCACCATGATTTTAGATTTGTCACTTTTTCTTACTTTTGCTTCATATTTTCTCAAGTTATGTCATTAGCTGCATACATGTCCGATAGTAATTTTCCTAGTGGATTTTTCTTCGTAATGTAATATACGCACTTCTTTGTCCCTATTAATGTTATTCAACCTAAGAATACTTTTGCTAACTAACATTGCTACATCAAGGTTTTTAAATTAGAATTTGCCTGGCATGTCTTTTTCTATCTCTATTTTCTACATTTTAGTTTTCTAGTTTTAACTATTTTTAATATGTTTGATTTTAATTGTCTTCGCAGTAGTACACTGGTCAGCTGGTGAGGTATTTATGTGATTAGATTAGATGAGAGGTGAGTAACTTATGACATTATCCAGTAACCCAGCCTGGACCATCAGCAAATGATATTTCATTTGGAGGCTGTCTCCAGGAAATAATCTCTCTAAGCCCTAGAATGTCTTCATTTAAAATCAATATTTTGTTGGTAGAGGGCTAGACACTTTGTTTTTATATTCTCACTTGTCAAAACATCAAAGAAAGCACTAGTTTTTTATATTAGAAAATGTGTCATTTTCAGGTTAAAAATTTGAAGTAGATTTCATTATTTACGTTACTTTATTTTAAAATGTAATTTCTGACATGTGGGCATTGTTTTTTTTCATATTCCTATTTAAAAGCCACAAAGAAACATTTTTAAGCAAAATGTTCACATTTTGTGGGCCAATAACTTGGTAAATGAGAGTTTAGTAGAATTGGAGACAGTGATTCAACTGGAAGAGATGGAGAGAGTTGGATTAGAGTTGTGATTGGATTAGGGCTGATTTAATTAGGATTTTGATGGTACACATAAAGCCTGATCTCATATGATTTTTTTCATTTAGAGATTCTCTCCCGAAAGAAAGTCATATTTCTGGGTTTTATCGTATCTTCATTTGAAATCGGGATTTCAGACTAATACAATGTAAGTTACCTTTTTCCTTTAAAATATAAAATATATTAAGGCAATAACTTTTTACAACAGAACACAATTTTTTCCTCTTAAAACTAATTCATTCTTTCATTCGTCCATTCATGCTTTCTTTTATTCACTCATATGGAAACTGTTTATTGGGTAGCTATTGGTGCCAGGCATTGTTTTAATGCTTGGCCTATATTACTGAGCAAAACAAAGATCCCTGCCCTTTTAGAACTTATATTCTACATGGGAGAAGTAGAGAAAGAGACAATAAATGTAACATAACTAAATTATATAGGGTCATGGAAGATGATAAATGCCATGTAATTATATATAATATAATTTTAAAAGATAAAAAGAAGAAAGCAGGGGAAGGGAGATATGGAGTACAGAATGTTAGGGGACAGAGAGGGAGAACAGTTGCAATTTTAAGTAGAGATGCCCAAGGTTCGTTGGCCTCCATTTGAACAAAGACTTGAGTAAGACAGGAAAGAATAGCCTTGGCAGAGAAAATAGCTAGTGTGAGGGCCCTAAAGCAGGAGCAGCTGTGTGCGTGTCCAAGCAACAATAGGAAGGAGGTAGCCATGAAAAGCATGAGCAAGTGATGAGGTCAAAGAGGTAGGGGAAAGGGTAGACCATAGAAAACTTTGGAAACCATTGTGAACACCTTGGCTTTTACTGTGAGGGTAATGGGGGACCAATGCCCCCCGCTGTCTGACTGGATCCCCTTTTCTCTCAATCCCATCCAACTATGTTATTAATTTTTTTAATTGTTGCCAATCTGATGCTGTAATGTGATAATCCATTTTTAGTTTACTTTCATTTTCCTCATTAGAAGGTTGAGTGTCTTTCATGTTTATTGACTTGTCTATTTGAAATTGCTTTTTCTGAATGGCCTGCTTATATCTTTTGTCCATTTTTTAATTGGGTAATTTGTGATTTTTATATTATGTGTATCACTAGCAGTAGCAGTAATCCTTTATATGTTATAGGCATTACAAAATTTATTTGCGAATCTAGCATTTATTGACTTGTTTTTGGCATCTACTGCTATAAAATTAATTGTTGGATAAATGAATTTTTAAAAGTATTTCTTTTAAAGCTCTTAAGGTGTTCTGCTTTGATTGAAAGGTCTTTCCAAATTCTAGGTTCTATAAATAGTTTCTTAAATTTTCTTCTTAGGTTTTTATGGTTTCTATTTTCCCTTTTAGGGGTTGATTTTGTTTAAGCTTTAAACTGGAATTCCTATGCTACTCCTGCCATAAGAATAGTAAGTTTTGCAATCACGGGCCAAACTACATCCCTTTCACATTTAATTAAATGCTACCTTTGGCATATTAAAATGAAAGAGCCTTTTTTAAGGTTAAGATATACTATACCATGTCCAAAAGCTGATAAAAATGATCTGAAAGGGATGGCCTCATAGATCATAAGAAAGAGAAAATATATAGCAAAATGCCAGTCACTAAGAAACCTGGAGGAATTAGGACCCAGAGCACAAGGGAGAGTGTGGGTCACCTCATCTCCAGTAATACGTGGGAATCTGAGGATACAGGAATAGCCAAAGGCAGCTCGATAGATCTGCGGAAAAAAGGAGATGAGAAGTCCTTGTTTAAGAGCTTCTGTTTTCTCAGAGAACTGAGAAGATCTACTGCCAGGAAAGAGAATGCAGAGGGAAAAGGAGGTGTAAGAGGCATGTAGACTTGAAGAAAGGGGAATGTGGGAAATTATACTATTGCAGAGGCGGAAAATAAACAATTAGGAGAGCATAAGAGGACTGGCAGGCAGAATTAAGGGCCAAACTAGATTTTGTGGTAACAGGTTTAACATAAGAATTCTTGGGAGGTTATATGATTTTTGCCAGCTAGGTTAACTGATCAGATGAATTTCAAGATTTTAGTAAACTTAAGTTTCTTTTTCTTAATACTTTCAAACCATTTAAGTCAAAAGCTTTAGTTTCATTTTCTTATTAGCGCTTTCGTTTAAGTCAAAAGCTTTTAATTTTGTGGATTGACTATATTGTATATTGGTGTTAATGAAATTATAGGGTGGCTATTTATCACCACTGGCAACCAAAAGATTACGTTAGTGGGCTGGGAGTTAAATCAACGAAGTGATTCACTCTGGGCTAATGAGGACAGTTGGAACATAAAAACTGTGGGTATCTCCTATAATTGTGTTACCATCTTGCCATTGTTACGTCGTTCCTCTACTTCATAGTGCATCATTCATTCATTCATTCATTCAACAAATACTTACTCAGCACCTATTATGTGCCAGGCACTGTTCTATATGCAGAGGATACACCCAGTGAACAAGAGAGACAAGGTTCCTGCTTTCCTGGAACTTATGTTCTAATATAGGAAGATAGACAATAATAAAAATAATATTAATAATAATAATAGCTAACATTTATTTAGCAAGTACTATTTGCTGAGACAGTTCTAAGCACTTTACAAGTATTAATTCACTTAATCCTTAGAGTAGTATTACAAGTTAGGGACTAGAATTACACCCATTTTACACATGAGGAAACTGAGGGCACAGAAAGGGAAAATGACTTGCCTAAGATTATAGAGCTAGGAAAGGGCAGAACTGCAATTTAGAACAAAAAATGGGCAGGCTGAAGATCCTTTTCTCTTAATGACCTTCGTATGCTGTCTCCTGAGAGACATGGAAATAAAACATGAATAGAATAGATTCTGGTAATGTTTAGTGGTATGAAAAATGAAACAGGGTGATGTGATGGTGTACAAACACAAGTGTTGGAGGGGTGGGGGTAGGAAAACCTCACTGTGATACCTGAGACATGAAGGATGGTGATACAGTTATCTTGGGGCACAGGCAACAGAAAAAAGCTAGTGCAAAGGCCCTAAAACAGAAGGAATCTTGCCCTGTTTTTCGAAACAGAAATGCCCACTTGGCTATGTCTAGAGCTTAGTGCGTAAGCGAGTGACTGATTGGAAGTGAAGTCTGGAAGGTAGGCAGGAGCCAGACTCCGTGGGGTCTCAGGTCACATTAAGAAATGTGATTTTTATTCTAAGTGCAGTGAAATTGTACACAGGATAGTAACACCATTTATTAATTTTAAAAGATCACTCTCTTGGCTATATGCAACACTGACTGTAGGATAAAAGATGACGCAGGAAGATATAATAGGAAGCAATTACAATCCAGGTAGGAGATGGTGTTGGCAAAGGCAAGGGTAGTGGCAGTAGAATAAAATTTCGGGTGAGTTTTAAAAGTAGAATTGTTAAGACCTGTAAATGAACCGTATGTGAAGAGTGAATGAAAAGGAATTTAAGTAGGCACTCCGGGATTTTGGTTTGAGTAACTAGCATGATGATCGCGTCTTTTAGTGAGACATGTTAAGACTGGAGGAGGGATACCTTCGGTAAGAAAAATCAGGATTTTCATCTTGGACTCTATGACTGAAAGGGCTTTTTCTGCTTTTCTTTCTTCATTAAAAAGTTGCAAAGAATTTAGGGGTAAGAAAGCATTTAAATATTCAATTTTGTGAGTTCCTTACATTTTAAACTAAGTTGGGGAAGTTGAATTTTCATTTGTTTAACAAATATTAATTGAGCAGCTACTATACGTCAAGGTCTATGTGATGAGATACCAAGATGAGCTAAACAACCAAGATCTCTATTCTCAGAATTTGTTTTTATGGAAGGGAGGAGAGACGACTGGTGGGTTTTTGGTTTTCGGGTTTTCTACTTTTCGTTGTCTTATTAAAACTTAACACTTAAGTAGCCATCTTAGTAATTACATCTTGTGCTCCTGGTAGTTGGGCCCACCGTTGTAAACGCTCTCGTAAATACTGACATCTCCCCTCCCACTAAAACTAACGTTTTTTAAATAAGAAATTTTAGCAAACATTACGAATACAACCTTTGCTTTGAAGTGTTAATATTTTTGCAGGAATGGTACCTTTGTAAAGATCGTGGTTGCCCCGTACATATTTGTTCTTTCTTCATATCCAATTAAATGAAAACACTAGTTTTTCCGAAGCCCAACTCTCTAGGTTTGTTGGTTCTAGCTCAGGAGAAAGGATGGAAGCAGGAGTCGTTGGATTTAAACAGTTTGGTGTAATCCTTTTCCACGCTCTCTCCCGCTAGCCGGGGACGTGGTGTCGGCTACCCGGGGCTTTCCGTCCACGCAGTACCGGAATGAAGGAGGCTGGGAGGGGGTCGGGGACGGAAAAGACGGAAGAGACATTAAGTAATTGGTTCTTTAAGGTATAAAATGAGGTTTAGGGTCTACTCTAAGGCACTGATTTCAAACGCCCGCCCCCTGGGCCGCTTCGGCCCCGCCCCTTAGTGCCGTTACGCCGACTTCCACTTCGGCCACTGCGGATTGGTCGTTGCTTCCGCCCCCGAAGCGCTTGGATTTTGCTTCCGGGTCTTGGGCGCTAGCTCTGGGCGCAGAGGTTTCTGGGAGCCAAGAGTGGTAATGGCGTCTGTATGATCTTCGGAGCCTGCTGCATCGGACTTCAGCCAGTGTGAGCGGCAGGAGGATAGGAGATGGGAGATAGGATCGCGATGGGACGGGAAAGGGCAGTTGGGGTCGGAGTCGGCGGCAGAGTGCAGAGCGCGGGCGGTGGAGGCCCTGGAGCAGCGGGCTAGGGGCGGAACCGAGTGCCTGTCAGGCGCGTCTGGAGCTCTCGGGCCAGCCGAGGAGATCGCAGCGTAAAGGCAGCTCGCCTACTGCGTAAAGCGAACCCCAGGTCCTCCCTTCACTACCCTTCGCACCCCTGCAGTGCTGGGCACGGGTGAAGAGGCAGCGAGTTTCTGGTTATAGCCAAAGACTAGCTCACGGGAGGCCGGAGTGATAATTCCGTTGGTGTGTGGGAAGAGGCGGCGCCCCCAGCGCCAGATAACCCTGTTTTCTTCTTTGTATACATGTCTCTACCCTTTTTGAAAATTGAGAGAATTAGCACCCCCCCCAAAAAAATCCTCCCAATTCGCCCACCCTCCCCACACACTTGCTTTTCCGACACTAACAGGGTTTTAGTGACTGCATCTGCTACACAGTATTCTTGTGACTGCTCCAAGCAGAAAGTAACTTGAGGAATGAGTCCCTGATTTTTGGCATCAGAATCCTCTGGGGGGTGAGGTTCTTGTTTTTTTGCAACAGTCCTTAAATTATAACCCACAAACGATCTGATTTATAGTATGATGCCTGTTGTAGGAGAAAATTGGCTCAACAAACGGTTAAGAATTTTTTTCTATGTAACTGTCATTGAAGTTTAACACACTTTTCTCTGGGACATTTAGTAACTTTGTCAGTGATATTTTTTGTTTGTTTTTAGCTTTTGTTTCTACTAGCCTATTTGCTATTGTGTGAAGTTTAGATAAAATGCAAACCTTACAGAGTCTGGTAGAGTAAGGTTGAGTTGGAAATTTTTAAAACTCAAGTCATGGCAGTACTGTATTTTACTAGGGTTTTGACATGTCAAGTGTCATAATTCTTATAATCTATGAGGCATATCTCCATTCCACAGATGACAAAGTTAAGCCAGGTGACTTGCTCAAGCCCATATAGTCAGAAGGAGAATAGGGATGCAAACTCAGGTTTTCATGACAGAATTTTTTGTACTAAGACAAGCCTGAGAAGCCATATTCCTTGTACAGCCTAAGCCTCATAATTTGTTTTCTTGAAAACTTTTGCTTAAGAAGATTAAGCAGGTTTTGGGGAATGAGTTTTAGAACTTATTTTACCAGTATGGATACTGATTAATACTCTATAAAATGAGTGTTTGTAATGTTGGAAATAACTTGATTATATTTTTCTTCAAAGCATAAAAGATGACAACAGCAGCCAGGCCAACCTTTGAACCTGCAAGAGGTGGAAGGGGAAAAGGAGAAGGTGATTTGAGCCAACTTTCAAAGCAGTATTCAAGCAGAGACCTACCCTCTCATACAAAGATAAAATACAGGTAATAAGACTTTCTTTTTTTATTGTTCACAAAACAAGACCAGATCTGTTAAATGGCATGGTCATGATATAGTAGTATGTTTGAGTTATGTCACTTATCTGTTTTCATAAGAATAGAATGCAATAGGATGTTTAACACTACAATTCTGCTGTGATTTTAAAATGTGAAATTCCTACTAACCAGGAATTTTCATATGTTGATAGAACAATAAATAATAGAAATAATAATGCCTCAGAGAGATTATGCACTATGAGCACCAGTCAATATATTAAAAGTATTACTGTTAAGTTCTGAGTTGATATAATCCTAATAAAAATTAAAGACATTTTAATCACTGTAAAGCCTTATTATAGGAAAATATGTGATTGAATTTGGACTTCTTGAAATATTGGGAACATCACAAGAGTGGCTGTTAGTAACCTTCAGATTAAATTATGATCTTGTCTACTTCCCTTTTTTCTGCTCAAAGGACAAAGTCTCATTCCTGAATTGTCTTCCATTACTACAGTCTCTGTGTGTGTGTGTGTGTGTGTGTGTTTAAGTAACATTTTTGCCCTGGTTTGTTTCTACTTTAGACAGACTACTCAGGATGCCCCTGAAGAGGTTCGTAACCGTGACTTCAGGAGAGAGTTGGAAGAAAGAGAGAGAGCTGCCGCAAGAGAGAAAAATAGGGATCGTCCAACCCGAGGTACCAACACTATCCAAGACATTTGTCTCATAAAATTATGTTGTTGATAGTTTTTCTTTATGTAGCAATTGGAAAATGTTAACCATTTGTTTACTTTTACAGATTGATGTGAGCTGTAGTACTTTCTTAGGTCATTAGAGATAATAACAACAAATATTTACCAAAGGCTTATTTGCCCAGGCACTGTGGATGTGAGTTCACTGTGGATAATGCTTTTAATGTGGGCTCCTTGTGCCCACAGGTCCCTAAAACATTTTAAGAAATGAAGTATTTGTTTTACTAAGTTAAATGATTTTTGTTTCCCCCCAGAACATACAACCTCCTCTTCAGTGTCAAAAAAGCCACGGTTAGACCAGATTCCTGCCGCCAACCTTGATGCAGATGACCCTCTAACAGATGTATGTTTTGTTTCCTCCTTTCATCTCTAATAATTGATTTACCATGTTTTTCTAAAATACTTGTTATGTCTTTGCTTTAAGAAGTGACATATATTTATGTTTACTTACTGTTATTCAAATATAGCCCTGACCTCAGTGCTAAACTTTATAATTGATTTTAAAACCAAAAGTATTATTTTGTGGGACTTAAAGAACAAGTTTGATCTCTAGAGAACCAAATATGGAAGGAATCTATTAAAGGATATGCTTTCCCCCAAAATAATGTCCTGTACTAAACTACTGCACTACTGCTGTGTTACACACCTCTCCAGGGCACTCTTCATACTGGGCTTCCTATAAACAGTGCCCTCTAGAGTTGTACCTGGAGGCCTTTCCATATTAGATATGTCCCCTTCTATAAGTGCAATACACTTAATGGTTCCCTCTGTGCTTAGGGAGGGAAGTAATCTAAGCAGAAGGTTTTTAAGGATTAGCACATCAGTTAATGTTAAAATTCTATGGGACCCTAGAGCCTATAATCAATTTGCAGTTTTCTACATACAGGACAGTGAAAAACCTGAGTGGCATCCAATGAGTAATATCTAACTATGTATACATATCAGCAGTTAATTCTAGAGTTAATTGATGGAGTTACTCATAATAGTTAAAACAGGAAACCTAATTTCAACTGAAATTTAATGATTATTCATTTGAAATTATTTTCTTCTGAGAATTTAGCACACTTTTTTGCACTTTTGATTATCTTTGCTGCTAGCTTAAAGTTGTTTTGAGCTACATAAAATTGTTTTGACTTTGTTAGGGTGATACATTGTACATATGTACTGTGTTTTGGTAGTGTGTATTTTCCCTCCAATCTTCTGGGCTCTTACTGTTCTTTTAGGAGGAAGATGAAGATTTTGAAGAAGAAAGTGATGATGATGATACTGCAGCTCTTCTTGCAGAACTGGAAAAAATTAAAAAAGAAAGAGCTGAAGAGCAGGCCAGGAAGGTAAAACCAAAGTATTAAATCTTTACATCTATCTTCTCACATACACTAAGGTAGAAATTTTTTTGAATATAAGTAATATCTTCTTATATTAGAAATCTCCCTTACCGTGTCTAAATATTATAGCACTTGTAGATCTATAAATGTGATTATTTTTATGACATCCTAGGTATCCTGGTTATGTAAGATATTCTTTCCAAATAGTTCAGATGCACTGAGTAATATTCACAAGCTTGCTAGTCATTTACTTGTTTATTCATTTGTTCAACATTTAGTCGATATCTGTTAATTGACAGGAGAATCAAAGATGATCAAGATATAGTTGTGGTCTACAAAGATTATCTCTCTGCTTGTCTACTGCCTAGGTACTATTAAGGCAGTCAGTAGATATTATATAACCTAGGTCTAGCTACCTAACTTCTCTGAGCCCCCACAGTCTCTCTGTTTACACAATATGAGGAAAAAATATAAAACTCAAAGATAGTTAAAATTCTGAATAAATTACCCAGAGTGATAATAAGAGGTGAAACTGAGGAGGCAAGTGCAAGTCAGAGCATTAGAGGTTTGCAAAACAATACTGAAGGAGTCTAGATTTTTTCTAAAGGACATGAAGAGCTGGTTGATTTCAGCAGGAGATTGATAAAATTGGATACGCATTTTAGAAAGATTACTCTGGCAAAATATGGAGGATGGATTGGAAAAAAACTGAGTTAGGAGGCTGTTCCAGTAATCCTCCCAATTAAGAGACTCTTAGCTTGTATGATAGGAGTTGGAATTGAGGTAAGTAATTAGATGCTGATAAAGCTGATTATCAAGGAGGTCAAAGTGGGAAGGGGAGCAGGAAAAAATAAAAAAGGAGGTTGAGTTGACAGATAGTGACTGATTGATTGTAGCAGCAGAGAGGACCCTCACTTTCTAGGGGGATGTTGGTGCCATCAATACAGGGAATGCAAAAGAATTGCCATATTTAGGCAGAGAGAAGAGGTAGTTGATGAGTTCTGTTTTGAACATGTTAAATTTGACACATTGTGAGACATTCAGGTAGGGATGTCTGCTCCTGTTTTCAACCAGAGCAGCACAGCTTTTTCATAGATTTCTGTGTAAAATTTTATTTGAGGCAAGAATTGTTCTGTTTTTAAAAAAGAAAGTAAGAAAATATACTGCATGGTCAATACCAGGAATCTAGGGAAGTAGACTTCATGTGAATCAGGAGGGCCAGGGAAGAATTCAGAAAACAGGTAGAATTTGGGATAGACTTTGAAGACTTAGAATTCAGATTGGAAGAAGAAAAGCATTTCAAAATACAATTCTCATCAAAGTTTTGTATAAGAGAGCATAATTCCTGTAATAGCTTATAGTTTTTACATCTAGTTTTTAAAAGTCAAAGAATTATAAAAACATTCCCAGTCCCACTTGCATACCACTAGAGGGCAATTGTTCCAAATTTTTTTAGCTTGCCTAATAGTTCTGGACACATAGAGATGAGCAATTTAAATGCTTTTGGTTGACCTTGAGGGAGGATAAACATTTTAGACAGAAGGCCTTGCAGCTTTGTGAGTTTCATCTAATATCTGTATTAAAATGTGTTAATATTTCTTGCGGTTGAATGATAGTTTTGTTTCTTTTATCCCTGTTTCCCTTTCTATTGGCTGGTTTTTGCCATGTTCCAAATTTAAGATTTTCAAACCATTTAGCCCTTGTCAGGGGTCAGCACCCTTTCTGTAAAGGGCCAGGTAATAAATATTTTAGGCTGGCTGGTCATGGAGCCTCTATCACACCTACTCACCTCCACTGTTATAACATAAAAACACCCACAGAGTACATAAATGAACGAGTGTGGCAATGTTCCAATAAAATATTTACAAAAACAGGTAGTTAGGATTTGACCTACATGCCATCTGATGACTAGCCTATATTATGAAACATAGTATGCCTGCTGTTTGAATATAGAAAGAGTTTATGCCTTTTTTCCCAGTGCTGTGTGTGGCAATCATTCAGTAACCCCAAAGGAAATAATATTCCAAACATAAAATGTCCATAACCTTTATATGTCATAACACATAATAAGTTTGGATATATTGTATACTTAAGCTCCTATTTTTCTAGTATTTCAGAGAAATATCTTTTCCTTTTAAGCATTGGTATAATTTGTTACAAATAAATATATAGCTTTTAGAAAGCCACCTGTTCTGTGATGTATAGTTCCTGATTTAAGTTCTGACCAGTGACATAAAGGAATTTTCCTATTTCGTTACAAGTTAGATCTTCTCACCTCCCATTTTCATTTTTAGTTTTCTTCATAAAAATGAAATTCATTGTTTACATTTGAATATTGAAATGAAGTATCAGTAACCTGTATGAAAAATTAGATTATTAAAATAATAACTTTTTTTAAATGACTTCCACGCCATGTGTTTTTCCTTGATCTATTAAGTCATCAATTTCTGTTATCCCCAAAACACAGCAAAATGGGATTTATATTTGGCTTAAGATAACATGTTGACAGGTAGATCTAGAAGTGATAGCTAAGGATTTTAGACATTTTATATTCCACATTCTGAGAAGGAAACTCAGGGTGATTTGACTTTGAAGAAGTTGATGATAAAATAAAAGTGAAGAAAGACAGTGTTGTAACTGATAAAGGATGGGAGGTATAAAAATAGAAACTGAGGCCAAGCACGGTGGCTCACGCCTGTAATCTCAGCACTTTGGGAGGCCAAGGTGAACGGATCACGAGGTCAGGAGTTCGAAACCAGCCTGGCCAACATGGTGAAATGACGTCTCTACTAAAAATACAAAAATTAGCCGGGCATGATGGCACGTGCCGGAGGCTGAGGCAGGAGAATCACTTGAACCTGGGAGGTGGAGGTTGCAGTGAGCCGAGATCACGCCATTGCACTTCAGCCTGGGCAACAGAGTGAGACTCTGTCTCAAAAAAAAAAAAAAAAAGAAAAACTCAATAATAATAAGTCAATAAAAACAAAATAGATCAACCTCAGGTAAATTAGTAGAAATTCATGTTAACTGGATATAATTTTGTACATGGTAGTTTGTCCTATTTTAGGAGTTACTTCTTCATTCATAACTTGTCACCAAACCTAGAGATGCAAGTTTACATTATTAGTAATTCAAAATAAGATTAAAATTAATCACAGGTATGACCCTTTAAAATGGAGGTAATAGTTTTGCTAAATGTGTCTTTTTGATATTCAATATGTTCTTAAATTATTAGAATATGCTTATTGATATATGCTTAAAATTTAAAGCAATTAATTTGACATGTACTTCAAGAAAGAAAATAGATTTAAATATGGATCTGTAGCATTTCACAGTTGGAAGAGACTAATTACTGTATGATATCAACCATGAAATATTTATAATAAAAATGCTAAATTATTTTATTTTGATGAGGGAGACTTTTCTAGTATGCCTCGAAAACCAAAAAAAAAAAAAAAAAAAAAGCCTGCCTTGATGCTTTTGTTGCCATAAAATCCTAATGATCGGTTTTTTTTTTTTCAGTGAGCTAATATAAAAAAAATTGAACCCAGAGTTAAAATAAGTAAGTGTTAATCTTCCTTTATCATTGACAGGAACAAGAACAAAAAGCTGAAGAAGAGAGGATTCGTATGGAAAACATTCTGAGCGGAAACCCTCTCCTTAATCTCACTGGCCCATCCCAGCCTCAGGCCAACTTCAAAGTTAAAAGAAGGTACTATACAGTAACGGAGTAATGGAGTGTGTGTGTGTGTGTGTGTGTATACACACAGGCATGCAGATTATAAGTTGGATAGCAAGGTGCATTGTAAAAAGCTTCTAAAAGTCCACCGTCCATTCACTGGTACTCTTCTCTGTTCAATTAGGAATAATGGAAGAAGCCAAATGAAAGAAAATAAACTTACTTTCAACAGATAGTTGCAGTAACCAGCTGTGTACTAGATAATGATGTAAGCACTAGGGACAGAGTAATAAACTGAGGCCCTTACATTTTAGGTGTGCATATCAAGGGCCTCAAGATGGCCTCTCACATTCAGACACTCACTAGAAGAACTCAGGGGACTTGGTGTATAGTTATACGCTTGGCTAAGGTAATAAAGACACACAGCTAGATTATAAAGGGAAAAGACACACACAGAGAATAGAGGAATCCATGTGCAGGTTTCACTATGCTCTTGTCCCTTCCATGAGTGGTCACACAGCACATTGTTTCCCCCAGCAAGGACAGTGCAGCAACGTGTGCAGTGCTTCTGCCCAGGGAAGCCCGTTAAAGATCCCGCGCCCAAGGTTTTTACTGGGGGTGGCTAGTCATGTACGCAGCTTTTGCTTAGCACATACCAAAGTCCCGACTTCTAAAAGGATAGTAGGTGTTCAGCGTAAACCACATTATTTGTAAATTATAGGCACAGTGACAGTGAGAAGATTTCTTAGATCCAAATTTTCAAATGCCAGCCAGGGGCCAGCCTTGCAAGCAGGCATTTCTAAGGATTGTAGTACTAGGCCTGCTTTTTAAATTCTTTCTGTACAGTGTGTGTGTGTTTGGAGGGGTAAAAAAGGAGGGCCGAAAAGGGAGAAAATATAAGTTGTAAATACTGTAAATCCTTCAGATGGTGATATATAAAATAAAACAGAAAAGCTTACAGGAAATGCTGAGGGAGGAAGATTGGTTGTTATTTTATATGCGTTCGTCAAGGAACCACAGTGCTTAATTTTTAAACCATATTTGTTATTTTTCACCACCTCTACTGCTGCTATCTGCCATCTGGAGTGATGCAGTACTGCTGACCGCTTTCCCCTCTGGAGTGATGCAGTACTGCTACCTGCCCTTCTCTCTGGAGTGATGCAGTACTGCTGAACGCTTTCCCCTCTGGAGTGATGCATTACTGCTACCTGCCCTCCCCTTTGGAGTGATGCAGTACTGCTGACTGCTCTCCCCTCTGGAGTGATGCAGTACTGCTGATACAGTTCGGGAATTAGTCCAAGCTGGAGATAGTAGATTTGGAAGTTATCAGCTCAGATAAACTTTTTAAAGCCATAAGACAGGATGAAGTCACCTAGGGAAGGGTATAGCTAGAGAGGAGAAGTCAGAACTGAGCTTGGTATGTTTAGAGGTTAGGTAGATTATTAGTTACCAGTACCTGTTCTAATCATCTAGCCAACCTCTAAACATTATACAAGTGCCTGATAAATATTGATTGAATTAATTTTGAATGAAAAAGTCTAGGCTAACAAGGAGCAGCCAGTTGGGAAGGGAGGAGAACTGAAAGAAGTGAAACAAAGTGTTTCAGGAGGAGAGGAGTGATCATCGAGGACAAATACTAATGTCAGGAAAGAGCATTTTGGTGTTGGGAAGGAGGGACAAAAAGCCTGTTTGGAGTTGAGGAAAGACTGGATACAGAAAAAACTGTACTGATTATATACAAAAATAAAGCTATATAGTTTGTTCTTTTGCCTTTTTTGAATGTAAATGGAATTGGAGATAGAAACATGTCTTATATCCCAGTCATATTGATCTGCTCAGCTTGTTATGCTTCTGTGTACTGCATCAGTGATGACTTTACTGCACTGTTTTCCAAAGGTGCCCACGTTTGTTGCTCATTGTGCACTTTCCCACATTTGTTCCCATGTGCAGTTTCTCCTGACATGTAAGCGCATGCACACATAAACACACACATTATATGGGCTTGTGTTTTATATATATTTGTGAGGGTATCAATATTATGTATATGGGCCTGTGTTTTATATGCTAGGTGATATTCTGAAATCATGCTGTTTATTTTCTATAACACATGTATTTTATAACTTAACTTATGGGTGTTTTTTTTTTCATGCTTATACATTATGGGATCCAACCAGAGTTCTGCTCTGAGCTCTTCAGCTGGTACTTCTTGGTTAATGTACATGTGGGCCATATCTGAGCCTTCATTATTATACCCCAATGATTCCTTCTCCTTTTGTTGGCCTATAATGTGAATATTACAGTAGATGATTACTAAACATTAACTGATAAAAGAGGAATATCTACAATCCTCAAAACCACATAATCTAAACTACATTAAATTGATTGGCTACTATCGTGTACAGATGCCTACACTAATATTAGGGTAGTCCTAGGTGCTGCTTCTTTCTATTAGACCTAAAAACATTAAATATTTATGCAATTAAAATCTATATATTTCTATTTTTTAACTCAAAAGTTTCTTTTACTGGAGAAATAATAAGAATGTTTTAATGTTCTAAGTAGGAATTGCCATTCTTGCTATAAGAAAGCAAGATTATATATTAAGGATGACATTATTCTTTTGAGTGTAATTGCTGCATTAGATGATACACATGTTGAGCATATTTCTGTGTAACTGACTAAGCCTTGCAGTGCATGTAGTATTCTTGTCTCCTGATACAAACATTTTCAGACGTTCTGTTTGCTTTTTCTTCCTCAGGTGGGATGATGACGTTGTCTTCAAGAACTGTGCAAAAGGTGTAGATGACCAGAAGAAAGACAAAAGATTTGTAAATGACACACTGCGATCTGAATTTCACAAAAAGTTCATGGAGAAATATATTAAGTAGTACAGTTTTATGTGCTTAATTAAAGACTGTAAAACGTAAAGGATCATTCTGACTTTTTTTTATGAGTTTTTTTTTTCTTTTCCCCTGTCTAAATTGTGTGTGGGCTTCCCCAGTTTTAAACTCCTATCTTTTTCTTTAGTGATACCTTACTTGATAATGGACTTGGGAATAGGTTTAACGCAGTTTGTATTCTCCGAATGTTTCCAGTGATATGTTTTCCTGGGAAAAGCAAATCTGCCTGTAATAAATATTTTTAATCTAAATAACCAAATCTGGGTGCCCAACTTTTTGTTGGAATTTATGCTGCTAGTAATACATTCCATAATTTCTTTTGAAAAGAAAAATTACCATTGTGTATTGTGCTTGTGCATTAACTTGCCCTTTTCCCCCTGTTTCTCTCACATTTAAGATGAGTTAATTCATATTTTCTCTGCATTTTTTAAAAGAGTGTAATGGAAGATGAGAGGGATTCTATTTGGGACCACATGTTGGTGTGGAGGAGTGTCGTTGACAGTAAGCACCCCAAGCGTGTGTCTGGGAGAGCATTGGGTATCGCTCACTTCTGCAGGTACTTGTTTTTTTTTTCTCATGGCCCAAGAGGAGAGCTCTGTAAGCATTCTTTTAAAGTATACGGTGCTCACTTGTGTTCTGGATACTCAACTGCCATGTTTCCTTTGAAAGAGATTGAATATTCACTCTGACATGCATTTAGTGCAAAGCCTGAGAAAGCTTCAAACAATATATAAAATAAAACCTTTGGAAATAACAGTTTTGTTATCTTGGAGGATGTATCTATGCGAAGTGAGAGGAAGAGCTAGGCTATACTAAAAGCAGTAGTTCTGGAAAATGAAGTTTTTGTGAACCTAGGCTGTGATTTAAGAAGGCCACTTTTGATAGAAAATTTGAGACCAGAAATTGAGCCTTTTATAGATAGAGACTCATTCATAGGCTTCCTCAGCCATGAAAAATACTGAGGTTCCTAAGGTTAAAGATAGAAGTTTTAAAGCAAAATAATATGTTACTATTTAAGTCCTTTAATACCTCATTTCCTAATTAAATGGAAAGTTCCATTTTCCCATTGGAAGCTTGGACATTGGTTACATCTATCCTGAGTCCGGTGTAGAGCTGGAAATGGAGCCCAGGTCTGGATTCCACATTTATATTCTACATTTTTTCAAACTGAGCTCCTAAAGTTTTGGATACTTCAGCTAGTGTTTTTAAGAAGCTTTTAATATTAAAACCTTTTTATCTCCAACTTTACAACTTAGAAAATGAATTTACACATGGTAAAACCCTGTCTCTACTAAAAATACAAAAATTAGCCAGGCGTGGTGGCAGGCGCCTATAATCCCAGCTAGTTGGGAGGCTAAGGCAGGAGAATTGCTTGAACCCAAGAGGCGGAGGTTGCAGTGAGCTAAGATTGTGCCGTTGCACTCCAGCCTGGACGACAAGAGTGAAACTCCATCTCAAAAATAATAAAAATTTAAAAAAGAAAATGAATTTACATTCATTTTTGGTTATCTTCATAGCAACCTTAGGTAGGAAGTGCTGTGTTATTCAAAATTGAGGAAAATGAAGCTCAAGCCAAGTAACTTGTTTAGGATTAATACATGATAGATCATGTATGAGCACCTTACAATTACATAAAAATATGCTTACAGATGTAATGGGCATTATCAGACTTCTAAAACTGTGGTTCTTGGAATTGCACTTTTTAGCATCTCAAGGGCCAGGGGTCTGACTTAGGTGCACTATTTCTCCAGGGTCTACTTGTTTCAGATTCCCTATTTGAGCCTGAAAGGTTTAGGAAGAATCAGAGTAAAGCTGATTTCATTGATTTCTTTCTTCCTTTCCCTGTGGTTTCTCAATGTAAAACATCCTATAACCTGAGTCAGACCCAGGAGATACATAAATGTGTTGTTAGCTTTCAGATTTACAGCGCGAGTAACAACATACTTAGCTAAATTGCCTTGCACCCTCCTTGTAAAATACCTCTTGTTGGAGTGGTTGTGGAATCTGTCTTATCCCTTCAAAAGCTGATGCTGATTGGAAAGAGAGGTCTTTGAAGCCAGGAGGACATGGTGTGAAGCCATCTGTGCCACTTCAAGCTTTATTCAAACCAACATTTATTGGCCAGGTGTGGTGGCTCACGTCTGTAATCCCAGCACTTTGGGAGATCAAGGCGGGCAGATCACTTGAGGTCAGGAGTTAAAGACCAGCCTGGCCAACATGGCAAAACCCCATCTCTACTAAAAATACAAAAAAAATTAGCCAGGCGTGGTGACTGGTGCATGTAATCCCAGCTACTGAGGCTGAGGCAAGAGAATTGCTTGAACACGGGAGGCGGAGGTTGTAGTGAGCCGAGATGGTGCCACTGCACTCCAGCCTGCATGACAGAGTGAGACTCCGTCTCAAAAAAAAAAATTAAAAAAAAAAAGAAATGTTCACCAACTGCATTTGTACTTTACTCATCTAATTGACACCACTCCCTATTAGGTAGCTGATATATTTTCCCCATTTTATAGATAAGGAAACTGACATTTGTAAGAAGTTTAAAAACAAGCAAAGTCATAAACGTAAAGGAGGTGGGCCAAGATTGAAACCTAGAACTCTATTCTAAGCCCATCCACTTTATTGCTTTGCTTGACTGCTTTTCTGTTAATGAGCCCTTTTGACTGTTTTCTCTCCTATGGAACAATAGTAATAGGACAATCATGAGGGAGTTTTGTGAGGATTAAATAACAAGGTTTAAATATCTGGCAGGCACATAGTAAACTTCATGCATGTCTATTCACCTGTCTCTAGTAGCATTTAGCAGAGGCTGTGTAAAAGTTCAAAAGCCTATTGTTTTGTTCTGTCATAAAGTTTGATTCTGAATTAAGAGGCTCCCTGACCCCTCAGAACTTTGGTTGGGCCATAGGTATGGCCGAGACAGACATTGCCTGGTCACTAGGATTAGAAACTCAGTCATAGCACTCAAGTAAAATGAAGACTTACCTTTAGAAGACTTAAAAGGCATTTCCTTTGTTCAGCTCTTTCTTGGTTTCCCTCTATTTGTCTGTTCCACTTTTTCTGCAAGACTTGGTTTCTGTACCACAAAAATGGAGGTCACTCATTCATGCTCCTGGCTTCCTTGATAGAAGGACTTCATGGCTTTATAGCTCCACCAGCCAATAGAGCCTCTGTGTCCTGAGACAAAGCTGGTCCTGTGAGCAGTGGGCAGGAACCCGGCTACCTGGAACAAATGTGGGCACGGACAGGAAGACGTTGACAGTACAATCTCTTGACATATTCAGCTGTACATGTTACATAAAACCTGGAAACCAAAGATACTGCAGCTGTAAATCCGGACTCCTTAGGGGCAGTACCTGCATCTTCTCCACCATGCTGGGCACACAGCAAGGCCTGTCTAAAAACTGGGTGGCTTCAAATATTTGCTATTTTGGAGGAAACATTATAATAGAGTAGAAACAGCACAAGAGCCTGAAGAAACTAGATTAAATTTTAGTTCTGCCACTTGACAGCCTTATGGCCTTAACAAATTATTTAAATCTCTGAGCCTGTTTCCTCCTTTGTACAGTGACAATAACAACACTTCCCCCAAAAAGCTGAAGATTAGAGGTGATACAAGTACCTAGTTTATAGAATTGTTGGGCGCTCTTGGAGGGTGGGGGTGATTATTCCCTTGTCTTCCTCACCCAAATTTCCAATCATCTAAAACAGAGGAAAAGTATTAACTGAGGATCCAAATCAGCATCCTGGCTCCAGTGCAGTTGCTCAGGCCCCACACTCAGGAGGAGCCCACCTTCAGGGTATAATACTCAGCCATTGCTGTCTTAAAATTGTTCATAATTTTATCTTTGAATGTGTGTTTTGTAATAAAATGTTATGGAACAGTGGAGCATGTGTCAGGGCTTGGAGGCTTGGGTCACATGAGGTCCCTGCCTCCTGGACTCCCCAGGACAGGTTCTCTGCTGCCTACTTCTGGTGCAGGCATGGGCACAGGCTTGGGGAGGGGCAGGTACCCACACAGGCAGGGTGGAAAAGCTGCAACCTAAAGAGCAGAGGCCTGGGGAGTCCTGCCAGGATCAGGTCCTGCTGGGTCAGTTTCCTGCTGGATACTGGAAGCACAGGCACCAGTGGGCAGGGGAGGGCTTGTCCTGTCTTTAGGGCACCTTCTTAGAAACAGGGCAATCAGGCCGGATGCGGTGGCTCGTGCCTGTAATCCCAGCACTTTGGGAGGCTGAGGTGGGCAGATCATGAGGTCAGGAGTTCGAGATCAGCCTGGTCAACATGGTGAAACCCCGTCTCTACTAAAAGTACAAAAAAAAAAAGAAAAGAAATAGGACTAATTAAATTAAGCCACTCATGTTGGGAGAGGAGACAGGTAGAGCTTTGGAAGGGTGGGATATTGGCCAAGGTCAAGCATGGAAAAAATGGGATCCGCCTCGGAGTCATCTTTTAGTAAATGCTTGGTGTCGTTTTATTTGTGGTGCTGTTGTTATTTGTGGTGATGCTGTAGATGTGTCACCAGCATCTTTCCTAAATTACACTCCCACAGAGCCTCCACATACATCTATGTTCCTGAAATCTTTACACAGGGCCCTTTTAGGAGTTTTGTATTTTTTAAAATGTCCTGTTCTCTCTCACCTGACCTAGCTCTCAGAGGCACTTTAGGAGGTGAGAGGAGAAGGAAGAAACCTGTTGTGTTCACACTCCTGAGAGAGGCGTCTGCCAGGTTTCCTCTCTAGGGTGGTCTCAAACAGCCTCCCTTTTCAGAAAGAGGCAGAGAAATGGCTCCTAAAAGTCCTAGACTAATTGGAAGCAGCTTTCTGGGAGCTCAGCCATCTCTGTATGTGCTGGAGCCCAAGAAAGGGGGAAAGAGGGGTGGGGGCTTAAATAATATTTTGACTTTTTCAGAGAAGAGGATTCTAATGCATCTTGAGATTTCCTCTGCACTCACACCTTCAAAGTCTAACTCTTGGTCTCAGAGGCCTATTTCCAGAGAGTATTTTCAGTAAGAACTGGGAGGTGAGTCACTCTCTTGAAGAGTTTACTTCAAACAAGTCACAAGGGAGGAAGAAGCTGCTAACGAGAAGAAAACTGGGATAGCAGACATGGCAAAGCTTGCAGAGCATCCAAGCATGTTCCCTGTGGCAGCAGGCCCCACAGATGCCCCAGTTCCTGAGCTCACTTTGTGCCTCCTGCTAGGCCACCCTGACCCCACCATCCCTGTAGACCCTTCAATAAACAATAACCATTTAGGAAATATAATGGACAGACAATCCCATTCATGATAGCTACAGAGAATGTAAAATGCATAGGCATAAACTGAAGAAGAAATGTACAGGACCTCTTTGAAGAAAATGCCAGTATTCTCTTGTGGGGCATTAAATAAGACTTTAATAAATGTGGAGGAATACCTATGTCTGGATGAGAAGACTCAGTGGTATAAAGATACCAGTTCTCTATCCAAAAGAAATTACGAAATGGGTTGGGATATTTTTTAACCCATGTAATTGGTGTTTTGGCCAACTTCTTTTAGAATTTTTCATTAGAATAAATTTGTAAGAACATCCAGAAAAAAAAAATCTTGCAAGCAAGAATAATGAGAGGGGTTTTCTCTACCAATTTTTAAATGCATTATAAAGGTACAAAAATTAGTATGGTTCTGTCTCCAGAATAAAGAGATGAAGGAAAAATGGACCATAATAAAAGGTCAGATACTAGCACAGCTACAAAATAATTCAGTATATAGGAAAAAAAATTCTAAAAGGAGAAGAAATAAGAAAAACAATGGAAAAGAGAATGAACTATTTAGTAAATAGTGTCAGGAAAATTTACCAACAATTTGCTAGAAAATAGGTTGCTACTGTCAAGCACAAGGCCAAGCAAGGCTGATAGATTCAGTGAATAAGGAAACAACAAAATCTTTTAGATTTAGATCGTTGGGTACTGTCAGACTCAGAAGAAAGTAGCCAAAGGTGCTAGTCCCTGTGACCCTGGTGTAGGGCAACACAGAAACAAAAGAGACCAAGTGACAGTGACTCTAATGATTGGACACCCTAGTGTGACACTGCAGCTAACGTTTTATAGCTTCCAGGTGTACCCTAAGGGTGGTGAGGAAGAACACCTCCTACCTCGCCAGAACCAGGAGATGAGAAACAAGTAAGGAATGCCCCTTGCAGCAGCTCCTCCTAAGCATCCTACGTTCTTAGGGTCCAGGAGAGATACAAAGTGTTCTGCCAAGATTCAGACCAGCTGTAGGTCATGTCTTGCCTATGCCACCTGTAGAGATGGCTATGAAGTCATGGGTGCCAGCATAGGGCTGTTCTACTGCTACCTCACAAGTTCTCTAGGATAAGTTGCATGTGGTCTAAAAAATTTGAAGGAAAAAAACTGTACTGGGGAAAAAATAGGTAAATATGTGTTAATATTGAGCTGGGATGGCCTTTCTAAGCATGGTATCAAAAGCAGAAATCATAAGAGAAAAACAAAACAGGTAAATTGATTACACAGAAAGATTTTGTAGATCAAAGAATTTAAAATGCCAGTATTATGATTAAATTTCCTTTTCAGATTTTTTTTCTTAGAATGATTGTCTTTCTTCTTGTAATTTCTTCATATATTATCTTTATTTTAAAAGATTGTTTCATTATATCAGATACACAATCAAGTCCTCTCTTTTCCAGCCATCCAGTCTGAGCAGTGGCCTGGAGATGAGTGTCATTTATACAACTGCCTTTAATGCTCTCCTATGTAGAATCCCCTAAATTTCCAGTGTTCCATGTTTTCTTCTTTCCTGATTTGCTCCTTTCTTTTCATGGAGTACATCCTAAAATAATTTTCTAAGAAAGAATGAAGGAGACTTAACATATTGAGCCCTTGTATGTGTACATCTAACTTTATTCTGCCACCCCTCCTCCATCACACACACACACACACACACACACACACACACACACACACACGATAGTTTTCCTGAATATACGTTAAAAATAAATTTATCCTATTATTGAAAGCTTTTGCTATGTTTTCTTCTAAATTTCAGAATTGCTCTTGAAAGCTGATGTCAACCTCCTTTATATTTCTTTGTATATTCTATATATATTCGAGTCCTCTCTTTTCCAGAACCATCCAATCTAAGCTGTGGCCTAGGGATGAGTGTCATTTATGTGACTGCCTTTAATGCTCTCCTAGAATATATATATATATATATATTCTAGTTTTGTTTTGAATCTGTAATCTGTTGGGATCATCTCTTTGTTTTAGTTGTGAGTCTTTTACCACGTACTATGTTTGGTTCCCAGTGAACTCTTCAAGGATTCATAGGCTTCAGTTCTGGGAAAAATTCTCATTTTTTTGATAATATCTCCTCCATTTCCTCTGTTCTCTCTTTCAGAACTTCAATTGGTTTGTAGATTAACATCTGTCTTTCTTTTTTTTCCCATGTTTTGGTCTGTATCATTTTGTTCTACTTTCTAGGGTATTTTCTAATTATTCCAATTATTTCACCTAATTAATTATTTCAATTAAGTTTTGTACTCAGATTTAAAATTGCCAAGACTTCTTTCTTATTCTTTGAACCTCTCCTATTATTCCAGTGATTCTCAACGTTGGCTGCATATTTAAACTACCTGGGAACTTTAAAAAATTCTGATGCTCAGGCCACATCCCAGGTCAACTGATTACAACACAGGTTTGAACTGCCCAGGTCCATATATACACAGGTTTTTCTCAATAAATATATTGGAAAAAATTGTAGAGATATGTAACAATCTGAAAAAACTCCCAAATGAACTGTGTAGCCTAGAAATACCAAAAAATTAAGAAGATGTTACATGTGTCGTAAATGCATATAGATAAAAACTAGTCTATTTTATAAATTACTACCAAAAATTATACACGAATCTATTTTAAAAAGTTAAAATTGATCAAAACTTATGCACACAAACAGACCATACATTATGCCATTCACAGTTAAGAGAAACGTAAACAAAGATGTAGTATTAAATTACAGCTGCATAAAATTAGTTGTAGTATATACTGAACTACTGTAATAATTTTTTAGTCACCTCCTGCTGCTACTGCAGTGGGCTTAAGTGTTGCTAGTATCCACCTAAAGTGCTGTGTGATGCTGATCATCTCTTGAGCAATTCATATCTCCAGTAAATTGCAGGTTGCAATAAAAAATAATCTCTCAGTTCTTGAATATTTTTCATCATGTTTAGTGCAGTACCATAAAGCTTGAATATATGACCCATACAAAGTGCCACTAACAGTGCTGGAAGTGTTCTCAAGAAGCAAAGTGATGACATTACAAGAAAAAGTTGGATTTCTTGATATGCACTGTAGATTGAGGTCTGCAGCTGCACTTACCAGCCATTTCAAAATGAATGAATACAGCGTAGGTACATAAAAAGAGCGATTTGTGACGTTGTGGCTGTTGCTATGACACCAAGTGCAACAACCTTGAACTTTTTGGGAAGTACTCCTTCATTTCATATTGAAAATGCTGCTTTTATGTGGGTACAGGGTTGCTATAAGAAAGGCATACATATAGACTCTAATATGATTTGAGAAAAAGCAAAGTCATTATATGATAAAAGCAAAAGGATGGTGAAAGATCTAAAGCTGGAGAATGTAATGCCAGGAAAGGATGGTTTGATAATTTTAGAAAGAGATTTGGCTTTAAAATGTCAGGATTATAGCAGAAGCAGTTTCTGCCTGCCAAGAGGCAGCAGACGAGTTCTCAGACCTGTTAAGAACATCACTGAGGGCTGGGTGTGGTGGCTTACACCTGTAATCCCAGCACTTTGGGAGGCCGAGGCAGGCAGATCACCTTAGGTCAGGATTTTGGGACCAGCCTGGCCAACATGGTGAAACCCTGTCTCTCTCTACTAAAAGTACAAAAATTAACTGGGTGTGGTGGCAGGCATCTGTAATCCCATCTACTCGAAGGCTGAGGCAGGAGAACTGCTTGACCCCAGGAGGCGGAGGTTGTAGTAAGCTGAGATGGTGCCACTGCACTCCAGCCTGAGTGATAAAGCAAGACTCCTTCAAAAAAAAAAAAAAAAATTCACTGAGGAGAAAGGATATCTGCCTGAACAGGTTTTTAATGCAGACAAAAGTGCCCTATTCTGAGAAAAAAAAAAGTGTCACAAAGGACGTTTATTAGTAAGGAAAACAAGCCAGCAACAGGATTTAAGGCAGGAAGGGGTAGGCTAACTCTACTGTTTTGTGCAAATGCAGTTGGGTTTATGATCAGGACTGCCCTTATCTATAAAGCTGCTAACTCCCAAGCCTTGAAGGGAAAAGATGAACACCAGTTTCCAGTCTTTTGGACTGGAAGGCCTGGACAAGCAGAACCCTTTTTCTAAATTTATTCCATTGATGCTTTGTCCCTAAAGTCAGGAAGTACCTTGCCAGTAAGGGGCAACCTTTTAAAATTCTTTTGATATTAGACAATGCCCCTGGCCACCCAGAACTCCATGAGTTCAACACTGAAAGTGGTCTACTTGCCCCCAAACACAACATCTCTCATTCAGCCTTTAAATTGGGGGTCATCAGGACCTTTAAGGTTAATTTCACAGGGTACACTATGGAAAGGATGGTCAATGCTACGGAAGAAAATCCTGATCGAGAACATCATGAAAATCTGGAAGGATTATACCATTGGAGATGTTATTCTTACAGAAAAAAAGCATAAGCATGAAAGCGATTAAGCCCAAAACAATAAATTCCTGCTGGAAAAAGAAGTGTCCAGATGTTGTGCATGACAGGATTTATGACAAAGTCAATCAAGGAAATCATGAAAGAGATTGTGGACATAGCAAAAAAGGTTGGGGGCAGTGGGGGGTAGGGTTTCAAGATGTGGATCTTGGGGCAATTCAAGAGCTAATAGACACCAGAGGAATTAACAGGAGACAATTTGATGGAGGTGAGAGCTTCTGAACTAGTGCCAGATGATGAGAAAGATGTAGAAGAAGCAGAGCCAAAAACTAAATTGACATTAAGCAATCCGTCAGAAGAGTTCTCATTATTCAAGACTGCTTTTGACTTCTTTTACAACGTGGACCCTTCTATGATATGGGTACCAAAACTAAAGCAAACGGTGAAAGAATCAGTATGGTGTAGAAACATTTTTAAAGACACATAAAAGCAAAAAAGTCAGACAGAAATTACACTGTATTTCCACAAAGTTACACCTAATGTGCCCACCTTTCCTGCCTCCCTTTCCACTTCCTTCACATCTTTTGCCTCTGCCATCCCTGAGACAGCAAGACCAACCTCTCCTCTTCCTCCTCCTCATCCTACTCTACATGAAGATGACAAGGATGAGGACCTTTATAGCAGTCCACTTCCACTTAACGGTAAACATATTTTCTCTTTCTTATGATTTTCTTTTCTCTAGCTTGCTTTATTGTAAGAATACACTATATAATACATATAACATACAAAATATGTGTTTATCGACTATTTACATTATTGGTAAGGCTTCCAGTCAACAGTAGGCTTATTAGTAGTTAAGTTTTAGAAGAGTTAAAATTATATGCAGATTTCTAACTGCACAGGGGAGGGAGGGGGTCAATTGTAAATCAGAATCTTTGGGGATAAGACCCAGGCATCAATATTTTATAAAGCTCTCCAGTTAATACCAATACTTATCCTAGTTTGAAAACCACTGCGTCATTTCCTAGTTTGAAAACTTGCATAATTTTGCCTATGTTTTAAACCACCAAAATCTTTTTCTTCAGTATTGTGTGTGTATGTGTGTGTATATACTATACATATATAAAATTAATATCTATTTAAACACAATTCCTGCCCTCTATATGGTAAATAATTCTCAGGCCACACTCTCAGGCATGCAAAAATATATTTACTTTTGTTTTACCATAATTCAATGTAATTTGTGTTTCCTACCCCTATTCTCCAAAATAAGAAATGCAATCTTAGTCAATTCAAACTTATTTCAGTTCTGGGTTTAGACATGTAATTTTAAAAAATCTTTCTCACATTACTTACTAGAAAGAGGAGATAAAATGCTTGGTCATTATTTTTAAACCAAGACATCTATTGAATAAATTATTCATTTTGAAGTGAGATCATCAACATTTTGGTTTTCATTTTAACTTTCTTTATGGAGTCCAGAAATGGGATCTCATTGGTTCAGATACAATACACATATTAACACATATATTCTGTCTTTTATAAAAGTTTACTTGTGCCTTTGCCATATAGTAGACTGTATTTTTCCCTCTTGAAAGAAGAAATCCCATGTTATCCTTCTAAAGTTCCCAGCACTATATCTTACCCATAAGTCATTTTTTAAAAAATTGAATTCTGCATGTTTCTGTATATATATCAGGGCAAGTGTACACAGGCTAGTCTGGGTTCAAAGTAGACATCATAAAATACTCTCACAGGCACACACACACCCATGTGCACATATACATTTGTTTTTTGTCTCTCTCCACACACACACACACACACACACACACCTGCACATACATGCACATACATACACAATCTGTTTTCCTCAACCTACCCCAAATTGCCACAGTGCATGAAGATCTTACCATCCCAGTTGTTTCTCCACGATCTGGGAGGTGGCATGATGTCACAGCTGCACTGACTACTCCCTAAGAAAGGACAGAGAGAAAGGACTCCCCAGACCCCAGGGAGGATGGTGAGGTTAGAGTTGGCAAGGCGGAAAATCAAACTCAACTCTGCCTTTCCCTCCAGCAATTCATGCACTTTTGGTATTTATAATATATTTTTTAGAACAGCAAGGATAAGGTGCTCTATCATGTTAGAAAAACATATAGGTCCTGAATGTATTTTTAACTCACGTTGAGGCATTCTTCAAAGTTAATTCACTGGTTAAACCCCAAGTATAGCTCGTCCAGAGGTACACTGACTACATTTTGTGTGGGAATTCTGGCTCCACAGGGAAGCCCAAAGGCCTTAGGAGATCTGTGTTTCTGACCCTGAGAGAATGTCCTAAGGTCAGGGGAAAAATTTTATTGCTGCTGCATTCTCTCACTCATGTTGTACCTAAGGCAACAAAGTGATTTGTTCTCAAAAATTCAGTTCTGGAATTTAGTGATGTTGTGACTATGCAGATTGATTTTTCATATTTACACATTCTTTTTTTTTTTTTTTTTGAGGTGGAGTTTCACTCTTTTTCCCAGGTTGGAGTGAAGTGGCATGACCTCACCTCACTGCAACCTCCGCCCCACCGTTCAGGTGATTCTCTTGCATCAGCCTTCCAAGTAGCTGGGACTACAGGCATCTACCACCATGCCCAGCTAAGTTTTGTATTTTTAGTACAGATGGGTTTCACCATGTTGGCCAGGCTGGTCTCCCAACTCCTGACCTCAGGTGATCCACCTGCCTCGGCCTCCCAAAGTACTGGAATTACAGGCATGAGCAATCGTGCCCAGCCCCATATCTACAAATGTATTTTTAATAATGTTATAGTCCATTTAAAAGTGTGGGGGGGGGGTTGTTTTCGTTTTTTTAAGATGGGAGTCTTACTCTGTTGCCCAGGCTGGAGTCCAGTGGCACCATCTCAGCTCACTGCAACCTCCACCTCCCAGGGTCAAGCAATTCTCCTGCCTCCGCCTTCCAAGTAGCTGGAATTATAGGCGCCTGCCACCATGCCCAGCTAATTTTTGTATTTTTAGTAGAGGCGGGGTTTTACAATGCTGGCCAGGCTGGTCTTGAACTCCTGACTTCAGGTAATCCTCCCGCCTTGGCCTCCCAAAGTGCTGGGATTACAGGCATGAGCCACCGTGCCCGGCCCTCAGTGATGTTCTTAACAGGGTCTGGAAACTCGTCTGCTGCCTCTTGGCAGGCAGACGCTGCTTCTCTTGTTTTCTTGGCATTTTAAAGCCAATTGTCTTTCTAAAATTATCAAACCATCCTTTCCTGGCATTATATTCTTCAGCTTTAGATCCTTCACCTTCTTTTTGCTTTTCAGTTTTTATATAATGAAAACACTATAAATCAGGGTCTTCAGTTTTTTCAGGGAGCCAGTATATCACTGGAGCAAGTTTACAATAATTTACGCAAGCAATCACCTGTTGATTAAGTGCTCATTTTATTTCTTTTTTCTATTTCTTTTCTGTTTCCCCCTCATATGAACAGTGTGGTAATAAACTCAAAGAGGATTTGAGCAGTGCTGTACTGAAGAGGTTTGGGCAGTCACCACAAAGTCATACTAAGTACTGGCTGGACAGGAGAACAGAGGAATGTCAGGCATCACCCCCAGCTGCGACAACCTTCTTGTTCCCTTTCATGCTACAAACAAGGGGACTTGCTGCCTCAAGTTTTGAGAATGCCCTGCATGGACACTTCCAATGAGGGTTTTCCATGATGTTGACCTTTCATTTCTTCCTTTCATTTCATTGCCTCTTCCACTTAAGCTCTTCCTGCCTGCTTCCCTAGGCTGCCTCCCCTACCCTTAACATTGTGAGCAAGATCCACATAGGATAGCCAGGTCACAGTCCCCAGGGTTTTGAAAATTCAGCAACCGGCCAGGTGCGGTGGCTCATGCCTGTAAACCCAACACTTTGGGAGACCGAGGCAGGTAGATCATCTGAGGTTGGGAGTTCAAGACCAGCCTGACCAACATGGAGAAACCCTGTCTCTACTAAAAATACAAAAAAATTAGCCGGGCATGGTGGCCCATGCTTGTAAAGCCAGCTAATCAGGAGGCTGAGGCAGGAGAATCGCTTGAACCCAGGAGGCGGAGGTTGCAGTGAGCGGAGATCGCGCCATTGCACTCCAGCCTGGGCAACAAGAGGGAAACTCCATCTCAGAAAAAAAAAAAAAGAAAGAAAGAAAATTCAGCAACTTAGGGAATTGTGGGTGATAGGGAGGTTGAGTGGAAATGGGAAGAAGTTTTCTCCGCTTGGTTTAAGCTGTTTCAGAAGACGATGACACAGGCTTTATGCCGCTGATCTCTATGTCTCCAGCCCAGATCTATATTCCAAACTCCTATTCTTTATTTCCAATTCTTTAATGAGCATCTCCACTTATGGCCCAAAAGCCCTGAAAATTCAATAAACATCTCCAAAATATAACCCCTCATCTCTCCATCCGGTATCATGACTTTGGGAAGCACTGCCATTTCTTCATTTGTATTTATCCTGGGAACGTGAATTTTTGTGGGGATTTAAATGATCTTATGCACGTAAGAAGCTTAGGTGTTCAGCAAATGTTAGTTCTCTCGCCCTTCTTCCCTCTCACTTCCTTCCTTTCCTTCCTTCTTCTTTCTAAAGTAAGAAAACCCTCAATTTAGGGGAAAAGTTCATAGAATTGTCAAAGAGAATGTGCTGGCACTTAAGGTAAAAAAATGTTCTTTAGAGATAAACCAAGTCTGAGAGCCTTGAGAGGAAAGTGACACTCAGAATTGATACCTTTTACCACTTTGTCATTGACCAAGACTCAAGTGAGAGGCAAGATGCGGCAGGCGATGAGGTGGATGTGTAGTGAGAAGCAGACTGGGCTCTTCTTGACTCTCTTGCCACCAGCAACAAGGGGCTCCAGGTCAGAGCAGCCTGGAGGCAATTATGCAGCTTAGGACTCTAGCCTGGCTGAGGGAAATAGAGTTGTTTGAGGCCATGTAAATCGGAGAAAAAAAAAAGGGTTCCGTTGAGTTTCTGTTTTTCTTACACTTTAAAATTACTGAAGACTAGCAGACCCAACCATCAGCCCTGGATGAACATAACTATATCCACCCTCCCATTATCTCTTGAGCTGGGTCATTGGAAAAGAGCTCATAAAACATGTGAAGGCAGAACATAATAATTTAATAGGTTGTCAGAAGGCTGAGAGTATCGAGGCTCAGCAGCATACCAAGAAAAGTGAAAGATCATTCGTGTGGAAAAGTTTGTGGTTTTGAAGCAGAGGGAGGGAGGGAGACAGAGGGAGAAAGAGGAAGAGAGCAGGAGAAAGAGAGAGGAAATGCAGTTGGAATGGGGCTTTGCTTATAACAGTGAGTCACCACTCTCTTTAGAGGACAGGCCTAAAAATGTGTTCTAAAACTGAGCACCTACTATGTGCAAGACACCATGTTAAATGCGGGGAAAGATGTTTAAGACATAATGCTGTCTTCTGACATGACTGTCAGCCTGTCTTGGATCAAACAGAGATGGGTTCAAGTCGCAGCTCCACCACTGACTGGCCCAGCCATTTTATCTCCCTCAGCCTCAGTTTACTGATCTGCAAAATGGGTATAATTATCCCATCCTTGTAAGAATAAGACATAACATATATATAGCTATTTGCATACTGTGTACTGTCTGGTATTTAGTAAATGATCAGCAAATCTTAGTTTGCTCCTGCCTCCACCCCACCTACTCCCACCCTTCATATTAACAATAGCCATATCTATTTTCTTCACTGCTGTATTCCCAGTGCTTAAAGGAGTGCAAAGTAGCATGCAGGAGGAAGGCAGAGTGTCAAATAGTAAAGCTTCACTTTAGGAGAAATAAATGAACATATTCAAAGGAGAACAAGAATGTACAAGAAGCTGGGTGCGATGACACTCGCCTATAGTCCCAGCTACATAGGAGGCTGAAGTGGGAGGATGGCTTGAGACCAGGAGTTCAAGACTGTAGTGAGCTATAATCGAGCCTGCGAATAGCATCTGCACTCTGGCCTGGGCAACATAGCAAAACCAGGTCTCTAATACACAAATAAGTAAAATATAGACAAAAAAATTTTTAAGAGACTGAGTCTTGCTGTCTCCCAGGATGGAGTACAGTGGTGTGATTGCAGCTCACTGCAGCCTGGAACTCCCGGGCTCAAGCAATCCTCCCGCCTCAGCCTCCTGAGTAGCTGGGAGGGACTTCAGGCCCATGCCACTATGCCTGGCTGATTTTTTAATTTTAATTTTTTGTGGAGTTGGGGTCTCACTATGTGGCCCAGGCTACTCTTGAACTCCTGGTCTCAACAGATCTTCCCACCTTTCCCTCCCAAAGTGCTGAGATTACGGGCATGAGCCACTGCACCTGGCTTGAATAAAAGTTTAAAAATAAATAAGTAAATTAGAAAGTACAAGAAGAATGGAGAATGGATTTAAAATTTTACCACTTAGGGGACTGTTGAAGAAATCCCATATTTAATCCAGAAAATAGAACATTCAGGGGTTGGCTAGAAGGGAACTGATGCCTGTACTCATCTGTCTGGAAGACTGTTGTGTGGACAGGCAATGAGCCTTGATGAGTCTGGACTTAAAGACAGATTTCAGCCTGGGGGAAGAAAGCACCATCTGAGGGCAGGGCTGTCAAGGTGCAGGGAGGCAGTGTTGTGTGCTGGCAAGGAGTGAGAATGTGGGCTAAATGGTTTCAGGTTGGGTTTCTGGGCGAGGGCGCTCAAGTGTAGCGTGCTGGGGAGGGGAGAGAGGATCTTTACCCCTTTCAACCCTAAAGGCTTTGATTTTGAGAATCCTGCTACATTAGGAACAGTTGTCTAGAGAGGCCAGTGTTTGCCACTTGTGGCTTATTCCAAGCCTCTCTATTCCCTGCTTCCTAAATAATGTTCTTCAAGATAATAATACCACCATTTAACTCAGGCCCTATGTTGGTCTGCTTGTAGTTTCTCAGGTATTCTGTCACTCTCCCTGCTTCTTGACCTCACTCAAACTATTCCTTCTCCTTTGATTGCCAACTCACTCATCCCAAACTGTCTTTCCAAGTTATGCTCATTCCTCCATGGTCCAGCTTAAATCTATTATCTTCTCAGGAACTTTCCTAGATGCCAATTATACAATCAGCACCTTTCCTTTCATATTTCCACAGTATTTTCTTTTTTGGTGTATCAGGGATCTCGTGGGTCTAACTCTTCCATACCACATTATGAGCTCCTGACCTTTCACAGAGTCCTAGTGTTATTTATTCTCACCTCCTCCCATCCCTAAGAAAAATAGAGGGTCCTCAATATTTGATTAATTGCTTGAATATGGCAAGTGATTCCATACTCTCTTCCCCTTTCAAAACAAACAAACAAAAAACAAGCAAGCTGCTATGGTTTGAATGTTTTTGTCTCCCTTCAAAATTCATGTTGAAATTGAATCCTCAAAGCAATGTACTGGCAGATGTGACCTTTGGGAGGTGATTGAGTCTTAAGGGCTCTGCCCTCATGAATGGAATTAGATGCCCTTAAAAAAGGCCTTGACAGAGGGAGCCGATCCCTCTTCTTACCCTTCCATCTTCTGCCGTGTGAGGACACAGCATTCCCTACAAGAGAACATGGCATTCAAGTCACCATTGTGAAAGCAAGGGGCAGCTCATCAGATGTTGGTACCTTGATCTTGGACTTCTCAGCCTCAGGAACTGTGAGAAATAAATTTATATTCTTTTATAAATTACCCAGTCTGTAATATTCTTTTATAGCAGCACAGAACAGACTAAGACACAAGCAAAATCAATTTGCATCAGTTTCTGTTTGGCTTCTTCATATTTTGGGTGCATGAGAAAAAGAGCAATGCAACCATTTTCTACATTATGAACGACAGTGGGACAGTGCTTAATTCATAGTCTTAAGTCCCCAAATATCATTTTTACCCTTAGGTTCACTGTAACCCCAAACAGATCTTCAGTAGTGAGGTTGGCTAAGGTTTATTCCCTTCCCCCTTCTTTCACTTCACATCTCCTGTAAATGCAGATTTAGTGCTTATGTGTTCTTCCAGGCACATAAGGCCCTTCCAGACACATGTCTTAATTCAATCTCTTAATGTTCAAAGGATAAATTTAACCCTGCTCTCTCCAGGCAGCACAAGAATTGGCAAAGCACAAGAATTTACCCCTTGTAGCCACTTGTAGTAGTTATACCTCAAGGTCCTGCCAAAGGCTACCACCATGAGCTTTTCCACATTTTAGTCATTATAAGAGCCTGATTTATGAAAAATCAAGTTAATGGAGCAATGAATAAAAATACCTTATTTCTTCATTCATCTACATATTATGAATTTTATCACTGGATGAAACTAGGTCATGAAATAGCTGTGCTCTTAGACCAATAAGTTGGATGCCCACAGATTCACTTTTGCTGAACAGTTGCCCAAGGGTAGGCAATTGTTCTCCACTGTGGAATATCATGAAAAGCAGCCCTGGGCAAAATCCTATGGTAGCTTTTATGGGGTATTGTTTAGGACCATCTTCCACACTGCATACAACAAGGTCTTTCTGATGAGGAGTCATGGGAGTATTTCCCATGGCGCCAGGTCTTTCCAACAGGAAAAGCAGTGCATCTTCTAGAGAAACCGGATTGGTTTTATTCCACAGACTCAATGAGTCCTATAAAGGCTAGATGCTCCTCTTTGCTCAGTCACTAAGAAGGTCTCAAATCTCTATGGATCCTTTTTGTCATGAGGTAGAAAACTTTTTCTACCACTCTTTTATTTTTTTAATTTATTTTTTATTTTTTCATATGCAAAGATTTTTGCAATATCTACGACCCTTTTAGATTCAGGAGCTGGGGTCTGCAAACTAAAATAATAAAATACAGATTAACAGGAGAAAAAAGGTTTATTCACATGCATATGAGCTAACAAAAGAAGTAACTAAAGTAACTAGCTCATTAAAGTTAAAGTTGGGATGGGGAGGAAGTGGGAAGTTCTTCCTATGGGAAGAACAAATCGTTTTTTTAAGAAAGACAAATTGGGTTTTTAGGAGAACAAGAAAAAGAAAGTTTGTGACAATGTTTGTTTCTGTAGGTACTTACAAGTGGTCTTTTTCAGGGCCATAAAACTCCAGGGGATTTATGGTAGGTATATTTCAGTTCTTCCTTCTGAAAGTAGACCCTCCTGAAGAGGGAATTTATGGCAGCCTCATTTCCCAGAAGTTGCTGATTTTAATCAGATAAAGGAAGCTCCAAGAAAACTTATTTCTGCATCTGTTGAATTTCAAACATCTTCAGCTTAAAATAATCTTCATACCAGCTATGGGGTTCCAAGTGGATCCTCACGCCTCACCCACTCAACCCAGTCTTCCTTTGCTAGTCACTCTCCAGCCTTATTTTCCCTTTGTCTGGATTCCCTCCACTATTTTTGTCTTTTGAGTCATATGTATTTTTGTAAGTAGCATACAACCTTTATGGTAAAAAGAATAAATGCTACATTTCAGAAATTAGAGGATGCCTTGAATGGTTTCTAATAGTTTCTTTCTTTCTTTCTTTCTTTTTTTTTTTTTTCTTTTTCTTTTTCTTTTTGAGACAGAGTCTGGCTCTGTCGCCCACGTTGGAATGCAGCGGTGTGATCTCGGCTCACTGCATCCTCTGCCTTCTGGGTTCAAATGGTTCTCCCACCTCAGCCTCCCCAGTAGCTGGGACAACAGGTGTGTGCCACCATGCCTGGCTAATTTTTGTATTTTTAGTAGAGACGGGGCTTTGCCATGTTGCCCAGCTGGTCTCTAACTCATGGCCTCAAGCAATCTACCCACCTTGGCCTCCCAAAGTGCTGGGATTACAGGCATGAGCCACCATGCCCAGCCACTAACGGTTTCTTACATTAAATATGTACATTTAATCTTCTTAAATAGATTATCATTAAAACAAGAAAGCCATATATATATATTTTTCACTTCTTTTATGTCTCTCATGTGTCAGTTCAGGTTCTCTGAGAAGCCAATGTCAAGAGAGAATGAGATGTACAGGAGGTTTATTTGGGAAACACTGTAAAGGATATAAGGAGAGGAGCAGGAGCAGGTGGGGAAGGCCTCAGTCCCTGGTAGAGGTCTGACACCTATGAAAGCAGAGAGGGAAGGAAGGAGGCAGCACCAGGTGAAAGGAGACCCTTCTCACCAGAGAAATCTGCACTGAACAGGGATGGCCAGGCCACAGTCCCCCTGCCATGCCTACATCACTGGCTGGGGGCAGCCTGGGAGAGCATGGCTGCAGCATGAAGGCTTGGATGGACCTAAATGTGTATGGATGAAAGCCGTTGACCAGCGACCTCCCCATGGCAGGTCCTCTTGAGGAGATCCGAGCTGCACACCACAGTGGCTGCCACCCCCACAGAGCCTCCTAACTCAACACACTCTGACTCGGAAGTCACTTCAAGCAATGCCCGAGCGTCCCACCTTTCCGTTTCCCCTTAGCATCAAGACTGAGTTGTTTGGTACACAGTTCTTTTAAGATATTGTGTACCATAGGGGTCCCCAATTCCTGGGCTACTGGTCTGTGGCCTGTTAGGAACCAGGCCGCACCCAGGAGGTGAGCAGAGGGTGAGTGAGCATTAATGCCTGAGCCCCGCCTCTTGTCAAATTGGTGGTGGCATTGGATTCTTATAGGAGTGTGAACCCTATTGTGAACTGTGCATGTGAGGGATCTAGGTTGCACGCTCCTGATGAGAATCTAATATCTGATAATCTGAGATGTAACAGTTTCATCCCAAAACCATCCCACCCACCATCTGTGGAAAAATCGTCTTCCATGAAACTGGTCCCTGGTACCAAAGAGGTTGGGTACCACTGGTGTATCATTTTCTGGGTACATTGATGCCTTCTCCAGGAAATGACTGCCCTAAGACAGTGGTTAGGAGTCTGGAGCCAGACTGCCTGGGTTCATAGCCTGGACTTTACCACCCACTAGCTGTGGGAACATGAGCAAAGTACTGAACTTGGTGTCTCAATTTCCTAATTTATAAAGTTGAGTGGGCACGGTGGCTCATACCTGTAATCCTAACAGTTTGGGAGCCCAAGGTGGTGGATAATATGAGGTCAGGAGTTCGAGACTAGCCTGGCCAACATGGCAAAACCCTGTCTCTACTAAAAATAAAAAAAAATTATCCAGGTGTGGTGGTGCATCCTTGTAATCACAGCTACTGGGGAGGCTGAGGCAGGAGAATCACTTGAACCCAGGAGGTGGAGGTTGCAGTGAGCCGAGATTGTGCCACTGCACTCCAGCCTGGGGGAAAGAGCGAGGCTACGCCTCAAAAAAAAGAAAAAAACCAGAAGCACTTAGTATAGAGCTTTGGTAATAATATGTTCTCAGTCAAAGCTAATATGACATATCTCCTGTTAACACTTTTGCCTTTGCAATTTTGCCTTTCAACTTGAGTATCACATTTGCAAACTTAGAGTATGCATTTCAGACAGACTGGCCAAGGGCTCTCAGGAACTCTTCAGACCATTTCATGCAGGCTAGTGATTATTCTGCCTGGCTTTGGAGTCCAACATATAATTGTTAGCATAAGCCCTAACATGTAAAAATAACTTGAAAATGGTAGCTATTTCTATTATGTTCACTGTTAAAACTTAGTCTCTGCCTTCACTTACTCTTTTTCGTTCTTTCATTTACACAGCAAACATTTATTAAGCATCTGTGGGTTTCAGGCACCGTGGTAAATACCAGAGAATCAAAGATAAATCAGACATGGTCCTTGCTCTCCACAAGTCCAAACTGTAAGAGGAGAGAAGGTACAGGAACAACAGCAAAAAAAAAAAAGTAAGTATAATAAAGAGTGCAACGTCATGAGAATTTAGTAGAGGGCTAGATAACATGCTAAGAGGGTAGAGAGAGAAATTACTTCCACCTGGTTTTTAAATGCCAAGCTCTAAACCCACAGGGCCTGGACAAGGGCAGGTAAGGAGCCCTTCTGAAAGGGGAAAACACTGGGCATCACATTTATCATTTGCTGTACCCTGGACTAGAGGAATATTATATGTGTTACAGGAAGGTGTTGCTTTATAGCAACCTCTCAAATCGCATTATAAATATAAATGGCAGAATTACACAGAGAATCAGAAATAATAACAATGATTGCGTCAAGCCTGTCATCTGTTCCTTTAAGCATTCTATAAGTAATGTTCACCTCTGAAAGCTTGCTTTTCTGGGACACATGGAGAAGTGCATCAGGGCCCTTTCTTTTCTTTTGTTGCAGATCATTAACAGAATAATTGTAGGAGGTGCCAGTGCCCAATTAAGGATGTTGACACCATCCCTCAGCGGAATGGTGCCTGCCTCCTGCGCAGCCTGAATTTGCCTGAAATTCTGTTACACTCTTTGGATTTGTTCGTATTCTGCCTTCACAGACTCTACCTCACACTCCTCCCCCACTAGGCTTCTTCTGAAATAAATGCAATCTGAGGGCTCACATCACTTGTGTCTGTCCTTCAAAGTCTCCTCTTGGTGACTGCTGTGGTTGACGTTTCCAGCACCATGGGCCAGCTACTGACCACATTATAATTGCCCCTATTTGGGGTCCCTTTTGTGGAAGGGCAGGAAACTCAGGGTTTTTTCTGTCCACCATTAATAACTGTGGGAGACATTGAACTGGCCAGGGGATCTCATTTAGGCTCCCAGATTTGATTGTGACAGTCCTGATTCAATCAAAGGAAAATGCAGGGAAGCCTGCAGTGTTCTGTGAGGCAAGTGCGGGCACTGAACTCTTGGCAATGCTGTCTGGAGGTCCCTTTCACTGAGATGGGGAGCTCATGGTGGGATGAGCAGGGGGAAGAAGAATTCAGTCTGGAAAAGATTGGGATCCTTTTAAATCATCCCAAGTAGAGGTAAAGAGTAGGCAGTTAGGTATCTAAATACAAAGTTATGAAAAAGGTTAAAGTTATTGTAGCTAATATTTACAGAAAGAGAGAAATTTGGAAACCTTTAGGATGTAAGTCTTACTTAAATCCATGGGGCTAGATAAGGACATGAATGTTTATAGAGAAGAAAAGCCCCAGGACCTTCTATAGTCAGGGAATAGAAGAGTACCCAGTTAAAGAAGATTAACAAGGAGTGGCCAGTGAAACACAGAAAATCTAGGAGAACTTGGAGTCCTGGAAGCCAAAAGAAAGCATCATTTCCAGAAGGAAGAATGATCAACTGGCTGATAGGTCAAGTGAGGCGGGGGCTGAGAATTGACCATTGGATTTAGCAACATGGGAGTTATTGGTGACCTTGACAAGAGCAACTTCAGGTAAGTTTTCTCTGGCTTCTGGGCCTACATTTCTGGTGTGCTAACCGCCTGGATTCCAGCCCTTTGCCTACTAGGTCTCATTCAGCTTCTCCATGCAACAAATATCCTTGAGGCCTTTTGTCACTGCTTTGATCTTCTGCCTCTAGATATTACAGACATTCTTAACCATTTGGGGTCAAGGACCCTTTGAGAAATCTGTATAAATATGTGCTCTTTATCCACATACATAAAATTATATATAAATGTATATACATACACTTATATATACATAATATTATGTATATAATTTCAGGGATTCATGGACTCCCTAATCCCCGGTCCCAGGTTAACAAAGTCTTGCTCTAAGTTCACCAAACTAATTTCCTTCACCTCTAGCAACTCAGGTCTTGAAGCCCCAGTTTGTCAGACCCATGCCAAAAAGCCTCCTCAGATCATTGTTCAAATTAAAGACAATTAGAGCTAACAGCAAATAATGTTCTCACTACAAGCTCTCAGGGAGGCAAACTTAGAACAAACATCAGTAGACCCGTAACCCATTCTAAAATGTAGTAAATGTAACAGTTTCACTTATATTATACCTTCTTAGCCCAACTTGAGATCTGATTTTTTTTTTCTCACCATCATAGGTAGTTGGACTAGGGACAGCCAAGTCCCCTAGGCAAGGATCTAAATTAAAAATCTGTGGGGACCAGGCATATAATGAAAGGGGCTGAAATGCATGGAAAACCACCAAGTAAACAGGTCTACAGTAAAAAGGTAAAGGGGAGAGTACACACGTTTTTAAAAGAGCAGCTATTACTCTGCTTCAGCAAATTGCTGATATGCGAGAATTTCAGCTCAGCATTGCTAGAATTTCTGATTGTTCAAGATAATCCAAAATCTTGCCTTTCATACAGGCTAACCAAAATATATAAGCAGCAGCCTGCATGTGGTTAGAAGACCTAACCTATGTCAAGTCAGAGGGAAGACAAAGGTATGTTTATGGATTAATTTCAGTATAGTATCCCCTTTAAAACTCTTTTTATCATTTCAACAAATTGTATTTTCCAAAGATGAGCAAAGCAGTATTTCCAGTCCCACGTATTTTTTCAAAATCTTGACATTCACACCAAGTAAATCGGGAACCTGGGAAGCCTTTGTAACTACCTTGACAAATAGAACGTGGCCGATGTGGTGCTGCACAACTTCTAAGATCAGGTCCACATAGTGATACGGTTTCTACCTAATTCTTTCTCACTCAGGACGCTCACTCTTGGAACCCAGACCCCAGACTGGAAGGAAGCCCAAACTAACCCATGCAGAGATCACAGGGAAATATTTAAGTGGAGAGGAACTGAAGACCCCCAAACAGCATCATCCCCCAAACATGTATGAGGAAGAAACTTCAAATGATTCTAAGCCCTGAGCCTTTGAGCCTTGCAACTAAGACCTCAGATAGCATGGAGCAGAGACAAGCTGTTCCTGCCATGCCTTGTCCAAATTCTTGACCTGCAGACTGAGAGCATAATAATGGCTGCTTTTTGCTATTAGGTTAAAGTGATTTGTTAGGCAGTCACAGTAACTGAATTTCCATTCACAAATACGGAAGTGCTTCAGCAAATTCATCTGTGGAACACATCTTTTAGAAAGATCTTTTCTCTCTCGGATCATTTTAGATTACTATTTTCTTTGGCTGGTGTCCTTACTGAGTCTCCTGTGGCTCTGAGTTCCGGGCCTCTCCAGGACTGCCACATTCACTTTGATGGATGCTCTGATTGTTCTTCATGTGAGCACAGCTGGCTCTGGGCCACCTTCAGCTCCTCTCTGCTTTCCCAGGGACCTCTCTCGTCACGCACCAAAGCCGACTCCCAACTGTCTCTATAAGTAAGTCTGTCCTGACTAGCCAAGTCATATTTGCATTCTTTATTTAGCCAAGTCATATTTGCGTTATTTATTTTTTAGTGAGCAAAAAGTTACTTTTATTTTTATTACGTAGACTTAAATCTCAAACTAAATGCTGCATTTTTGTTGGAGTGCCTTCCTCCACTTTGTCTATCAGAGCCACAGCAGAAGCAGTACATTCTTTGGGAGAGGTGACCTAACATAATCTTCTCCAGACAGAGTTCAAGGTCTTCTGCCCATAGCAAACAGTGTAGCACAGACCAATGTGGCAGTCAAGAGGGTTAAGGGCTGGTACCTTGAAGTTGGACAGACCTGTCTGTGAATCTTGATATGCCACTTAATTATGAGCTAACTGACTACAGACAAGTTGGGTCCCCACATCTATCAAACTTGGATAAGAATGCCTGTCTCTTGGTATGTTGTCGGGGGAGTGGGTACATAAGATACAGAAGGTGTTATCCCAATACCTGGCACATAGGTAGAGCCTGGTAGAGAAAATTATTACTACCATCAACACCACCTGCAATAAAAACAACACAACCTCCACCAACACTACCACCCATTCTACCTCTACCACTATTTTCATCTTTATCACCACTTCCACCTGCACCACCACCTCCTGTGCCATCCCACATGGCATTCATCCATTCATGTACTTGGCTCACCTACTGCAGGAAGCACAACTCAAAGGCAGGGAAAGTGACTTTGTATCTTTGTATCCACAGTGCTGCTCACTAAGCTCTGAAAGTAGTAGTAGACACAAATATTTTGTGGAATAAGTGAATGAATGAACATGCCCAATAATATTTTAAAATCATCTTTAGCTCTACATAATTTTATGACAAGGATATGACCTAGCGCAAGTTGAGTGTCTACAATGTAAAGGGTGCTGTGCAAGCACTTTCTCTGGAATATTACGTTTAACCTTTCAGCTTACCTCCTATCCCCTGCCCCAACCTCACCTCCCTGCAACCTGTCTCTATTAACCTTCTTCTCACAATCTCATCCTTGCAGGTCCACCCCAAGCTGAGCAAAATTACTATCTACTGCTCAGGGTCATCCTTTCCTTGTGTTCTTGAATTCATCTGTGTTCTTGGTGCCTTAAGAATGATTTGTGCTAACTTTAGATTGTATTCATGAAAACTCGTGTTTCTTAAAGTGTGGTCCCTGGACTAGCACCATCAGAGTCAACTGGAAACCTAGAATTGCAAACCCATGCCCCACCTCCGACCTGAGTGCAGCCCAGTGCTCAGGGTTCTAACAGGTTCTGCAGGTGATTCTGATGCTCACTCAAGTTTGAGAACATTGATATAAACCATATATAATTAAATAGTTACGTAAAAACGGTGAATGAAAAGTATTCAACTTGAACCATTGTAGTGAGGATCTGAAGCTTTTTGATACCCCTAAGATAAAGGGTTTATAAACAATAATGAATTTGCAGGGGCAGGGGCAGCATGAGCAGTAGAATGAGAAGGAAAGAGGCGGAAAAGCAGGGTCAGAAATCACCTTCCAAGCAGCCCTCAGCTCTGACAGGTTTTCTTCTAGCTAGTTGGGGAGGTTTATAAAAGACTCCAACACTGCAGCAGAATTATGCTTTTCTTTTTCTTTTTATAAATTGAATACTAACAAATGATCATTGTACAGAGCAGTGATTTTTGAATGAAATTTTACATGGAGTCATATACAATGAGGGAACAGAGAAAAGCTCTGACTGAGGGGCTGGGGTGCCCTGACCCTACTGCAGTGGCCCCTGAGTCACTTAGAGAAACCATATACTTAGCTTCATTGTAGCTGTGATTCTATAAAGTGGATTAACAGAGCTGCAGGTCATGTTTTAGCCCTATGCCAGGGCAAGACCACTTAAAGCTGCCAGTGAGGGATGGGAGAATGCTAATAAAATAGCAGGGCGGCCCAGGTGGGATCAGGGGCACCATTAACACAGACTATACAGCAACCTAGTCAGTGTAGCAAGCCACGCCCAGTGGGAGCAGGAGCAAGATCGAGGACTAGGCTAGCCTAAACTGGCTGAAATGCAAAGGTGAGAGGGGTGAATGGAGGAGAGAGTCCTTGGGTAAATTTAGACCCCAGGAGGCAGGAGCTGACAAGGAGACAAGGCGCCAGAATGAATGTGGCACTTGGTCAGCTTGGATGACTTCCTCTGGATGGCTTTCCATAATGGAAGGCACCTTGGGAACACGTTACAGTTTATGATAGGTATGTGTGTAGGGTGTGTGTGCGTGTGTGTATATGTTTATAACTAATTATGCTTTTTATTCCTTAGAGAGTTCAGTCATCCTCAAGAAGCCATTTTGTTATAAGATGTACCATGGTAACACACCATGAGGTTACCCCTCTACCTCTGCTTTTTCTGGAAGGCCTTTCTCTCCTTCTATTCATGTCAGGTGTCACCTCCTCCTGGGTTGGTTGGCTCTTCCCTTTGTTCCTATTGCATGCATTCCTGCACTGCATCAAATTGTTTACGGATTTGTCTCCTTCTCTAGACTATGAGCTCTTAATAGATGTTCACAGATACACAACAAGTGTTGAAGAAATGCTTGTTAAATGATGGGAGTCAGTCATTGGCATGGGGAGGGAGGTATCTTACCTGCATGAGCCCAGCAGGCAGTGGAGGTCAGTCTATGTCTTAGTTCATATGTGTTGCTATAAAAGAATACCTGAGGCTGGATAATTTATACAGAAAACAGGTTTATTTAGCCCACAATTCTGCTGGCTGGAAGGTTGGCCATCTGGTGAGGGCCTCAGGCTGCTTCCCCTCCTGGGGAAAGGTGAAAGGCAGAAGGGAGTCTGCGAGTGCAGAAATCACATGGCAAGGAAGAGAGTTAGGGGAGGAGGAAGGTGCCAGGCTCTTTTGAATAGCCGGCTCTCTTGAGAACTAGGAGATCAAGAACTCACTCACTCCTGCTCAGGGAAGGCACTAATCGACTGATGACAGATCTGCCCCCATGATCTAAACATCTCTCATTAGGCCTTTCCTCCAACATTGGGATCAAATTTCAACATAAGGTTTGTGGGGACAAACATCCAAACCATAGTGGTCTGGTTACCGGGGCTCAGAGTGGCAGCTCAGCTCGATGTCACCCTTTACAACTGGGGCAGAACAGGGCCTGGTCCTGCTGGGGGAGGGGCACATGCACAGCAGGTTCCTGATTTTCTTCTCCTTCTACCAGGGAGTAGCTGGAGTCACAGATTCCCAGAGCCCAGGATGGGGCAGCATCCAGTTGGTAATACAACTTCCTGGGTAAGGAAAAATGTGACTAAACCAGCCCCAAGTTCACTGCCCCAGACTCAGAATATCAAATCTCAGTAGCTACAAGTTTGCTGTTGGCCTTGGAGTTTTCTGCCCAGTTGTTTTATCTCATGGGTAATTTAACCTGACTCTCACTGCCAGGACTCTTAGAAGGAAGGAAGGGGATTGAGGCGGAAATCAACTGCATTCAATTAATTTGATCAAGTGAGCTGTTTCCTTTTATCCTTTCACATCCTGTGAGAGAGTTTCCTTCTGCAGGAAGGATGCATGTCTGACCGCAGGACAGGAAACATTTTCTCTTTCATCTGGATATATATTAAGAACTTTGCTATGTCTTTAAAAATGAATAAATGACTACAATTGGGTTTAATTTTTAAAGTTGGCGTTTTTAACATTTACTAAAATGTTCGTAACAAATTCTCAGTAATTGTCAAATTCGGATGATAGAGAACAAGTCTCCTGACCCACACGTTACCCCCTAGCCTGGAAGGATGAGGGCAATCAAGGACAAAGACGGGAGTGAAATTGAGAGGGTAAGACCCAGGACTCAGCTCCGAAACCACCTTCCTCCTGGCCTGTGTAGACCTAGGCCTGGGTTTTCTTAGCAGCTGGAAGTAGTAGTTGCTATGGCAACGGCACTGCAGGCTCAGGCTCAGGCCTGAACTGAGACTCACCCACCGCCTGCTAACCAGGATGGTCATGTGCCAGCCCCAACCCTGCAACCCATCCTCAGATATCTTGCTATAGAACAGCCTAGAGCCAGGCTCCCTCTGGCTTTTTGAGCCAAGGAGCTGATAGTATATGTTTGAGAGAAGTGGGAGATTGAAGAGGTTGCATACAAAATCAGCAGCTTTCAGTTCCTGCCTTTCCAGTGGGTTCTAGGGAGGCTGATAACCTGGCTTGGCATGTTCCTGGATGCCAATGTCTGTTCCAAGGAATAGACAGTGTCTCTCTGTCAGCACAGGCTGAGCTCTGCTCCTCAGCCCTTTCACCCCACCAGACCCCACATCACTGCAGGGATTCAGGTCAGTTCAGAAAGGTTGTTACAGAGAAGAGGATTATATGGATCCAGTAAAAAACAAAAACAAAAACAAAAAAACTCACCCATGAGATGTTGAATTCATGCAAAATAAGATCATAGGGCCCCCTTGTCCCAGAGGCTCCTTGCAAAGCAAACAGACCTCCAGAAGAAGTTTCTCATTTTTTACCTCATGTCCTGTGGCTGGCCTGACCCTTCCTAAGCTCTCCAGGGAGTCAAAGGTCATGGGGTGAGGGGAGCAGATGGTGACCCAGATCTGACGTGCTGGGAAGGAATTTCTTGTTTTCTTGTCCCAAAGGGCTTCCTCTTCCCCACCGAGACCCAAGCCAGAGGAAATTAGGTCAAATAGCAGCAAGAAGTGATTTCCATTAGAGAAAAGGGAATTTCAGACCAAAAAAATGAGGACTTTCTAGAGCTCAGTTCACCTGGTTTGGGGGAGCTTTCATTTCTGTTTTAGGAAGACACATGCAATACTTGAAGGAGAATTAGACCAGAAGTCAGGAAAAGTGGGTTCTAGATCTGGTTCTACCACCTACTAGCTGCGCGACTTTAGATTAGACAAGCCACTAAACCTCTCAAGGACTCAGTTTCCGCATCTATGAAATGGAGAAAATATGTCTTGTTTTGCCTGTTTAATGAAGTGGTCAAGATGATGATCAAACAAGAAAAAAATGTGCACTGAAGTTCTTTGTGGATGTCTGTTACAAACAAAACAGATTTTTCAAGCGCTTTGAATCACTCAAAATGTGTTATTAAAAACAGATGATAATAAATCTGGTAGCAGGAAGCAAAAGCCACTCTGAGCAGCAGCAGTTTGGTTGCCTAGTCACAGTCTGGCCTTGCTGTTTTGCTTGGTGCTGGCTACCGATTCTTGACTCACAACACTGGCTTGTAACTCTGTGTAGGACCCAGGAGAAGCAGCCCCTTCACAACTATGAGGTTGGTACAAATGTAATTGTGGCTTTTGCCATTGAAAGTAATGGCAATTGCTTTTGCACCAACTTAATAATCTATCGAGATAGTTCAGGCCAACTGCTTTTCACCTATGGACAAAGTCAAGATGAATTTTAGGCAGAATTGAATTGGCAGGTCGAGTATCAGCCAGGAAGCCTTGTCTGAAACAGCCCCAGAGGCATAGAAAAGCCTGGAACCTGGTAGCTGGAGCCACAGATGCTTAAAAGGTTTTTTTTTTTTTATTTGTTACCATTCTTTTTTAATTTTTAAAATAATTTCAACTTTTATTTTAGATTCTGGGGGTACATGTGCAGGTTTGTTACCTGGGTATACTGCGTGATGCTGAGGTTTGGGATTGATTGATCCCATCACTCAGAAAGTAAGCATAGTACCCAACAGTTAGTTTTTCAGCCCTTGCCCCACCTCCCTCCCGACTCTAGTAGTCCCCGGTGTCTATTGTTGCCATCTTTATGTCTATGAGTACTCATTGTTTAGCTCCCACTTATAAGTAAAAACATGTGGTATTTGGGTTCCTGTTCCTGAGTTAATTTGCTTAGGATTATGGCCTCCAGCTGCATCCATGCTGCTGCAAGGGACATGATTCCATTCTTTTTTTAAAATTTAATTTAATTTTATTTTAAGTTCCAGGATACATGTGCAGGATGTGCAGGTTTGTTACATAGATAAATGTGTGCCATGGTGGTTTGCTGCATCTATCAACCCATCACCTAGGTAATAAGCTATTTTTCCTAATGCTCTTCCTCCCCACTCTCCATCCCCTGACAGGCCCCAGTGTGTGTTCTTCTCCACCCTTTGTCCATGTGTTCTCATTGTTCAGCTCCCACTTATAAGTGAAAACATTTGTTGTTTGATTTTCTGTCCCTCCATTAGTTTGCTGAGGATAATGGCTTTAAGCTCCACCCATGTCCCTGCAAAGGACATGATCTTGTTCCTTTTTATGGCTGCATAGTATTCCATGGTGTATATGTACCACATTTTTTTTTATCCAGTTGATTTCATTCTTTTTATGGCTGCATAGTATTCCATGGTATATATGTACCACATTTTCTTTATCCAATCCATTGTTGATGGACACTTAAGTTGATTCCATGTCTTCACTATTGTGAATAGTGGAGCCACAGATTTAAAGGCAGTCATTCTAAGCACACAGTGTAGAAGAAACTGATGACTACTAATGGCCTAATCATAATAGTCACTGTTGTTGCAATAATACTTTGTTGTTATTAGAATTGCTTGTTGACTGCTTATTACATGCCAGGCATTGTGGAAAGTTCTTTACAAATATTATTACCTCTTTTGATTCTCTGAAAAGCCTATAAAGTAGCTATTGCTATTTTACTTATAAAAAAAAATTAGAGCTTAGACTGATTCTGGGCGGTAAGATGCCCGGAGTCACACAGGTGAGGGAACTGGAAATCAAATCCAGGTATGTGTGATCCTAAAACTGAGCTGTTAGCCAGTGTGCCACTGGTCCCCAGCCTGTCCCAGCCATTACAATCACCTGCAAACCTTGCTGCACCAACAATTTCTGGGCCTTGCACCCACAGTATTTGATTCAGTTGGTCTTGGGTGGCCCTGGGAATGTGCATTTCTAACAAGTCCCCAGGTAATGGTGCTGCTGCTGCTGCTGGCCCCAGGAGACACAGTGGAAAACCAGCGAGCTGTGGCATACCACCATGCATACAGCCAAGAAGCACTGGAGGTGGCCATGCTGGCCAGCCAAGAAACCCCACCTGGTGCTTTCAACGGCTGCTGAAAGGCCCACCTGTCCTCAACGTCCCTCCCAGAAGTGAGCTCCCTTATTCAGGAGTCTCACCTAAGCTAGACGGCAAACACAGGGGTTTTCATCTTTTTAGACAATTGTTTGCCAGCTTTCTCTCAGTTCCCTATCCCCCGAATTCATTATCTGTTCAAAACATTTATCAATCTCGGGAGTCTTACAGAGTCTCAGAATTGGAAGGGACCTTGGGGGCTTGCCTGGTGAATCCTTTCTTGGGTGCCAACAGAGCCTGACGAATAGCAAGCATCAATTATTGCAGAGACTGATGAATAGCAAGCTATGGTGGAAGATGATAAGTTCTAGGAGCCTGGCTGAAGGTTTTCTCAGAGGCTCTCTTCTTCTTTGGTAGGCTTGCTGGCTGCTCTCTGGCTGCTCACATCAAGCTCATCCCACCCTGTGCTTGAATTTCTGCCTTAGCCTCCTGTATTGTGTTGAATGTTGGCCCCCCAAGAGATATGTCCTAACCCTTGGATAAAGGTCATAGTTATAGGACTATACTCAAAACTAATCATGTTTTAAAAGAACAGCAGAGTACTCCAAAAACAAGTATTTTCTACTTTGCAGTTTTCTGAAATAACAGCTCAATTTTAGGGATCACACATACCTGGATTTGACTTCCAGCTCTCCCACCTGTGTGACTAATACTTTTTCCATGGAAAGGTCAAGAAACATCTTCAACCTTTATATGGTCTACACACACACACACACAACTTTGCATCTAATCCCAGGTCTTACTCATTGCTCCTTTCCCACCATCACCAGGGAAGCTTGATGTCACTGTAGACAGGCCATCCAATGCCCAGCTCACAACACTAACAATCTCATCACTGTTCACCTCCTTAGCCCACTTTAGCCCCTTTACTCCATGGCCACACCTAGAACTTGCCATACCTGGAACTCTTCTATGAAAGGAATATCACAGCTCCTACCTGTTAAATAATTACAATCTCTCATCCTAATCTTGCATCCTTCCTGAACTTTCACTTGATTGCACACCCTCACCTTTTCTTTGACCTCACCAAAATCTCACCTTCCACCACTCCTTCATTCTCCCACCTCCCCATCTATCAGCCTGTCTTCCCATTCCCCATTTTGCAGTGTTGATCCTGTGGCCCATCACTAACATTTCTTTTTAGAGACAGGATCTCACTATATTGCCCAGGCTAGTCTAAAACTCCTGGGCTCAAGCCGTTCTCCTGCTTCAGCCTCCTGAGTAGCTGGGATAATAAGCACAGCCACCTCACTCAGCTCTATTGCTAATTTTCATTTTTTTTTTTTTTTTTTTCTTTTGAGACAGAGTCTCGCTGTGTCACCCAGGCTGGAGTGCAGTGGCATGATCTCAGCTCACTGCAACCTCTGCCTCCCGAGTTCAAGTGATTTTCCTGCCTCAGCCTCCCGAGAAGCTGGGAGTACAGGCACCTGCCACCATGCCCAGCTAATTTTTGTATGTTTTTTTTCAGTAGAGACAGGGTTTCGCCATGTTGACCAGGATGGTCTCGAACTCCTGACCTCAGGTGATCCGCCCACCTCAGCCTCCCAAAATGCTGGGATTACAGGTGTGAGCCACTGGGCCCGGCCAGCTTTTGTCTTAACACTTCCAACTCCTTTATGCCATTGACAAGATTTGCACTGACCTGGCAAATCTTCAACTATGGATGATTTTAACCTATCTGCTTTCTTCCTTCTTATACTCAGACTTCTAAACATGGCAAGAGACTGTCACATGCATGTGCAGATTGAGGTCATCACAAGTGGGCACAAGGTTTTCACGTTTAGAAGGGCCTCAGTGCTCTCTGCCAAGCCTTTCAGAGGTCCCTGGTCAGCAGCCTGGTGCCAGGGTCACAGCTATCACACCAAAACACTGGTGCAAATGACAAAGGGCCCCTTCTCCTGGGCTATGCAGAACTCAGGGCTTAGTGCAGGGCTGCAAGTGCTTTGGAAGAACGTCTTTTGCCTTTCTGGTTCCCTTCAATAACTGTTCTAGAAATTTCCTCTGGCCATCATTTCTACTGGCAATCTTGCCTCTACTTGACAGATAAAACAAAGATAATCAAGGGTTAGCTCCACAAATTTCTGGTTCCCAACCTTTAAAAACTTACCTGTATCTACATCCCCATTTGAGAACAGATTGTCCCCCATTTGAGAACAGATTGTCCCCCATTCTCAAGAGTCTCTTCTCCTCATTAAGACAAATCCTCCCCCCATGTCTTTGTGACTCCATCCCCTCCTACCTCAGTCATCCTCATTCCTTTCCCTTTCTAGCCACATCTTTTTACCAGGATTTAAACATGTTTGAGTCTCTTTCATTAAAAAACAACCCTCTGCCCAAACTTATATTCAACTTAGCCACTGCTCTACTGCCATCCTTTCCTTCAGCCAATACAATAAAATTCATATTATAAAATTTTTCAAACCAAAATAGAAGAGTATAATATATACCCATGTACCTGATTCACCCAGATTCAATATTTTGCCACATTTCCAGCCAGAGTTCTTGAAAGAGCTGCTGATACGTAAATTCTACTCCATCTTTAACCCTGAGATGTGGGTTTCCCCTCACTGCCTTAGTGAAAGTGCGCTCAGGTAGCTCCATTGATCTGATGGCCACATCTAGGAGGCACTTCTCAGTTTGTAGTTTCCTATGAGCCATTTTGCCCTTTGATTTTCGCTCCTTCCTTGCTTATACATCTTATTGTCCCCTGGTTTTCCTGCTACTCTTCAGTTTCCTTTGTGGCTTTCTGAGCTCTGCTTGTCTCTTGACTATGCCATTGGATTCTATTTTTAGTTCCTTTTATACTCTTCACCCAGGCCTTTCCTGACACACACCCCAAAGTTGAGTAAAACACCACTTTGCTGTTTCTAGAGCACCTATCCTACTGTATTATACTTGCTTGCCTAGTTATTGGCATTCCACAGTCAACTCTGAATAGGGCCAGGGACTCTATTTTTACTAATGTATTACCAGAACACAGCTCAACATAGGGCCCAATAAATACCCATAGAATGATGGATGCACTCTAGTCCTTTCATGCCAATGTCAACAGAACAAGTCCATTCCTACCCACCCAAATCACCCTCCACCAGGATGTGCCTATGAATGCCTCCAGCATGGCTATGAGGAAGAGCAAAGAGAAACAGCTCTTGATTGTTCCTGCTAATTGGGGCACAAATAGGGAAAGTTCCAGAGACATCCAGAGCCTCATGTAAGCCCAGAATTTCAAAGCCTCCCAAAATAGTAAAACCATTCATGTCAGAGGGATAGATTTATCTTTCAAATAGATACTTCCCCTGTCTCTGTAAACCAAATCACAGAGGCCAAGGAGCCATAAGACTTGCAAGCTGGGAGGAGGATGAAGCACCGCCAAGGGCAGATTTTCCACAAATCCAGAGTAACTAGAGGACATTATTTCACTCTATGGATTTTGAGGCTAAGAAAACTCCCCTTAGCCCAGCAGACGTGGTCTCAGGTCAGCTGGTCTCTGAAGGATCAGGGGTGTGGATCACTGCTCAACTGGCTGCTAAATTGTCAATATTTCCGTCAATGTAGGCTGTGAGGGCCACACCAGGCTGTCTCCAGCTGATAATCAGGATCTCCAATCGGCCCTGGGGGACATAAAACTAGAAGCCAAATGGGCAGTTACCATGTTGCAGCATATAATGAAAATAACTGCCATTTACTGGATACCTGCTGTGTGCCAGGTTCTGTACCAGGCTCTCTGCATATATTCAATCCTCCAACTAGCCAGCAAAGCAGCTGTTACTCATAAGGGCTTCAACAACAACCCAATCCATCCTCATCCCATGATAGAGCTGGCATGCCACATTCTGAAAGCACTCACATTGGCATCTTCTTGTTTGATTTTTAGAGACAGGCATGGGGCATCCATCATTCCCATTTTATAAAGAGAACACTGAGCCCTACACAGCATCTTGTTTAGGGTCGCACAGATCATACTGACACTTGAATATCCCTGCACTGTCTGCCTCCAAGGTTTGGGCTCCCTTTGCAGAGCAGCTACCCAGAAAGGTGTTTGGCTCTCACTGCCACATGGCTGTGTGGGCCTGGGTCCTGTCCTGTGCAGAGGGAATGAGCCCTGGAATGATTTCATTTCTGCCACTGAGCACCTCTGCAATACACAAACTTTCTGAGCTTTGGTTTTTTCATCTGTAAATGGAGGCTGGTGACACAGGCCCCAGCTACTTTGTGGAGCTATGTGAGAATCACATGAGATTAGGTCAGTGAAGCCATTTTTAAAAGCACGGCATCAAGACAATTGTCCAGGAGCGTTATTATTAGTAGTGACGCAGTGTTCAGAGGAAAGTCAAATTTCTTTGCTTTTAAAGGTTTTAAGATGACCTTTAAACAAGAAGCCAGCTGGGTTCTTAGTTCACAGTAGTTTAGCACACTTTAATTCAGAGGCTTTGAAAGCAGGGAGAAATATTTGGTGGCATGGTTCCCAGAAATAGCCGGGGTGGAGAAACTGGAGCTCCCATGGGGAGTGGGGTTAGGGGGTCAGGAAGCTGGTCCAAATCTCCTCTGTCACCAGCTTCTCATCTCCAGACTCAGGAAATCCTTTCCACCCTGGGGCCGTTCCCACACTGACGTCCCACTTCCTCCTGCAAGGGCAGTGCCCTCCTCTGGCCTCTGGATCTTGAGTTGGGGGTGGGGAAGAAGATGAAGGAGAGTCTGTGTGTAGCAGTGGCCCTGCCTATGGGGAAAGCAGGAGGAGGGGTGTGTATGTGTGTTGGGGAGAACACTCTCATTTTCTGATCTTCTGTTGTATTAGGCCCTGGGCTGAGTACTTCATATATTTTATATTATATAGTATATGCATGAGCCCTACAAGGAAGATAACTTTATTTCCATTTCAGAAATGAGAAAACTGAGGCTCAGGGCTGGGACAGATGCAATGTGAGAACTAACACACAGCCATGAAGTGCTGGGGCTGGATTTAGAACACAGTTCTAGGTGACTACACAGTCATGGCATCCTGCTTCCCCTGAGGGTCTCTCTGTGTGTTCATTTGAGGGATCTGCAAGCCCAGCTCTGCATGTGGTGCCTGACACCCCCTTTGCTGCTAAACACTGAACAAGAAAGCAGGCTCTCCACCAACCTCAGCAGGGCTTTAGCTATTTGTAAGGACTCAAACCCACCCCTGCACACACCCACCTTCTTCAGCCTTGTGTAGGGCTCACCTCCTCCAGGAATCATTTTAGTATTGACTCTACCTCATCTGGTCTCCTCCTCAAATTGTATTAGCCGCCTGTCATGCTGACATCTTGTATACTTGTGTTATTCAACTGTCCTATATAATCATTCACTAAGTGCTGGGGCACAGCAGTCTTCAATTTAACTTAACCAGAACCCTGAAAACAGCAATGGTTAAGAAATTCCCTCCTACCTTCCCCACACTTAGCTAAGACTTGCTGTCCACTCTTTCTCATGACTCCCTTAAGACTCTCAGTGAGATGAAATCTACTGAAAGGCCAGACACAGACCCTCCAACTCCCTGTTTTTTGTCTCATGAATGATTAACTGAGACTAGGAGTTTGTCTCCCTGAAACTAATTAGGCACAGAGATAAGCATTTCCTGTTCAGCTCACAGAGGCTCCCTCGATGGCAAAATCATCTCATCTGTAAACCACCCCACCTGTAACCCACCTACTCCTCCCTATAAAAACCTAAGGCAAAGCCACCTTCTGCAATTGATATGGTTTGGCTCTGTGTCCCCACCCAAATCTCATCTCGAATTGTAATCCCCACGTATTGAGGGAGGGAGGTGATTAGATCATGGGTGTGGTTTCCCCATGCTGTTCTCATGATAGTGACTGAGTTCTCACGAGATCTGATGGTTTTATAAGTGTTTGAAAGTTCCTCCTTCGCTCTTCTCTCTCCTGCTGCCTTGTGAAGAAGGTGCCTGCCTCCTCTCACCTTCCTCCATAATCATAAGTTTCCTGAGGCCACCCCAGCCATATGGAACTGTGAGTCAATTAAACCTCTTTCCTTTATAAATTACCCAGTCCCTGGTAATTCTTTATAGCAGTGTGAAAACGGACTGCTACAGCAGTGCTCTGGCCTCGGTTCTGGGGTATTCTCCCTGTTGCAATATCTTAAATGAAGTTGATTTCTTTAGTTGTTTGTTTTTTGTCTTTGATAGAGGAGAGAGACAATAACCAAGTAAACAAAGCAGGTAATTTCTGGTAATAGGTACCAAGGAGATGATAAAACAGGGTAATATGGCAGGGAGTTGAGAAGTTCAAGACCTGCAGTTGGCAAGCTGGAGAGCCAGGAGGGCCAATGGTATAGTTCTGGTCTGAGAGTGAAGGCTTGAGAATCAGGAGAGTTGATGATGTGGGTTGCAGTCCAAGTCCAAAGGCAGAAGAAAACTGATGTCTCAGCTTGAAGGCACCTAGGCACAATGGTGGGATAAAGGAAGGTAACAAAATCCATATGAGTAGTGAAAAGTGCAAGGAAAAGAAAGGAGGGGGAATGAAGAAAGAGAATAATAACACCCCAAGGAACAAAGCTGCGTAGCTGCAGACTCGCCCTCTGTTCTGCCTGCACAGGGCTGCCCAGGATGTTTATAGGCCCCAAACGGTCTTATTTAACCCATTTCCTGTTTAGAAAAAAAAATGCAGCTAGCTGCCAGTGCTAATTTAATTTTACATAAACAGGCTCTTTGAGGCTGAAGCAAATCTGACTAATTTTTCAAAGTGAAAATGAAATATAAAAACTGTTCTTGGAGTTATTTCTAAACAGAACTTGTCTCTAATCCTAATGTAACAGAAATGTATACAATGTTACATTAAGATTAGAGACAAGAGTATTCTCAGGGCAAATGGGAAATGGGTTAAACGCAGGTGCTAAAGCTCACATGCATGTGAGAGCGTGTGTGGCCTTTACAGGGGGTGTGTGACAGGTGACTGAATGTGTTTAAGATGCAACAGGCTGTGCATGATTTGAGGATGTTAAGAAACTTCAGATTGGTATAGCCTGTCAGGCGTAATTACATCAACTCTCTTCACCATCTCTGTCATGCATGCTGTCATGTCTGTCCCAGATCCCATTCACCCACCCTCCTGCAGCGAGTGCTGGCTGCTAACAGCTTGCAGCTGCCTCATTCTACAAAACGTTGCCCTGTCCAGCAGAAGCCCAGGCTCAGGAAGTCCCCCAACTTGGGGCTGACAGCCAACAATTGACTAAAGTGGGAAACCAAAGGCAGCCCTCTTGCCTTAGGGTTGGGGAAGGACAATTCTGCGGTGCAGCTGATGCTCCAGAGCCGACCTTTGCATCAGGCTGAGGACAGACTTCACCTGACATCACATCTTTGCCCAGCCCTTTCTCATTCCCCACCCTAGTCCTTCTCCCTAGCCTCTCTCCCTTATGGGTTTCACCCGAGAAGACTCCCTCATTAAATGACATGGGCCCAAATCCCTGCACTGGGCTCTGCTTCCAGGCAACCTGGCCCAAGGCACACATGTCAATTCTTCTAACAGTGGTTCAGGCTAGTCTCTGGGAGTGTTAGTCCTCAGCCCATTCCAGAGGTCCAGAAGAAAATACAGATACACTCAAAGTTTGCAGCATGCCTCTACCTCCACCAACTCTTTCAGCCAGAGGGCAGCTGGCAGTGGAATGCGCACCATTGCCAGGGCTCAGCAGGATCCAGACCTTGCATCCTTGCCCTAGGCTTGAGCACCTGTCCTCCACCATGGCCCAGCCCTCAGTCCAGCAACACCCTCTGATACGTGGTGACCCTTTTCCTGCTAGGCTGCCCTCCAACTCTAGTCAATAGGATGAGTCCAGAGCCCTGAATTCCTGCATTGCATGGCCCTTTGCTGTATTAACCCCCATGTCTGCCTGGAACTAGAGGGTATCCCTCCCCCCAGTTCAGTCTTACCAGAGTCATTATTTTCAGCTTCTATTTTGGTCTATGTGGAAATATTCTTTGGGCAATGCCTTAGGTTTGTTTGCCCTCCACATTTCAGGGGTCTCTGCAGACCAAGTTTGGAGCATGGCTTCTGGCTCTGCCATTTACTAACCCCATGACCTTGGCCACGGTTGCTTCAGCTAATAAAAGAGGGGGGCTCCAATTGTACGTGCTTCAGATAGGTTAAATGAGACAATGCATGTAAAGCACCAGTGCCTGGCGCATGGAGAGAACTCCACATATGCAGGTGACTCTTAGTATTGCCACTGTCTCCAGTAGCAGCAGCCACAGCTTGTTTACCACCCCACAGAATTCAGAAAGCACCTTCACACTGAGGATCTGACTGGACCCTCACCACAGTCTCACTAAGCGGGTGGGGTGAGGTCTTGCTCCCAGTTGGCAGATGGGGAAGCTGTGATTGGAAGATTGCTCTGCTTGAGGTTACACAGCTGGTACACAAAATCAGATCATTCCTTCCTAGATCTTGTATTCCACCTCACTGCCTTGCGTCCAGCCTCCTGGGCCTTCAGTGGGCCTGGGCCGTGTGTGGTCGGGGGAAGGGGGTATGTGATCATGGGAACTTGGTGTGTCTTCTTGAAAGGAGAAGTGCAGAAGAGACAGTCTGACAAGCGGATTCTGTGGTTCCTGTTTCTCTCTGGGCTCTGCATCAGTTCTGTCCTCCCTTGCTCTCTCCCTCTGTCCCTCCTCTATGCAGGCATTAACACCCACAGCATGCAGACACAGGGCTGCAAGATGCTTATTTATTCATTGAGAGCACATCAGCTGATTCCTTCTCTATTTGCCTGGAGGAGGCAGGTCAAGATGTGCCGACCTGTGCCCTGTCACTCCTGGGAGCTGGATTTGCTGGCCATACAGATATCCACAAAAAGAAAGCAGAAAGAAGATTTTCCTTAGGTAGGAGAGTACCCCGGAGATATGCATAAATGAATGCAATGTAATTTGCAAAGAAAATGCACAGAGGGGTGGGAAATGGAAAAGAGGTGAGATCTCTTTCAAGCCTCTGGTCACCATGGCAACAATGGCACCTTTTTAAAAAAAGGATAACTGATCATTTTAAGTCAGAGGCTTTTTTTTTTTTTTTTAAACACTTGAAGACATACTAGATCCCAGCCTCTTCCATAATCTGGAATAGATGCGTGGAAGGGGGAGTGTACAGCCCAACTCAACACACAGGTATAGAATCTTGGGGGCAAATGTGGATCTGAGCCAAGAAGTCCCTCATTTAGTCACCCTGACTCAGAGCATCCTTCTGAAAACACTTGGTCAGGCTAGTGGGAACCAAAAGATCCATTCCTGAGAGCCCATGCAGGGAGCGACTGTGGAGAGGTGGGATTGGCCTTTCCAGAAGAACCAATAGGGCTCACCCACCTGCAAGGGTTGGGGGTGGTGCTCACCACAATGGACAACAATATAGCAAGCTGTGTGGGACCTGTGATAGGCTAAATAATGATGTCTATGTCCTAATCCCTGGAATCTATGAATATGTTACTTTATATGGCAAAGGGAACTTTGCAGATGTAATTGAGAACCTTGAGATGGGGAGCTAATGCTAGATTACACCCATGGTTCAACATAATCACAAGGATCATTATAAGGAGAAGGCAGGAGGATCAGAGCCAGAGAAGGTGATGTGTCAATGGAAGCTGAGGAAAACAGAGATGTGACGGTGGAGGCAGAGGCCATAGCCTCGAGAAGTTGAAAAAGTCAATGCAATGGGTTCTCCCCTGGAGCCTCCAGAAGGAAGGCAGCCCTGCTGACACCTTGATTTTATACTTCTGACCTCTAGAACTGCCAGGGAATAAGTGCATAGTATTTTAAGCTACTAAGTTTATGGTCATTTGATGTGGCAGCAATAGGAAACTCACACCAGGACTGATTTCTATAATGACATCAGTCATCATTGTTGAAATAAAGGGACCAGAAAACAATAATCTGCCAGTGAGTGATCATAGTCTCCAAACCTCTATGTGCCTGGCCCCTGACAGCAGGACAGGCCCCTTGAAATGAGTACGCCTGTGCTGGATCATGGAAGAAGAGATGCCTGGAGGAGAGGAAGAGCCCAGACTTCGGGGGAAGCATACAGTGTTCAGGAACACAGAGCCTTCTCCTCTTTTCCATGGAATATCCAGGGCAGGGGTGAGGGGGATGGGAAAGGGGAACATGAACTTCAGGTCTTTTAGAACCTCAGCCGTGGTCAGAGGTCTCAAGTAGCTTTCTCAGCCCATGCAAACAGTTGGGGCTGGAAAACAGAACAAAGAAGGGATGTCAATATTGTCAGTGCTCATTAACAAATCTTGTCAATGATCTACTTTCTAAATGTGGGGTGGCCATAAAGTCTGGAAATGAATAGTTACATTCTTGAATTTTAATGTAATAACAACTACTTATGCACATGCACATGTGTATACTGCATGTCTCTGGAAGCTGTCTTTCCTTCACATCCATGTGTCTCTCCTAATTCAGCCATCTTCATCTGTTACCTGGATTGCGGTAACAACTCCAACTGGTCCTCCTGCCTTTGCTCTTGCTACCCTCAAACGCATCCTCTACATGCTTTCCAAGATGTTGATGTTACTCTGTCATCTCCTAGATAAAAGCCTTTCCCTGGCTTCCCATTGTCCTTAAAGCCAAGATCCTTCACTTTTCTAGGCTAGCCCATCCTCAAGGACAGTGATATTTGTTGGTTCAGAAGACTCACCAGCATGAGAACAGGGCATGTGCCTGGTAGACATCTTTGCATACTAACTAAACATCTTACAAAAACTTCTATGTCTTATCTTTTGCGACCACCATTTCTGCTCCAGACATACTAAAAATTTCTTGATTCCTTGCAAGAGTTCTGCTTGTCCTTCAAGCGTTTGTACATTCCTGTTGTCTTGATCTTTAGCCCTGATTTCCTTGTATTACTAACACCCACTCATCATTGAGGATTCAGTTCAAACATCCTCTACGCTGAGACTTGCCCTAATTCCTAGACTGAGTTCCCTTATTATAGAATCAGACAGTGTCTTGAACTTCCTCCACCATAACACTGTTCATACTTCATTTTAACTATGTGTTTAATTGTCATAGACCTTATGCTCAATAATAAGGTTTCTCAGCCTCAACACTGTTGACATTTGGGGCCTTGTATTCCACCTCACTGCCTCACGTCCAGCCTCCTGGGCCTTCAGTGGGCCCAGGCCATGTGTGGTCAGGGGAAGGGAGTATGTGATCATGGGAACTTGGTGTGTCTTCTTGAAAGGAGGAGTGCAGAAGAGACAGTCTGACAAGCAGATTCTGTGGCTTCTTTGTTGTGTAGTTCTTTGTTGTGGGGGCTGTTCTATGTGTTATAGGATGTTCAGCAACATCCCTGTAGCAACCTCATCCCAAGTCAAGACCATCAAAAATGTATCCAGACATTGCCAAATGGCCCTTGGGAGCCAACACTGCTCCATGTTGAGAACCACCTCTCTGCAACAGAGCTATGACTACCTCATTTACTTTGGTATTCCCAATGCCTAGCCAAGTACTTGGGCCACAGTGGGTACTAATAACTAATTGAGCAATTAAAATTCATGGGTGCCTAGTTGTGACATTGTGATGTAATGAGAAATATATATTTGGGATCTAACCCCAGTTCCTGACACAGAGCTCCCAAAGCGTTTAAAATTTCCTGAGAGATAGGGGTGCCAGGTATACCTTTTTTTCCTGGTATTTGGCCTTTGACCCTGGCTCCTGACACAGAGCTTCTATCCCTTGGAATTTCCTGGGTGACAGGAGCATCTTTAGTTATTTTCTTTTTGTAGAGATGGGGTCTTGCTGTGTTGCCCAGGCTGGTCTCGAATTCCTGGGCTCAAATGATCCTCCCTTGGCCTCCCAAAGCACTGAAATTACAAGCGTGAACCACTACACCTGGCTGGGAGCATCTTTAGTTCTAATGAGGCAACTCTTGGTGGGTTTCTGGATGGGGGGCTGGTCACTTGAAAGACCAAGTCACGATCAGAAGCCTGGAAATTTCAGCTCCCATTCCCCATCCTCTGGGGAGGTGAGAGGAGCTGGAGATTAAGTTAATAATATATCTTGCCTATGTGATGAAGCCTCCATAAAAATTCCTCAACTATGGAGTTTGGAGAGCATCTGGGTTGCTGAACACATGGAGGATGCTGTGCCCCAAGAGGACTTGAAAATTCCATGCCCCTTCCCCTATACCTTGCCCTATGCATCTCTTCCATCTGGCTCTTCATCTGGTCCTTTGCAATGTCCTTTATAATGAACCAGTAGATGTAGGTCAAGCACTTTCCTGAGTTCTGTGAGCCATTTTAGCAAATGATTGAACCTGGGGAAGGGGTTGTGGGAACCTCCAATTTACAACTGCTTGGTCACAAGTACTGGAGGTCTGGACTTGTGATCGGCATGTAAAGTGGGGGCAATTCAGTCTTGGGGGACTGAGCCCTTAAGCTGTGGGATCTGATGCTAACTCCAGGTAGTGTCAGAATTAAATTAAATTGTAGGACACCCAGCTGGTATTGGGCAGAAAATTGATGTATGGGGGGAAAAAACTCATACTTCTATTAGGTCAGAAATGAAGTATTGAATGCTGTGAGTGAGAATATAGTAGGAGAAAAAAGTTTGTTCTTTACACCAGGCCTTTGTAACCACTAGGTTGTTCTACCTGCCTTCTAGGCTGAGGTTCCTATATACAATGGCTTCTTCCCTTCCAGGGTCCATTATGTCCTTAGAGGTCTTGAAAATGGCTTCCCCTAGGGTGCTGGATAAACCTCTGAATCAAAATGAGGACTGTGGATGTTCCACAGATTTTAAGTGTCTGTCTCCCTTTAACATCATATCCCAGCTGAAGATGGCTATTAAGGTGAACTCTGAGGCTCTACACATTAGAAATTCTGCACGTTAAAAAGCTGTTTAGAATAGCAGAAAGGAGCAGTAGTCTGAGAGTCAGTTCTACCATCAGAAGCTCTATGACCTTGGACAATTCACTCTACCTCTCTGGGCCTCAACTACCTTAGCTGTAAATTAAGGGACTTGGACTGGGAGATCACTGGCTTTTTCTAAACATCTACAATGCTGTGCTTCAGAAAATGGCATCATGGAAACTGCAAGAGAATGGCAGAACAGTTATGAAAAATATAGAGAAAGAAACAGCTGGCCTGGTGCAGTGGCTCATGTCTGTAATCCCAGCATTTTGGGAGGCCGAGGTGGGAGGATCACTTGAGCCCAGGAGTTTGAGACCAGCCTGGGCAACAAAGTAAGACCTCGTCTCTAGAAAAAAACAAAAGAAGCCAGGCATGGTGGTACATGCCTGTATTCCTGCTTACGCGGGAGGCTGAGGTGGGAGGATTTCTTGAGCCCAGGAGTTTGAAGTTGCAGCGAGCTATGATTGAGCCACTGCACTTCAGCCTGGGTGGACAGAGCAAGATCTTGTCTCTCTCACACACATATACAAAAAGAACCCATCGAATTCAGTATCCCCCCTACAATACTCTGTTGTTCCTGTCTTAGGATATGCATTGATTTGACACTTGTATGATAGTATTTACATTGTGTTAGCTCCGCAGCTCAGCTCCCTGGAGGCAGGTACACTGTGTTGTACTTCCCTGTGTTACACAGAGCCTGTCACGCAGCAGTAGAGATAGCAAGCACTCAAACAGTGCCCACAACACAAATAGTGCTCTGAATAATGTCTAAAAGCACTCTTTTAATTCTGAACACTTCCCCGATAACTCATTTAGTCTTCAAACCAGTTCACAAGGTAGAATATATTATTATTGCCATTTTACAAATGTGGAGACTGAGGCACAGAGAGTTTAAGAAACTTACCCAATTTGCACAGGAAGTAGCCAAGCCAGGACTCTAGCTTAGGCAGATGGGGTCTGGTGTCTACTTATACTGCCTCAAGTAGGTGTTCAGCCAATATGTGGTGACAAATTGGTTGACTGAAGAAGTAAATCTGTCAAGTGAGGCCTCAGGACAAGCTCCAGACTCTGCACAGAGCCATGGACAAACACACTGCAGGAAAAGCCCCCAGGTGAAGAGTTAGCTGCCCCAAGATGTATATTTTTGAATTGTGAAAAATAAGACACCTATAATTCATAGGCTCCAATACCCATACCCAGTACGGTACAGCATTTACCAAGATTATATAACCAGCCCAAGCACAAATATCCAAGTCTTAGTGAGCACTAACCCAGCTGTGCCCCAATTTAGCCCCAAACTTATCTCTTCCAAAGCTTCATTCATGCTCAGATTCAGGAGACACTCCCCAATATTCATCTCTAAGTTTTAAAGGAAACAAAAAGAAAGCCCACCTGGCTTGCTATACATTTATGTGTTTGGGGACTTTCTCTCCACATGTAACACATGTAAATGACAGGCATCTGTTATTCACTATGTGCAAAGGGAGCCGCTCTAGAGGTAAAGACTTGAGTTATCAACCCAGTGCTACCATTTACCAGCAGTGGAATTTATTTTCTGAGCCTCAGCCTACTTGGCTGTCACATTGGTGATAGCAAGATCAACCTCATAAAGTCTTGGGAGGACTAAATACACGTGAAAGTGATGAAACATGTTTGTTCAGAATTGTTCTGAAAGGGGCACTGTTTACATTGTCTGCTGTCCATCTTGGCCCTGGGATGGCAACTCTAGCTGTTTGTTGATTTTTATAGTTGTTGGTCCATCCTGTCTGTAAATTTTCCTGAATAATGTCTAAAAGGGCTCTTTTAATTCAGGATATTATGAGAAATGCAAAAGGATTAATTGGGCAGAGAAAAAACACATATTAAGAAATCAATTTCAGTTGGTTTTTTAAGTCTGAGTTGGCAATCTGCATGGTGGTGCAGAGCATAAGCCTGGGAGGCACTGAGGTCTGGGCTGAGTGTCAGCTCTGCAATTGTACCTCCTTGGGCCAGTTATTTACCTACTTAAGTCACAGTTTCCTGTTCTCTAAAACGGGAATAATAATAATAAATACTTCGTAGGGTTTTTGTGAATATTAAATATGATGGTATTTCCATAGTGCTTAGCTGATTCAACATTAGCTATCGTTATTGAAACATACAACCATCTACATACAGTGAACAAGCATACCTAGTACCAAGCCTTAGAAATAAGGCTCCCCTGTAATTGGTTATGCAAGTGGCTAGGGTTGTGCATGTCCAGGTTGGAACTCTTGCCTCTCAATATCCCATTTCTGGGTCACCCTCTCCAGGCCAGATCCCATTTTGGTACATATCAGTCTACAGCACAGAGGACTTCTTTGAGTCATGGTAGATCTGCTACTACAGATAGTTTCAGTCTCTGGATTGCTCAAAGACTTCTTGTCTTAGCCATGATGATGCTTTCAACTGCAAAAAATTCAATTGCTCTGGCTAGTTCAGTTTCTGTTTGCAATTGCACAGAGAACATCATGCATTAAAAGAGAATGTTGGAGATGTCTTTAGTGTTTTGCCCAGAGAACGCCTGGATTAAAAGAGGTGCTTCATGAGTATTTACTGAATGAATGAATAATGTTATTGAAAAATGCCTCCTACAAAATGCTTACAAATAACCCCACCACAAGTGTTGGCTGCAGCCACAGTGGAAGAAGTCCAGACTTCTGGGCGCTGCCCCATTTCTCAGGAGCCTTTTTCTTTGCTGGACATTGAATGTTCTCCTTAAATGCAGCAACTGCAGCTAAAAAATTGTGTCCTTTCAATAAAATGTGAATAATTTTTTAGTTTAATCGTTCAAATTTTTTTAGTTTAATCATTTCATTTTCATGCCATGGGGATTTCAAATGTAGTTTGAAAACCGGGAAGATCTATAATATAAAAGCATAATACTATTGTTATATGTGAGTTAAGCTAGGAGAAGTTTAAAGCAAAAAGAGCCTGGAATTACTCTCTAGTGCTAATTTTCAGTAGCTATAACTATTTTTTTAACTTATCATTTTCTTTATCATTGGAGGGGAGAGAAAGAAAGCAAGCAGAGGTGGGGGTATGGTTACACTATTTAAGGAAGAGCTGAATACAAAGACAATGAGTCTTCCACAGTCTCAACAGTGGAACTCCACAATGAATAACTGTGGATTATCTCATTTATAATTTACATTGGATTAAAAAAATTGGTTCCCCTCTGTGTATATCAATTTAATTCAAACCTTATTATCTTCAAAATACAAAGATGAATACTACAAGATAAACTCTAATTGCAATAGGTATTTTCTAAGTAGAAGACCAAACACCAAAGGGAATCCCTCTTTCCAATGTCTTTTGATATGACAAGATTTTGCCAGAGTGGAAATTTAACACTTAAGTAAGCATTCTCATGGCCAAGTAAGAAACTACAGTTGTTGTGGGTACTACCCTACAATTACCATACGTATTACATACTAAAATCAGCATTAAATATACTTGTATAATTATGATAGCAGTGATGATGCTGGTGGAAAAAGCCTGTCTTTAGCCCAAGAAACGTAAGGGAGGAAAAATGTAACAAGCAGAAAGTAAACACAGAGTTGGGCATTTTTTGACTAGGAAAGAGAATTTTAAGCATAGAAGTATAAAAAGAAGAGTACTCCCTTATTTCCCCTATGTGGAGATAATATGAAACATTTATTAGATATACTGGACAAGAACAGAACTAAGTACTCCAACTCTACTGCAGCATTACAGAAAAATCATCCCTTCACCACAGTGTAAGATTTAAGGGCAACCTGCCCAAGGATGCATATTATATAAAACACAGCAAGATTGCTGCTGCCCTGCCAAGTATTTCCCGTCCCTACCCAGGTCCTACTGAAATACTGGTGGTCCCATTTAGTTTTATTGAAATAAATCTTTAAAGAAAAAGATAAAGCATTTAAAAAGACAAGTCAAAATGCTTCAGGAACCACATATCCAACACAAACTTTATCCTCAAATGAGTTATATTTGCCTCGCAGTAATAAACTTTTTTCACTCAAATTAGAGCAATAATCTTACATACATAAATATCTTCCCTGCCCAATAATTCAAATAAAAAAATCCAAAATGATTAGTAAAGAAAAATATAAGAATTAACAGTCCCTTTAAATTTGTTTAAAATAGTTTTAAGGTTTAGAAAGTGTTTAAAGTTTGTAATTCCTAGTAGGGAAACATTATCTGAATGAATACCCTAATGGCAAACCACTGTAAAATGCTTCAGCTGCATTTGGGGGAGAGGGGTAGGTATTATCTTCAAAGCACCCCAGCTCTCTTGATGAGAAGGTTAGAGGTACACTGGTTTGTATTATTGCGACATCCATAAGGTGATCTAGGTTGCTTTTCCTTCAGCAAGGGCTTTATTTATCAGAAGGGCATTAGGCTTGACCTCCAAATTTGGCTGACAATTTACTGATAAGATTCATAACTTTTGGGTTGCTCTGGTATTTTGACATATTTGCTGGGTTCTGAGCCACATCCTAGAAGGCCTGCATAACTTCTGGACCCTACATGGCTGCAAGAACCTCTGGATCACTAAGAATTTTATTGAGTCCAGGCATTTCAGCCATTCCAGGTATGCCCCCTCCCATTCCAGGCATTCTTCCAGGAAAATTACCAGGCATTCCCCCAGGAAAGTCACCTGGAAAAGACCCATACTGAGCTCCTGACTGTCTCTGGCTTATTCCTTGCTCTGGGCTCTCTCATGCTCTTCTCCAGCCTTCTTAACTCGTTCTATTCTTTCTTTGATCTCTCAGTCTTCATGTTTTTGCTCGTACTTTCTCCGATGTTCTGCAATTTTCTGTGCCCTAGGTTGAACTTCTTTCAGCATTGCACTGGCATTTTCATCCTAATCCAGTTTACAGGCAAGGGCAAGATCATGGGCTGCTTCTTCCCAGTGGCCTAGAAGTCTGTGTGCTTTCCCTTGCCATTTGCAAGGCTGAGCTGAATCAGGATTTATTTCAATGGCTCTGTCACAGTCTCAGATGGCAGCATTTGGCTTCTGTAATTTGACAAAGACACTGGCCCTCTTGGCATACAAAATGGCCAAGTAAAGATTCAGCTTGATGGCATCTATGAATAAGTCAATGGCTTTCTGCAGTTCACCATCATTTAGGGCTTCAACAGCAGCCAGTTTCTTATCGTTTGCCTGATCCATCATCTCCTCTGTTATCTCTGCATTTTCATCTGCCATTTCTTGAGGGGCATCAGTGTCTGGTTCAATCACACCTTAATTATTAATTTCTAGATCACTTTCCTCACTTGATGTTTCGTATGCCTTTAAGTCTTCCTCCACCTTCTTACTTTCAGGTTTTTCTTCCTTGGTATTTTCTTCTGATTTAGCTTTCTGAGAAGCAGGTGGTACTTTACCCCCCATGCTCTCCACCCACTCCCTCAGGAAGTGCATTTCCTCAGTGTGCAGAACGCTCGGATCCTACTTACACATTTTTACAAAGGCCTGAAGCTTGTTCATGGTGGGGAGGCGGTAGGTGAAGTTGAGGAGCTGCGGCCCGGTTCCAGGCCCAGGCGCTGGCTCGGCATGACTACGCAGAAGTGGGCGGCTAGCTGTAACTATTTTTAAAGGGGTTTATTGTAGCAAAATTGTGTTTGAGAGATACAAAGAAAGAGAAGCACAAGATCAAGTCTTCTTTTGACTGATTCACTAAACAGTAGTTTGATTGCTGGGGATATCTTACTACTGCAGGCAACAGACATCAGTTAAGTAAGTGGCTGAAGCACATCAGTACAGTCATGCCCTGCATGATGACATTTTGTTCAAGGACTAATTACACATACAAAGGTGGTCCCATAAGATTATGACAGAGTGGTAAAATTCTCTGTTGCCAAAATGCCGGCTGACATTGTAACTTCCTTAAGGGCACAGAACAAGCTATTACTCACATGTTTGTGATGACGCTGTTGTAAAGACATCTGCTTCATGGCCAGTCATATTAAAAACTATAGCACATGCAATTAGGCACAGCACATAATACTTGATAATGATAATAAATGACTTACTGGTTTATATATTTACTATACTATACTTTTCATTGTTATTTTAGAGTGTACTCCTTCTACTTATCAAAAAAAAAGTTAACTGTAAAACAGCCTCAGGCAGATCCTTCATGGGGTATTTCAGAAGACAGCATTGTTACGGGAGATGACAGCTCCATGCATGGTACTGCCCCTGAAGACCTTCCAATGGGACATGATGTGGAGGTGGAAGACAGTGATATTGACCTGTGTAGGCTTAGGATACTGTGGGTGTTTGTGTCTTAGGTTTTAACAAAACAGTTGAAAAAGTAAAAAATAACAATAAAGCATTTTAAAGTAGAAAAAAATTATAGAATAAGTATATAAAGAAAGAAAATACATTTGTACAACTATACAAAGTGTGTTCTAAGTGTTACTACAAAAAAGTCAAAGTTTTACAAAATTGATGTTTATAAAGTAAAATTATAGCAAGCTAAGGTTAATTTATTATTAAAAAAAGCCTTTTTCTATAAATTTAGTGTACATTGTTTATAAAGTCTACAGTAGTATACAGTAATGTCCTGGGCCTTCATATTTACTCACTATGCACTGACTCACCCAGAACAACTTCTAGTCCTGCAAGCTCCATTCATGATAAGAATAGGATTCATTCATTTTATTTTATTTTATTTTTATTTTTATTATTTTTGAGATGGAGTCTCGCTCTGTCGCCCAGGCTAGAGTGCAGTGGCATGATCTCGGCTCACTGCAACCTCCGCCTCCCAGGTTCAAGCAATTCTCCTGCCTCAGCCTCCCGAGTAGCTGGGACTACAGGCACCCGCCACCATGCCTGGCTGATTTTTTTGTATTTTAGTAGAGACAGAGTTTCACCATGTTGCCCAGGCTGCTCTCGAACTCCTGAGCTCAAGCAATCTGCTCGCTTTGGCCCCCCAAAGTGCTAGGATTACAGGCGTGAGCTACCGCGTCCGGCCTTCATCATTTTAAGTTCACATTTGGTCTAGACAATTACCCTTCCTGATCAAAAGCAAGCAGAACAAAGTCATCACAAAACTAGAGTGCGGGCTTAGGGAGAGCCACAATCTTGCCATGAGCACAATAGGAGCTTTATGCAGAGGGTATCAGGGAGAAACAAACCTCCTGAGCAACAAGATAATAATATTTGCTACATAAAATGAATTTTGATTAATAATGGATGCAAAACTTCATTTAGTAACACGGGCTCTGCTACAGGGAAATAGCTGCCCAGGGCATGCCAGTGGGGGCAATAGGGCAGAACTCAGAGGAAAGAATCCACAGAGCCTGTCCAAGAAATCAATTGGAATTGAGTTGGAAATCAATACCACAATGTTATGGTATTCATAGTTATTTTTATGAGCTGCTTGAACAGTTGTACAGAATACAAACATGTTTTAGCTTTAATTATCCCCATCTCTGCCTTCACTGGTGCACCATGAAATCCAACTTTCCCATCTGTTAACAGCCTGCTAGGCAGATTCTGTGGTGTAGCTGTGAATTTGAGGCATTCAAAGTCCAGTCCAGCCTAGTCCTGTGGAAAACTCCATCTCATATGATTTAAAACTTTCCTCATCCAACTGATGATTCAGAGAAAATACAGAGAACATGTTAAACACATACCTTGGGCATGCAATCAGCAAAATCCAGACTTTAAGGAAATGACATAAAACAAATGACCCAGTCTCTTCAAAACATAAATTGCAGGGGTTGCGGGAAGGGAAGAGAATGGTAGAAGATGGAAGAGGAATCTATAGATTAAAAGACATTTAAAAGATATACCAACTAATTACAGTGAGTGAACCCTGATTGGATCCAGATTCAAACCAAATGTAAAAAATAAACATTTATTACACTTCTGACACAATTGGAATCTTGAACACTGACCATTTATTTACATCAAGAAACAGTGCAGTTTCCTTAAGTGATAGTACAATTGTGGTTATATTTTTTAAGGTATGTCCTTATCTTTTAGGGATATATCTTGAAATATTTATGGGTTAAATGACATCATGTCTGGGATTTGCTTCAGAACAATGCAGGAAGGGGAAACTGATGAGGATACCGATGAAGTGAGATTGGCTGTGAGTTGTTAATTGTGCAGTAGCCGGACTTCTTCCTAGAGTGCAAGAGCGAAAGCTTGCCAGGCCTTCCAAAGGCTTAGGGGGCCTCTGCCTCTTCCTCTTTCTCATAGTCAAAGGGAGTCACAGGCCAGTCCTCCCTCAGTGTGGAGGGAGGCACTGTTCTCAGGAGGCACCTGCCACTGAGGCAGTCCTCGGAGACCCACACTATTCCAACAGGGCCTCCTGCCTTCCCTCCAAGCCCCACCCTTCTCGCCTACCCTTCTCACCTCTCAACCTATCCTCCCTCATAGAGCCCACAGAGGATGTTCTAAAACTCATCCCTAAGTGCATCTTACAAGCTACTATCAGATCAAGTCCAAACTCATTAATGTGGCCCACAAGACCCTGCAAGGTTCTTCCTCTTCCTACCTTTCCAGTATCATCTCTGCACACTGCACCCCACCACTTGCCTGAGCTCTGTTTCAGTCCCTTCCATGCAACCTGTCTGGCTCCTCCAAGCTGTCACACAGGCTATCGCCTCTGCCACTTCCCACTCCCCACCCATCCCACCTTATTACCTGGTGGTTTGTCCCTCAAATCTTGGTTTAGATGCTCCCTACTCTAGGACGCCTCTCTCTGGGGAAGACGTGACATTGGACGGCCCAGATCCCACATCAAGGAAGGACTTGCTGCCCAGTCATGAGGAAAGCGTCAGGAGGCAGCATGTGGCTGTGGCTGTCAGCTCCACATCCAGCGACTGGCAGTTGGGACAGGGAAGCCCACAGTTTTAGCCTGACTCATAACCCTCTTGCAGGCAATCTTCTCTCCAGAACCCCTGCCTGGTTGGCCACAGCTTCTTCAGGATTGTACTGCAGTTCAGTTTCTTCCTCTGTCTGATTGGGCTTCATCCTGTTCCTTTCACAGGGGTTGATCCCTACTAAACATCTTGTACCCTAGACTCTGTCTCAGCAACTTTTTCCTGAGACTTCCATCTGCAGCACATTCCCATCTCACACCTCCTTCTGCCCCATTCTGGGTAAATGCCTCTTCTGGCTAATCTGATAACATGCCTTCTTTTCCCACCCTACCATGTCATCACTCTGCATTGCAACTGTTTATGTGAGAGTCTGTATCCCCCACCTAGACTCCACAGGGTAGGATGTGAGCATATCTTGCTCATCTTTGTATGCTCAGGGTATAGCACAATTCTTGGGATGTAATTGACATTTAATCAATGAATAGAAATCTTAGGTGGGCAGGGAATTGGAAATCAATATCAGAATCCCACCATTGACAGTATTCATAAACGAATGCCCCTTTCTAGAGATTTCCCAAGGTTTGGCTTGAAAAGCCATTGTTTATTAATGAAAGCAGCAACATTTCAGAGCCACAAATATTTTAAAGAAGAAGCACCATTTTTAAATGGGTGGGTCATTAAGAGAAACATGTTACAATGAGGTATTCAATGGGTGAAGCCGTTCTTTGGAATAGTCAAGACATTTAGGGATATTTTCCCACAGATATGTTCAAAAGGAGGTTTTAAAAATACTCAAACTCTGAACACTGAATGGAAACTGGTATTCCCTGGGATATGGAGGGACTGAGAATAATGTGTGTGTGTGTGTGTGTGTGTGTGTGTGTGTGTGTGTGTGTGTGTATGTGTGTATATATATATAAAAAATACTAATATATATATACATATATACTATATATAGTGTGTGTGTATATATATACACACATATATACATATATACACATATATATGTATATATATATATACATATATATGTGTGTATATATATATATACATATATATATGTGTGTATATATATATACACATATATATGTGTATATATATACACATATATATATGTGTATATATATATACACATATATATGTGTATATATATACACATATATATATGTGTATATATATACACATATATATGTGTATATATATGTGTATATATATATATACACACATATATATATGTATATATATATATATATACACACACATATGGTAGACTTTTGGGCACTTACTTCTTGTAATAGCCAAGGGCCTACCTGAGATCATTTTAGGCCCATTTTGTATAAGTAATCTGCAGCCAGGAAAAGACTGTCTGGATTCCCTTCATTAGTAGCTGCAGCATAATCAGAGCACAGAGAGAAAAAAGCACCTTATCCATCTCACTGTGCTTTCTTCTCTCTTTCCGATGCCATCCCTCCGCCATCAAGCAGATTTGCCAAATCTCTGTAGAGCAAAAGTAATAAGAATATCTGGGCCAGGTGTGGTGGCTCACGCCTGTAATCCCAGCACTTTGGGAGGCTGAGGCAGGTGGATCACCTGAAGCCAGGATTTCGAGACCATCCTGGCCACCATGGTGAAACCCCGTCTCTACCAAAAATACAAAAATTAGCCGGCTGTGGTGGAGCATGCCTGTAGTCCCAGCTACTAAGGAGGCTGAGGCAGGAGAATCGCTTGAACCCAGGAGGCGGAAGATGCAGTGAGCCAAGATGGCACCACTGCACTCCAGCCTGGGCAACAGAGTGAGACTCCATCTCAAAACAAACAAACAAACTGACATTTACTGCATCTTCAATTCATGCCAGGGCTTTTCTGGGAACTTGAAGTTGGCTATCTGTGTAAATCTCACAGCAGCCCTGGGAAACAAATGTCTCCAAACAAATGAGGAAGCTGAAACGCAGATTAAGTTGCTGAAAGCTTATAGGAACATCAGAACTGAGGTTTGAATCCAGGTCTCTCTGACCCCATAGCCCATCCTCTAGGCCAAAACAATGTCACCTTACAAACATGGCGCCTGTATCCACTGACTGAGGCTGCTCTCAAGGGCAGGAGAAAGAGATGTGGGGCAACAATGCAACCACTTCACAGGTGTGTGTTCTGTGGTGTCAGGAGAGGCCCTGTCGACAAGGTCCCAGGGAGCGGGCTTCTGTGCTTTCTGAAGCATGCCAACTGCATCTTTAGATGCAGATGGAGTAAGAGCAATTGGCTGAGAGCAGCCAAGACAACTGGCACAATACAATGGAAAAGAACACAGATTCTAGCATTAGACCTAGTTCAAATCCCAGTCCAGCCAGTTCCTGGCTGTGTGTCCTTGGACAAGTGACTTAAGCACTCTGGCCTTGCCTCGTCTTCTCTGTAAATGGAGGATGGTTTTGTACATAACACAAGGGATGGAGAGGTTTAAATCACTGAGGTAATGCCTGTTAAATGAATCATAAATGTAGATTCCCTTTTCCTCCGCATAATATAACCTCCGAAGCCCCAGGGAAATCTCAGCAGTGACAAAGCAATGAAGACTTGGATGAGGATGGGCCTCTTGGGGACTGTGGGAAAGAGACAGGAAGATACTATTACCACCCCTCATTTTTCCCTTTACGAGTTTTGAAGTTTTATGCCTATGTCTGTCCTTTAAGTAGTTAGCCTGGCCCTTTTTTCATGCATATTTAATAGACCCTAATGATAATATCATTCATTACCTTCCTCCCAAACTATTACAGAATTGTAGAGTTAATCAACTGTAGTCACCCTCTCCCAACTTACTGCTATTTTTGTCTAATATTTAAGTTGTATCCCTTTTTTCCACAATACAAATTAGATGTCATTATTCATTATTATCACTGTCTTTTAGTATAAGCAATGTTTGGATGTATACAATATTTAGCATATTCGTTGTTCACTGTCATTTTTTAATAGTGGTATGTAGTTTTTAAAAATAACAGCTTTAATGAAATATAATGCACATACCATAAAATTGTACATTCAAAGTATACATTGCAGTAGTTTTTAGTATATTCACATGGTTATGCAGCCATCAGGAGTATCAAATTTAAGAACATTTTCATCACCCTAAAAAGAAACTCTGTATTCATGACCAGTCATTTCCTATTCCCCTCTGCCCTCAGTCCCTGGCAATCACTAAGCTTCCTTCAGTCTGAACAGATTTGCCTATTCTGGATATTTCCTATAAATGGAATCATACAAAATACATAGTCTTTTGTCACTGGCTTCTTTCACTTAGCATAATATTTTCAAGGATTATTGAGGTAGCAGGTATTAGTACTTCATTCCTTTTTATTGCCATATAATATTCCATTGTATGAATATACCACATGTTGTTTATCCATTTATCAGTTGTTAGACCTTTGTATTGTTTCCACTTGTTAGCTATTATAAATCATGCCACAATGACCATTTTTGTACAAGTTTTCTGCAGACATATGCTCTTATTTCTCTTGGATGGATATTTAAGAGTGGAATTCCTGGATCATATGCTAACTCTATGTTCATCCATTTGAGTAACTGCCATACTGATTTCCAAAGTGACTGCACCATTTTACAGTCCCACTAGCAATGTACGAGGGTTCCAGTTTTTCTATATCCTTACCATATTCGTTATTGTCAGTCTTTTCATATTAGTCAACCTAGTGGGTGTGAAGGGGCATTTCATTGTGGTTTTGATTCCTTAATGACTGCTGATGCCGAGCATCTTTTCCTATGTTTACTGGCCATTTGGATATCTTCTTGGGGAAAATGTCTATTCAAATCATTTGCCTATTTTTAATTGGGTTATTAATCAGATATATCAGATATATTTTTTGCAGATATCTTCTCCCATTTTATTGGTTGTCTTTTCACTTTCTTGATAGTGTCTGAAGCACAAAAGTTTTACATTTTGATGAAGTCCAATTTATTTTTTTATTTTACTGCTTTTGCTTTTTGTGTCATATCTAAAACACTATGGCCTAAACCAAGGTCACAAAAATTTGCTTCTATCATTTCTTCTAAGAGTTTATGAGTTTTGGCTCTTACATTGGGTTTTTGATCCATTTTTAGTTAATTTTTGTATATGCTGTGAGATATGGATTTAACTTCATTCTTTTGCATATGATATCCAGTTTTCCCAGTATCATTTGTTGAGAAGACTCGTCTTCCCCTACTGAATTGTCTTTAACTCTTGTCAAAAATTAATTGACCATAAATACAAGGGTTTATTTTTAGATTTGCAATTCTATTCCATTGACCTACATGTCTGTATTTAGGCCTGTAACACACTGTTTTGATTACTATAGCTTTGTAGTAACTTTTGAAATGAGAAGTATGAGTCCTCCTACTTTTTTTCTTTTTCAAGGTTGTTTGAACTGCTCTAGGTCTCTGGCATTTTTATATGAATTTTATGGTCAGCCTGTCAATTTCTGCAAAAGAAAACCATAACTGGAGTTTTGATAAGAATAATATTGAATCTGTAAATAAATTTGGGGGTACAGACATACCTCATTTTTTTGTGTTTCATTTTATTGCACTTTGCAAAGACTACATTTTTGAATGCAGTTTTTTGCCACAAATTGAAGGTTTGCAGCAACCCTGTTTTGAGCAAGTCTATTGGTGCCATTTTTCCAACATGTGCCGACTTCCTATCTTTGTCACATTTTGGTAATTTTCACAATATTTTAATTTTTTCATCATTATTATATGTGTTATGGTGATCTATAATCAGTGATCTTTGATGTTACTATTGTGATTGTTTTGGGATGCCATGAACTGTGTCCATTAAAGGTTACAAACTTTAATAAATGTTATGTGTAAATAACATCTATTAAATGTTAAAACTGGTTCCAATAAATGTTATGTGTGTTCTGATTGTTCCACTGACCAGCCATTCTCCTGTTTCTCTCAATCTCCTTTCAATATTCTCCAAGAATATTGAAATTAGGCCAACTAATAAGCCTACAATGGCCTCTAAGTGTTCAAGTGAAAGGGAGAGTTACACATCTCTTACTTTAAATCAAAAGCTAGAAATGATTAAGCTTAGTGAGGAAGGCATATCAAAAGCCCAGACAGGCTGAAAGCTAGGCCTCTTGTGCCAAATAGTTAACCAAGTTGTGAATGCAAAGGAAAAGTTCTTGAAGAAAATGAAAAGTGTTATTCCAGTGAACACAAATGATAAGAAAGCAAAACAGCCTTATTGCTGATATGGAGAAAGTTAGTGGTCTGGAAAGAAGATCAAATCATCCACAGCATTCCCTTAAGCCAAAGCCTAATCCAGAGCAATGCTCTAACTTTCTTCAATTCTGTGAAGGCTGAAAGAGGTGAAGAAGCTGAAGGAGAAAAATTTGAAGCAAGCAGATGTTGGTTCATGAAGTTTAAGGAAAGAAGCCACCTTCCTAACATGAAAGTGCAAGGCAAAGCAGCAAGTGCTGATGTAGAAGCTGCAGAAGTTATCCGGGAGATCTAAGATAACTGATGAAGGCATCTACACTAAACAACATATTTTCAATGTAAACAAAACAGCCTTCTATAAGAGGAAGATGCCATCTAGGACTTTCATAGCTAGAGAGGAGAAGTCAATGCCTGGCTTCACAGATTCAAAGGATAGACTGACTCTCTTATTAGGGGCTAACGCAGCTGGTGACTTTAAGTTGAAGCCAGTTCTCATTTGCCATTCTAAAACTCCTAAGACCCTTAAGAATCGTGTTAAATTGACTATCTGTGCTCTCTCAATGGAACAACAAAGTCTCAATGACAGCACATCTGTTTACAGCATAGCTTACTGAATATTTCAAGCCTACTGTTGAGACTTACTGCTCAGAAAAGGAAATTTCTTTGAAAATGTTACTGCTCATTGACAATGCACCTGGCCACCCAAGAGCTCTGTTGGAAACATACAAGGAGAGGAATGTTGTTCTCATGCCTGCTGACACAACATCCATTCTACTGCCCATGGATCAAGTTCTAATTTCAACTTTCAAATCTTATTATTTAAGAAATTCATTTTGTAAGCCTATCACTGCCATAGGTAGTGATTATTTTGATTGTTCTGAGCAAAGTAAATTGAAAATCTTTTGGAAAGAATTCACCATTCTAGGTGCCATTAAGAACATTCATGATTCATGGAAGGAGTTCAAAATATCAAAATTAACAGGAGTTGGAATAAGTTGATTCCATTCAATCCTCATAAATAACTACGAGGAGCTCAAGACTTCAGTAGATGTAAGTGTGCCGCTTTATTTCTGAGTTTTCTATTCTGTTTCGTTGCCGTATGTGTCTGTTTTTGTACCAGTACCATGCTATTTTGGTTACTATAGTCTTACAGTATAGTTTGAAGTCAGGTAGTATGATTCCAGCTTTGTTCTTTTTGCTTAGGATTGCTTTGGCTGTTTGGGCTGTTTTTGGTTCCATATGAATTTTAGAATAGTTTTTTCCTAATTCTGTGAAAAATATCATTAGTAGTTTGATAGAAATAGCATTGAATCTGTAAATTGCTTTGGGCAGTATGGCCATTTTAATATGATTTTTTCCAATCCATGTGCATAAAACAATTTCCCATTTACTTGTGTCATCTCTGATTTCTTTCAGCAGTGTTTTGTACCTCTCCTTATAGAGATCTTTCACCTCCTTGGTTAGCTGTATTCCTAGGTATTTCATATTCTCTGTGGCTGTTATAAATGGGGTTGTTATCTTGATTTGAATCTCTGCCTGGACATTATTGGTATGTAGAAATGCTACTGATTTTTGTACATCGATTTTGTATCCAAAACCTTACTAAAAGTATCAGTTCTAGTAGCCTTTTGGCAGTCTTTAGGGTTTCTAGATATAGAATCATATCATCAGTGAAGAGAGATAGTTGGACTTCTTCTTTTCTTATTTGGATGCCTTTTATTTATTTCTCTTGCCTGATTGCTCTGACCAAGACTTCCAGCACTATGTTGAATAGGAGTGGTGAGAGTGGGCATCCTTGTCTTGTTCTGGTTCTCAAGGGGAATGGTTCCAGCTTTTGCCCATTCAGTATGATGTTGGCTGTGGGTTTGTCATAAATGGCTCCTATTATTTTGCGGTATGTTCCTTCAGTGCCTAGTCTGTTGAGGGTTTTTATCATGAAAAGATTTTCAATTTTATCAAAACCTTTTTCTATATCAATTGAGATGATCATATGGTTATTGCTTTTAATTCTGTTTATGTGGGGAGCCACATTTATTGATTTGCATATGTTGAATCAGTCTTGCATCTCTGGAATAAAGTGTACTTTATCATGGTGTATTAACTTTTTAGTGCTGGATGGTGCTGCTGAATTCTGTTTGCTGGTATTTTGTTGAGGATTTTTGCATCTATGTTAATCAGAGATATTGGTCTGAAGTTTTCTATTTTCATTTTGTCTCTGCCAGATTTTGGTATCAGGCTGATTAGGGAGGAGTTGGGGAAGAGCCCCTCCTCCTCAAGTTTTATGGAATAGTTTCAGTAGGATCTGATCTTCCACAAGGCTGACAGAAACAAGCAATGGGGAAAGGACTACCCTATTCAGTAAATGGTGCTGGGATAACTAGCTAGCAGAATAATGAAACTGGATCCTTGCCTTTCACCATATACAAAAATTAACTCAAGATGGATTGGCAATTTAAATGTAAGATCTCAAACATAAAAATCCTAGAAGATAACCTGGGAAATACCCTTCTCAACACTGGCCTTGGCAAACAATTTTTGGTTTTCCTCAAAAGCGATTGCAACAAAAACATATATTGACAAGTGGGAAATAATTTAACTAAAGAGCTTCTACACAGCAAAATAAACTATCAATAGAGTAATAACTAACAATAAACTATTGTTCTATCAACCTATAGAATGGGAAAAAATATTTGCAAACTATGCATATAACAAAGGCCTAATATCCAGAACCTTTAAGGAACTTAAACAATTGAACAAGCAAAAACCAAATCATCCCATTAGAAAATGGGCAAAGGACATGAATAGACAGTTCTCAAAAGACCACATTCAAGCCGCTAACAAAACATGGAAAAGTGTTCATCATTGCTAATCATCAGAGAAATGCAAATCAACATCCCAACGAGATACCATCTCACACCAGTCAGAATGGCTGTCATTAAAAAGTCAAAACACATACTGGTGAAGATGCAGAGAAAAAGTAATGCTTACACACTGTTGGTGGGAATGTAAATTAGCTCAGTCACTGTGAAAAGCCACTTGGAGATTTCTCAAATAACTTAAAATAGAGCTACCATTCAACCCAGCAATCCCATTACTGGATATATACCCAAAGGGAAATAGATCATTCTACCAAAAAGATATATGCACTCATACGTTCTTCACCACACTATTCACAGTAGCAAAGGCCTGGACTCAACCTAAGTGCCCACCAATGGTGGATTGGATTAAAAAATGTAGTACATATACACCATGGAATACTATACAGCCATAAAAAGAATGAAATCATGTCCTTCACAGCAACATGGGTAGAGCTGAAGGCCATAAACCTAAGTGAATTAATGTAAGAGGAAAAAACCAAATACTGCATGTGATTACTTATAAGCGAGAGGTAAACACTGAGCACACATGGACATAAACATGGGAACAATAGACACTGCAGACTACTAGAATAGAGAGGCAGAGATGGGGGTGTGGGTTGAAAAGCTACCTATTGGATACTACACTCACTGTACATGTAGCCGCATATCTAAAATAAAAGTTGAAACTAAAAAAAGTAAAAGACTTCGGTGGAGGAAGTCACTGAAGATATAGTGGAAGTAGCAGGAGAACTAGAATTGGAATTAGAAGTGGAGCCTGAAGATCTGACTGAATTGCTGCAATCTCATAATAAAACTTGGATAAATGAGTTCCTTCTTATGCATAAGCAAAGAAAGTGGTTCCTTGAGATGGAATCTGTTGGTGAAAATGCTGTGAAATTGTTGAAATGCCAACCAAATATTTAGAATATTATATAAACTTAGTTGATAAAGCAGTGGCAGGATATGAGAGGGTTGACTTTGATTTTGAAAGAAGTTCTACTGTGGGTAAAATGCTGTCAAACAGCATCACATGCTACAGAGAAATCTTTCATGAAATGAAGAGTCAATCAATGCAGCAAACCTCATTGTTGTCTTATTTTAAGAAAATGCCACAGACACTCCAATCTTGAGCAACTACCACCCTGATCAGTCACCAGCCATCAACATCAAGGCAAGACCCTCAACCAACAAAAAAAATACAGCTTGCTGCATGCTCAGTTAATTAACATTTTCTAGCAAAGTATTTCTAATTAAGGCATGTACATTGTGTTTTTAGACATGCTATTACACACTTAGTAGGTTAGAGTGCAAACATAACTTTTATATGTACTGAGAAAACAAAAAATTTGTGTGACTTGATTTATGGCAGTATTTGCTTTATTGTGGAGGTCTGGAACCAAACCCACAATATCTCCTTGTATTGCCATCTTAACAATTTTAAGTCTTTGGATCCATAAACACAGTACATTTTCCTATTTATTTAGGCCTTATTTAATTTCTTTCAACAATGTTTTGTAGTTTTCAGTATAAAAATCTTGCAATTATTTTGTTATATTTATTCCTAAGTAGTTTATTCTTCTTGATGCTATTGTATACAGAATCATATTCTTAATTTCATTTTCAGCTTATTCATTGCTGGTATATAGAAATACTATCAATCTTTGTATATTTATCTTCTATCCTGCACCTAGCTGAACTCATTTGTTAATTTTAATATTTGTTTTTGTGATGGTGGATTACTTAGAATATTCTATATACATGATCATGTCATTTGTGAACAAAAATAATTTTACTTCCTTTCCAATCTGGATGTCTTTTATTTCTCATTCTTGCCTGATTGCCCTGGCTAGAATACAATATTGAAGAGATGTGGCAAGATCTATCATTCTTGTCTTGTCCATAATCTTAGAGAGAAAGCATTTATTCTTTCATCATAAGTACAATGTTAGTTGTGGATTTTTTTTTTTGTAGTTCTTATAGGTTGAGGAAGTTTCCCTTCTATTCTGATTTTATTTAGTGTATTTTTCATGAAAGGGTGCTAGATTTTGTCAAATGCTTTTTCTGCATGTATTTAGATGATCATGCTGTTTTTGTCTTTTGTTCTACTGATATGGTTGATTACATTGATTGCTTTTGAATTTTGAACAACCTCGCATTCTTAGAATAAACCTCAGTTAGTCATGGTATATAATCCTTCTTATAGGTTGCTGAATTTAGTTTCCTAGTATTTTGTTGAGGATTTTTGCCTCCATATTCAAAAGCGATATTGTTCTGCAGTTTTTTTTTTCTTGTGATGTCTTGGTCTGGTTTTGGCATCAGGGTAATACTAGCCTCATGGGATGAGTTGGGAAATGTTCCCACCTTATTCATTTTTTGGAAGAGTTTGTGAAGGACTGGTATTCATTCTTTTTTAAATGTTGGGTAGAATTCATCAGAGAAGCCATCAAGTTTTTAGTATATTCACAGAGTTGTGCAAAACTCACTAGAATTTAATTTTAGAGCATTTCTGTCACTCCCAAAAGAAACCCTGTAGTCACTAGCAGTAACACCTCACTTCCCTCAGCCTCAGGCAACCACTACTTTATTTTCTCTCCTTGTAGATTTGCCTATCCTAGACATTTTATATAAGTTAAATCATATAATATGCAGCACTTTATGACCAGTTTCTTTCACTTAGCAGACTGTTTTCAAGGTTCATCAATCCATGTGTCACTACTTCATTCATTTTAGCTGCTGAATAATATTCCACTGCATGAATATACCACATTTTGTTTATCGTCTGTTGAGAGACATTTGGGTTGTTCTCACATTTGCCTATGATAAATAATCCTGCTATGAACATTTGTGTAGAAGTTTTTGTATGGATTAGCAATGTTTTGTTTTTAAAATGATATTTGCAGATTTTTATCTAGCACTTTAGTTGTTTTCATCAGCTGAATTGCCAGAAACATAAATCAAATTTTGCTTTTCTCACTGAGCTTGTACTACCTAATTGGAGCAAGGAATGTGGTCAAAGGATGTGGTGGCCTAGCACAAAGAGAATCTCTAGCAGTTTCATACCTGAGGGCTTTATGCAGGGGAACACAGGACCCTAAATAAAGGAACAAAGAAATCCATCCATCCATCCATCCATCCATCCATCCATCCATCCATCCATATACTTCATTCATTCATTAACTAATAGTTTTTGAGCATCTACTGCATATGGGCCAGGCCCTGTGTGAGGGAGGCTGAAAATTCAAATGAATGTAAGACAGACCTGGTCTCTACCCTCTGAGAGCTTACATTTTAACAGAAAACAACCAAACAGGCAAATTTCCACACAGTATGATAGCTACAATGCAAATGGAAGAACAGGGGCCTATGGGAGCAAAGAGGAGGGCTTACCACCCAGTGGGGAGAGGGCCGGAAGTCTTCCCAGAGGCAATGGGAGCTACAGAAGAACTTCAATTGTGTATTGGTGAGGTAGGGGGTTGATGTGGGGGTGAAACTACCCTGCAACATTGAGTTCTTTATCTAGGAACCCTGATGGAGCAATGAATTTCAAAACCCAGGTCCATCTTTTGATAGAACTGCCCACAATCAGTTTAACACGGTGCTTGGCAGACACAGAACAGGTGCTCCGTGTGTGTGTGTGTTTGTGTGTGTGTGTATACACACATATATACATAATGAATCCACGGTAAACCGAACTGTGCACCCACCCCAGTTCATTGTAATTTAGGTGTCTTCCTAGATTTGCAAAACGCTGATAGAGATTTTTCTTTTTCAAGAGCAGAGATGAATTAGAGAATATAGAGCTTGTTCTTCAAATCAGTTATCTAAACTGCAGGGCTGTCCAGTAGAAATTTCTGTGATGACAGAAACGTTCTAGACTTGTGATCTCTTACATGATAGTCACTAGCCACAAGTAGCTACTGAGTGCTTGAAATGTGGCTAGTGTGACTGAGTCACTCAGTTTTAAATTTCATTTAATTTTAATTAATTTCAATTCAAGCAGTCAGATGTGACTAGTGGCTACCGTGTTGAATAGAACAGCAGAAACACTGTTGCTACTAAAAGTGCATTACGAAGGCACTTTTCAAAGAGCTTTACCTCTCTTATCCCTTATTGTCACTTGATCCTCACAACAGTCCTGTGAAAGATGTATACCAGGCACCATTCATCTCATTTTACAGATAAGGAATCTGAGGCCCAGAGAGGTTCCCAGCTAAAGACTGATCTGGGCCTGGAGTCCTGGGATCCTGAACAATTAAGGAGACTGGTGTTCTTGCCCTCCAGCCATCAGAGGATGACTATAAGGCCCAAATAATGTCTTGTCTCATTGCTATGAGTGTATAAAGGATTGAGCAGATGCCTGGAGCTAGCATTGGAGTAGCAGAATTTCCAAGTCCAGATCCTAGGGAGAATGGTGGTCATTCCCACGGTGGGCCACTAGAGGGGGCTTGCTGCTCTAACACGAGATTATTTCTTTTTCGTTATTACCTTTATAGTTCAGGGTGCCAAGACTTTGCAGCACATCTTTTCAAGGTGGAACAGATGGTTAACTTCTTGGCAATATTTCTATGTCATTTGCAGATGTTGGCTCAAAAATACCTTTCCTTGAGGTCCAAATGTACTGATTAAGTTCAGTTTTTTGGCCTAAAGTTATTTAGAGGCAAATTTCCAAAATATCATTAAGCCTTACCAGCCATTTTCTGAAAGCAGGCTTGAATAGGAGGAAAAAAGAACAAGTGAGTAATGGGAAGAGGAACAGAGTTGTGAAGAGGTAAAATTTATGGAAAAATTAGGTCATTGAAAAAGGAGAGGAGGAAAATGAAGATAAGCCTTATTATTAGTTTAATTCCTCTTTCACTGTAATAAGAAAAACACACAAGAACTTAAAGGCACTCCAATTATCTTACCTGTGGCTGGATAGGGAGGACTGCATGTCCCCCTGGGACAAGGCCACAGTCTCTGATTTTTAATACTTCCATCTTATCCCAAGAGGAGACACTCTCCCCCAGGACTTAAGCAACACTTCTTGCCTATTTTCCTGTTCAAAATTATAAACAAGGTAGACAGGGAGGCAACACTGCTTGCATTCTATCAGAAACTGAGCCTTGGATTGCTCGATGACCTGCCCAAGACCACTGAGCTAGTAAATAGGAGAACCAGATTTACAGTCGGGTCTATGTGACTTAGCCTGGCAATGTACAGTTGTGCAGGTTATTCTCTATCTAGTAGCAGGAAGTGACATGTACATAGGTATCTCCATATATATATATATATTCGCTATTTTCCAGCAAATGGCAATCAACTGACTTGAGGGAGGAATATCCATTGTCTAATTTGCAAAAGATACCATTTGAGCTCTCAGTAGCCCTGGTATGGCTGCCGTCACTCCTCTATTCACAAGGAAGCGAAGCTATGACAGGCTGTTCCAAAAGCCCAGGAACTCAGCCTTGAGGGCTGCTCCTGCTCAGTCAGCATCCTCATGCACATTTGTGCAGACTAATTTCAAAGTCTACTGAGAACCTTCTGACTCCAAGCCAGGCCTTTGGGTAGGGAAAGAGGCTAGAGGTCAGAGAAAGATGCCATTGGTGAAGAAGAATTTGAAAAAAAAAAAAAATCTACCAAACAAGAACAAAAAATCCACTCCCTCTTGACCAGGAAGGAGCAGAAGCACAGTAGGGTGACAAAAATACATGGACTCTAGAGCCAGCCAGACGGTGGGCCAAATCCAGGCTCTGTTACTCACTAGCTGGTTGACAGGCAGTGAGTAACCTGATTTCTCTGAGCCTGTTTCCTCATCTGTAAATGATGGGTGGTTGGCTGAATGCTTCTTCAAAGGTCGTTGTGATGATTAAATGAAACAATACATGTACAGGATCTGACATGGTACCAGGCATGGTCAGGGTTTTTTAAAATTCAGCCACTGTATTGCTATTTGATGTCAGGTCAGCAGTCAGAGATGTCAGCCTGGAGGGCTGGGCTGGGGATAGAGAAGTCGCAGACGTAGAGCCAAGAAACCCTCTGCATTCCTGGTTGTAGCCCAAAGAGACTAGGCAGCTGGGGGAAAACTGGCCATCCACGCATCCCACCCTCAATTATTAACAGGAGGGTTTGGGAAGAAATGATCTGATGTGGGTGCTAAGCATCCCTGCAAGTTTCCACTAGATATGCCAAGAACACAAGTCCCTGAGTGCTCTTTACCCAGATCATTTCTCAGAGTTGTGTTTGCAGCCAGCAATCTTGAGGGATGAGGTAATGTCTTCCTTTGGACAACGAGCAGGCTTGCTTACCACTCATTATAAAAGCAGTAGATTTCTTAAGCTCAGTGTCCCTCAGCAATAATGCAAACTCACTGCATGTATAGCATCTACCAGGGGCCCCCTGCATTGCCCTGTATGACTTGGGGGAATGGAACACTGATGCCAACATGGTACTCATGCTGCTGGCTATGTTATGAATAACAAAGAGACCGAGGAGTATCATGTCTTCTAAAAACATTCATAACACATTAACAAACTTGCTTATTACTTTGGAAGTAGGGTAAAATTCCAGACCCTGATAGGAGACTTTCAGAATCTTCTGGTTCAGAGGAGGGACTACAGGAACTTGTCATTTAAAAACTTTTAATTTTGAAGTTGCATTTGACTATCAAACACATGAGGGGTGGGGTAAAAGAAAAAGAATTTATTGAAATCTATTAAAATACCTGCCCCTCTCCCTAAAAGTCCCCTTTGACATTAACATAGCCTTGGATGGGACTTTATGAGTGCAGGCAGGCAGGGGAGTTGGATCAGGAGTTGTACCCCTGGCCAGGCTACCAGCTCTATCCTACAGGGTGGCTTTGGCTTGAGGGGTGGGGTGCAACAGTATATTAATGATGGAGTATACAGTCTCTCCTACCTCCTGGGAATAGAGGGCTGAAGCTGAGTGGCTCAAATTTTAAGAGATTTCAAAATTAAGTTACTGATCTTTAGTATTATTAAAGAAGAGCTGAAATTGGGGATTTTAAGTCACAAATAACAAGGATCTTCTCTTTCTATTTTATTAACCATGTTGTATGTATACTTTGCTGGTAGCCCCCTCAATTCCTTGTGGAAAAGATAAAAGATAAAAAACAAGCAAGCAAGATCAAGATGGCTGATGGACCACCCAACACTTGCCTTCTCTACAAAGAAGGATTAAACAACAAATAGATAACCACACATTAAATACAGCATCTAAGAATTCAGCAAAGAAGAGATAAAGACACTCTGAGGCATGGAAACTTGAGATGTATAGGATGGGAAGTGAAGCAGCCAGCCAGAACTGGCTTGGAGCTGAGAGCCCCCTGCCCCATCATTGCAGGGAAAAGGTAGGCAGGAGATCCCCAGCAGTCCACATTCCCACCACAGACACCTGAAATCCTGACTACAGGAGAGCCCCACAGCCCTCACAGGCCCTGAGCCTGATATAGGGAGCTTCCCGGACTCCATATGACTGCATTGCCCCAGAGTGGGAATCTACATCAGGTGCCCCTCATCCTTTGGGACCCAGGCTGCTGCAGTATGGTACAATTTTAAGAGCTGAGCCACCACCAAACTTCATCTTGCCCTGAGCCCCAATAGCCCCCTGCCTCTCCACACCACTGGGACACCAATGATATCCACCCTATCACTCATCCAAAGGGCTGCAGCATTATGACACTAGCTGGACCCAGTGGTGAATTAGTGTCGCTGGCATCTAAGCCCATTCAGTGCCCTACATCCTGGGTAACAGGTGGTCCAGCACATCAGGGAAGCTGCCCACAGGATATAGGAAGGCAAAGCATGGGCTCCTCAGAACCCGAGAGCCACTCGCCTGGAGCTACCACTGCTAGCAGTGATCCTGCCCCCTGCAGTGTCAGGGCTACTATATGCCCATGTATGCCCCACCCAGGACCAAAGGATAAGCCTGCCCAGGGGCCTCAACCGCAGAAAAATTACCTGATGGCTTCCACAAACACAGACTAAGCCACTGAGGAGCTCGCAGACACCACTGATGTTGGATACAGCCAAAGAAATCATACAAAGACTATACTACTGTGTTCACCCAGAACCGAAACCAAAGTGCCCCAACCAGCCAACACTATAGATACATCTATGGGAAAACATCTTTTCCTACAAAAGCTACTCCATCAAATTGGAAGAAGTGACTATTACACTATATGTGCAGATGTCAACATAAGGACACACAAAAAAATGAAAATTCAAGGAATATGACACCTCCAAAGGAACATAATTCTCCAGTAACAGACCCCAAAGAAAAGAAAATCTATGAAATGCCTGGAAAGGAATTCAAAATAATAATCCTAAGGAAACTTAGTGAGATATAAGAGAACACAGGTAGATAATACAAAAAAAAAACATGAAAACAACTCATGATCTGAATGAGAAATCCAATCGAGATGTATATAATTTTTAAAAAACCAAGCAGAAATTTAGAGCTGAAGAATTCAATGAATAAAATGAAAAATACAATGGTTAGCTTCAACAATATACCACATCAAGCAGAAAAAAAATTTCTGAACTCACAGTTCTTTTGAAATAACCCAATTTGACAAAGAAAAAAAGAATAAAGAAGGCCTACATGACATATAGAACACCCTTATGCAACAAATATTCACATTTTGGGAGTTCCAGAGGGAGAAGAGATAGGAAAGTGCATAGAAAACCTATATAATAAAATAATAGCTGAACAGTTCCCAAGTCTTCGGAGAGATACATCTAAATACAAGAAGCTTAAAAGATTCCCAAATAGATTCAACCCCAAAAAGGTCCTCCCAGAGGCATATTACACTTAAACTATGAAAAGTCAAAGACAAAGAGGATTCTAATAACAGCAAAAGAAAATAATCAAGTCACATGTAAGAGAATTTCCACCAAACTAACAGCATATTTCTAAGAAGAAACCTTATAGGCCAGGAGATAATAAAGTCAAAGTGGTTTTTGTTTTGTTTTGTTTTGTTTTTAAAAAAACCCTGCCAGCCAAGAATGCTACACACAGCAAAGCTATCCTTCAGAAATGAAAAAGAAATAAAGTCTTTTCTCAGACAAAAACTGAGGGAATTTAACACCACTAGACCAGTCCTACAAGAAATGCTTAAGTGAGCATCTGGAAACAAAAGAACAATATCTATCATCATGAAAACACACAAAAGTATAAAACTCACTGGTAGAACAGATATACAAGTGAGAAAAAAGAATCAAATGTTATTATTATAAAAAACTACCAAGCACAAAAGATAAACAATAAGAGGAAGAAAAAGAAAATGATATGCAAAACTATCAGAAAATAATTAACTAAATACAGCAGTAAGTCCTCATCTGCCATTAGCAACCTTACATGTAAATTGTTTAAAGCTCTCAGCTAAAAGATATAGACTGGCTGAATGAATTTTTAAAAAGCAAGACTCAACTATATGCTGACTGCAAGAAATTCACTTCACCTGTAAAGACACACAGACCGAATGTGAAGGGATGAAAAAAGATATTCCATGCAAGCAGAAAAAAGTGTGCAGGAGTAGTTATGCTTATATCAGACAAAGTAGACTTTAAGTCAAAAACATAAAAAGAGGCAGAAACGGCCATCATATAATGATAAAGAGATAAACTCAGCAAGAGAAGATAGCAATTGTAAATTATGTGCACCCAACATCAGAGCACCCAGATATATAAAGCAAATGTTATTAGAGTTAGAGATACCTCAATACAATAATAGTTGGGGACTTCAGCACTCCACTTTCAGAATTGGTTAGCTCATCTAGACAAAATCAACAGAAACATGAAACTTAAACTGTACTATCAACAAAATGAACCTAACAGACATTTATAGAACATTTCATCCAACAGCTGCAGAATACACTCTTTTCATCAGCACATGAACATTCTCTAGGATAGACCGTACGTTAGGCTACAAAACAAGTCTCAACAAATTTTTAAAAACTGAAATTATATCAAGTGTCTTTTCAGACTACAATGTACCAAAACTGAAAATCAATAATAAGAACTTTGGAAGTTGTACAAATAATTAAAAGTTAAACAACGTGCTCCTGAACAACCAATGGGTCTATGATGAAATTGAGAAAGATATCAAAACATTTCTTAAAACAAGTGAAACTAGAAACACAACATACCCAAACCTATGAGATACATCAAAATCAGTACTAAGAGGGAAGTTTACAGCAAATGCCTACATCAGAAAAGTGGAAAGATTTCAAATAAACAAGCTAACAATGCACCTCAGGGAAGTAGAAAAAAAAGAACAAACCAAACCCCAAATTAGAAAGAAAGGAATTATAAAGATCAGAGAAGAACTAATCAAAAAAGAGAAATAGGAAAAAATGCAAAAAGATATATAAAATGAAAAGTTGGTTTGCTGAAAAAATAAACAAAATTGAAAAATCACTAACTAGATGAAGAAATAAGAGAGAAGGCCTAAATAAAAAACATCAGAGAAAAAGGAGACCTCATAACTGATACCACAGAAATACAAAGTTTCATCTGAGACTATTATGAACAACTGTATGTCAACAAATTGGAAAACCTAGAAATGGATAAATTCTTGGGCACATATAACCTACCAAGATTGAACCATGAATAAATAGAATATGTGAACAGACCAATAATAAGTAACAAGATTCATTCAGTAATAAACAGCCTCCCAATAAATGCCCAGGAGTGGACGGCTTTACTGCTGAATTCTATCAAACATTTAAATAAGAAGTAACGCCACTTCCTCTCAAACTATTCCCAAAAAATGAAGAGATAGGAATTTTTTTTTATTCTACAAGGCCAGCATTACCCTAATACCAAAACCAGACAAAGACACAATAAAAAAGAAAATTACAGGCTAATACCCCTGATGAACATAAACACAAAAATCTCCAATAAAATAATAGCAAACTAAATCCAGCAGCACATCAAAAAGATAATACAACATGATCAAGTGGGATTTATTCCAAGGAAACAAGGGTGGTTCAACATACACAAATCAATAAATGTGATACATCAGCAGAATGAAGGACCAAAATTATATGATAATCTCAATAGATGCAGAAAAAGCATTTGATAAAATCCAACATTCTTTCATCTTAAAAAAATTCTCAGAAAATTAGGCACATTAGGAATATACATCAGCACAATAAAAGCCATATATGACAAGCCCACAGCTGACATCATACTGAACAAAGAAAAGGTAAAAACCTGAACAAGACATAAATGCCCATTTCCACCACTTTTATTCAACATAGTACTGAAAGTCCTAGCCAGAGCAATTAGGCAAGATAATAAAATAAAGGGCATCCAAATTGGAAAAGAATAAGTCAAATGGTTCCTCTTTGCAGACAACATAATCTTATATATAGAAATACCTAAAGACTCTACCAAAAAAAAAAACAACAACAACACCTTTCAGAACTGATAAATGAATTGAGAAAAATTGCGGGATACGAAATCAACATACAAAAATAGTATTTCTATATACTAATAACAAATTAGCTAAAAAAGATTTCAAAAAGGCAATCTCATTTATAATAATTACCAAAAAAAGACTTAGGAATAAATTTAACCAAGGAGGTGAAAGATCTTTATAATGAAAATTACAAATCACTGATGAATGAAATTAAAAAGGATGCAACAAACTAATACATGAACAGAAAACCAAATACCACGTTCTCATTCATAACTGGGAGTTGAACAATGAGAACACATGGACACAGCGAGGGGAATAACACACACCAGGGCCTGTTGGGGGGTCGGAGGGTGAGGGGGTGGAGCCTAGATGATGGGTTAATAGGTGTAGCAGACCACCATGACACATATACACCTATGTAATAAACCTGCACGATCTGCACATGTATCCTGGAGTTTAAAGTAAAATAAAAATAAATAATTTTAAAAAATTAAAGAGGATATCAAGAAATAAAAAGCCACTCCATGCTCATGGATTAGAAGAATTAATATTGCTAAAATGACCATGCCGCCGAAATCTACAGGTTCAATGCAATCCCTATCAAAATACCAATGACATTCCTTTTTTTTTTTTGATGGAGTCTTGCTCTGTCACCCAGTCTGGAGTGCAGTGGCGCTATCTTGGCTCACTGCAAGCTCCACCTCCCAGGTTTACGCCATTCTCCTGCCTCAGCCTCCCGAGTAGCTGGGACTACAGGCGCCCACCACCACACCTGGCTATTTTTTTTTGTATTTTTTTTAGTAGAGACAGGGTTTCGCCATGTTAGCTAGGATGGTCTCAATCTCCTGACCTCATGATCTGCCTGCCTCAGCTTCCCAAACTGCTGGGATTACAGGGTGAGTCACCGCACCTGGCCACCAATGACATTCTTTACAGAAATAGAAAAGCAATCTTAATATTTGTATGGAACCACATAAAAACCGAAATTGCCAAAGCAATACTGAGCAAAAATAGCAAAGCTAGAAGCCTAACACTACCTGACTTCAAAATATACTACAAAGCTAGTATAGTAACCAAAACAACATGGTATTGGTATAAAAACAGACACATAGACCAATGGAACAGAATAGAGAACCTAGAAATCCATGTGTTTACAGCCAACTGATTTTTGACCAAGATGCCAAGAACATACACTGGGGAAAGGACACCCTCTTCAGTTGCTGGTGCTAGGAAAACTGGATATTCTTATGCAGAAGAATATGTACCACCACATACAAAAATCAACCCCAAATGGATTAAAGACATAAATGTAAGGCTTAACACTGTAAAACTACTGGAAGAAAACATAGGGAAAATGTGTCGCGGCATTTATCTAGGCAAATATTTTATGTGTAAGACTTCAAAAGCACAGACAACAAAAACTAAAATAGACAAATGGGACCATATCAAACTAGCAAGCTTCTGCACAGCAAAGGAATCAACAGAGTAAAGACACAATCTGTAGAATGGAAAAAAGTATTTGCAAAGTAGACATCTGACAAGGGACTAATATTCAAAATATATAAGAAAATCAAACAACTCAATTGCAAATAAAATTCAAATTGAAAAATGGACGAAGGATCTGAATAAACGTTTCTCTAAAAAAGACATACAAATGGCCAAGTATACAAAAAAAACTTCTAAACATATCATCAGGGAAATACAAATCAAAACCACAATGAGATATTATCTTACCCCAGTTAGAATGGCTTTTATCAAAAAGACAAAAAAAAATGCTGGTGAAGATATGGAGAAAAGGGACATCTTCTACATTGTTGGTGGAAGTGTAAATTCATTACAGACATTGTGGAAAACAGTATGAAGTTTTCTCAAAAAAATATATAGAACTACCATATGATCTAGCAATCTCACCACTGGTATTTATCCAAAGGAAAAGAAATACATATACTAAAGGAATACCTGCACCCCATGTTTATCATGGCAGTATTCATGATAGCCAAGACATGGAATTAACCTAAATGTTCATGAGCAGATGAATGGGTAAAGAAAATGTGGCACATATATGCAATGGAATACCATTCAGCCATAAAAAATGAAATCCTGTCATTTGCAGCAAGATGGATAAGCCTAGAGTTCATAGTTAAGTGAATTATAATTAAGTGAAATAAGTCAGGCACAGAAAGATAAATATAGTATGTTCTCACTCATGTGGGGGCTAAAAAAGGTCAAGCTCATTGAAGTAGAGAACAGAATTGCAGTTATTAGAGGCTAGGAAGGGGAAGGGGAAAAGAAAGGCTAGAAAGAGGTTGGTAAACGAATACAAAATCACAGGAATAAATTCTAGTGTTCTATAGCACTGTATGGTGAATGTAGTTACCAATAATTTATTGTATATTTTCAAAAAGCTAGAAAAGAGGATTTTGATTGTTCCCAACACAAATGAGAAGTGTCTGAAGTGATGGATGTACTAATTACTGTTTTGATCATTACATGTTGTATACAAGAATCAAAATATATCTCTTCCGTAAATATTTGCAATTAGTACATGTCAACTAAAAAGGAAAGAAAACACAAGCAAGCAATCAAATGTGAGAGAGGCAAAAATGCCCATATTCGGATATACTGAGCAAAATGCTAGTGAAGTTCAAAGGAGATAAGAAAAAGGAGTGACAGATTTTCAGAACACAAAATTGATGAGCTCTTTGAAAGTTTTGGGTAAACACAGTCTTTTAAAACTCCTACTTGAAATGCACTGTAGGAAGTAAAGGATCATTCCTTGTCACCAGATCTCAGGAAGCATGTGGCCACCTGTTAGGAAGGCTGAGTTTTTAAGCCAGGCATGTCTATATTCTTTATTGTTGTTGTTTTGTTTTTGTTTTTTTTTCTTTTCAGAAAGGAAAGGAAGGGATGGGAATAGGAGAAGAAAGGGAAGGAACAAAAAGTAGATGTAGTTGAACAGAAAGCCTGAGGAGTTGCTGATACATAAGGAGGGGATGGGTATCCCACCTTTGGAGCCTTTGGAGTGCTACTTCAGCAGGTCTTCCAACAGGAAGTCCACTGTGATTACACATGATGGACTGGTGTTGAAGTGTTTGGAAGGGAGGTTTTATGGAAGCCTGAGGGGCAAGGACATATAATGTATCTTCTAATTACCCTTTATTGTGAGCCCTTGATATGGTTTGACTGTGTCCCCACCCAAATCTCATCTTGAATTGTAGCTCTCACAATTCCCACATGTCATGGGAGGGACCTGGTCGGACGTAATTGAATCATGGAGGCGGGTCTTTCCTGTGCTATTCTCATGATAGTAAGTCTCACGAGAGCTGATGGTTTTATAAAGGGGAATTTCCCTGAACAAGCTCTCTTGCCTTGCCTGCCGCCATGTAAGACATGACTTTGCTCCTCATTCACCTTCCGGCATGATTGTGAGGCCTCCCTAGCCATGTGGAAATGAGAGTCCATTAAACCTCTTTTTATTTATAAATTACCCAGTCTTGGATATGTCTTTATTAGCAGTGTGAGAACAGACTAATACAGCCCTCCATGTGTTTGCCTTACTTGGGCCTTTTCTGGCACCAAAGGAGAGTAACCCAACATGCTAGCTAAGGCTAAAGGAGTGATGTATTGGTTCACATAACCAAATCAACTAGGACACCTGGTTGCACCTGGGCTGAGGATGATGGGAACTATGGGCAGGAACATAGCCAGGATACTCCTAGCTTCTCCTCTCCACTTCTGTCTGCTGTATTCTCTCTCAGACCTGCTTCCATAATGCTGGGTACCTGTCCAATGGCTGATTCCAGCTCTTCTGCCAGAGAGGACTGGAACCTGGTTCAAGCTGAACAATTCTGTATGGAGGGGATGCAGAATGCCAGCAGAGGACTTTCTGCCTAACAGGTCCAGCATAGATACCTGCATCACCTGCGGTAAAGAGGAGGTGAGTGGTGAAGGAAGTACCCTGAGCCTGCCAGTAACAGACAGGAAGTGTGGTCTGTAAGAGGACAGCAGCCCCTAGTCCAGCCATCAGGTTAGAGGCCCAGACAAAGGGGGAAAGGTGCTGGGCACCCCCGCAATGCAACAATGGATGTCCCCCAGGGTAGGTAAGCCAAAAAATAGGGACATTCTGGAGCTCTGGGTCTTGGTTCTCTATTCACTCTTCTGAAAGTACCCGTAAAAGCTTTTATGAAGACTGTAAAGCTCTTCTGAGGAGCTCCCTGCCCAGCTCCCTTCAGTCTGGCTGTGGGCTGATTCCTTGGAGGCACTTGCCTGCTGATCTTAATAGAAGCCTCTCCATTGTAGCTCTATTTATTTATATATATATTTATTTATTTAAGACCACATCTCTCTTTGTTGCTTAGGTTGAAGTGCAGTGGCACAATCATGGCTCACTATAGCCTCAAACTCCTGGGCTCAAGTGATCCTCCTGCCTTGACCTCCCAAAGTGCTGGGATTACAGGCATGAGTGCCCCCACACAGCTAATTTTTAAATTTTTTGTAGAGATGGGGTTTCACTATGTTGCCTGGGCTGGTCTCAAACTCCTGGCCTCAGTGATCCTCCCACCTTGGTCTCCCAAAGTGCTGGAATTACAGGCAGTAGCCACTGTACTGGGACTCTCTGTGCAGCTTTATTAACAGTAGGATGATACCCCAGCCAGGATGATTTTCCCATGTGACAGAAGACTCAGGATAGAGTCCCAGCTGGTAAAAAAATTGGACCTAATTCAAAGTTTGAAGCAGGTCCTTGCTCCATTGTGCCTCCCTGTGTATAATCAAGATACCTCCCTTCTTTTCTCCTCAAAGCAGAAGTGAGTTTGGCTAAAAATGAAGGTCCTTGCTTTGCTAAGCAAGACCACATAAGCCTAAATCCAGGGCCTCCTGCCCTCACCAGGCACAAGGGTGCAGGCCCTGACTCAGTGCATCAGTTGCACCCCTGGGGTTGGGGCCAGCTCTCTGCAGGTTCCAGCATCCAAGAAGCTGCAGTGCATCTGCAAATTCCTCCCTTCACACCCTGACCTCATTCCCCATTTCACTGGCTGGTTGATCCTTTGTGTGTGCCTAGGAAGATTTACCCCCACCTCCACCCCAACAAGGCGAGTGTAAACAAGTTGCTTCCTGGCCCTCTGTAGAAAACAGTGCCGATCACTGAACCATGAAATCTCGTGGTCTGTGAGTCAAGCCCAAGCAGCCATGGGCATCAGCTCCATGTTAATAATGATAGCTGAACAGATGGAGAGCTCTTTCTGTGCCAAGGTTGCACTGAATACTGTTCAGGCTTGTCTCATGCTCCTCATGGGAACCTCTGTCAGAAGGGGGCCGTTATTCCCATTTGATAGGTGAGGACACTGATGCACTGAAAGGTTAAGTGACTGGCCCAAGGTTACACAGCTAGTGGAGCTGGTTTCCAACTCTCCCAGTCTGACTCCAGAGAGAGAGACTTTCTTAACCACTCCATGGCTGAGAGTGCATCCATTCAGGCTATCACACTGCTGGATGTGGAAAGATTTCATGTGGGTGGATGGATCCCTTGGGGTGATGTCCTCTCATGTCACATCTATTAAGGTCTTTAAGCGTAAGAGTAATAACAATAATAATATCCATCTCAATGGTTACTGTGAATATTAAATTAGATGATGCCTGCAAAGGGCTTAGCACAAAGCCCAGCCCCTTGGTAAGTGATCTGTAATTGTCAGCTCTAAGTCCCTGGTGTGAATTTGGGGAGTGGATTTGCAGTGCTTTACAATGGCTCACACAATAAAAAGTCTGCCCTATAGCATATCTGATGCAGATACGGTATGAATTCAATTGGTCAGCAAGATCGGTTGATTCAACTGCCTGTGCAGCTCATAAATCTTCTTCCCTATGTAGTAGTAGCAACATTCTGGGACTGTCTCTGTGCTTTCCTTCCTAAGGCTGAGGCAGCAGCAGTGAGAGGGTAAGAGGCTTTGGGGCCCTCAGTCTTGCACTTGGGGCTGGCTTCTCCACTTCTTGGCTGTGTGACTTCAGGCAGGCCACTTCCCATCTGCAAGCCTCAACTTCCTGATAGATGAGATGAGGAGAATGACGCCTGCCTCACAGGCAGAAGGGAGAGGAAAATGAGAAAATGTATGTAAAACTTCTGATGCTGCATCTGGCCCACAGCTGATACCACTGTAGCAGACTTTGTTTTCCAAAGTGGGCACAGCAGTGTTTCTGGTCCTGTGTACTTTTCTGGAACCTTGCCATTTCATGTAAAGAGATGAAGTTTATCCCCTCACCCTCACCTCTCAAACCCAGGCAGGCCTTTGTAACTATCTTGGCAGTAGATGTGGCAGAAGTGAGGCTGAGTGACCTCTGAGGCTAGGTCATGAAAGGAGAAATCTCCTGCCTTGTGTTCTCAACATGTCCCTTTGACATCCTGAGCTATCATGCAGCAAGTCCAGCTTCCCTGGACTATGCCAGAGGGACCCTGAGAAGAGACCACAATGAAATGAAGATGCCCCAGGACCCCCCACTGTTCTAGCCCCTGGTCTTTGAGCCACCCCAGTGGGGCCCAGCAGAGATGAACTACCCCCATCAAGCCCTGCTCAAATTGCAGTTATAAGCAAAATAAATGCATCTGGGCATGCTGTTCCCTCGCCCTCTAGCTTCAGCCCCATTTCCCTTCTCATCCTTCCAAGTTCAACTCAAATGTCACCTGCTTTTCTATTTCCCCACTCTTTTAGACCAATAGAACAGTCCACATTTCATGAGTTTGACAGTAAACACCATATTGTGGACCTTTCTTGTCTTTTTGCCAAGACTGTGAGCTTCTGGGGGGTCAGACATAGCATCTTATTCATCTTTGCACCCTTCATCTAACATAATGAGAATGTTAAACCAAGGTGTGTGTCTGTGTGTCTGTTACTCTTAAGTGTGTTTCTCAGTATGAATTATTTACATCATGAATTATTTGTGATGCCTTGTACATTTTTCAAATGCTGAGATTCCTAAGGAACCAGGTGCTACTTGTGGTCCCAAGTGACCTGGATTGATCAGACTGTGACAGTTAGCATCTCTCCAACCCTATATCTCAAAAGCAAAAGGGCACTGTATTTGCCATGAGCCCTTTTATCCCTGGGAAAGATCCCCTTTAGTTTTAATCGGCCACCTTGCTGCCATGACCATTCAGATCTCAGCCCTGATGTAAGGTAAAGGGTTTCAAGGTTGTCAAAGAAAGAGTCCCAACGCATTTTCTGCTGTGATCTCACAATACTGGGCCCACCCCTCCTGGCTCTGCCACTGGGGGAAATCCCAACTCCTCAGCCCTGAACAATGGCTTTGTGGAAGCAGTTGGCTCATTAGACATACAAGTAAGAACATGAAGCTCTTCTGAGGTGACTCCCTGGCCAATCCAGGCCAAGCCCATCACTTCTCAGTTTACTGATCCACAGACAGGGTAAGGTGCAGGGCTCAGAAAAGACCCAATGCCCACAAAACTTTAGCATAGATGGCCTACTTTGGCCAGAAAGCACCAACAGGGCTGCAAGAGGGCCCGCCTCTAATTGGCTCTGCTGGCCTTTCACCATGACCTTCGGAAAGCACCCAAGCTCTCTGTTTGCCTTTCTCCCAGTTATGTTAAAAGGAATCATGACAGCCATCCCTAGCTGTTTCTCCCAACAGTGTGAATAGCATAAAACACATACCTGTGCTGTTTAGAAGAAGGGCATTATGCACAGGCTGGGGATGTTACTAAGCAGAGATTTCACATTCATTGTACACTCATTGAATGCCCAGTGTTACTCTACAGAAAACAGGAAACAGGAGTCTGTTTTTTGTTTGCTTGTTACCAGAAGCCCTAATTTAGTGGGCTTTCATCTTCCCCTCCAGAACACTGTGATGGTCTTGACTGAGAGGCACTTAAGACTTAAAGAAGTGGCTGGCTTTGCAGTTTCTGCTCATTACTTGTTTATGACTGATGTCCAACATAAGTTGTACATGCCTGGAAAGTTATATCACGTACCCAAGCCTGAGCCTGTGAATTTCATGGCGATGAGGAGCAGTGATGCAACAAAACATATTTGTTATTAATCAATATATGAAGTATTGACACCTAATTTTTTTAAAGGTAAAAAGTATGGTTACCACCTCTAACTAACTCTCTTCCAGGTAAAATTAGATTGAGAAATTACATAGACTAGCAAGAGAGGAGCACAGGGGACACCACTGGCTCTTCTGAGGAGCCCCTCTCAGTGTCTTTTCTGGAAAGGCTTGGACAAGGCAGTAGATGGCCCCTGCTGGCGGCAACGGAGCGCTCAGAGATAGAAGTGGGGGAAGATTCAGATTGGGTTCTCTAAATGTATCCAAATGTGAGACTTCCACATGCAAACTTTGGTGGGGCCTCTGTCTGCTCTACCCAGGCGGGTCGTCTACCGTGCTGTCTCAGAGCTGGGGCCTGCCAAGGGTGGCGGGGGCTTGATAGATATGTCCAGAGATCCTGGTGTACATCCTCCAACAAGGACAAAGATCAAATTGTTTATCATACTTGTGACCTCAATTAGACTTGAACATGGAGGTTGCATGATGCTGTGGAAACGTCCTGACTTTTAAAGTCATCCAGGCCTGGGCTCAAATGCCACCCTGCTGCTTACTTGGGTAAGTGTAGACCTTGGTAATCTTCTTAGCCTCTCTGAATCTCACTGTCCTTGCTGTTATGAGGACCAAATGCCACGGTTGACATAAAATGCTTGGCGCACAGTAGGAAATCAGTCCACTTCCCTGCCCCTCGTCTACCTTCAGGGCAGGATCACCATGGCATTCTGTATTATCTGGCTTCCCCCCAAGATCTGAAGCATGCTGGGCACATAATTAACTTTTAGTAGTAACCTGATGAGTGAATCATAAACTGGGCTTCTTTTTACAGGCTATTCCTAAAGCTAAATATTTGTAAAACTCTGGTAGATGCTCTGCAAAATGGAAGTGCCAGGGACAAGGGAAGGATCAATGTCATCAACTCACTGAACAAAGTCAGACTGGACTAGGGCTGAGTCGAATTATGCCAGGAAAATGTGTTCTCTAGGCCAAAGGGTAGGGCACTGGATGGAAAAATCAGCCCCTCAGAGAGCTGAAAGAGGGTTTCTGGATGGAAACAGGGCATTCCAGGCCAGACTGGGCTGAGCCATCAAGCTGGGGCCATGGTGCTGTTGAGTCCTTGGGATCCCAATGTCATCATGTAAATCATCAATTTTTTTAGTGCCTGGACAGGCGAATGGAAACATTTTGATGCACTGGAGGAACACAGGGCCAGCATTTGGCCAGGCCTGACTTATATATTGCAAGTTTTGGGCTCTTTCTTAGGAGAGAAAACATCTCCCCAGATTCCCCATGCTCTTAGCTCTCCCTTATTGCTGGGGAAATGCTCTGCGGAGCTGGGTGGTGGTGCAGGAGCACCCTCAGGTTTCAGTAAACTCCCCTTCCTCCACACAAAGGAACACATACCACCATAAACCACAATAAGAGAGATCTACACGTGCTGCCTAGGAAACCTGTCTATGACCTACTGTTGAATGAAAAAAACCTAGTTGTATGAGTAGCATGGTCTTATATTCATTCACTCATATCTATTTATTTGGTTGTACATATCTGTAGAGGAGCCTAGAAGGAAATCCTCCAGACTTAACAGAATGGCTACATGCAGCAATTTAGAGGAGGTAGTGGCTTCTTTGTATTCTCCTCTGTATTCTCATTTGATTGTTTTTAAAAACAAATAGCATTACTTGCACAGTAATTTTTAAATAAAATTTTACTTAAGGATCTCTGCTTCCAGTTCCCCTGACAACAGTCACTGAACATATGCAATAAGAAGCTTGGGAGAATTCACAGTCAGTTTAACTTTTAATGAGCATCTACTCTAGGTACAAGTCGGGGTTCCTACCCCAAACAGATGAGCTGACAGACACTTGTGTACGTAGTTCACTATAACAGGAGACGGCTTGGGGCAAGAGCTGGATGGATGCTATGATGCACAGCACTGTCATTTTAGATACATTACAACCCTTCTCTCATTAAATCCTTGACTCATTCAGTCAACACTCAAGCACCTGTAGTATGCCAGCAACTGAATTAGGTGCCTGATTCACATTAATGAAAAAACAGACATGGTACTTGCTCCATGACATCTTGCAAAGAAGAAGTTTTCAGAAGTTCAACAACTTTCTCCAGGTGACTCAGCTAATAATGGAAGAGGAGCAATTAATTTTGACCCTGGTGATGGGAAATACCTTCCTGAGAAAAGTGACATTTGAGCCTCACCTTGAAGAATGAGTTAGATTGGACAGATGGACATCGCAATCCCAGAGGCATCCCAATCCCAGGGACCCCATGGATAGGTGCAGAAATGGAAACACACAAAGTAGATTATGGACACAGTGTGGTTCCTAGAGCAACTTGAAGGTAGGGGTGGAAAGGGAAGTGGAGAGAAACTAGTCAGGGAAGAGGACAGGGGTCAGACTGTGCAGGGCATGAATGCCACAGCTTTATCCTGAAGGCCACAGGGGGCTAATAGTGCTGTGGCAATTTCCCTCAAAAGAGTGACATTATCAGACATCCCTCTAGAAACTCGGGTTGGGGAAGAACAGTGTGGTCTAGAGGCTCTGGAGCCAGTCTATCTGGGCTTGGATCCCAGCCCTGCACTCACAAGCTCTAGGACTTTGGGCAAGAGGCTTAAATTCCCTACTTCTTAGTTTCTCCATCAGTACAATGGAACTATAATAACAGTGATTGTAAGAATTCAATGTGCTAATATGGGAAAGGCTCACGGGAGGTTGGGTGCATAATGACAATGAATCAATGTCATTATTACTCTTGTTTCTCTGGTGTCCTTGTCAAGAATAGAGTAGGATGAGACAGTAGGCAGAAGGCTACTGTAATTGTCCATGCGAGAGATGAAGTCTTGAACTAAGGCCATGGGGATGGAGAAAATAAAAGTACAGAAGCAACATGGGAGGGTGAAGTAGGCAGGAACAGGTGACCAACTAGCTAAAGGAGAGAGTGGGGGAGGAGCCCAAGGTGACTGGGGACCCTAGCAGAGATGACTGAGTAGATGGGGCAGAAGCAGAGCCATGTATATGGAAGGGAAGGCACCAAGGTTCAGGTGATCGGGAAACCAGGCATAGATGCCTGTCAGGTACAATCAAGAATTTCATTAGACTCACAGACACTTCCATTTTACACTCAGCACTCCTGGGCCACAAGTTCTGTGGCTTCACAAGGTAACTGGGGAAAACCAAGAGCAGGTCCCCAGCCCCTGTGCAGACCTGACACAGCTTCTGCCTGTTGGTCCCTTCTCCACCATGCTGCCTACCAGGTGAATGTTAGTAAGCAAAATCTAGCAGGTAAAGATTAAGTATACATCTCACAGACCAGAGCTACTGATCCAGGCTTTCTGTCCGGTATATGACTTTGGCCGAAAAAAAAAGTCACATTTCCAACAAGGGCCTCAATAATGTTTTTTCAGTTAGCCATCTGCTTACCAATTCTCTTTAGAGCGATTAAAAACAAACACAAGCAAACCATAAAAAAAACCAAAAACACACAACTAAAGTCAAAGGCAACAATTCAGTGCAGAGAGAGAACAAAGGCTTTAGAAATGAGCAGGCCTGGCTTCTACTGCAGAGCCCAAGTGCACACCTCACTTCTCTTGAGTCTGTTTCCTCATTTGACGTGCAGGGGTAATAATGTCCCATAATACCTACCTCTGGGGTTCTTAAGATGAAATATTATTCCAAAGCCAATTCAATAAAACTTAGATCCTGCCTCCCTTGCACATTCAGAGAGGCAAAACCCATCAGGACACAAAGTTAGGCACTGTTAGTTTCTAACAATAGGACTATAATTCATATTACTATACTCCAAAGCACTCAACGATGTAGTCTATGATCCTTATATTATCTGTATACACATTATGAGTCTCCAAAAACTTGGGGAGAGTTACCCTTTGATAGAACTCCACATCAGATACGGAGGGCTTCCCAGGTTCCCATAAACTCCAGATTCAATTTAAAAAATCACCTATATATCTCCCAATATTCTAAAAAGAGAGGAACTTTGAGGATGATAGACTCACCAAGAGAGGGAGTCCTGGCTCACTTGGAATGGTCTCGGGATGTCTACCTGCCAGGAGCAGAGGCAGATAAAGGAAGCACATCAAAGATACACTGTCATGCTTGATAAAAAGGCAACAGAAACAGTAAACCATAATGACATTTTTTTATGACAGAAAGCTTCTTTTATTTTGACAACACAGAACTTTAAGAAAGGAATTTCGTTGCTTCTGATTTATTTGCCATTTGTGACCTAATTCCTTATCATGATGGGCCTGCGCAACTTAAAACGCATTGCTATCTCTTGTGGTTCCTGAGGCCCCAGCCCAGATGTCAGAATGGAGGCCAGTGTTCCTTCAGAGCACAGACGTGTACCACTTAGAATGACTACACAGAACTGCTGGGATTGAGAACTTCTCTCCTGGGGTGTACAAGGGGCCAAGAGAAAGGTCAGAGCTCAGGGGGTGGCTCGCATGGTGTACACGTGTGGGATCAGCGTGGGAAGGTGACAACTCGGAAGGGTCATACAAACCCTAAACACAAATGCAGTCCTCCAGCTGTCTTCCTGGAGTCATCCTGACAGGTGGAGGCTGGGGAGCTGCAAGAGAGCATCTTTACGTGAATTGAGTCATATTTGCACGCGCACACAGATGGCGCTCCCTGCAGAGGAGTCCTCGGGGTAGAAGCAGGACAGACAAGAAGCCAGGCAGACAGGAGCATGAGCCTCCTGCCTCCCAGCATCCACCCACCTTGCACATGCAAGTCCCTTGACTCTGCAACAGGTAGACCTGGGTTCAAATCCCCACCCTGGCATCTTTTGCACATTACTTGCCCAGGGTTGTTTGCGTTTCAGTCTCCTGGGGTTTAAAGTGGGGATGATGACAAGGTTGTTGTGACTGAAGAAGATAATGCATATAAATCACACTGATGATTATTGGGGGGCTAGAGATGCATCCTTCACACTCCCCCAGAGCTCACATCAAGGAAGCTTTTCCTATGCTAGGGCTGGGGGTGGGTGAGGAGACAGGCTTTCGCTGAAAAGGCATGACCAGAGAATAAACAGCAGGAACCACTCTCTCTTAAACACAGTGATCCCCGGGGTGGGGGGGGGGCCTTCATGTGGAGATTCTCATGAGTCTTACTCTGTTCTGCTTCAGTCCCTGAGGCTCCTGGCCTGGATTTCGCCCATTTACCGTGTGACTCCTTCCCACCAAAGTCCCGCTTTTTTCTCCTGTGACCCCAAGACACTGACAAAACAGCTCCCATCTCCCATTTCCATCCTCGGGCTCAGAGAGGCATGGCTGACTCCAGGCTGCCTGGGTGAATTCCTGAGACAGAGCCAGTTTACAGTGATCATTTGCAGGCTCTGAACTGAGGAACCTCAAAAGTGGACACTCACATGTGATCAAAGTGGACACCCAGGCACACAGTCTCCCTGCATTTCCTTTCTCCTTATTTGTCTGGAGGAGCCAGGAGTGGGCGGGCTGCAAGCTGCGATGGTCTGGATGATTCATTTCCTCCTCAGAGTCAAGAGCTGCATGTTGGTGTCAGCGTGAGGCCCACAAGGGGGGAGCCGAGGGCCTCTGAAGCAAAACATTAAGTGGGGTACAATGAAATGAAACATTTATTGAGCATCAGTTTATAAGTTCTTTAAGGAAGAAAAGAGCAAGCAAGAGAAAAGAGCCATTTTGCCATTTTATCCATTTATTATGTACAATATTAAGGCACAAGTTTAAGCAGCAAAGGAGAGGAAAATCTTTGGCTGACCAACAGCATCAATATTTGCTGTGGGGGACAGGCAGTGTTCTTGGAATCCCCACACTGGTACACAGACCCATTTGGCTGTATGGCCATGTACATCACCCCTCAATACAGACTGGCAATATGAAGACGTCAAACGTTACAGCCAGATACCAGTCTGCTGGGAAGAGCTGGCACGAGCACGGCACACTGCCACCAAGCACAGCGACACACACACACAGAGCAGGTTGGAGGGCAGCGGCAGCAGGACAGCTGAAATCGGGTGCCCATGCTTACCACTGTTTCACAGAATTTTACACAATTCTGTAAGTGCTCATGGAGGAGGAGGCTCCCTGTTCCTCCTCAAAAGGAAAAAAAACAAAAAACAAAAAAACACCTTGATTCAAATAAAACCAATGTGGATATATTTGCTTACATTCCGTTTTGTAATAAATACTTACAGGTGTCTCTATGTGAACAGACTCCTAGGCACAATCACATGTAAACACAACACTGGGCATCCAGACTTTGGGAGCTGATACAAGAAAACGCTGTATATGTAGTTCAATACAGAGAGAGCAGTATTCTAATTCTGTGAAGAAGCAAAGTTTCATGACAAAGAAACACCCCAGTCACATCATAACATGACAATAACATGCACTAAAGTAAACACGGTTTTACAGAATACCTACCCGATGTTTATATGAATGATTATGCACTTATGTCTGTAGTGTATGCAGAGATGTGAACACATAGGAGGCATGGCAAGAGAATTGATTTTTAAAAATCTGTGTGCTAATGAGGACGATCCCCCCTTGAAGTGGACACTTTGAGAGGCTCTGAGGCCAAAGACTCATTCCAAGAAATTTCTTAGGGATTTTTTTAGAAACAAAAATGGTGTAACTTACCTTAATTGCCATCTTTTTTCATCCAACTGTGCTATCAAGCACTTGAGATTATTTCCAGAACTTAAATCCATCCTCAGAGGAGGAGGATTTCTCATCTCTAAGGGGAAACCAAAGGAACATGCCAAGCCCCGAAGGCCATTCTAGTAGAAGAGTTCCCAAGATATTTTTACTTGGCAGCACTATAGTCAATGAGCACATAGTCTCCCAAAAGACACCTTTTAAGGAGGGCGGGGTGAGATGAACACTTTGATCTTCTGTATGTTAGGAAAAGAAATTCCCACAAACAACCCTATAGTCATACCTCATATGTATGCACTCACTTATACACATGTCTTTATACACCATTAAATTACTAAGTGAGAAAAGGGTATACTACTTAAGAGAAAGAGGAAAAATTGCTCATTTGTTCCAGGAGAAATTCACTACTGAAATGCTAACTTTTGCATTTCCCCAGCCGACCAATTTCTGGTAACTTCTTAATTACTTTGCCTATCTCCCATGGAGCCATACGTCAGAGGCAAACTCATTAAACAATCGTCACATCTAATGAAGACATTTTAAACACTTTAATTACTTAAACAACAAGAAAAGAAACATTTATAAAGCATATACCAAGGCTGTCTCAGGTTTTAGGATGTGGAGAAGCCAATGGTAGGCTGGATACTCTCTGGCTACTTAAAGCCTTACCCATTTAAGAACATTTGTGGGATCCCACTGACTATGGCCATGGTACTCCTTTGCTTAAGAGGAGTGCAAGATCATTCAGAGAACACAGAGAAGCATGCTCCACTTACTCCAGCGTGGACACTGGTTTTGAACCCTGGTTTTGAAAAACACATCTCTTTGCTCAGCATAACTCCCTGCAGTCAAAACATGAGCCCCCTGCCTCAAAAGCTTTTAATGCCCCAATCTATTATCCACTGCTTCTGAGGTCCGCAGCCTCACCTGAAGTCTGTGTCCCTAAGTCTCTGGGACTCAGGTCAATGGGGAGGAAGAATTTCCCATTCTCTCAGCACCTGGCATGAAGGTGCTACAGCCACTGCATCATGAGGGTGTGCACCCAGGTGAGAACAAACAAGAGTAATGACTGGCTGCTCTGCACGGGGCATTCTGAACACCTCCTTCCTGAGTAACAGAAGCACTGAATTCTCTGTTCCAGGTTCAGAACTAATTTGTTGCAACTGTTTTAGTATCCATGCCAAGCATTGTGGAGTCAAACTCATACATAAGTTCCAAAGAGCAACCCCAGAGGACTGCACCCAGAAGGGCTCCACCACTGCCTGCTCTCCCAACCAAAGCCTGAGGAGGGCCAAGGCAGCCCCTGCCCTGCGTGCATGGTTAGAACATGCTGAACTCCGCAGTGCCACTGGCTGCCAGCCTCTGGGAGGCAGAGAAAATGCTGAGAAGAAAATGCTAAGAAAGGGTTCTGCACATGCTCTGAAAGTTTTGGAAGATAATGTGTTTTTCCTGGCAGCTTAGCTATATGGACCTGCAGACAGTAATAGTTCTCATGTACAGAGGCATCTAATTAGTGAAACTCTAGCGTCAGAGACCTGACTCCAACTTCTCCAATTCCATATAATATCCTGGCAGCACACAGAAACTGCCAGACAACGCAGTCAAGGGTGAAGCAGAACAATGCTGGAATACCTTCCCGTGAAGCCAGGGCCTCTCCCCTTCACCCTGAGATAGCACCCTCAAGTTCTATAATCAGGATCCACTGGGAAAGTTTGAAGTCCAGGTCTCTGGGAAGTGCAGAAATATTTTTTAGGTATAGTTTGGAGCTGTGCTTCTGGTGGAACACAATAATTTCCATCTATGCCTAGCATTTATAGGTGATTCTAGGAGTTCTGGGCTTAGTCCTATTTCTTAGGCTCTGAGATGTGTGATAGCTGTGTGTGTGTGTGTGTGTGTGTGTGTAGTTACACATGCACACACACATCACAGACAGGCATAGAGACTGCCAAGATGCAGTGCCGCATGTTAGAGGCTGTACAGCCAGGGTCTACGCCCAGTGCCTCTCCAAACTTTGTTTTAAATCATCCTAGCTTCTCCTGGCTGTGAGATTTCAGGAAGGGACTTAACCTTTCTGAGCCCATTTCCTCATCAGTGAAATCAGAATAATAAACTCACCCCCTGTACTCCAGGTGGGTGGAGGACTAATTGAAAGGTACTTACCACACTGTTTGCATACAGTTGGCACTAGAAAATATAGTTGCATTATTTTTCTGAAAATCTGTTTAAGATATTGTAAGCTGCCCAGAACTCGGAGCAGGTGCTCAGTATATGGCCGGACTTCAGGAAAGCTCTAATGATGAAAGAATTTAGTGCCCTGGCTTGGCAGGAAATTTCCCATAGAAGAAGACATTTTAAAGCTATAGATCCCGTTCTTAAGGAAGAGTCTTAGTAGGTTAAGAGAAAAAAAATACGGTCAAAGTCCAAAATACAATGCCGTTGAAGCCCTGAAACATGGCGATGTGTCTGTTTACAATGAAAACACTTGGCAGCTCAGGGGGACCTCGAAGAGCAAGCAAGTCTGACACCTGATTGGGGCAATCAGGTGTCTGGGGCATGAAGACGAGGCTTCGGGAGAAACAGCTGGGTCTCTCACTCTAACCTATGTCTAAGGGAGGCAGCCCAAGTTTGGGGTGGCCCAGACCTGATGGTAGGGGCTGGCAGAGTTGATTTACCTTCCTATCTCTAGACATTTTCCTTTCTGGTCCATCCCCAACATAAACTGGGGTCAAAATGTCCTTAAGAGAGTTAGCTGTCATCTCCTAACCTCATCTCCTATGAAATGTGGTGGGAACAGAGATTAGGAAGGGATGTCTATGCCCTCTCCCCACCCATGTCCATCCTCAACCCTTTCCCCCATGGATGAGGCCTCCTGTGCCCTCTTCCCACACCCTATGGCATGGGGTGAGCTCCATGCTCAGCCTCTCAGAGCTCCTCAGTTTTCCTGTCTGCACAACAGGTACTCTGATGCTCAGTGTGAGACTAGAGGAGGTGATGAGCAGGTGGCACAATGTGCAGTGCCTACGGCCAAGCAGAGCCCCAGAGGGCCAGTTCCCACTCCTCTGTCGTACTGGGTGGCACAGAAGCTGGCCAAAGCCACTGATCTCTTCCCTTCCCTCTCCAGCTTACACCTCTTGTCTTCCTTCTATCACCTCAATTTGGGGAGGCTATAACTTCACCGGGGTTACACACCCAAGACCAGTCCATTTTAGGATCCAAGCAAAGTTTCCTGAGTAGCACTCTCTTGAGTGTTTCATTTAGAAGGTACTTGGAAAAGGTACCCCCCTTTCTTTCTTCCTGTAAGTAAGCATGAGCAAAGGGAACTGGGAAAACAGCGATCCAGCTGACCTGGAGGGACAAAAACATCAGGACCCTGTAGGAGCATCTCTCTGATGGCCCGATGAGCTTCTCCTCTTTTCTAATCCAGCATCTCTTAGATTTGTAAAGGAAGCCAGTGTCTGCAGAGCTGAATATGCAATGTCACAGCAGAGGTCTAATGGGCCCACCACCTAACACACTCCTGCCTCTTTTCCGTGGCACTTCTGTCTCACTTTGAATAAACTGCCTCAAAACTGAAACCCGGAAAAACCTGACAACACTGTATATACAACTGGTCTGGTAGGTTACAAAAGAAGTTCACAACAGAGGCAACCTGGTGCCACGGAGGTCTGGATGCTGATCGAGAGCAAGCAGAGGCGTGCGCGGGGGAGGAAAGAGTGTGAATACGCTCATGAGCCTCAATACAAGAAGGTATATGGGAGGCTGGTGAGATTCTGGAAACCACTGAGACAACTGTCTGTAAATTGTCATCTGTTTCCTGGAGTGCTGTCCTAAGTCTTCCCCAAACAGAGCAATGGAATTTGGAAATGTCAAGCTCCTTGCAAGACAGCCGATGTGAGAGACAAAAAAGCAAGTGCCATGATCTTAATGCAATATGTCACAGGGACCCACAGAATCTCCTGCCTCCTCAAAGCTTGCTTAGTTCACAGTCAGAATGAGGTTCGCAGCTGCAACCCAGCTATGCAAAGGTGAAGCAGCCAGGAAGTCGGCACGTGGCTTTGTCCTACTGGTCACTATCAAACACAGTAGGAATGATGACAGTTCAGGTACTGGTCTCATAAATCCCATACCTAAGGAATTCTGCTATGTCTTATTAAAAAGAAAAAAATGAAGGAACAACAAAAAATTAAAGACTGTAAAGCAGAGACAGAGATGAACTCAGAAGTTAGGATGGATGGGGACCGAGATCATAATCTATCCTGTTTAGAAAATACTGCAGAATTCAGAAAAGCTAAGAAGCCCAATCATCTCTTGAAAATCCAAACCAAACAGGTAATTAGGTGAAGACCAACTTTCATATTCCCCTCGCCCTCGATGCTTCTTCTCACTGCCACACTCACACTCACGGGACACCCCATGGTTGGCACAGGTGACACTGCATTATGCCAAGACAGGCTCTCAAGATTTCCTGGAGGCTTTTCTTAAACCAAACATGCTAAGAGGCAAGGAGAATGGGGGTATTCCAAGGATGATCCACATTTGGGTTTATCTGTTTATAATCAGAGAATGGGGGTACACAGGCCCTCCCCAAGAGATACATTTTCTGTACAATGAAAAATTCAGTTTCCTATTTCTTAACTTTGTTTGCAAACCTACACGCCTCTTCTCTCTTCCACCATGTGTAATAAAATCCATCGCATTCTCTTCTATCTTCAGTCATGTAGTTTTTGTGTTTAACATTTATAAAATGTGTTCTTAAGAGTCTGAAATCTTTATCAGTTCAAATCATTCCTGATTTCCCATCTACAACCTTCTAGGTCTTTCTTCTTTCTCTGCCGCTTTCCTTGTTTGTCAGTGTTCTGTACTGAAATTCCACAGGGATGGCAGTTAGATGAGGACTTCCATCATCTCTCCATCAGGGAACTCGGGCTTGTGCAGCAAGCTGCTGACCCGGCCTCTGTGGTCAGGCGACTTCCCATGGCCAGGAGAGTTCTCTGCCAAATAGAGGGGAAACATCAGCTGCCCATTCCTCAGGAGGGGCATAGGCTTTCCAGGTTCTCTAAAATGGACCCACGTCCGATACCACTGCACACCCAGGATTCTCACCACAGGGCATGTGAGATGATCCAGCCCACAGTGGGAACATGCAGAATGACTGGGCCAGGATTCAGACACAAATACAAACCAGGATGGTGAAGGGAGAGGATTCAGAGGGTGAGGATGACGGTGGGACTCTGTACAGGAGCCCCTCACACCCTCTACTCGAAACTATCAGGTGCATATTCTGAGCTAGGCACTTTTGACATGTTCTCTGGCTTACTTGGAAAAGAATTACATCTTTAAAAAGTGACAACATTGTATTTACTTGTCTACTTTGAAAAATGAAATAAACAACCCCCTTGGAGGAAGCAGTTAACTTAGGGCCCACAGAGCCTGCACCTCCTCAAAAGAATTCCTGAAAAGGGAGGTCCCCATGACCATGATTAGTCTCAGGTTTTAGGATGTGGAGAAGCCAATGGTAGGCCGGGTACTCTCTGGCTACTTAAAGCCTTACCCATTTAAGAACATTTGTGGGATCCCACTGACCATGGCCATGGTACTCCTTTGCTTAAGAGGAGTGCCTTAAGAGGCCAGGTCTATTCTTACCCAGGACACTTAGGGACTCACTGCAAAGATCACCTCTCCCAAGTTGTCTTCCCGTAAATATTTTAAACAGCTCGTTAGTCCTGGCCCAAGTGCTGTGCCACACGTTAACCGACTCTGCAGGTCAATCTACCTTCTCCTTCCATCACAATGTCCTCCACTGAGGCCAGAATCCCTGGTAAGTTAGAGCCCTGAAGGCAACAGTGAACTTGTGCCTTTGATGTACCTGGTGCCTAATTCTGGCTCCCAAACATACCAGAGGGCATTCAGCCCCTCAGAGGGTCTGTTGTCACTCCATCCGGGGAAAGGTTAGTTAAAAAGTATGCATTGCCAGGGTAGTCTCAAGCCGTGCACTCATTTCAAATAGTAATAAACTAGATGTGTCTATATGCATATTTATTCCCGTAATAAGAAAGGGCACACATATCCTAAGTGCATTAGAATAGCATCCCCATAGAGTAAGAGCTGATGGGTGCCCCTGCTTCCTCTCTAGCTCAACAAAAGATTCTCTTAGGCCAGACAGTTCCACAGTTTTCAGGGGCATCAAGGTGGGGTAGCCCACGTACCCAGTTTCTCTGTGGTCCCTTTGGCCGCTGGGTGTTTCAGGACGGGGCTGTGAGCAGGGGTCGTGCTCAGCCGGCCGCGGCTGGGAAGGGAGGCCATGCTGGGCCAGAAGAGCTCGGCACTCTTGTCAGTCTGTGTGCTGCTGTCCTTGCTGCCTGTCTTGGCGTGGGCACTGCTGGCTGCCGTAGTGGAGGCTATGGAGGACAGTGCTGAGGTGGGTGGGGGTGGCAGCAGTGGGGCAGAGGCATGCTCATGGTGCTCCTTCCCCAGCAGCAATCCTGAGGGCAGAGAACAGATTTTTCAACGACATTCTTTTTTGCCTTTTTTTTTTTTTTTAATCTAGTCTTGCAGATCTGTTCCTTGTTGATTGATGATTGCTTCATTCATTCATTGATTCATTCCCCAAGCATTTAATAAACACTTATTACAAGGCTGATAAAATAACAAACACTGAGAGAATAAAAAATGGAAGACCTAGTCCCCTTCCTAAAAAATTGTAGGTTTTTTTTGTTTTTTTTGTTTTTGTTTTTGTTTTTTGGAGTGGAGAAGTAGTTGTCAAGTAAACTGATTATAACTTAATATATAAACTGTAGGATACAAATAAATTATTCATAGGGTGGTATGGACGAACAGAGAAGTGCCTAATTGCCAGCAGGAGGGGTAGGGAGGTTCCCGCAAGGCTTTCCAGAGACCATGCTTGCTGTCACCAACGTGGCCCAGAAGGGCTGGCCTGAAGCGTGGCAGTGTGCTTAAGAAAAACTACAAGGCTTCCCCGGTCCTAGACATGTTCCCATTGGCTTGCTGCTCTTCTGAATAGTTCACAATTCCACCCCACTCCTTGTAATGGATGATGGTCCCCCAGAGGCTTGGATTCAAAGATAAACATGCTACCTGCACATTTCTGCGGTGGAACTGTAGCCTCCCAGAAGCAGAAAGCCAGCCAGCCTCCTAGGAAAGGCCACTTAGCCCTCTCCTTACCCCCTTCCTCAAGAGTAGTGAGGCTGGGGTGGGGAAGAGGGGATGCTGGCTATGGAAATGGGAGGCGTGGTGTGCAGAGGTGTCCATTTTCCTCAGAGCCTTCCTGGAAAGCTGGGCGGGAGGATAACTTTTTATTTTTAAATACAGCACACACGCGGGAAAGTGCCAGCACCCTAGAATGCTAGCCTATAGAAAATGCGGTAAGCGCAATCAAGTATTTGTTCTCTTATCTGGTTAGATAGCCAGCAATTCATAAAGTATCCTCGCCAGAGCTGTTTTAAGGTGCCCATTTAGAACTCAGGGCAGTTCAGTTTGTCGAGAGCAGTGCTTTTCAAAATGCAATGTGCATAACAATGACTTGGCTATACCGTTAAAAGGAAGACCTGATCCAGCAGGCAGGGCCTGGGATTCTGTATTTCTAAGAAGCTCCCAGATGGTGCTGGTGCCACTGGTCCACAGACCACGCTGAGCAGCAAAGGCCTTCACCTGCGCTTCCCACATCATCTCACTTCATACTGCATGTCATTCCTGCGAGACAGGCCTTATCCTGTCTTACGGAGAAGGAAATGGAAGCTCACAAAAACTAACATCTCACAGCTAAGAAGCAGCAGAAATGGGACTCAAACCCAACTGTGCCTGACTTGGAGTCCAACCTATGTTCTTTCCACTTCATCACCCAGCCTGTGGAAACTCCAGAGTCTGCAGGATGTCCTCGTAGGGAGTGACAGGCTGAATAAGTCACTAGCCAGCCATAGCTCCTGGGATACCCTGGGCAGTTGGGAAGGTATATGCTGTCACCTCCACCTCCTTCCAGAGCCTATCAGGCAAGCAATGGTGACAACATGTGGGGAACTGCGCAGTCACCCATGAACCTGCCTCAGCCCCTCGGAGAGTCCCTCCCTGTGTTTGTGACACGTGGACACCAATGACAACAACGAGGAGGAATATCAGTGCAGGGAACACAGTAGCTCTTCCTTCAAACAAGTCCTCCGGCTCCCAGGCCTGGTTTAGACATGCCAGGTCCTGGGGCATACAGGCACAGACACCAGAGATGCCTGCCTGGCTGCACGTCACAAACAGGGGACTCCCAGGGAGGTTTCTACCAGAGCTGAGCAAATTTTCAAATTCCTTGACCAGGCCTGGCTCAGCACTGCCTCCCAGCTCTCTAGCTGGGGTGGGAGCTAAATGTCCTTGGGACAGTCTTTGATGATCTCAGCTGCTGTCCACACACGTCTTCTTTGAAGTGCATTTCCTTTGGGGGCAGGGGCTGCTGAAGCTACCAGTGGAGGGACTTCAAACACAGATTCTGGTTGGGAGCCTTTGATCCCCCCAACTCTGTCGGGTTCATATGGAAGCTCTTATCCCCTCTGGCCCAGAGCAGCCAGTCTCCTTTGGGGTCTTATGCTGAGGACAACTGGCTCTCAGCTGCACAGAGAAACAAAAACACGATCTGATGTGGGGAAATGCATCAAAGAAGGGCCAGACCCCTGGAGCGGCCAGAGTGCAGGGGAAGGATGTGGAGGACCTGTGTGTGAGCATGCTGCCTGCTTCCCCTCCAGCTTGGCTAGCCCAGCCAGCCAACAAGCCTGCCTGCCCCCAGGAAACCTACTCCTGGCTAAGACCACACTTAGGGAATTCTGCCCATGCAACAACAATACAGCAAAAACTTACCACCCCTACCTTATGCGAGAGAGCACTTCTTCCAGTGTGCTCTCCCCATTATCCCATTCTTCCCTCCCACGCCCCATGGGGTAAAGCAGGCAGACACTCTCCTCCCCCCATTATCCCATTCTTCCCTCCCACGCCCCATGGGGTAAAGCAGGCAGACACTGTCCTCCCTTTCCAGACGTGGAAGCAGAGGTGGAGCCGTCATACAACTGGTCTAGAGCAGAGCCAAGTTCAGAGGCGTGATGTCTCTAGGCTTTTCTATGAGAGCCTTTTGTGTTATAAGGGTCACCTCAACTTACAACAATAATAGATAATTCTGATCTGAGTCAACCCATGGCTAAGAGCTACTCCAGTGGTGCAGTCTTTAGAATTTACACAATGCTTCCACATATCTATAACTGAAGTATGACTGATTTCCCTCCCCACTTCACAGATGAGTAAACTGAGACCAGGAACTATTCAGGGACATTTCCGTGTCCCATGAGTGGCAGAGAAGCTGTCTGGTCTTGCTTTTCCAATCATGGTCTGACAGAGGTGTGGGGCTCACCTATGCTCCCCTTCCAGGTCTTCTCTTCCTTCTTTTCCTCAGCCAGCTGGCTGCTGGTAAGAGAGGTCTGGCGAGAGTGTGTCCCAGTAGCTGCTGCTATGGATGGAACGGAGCGGGCAGGACGTAGGCTGGAGGAGTCTGTCTTCCCGGCATCTTTACGAGATCGCTGCTGCAGGACCTTAATCATAGCATCTTTCTCTATGATTTTGGCATGGAGATTTTTAATACTGTAAAACAAAACAAAACAGTCTCCATAAAAAGCCACTTGGCTAGAAAAACTTGAAACATTTATCTCAGGCTGTCCCAAAGACTATAATTGTAATTTAGGGATACAGGATGAAGCACAGTATGAGTCTTCAAATGTTGATAATCTCCAAATTGTTAAGACAGGTCTTTTGTCATATGTCAAAAGAGTACACCTTCTCTGGCACCTTGGGAGACTGGGACTTCAGCGAGGTACAGTTAGAATGACCGTGGCCACATTCCTGGACCGAAGTCGGCTGGGGACCATATTTAGAGGGTCTAGCACTGGCAGTGGGGGCCGGGGGTAGGTAGGGCATAGGGAAGCATAAAAACTCTAAAGCCTCAAACAGGGTGAGCTTTCAACTAAAGTCAATTTCTCTATTTTCTAAGAAAAAAGAACCAAGATGAACAGGTTCTCTGGTAGAAGATGATTTTTCTGGAAGAATGCTGAGTTATTTTCACAACTTTGATAGTAACTCACTGAGCCTATCTATCAATGGCTCAACTACTCAGCCCTATTTTCACATCTGCAAAATAAGAGGCCTAGGGCTCCCAGGGTTCCACAAGCCCTTAGGTAGTGAAGGGGGACAGGCTAGTTTTATTATGTCAAAAAGTCTGCTGGAAATTTTGTGTAGCCCATCAGAAGAGTGCATTAGCTAAATATGTTCTTTATTTTGGACTGGAATATATAAATTCTGGCTCAAAAACTCTGAATCTTTGGGATATAATGTTTCCCCCTTTCAGCTCATAATGTCATAGAGATAGACACCAAGAAATAACACAGACATCTAAATTCTTCTGTCACTAGACTCAGCCTGCATCTTAAAACCTGCAGGTGACACGCAATTTCCCCCAGAGAACTCCGGCACCAGATCCATTGCTGAGTGGAACCACGTGCTTAGGTTGGAACCTTTTCCTTCTCTCCATGGCACAGCATAGGGGAGGAGAGTTTTTGGAGACCTCATGCTCACTGCCTTTCAGAACAGGACAGAGAAGCAATCTGTTCTGGAAGGCCTGGAGTGTGAATGCAGCGGGCCCCACACGTCACACATAGCCGTCCCTTACGTGTATTCCATGTCCTGACACCTTCTGTTGGCCTGCACCACCTCCTCCTCCTCTTGCCAGATGTGGGCCTCCAGCGAGCTCTCTCCGAAGCTGCCATTCCGTGAGTGGTTGATGATCGTGGTGTCCCTGGCAACACAAGGATATGCGTTTGATCATAGGAAACCTTCTTGCTTTGTCTCAATGCAAACAGACACAGAACGGAGAGGCTGGTGTTCATGCTGGAACAGAGATCAGCTCTGCATCTCGCATTGGCTCATGAAGCCTTTCCCTCCCAATTTCCCCAGCTCAGTTATCAATCTCATCTGATGCCCATACAGAGAAAGGTGTAAATGCTTGTGGAGAGGTGACCACAGGGTGCTGTGCTAAAACTCCACAAACTCCTTCACCCACTTTTCCTCTCCTGAATTCTGTCCAATTCTCTTCCTTAACTAGATAGAATTAAGCAGCATCTAAGGAAAACAAAATAAAATTCAAAAATCAAGTCCCCTCCCCCTTCTGACTACATTATGTATGTAGCTACATGGCATGTTATGAATATGTAAAATGGGCACCTAGAGATTTAATCTACTGACTTATGGACACTATTATTATTATTATTGTATTTGTTGGTGTTTCCATGCTTGTACTTTTTCATGCTTGTCCTATACCTCACTTTTCCAATCAGAGTTTAGGTTTTATTTCTGTTTATCATCCATACAGCATAGAATGCCTACTTCAGTATTTTACAGTAAAATGGGGGCTCAGTAAATACTTAAAACTGAGACTGGTCCTCTCAGAGAGTGAGGCTCCAAGCTGAAGTCTTCCTTCACGTCGTATTCTGTCTCACTTCTTGTTTCATGGGCCCTGCCTGGGATGCAGGTCAGGACAATGTAATAGGCATGCCAGGGTCCAGGACAGAAAGAAGAAGGCAGACACTGTCCTTGACAAGTTCAGGTGAGGTGGGTGCAGTGAGGGCAAGGGCAGACACGAGAAGATTAAGAAGCAGTTTCACTGCAAGCATCTGTCTGACTATAAACAACCAGTCACAGATAACTATTCCTGCCACTGGTTTTGACAATTTAATTACTACTAACTAACAATGATTAGTAAAAATAAGATCACTGCATCATCTAAGTGATATATCTCAAGATGAAAGGCACAATAATGGCTCTGACTACATGAGTATCTAATTAGTAAGACATGATGTAGCCAAGTATTTCACATCTTTTTAACTTCATATTCCAATGTACAATCATACTGAAAAGCTTTTTTTTTTTGAGATGGAGTTTCATTCTTGTTGCCCAGACTGGAGTGCAGTGGCGTGATCTCAGCTCACTGCAACCTCCACCTCCTGAGTTCAAGCGATTCTCCTGTCTCAGCCTTCCAAGTAGCTGGGATTACAGACATGCGTCACCACATCTGGCTAATTTTGTATTTTTAGTAGAAATGGTGTTTCACCATGTTGGTCAGGCTGGTCTCGAACTCCTGACCTCAGGTGATTCACCCGCCTCGGCCTCCCAGAGTGCTGGGATTACAGACGTGAGCTACCGCGCCCCGCCTGAAAACTTTAAAGCTTTTTTTTTTTTTTTTACAGAATAGCCCAAAACAGAAAAATAGAGGCCCCTTTAATGACAGCTATCAACATTAATGAGCATTTACTTCATACACGGACTGGGTAGGGCACAGTACACATGGTCTCTCATTTAGTTCTCACAACTTGTGCACAAGGTATTATTATCCTCAATTTCTAGATGAAGAAACCAGGGTTAGGTGACATTTCCAAGAATACTCAGTTAGTGAATAGTGAAAATGGATTCTAACTCAGGTATTTATGACTCCAAAGTCCATGCCCCTAACCATCGCTCTATACTCCTGCAAGTTTCATATGTCTTTAAGAAGAAGGTCTCAGCAAAGATGAGTAAAGATAAAAACAAACCAGAGGGCATATGTGAGAATGTGGCTCAGAAAAGTGCAAAGTGTCATTGAAAATATACTAAAGGCCAAATGATGTAGAAAGCAAACAAAAAGCTTTAAACATATTTGCAAAATTATAAATTCACACTATGGTGCACAAAATCATCAATATAGAAATTAGTGGCTAGAAACATTTTCAACAAATTTACTTTTGGAGACTTTACATGGAGCTGGAAACAAATCTGAAAATTCATGTTTACATTGCCAAGTAAGGAGAGCAAACACAATTAGAGGAAAGCAACTTAGAAAGTAAATATATAAAACTCTGAAAGAAATATTACATTGCTTTGAAATTTTAAAAAATTTTCCAAACCTTCTGCACACATAAAAGATAAGCTGACTCTCTAAAAATTCTGACCAACACCATCAAGATGCATAAAGATGGGAAAACCAGTTGGTTTACAGAAGTTATTTTCTTTGTTTAAAAATCATTGATTATAAATATAAAGCATGCATCTGCGGTTGAAAAGTCACAAAACTAATGGCTGGAAATAGTCATTTTTACCAATTTGTCTGTGGCCATTTAGCACCTAGTCAATAAGAGCTCAAAATGTGTACCTTTCTCAAAAACGCTTCATTTTCCTTTTTTCTCTTACTGAAAAGGAAAAAGCAATTCTGAAATGACAGAGGTTTTCTTTGAAAAGAACATTAAGATTGGAGCTATCTGAGGTTCTCTGAACCTATTCCCCCACCCAGAAGGGGTAGTCTGTAATGGGGAGGGTAGTTGCTCACAGAATTATTAGATGCTCAATAAATATGTGTAAAAGCAAAGAAGGCGGGGTGACGGGGATGGAAAGGGGCTCCCTCTGCCCATCCAAGACTCCAAATAAGGCAGAGAAGGGGAACAGTGGGACTGGGTAAATCCCACAGAACTCCCGTTCTCTGGGGTAAGAGTCATTTCCCCTTGCACGGAGGATAAGAACAAGGCTGGGCCTAGAATCCTGTGAGTGGGTGATTGTGATTGGGTCTGGTTCTACTCGCTCCCTACCCTCCCTCCTCTGCCCACTACAGGGTTTATGCTTTGGACTCATTCATTCCCCGACTTCTGAATTTTACTTTCTAGTCCCATTCATACCCTCAGGGCCCAGGATCCCAAACAGACATCTAACATGATAAACCCACAGACGCTGAAACAACAATGACACGTGGAAGCCCCTGTGTCATTCCTCCAAGGTCACACATTTACACTGCTACTGGGGCTTTAGTGTCCTCAGCCAAAGCAATGTGGTCAGGTTCCCTGCTCTCATCATTTATATTTCACATGTGATGTAAGCGACACTCAGAAAGGCTTGTCCCAGATCACACATGCACAGTCAGGAAGGGAGGGAGAAGCCCTGAGCGCAGGTGTCCTGCCTCCCTGTGCAACGTTCTTTCCATTAAAGCATTCTTTCCATTAAAATTGCAGGGAGGAAGGAAACTCCCAGGGCAACCGTGGACAGCAGTGCACTAGACCACGTATGTCCAAGAAGACCAGGTCCCTCTGTGACTTTATGATGACCTGTTCTCTTCCTCGGAATAGAGAGGAAATTTAGTTACTAGCTTAGAAAACAAAAAGCTGAAAAAAAACCCATTTCAATTATGTAAAAATCAACCAATGTTTCAAAAGGCTTCCCTGTGCCCATCCATATACTGCAGGGACTGAACTGGAGGCTGCAACTTCCCTCCAACTCTCAACCCAGGACCCTGGGGCTTCACCGCACCATCTCAAGTGTCTATCCCCACTCCCAAAGCCTCACTCTCATAGACACTGCGGGCTGCTTCCCATCAAAGTGTAGACACACATAAACAACGTGGAAGCACAGAAAAATGATTCCCAAACGGTCATTTTCCACATGGGTCTGTAGGTCTTTCTCGGTGCAAGTGTGCTGTGGCACCCACTGCAGACAACAACGCCCGAATGGTGGCAATGCTTTTTCCAATTCCTGGTGCTAACATCTGAGCATACCACTGGGGATTCTCCCCTACTTCGATAATGAGCCTGAGAGTCCGTGAATAACTTCAAGAGTATCCCCTCTGTACCCCAACAGGCCTTCTCATAGTCATTAAAAATATAGTAACCCATCCCAAGGCAATGTGGCTTTTACTCCTCTCTCGATACATGTCCTGTCATCCAAATAGTACCATAGCCCTTATTTATTAAGAAGTCCCATTTTCTGGATGCTCCTTTGAAATTTGAGGATCCTTTCCACATAAATTGATCCTGAATTGTGAATTCCAAACAACTTTAAGTTAAATGTACAATATAACTTATGGGCAGAAAGCAAACTGGGTGGGAGGCAGTGAGGGGCTGGATGGGTCCCCTGCACAGCCACCCATGTGTGTGCAGCGACTTTGCATGCAGCTGAGATCCAGTGGCCAAAGGTCAAGAGTGCCTTGCTCACTCTGACAACAGTATGTTTTAACAGAACATTTGGGAGCTTTTTTTGTGAATTACTGCACACTTTGAGCTAGTTTATAAAGACAGAATAAGCCATGCACCTACAAAAAGAAGGTAAGGCAACAGAGGTAAAAACTGACAGCAGCAGAAAAGAATTTCAAACTAAATGAAATGTTTTCAAGCCAGGCAGATCTCCATATGACACACAGCCCCATCACTCACTACCAGTGTGATTAGGAATCAACCACTGTACCTCTCTAAGCCTCATTTTCTTTGCTTGTAAAATGAAGATGATAATAATATACCTGCCCTCAGGGCTGCTATGAGGATTATCTATTCTTCTAGTTTGGCCCGTGATATAAACGCAGCATTAAAAAGTGCCTTAAATATACTTTCACAACATCATTCTTGGTGATTGCACAGTATTCCACTGTGTGATGTACTTTAAATTATTAAATGAACCTCCTCTTGTTGAAATCTAGGCTATGTTAAATGTATTGATATTTTCAACAACACTGAGATTAACTCTTTAGACATTCATCTTCTGGCATGTCTATGATTTTTTTAAGATAAATATCTAGAACTAGAATTGTGGACTCAAAGGAAAGATATATATTGCCAAATCATCCTCTAGAAATGTTATACCACTTTGCTCTCCAACTAGCACTGTAACTACTTAAAAATAATTTTTAGCTGACTTCACTCCCTAGGATGGGCCTTGGACCTCTCTGGATAGCCTGTTTGTTTTGTTTTGATTTTTTTAACTGTGGTTTATGACACCAGAGTTCCACTGGTCTCACCTCTCAGCTGCTGCAGTGGCCGCGGCATTCATGGCAAAGTGTCGGATGGTGCTCTCCTCCAGGTACTTCTGCTCCCACTTTGTCATGTCAGCCTCCAGGGCCAGGATCCGCTCCTCCTTCTCCCGCACAAGTTCCAGGAGGGCTGGGGCATTGTATTCCGGCATGTTGGCTGGCTGGCCATTTCCATGTTTCTGAAGGAGTAGAAAAAAACATTTTGATGCTCAAAACCACATCAATGCTGTCTACACAACTGCCCATACAGAACACATGAGGTTCCCCAGATCCTGCAGCAATTCACACACCATGCTACTTCACCTCCAAATTCCTCTGTTGTAGTTAATTCTCATGGCGCTCTGCAAAACGACAATATTATCCCAGTTTTACAGATGAGAAATGAAGTTTCTGATGGATTAAATTAATGATGCAATGTCTCTCAGCTTATCAGTAGTAGGGTCAGGATTCAAACCTGGGTCTATCTCCACAGGTCAAGGCCTTTGCATGACAAGAAGTGGCTTGTCTAATGGCATGCAGTTAATTACACCAAAAGCAAGAATAGGAATTAAGTCTTGGCCTCCTGGTCTAGGGTACTTTCTCCAGAATTCCACAAAGTGATTCCAGTTGTTTGTTTCCCCTAAGGCTGGTGGGGGAAATGGAAGGCAAAGGAAGTGGGAGATGCCCCAAATTGCATGCTCCCTAGCTGCAATGCTGGGAAAGGAGGTATTCACACCTGCCCCACTCAGAGGCCTGAGAATGAGAATCAAACTAGATAATGCATATGAAAGCAGAAGACCTCTAGCATAAGGCAAGCTCATTTTTCGGCCTTTTCATCTGTGTCAATAAGAGAAAATAAAGCCATTTTCTGGATTGCTCACAAACTGAGGATGTTCATACTTCAGAATCTTTTTCCTTTAATTAGGTACACTATTTCCTCTAAAGAGCATGACACAGAAGAAGATGGCACTCTGAGAAAGTTCTGCCTTCAGAGCAGCAGCAGAGATAAGTCATCTTGGGGTCTCAGGGTTAGGGGCCCAGTCAGAGTGTGGACCAGGCTCCTTAGTACTTCAGGGAGAATGATTTCATCCCAGCTAGTCTATGTCCTGGGGTACACATTCCCCTCCTGTTTTCCAGTGGTTGCAAATTTTAAATGCAGAGCTGGGTGCAAGGTGAGAGGCACATGAATGCTTCACCCGAAACCACATAATCCCCTAGATTAAGAAAAGGACTGGGGAATTACCCAGAGCAACAGCTGGGCATTCAAGCTGTACTGACGGAATCTAATCCTATCAGAGAGGAAAAAAGAAATGGGTGTATGGGCTTTTTGTAAACCAAATTTTGTTTTTATTCAGTTTTTTAAAGCTACAAATATAAATTATTCTAGGAAGTGTTATCTTGCCAGTGACCAACATTATAAGTAGGAACAGAGCAGAAGGGCATACCTGTCCTCACCTGAACTGTGCATAAAGGGCACTGACTCCATCTGGCCAGGCACCTAGCCTCAGGCAGGAGAACAAATGAACCAGTCCAGCGAGATGAGACGCTCCCTTATTTTTAGAAACTTTCCAAGAAAAATCTCCCATGGCCTCACTAAGCTGCCATCTATGCTTGTCAGTTTCTATCTAAATCCCTTTTGTTACCATCTCAGCTGGCTTATTTTTGCAGAATCCTCTTAACCTCACATGAGATCATGACAACTCTTCATAGCCCCCCCTAATTCAGGTCATTAAGAGTTATTTACATAAATGCATGAATGTCAACATTCAAGGGTACAGAGCTAGCATGGTCTAATGGGTAAGTGTGCTACCGAGAAAAACAGATTGATGGTCAGGTGTGCCAGCTACTGCCGCCCATTCAGCCATCTAGACGACAAGTATTGACTGAGCATGTACAGTGTACCAGGGATGCAACAGTGAACACTACAGATTAAGTCTTCGCCCTCAGTGTGTTCACATGGGAGGAATGTCCTCATTAGCTACATGACCTTTAACTTCCCTGTGCCTCATTTTCCTTTCAAAGAACATTCTTCAAGAACCTTCTCTCTTCTTTCTCATAGGACTACTGTGGAAGTAAGACGCGAAAATTAATTTGAGCTCTTTGTAAAAGAGATAAAATTGTGAGTTCTTAAAAATGTAAATTCCCCTCTCTCTTTTATCTGTTTTCTCTTTCACTTCCCTCCCAGTTTCTAATGATGCTGAAGTACTATTTGACCTCCCATGGTAGAGGGGCAATTACTTATAAAACAGGAACTGTTGATTAAGAGCTTTTCTTTCTCCTAGTCCTATTGTCCCAACCTATCTTTCTCTCTCCACCCCCCTTCAATAAGCCACACTTCTGTAGACCTTGTTTTCAATGAGGCCAGAAAATCCAGGATAAGGGTGGAATTTGGGAGAGCGTACCTACGAATGCCCTAAAACTTCAAATGACTCTGAAGGTAATGATGGCAATGAGAACAGCAGTGAGAGTGATTTGTTTTTAATCAGTTGCTAAGTGCAAGGCATTCCAGAAAGCACTTTGTTCAGATTTTATTTGTAGTTACAAGTGTGAGGTAAGTATAATTTATTTGCCTCACTTTATAGACAAGGAAGTTGAGGCTCAGAAAGATGACTTACTCTAGGCTACTTTTCTGGTGGGAGGCAGGATTCAACCGTGGCTGGTTTAACCCTGGGGCCCATGCTCAGAATCAACACACGATTCCATGCCTCACTGCTCATCCTCAGCGTACCAGCCCTTCTGGAAAGGTCCAGAAGAAATAATTGAAATAATTGGAGCTGCTCAAGGGCTCTGTGTTGTTAGAGGGGGCCAAGTAGATGGGCTCAGCTGTGTCCCGGCATAAGTCAAAGGGCAGAGCCCTTGTCTGGGCTGTTGATTCAACAAGAACTCTAAGCTGTGCTCTCAAAAGTCTCTTCAGAATCATGCCCTATGGGAAGTGGTGAGTCCGTGTGTTTGGTCTATTGTTCTGCTGAGGGTGGAGATGACCAGGAGCTCTGTGACAGTGTGACCCCAGCATGCTTTCTAAAGCTGTCAGATAACTGCCTTGGACACAGGGATGAAGGAACAGGGTGTGGTGTGGACGGCGGAAGTCTTTCCCGAGGCTGCTGCCCAAGAACTGGCAGGCACATTCATGAGTTGCGTGAGGGTGAATGAGGAGGAGGGGATCAGAGAGGCCCTGGATCCCCTTTCCTGGACAGGCTGAGTTCCTCAGATGACTCCATGTTCTCAAGTGGATTCCGAGTCATCCCTGGTGAGACCAGCAGAGCTGCCCCCCAGACCAGCCCACAGGCCCCAAAAATGAGTTTAGATACACTTTGCCCTTTACACAGTATCTGCCACATGGAACTAGTAAAAAACTCAAGATGTTTCCAGTGGATTTTTTTGTAATAACATTTTAACCTTTTTTTGGTTATAAGATAATGTATGCTTACTGGGAACATTAGAAAATAAAGAAACATTACAGGAAAAAAAAATAGTAAGATTGAGCATCCCAAACCTGAAAATACAAAATCCAAAACACTTCTGGTCCCAAGCATTTCAGATAAGGGATACTCAACCTCTACTTATCTTTTTAATGAGTATCAGGAGCAACAGGGACATAATCCCTGAATGTATTTCATATCATAGGAGGCAGATTAATGCTCTCATTAAAACAACAACAACAACAACAAACTGCAATGTTATTTTTAAAGAGATGCTGAGCATCACCATTCTGTTTAGAGACTGTCTCCTCCTCTTCGGTCTCATGTCAGCCATAAACAGCTGGGGGTCTGCCATCAGCTCCTGAACACAAATCCAAAATGAAAGCAGAGTAATTTCCCGGGACAGCCTCAATTCTGAAATTTCTGTCCCCCACTGGCGCTCCTCAGCCTGTCAGCAGCCTTCATGCACAGCAGGAATGTTGTTTTTGCCTGCCTGAGGAAACTGTGTGGGTGAGCGTGCATGGGTCTGAGTGTGCATACAGCCAACTATCCTCTGTGGCAATTAAGATATTTTTCAAATAATTCTAACATTATGTTTCTTCTTGATAAATAACAAGGATAACGGAGGTGAGTCTGGTTTCACAGCACTCAGAAGAGCCAAGGAGAAGTAATCTAACTTTAGGGTGTGGACGACATATTAACCAGGAAGGAACATTCTTTATGTGCTCTAAGAACCGAGATGTGCCCATTTGGTTAGCCAAAGAAAGACTCATCAGTGTCTACTGTGGGCCAGTGCTGTACCTGGAACCAGGGAGAACCCCCGTCCCCAGGTGGGGAAGCGAAGATCTCAGCAACTGAGTGACAGAGAACAGCTGAACGGTGTAACTCTGTGCCAAAGTATGTGGCACAGTTTATCAGTATTAGAAGTCCACAGACAGACCTGCCTTTTCTTACGAGCTATCCACCAAGCCAAGACAGTGGGAGGCAGAGGTGGGTTTCTTACTTTTCTGGGCAATCTCACTAACACCTCCTTCTCCAGCCAAATGCACATACCCAGAGGGAACTGCATGGGCCTGCCCCGTGAGAGGGCTGAGCTGGCCTGAGTGCATGCGCTCAAGTGTTTTCAAGTGTTTCAACCACAACCACTATGCTCTATCCAGTAGATAATTCCATGGGGCCCTGCCTTGCATTTCCCTGGTATCCCAATTTAGAAAACACCTTCACCAGCTACATAAAGGCCTCTGCTCATCATGCTGGGTGATGGTGGACAGGCTCATCTGGGGCCAGGAGCCTTTGACCAGTCTTCTTCCTGCTTGCTATGGTGCAGGTGAACCCCAGGCTGGGCTTTTCACTCTGTGCTTACTCATAGCTGAGTTACATGCTCAGCTGTTACCAGCAGAGAAGGACAGGCAGCAGGAATAGGGAATTATGGCTAATATTATTTTCTAGGGATGGTCTTACATCCCTTCCTCTCCTTTACTTCTGAAAACTCACTGATCATCATGTGCTACTAATGTCACCCCCTTATTGGCTCTTCCCTTCAACTCCTCCACGGGTTCTCACTGTCACTACACCCTAGGCTGCACCGACAACCTTCAGGCTGGCCTCTGCAACTTTAACATCCACCCTCTGGATGGTGCTCTGACATCAGAGGGCTCTCTCCCTGATCTCTTGCATCATGTTTCTCTCCAGCTTAAAAACTTCCCAGTTGTTGGTACTCTGTTGACTATAAGAAAAAGCCCAGTATCTCAGCTTGACCAAATGTCCTCCACAAGTGGCCTTAGTCTCCTCACCAGCCACTGCACTGGGCACTTTCCCCTAGCTACCTGCACCCTGCTGCCCTGGACCTGCCATGTCATTTCATGGCCCTGTCCTTTACCATATTCTCCCTCTACCTATGATGTTCTTGCCCTTGAATGCCCAAAAACTCATCTGTCAATGTCCAGCTCAAATGTCTTCCTCTCTGAAGTCATCTAATGCTGCATTCCGCTCTCCCCAGCCCCAAGCTGGCGACCACTTTCTCTCTGTGAGGACATCTGTCACTCCAGTGAGCGGACTGCTCGCCTTCTCTCCTGGTTGTTGTATGGGTTCACTGAGGACAGGGAGTTCTTGTTTCCCTCTGAATCCTGGGAGCAAGGTGCAGGATCTGGCCCATGGTAGAACATCCATACGTTTGCTGAGTGAACATATCTAATTCTTTCACCAGTCCATGCCCAGTTCCTTACCTGCTGGGTTCTCAGTGCATCCAGCTCTCTCTCCAGCCAAGTCCGCAGTCTCCGCTCCATCTGTTCTCGCTTCTCACATGCAGACTGCAGCTGGGTCAGGGCCTGCTGCAGCTTCTCGACTTTCTCAACATATGCTTGCTTCTCTCGTAACTGAGTGGAGAAGAGTAAAAAAGGGCACAGAATTTAGACCACTGATTCTCAAAGCTGGGGTGGAGGAGGTGGGGTCAGATTACCTGGAGATCCTATTTAAACTACAGGTGCACGTACCTCCCACTGCCCTACTCCTATCCTTCAAGTGCACTGGAACAGAAAAGATTTACACATAGACTGCCAGTTATACCTACAATGGCTAGGATGTACGAAATTGAAGACTCTACCGGGGTACCTGCTTTTGGTAATTTGTGCAGCTTTGAGCTCAATACTCATTTATTGCTTAATAATTTCTGCATTTTCAGGCATTGGAAGTGAGGTAAATAAAGAGTTTTTGCACTTACGTTTATTGCAGGACTATTTACAATAGCAAAGACATGGAAGCAACCCAAATGTCCATCCAAAGACATGGAAGCAACCCAAATGTCCAAGACAATGTGGTACATATACACCATGGAATACTATGCAGCCTTAAAAAGGAATGAGATTACGTCCTCTGTAGGGACATGGATGAAGCTGGAAGCCATCATTCTCAGCAAACTAACACAGGAACAGAAAACCAAACACCACATGTTCTCACTCGTAAGTGGGAGCTGAATAATGAGAACATATAGGCACAGGGAGGGGAACAAAACATACCAGGGCAAGTTGGGGGCTGGGGGTGAGGGGAGGGAGAGGATTAGGACAAATAGCTAATACATGCGGGGCTTAAAACCTGGATGATGGGTTGGTAGGTGCAGCAAACCACCATGGCACATGTAGACCTATGTAACAAATCTACACGTTCTGCACTTGTATTCTGGAACTTAAAGTAAAACTAAAAATAGCATAAAATAGATAGAATTAAAAAAAGAGTTTTTGACATCATGAAGAAATGCTTATTCTATAATGTCAAGTGAAAAATCCAGAATCAAAAATTATATACAACATTATCATAACAATGTCTATCCATGAAAAAAAGGCAGGAATGAAATACTTAGCATTAAGCATGCTTATCTATATGACAGAATGGCAATTCTTTATTCTTTTCTATATTTTTTCAAGTTTTCTATAAGCATAAATTACATTTATAATAGAGAAATTAGGTATGTATTTATATATGTATGTGTACCCATTTATGTATGTGTGCATAAATAAAAAAATTTTCTTATTACAGTTATCTATGGAGTAACTTTGTCCTAAAGATTTCAGAGTCCTTTATAGATAGGTAGTTGGAGCCTTGAAGAGATGGGAAGTGCATAGTGAATATTCAACAACACAATAACTGAGGAGATGGAAATTAAGGTAAAAATAATTTATGGAAATGTCACATCAGCTATGGATTTAGAATTATGACCAACAACTTCCAACTCTTACTCTCAGACTTTGTTTTCTTCCAATTAGGAGTTTGGCCCATGTTCATAAATCCTGGGCATACTGACAGCATTCTGAGAACTGGCTAGTGCCAAAAATCAGGCTTAGGCATCAACTTGATTTGGTCCTGGGTGAGAAGACACCAGATGCTATTTCCTGTCATTCCGCACCTGGGTGTATTCAATCTTAAGTTCAGTGATGACACTGGCAAGCTGGAACATGCTAGTGATTTAGCTGCTAGGTGAGCTTTCTGACTCAGCAGGCAGCACTGCTGTGAGTTATACCTATATCCTGTCCTAGCTGAAGCCACTGGAATAAAATGGAGATGCTTTGACCTTTCAAGGAGGAGAGAGCAACTTTAGACTTTTTACACCTGTTCTTGGGATTGATTTTCATCTGGCCCTTTCATTCCTTGTGATTTTGATTGCTCAATTCCACTGGCTTCTGAAGACCTACTAAGTGAAGGTTCCTGCAGCCTCATCTGACAAAATATTTTGTGTGTGTGATTCATACACCACTTACCATATCTTCCACTGAGTATACTTTTCTGAATGTGCAGCTACTAGAATATAAGCACCAAGAGATTTGCCTATTTTGGTCTCCACTGGGCAGAGTGAACAGGGCTTACCCAATGCCTGGAATAGCGCTCAGCATTTAGTAGGCACCCAATAAGTATTTGTTAAATGAATAAATACTATCCTTAAGCAACTGCAAGAAGCTTGAAGGCAGGAATCTGTCTCCTTCACCTTTGTATCAACCTTAATTCTAGCAAGGCATATATCCCGATGAGGATGATTAGTAACAGTAATTACATCAGCCAACACTGTTGGAACACTACCACGCCAAGCATTGTGCTTTATATGTAGTATCTCATTTAATCCTCCAAGTAACAACAGGAAGAGGAGGTAAAGTCCTTTATTATCTCCATTAGAGATGAGAAAAGTCTTCAAGGTTACGTGACTTGCTTAAGGTCACACAGCTGACAGGCCATAGAGCCAGGATTCTCATTTACAGCTGTCTGCTCTAGAGTTCACTCTTACCCATCATGGTAAATTACAGTAGGCTCTCAGTATCTGAACTGAATTAAGACCCTTAAAGGAAACTCTAATTAGAAACGAGTGATGCTGGAAGCAGACCTATGAGACATTCTGGAGAGGCAACATTCAACCAACCAAAGATTTCACATAAATATAATGATTTTTAAAAAAGACCCATATTGGTTGTTATAACTTGTCTTCAAGAAGCTCACAACTAATTTTTACTTTAATAGAAATATTAAAACTAAAAGATTTTAAAAACCATGATTTTCCTTAGCTCCACTCATGGAGATGGAGATGTCATTTCAGTGATGACAATAATGAGAAGCCCCAGCCTCCCTTAGGCATAACAGATCTCCTGTCTTTAAGGGGTTGAGGTCACTTTCTGTGGCAAGTGTTTTCATATTTAATACGTTCCTTAGTGGCAACATGGAAGGCTGTTGCCCCGGATCCTTATGCTAGTATTAAAATGGTAGTTTCTATGCAAGACTTGTGGGGTTTTAAAGGCTTCCAATGGGCAAGACCCTCGTTTACTCCATCATCTTCCTCTTCAGCTGCTTTATCCTTGTGTTTGAAATCTGATGAAACATCCCTGTTACTTAGCATCGGGGGAGGTTTTCTGAAGAGACAGTTTTTTTAAATTCAACAACAGTTGGGTTAGTAACAATACTATTTCCTTTGTGCCCAGCAATAAGCTAAGCACTTCAGGCAGACTTTCTCAGTTAAGACTCTTATAGACTTTGGGCTTCTACTTCTTGGAATGGATCCTGCTCAGGTAAGCCTGTGTAACACAGAGGCACCTGCCACCACCACCACAGGGTGCTGGAAGGTGTGAGGCAGCTGGCCCCTGGCTGCCTGGCTAGGCCTCTGCTCCTTTTCTTCTTCTTCATCTATAGCCTGGATTCCTTGGCTTGGACCTCGGAAATGGTCATTTTAATTCCTCAGTCAGGCTTTAAGGAAAAGGCTACCTCATAACGCTTAAGCTAAAGGGTTGATTTCATCAGAAACTACTAAATGCAGTGCATGATGCCTGAGTAGGACACGTGTCAACCGATGGGCTGTAGGCTGGGCTTCACACCGAGTGTGAGTGCTTTGCTGATGGGATTCCCGTGTGCGTTTCATACTTTGCCTGGCTCTAGAATGCATAGACTCTGTTTTTATTCACTTTTATTTGAGAAGTTTCCCATATCCCTCCCCTGTCTCAACTCCTTGGAATTGGCTCTGGTTAAAGTAGTTGGGTTAGGAAAAGAAAGTGGAAGCCCTCTGGGCTCTGCTTCCCCTCTTCCCCACCAAATCCCCACAGCCTGGTCTCACCTCCTCTTCCAGCTTGATGACCCTGGCCTGGGCATTGCTCAAAGCCTGGTCCAGGATCTCGATGTGTCTCCGATGGTCCTCACTTGCAGTCCGCACTGCTGCTAACTCCATTTCTAATTTCTCCTTTTCCTTCAAGAATTCTTTGTCTAGAAGGGAAACAAGAACAAAACTACCTCTATCAGAAATTGCACACCCTCTGGGCTCATGGCCAGTCGACATCTGGCAAGGATTAAAAATAAAAAAGCATGCAAATAATGGAGGACTGAATTGCTGTTTCTGCTCCCTTTTCATAGTGGTGGTATGGAAGGTAATGGTTTTCTCAAAAACCACGGTCAACGGTAGATACATTCCAGGCCACACTTGTGAACAGTACACAAAGAACCAGTGACCCTATATTCTCGATAACTCACTTCTCTACAACATTGACTTTCATACTTCAAATTAATCTTGTATCTACTATTACATTTTATGCTTACAACATTCCCTGCTTCCATTTTCCGAATCTGTGATGAAAGGGTGGGTAATATTAATAATAATATTAATATTCTCATTCATAGAAAAATAAACCAAGGTCCAGAGAGGTAAGCTCTTTGCCTGAGGCTAGACAGCAGAGGGGAGCTTCAAGCTCAGGCCTCCAATCTCCAGGTAGATCCTCTTTCCATATGACCTGGCCCCACAATTTCCCCTTTTCCTGCTAAAAAGGGGGAAGGGACAAGGCTTTAGATTTAGGAACACTGCTTTTCTCTCATTCAATGTTGATGTAATGATGGTGATCACTGCCTCTCTTTGCATGTGGGAAGCCAAGGCTGGTATGCTCTTAGTTACCCATCGTCCTATACAGACTGCTCTACTGTTGTAGTTTAAGCAGGCAGCGTCGATAGTGTCATGGGATGAGCATTTCTTATTGAAAATACTTTTCATGTTGCAGAAGCAATATGCTGTTTTTTAAAAATAAGACTATTTAGATACGTTGCTTATAATATGGAAAAACTTGAACAAACAGTATGTAAGAGATTGGCCAAATAAACTTCTAGAAACTCTCTGATAGGATGCATCCATTAAAATTAAATAAGAGAATACTAGTGACATGAAAAAAAGTCTCCTTATTGAAAACAGGTAGTTACAAAACCGTATGCATACTATTCCGTATTTATAGAAAATGAGGCATAGAATTACAATAGTAGCAGCAACAATAGTAGTTAGAAATGGATTTCTATGTGCCCACACCATTTCAGTGTTCCATACTGGCTATCTCAATCCTCCTAGCAACCCACGCTGAACCATAGAGAACCCAAGTCTGGAAGCGACATCAGTGGTTAACCAGTGGTTAACAGTGTTTGCATTCATTCATATTTCTGTCTATATTCATTCGTTAATTTAACGAATAGTTATTTAGGACCAGCACTATGTGTTCTGAAGCAATAGAAAGAATGCAGCACACTAACAGGGCAGAAAAATGTGGTTTTAAATACAGGGCATGGAAATTAAAATGACACTGTAAGGCTGCAAATATCAGATAAACTCACAACTTTAGAGCCAGAAAGGATCACAGGAAACATCAACATCCAGTTCTCCCTCTTTTGCTTCATTGCTGAGAAGAGGAAAGCCCTGAGGAACAAAGGCACTTGTCCAGGGTCTCCCAGCCAGTGGGGACAGAGCCAGGGCCAGAATCTGGTTTTCCTGATGTCCCAGTACAATGTCCTTCCTTCTTGACTGCACAACCCTTGCATTGTCGAATTATGTCGATGGGATCAGAGGGCAATGGAACAGCTTCTGAATCGATAGACTGAAGGAGCTGACTTGTAAAGCTAAGTGGTGGCTGTGCTTCCTAGAAACAATGGCATCCCTGAAAACAAGATGAGGCCACCAAGATCCTGACTCAGAGCACAGCACTACTTCTGGGCTCTTTATGCCCCACTGCAGTGACCCACTGCACTGCCCCTTCTTCCTTTCTGCAGCATTTGAAATGGTGCCTCTGAAACTTCCTTCCCAATCCACGGGCATGTGAGACCTCAGCAACAACAGGCATGTGAGAGACCTAAACAAAGGGGTTAGTAGCAGCCCACTAGCGCTGCCCGTCCCCATCCACAGCCCTGAAGGGATCAAAGCACCTCACTCTTTCTGTGCAAAGTCACTGATATTTGACCACCTAACCCTAGGTTTGGACAACATCTCAATGGGCATAGTGGCTGCTGGCCTTGTCCAAGCTCTGGAGGGCACTCAGGTATTACTAAGCAGGCATCCTGGAGATGAACCACAGGATCTCAGAGCTTCTACCTGGTTATCAACCTAAGCATAAAAGTTCTTCCCTTTGTTGAGGGCCACCAAGTATACACTAATGTTGACCAGAAGTAATAAAATGATAGTCTGAGCTCAAGAATAGAAGCCACAACCAAAGCTTCTCATGTTCTGCAAATCAGTGATCACTATTATTGATTGCTATGTCACAATGATAGCTATTTAGATAGTCCTGAGTCAACCAACACCCCACCACCTCCAACACCCCCCCCACCACATATATACATGATCTCAGCATTTGCTATTTGCTTGATAAGCAGTATCATATTGTAGCTAAAGAAAGGATTTTTAGCATGAGAGAGACCTGGATTCAAATCCTAGGCTCACTACTTTACAATTATGAGGCCTCAGGTGAGGTATTTAACCTCTCTGTGCCTCAGCTCCCTCAACTATCAAATGGCAATGGTAACATCTACATCACAGTGTTATTACGATGATGCTGTTAATGACGATGATGCTTATAAAGTATAAAGGACTTTGTTTGGTTATTATTGATTCCCTGGGCCAATAAGAGCATCTGGCTCAAAAATATTGTTGAATGAATGAGTGAGTCTCTATTATGTGCCAAATTCAGTGTCCATTGAACAATAAATTATAGCTCCTGTTAGCTATTAGGTATTCAGTATCCTCGTGACCTCCTAACAGCCTTTGTTATGCAGCTGTCCACTTGACCTTCGAACCCACTGCTCGCTTACAAGCCGCGACACATCAGATGGCTGGTACTGACCATGGATACCTCTGGTTCCTTCCTCTGCCCAGGCTCCCTAAACCCCACAGTGTACACTACAGACAAAGATGTGGAGACTGGACAAAAGCTACATTCGTTTCTGGGGTGTTTTGTAGACCTCTGAAATTCATGGGTCAAACATCTCTGTCCTGAATTTGGTGACTTTAGACTTCAAGCTCCAGCAGTACCATTTAGTATCACTCACACTGGTTCAGAACTCCTTGTCCACTGATAGGAAGTAGTGTTGTCAATTATAAAGTTTTAAAAACAATGCTCATGATAATAGTAGTAACAATATCTTCCCATGTTTGTTGAATAAGTATTGTGTTCCAGGAATGGTTACTTATAGTAGTCTCTTTATTCTAAGTTTACTGTATGAAGTAGGCACCATAATTCTTATTTTCCAGCTGAGGAAAATGCCACTAAAAAAAAGGGTAAGTAACTTGCCCACAGAGGTGATGATCATCAACGGCAGAAATAGAAGTTGCATTTATATCTAATGCGTGTTCCCAAACACAGCCCGGTACTGCCCCTCCTCTCCAAGCACACATAGGGATAGAAGAGCCCCATTATAACATAGTTTATTATTGCACAGATTAAAGTTATGTCACAGGTCATATATCTCTGAAAACATAGCAATTACATTCACATGTGTATCCATTTACAAATATTAACTAATGAAGCATCTACTACTCAGAGGCATCAGAGTACTGCCTGGGTTCATACCCAGCTCTTCCACTTATGGTTCTGTGACTGAGGCAGTAAACAAACCTCTCTGTGCTTCAGCTTCTTTGCCTTTAAAAGTAAGCATCACAATAGTACCTATTTCAAAAGGCATATAGTAAGTTCCCGATGAATGTCAACTTCGATAACACTGGTTATTATTGTTGTTACAGGAAGTATGATAAATTCTAGGGCTATGAGGTGAGTAGGATGTAGCATTCTGCACTTGATCTGGTGGGAAAAGATGTAAGGACATGGGCAAAGGCAATGTGACAAGGTGCTCTAACAGATGCATGCACAGGGTGCTATGAGAACACAGGAAGGACAGCTAATTCAGGGCAGGCAGTGAGGAAGATGGGGTATCAAGGCAGTGAGCCTACAAGGTGGGCTAGCTATGCTCCCCAACTCTTGGAGACATGGGGACCATGAAGTGTATCGGACTCACTCAAAGAAGTCATCCTTCGGGAGATAACAAGGGAGAGTCCCATGGTGAAACCACCTCATAAGAAGGTCCTTCAGTTTATTAGCTAAGCCTCTTAGGATGGATCTCAAGAAAGACAAGTCTCGTGATGAATTTTTGGTAGGGCTCCAATATATATACTGAGAATTCCTAGAACAGGCAAGTTGACACAAGGGAATTCTTGCCCAGAATGGTCTGTTTACTCAGTGGATATGAACTACCCTGAACTGTGTGGCGCAGGGAGCTGTTTAGCTTGATGGCTCTGGTCCCATTTACATAGAAGGATGTCTGCTCGTACACTGTTTACTCTTGAAACCACAGTGATGGCACAGGCTGTGTGGCCAGGCCGACCTGGTTTGACTTTGGTACCTTCACATAGCAGCTCACCTTGGACACATGACTTTACCTCTCTGAGACTCCATCTCCTCAAATGAAGCTCACAAGATCTATTTTGCAGAACTGCGGGTGAGGATTAAAATAAGTACCCATAAAATGCCTACCACAGGACTTGGCACATAATACTATACTTGATAAATAACAACAAGAGCTAACATATATTCCTGGGGACTTACCATGTCCCAGCTACTGTTCCAAGAGCTTTACAACATATAATCCTCACATAAGCCCCATCTGACAAATAGAAAACTGAAGCAAAACAAGCTATGACACTTGTACAATGTCGAATGGTGGTCCCATTTGTGTCTCCACCCGTACGTTAGTCTCCCTTGCTTGAGGAAAGAACACAAGTGGTGGAAAGTAGAAATAGGCCTAATAATTCAAAGATGTCCCCTTTCTGTCTTACCCTTCTCCTTTGTCAGTTCTGGGTAAGGTTCCAAGTGGACACCCTGCTGAAACTGTTTCTGTGATTACTATCTGAGCACTAAGCCTAACTGCCAGCTGATCCATGGGACAGACGACCCTGTTCTACCATCTTAGCCACTTCAGTTAAGAAACATTGAGGGTGGATGTGTGTATAAGGTCAGGGCTCTATGTGCTGTGCTACAGCTTCATATTCAGTGCTCCCACTTATGGCTGGGGCTTCTGAGGACAGCAAACCTGTAAGCCAGCACTTCCTACATAGGAATTAATTTCTAGGGCTTTCTAATATAATGGATTTTCGAGAAGTTTTTCCCTACCCCATGTAGCTGGAGAGATAGAGGAGTCCAGCTACTGCCTGCTTGATCAAGGAGTGTCTAAGTCACTGGAGTGCTTGGTAGGTAAAACATAGGTGTTTGCTATGGTTTGAATATGGTTCCCCGAATTTCATGTGTTAGAAACTTAATCCTCATTGTAACAGTATTAAGAGGTGGGGCCTTTAAGAGGTGATTAGGCCATGAGGGTTCAGCCCTCATGAATGAATTAATGCTGTTACTGTAGGAGTAGGTTGGTTATTGTGGGAACAGGCTACTGATTTAAAAAATGAGTTCTGCTTGATTCTGTCTCATGGGATCACTTCTGCCTTCTGCCCTTTGGCCATGCAATAACAGAGCACAAGGCCCTCACTAGGTGCCAGCACCATGCTCTTGGACTTCCCAGCCTCCCGAACTGTGAACCAAATAAACTTCTATTGTTTGTAAATTACCTAGTCTGTGGTATTCTGTTACAGCAGCAGAAAATGAACTAAGACAGTATTCTTTTCCTTTTTCAGCTGGAATCAAGGTTTGATCCTTAACCAACTGGATTTGGGGGGTTTAGGTCTCTCAGAGAGAGAGAGAGAGAAGAAAGGAAGAGAGAGAGAGAGAGAGAGGTATGAAGGCATAAAAATAGGCCAAGCTAATTCTGTTCAAGCTCCAAATTCCAAATGCTCCCATAGTGATACATAACTAGCCCATTTTGGCACCTGCTTCTGGAGAGTCAGGTATCTCTCTGGCACTTCTCAAGGAAGGTTCTTGGATGTGGGAAGAGGGGGTGGTGGTGGCAGAGTTAAAGGAGGAGGAGGCAGGCACAACAATGAACCTCAGAAATGCTAATAACTGATTTTAGAGGACAGTCTCTGGGGCTCTCTGAGTGAAGATAGCTTAAAGGGCATTACCAGAGAAGAGGCCATAGACAAAGGAGAGGCAGTGTAGGGAGACTGATGGGAGCCATGTACAACAGTGTCCAGGCCCTCTATGTACCGTGCCAGAGCCCCAAGTCCAGCACTGGAGGTTCACTCAGAGAATGAACCTCTGCGTGAAGAGGCCAATGCTTCCTAACCTGGAATGCTCTATGAAATAGACAACTTTCATGCTATCTGCCCAGCTAGTCCAGTGCTGATCAACACCAATGGCATCAATTCTGTTAACTAGAAACTTCTCCACAATGCTGCTGAAATGAACTCCTCTTATGAAAAGATGTCCAAATAATTATCTGCCACATTATCCCTCCCTAATGTTTCTCCTCCATTTCTTCTTCCTCAGTGATCCCTCAGCTCCAAGATACCTGGCACCATATCTGATAATACTAAACAGATGTTGGAGAGGATTCTATTCCAAGGGACAGCTACAGTTTATAAGGTAATTGAAGGGTCAGATTTATTAGAAAGTCCTTGTTGATACCAAAGGTAATTTCTTTTTTTCTGAGGTTGTGGGAGTGGAAAGACAATAGGAAGATATTTCATTTACTTTACTGTCTACAAAACTATTTAGGTTCCTTCTGCCTCAAAGATATTCCACACTCAGGGGCCCCTTCTTAACATCTGCCCCCACATCCTCACCCCAGTTTGAGTCAAAATGATGAACCTAGAAAGAGACTCAAAAAAAATAGAATCCAAAAAGAGCACTGGTTACAACACATACAAGTGATCTATTCACATGAGGCTTATTTGATGCAAAACAACATGAAACACGATCTACTTTTTAAAGCCACACATTAATTCACAAACAGAAAAGCAATATGATACAACGCTGACCTTAGAAGATGCTGGTTTGATTTTTTGTTGTCTTTTTAAAATTTGCTGATGGTTTCTTGGGTAAGGAGGCTTGTTATTTGGGGAAAGGGTCTTCAGCTTTCTGCTGTCCCTGAGCTCTGGTGCAGATTACCAGGGTTCTGCCAGGCAGCTGGATACATAGGCTGCAAGTGGGTGGTTAAGGTGGGTCTATTCACAAACAGGAACACTCCAGCGAGGGCTGGTTTTAAATGGCAGAGAGAGTGGAGTGTTTTTAAATGAGTTATGTAATAAGGAAAATTAAGAAGGGGAATTCAAACCAAACTGTTCTGCAGAACCCTGGGAGAGGGACAGGGAAGGGAGGGAAGGGAGAGAAGAGACGTTGGGGCCAAGCGGGAAGGAGAGGAGCTCTGAAGATGAACCCATCTCAGCCAGAAATTTCTTCAGCTGTCATTCATTTTACATATTACGCTTCCACACTATCTGAACAAGAGTTCTGAGTTTGAAAGCTACTAGTTTAGTCATTACAAAAGAGACAAAGATTTGTGGAAATGGCTGCTGTTAAAATGTGGGGAAGAAATCTTCTGGAGAGATGGATAATATGGGAAAATGAGGTAAAGCCTTAAGTGCAATGCATTTATTCAAACTGTGTCACCTAAATGTAAAAGAATAGGAATGTCCCTGTTGACACAGTGCTGTGCAGCAAAACCCTTCTAAACTGTTAATGACTTTTCAAGGCCCACCCTAAAGGCTATAGGCTTCTCCCCCAACCCACTTTTTTTTTGAGGTGGGGGTTCTTTTGAGTGTGGTTCTCTAACAGGTCCTTGCCACATTCTGCCTTGCACTCTAGGTCCAGTGGCTGACATGCGTCTGTCTCATTTTTCCTACTGGACCTCTTCATAGTGACTAAGCTCTCTTCACAGTGCGTCGAAACCCTTCTATCTTCGTAGGACTCTAAAGATCTAAGATAACCGACGTGTCTTATATGTGAAGAAATTAAGTTTAGGCAACAGCTTATTGAATAAGAGGATGCTATTGGTATATAATCAAATTCTAACAGAGTCTTTAAAACAGTTTTCAAATACTTGTTACTGAAAAGCAACAAAGCCTAACCACAAAATCTTCTATTGGTCTAATATAGGAAAACAACACATTTTTGTCTTAACATAGTTATAATATTTTTGTTATTTTATATAATTTATCTATTGCTCTTATCCAGAACCCGCAGTGAGTTTAAAGCACCAAAAGTAAAATATCTCAGGTAGGATTTGGTAAAATATTTATTTGACTCTCTACCTGCAGAAGTTCTCTTAAATACAATTTTCTCTGATCTAGTTATTCTTCACATTGCATTTTACTTCTGGAAATTGTGCTTACACATTTAGGTGTAATTCAGAGGTTTTTTTACCCACCCAAGTTTATTACATATGCACTTTACAAACTTGCTTGACTGAGGAGACACCCATTCATCCAGCTCAGCTTCCAAATGTACTGTTCAACCTTTCACTTTATTTTGTTTTACTTGAAATAAAAATGTACTGCTACTTCGACATCACTGCTGACAGCATAATAAACTAGACAATGAATTAATAATGCCACATAAATATAGGATGCACAGGGCTCTTGGTTTCGACTATATACATACTAGTGATTCCATTTTAAATCAAACCTGAAGACTTAAACTTTTTGTAACCACCACTGAAGAAAAGTGCTTTTTTGCCTTCTTTTTTCTTTCTTTCTTTTTTTGAGACAGAGTCTGGCTCTGTGGCCCAGGCTGGAGTGCAGTGGTGCCATCTCGGCTCACTGCAACCTCTGCTTTCTGGGCTCAAGCGATTCTCCTGCCCCAGCCTCCAGAATAGCTGGGATTACAGGTGCATGCCACCACGCCCAGCTAATTTTTGTATTTTTAGTAGAGATGGGGTTTCATGGTGTTGGCCAGGCTGGTCTTGAACTCCTGACCTCAGGTAATCAGCCCGCCTCAGCCTCCCAAAGTGCTGGGATTACAGGTGTGAGCCACTGTGCCTGGCCTTGCTTTCTCTTTTCTTAACATAAAAAACTGACACTTCTAGTTGCAGATATGACAAAGTAAGACCCTCCTGGACGATTTGGCTCCTGTGCAGAGAACAACCATAAAACCTGGCCATACTATAAAGAATAATGATCTGAAGGTGTTAAAATGTGAACAGAAGCAGACAGTTTCTGATGGGGAGTAGCAGCTCACTTACAGAGGTGAGGAGAAGCCATACTAGCTATATAAGTTCTGTACCTTGATTTTGCTCATTGTTACATTTCAGGAAATAGGACATTTAAGTGTGTAAATTTTACTGGATGTAAATAATGTCTTAATTGAAATCAATATAGGTATAAAACAAATATAGGTATATAAATATGTATATAACATGTATATACTTATATTTGTTTTAACTAAGGCATTAAGGCATTATTATATGTGTGTGTACATATATATGTATATATATGTGTGTGTGTGTGTGTGTATATATATATATACACGTTTTTTAAGTGGCCCCTCTGAATGGCAGATATGGCTTAACCAAAGCTTGCCCCAAAGATAGAAGTTATGCTGGGGAAATCATTACATCCGGCAGAAAAAGTTGTTTATGCTAGGACTGATCAGGGATAAAGAAATGTGTTGTCTACAATTATATTCTCTCCCTTCTTTTAACTTCTGTAACCCCTCCCACTGTCATTTTTGCAACTTGCTTTGAATAGATTCCTTTTTTTTCCCCTTCTTTCTACCAAACCAGTCTTTGTAAGCAAAAAGAAAATTAGTAACAGATGCAAGCTTATTTTTAATGGTCTACGACCAAATTTTCTGGACTTAAAACAAACACTTTGTCCCCTCAAAAGTTCTCTGAATCCATTAAGATACAGCTGTAGGCTCTCACTATAATTCACGAACTAAAAATAGTTTTGAAAACTAATTGTAAGAAACCACACCACGGAGTTACTCGTTGTATTCTGCTTATTTTTTAATTTTTATCATCCAGAGAATAAATTTTGATTTCACAGACATTTTGAGAAAGCTTTCTTTCTTTCTTTCTTTCTTTCTTTCTTTCTTTCTTTCTTTCTGTCTTTCTTTCTTTCATTAACTCTAAGCTCTATTCTGATCTCAAGAAAATAAATTTGGGGCAGGGGGTATCTGAAGAGGATATACTGGATTATCCAACAAGGCCTTTTATTATAATTGGCTCTAGTTCAAAGATAGATGTAAAAGCCAAAGGCACAGAATGTTAATTCCAGTAGTTGGAACTCACTTGAGAAGATCTGAATACATTAGTATTAAGTCACAGCACTGGGCTAAATAATTTGCAACCAATTAAGACTTCTAGTATAAAAATTTTCTAGTATAAAAACTTTGTTCATTTACCATCCAGGATCCTTCGCAGTGTAAAAACATGAAATCCTCGGTCAATCCCAGAGCCGACAAAATTGACCTTTTGGAAAAGGGGAAGCAAAAAATAAGAAAAAGGAGGTCCTAATTCTAGTTATGGTTTAGCCATTAAACACTTGATCACTCCGGTTGCAGTTTCTTCTTTGTAAAATATGAACGCTACATTAATGAGCTCTAAAATCACCAGGAGTTCAACATTGCCACCTCTCACATTCTAACATCTCTCCACTCACCTGGTCCGTAGGAGATGGCTTCCCCATGGCAGTTCAGTATAAGTTTGGGCTCCAGAATCGAATGACCTAGGTTCAAAGTCTGTCTGCTTCAGTTATCAGCCTGTATGACCATGGACAAGTTACTTAATCTTCCTGTGCCTCAATTTCTCCATCTGTAAAGTACCTGCAATACTTACCTCAAAGGTTTGTTTGGAACAGTAAAAGAGACAATGTACCTGTGAGGGCTAGCAGAGTGCTTGGCTAACAGTAAGTGCTCAATTAGTGTTCAATTAGTGTTGGCAGCTGTTACCGTTGTTAAATGACCACAGCCGGTCTGGCCTGAACCAGGCAGGACCTGAAGGATGGAAACTGGGGAGCAAACCTGCAACTCCACCTGAGGATACACTTGTAACCAGCAGCTCCACAGCCTCCAAAGACACTGACACTTGTGGCGGCCATCAGATGGCTGGTTACTGGGCTCTGGTTCTGAAGACACAGGCATTGCTGGTAACCACACTTGTAACCTTTAAGGTACTCTCCAAATCTGATATCCAGATCTGCAGACCTCATTTCACAGTAGGATCCTTATGGTGAGAATTTATGGCACCACTGGGAGAGGCACCCCTAAGACTTCACTATCCAGCCAATTAACTATCATGGATAACCACAGGGCTAGTCCTGCCCAGACCTTTCTCCATCATTAGCTAATTGTGAATCCTCACTGGGAAACTAAAAATTTTTACTGCATTTCTATTCTCTGTTTTTCTAAAATGATAATAATTATGTTCCCCTGATGTGGGATTAAGAGAGAAAATAACAATTATATCTTGATTTATACATTAAGGCAATTTATGAAGTAAGATCTAGGGAATACTTTTGAAGTTCTTTATTTTGCATCTTCCTTCAATATTTTCTCCTTTTGTTAGGGTTCTTTCTTCTTCTTTTTCCATGACTAGGTTCCTGGAACCGAGGTCAGCAAAGTATGACCTGCAGGCCAAACCCAGCCCACAGCCTGTTTTGGTAAATAAGGTTTTTATTAGAACAGGGCTACACCCATTTGTTTATGGATCATCTATGGTGGCTTTGGGGCTACAGGGACAGACTTGAGTAGCTGTGGCTCTCAAAGCCTGAAATATTTACCAGCTGGCCCTTAACAGAAAGAGTTTGCTGACTTATGGCCTAAAACACAGTGAGTTGATAGTAGATAGCCTATATGACTGTTTGCTTGAATAAATGATAATGATCATTTCATTCGATGTCCAGCAAATATTTATTAAATGCCTCTAAGTGCCAGGCACTATGCCAGGTTCTGAACACACAATGAGTTGGGACTCCAATGTGAAGACGACAGACAGGGCCCCTCCCCTTATGGTGTGTACAGTTTAGTGGGGGAAGATAGAAAAGGATTATCCAAACAATTACTTATTTACAGTTGTGATGAGTGTTTACAGTGGAAAAAAGTACACAGTGCTGGGGGAGTATATAAAAGGAAGATCTAACCATATCTCAGGAACTCCTCCCTAAGCAACTGCCATTTAATTTAAGCTTAGGCCTGAACATGGGTTTCCTGGTTCTGAATTATTAGGGAAAGCAAGGGTTCCCTGATGCCAGAAGAAATGCAAATGGATTTCAGTATGTTTTCCAGTTTGTGCTTACTCCATCCATCTATCTGGCTATGTAGTGCAAGGAATGTTCAAAAGTTTAAGATGCTTGATTTTTCAGCCTTATATATAACAGGAAAGCCAAGCAAATAAATAATTTTAAAACCAAAAATAAATAATTTTAAATCCAACAACGTGAAAATCATAACCCATGTTTAGTTGTTAAATGCCAGATATCAACACATGACCAAGAGGCACTTCTTCAATCAGCTCCATTCTTTAAGCATGGCAAATCAGAGCCTAATTTGAGCCTAAATTGAGTAACATTAATTTTCACACTTGGGGAGGAGATGTGACTGAACATAAACAGATGCCCTGCAGGCTGTGCGCACTTCTGGTTGTCATGTAGGTCTGACGTTTCTCAGTGCTGCCTATCAAGGTTGATCAAGTGGGCTTAAGCACTCACATGCTTTGCTTTCCAAAGTCAGTGAGGCTCAGTAAACCATGCAGGCATTCTTTGGGAACATGGCCCACTCTCCTACCCTGAAAGTTGGCAGGTCCTTCTGGAGAAGGTGCATGCCAAAATAGATGCAAGAAGGCAGGGAGAAGTGTTGCAGAATACATGTATTTTATAGACTCTGCTTCACATTTCCTGTCACTGGTTAGCCCTCAGAGCTCTGGCGGCTAAATTGGGAGATTCATTCTTCTATTACTTTAAAGGAAATAGAGGTGCAGGTAGATTAAGCATCTAACTTCAGGTCTCTGAGCCTGTTAGTAAGACACCACAACTCAGGAGATGTGGCAGCTTATCCAAGACAATTTGCTGGAGCCTGGACCTACAAAACTTTGATTTTTAGAACTGCATAGTCCTACTACATGTAAGAGTCATTTTCAGGAGAATCAGTTAAGACAACTTTCTTGATCAAAATGATGTCACCCTGGCAGGCTTCTTGGACAATCCTTCCCCTTTGCTCATGGTGCAGATCTGCAGTGTCCAGCATGGCCTATGGATTGGTTGGTGTGAGCACCTGGCCAGTTGTTACCAAAACTTTTATCTACCAGACCAATTCTCACCTCCAACATATCCACAGCAGGGTAAATGGGAAGGAGTTAAAGGAGCCAAAAATGGACTATACTAACCTCACCTTTCTTGAGAAATACTATTGTTCTTAATAATGAAAGACTCCTATTATCTGGATATTCTTCTATTCTTAAAAAAAAAAAAAAGAAGGAAGAAAGAATGCAAAAAAAGAAATTCAGCTATTTTTAAATTGCTTTTATTCTGATAGTAGTTTAATAATTTTGTCCTAATATCTTGAAATAACAGAGGATTACCTGGGGTTTCTCTCAACATGACTGGAACATTGAGTTTAAAAGAATATTTTGATACTGACACTGCATAAGGATAATTTCAAGCCTATTGTCACCAGGATTTTCCACTTTTATTCATTCTCTCAATAAACATTTATTGAATGCCAGGTACATGAACATGCAAGGGATTTTGGTGGGGGATGAATACTGGTGAAGAATGTCTATAGTTCTCCCATTTAGTGGAGCATCACCCAAATAAATCATGACCTTACAGGATGCAGAATAAATGCTGTAACAGGAGCTTCACCCCAAGGAGCCCAGAGTCAGGAGCAGCTGCAAGCACTAGTGCTGGTTGGCCCATAAGAGGAGGTAAATCAGTGTGTTCACGTGTGACAACATCTAGCCTTCCTTCCTAATGATGCTTGATAGAAACCCATAGCATCTGATGTAATGAAACCTAATGAGGATTCAAAATAATCTCCTTATGCTCTATGTGGGTCAACAGAATAAATGTTTATGTCATCTTAATTTCTGATCTGTGGTTCACACAAGACCTTACAGAAATACAAAAACCAGGAGGCATTTTCTTTTAGGAAATGATTTTAGTCTCCTTTAAGTTCTATAAGAGACAGAAAACGAAAATAGCTAAAATAAGATTCAAGGGTAAGATGATGATTGCCAGCCAGCTACATTGAAAACAGCAAATTATTATTTTTAAAACAATATTGTCCAACACATTTTTTTCTGTTAATTTTTAGACCCGCAAGAATTTTAAGGGAAATCAAATGCATACAGTTCTGACTCATTTACACCCATGACTCATCAATATGTTGTTTTAAACAAATCATTGAATGTCCAAGAAATCTTCTGTTTTTAGAGAGGCACATCATTTAACAGCCAGAATCTTAACATAAACTTGAGTTTAACCAGATATGTTGAACCTGTGGTGCCCAGCAAATCCCAAAGCGGTGGAGATAGGCTCTTGTGCAACCTTTAAACATGATTTGGGTTTATCCCAAAATAACACAAACATGCCAGAGCTAATCAGGTCCCACTCAATTCAAGAATACAACAAAGCTCCAACATACCTATTTAAAAACCCCAATAAAATGAAATTTCATTTCTACCAGTTCAGTTTCTTCACATCTAATATTTTATTTTTGGCTTTCTGGCCTAGAGCTGATGGGAATTCTGCAGCGCTATCCATTTTCGAAAGAAACAGTTTTAAAAAGTTTCCGTGACTGAGAAGACACAGCTAAGAATGGTAAGAGGTATTTCCAGGGGTTCTGCCTTTAGCAGACAGTAACCCGCCTCTGGTATGCATGTGTGTATGTGACAAACAAATGGGAAAAATTAGAACCTTAGTTAAGTTGAGGGACAAAGAAGCCCGAGTTTCTCACAGCCAGACCAAACAGGAGTTGGCTAGAGGCCCTGGTTTTCAGGAGCAATTTGGCTTTGACATCACCATCCTATAAGCTACAAAAACATTTGGAAAAACAAACAAGCAAGACCAGAGAATTCACAGACAAACAGCTGAATTCCTCCAAAGAGAATGTTACAATACCATGAGGTGACAGGGGAAAAAATTCCTCAAGGGCATCAAGCTCCTAAGCACTTAATTCCTCAAGATTTTTTGTATAGACAAATCTCATGACTGGGGGGAGTACAATGAGCCTGTTTCATGTCCACTTCAGTCTTTAGAATTAAGTAGTAATTACCCAGGCAGTCCACCAAGGGCTTCATAAAACTCTAACTTAAGAGCAGAGTTCAGTTTTTAGAAGAAAACTACCCTGAGCAGAGGGAAATGTTTAAATCCGGCCAGGAAGGAGCTCCTCCCTCCATTAACTGGGAGATCTTTCAAGTCCCACCTGCTGCTTGAACTGCAAGAGTTGTTTGGGTGTTCTTAGACTTGGATGGGTAGTTTCCGTGCGAACACATAGCAAAAAAGCTGAGCATGTTATTCTCTACTTCTCCCTTCCCTCTGACTCTCCCATTGCCAAGGTGGCTGGCAGAAACTTCACAACCTAACCCGGGCTTCTTGGTATGTATTACTCCAAGACATAACTTTTTTTTTTTTTTTTTTTTTGAGACGGTGTCTCGCTCTGTCGCCCAGGCTGGACTGCAGTGGCGCGATCTCAGCCCACTGCAAGCCCCGCCTCCCGGGTTCACGCCATTCTTCTGCCTCAGCGCCCCACCCCGAGTAGCTGGGACTACAGGCGCCCGCCACCACGCCCAGCTAATTTTTTGTATTTTTAGTAGAGACAGGGTTTCACCAGGTTATTCAGGATGGTCTCGATCTCCTGACCTCGTGATCCGCCTGCCTCGGCCTCCCAAAGTGCTGGGATTACAGGCGTGAGCCACCGCGCCCGGCCCGAGACATAACTTCTATTGCAGTCTTGCCTTTCTTCTAACCAAGTGCTAGAATCCCAAAAAAACTCACTTGAAAAGGATGGCTTCCCTTAAGTGGGCAATATTTATAATTATAATCACTAGGTGTTTGAAATTTACTCTAACAATAGGGTTTCTGAACAAATATACAGATAATGGAACACATTAATAACTAGGAAGACAGGCAGTAATTCATGCCTGCCATTCTGTACCCACATGCTAAAATGAAAGCCTGACAGAGAGCACCATCCAACCTTCTGAGTATCTTTGCACCTGCTCACTGAGCTGTGGGTTGCAAGGTGAGATGACAAACATGTTCAAACCTTAAGTCATTATCTAATCCCAACCTCCTCCTCCTGCATTTTATTGGTAAAGGGTGATCATCCACCCAGCTGCTCCAGTCACATCCCTTTTTCTCATTGCCATTATTCAACTGGTCAACCAAGTCCTACTAAGTTGTCATTTGTTTATCTGTCCCCTACTCTTCCTTGCTATTTCCACTGCTTTAGTTCATGACCTCTCCGTCTCCTCCCCAGATACTGTACTGAAATACCTGCTAACTAGTCTCCTTGCCTCTAGGATAGTCCCTCATGAATTTCTCCTCTGCTCTGCCTCCCAAGTTAGCTGCCTAAATATGTGCCTTGGAAACAATGAAATCATACTCATAATTTGAAGAAAACATTGGTGAATATTATTATAACCTGGGAGGGTAAAAGGTATTTCTAAGCAGGACAGAAAACCTAGAAGGCATAAATGTGGTCACTTAAAAGTGTCTTCTATAAGATAAAGAACAAAGATTAAAAACAACTGGAGAAAATATCTGTGACATATATATGTGGGGGACATGCTAATTTACTTAATAAAAGAATTCTTACAACTCACTAAGAAAACAACCTAACTATAAATTTGAAATAATATCTTGAGTCCATCCCTTGGCCACACTAGGAGAGGAAAAACTAATGTAAATAATTATAAAGCTGTGAAGGCACAAAGTGTCCTGCAAAGATTAGGTGTAAGAAAATTGGTTAGGTATCACCATTACCAAACCTGCTTCAAATGCTCTGCCTAGATTCAATTACATTACATATCGACACTGAGATCCTTTAAGCAGTTGAAAAATGCCTCTGGTCTCTTGTGTTTGCCTTCAGAACACAAGTGGAGCATATTTGCACAGAACAAATAATTCCTTGTCAAGCTGGAAGGGCCTCTTTGCTTGATAACTGATGTTTCAGCTTTGAGCCAGAAGGTTAAAGTCTTTCTGAAGAACATTTCTGAGTTCACACAGCACTAAACCCTATTACTCCATTATTCCACACCAGCCATGGCTGGGAGGCCAGAACAATGCCCATCAGGTGAAACTGACTGGCTTTTCCATTTTGACCTGAACTAAGTAATCAAATTATGTCCCTTGACAAGAAGGCAAAGTATCCACAGAGTGTACAACACTGGCATTGCTGACATACCTGCCAAAGACACTAACTATACCTAGGCATGCGGTCATCCAGAAGGAATGTGTCACGATCTTAAATGCAAGTAGTAAAGACAACTCACCTTTTAAATGAAACCAAGGTGAGATCTATTGCACCCAGAGGAAGAGATATAAGATAAATTTTGTTACAAAAGCAAGTAATTCAAAGTGCCGCTATAGCCTTTTATGTGAATCTGGAACATGGGCCAATCATCTGAGACCACAAAGGAATCCCAGGCAAAAGCCCTAGATAGTATTAGTGTCCATTTGCAAAAAACGGAATTTAAAAAATAGAGCTAGTATTAATAGCTGGAATGCAATAATTAATCAATCTGGGGGACACACAAGAGGTTAAACCTAACCAAACAGTATTGGAAATCAGAAAATTTAACCAATTATTTTCCAGTCTTTAAAATGTAGGGCTGCACTGAGGAACCCACACATCAGAAGACCCCTATCATAAGACAGATGGCTAGTGCCTGAATACATTACTTTTTGTTGTTCTGAATTGTCTTAACTTTGTGAGCACTTACTCCTAATCTTATTGAGAGTTATGATATAGATATGAATTCCATTTTCAAAACAGCTTAAAAAAAGACAGTTGGATTTTTAAATTTCTGGCTAGTGCAATGAATCTGCAGAAATTCAAACCTTGACCAATGGTTTCTCAAAATCCATTTGATTCTATCATTTGCCTCTGCTAAAATTAATAAAATATTCTCCCAATAAATCAAGGCTTACAAAGCCACTGTTCATTATTCCTGGCTGAAATGGTCTCAGTGGCTTCTGGAAATGAGTGTCACGCATGGAGATATATAATGCGATCACTTAGATGGCTTGCACACTGGCAAGGGGCAGCCAGTCTAGAACTCCACAACCTATACGAGGACAAAACCTCCCTAGAGAGAACCAAACCCCACCACTAGGCCGCCTTCCATTTCCTGGAGAAAAAGGGTTGTAACTTATCTGAAGTAGTGAGTGCCAGGACATGCTGTGATGTTGCTATTGCTTGAAGGGTATTATATATAGAGAGAGAGAAACTGTAGGTCAGAGGGACAGAATAAACATTACTAAAGCAACACATAGTGACCTCAGCTTTGTCTCGGGCAGACCTAGGAGGGCCTCATCTGAGATCAATAAGTTGTATGCTAAATTAACAAACAAAAAGCAAACAGCACAAAACCCACTTGAAACTAATATGATTCTTCCTTCAGGACCCCGTTTTTAAAAAAACAAACTTTGGGATAAATAAATAAGTGGAGACTCACTCTGGGAAGCATAATGCCCCTCTGCAGCTTTGTCTTCATGCCCTTCGTATTCCCTGCTGGACAGTTGCCTGTTGGCAGTCTCTAGTCGATCTATGAACAAAGAGGAAATGATTACAAAGAAATGTATATGGATTGAAGTCATCATCTAACCAAGAAATGAAATATGTGCCAAGAGCTGGGGAGGAAGAGATGCTCAGGCAGGAGCCCAAAACTGAACAACTTGGGGACAGACAGTAACTATGTCCCAAAATATCAAAAGAAAAGCTTCAGATGCCACACTGTGTCTTTATGCGATCTAATGCCAAATGATATGCACGAGCAGCAGGCAGCTAGGGAGAGGTGCTGAGAAAAACCACCTCACTGCCTCCAAGGCCAGCAAACCTGATTTGAAGTGTTCACAAAGACAGTCTCCTTGGCCTCAAACCCAGCCCTAGTCTAATCTTGATCATCAGCTGTATATTTTAGCCAGTGACAGCTTTCTGTATCTCAGAATCAAAGAAAAAAAATAACAAATACCAAAAAAAGTCAAAATGACCTAATGTATGAAGACTGTACACAGCAAGTTCTATGTTTGCTCAAACCACTTGGTAAATCTTTAATTATTCAATAAATAATCCAACTCAACAAGTATTCCCTGGATGCAGATGATACCCAACCCAAAAGAGTTTGTAGCAACAGAAAAGGTGGGATCTAGCCACTGGGTACTACCAGGACGTTGAGTGTTTTGACATATGAAGCAACTGAAAATGGCTTGGCTGAAGGTGAAGTAACATTTATAGGTTAACTCATTGTGCATATTGGAGATTGCCAAAATCCAGCAGCAGGTGGCTCCTATCTTTCCGCGAGTTTATTGTCTACTTATTTCACAACTGTGGGGACTTTTTCCCCCCAGGGGGAAAATATGTCTAGCTCTGTCTTCTATTGTCCACCTAGCAATAGTTAAGTGCTGCTTTTCAAAGTGTGCTACCAAATGACAGCCCCATGTGGAAAGGGTTGTGCGTCTAACATTGATCTTTTCAAACATTTGGATTCTCATAGCCATGAATCGTGGCTGAGTACTTTCAAAGCAAGAAGGAGCCGCAAACAGAATCCCTTCCTTTGACAGACTCATGCATACAGGCTGTCACTTCCAAAGCTCGATGCTGCAATATACAACCCACAAGGCAGAAAAGAACAATTCTGCTTTTTGAGCACCTCCCTTCCCCAGATCATTGAAATACACAAGATTATCCAACACAGGTAGACCAGCACCTGTGGCAAAGCACTCTGGCCTTGAAGTCGTGCTTTTAGCTACACTAAAACTCTACAGGTAGTTTAGATAGAAAGAACATGAATAAACCTGCCTCGGAGGTCTCTGTTGAAATCATGAAGTCTTCTAATCTCGCCTTCCAATTTGTTTCTCATCGTCTTGTCCAGTGACTCTCGCTTGGTGGTAGACTTGACCAGACTTTCATAGGCTTCCGAAATTCTCTGAAGTTCTTTTTCAAACTAAAAGAAAGAACTGGCATTAAAGTGGTACCTTTGACATTCATGCTGGTGTCTTGGTAAAACGGATTCTTAAACATTGCTAGTGTGAAGGCTGTATCTTCAATGCAGTCTTTCTGCATCTCAAGCTTCATGTGTACCAAACTGTATAATCGATTTCACTCCCCCACCTGCTCTCTAAAGACTACATTAGGATCTTGTAAATTACAGGCTCACAAATCTGGCCGAACTGTCTGATGTCACCTTGTAAAAGTCCCTCTGTACCAATATTAGAAAGGGGTAAACCTAACATAACTTAAACCTCTTACACTTTTAATGGCAATTTATAGCTATTATGATTATTCCCAGTTAACATCAGGAAAATATTAAAGTACAAAAAAAGAAAGGACTATAATTAGAACCCAAGTTTCCAGACTCCAAGTACAGTGCACTTTCCAGAGACACTTCTATCTGTCCCCAAAGGAACATAAAATCCACTGGAGGAAAGGCTTCATTACCTAGTATTTTTATTCCTTTGTCTATAAAATTATCTATATGGTGCAGTGGCTCACGTCTGTAATCCCAGCACTTTGGGAGGCTGAGGTGGGTGGATCACCTGAGGTCAGGAGTTTGGGCAGTCTGGCCAACATGGTGAAACCTTGCCTCTCCTAAAAATACAAATATTAGCTGGGCATGGTGGTGGGTACCTGTAACCCCAGCTACTTGGGAGGCTGAGGTGGGAGGATCGCTTGAGCCTGGGAGGCGAAGGTTGCAGTGAGCAAGATCACGTCACTGCACTCCAGCCTAGGGCAACAGAGTGAGATTCCGTCTCACCAAAAAAAAAAAAAGAAAAGGATTAATGGACATGTATCTAATCATAAACAAACATATCACAGACAATCTCTTTATATTCAGGAACTGATAGCCAAGAAATTAAAATCATTTAAAAAAATATTTCACTAAATCAAAAACTAACTGGGGAAGCCTTTAATCTATGGCACACATAAATTGATAACAAATAGCTCTATTCTAACAGGAGTTTGATATAATAGTGTGATTTTGATGTAGATATCAATAAATCCCATTGTATTGTTATGTAACATAAATGCAAGAGAAAGGGTAAAGACCAGGTGAGGGTGCCTGCAAACATGGATGGATGCTTGATGAGATGCTGCTAAGGTCAGAATCAAAGGCAAAGCTGATGGGGTTGAAAGCACTAGTGCCCTTCACTGGGTCCCAGATCACAGCCATGTTTTCAGTCCTTCCATAGGACAGCAATGGCACCAGGAGCCAGGGACCCTCTTTTCTGAGCCCCAACTGCCCAGATCAGAAAGTCCTGCCAAGACTCCTATAAATAATAAATATCTGAACAGATATTCATTGTTTGCTTACATGTCAGGTGTTTTTCCAGATGCCAACGATACAGAAATAAGGACAGCAATTCTGGGCCTTTAGGAGCTAGGAGTCTTAAGTTGGCCTGTAAATATTACAAAGAAATGGTAGTCCAGGAATGAGGGCAAGGTAGAAGTGGCAGGAGGTAGGGCCAGAAGGAAGGACTTTAAATTATGGGCAGGGGAGGCTTAGTGGGGGTGAGAGATACTGGGGAAGGAAGATTATAACTCTGATCTCATCCAAGTTTTTATAGAGACAAAACTAACAGATGGGGTTGGAGGGTGGGGGTTTATGGGAGAGGAGGTAGAAGAGATATCCAGGTAAAAAGCTAATGTAAATAGCTCAATGACAGATGACAAAGGCCTGAACTATGACACTAAAAGGGCAAATTCCAAAGACACTAATGAGTAGAATCAACAGGTTTTGGTGACTGGGTGCAGACAGTAAGGAAGAAAGAAAGCAAATACAACATAAACATTCACAGCTTAGAAGATGGGGTAAGGAGACTTAACCAAGATAAATGATTATAAGAGAAACAAGCTCACTAAAGAAAGAAAACCAGTCTGGGTTTGGAGATACCATGTTTGAGGAACGTGCTGCATATATTGGCAAAGATTTCCAGTTAGCAGGTGAACATACAAGTCTAAAAGCCAGGAGAGTGGCTGGGTGTCCTCAACGTACAGATGACAGATGACATCAGAAAGCGGAGACCACTCAGGGAGGTAAACAGAAGATTAGAAGGCCAAAAAAGCATTCACGCCAAAGGAGGGGCAGGGCACCAGGGAAAAACTGAAGCCAGTGGAGCCGTAGGAGCCTAGAAGCCAAAAACTTAAAGGAATGAGAGATACTGTGGTCAGCACCCTGAGAGGTTACAGAGGAGCCAGGATATGGCTGAGAAGAGGCTGATGAACAGGCTGGAGAGCACGGGGCCTTCTGCTTAGCGGCAGCCAACTGGAGCCGAGCTGAGATAACCAAGGTTCCTTTCGGTACCACCTTATGTTCCCAAAGGCCTCCTTATACCAGAGTTGGTTCTTCTGTGGTCCCCTCATTTCAACAAGGCCTTTCTGATTCGTCCACAGATATCACGAACCGCTGGTAATGCAGCAGCACAGAGGACAGTATGTCCTAAATCCTGTTCATAGCCTTACCATGAATTATGATCCTGTCTTTAAATTTTATTCACAAAAGAGATGGCTCCCAGACACACTAACACTTCTTTGCTGATTTTATCTATAAAAGGTGGCCTTTGTTTTCAGACAGCTGGGCATGTCACAGGAACAGTCCCCATCAAGACCAAAGGGCATCATCAAGTCACCAGGGAAGCTGAGAGTACCACACACTTTGAGGCATCCACCATGAGAGTGGTGTTCAGGCTTCCAGTCTAGGACAACTAGCGAGGCTTCCTTAGCTACACCCACAGGGACCCTTCCCTTGGTCTGATTTTATAGTATTTTTTATCTGTTATATTTCCCTTATTGGAATTCTAATCTGCATCTGCACTGTATGGCTCTGATTCGACTACTAACGCCTTGAGGGTAGAATAGCTCTTACTGTCCTAGAACTATGCCTTGCCCATGACAAAATACTGACTGATTAATTAATCTTTAAATGTATAACTTCTAAAGACAGACTTGGACACTGAATCATGCATTCTTTCCTTTTACTCAAAGAACTTGCCTCTGCATACTGTCAAAGGAAACTTCAGGATCCCTACCATGATATAGTTTACTATCTCAAATCCTAAAACAATCAAGACCTGACATAAGGTTATCTGCTTAGAAGGGACCTAGAAAAAAAAAACAAGGATCTTAGTTCAGAACAAGGTAATTCCTATGAGAACTGATAGCTGTAATGGTAGAGAAAGACTAATCCCCTTCAGTGCATGCTATGGATATGGTTTGTCCCCACCAAAACTCATGTTGAAATTTGATTTCCAGTGTGGTGACACTGGGAGGTGGGGCCTAGTGGGAAGTGTTTGGGTCATGGGGGCGGGTCCCTTGTGAATGGCTTGGTGCCTTTCTCGCAGTAGTGAGACTAGACTGGATTTTGCAGGAATAGATTAGTTCCCATGACAGCAGGTTGTTATGAAGAAGGACGTGCTCTTCACGTTTTGCCTCTTTATACATCTCCGCTTCCCCTTTGACCTTCTGCCATGTTGTGACACAGCATAAAAGCCCTTGCTGGAAGCCAAGAAGATACCAGCGTCATGCTTCTCAAACTTCCCAGCCTGCAGAATCACGAGCTAAATAAATCACTTCTCTTTATAAATTACCCAGTCTCAGATATTCGGTTATAACAACACAAAAGGGAATAAAAAAGTATGATTACAGAGGACAGAGTTATGAGTAAATGCAGGAAGTTAAATAGATGCAGGGTTTTTTTGTTTTTGTTTTTTTGACAGTCTCATTCCATCACCTAGGCTGGAGTGCAGTGACACAATCTCGGCTCACTGCAAACTCCACCTCCTGGATTCAAGTGATTCTCATGCCTCAGCCTCCAGGGCAGCTGGAATTACAGGGGTGCATCACCATGGCTGGGTAATTTTTGTATTTTTTTTTTTTTTTTTAGTAGACATGGGGTTTCACCATGTTAGCCAGGCTGGTCTCAAACTCCTGATCTCAAGTGATCCACCTGCCTTGGACTCCCAAAGTGCTTGGATTACAGGGGTGAGCCACCACACCTGGCCAAGATGTAGATTTTGACTTAACATAAAGAAACATTTCCTAACTACATTTTCCAGAAGTGTAGTATACCCATTAGTGAGCTTCTCTTCTCTGGAAGCATTCAAGTAAAAGATGAATACCTCCTTTCAGAGAATGACGCAAGGATTACTAAGGAATGGGAAGTTGAAGTAGACTCATTTTAAGAATTTTAAAACTAAAGCTTTTTATTTCTGACTGTACACTGCTTCAGAGTAAAACCACACCTTCTTCTTTCTATTACTCCATGTTCAGAACATCTTAAGCACCCTCTGATATTTGTTAAAGATACAGGGAGGGTTAGACAGGCTGGTTTGATACAAAAACTATCCAGACCAGCTCAGACTCTGAGTACAGTGCAGGAGGGGAATCCCAGTTTACCTTCCCAGCTCTCATTCTCCTTTTCGGCCTAGGTGTCAGGGAGCTCTTAAGCCAGGCCGTAAGAATCCCTGCTATCACAGCAATACACTCAATGTCCCAGAGACAGAACTACAAGCAGAGCAGAAAGCCCTGCATGACTTCCACTGGCACTGTTGTAATAAGCAAATGGACAGAGAAGGCCCTGAGAAAATCTCAGCCATTCCAAGCTCCAGATACTGGTTTTTTCCCCCGAGCACCTTCACGTGCAACACTCAGGGATGCACAGGACCAAAGAAAGGCCTGCTGTGCAAGCCACAGACTGCCCAATCAAAGCCACCTTTGTTTCACTCACAAAAGAGGGTCTTCACTAAAGCAAGCCTGGGGTAACTGTTAATACTTGGCCCTCTCCCATCAAGTGCCCGTCTATTCCCTGATGGCTTTCAAGGCCAACCCACTCAACAGCCCAGTCTGGCCCTGGTAGAAACTCCATAGTTAATTAAGTTTCAGGGAAACTGGGAGGAAAAAGATGCAAAAAACATAACCAAAAGGAAAGATTGAAAACAACATCTCTTTCTGGGGGTCCTCGACCATCATTCCAACATTAACAGTGATAATCACTACCTTGAGCCTCTTTGGAAACAGGGTCTTCATATCTAGGCTGGGATTTTATAGTCTCTGAATTTAATCGTTCTCTTCTGCTGTGTTGCTGGCACAGTATGCATAGGCTAAATTCTGCAATTAAAAATTCATCTATTTTTAGTTCTGCCCTTACAATGCATCTCTGCAAGGGCCAAAACATTCCCAATGCTGCGAGGAACTCAGATGGGATGAAACTGTGGGCATAGCGGGGTCATATCCTACAAGATTGTACAGCAAAACAGGGGTCACATCCATGCCAGGAGAACTGGCAGCTATCATCCCTGAAAAGCAAAGTTGTCACCTCATCTGACCACCCTCTCCCCAGACCTAAGGCTCAGGCAGCTACACTGAGTGGCAAGGCTGGGGATGAGGGAAGATCTGGGACTAGGGTGACCTTAGGAACGCAAGGCACAAAATGTTATGTCACGAAGTTCATGCAACTCTTGTGTCTCTTGGTCCTAGTTGTTGAGAACAGTTATCCAACTTGTGATGAGTATGCAAGTATCCATCAAAATCTGAGGTTCTGAATCAATAATTCTGGTTTTACATATGACAGATTAATGTAGTACAGTAAGTCCTCACGTAACATCACTGACAGGTTCTTGGAAACTGCAACTTTAAGTAAAATGACACATAGCAGGCCCCCAAATAACATCATTTCATTGTGATGTTGATGAGGAAAAAATTGGCTTTGCTTAAAATTGTAGCTTCCAAGAACCTATTGATGATATTAAGTGAGGACTTACTGTACTTGTAGAACAATTTATAACATTCAAGGGACTGAAAAAGTTTTGGGTTCAAGAAGGGACACAGCTTTTGATTTATCTCCTCTTCCAGAAGTCATCAAAATCCTTTAGGCCACAACTTTTAAGAACCATCCTCTGTGCAGGAATACTGAGACACTGGGAGATTAAGCCACTTTAGTTTTCAAAATGGAAATGTGCATCAAAATCAAGAAAGAGATGTATGTTATAGGTCAATAAAAAGTACATGTTTAATCCTAGCACTTTGGGAGGCCGAGGTGGGCGGATCACGAGGTCAGGAGATCAAAACCATCCTGGCCAACATGGTGAAACCCCGTCTCTACTAAAATACAAAAAAAAAATTAGCCAGGTGTGGTGGTGTGCAACTGTAGTCTCAGCTACTCAGGAGGCTGAGGCAGGAGAATCGCTTGAACCCGGGAAGCGGAGATTGCAGTGAGCCGAGATTGCGCCACTGCACTCCAACCTGGCAACAGAGTGAGACTCCATCTTAAAAAAAAAAAAAAAAGTACATGTTAATAAAAAGGCAATGAAAAATAACAAGACCTCCAATTTCTGCACCATTTGTGTAACTCTTCAGAAACAGCCATGGGAAAAACCCCAGCACCAAACTCTGCCTTCAAGTGGGTCTGTATAGCTTCTGGACATGTCTGCCTTGAAGCTTCATTAGCAGAGAAGAAAGAGGCCCTTGTTTCCCAAGAAGTGCTGAGTCTGCACTTCCCAATTTTCAGACCATACCAAAAAGAAGCTGCCCAAAAATGTCAGAGGCAAGCTTGGGCCTGTGCAGCGTCTTATAGGCTGAGGGCTGTGAGACAACACGCCTATTTCCCAACTTCTAAGGGTGCAAGAGGGGGTGGGAGTGAGGCCACAATCTTTAGGCGGCCCCTGTCTGTTTCTGGCTCTCATTTTTCCCCTCCAATAAAGGCAGCCAGAGCTCCCTCAGCCAAGTCTGGTCTTGACTCCAGGGAGCTCCAGACCTTTTCAGTGGAAGCTCTGCACAAACGTGCTGGGACAAATTGTCTGTAAACACATGCACCATCAAATCCACTGCTCCCTGACAGCCCTCAGGAAGCAAGTAGAGCCTACTACTCTAAAACCCTTGACCAGCAAAATGACCAGCTTGACCTGTGAAATCAGCACTAAGTCAAGAACACTAACACTAAATTGGCCAGCCGGAGCATTAACTGTCACATAGAGCCAAAGTGACAACATTCTTGTAGTCAGATGGGGTTTATACTCCTACGCTTTAACTTTACAGAAGCCCTTTATTGCCAAGGGAAGAGCCCGCACTTACTCTTAGAGGATCGCTACTACTACACATGCCTCCTCACCCCCAGAAAGGAAACTCAAGTGCTCTATGGCTGTCCTGCCCTAAAACATCCTATTACCTTTGCCCAACCCCCTTGCATCCTACCTGTAGCACATCAGATGCTGACCTGAGGGGCATAATGAAATCACTGCCCAGCAACAGCTCGTTCTTGCTGGACGTTCCCCTATTTACTTTGGCTCTCAGCATAAATCTGTAAGAATAATGGCTGCCATACATTTAAATATTCCAACAGTAACTACACAGGCTGGAATTACTCAGCATCTCCCCACCTGATAAGTCACAAACATGCAGAAAGCACACAATAACTCGTACTCTTGACCCTCTCATGTTGAGGCAAGGCTGCTTTTTGCAGAGACCGGCTAATGAAATGAACATGACAACACAAGGTTCCTGTCTGAGATTCCTAAATTTAAAGGAAAATTTGGTATCTCTCACTTCATTTCTCTGTGGTTTTATTTATTTTTTATTTTTGAGACAGGGTCTCACTCTGTCACCCAGGCTGGAGTGCAGTGGAGCGATCTTGACTCACTACAACCTATGCCTCCCAAGCTTATGTGATCCTCCTGAGTAGCTGGGACTACAAGGCATGGGCCACCATGACTGGCTAATTTTTGTAGAGACAGGGTCTTGGCATGTTGCCCAGGCTGGTCTCAAACTCCCGGGCTCAAGCGATCCACCTGCCTCAGCCTCACAAAGTGCTGGGATTATAGGCATGGACCACCGCGCATGGCCTCCTCCGTGTTATTTACTCTCCGTGTTCCCTCTTCTACATTTGTCCAGGTGGGGTAATCCTACTTAGCCTCTGAGTCTCTGGTCAAGAGCCACCTCTACTGTTCCTACAGTAGACCCTTCACACTCTTACTGAAGGTGTTAGCATATGCAACTCTCTCCCCTTTTTGGAATGTAAGCTCCTCCAAGGCAGGAACTGGGTCATATTTATTTTCATCTCCCTAAAGCCTTGCACAGGGCCTAGTATAAAAAGGGGTCTAGTGCAATGTTGGCAAGTCAGTCAGTGCATCAACTCCCCATGACCAGGTAAAGAATTTGTCTCCCTCCCATTCCCCAGGGAAGTCACGCACCTTGTGGAGCTTGTCGGCATTGTCGTAGTAACCCTGAAGTTCCTGGTGAAGCACCCGGTTCTCCTCTGTTAATATCTCCACCATTTGCTGGGCTCGCTCCACAATCGCAAAGGCATCTGGACCAAGCTGCTGGCTGGGGGAGGCAGCAGGCGGGGGCTGTGGAGCACCCAGGGCCATCGGGAGTGGAAGCGGCAGGGAGACAGAGTGCAGTGGCCCACTGGCAGAAGAGGTCTGGGAGGACATGGGGCTGTGCTGCTGCATGGTTGACGGGAACGGAAGTTGGCATGGGCGGCTGCAAGGCAATGGAAGGCAGCAGTTAGAGCCCGGGGAAATGGTGGGAGCAGGAAGGAAGCCCCAACAATACTGGCACTGTTGATGGCTTCCACGGTCAGAGGCCATCAATGCACTTCCCAGTGGGAGGTATTCACTGTGCTCCCATCTCAATTGGCACCATTCTGGCTATTGGGGAAACAGCGAACAAGACAGACCAGGTCCCTGCTCTCAGATGTTTACACGGTAGGGAGAGAGAAAGGCAAGCCACCCAACAATAAAGCCAAGTATCAAAACGTAACAAGTACTCTCCAAAGAATAAGGTGGAGTGATGTGACAGGGAATGACCCCATGCGTCAGGGAATGACCCCATGGCTACTTCCTACTGAGACAGCAGAGAAGGAGTCTCTGAGAGGGGTGGTTTGAGCTGAAGTCACACTGACAGACAAGAACCAGTGGTTTGGACAGAGCGGGTGAAGAAGTGGGGGAAAGGAGTATTCCAGGTAGGAGGTGTCAGCTAGCACAGTGGTCCCCAACCACTAGGCCATGGACCAGTACACATCTGTGGCCTATTAGGGACTGGGCCACACAGCAGCAGGTAAGTGAGCAAAGTTTCATCTATATTTACAGCCATTCCCGATGGTTCACATTACTGCCTAAGCTCTACCTTCTGTCAGATCAGCAGTGGCATTAGATTCTCATAGGAGCTTGAACCCTATTGTGAATTGTGCATGCAGGGGATCTAGGTTGTTTGTTCCTTATGATAATCTAATGCCTGATAACCTGTCACTGTTTCCCATCAACCCCAGATGGGACGATCTAGTTGCAAGAAAACAAGCTCAGGGCTCCTACTGATTCTATATTATGGTGTGTTGCATAATTATTTCATTATATATTACAATGTAATAATAATAGAAACAAAGCACACAATAAATGTGATGCGTTTGAATCATCCTAAAACTACTCCAACCCCGCGATTGTCTGCGGAAAAATTGTCTTCCACAAAACAGATCCCTGGTGCCAAGAAGGTTGGAGATGCTAAGCTAGCGCACAGGGCCTGAGGCAGGAATTAGCACTGGCACAGCAAGTAGTATGAAGCACTGCCAGCAAGTAGCAGTGCAAGATAAGACTAGAGTGATGGGCAGGTGCCACAGCCAGACTTTACCTTGGAGTGTACAGAGGCCAGGGGAGGAGCTGCCTCTCCTGTGGTGTGCACAGAATGCAGTGCATGGTGGCAGGAACACTCGTGTGGAGTCCAGTGAGGCCCAGGTGTGGTCTAGGTGAGAACTGAGGAGAGCTCAGAGTAGTGGCAGAAGAGAAACACTCAGAGATTGGGATTCATTTTGTATATATCATGGATGGGGAGAAGGGAAGTTGGGAAAATTAAAAATTACTCCTAGATTTTGGGCTCTACACAAATTGATAGGGGCACCATTTAATGAGGTGGGAAGTCTTGGGGAGAAACTGATTTGTTTTGCTGAGGTAAGGGAGGTCTAGAGCTCAAGAGTCTAACTTTAGCCATGTCAAAAAGAACACATAAGGGTGTCCCTTCATGGCTCAAATACCTAGTATTAGCTCCTATCTTTGAGATCATGAATTTCCATCCCCGTCCCCATTCCTAACAAGTCCATCCTAACTATTCAGTTAACCTGTTTCCTAAGAATCGCTGTATTTTCTTTCAACCTAAGCCAAGGGCTCCTAACAACATTTAGAAATATAAAGGGTATGAACCAAAACGTATCTGAGACAGATCTCAATCAATTTAGAAAGTTTATTTTGCAAGGTTAAGAATGTGCCCATGACACAGCCTCAGGAGGTCATGACCACATCTGCCCAAGGTGGTCTGGGTACAGCTTGGTTTCATACACGTTAGGGAGACATGAGAGACACGAGACGTCAATCAGTATGTAAGATGAACATTGGTTTGGTCTGGAAAGGCTGGACAACTCCAAGTGGGGGAAGGGGCTTCTAGGTCATAGGTAGATAAAGAGACAATTGGTTGCATTATTTTGAGTCTCTGATTAGCTTTTCACTGAATACACAATTTACATGTGAGAGGAGGGTAAAAGAAGAGTCACTTACACCTTAGTCTGGCTTAGTAAAACAATAGGGCAGAGGAACTAATCACATATGCATTTGTCTCAGGTGAGCAGAGGGATGACTTTGCGCTGTGTCTGTCCTATGTCCACAAGGAATTTCCTTGTGGGGAAATTGTGAGGCAGGTATGTGGCTTTTTTTATTTTTGTAGCTATCTTATTTAAGAATAAAATGTGAGGCAGGTTTGCCTGATGCAGTTCCCAGCTTGACTTTTCCCTTTGGCTTACTGATTTCGGGGTTCTGAGATTTATTTTGCTTTCACATCTTTCCGAAAAAGCATTTTATAAGAAAATGAATGAGCCTCTGGTCTCAGGTTTTGTCTGATCTCTCATGGCTAGGACAGTTTACTCCTAGAAAGGTAGGTGTCAGGTTATTAGGAAAGATCATTTTTAGTAGGTTGTGAAATCTCATATCCTATGAAGAGAAAATAGGAGGAGGAAGAGAAACAAACAAACAAACAAAAAAGATGAAGAACAATCCTGGAAAATTGATATAGGCCATATTATCTGAAGTCCACACATCAATAGGCAGGTATGAAAGTGGTTTACATATGTAAATAAGTTGCTGTTATTTTCTTCTGTAGCTTAAGTTGTCTAGCTTCAGTTTGCAGGGCTTTAAGAAAGCACAGCTTCATTTTTAGGGATTTTAAATCAAGAAAAAAATGGAGGGAAAATAGGACAGGAAAGAAAGAAAAAATCAATTAAAAACATTACTTTGGAGACGTGTAGCCAGGAAAAACTTTAGAATTCAGTCCAAACTATAGAAAATAATAAACACTGAAAAACATTAGACAAGACTAGAATCTAATAACAGGTGTAGTCTAGTTTATTTTGAAACATAATTTTTCTCTCTCCAGTCCCCATTTTCACTAAAGACAAATCACAAGACAAATTTATGTGTAAAATAACTGTTGGTCTTACTATACTTGGCCTGAGTATTTGCATAAAGTCAGCAAAAAAAAATTATTTGCCATATAGGCTCTTTTCTTTTTAATTGGCTTTACTGCAACTTTATTCCACAAGGAAACTCAGATTAGACTTCAATGCTTTGAGCTCAGCCTGTGCCTGCAAATACCTGTACTAATTGGGTGAATTCCTCACCTCAAGGGCCCAAGAAAACTTACGGCTCCTGGGCCTGTCAGAAAGTGACATTCTTTACTTACTGCAGGTCAGGAACCTGTACAGGGACTGTGTAGACATGGTATAAGGCCAGCTTTCCCAAAGGGTTTTATTTGGCTCTACAAGTCAACCTCAATTCCTTAAAGCAATCTGGTTCTACCTAAAAGTATGCCATTCCAATGAAAGCCTTGGTAAAATAACCAGTGTCTCCAATCGTGTCCTATTACAAAGAAAAAGATTCTTATTGAACTTATGCAAATAACTATACTGCTATAAATTAAATATACTTGCAAATAGTTTTCAAATTCTGGAGAAATCAGGTAGAGAGATATATGCTTCAGATTTTGCTCACAGGAGTGTAGCTGCCCCAATTATTAAAAGCTGTAAATAGCTCAAAGAAAAAGGGTTTTCTAGATGCAGAAACAAAAGAATTAGCAACATTTCAAACAAAGTCATAAAAAAGATTATTTCAGTCTTTCATTAGTCTACGTAATTAAGTCATGTTCTGCTCGATGTTTATGAACACATTAGCTTTCTATGGGAGTCTTGCAAGTTTTTCCTCTATTCTAGTGTCACAGTCTCCAAAGTTATCAGAAACCTGCATTCAAGAACAACTGTCAGAGTCCTATAGCTGATTATAAAAAACACCTTTTGAAAAGAATAAAAGTGAAACAACTAGATGACAAAAGTTATGGTTAAAGACGCAAATGACAAGGAAATTGGGTTACTTCTATGGCATACAATTTTATATCAGAATCACCGTTACTACTGATAACATTTACTAAGATATATTAGGCTCACAGGAATCTCATACAATTCTGGAACAGATACTAATAACACATTTATATAAATATAATCCAAAGAAGGTTAAACCCCATTTCATATTTGACACTACTTCCTCTATGATTTTATTACATCAAATAAGCTGAATATGTCTTTTTTGGACTTCAAGGGACCGAATATCAAAAGATTAATGAGGACTGAAGTTAAAATTTGATTTCGGAAAGTGTGTCAAATATAAAAAGTTTAAAACATATCACAAAATAGGATCACAAGTTGTTATAAAATAAGTCAATCATTTAGCCAAAATGATAACTCAATGATTTCCAAAAAAAAAGCATAAACCTTTATTCTTTGAGAGCAATTTAACTTCCCAAACAACAAGCCCTAATAAAGACAGCATGAGGCCAATTAAATGTGTCTTTTAAAATTCTGTAAGTAAATTTATTAAATTTTAATTATCTTGACCATAAGATATAATTTCCATAAATCTTTTTATAATCTTTATAACCTTTTATTAAGGAGTGAGTTAATGCTCCAAAAAAATTGTGTTCATCTGACACAGAGGCTCATATGCTGGTCTTGCATCAGTGTGCGTTTGGTATTAATGGTTAATTTATAGAGAAACTGAACTAATTTTATCTCTCAACATTGGCCCTTACAATCTCACGCCCACCTCTTCCACAATAGTCTCTGGGTCTTGAGGAGTTGGATAGTTTTAATTTCTGGCCCTGTGTCTCACAAACACAGTTTATTTTGGTTGGCATCTTCTACCGGATCTGAAGATGAGGTTTTAACTGGTGTCCGGGTTTAAGACTGAAGAGGACTTGGTGTCCTGTTTAGCCCCAGAAGTCAAAGCTCTATAACTTAATGACACAAGGACTTCAAAAGCAAAATATAGAAAGTTACACAGATGTGATAACTTTAATTAAAAAAAAATTTAATCTCAGTTTTTTCTAAGCAAACCAAAGCTTAATAACAATGGCAAAGGAATTATTTCAATAAAATATAAAATGTGTTTGTTAGGCCAGTTACCAAAAGGCAAAAGAAAAGATCTTCTGCAGTGCCACTGCTATTCCCTGTGAGGTATCCATTTATTATCAATAACCTGAAAGTCAAACTAATAAAAAGCGTACTTCAATTAGACATAGGAAGAGTGTTTCTTAGGTAACAAGTAAAAATTTTTAGATTCACAGAACCATCTAAAGCCAAGAGCACAGAATGTTATGCTGGAGAAGACATTTCCTTTAGGCCTTTAGGATAAAACATTTTTAGTGTAAGGCCACAACAAACAAACAGCACCCGAGGAATAAAACTTACGGGAGCCAAAAGTGAGTTGAAGGAGATATTTACTATTTTGGGGCTTTTAAAAGGGGAGAGGAAGCTGAAACAGCAAGATACAATAAAAGTTAAACTTTGGGTTAAAAAAATTAAAATGTCTTGTAATTTTGTTAAGGGTAAATCAGTATCTTTAAAAAAGTTTCATTGTACTACCCAATTCTTTAGTGCATAACTGTTTTTTTAAAATATCAAAACACAATCTCTAGAAAGACCATTATAAATAATTTCTCTTTCATTACAGACAACTTGATCATATAAAGTTTTTCTTCCCCCATAAAACTTTACTTTTACAAACCTTATTATGACTTACACAGACCATTCATGGCATACGTGGACTTTCTGGTTTGTCCTGAATATCCCTCTTTCTTAACCCGTCATTTTATTCTAGGACAAAAATTTACCATACAAGATTCTTTCTCATATAAAATTATTTTCCTTTTTAACCTTTCTTGCCAAAAATACCTTTTTATATTTATAACTTTCTTTACAATGCTTTTATATACTGGTTACCATTACCTTGTTTTATAAATAACTTTTAAATAAACTTTGAATTAGACAAATATTATTTTCCTTTAAATAAGAACACATTTCTTTTTTAGAAAAACATTTTTCTATAATTTATTTAAAAATTGGAAATGACCCAGACATTCAATGAATACGTATTATGTAACTTTAGATTTTAAATTATATGATAAGTTTATTTATAGGCATTTATTCCACTACATTTATCTAATTAATTGTTTTTTCAACCAGATTACTTATTAAAACTGTGACAGTTATCATTAAAAATGTTAACCATTTTATAACCTGTGGAGTTCAGGTTTTCCTAAGAACCTTAACATTAGACAAATTTTTTTTTGTTTGTTTTTGCCAATAACTCAGGATTTAGCTGTTTTCATTAACTGAACAATATTGAATTCCTTATTTATCAAAGTTTACATAAAAAAAGATAATTTTCCTTTGTGCTACATTCATAACTTTATAGCCCTCATGCCACATTTTTACATCTAGCAGAGATAAATATTAAGCCACTTTACCAATGAATCTAAACGATAATTTATGTTGACAATTCTGAAGCCATTTCTAATTACATTTCACAAATACTTTTAAAACTAGCTTATTTATTAAAAATTTACTTAAGTCACATAAACTTGAAAAAGCATTTGGCTCAAAGTCTACTTTTTTCTGGTGGCTGGATTGTAAAAAGTGTTCAATAAATGTTTGCTGTAATAGAAAAAATTTACCAGGCTTCTCATGAATGCCCAGTGCTAGGCTCTGTATTAGGGGGTGTGGGATACAATGATAATAATTATAATCATGGTGAGAATATCTAACATTTATGCAGTGCTTACTATGTATCAGACTCTGACAACTGAATAAGTGGCATTATAGTCCCATGAAACGGAGATACAGGATGTCTAGTAAGCTTGCTCTCTGATTTCACAATCTAATAGGGAAACAGGCTCACAAATAGACAATTAGAACATGGAGTTCTAGTCACAAGTAGTTTATCAATAAGTGTGGGCTCCCATCCTCTCTTTTCCCCTTTTCTTTGTGTCCCCATTACTTGCATGTGTTTATCGTAATAGGGGCCCATCAATAACATTATCTCTGCAAGCCAAGGATAGGCTGTTTCATAGCACTGGTATGATTTTCTGTGAAATTGTCCTGTTCCCTTCTGACACTCCTTCTCCCTCGTTTACACTAAGCTCAGATCTGCTCGTACAGACCTTTGAGCTCACTCACCCCAGCTGGCTGAGCAGTGGAGCCAAGGAATAGAAGTTTCTCTCCTGCCTGCACATTGTCCATCGTAATGTGGTATTTATTAGCATGAATGCGTAACTGAGTTATTTGTGAGGCCAGTGCTCTCTGTTTGATAGAAAACTTCCCATTTTGAAAAAGCCCATTCTTTTCTGTCCCTTAAGCTTGGCAAACCTGCCTTTTCTGCACTGTCATTCAGGTAACTAGTCACCATCACTGATGACGTATGCTGGCATCAAGAAAGCACTATCACCTGATTTCAGCCTCTCTCCTTGGTTTTCCTTGTAATTGCTACCTGACATAAAAAGATGATGGAGAAGATAAGCTCCCATTGACCATAAGTGACTTCCAAATCCCAGAGTTAAATAAATGTTAAAAGATAGAAGCCCCACCCGAAGCTACCTGAGTAGGAGGGGAGGGAGTTGTAGACTCATCTGTGCCCCTCAGCCTGTAGGAGACAGCTGCGTTTCCTCTTCACATTAAGTGAAGTGTGAAAGGGAATACTCAGGAGGTGGGAATGGGTTTCTGCCCTTTCATTCAAAAGCAGTGGTGTAATTTGTGGCATTTTGGCTCTTACCAAGAGAACCTCTTTTCCCTGAAAAATGTATTATTGTAGGATTTAGCCAGCCTGCAGGAAGCACTGGCTCAGTGACAGATGTGTAGTGTTTTGGGTCCATTCCTGATCGAAGCTCCTGTGACCTGGGGTGAAAGCAGGGCATTGTGAATTTCACTCTTGTGGTGGAGTTGGACTTCCTTGTACACATGGGATGACATGTATATTCACACGTACTTCAGTGTGGAAGGGGCACAAATTCACCAAGATGCAGAAATGCTTTGTGTCTAAAGAGATGGCAGGTTATGCAGTGGGTGTGTAGCGAGAGAGGGGAGGGATGGTTTAGGTGTGCCCACTGATAACATTCCTTTCTGAAAACTGCGGATGGTTGCAAGGTGAAGTCACTTATGGAATAAAGAATTGCATTGAGCTCTCCAGTTCTTCACCTTGCCTAGGGAACGTTGATCCCAGTTATTTCAACATGAAATGGGAGGGCTGCTAAATTGAAGGCCTAAGGAAATCCAGCTGGGAAATACATCCTGAGCCCAGATGGAGTGTCTTGAGTTCAGTTACCAAGCAAGGCCTGAGGCTAATTATTCTGTTAGGATCTGTTGGACTTATTCTGAGACCATCTCTATGAAGGTCTGTGTATCCATGTAGGGAGGGCTGAAGTGATCCTTGTCAAATTGTCTTCTAGAGTCTGACATTCAGCTGTTAGGAGTTGGCATTCAGAGGAAACCTGGCTATGAGAAATACTTACAAAATGAGAGCTACAGAGGCTGACAGGCTCACAAACATTTCAGCAAACATACTTAAAAGGAAAATATAAGGCTAGGTGACCTCCTGGGGAGAATGGGGGTAGCTCTGAGAGCTTTTGCTATGGATGGCTACAAGTTATGGAAGGTTGCACATGTCACTGTTACTGATTAGAAGCAGCTGGCTCTTCAGAGGACTGACTCAGCCCTTTGATACGGAATGTGGATGATTTGGGATTTCATGCTAATGCTTAGTATCTAACCTGCAGTTCCCAGATTGCGACCCAGTGGTTGAGATCAACAGAAAAATGAGTTTCCCAAGTCTTTGCAGAAGAGACACAGCTGTGGTTGGAGAACTACACATTAAGACTTTGTTTGCTTTTGTGAATGGCAAATAAATCTTGGGACCCCAAAATCACTAAGCCAAAGGGAAAAGTCGAGCTGGAAGCTGTATCAGGCAAACCCGCCTCCTATTTTATTCTTAAATAAGATAGCTACAAAGACAAAACAAACCAAAACAAAACAAAAAACTATATACTTTCCTCACAATTTGCCCGCAAGGAAATTCCTTATGGACAAAGGACAGACACAACTCAAAATCATCCCTCTGCTTACCTGAGAAATGCATGTGATTGCTTCCTCTGCCCTACTGTTTCACTAAGCAAGACTAAGGCATAAGCGACTATTCTTTTACCCTCCTCTCACATGTAAATTGTGTATTCAGTTGAAAGCTAATCAGAGACTCTAAATAATGCAACAGATTGTTTCTTAT